>NC_060105.1:2662500-5325000 GCF_021155765.1 Diprion similis | reverse complement strand
CGGGTATAACGGAAGAGAGGAGCCGCCGACCGCCAGTTGGCCGGTAGACGTCAGACCTACTGACTCAACGACGAAGAACCAAGAGTTTCAGAGTCGGAGAGCCGCAGGCGGCAGGGCGGCTGTCGGGTCGCGACGGCTCTGCAGGATAGGGTGCCGACAAAATTTCACTGGCGGGGGTGAAGTTCTTGCGCAGGTGCGGCCGGCAGGCCTCACCCACCCTAACGTTACGTCGCGCTGCCAACCCCGAACACCGAACCCCAACCCCGGTGTCCCGACTTGATTGTTGTGATAAGGGAAAAAGGAGGGAAAAAACACACATATCGTCATCGTCATCGTCCTCGTCACGATAATGATAATGGTAATAATAATAATTATAATAATACGTTATGGGGTATCCCCCTTGCAGTCAGTCCGCGATGCGACAGCGACGAGCCTCGAGTGCATGAATATACCATGCAATATGTATTGTATATATGTAGAGGATAGGTGTTCCTACGTCTGTGGATAACGAACATAAACCGCGGATAGAATCGCGTCTTTTTCATACCGTTAACAAAATTATGGATAGATCGAAAAGGAAAATGGAAATATTCGAAGATTATGTAATACATACAAAAGCTTTGAAATTCGTTTCAAGTTCTAATCTCTTGAATTTGTTTATGCACGTATGTAGATAACAGAAAAAATCAGATTTCGAGGGTGTAATCGACGATATATATATTTGAATATGTTAGAATATATTCATGCGAGCGTAGAAAAAATTTACTCTTCTATAGGTTCTAACGATAGATATGAAGAGAAAAAAAATGTACAAAAATTTGCACAAATTTCTCCGAGTCATTTATATTGTAATAGCAAAAAGTGATACTCGCGGTTTTTATCATTTGACGACTGTAGGTAGCTAAATTTTTCAACCGATCGTCAAGTTTTTTCTTGTATTTTTACTGTATCAAAATTAAGTGTGAGTTTTCTATATTGAATTGTACATACTACCTAAATACAGTAACTTTCTAAATCTGTCGTGATCATAAAAATTTTTATACTATTCAAGGATATAATAAAATAATGGATTGTTCGTGCAAGTATAACACAGTGGATCAAAATAGACCAGAAAAGATAGTCGATAAAAATTTATCTCAGTCGTCTGGAGTCACTCTCTGCGACTATTAAAGAAACATGTCTAATCTATTTTTGTTAAACGTGCAACGCGTATGCACTTCAAGAGTATAACAATTACATATTACATTATATAAAAAACCCGGCGAGAGAATATATTCGCAAGTATGTATACATGCGGTAAGAATTGAAAGAGAATTCGATAAAAGTAATTCAATTTCAAAATCAGGGATATATAAAAGTGACCACAACTTAGAATATCAAAATGATATCTTTAAATAAAGTAGTTTGAAACGTTTCTTCACACCTTTATAGGAATGTTTGATTTTGACGACCAGCCATTTTCGTTACGTCGAACAAAATGTTACAATTAAAAAAATTCGTTGCTTCGATTAATTTATTTCCTTGAGCGAGGCCTACCTTATTTAAAAAGACTATGGTTCGTTCATTTTCCCGGCGTATAATTTTGCCATTCTACCCAAGTGTCTATGCGTACCTAATTTCTGGTCAACGAGGTTACACCTACTTTCACTGCAGACAAGCGTTGCGCATATTCAACGCGCGGACATCAAACTTGCGAGACATCGCAGCGAATTGATCGTATAACGTGTATAAATTCACGTTACATGCATACGTTTGATTAATTATTGAATTGAAAGGGCTTGTCAACGGAGTTTTTATAGAGATTAATAGCCGTCGTCTAAAATCTTATCATTTATAATTCATTACACCGGCAAGTATGTATTATGTAACGTATTATACCGGAGGATACAAGAATCGTCTAATTAGCGAAGTCTCGTATGTATAATAATACCTCAGGTAAGTGATCATAGGCGACACACCTAATTCGTCAAAAATGCGAAGCCCCTGTGACATCGAGGCGTCTACCATTATGCATACTATGACACTCTCTGCACTCCTGCAAAATTATTCAATTCGGAAACTCTTATTACCGACAGAACATGGTCGATCAATACATACGTGATACGTATCAGTATACAGGGTGGCGGCAATTTCGCTAAAATAAAACTCCCCGACTTTTCCCGTAAAAAAATTCTGAATTTCCTCACTTGAGCAATGCTGGTAAGCTTTTATGAGCAAAAAATCCAAAAATTGACGGTGGACGGGGGCAACGGGTAAAAATTGAACAATATCATTTCCGAAAACAAGTTTAGATAAATTTACGAAGTTGAAGTTGAAGTTTGAAAACAATTTATAAAAGGAATACGTTTTTCCATATGGATCACCATAATTCCTTAACTTTTCCCTGACTATTCCCGGTGTTTCCGGTCTGTCGGTATCCTGATTAGATTGTACATTATATGCATAGAAGCCAAAACCCTGCAGCATCAACGTATTTTACGTTATCCATACTTGGATGAACGATTATTAGAAATATTCGACCACTTCTCCTCCTCCTCCACCACCTCCTACGCACTCGTCACGCTCTTGACTCTTACCTCCATAGGTATGCAGGACGATTATTTACAGGCCCGTAACCGAGTAACCATATCGATACTGCAGCCATTTTCAATCAATCAACGGCAATTAGCAGCGTCGATTATGTACAGGAAATGATAAGCACTGTGCAAAATTCTAGACAAGTTACATAGGTGAACAATTATTGTCGACAATCGATAGAAAGAAGCTTTTATTATTGGAGTAAAGAAATAGCTACCCTTGCTTCGATATAAATCTCCTTCGGGTAAAAGGAGGGAAATTAAAGTATAAAATTTAAATCTATTTAACTATATATTGTAATAATCAACACCGGAATTAAACTGACGATTTTCGAAAAATAAAACTCGTTGAATATCCCTCAACTTGACGAACGACTGCAAGGATTGAATCGATATAAGAAAACAAATTTCAATTATGTATAGATACATAAAAAGAGAAAAATGAAAAAAATATTATACAACTGATCCATGATCATGGGTTTGAAAAAAAGAATTAGAGTAAATTGGCCCAAAACCTGTGTCTCAATTTCTGTGCAAGTTAATCATTATTTTACAGAGGAAAGCATATTCCGCGCTTCATTACGATTGTCGGGATTCGAGAGAAATGGGGATTATTCAATTCAATAATCCGTAATCGGTGCATAAATCTCTACCGCGTGCACAACTAACCGACACTTTAGAAATTCTTTCGCGTTTATCGCGATTTAGCTTGTCTCACCGGGTTAACAAGCTCTGCTCTTCCGGTATATATGATAAATTCCCTCTAGGTGCGTATTTACGGATTCCAAGACTAATCGCATAGATTATTATTACAGTATTCCTACGGCAATATGTTCTTCAAGTCGGAGAGAAGAAAGCACGATCATCATCATCTCGCTCCTAACCCGAGGCTGCGGCAGCGAGCTCGATCGGAGGAAAGCAATGTTGTGCGAGGTGAACGTATAATAAGAGAGGGAATTAAGTCCCTACGATCAGAAAGTGAACGGTGTGTTGTTCGGTTCCCCGCATAGGATAGCGTTTGTCCTCAAATCTCAGTTTTCATACCCGGCAATAAAGTATCTCCACACGCTTTCATACACCTATAGATATAAATACGTAGGTATACCTATCGTGTAACAAGATATATAAGTATTACAATTCGTGACGAAGGAACATAGAAATTTTTACAAGTCGCGAACCGCTCGCCGAAATTACAATAATTTACAATCACACGTGTGCGCCCATCGTATCGAGTCTTTTAATCTGGTTTTAAACAGGAAGCTCCTCGTCTTTCGGTGTTTAAGATCAAGGTTCAAGATCGCAATAAAACGTCGTTCCGACTTGGCTACACACGGTAATTAAAAGTCAATGCATTTCTGCAGGAAATAAATCATTTCCCTAAAACGGTGTACAGATTTGATGTGTATGTGTGTGTGTACTCAGGCATAGAGCTGCGTTGAATTGGAAATCAAGAAGCCTAGATTGGCGTCAAGTTTCCTATACACGAAGGTGCTAACAAGATATTCACTCTCTGTGAACCAGTGTAAAGTTATATCGTAGGCATATTATAATCCATATGCGATTCTATCGTATAGATAGTTGTACAGTTTACAGTTGGTTAAAAAAAGAAAGAAAAAAAAAGAAAAGAAAAAAGTAAATCAAAAAATATCTCAGTCTTTTCAACCAGTTCCAACGACATCAGTCTTCGGTACGCGATTTTGAGAATAAAAACTATATACGCAGATATTATAATATACGTGAATCGTGTTCCACTACAATAAAGACAAATAATTATCTAAAAACGAGAAATAAGAAACAGCTGGCTTGTACATCCTGTTCGGGGTAATATTGAATTACAGGTTATTTCGTAGCGAAAGTTCAATTAGCCTGAATGGAAGACGAAACACAAATGAAATCTCGGTGGATGTAAAGAGTAAAGTTTGGTTTTTGAGACAGCGTAGAACGACTTACCGGGTATTTCCTTCGGTCAGGTATTATTCACTTCACTTGTCTCCTTTATCCCTCGCTCAGAAGTTAGCCTTGGTCATGTTTGCGTTGTTGTGTGTTTATTCGAGCCGCATGACAGCACAGCACTTCGCGGTCCACGTGTGTATAATTCAGGTTCAAGTGAAAATCAAATAAAGTTTTCTTTTTCAATCCAAATACGACGAGAGAAAAAGAAAAACTAGATAAGAACGAGGGAGCACGGAATAAAACAATTGACGTTCTAATCTCTGCGCTTGATATAATTAATTATATCATACAATTGTATACTTTTTATCACTGCACACACTTTCACATCAATTTTAAAATTAAAAACTACGTACTCGGAATTATACTTTGAACACTACACACCCACAAACACACGCGCGCACTTGAATTCGAAGAACACTAATAAACGAAAAGAAAAATACTCTATCGAGTGTTCTTTTAACGCGTCCTAGAACACCGTTAGGATATTTCGGTCAAGCAAATATCATGACACGTGCTTACGCTTGCAAGAGTTACGACATTTGAATAGTGGATATTTAAACTCGACATCACGTAGAGCGTTTTCTCAAATTGATAAACATTGTTTAGAGCGTGCAATTAGCTTATAAACGCGAGTCTTGTTCCGCCGTGTCGGAAAAGGAACGGAGTTCGCTTGTTTACTTGCCCGCAGAAAACAAGCGAATCGTATGTAAGTGTGTTGTATCAGCAATCTTCGGACGGTTCATTCATCTACTGATACAATAACATATAATGTCATCACTCGCGATCGAACACAATACTTCACTGAAGATATAGATGGATCGGTATATATGTAAAAAAAAAAGACGCCGAGAAGATTTTATCGATTTTCTTACGTCACCAGTGGCTAGCTTCACACCGTAAAATTTTTTGAAAACGTTCGATGTCCGGTGAGCTTCGAACGAAAATTATTGCGCTCGCTAGCGAAAATCCAGCATAACGAACTACAATGCAGTCTCTAGCACTAGGCGCGAATTCCAAAGTATTTCTTACAAGGTTCGTTATTGTTTTTGAACGAGATACACGAGTGGTAAAAAATCTCGTCTTACGCTCGTAGATTCCCGATGTGCTGCCGAGTGCCCCAGCAACAAGTGCTCACTGACTGCTGCCGCCATCGGCATGTCGAGTTCAGTAGAGTCCGAGTCACAGGGTTTAGCTTGTGCCGCGGCTCGCGCGAAGGAAGCCGTCCACGAACAGCCTCGATACACCGAGAACGGAATCCCGACTCTGTCTGTTCGTTTGGCTTCCCATAAAACTTCGTTCCGATTGTCAACCTGAACGTGTCTGCAGTTATCGACAACCTCTTTCCTCGTTCCACTTTTTTTTTCCATAAGAAAACTATCGCGCGCCTTTCATGTCGCAGCGAACTATGCCCGATACTTACGTGTTCGTTATTCAATTACGCGGAGCGGCGCAATACCGACTTAATTTTCACTTACGATCAGATATGTACACCTATGTAACATACGATATAGAATCCAGACTCATACGCGCGAGAGATACGCGACTCTAAATGACGACCCTGAAGTCACCGACGCTATCGCACATTTTCAAATCGTTCATTTGTTTCACCGCGAATGATCGCCTACCTTCAGACGTTTCAAATATTCGACCACATTTTATTCAAAAATTTCATCGCCATTTTCATTGCCTTCCAATTTCAGTTTCGGATGAAAACTGAGAGGACAGTTAAATCTTGTTTGTTGTTTATTATTTCGTTCAACATCTAGCAAATTCCGTCGTTATCAAAATTTGTATAAAGTTGAAACGAATTTAAGTTTCATCCCGAACCGGAACATCGACAAATCGACGTCGATGTGTAGATAATGATCGATTGCCATTGGGCTGCATACACCGCGCACTTCACTCTTCATGTAGCCCGTCTGTGCTGTAAGCCTGTACCAAATATGGAGGCGCGAAAATTTAACGTCTGTATAATCTTCAAAGATGTAACTGACTGTAACTAGTGAATTCTAATTTTGCTGGCCAGCCATATACATAAAAAATTACAATAAACAGTAAATACAATCACGCGTACACATGCATCCTTCTTAATTAAAATGAAGTATAGTATATTTGAAATGGTAATGACAAGTAGATAAAACTCTCCTGAATTTCCCGATCAAAACATGATACAATGCTTAATAACGGTGCAGGATTTGTATGTGGCACTTACCTGCGTAACTAACACCTAATTACGAAATAAGAATCTATTGTTTCCAGTAGGCGATATGTAATATAGATATGCAAAGGTTTTTGTCACGTGACTTTCACTTTAGGCGACTTGATCCTTATACGACGTGCTTGATGCAATTCGGACGGTTCATTAGCATAATTTATGACAGGTGTAATCGTTAATCAATTACGTAAAAGATGGAGCGGTGCGACGGAGTTTAGCGCTTATTTACGAGTTGACTAGTTTGAAGTCAGGATTAACAAACTGCATAAATTCTTTTGATACGACATTCTTGATTGGAGAAATCAAATAGAGAATTTTATGGTTCTTTCCGATTGCACAGGCATATATCCTAAACAAACGACTCGTGATAACATAAAAATGATAAAATATGTTAATTGCAATTGAAAGCTAAGAATCAATATTAGCTGATTTTCAATCAACTAGAAATAATGCTTTTAAAAACCGTGTAACTACTTGTTTTCTCGTACAGTTTCTTAATATACAATATAATACAAAGATAACTGATTACCATACATCTCTTATCTTTTGAACTAAACATTTTACCGATTATGTCAAAGTACCGTTAAAATTGAAACCCTTTATTCAAAGTAGGTAGTATGGTGCATTGACTTTACATCAGTGAAGTACCATCGATATGTCATACCAAACATATAGTAATACATATATGGATGGTTTGTGAGTCAGCACTTACGACATAAACGATAAATTTGAAGAGACCAGACATTCAATGCAGGTGTAATGATTTTGAAGTAGGATGCTTTAGTAGAAGAGGAGAAATTCCATTTTTGAATTTTTCCCCCTATTTTTTATACAATGAATATACCTACTAAATAATTATGAATTCTGAGAGCATTCAAGTTATTGGCGTAACACGCCTACTATTTGACACATATTATTTTATATTACAATAGAACTTGTAGCATTGGTAACTGGTTGCACTCAGTGCTCATTCAGTGCAATTTTCGCGGTTTTTGACCAACAGAATGAATGATGAACCAAGAAAATTCTACTCATCGGCACCCAATGAATACAGTTGAGAACGCTGTGATCCTTAATGCGTGTATTCTTTAACTGGAGTTCCGGTAAGAGTATGCACGTTTTTCGATAGTGAAATAGCGAAATAAACTTGCTAAATCCTGGAACCTCTTATATATCGAATAATAATAAATTCTACTTTAATATTATACTGCAAATCTTTATTCCCATCTTATAGATGGTGAGCCCACGACCTAATTTTAATTCCTCCGGAGTTTGATATAATATATATATATATATAAATACAAGTCAACCCTTAGCGTAAATTGACATTAGATACCAAGACGTCATTTCAAGAAATATTTTGTAGACGTGCATATACTCGTGAGTACGAACTTTTTTTTACTGCCATCAAGCACCAAAAATTTCCACTTATATTCGGAACAATGTGATCGATATTATTTAATAATAATTGTAATCATTGTAAACGATGTAACTGATATAGAATAAAAAGATGGTGGATACTCGTAAATTCATAAAAAGAAATATTCTACATTCGTAGCATAGTTGTGGCACAGTGAAGCCATGTAGAGTGTCAAGTTTCCGTTACAGTTAGGGTGTCGATTCTCGATTGATTGGTAAATACAGTTATGACTAAATAAAGTGAAATAAAGAACAAATACAGTGAATTAAATAAAACATGCTGCTTGTTAACTTGTAATTAAGGCCGTTAACTAGGTAGAGAAATTCATAATTGTATTTTAAATTTTAATATGAATTTACTATCAGTTATCATAACATTCGTTACAGACGAAATATACGATCCTAACAACTATAAGTTAAACTTAATTATCCGTACGTTACTATATAATATATCACTCTTCACTGAACTATATACTTTGCCAAAAGTTCATCAACGGGGATCAACTTTAATAATCTTTCAACGGCCTAAAAAAGGATCGTTTATAAAAGTTATTAACGTGGGATAAAAGCGCAAGTAAATTTTACGAAGGAACGCAATAAATTATTTCTAAGTTTTATTGCAGGGTTGAATTGTATAGTTTAAAGGTGGTGGAGGAATCAAAAGAGGAAGTGGGGTTGGTGGTGGTGAAGCTAGAGCCGCAGGAGGAGGCAAAGGTTCGGTATTTATAGGATTCAAATTCACCGCTCCATTGTAAGCCGCAAGATAAGACGGCCAAAGATGCGGCGGTGGCGGAGATCCTGGCGGAGGAGGGGGCGGCGATCGTTCGTCCAACTCGTCCAAATCCTCAATTGTCAGTGGAGAAGGAACAGTAGCCCGAGATTTTTTCAATTTTATAATTTTTACCTGTAATCATTCAAATTCATTTTCAAATATGTGTAAAGAGGATTCCCTTACATACAGTGCAAAGCACATCATTTTCCACCTTTTCTCTGAACTGATTGTAGTCTACATACATTTGCCTTTTTAAACTAGGTAATTACCTTGACCTTCTTCTTCGTCTTGGGTGGTTTGATCTTCTGATGTTTTTTCTTCGATTTTTTAACCTTTATCTTCTTCTCGCCCGCTCGAAGAGCATTGTAGTTTATAATATTGCTGTTCCGTAAAGGCAAGACGGATATCGGCGGTGGTGGCGATGGCATATCACCTTCACCGCCGCTTGGACTGGTTCCTTCTCCTGGCCTAACCCCATCGGCAAACTGTACAGACTTTCTACTCCTCCTTCTGAAAACTTTTCTTTTCCGAACTTCAACGTCTTTCTCTTCGTCTCGTGATCGTCCCGCAACAGATACGTCTTTGGTTTTTGATTCTTCCATTATTGCTTGGAGTTGTCTCTCTACTTGTTCTTCCGTAAACGCAAATTCAGCATCGGTACTAGTATCTAGTTGTTCTCGTTCCTCACCTACCACCTCCTCATCATCCTCCTCATCTACATCAAACAGATAGCCTGGATTCCCGTTTGACAAAGACTCTCTTCTGAAATAATTGTAATAGACAAATTACATTTCGAATTCCAACATGTTTATAACTCAATCAAAGTGTACGAGTCAATTAATAATGTGTTGGAAAAATGCAGGCACTCACTGGTGTCAAAGTTTTCGTAAATTGGAAGTCGTCAACACTTAATAGAGAGTCGAAATTGACTTACAAGTACCTAATACATAATCGTAACGTTCAACAGTAAGAAAACAAGGTACTCACCCAAAACCAGGAGATATTAAAATGCCTTTAGCTGGTGGTGGTAAAAGAGGCAGCCAGTCAGTCTTGCCATCCTTTGCTTCTTTCACGGCTCCCTCGTTTAATCCTTCGACGGTTTCATCAATTTGTTCTTCCGATTGTTGGATTTGTTGATACGGATCACCATCGCAACTAGGTAGTGAATTGTCTCTGGAAATTAATTCCTCGTCTTCTTCATCTTCTCCTCCAGTAAAAGTCGGTGTAGGTGGGGATGGCGCGTGCTGCAGCTGAAAAGTAGCCCCTTCCTGCTGACGGAGGGTGAGGTTTTTCTTCACAAGACGTTCTGCACGTCGTTTTCTTCTCTCAATTCTCATCACTTCTTTTTCTTTCCTACGTTCTTCCCTAAGTTTCTTCCGTTCCTCCCGCCCTTTCTTACGCTCTTCCAAGATCGCTTCATAATTATAAATCGGTTGAACGACTGCTGCAAAAGATAAAGCAAAGCAAAAGTGAACTACATGAAATTTTCTCGAAAGCTCTTACCACAAGTCAAACTTACGTGGAATTATTGCTGGCCTAGGTACGGGAATAGGCGAAGTGGTGCTAGCAGGGATGAGAGTTATCGCAGGCGATGGGGGTGGAACTCCAATAGGAGTAGTAGGCTGACAAGGGCGATGATATGCGGAGCTTATTGTATCCGAAGAAGGTCCAGCAGCCCAATCGAGAGTTGTTGGAACAACTTGAAGAACATTACCTACACGTACCACGTGACTAGAACTGTTTACCCCAATAGTAGATAACTCTCGTTGCGGAGTGGTAATACCGGTAAATTCCGAAGGTATAACTTGCAGAACGTTACCAACCTAAATGAAATTGAAGGAGAAATTGAATACCAATTCTGTCGATTAGAAGTGTGTACTTTGACTTTACTATGCGGGGAAATATCTGGTGGAGTCCCTAAATTGTATCCAAGTGTTTCCACACCAAGTTAAAGCGCAATCTCTTCCAGCAGATCTTTGCATTTGACTTATATGACATATGCTGTACCTGGAGCACCTTCGGTTGTTGCTGTTGATAAGATTGCTGTTGCAGTGGTGGTATCGGGGTAGGAGGCATAGATGGATAAGTTGCAATATTAGTAGAAAAGGCCGCAGGATGATAACCGACATGTTGACTATCCTGTACAGTGAGCGGAATCTGTTGTTGTTGCTTCTTTTTGATTCCCAATTCTAATTCCAACCTAAGAAATTTGTCGACCAATTCCTAATGTCAGTTAATTGAAGAATAATGAAAAATTCACATGATCAAATGCAGAACCATTTACCTGTCATCGAGAGAAAGACGCTTAGGAGAACTTGTTCCAATGGCAGCTGGTTGATGCGACTCTTCTATGCGGGGAGGATATGTTAAATTTCCCTCAGAGTAATAATAGTACTCATTTGTACTGGCATTGGGATTATTTGCATATCGCAACGAGCTATCGTGGTTTACACATTCATTGCTTGGCAGAAGCTCCGAATCAGATATTGTAGAGTCAGGAATAACTCCTGTAATCCCTGTGACAGTAGATACTGATTGTACAATGGTTTCTATCCTTCTACCGGCAGTACAACTTTCTCGTAACGATGAATCATCTTCGTCTCTTACAAGAGATGCAGATCTGAAGAAATATTTTAAATCAATAAAAATAATCGTTGATCCACCATAAACAAAATTTTTTTTTCCAACATTCACAAAACTATAAACATCATATAATGTGATACATGAAATATGAGGTTTCATATTTATAGAGTTAATAATAGTCATAATTAATACACAATTATAAAAATTGTAAACAATATAAAAGTCATTTCCAAATTAAATAATAAAGAAATCGACCAACCTTGATCTATGTAGCCTTTTTGCAGACCTCATACTTCTCTCTGGAGTTCGAGATCTTGACCTACTCATACGTGAAGTCTTATATCGATCTACTGACGTCCTAGTATGTGCTAGTCGAGGTGGAGATCTCGATCTTGAATAAGATCTACCTTCACGTACTTCACAATTTGGAGATTCTCTATCCCTACGTTTCTCTCTAGTCCATTTCAATCGTGATTCTTCGCTTTGTTCCCTGTTGTATTCAATAAAACATAGTTTAGTACTGTTGTAAAAAGAGTGACATTCAGATAACAAAAGTATTTTCAAATAACAGTTTGTATTCTGCAATTTTTTCTTTTGACTGCTGTCAATATGAAAAAGTATAAAAACTATCGTAGGATTCTGAATTAATTGACAGAAATAGTGTCCATGAAGCTACCTGTATCTTGCTCTGGACAATGAGTGTGATTTAATGGATCCTTCCACTATCTCTCTATCCAAGCTATCACTAGCTCTACCCAGACGATCCTCTTCGAAATCGAGTTCAAATTCATTCGGAAACAAGCGTCTCGAAGTATCTTTATCTCTATCATCGTCAACCTCATACTTCCAGTTATGCTTTCTATCTTCAGTTTCTGCATTTAATCTGAAGAATTGGAAATCATATGACATTTCATATTATTAATAAGTCACATATTTCTGAGCCACTCTTACCTCTTACGATGTCGTTCCATGTCAAAGCCCTTTTCTCTGAGTATTTCCATTGGGTCATAAGACCTCTCTCTATCTCTTTCAATACCATCCCTGTACCTCCCTCGATCTCTTTCTTTATCCATCTTACGTTCTGCACTTCCGTACTTCCTACTGTTATCTATAAGAATAAATTTACCATTATGACGGGTACGTAATTGCTTCTGGTACAAGAAATGGATCAAATCAATTTGCTCATTATACTCACCATCCCCAGGACTTGAAACCGGATATCTAATTGGACTTTTGATGATTCTCTCCCTTCTATCCTCAGAAATTTTTAATTCAGCTGGAGAAACTTCATCGCCTTTGAAGAAATCTTTGTTATTCATCTTCTTATCTCCATCTACTCTTCTCTTTGGACTCCTATCACGATCTCGTCTACCCATTGGGCTACGACTTCTGCTTCGATCAGCCGTACGTTTACCTGTAACAGGACTTTTCGATCGGTTCCGTCTGTCACCAAGTCTACCTTTGCTTGGACTACTTCGTCTGCGGCTCTCTCCTCTGTCAGAGTACTTGATGTTACTTCTAATTCTACTTTCGTGAGTCGGAGTGTCAAGTCGTTCCCTTTTTCTTGATTTGTCTCTTTCTCTTGTTTCAATTCCCCTGGTTCGTCTTCGATCTTCTCTACCCCACCTATCTCTCTCTCTTCTTTCAGGACTTTTCTTTCTGCGATCTCGAGAGCGTGACCGTGATCGTGTTCGCGTTTGTGATCTTGATCGCGATCGCGATCGTGATCGTGAATGTGATGACCGAGATGAAGATCGGGAGATTGAACGTCGAATAGGCTTATCAACATCTCGTTTATCGATTAGAAAATCGTTGTACTTGTCACTATCCATTCTTTCTGATTCTTCGAACTTTAGCATGCTTCTATCAAACATGGGACTCGACGTTTTCATGAACTGTTTACTAGGTGCTGTTCTTTTCTCCTCTATTCTGACTAACAAATCCTTTCGTACGCTAGCTTTCACAGGACTTAACTTTACCGGATTGACGCCCACTACATCGTCAACTACAAGTTTTTGCACAATATCCGCGCTGTTATCAACACATTGATTCTCTGACTTATACTGTCTTTCAACTTCATCTAATGTGTCTTCGTTCTCATCACTTGGCAGAATACTTGTTTGTAGAATTTTTTTCTGAATTTTAAATGAAATAGTACCTTGAGTTATGTCTGCTTTTTGTGCCTCGGGAATTGATTTGCTTCTGAATTCAGAGTTACGTTGAATCAAGATTTGTTTTGGAATTAATTTTAAAGGAGATGTAAGTTTATCTTCCTTCTGATCAAGTTCTACGCTATTACTTATAAAATCATTTTCTGACGCAGATTTTCCATTAGAGTCACTGCTTGATTGAAAATCAGCAAATATGTCAACACTCTTCTTGCCGGTGTCTTTTTCGACACTGATTTCTGCACTAGAACTCGAGACAGATGATTTGTCAGAATGTTCAGAGCTCAATTTCTTTAAATCAATATCGTCAGACTCCCATTTTGACTTCTCATCAGTAGGCACTAGGCTAACGCCAGTGTAGTTGTATCCAACTTTCGGAGAATTAGTATGCTCATTGGTGTTGATTTCAATTTGTGAATTTTGGGTAGGTTTCTCTGATCCTTTCAAAACGGCGACACTAATCTTGCACTCAGAACCACCGTTAGTGCGGACACTAGAAATATGAGATGGGGGAGAAACAGGCATTGGAATACTAGCAACTTGACATCCAAACATAACTGGAAATTCATCCGACGGCAATGGAATATTCGATATCAATACGTCATCCTTTTGGTGATTTTCATTACTGCCACTTGAAATATCCATATCCTATAAAGAAATTGAAGAATTTTGAGTTAGACATGCAAATTAGTTTCAAAATAAATCAAAATAAATTTTTTTATGGTGTTTGTTATATAAAAGTGAGTCACCAACAAAACGCAAAGCATTGCTTCGTTTTTGAACTTACTTCAGACCTGTGCGAAAGAGCTGGTGAACTCGGACTGTATAATTCCAAATTGTCCTTATTATACTTTGATGAGTTTGCATCCACAGAGTTAGCCTCTTCCGAAGTAACGTCTGAACTGTCAGAATCCTGATCAGATAAAGCAGATCGCGTATGTTTGAAATTCAATTCTATTAACGAACTCAGAGAATTGTGAGTTTTTTCCTCATTTTCATTGCTCCATATATTTTCAGAAAACTTTTGGTTTTTCGAAGTATTTTTCGTGTAATCAATCTTTTTAGAAGCCATCAAATCGTACGATTCACATAATTCATTGGATTCCTTATATCGTTTTTTGGTTTTATCATCAGTTGCCAATTTTGAAGCTTTATCATTTACTGCGGAAGTAGAATGTACAAAATCTTCATCGCGTGATATCGACTTAGTGGGAGTTTGATCTTGAGCTGGCATTGTACTTTTGACCCAATCATTATGTTCCTCCTCCCACTCTATCAATAGTAGTTTATCCGAATCACTCTTTTGAAGGTCTAGTTGTTCATTTGGTTCACTGTACTTGCTTGAATTTTCAACATCCCATCGACTTTTTTTATCTTTCTTTGGTTCATAAACACTCGTTTTGATTTGTTGACTTGAATCTGTGGTCTTTGAACTCCCACCCTCATCCAGTTTCATTTTATCAACAGATTTCGTCCACCCACTTATAAGGTCCGTAGCAATATTAGAAGTGGTAATCTCTTCTGCCTCCTCCCAATCGCTAGTCTTATCACTGTCTTCCCATTTTTTTCTACTGCTGTGTTGAAGGAATTTCATCTTTTCAGATTTCTCATCGCTGTTGAAGCCTTCATGTAATTTCGTTCTAGGAGTCAGGCTGCCAGTTTTATGGGAATAACACTTACTGCTTGATACTTCTTCAGCCTGCATAATTATCCAGTCATTGGGTGATACTTTTCCACTAAGTTCAGCTTTATTTTGATCAGTAGTATTACGATTATCTTGATAATATTCTTTAAGCCGTCTAATATCTTGCGTGTCACTTTTACGTTTCTTATTTTTTGTATCTTCCAGATTGTCTTCTTTATTCATCCATGCAGTACGGTCATATCTTTCAATTTCCCAATTTCTTGCGAGTTTCTGATTATCTTCTAATTTTTCCGTATTTCTCCATTCTCCTCCAGTTTCTATGTTTGTCTCCAAGTCATCCAAATCCCATTTGCTTTTTGATTCACCTTTTTTTGTGTGTTTAAATTTATCTTTAATTAGCATCATTGCCTCCTTTTCACCTTCTTCTTCCTCATCTTCCCATATTCTGAGGGCTGGCAATCTGTTATGTTTCTTCTTATGATCCTTGCCAATTTCTCTTTCAATAGTTATATAGGTATCTGTCTTTTCATCATACTTTATGTCTTTCTCGATTTTTCTCTCCAGCTTAGCTTTCTTTTTCTCATTAACTTCGCGATTCTCTTCCAAGCTGTCGACCTCCCATTCATCGGTTAGGCGTTCTTTTCGTTTCGTCAATTGGTCTAGTACTGATATCGGTGGAATGTTTGAATTGTCGGTTGAAGCAAAATCGTCATCTTCTTCCCACTCACTGCTACTTTTCTTACTTTTGCTTTTTCTATCTGTAGTTTCTTTGAATACTGGTTCTTCCTGCATTATTTGCTGCGTCATTCGAACACTTTCTTTTTCCCATTCTTCCAAAAGTTTAACTTCTTTTACCCGTTCTTTTAACTTATCGTCTTCTTGAATATTGAACGGGTCGCCGATACTGTTTTCATTCATGCTCCTTCCTTTTTTTTTATCAAGACCATGCATTGAAATTTCTTCTCCGTGCATAATCTGTTGGGTCATTCGCATACTTTCTTTCTCCCATTCCTGTAAAAAGGTATCATGAGTTCTGTCCTTTCTCTTTTCTTTTTCATTAGCTCTTTTCCTCGGATCCCGTTTCGGTACACATAAGATTTCTTCACTATCAAACTCGTTTGCCTCTTCTGCCATAATCGAATTACCATCAAGGCTACATTCTCGGACACGATTTTTCCGATGGACAGATGCCTTCTCAACCAAGTCTGTTTCATGGAATGGCATATCAACTTTTTTTAAATCGATCTTTTCTTCTTTAACGCCTCTGCTATCTTTTGATGATTCTTTTATATCATTACCGGTTTTCTTTTTCTCACTTTTTCTCATGTCTACAGACTTTTTTTTCGACAATTCACCGTTGTTTTCTGAGACTTTCTTCTTCTCTTTTTGTTTTTTTCGCAACTGCTTATCCTCTTTTTTCTTGATTCGTTTCAATTTTCTATCCGAGTCAGAGCTACTTGAGTCAGTTTTTATTTTTCGCTTGCGCTTCTTTTTAACAATTACTTTTTTCCCCTTTTTTTTCAACTTCCGTTTTCTTTTGCTTCTCACTCTTCTTTCTTCCTCAGTGGATGAATCGCTTGATTGATCCTCACTGCTATCAGATTCTGAACTTGACTTGGCTTTCTTCTTTGATTTCTTTCGAATTACTTTTCCCTTATTTTGGCTTTTGCTTTTTTTTATCTTTCTTCTTTTTTTCTCCTCTTCGTCATCTTCCTCAGATTCTGAAGAATCTGAGGAAGAAGATGAAGATGATGATGATGATGATGAAGAATCGCTACTTGACTTTCGACGTCTCTTTTTTTTTTTCAAATGTTTGTTATCCAAACTTCCATCGCTAAGTTTTTCTTCTTTGATCTTAACATTTTCCCAATCACTAGGAACTGATTGAGATGCGTCGGAGTCTTCTTCTTTGCTGCTGCTTGCAGCATCTGTATCTCTATCTGATCCAATTTCTGTTGCTGTTACTTTCTTAGACTTCTTTGATTCAGTTTCAGCTACTAATGTTGATTCCAGAGTTCTATCAGATTTATTGGTACTTTCTACATCGCTGACGTCTATGTCATTGAGCGTATCATTCACTGAGATATCCTCATTCATTTTCCCCAACTTTGATGGATCCCTGGTATTACTGTTTGTAGATTGTTTCAAAACAGGTTTACTGTATGATGACGAAGAGGGAACCGAATCTATAATCAGAAGAAACATCGGAACTAAAATGTTTACCGATCAATCGAACAGTAGCTATGTAACAAATGCAGAAGACAGTCAATTTTAACGAGTGACTATTTTTAATTAATACCCTCTTCCAAATTCTCTACGAAACATCTCGATAGATTTTACTAAATACTAATGAACAAAAGAGATACACAAAGGTTTATTGGTTTGTGAAAGGATACGGTCAAATTTACAGAAGAAAACAGAATTTATATCTTATAAAAATCATGCTTCAAAGATGAAGTAATGATTGTTGTACCCGAATAAGCTGGCTGAATTTTAAGTATAATTTTCTCTCTCCATTTTATTTATTCCTTCTTATAAGAATAATGATGAGCCCAGTTTCAACTTGACACCTCAGATGTATTATATTAATATACGAAATGCGCACTCAGTATGAGAAAGATGTGTAAAACTTGTACTTGTAGAGATAAAAGGAGTGAAGTACTCCACATAACAAACTGGAATAAACTAGCTTACCAGTTGAAGTTATTTTATCAGAGTTAGTGGCTGGTACAGGAACATCATTGCTGACCATTTTTATGAACTGTTCGTATTCCGACGCAAGTTTCTGGTCCCCAGCAGTATCAGAAGGTGAAGACTCACGATCATCCCTCTCTGTGACAGCAACAAGTTTACTTGATTCAGGATGTACATAATGATCACCTGGAAAGAGAACATTGGTAACAAACAACGCGATAAAAAGATGTCTATTGCCTTAATGCATGGACAGAGCAACAATATGCTATTAATATTACTCACGTGGACTTTGAGACGAAGGTAGCTTAGTATCCAGCGGCAATCTGCGGAAGTGGCTGTAGGACTGCACAGAAGATTCCCCAGATGATTTCGTTACGCAAATACCTTCTTTCACATTCGGCTCTTTAAGTTTGTTTACTTCGCCAATATCTTTGTCATCCCACTGAAGTATGACATTCTTTCCTACAGCCTCTTCTGTAACTATCTCAAAAACCTTTCTCTTTTCTTTGAGAGACACAACTGTAATGTCACTTTCCCACTTAGACCCTGGAGTAGCATCTCCTTCTGACAATGTAGCTTTTTCCAACGAGTTTACATTTTCCATCCTCTTGTACCAATATCGGGATTGATCCACTTCGTCCACTTCGGTCAAATTCGCGCTAATAGACAGGTAATAGATAATAATTTTAAACTAAGGACCTCTCTGTTCATCTAATATAAAAGGATATAAGGTTGCCTAAACGAATTGAAGTACAAGAGAAAAAAAAGAAGTTACAAATTATACGTAATATTATTTTCTCAAGGCCTACCTGTTTATACTAAAGAACACAAAAATGTTAATTGAGGCTTTTACAGGCATTCGATTCCCGCATTCGTGACTTTTTTGGGGGTGTAGGTTACTAACCGCGGACCTCTTTTTCTCTAGTCTCTAACAAACAGATTTGGACTAGTACAACAAATATAAACGATAAAAAAAAAGTTTACAAGGTGTTCAATGTTAAAATACGTAACTTTCTCAATTGAATATTGATACTATCGGAATCAAGGTTAATAATGAAACTTCAGGTTATTGGCAGGATTCTTAGACTGTAAACATCCATTACAAATACCCATATTATAGAAAAAAAACTTTTCTCAAGTGGAAAAAAATTACACTAACTGGATACGGTTTGCTTCACATATCTGTCGCATCTTGTCTCGCCGATCAGAGGAAACAGCTTGGAAAAGCTGTTGACGATTGAGTAGCAACGATACTTGAGGATTTTCAGAAAATAGTACTGGAGGTCCTCGTCCTCGTTTAGTTACTCGGACGGACTCTGGAGGAAATTCTCGGGGTCCTTCCTGTCCTTCAATTATGATAGGATAACGTTTCAAATTATGATCACCTATCATTAACATCTGGTCGAAATGCTGTGCGTAATCTTGTGCTGTTCTGAAAGTAATTATTTCTGTATAACTACCTGAATAATATGTTAAATGCAGTTGTCATATGTATATATAGTACAGGAGATACCTGTTCTTTATTAATCGATCTTCCTTTCGTCGATTAACTATTTCTTCCAAAGAGAGCCAAGATTTTTTCAACTCCACCCAATTTTTAGATCTTGCAAATTCTTTTTCTTTTTCTTTTTCTCTTTCCTTTTCTCTCTCCTTTTCTCTTTCCTGTTCTCGTGCCTTTTCTCTTTCTCTTTCCTGTTCTTTTGCCTTTTCTCTTACTCTTTCTCTTTCTCTTTCCTTCTCCCTTTCCTTTTCCCTTTCCTTTTCTCTTTCCTTCTCCCTTTCCTTTTCCCTTTCCTTTTCTCGTTCCTTCTCTCTTTCCTTATCTCTTTCCTTTTCTCTTTCCGTCTCCCTTTCCTTTTCTCTTTCTTTTTCCCTTTCATTTTCCAGTTCGATTTCTCTTTCCCTCTCTAGCGCCCTTTCTTTTTCTTTCTCTCTTTGTTTCTCTCTTTCTCGTTCTCTTTCCTTCTCTTTCTCTCTTTCTCTTTCTTTTTCTTTTTCCCTTTCTCTCTCCCGCTCTCTTTCTTTCTCTTTTTCCTTCTCCTTCTCTTTCTCTTTCTCTTTCTCTTTCTCTTTCTCTTTCTCTTTCTCCTTTTCCTTTTCCTTTTCCTTTTCCTTTTCCTTTTCCTTTTCCTTTTCCTTTTCCTTTTCCTTTTCCTTTTCCTTTTCCTTTTCCTTTTCCTTTTCCTTCTCCTTTTCCTTTTCCTTTTCCTTTTCCCTGTCCTTTTCTCTTTCCTTTTCTTTTTCCTTTTCCTTCACCTTTGCTCTTTCCTTTTCCCTATCTTTTTCAATTTCTTTAGATGACCGGACTGCTGGTGAATTGCTGAAATCCTTGCGATCTCTCTCTTTTGATTTTCTTTCCCTTCGACTTTCCCTACTACTTTTCTCTTTTTCTCTTTTGCGGGAATCCTTATCCTGGGAAATCTTGTGAGTTAATTGATCCTTTATACCTTTCTCATCCTTTGATTTATAGTCCTTATCACGCTCTCTGCTGTACCTTCTCCTTCTTAACAACAAATCCAAAATTTGAAGATAAATTACTTTGAGGATTTTAAATAAATTATGTAAGCACCGTATGTGTTCAGAAAAGATTAAAGTTAGACTTAGAGGAAAGTCAAATATTAATAAACAACACAAAAATGTCTCCCGACGTAATGGTATATCACAAAATGACATACTAAAACATGTGAAAAGTAAGGCTATCTAAGTAACTCCAATGTAGTTACATATGTAAATAGTTCAATTTGCAACTGCTAAATAATAATAATTTCAGTGATGTTAATTATTTTTTACTTTTTACATTTATAATTACCTTTCTGAAAACTTCCTTAGTGGAGTTAAACCGTGATCATTTTCTTCATCCGAATGATTGTGGCGTGATTTCTTCCACCTTCCTTTTCCACCACTACTGCCACGCCCACTCGACTCTCTTTCAGTATTCACTATAAAAATAGGACCAACGCTATAAATCATATAATTACCATCGTGAAAAATATTTAACTAAATCACATTAACAAAGTAACAAAGGAAACATTAACTCTTCGGATTCAAAAATTCAAACTTTTCACTACTTTAGTGTTCATTAGACTGAAAAATTTATATCTATTTTAAAAACCGACCACAGTAACGTCACGCATAGCGTCGAGACTACAGAACAAAAGGACTCCAGTTCAAATAACTAGCGTGTCAAGGAGGATCTAAGCCCCAACTCGCAATAATTATAAGACAGGTCATGTCATTGGGATGCCAAATCGATAGGCTGAGATTTGAACTCGATCCGGTTACACCTGGGTAAGGTTTTCTGCAATTTCCTTTGTTCCCTGTGCGAATGCAGGTGTTTCTATAGAACAATTTGATATAACTGCACACGCACAATGATGATTCACTAACCCATCCCTTTCTCATCCCGCACAAGCTGTGAACTTATGAGGACATATCCCAAGGGTATGATGATAGTATTATTATTATTATCGTTATTATTACTATCGTCATCATGATTATTACTACCAATTTTAAAATTGAAAGTAGGGATATTTACTTGTAAGGTTATTATACTCCTGTAAACCCTTGGTCATTGACTCTTCTCTAACAATTTCCTCGATAGCTGGAACTCTGTCTTCTAAAAGATTTCAAAGCATATAATGTAAAAAGGAAAATGTTGAAGTGCCGTGTTGAATTTTTACTGCATTTTAATGCTGCAAAACCATACCATGATGTTTTTTGGACTTTCCGCTACTGCTGTGCTGCTGTTGTGCTTCCAGGGCTGATTCGATTTTCAATTTAGCATCATTCACTTCGTCAAGTAAAGATTTTGCCTTATCTTTACTTTTGCCCTTGCCTTTCTCTGTCCTTGCCCTTGAACCATCTGAACTGTGTTGCTTCGAAATAGTTTCAGACTTCCCCACAGTAGTTTCTATCTTTGCCTTGGGCTTGACAGGTTGAACTTTGGGAAGAACACCAAATTTATTTGCAAATGCCATAAGACGTTTTTTAGCTTGAGCTTTACCCAAAACAGGCTTTATCATTTTAGGACTCTCAACAACACTAGTAGATTCGACAGCATCTACAGTATTTGTTGGCACTAGTTTGTCAGTTTTTTCGGTATTTTCAATTTTTTCAACTTTCTCAGGTGTTTGGGGTGTCGGAATGTCTGAGACATCAATCACCGGATTACTTCGAACTACCTGGTTACTCTCAGCCTCGGAGGAGACCGTTTCATCTGGGGTTGGATCATCAGGGGAATAAGCATTGTCACTGCGTACCAAAAGATCTGACTCTGTCACAGAAAAACCAGTAATTTACCAAGATGGATGATAGAAAAAATTCAGTACTTAATGCATTCAGACAATCTTCAGAACTCTCACATTTCTCCATGGAAATACTCATTTCAGATAGCAATAGAGTTTTGTTCATTGGAATGACTTTCATTATAATAAAGTGTGAAAGTATTCTTATTCACCAACCTTGTGTTGTGCCTGGAGCTTTTGGTGATGAGGGTAAATCTATTGAGGTTTTGTAAACTGACGAATCCAAACTAGTATTGAAAGAAGGATGAGACTGAAAATTAGAATTTAGTGAGTTCGGATAGCTTCCTCCATATCCAGGAGGTTGACTACTAGTTGAAAGATAACTTGAATGTAATGTCTGAGAGGTTCCGGAATTTGGTAAGTTTGGATTTTGTGTTTGCATAATAAGCGATGCTTGATTCAGAATATTCTGAAGTTGCGGACTCTGTGAACTAACTGTGGAACTCTCAATGGCAGTAGTGTTTGCAGAAAGACTTGTGCTAGTACTAGGCAAGGCACTCGTCACCATTGGTGGTGTCGGACCCCGAAACGGTAACATCGATCCTCTTGGCCCTAGTGGTTGACCCATTGGCATATGAGTTCCAAATCTGAAAATGAAACATTGATCTTGTAACTAAGAAAATATGAATACCAGTATTGAAAACTATTATTGCATGGCTAAAATTTTACAAAAGTTATCAGTAAGAGTTGAATCATTAGACATCATGTGACGTTAGTGACCCTCCAGCAGAATTTGTGTATTCGATTAATCTTTGAAAAATATTAACTATTTGCTAACTGGTATGATTCCCACCATTTTAATAGCCAAATATGCAGTGATACATGACAAAAGAATCAATCGTTTCTTTGTAAAGACTATCAAACTATAAAATCCACTTACCTCGGCATTCGCATTGTACCCATCATTCTAGGAGGTGGAGTATTGGCCCAAAAACTTGGAGGTGGTAAGTGATGAAGATTTCCCAGCGGTAGTCTTGGATTAATATGGGACCCATTATTACTGGTTGGTAATCTATTATTTCTCCCGAACATCATTGGATTTAGTCCATAAGGATCTTCGTAGTCATATGATCCATCATATTCATACGATCCATCGTATCCATAAGCGTCATGGTAGTCATATTGATCGTCATAACCATAGGAATCTTCATTGTCACAGGAATCTTCATTTTCATACAATTTTTCCTCCTGATTTTCAAATTGAATAAGAACTTCGGGCTCTTTTTCCGCCGAGTCCTCTAATGTAGTACTCCTTTCAGAGCCTGTGTCGACAGTCTCTGGTTTTTCATCTGACTTTGGTAAAAGTGGCAGATCTTCTTCGCCTGGCACAGCGACGTCCCAAGAATGTTGAAATGTAGTGTGGCCAATGATTCTGCTGAATTCGTCATTCTCTCTCTCAGGAGAACTGACGACTTTGTCTTCATCCATAGTCTCATAACCTATCGCATTATGTAATGTACATACATTAATTGTCTGATGAATCAGATATCACAGCATTTGGTATATTTGAATAAACAAAAACTTTTTTTTTGTAACGATAGTCAGAACGAGGTTTACACTTTTTGGCAGCTAAGATTATTAGTGCAAGTAGATGGATGAGAAACATCTATAATTCGAAGTGAACTCACATCTAGAGATCTGAGTACAAAACTAATCAATTTATTGTGAATTCTGATAAAAGCTAAAGGATGTGCGATGGATAAACTAATCTTACTTTTGTAAAACGGATAAAATGGACAACAAAATCAATTACGTGCAACTTTTTCACGTGAATGTTGGTGTCAACAATCGCGATTCAGGTTTAACGTCAACCTAATCAAGTTTTAACGTCGACGTCAGTGACATAGTCAAACCAAACAATGCTACTGACAAAAATTAATTAACATCACTTTTAACGTATGATGAGATTGACAAGATACGGTTGAGTAGAGGACGTAACTTTTGAACGAAAAGAAGAAAAAAAAAAGAATGCACGGGTCCGCAGGTTCTGGTTGTGACAACATTAACGGTGATCTAAACGATCTAAACTACCGAGACTACTCTTACCTGTAGTTGAAGTTGATAAAATTTTTGTTACTCCCAACCAGTCAAAGAATGTACCAAACTTGAAACACTATGCACTCCTCCGATTTTATGGGATCCGGCAAAGCAACAATCAATTAATAATCTACTGGATAAAGATTTTACTCCACAGTCGGACATGTTTGTCGACGACACGAAGTTTGCAGCGACAGAATCGCCAACCGGGCAATGTTCAAGCAAGGCAATAATGTAGGAAATGTAGGCGATGTAGGCCACCTAGTGAAGTTTCTTGGAACGATGGCCGCCTAGCCGTGAACCGGATTAACATATTTCTCTACTTTCCAGGATAAGTCTGACATCTATGTTTTTCAGTAAGTACGTGTCGGTATTTTATGGTAGAAGCATAAAAATTTATAATTTTGATTGTGTATAAATATAAGTGTTGATCTCAGCGATGGTTGGGTAGTAAATTGTGAGCCAATAACAAAGTGATGTAATTTTCATTTAGCTCGCTCGAATCAACAGCTCCATCTTACAATCGAATGGTTTAATTGATTTCAATCACCTGCTGTCAAGTTGTATATTAACATACATACATAAATGTGCAAAAATGAATTTTCATTAATGTATTTTGTGTCAAACTGGAGTAAGACAGTTTTGAAAAAATTTCGAGCATAGAAATGGGATTCTCGTCTAATCTTCAAGGGCAGGCTTCCCACGAGGCGCTCCTGGGTAGACAAGATGCTGAAATTAAGCTTCTCGATACAATGCGTCGATGTTTGACCAATAAGGTGAAATCAGATCGGGACTATGCTTCGACAATATCCTCCTTAACAACGCAAGGACGAAAAGTTGAACGCAGCGAAGATCTTGCCGGCAGTTTAATTGCTCAGGTACATTCTCTCCGCATCAAATATCAACCTTATTCAAATTAATGCCCTGCAATGATAGCGCTAAACTTAACAGGTAGCAGTCAGCAGATAATAGTTGTTCAAGGAATTCTCCTAAATATATTCGTGGATATTTTATCGTTTGCTCACCTTCTAGAAGTCTTGTAGACAGATTACCTGGTTACATTTAGCGTCATCCTGCAATGAACAGCTTCAATGTTCTACATAATAATTCGGGTATTTAATATCGCCAGGCTTTGATTGCAATTGAAATTTATGAAAAATATTTTCTTACAGAGCTGGAAGGATATAATGGATTCAGTGGAACAAAGCGCCAAACTGATCAAGCAGCAAGCTGATTTAATGGAGAGTGTTGTTGTAGAGCACATAAGTAGCCTCCATACGGAAAGAAGGCGGGCTCGTAAACTTTACCAAGAAGAGCACACCTGGTTAAACAATCAATTTCAGCAGGTAAATTATCTGTATACTACATATGACATGACGAAGACAAGCTTCCATTCTTTGCTGTGATGACTAATTTATAACAACAATTGGTAACCCAAATGTACAATCGAAATTGAGGTCTATTCGTAAAGAATCCCTTGTAATATTTGTAATAAATCCTTATTCTTATTCGTACTAATTCCTTCACCTTATTCTTCAGACTCGTCCAACAAGTACCAATTATATCATAATTAGTAACAAATTTGTCATCATTACTAACCAATCACTGGATATCTAATGTAAAGAATATTTGTGTAATACAATGTAAGTGTGATAAACTTCTGTAATGTCTACCACATTTATTCGCCAATTATTTCTGTATCATTTGTGCAGTTAACCGACGATGTAGCTAGGAAAAAAACTGAATATCAAAAAAGTCTGGAGGTATACAAATTGATGAGATCTCGTTTTGAAGAACATTACGTTAAATGTAAGTAAATACATAGAGTGAAAATGTAGCCACTCGCTTTCAACTGGTTATTCTCAGAATTTTAACAAAAAAATTAACATGCCCATTTCATCATCTGAGATTTTGCTTAACTGTTGACAAACTTACGACACAGAAAACACGCAACTCCCAGTTTCATATTGTAAACTATTTGCTCATGTCTGACATCTCTTTAACGGGACTTCTACCATGTATATATTTACGATGTAATATGCTTTAATATATTTGATACGTAAAAGTCATGATGATGGTCATTGCATAGCGGGACGAGGTGGGAGAAAATTAGATGAAGTTAGAGAGAAATACCAGAAGGCATGCCGAAAACTTCATTTAACTCACAACGAATATGTGTTACTACTTGGAGCGGTAACTGAATGTGAACATGATTTACGAACTTCTTATCTACCTAGTTTACTACAACGTCAACAAGCTGTTCATCAAGAATTTATTGTAACATGGTAAGCAATAATTTTTATCTTTCGAAAGTAATACAAACGTGAGCATAAATATTTTCTTTAAGGATCAAAGCTCTACCAATTTTGGTGTCCTCACATCGCTTATATTAATGTATGTATATATTCTCACGTTTGTTTATGTTCATCAAATTAGAGAGAGAATTTTTGTTCTTTTCTTTTAGTAGTTCCCTCATCTCTTTGAACCAAGCTAGATTAAAAATAATTTTAAAGAGAAAAGATCAGCTTTGTTCCCATTTGATAGTAAATGGACATTCAAAAATCAAAATCCACAATTGACTTCATACGTTTTACTGTAATTTAATACTTCATCATGTTTTACATGCCACAAAGTAATGAAAATGAGGTAAAAAACGTTAATTTTTGGAAACATGAGGTTTATTTTAGATGTCATTTATATTCTACTGGAATTTCTTTTGTAGGAAAAGTATTCTGCAAGATATAGTAAAATACTCAGACTTCACAACTGAAAAGTTTCTAGAAATTCACACGCGAATGGAAAAAGCTGTAGATACTATTAAACCTATTGATGAGTATAAAGATTTCATTGGAAAACATAGGTAAGCTTTAAAACAAAAATCAACTCCTAAGTATAAGTAAATTACAACTTACTTTCATGCATGGTCTTAAATTGAATGACTGGAAATTGTAGCACTGCGTCTATTAGTCAGTCACATTTTATCTACTATATCACTTTTTTTTTTTTTATCATCTTCTTGCTCATTTCCCAGAACCCGCCCAGCATCCCCAATAAGATTTACGTTTGAGGAAAATCTTGTTGACGACACATCTGGGAAACTGCTGCCAAACAAATTAACTGTTGATAATCTAACGATAGATTGGCTACGCAGCCGACTAACAGAGCTGGAAACATCACTCAAAACTACACAGTTGAGCAAACAGGCTATGCTATCACCCCCGGAAACTATCTGTGATTCTAAGTATGTTTGAAGTATAAATCATATGCTATCGGGGTGCATACTATAAACTGAATGCAATATCAGCCGTACTAATTAGGGTGTTCGAATTTTGAATCAGGCGAATATATGGTCAAACTTGTGTCATTCGAAATTGTTATTGAACTCAATAGTGTCGGCACATTAAAATATTACATTTACGAATTATTAGATGTCTGCTAATATTTTCTCTAGTTATTGTTGTTCCCAGTGTCTGTTACAAAGAAATGAAACTGCATCGGAAGAGCTACTTGTGTTTGTATGGAAAAACTTGAATGAACCCAAATTTCAAGACTAGTTTGTAAAAATTAAATATTATCTTGGACAGAATATTAAGTGTCGATTACTCACGAGAAAGGGAAGAGCTGCGGCAGCGATGTCAGGAGAAGAAATTACTGAGGCAAGCAGAAGTGATTAGAGGGGCCCTCAATGAACTTGGCTGCGAAGAATTGCCGTCTGGTTGCGATCTCTCAATGGAAGGATCTTTCACGGAACCAGCAGTAAACAACAAAGTAAGTTTTCTATGGCAATTACACTCTGATATTATATTCTGGTCACTATTTGTCATTAGAACTATCTTCTTACATCAGATCTATCTTTCACTTGAATACACCTGTAACAGAGGACAAATCATCTCATTATATTTCAATCGAGTTCTATTATGGTAGAAAGAACATTCCATACCAATTTAGAGTGCTTAAAATTTAAAGGTATTTATTGTAATTACTGATCAGAATCATATAGAGAAATGTTTCAATTGCAACAAGGTAATATTTTGTAAAAATGCTTGATTGAATGTTTAAATTCATTATACTTGCAGAGAAATACAGTTCCAGACATTGGTTTCTTTACATTGCGCAGGAATCAGCGTATTGTTACATTATTAAAATCTCCATTCAAATCATTACCTTCGATAAGCAATGAAAAGAATGGTCTAGTTAGAGCAAATAGTGAGGGCCCGATGACACAGCGAATTGACACTCCACCGGTTGTATGTGCAACTGTTCATTTACTTTAACAAACTATTGCGCCTTGGATGAGCTTAGCACCTTCGTCATTTTCGCGAATATTTTTCTTTTTCTGTTACAAATCATTTCATCAGTTTAATTCAACATCAATTTCAACCATCATTCAACTAATCCTTTCACATGTTGACGAAATTTATTTAACATCTGATCTGCTTTTGTTATTTATTCTGTGTCTCTTAACATACTTGTGTTACAGTAGTGTAAATAATTCATAGTATGAAAATTGTAAGAAGAAAATTGTAGAAGAAAATATACTTTATATAAAAAGTGAAATCACATTTAACAACTGCTACCTCTTGTAAAGACTGTCGTAAAGCGTGAAATAAAATACTGAATGGTTGATAAGAATGATGTCATAGAGGGTGAAATAAAATATTGAATGGCAGTTTGTGGTTTTGTTTAAAGCTTCTTATTCTGTGTTACTTAATGATTATTTACAGATATTTTAAATCGCATTTTATATCTGTTAGAAAAAGGTATGTGATAAGCAAAGTTTTGACTTCTCATCATTTAAACAAGCTATTTCGAAGCTTCAATCTATCTATATATATGTGTCATAGACTTGGTCACAGACTTGGTCATAGACTCTATCAGATTAGCATGCATTTGTTATAACTTTACGTGTTATAATTTTTGATATGTAAATGGATTTTTGGCGTCACCATATAATAGGCGGGTTCCAAAAATTGAAGTATATGTATATAAATGAAATAATAGATGTACATGAAACATAACAGGTACCACTACGTGGAGTCTCCAATTTAAGTAATACTCAAAAAGGTGGAGGAGGCCTGATAGAAGAAGAATGGTTTCATGGTGTGTTGCCTCGGGAAGAAGTTGTGAGACTTCTCGTCAATGAGGGTGACTATTTAGTACGAGAAACTACAAGAAACGACGAATGTCAGATTGTACTTTCAGTTTGTTGGGACGGACATAAACACTTTATTGTACAAACCACATCTGAGGTAATAGTGCTATACATATATGAAGACGTGATAAAAGCATTTGAACACTTGTTAAATATGATTAACAACTATGTAACGAATTCTTGACTTTAGGGACACTTCAGGTTTGAAGGTCCTTCATTTCCGTCGATCCAAGAATTGATAATTCATCAATGGCAGTCTGGTTTACCAGTAACTAGTCGATCTGGTGCTATTTTGAGAACGCCCATTTTAAGGGAACGGTGGGAACTCAATAATGATGATGTAGTTCTTCTAGATAAAATAGGCAGAGTGAGTATGCTATTCTACTCTGGTTTAATTGCTTTTGAAACACCAAAACAAGTTGTAATGATTTCTTATATTGACATTGGAAATATCACTCTATAAATACCAATCTTCCAGGGTAACTTTGGCGATGTGTATAAAGCTCAATTGAAATCATCGAAAATCGATGTAGCAGTTAAAACGTGCAAAGTAACTTTACCGGATGAACAAAAGAAGAAATTTTTACAAGAGGGACGGATTTTGAAACAATACGACCATCCGAATATAGTGAAGCTTATTGGAATCTGTGTACAGAAGCAACCTATTATGATCGTTATGGAATTGGTACCAGGTATATCCAAAAAAATACCAGCACGTTACTTTACGTACAAGCACTCAAGCTGTGTACGATATTCTTTCAATTTTAAATTCATCCTATTCTCCTATACAACTTACAGAGACATGCTCTTTTTAGGTGGTTCACTCCTGACCTACTTGAGAAAAAATGCAAGCACTATAACTCAACGCGAACAACTTAGAATGTGCAAAGATGCTGCCGCTGGTATGTGCTACTTGGAGTCAAAATACTGTATTCATAGAGATTTGGCAGCCCGAAATTGCCTTGTTGGTAAGTAGTTCATAAGACCGCTGGTACTTCTCAGAGTACACGTATCGTCGACATACTTTTAGGTGCATGCAAATAAAATTTTTAATTATTGAGATAAACTTTCTTATATTTTAATTCATAATCCCTCTAGGCTACGAGTCTATAGTAAAAATATCGGATTTTGGAATGTCGCGCGAGGAAGAAGAATACATTGTTTCTGATGGCATGAAACAAATACCGATTAAGTGGACAGCACCAGAAGCATTAAATTTTGGTGATTACTACGCTGTTTATAAGTTAACATGAGAATAGAGTTGTGACTGGAAAAAAAATGTCGAAACTTGATTTTTAGAAATCTCAAGTCATAACAAGTAGGATTTGCCTAACAATCATATAACATACTTATACTTACATAGACAACTCAATTAATTATCTTACAGGCAAATATACTTCTCTTTGCGATGTTTGGAGCTATGGTGTTTTGATATGGGAAATATTCTCAAAAGGAGGAACCCCATACAGTGGAATGTCAAACTCAAAGGCACGAGAGAAAATTGACGCGGGTGAGATGCGATTTCTATTCATACTAAATTCTGAACTTGTTTTAATTTCAATGATTTCTTTTTAAAAATGTAATCTTTACTCCTCTCCGTGTGGCATATAATTTCTTTCTAACTGAATCTTGCAATTACCTTCATCTACCTTAATATTCATGAAGATTAGCAAAACTTATCATACATACATTAGATTTAAAGATTTACATAGATTTGTATTATTCTTAAAGGATATCGAATGCCTATCCCAGAAGGAACTCCAGATGAAATTTACCGGTTAATGTTGCGCTGTTGGGAGTACGAGCCAGAAAAAAGGCCGCATTTTGAACAGATATACACCGTTGTTGATACATTGTCGCAAGCGCTGTAACGCAAAATGCACCCCGCGTGTAATATCTGACTGCGAAAAACATGAGAGCTTTTACCGTAATAATTCACCTTATTACCCAAATGACGGGTTTACCGATTATAGGTTCCTTTATACATGACTTCTTTTGCTACACACACACACTTGTCCATTTATATGTGTATATTTTAAACCAGCGTGCTCAAGTCGAATCTAATTCACTTCTCATTATGAAAGATACCACGGTGGTATGAGAATGTGAGTATAATTTAATTGTTCTGTATAGTCTCAGCATCATGGCAGTTAAATGAGAAAAAATTGATTTGCTGCGTTTTTATGGTGTTCATTATGGTTTTATTTTTATTTATTTTCTTTGAGGTGCTTTTGCAGTTACTCGAGTATAAAATAAAATCTTTCTTCATCTGATTTGAGCACGATCTTTCAATACAATGCAGCTTTTAAACAGTGTGTGTAAGACATTGTGTATTACTTCGGAGCTGCAATATTCGTTTGTAATAAAAATAGAGTGAGTTTTTTTTTTCAAATAGTATATTAAACAAGACAAGGTGAACTAGGAATTTAGGTTTTATATTTTGAATTTCTTTCAGCTGACATACTAATATTATATAATGCAAAGATTTTTCTGAAAAGAGATTTTCAATAAAATAGAATAATAATTACGCTGCTAATTATGGCATCTATATGTACGTAGGTTAAGGAAAAAGCAGCTTATTGTGTAAGTATTAAAACCGTATTTCTCGTGATAATATTTGCAGCTATTTTTGAAAAATTTTTACCAACAAAATTGACATAGTTTTAATTACTTCAGGAGATTACATTTTTTCATAAAATTATTGCATTTTTATATCTTGCACATTAATTTACGGAAAATTACTACTAATCTGTGAACATAATACAGGCGTTTTTTTAGTTTTGTGAATAGAAGTAACATTCTGCGAAGCGAAATGTTTCTTTCGAAAGTGTATGTTCAATTTAATAGACGTATATCTAATTGCGTAAATTATAAGTCAGCTTTCCATGCATCGATCGCTTTGGAATTGCCCTAAAATGAAAACTTTTTAAACCCGAATTTCGAAATAAATCACCGAATCCCAAAAACATTGCTACACTGGAGAAAATGACAATAACATTACTACCATGTACGCTGTTTAACTCCTGTTGTGGTGTATAAATTTAGATGAGTTTGCGTTGAAAATTTCATAAAAATTACGCGTTGCGAACTTCTACCGAATTTCTTGATTGATATAGATATTGAATTGAATTCATATTTATTCATATATCTCATTTTTCCTTGAAATGCAAGAAAATGACGTTCAATATTTTACAACAAGTCGAATAAAAATGTATAAGCATTTTGAAGCATCAACCATTGTAGCTATAAATGTTGATAATGGATAGTGATCAACGTTTGTCGCCAAATTATGTATTGAAACAGAAAAAAACAACTACATATCAAATGTAATTCTATTTGCAAAAGTGCTGAACTAATTCGCGAACCTCTGCGCAGGTAGAAATTATTTCGATTTGGTAATTTGAAAGTTTGAAAACTGACTAGCGTGTTCGTATTATTTAATAATGTTACTTTACATCGTATTGATATTAATAATTTACCGTTGTTGGAAGAAATGATTATTGATATGTTATAAGTATTTTAAATATCAAACGCTATCATTTTTATAAGTTTATCTCTATTGCTGTGCAATATAACAATCGTTTATATAGACCATATTCTTTAAAGTTGCTAATCTAAATATGGAATCAGTCAACTAAGAAGAAATGACGGACTAATTTATATTGTTTTATTCACATACGTATATAGATTACGTATGAACAGAATAATGTATATTATTCTGTATACATATGTACGTAGATTATCGTTTTTATTATATATAGCCATTACAGGCAAGAATTATAGTCAGTTGATGTTCATTTAATTGTTAAATTTTATTTATTTGATAAGTCTAACATTGATGGAATAAAAAAGCAATATTTTAACAAGAAAACCACGCTTTTGTCTCCAAAATTGTTAATTTTTTTTAGTTTTCTATAACAAATCTGTGAGTTAATTTAAAAAATACCACACTTCAATGTGTTTCTACTTGTACAATATACCTATACAAGAAATAAGTTGTAACTGCAATCGTACAACGTAACTTGCTTCCACGGATTAGGAGTTTGGTCATGGAGGGAATTGAATGAATTTTCATAGACATTAACATTTAAGCAACTCACAAATCTAATACCCCACAGTAATTTTAGTCTTATACATCGTATTGCAGTCCTTAGAGAATATTTCAATGGTGAGGTAAAAAATAGTAATCCCTATGATTGAAGGACAAAATTATTTTATTTTATAAATAAAGTTTAATAAGTTCGTCACTAACAGCAGATGGAGTCAGTATACCAAGATCAGTAAATAGAAGATTTATGTAAGATGGTGGAGTATAATCGACCAATGGATGTTCTCGGTGTAGATCTTTTTTCAGTGTACTCGCTGTGTACTGTGGGAAAGACATATACGTCAAAAAAAAAAATAAGTATATGGTTACAATTTTTCATCTTATCTCAAACTTGAAGACTACATTATGGTAATAATAGCACACATGGATATCGCACATTGACTTTGTCATAATACTAGCATTCGACACTAAATTTTGATGGTTTCTTAAATTTAGGACAATAAATCAATGGTAATATCTTGAGAAGCAAAAAGAAAGTAGAAATAGTTTATCCCACAGTTTAAACTCACTTTGAATTCGTTGGGGAGATCAACTTGATTTAGAGGATATATTCGGGAAAATTTATAACTTTCAGTCAAAACATAAAAAGGTTTCTTGATCTCCCGAGCGCACATTGCCATTGTGTAAGTTCCCACCTGCAATTGAAAAGAAATAGAAAATACGTACTATTCATGATATAATTTGAGATGCAACAAACAAAACTGCATCTGTAGAGTTGTTCATTATTTTGACACAAAATTATAAAAATTACAAGCAACTCTATTTAAACATTCAATCAAAATAATGAGTTACTGACATGACAGAGTAACACAATGCTGACCGGAAGTATGAATAGATTAGGAAAATGAGTTACAATTGTATTGACATAATATATTACGTCGACAGAACTAATACTTGCTTTATTAATTATTCCACCGCTTTCTGCAACTCCTTCAGCGCCAACCATAACCATATCAACTTGCTCCATGATGTAACCCATTGCCGAATCTAGTATTAACGTACATGGCACATCCAGGAGGGCCAAGTCATTGCACATTTCCTTGCTGCACATGAATCACGTATTGATATTTCTATTTGGTCCAAGGTAAGTTGAAAAATGTTACGTGATATACACAACGTTGAAATTTTTTTAATCTATAACTCACCCGCTATTGTTTGGGAAAGATTCCGTAACATAGACTTCGAACCTTTTATTACTAGCTGCAGCTTCTTTCATAGTTTGTAAAACAACTCTGGATTTGGAATGTGTCAATATCCTCTATGCAAAATGAATAATAATTTAATTTACAGCAGTTGAGTTGAAAGTGTTGATTGTATTAAGTGCAAATTTCTACGCTATCTGTATGTATAAATGACTTCTATTTTATTTATGTAACGTGTGCAATCTAATTGCATTCTTTTACTAATTGAAAATTTGTATCTTATTGAAATATCAAAAAAATCATTACATCTTTAGAGTAATTAAGAATTGAGTGAAATTCGTTTACTTACCGAGCCGTCTATTATAAACTGTGCAGCCAGTTTAGCAACTTTACCACGTGCAGCAAACAATTTATCATAGAAGAGCTTTCCCCGTTGAATCATAATCCTTTTACAGTCTGCAAATGGCTGCATGTAAGAGCAAAATAAATAAACTATATATCTATGCTAAGATACTTAACTTGTTGTATGTCTATAAATATAATTTTTTTATAGCAGATCAAGTAATACAACGTTATATCATGATTACCATCTAAATAATCTTATAAAATTATTGCTATTTTGATACCCCTTCTTTGAAAGAACCTGCTATAACTTGATTAAATGTGATTAAATATTGGTTGTGTATTATCCGCCATACTTATTTAAAATCCTACCAATCGAATGTAACAGAAGCATAATTTTTTTAAACTCTGGAGAACATTTTTCCTACGTTGAGTAAGAGTTTATAAATTAAAGTAGGACACTTACAGAATTATCCAATGTGGCCAATGTAATGAAACGGAGGAAAAGTTCACAACCCGAAGCAATGCCAGTGACCGGATGATCGGTGGATCGCATCGTGTCTACTGCATTTTGCAGACACAAATGGAGTTCCTGAACTGTTTCCGCTGAATATGATAATACACAATCAAATAATGAAGAAAGTATAGCCTCACAAAAAAAATGAAGGGGCGGAAATTCGAATTCCAACTACAAAGCAGCATAACTTTACAGCCTTAGTTTTTGGTAGATGCATTCACTTTTTTTGAGCGGCATTATTGACGCTTCAAAATATTACTCACAGTCAGAGTGTTCCAAAACTTTTAAAAGCGTTTGTATTGCAGCCATCCCTGCTGATATATCGCTTTCATTCTTCATAATGTCGTTAAAAAATCTACAGATATCTGAAAGTAAATTTAAATAGTTCCTTAGTTGTTGGTTAAGTAGGCCATATTTTTAATCGGTATCTGAATACCTTTTTGATCCATATTGCCTGATATTATTCAACACGTTGTTAGCTATCGCGACTCTTCCAAAACCGAAGTATTATTGAAATAAAAATTGAAAAAATAAATTAACAAACATCTGTGCATTTGAAACAATTTGAGGTTAACGTAATGTATCCTTGCTCCGTTCCCGTATGGTTCCCGTCGTTCCCGTTCACCGTTTCCGTGATCCATAATTGATGATGCAATCGGAGAAACATATCGTCGAGTACCTATTTTTTGTGTCTTTCGGAATGCGCGAAACTCTACCGGTAATGGTAGTAAAGCCTAAAGTTTCTATTCATAAGTTTTTCTCCAACAAGAATTATAACGTGTAAAGTTTAATAATTACTCATGTCAAGTGAACATTGAGCGATAATAATTGCATTACGTAAATTTCAAACAGAACAATACGTAATATACATACTCAATTGTACGTACTGACTCTATTTATGTACGACATGATTGAACATAACATAGCATGGTGCCCTTGCCGTTTGATACCAGGATTTATGGAATTTCACTATCGGAGCTAATCTCTACTTAAAAATCCAGCAAACAAGATTGTTTTTACACTTTATAGTACAAGAATCATACTCGACTACCTTGAAAGTTTCTGACATGTGATCAAACAAGCCCTTTGAAGTGAGGTTATGTGCATTCTGTACATTTTGAAAGGTAGACAATAATTTTGATCGTCAATGACAGTAAGCTGAATCTAATAGCGCAATAAAATGAGTAATAATCTCGATGAAATTGACTTGGACGATCCAAGATTCCGCATTAGACCATATCAACAAATGGTGGCTTCGTGTACCGGAGCATTAATCACATCACTATTTGGTAAATATACCTATACAAGTAGATACGCTATGTCCTAGTGTTCCATGTTAATGCGTAAATTTTCATGTTCAATTGAGGCAGCTTCTTTTTATTCCCTAGTAACACCGCTGGATGTTGTAAAAATTCGTCTACAGACGCAACAAAAAGCAATGCTATCTAACAAATGCTTTTTGTACTGTAACGGCCTCATGGACCATCTATGCCCTTGTCTAGATGAAAAAAGTCCACCTTGGATGCGCGCTAATGGAAAATTTAATGGCACGCTGGTTGGTAAAATTTTGATAAACTTGTTTAACAAATACCTCAACTTTCAATCTTTCACCTCCCTTAGTGACAATCTTTTCATGAATTAGCACTAGTGATCATTTTATTCCATATTTCCAATCAGTCACGTTCATTCTTACAGTAATAAAAACATACGACTTATATCACCGCAATTTATATTTACAGGACGCGCTAACTAAAATTAGTAGAACCGAAGGTGTATTATCGCTGTGGAGTGGGTTGAGCCCGACTCTCATTCTGGCGATACCAGCAACTATAGTATATTTTGTATCTTATGAACAACTGAGGCTATTTTTCAAGGTGAATATAATAGATTGGATTATATCTGGGTATGGCAGCTATTGTCCATGTGAACTGACCAAGATCCCTGTCAAGTTTCTACTCATTCCATATTATGAAAAACAGTTTCAGAGCTAGCATTATACACATTGCAGGATACCTATAACAGTAGGATTAATAGTGGAACTAATCATTCGGTACAACCTTTTTGGATTCCAATGTTAGCTGGTGGCACAGCAAGAATTTGGGCTGCATCTTTAGTAAGCCCATTAGAGCTTATTAGAACAAAAATGCAATCGCAAAAACTGAGTTATATAGGTAAATTGATACTAAACTGTATTTATAACCACTATTCTTCCAAATTCAGAATATCTTTGCACATACTATATTAAAAAAAAATTTCATTCCAGAAATCGGCCAAGCTTTAAAGACCGTTGTTAAATACAGTGGAATTTCTGGTTTGTGGATGGGTCTGGGGTCTACATTGTTGCGCGATGTACCGTTCAGTGCTATTTATTGGTTAAACTATGAAACCATAAAACAGCAGTTTCGAGGAACTCAACAAACATTTACATTCAATTTAGCAGCTGGAGCTGTGGCTGGTTCTGTAAGTTAATTACTCTCCAAGGAAAATCGTAGTCGGCAAATAGATAAGTAGTCACTTTCATCTGAGGTCATTCTGTTCCTGAGATTAACCAATCGTATTTGTTTACAGATAGCGGCCTTAGTGACGATTCCATTTGATGTTGTTAAAACGCATAGGCAGATAGAGATGGGTGAGAAAGAAATTTATTCAGGTAAATATCCTCAACCTCAACGTTAATTATATGAGACTAGAATTCTCAGAAATCCATATTTTACTTGGTAGAGCTAATTCAGTTGGTTATTTCTGAAATCTAATATTGGATACTATGGGCAATTTGGATAAATTGGAAGTTAATGATAAGCTTGTCAATACCGACTCAGGTTTAACGTTTTTCAATATAATAGAAATATAGACATATTATATGCAGAGGCAATACAACATTCATACTGTAATCCGATAGTCAAATTACTTTTATTTGATAGAAAAACCCGGCCGCAGCAGTGACACTCTGTCAATAATAAGACGAATCTATGCCCAAAATGGAATCAGAGGATTGTTCACAGGGCTAACGCCTCGGCTGGTAAAAGTTGCCCCAGCTTGCGCTATTATGATAGCAACCTTTGAACATGGCAAGCGGTTTTTCCAAGCATATAATGCAAAACGAATACTACAACTTGAAGATGACATAGAGTATTTTAAAGATAAGTACTGAAATATGTCATAAAAGTATGACATTATCAATTTACATTTAAAATATTTTATATTTTAATGTAATAAAAAGATGCTCTATCTGCCATGCTGGTGTTTCATATGTATTATATTTGTTCATTCGTCAATCCTAAATTTTAATAAGTAACATCAATCCATTTCTAATAAAAGGGTTTGCAAAATTTATTCATCGCATTAGTTGATAGCAAGTTACATGTTTGTGTTAATCTCGAAGAAAATAATTATAAAAATCGTTCAGCAAAAGCATTCCTGAAATTAGTTGCACGGCATGTTTATAAGTCTCAAGATTTTTTAATCATAACAGGCGGTGCAACTTTCATTAGCTCACACAAATGATTTCTAATTGGGCGAAGAATTGTTACTGATTGCTCCCAGTCTGTCGAGTTCAATTCATTCAAAACACTGGTAAGATCATCTTCTGGAAGGTCCATATCCTCCCCATATAGCGTTAGCGCTTCATATGTGCGCACTGCGGTTATCTTTCTCACGCACATAAAATTATGGCATAAAAATATACTCAACTGACTGAATGCTCTTTTACTTACGTCACTTCGCACCTAAAAAAGAACATATTTTTATTTTTGAATACAGAAATGGTAATTAGTCAACGATTTGTGAATGTAAATGAACTCAAGCTTCGCAGTAGAAGGTTCGGAAGAAGAAGAAAGACTATTCCTGGCGAAACTTCAAAATATACAAACCTGCAAAAGTTGGCAAAAAACTCCTATGCTGCTGATGAGAAGTTTCATATTATTTATAGATTTGATTTCTCGTTTGAGCAGCGTCAAAAGACGTTGAGGAAATTCACTTTCTGGATCATCCAAAATAAATTGGATACAGCCGGAACTAATCAAGCGAACCATAAATACCAGTAAAGAAGTAATCATTCTATCATTCTTATGACTCTCTTCAAAAATATCCAAAATCTTATCACACAATTTCCGTACAGCTTCTTCATCAATTTCTTTCAAATAAGAAAAGAAGGACATGCTCGAGTGTTTTACCTAGATTTAGACAAGAAAATGAATAATAACTACAAACAGAATCGCTATTGAAATGAATATCAGCTAGTACGTTCAAACCACTGTCAGGTTATCTTTATTCAGTTAGACTTACCAATGACTCGCTCAATCCACCCACACTATATATGATCCCTCGAAGTATGGCAAGTGTATAAGATGGAAAGGAAAGCATCCTTATGAAACGTGGAAACGTCATTGATTCCATTTTCCAATCTATACTATCTCTACACTCAGTAAGTGGAAACAATTTCTTTAATTCATCATGATTTGGTATATATGGAAGTTCTGGATCACTGAAGTGGAAATATTAATGATAATACTGGTAGTGGATTATAAGAATAATTTTGGAATATCAAAAATTACGTCATTCTATATTTATAATCCAAACCTGTGTATAAGACCACTAAATACAGCACCAGCCTGTGCACGAATTCTATCGATTCTTTCAACAGCTTGCTGAGCAATACCGCCTATCACTTGTCCCATAACTTTTTCATTCAGAACCGACGTCAATTTGGCATGTGAAATTAAGTTTGTCAGCAACTAGAAAATAATCGCATTAAAGATAAATTTTACACAAAATGTACCTACGAGCAGAAGGAGGTTCTACTTTGTACTAAATATAATGCACGGTATTCCAGTGTTGAATGATGTATCAGTAGCATGAGTTCAATTTATTTTGACTGTTTATTCACACAGCTGGTTAAAATAAAATATCGATAACTTGGTATCAAGTATTTACCTGAAGACCAGCCATTGCAGCTTCTCGGACCCAAGCTCCAATATCACCTCTGCTGTCCATCGTGTATTCACCAAGAGCAAGTAAGTAACAGTCATAAAGTTCTTGCATGTACGGTTTCCATACATCTGTAATTATTCATATGATATGTACTAAGTGCACAATATTATAAAATATGATTTATTGACGTATAAGATGCAAAACTAACTTAATTCCTTGATTCCAAGCGTTTGACAAACCATTGTCAGGGAATGAAATGCTTCCTTCCGACTTTCAGCCCATTTTGAGGTGTGTTCTGTGATATGTGTACATCTGATGAGTGCTTGTATTGTATCCTTTGTTCTCTCTCGTAATATGAATAATGGATAATATCCTGTAGGAGAAAAAAGTTAATCACGATCTTAATAAGTATAATTGTGTACGTGAATTTGGAGCAAATAAAAAATGTGTCCACCATAAATCAATATGCCGTACACAAATAAGATCTTACTTAACGAGTATCAGCTCACTTACCAATAGCCTGAGCAAAACCCATTCTGTTTATTTGATTATTAGACCTCAAGTTATCCAAATAACGATCAACTATTGCATTGCGGGCATCTGGACTTATATGAGCTGAAGTATAATATTCAGTGAAAAAGTCAGAGTGTGCTTCTGCTGCTTTCAACCTAATGCCAGCGACTTCATGGCTCAGGCATTCTTCCAGTAAACCCTGCCAGTCATCTTGTAGAGCAGAATTAATCAATTACTGACACTTTATCTATATCGTGTAATATTGCCTCATGATGAATTATGGGAAATTCACTTGCAACAAAATTCGAAGAATGTGTAATTTATTTGGAAAGTTTACTCACCGATAATGTCGGTGGAATGAACGGGAAAATGAACACGGGCACACTTTCGTATAAGAACTGCACACGCTTGCTTCATCAACTCTCCACCCAATCCTTTAAATTGCCCTCGATTCTTGAAAACTCGTACTGCATTAGATATTTGATCTACGGCTGGTTTGCCTAAATACGAGTAGGTGAAAAAAAACACGATCAAAATACTTTAGAGTTTAAATGTGAAAATTAAATAAACCAACACCCACCAATAATGTTTTCAATTTTCTCATCAGAGGCAATGTCCAATGCTTCTAGAATTTCAGCAATAGCTAAAACTGCTCCATGTCTTATATTCAAGTCAATGGAACTTAGCATATCAAGAAGATTTGAGAGTACCGTTTCAACCATGTAACGAGGATCTTTGGGAGTCAAGTTGCAGAGAGCCTACAAAATGAATAGAATATGGTGTTAGAACAAATTTTGATATTTTCGATATATGTACATAAACCACAATCTGCTTATTATTATTACTCAACCAACCTTGGCTGCAAGTTCTCGAATAGCAGTATCCCAGTGTGTTACTTTTCTGACTAGCAAGTGATCAATTAAAGGTTTCGTGTATTCCTCATACTGTGCTATGTGAACGCTGAGAAACAATGATTACAAAATTACTAACACTGATTGTTTGGATCTCAATAGTACAATCACGCAAACTTGTAAAATATATGCATTCAAGGCAGAGAAAGGACTTGCCTAATTTTTAGGTAAGCGTTACTCCGTACTCCAACTTCGAAGTAATCGGCAACAGTGAGGATGTCTATTCCATGTGGAAAGTTCCCCTGCCTACCAACGTTCTCTTGGAATGCGGCTGATGCAGCTCTCCGACAATTGATCTAGTATTTTTATTTCAGTTATTATTCATTGTTCACCAATTACAAGAACTTACATATCCACATACTACACTAATGCCAAAAATAAAGTACAGACATAAATTACAATGCGATTTACCTCTCGATCAAAAACGGCTACAATAAGCAGAGTAGCAGCAATCTGATTTACATAAGGTAATAGTACTCCAGATTCAAACGCTCTTGCGAATGACCAACAAACATAGCACGCTGCATCTCTGATTATCGATCCGACAGAACCGTAAGCTCGAGGTTCATCAAATACCAATGCTTGAAGTACCAAAGGAATAACATCTCCCAATCTATGGGGTAATAATAATCCTCTTCGCCCTACGAGTCACAATGAGTAGTAAGAGTCATTATTTGCATAGAAAAATCCACTGCCATATCCACCATGATTAAGACAGCATCCAAATGATTTACAATGTATAGAATATTGAAATACAGTTTAAATCATTCTGCTTTTACCTAATTCAGCTAATGCTAGACAACCACCATGCCAGGCAGAATCTGATTCACGTCCAGAAAACAAATTCAGTACAAATCCAACTACTTCATCAGCTAGATCAATTGGCAAGCGAGCTGTTACTCGCCCGATCCCTTTCGCTGCAGACCATCTGATAAATTATTCAAATGCACAATTGTAATGAGTAATACCAGTAATACTACACATAAGATATGTTCGTGTAAATGTAGAGCCTATGAATTTCAAGAAGGCTTGACATTTGTACTAAAGACATCTTATAAACGAAAATTTACCTGATAGTAATGCTTTTATCACGAAGACCTTGTATCAGCTGCTCAATGATTTCTTCTGTTGCTGGAGGAATATCGTGGTCTTCAGTTTCTTGGGAGGTCATTTCATTTGTGTCCCCTACACTCATGGCTGTTAGAATCTTTTTATTCTCAGGTAGCAAACTTATCGGCTTGCTTGCTCTCTGATACCTCCAATCGGCTACTTTAGCTCGTAGGAGAACAAATCCTATATTTGCGTATTATGAAGAAGAGATAAGATTATCGATTACAGTTTGAATACCAAACACTGCATTTTTTTTCTCACTAGCGTATTTGTTATGTTTATTTACTTACCAATTCGCTGTATTACTTTCAGTGCAAATTTCCTAACAAGAGCATCTGGATTATCGCTCAAATTCATCTTCATAATTTTATCTAATAACATTTGACTGTACGGCTTCAGATCTTCTCGAGCACAATGTTTCAATATTGAGGAAAGTATTGCCAAAGCGCCGTGAGTTGTAGAATTAACTTCCAAACTCTGATAAAAATTTTATTGTTACCAAAATAGAAATTAGAAACAAGTTTTTATCAAAATTGAAATTGACAATACACGAATATTGATCAATCAATGCTTAAACATTTCAATAGTTACCTTGCAACACCATGTGATAATTTCTTCTAGATACAATTTCTTAACGTCTGAACGATTCAGAAAATTGGCAATCAAAAATACTGCCGCCACTGAACAAACGTCTTTTGATAGGCAATACAGTTTGCATAACTTCAATATCCTGAAAAGCACTTAATAAATTTGACGTTCAACAGACGCAGCTTGATGGAAAGATGTCTTATTAATCACTTATGTTGATTATTGCAGAGAAACTGCACAACTGAAAACCTTATCATATTTAATACGGAACTCTGTAATACCTATTTGTTATTGTATCTTCAGGTTTGATATCATTCGAAGTTTCCAATCGAGATAAAGGAAAAGGTATTTTGGAAATAATAGACAGCCAAACAAGAAGTACATAACGTGTTTCCCAAGTAAGCGAATCATTTGGGTCTTGCTTTTCCAACATACGCAAAACTGGCACAAGATCCATAACCTAAGTCAAACGTAAATTTCATTACATCAGAGAAACCGGACTCAAAAAGTTAAATGACCTGTCGAGGTAACTCGCACAAAAATACAACAAGGATTTTTTAAAAAATTGTCATATACCGAAGCTTACCTCGTGAGGAAGATAAGAGGCAATTTTCTTATATGTTTTGACAGACATGATGATGAATATGTATTTGAAGACGTTGTGTTTTACATCCTCAGAAACATTGTCGTCTCTAACGATGTTCAACATCGAACCTAGGATATCGTCCAAGTATGGATCTAGCAAATGCGGTTGATCTTGGTATTGAGACAAAATAAAGGTAAAACGCTCATGATTTCTTTCAATCTGTGCCGGAGTCAAATCCGAATTTTTCAACATTCCAACCAGTGCTGTGACTTCGTCTATTTCTTTGATCATGTTATATCCACAGCCCATGCTTTCAGGATCAGGTCCATCGTTGAGGACCATTTTGGTTATATGTCTACTATCGAAGCAGAAGGAATGGCCTGTTGAATGAGTATATTACAATTTGATATTCCCTTTCAATCGTGATAGAATGTTGTAAGCTCCATTTATGGCAAATAATCCGAAGTCGTTTACTCACTGATCCGTTTAATATAAAGCCGTTTGTTCAATCAGATAGGATATTTTGACAGGTGACAGATAGTAAAGTGTTCGAAAACATGAAAAACCGTACTCATCACGAAAAGTTAGACGCGATAGTAGGACCTACCATCTAACTATATAGTCGTCTAATTTCATCTGCACAGCGCTTGGATCGACTATAGGCTATGCATTTGCGCACAGTTTGAAATATATCAGTGACATTTATGCAATCACTTGATTTTACTTCTACTTACATCTAAGCAATAAAGGAGAATGTTAATCTTAATGCTGAAAATGGATCTTCAAAGTATACATACATTAACGAACAGTAAATTTAATTTATTTAAAAGGCATCATTGTCCATTATGACACATTGTTCTAGATATAAATCTTTCAGATTTTCGTAAGTCACTGTTGATAAATCGGCCAACAAAACTTGGGGAAGGCAGAATTTTTTCTAGGTGTAATCAGTTAGCTGAGATAAGTATACAAGACCTCGAAACCGCTGTTAGTGAACGGATTTCAGGTATAGCTAGAATATTTTACTTCACCAAAATTTTTGATAAAAACTAAAATCAAAGCTGGGGAATAGAAAAACTTCAATGATTAAATAAGATTGAGATCACCACTGTTTTATGAAGCCTAGTGCGATTGTTTTGTTTCAAAGTTAAATATTATCAGTATCCCATTGCGATCTAGTCCAGTCAGATCTAGTATGTGAAAACAATTCAGTCATTCGCTAGTAATTTGATGGAAAAACATGTCCAAGTTGCGATCCTCAGAAGGAAGGGCACACCCAGTGCTTGATCTAAAATATAGAGACATTTCAGTAACAATTAATAACACAGCTGGCTTTGGATTTCCAGAAAATTATATCTAAATTACCCATTATGCCAGTTTCTCCTTGATCAGTACCAATCTTCTCACCAACTTGGCTTGCGGTGCTATAACATCATTAGATTCCAATGGTAAAGGTTCCCCCTTACATTTTTCCTCAGGAAGTAAGGACATAGACGTTCTTCCAGTGAGTAGATCCAGACAAGTGGTACAATAATAAATCCAGCAATGTACGCCACAGCCTTCTCAGGATATTACAAGATGGACCAGTTTTTGCTGGCGACATAATCGTGATCTCCCAAAAAATGCGCCACTTGGTTTGACTGATTTTGAGGCAAACAGTCTCTTTTTTCAGATGAGTCTGAGTGCCCACACTAGGTATACAAATACAATGTTATTTTCAAACCCAAGTACCACATCTTATTCTTCAACGTAACGTCTTGAGTGTTTACACAGCGACTTACCAATCGAATGGCTGCAGAATCTCTTGTCACGATCCTGTTTTTCAAAAACTTCACAACAGTCTTGAGATCTGTTACTCGCTTCTCCAGTCTTCTATTGCGCTGTTGCAGCACCTTCATGTTCCTTCTCATTTTTTTAATATAATTGTTCACAACGATCCAGCTCTTGGAATCCTGCTTCACATCATTGCATTTGAATTGTTTAAAGTCTCCAGGGTAAACTAGGCGAGGCTGTTTTGGAAGTGAAGTTAAGTCAGTTTGTATTGACTCCGTATTGTAGACTCTATAAAAATAACATATCCATAAAGGACACAGTCTAGCTGCATAATTATAAAAATGTAACATTGAATGTATAGTTAATAAAGTAGACCTAAAGAATTTACACACCTTTTAGCTGGTCGTGGAAAATGTAATTGTCTGTCGGACTGACTCTGATTGTGAGCTTTTTGTGCTGGGGTGCTAGAACTAGTACTTGCAGTAATGATCGATGTTGTAGTCGGAATTTCAAGCGATTTGGAAAATATGTAAGGAGTATTTTTATCCATCTGGATAAATTGTGGCTTTGTCGCAATCATGTAAGGTTCTAGTGTGACAGATGTGGAAGCTAAAATTTCAAGATTCAAGTTTGCAGATGAATTGCAAACTAATTGTCCAACTTGAGCATCAGTATCTGACTGACCTAGTTCTGGCTCCATAGCCATGACATTTGCTGAACTGTTTACATCTGAACTTGAGGTTCCAATTCTCTGATTGAAACGCAATGAAGTCGCGCTTTTGAATTTCCTGTTGATTCATGCTCAAATTTATTAAATCAAGGGAAATGATCTTGTTAAAGCCTTATAACTCAATCTCAAAGATCGATTGGTAAATTAAATTTGTGTCATATGACTACATACTTGTCAGTCCTATCAAAGATGGTTGGAATTGTATCTGGCATCAAGTACCTTCGTACCTTATCTCCAGAAACCTTGTACACAAACTTGTCAGGAGAAAAATGTTTACTGCATAACATGCTCCTCTTCCCAGGGGTCCATGCTTCACGCTGCACAGCATTCCGCCACTTATTTCTGCGCTCTTCGTTGGCAGGAAATCTGTCATTGATGATGTATCGTTTGTTATTGAAAATCTGCATTAGCATGATGAAATTTTTAATCGATGAGCAGTACGGTGAAATTTCTCATAGCATATAAATATTATAGATAAAGCACACCTACTTGTGAAAAGTTACGTCTTCCGTCACTCCGTATTGTTCACCACAAGCTGAACAACTAACCACCATAGTTTTTGCGAGATTTTATCTGTCGTGGATAAAGTTGTGAAGCGTCTTTTGTTGTAATCCTAATCGTAATTATTATTATTGTTTGACTCTATAAAAAATAAAAAAATAAATAAAAAATTCAATGCAAGAATCAATGCTCTCGTCTCTCGAGTGAAACGTGACGAAGCATCTGATTATTGGCCTACGCCAAGGTCACGTCTCTATTGGCGAAGAAAAGATACAGCTGTTCTCTTTCATTTGAAACCGCAATTTGATTGGAGCATTCTTTCGTATCAAAACTACAATTCGTTGATTCAGTTCGCAAGTTTCCCGGCTTTACCAACAGGTGAAACCGTAGTCGCTTCTTGTTGGATTTAAAATTTGAATGGAAGGATTGTTCAATGTTTACAATTCAGACATTCGGCATGCCGATTCATGATCAACTTCACGTGGACGAAGAACGATAATGTTCTTTGATTTATTCCTGAGGTGAGTGAAAAATAATTTAGTTAATACAAATTAGTTTTACAACATACAGAAATTACGGCGCTACTCAATTTTCTTGACATCAGCGTTTGTCTGATTATAACCTATGTTCTCAACTACTTGTCTCAACGGTTTAAATGTAGAAAATCATTAAAAGTAATTCGTTTACGAATGTGTTTCAAATTTGTCTTTGAACTATAACAATAACCAGGGAATATTTGCATTATCAATGCATGCTACATGTAATAATGTGTCAACAATATACAATGAAGAAGTATCACTAGCTATCTGGGAAGATTCTCTAGTTTTTCGATTGAATAGTTAACAAACATACCTATTTCAGTTAGATTAATCTATTTCTTTTACAGATGATGTTACCATGGTGAAAAATATCTATGTAACGTGTCTGCTCCAAAATGAGCGGAACGACAATAGGATCATTTGGGGAGCAGACCTTGGATGCATTATTAGAAGCCGAATGTTGCAGCAATACGAAGAATAATTCAGTAAATAAGAGAGGAGCAAATAATTCACGTTACTGTAAACCATTTTTTCTTCCTCTTCAAGAAATAAAAGAGAATTTCACCGACGGTTGTTCAAAAAATAATCATCCGCCTCGCACAAAGAACTGTCCAAAATTGGTGACAAATGATGATACCAATATTGAGAAATATTTTCAAGAAAGTATACTTATATCCAAAACTGATACTTCAGGTTTACAAAGTGAAGTAATTTGTGCGAACGATAATGTTACGTCAACAGAAAAGAATGAAATTGATTTGATTGAAGATTCGAGTGGTAATAATAGATATTTATGCAACAAGAAATGTCAAAGTTCCAAAAAAGAATCTGTTGGAGCATCTGTATCCAAACAAGATCGGGTGAAGTCATCTGAAGAATTTCTCATAGTCAAAAGTTCAGATGACGAGCGGTCCAACAATAGTTCACGTGCAGTCGCCAACGCGAGAGGCTTGCGGAAAAAATTTATATCAAATAACACAAAGTTGAATGACATTAATTTCATACATTCATCATCCAATGATAAAATTGTAAATAATAATGCAGTAAGCATTGTCAACAAGAAATCCCAAAATGTGCAGGTTGAAAAAAGAACTCAAAGTAAGCAATTCAGTGACATGTTACAAGCGTGTGCGCAACCGTCAAATAATAATTCAAATTTAATAGCTGAGTCAGTCAGCGAATGCTCCATAGTCAACACGCAGTATCGTTGCAATTTATCTGTATGGGGGTTGCCACCAGATATTCTCCAGGTTTGTGACAATTCTTTTCTTTGCAATGACAAGTTTTTTTTTCGTGGTGTCATACATGAAATAATTACATGAATTAATTATTAAAGAATTACCCTAGATCATAATTGTACTATAGTCACCCACCTTTCAAAGGTGGAGCAAAAAAGTTCTTACAAGGTTCAGCAGAAATTGTTCATAATCATATTAAGCAAAATTATGGCATTAACCTGATCAATTAATTCATTACTCACTGTGAACCTTTCCTGATCAATTTGTGCCCAGAAATATGAATCGAGAGGCATGACAATGATGTTTCCTTGGCAAGTGGAATGTTTATCCAATTACCGAGTGCTTGAAGAAAACAAGAACTTAGTTTATTCCGCACCAACATCAGCAGGGAAGACTTTTGTTGCAGAAATGCTTGTCATAAAAACGGTCTTGGAACGTCAGAAGAAAGTAATTTTCATCCTACCATTTGTCTCAGTGGTTCGAGAGAAAATGTTTTACTTTCAAGTGGGTGACAAACTTTTTTACTTGTGTATTTCTACACTGATAAATTCATAAAAGAATGAAACATGAAAAATGTATTGAATTTATAATTCTTCAGGATTTGCTGTCGAGCAGTGGAATTCGAGTTGAAGGTTTCATGGGTGGCATTGCCCCAGCAGGAGGGCTGGCTGCTGCCCATATAGCAATAGCAACCATTGAAAAGGCAAATTCGTTGATTAATCGATTAATGGAGGAAGGAGATCTTTCATCTTTGGGAGCCGTAGTTGTTGACGAACTTCATCTACTTGGAGATCCACATCGTGGTTACCTGCTCGAATTGCTTCTAACAAAACTGAAATACATGACTCTAAGGTGAAAATATATTCTACAGTTCTTTACTCCATTTTGTAAAGTTTACTTGAACCGGAAGAAATTCTGAGTTTCGTCACCACTTAATACATGGCAATATTGTCTAGGGAAGAGCATGTGAAAATCCAACTAATTGGTATGTCGGCTACACTTCCGAATCTCTCAGTTTTAGCTGAATGGTTGGATGCAGAGCTTTTCAGTACAGAATTCAGACCTGTCCCTCTAAATGAACAATATAAGGTAAACTTAGTATTCTTGAAACAAACAAAAAACTCCACCTTTTATCACAAACTATCCCTAAAGATACTTGTACTTATAGGTCCACACAACTATTTATAATAATAAATTCGTACCTGTGAGAGATTTAGATCCTTCACCTGAACTACCAAACGATTCGGACAATATTCTTCAACTTTGCATTGAAACCATATCAGATGGACACAGTACATTGATATTTTGTCCTACCAAGAACTGGTGTGAGAAACTAGCCCATCAAGTTGCTGCAATGTTCTTCAAGTTAGGTGAGTCTTTCACGAAATTCAACAGTCGGTATAACATTCAATTAAGTTATCGCTTTTCCATCTATTAGGTATATTTCTTGTCTTTAATGTTACTTATCTCAGGTAGTGAAAAAACAACGCTGGGCAAAATTCTTAAGAACCAATTAGATTCGAATGCAATAGAGGAAACACTTTCGCAATTAAAAAGGTGCCCTGCTGGGTTAGACGATATCTTGAAGAGCACAGTTTCATTTGGTGTCGCATTTCATCATGCAGGTCTCACCATGGATGAACGCGACATTATTGAAGGCTCTTTCAGGTATTATTTCGTATTTGATCATATCACTGTATTATGTAGCTACATAATAAAAATAAAAGTGGAAAAACTTCACACCCATAATTCCTCCCTGGCTATACTACAGAACTGGATCACTCAGAGTTCTCATAGCAACGTCAACTTTGAGTAGCGGAGTCAATCTACCAGCCCGAAGAGTAATTATCAGATCGCTAATGTTTCATGGGAAAGTAATCGATACTTTAACATACAGGCAAATGATTGGACGTGCTGGTCGGATGGGAAAGGATACTGCAGGTTTGTAATAAATGTGGTGCTATGTCAACATGTTAATTTAACTCTTTCTTCTTCTTTTTTTCCTGCTTGAATTAATTTCTGCAACATGTTTTATTATAGGTGAAAGCATATTAATATGCAAGCCGAATGAAAAAATAGCAGCAGAAAGTTTATTGTCAGCGCCTTTAGATCCAGTAGAATCTTGTTTAGAAGGTTCAGGACCACTTATCAGAGCACTTTTAGAAGCTGTGGCGAGTGAAGTTGCTTGCACACCTGCGGATATTAATCTTTATGCAAGATGCATGCTGGCTAGTTTCAATCCGGAAAATAACGTTGATACTCATACAAAAGAAGCTATGAACTATTTAACTATAAATGAATTTATCACGTGAGTGGAACGTAGCTAAATGATTTCGGGTTCCAAATTTCATTGCGATAGAACTGTATTTTTGATATATGTGGGTTTTTTTTTGTTAACAGAGTTCAAGAAACTAAAGAGAAAGAACAACGGTGGGTGGCAACAGCACTTGGCAAAGCCTGTCTTGCGTCATCAGTTTCTCCCGGAGATGGATTATTTTTATTTGAAGAATTACAAAGAGCAAGAAAATGTTTCGTTCTTGAAACAGAATTGCACATTATATATCTGGTGACTCCATTTCATTCTGGTAATTTAACCGGGCAAATAGATTGGATGATTTTTTTCAACTTATGGAAATCTTTATCCGAATGTGAGCGCAGAGTGGGACAAATGGTAGGAATTGAAGAGCGCTTCTTCATGTCAGCTATTCGTGGAATTGCTAAGCATGGAAAACAGGTAATTGTAGACTGCTACTTCCTTTAATTTAATTACAAACCAATGACAAAGTGTTTCATTGCAGAATTATTTTCTTTCAACGATTGAATGAATAATTAATGAATTACTATCTGTGAATCGAATCTTGTTTTAGCAAAACATACATAGAAGATTCTTTACTGCATTAGCCCTACACGATTTGGTAAGAGAGATGCCATTGACCACTGTGTCAGAAAAATATGGGTGCAGTCGAGGGGTTTTGCAAAGCTTACAACAATCTGCTTCGACATTCGCTGGTATTTATTACAGTACTATAAAGTTCCTTGACGTTAAATTTTTAAAAGAATTTTAGACATCTATGTCACAATCTAAAGCATGAACCACAAAATCTTTCTGTTGAAGTGATAGCGTCTATTATTTCTCTGACTTTGAATATCTAGATTCAAGCGGTGATGTGTTTATAGTATAAAAACATTTTTAAAAAAATGTTCCTATCCTATCCTACAGGAATGGTGACGCAATTCTGTAAACAACTAGGATGGGATTGCATGGAATTGTTATTTTGTCAGTTCCAAGCAAGATTACAGTTTGGCGTTTGCAGAGAATTATTGGATTTGCTACGTCTCCCAATGCTCAATGGTCTTCGCGCTAGAAGTCTCTATAAAGAAGGAATTAAGTGTGTTGCGGATCTAGCCACTGCTGATGAACTTTCTGTTGAACGTGCTTTACACAAAGCTCTACCTTTCGAAAGGTAGGAAAATTTATTAATTATTTCTGCATCACAGCTAATGACGTATTGTTATGCAAAACATAGTAAAACCAATTCTGCACTATAAACATAGTATATTTTACATGTGCTAACATTTTGTTTCGCTTTCAGCGAAAAAGAACAAGATGGTGAACACATACTAGATGCTGCCAAGAGAAATAAAGTACGAAGTATATTTGTTACTGGCAGAGATGGTTTAACTCCATATCAAGCAGCAGTCTTGCTGGTACAAGAAGCACGTACTTTAGTGCAGGTTGTAGTTTCACATATTTTTGTGCTATTTTGGTTTTTCTGTGCAAGTTTTTTTTGTGTTCTACAATGAAGTGTTTCTCTTAATATTTTCCTTACAGCATGAATTGGGCGTCAAAGAGGTACACTGGAAACAAGATAATGTGAATTCAAGTAGCAAACTTGGAACAACATTAAACGATAAGAGCAATGCATCGGCTATTCAGGATCATTACATTAATCAAATAAAAAATCAAAGTGCTACAAGTATTCCAGCATCTATTAGAACGGCAAGTTCAATAGAAAAGGATGCTACTCCACAGGATCACATGGAGAATAGTAAAACTATAAAAGATGTACGGAAATCAAATAATGATTTAGTGGATGCAATACAGCTAGCAGAAAATTGCCAAACTGGCAATGTCATATTGACCGCAATTTCTGAACTAGAGTCACATGGAACAGAACGTGGAAAAATTAAAATGAACAGCTCAAAGATCACTCACCATGTTTGTAACGAAGAAATTGATTTAGGAAAAAAGTTACGGGAGGAAACACGGCAGATTGAACTTAATAATGATAAAATAATTCGAGGAGAAAAGCATGGGAATAAAATCGTCAAAACTAAGCCCAAATTCAACCTCTTGGGTGCAAAACGAAAAACACAACGAACTAAAGATAGTATGATATTGATATCTAGTGACAATTTTCAACAGATTGGAAGTGAAGCAACGACTTTTTCGTCCCCAAAATCTCTCGAAACACCACATAATGAGCGAAGCAAAATTGAAGGATTGAATAATTGTCCAGATAACATAAAAAGCAACAATGCTGGAAGAAACTTACAGGAAAATGGTGAAAATATTTGCAATAAAATCAGTGAAACGCCAAGTCCTTCTAAGATGGTTTTGCCAGACTTCAAATTAAGTATTTCACCAGTCGTTACTTTGGAGTGGTTATCTTTTAATGAAAAGATCTCTAATAAGAAGTCAAGTGATGGATTACGAAAAAGTCTCAAACCAGAATCATTTCCAGAGCAAGGTCAAAAAAACCGCAGGCTCAATGATGAAAAGAAGGTATCACTTTCACGAAGTCCTAGTTTATTTGGAGATAGTTTATATTTGGATTCACAGTTCTGCAATGAACTTGAAAAAAATGTTTATGGATCGTTAGATATCAGCAAAGTTAGAGACACGGAATATTCAGCAATCGATAGCCCGTCCATCAGTTTACAGAATCCTAATGCTGCAATAGAAACTAAAGAAAAGACGCCAGAGATAATTGTGCAGCAAACCAGTAGTCTTGGAAAAAAATTTTCATCTAATGCAAATAATACCATACAAAATCGTGCAGTTGCTCTAGATCCAGACTTGAATAATCATATTTTTAACAGTGAAGAAATTAACTTCACATGGAACAGTACTACATGGGATCATTTGAAGGAATCGAATAGCGTCTTGAATTTAAATTCTGGAAAAAAAAAATCCAATCTTCAAATGACTTCTAATGATCTTGACATCAGTGATGAGATAGCAGCAACACCAATGATGCAAAATAATCGCTTGAAATCCATTTCCTTAAAATCAAACACACAAAATGTACGCAATGTAAAGCTTATAGACAATTCGGAAACTCGCAAACGTAAGTTTAACGAGGCTAACTCTTTGAGTGACAGTAGTCCAGTTCTCAATGTACTGAATCTCAGTCATAATCGGAGATTATCGTTTGGATCAAATAAGTCAGATTCAGACGATCTAATTGCAGCATCACAAAATTTGGACTCTATTAAGAATACCACAAAAAGTAGAACTAGAATAAAACTGGAATCGTCAAAGAGAATTACGATCAATAAAAAGCAGCGCAATTCAACACTTGCAAAGTATAACGAGCAGTCAAATACCGTTAAAACGAAGAATATTGAGTTGATAAGAACCGGCAATGCTAGCTCTAAAAAAGTTTTGTATCAAGAGAATTGTAGTACAGATAGCGTCGTGTCAAATTCAGAAGAGGATTCTCCTATCCAAAGAATGAGAGTGACTCAAAGCCTGCACAAGAGAACTGTCAACTCATCATTTATCGTTCAGAAGATTGAAAACCTGCGAAAACATAAAAAAAGGTGCCTAAGGTCTGATGTCAGAGGAGAACAATTAAATTCAGAGCAAACAGTGAATTGGAATGTCTTAGACATCATTAACGTAACTTTAAATGACAATATATTCAAATTATTCAGTATCGAATTGAAGCAGAAGACTGAAATTGCGATAGCTTTGGCTCACAATAAATTTGTAAATGATACAATTGGTATTGGTAGTAAATTAGTTTCGGGATCGGCAAGCAACACGAAGAATAAATTTAAGAAAAATGAAAGCTGTATTTACTCAGACACCGTTGTCAACGGAGTTGCCATTTCTTGGGGCAGAAATGTTATCTACTGGATCTCTTTTGAAAATAGGAAAGGTGAGTAGTGTCTGACCGTACCAATTTTACCGGATTTATACAAATATCCTTCTTAACGCCTATAACTTTATTGCTTCGTTGATAAAATATTGATCGTTCATTTCAAAAATCGAAATATTCTAATATTATTGACTCTTAGTCTGAAAATTTTTTTTAATATCCTTTTCCAGATGGAAATATTGCATTGAAAGACCGTCTGCAACTCTTACGAGACATATTTACGGATTCATCGGTAAATGTACGCTGCTATGGAAGCAAGGAAGTATATAAAAAACTTCACCTATGCTGTAACATTACCCCTAACTGTAGATTCCTCGATCCAAAAGTAGCAGAATGGTTACTACAACCTGAGACTAAAGAAAGCAACATTTGTGACATGGTAAGGTATAAACGATGTTTTAACAGAATGCAGATAATATATAATAGAAATGAAATAAATTGTAAAATCTGAAGCAATCAGTTCTATCCCTGCAGGTTTAACAAGCATTCTGCATATATCTCTCTATACATGTTCAATAGCATGATTTTTCCCCTGTACATAATTTTTTTTTCTGCAGGCTAAGACGTATTTTCCACAAGGTGCTACTATCTTACAACACGCAAGTTCTTCAAAAAGCTCTGCTGGTATCAGTTCCGGAAATGATGATTATTTTTTCAATAGACATAAGGCTGCCGCAGAAGCAACTGTAACATGGCATGTTACTAGTAAGCTTATTGAAGAATTACACACACAGAGTCAAACATTATTCAATACATTCGAAGGTGAAGAAATCTTCTTTTCAGATAATTGAAAATCGTTTTGCAAAGTCACTACACGTTCATAAACCATAGATAACAATTGAAGAACTGAATACGTGTGACAAATTCTATTCACTATTGCTTTAGTAGTTTAAAATTTCTATCAACAGATGTGGAGACCAAGGTGGTATCAACACTGGCTCGTATGGAACTAACAGGAATAGGTCTAAATCTTGAATCACTTCAAGAGCTGTCTGCTGTTCTCCAGGAAGAAATGTCATCATTGGAACAAAGAGCATATTCGTTAGCTGGGCGAAAGTTTAGTTTCACCTCCTCTAAAGAAGTGGCACAGGTAAAGTGACATGAATATTAATTTGATGGGCAAAATTTGGTGCGAATACAAAATTATTAATATTTTCCATAACTTGTCACAGGTTCTCGGCATGTACAAGGGAGTTAAAGTCAGCACGAGTAAAGCTGTACTAGAAAATTCTGATAATCCAATATCCAAACACATTATGTCTTGGCGAAAACTTAATACAACGCAGACAAAAGTTAGTCTATCGTTCCAAGAAGAAATTGCTCAAGTTTCAATAAAAATATCTACATGACACTAAGCATGTTTTCTTTTCAGATGGTATTTCCATTATTAAATCTGGCGCAACAAGGGCCACGAGTTCGAGGATGTTGTCTAACACGTACAGCCACTGGCCGTATATCAATGCACGAACCAAATTTACAGAATGTTCCAAGAGATTTTAATTCCGAAAATAATAGTTTTGTAATTAGTATGCGCATGGCATTTGTTCCCACCTGTGGAAATATCATGTTATCGGCAGATTATTGTCAACTTGAGCTGAGAATATTGGCACATCTTTCAAAAGATCCCGTCTTGTATGAAATAATGAAAAAAGATTCTGACATTTTCAAGAATATTGCTGCGCAATGGAACCACATAACTATAGATGAGGTACGAATTGTTTGATACAGTCTCCTATACCAATAATTTATAGATTTTCCCTAGATTATTCAATCGTCAAACAAATTTCTGTTTTGAAATGACTTTTAATTTGTAACTGTCTGAGATAAGAAAAAACATCCTGATTTCAACAATAACTACATGAAGTAGAGGTTTTATAATATCACGTTTGATTTTACAAAGTAATCAACGTATACTTTGATTATTTAGGTAAATGATGATATACGTCAACGCACAAAACAGCTTTGTTATGGAATAATTTATGGCATGGGTTCAAGGGCTTTAGCAAAGCAATTATCAGTTACTGAATTAGAAGCAAGCAAGTTTATGGAAAGTTTTATGGGAACCTATCCAAACGTGAATAATTGGCTTAATCAGGTGATAACCGAAAGCCGTGAAAACGGATATGTAACGACTCTAATGGAAAGGCGCAGATTACTTCCAAGTCTAAATAGTGAGATAAAAAGCGAAAGATGTGAGTAACGACTGATTTTCTCTGCCACCATTTTTCTTCCAATTTAATGCAAACGTTTATTTACTGTAGCTCAAGCAGAGAGGCAAGCAGTGAATACAAAAATTCAAGGTTCAGCAGCGGACTTGGCTAAAAAAGCGATGGTTATAATCGATGAAAGACTGCAGAAAGAGTATCCAGATGCACCTAGAGTCATATCAGAAATGAAAACTAGAAAACTGAGGAGCAGCAAAGATTCGCAGAATAGAGGGGCCTATTTAATACTGCAACTACACGACGAACTCTTATACGAGGTCAGTTGTTATATTATTGGTAGTTAAATATTTTTTCTTTATAAGTCTCTGCATGAGGATGAATTGTTACATGAGAATGAAATCAAAATAGGCAAATAAAAATGATACTCTTACAGGTAAACGCAGCAGATCTTGATCGTGTTGCAGCAATCGTCAAGATTTCAATGGAAGAAGCGTATCAGCTAACAATACCATTGCCTGTTAAAATCAAAGTTGGTCCGACATGGGGCAGTTTAACGGAATACACTGTTCAAAAGCCTATAGAATCATCCGAATGTGACTACGTACGTTATAAATGTTGAAAGATTTTATTTATATTTATTTATATTTATATCGCTTTTGCGAACTTTTATATGTTAAGAATATAATTAGGTATGTTTTATAACTGATCACAACCTTTATAAGATCCAATAATTGTAAATATTATTTATGTCAAGTTCTCAATTTCTTTAAATAGGTAATTGAGGTGTAATAGATCTCATACATTGAGTAGAATCAAAACATTGAATAATAGTGGTAATTCTATATCGATAATTCGTGTAATAGTGATTTAGGTGGATCAAGTTTTATACGCAGGAAAAAAACATAAGAAAAATTGAATTTTTAATTTTTATACTACTGTTTTTAATAATAATTATATTTAATGCAGTGTCGACTAATCTTCAGATTACTGCTATTACCGAATCAATTTCTATTCATTGAATTTGTAGAAAAATATACACGTTTAAAATTATCAGTTATGTGTCATAATTTAAATCTATTGGTTCAGGAAAAGAAGAGTACAAATTGCATGTTGAAAATATCAATCCGATATGGAACATTTAATGAATTAGATTTACAAGGTTTTCAATGTAAAACTTTATAAAGTATCGTACGGCGGAGCCAATGATTGATGCAACTTGGAAACAGCAGTCTGGACTATTTGCTGAAAGGTTTCATCCTCTGTACTTGTTACTTCTAAATTTAACAAATCTATGTGAGCCTTTTTACCATCAACTGTAACGTATAGTTTTTCACCTTTGAAAATCTTAGGTACAGAATCTTCACCGAACATTTCTTGAAGCATTTCTATGAGACATTCCTTGAAATGCATTCGGTCCATTTTTGTTGGCGCAGGGAGTGTTTTCGGCGGTTGTTCCATCATTTCAGCTTGCAATATTGCAGTCAAAACTGAATCTGCATACATGTCATTTACAGGAGTCGCTATCCATTCCATTGTGACAACTTTTCCTTCTACAATAACATCAACATTTTTGAATACTCTCATCTTTTTATCATCGATGTTTTCTATGCTCCCAGCAATCTGTGTTAACAAATGTTTCAAGACCGGTAACGATGTAGAGAAATGTACACTTTGTCTTTGAACCACCTGGCTCATACTCATATCGGTATACTTCGATAAATCGCAGGGTGCCAGTACGTGGTAATTGAAATTTCTCTTCACCAAAACACCTGACAATTTCTGTCCAGGTTTTGGAGTTTCCATAGCTAAATTTCCCATAACTTTTGCAGTTTTTTCACCACGAAAATACAGCTCTACTGCAACCGTATTCCTAGGGTTGTGTATCTCCATGGTGGTGTGTGGATCGTCCTCGTATTCTCTTTGTAGAGCAGCTTTTAATCTCCCCATTTCATTTTGTTCCCCATGAACCAATACAACATGTGGTGGTTTCAAAATCCTGATAAACTCTGAAGTCTGTTGATAGTCGGTATGTGCTGAGAACGATATGTAATCCACTGACATTTTCAAAGGTAATTTCTGACCAGACATCGTTGCAATTTCTTCAGGTTCAGAGAGGATTGTTTTGGCCAGAGTCCCTTCTACACAGTAACCAGCGATTATTACTCCATTCTTTGAATCAGTGCACCAAGACTCAAACAATTCTCTGGACAAGCCACTCTGCATCATACCAGGAGATGCCATAACGACACAAGGCCCTATGTCTTCGAAATGATCGATGCCTTTCAAGTTTGAAATGTGCTTGAATACAAAAGGGTTGTTAATTGCTATCTGTCTCCGTATTTTGTCATTCATCGCGTTAACATAAGTCTGATAAACTGCCATACATTTTTTGGCCAAAGACGAAGCATAATAAATTGGAATTTCATGTAACTCAGGGTGTTGGCTCCAGTATTCATCCAGGATCAGCAGAAGCTCTTGTGCTCGTCCCAGGGCAAATACAGGAATCAAGCATCTTCCACCTCTGTTCACAATTTCGTGTACCAAATTAGTAAATCTTCCCTCTCGATCTTCCCGTTTTTCATGAATGTGAGTTCCGTAGGTAGATTCCGTTATCAAAACATCAGGATGTATGTTTGGTATTTCGGCAGCCATCAAATGCCTGTCTTCTTGCCGACTGAAATCACCTGTGTACAGTATTTTAACACCAGCAATTTCGATCATGAACATAGCAGCGCCAAGAACATGGCCAGCATTATATGCCCAGAATTTAATTCCAAAGACATCTTTTTCCTCGTGGAAATTTATCGTCTCTATCTTATCCATACTAGTTTCTAAGTCAGACTCAGTGTACAACATTTGTTCTGTGGCGATGTTGCTGACTTTGATGTAATCGGACAACAGCCAGCGATATATGGCTTTCGTCGCGTGAGTCATGAAACAACGTCCTTTAAAACTAGTTTTTTGTAAAAACCAAGGTAAGGCTCCACAGTGATCGAGGTGAAAATGAGATATCAAAAGTAGGTCGATTTCGTCGGCTTCTACCAAGTCAACGAATGGAAGAGCATCCATGCCGGAGAGACCTGGATGTATTCCGCAGTCCAGCATTATCTTTTTTCCTTTGAACTCCAGCATAATACAAGATCTTCCAACTTCTTGGCCGGCACCGAGCGGCCGAATAGAAAGTAAATCGCTTTCTTCTGCCGGCACTTGCGTGTCCGGCTTCCGTTTCGATGACATTTTTTAGGTTGTGTTATCCGAAGAGAAGGATGAACTTACACTTCTTAATCAACAACAGACTTAACGTGTAGGAACAACTCTCAACGTAATTAATATATCTCCTTCGATATCATTATTCATAAAATATCGTGCAATTTCGATTTCTATCACTCAAGTTTAAAGGCATGGACATGTCCAAGTCCAACTAACTAGCAGTCCGATGTACCGCGAAATTAAAAGTGTTTGTAAAGCAGATACCGGCGACGGAAGAAATCTGCGTGATTCACTTTTTGCACGAGACAATTAAACGAATGCGTTCAAACTTGTTTATCACAGTGACACCCGAATTCATAAGATACAATAACATGTAAGCAACGGAATATCATTGGACTATTACTATTTTGATTACTATCGAGAATGCAATCGAGCATCGGATGCTCGTGTCTACATTGGTTGCCTATGATCAGGCGCGGAGTTTTTCCTATCCATTTAAAATTGGGTCCCTTCTAAATAGACAATAAACGCGGTGGATAGGGCAGCGCAAAATCGTCGCAACAATATTTATACATGAATGGTATAGCATTTAGAGTCACAAGTCAAAAAGTTATGAATAATAAATTGCGTGCTAGACTTACTTTGGCTGACGGACAGACTACATCCATTCGGCTATCCTCTGTGCGATGCTAGCAAGTTTACTTCGATGTATTCGTTGTTACTCTGGAGTTGCTTACGGGCTCCGATCTGCGGTCAACTGATCGCTTCATCAACAAACACTTACATTATTGTCGATCACCATACTTAATTATTAAAAATGTAACCGATCATCAGTTTGTTTCCCGTAACAGAAAGATAATTGGAATAAAATGACAAGAGCAATTTTATAAACGTTTAGAAACTAACGAATGAAATAATAATAATAATAATAATAATAATAATAATAATGCAATTTTTTTACCTTCGATGTAAATCTTTCATAGGAACTTCAATTAAGCGAATCAACCGGATACAAAAGAAATAAAATATGAAATAAGTAACTCGTGATATTCGTGAATGCGTCCGGGCAAATATAAGTTCGTATCATTTCAAACCGAGCTGTAATCGCAAATAGATAATTACGGATGAAGTAATTAATAAGTTAATGTTACAATCAACACAAAATCTCGTACACAAATATCGAGGTATAACAGAAAAGGTATAAAGATGCCGACAGAGACTTCACATAACAACTACGGCGTCGGGTTTTTTATTCACGAAACTATGTAAAACAAACTACGATCGGCGAATGTTTAGCACTTGAAAAATTATATTCCGTGGAACTGATCCAATACAGGTTAACCGCGCACCTTTGCATTACACTTTTATTTATTGGAAATAATTTACTTTCACTTACAACGAGGAAGTGTTTGATAAATAGAATATTTACAAAAGTATCATAGCACTGAGCACAGACGAAACAATCGCGCCGAACTTATCGTGGCTGTATCGCGATGCGAACTGAGGCAAACTACGAAGCGTGCGTTCTGACGTGCCTAACTTCTCGACGTTCATTCCCTTCTGTCGGTAAACACGGAGCCGGCAACTGTCGACAATTTCTACAAGATGGCCGTCGGCGATCTAAGCGCTATAGTGGCGACGCTGAAAAGTACGTTCAAATTTGAATCTAACAACACATTGGAATGCAATCCAATGATATCCGTTCCGCGATGAGACAGATATAAGAATAACATGTATTACACTGAATTATATCGTTTATAAAATGCAAATATATATACTTGTACTATTTTTCCTGTAATTCAGGATGATTTGCAGAATGTTTGAATTCATTAAATAGTTTAATGTTCATTTTAATATTTTCACGATATGAAAACATGGCGATCAAATAATATGTATATCTGAATAGATCAATGTTCAAAGAAACTTAATTGCAAAGAAACGTACCTCAATACATAACTTTTATTAAGGTGTACACATGCTGATTTATTAATTGTTTAATGATAATAATTATCCTATCTGTATCTTCGTATAGCATGAATCAAGTTTCATACAATATTCAATTGCCGGGTGATTGATTGGCCCTATTATAAAATATAATTGATGTACATATTTACATTATATACAGTACTGCGTCTAATCTGACGCGCATGCTGCTTAGCTACACAATTGCACATTTGGATGACTACGATGTTGGCTCTAGGTGGGTTGTGTAAAAACTCTGCCCATGGTGCCGTGATGTATAAATTATACAATAAAGATCAAATATACATACACGCTTGTCTTAATCATTGTTAAAATGTGGGGGTTGCAGATAGACAGACCCCTTCAAAAATAAACTTGATTAAAATCCAGGACGTCGTTTACAAACCAGTGTATAACCGAGATGCAACCAATTATATTTATTAAAATATTCTCTCTCTTCTATTTTTAATAAATGTATAATTCTCTACGTATTTATTAAAAATCTCGACCAATTGTCATAGTAATTGAGAACAATTATTGCAAGTACTTGGTTGAAGCTCTGTAATTACATGGGGCTTATTTTATGCAATTTAATCACATCAATCACACTAAGAAGACTCGTCTTCGAAAGTACAGTCAACATATAACCCAGGCAGTACGAAAATTAACTCCATATTACTCCTATGAATTTTTCAACCATTCATAGTACATTGCTTGTTAGCGTTAGTGCAAACGCCAATTATTCTAAGTCAGATGCACCTTGAGAAATTAATTCTTATCTTTAATAGAGATCAAAATGACGCACTTAAAACCATTTCTCGTAATTCATTCTTTAAAATATAAAACTTAACTACTAGTTTGGGCATTGACCGAATTACTGACTTCAATCAATAGTCTGATGCGAAGCAGTATCGTTAAAAAATCTAGCATTACTTTGATTGTTGATTGACTGAAATCTACGTGGGATAAAGTAACTTTCGATTTAATCAAGATGAACCGCTGATATTTAGGAGTAATATGAAGCACCAACATCGATCAGTCTTGGTATTAAAAAACTACCAATAAAAATCACCTTAATGATTGCAAAATATATAAATATAGAAGAATAACAACTAAGATTCATAACTATTAAATGTCATAGTTATTATTAATCCAATCTTAATAATAGTAAATAATAGACCCTTTACGCAAAGATCATACACAACTCAATACAGGCCTTTCACACTTAATACACTGGACACTGACGCGCAAACTTGCAATATGCACTCTTTATGTAAAATAGTTCCTTGTAAAAAAACCACTTACAACGATTGACACATCAAAGAGTTTTGATAATTATGTAATATTATTCGGTTAATTAGATTTACGTAATCATTAATTACTATTAGTTGGCAAACGTGTTTCACGTGTAGCCCTCTATTTGTCAGAGGTCTACTTGAGTCTCTGAGACACAGGTAATAGGTAGTTAACTTTTGTTAACAAATATTTATTATTTTAAGTAGTTAGGGTCTTAAGTCACTGGACCTACAAAACTAGATTGTCGGATCATAACGCAGTAACAAAACATCCTGTCCTATCTAAGTATCATAATCAATTTTCAAATTGATTGCAAATTTCATGAAATTTCATGACCATTGATTTTAGTACTAGGGACACATTTTCGTCCAATGTACTGATTCCAAGGCATAAAACTATCTTGCATGGAAAGAAAATTGTCACAGCGATATAAAGCATCCCAAGATCCCTGATAATGCATTTCACCAACTTTTACGGATGATCAAAAATATTTTCAAGGTTTTCCTTATTCTTAAAATTCAACTAACAATTTCAGTCCGGGTGCACCAGACACATTGAAATAAAGTTATGAAGCGTATCACAGACATTCGCCCTGGCTTACTAGTTTTTTCTAGCTTGCGGTGCAAATTTTTCAAAGTAAGAAATAACATGTTACATCTCATAAGACGTGAATCATGCTCATCATAAAGTAAAACGGAAAAAAAAATTTACAACAGAATATTTCTATAAAGGTTGAAGACTACGAGTACATGTGTATTATACAGGAAAATTCACTGTACAATACAGACTGTTTCAATGAAATATCAGTACGTAAATCTTTGAGTTTTAATTCTGTTACCACTCAAAAGATTACCATCAAAACCAATTTCCTTCTATTCTTCCACCTCTGTTTGTGAGTCGCTTAGAGTGGCCTGTATCAACGAGTTTTACCTGTATACTCTAATATCATATACCCAAGTTTTAAGTATGTGATTGAACATTGATATTTCAATGTTGGCCAAAGAGGACCACATTTCAAGATATGGAATTATCACAGCAGATATATTTTTTTTTTGCAAAGCATAACATTGTCAAAGTTGAACCGTTCATGACCATTTCAAAAGCAACTCACAAAAATTTGTCAATTCATTAAATAAACGAAATTGAACTTTATTTTCGTCTTATTCGTTGATTTAATTCATTTCTCCATCACACTTACGATTTCGTTTTACTCCAGGTTTTTCACGGCTAAAAATAATAGTAAATAGTATCTACTAGACATGGTATCAAAATTCGAATCTTTGCACTTGTTTGAAGTGCATTGTACACCTCTACCTTGGAAGTGCAGATTGTATGTTTTCAAATTTCTGAAACTAGTGGAATTGAAAATTAATTACTCAATACGACTGACAAACTTTTGTTTGAGTAGAGTAAAAATGATTGGTGGTTATAATTTGATTAAAAATTAACTTGGATAATTCCATGCTTGGATCGAAGAATAGTTGTTAAAAATTATAAATACAGATTACTACTAGATTATAATTGTAAAATAAGGAAATAATATTCTTGATAAAACTTGTTTTAAATATTTTTTAAGCAGGGCGATCATTTTTGAGCATGCTGTTATATCAAGAATCATTTCATCTAATATTCTGAGTTTCGAAGAAACAAATCCCTAATTCCACTGAGAGCTCAGCTCTGAATTTCTGGCGAATGTTTGATTCACCTTGCTTTAAATATGCAACAATATAATTCATTCTCTAGAAACGAGGCGTATAGTGACCCAAACATTAAATAAATAATATAGACCCAGTACTTTAGACCATTCAACACAGCATAATGCTGTTCCAAAGATGGACCTTGGGTCCTTTAATTCTCGGTATTTACAGGTTCCCTTGCATGGTGAATTCTCACATGTTTATTATGATTTGACTTGGTACTACTGGATTTACCACAGATATGACACGTGTATGGTCTGGCGCCGGAATGGACTCGCAAATGTTCTTTAAGGTAGTACGATCGGTGGAAAGTTTTATTGCAAATATCGCACGTGTATGATTTATTCTCTTCGTGTTCTTTGACGTGTCGTAGGCAGTTGTATTTCCGGATAAATTGTGCTCCACAGTAGTTACATGTATAAGGTCGTACATTGCGGTGAGAGTTCATGTGAGCTGTATAATCGCTGTGACGATAAAAGGCGGCGCTACATTGGTTGCATTTGAAAGGTTTTGTACTGCGTGCAGCATGGGTCCATTTGTGCAGTTGTAGATTCCATTTTGTGCTGAACGCCTTAGAACAAACTTGACATTCGTAAGGTCTTTCGCCATTATGAACTCGCATGTGCACCGCTAAGGATGAGCGTAAATAAATACATTTACAGATAGGACATTCAACATTTTCATTTTCCCTCTGAGCATCAGGAACAAATCTACGATTATGAGCTCTCCGCATATGTCGCGTTAAACTGGCCATGTGAATGAATCTCTCATTACAGTAAGTGCATGCCTTCGGTTTTTCGTCATGCGTTTCTTTATGCCAAGCCAATTTTTTCTTTGTGTGAAACACTTCGCCACAGTGACAAATGTAGTCCTTTAATTTTTTTTTAATATTTAAATGATGCCGATTTTTGTGTTGAGTTAAGTTCGAATAACGTCTAAAAGTTTCGTTACACAAGTTACACTTGACAGGAGCATTGCCCGTATGACCGTTGGTATGTTCATCCAGCTTTTGTTTAGTTAGAAATGCTTTGTCACAGACAGTGCAAGGGAAAGGCTTTATTCCAAGGTGTCGTTTCATATGTAGTTTGAAGTTTTGTTTTCTATAGAAATATTTACCGCATTGACCGCATTCCAAGGGATGAATCTTCAAGTGCGTATTAAACAAAACAACTGATGGAAATTCTTCGTTGCATGTTTGACACTTAGCGCTCTCCCGCACACGCTTATTACTCTCAGAAACATGTACCCTTCTATGATGTATTTGCAATGATTTTTCGCTAGTAAACATTTGCCCACAAATCGAACAAGAGATTTCAATAGACGTTGGAACAATTAAGTTTTCAATCTTCCTATCAACTTCCAACTTTGTCACATCCGGAGTATGATGGACTGGTTGAAGCTGATGAAGAAGAGGTTGCTGCACATGCAGCCCTGGAACAAAGAGATCGTCGAACACATTCATTCGTCCTTCTAGTAATTTTATGTCTTTAACTTCGGGTTCCTCCATAGGATCTCTGCTGCTGCTAGGTCCTGCTTCTTTATGTACAGTCCCTGTATGCACTCTACGTTCTTTTGGACAGTCAAAAACTTCCGAACAATGCGGGCACTTGAAAGATCGCTTTGTAGGAGTTTTTCTATCACGGTCCAGGAACAGACTGGAAGTGAAATGTGTTGCCAATGAACGACTGTCTAAAAGAGGGCCTCCAATCTCGTTATCTGATCCCTCAGATTCCTCCCAACTCTCACGTGCCATTAAATCGTACGACGTTGACATCCGTGACGATTCCTGACCCATGTACAACTGCTGGCAAAAAGAAATTCACAATGAATTTTCAACAGCTTAAAGACAACATGATGTATACAGCTTTGATTGGATATTATATCAATGCAATGTTTAATTGCTTGACAGTATATGAAGAAATAAATATCCTGACGATCCTGTTTTGAAGATGTGAAATTAAAAATCAGAAGACCTTGATTGGGATTGTAGAGAAAGAAAAAAGTGAAAATAATTCGTAGAACATGCAAAATGAATATACAAGGTATGATTTTCTCAACATACAAAGCTGTAAAGGAGAAATTAGATTTGGAAAACACGTATCAAAACACCTGGGACAAAATTATTTTTAGAGTGAAAAATGAACTTCAAGTAAGAACTTACTTAGCAAATAATATGAGTGAAATCTCTTTAAAACACAAACCCCAAAGTAACACTGAACAAAACTGTCCTATTTTCTTAATTTCATTTAGAATGTTGTATCTATTTTTGCAATTATAGCGGTTGTGGTCTGAGCCTAGGCAGAACATATTAAAAATTATTTGAAAAAGCCCTTACACATCTACCTGTAGGACAAAACTGTATATTCGATTAGTTACTGCTGAAATATATTCGTCTTTAAATGGCTTCATTAATAATTATTGAAATTTAAACACAGAATTAAATATTTTCCACATTATAAATCGGAAATTTTCAAAATTGAATTCTTACGAACACTTACTGTCTGTTAATTATTTGGTAGATAAGGATAATTAATATAATCCATAATGAACTATATTTTTATGAAAATATCCTCATCTCCCATACTGGATAATAAAAGCATTATCCCTACAAGCTCTGATCTCCCCTTACCTGCCATGCTGAAGGTTCGTGGCATCCATTGCTTTCTTGTTCCGATAATTCTCCCCTTGGAGGCATGATTTCATCCGCCCTCATGTTAACGCTCTTGATTTCCTCATCTGCCTCCACCCCACCCTCGCTGCTTACTATAGATTGTCGACTAGTTGCACTGACAGCTTTCTGGGAAGATTCACTAATAAACGTGCTAGGTACCAGAATCTGAAGACCATCAAATTCAAGTACATTCATAGGTCCTGGATGCGCATCTTCATTGATATTCAACAATTCTGTAGTTGGTTTGTGAAGAATAGACTTGACAGGTTGGAAGTTTTTCGAGTCCGTACTTGTCGTTGGTTCTGACGGTTCAGATAAGTCTAAAAGATTATCAGCATTGTGACGATTTGTCTCTGCGTAACGGTCATGGATATTTATGGATTTCTGAGAGTGATGTTCAATAGAAAAGGTGGCGAGATTTTCAGTTATCACAGATTGATGATAGACATGATTCGGCTGTAATTTCTGTGAAATATTCTTCAAGTTTTCCATTAGTTCCACTTCCCTCTGAAGTTGCATACAATCTATAGGATCTTTTTCGGTTGCAGGGTCTACCATCTCTTCAGCATCATCTTCTGGACAAAGGCTATTTGTGTCCAGATGTTGAAAGGAATGTGTCGAAGCTGGCGAACAAGGTTTGCTGAGATCGGTTCTTACTCTAAGACCAGAGATTCCGCTTAAAGTTGACAATGGTGTGTGAGACCTGACACACTCAACGTTTTCATTATGTTTTGCAAATGGAGTATGAGGGCTGGTAATTTCATCAATCTCCATGTCTTCTTCGTCAAAGTTGTCCCTAAACTCCCGTTTTTCGGCCACTTCATTATCTTCCTCATCCAATAGCGTTGTTGCCTCAAAACCAACAGGGTAAGAACTTAGGTTTTCATTCGATCCCATTTCCGAACGAGTCGAATAAGTTCTAAGCCGATAGGAGCTCTTTTGAGTAGCGGGTGAAGCAGGAGCAGATATGCTATTTTTGTAACTATATACAAAGTGGGTACTAGCCTCTTGAGCACAAGTTTCAATCACATCCGTTTGAACTGATGTGTGACGGTCATCATTGTCTTTGCTAAGAGCTAAGGATTCTCGAATCCGATCAGCCTCCAACACCTTTACGCAACTTCTCGGCACACCTAGGTTGGTAGTTGCTGTTATTTCTTGAATCACGCTAGTTTCTCGATCACCTACAATAACTTCCTGCTCACAGCCTTTCTCAATTTTCTCCTCTTCCTCGATCTTCTCATTTTTACTTTTCAATGAATCAACATTGAATTCAGTATCCATTATAGTTATCAACAAACGCTCCAATTGTTCTACTTCAGGTTGTTCAGTCGATCCCTTCACTCTTGCAACTGGCATACTTTCTTCAACTGAAACAACCATATTTTCACGATGTACCGTCAAATTCTGTTTTGCATTATCTAATTTATTATCTTCTGCATCTAAATCAATCTCAATAATAGCTAATCGACTATTACGTTCCTTTTCAGAATCCCCTTCAAAGTTCTGAGTAAATTCCTCACTGTTCTGAGTTTGCGTATGTTCGTGCTGTATGGGAACTTGTTGTGTAGGACCGGTCGATTCTGTATCCTCTATGTCAGGTAGTACGCTTTCTCCCTTATCACTGTCATCCTCGACTGTACCGTTGCTCATTGCTGAATTCTGCACAATATTTCCATACTCAATTCGACTACTGCTATCCTGATGAGGAGGGATTGAATCGTGCCGTCCTTGTTGGGCCTGATTCCGATCACCTTGATCCTCACCTTCCTGCTGGTTTGTGCTTACCGTTGGTTCGCGAGACAACGGCATTGAACCTACCGACATTTCAACATCTGGTAAAACCTGTTCTGCTTCAATTTCAGGTAAAATTTGCTTCGGTTCAAGATCAGCACTGTTTAAAGGTGAAATTATGTTGTTCCGAGCGCCACTTTCACTAGCCACAGAGACCATAGGTCTGCTTCTCGAAGTTGTTGGTACATTTGATATAGGAGCGATCATTTGGACCGCTGGTATCTGTTGCTGTTGATACATACCGTAAGGATTGTACAGCATTTGCATCATCTGATTGGCTTGCGGCGCCATCGCGTACTGCGGTATCATCATTGTCCCGTTATTAACAAATTGTTGATAACTGAAGGAGGCAAATTGGGGTGACATCATTGGAGCTACCGGAGGACATTCAAAAACTGGTCCTACAGGATACGGCGACTGAGAAGCCACAGGATTCGGTGGTGAATGGATGGGATTTTGCGCCGGTTGAGAAATGTTCAGCTGAGGCTGCTGTGCTGGCGATGTGCTGGCCTTGATCAGAGCTTCTATTACCTGTTCCTTGGGGTGGGTATCCAAATGCTTTTGCAAGCTTATACCTTCGCGTAAATACAAGGTGCAAACGGGACAGGCGACTGCCCCTGAACCCATGCTACTTCCAAGCTCCATTGTGCTGGTTTTGACAAAGAAGGCGCTGGTTTGATTCTTCCTTTTTCAATATCCTTTCGGTAATATATATTTCACGTTGGAATTCGCGTACGATGAACTTTATCGCGGACAAGGAACCGAGGGAACAAGGAACGAAACGCAATGCACCGGACGATTCATACACACAAACACAACACTAGCTACGAACCACCGTTGTACGAGGGTTTTGCCCTCCCGTTATTCTTTATTTAATACTACTTCGCTATACTCGCGACTCTGATTATCAACATATTGCCTTTCATCAGGCCTTTGACGATGTTAAACGGTCACATTTCAATGTCCGTACGGACTGTGCCCCAAAAATATCGACGTCCATGGCTGCCTAGTTGCTCGGTCGTGTGCGTTACAGCCAGCACAGCACTTGTGCGGGCAAATCGATATCCTATTAATTCACGAGCCTACCTTCTACCCGTTAAATTACACCTGCCTTCTATTCAATCGACACTATTATTACACGGTTAAACACGAACCGATTTTTCCATGTCTATAACTTGATTTTTTTTCAACCATTTATTATCAAAGGGACATGTTTTTCGTAGAGTTACAGCCCAAAAACACAACAGATAACAGCACGAGCAATATTCCAACCAGGAATGAGAGCGACAAGGAATTATTTCACGAGCTGAGCGCCACCCAGATACTATTATCCGCTGCCATCTGTATCCAAACATTCAAACACCTGTTCTACTCACGACCTTTGTTATAGGTATACGTATTTTTAGCTGTTTCGCAAAAATTTAAATATCTTATCTATCCTACATACGGGTACACGCATATTTCGTTACTTTGAGATTATGATTTTTTATCATATATCTAGTTTGAAGAAAAATAATTATATATTAATTATATATAAGATGTGTAACCTATAATTTACAACATACATTTCTCAATATTTTGCAAAATGTTTTCACCGACAAAATCTATACATGACAATGTACTGTTTAATGCAGTAAATGTGTTTATTTACACACTAATATTTGTTGCTCGGATCATTGCAGGTCGAGTAATTCCATGTGAAAAACTATAAAATCTCTCATGCTTAAGATCAAACTCTACATATAAATGGAAGAAAAATATAAACCTTCTATTAGCGGTATTAAAACAACTAGATCAATTAATATATATCATGCGAATACGGCCTGCAACATCGAATGGTAAATATGTATTCTACATACATAGATATGTATGCGTATTATGTATATTATATACATGTTGTTTTTGAATTGGAGTGCGCAGCCTTCTAGATTCCGGAAAGAGTGAGTCAAGTTTTTGTGATCGCGTTACTTTGACAGAGTAAATTTTCTGCCAACCCTGTCGTATAACCTCGATTTAAGTAATCAACTTTTATTGAGCAATTGACTGAATAATTTTTAGTATTGTTGGCTATTGGTCTTCTGTTCGGTAGACGAAAAATGGCATGGAATTATGATAATATGTCTTGGACAGGTAGGTCTTCATGATAAGTCAATAAATTGACGATGACATTATCCTCTTTATACGCATATATTGAAAAATTACACCTAAACTCAACTCGATACTCTAGCTTACATGCCTCTATTTGTCAAGTAAGTCAATATGTAACGCTACTTTATCAATATTAATTTTTCTGAATTTCATGCTGCATATTACCTCATTAATCAATTATCACTCGATTAATTTCGCTTAAATATATATTCATAGACTATCAAATGTATTAAGACAGGTATTTTACAAGACGTGTATAACATTCAATTGGGGACACGTTGTACGAGCATGAGATTTAAACGACAAAATCTTAAAGCTACTATCTTGCTACAATATCACAGTTGCAAATTTTTTTTTTTACTAATTATGATGAATAATTAAGTATCACTAAACGCAAATATGCGCACACGTTAGCCTACTGCTTTGCAGTATTTCACTACGCATAAAAATCTATATGGCTAATAAATTTTCAAATCAATTCCACAGATGTACGAGACTTGTTCAGAACTTGGCGAGAGGATTCTGAACGCAAGAGCGAAGATGTGGTCGAGCTATGGGAATCCATATTAGCAGACAAGATCCATAAATTGGGAAACGAAAGTAAGAATCCTCATAATAAATATTTATTCATCTAATCTTTACCAGAAATTGTATATTACATGAAAATTGACTTTTATGTTGTGGTATTTATTATTTTACAGAATATTTAGTCTTAGAACAAGTATGTGTGGCTGCCTTGGATTGCAATCGTTTATCAATTGCTAAGGAATGCATTGATTTATTGGAGCAAGAATTTCCAGGCAGCTTGAGGGTGCTGAAATATCACGCAATGCACATGGAAGCCTTGGAAAAGTATTATATATGACCATTTTACATTAACTTCATAATAATGATACACTGAAAATTGATCTCTAATTATTTGGCACAAATAATATGTTCATTTGCAGATATGATGAGGCCCTCAAGATTTTGGACTCCATAATCAAAAGAGATGAAACTAACGCCGCACCAAGAAAAAGAAGATTGGCAATTCTAAAGACACAAGGTCGAATAACTGAAGCTATAAAAGAGCTCACCGAGTATTTGAAAAAGTTAGTCATCGGCATCAGGAATTACTTGTCAAAGCTATTACTCATTTCATTAAAATACTGACATTCTCATGAACAGGTTCATGAGTGACCAAGAAGCATGGCACGAATTGTGTGATTTATATCTGCAAGAGCAAGAGTATGCAAAAGCAGCATTTTGCATGGAAGAATTAATTTTACACAACCCTCATAGTCATTTGATCTATCAGCGATATGCAGAAATTAAATATACTCAGGTTAGTGAGTAAACTCATCTGTTCTGTAGGATTATCTGAATAGAGATCAAACATGCACTTCAAGTAGACATTAAGTACTCTAATTTTGCTACCCAATAAATTTAACGAATCTAATATTTTCTCATCTAGGGCGGATTTGATAATATGGAATTGGCAAAAACTTATTTCGCTCAAGCAATCAAGTTGAATCCCAACAACATCCGAGCACTTTATGGGCTATTATTGGTAGGCTTTAACAAGTTTTCACTATATAAGCAAATTACATTAGGGTAGAAAATTTGTCGGAAATAGAAGACGGGTTGAGAATAATACTATGTGTTGACTAATATTGTCCATATTAACTTGAACAGGTGGCCAACAACATTGCTTTATCAGCGAAGTGTCCCGCATCAAAGAAAAAGGATGCGATAAAGCTTGGCAGTTGGGCTGCAACTCAAATTCAGAAAAGGTATGCTGTAAAAGCGACAGAAAAAGACGTTAAAAATGTTATAGATGTACTAGGGCAATTACAATTAGAATCATAGACATAAATTATATAAATGTATATGTGTCTGGTACATTCATGGATGTACAGGGAGATGCTATTTATTGATATGTTCAAAACATTGATCCATTGGAACTATGAAACCTCCCTAGTACACCACGTATGCATACAGTATACGTATATATCAAGTCAAGTATATATAAGTATACACACTGCTAATTTGCATTTTACTTCAACTTCACACGGTACGTAAATATGATGTATTTCGTGTAAATCACTGTTGTAAAAAATTATCTTTCCAGTAGTTGTATTTCCTATTTGTGAAGGTTTGTAAAGGAATATGTTTATATTGTTATTTAATATTATTCAGCATGAATATTAAATTTATTGAATGAAAAAGTAAATAACAAATTCGATTATTTACTGTCTGAGAAAACATGAGTTATCATAGATTAGCTTTTGACCTCTATGGATGTTTACATATGTTTTAAAACAGGATCTATAGAAGACCTTTTCATGCGATGGCAAATGAATAACATTTAGGCAACCTTGAGAATTGAAGTCGAATAGTACGTTTAAAAATACTATGGTATTTTGAAAAACGACAGACCACGTTTACAATTTCCACTTGCATGATATCGTTACTGATAAATAAAGAGTGGAAACAAAAATTCGTATTTATATAAAGTATTTTTTGAAAAAGTAATAAGCAGGTTTGTTAAATAAACTTTTAACATTTTTAATTCTAAAACAGATGTAGTCATCTTGCAGTTTTTGACTTAATGTTTTTTTCCCAGTTCTCTTTATTTTTTGCCCGCTGTTCTGCTCTCTTCATTCTTCTTTCTTTTCTTGTTTCATCACCATGTCCGAAATATCTTACACGGAAGTCTAATACATTCGAATCGTCGATTGGATCATCATCCTACAAGGAACAAAAGATATAAATCATGCACTTGGAATAAAAATACACAGGATTCTGTGACATTCATTTCAAATGGTGAAATGAAATCATTCTACCAACTGTGCAAATTTGCAAATTCACGATGCTCCTATGTACCTGAGGATCTCGAATTTTCTTATAAGTGAGCAATCTGCGACTTGTATATGTACTCAGAATTTGTTCCGAATTCGCAATTAATTGCAAGCATGGATGTGAGGGAAGCTGCTCGTCTGCATAGTGTTCCCTGTAGACACGTGTATACGTTCATTTACATGACATACGATGCAGTAAATTATTTTCATTACTGAAACTTTTGGAAGCGATATGCTGGAAATTTTCTGCCAAAAGTTCCTTGCGCATACACTTTCATCGCAGGAGATTGAAATTTTTTTTTTCAGGACATATATAACCATAATATAAATTTTGTTGGGAGGAATTTTTTATCACATTTTTTTAGGTGTTTCAAAAATAAAAAACTTGATATTATCGAAATTATCGAGTCTCACCTTAAAGCGCCTTACCAGCAAATGGAATTTTTTTTTCTTTCAAAATTATCAAAAAATTTACTGTCATCGAAAATTGTAACCATTTGGTACCTTTAGTTTGTTGTCAGTTTATCATAAGTCTGATATTTTTCATGTTCTTACCTGAACAAAGGAAACCAGCATACCAATCTGCCGTTAATACACAAATGATTCGCAGAAAATGAAAGCAGATCAACGAACATCTGAGGCAGCCCATAGTCAATCTTGGAAGGAATATGACTAGCTACTTGATGCTGGTCGATTACAGGTTGTTTTTTTATGGTACCAACACGCTCCGTTGCTTCTCTTATTCCATATGGAGCTGTGCAAGATTTAAGATGATTTTAAGGCTGAAATTCAATTACTGAGAATTTTTCGAATTTATTACTATTATTAATTTTGATCAATTTTAAACTCTTGTAACGTGTGCCCATCATAGTAATGTGATGCATTGAACCTACGATCTGTGATAATTGCATCGACTCTCATGTCTGAACGCCAGACAGGTAAAGAAAAATCTGTCACTAGAACATCAATGTAATATGAACTTGTTCCATACTGCTTCATGTTCGATGCTATACTTTCATCTTTCCCTCTGGTCTAAAAAACAGAGATCAGAGTTAAAAACACATGGCCGTAACATAGTCTTAGAAGAATCGCCATTTCCAGTTAATAACAAGATTGACTAATTTGATGAAAGTAACGAAGATGTGAACCTTTTGTGATATCCGAGAGGGCCTTGTGCGTGCATGAAGCATTAAATAATCTATGTCTGTACCAAGAGTGTACCCTCCAAATTGGGATGCTGCAACAAGTAGCGACCCAGAACCAACAAATGGATCGAGAACTAAATCTCCATTTTTTACTTGAGCTTGATTGGCCATTATCAGAGATAATTGAGGATCCATTGAGGTATTTCCTATGAAATTCCGCGTTTTGAGGGATAGTTTACGTATTAATTGCCTCTGGCCATCAGCCACCTGAAAATATAACGTAAAATAATCAAGATTCACGATTATTGTGACTTCATGACAATTTTAAAATGATGTTCAAAATTTATTGGATTACAAAATCCACGCAATGCGATAATTCATAATTCTTACCAATCTTCCAAAAAAAAATTGATATGGTTTCTCAGGTATTGTATTAGGATCTAGTCCATAATATTCTATGTACATCAATGCAGTATCTGGATTTCGCAAGTTTACAGGACCATCTATCGGGAGATAACTGAAGGACTGTAATTAAATCACAGTATCAGATAGTACGGATCACCTTGTTTTTTCAAATATACTAGGCAGTCCATTACCTCTATTTTCTTAATTTTCTCATCCTGTGAAAAATGCTTACAAAACGTCTCGACGATAACTTTGAAGGATTTTTCATTATTAAGATGCAGCCTCATGTTTTCTTGCGGGTATTCCTTCAAACTCCTGTGGAAATCTTCTTGGCTGCTCCCATGACCCCACAATTCAATGCAAGAACGAAGCGATATCGCTCTGCTAGCAATTTTTTTTACAGCATCTTCTGAATCCGACTCGATTATCCAATATGGCTACAGTTTTTTTCAACAAATTAAAAGGTACAGGTATAAAGTAGGCGTTATGTGTCAAGAAATTTGCCAAGAAAGTATTACTGGAGGGACAAGCTTTATAGTTAGCAATGATAGAAATCTTGTGCAGTGAACGGAAAAATGTGAGAAAATGAAAGGAAAAAGAAAATTTCATCAGTGCTTTACTCAAATTCCTAGGAAAATTGTGCTTTGAGCAAAGCTATTTTTGAAGATTGGTTCAGTGATGTAACAACTACATTGCTATTGATGATAGACAGCGGAGAACATTCTATAATACAAGGAGTACACGTATTATGTTCACCAGGTGTGAAATAATAACATAACTTAAAAATTATAGGAACAGTAGCAATGACAACTGGGTGAGTAGTAGAAAAAAATCTATTTACTTACGTACTCGTCAGGCCTCAGAATTGTTTTAACTTTAATATCGTACATCTCACAAATAGATTCGATTTCCTGTTAGAAATGCGATGGTTTATAATATTAACCTCAAAAATGATCATTTAATTCATCCATTATCTAGTGGAAGCTTTCAAATTTGAAAAATTCCTTACCGCTATCCTGAAATCGACGTGCTCGTGCGCGAACCACAATATATATCTTTTTGGAATTCCAATCATTTTACGTTCAATTGATATCCTTGAATATGTGCATGGGGTAGACGACAACAAAACAAGCACAAGCCAAGCACAAGCTGAAAGTTCGTCAGCTGCATATGGTCAGCTGTCCAACCTAAACACCCATGTGTGGCCCACACTTGCGCAGTGTGCACGCTCTGCAGTTGCCAAGTTGAGGTTACGGAGCACGTCGGCAACGTGCGTGCAGCAAGATTGTGTTTACGAAGCTTCATTATCGAAAGATTTTTCTAAGATGGGACGTTCTAAAAAAGTAAGTGATAGTTGTTACGCCCAAATGAACGAAATAACATTCCTAGTAAACGTAAACACAGACATAATTAATATCTAGCACTCTTTTCATAACCTCAATGAAAGAATCTGTAGAATTCAGCCCATACAGACCAATGAATTTATACTAAAAATCCGGTCATCACGCATCAACATATATACCCATCCGAATATAACGTGCGATTTATACTGTTTATAGGGCCGCTGCGTGAAGCGGAACAAACAAGTAAACACCGAAGAGCCTGTGGATTTGGTGCGTGCTCCTCATTCTTTTGTTATACAACGTGGACTTCCAGGAGGACATATTTTAGAGTTAACTAAGGATTTTCGAAGAGTTATGGAACCTTACACAGCATCATCATTGAAAGCTCGGAAACGAAACACGATTAAAGATTTCGTTTCGGTTTCTGGTGCTCTCCATGTTTCTCATATGTGCATTTTTACAAGGACAGAACTTGGAATGTACCTGAAACTTTGCAGGTAATACGAGTGTTACAAAAACTTGCTTGCATTAAAAGATTTCATATCTATAGTCATATTCTGACTTCTTGAATTGTGCATAAATGATTAATACTTTGGATTTTGTTAATTGCTATACTCATAAAATTGTAGAATACCAAGGGGGCCAACGTTGTCTTTTAAGATTACCAGTTTCTCACTTGCGAGAGATGTAGTTTCAACGATAAAGAAGCAAATGGTATTTGAAGAGGCTTTCAAACACTCTCCACTGATTGTATTGAATAATTTCAGTGGAGAAGGCATGCAAATGAAACTTATGACATCGATGTTTCAAAACATGTTTCCGACAATTAATCTTACTACTGTAAGTATTGTCATCCTAGAATACATTTTTGCCATGAAATCTTTGACGGATCTGGGGATTGTTTTTCAGGTAAACCTCAGCACAATTCGTCGTTGTGTTTGTCTCAACTACAACAGTGTGACAAAGCTAATAGACTTTAGGCATTACGCTATAAAAATGGTACCAGTTGGATTGTCAAAAGGAGTTAAGAAAATAGTACAGGCTAAAGTACCCAATCTCTCTAAATGTCAGGACTTTTCAGAATTTCTTACAAAACCCACTTTCTCTGAAAGCGAAGCAGAAGAAGATCCCAGTAGTCATGTCACTCTGCCGCAAAAATTATCATCCAGAGGTAATCACAAAAGTGGTACGAGTGCAATTAGACTCGTCGAACTAGGGCCTCGCATTACAATGCAGGTAAAAATATATTACAGTTTTATAGAAAAATATTTCATGTATTTAGAATTAGGATAGAGAATAAATATGTTTTACCCTTGTTCCAGCTGATAAAAGTTGAAGATGGATTACTGGATGGAAAAGTTATGTATCATGAATTTGTGCATAAAACTGAGGAAGAAAAACTCAAAATAGAAAAGAGTCGTGAGGTAAAGAAAAAGCTTAAAGAAAATCGGAAAAAGGTACAGGAAGAGAACAAAAAGAAAAAGGAAGCAATGAAGGAAGAAGAGAAACAAAAAAGTCTTAAGGGTATGAAAAAACAGCGATCAGAAAGTGATGTGCTGATGCACAAAGCTGCAAAAGAGTCTTACGAAGACAATCAGGTTGAGGAAGACGATGATGCACAGTATTATAGAGAGGAAGTTGGCCAAGAACCCGATAAAGGTAAAGGACTAGAGCAAACAAAAAGCATATCATTAAATTCAATTTCTGTACAATAATATTAATGGGCACTTTCATTTGTATTCTAGATTTGTTTGAGGGGCGACCAAAAACTGGTGAGAAGCGACCAAATTCATATCCAGTTAGATACAAGACAAAGAAATTGAGGCTTGACAGGAACGTTAAAAACGGTGACAAAAAGAATAACAAGTTTGGTAATAAAAACAGATATGATGATGAAAAGTCTAGTTACAGACAAAAAAAGAAGTTTGGTGTTAAAGACGGTGGTGCAAGATCACAGCGAAATAAAAAGTTTTTAAAAGGGAAAGGATCTGCTCATGGCAGTAAAATTAAGAGGAGACGGAACTAAAGAAATACCGAGGTAATGAAAATTGTAATGAAAGCAAAATGAATTTATTTCATCATTATAATTTACAATAATATAATCTCAGTCATTCTCTTCTGACAATTCTTGTGTTGTCAGAAAGATAATGAGGCAGTCCGTAAAGTATAAAAGTACAGTATAAAAGTCTATGGAAACTTTCATCACAAAACAGACATGTTTTTACAACTGACGAAATGAATTTACATTTTGATCAACTTCAAATAAAAGCAAATTCGGGACCATTTGAAGATAAAACATAATAGTACCAAAAAAATTTCGAAAAAATTTTGATTTGTAAACTTCCATCTGACTTTATAATGTGTAAAAAATAAGTAATTTTCAGTGCGATTACATTTTTTTTTAACCACAAATGACTCCAGTATATGCAATTGAAATATAATTTTTAGTACTATTATATTTTTCACCAAATACATAGACATTGTAAAAGTTGTGCTTAGATAAGTATAAAGGTTTAGAGACAAAAGTAAATCCAGTAAAGATTTTGTGCAGTACATTCTTGGATTATTCAATACTTGGATGAGATTGACACACAATGATCGCTTCACATTCCTTCTTGGAGTTGTCTTGTGTGTCAAATATTTCAATACCGAATCACGTAGTCTTTACCGAAAGTTTACTTTGTACAACAATGGAGTCACGAAATACAAAAAAATACAAAGCAGTACATAAAGTAAAGGAATAATTCCTTTAGAGACCTTATTATACAACTGAAGACACTTCTAAGGCCTCTGATTGAAACAAAGATATAAATATTATTTGATTTTTAAAGCTATCGTATTTAAATCTAAAAATGCATCATATAATTCTATATATAAGATATTACAAAAATAATAAGTCTTTAAGTTACTTTAGTCAACACTTTTCATTCATACGTTCGTAATAATAAAAATTGATATCTCTTCATCATAAATTGCTTGCTGGTCAACCGATAAGTAATATAAATAAGAGAATATAATCTATGGGTAGTGAGTCCATATGCTGCTAATATGGTTGGATTTTACTGCTGATGCACCGTCCAAAATATTAAAGGACAAGTTTTCTTTCAATGCGCTGTGGTAAATTTAATTACATATATTATCATACACATCGGCTTACTATTATCAAGTTTATATGCATTACGAATAAAAATAGCGTACATCGAGCACCCAAAGCATAGTTCATGCATGTGCAGCAGTCTAAGAAAAAAAACTGAGGCACTTATCTTACATTATTTTTAGTAAGGAAATATTTATTTCAGATTTGCAGGGAAGATCAGAAAATCATGCTGGTCAATATTAAGGCACCAAGATTTGGATGAATGCACTGATTAAAAAATATCTCACCGCTTGACATTCTCTTCACGTGGAGACTTGCTTCGATTGGGCAAAGATCGTATATTCTTGTCGGGAGAATTGTTTTTACTTTCTTCAATAGGCGATGTTGTTTGCACCCGGAACTTTTCTAATCGTGTCATCTCATATTCAGATAGTTTTTTCAGAAGTGAAGTTTCAACCATGGATTTCTCTGAGATGATTAACTCTTGTTTAGATATTTCTTTTCCGAGTTTCTGGATTTCACGCATCCGACTTCGACACAGATCCCTCATTAGCTTATTCTCTTTCTCGAGTTTGACTAATTTAGCATATTCCTGCATAAGTAATACAGTGTGTATAGCAACAACAGGAAAATAAGCGTATGGATGCTAAATTAAATTACATATACCAGTAGCTGGGACGAAATTTATCAATAACATTCAGATACTCAAACTGTCTGGTGTTGGGTTCATGTCCAGCTATTGGTATGTTTACCTGACTTGGAAACGAAAATTTGGTAGATGAATAATCGTAGATATAAGACTAACATCAACAAAGCCACTGCTTGTGCCACTGAGATAAGTTTTGTGTTCGGGTAGGCATTGAGTGGATTGATCTCTTCTGTTGCTTTGTCTCTTCTTGCAAGCCTCACAGTCGATAGCACTGACAGACCCCATAGTTTTCTGGAGGTTCTTCACTTCCTCCTTCAAAATGGCGTTCTGTAAGAGAATTTATTCAGTTTCAAACAGGTTTAAGACCTACTTTTAAAAAAAAAATTTTTTAAACATACTAGATACAATAACTAATTCGTTTCTACCTTATGTTTAAAAGCAGAAAGATTTTCCTCTAAATCTCTACACTTTTTCTGGTACGGAAAGTTTTCACTTAGTATTTGCAACTCTAAAGTCGCTATTTTTCCGTTTTTGGAGACTATTTCCAGTTCCATTTCGCGAACTTTTTTAGCTAACGAAGGTAACTGATCGGTAGATAATGCATTAGATGAGGAATTTGCAACTTCAAGTAACGTACTTCTGGAGTTATTGTAACTTTGTGACTCAAGTTCTGCAACCTTGGCTTTAAGCTCTACATTTTCTTTCCGTAAGAAATCAGTTGTTATGCCTAGGGTTTCAAGCTCTTGGCGGAGTTCTTTATTCTGCTGAATGAGTACCTCTACTGCAGCCACATCTTGGAATGATTTTCTGCCTCTGCCTTCTTCTTTTCCTTCGATTTTATCTGTGACGTTAGTCGATATTGATTTCAACTTATTTTGCGAATCAAAAAGTTCATTCCGAAGTTTCTCAATTTCAGCAAGGTCTTCCTGTATCTTTTGAGCGAGTTCCTCTGCCTCTTGGTCAAGTTCTTTATTGGCAAGATTGAGCCTTTCGATTTCCTGTTTGGCAATTGTAAGATCTTTGTCTTTTTGTGATACAATTACTTTTGTGGCTTCCAATTCCAAGGAAATCTTTTTTTTTTCTAGTATCTGGCTTTCGAGCTGGTTACATATTTCTGACAACTGCAAGTCAGATGAAGCAGATTTTCTGTTGTTGGATGCAATAAGTTGGTCTAGTTCGCTTTTCTCTTCTAGTAAAATTCTATATTTTTCTTGTAAAGAGACGAAATCTTTTGTTATTGAATTTTTAACTTCCAGTAATTCAGTTATTCTGTTGCTCGCACCTTCTGCGTTATTTCGTAACATCTCATTTTGATCCTTTAGATCTTCTATTTGAGCCTCGACCTTAAAATTACTTGTACTGTTCCGCACTTTTTTATTTAATTTTTCATTAGTTTTTTCCAATTCTTCACACCTCTCTTTCTGTTCCTCTATTTCTGATGTTAGTAATTTATTTTTGTCGTTCAAGTCGGCGAGTTGACTGAGCAAGCTACCGTTTTTAATTTTTTCATCACAGAGTTTGTCATTAAGAAGATTCAATTCTTTTTCGACTTCCTGTTTGAACTGTTCGGACTCATGCTTACATTTCTCGGCATACTGTTTTCGTTCCTTAATTTGCTCTTTGTATATTTCACATTCAGGTACAATTGATTCCAGTTTAGTTTTGTACTCAGACATTTCATCACATTTAATTTTTAAAATACTAGTGATTTCTTCAATATGCTTGGTTTTGTTTTCATTTTCTTCATTTAATTGGTTACGTACAAGTATCATTTGTGCATTCTCCATTTCTAACGTTACTACACGTTGTTGCAATTTTATCAGCTCTGTAGATTTTAGATCAATGATACTTTTCAGTTGACTTTCAGTGGCTTGGAGTCCTTCCAGATTACTTTTGAGGTCAAGATTTTTTGTTCTTTGTTGTTCTAGTGCATATGTTAACGCCTCTATTTTTTGATTCAGTTGATCCTTCACAGATTTAATACTGTTTTGAAGTTCAAGTTCACGATTTTTCGAAGCAGCTAGAGCTATCCGTTCCCGTTCCTGTATAGCATTTACCTCTTCATCTTGCTTGTTATTAGAATTAGATTGTTTACTCAATTCTATCTGCAAGTTCATGAAATCATTCTCTAAGACTCCAATTTTCTCTTGAAGTAATTGCTTTTCATGATTGCTTTCTTTCAAGTCATTTTCTAATCTGTCAATCTCACACTTTAATGTCACGTTCACTTTCTCTTGTTGGGATATCTCAGTTTGCAGTTTTTCAATATCAGCTTCTAATTCGTTGGCCCAAATTGTGGTTCGTCGTACAGCGTCTGCACTTTGACTTTTTTGATCCTCCATATTTTGCCTCTCCTGCTTGAAATCTTCTTTTACCTTCGTAATAATTTCTTGTTCTTTTGTCATGATTATTTTGATGAAATCTCTCAGAAGTTCACCCACCGTTTTGGTCAATAAAGTTGAGATTTCAAGTCCGGGTTTTAAAAATCCGATTTCTTTAGTTATACATTGTTTTGCTAATTCCAGTTCTTCCTTTAGTCCGTTATCATTTGTCAATAACTCAGATTTCAGAGCAATTGCTTCGTGCTGCAAGGCTTCTACTTTATTAAGTAAGGAAACATTTTCTTCCCTGAGTTTGGCCAAACTAAATTTCAAATCCTCGATATTGATTTGAGATTCCTCACAGTTCTCAGTCTGGCTTGCCGCTTCAAACTGTTCTTTCTTTTGCAGTGACGTAACAGCCCCGGCAGATGATCCTGCTTCGGTATTTCTTAGACAGCGATCACTTTCATTTTTTAATTCAGGGAACATGTCTTTCACAGGTGTCGCCAAGGTTTTCTCCAACAACTCATAGGCATGCTTTAAACTGTCTGACTCTTCAATTTTTTCCATCAGGTTTTTCGAAAGCTCTGTGTTTTCTCGAGTTATACTCTCCAGTTGTACCCTTAATTCTTGAACAGCATCTATGTCTGAGCACTTGTGATTGTGCAAAAGAACTTGATCTTCTTTGAGTTTGTCAAGTTCATCTATTCTATCCATCAGGTTTGTGGATAGTTCAATATTTTCCGTTGTCAACAAATCAATCTTTTCCTGATACATCATAATCTTTTCTCTGGCCTCATCTTCCATATTAGGTAGTGAGGTGTTTTGTGAATTTACCAAATTTTCCTGAGATATCTTCAATTGATTTTCCAAATTCACTTTATCCTCATCAATTTTCGATATGCGACGATGAAGGTCTTCAATTTGTTCCTGGAAAAATGACTATGCTTAACTGAATTCAACTAGATATTTTTATAATTAGCATTATAGAATGTGACATTGATCAGTAAAAAAAAAAATTAACATAAAATTTGGAACTATTTTGCTAACATTATAATCACCAAAGATTTACCTGATATTGGGCTTCCACTTCTCTGGCACGATCTTTTTCGAGGCTTAGTTTATTGGACATCTCCATATTTTCTGTGGTCAGCAAATGAATAGTTTGTTGCAATTTTTCAATGCCCAGTCTCAAGCCTTGGACATCATTTTTAATTTCATCAGACTCTTGAATTTTTAATTGAAGTTCCATTGCTATTTTTGCATTTTTATCCTCAAGTAACATCTTTGCATTCGTTATTTTATGTAATTTGTTTATAATATCACTGTACGAAAGATTGTCTTCCCCAGCCATCGACGTGCTCGAAAGATCGGTCTTTATGACTTCGAGATGTTTGTTTGAATCTTCCAACTCTGAAATAGTGTTTTCTACCATTGTTGCATTACACGCTGTTTTATCATCTTCGAAATACGACCCATTACCAGTTATTTCTTTCAGTAAAGTAGTGTCTTGTGTGAGTGATACATCCATTTCATCGAAATAACTAGCATTAGTAAATATACTGCTATAATCTTCAGTATCCTCTTTCTCGTTACTACTTTTCGGCTTGTCGACAGAGTCGGATTTAGTAGTCACAATCGACTCAGATTTCACTTGTGAAAGTTGCCCGATACATTGTGTCAAAGTGTTTTTGTCCTTCTCCAAAGTGTCAGTTATCTTTTCCTGCTGGATTAGTCTCTTCTTGATATCATCAATATTGTCCTCTAAATTCTGTGATTGATTATGCAGTTGATTTTTAAGATCTTCATTTTCAGTTTGAATGTTTTTAATAAAATGTTCCAAATTTTCTATGTAACTTTTCAGATTTTGTATCTCGTTTTCATATTTATGCATCTCAATTGATTCAAGTTCCAAGCATTTTGCGTTCGAAGTTGTTCGTAATTCCAAGTTCATTTTTTTGAATTCTAATGGGGTGATCTCTGCAAAATTTTGCTCATTCTCGGTACTATTCAAGTTCAATTGTACTGCATCCATATGGACAGAGTCACAAAGGTTTTCACAAATTACTTTCTCAGATAACTCACTCGTGTTAAAATTATTTTCATTTATAGATGATGACCTTTCACATGGATTGAGAGATTTGTCATTTCTGGTTAGCGTTATACTGCGATTGATGAGTGATTGACGATCTAATGACTTTTTCAGTTCTTCCAGCTCTTCGATTAATTTTCTTTTGTCTCTTCGCTCAGTTTCAATCAAAATATCATACTCCTCTACAGTTTTCCTCATTTGTTCAACCTCTGTCGATAATACTTCGGGTGCTGACGATATTTTATTGGTTTCTAGTTTCTCTTTTAGAGCTTCAACTTCCTTCATTAAATTATCAACCAAAGATTGCAAGTGACTAGTCGTAGACTTTTGATTGTCAGCTACGTTTGCAGAATCCGTCCATGCGATCTAAACAGAATTCAAGGCATAAACAGCTCCACATTAGACACAGGTGTGACGACGTATTCTATTTAAAATGAATAGTTAAGATAGAATGTCTGAGAGGATCAGTGAGGCAGTAGGCCTTCAACAGTCAAAAGAGAGCATTAGATTTTAAATTTGTGTAAACAGAATTCCGTGAAGTGTGTGTACAAACTAAATGCTGAACAGGTAATAAAACAATAACAAATTCACAACGATACTTAAAAATAACAAACTAAAAATCGCTTGATTAAATAAAATATCACACCTAGTAGACTATTTGTATTCAATTTCCCTTCATTGTACAATATCTTCGATCCGCTCTATGCTCTTATGCATATTTTAACTATCACTGTCTGATATTATATGTTTTATTCCTGTTTATTCTGTTTTAGGTCTTGTTTTTAATTGAATTCTATTTTTATCTTACACTTGGTGCTGTCTATTCGTGTTCAACTTTAAACTATCAAGCCAAGTTTGTTGGCTTGCAACAAATAGGGAGAATTCATTTTATATTCTATTATAAACTTTATTGTAAGACTCGTCGATCACCATATAATAAATTATTAAAACGTAACACAGGACTCTCAAACTTTGGTAATTCAAACGAATGTTATTAATTACCTATGAAAATTTAGTTCATAAATATCGCACGAAGCATTTGCAGGTTGAAATGTTATTGAATATTTTCAAATCTAACAAAAATTAATGAAGAAAAAAAAAATAGTATTCACCTGCAGTGACGTTTCCAACTCTTTCTCACGCATTTTGTGTTTTGATTTTAGTAACTCTATTTGGCATTCATAGTCAGTTCTTTCTTCTTCCAATTTTTTTAACCTTACAAGTTTTTCCTCCTACAAAATAACAAAAACTCATTAACTTTAGAATGTAATTAATAATTACAATCAACGAACTTACCATATCCATTTTGAGTTGATTTTTCTCTGATTCTATTAATTTGTGGCTCTCTTCTATTCTACATAACGATTCAAGTCGTTTTTTTATTACTTCATTCTCTTGTATTGCAGCATTGTATTTAGATTCCAGTTCAAAGTATTTAATTTCATATTGCACTGAATCTGTCGTTTCAACTGTTTCTGTGGTGTAAAGCTGTTTTTCTAATGTTGTGAATTCTTGGAGTGTTTTATATTCATTAGCTAGATTGGCTATTCTATCCCTTAGAACTTCCTTTGGCGTACCAGTGTCTTCTTCTTCTTCTCCTCGTCTATGAGATAATGAATGAAATCTTGAATATACTACAAACTTAAACTCTGCACAAACAATTTATGAGTATTGAAAAAGTTTTTTCGTGTGTTTTTTTATATTTAGTATGAGTACTTCAAAATTATTCATATCAGTGTGGAGAATTTTTTTAATTAAACATAAAAAATGTAAGAAGGAGCAAAATGAACTGAAGATTAATACAAATTCCAAATTTATACATAACATATTGAGAAGCTGTTGTAGGTTTTCTACATTATCATTACACTGTTTATTAATACTGACTCTACATTAGAACTTTACATTAGTATTACATGAACTTATTACATTAATGTGCACTTGGGGTTATTACAGGAAATAATTTTTTAATAATAAACTAAAGAAAACAAAGCCATACCATCTCTCATTGATTGAATACTCTGGTATACCGATGATTATCACTAATCAAATGAAAGACAATGACAATGACAAATAAAAAAATTAAATTGACTCAAATTTTCACTAATTTTGGCTTCAAATTGTTTAAATCAATTTATACTGTGTTTTCGAAACAGGAGAATAATAAACGTTTACACCAATTTCCAGTAAAGAATAAATGATATTAAAGGCATACTTGTTTAGTATCATGTTTGGAATTGGATATTTAATTACATGAAGTTTAAAATTTGCATGGTACTCTGGGTAAAAGAAGGTAATGGATCTACATAACGATAGCTATGCACTAAGTACTGTAATCCTTGTTCAGTATAGAAAAGCTCATTTGTCTTAATTTTTGCTGGACAAAAGTTTATCTTGCAATGGATACATAGTTATGGAAAGTTTTCGGAATAGTGTACATTATACCTGACATTAAATTTTTATAAATTATCAATTCTCAAACCTGTTGGTGATATTTCCATTCAAAGATAAGTGATTCAGATACCTTATCAAATACGACACTGGTAATAAAAACAATGGTAACAACTTCAAAGATGAGAGGTTTAATCTAAACTCTAGTGCAAAATTCCACAGAGAGCATGAAGCTTACTCTACAAATAAATAGAATGATTGTTATTCGTGGTGTGAAAATCTAATAATTAACCATAAATGAAAATTGAATTAATACCATTAGATATAGATAAAGTATAACTCTATCAAACATATGTATTATACACATTAAATATCATGAGTCCAACTCACCAAATACGTTTTAAAGTTTGCATCAGTGAAAGTAAAGCATTATGACAATGAAATAGACGTCATTGGATCACATGATAACATAAACGAAGGATGATATATAACACCAAACAATAGTAAGTATCAATTTTAGTTGATCATAAACACTGTTAGCCCGATTTCTGCATGATCATAAGATAAATGAAGACAGGTGAAATTGACAAATACTGTTTGCCCGGATTGATAACATATTCTGGGATAAATCTGACTGTAATATCATTCCGAACCTGAATTAGAAAGTATCCACATGCATAATGTGTTGAGAAACCAAACGTTACGGAGAGGGGATTTCTTTTGCCCAAAACGTTCAAGTATGCAATTTGGTTTATTATATCCATACTTCTAATTATCCAGATTAGCTTCAATTTTTACTTTTATATGTTTCAAAGTCAAATTTTTGCGGGGGAATATATTACTTTGAAAAACGGAAATACTCTCAGTTATCTATTGTTACACTTAAAAGTTGATAACAACAAATAAACTTTTCCCCATAATGAAAATAAGACGATAAATTACTCTTGCAAATGACTGAAATTTTATATTTCGCAGTTCTTGATTTCACATATTTATATCATTTCATTTACCTTTGAGGAGGAGTTGAAAGTTCAGGCATCTCTGGAGAGCTAGCGATTCTTTCATTGTCAACGAATGGGTATACTGACACATCGTCAAGAAACTTAACATGATCTCCACCACGCTTTCGTTTCGTAATATAGTAGTTGTCTTCTAGATCTTCACTGTCAGATGAAAATCTTCCCATCTCCCAGTTTCGTTCACTCTCAATTAGTTCCAGTTCAAAGTCTTCCATCTTAGTTTGGAATTCTACTGCCGTATCAAGAAATTATTGACGCATAAATTTATACAGTATAAAAATATCTTTTACTACTGAATACAACTTTACACGCTACGTAAAGTTCGAGTAAGATCCAAACCCAAATAACCGGACATGCTTTAAAAACTTTTTACCCCTTATGTTTAACTGTGAGATACTAAGGAAATGAATAATATCAAAATATGCAAAGATAACAGACTAGATTTTGATTTATCAAGTAAAAAATTAAACTCCACCAACTCAATATATAAAAGATAAGTAAATACAATTTGAATAATGCTAATAGTGATATTTTAAAGGTATAAGATTCTTCAAGCACTTACTTTCATTTATATTATTCAGCGGTGCTTGTATTATGGTCCGATTTTTGGTGGACTGTGCCGCTTTCCAATCTGATATGGTATTTTCTGTAGTAGGTAACTCTTGTATAGTAGGTAACATCCCACTATGATTAAGAAAACTCGGATTTGAGGGCCCACACCAAGTTCTCCTTCGTCGAGATTTTGTTTTGAAGTCAAGATTTTCTACCGAATTAGCGGATGATACGATTTTTGTTTTCAATAGTTGCATTCGATCTTCTATGAGTTGAATGTACTGATCTTTTTCTTGAAGCTTAGACTCCATTTCTTTAACTTCTCCGCATCTATTTGCTTGTCGTTCTTGCTGTAAAATGATTTTATTTGTCTGGCATTTCTTTTATAATGCTTACTAACAATGTTTTAGTAACATGAAACAGCATCCAACGTTACTTAAAACTCCTGTCGAGTCGATATTATGGACAGAAGTAACAACTTATTGACACTTCATGTCCCAATACTCAATAGTAATATGATATTCCTGCGCGCTTAGAAATGTGATGAATCATACATGAATGAGCAATTTCTTTATGAACTATACGAGGTATGCATACAAACGCACAAGGTAGCTCTTTATTTAAATGTATTCCTAGGAATTTTAAATGTTACGTAACTGATTGAAATTACGAAAAATTGTGGTACAACTGGAATAGAAACTGTGGTAAATTTAAAGTTCGATTTCCCTACAAAGACAATTCTTTTTTTCATAACTACACTCACTTTGAACGATATTTCAACTATGACTCAATTTTTACTTCATAATCGTGGATTATGACTGTATTAAATCGTTTTACGCTAATATGGTTTTCTGCTAAAACACTTTCAGGCGTCATCAGCCAACCTTGAGTTTGGTAACACCTGTTAAATGTCAGCATGTTTGTTCACGTTCATAACTGTATAAAATAACTTGAATTGGTGTATATATTCTGTGGATTCAAATAATCCGCAGAGAAATTTTTTAAATCAGATCAACATTTTTTTTCTTTAATATTTGAGATGATTTTTGCCTGACTTAATAAAGATTTTTCAATTTTCAATGCCTTTCTGATCTATAAATATATTGATACTAGGAAGCAAATTGACAATTAATTAAAACAATTCTTCATTTTAATTTAAGCTGTGATTAATGATTTGCAAGTATTATGTAAGACTGTGGAAAATGTAATATTGATATCTTGTTTACATCTATATTAATAGTTGAATTGAGGTCCCAAAGTACCGGTAAGAATGAAACACAAGAACACATAAACATGCATGATTTACTAATCAGAACGACACAAAGTATCATATTTACAACCTAATGTGATGATTCCACAATTAGAAGCATAAATGAGCATTCACACAGAGAAAGATTGTATTTGTTTAGTAATAAAAATAATTCAATTTTACAACTTTTACTAATTCTGCTGGCACTACTTACTGCAAGTTCTGAAGAAAGTTTTTCTATTAATTTAGCGAACCGTTTCAACAATGCGGCATCAGACACTACTTCGTTCAGTTTAGGCTTGTTTTTAATACACTTCGCTCGCGTTGCAAACCTATAATCAATAACTACAATTCTATAATACATTCAAAATTAATACCTGCCTGACAAGGTTCATGTAGTTATTGGTATAAATCAAATCAACATGTTTGGTAAGGAAAGTATTTGAAGAATTAAGATTGTCAATATACTGGTCCCTTAATATGAAATAAAATTGAATAAAAATATTTCATGTCAGAAGTGAATACTCACGACAATGTGCATTGTGTTTCTTCAAGAGCTGCCGGCGTAACAGCACAAATAATAGTCGTCATTGCATTACCTCCTAAAGAAGCTTGTAAAATCCTGGTCAGTTTACTGTCGCGAAAGTTGACATATTCCTTAGATTCACTTAGCTGCTTGATTACTAAGCTTAATGAAGTCAAAGACAAATTAATATGACGTCCTTCTTTAAACCTATCACCAGTTGCCCCTGTTTGACGAACCCTTTCTGAGCCTGCCAAGTCAACTAGATTTAATTGTGAAACCTGAATTGCACCATCAGAACTGGAAGCTGCGTCTCGGCTCTCAATGGTCTGGGAAAAACAGGCGAAACGAAATGTTCAATTCTTCCTATGTGACGGATTCATTCCTTAGAGAAATTGTAATTCACTTACAATCCTAAATATTGTGTGACTACGACTGCTTCTATCGTTCATATTTGTTTCTCCGAACCTTCGATTCTTCTCACCCTTCTTCATTATGGATAACACATTTTGAGGACAGTTGGTTACCTCCTCTTTACAATTGACAATAACTTGACCATTTGAATCTTCATGAATCTTCAAATCTGTTCCATCTTTGTGCAATAGATCGTTTACTTTCTCGTTGTATATTTCCAAGTATGACACTCTGCGAACAGCATGAATGGTCAATGGTAATGAAACTACTGTGTACTATCCATTTGAAGTATCCATGTATTGATGTGTACATTTTTTTAATTTGAGGCACACTTTGTACGTCAAGAGACTCAGTAAAGTTCCATGCCAACTAAATTTAAAAAAAAAAAATTCACACCCAAACCGATGCAGTCTCTTTATCCCGACAAGATGTGTACGATCTATAAGGCGAAAATATTATCACATATTTTGACCCCTTTCACAATTATCTGCAACATTTGAAAATCAAGATCAGCGGTTGCCAATCACACCAAGTTCATTAAAAAGTGAACGCTCGCAAACTGACGCATCATCTTTCATTGGGAAGGTATTGAACTTGAGAAAAAAAGTACTATAAAAAAGAAATCTGGGAAATTGGCTAAATGGTATAAGGAAATAATTTGACTCTTTTATGCATTCAAGTATCTATTTTCGTTAAAGGTTCTTTCCACGTCTGACCTATGTACAGGTATTTAATCACTGCTATAGAACATTAATGATTGAATATTTCTCATCATTTTAAATATTGTATGATCGCGCTTTACATAAATCAAATAAGTAAATAAATAATATCACTTTAGAAAGGTTTGAAATTTTTACATTTCCAGAAACTAAAGTGGAATCTTTCTGCAAGATTGTAGAAATACCAACAGTAAATCTCAACACTATGTGTTGTTTTCTAGATGATTAGATATTGGTCACTTCAAAGTAAAAGTTCACATGATGGAAGATTGCTTCTACACTTGAAATTATGTAGCTTTCATCCATCAAGTCTTTCAAATTTTTTCAAGTTATTCAAATTTTTATTTCATGGTACCTAATTCAGAAGTGAGATTTACCTCGATCTCCAATCGATAATCATTAATCGAAAAGTCAAGTCTGCGTTAATATCAAGATTCCATGATAAATATTTGAATGATTAAGGAAGCTTGGGTAGCTCAAAACTCTGGTGTTTACTTGGATGTACATTGTTATTTTGGTGGTTTCTAAGTAAATTTTATTCTTGTTGGGTACCTTCTACTTTAACGTACTTGGCGTAAGGTTTTTGCACCTGAGGTAATTTTGGGGATCATTTAAGCATTTAAATTTCGATTCCACCCTTCAACCATTTAAGGTAATAGTTATCCTATTTATATAACTAAAACAAGCTTAGGATATGAAAGATTACCGTAATAAGAATTCCCGTGTTGAAGTATTGGCAATAGCATCGAATATATTTTCAACTGCCATTGGTATGATTCCTGGCTCTTCTTGCGTACCCATCATAGTATACGTTTTTCCAGAACTTGTTTGCCCATAGGCAAAAATCGTACCGTTAAATCCATTGACAGTGGCATCAACTATAGGTTTGACGGCAACATCAAATACACGGGCATTATCTGCATCCATGCCAAATATGTGATCTGAAAAAATTTTATTTGGATATATTATTTTATTGCTGTTGCATTGTGGATCTTAGGACACAAGTTTGAACAAGAAAGACGACAATTTTTAGCAAATGTGGCTAAATATGAAGTGGTATGAGTAATGGCATCAGATATACTTTTTTGTCTTTCCTAATTGATTCACCAGGAACAGAACGACACTTTCGCTTGTCAGAAGAAACGAAACTGTCTTAATGAAAATACATAAATAGATGAATAGGACTATATGAATGATTGACTACAGTAAGTGACGAGGAGCACGTAAAGTGGAAAGATGGAAATTTTTAGGTTAACTTGAGCTAAAATTTAAGCGTATTTTTGGTTGAACCTTAAAAAATAAAACACTGCGAAATCCTCACCAAAAACGTGGGAATGCTCTCCGCGTCGTTTTGTCTCTGGATCGATGCAGAATATAGTTTGGCCCTGAACGTCCCATTGCACAGGCAAATTGTCATCTTTTTCGCGTTTTATGAGCGGTCTCACTTTGATAGCAACCTTTATGCTGTCCGACATTTTTCGGAAAAAGAATCACGCCGTGGCGTTACGAATTTTCTAAATTTATCCAAATTTTGTGTATTCCCGATACTCTTTCTCTCACAAATCATTCCTTCCCGAAACCGACTCACTAATGCCGCTGGATACCGTTGACGGTTGCGCGTGTTTGGCTTTCAAATTCGAAAGCGCCAACCGATACTTCGATATCCAGCTATGTTCAGGCTTGGGATATCTGTCAAAAATGAAATTGATCTCTCGTATCGTTTGCGTAATCTTCAATCAACGGACATGATCTGGAGTTTAATAATAAATAACCAATAGATAACGGATAAAATTTCTCATTTCGCTGTGCTAAAACTAAAAAAAATGTAATTCAAATAATAGGCTGATCATTGTAGTTATTTCCAAAGAAAATAATGAGCGGTCGTCGCTGCAAGTGCCACCTACTGGGTTGTGGTCTATTGGTGTGACCGTTGCGGTGCCAGGCTGAAGGTGACAAAAAAAATGATGACACACACCTAATCCCTCTTACTTCATGACCTAAACATAGAGTTTTTCGTGACCCACGAAAATGTAAAGAAATATTCCCAGAAATTGTAAGTAAATAAAACAACACGAGACACCTTATGCCAAGGGAACGAACATTGGAGAAAATTTACAAATTTGCGTTAACCATTTTGAGCCACAATATATTTGGAAATGTAAGTCTCGGAAATTGCTGGCTCGCAACAGTGTGTTTACTGTCAGAAATATGGAAGCTACAGGTAAGTCAGGTAAGTCAATCAGATATTTGTATCCTGATCCACGTAATCTCTTAGTTCTATAAGTCAATCTTTTGTTTGTAATAATTGCAAATAATACAACAGCATCAACTTCTGATGGATATGCCAAACTTACAGTGACAACGGCATATCAGAATTTTCACAATGAAGATCTGAGGCCATCTACTTTGGCAGAGTATCTGCTGGAGGTTCAGAATCATGCACTGTAGATACTGTTGAATGTACAAATAATTGAAAAGCTGTGAATATGGTAATGAACGTGAATCATGCTGATATTTGCATTGGATTCCTGTGATTATTATGTACTGACTACTCATTCAAGTGCTACATTAGTAGCACCTACATAGCACAAAACTGTGCTATGGTTTCCACACAAATATACGCACAAACCCTATTCCTTAACAGCTGTCGTCATTACACCCACACGTGCCCACGTAAAAAATTTTTTTCGCCACAACCTTCAATTTGAATTGAGCGGTACATTGGAAAAGGGGGGAAGGTACTAGTTGATTTTACGACCCATTAGTTGCGCTGTGAAGTAAGCCACCAACATAGACATATGTGATTCCTATGTCTATGGCTACGAACGTGAGCTCGTGGTAGCTTCCGCTTTATCCTATCCTTTTTGGTTTTCTTAATTAGTACAACAACAGAAAGTAGGTGTTCTTTCTGAAAACTGGAAAAATCATTTCTCATCTTCTTTCTTGTCATTATAATTAAACAATTCCAAATTTGATCTCTATTTGCGTCACAATAATTCAAGATTAAGTAAATGCTGGAGCAGAAATTTATTTCTAGATGGTGGCAGCGCGTTGCGGTGACTTTCAAAAGCAGGAACGCCGCACGATTTTTCCCGTCGAGACGCATTTCTTTCAATTGCGTATCCGCGGGCCGAGGTCGAGTCGAGGTTCGACTAGTTTCGATTAGTTTCGAGGCGATTCCGTGTATCGTTGCAGTGGTCGGACATTAGCGGGAGGGGAAGACAGGAGTTCTAACTTTACACCAGTCATCAGCAGTATTGTTCCTCTGCTTCTGAGCGAAGGTGTTGGTCAGTAACCGAGGTACCCGACGGCTAGGACCAAGACTGAGATTTTCCCTAGCCTGGGAGTTGGAGTAATAAGTTGACCTAACCAATTGACCGGAGGACAATTTTTAGTGCCTGTGTGGATTGAGTGCTTCGCTGTATTGTAAAGAAAATAAGGAAAAATATCTGCGGCGCGAGTTATCGAGGGGATATGACGAGTTTTTATTAAGAATATGTGGGATAACGTCGCAGGATTTCAATCGGCCACACGTCAAGTCAGCTGACATATTGCGCCCTGCTACGCCACAGCAGCCTTCAGTAAGTGTTGCAATAGCTGATTCTTGTACCCCTCTTTAGCGTACTATTTTTACGACACGAGGCAAAATCTATAGGTGTGTGGTAGACGTAGGTAGACGAAAGCTATGTTAGAGATTTCAAAATTACACCTTGTCCTCAGCCTTTCCTTTTTACGGGTAAAAATTGATCCCCGCCTCGTCGCACTTGAAGTAAAGCTAGTAGAAAACAAAAACCAGTCGAAGCCAAGAGTTCGACCAGGCACGAAATACACAGGTAACAAAGAACCGACGTAATATCGGATTAGTATTGCCGTATGAGAGAATTACGCCTACGTGTTTCTACACGCGTGTGTGTGATGTTACTGCCGATGATTCGAACGCAAATGAACGCAAACACGCGTTTACGTACGCGGAGAGAAAGAGAGCGAGAGCGAGAGAGAGAGAGAGAGGAGAACAAGCACAAGCACGATACGCACCCGTATGTATGTATATGAATACGTACACGCGACGGGCGAGCGAACGCACAATGTGCTCGAGTGCAACTCTGCTTTCTCACAATCAAAGGTGGAAACGGATCTCTTGCATGTTACAGGCATGGCGTCGAAAGTGAAATAAATTAAAAAATCACACGTATCGATATGATTTCGAAAAAGAAACGGCATAACGCGTTGATAACCGTAAGACAATGAAGCGAGTCAGTGTTTAGAACATTTTACACGATCTGCGAATGACGGATGTGTAGTTTTTATAACTGTAATGACCGCCGCACGAGTATATTAAGAGCCGTAAGAGACAGACTCGCCACACCTGTGAGGTTTCCTTCGTCGAAATTATTATTACCATTATTACGATTATTATTATTTAAAATTTTTTTTTCGTTTCTTAAATAACGATATCACTCGGCTCCGAGGTACCTCACCGCTCAAATAACGATAGTGATAAATTCATTTCAACAAGCTTATGCACGTCAACTTTGATATCGTTGAAATTCTCCGTTACGCGGTGGAGAAATTTTCTTTTACACTTCTTGTCATTTTTCCTTTATTCTTTCATTCTCCCTCTATCACGAAGCAGTAGCAGCAGCACTGCGTTTCTCGAAACTTTGCTCGTGGCAGAGTTTAATGACAGAAGAAATTCTGTTTCTTTGTCTCATATTTATTACCCGAATTCACAAGGTCGTGCTGATTATTTTTATTTACCCCCCCCCCCCCCCCCCCCGGGTATAATTGTCGCTGTTGTTTCTTTATTAAAAATAAGCGGAATAGACCTTCGACGGTAAAAGTAATCGTGTAGGTATAATAAACTCTAGGTTGAATCAGCAGAGGTTCACGAGTTTCTTGGTCGGTTCGACTTTGCCAAGGACGATGCTTCCATACACATGCGACGACTATCGTCCATAGACACTCACTCGTCTCGCCGTATACACCTGCTTCGTTAGACGTCCCACGTTTTTTAACCTGTTGTTCCATCATCGATACATTTTATCTTACGATGCATACATTGTATACATGTGTACTATGTAAATTAAGCGTTTCTCAGCTGATACGTAGTTCAAATTAATTCGAATTAATTCCAAGTATAGACGTATTTCTACGTCTCATCAATCACTTTGAAATTCACCTTTCAAGCCGGCTCAGCTGAATTATTCTATTATCGATGATCCGGTATGCATCAGGACTAACTTGAATTTAAAAATGTATCGCAAGTCAGCAATTTTGAAGTTTTACATTATACATTGATAACCGCCAAGCTGCTTCTTCGATTATTCCCCCATTTCAAAGTAGCATTTTCATGTGTAAAATACAATCTACATTGTGTCTGTCGAAAAATTTTAATTAATAACCGAAGAGATTTCGTTCGAAAAGCTTACCATCGCATTTTGTTATCATGTCGCGTGTCAGCGACAGCATCGCTCATTTTTTAATTGTGGCAAATAATAAGTTTACGAAGATTCAAATCTTTCTATAAAATATATTGTTGAGTCATTTTTTCCTAGAATCAAAAGTTTGGTGGTTCTTTATAAATTCTACTTACCTTTCTCGGAAGTTTCTCAATATTTCTCAGCTGTCTTGAAATAACTAATAGGAGATAAAGCTTTCTTCAGTCAATGAATCAGATCCTCTTTTGCACTGTGTAAAATATCGCAGTATCGTACTGTATGGGCGGTGTAAAATTCTAAACAAGGAGGACGAGAACGAGGAAATGAGTCTTACTACATTTTCCGCGACCACCGTTTCTTAAAGTTTAAAGTATGATGAATAATTCTTCGCACTCATGACGCAACTATAGATTAAAGCTCGCATTTAACCGTCAAGTTGGATTTAATTGGAAATCCAAAGAAGATTTTTATACAATTATCTAGGTGGAAAATATTCGTACGTCATTGTTATGTGCCAGTGATACGCTCTAACTTTTAGTTTAGTATGAGTCAATTATATTCTATACCAGCTGACTATGAGATACTTCTACGAGGTAGTAGTAGGTAATAGCGTAAGATTAAAAGCCTTGGGAGTTTACGCGTAAAGAATAGATACTTGAATGTAGCCGCCAATGACGACGCTTGAGTGTATACAATGACAAAGGATTGGGACGAGTTCGTACAACAACCTGCGCTGGAATTGCAAACACAAAAGACTTGTGCCTGTGCAACGCCATTTTTGTCTGAACGCTATTTTCGAACTTTGCAAATCATTCAATGTCGTCGTCAACATTCATGATATCCAATGTTGCTGTCATGCTTGGAGTGGAGCCGAGTAGTGCATCTGTGTCCTCGACGGTCTTTATCTTGTAAAATTTTTACGAAAATGTCATCCCTCGGCGAAAAATGTGCGTTAATTTCCTGGTGAACTTTTCTAAGTCATCAGTGTGCAGACAGCTGGGATTCTCGATTATTGTTAGCTGTAAATTATTATACATCGAAATACGTAGATCCCAATTAAAATACACAGTAGCAAGCCTCGTTTGTTAAATTACGTAACGACGAAAATTTCCATTTTCTTAATTAATTCTCATATTAAGATTCACACGAGCGGTATAAATTTACGCATTTTGCTCAATTCACGTTTTGACCAGTCCTATAATAATACGGTGAACAGTAAAACGTGAGATCTGCAGTCGATGCGTGCAGCGTGTAAAGAAAGTGCAGCGAATTACTGTTGAGGTTTGTTTTTTACTATAGATAAAACACAGCTCATTGATTCGTTTACTTGGTAGAAAAATTATTATTCCTCGTGTAGAAGCGTGGCGGCTACACGACGAATATACACCGCGTGTGCAAGTCTATAGATAGATTTTTTTTATTCTATACAGTAAAAAATTCGTCCGTTTTTTTTTCCAATGTTTTTCACATATTTTCTATTTTCCAAGAAACCGTATCATCGTTTAATCGGAAATAAATATTACTGCGATTCAGTTTTCTTTCACCAATGTTGTTTTTATTACACTCTCACCGAGGGCAATAACATTCCATGTAGATTGCAACAACTTGTTGTCCGCGGATATTCTTGAAAATATCAAAATAGTGTAAGTACACGTGTATGTATGCGTAAATACGTTTTATTAATCTATCTTGCGATCTGTTTCACCGAGGCAACGTGACACTGAACTCGCAACAGCTGCTACTAGGAAGTTTTGTAAAAATACGCTTCGAACAAAAACCAGGTAGTCAACGACCAGAATTTTGGATGACTACCAAAACTTGGAACAAAGATGACATAGTTTGCAGAAGATATCCTCCCACGTCTTGTTTCAATCCATGTGACCCGCTAGATTGTAACATGCGTAAAAGTATACAGCATTCCGTTTTCGATTCAATTCCTTACTTGCGCCAAGTTTAAAAATTGATTTTGCGTTTCTTGTTTTTGTACGATGTCCGTTTTCAACCGCATTTCTTTTACCCGAAGAAATAAAAATATTAGTGTTAGGTTTAAATTTTACCAAGTTTCCTTTCATTATTTGTCTTCTTTCGATAGTTAACGATTATGAAAATCATTTCTATCTGTCGGCCTGCCGAGAGGTCAAGTTCTGCTGCTTGCTAAACCGTTGGAAACTAATGAGAAAAATCCACCTGGCCAAGTTGCATAGACCAAGAGCAAATACTCCCTGTAATATTACGGCTGAAATATAAGTAATTGATGTACTCGTAGTGTAATATTTAATCAACTCTTCCAATGGTATCTAGTGAATACGTATATTATAATTATTGCCAAAGTCTTGACGAAATGGAGAGTAGAAATAAGAGTTGAAGAAAAAATATATATTGCGTACCCATTAATATACGAACGTCCCGTTAATTACCGTGCCTATTATGTAAAATCAGTGCTCATTCAGTCGTGTTGCAATTTGTGCAATAATTTCGATGGGATAGAAAGTGCGCACATATACCGAAATCGCCAATGTTCATCGTCAAGTTATGAGCCAATGATAGAGATAGCCAGTTTCTTCGAAACTATAATATTATAGTATTGCATGTTATTGTGACATTATTATATATACGAATTAACAATTATCAGAATGAATTTGATTTTGGGCAGCATCTCACGCCTCAATTATCACCACCGTCTTCTTCCTATTTATTAATACACATATTATGGCCATTCAAATTGCGTGTGATTGTTATTATACACGTTGATCGGCGTGTAAAGTGTCCTGCAGCAGTCAAGACGTGTGAGCACGAACTACGTCAGCAGTGACTAGCGAATACGCAGTATTCCAGCTTCTCACTCGCTCGCGATGTTCCGAGCGACGCGCGATACGAAATTACGAACCCGCTATGTGGAGGGGGGTGGTGGAGTAATTTGGTATTGGCTCACGGCGCCTGCGCGGATCGGCCATTCGTATCGCATCGCCCGTCGGCGCTCTTTATTCTCTCTATATTGCGTTAATTCTCAGTCTCCGTTTGTCCCCCAGCGTTTCGCGTCTCCTCCGCGTTTTAAACCTATGATCTTTGGACGCATGCACCCCCCTATCCATGATATCTATTCACGTGAATTCGTGCCAAACAACGTCGGGTCTCTAATCGAAAATTATACTGAATAAACGAAAGAAAGCAAAAACGATAACTCGGCTGGCGATGAATAGGTTCTTACAAAATTTTACACATTTTTTTTCCTCACTTGTAATAACGTAACGTCACGTTCACTTTTATGCACTAATGTAATTTCATGTCAGTCAGCAAATTGGGTGTCCTCGACAATTTACCGCATGTTACGAAGTTAATACTGTTTCATTTCTTTTGTACGCAACGTCTTCGCTTCTTCAGTCAACGTTTATTAAATTTTATTGATGTTATTGTGCCTTACTCGACACGTGAATAAACCGTTTATCTTGGATCTTGATTTTTTCGTTCATTTGACATAATCCAGTCTTGAAAAGAAAATTCAAATGTTCAACATTTCGTGGCTGTGATTTATTTTACTTTTTTAGTGCTTAGTAATAACAATAGTAATAATAAAAGAATTATGTTTACGCAGGGTTGAAGAGTGATACCGAGCAACACCAGCAATCCTCATCTTTGTCCTCTATCTCGCTTTCCCTCTCTCTCCTTCTCTTCTACGTACTATTAAATCCACGGCTACACGACGGTCTGAAGCTGGTCCTTAATCAAGCAGTACCGTATTTTCAGGGCACCTGCCAATTTCTCTCAGCTGCTTCACCTTCGTTTATACATATACTACATACGCAAGGTTAATCTACGCATAACATGTTCTTAACCTTGTTTTTCAATTTGGATCAAGCGCTTCACCCCGCAGCACATTTCAAACATCTCCAGACTGGATTGCGTCGTGCAAATATACGAGCGTATTTATAACAGAGTGATGCTGATCGGTAAAAGACAAAGCACGACGACGATATGTTGCATCAATATTAAAACAGGCAACCTAAAGAATCAACTGTCTTCTGCTACTCAATCATTTACTACATGTCACGTTATATAACCGAATCATCGCACTTACAACAGCTTTGACGCGCGCAGTCGTCGCTCGTCGCTCTCTCCATGACCCGACGGTGAGGGGCGCGCAAAATAACGCGCCACCGTTTTGGTACGGTGTTGAGAAACTCGTGTAGAATAAGGGCGGGGAGGGGGGATCATCGCTCTCAGCTTTTTACTCTTCCATTCGCCTTGGGAGTTAGTGTCCGCGCCACCGCGCCTCTGCGGGCTCTACAGAGTCCATAGTAAAGTTCTTCGCTCCCAATTCCATCCGGCGGTGACCAAGGGCCCCCGCTTCCCTCCCCTTGACCCGCCCCTCTCGGTCCGACGTCGCGACTCCTCCTCCTTCCCGCCCCCCTCCTTCGGCCCTCCTCGCCGTTCGCTGGTTTGCTACGTTCGCTGCTTGCCTGCCTGCTTCGCCATGATGAAAACATTCGCCCGTCGTTATCGTTGTTCCGTCCTTGTGGGTTCGGTTAGATTAAATTCTCTCTCTTGTATCGAACGTCGAAATAGTTACGCAGTATGCAATTGAAACAAGTAAAACGACAGATAGGTTTACTTACATAGTGTTTTGTATTCTTGTCTCGTCTATTAACAAAGTTAAGTACGTCGTCTAAACGACTAAACGTATAATCGCGCTGTGCTGCTTTGACCTGGTGTGGTGCGCGGGTGGTGCAATATATTAAAATACTACGTCCAAATGCCCAAAAGATTTTCCACTGGTTACTCCATGTTGTGGATTCGTCGCAATAACTTTGCTTCTCGTGAAGTGAGTGTCATTAATTATCGAAGGATTTGAAAAAAGAAATTGTTTGTACTTATTTATTTTCTTAAGTTTTTTTTTCTTTTTTTTTGTTCTGTCAGATTTCTTGTTTCCTCGTAATATTCTTGCCAATTCGTGGTTGACGTCGGGTTTTTCTTTTACTTTGCATCATGGTTTTTGTGACTAAACGGAGGGGTTCTGGTGATCATATTTCTAACCACGCACGCACATGGACAGCCTTTTATTAACTCATACTTACTGGCCTATCATTGTTACAGAGAAGTTCGTGGTGACGATAAACACCGTGTCGTGGAACGGAGGAAAGAAAAAAAGTGAGTCGGCTGCGACGAGGAACTATTAGCAATTCTTGTTATCTGACAGGCAGTAACTCGTCGATATTACCGGCTCAACGCAAAGAAACTTACTTAGGATTGTATAATAAAAGAAATAGAAAAGGGGTAAAGGAGTAGAAGAAAAAAAAAAAGTACTCCGTATTAAAGTAACAAAAGAAGTGTCAAATATGGAACGAGAATCCAATCCCATGCAAGCCTTGTGCCGTAGCGGCTGTGGGTTCTATGGATCTCCTGCTACCGACGGTCTCTGCTCTTTGTGCTACAAAGAAAACCTTAAGAAGAAACAACAGCCACCAGTCTCCGCTGCATCTCCACCAACCTCCTCACCAACCTCACAAACCGCTTCCAGTAACGCTGGTACGTTGCAGACCGGATTCGCGAGTCCTGCGTCAACGGGGACGACCGCCCAACCAACCATTCCCACGATTCCTCAGCCTACAAATGACCTGCCCAGTCCGAAGGAGGTAAGTTAGATATTAAGCTCGCTTGTGTTAATGGCCATGGTTAATGTCGTTGCCATGGATACACCAAAAACATTTTTTGGCAGTGACAAATTTTAGTAGATTATGGCCTCCGGGCTTGGCACCTCGACAGACGGTGACCAGGTACTGAATAAACGTTGATATGATTCATTTAACAGAACTTGGGATCGCTGTTTGAAGTTCACTAATGTTTTATGTATATTTTGAATTTCTTTTATAATACATCTTACATTGTGCATCACTTATCGCCTGTCGTAAAAGTGCAAGTCACAAAATCCAACCTAAGTTTCTTATTACTTATCTTTTTAATGTAGCATCATTGTTTTTAATCCCAAAATGTTCTTTGTACATTGACTATCGAATTTATCAAGATGGCTTTGAATCTTTGTTTTCCGACTTGTATTTAGCCTACAAAACTTGTGATCCCACAAATTTTCTTAGTGCATGTTAGTTTTTATTCACGTTTATCACATCATTTTTTATAAAGAATTCTCAAACATCTACCTCCCACTCTTCCCGACCCCTGTCCCCAGTAAAATTCAAATTTCTAAAATGGTCACCAAAAGTATTCATAATTTCTATTTGTTAGTTCAGTAACCTTCTAATTAAATATATAATAATAACAGTTCATTAACAACAGACAAACTTCCATGTTCACGTAACTCCTCAACTCGGTGTTTCACATTTTTTTTTTTTTCAATAGCTCTGTGATTGAGAATGACAGAACATTATTTGCTAAGGAAGGAAATACTTGATGCTTTACAAAGTTTACATTCTTTCAGTTTGTACTAGCCAGGTGACACGTTATTTTTTTTATTTATTTTTTTTCTAACTTTCATTCTTGAGTTTTATTTGTGATTTCTTTGAGTAGCATATACCATCAATTAATGTTAAATGTGCATCCAGTAGTAAGATTCATTTTTTGTATGACCAGGTGAGCAGAGAAGATCAGGAAGGAGAAGCTGGTGCAAGTAGTGGGGCTGCGGAAGGTTCGGTCAGTAGTGGGGATGCTGATGATAGTTTTGATGGCAAGGAGAGTGACAAAGAATCCAAAAAGAAGAAAAATCGTTGTGCTGTTTGTCGCAAGAAAGTGGGCCTGACCGGTAAGTATCAATTGAAACTTCACTTCACTTCACAATTGATACTTTGACAAAAGTATTTTTTCGTAAATTATGAAATGAAAGAAAAAGAATAATAATCATGAAAAACAAATTCGGCTCAATCATTATTTTTAATATTTGTCAACTATCAAGTGCCATTTTTCATCGAACAAAATGAGAGCTCGACAAATTCAAGTTTAGTTTCACCTTAAACTAAGTTCTGAAATGTCGAAATTCAATCGGAAAAATTCACTCGTATACGTGTCTATCCGAATAATGCCTGGTCTGACCCCCCTAATTTTAGCTGATCAGGAATAAGGTTGACAGTCCTAGCGTTTAACTTACGCCTATTCAATAACACGCGACGTATCTTCTCCATGCGCCGCTGTGATTAGATCGAGGTTGCTGGAACCAACCTTATTTCTTAGCCGCTTGAACGAAGATCAGATACGACTTTACTTGGATGTACATGTATAGTGAAAAAAATCTTCAGCAGTCCACTCTTTGAACACAAAATATTTTTGTTTAGTTTGTCGCATACATAATTTTTTGTCTTGCATCACTAATGAAATTGGTAAATAATTTTAGAAAACATCAAGCGTTAATTATTAAAGAACATTGTTCAAAGCTTACCTGTGAGCATATGAATGTAATTTGTTTCAATATAAATTTCTGTCCTCACACTTATAGTTTCATTTGCCATATCTTTACCCTCGATCGTAATAGCAGGTATCTACTAACTTGCAATGTCTTACAGGATTTGAGTGCCGCTGTGGAGGACTGTTTTGCTCCGTGCATCGATACAGTGACAAGCACGACTGCAAATTCGATTACAGAGAAATGGGTGCCCAAGAGATTCGGCGTAACAATCCAGTTGTTGTTGGTGAAAAAGTGCAAAAAATTTGAACTATTTAGTGTGTAGTCATTGGGAAAATGGTTATATAACTATATAAACAAACAAAAGAAAAAATATAAAACACGGAGAAAACGAGATATAAATTATCTGGCAGCTGATTGCACATTGTGGAATGAATGGAAGACAAAAGAACAAATTCAAATTTAGATGATAGTGCCATGTCAGAGGTTGTCATCTAGTGTGAATTTAATACGAGAAAATATCTGGTTATTAACTGCTGCCAGCTTACTACTACTATTACCTATTATTATCTTTATGGTTATTACGATTTATCATTATTATTCTATATTATGTTTATTAATTTACTTAAAGGCAAAATTTGTAAAAGAAAAAAAAAAGAATTCCTTGTATGTATTTTAAGTAGAGGCGGAATTCCTGGTGCAGTCAGTCAGTCAGTCCAAAATATCTTAGTTAATGAACCGATCGAAACTACAAAAATTAACACGTAGCGATTTGTTTCTATATTGAAAGGGAATGTTATTTAGATGATGACTGACGTTGATGGGTGATCACAATTCTAGGTTAATATTAGTCTAATAATTATTAAGTATATTAGATGATTGATTCATAAATAATGCAATGAAGTATAAGTAGTACTGTGTGTTTATGTCCAATCTCACAAGAATATAACGAGCATTATTACTCATTAAATATTGTTTGAATTTACGTTTTTGAATAATTATTTACACTTCGTTCGCGGATGCTGCTTTGTTAAATATTACGTTATAGGCGCGAAATCGATGTATGTATTATATACGCGATCATAAACAGATCCGTAGAGTCGTTTGCCTTTTGTCCGGTTATCACTTGCTGTCAACTGAATTTTTCTAAAAAATTGTTCAAAAGGTTTGAATCTAGCGGTGTTGTGATTCTTTTCCTTTTTCTTTCGTTAAAAATTCTTTTCTCTGTGAATTTTTCATTTTCATTATTTTATATTTAATTTATCTTCAAAGCTGTAAGGCATATATGTAGTCTTGTGCAGCGGCGTGCAATGTGTAAAACGTGTAGAAAGATGAGAAAGAGAACAAGGTAACGAAGAATACCATCATTTATTACAAGGAAGACTTATCTAACTGGGGGAAATGAAAAAATCAGTTCGTTATATAATACCAGCAAATTTTCTTCCGTATCATCACAGCTGTAGATAATTTTCTTGGTTTGTGTCGCGTTTTACCAGCCTCAATTTGGAAATGCTATGGCTTACCAGTATATTATACGTTTGTAGCGATTCATGTAATTTTAATTAATATGTTATCTGCATTCCGTTACAGCCGCTATTCTCGTTGGTTAATTTGATGTAAAATCTTGGAGAATAACGGAATTAATAGAATGCTAACAACTTTCATAGTTTAGTGAAAGAAAATCATGTTGAACGTTGAGCATATTATCGTCGTAGACAATTGTTTAATACCCATTTCTTATTTCTTTGTATTACTTATTGTAGAAATCAAATATAATCATGGTTAGCAATAAAGTTTCAAAGTTAGCAATTGCGCCATAATGACAATTTCATTGAGTGAGAACCCATCGAAACTTTGGCTCTCCAAGGGGGGGTGTATCCTTACTTGTTCCACTGAACGGTTGGAGAATTATATGGTATAAAGCTGGTATAATATGACACAACCCAATTACGTAGTTGATTTTTAAATAGTCAGGAGAGATTTTTTGTGAATTTAGACAGCCGAGCCTAGGACAAAGATAACTTCTTTGATAATTTTGAAGATACCACATCCTCAAGAATTAGCAATATTGTTTGACTAAATTTACAAGATTAACTCTCCCAGCACTCAAGACAATATTACCTCGACATCAATATGTCTCACTACCTTTGTTTTCAACAATTGGATTTTATGGGATGGATTATTCGATTCTATAGGCGAAGAAAATTGTTTGACAGAGTAAAATATACCAGGTAACCTGACGTCATAATTGGTAGAGTCGCCTTTTGGCCTTCGTCATACTTTAGGCATAGCATATTTTTCTAATATATATCACAATATTGGATAATCGTGAAACTAAAGACAACTAATTGACCACACTTCAGCTGTTGTTTGTACTTGGCTGGCTTCATAAGGACGTAATGACGCTTGTAATTATTAAAATTGATATTAGTATATTTAAGCAATTAAAAATAACATCAACTTTAATATATTATACAATTACCATACTATCCTCCAAAATACTTTAGATTTTAGGTTCGCCTAGGTAAACGGAATTAGCATATTTACACACCCCCAGACGTCCTAACACAGTTCTCAAACATTTATAATTATAGTGGACTATATTTATGTATATTTAAAAACAAAAATATATATAAATTCATCACTCTAACGGTTGCTAATTTTTTTATAATTATCTTTTCTTCATCTTCCTAGTGCAATGAGTAATGAATATCCGCTGTACAAGTACGCAAGGCAACGCCAGAGGATATTTTGTTTTATTATTACTTGCACCGTTTATTTTATATCAATGTTAACAATACATCGTTTTGTATCAATCGCAAAGCAGAATATGGAATTAGTCAACATGGACGGCTTTGCGTCATATCCGAGCAGCGCTTAGATAGTCAACGTTTTTGCTGGATACAGCTGAAATATTTGTTTCAATTATTATTAAGTTTGATCGGTTGGCAATCTGTTTTCCGAATGAAGAGTTCAGAAAAAGGTATTTCTAAATAACGAATGGTCGAGGTATTATTGAAGATGGCTTACTCTTGATATCTTTTATTTTCAGAGCAGCTACAAACTTTGAAACTTGTGCACTGATTTGCTTTCATCAAAATGCCATGCAGTAGGTGAAAAAGAAGATTTAAATGTTTCGAGCATTGTGACTGAAGCACTTTAGTCAAATTGAATATCAAGAAGCATCAGTTCATTTCTTTTGTTGTGTTTCAGTGCCTAATGTTTCGAACGCTTGGAGCAATAAGAAAAGTGTCTGTGAGCCACCTTTGAAGAAAACCTCGTATATTCATAGAAAAAGTGTGTACACAGTATTTTAGTTATGCGCAGTAACAAAGCATGTTTTACCATTATTAGAAGTTTGCTGAAGTATCTTTGTAATGTGTTACAGCTTTGAATTTGGTGTTTAATGGAATAAGGTACAACATCGATCGGTGAGCTTGTTAAGGTTGACAGCTCGAATACGTAGAAAATCGAAATTTGGATTTTTCATTAAATTTACAACTAAGTATGGAATTTTGTTGCCATGGTTCTATTACAAGTTATGTAACTGAGATTATTCTGTATATAGGAAAACTATAGTTAGAAACTAATTAAAGTATAAACTGAATTCTCTCTCTTATCTACATATTTTTCAATTTTTTTATACACCTACAACTACTGTATAAATGGCTATTAACATGGGTAATGATGTACAAGTAAAAGTGTAAATTTAACGCAAATCCACCGTTCGGCGTATAGTCTGATCACTTCCTTGTTGTCACCTTTTGTTTTAATACTCGCTTCAGCTGCTAGGATTTAAATGCACTGAAAACGTTGGGTCAAAGTAAATTATTTAACCATAAAAATTGGTACACAAGTGCCATATCAAAATTACGGCATATTAGAAATAATAATTCATTTTTAACATATGCATCACACGTGTGTCAAACACGCTGTTGTTTTATAATTGTTTGCCCTGTAAAATTGAAAGAACGTTATAGTGTAATTAAATATTCAAAGTAATGCTGAAATTAATTTGCCGAAGAAAATTTATATGGTATGAAAATAAATATACGTTATATTTTGTACGCAACTAATATCCCTTTCTCTTCACACATCATTTCTTTGTTATCGTTTGAATTTTAAATGTTATTTCATCTATGAATTACTTTGCTTTAACATAAATTGTCAAATTTTACATTAAATTCATAGATGTAGTTATTATTTGTTAAACAACTAACTTGAGAATATGCAAGTATTTTAGATTTTCTGGGTTGTGATGGTTGAACTTAAAAAGCAATCAAATAATATCGCTTCATATATGGTATATTGATTTCATAATGAAATATTACCTTTATTTGTTCTATACTTGTACCTTTTTTTCACCGTCAGATTGTTTGTCTACATCTGCTATTAGAGGCATGCGAAATACGTAAGAATAATATTTTGTACCATTTTTTTTTCTGTGTTGAGTGGTCAGATTGTAGAACACGAACATGTACATACATATGTTCAAGAAATGGATAGTTAAATTATTAAAAAATCAATTATTGCCACTTATTTATTATTATTATATACAATTATTTTATGAAAATTATATCACATGATGAAAGAATTGAGATTGAGCCTTCGACTAAAATCCAAACTAAAATCATTATTGCACTAATGATACCTATATCATATGGAGAAATAGAGTTAGTGCCCATCAAAATTTTTCTTTCCAATCTTACATAGATAGGTTTGGCGCCACAACCATTCCGTGGTTATTTACTAAACATATTGGTATGGTGCACTAAACTTCTTATTGAGAGTCAAGTATTACAATCCGTTCTAGATCCAGTGACATGCATACACGTAATGGAAGCATTCATTTTCGAATACACGTTTGTTTATTTGTGTCCATTTGGATAGAAATCTTGTTCAATGTCCTTCTGCTTTTGTGCTTCACTTGTAAAAATTTGGCTAATGTTTCAAATGAAATACAGTTTTTTCTTCCTAAATGTAACATTTTTTAATGATGCAGTAGGCAAATGTTCCAATATATTTTCCATTTATGATCAAATGTAATATTTTCATATAAATATATGAAATACATACATACACTTGCTGGACAGTAATGTTTTTTCGAGAAAATTAGAAATTTTTCTAAAAGAACTAGTAGAGACTAACAAATTTATTACCATACCTATTGATGCTGAGCTTATAATGTTGAAGTCATAAAGTTATTCGTGAACATCTCCACCAAAGGGAAAATAAAATAGAGAGATAAGAAGAAAGAACTTAATTTGACGGTTTAAATATGTTTTTTGTAGGTACAAATGCTAAACGTAGCTAAAGTTGAAGTGATACAACTTTCAATAGCGGGAAGCAAAAGAAAGAAAAAAACATACCAAGTCTTTTACAAGTTTATTTGTAACAAAATCCAATTCTATGATAATAAAATTCTACTATTTCTTCCTTTATCTATTTATTTATTATGAATGTAATAACAAATAAATAACTACATTATACTGATGGAATTAAATTAGGTACATGAATTTTTTTTGCATACATTTTCCAACAAAGCAAAAGTAATGATATCGCATTGATGTGAAACTTAAAAATTCGATTCACCAACAATTTTGTTCTACACTTAGAATATATTTGTCAAACTTATATCTATTCATACCACACAACGTCTTAAAATATCAATTTTTATTGCCAACAAGTGTTATTAACGTGTTATTGCTAAAATTCGATTCTTTTAATGCCATGGACATAAGACTATGAGAGAAAAATATTTTCAAATTTCATACCATAAGAAAATTTAGCAGAATATAACAAGTCACAAGTCCAACGACATATAACTGCTTAGTGATTTTTTTGATTCCACTTAAATCGGAGTTATTACATGAAAAATGGGTCAGAACCAAACTTTGTCTCTTATCTTGACCTCTACATTGTCAAGTCAAAATCCTGTGAACGAATTATTTGCTAGTGAGTACAGAGAAGGCTTAACATGGCTCAAACAGTGTAATATTTACTGTTGTGAGTGGTTTGAACACCATTATTGATGATATTAATATTATCCTGCAGCATGAGTTGAAAATGTTTTAAATTAATATTATGGTGCGCTTTCCACAATTGCGTATCAACAAACACCCATCTTTACATTAAGTTGTTACGTCAGTGTTACATGAATGTTATGTAATTTATACGTTTTGTACGAAATAATTGTTAACAAATCATATAAAATTTCTATAACTGTAATGATCTCATCGTGATGAAATTTTTATTGAAGAATGGCGATTTAGATCACACAACTGGTAATGAATATTGACTCTTGTGTTTGAAGAAACGATTTCCTGATACAAAAATGAGTATGTAACTTTTGAAATCTATGAAAAAGAACAAGTGAGAAATGACAATTAGGAAAACATATTTGATAACAAATGCATAAACCTAATGCATAAAGAGAAGATATAAAGACATCGGTATGCGATAAGAGAAAAGTTATTTCAGTGATAATGGCAGGGAAGGAAATAATTTGTATCATCACGCTGATATTTGGACATCTTGTGACTTCATCGAACAGTGATATCAAGAAGGAGAAAGTTACTGCCAACAGAAACAGGTGTTATGCAAAGCTATGTAAGAAATTCAGTTACTCATGTATGATGAAAACAAAGTTAAAAGAACACAAGAAGTTTTAGGCATGGACATGGGAAGATAACATGAAAACAAGCGGCAAACCCAAAATTAAAGAATATTTCAACTATGAGAACTTCACCGATATGACAGTTTCCCTAAACTTATGAAAGTTGAAAAGGTAGGCGCTTGATGACTTTGGCGTAGCGCTGAGCATATATTATGATGCATGAAGAGTGTACTATGTCGACGCGCCCACTAGATGAGTTAGAGTATATCTTAGGGGAGCTAAAATACTTATGTGAATTGTAAGCATCTTACAAGTGTAATACAGTCACGCACATTTTTAAAGAATAATTAAATTGAGATTATGTTACAACTTTCAAAACCTGAGCGATATGAAACATTTGACTACATCATTTGAAGTATTTTTTTTTTCTTATATCTTTTTGACTAGTATTCATTAGCTGTTACTGTAATATTAGGATAATTTATTTGACTAGAGCTTAAATTAGCAAGGTATTTCTGTACATTATGCACAGGATGCAGTACAGGCTCTGCCTTAATGGAAGTCTGTACAGGTAGTGGCGGTGACGATGCAGGGGTCAGAATACCAAGGTCACTTTCACAATCTGTTTCTGAGACAACAGACCGTTCTTGTTTTATGTATCCGTGATCTTCGATTGCTGATACCTTACATTTTGATAGCTTCGTTAAATGAAGGGGATGCCTGTCGCTGATAGAACTGGTACTGCTGTCATAGTCGCTTTCCAATTTAATGACCATTTTATTATTTGGCAGTATCTTCACTTGCAGTAGGGAACTGCTATGTTGTATGGCTGCATGGTTCTTCAAGCCATACGAAGTTTTATAGCTCTTTCCACATGGACATTTAAACGCCTTCCGTACCCTAAGCGCAGAAAATTAGACACGTGTTTGCTACATCAGTTCTCACATGGTTTTAGTAGACTGTAAGATTAATTGAAATGTTCCAGTCAGAGTTTTATTAGATTATATCTTCTTAGCACATCATGTGATAGTTGTACTTGTAGGACTAATAAAAGTAGGACAGCAGCAAGAACGCGGCAAATAGTATGTGCATTTCAATGAATTCGATTCATTATTCAAAATAATAGAAGCTGTTGATATTCTGAAGCTTATTTTTCAAGTAAAAAAAACTGTCACACCTGATGAACTGCTCGCAAAACTCGATCAATCCAAAATCTGTTTTCTTTTATTCGTTGTTATTTTCTTAGTTGTGGCTAAAATACAGATTAATGAACATGTTTTCAGAATTGAGAATGGAGTTAATTTTTGTTTGACATGTATTACGGTGTGTCCTTAAAAATCAAAATATATAACAAACATCCATTAACATTAGCAATACAAAATTAAGATTTCCAGTAACGATGAGACTCGAGACTTTCTAAAATAAATAATATTGACACAGCAAAACCGATTATTTTATATACATGTACATACACATGACCGAATTATTTGCTACAGTTATTGAAATGGGAATGTTTGGTATTAGCGATAAACTGAAGTGACTGTAAATCAGTATTATTTTATGTAAATGATCGACTGTAATTAGACAAATTATTTATACTAATAGTACCTACTTGCCATCATTTTTATGCCCGTTTTTAGAATGGTACTTTATACCATTGATGTTCTTGTAGCGTTTTTTACATCCAGGTACGGGGCAGGCAAATGGCTTGTCCGTATTGTTGTTCTGATTCGCAGTATTTTGGCTCACAGCCCTAAAAGTAAGAACGTAATACTTGACAGATTTGCAGCGATAGTATATGATATGCAAAATAAAAGAAGTATTGAGTGAAAGTTGGAAAATTTCAATTCGTTTGATGTCAATACCTTCTCACAATTTAGATGAGAGAAACAACATCATGATAGTAAGTTAAAGCGCCAAAGCCAAATTGATAGGACTCTAATTTTTAGGGTTGATAATATATTTTTCCAATGTAATCACAATGTTATTATACAAAATTCGGAATCGTAATCTGAGTGAATTTACTGCTGCTAGAAATATGCAAAAAACTTGATAGCATAGAGAAATGATAATAAACAATTCGTTGCTTACACAAAATGTTTTTTTATACCTTTTGTAACCATGAGTATAAAACAAGGATGGCATTCAATTGATCATGAAGTTTCCACTGTATAAAAAAAACTTTTGCAAACGAAAAATTGGAAATGATAATGTTTTTATACTTGCAATGAGATGCTTAGCCAGTCAGGGGATACTATAAATGACCATGCTAATTACACATTGTTTTTCTGCATATTAACATCAATTTTACAGCTACAATAAGCTTAAAAAAGCTAATAAATGTAGGACCAGTACTTTTGTTACAAGTGTAACAGTAACACAAATAGATGCTACAACATTCAGATGCAAAATATTCAACATAATCTATAATTAAATATTCAAAAGTAAACAAACACTATGCAGTACAAACATTAAAACATGCTTAAGACAACAAAGAGAAGAGCAATATTGTCTGATTGTCCAATAATAGATATTGATATTATACGAAGTATATAGACTGCGTAACGATAGATAAATCAATTATGACATCACAAAAGATATTCGCAATTAAAAGAAAAATTGCCAGATATACAAAACAGTACACAATAAAGATGCACAAAAGTTTTACTGTCCAGATTCGTCAAGTTAAAAGCTTTTCCCTATATACCGTAGTTTTTGTGCCTGGGAGAGTTCGAATGAATTTGTTGTTAATAAATATTTTTTAAAATTTCAAATTTACAGCTAACACTGGGCTGACAGTTTTAAGGCTCTTCATAGTAAATACAGTCTCAGGCAAATTTCAGATTTCTCTCACTTCGGTTTCAATCTATACGGGTATTTCACTGAGAGGGTCAGCACTTGGAACAATTAAGCCGCACTTTTTTTTCATTTTTGGAAAGAGTCCTGTGTAAACGAACTTATTTGAAAAGTTATGATTAATCCTAAAAATGGTTTTTATGAGGAATTTACTACGAAAAATTGAACAAGTTTCGATGATAAAATATTTCATCACCACCAGTCTGCAGGACAAATCTCTTGATGTATGTATGCAAGGTATTTGTCGGCAATAAGACGTATGACAGAAGCCACAGTAATGTTAATATTTACACCAGAACTTCCATTAATGAGGAAAAGTAATGGGTGTACCTGCTGCCATAACGGAGGATGAAGTCAGCGGAGAACTCCGAGGAAGTAGTCCAGGAGTCATTGCTGTCTTCTGGCTCACTAACAAAGTCCTCTCCCTCCTCTGCCTCACTGCCTACATCGTCAGTTTTTATATCATATTCAAAATTCATCCATATAGAATAGCTATTCATTATGGTTAGTAATTGGAATTTAGTCAATGGAGACTTACAGCTGGTTCAGTCACAGAGTCAAATTAATTGATAATTTAGGAAATAATCTTGAATAGTGTGGCTTGAAAACTTTACAAATTCCATCAACTTAGCAAGTGATGAGAGTAGAACACAGATTAAGAAAAAGCGACTATCTATTTTTCAATTTTCTCTATGATACAAGTCTATCAAATGTAGGCTTGCATACAAGTTTTCTAAGCAAGCTGTTACATTCTCTCAGTCTCTGTTTTTTAACGCCACCAAATAATTTGATAAATCAGTCTTAATTAACTGATCTATGCTTTTAAAATAATCCATAATGGCTAGTTTGGCTGCATAGCTAAATGGAGATAGGAGCTTGTCCTGCTGACAAATTTTTTCATACATTTCTCGAATTGAAACGGGTCATAACAACAAAGTAGATGACAAATACAGTTTTAGTATTAGCGTGATATTTCTATAGATTAACTCACTTGTAACTGATTGTTGTAATTCCAAAATTTTGTTAACAGATTTTAAAAAAAAAGTAGTATTGAGGCTTTCAAGACGATATTCCAATTTTTTGGAAATTTGCCTTACTGACAATCAGATATGTACTCTATTTATCTGTGAGGAAAAATTGAAAAGTAATATTTTACTCAAAACGTCTGAAAACATCACTCTAGTAAAAAATTATGTGATTAAACTCAAACTTGTAACAAGCATAGCACTTTATGTGGTTAGATTTTCAGAAAAATAAAAATAATCTGAAACTGTTTTCTTCCAGATTTTTGTTGACCTGTAGTTCTCAACAATACTTTATTGTGATGTGTTGTTGATCGTGTGTCCTAATTTTTGAATCCTTAATATTACATGTGGAATATAATCAATACCTTTGGTAGGTTTTTTTTAATTAAATTGAATGAAAATCTACTCAAAATCAAAATAGAATAATAAATTAGCTGCGAAAACATGATTTGAAAACGTAAAATCGCTTTCAGTTTTCGTGTACCTATTACCAAATGAGAAGTACGGTCAATAAGCCTATGAGTTGTTATCTACAGGGATGAAGAAAAACCAATCGACATAATAAGCAGAGGTATATTTATTAAAAAAATAACTACTTGATCGCTGTTTGCGCAGCCATGGCAAAATGGTCAGTGATCCAGTAGAAGGTAATAGATATCAAATGGTATCAACATGAATCTGTTATTATGTTGAGTAAAAAATAAATATTAATTTCGATAAGTAGAAGATCAAAGAACATATTTATTCTTACGATGCTTTATAACTTGATGGAAGTGTACAGTAAACTTTGTGAGCGTAACGAACTAAGACCTATACAACCCAGATATTAACTCACCTTGGTAATAACTGTCAAACAGTGTATCACAGATAGGCAAGGAATGAAACATGACCCTACACGATAAACTCTGCTTCGAATGATAGTTCAAAGAAAACTGTACTTGTAATATGCGCATGGCAGAACTTCTTGATTCATCCAAGGTGAAGTTAAAAAATTTTTAAATTTTTTATTCAGGCAATGTAAAGGTCGGCAAATAAACATGCTGATGCAAATTATTTACAAAACATGTGTTATGCATGCCGAATTTTACCAACATTATCATGCTTGAAAATATGTATGGTGGTAAAAAACATCATACAAGCTTGAGAGAATCATTCAACACAAAACATTTGAAATCTTGAATAAATTTGATAGACGACAAAAACACCACATTAGAGAAGTATGATAGCATGAACAGAAACTGACCGGTAGGAGTATTATTTTTGTTGCGCGTTGAGGAAGGAAGACAGGTTTGATTTGACCTGGATTGATGGACGGGCTTGACGCCCTCTTTTCGTGCGGCATCCGTCAAGAATCGTAATACATAACTTAGAGGTATGCAAGTCGGCTGCTGTTGCTCAGTTTGCTCAACAACTCGGGGGTCATAATCTGGAAATGTGCGCGTAGTATAACGTTACACGAAAATTTGATGAAAGCCAAGCAGATTACAGTCTAATAATTATGCCGATAAATCTTAGTCGACAGTTTCAGTGTCACATGTTTTCATGTGTCAAATAACAGCTACATTCGTGTTGACTGATGTTATTTTATTGACAATTTTCAAAATCTTCCCAAAGATAGCAGGCAAATTTGGACTTTTGGATGTATTGATTATCACTTAAAAATTAGTTTTGGGACAAACAAACGATCAGTAATGGAAGTAAAGTATATTATCTCGACAATCTATGAGCGCTGGTAGGGTGTCATAGAAGTTATTACATTGAAAAGAACGATTAATTATAAGAGTCACTTAACGTTTGCTGATGAATCCTAGATAACCTCAAAACCGACATAACCTCAACTAGCCCGAGTCGTTGATATGAGACAACAAAATTAATCACCAATATGAGTTTCCTCGATGTGTTGTATTAGATCGCCTAAGCTTTTAAACGTAAGACCACAACCATTGAATTTACAAATATTTAGCATAAATACAGCCATTTCAACTGCAATAATCCCAGTGTGATAAAGTCAAATGATGCATTGATAAAAGAGGGCTGTTAATCGGGATGTAGTGGTACAGGAGCAAATGAAACAAAATTATTTTCGATAAGAGATGATGATTGTCATTTTTTTTCAAATAATATATACGCTAACGTCGCGCCATAATTGACGCTGCTGAATGTCGATCGTCATTTTCTTCATATACGGTTTTCAACTTGACTAAAGATTGCAGACGAAAAATATCCTCGGCTAAATTCGGGTGATCGATAAATGGAGCTCTCGGTAGCTCGGGCGTAGGAAGCGGTGATTCTACCTCAGCACGGAAACTGCGCCGTTTCGTTCAAGGCTCTGCGCGGATAGGCTGTCCGTGAGTCGATCCCCACTTCACTCCGCCACTCCGTTCATCGCTCACTCACCAATTCAACATTCCAAAGGCCGGGTCGCCTCCTCTTCGACTTCGACACTGTTCTTTGGTAAGTTCGGGGCTTGCTGTCGAGTGAGTAAAATTCATCCATAATTACCGGTGGCAAAAAAGTACATCCGTTAAATATAAATTTACACCGAAATATCGTCGACGACGTTCGAGTCGTTGGTTATTATATTGAAACGTCGTTCGGGACGTACTAAATCATAATTTCATATCCTCAAATTTTTGCACCCGGAAGATACGGCCATCTTATTTTCAGTCTAACACCATCCGCCTTCGTTTCCGACTGCATTCACACGGTTAAACGTGTCTCTTTTAAAATTCATTCAGCCCGAAAATCGGCAGATTTTATTCCCAATTTATGTCATTGATTTTCACACAGAAAACTGACGAGGAGTGACGTTACGTAACCCGTTAAAGAAAATTTAATATCTAGTCAGTGACCTCTACATTTTAAGCTGCGCAACTTTCTGCCGGGCAACACTCCGTTCGGATCGAAACTTTGGTAATCCAACTGTCGTATTTTTAGGTAATTGAGTGAACCGACCACACAACCGTCAACATGTACGCCTGCACCAGATTCGTTGCCCCAATTGCCAGGTCTACCGTAAGTAAAATACGTTTGTTCCATCCCGTCACCTCCTATATCTAGATGTCCGAATGATACGTCCGTACATACATTATGTAATCCTCGTCTTTTAACTTGCATATGACTTTATCCAGCTGGTTTCTGGAGCCAAGTCATACCTACGACCTCTGAGCAGTGCTGTGGTCAACCAAAGCCAGTCCCTGCAACAAAATCAGAGGCAGACCCCAGTCAGCCTGGTAAATATCAAAGTCTTTCGTTGCATAATGATCCGAAGGTTACATAACATATTTCAAATTTTTGCTCGCCTGAGTTTGAATAAGTACAATAACACATTTAATCTTGATCATATTTCACATCTTTGCCAACTTTTGGCGTCCTTATGCTTAAAAATTGATATGTGATTTTCATTTGTTGTACTTTGAGTGTCAAGTACGATACTGCAGCTGTACTTTGAATTCTCATTTGTGCTACTTCCATTCTAGCTGCCTGCCGTACGCAGCTTCCAGACTTCAGCAGTGAGTCGTGACATTGACTCTGCTGCTAAATTTATTGGCGCTGGCGCTGCAACTGTCGGAGTTGCTGGATCCGGTAAGTTGTGATGAGAAGTGACGAGACTCCTATCATGTTCAGTTATCTTCCTGCAAATACCTATATTCTTTATTCCCTCTCATTTACGCTATAAAAATTTTTAGACACAAATCATTATGCAATGTCTTACATAACCTTGGCGGTACAATATTTGTGTACTAGAAACATTAGTTGATCATCGTCAAGCTTTCTCATCGAATTGATGATGATTACGTTAATTTTCTTTATTTATATTACTCCAGTTCTTAACCAGAGTCATTAATTCAGGCGTATTTTGTACATACTAAAGTGTGCAACGTAGAACGTTATCGACGATGACGCAGTACCTACCTAATATTAACAACTTGATTGACTTATACACTATTGTACCTCTGACATTTCAGGAATTGGTATTGGGATTGTATTTGGTTCCCTTATTATTGGTTATGCCCGAAATCCCTCCCTGAAACAGCAAGTATTCTCCTACGCAGTCCTCGGATTTGCCCTATCTGAGGCGATGGGTCTTTTCTGCTTGATGATTGCGTTCCTAATGCTGTTTGCCCTCTGACTACCCTCCTCCTGGTCCATTTATCCCAGACATGGTTTCCCTGTCAAACTCGATGTCCTATGTGATCAGAGCTACACTGTGCAGTGTGTGATCAAATTTCTGCGACAGTTACTCGCAGTCTAACTCATCATAGTATAATAAAAATTTGTACATACTTTTATAGAATAGAACTATATGTGTATAATATATTTACGTCAAGACGTGATTTTCATTGGTTGAATTTGTATTTGCAACAATTAAACATAACAGAGCTCACTTATGCTTTGCTATTGTATAGTTTAGCAAAAATTTATTCCATACTATTATTTGTCATGATGTATATTTCATGTAGCTAAACGATAATCTAATATCAAACCTGCCTGCATCACTCAATTGAGAATAGGCAAGAGAGAAACATCATCTGACAATTATATGAATATTGATTGCAAAGGTGGTTGTCCCAGGTATCTCCAGTGTCACTAACTCTTAATATAGTCTCTGTACAGTATCAAACAATTATAACTGTAATGAAAAAAAAGTATTGCGGTACAATTTTACTCTATATCAGTGTTTATCAGATATTTTTTTGCATTGCACCCATGAAGCACAGTGGTTTGGTTTTCCTAATGAACTATTTTCTTGTTTTTAGGTGCTGGAATTGGATCGGTCTTCGGTTCCCTGATCATTGGTTATGCGAGAAACCCCTCCCTTAAACAGCAGCTGTTCTCGTATGCCATTCTTGGTTTCGCCTTGTCCGAAGCTATGGGTCTTTTCTGTCTTATGATGGCCTTCCTTCTGTTGTTCGCCTTCTAAGCCACAAATCCATATAAACAAATACCAATAGTTTTAGTGCGTCACTGCCAAGACAGCGTCTTATAGATCAGAGACTAAAGGCTGCTGCCTATGGTAACGCGGGAGCCTGTGAAATCATTACTGAAATTTTTGTTTACGGGCTCTTGGCGAGTGGCGGTTTATTCAGGATGCATAAGAGGGGGGCTGTACACGCTCAAAAAAGTGTTTGAACCGTCTGCTCCCACTGTTCCGCAAACTCGTAATTATTTCATGGTCTGCCACCTCATGTAGAATAACTCACAATATTATCAAGTAATGATTTTCAGTGTAATGAACGACTAGGGCGCAACTGAAAGCTTACAAAAACCTCTGATATACTATACTGATATAATCATTGCAAGTAGTACATGTTTTGAATTCTTTTGTTATCTATGTTATTCATCATTGTTGTGCTGTTGCAATTTTACATCCCCGAGGTTACCTTTGACGAGAAAAAGGGAAAAACAAAAAAACGAAAAACTGTACAGTGATATTGAATAAAACATCTTTGTCGTGAGACGAATGCCCTCGTTAAATTGGACTTTGTTTAAAATTTATGCTAACCCTTACTGTGGAGTGTATAAATTGTTCACATTATTATTTTATACGTGTGTACGATTTTTTTCAAAGTACATGCATACTTCTGTACATTGAGATTTATATTTCAGCTATTTAATGCGTGATTCTCTAATTTTATGAAAAATCTTTCCCTAGTCTGTGAACGTTACAAAACGTTGAATGTGGTTTACTGTGTTATAAATTTTGATTATCTTCAACACGTTGAATCTGATAATATTCAAAAGAATGGAAGTTGATTATGTCCTGGCAAGGTTTGGTATTTACCTTTGACAGTAATCAAAATGTTTTCTATAAATAATCATTTGGTAAGAATGGTTATAAATGATTTTATAAACATGTATCTAAGGTACTGAATTAACTTTTTGGATCTATCCACAATCTCTGATCATCCGATCATCTATTAAAATTAATTTGTCATTCAGAATCAGGAAATGATTGTTGACTGAAGACTATTTTCGCATTAGTTCACATCCCATTGTTTTTGCACTCGACTCTACAATGTTATAGAAGTGTAAGAGTTGTGTGGATCTAAGCTTTGCTGCTATCAGTTTCTATTCCACAAATCTTTGACGCCAAGACATTGATACGTCCTTCAGTCAACGGTTACAACGATCCACATTGCGATAAGCGTTACAATGAGAATCAGTGTTCTAGCAAATCCATTTATGTCTTCTACGTAAGTCGGCTTTTTCACTGGCAAAACGATTGTAAACGTATCTGGAATAAGGGTCCCGGCCGTATGCCCACTTACCCGCAGAGTACACGTCACGAAAATTTGTCCGACACAGAGTACAGTGGCGGGCACGCAAACTGTAACTTGAATTTACCGCGTCTATGTATTTGCAGATGAAATTCTGGTTTAGTGACATCTAGCGTTCGGCCGCTGGAATTATAGCTCGTCTACGTGTACCTTGCGTAAATGAAACCGCGACTAAGTTCAGAGTAGTTAATTTATCAATGGATTAGGCAAGAGGACGAAAACTGATTACTTCACGTCAACTTAGAAAAGATAAAAGAGGTTGGTTACGTCAAAGAGACCAATTTCAGGTTATTTCTCATCAATTTTGTGCCTATTAAATTGATCAGTTAACGTCGACATTGATCGTCGCAACATAATGCTAGGAAATAATGCAACCTAAACTTATAACTTGATATGAATTTAAATATTTTTAATCAATGAGGTCGGATTAATGTATACGTTGAGTGCTGACATATCGGTCAGCTGATCTCTGTTTTCGACATTCGAGTACACAGACATAAAATCTACAATAATATCTCAAGATGTCATTCGAAGGAAAATATAATGTCAAGAGTCCAGGTAAATTTCCAGTATTCCTTATTTCACGTTTCAAAATTCTCAAATTTTCTCCTACTCTGCATTTTTTATCTTCATTTTGCCGTTTATCATTCAATTGAGAATGATTACTGACCTTTAAATGGCTTTAGCAGATATTTTCATTTTCTTTCACCTCTGACAAGATCATCGTATTCATGATAGTCTTTGTGTCAGAGTTAATTTTCTTCCCTCTGACTGATTGAATTATACTCACTTATATCAAAATTTTTCTGGGTCAATTCCATTGTACAATTCTGTTTCGAGGCCCTTGCGTGTATCGATAAATGACGTTGAAATCCTTATCAAAAAATTATGCCACGAGTAATGCCAATTTAACAATTTTATTAGGCTACATCTTGTTGATATTCCTGTACTTGGAGTTTGAACATTGAATCTTTCTATTTTTAATTTTTCATATTTCAGCTGTCAAGAGGTTGATGCGCGAAGCGCAAGAGCTACACGAAGCAACGGAAGAATACTGTGCACATCCTTTGGATGACAACCTCTTCGAATGGCATTTCACAGTGCATGGGCCACCATCCACAGATTTTGAGGGTGGTGTATATCATGGTAGAATTTTACTACCTCCTGAGTATCCTATGAAACCACCCAACATCATATTGCTAACTGTAAGTCCTAGATTGAATTCGGCATAGGGACATAAGGAAGTAAAAAACAAATCAACAGTGACGACGAAATCTCTCCTATTTAAGTTGAGATTATAGAAAGTTTAAAAATTGTCAGAGGAACCTCTAAAATGTTATCTAATCGTTCAAAATCTGTTCTACTCGTAAACTTCGCGGTAGACTAGCCTTTGAAAAAAATAGTGTCAATTTACTCCACATCTAAAAGAACTACAAAATTAGACTTTGTACCACATTCAAATGTGTATCTGAGTATGATGAAAAGTGTTCGTCAAACCTGAGAAATTAATTAAAGGTATACTTTCAGCCCAACGGCCGATTTGAAGTAAACAAAAAAATATGTCTGAGTATCTCTGGACATCATCCCGAAACGTGGCAGCCCTCCTGGAGTATAAGGACCGCACTGTTAGCATTAATTGCATTTATGCCAACACCGGGAAACGGCACTATAGGATCACTTGACTACACCACGGAGGAGCGTCAAAAACTTGCTAAGAAGTATTTTTTGCTAATTTTTTTAATTATGAATGGGTGATACTTTTTTGCTTTAAGTCGTTTGGCAGGTCAATTACAGTTGAAACTTTATTATTTACGTGCTTCTGTACTATTTTTTTCATAATTAGTGCACAACGAGTCAGTAACAAATTCTTACATAGTCACATGGGTGAATTATTTGTGGTAAATTACAGATCTTTGAGTTGGCAGTGCGACAGCTGTGGTAAGATTGCTGATTTATTATCTAAGGATACAGCTAAAACACCGATCACTGAAGAAGAACAGCATATGTTGGACACAATCGCATTGAAGGTAAATTAATCGGTTTTTACATGATACAGTACCAATTGATTGATCATTCATAAGCTGGTTACTTCTGCAGGCAGAAGAAGCTTCAACGAACGAGCCTTCATTTTCATCTGGTATAGAAAATGTGCCTGAAAGTGAATTGAGACAGCGACGCATGGATTCGCAACCAGAAACTCATGAGCAGCAGGAAGTTGAAATAATCGTTAATCCTCAGGTTGAAACCATGTCATCTTCGAATGATTTATTTTGGAGTATTCTTATTGCTACGCTCTTGTTTGCAATAATTTTACTTGTTTTAAGACGACTGTTTCTGGTTTGAATTCACTCCCGAATTCCATATGATGAATGTTATGATAATGAGTATATGTTAACGAGTATGAAGTAAATTTTATACACATTTTATGAATAGCATTTCTAAGCTTAGTCTAAACAAAAAAATGTAAAATTCAATACTTAATCTAATACAGAAGCTATTTTTTGCTTACTCATAGTTGCACACCAACTATTTTATTTCAGGATTTGCAAGCACAAGTTTTTTTACTTCAAATAATTACGATGCATGAATTATTCATATTAATAGACAGAAATTAATATAAATTCAACTCGATTCCCTACTCAAGGATGACAGTAAAGAGTATCTAAGGTATCATAGGTATACTAACTAAAATTGACTGCCTTAATATTCCACTACAGATGCAGTCATCATGCCGTTACCAGACTTCAATTTTATTGGAGTGAGTTTCTAATCAACTCGAACAGATTTACAATCATGCCATTTGAAACTACACACCAAATAGTTTTTAGGGTTCAGTCAATATCTATGTTCAGATTGGTTTTCCGTATTTCAACAGAAAATAAGTAACCTGCAGACCTTACAGCTTGTGTATGTAAATGAATGAATGATATATTGATATTAGAAATGATTTATGTCAATACACGCATAAGCTTGTGAATAACTCGGTTTCATTAGGTTTAAGAAATTGAGTCCATTTTAATTTTGCATTGCTAAGCCTGGCGTGGTAACAAGAGTCTGTTAAGTGCACCAACTCTCTGTCAACATATCTTGCATCAAATCAAACAGATAAAACGAATTTTGTAAGAATGGTAGGCTCGAAATTTAAGATTCTCGGCTGCACTTTCCCAGTCTTCACCTGCTTGCCACTTCCAGCTTTGATTTTCAAGAAATACATGAACATGTACTATAATTAATTATTATAATATTGCAAAATATATATTTATTAGGTATTGATAATAAATCAATGAAAATTATGAGAAAACTGTCAATGTAATTGATGATTCCGTGCAATTGTATATTGTCAGTAAAAAAAGTTATTATTCTAGATGTTATATTTGTGAAATTATTAAAAATCACAGTCATAATTGTAACTGCAAGAGCTGTTCAGCACTGAAAAAAAAGATTTTTGAATAAGATTTCTCACAATCAAACAATTATGTAAGGAAAATGAATGGTCGACACCTTGTAAAAACGATTTGTATAATTTAAAATACAATAAGATCATGGCGTGCCATGGATTCATAGATGTATTATAATTCAATAGAATTGGGCAGTCTCATCACGTGAAATGTTTTGCCTGTAAAAATTTACACGACAACGCTTAATGCCTCTTCCGAGGATTGTGTATATTGCATTTAATTTATTTTTAACAATCCTTAAGTGAAATGTTATTATAATTACCATTATTATTATAAAACTGCACGTGATAAGGATGCTTGTGGCCTCAATTTACTATAACTACATAAGAATATCAGTTTATAACTTGACGGATTATGTAAGTGAACATTCTTACATTTCATCACTGAGAATTTGAAAGTTCAAAATGGTCACAGGTGACCATTTCATAATCGACCAGCGAACTATCGAACACTTTCTCATTATACTACAGATCTGATTGGTCAAAAGTTGAGGCCTATGGAACTGACAACTGATCGTTTGACTACTTTTTGTCGTGATCTTTTCAGTATGTTTAATCAGTATTATATTATATCATATTATCAATGGAAAAACTTTTATCATCTTATTGCTCGTTGTTAATATCTTACCTCCAAGGTTAATTGTCAAATTTCGTTAGGGCTCGATATGTGACATTTCAAAGCACATTTTTCAGAATTATTTAGCTAGGGATGGTTTATTCTAAATCTGTCGTGACGTATTCCGATCCCTTATTTATTCAAATCTGCAATATTAATTTCACTCGCGTGTATTGCCCGTGGACTTAATACTGCAGAATTCTGAGAAATAAGCGGGACGTCAACTTAGGAAAAATAACCCTAGATACCCCTCGCTACTTCCGGTGTGTGAGAACAGTGTGAATAACCAACTGTAGTCGGTTCACGCTTCTATCATAACCAACGCAAACGCAGCCTCAAGACTTCTTTTCCAACCGCAATAATGGCGGACGCGTAAGTAGAGTTTATTCTTGATTCTTAATCGTTGGCCATCTGACATTTAGTGTACAATAATAAAGCTTAAATATTGACCGTTTACTTCTGTAATGGGTAATTAACCCTGTGTATAATTTATTTTTTTCATTTTTGAGAGTATACTGTACCAATTCGTTGAGGAAAGTAGAGACCGAGTTGTGGTCTGTTCAGCACATGAAACATACAAAACATGTGTTACAGTGGTTAATATTATTTTCGTTGAGTGTTATAATGATGAGCTTAATCTGTCAAAGCTTTGCTGCTGATTGAGCTGAGAAATTTCCACTTTAGTTGCAAAGCTCACTGGTAGTTGATATTGTAAACAAAAGCATTGTTATACAATCCTAACCTTTTTCCAAATTAAACTCAGATTCGTCCTACTCATTACTTGTCAGAAGTATTTATGTATCAGGTGAACATTATTGCTAATAACCTTTAAACATATTCATTCTATTACAGGCAAAAGAAACCTGCTGCCCCGGCAAAGAAATTACCGGCAGTACCAGAATCGGTACTTAAAAGAAGGAAGCGCCGTGACACCGCCAAGGCTGCTCGTCTTCAGGTGTCCATTAAGGTAAATATTTCGAACTGTGTTAGCATGTTTCAGGTGCTTCAATCACTAATCACTAAATGTTGAGTTGGACTAGAAAAGTTTTTTAATAAATTGAAATATTATTCATATTTAGCGTCGTGCAGATCACTACAAAAAAAGGAAAGAAATTTTCAAAAGGGCGGAGCAATATGTTAAGGAATATAGAGCAAAGGAAAGGGATGAGATCAGGCTCATGAGACAAGCAAAGAACCGCGGGAACTATTACATTCCTGGCGAGGCCCGTCTTGCGTTTGTTATCCGAATTCGTGGGTGAGTCATAAGATACAACAACACTAAACCATAGTTATTATACATCTTTTATATTGACCATATACAAAATTTATCCAATCAATTGATCCTCACCAACATTTGAACAAAAATCATTTGTCAAAATGTTTACTTACACACAACTCTATCCCTATTTTAATATGCAGATACTTGACATAGGCATGGTGGTAGAGTCTTATTTCGGCTCTACTACCTCCTACTATGTCAAAAAGTAATAAGAGCTCGTCTTAATACTTGGCAATATATTACTCTGCCAAGTTCAGATAACTCAAACATGTTGTGTTGAATATAAATTTTAAATGATTTATTGTCAGTTTAGAGAACTACTTTAATTACTTGCAGCAAATGATTCCTCAACGATTTGTGTCAAAATTATGGCACATTATACTGTTGCTTGATAAATATTTTTGTGCTTTTCAGTGTGAACCAAGTTGCTCCAAAAGTACGAAAAGTTTTGCAGCTGTTCCGCCTTAAACAAATCAACAATGGTGTCTTCATCAAGCTGAACAAGGCTACTATTAATATGCTGCGTATTGTTGAGCCGTACATCACTTGGGGGTACCCAAATCTGAAATCTGTTCGTGAATTAATCTACAAACGAGGGTTTGCAAAGATAAACAAGCAGCGCATTCCCATCACGAGCAACGCCATTATTGAACAGAAACTCAGTAAGTGTAGAATATTTTGTCATTTTTCAGGCGACTTATACATATTATTTCTCATTTACTTTAGTTTTAAGTGATTTATATTCAGGAACTGTCTCTACAATGGAAATGCTCTCCTAATTTTACAGTCTATTCATCGCGACAAGTCCATGGGAGTTGACAAATGCTAAAGCTTCTCCTTTCCATCTTGTCGCAAATAAATCGGATCGATTTGAAAATGCTTTTCTTTAGATGATAATATCAAGCTTAGAATTGATCCACACAAGCTTGTTCAATTCTAGATCATGAATTATTGTCTAGCAAAAAACACAAAATCCTAGTTTTGTATTTGATAATTGAGCGTTTTTTTGAGCCTAGCAATTATTCAACAACGTTGTACGATTTTGCTTGGTATTAACAATAATAAACGATATCTTCTACTTACAGGCCGTTCGGATATCATCTGTACTGAGGATTTGATCCATGAAATCTTTACTGTTGGAGCCAAGTTCAAATTCGCCAGCAACTTCTTGTGGCCCTTCAAGGTATGAAACAATAAAATAACTAATTTTCTTTACCAATCCACTTTTTCCCAAATAATGTGACATAGGCATGACAATAAAGCAGACCTTGTCCTCTATAGTCTCCTACTATGTCAAAAACTAATACGAGATATTTTTTTTTAATTTGACAATGAATGTGATTGTAAGTTGTAAATTATATCTCAAACAATTGTCGAATATATTACTAGTTGTGAGGTAATCCTATTCATGATAGACCCTTTTAATATAAAATTAGGGATATGGCGCTTGATTTAATCAGATCCTATGGCGCTTCACTATTGTATAATAATTCTCATGTTCTTTTTTTTTAGCTGAACACCCCGACTGGCGGATGGCGCAAGAAGACTAACCATTACGTTGAGGGTGGTGACTTTGGAAACCGTGAGGACAAAATCAATGAACTACTCAGGAGAATGGTGTAAATTTATATTGAACTTGTGAAATAAAACCATAAGTCTAACAAAAAAATAAACCGATGTTCTGTGTTCAACTTTACTCCATCTAGCATTAATTTTGTATATAAATATGAATGATGCAAACTTCGCAATTCAAAAGCCACTTGCGTCGTATGCTTCCAGCCAATTACCGGGTCGTGAAGTTTCAATAAACATACCTATGGAAAGATCTTAGCCATCCAGGAAAATCGTTATACGCGCATGCGCACTGTCAATGGACAGAATTTAATAAATGGAGGCTGCCATTTCCATTCAATCTGCGCGTAGTTTGGCATGGTGCGGTAGGCAATGAAATAGAAAGGCAAGGGAGTCAAGTTTGCAGCGGTTCGAGACCTTCGGTCATATTATGTGGACAATTTTTTCACAAGCTCAAATCAATCCGCAAACATTTTCTAAGAGTAATTTGTTATTACTTTTTTTCTCTCACGTCGTAGCTTGCTAATAGGACGAGTAATATCACAATCACGTGTGCTGTCTAAAGTGAGTACATAACCTGAAAACTATGAGGTGGAAGGTAATTGTCACTTCGAAATTCTTATACTACCTGGTTCGCAATTAAATCATAATTCAATTATCATACTGGAGCTTGTTAATTTATCTTGAAAAATCTGTTTTCGCAATAAAATTTTCTTCAAATTTAGCAGCTAATCTGATACGTTTTTGGTGAATATAGCACAGTAGCTGTTTCATCATACGTTGATCTCATGTTCAAGTCCCCAAGTTTCGTATTATTTTATTCTGAAATTTGTTGATTTATTTGATTACATATCAATTATATAATTCCCTTATGCATATTTTGCATAGATTTTTTGTATTTTACTCCTCTCCAGATGCTATTCGTATAACAATTATGCTGGACCTCGATTTGTCGATAATGTGCATTCTCGAATACTTGCATTGTAATATCTATGTTATTTAATTCAGATGGACCAGATTAATGGCAAGTTTGATAGGGCCCAAATTTTAATAAATTAAGCTATATGAATAGACTGATGAGCAGTAGTAAACTTCCACCCGAAGACACCGATTGGATCATGAGCACAATTTTTTACTTAATAGTAAATGTATGCAATAATTGCAATTATCGAACAACAATGTAAGTATTTGAGTTCGAAAATTTTTATCCAAAAACAAAAAATCGAAGAGACCTGTCACAGTCGATTTTTCTCAATAATATTCAATATTGATTGAAAATAAGAATTTGAACTCTAGCCAGGAAAGAAAAAATTGATTCATTTTTTATTTATCAGCTATTGACAAGGTGTTGTAAAACATTGAAGATTAAGGATCCCTGATGGCGAAAGTAGATGCTACAAAAGTTGAAGCCTTAGGAGAAACAGTCGAGGGACTGGTGTTGCCGACTGAAAATGTGGTCAAAAATGAAGAGGATAAAATTCGCAAAGTTCGTTTTGCCGTCACTGATACGCAGATTGAAAATCATAGAATTTTACTAAAGAGCAATTCTCTTAAAAATGGTAGTGGTGACCGCCAAAGTGTGACTCCCATCCTATCCTCTATACTTAAATCATCAAAATGTAGTACTCCTCGGAACATTGAAAAACGCAGAGACATTAATTTGGCGGATTTATCGTCTGAAGTACAAAATTCTAGTCAATTTAATAAGAATCTACAAATTGAAGGTCATGTCAGCATATCCACAGATAAATTAAAAAATAGAATCATACGAAATACTGTGCCAGCTGATTCAAAAAGGATTCATGAGCGTAATTCAGGAATGACGCTACCATTGGATGATCAGCAGACGAAAAATATGATTAAAAATGATGACGCAGTAGTGGCATCAACTATCACTCAAAATGTACATAATACACGAAGAAGATCACGGAAAAGTGTCGAAATTGTGAGAAGTCTTTCACCTGATATGGAATTACACGATTACGTTGTCAATAATGATGAAATTCCAAAACAAGATGCTACACTCGATAATGGTACATCATTGAAAACAGAAGAAAGTAGCGGTAGAGCAAGAGGAAGAGGCAGGGGCAGAGGTAGAGGTAGAGGTAGAGGTAGAGGCAGAGGCAGAGGTAGAGGTAGAGGGGCAGGTGTTAGTTGCAATGTTGAAAGCAGAGAAAATTCTACAGACGAATTGGAAATAGCTCATACATCGGTGATATCTGATGCATCGATAATGGCTGATACATCGCCCAAAGTTGATAAGTTGGCAGTGGCTAACAAATCTGACAATGATAAGCCACAAGTAAGTATCAAAGTTTTTCACATGTATATTTCTGCGTTATTGTGTTGAAGCATTTCACTGCTTTTGTTCTTAGGCTGAGGATAAAACTGTAAAGTGTGCAAAGTGCAGCAAAGAAATGCCGAAGAATAAATGGTCAATGCACAATCTGAATTCACATAATAACATGGCTTGGCGAGACGGTGATCCTATATTAGTAAGTATAGTTGAAAAATTCACTTACATTGAAATGTGTATGTACGAGTTGGGTTAAAATGTTTCACGTGTTTTCAGGACTTCGAAAATGACCAAAAATTGTTGACTAAAGTCCTGGTTGCTGCTCACAAGAGAAAAAAAGGAACCCTTATATGCGAAAAATGTGGTAATAAAAAACGAAGCGTTGTTGGTTTTGTATCCCACATACAGTTTTGCGGGAAAACCATAGCGGTCAGTAAATAATACTACAAAGTTAATTGTATTCTAATTTATCTATGGAATTAGTAACAGCTAATATTTATTGTCATACTACCATTTCATTGATCAAAAAAGTTAGTTGTGCAGACTGTTCAGTCTCTGGAAATATTTTTTAATTTTAATACAATTTTACAGGAAAAAGACGCTTTGCTAATGACGTGTCCCATATGCCACAGAACTATGATGCCATCGTCGTTGGAAGTCCACCACCGAGTGCATAGGCAGCAACCACTAGAGCCATCACGTTTGACGATTGCAGAAAATTCTTCATCTAAACCCGTTTCATCTGGTTCAAAGCGCAAAGCTGCAGAGAGGTGAATACTCATAAATGAAACTGTGAAAAGTTTATTCTTATTCACTTTATTATGGTGATGGAACATTTATGTTTGCATTTGTAGGGCGATTACAAGAATATCCGAGTTTACCACTCTTGTGGGAGAAGCTGATGGTCCACCTTCCAAAAAGTCACGACCAACATCTCCGTCAATTGTAAGATAAATTGAGTTGACTTGGGCTAGTTAGTGCGGAATAATTTTAATCACATTATCTTTATTCTCTATTGTTACAGAAAAAATTGATCAAAAAGCCACAGCTTAAGAAATCAATTCCTGGTATCACTAAATCAATATGGAAAAAACAACTCGCAACTACGGGGACTGCCCACTGTCGACAACCCGGTTGCACTGCCAGCTTTTCACTCATTGATGACATATACGAACATTATTCTTTTTGTAACTTTACTCCCCGGAAGGTAATTTAAATCTTTAGTATTATTCCTCACGTATGAGGATTCTGGTCACATTTCTAATCAACCCACCTGTTCAATATGTACGTATTTGTATAGAACTTCAGCTGCAAAATTTGCAAGTTTGCTTCCGAGAATGAAGCAGATATAGAGCATCATGTAACAGAGAATCACATGTCCAATGTCTTCTCTGGAGACGAGTCGAACTCTGAAGAATATAGTGATGATGACGACGGTGAATTGTCCAATAATAGCCAAACCAGAAAGAAGTATGAGTCTACGAGTCATGTCTCTCTCCATTGGAGAAGAAGACCTAGTGGGTATAATTTTAATTTCAATTTTCTTATGTGCCATATATTGCATAATTCTAATCCACATGGTTCATGTAAATATTTTTCAGAAAGTTGGTACAAAATCGAGTTCTTAGCAAAGGAAGAAGTAGTCCATGCAAATAAACCTTATATACCAGCTATAAAGTGGACCTTGGAATTGTAAGTACGAAATGAAATTTTTTTTTTTAAATAAAAACCAATTTTGTAAATTTTATTATGACTACTGAAGATTAAATCATAAATCTATTGGCTAATTAGATCATAACAATCACCGAATTGTATCAAAAAATAATAGATGAACCATTTATTTAGTGAATTACAAAATTACCAACTCAACCTTTTCCTCAATCTTCCACCAAATATATTCGAATTATTGGAGAACAAGGAGGCAGATAGTTATTTACCAGAGCTTAAAGTTTCGATGGCTATGAAGACAATGCAAATGAAACAAATTCAAAATAAAAACCAAAGTTCCCCCATTGAATGGAAGAGGTGGAATAGATTCGAAGGAGCCGTTGAGCAAGGTGATGTACTAAGCTTCGCATACTAACAAAAACAGACGATGTGTGATTAATTATTTTTTACGTGTAATTTTGCTACCATAATAATGGGCTCTTTTTACGTATCTTTGCGATTTCATACTTAATAAGGTTGTATTCAAATTTGCCTGTAACCTGTAATGAAATTGCGAGCGTTGCAAAAATTATAAGAATTATAATGCATGGAATACAGAAACATAATGTCACAATGCCGAATAATAACATGACAATACGGGAATTTAAAATTTACGTATCTCTGGCCTTTCTATTTTGTTTCTCAATCAACTAAAAACTTCTCAAAATACAGTAACTAAGAACTGCATAGATGAGATAGAAGGATCAACAATACAGCCTTTTTTGTAGGTATGCCTACATTTTTTGTAGGTGGTCCCGTATGGGCAATGGCTTGGTTGCCAATTCCAACTCCAATGTTTTCACGGGATGTTGATCAATACTTGGCTGTTAGTACGCATCCAGAAATGGAAAGTGAATATTCGCTGGGTCGTCATTATATGGGGAAAAATGTTATACAGATCTGGAATGTCGGCAAGCTAAACAACAAGTGAGTTTTATAGAATTTTCGGTTTCATACAAGGAGGAAAATTACTTCCGAATCATGAAGCAATTTTTTTTTGTTAATCTTGTATACTTATTTCTCACTACCAGAGATGGATCTATCAACGGTGTGCCTAATTTAGCTTACGCTGTTACACACACAAGTGGAACAATATGGTGTATGGAATGGTGCCCGTCTGGCTGCTACCAAGACAAAGTTCTTTCCAATTACAGTTCAAAAATTGGACAGCAGTCTGCATTGAAAAGAATGGGGCTTCTTGCCACCGCGTGTTCCGATGGATGTGTTCATATATACTCTATGCCATTTCCCGAAGAGCTGGAGTCTTTATATCTGGATCGCAATAGGTATTTTTCATTCATATTTTGACAAAACATTTATGCATAAGTAATGGCCTATAACACAAGCTTGGTATACTACATTGCAATTGAAAATAAAATACATTCAGCCTTACACTAAACTGAATTAATTCTTCATTCTAGAAATCGTATTCTCAAGACTGACCCTGTTATAACTTTAGTCGTGAATTCTATAATGTATAACGATGGTAAACAGAATTGGCAGTGTACAAAATTGAATTGGACCAAAGAACGTGATCACGAGTAAGTGTAACTGTTGTCCATTTTTTTTAAACTCATAATTTGTTATTATGAATTGAAATAACAACGATATAAACAGCTGTAACGGATAGATACTCTTAATATTTCAGCACAATAGTTGCGGGATTTTCCAATGGGTATATTGCAGTATGGAATATCACGACCACATCACCACTGTTATTGAAAAAGCAGAAAAACACAATATTTATAAATTCTGTGCAACACTTTTTCGCGCATGGTCATGCCATTTCTGGTATGTATTGCTCCATTGCCAAATTTTTACCTTTTGTGCAACGCTGATTTCGCACCAAATACGAAAGTTCGAAGAGTTTTTCTTTCCTCATAAACTCATCAGCATTAGAACAATTAGAATCAAGAATCCAAATTCAATGACGATGAGATACAATTTAACGAAGTACATCTTTATGGTGTAGCTGTATCCCTCGTTCCTTATGGAGGCAAGAGATTTTTGGCAACAGCTGGATTTGACAGATACTGCAAATTTTGGGATTTAGAGAATACAAGTGGCCCACAAAGTACGTGGAAAAGGGGTTTGGTAGTAGATGGCACTTGGCTGACGCATTGGCCAGCTGTTGTCAATAGTTACGACGATGTTTTTGGGTAAATCTTAATTTTTAATTACTTATTTCATGATTCAAACTTGTTGGATTTTTTTGTGATTATAATTATTTTGTATTTTAGACTGAATCATTCCTGCACGAATTTCATTGCTTTACGAGAATATGGCTATAAAATATGCCTTGGATTATCCACCAACTCTCCAGTTTACGTAAGAATTATTTAACATTACCTCGCAATGAAAATTAGCTCGTTGTTCACATCTTAAATCTATAAAATCAGTCAATGTTCTTTTATATCTGATAAGATGTGTAGCTATGTTTGATATAGTCTGTTTCAGCGTCTGATTATGCCAATGCAATAGCTCATGGGTCTTTAGCGGGGGATGTCCAAACAGTATTTCCTCATCAGTTACTAACCGGAATAGATGCGGATAGATCGGTTGCAAAGAAACGACATGTAAGAATTGAATAGTAGAAGAAAGTGTGAAGAGTAATGTTTATGAAATGTGTTATGTCTTACTTTTCAGTTAAGTTCTTTTATTAAATTTGTGGATCTGTGCGAATCGGATACGTCAGACAATGTAAAACCAGGAAATAGTAATGCTCAAGATCTTGAAAACTCTTCTGCGGATTACAAGTATATGCCAAGTACTTACAAAGAATCCAAAGATCGCTTTGGCATTATATTTTGCGATATGCCCTATGTGAGTTTTATATTATTTTACTGATTTCACTATTTCGTAAATTCGTACGTTTCTTAAAAGCTCTATGCTTATCATTCACTGCGACAAAATGAAATTTATTGTACATATTTCAAGGAAATGAAGGAACCCGTCCCAACGGAGATGCAAAGAAGAGCTTTGCAAACGGACGAATTATCCATGGTGCCTTTGGAGTCATATCCCTTTACCTCAGTGAATAGGGTGGGTGAAGTGTTGCATACTAGAGGATTGAGGAATATTTGTCATAGCCTTATCTGCAATTTTTATCGTTGTAGATGTTCTTGAATTGCATATTTAACATTTACTATTTTATAATGCAATAATTATTACAGGTCTCATGGAATCCGAATGCATGGAGCTACTTGTGGCTAGCGACAGGTTACCAGTGTGGAATAATTAGGATTTCCTGTTTCAAATCTATGTACATTCCCGCAACTGTAAATTCCTTATTACCAAAATATGTAGATAATCTGTTTTCCAATAATAAAAAGCAAGGAAGCTAACTGGGGCATAGGTATACTTCAAGTGTACACTATAAATTATTATTACTGAAATCTCTGCATAGGTAACATTATCAGTTTAATGTACAACTTTATAAGATTTAGGAGAAGAAAAACGACTTTGTAATTGTGTCTTTTACGCTGATTATGCATCTACAAACAGTTTATTAACAACGCTTTTTGTAATGCAAATACTGTGCAAGCCTTCAAGTTGCACGAAATAATCAAATAGGGGTGCATTACCATTATCGTAGAGCATTGAATCGAAATTAACTATTTTATTTATGGAATATTATGATAGTGGCTGAATAAATAAATTATTCTCATTGAGAAGACTGATTAAAAATGTTGCAGAAAATGTATTGGGACACTTCTATCCTGTAATTTGGTGAAATGTAGTTTTATGTGTCGCAGAAAAAAGATCAAAGCTTGATGTGGGTCGTGGAGGCATTCAGTTGAAATTGATAAAATGACAACTAAATTAACAGCATGACATTATCGTCTTTAAAAAATTGTAAAAGATAAAAACAGTCGATTCTGATCAAGATTTAAATTTATAATGGTTATACATTGTCCATTAGGAATATTATCACTAGAACTTTTCTTATTTTCACATGAATAGTAATATAATATATTGTGTATACGTATTATATTAAATATTTATGATTATAAAACATGCCTTGAATTATTTTCATTTATAATTTGTTTAGATGCGTACAACAACAAAAAAAGAAAACAAAAGTTCAAAATAGAACAATAGCAGAAACAGAAACAAGAAGACGTTATTATCAGAATTTTATTTTTTACATGCAGTCCGAATACCTACACGGTTGATCCTGAAATTCATGAGTATTCTATATTCTAAGTGGGTAGGGATTGAAAATAGCGTTTATGACTTCAATGTAAATGTTTAGAGATTTTATTTCCTCGAGTGGAGTGTATAATACCGGTGTTACTGAAGTTCGTTTTTTTCGGCAGCGCCAGTTTCTTTCAAGCGGTCAATTAAGCCGCACCTTACAGTATCAAGTCTGATTTGAATGATGTGTTATATTAGCAATCAGAAATACGTAAGTATGTCATTGTATTTGCTGTTTTTCACATTGTGGCAATAACAATTTCCAATTAGTTAATAACGGTTCGAAGCGATCTGAAACTTTTCAAACAATTAAGCAGTCAAGTCGATGTACAAAGAGAAGTGGAATTAATTTTTAAAAGATTATCGAAATTTTCATGGATCATGTATTTCATATTTTCATTCAATTTATCACCAGAGAATCATAGCCGAATATTTTCTCGCATAAAATAATGCGGCGTATGCGTATGAGGTCAATTGCTACAAATTCTACTCCTGGATCTTCTGCTGGTACATCTGGAAGAACCGCCGGTGCTGGGGGCGCAGGAGGAGGGGGGGAATCGGGAGTGGGAGGATCCGGGAATCATTCGGAAGCGCGGAGCGGAGTGAAAGATCGCTGGCGGATGCTGTACTATCAGATTCGTGTATCGCAACAGAATAATCAAAAGAGGACTACGGCTCGGACGGGTTGCGGAAAGTACAAACTTGGAACGCTTGGTAAGCCTAAAAGTGTTTCCATCAACTATAATAAACCCTGACGCTTCAAAACAAGAATGCTAACTAGATCATTTGTTTCACTGACTCTCGCACAATTGGTTTACTGGAAATTTGAATTTGTAAAAACTCAATTCAGGAAAGATAGAACTTTGAAAATATATAGTTGAAAGAATTTTCTATCTGCAGTGCGTAATATTTTGAATTTGAAAAAAAAATTTCCGTGTCACAGTTTATTTTCAGATGATTCATTAACTAAAGTAATATATTGTTTAAAGGGTTGTAAAAATTATTTTACAGCTGGTTCGGTTGTTTTTTCTTTTTTATTCGAAAGCTTTGATTTTTTCAATTGATATTGTGGAATGTTTAGGATGTAATAGGTGATAATTGTTTCAGAAATGGGTAGCCTTAATCCAATGAAATGGAAGATCCGAACATTTGCCTCCATAGTTGCAACGCTTTTCACCATCTACGTTTTATTCATTTTTAAGAAAACTCATCACGTATCTTTCGATGCTATTATCAAAGATACAAAACCCGATGTGGTGTGGGAATTTGTTGCAGACTTTAGCAATATGCAGAAATTAAATCCTACGATGTAAGTATTTAAGAATTTTCATATAGCTTTGAATGATCTGTAAATTAGATTGATTGGTTATCCGAAATTTTCGTTATTAAGATCAGGGTTGACAATATAGTCTAAAATGATCATATCCTTGGGTGCACATCAGTACAAGATGTGATACAAACTGGGTCATTTATTTGACGGCGGTTGATGCTGCCATTTTACCCGGCACTCGCATAATCGACTCTCTGTCATCCCGGTCTCACATTCAGTAACGAATAAATGACCCTGTGTATTTAAATTTACACGGAGAAGGAGAAAGAGATGTGTGAGTTGTGGCTACTTAATCAATAGCTACACTACTATGCTAATTTTTCAATTTCAGAGAAGATTTCGTAATTGTTGCTGAAAGTGGAAATTATGAGCATTGGAAGTATTCAGCGAAGTATATGGAACATTTAAGTCATCTGCCGATGATCCGAAACCAAGCACTAGGGCACTTTGCTGTTATACCAGGCGTTGGTAATTTTATCATAAGTTCTGAGCATCGCACTTGTTTTCTTGGAAACTGGGGTTGCTGTAAGTTTTTAGTACTACTATAAGTTTCTATTCGCAATTTGTAAGCAACTTAATTTTGGAACACTATTGGTCAGATTATTATGTGGAAACATTTCTGCGGTACAGGGGATAACTGGATTGCCTTTAGAGTATATTCACTTTTATATTCAAATGAACTTTATGTTTATTTCAGTGGACTCTATATCGGAATTCAAATTCCTCGGCGATGGACAGAATACCAAATGCGTTGAAACTGTTCAATATGAATGTCCAATAGCCTTATCGATCCTGTGCCATAAGGAAGTTATGTATCAACGCCAACAGATTATGGAGAACTTGAAACTCCATTTTTCAACTACCAAATAGTTTTGCTTCCACTCAGTTTCACGCCAATGAAAATGAGGCGTTTCCTTTTATACTACAACGTGATTAAATTACTAACTACATACAACTAATAATAAGGTTCAAATCCACTAAATATCAATTTTATGAATTTAATTTTAAACCAATGCTACACTAATCTAAGAATCTTAGAGCGTCGTAATTGATGTTGTCTGAGAAAATATATTATATCTTCAGTCAATAGAATTGAGATTGGTGCTTCGAATGAATTGCAAGGGAAAAGCATTGACTAGATTTTCGCTCTTCGATAATTTGCTAAGAATCAAATAAGCGAGATTTCCACGTCAATTAAATTAAAACGAATGTTTATGTGCCTATAAAATTGTGTAGAATCTTGAAGTAGGAAATTCAAATGAATTTTTCACATCTTGGTTTACGGTTAATTCAGGAGACTGCAACGACAAAAAGTTTTCTTTTTACTTTTCAAAGTGCCTTATTCGTATTTCGTATAGTGCAAATCAGTAATAATAGATGATTCCTAATTACGCAAGAGTAGTAAAATGTGTGTATGTACTTACTGTATTTTCGTCAATCTACATTTAACATGTACGGAATATATATTTTATGTATTTTTATAATCATATATTAAACAAGTTTTTTTTATCCGTAATCATAATAACAATGTAAAGAACCAACGATGAAGTATTTGCGACTAAACGTTTGAAAATCCCGCGAAGACTTGTTATGCCTGTCCCAGGTTTTGCCAAGAGATGGCGCAACACTCGCATGGTTACTTGGCAACCAGCTGAGTTTGTTTTCACAACTTGTCACATTTCACAACCTCAAATGTTCTGCCAAAGTGTCTAACATCGGTTGATCCAGCGAGACGAAGAAATGGAAAGCAAAGATGCGGATAATGCACGGGCGTCTTCGCAATCGGAACATAAGTCCGAGGGTGAGGCTGAGGATGGAGAGTATGAAGACGAGAGAAAATCCGACGCAAATCTTGTTGGGCTAGAGGGTTCGGAGCAGGCACAGACCGCTGCACAGCCAACTTATCAAATTCGACCACCACTTTCTGAGAAGTAAGAATAACCGTGCATTAAAATGATGAGAGACTGATAATTTTTGCCTTAACTAACACGCATCTGACGTTTATTAACAGATTCAAACCTATGAGTGCAAAGGAAGTCATTCACAACGTACTTTCCGATCAACTCTCTACGAGAGTGTATGATCCAAAAGAGGCGCGCAAATGGTGTAAAGAAATTGCTGATACCATTAGAGACAAAGTTAAAGGTATGTTGCAAATTTTCTTGTTTGTTTAGAATTGCTGTTTTTATTCTGACGCCAACTTAACCTCCTTCGTGGCTAACAATTTTTCAGATTTGAAATTTAAGCGATATAAGTATATAGTCAATGTCGTGATGGGAGAGCATCGTGGTGCTGGCGTTAAAATGGGCACCAGGTGCATATGGGATGCCGAAGCTGATAGCTATGCTCACGATAATTTTTTGAATGTAAGATATTTTTTTCACGCTTTCATTCACAACGTACTTTGTCCAACCTGATATTGGACAGAATTGGAAAGTTGTCGAGAGTTTATTTTTTATATAACATTAGATACAAAGCTCTTTCGGCATGGCATTTGTGCCACAAAAACATGAAAACGGGGCTAATTTAACATACGTTTTTATGAAATGTGAATTTATTCATTTCAGGAGTCTATATTCTGTGTCGCAGCAGTTTACGCTGTGTATTATTACTGAAGCTTTTGCAAGTGGTTCTTACTTGAAGTTACGAATATGGATAGAATGTGATTGTGGATGATCTATAATTCTTAGGCCCTGAGCATATACCTAGAGGTACGTCAGTAATAAGTTCTACAACTATGGACGCTGCATGATCTTAACGGTTTTATATCAAGATACCTACTTATTGTAGGACTTTTCTATTCTTGTTTATTTTAAATCATACATCTGTATGAAACAGCCACAAAGTACAAATTGCGCATATTTTTACGTTATAAATGACATTATTTATCTAGAACGGTTCTATCGGTCATTATTTTTCTCATCATTAATTAGCTTCCTCACATATCACACATAATGAAAATGAGCGTTTTAGTTTGCAAGACTTGATTAGTGACAAGTGTCACAAATTAAAAAAAGGGTAAAAAGCTAAAACGTCGGGTATGATCAGAACCGTAGACGTGCGTCGATTTTAAATTATTATTAAACATGTATTAAATATGTCTCGGGAAAATTATGCCAGCTTAGAATGATTTGATTCAGATTTTAGAATAAGAAGAACTGAGACTTTCTCTTTTGTTTTTTCTCACCTCTGCGACACTTATTTTACTTGGACTGTACCTGGAGGAAAAATCCTATCTATAAAACACCTGCAGTTGTGAGAATTTGGTGGACGATTTATGTTTTTATACTTAATATTTTACTGTGCTGAGACTACGGGAGTAAGTCTAACATTTTGATGTTATTCAAAGTGCCTTTGATTATGCTAATGTTTCACATTAATGCAGATGTTTTAATTGATGGACAGTATTATTTTTTAGTTTTATAAAACGCGGATGTGCTATTTTCATTTCCGCAAACTTGTGATTGCTAAAAATGAATGTACAAATAGCATTTATATCGAATTTTCAAAGCTCTATCATAAAATGATTATCGACCTGAAAAATGGAAAGAGTCCAAGCTTTTCTTTGCTACATATTTTTAATTCAAGATTTGCATCGTTGTTAGGAATGCTGGGAATGCTGATATTCTTAAGAATAATGCCATATCGAGAATTTAAGTGAGTATATCTTTTTTTTTTGGAAATAATTAATGATTTTTTCAGTTGATTTTCTACGAAATTCACCTCTCGGTAGGTCGTTTATAGAGGAAGTACTTTGGAATATTTAAATCGAAAAACCGAAAATATAAGTAGGGATTAGAAATAGCAGTCAGTTTATTGATACATGTGTGGGTTTGTGTGTATGCATATATATTACATTATATTACGTTAAAGCGTACATACATTCTCACGCTAGTTACGGCATCGCGCAACAGGTATTGTTTTTTCTGTTTCCTTTTACAAACATACCTGCGACTATTAAGCCTGTCAATTATATCTCCGGATATACGTGCATACCTATATATAAATATTTTTTTTATTTCGCTTATATACGATTACAACCATTAAAATTATTATAGCACCATAATTCACGGCTCTTTATTACCATGATAATTCGTGTATTATTTTTGATTTTTTACGCAATATTTACCTCATTGTTTCATCTTTTTTTAAAATCTTTGTGAGAAACGGTTAAGTAAGGTAAATAAAATAATGATTTGTATAGTCAATTTGCTTTTTCTTAAAAACTACAGACTCGTTGTTAATTAATTAGTAAATAAAATAATACAAAATATATATTGGGAATCAATAATTATAGCCATTATATGTATAATTTTCCAAAAGACGCGATTAACGCGTGGTTTTGAAAGTAAAAACAATTCGTTACGGACTTTGGATCAGATCTGCAAGTGTCTATTTATTGTGTGTGTATATACGTATATTTATGTGCAACAGTGCAAGTGGTTTTGGATTTTCCGATTCGAGAAAATGACATTTTAGCGGGTACTCGTGTATCTTACTTGCGAAACTGCCAGTTTAGATACTAATTAATGAGTATTTTAAATAATATTATATTACATACAAAGTTTAAAACAATTGTGAATTACTTAAAATATTTCATAAAATTAAATTGAAAAAAAGACGAAAAGAAGGGTGTTACGTTTTTGTCGTAATCTCAAACTTAAATAAAAACGGTTAACGTTCATACTTTGTTAACGTCGAGCTTTGCATGAATTTTTTCGACGAAGAAAACGAGAAGTTATTACGAACAAAAAAACTTTCCCCAGCTACGGTATGACCTCATTGGTGCAATTTTTTATTTATATACATAAGGTCAAAGAGTAACGTGATCCTGGACTTACAGATATTTTCTTCGAATTTTCGGGCATAAAATTTTTCAACATCTTGCCGTTTTTCGTCTTATGCATTCATTACTGCGGAATTTTTGCTGAAAACTTCTGTACGTTTGATGGTACTGGACTGATTTAATGGTGAAACCTTGTCGTATAAAATTACGAACATGCACTTATAGAATCAAAATCACTCAAAATAAGATTAAACGACTAAGTTTTTTTTTTAGAAAACACCACGCAATTATGTTACTACGACCGATACGACATATTGGCGTAAATTTGAATGTGCGCCAGGGAAGGGGTGAACTTTATCGCGAGATATAACGAAAGATAATATTGTTTACTGAGGTATAGAATTTACGTCGCTGTAAAATTTACATTAATTTATTATACTTTGATAATCGCGCGAAGCCTACATAATTACGCAAGGCATAGCGCAGCACAGTGGCAAACAAACCGGAACTACGGCTCCTCCGCTACTGCTTTTGCTTTTGCTTTTACTCGATGCTTCGTATTCGTATTTAGCTTTACCCTTCTGCCATCCTCCCTAAAATCAATTGTAAGAAAATGTCAATTTCTATCAAATATCTGCAGCTTGGTCGTAATTGGATTTCTTGCTGACAATTTACTTGGTAAATAGTTGAATATCCGATTTTTATTTCACGCCCAGAGGAAAATACTCACGCTAGACTGCATCATAGCTCCGCCAGACTCTTCCTTCTTGGTAAACTCGGCAGATCCTGGCGGATAGTAAACCGGAGGTCCGGCGTAATTTTTGCTCTGGACTTTCGGTGGCGTATGCGGAACGAAATCAACATCTTTCTTTGGATTATTAAGGTCAGAAGATTTTTGCACCTTCTGCTGGTCTCTCTCTTTGTTAGAAATATCAGCCAGTACGACCCGCTGAAACGTATGAAACGGTCAGTCATTAATATTGAAATAAAGGTACTCGCCAAAAACATTCGTACAGTTTAACTTTTGACGCTTCGTCAACCATTTTTACAGCGATTCCATCCTACCTCCGTGTCCGAGAAGGAAGCCATAAGGTCCTCCAACTTGTCCGGTGGTCCATGTCCGTTGCTGGGCGTTTGCGGCTTCGCGTTCGCCGGATAAAGTTGGACGCCACTCGTGGGGAACGGTTTCGGCAAAAGGACCTCGTGATCGTCGGGATATTTGTTTGGCGGTATGGTCGTCGTGGTGTTGGAGTACTTGTAAATCGTTGTGTTTGTCGGCTGAGGTGGATTTGTCTGCGGAGGTGCAACTGTGTAGTAATTCACTGTCGTGTGGCTCGGTCCTTCCGGCCTCTGATTGTCGGGACCCGGGTACTTGTGCGATGGTTCATTGGCATACGGCGTCCCCTCGTAATACTCCTGGCTTCGATTTATCGTCGTTGTTGTATGAGATTCGGTTTTCGGCGCAGGCTGATTTTGGTATATGATAGTCGTCGTGTTGGTTCCGTGATCCGGGCGGTCGGTATCTGGACCATAACCGGGCCCGTGTGGACCTGAAAAAAGTGGAGACCAAGAAGATGAGTCACTCGCGGAATTCATCCCGTCGACGATTATACGGTCTGAAAAAGTTGCCCGGAAAAATCGTGCCTACCGCTGGTTGGACTTCGGGGTCCATCCCCGTTCGGATAGGTTCCATTCACTTGGTAGTACTTCTCGTTCCTGGTAACAGTTGTCACTGTTTCGGTGTTACTCGGAGGAGGCCCGGTGTGATAAACGATGGTATTGTTAACCGGTTTCTGGACCGGACTACCAGGCGGGAACCCACGTTGTTCCTCGTGATAGTACTTGGCCTCCCTGTGCAGGCTGGACGTCTTCGTCGTCGGCGTCTCCGGTGGCGGTGGACTGGCGTACCTGCGAATCAACGAATAGCGTTCAAACTCCACTCCGCACTTCCCTAATGTCCAAATCCAGTCCAAGGTTCCGAACACCTACCTAATTTGAGTTCCTGGTCCATCGGGTGACGGCACTTGGTAAGTGACCGTCTGTCCCGGAAGTGTGGAATTCGTCACCTTCTGCGTATGAATGGTGTAGCTTTTGTCGTTAGTTCCTCCACGTGGCAGAGTGTAAGTTATCGTCTGATCACCGGGAAGCACAACTCCCCTCGGCAGCGTGCTTCCGTGTATGTAATTTTCCGGCGAGCCGGGAAGCTCGTAGGTGTACGTTTTCACGGTCGTTGTTACTTTGGTGTTTGGACCGGGTGCCAAATTTATCGGTACCGCTGCGTTTGGCGATGGTACCTGGATGTACTCGATGTTTTCGACTTCCTGGGGGGCGTTTAGAGTCTGGTTTTTCCTGATTGTCGTCACGGTACTCTGTACGGGTCTCGGGTCAACGTGGTAGCCTGAAACGTGTTGAGTTTATAGCGAATCTCAAGTAATCGAAGCCGAGTGTTCCACGTGTTGAAGGACGGACAAAAAACCCTTCCGGAGAATTCAACCTGCCAGTATGAATGGCATGGCTCTAAAGTAATTCGAGACTAGTACATACTTGACGACGATTCCTGGACGTATGAAGCATCGCGTTGCTGACTAGCGGGAAGAGGAGACGTTTGCCTCGACCTGGAGGTGGAAGATGTGTCGAATAACTGTGGGATTGAGAAAAATGGGTCAATTTTTTGCTCACACTCGTAGTCTATCCTGTCTTTCAAGTACTCAGTCACCCGCGGTTTTTACTGACTTACCAGTTCTCTGTTTACGGTCGAAGTCTTGCCAGGCGGATCAGGACTGCGATGACGTCTAGTCGGATGCAATTCTTCGGTATAACTTCTGTCGCGAATTTCTTCACTGTAATGGACAAATTTCATTATTCGTTGGACAATTTACGATGACAATTACATGATTGCAGAATGAAATATCGGTTAAAATATGTTAGATTCAGTACAGTATGAGAGGAGCATCGATCTAATTGTATGTAAACTAACGACACTATTTGGCACTAGTCCACAAAGCTAATTGGAAGTATAGCTGGGCAGGGTTTTTCATCGATTTGTGGTTGCTTCTCTTGGTGCAAAGTCTTCTCTAGAATTTCTTCAGTGTTTTCTTTTTCTCACTCAAGATCAAACGATTTGAAAAATGTGCTCGTACGCGTTTCGGCGTAATTATACTCACATTATCGGAGAGCCGGTTGAGTTGAGAACGTTCTCTGACATTGCCCACGAATCTGCAAGATGGAAACATTGATGTAACAACGATATTGCAACGATTTCCGTGTACGTAATACGGGGTTGTTAGGGTTGCAGGGTTACCATATTCAGAAACAATTAGGCTGTTCTTTTGAATAGGCTAATAATCTCAAGACGTAGGTAATACAACAAAGTGCAGAGATCTGAGCTCATAACTAGGGAATCATTTTTCCGACAAGCCTTCAATCACTTCTATACCTACGACAAATGTGCCAACATTTTACGACTATCGGCAAGTTTGAATCTCGATTCGTCTCAAAACGCCGCGCATCTCGTGAAACGTTTATTTATACTGTTTCCCTTGAGAGGATGGAATAACCGCGCGTAGCCTTGATTCAAATCTCCGTTCTCAGCGAGCTCGCAGTCTCCGGTTCGTACCTCGTTGAAGCGGTCACGGAGAAATCGGGTCATCCATAATCGGGCCTAATATGGCAATGCCACTTACTCGCTGGCTGCTGGCTCTTTGACGACCGGCATTGCACGGCCCTGTTTATCGGACTGCGATCTTCCTTACCCTTAACTGCCTTCTATCCTATGCTAAATACCTGCGGAAAATACTTTGTGTCCGCGGCGGTTATTCGGTACAGTTGATACTTTGATACCTGCCGATAACTCTCGAGAATCATTTCGCGGGGTATCAGAATCGGCAGTCGGCCGAATTTAAAGCCAGGTTCTGCTCTTCGCAAAAATATGACGTTTGCGCAGCTATCCAGGCTTTTTGCTTACTCATCATTGGAACTATAAACGGCACGCATTTGATGAGACAGACTCATTCACATGCAGCATAAAATGAAGAAAATCATGGAATTCGTTACATAATTACTCAGCGGTCTTTTCGTGTTCGTATGCAGATATTTATTCTTCGTTATGTCGTGTTTTATGTTCCGCGTCGCGCAATTTTTCATAATCTAACGTCACATCCTCGTCGGTTTTTTGCAGCGTGCAATAATGTATTTGCGTGATTATACAACAAAGGCGATCATCCTCGGTCTAGAATTTCGACAGCTTGATTATGCGGAAAGAAATTTTTTCTATGTATCCTCTTGCGTTTTGTGCCAACTTTCATTGCGGTTTCGGTGAAAAGTTAGTACAATGTTACAACGAACCTCTGTAATCTAATCTTCCACTCGACTTTGTCTGATATAATATATTATACAACGTGGAGTCCGGATAAAATTTATTTCTAGAAACATATGTATATGTATACTATGTCGAAAAGCGTATCCTTGGTCAAGTTTTACTTCCCTCTGATAGCGTATAAGCGATACCGCGTGTTACTGTAACTTCAACCTTCCGACGAAACCTTCATCGTTCAATGCAGACACGAGATTTTTTTCACAGAACAAAAATATAGATTTTGTGATAAGATCTATCAGCGGATATATTTCTAACGATTTAATTTTTAAAGGAATTTGAAAAACTTACCACCGTCTCTTGGGCTGCCATCGAGGTTCGTCTTGTATTGATAAGACACCTGTTTGTACGCTACTGTCTTGCTCTGTCCCGGTTGAACCTGTAACGAGAGAAACAAATAAAATTAAAATAACATTATAATATAAACAGTAATAAGCAGTGTGACTGGTAATCAGTTTAATTTCATTAGAATGATAACTATAACTCAATATCAACTGCGTATCTTTCCAAGCAGCAATAAAATCGCGATTAAAAATCCAATCGGGCCGATCTTATAATCAGTCGTTAATTAGTCAGTTGTTAATTAAGATCACAGCCAGAATTATTGCTGCAGAATGCGGAGAAATATCGAAACTTTGTCCAAGTCCGATGCTCTCATCGCGTACAATAAACTACGCAAAGCTGTACAGCATGTCTCATAAAAAAATGCACACCCGTTGGAACCACCTCGTCAGGCAATAACTAAAATTTTATTATTAGCGACGATCGGAGGTCGAAGGCGCGGCTTCCGAAGAGTCGGAAAAATTCAACAAACGTAGGAGAAAAATGGGAAAGCAAAATTAGACGCGCAGCCGGCTGCCTCGGAAGATTCGATAACCAAAAATAGTCGCGTTTTACGATTGCCCGCGGCTAAGTAACGATCTTTCCTATCTCTTGTGCGCATAAACTCTTCTCACAAATGTACAAACCTGGCACGATCTACAATTCGATACACGTGTACTGATGAATCGAGTAAACAGTCGGCAAACACCTCGGTTTGAAAATAAAAGAAGCAAAATCGTATAAAGAATTTTTTATCTCCGTTTCTTGAGTTCTATTACGATTTTAGAGGCCTCCTAAACCCAGCCAAACTGCATGAGTGAAAAATTTTCAGGACGTCAATCAAGTCGAAAACGTCTCTTGTTGCCATGTGTCAGTCTGCAGTAACGAAAAATCTTGAGATTCTCTATTTCATATAATTTAATCAATATGTTACGCATTATTATCGAAAAGATCCTATAATCTAGTCCTCAGATACCTAATTTCAAGACAGATAAGAAAATTTGAAGAACAATCAGGACACGCGAAGAACGAAACGGTCGTGTTTCCGGTGCTTCGCATTATGCAGAATTAGTTGTTAAACACGGTTTGTGAAACTTTGACGGCTAGGATGTTGGAACCTTTTAAGGGCAGGTGAGATTTCGAGGTAGGTATAAATTTTCCCTGAACACGCGGTAAACTCCTACGATATACGTGACAGGGACGGAATCTCCGGTGTAAAACAGCCGCCTTGACGGTCGCGTTTTTTTTTTCTTTTTTTCCTTTTTTTTTTCTTCTTCTCCCTTCTACTTCTCACCGCTTCCATACTGCCGATGGAATTCAATGGAATTTAATCAGTTAGCGAGCGATCCGCCAACGCAGCCTGACGTATCAACGTAACGCATAGCGTATGGCAAAGAGGTCGTGAGTCCAGTTGAGTCGGGCCTCTGATATGTACCACTTGACTCTGGTCTTATAAGGTGCGCCACAGAACTCAGATCTACCCACACAACGCTCTCCCATTACTTACTACGCTCAGGCAACCGCGAAAGAAACTAAAATCACGCTAGAACAACTGCAGCACAACTTTGGCTCACAATCAAAGGGATTCACGCGTGCTACCCTGAGGTTATTTAATGGATAAAATTCATGCATGTATTTGTGTATGAAATTTGGACGATTTTCTTTCACTTTAGTTCTTCATACTTTCAAGTAGCTTAAAGCTTTCACGTGTACTCTCCAATTTTATATATTTCCGGAAAACAATCATCATCGATGGTCTGTGGATTCAACTTGTAATTACAGATTACTTGCAAGATGGTACCTACGCTTGGGACTTATTTGAACCTGCCAATTATCCAAAAAAGGTTGACGACGGGCCGAGACCAATTCTTGAATTTACATGCAAGTGGGCTTAAGGAGGTTTTATTCATTTGGACCAAGGTTGTAGGACCGCCAACGCCTCTGGAGCTTTATAACCCGAGTAATGGCTCTTTTACGAGCAGTGATTGCATCAAGGTTACTTCGAAAATACTTCTTTCACTCTGTGACCGACGTGTTCGTAAATTTATCACCATGGAATTGTTTCCAAAATTATTCACCTCTTTAACCGAAGCTTCTGTAAGCTTTTACTCTATGTTTTGCAATTCACTCAACTTTCATATTATTCTTGCTATGATGGATGTAAATTTTTTCATGAAATAGTGTTTCTTCTTCTTCTTTTTTCTTTTTGTTTTTGCATCGTCGCTTTTTGCTGGTCGCGTATTTGCAGATTCGTATTATCTTGCCACAGCAGACTGCAGTTTAGGTATTATTAAAACTCTGAACGTTATATTCTTCTGAAAAACCTGCAGGCGAAGCAGGTCGCCAAGTTGAGTGAAAAAGAGACTTGCCATGTGCTTGAATCGTTTTCATATTATCGTCATCTCATTTCTATGCGCGACGAATCTTTCGCAATCCGTTGTTTTGTCACATTTCTGGCATTGCACGTTTAAACAGTCGTCTTTCACGGTCGAATTCGTGATATAGAACGTATAAGCTGGTTCATTTATTCATATTCAATCCGAATTTCCCTATGTGCATAACGGATTTGAATGACAGAGATCCATTTGTTAATTGTCGTATTTTGGGGAACAATTGTTTATTCAATTGGAGGAGTCGTCGGAATTCTTTAGTAATAAAAACGCGTTCACTTACGTTCTGCAGTTCGGCGTCGAGGACTTCGAGACCAGGAATTCCGCTGACTGCGCCACTGTTTCCAGTCGTCACGTACTTTTCTGTTGTTGTTGTTGTCGACCTCGTTGGTGAGATGGTACTGTAAAGATATGAATGAAATTCCTGCGTTAAAAATCGAGCGAATTGAGGAATAAAAGCGATCATTCATAGTGGTTTCGACACTAAATTTCCATGTAATTGCAAAGAACAACAAGTAATAAAAAAAAAATTCATTTCCATCAATTTTCACGGAAAACAAATCACCCGCAGCTACACCCATACCCATACGGTAAAACGATGATGCAACTTCGTTACCTGACCCTGCATGACCATGCAACAAACCGGATGTCGATCTGGATGTCTATGGTATTCCATCCAGATACATGCGAAAGGTGTTTACACATTGCGTTTCCGGTTTGTTGTTGCTGATTGAAATTGATTAGATGCCGCAGTACTCACCGACCCTCGGATACGATCCTCGTAGTGTTTGCAGGTGCTCTGTATTCAACCTGCGGGGAAAGGGCTCGCCCTCCGCGAACCGGAGTCGCGCTTCGCGAAACGCTGGTTTGCAGGTCTTCGAGAAGTGCGTCTGAAAGAATTACGTGCGAAAGATGCGATCGAGTGAGTTAAGGCTGTCTTATAACGATTGGCGAGCAACGAAAGACGCCATTCTCCGTCGATCGAGATTTATTCCACTATTTTTCGTTTCCAGCTCACCCAAATTGTTCTCCAGATTATGCGCCGTTGTTGACGAGTGGTTATGGTGAATCTGACCATGTCCTCCACTATGGCTAACGATTTTCCGGCTAACGTGCGAACTTTCTCTGACCGTCGACGCCATCGTGCGGATTCTGCAATTTTCAAAAATAGGGATTTCTCAATTACGACACAATAGTTGATATTTGATCATCAGTTTTTCCCCCCTTTTACTTTTTAACCCTCCCGAAATCGTTAAGGTGTAGTTTTTAGACAGTATATGAAGCTGGGTCCGTAAATCGACTGAGAATTTATTTTACCGAAGTTACATTGAATTCTGAAAGTCTTCGAAGGTTGAACCGTGTGCAGAGTATTCGCTTGCGAAATGGGTTCTTCTTGTTGAATTATTTTCTTTTTGCTCGTTTACGTTTATTCGGAATTTGCACATCTCGAAGAAGCCGTTTTAAAAGAGCCCAGCTTTCGCGATTTCTATTCGGCCAAATCGCTTCGCACCTTCAGTTTACATTTACATACGTAACACGTCACAGGAGGTGCGGAATCAGCGTCGCGAGAGTTTGAAATATGAGTTTATTATTTCTTAAATTAACAATTTCGATACGAGTTCACTTCGGAGTGGACATTTGAAAAAATTTATCGCAGCCGTTTCCATCCGTCCTTTGTAAACGTCGGTAACGCTGTAGCGTTGGGACAGTGCGTAATTGGCACGATATTAATTGGCTGGACCAGCGTCAACTTTTTCTCTCTGCAATGTGGACGCTGCGGTTTTAGCGAACATTCCGCGTCATCGCCGAGATGCGCGATGATCCGTCGTACATATAAAGCATCAATCGTGTGGCACGCTATCATTTAGCTAGAAATAATAATTGTCCTTCGTAAAGATGTAACCGTCTACAATTACGCAATAATAACTTCAGTGCGTCATCTGCCTCATTGCGGTGCGTTTATACTATAATAGTAACAATACTGATGGAACAGCACGTATCTATCCTTAAAAATAACCGCGGTGTAATCGATTTGTTGTTCATTGTTGCTATTTTCATACGGATCAATTACGCATGAATAAAAGGTGATCGCGAATCTCGTCGCCAGGGTACATTGATTAATAGTCAGGAATTGAATTCCTTTTTATTCAAGACGATTTATCGTGTTCAATAATTGGATTAATTAGTTATTAAGTTATTAAGAATACTTTACACACCGAAAAAATTATACCTTTAAACATAGTCAATTTTACTCTGAAATAATAGACGCTAAGTACAAGGTTTTCTTGAGTGCATTTCTTTACGAAATGCAGATAATTAACATAGTGCATTATACTAACGATACGCCGAATACGTTCTAATTTAACGTGTTTAGCGATAAGTTTCAGTATAAAGATAAGGACTTCCACTAGTTACACTGGGTAAACAATACCTGCAACCCAATATCGGGAAGTACCTTTAGTCAATAACAAAGCCTACAATCTGAGGATTTACTCGCGAGTAAAAACTTGAATGAACACTTCATGCATCCCGCCCTCATTAAGTCAGGACATGTCATCGCTTCAATCTTACACCGAGTAACAAAATCCTCAAGCTTTTCTAGTGCAAATGATAAATCGGACACCGCGCTACGCACCAGGAGTATAATGCCCTGTTTGTGCCACTCGTGAACGGTGTCTAACTATATTGTGCACACTAACTCGACGAGTATATTCTGCCTCAGTGTTACACTAATTAGAAGATATACATTCGATATGATAGTAATTTAGATGAGAATTCATCAAACGTTTCCAGGATGTAATTAAAAGGCAGTACAATTTGCGTCTAAAACCATATACCGAAAGTGGAACAATACTTTTTCGACGCAGCACGTGGGGCTCGGGTCAACAACTTGTCGGATACCGATTTGACGCGTTAAACGGATTTCAAACATTCAAAAAAAAAAAAAATTAAAAATTTTTTCAAAAAAAAAAAAAATCTTCTCACGGTCGTAACAAGAGCAAATAGTTATGCGAATTTTCACGGTATTTCAAGCCTTCGATTTATTACGGATAATTATAGCATGTATCAAGCAACAGTTGACCGTTGTGTGTAAGAGCTGACAGTATAGGTATATAATGAGTTGAAATATGCATAATATTATATGGTTGGAGAAACGAGTCTTTGCAGAACAGTGGCTATTACGAAATAAAGCACGGGTTCACTTTTGGATTTTAGCTCTTGGCTGTCGGCTCAGTTTTGTCATGCCTGCAGGTTACTTTTAAACTCGGTGGACTGACTCACGGATTATTTTGCGCCGTGAACAACTGCTGCTAGGCTGCAAAGGTTGTAAAAGAAGGACAAATAAAACGAGGTGAAGATTATCCCTTAATCGTTTAGGCGCGTAAACAATAAACTAAAAGAAGAATAGATTAACGATATCGTCAAATTCCTGAAATCTGTTGACGAATCTCTAATATCCATACGTAACGATACATTTGACAATTGGTCGATGAATTTGTCATTCGCATAATAGAACAAAAAATAAATAAAAATATTTATATAAACATTGAGAAACCGGTTGAAGAAAAGGGACAAACAGACGTTACGAGAATATCAAAGATGAACAAGTTTTTTTTCTTCTCTCTCTATCTCTCTCTCTCTCTCTCTTTTATGAAGAAACACCACCTACGTGTAATTTTACTCATTCGAGCCACTACAAGGACTGCTCTAGTCATTGAAACGTTCGCCTTGGCCTTCGGAGTCGTGGTCTCTGTTCCTTTGCATTGGAAATCACGAAGAACAAATCCTGGTGACCCAATTTCAACAACCTTCGCGAATACGTTCGAAATTCAAACGTCTAGTATAACCAACCGGAAGGTGCAACCTACGTACATTATACACGTATTTAACTACGCCGTTCACTGTATTAAATTCGCATTGCCTAAGACTTCCTGTCGTATATTACACACATAAATATTCTCAGTTTCCACACACGCTGCCAGCGGGATTTTTTTTTCTTTTTTTCTTTGTTTGTTTGTTTCTTTCTTTGTTTTAGATGCAACATTAGCACGTGCAGAATCACGTGAAAGGGGGTGAAAAAAATTAATGCAAGAGACGAATCAAATGAATTTCTGACAATTTAATCACCTGCGCTGTATAGATATCAGTCGGTTATATAGTTAGCGATTGAAAAATAAATGTTCGCCTTTTAGTGAGATTTTTTTATTAGTCTACGTACTATAAGTGATATATATAACGTAAGACGCTTACGTAGGCAGCGTTTGATTTCCATATACGTATTTAAATCGCGAATGTCAATCGGTTATCGTACAGAGTTGATTATGTGCTTGTTCTTTTTCTGAATCCTAATTCAGTTTTAGATTGCTTCGCGGTTTTCTCCACGTCGAAGCCATAAATTTTTTCCAGCAAGTATAAAATAAATAATACAATCTACGCCATAAATTCCCCGTTTGTGTACGAAGAATCGTCGACAGTGAAATGGAATAGTTCTGTGTAACTACGAACATGAGGATGCGGTAATCTACGTTCTCGACTTTCAATCGAACTCTATAAAATCGCAGAATTGATTTTGCACAATTTATCATTTTTCCAGATATTTGCAACACGCTTCTCGCACTGCATAATGTACGCTAAAAATTATGTTCAGTGTAGACTGTAAATGCATAAGCTTAAATCCGCACTCGCGGTTTCGCCGTATTTCCATCGGCTTGTTTTAGGGTCGGGGCAGTTGATTCTAAAATTAGCGAACGCGTCAGACTGAAATCTTAATATTTACGTGAACCGAATTCAGCACATATCGTCTACACAGATATATACGCGCGGTACGCATTTCAAACGCGTATTTTCTCTGCTCTTCGTTTTATCATCCGTAGTAAGAATGTCGGCCGGAACGGTTGACCTTCAATCCCGTTTGAAAGTGGTCAAATAGATTTTGCAACTCAGCTTGTAATGCGAATACCGAAACTCTACCGCTCAGGAATACTCAAAAATTCTTTTCACCCATGATGCATGATGATATACGTACACGCCTTGCGAAATGCAAGTTAGGATTACCGCTTCGCGTGCTGGGAGAGAAAATTCATTCTAATAATTTTCTAAATTTCTAAATTGTTTAAAAAATTCAATTCATCTATCATCGACCTCCGACTCTTTCGTTGCTGTAAAAATTCACAAGTTTTTTCTACACAGTAATTATCACAGACAGCGTCGAATTTTCGTCATTAGTCAAATTTTACGCACGTTAATCGTTTGATGCGGATTTCGTTTCAGTGTTTTGAGTAACAGTATGAATACGTATAGTAAAAAGCTCTAGAGTAAAAAAAAACAGAATTTAATATGCAACAGCGATGTCGAGACCCTGGCTAGTGGTATAATTTTATGGTAGGCGGTGAAGAAGATTTCTCGCTATTGTAGGTGGAGCCTGGATTCAAGTTTTTATTTTTACGTATTTGCCAGACGTCTACGATTCTTCGTATGATGAAAATATCGCATGATATTCGATGGTCGTAGATCAGGATTCGAGAAAGAAGAACGTTTTTCAAACGAGCGCCATTGATCTTATCGAAAATAGGTTTTAAAAAAGAAAACAACAGAGCACGGATCATCTCCGATGAAGAAATCGATCCATTATTACAAATGAAAAAATAATTTAAAAAAAAAAAAAAAAAAACTAATATCTAGTCGTAACTTTTCTCCACGAATCGAATGTGAGTAATACTTGTTTCTCTACTTTTTAATTTTTCAACTGAACTTACGACGCACTTCGCGCAATGGACGATATGCGAATTGAAAACAAGTGCGCATTATACTAACCGTTATTGGATTGCTGAACATATCGCCACGGAAAGCCTAATTGAATAGAATTACATGTAGCTTCGTGACAACCTCGTGTAATCGAAACCATCGTACGTGCGCGGCATGTTCTTTTATACAATTAGATAAAATTAAGAACAATACACCGATGCTGGATAGTAATATATAATAATAATAACAAAGTCGAGTGATTTCGTCGCCGGAATATATTCGATGGTCTTATCTCTCTTTTCGTCTCGGTGCGCCCTCAAGTCGGTTAAATATAGCTCACCTATATCCTAACTGGGCTTTATTTGCTGTGTTTAAAGGTCCGTACAGACCGAATAAAAACCGGATACATTCACTTTCGGGTCTCAGCGCGCGCCTCCGAGTTGTTAGCCTCGGAGATTATTTTCAGCTCATTTTATGATCTTGAAAGAATCGTGCAGCTCGTTCCCCAAACTAGAGAGATCCCCGGCCCTCCGTCAGGCAGCGGCGAGACTCTCGTTGGATGCCTTGTATTATTTATTTATTTATCCCGCTTCTATCTGTCTATTCAAATTATTCCTATTCCGAGTTTTCCCTCGTCTGACCGGATAAGAACCCTTTTCACACAGTTTTCCCCCTTATCTCCGGCCAATTGTCAAGACGTGAAATTGTCCAGCGCGGTGTTATCTTTATCGGAGACAAACCGATCGAGATATCTCCTCGCACACGCACGATGCTGGGTCTTAATGGTGAAATTATACGGCCTCGTTGTAACCTCGTCTAGCTTGGTTCGTAAGATGATTGAACTGAAATTTAGTGGAAAAACTACGCGCGCCACGCAGTGTCTAACTACTAACTTCAACCCCGGGGTTTAAAAGTGCAGTAAAGTGAAAGAGCCGGCCGATATGAAGCTCGTTGAAATTCCTCCTTTCAAATAAGCTCTTCCTCGAACCGACATAAATTTTTGTGGTTCAACTTTATGATCCCCGTAGCTGCTTGTGCGTTACAGACTGTACGAACACCAACAGCAATCTCAGGTTTCCTCGGCTCAGACGTGCCTCCACATGTGGTAACCTGGCACCGCATATTAGCATCTTTCGCAAGTCCGTTGCGATTCGTAATTTACGAACACAGGGTACACGCGTCTGAGTCTCAAATTGCTTAGGAAGGAAAATATTCGCAAGTTATCTCCTGTTGTGTATTACGAAAAATGTACTCGAAAACCCGCAGCATTATTGGTACTCTAAAACCGCGAAAGAAACGTGTCGTTTTTTAATACATTATACGATGTGAAATCGCGTGTAAAACTGCGGCGCGATACTTCAACACAGACACTCACCTCTGTCAAATATGTGACAAGTTGCGTATAAGTAAGTAAATAATCCGTAGCTATGCACGTCCGCACTTGTAATATTAATATATTGGCACTGATAAGTGACACGGAATGAAAATCACCGAGATGCGGTGATTTGATAGTGATAAGCCGAGTATTAATTACTGCATAAAAAGTTTTCTGATTTTATTTAAAATGAAAAAGAGCCGCGCGGCGACGACGAAATTTAAGCTACAATTCCGCGTCACACGAACCGCAGTCCGCCAACGACTGGATCTTTCTACTTGGCGTTTGGCAGGCTGCTCGCCCTCCAAGAGACTAGTGACTGCTTTAAGCCGTTGTCAGACCGCATGCAGGTTACATGCGTTATGCGCCCACACGCAGCATCGTCGACGGCTTCACAATTCGCAATCCTCGCGGTTTTTCTCAGCATCGTACTTATTGGTCAGCACCTCGGTTGACGCAACGTTTGTATTCACGGCGATGAAGATATAACGACTCGATCATCGCTTGAAACTTTCGATCTCATTAACTACTCGCTGTTTACACTGTTTTCTCAATCGTAACCCGCAGAAAATACAAAAATGAATAATTCTGAAATCAATACAAATAACGAGGCACGGTTGATTCCATTTAATTTTACTCTCAGCGCGTATTCGAGAATTACGTCCAAATCGTAATATTGTATTACTACATCATCGATATCTTGAAAACGTTCCTCTTCTTGAGCGAGATTGTTTGTACAAACACATTTTCACGACGTTCTCAGCGATAAGAATCAACGAATTTTCGCAAGTGTTTTTTGCCCAAGATTCAAATGTTGAAAATTTTTTTCAAGAAAATTTGTAACCCAACAACAACTCCGATTCCGTCTGAACGGTAAAATCTATTTTCAGCATCTAGTTTCACCGCGTGATTATTAAAACGCCGTGCCAACGGACTTGAGCAAATTCTCTATGAGCGCACGTTTTTTTGTGTAAATATTTCGTAGAAGTTATATTTTTCTTTCAGCTACAGCCCAAGCTGAGTAAATTAATCATATCCACTGTTAGCTCAGCAAAGTATTTACACCTATACGTATGCTTGTAATACTTGTCTGTACAGCTATAGGTATGCAAACAGCCCCGTAAAGTTTATGCAAAACTTGTCAAATTGTTTGGCGAGGTGCACACGTAGTTCATCGTCAGGTTGCATATTCGAAATTCCAACATGTGCCAGGTGCTTATCTTTCTCGACCTGTGATAAACCTGTGTACATAAACATGTACAGCTAATCTTGACCAATCAATCGTGAACACTGCACAAGGCAGATATCATTTGAAATTGTTGACTGATCACGATCGCGTCATTCGATCAATACAATAATACAATAAAAAGTATTTTACGTTCACATTCTATTACAGCGTGCAGTTTCGGCTTGTGTGATAAAATATGCTAATCTACATAATGTACGCGTATTGTACGGATATATGATAATGCGACGTACGGCCATGCATGACAATATAATGGAACGGAATTTGAATATTCAAATTTCGCGCCATGCGCGTTGAAATCCCGCGTGAGCAAGGGTTTTTCTAACATTGCAGTAAACGTTTTTATTCATCGTAACTATCGATGACTAAAAAGTTGCACGTTTCCTTTGCAACATGTAGAAAACTCTGACCGCTTTCTGCATTTGCAAAGTGTACAGGGTAAAATGTAAAATGATTCACGGCGAATGCATAAAATCTCACACACCCCCCCCCCCCCCCTGCCACATTTCGATCGCAATTAATGTGCATATGACACAGATCTTTATGTTATAATTGCCATAAACGGTTCGATACGACGCAACGCTTCCCCAGCTGCGATGACAGCGTCGCTATATTTCTACCTTGCCGTAATTCTTCAGACCGCAATTCTCGTCGTATTCTACGTAACTATCATTATAAAGAAATAAACAATGACTTCTTAGGTACCTACGTGTAGTAACGTTTCTAGCAGCTCTCACATGCCTGCTATTTGCCCTCCCCCCTCCTAACCAATCAATGAATTTCTCAGTCACAGAGGCCGGGACTCTTCGGCTTGCCAGCTACAGAGGTTAAATCTGCACCATAATGATCATCTCGTGTATAATCCGCGGTTTCCTTTGTATTATACACATATTATGTATGTAGGCACGACGGATGATATGATGCCTCTAGGTTCGTCTCGACGTCGGGCTGCGGGCAGCTTCTACGAGCTCACAGAGTTTCTCTATTTTCGGAATGTCAACCGACCGCTTCGCCGATGACGTAACCTCGTCGGCGCTAACCTCATCCGCAGCCTGTCCCTGACGTCATCCACCTGTACTGAACGCCAAAACTCGGGCTTCGGCACGGGGAACGGTGCCGGTGCAGGTATTAAGAAAATTCGGACCTTCCCGAGAATTCATTTCAGCATCTGACTATCGACAAGATTCTCGGCTGGAGACCTCGAATCGTATTTCAACGACATTTTTAGCTGAACGCATTTTCAAATTTCAAATCGATGCAGCAAACATTCGAATCGTGATGTATTATGGCTTTTGCGACGAATATTTGTTTCGCTTCTTTATTTTTTCACCCGTTTTTCTGTAATCTTTTGTTTATAATTATCGCCGCATTCTTTTTGAAGTTCTTTGCATTTTCGTGTAAACGTCTGCAGAATAGACGGGCCGGCCACACACCTGGAATTGTCACGGAATTTTTTTCCCGAAAATTTGTGGCCTCCTAATAGATTTGTGTTTCTACGTATTGAAGAAGGATCATTCTACTATAATGTTCCAACTTCGGCGGCCTTGGCGTTCAATCGTTTAAGCACGAGATGAGTTTATGACGGCTGTCGCATCCATCAATCATCATAAACTTCAAACTTCGTTGCGCTCGATAAAGTTACATATCCAAAGGAATTGTGTCTCTTACTCTATGATAAATCGGGCTTACTTTTCGCAAAAATAATTATAAACATTGGCTGTGGGAAATCGGCAGTCGGGATAAAACAAATGATTATGAATAAATTCTGCATTCATGATCTTACTGTTTTGCCTACATTCTTCAGTAATTACGGCTTAGTTAACGATCTGTTCCAAATTCTCAATTTTTATAGTAAATGGCAGGGTAGCGCCTTACGTATTATTCAACGATACGTAAAAAGTTGACCAAAGAACTCCATAAACACAAAAATATGCTCTGTTTCGAAGGAATTTGTGAAGATTTCCGTCAGTTTACTTGCATAATACGTTAAAAAAGTAGTTTGTCTAATTATCAAAGAGTGGCGCATCTTTTTACACTAGTTCGTGGCGTCATCTGGTAAATTATTTATGTTCCAATATTTAAAAATTGTGTATAATAAGATTCTATGAGAATAAAGCGCCAATTATATTCGTCCACTATAAAAAAAAAATTATGAAAATAGCTATTTTTTTGGTTTCACATTGGCATTGATTTTTTGCCCTGATTTGAAAGCATCTAGATTTGGTACATCTGGCCACGTTATCGAAGTACTTGATCTCAATCATTCCTATCGATAGTTAAATATACACACGGTTCAATTGAAGTCTCGGCGATTTTGCTAATGTTATTTCGCGCAGGATTCATTCTTGAGTTACACACGGGCTTTCGATTTGTCGACGAATGACTTATACTTTGCATTTTATTGAAACAAATATAATGTAAATACATAATGAATAATATAAATTAAATTACAGAGAGAACTACAATGCAATTTTATCTGTAATGTAATAGAATTTTACTAATTAATCAGTTGCCATTTCTGAATTTAATTTAATCGCACCTAAGTCGTAAGGAATGACTGATGCTCTAATAATTTATCTAAAAGAAACAAAAGGAAAAATACTATCAACATTCATGTCAAATTACAACCAATACCACTAACGACGAACTTTACAAATAAATATTGGCAGTGGACTTCTTCGTAGATCATAATTCTCTTTCCGATGAAAACTACGGTTTCATTAAAAACTTGCAATGTGTATTCGCTCAAGGGAATTTTTTGAAGATAGTCTTTAACGTAGAGTTAGCGACATAAGTTTTATTTAGTAATAAATTGATCTAATAATTTTTGTTGATGCGGTCAATTTGCGACTGTTGAAATAGCAATATATATATAGGCATATAATGTGCATAGTATAATATTACGAGTAACATATTATGCTATTTCGGTCTACATTAAATTTACATATACAAGGGTTGCGTATTATAGTTGTTACGATAGGATGACTGCATTAATCAGTGGTTACAATTGTTTATTTGTAGATACAATTGATCAATTATGTATTGATTGGAAGCAAGCAGAATGCCTTGGCTGTGCTCCATGTGATGCAATTTTCACCACTCAATTCTTCTATACTCCATTCCCTCACCACCATTGATTATTTTTCGGGTCATCAGATCTGTGCAATAGAAAAATTTTACCAACACATTTTCATAAACATTTAAAATTTTCCGAGTTGTACTTTCGATTTAACAAGTCCTGTCTGTAAGTCATGTGACATGAAACATCGAACCATTTTAGTGGATGAAATGCAATTTTAGTAGCACCAAATTATAGTTTGGCAATATTGATATGTTGAAAATAAACTTTCAATCATTTTTAGTTTAAAATAACATTGAACAACTTACGTTATCGACGTCATCCTCATCGTCGTCGCTAATTTCATCACCAAACTCAATATCTTCGTCGAATCCATCCTCGACAAATGTAACAGTGTCGTTGATGCGAACTGTAAAGATAAAATACATTTGTCACATACTATATCAAACTCAATCATTTCTCTGTTCATGATAAAATGATATTCAAACAGATTCTAAGAACACCGGACGGAAACGTACGATCATTAGGTAATTAAAGATATGGCTAAATGCAATTTTTACTCTATAAATTGAATTAAAATTAAAAGTCGTCCCAAGTTCTGCAATGATTTCCATCACTTACCACCCTTTAGTTCAATCGCAATGAAAATAATCCACGTACAAACAACGAGTAGCCCAAATCTTACCTGTTTCTGGAAATTCTCCATAAGTTTTGAGATTACGAGCTTCGTCAGATGTATATTTGAGAATGACGTCGGCTTTGGCATCTTGGTAATCACGAAGGCCGATCAAAATAATGTCACCTTGATTGATCCATACTTTTTTACGAAGTTTTCCTCTGATGTGACAAAGTCTTTTAACCCCATCAAAGCACATCGCTTCCAGCCTTCCGTTACCAAGCATCTTGGTTACTTGCGCGTATTCTGTAAAATAAAAAATATGTGAGCATTTTTATTTCATTATTTTTCATTCACGACTACTTTGTTCGTGAAAACAAACATTATGCAAAGATCATAACATTTCTTCGAGTCAAGGATCAATTTGTTTTGAACATTGTCAGAATTTAAGTCGAAGAATAACATTATCTCGGATAGATTAGCTTACTCGAAGAAGTAAATAGGCTGTATGATAATGCACATGAATGTGTATACATGTGTTTTTACTTGCCTTGGCCATCTTCCTTGAATACCAGCTCTCTCTTTTCAGTTTCATTCTCGTTCTTACCTCTTCTCCTGTTTTTACCTCCCTTTCCTAATAACAAAAACACGGATCATATCACTCGTCACGAGCATCATTGGCGATGACGCATTGGATGAAGAGAAAATTATTATTTTTTTTTCATCAAGGTGCATCGACTATTTTTAACGCCAGAATGACACTGGCAGGTTATACCAAACTTAACCACATTGTTCGATAAATCGTGCCAGTCATTCGATGTTGATGGGAGGTTAATTTGTGGGTTACTCGACTTGAAATGATTTTTAAAAACTTGCTAATACTCTGACTTACCCTTATTCTTCGGCATTTCTTAGTTATTAACTCCAATTAGATGACGAATTAACAAGTATGTTCAACTTTAATGAAAATGAAAAGAGCACTGTAGCACCATGCCAAACCCCGCAGAAGAAAGAGGACTACTCCGTGGTCAAACCAGCTATGAATATCGTCCGAAATAGCAACCTTTTATCTGTGAATAAACTTCTCCAATGCTAATCATATAATTATTTCAAAAATATGAATTGAATTTTTTTTCTTGCTTCACGTGTCTTCAAAACATGATCGGAAATTTGTTTATTATCTTGTCATTTGACTTAGTTCATACATGAGAGGGAAATTCGAAACTCATTCAAGTTTTTATTCTTTTATCAGTATTTTTTTAGTGATATAAAATAAAAAGATAAGTGAAAATATAGACTAACGTCATCATTTTTATTATCATATTACGTTTTATTTCATATTTATTCACGTTTTTTGCTTTCAATTACAAAAATACGGTGTGGAAAAATCATGCGAACTGACGCGAACTGCGTCTCTCTCCCATTCATGCCTTTATAACAAGAAAAATTCATCGTCAAGCGGCGCCCTCTGCGTCTACTCTGGCACCCGCAACTCAGGTCGGTACGCAGAGGCGACAAGAACTGATGTCGATGTTACCATCGCTCACCGCGTGTACCCGGATAATGCAGAGTCGAATATTATTATGCCTATGGAATGACGAACGAGAACGGACTGAAATTTTAATATAACCTCGTGCGGACGCCGCATGCTTTTCATCTATGCAAATTCATTTGAGCAAAATTCAGCAATGATAATCCAATTCCATCGGACCGATAAAAATAATATTATCTAAGTAGATGCGCAATAGACACACACTTGGTTTAAAAGGAATAGAGTTAGAAGACTTTTCTTGATGCAAATAATGGGAGAATGAGTCGATAAAGTTAATCAAAGGATAAAAATATATGGTTGTTCCTATATGCATCTTATGTAATTTGTGTACATACATATGTTTATTACATAACCCATACCGTTGACTGAAGATATTGTCTTCAGTCAAGGCTAATAACTTGATTGCGAACGAAGATGCAGCTGACGTATTGAACTAATTTTTAACTTACGCTAGATTTACATGGTTTTTAAAAAATATAATTTATTTGCAGCGGAAAACGCAGACCTTTCTACACAAAAATACTACTAGTAGACAATTGCTAGTTACATGCTGAAAGTTTGAAAGAAAGAAATTGCAGTATCAATCCAATTGCTGGAACACGCAATCCAAGTATGCACAGACAAAAGGTGACAATGATAAGTAGTATACAAATATATAAGATTTTGCCGAAGTAGAGTAAAGCAATCGAACGTAATTCAATGTTCGTCAATCCCTCTGTTCACTCGTAAAACTTTTTCGAAACGTCGTATAAATTGATGACAATTTTAAATTGGACATAAAAACTAAAGACTGATATTACATAGACATGATTTTTCCGGATTATTTGTAATCGAATTCTTATCAATTATCGCCAATTATATATGGATGGTTTCATGCTAAACAGTTTATCGCTCGAATGAATGCGTCAAAGGTCGATGCAAAAAGTTTGGACACGTGCAGTCTTTGAATTACGATATCTCTGTCAAAAACGGATACAGAAAATGTCGTAAGACCTTTCGGAAGCCTCAAGAGTCTTCTACTTCCAACAAATCATTGACCTTGTCTAACGATGAGATAAGATTCCGATGTTAGCATATCACCAGCTATAGATTGGAAATTGTGGTTTTCAATGTATCATTTTATTTTGCAGACAGTTACAGTAAGTACAATTCGTTTCGTCGCCACTCGTTGGAGTATACATGGAAACCCAAATAAGAATCAGAGGCTTGCTCTAGAAAATACTCGTTGTTGAAATAATATTCATAATGAAAGGGGTTCGGTCTTACGATCGAACGAAGCCATCAGACGAAGCTGAATATTTGAAAGAATAGAATAAAAATTAACACTATTTAGTTCATAGCGATTTTACTGAAAAACACTGCGCATGTAAAATACTTGTCTCCTTCGGAAGATATGTTCAGATTGAATAACGGAAGGGCGCTCGAGTGCAAATATGGCGAATATCAATCCAAATATAAGGTATTTGGCCTCCGTTCAAAAGAAATTGAATCGGGCTGGTATAATATACCAAATAACTTACTTTTTACGGCATGGGCATTGAAAAGTCCACTTTTTGTGGCAGTTTTCGTTCCGTAAAGTGACGCTTTATACAGCAGCGAACAGAGTTGCGGAATAAAGTCTCAGGGTTATAAGTCTTTACATATCCTCAGTCAATGATTGATGTATGGTATATCATTGCCCTATCTACCACTGATTATCATTAAATGCTTGAAATGTTTCAATTGAATTACAGCACACAGGATGCTAGCGCGCAAACTAGCCCTGATAAAACTTCACTTGAAGTTATACAATTAAAAGAAGAACTCCAATTATTGCAAAAAAGGGTCGACTGTCAGTTGCAAACACATTTGGAACAGCAGCCGAATGCGGAAACAGCGAGCACAACAATTGATAAAAAATCTCGGAAAGGTTGTACATGTAAAGGAAATTACTGCATGTACAAAACATGCGATTGTGTAAAAAAAAAGATTCCTTGTGGGGAATTTTGCAAATGCAAACTGGCTAAATGCCAGAACAAGGTGAAATTAAATTTAAAAAAAAAATCCCAGTTTAAATTTCAATCTTTCTTGGCTATTTTAACGCAGACTTTTAATTGGTTCTTCTTTAGCCTTCTTTAGTTTTTCGAAATTCACCACCGGTGCATTAAAATCTGAAATAAATTCAGTTTCAATTCAAACAACCATATAATAAATTCGTTTCAGTTAACTATTGCTTACCTTCTGGAGGCAGTATTGGTTCTTCTTTAGTCTCGTTTTGCAAACAAGAAATAGATGCAACAGATAGTTCAAGTCGAAAACTTTGAGGTGATCCGCTGACGGGCGTACGAGGTAATTGCCGCGTCGGCTTCATTGGATCAATTGAAAGTTCTACCTACGAAGAAAAGATGAAAAATGAAACATTAGCAGCTTAATAATATATATACTATTTCAGTAATCATTTTGTCGTCATGAATTTTCTTCTTACATCGTCGTCAGAATCTTCTCGAATTGGTGGTTTGCCAAAAATTTTTTCAGGGTTCTTCGCTGCGTTGTTCGTTCTGGTGTGAGTGGGGTGAAACCTATCGTCTGGTGATGAGTCCGATCTATAGCTTAAATTTTTTTTGGAATCACCAAACTGAAACGTAGCATTCAACTTGACATTGTCTGACGGAAGTTCATCTTCATACGCTGTAGAGGTATCTGGACTAAAAATACTCTTTGCTGCCTTTGCAAGATTCTTGAGGTTTTCATTAGACGGACCCACAGCACCACCCATAACGCTCGTCTGATGATTGTCTTTGAGCGTAAGTACAGACAAATTACTCGAGACATGGTCTGCCACCCCAGCCAGCGTGGCCTGAACGTTTGGATTCGCGATATTTTCTTTGTTCGATTCCTGTAAATTTATCAAAATCATGTAAAAGTAGAAAAGGTATCTGTATTCATACTGTTTCGATTTTCTTCAAGTAAAATGTTTCAATAATATTTTACATAGCATTGTGTAAAATTCTGCGTTAAAATAGCCAAGAAAGATTGAAATTTAAACTGAGATTTTGTTTTAAAATTTAATTTCACCTTGTTCTGGCATTTAGCCAGTTTGTATTTGCAAAATTCCCCACAAGGAATCTCTTTTTTCACACAACCGCAAGGTTTGTTTATACATTTCCCTTTGCAAGCACATCCTTTCCCAGATTTTTTAGTTGTTTTTGGACTCGATGTTGCCGTATCAGGCTGCTTTTCCAAATGGGTTTGCAACAGACGGTCGACCCTTTTTTGCAATAATTGGAGTTCTTCTTTTAATTGTATAACTTCAAGTGAAGTTTTATCCGGACTAGTTTGGGTGCTCACATCCTGTGCGTTGTAATTCAATTGAAACACTTCAAGACTTTAATGATAATCAGTGGCAGATATGGCAATGATATACTATACATCAATCCTTGACTGAGGATACGTACGTTGACCACGGTATTATATACAGGTCCTGCAACGAACGTGGTGGGGGGTGGTCAGTTCCCGTCCCAAGGACTTATGGACGGAGCGTAAGCTAGGCATAAGCTAGGCTTGTTGGCGAGGGGGGCGAGGGGTATGCGCCTTGGGGAGAGTAGTTGGGGTAGCACGTCGGTTATATTGATGAGATAAGTTTTCGGGCGCCACGTTTAAACGATTCACTTTAGGCAGTATTAGTTTTTCAACGTCATAAACTATTTTCTCGAGTTGCATAGGTATGTACGAACACAGCTTCAATTCTTTTGTATAAGAAACTGTGCAGGTATGCACATTTTTTTTAAATCCAATTTTAACTCCGGCGTACATTCTACAGAGGTGCAAAGCACCTGTACATAGAACCAGAAAGTCAACGACCAGAATAATACTATAAGTATAAATGTATATGTAAAAAGAAAAAAACAAAAAAAATAAATAAATAAATACAATGACATAATGGACAGAAAACATCGCGTTGAATAATTCGTAAATTATTGTATACCTATAGAACAAGTGTCGGTTTTAGCAACCATAAATATTATCGTTTTTTTCGGAGGAATTTTATTTATTGGATGAAAATATTATTAATTATAAATTGAATAGGTCCTGAATTGTTGCTATTTGTCGTTAGATGGAATGGAAACTATTTAATTTCGTTCGTTGAATATAATTTTCCGAAGAATCACGGTATTCAGAGTTGGTAAAACCGGCCCTTGAAAGCAGATTAAGCTTCAAATTAATAATCCGTTATTCTCTACTTCGACCGTACATTGTTGTTTTGACTTTGAGAATGATCTGTTTTTGCAGTTAGGCGCTACACAATAAGGCATGTTGTATTATTCTGAATTCTCACCTTCTGACCTAACCTATGCAATAATAACAAACAACCCACAACTCTGTCAACGCACGTCGTACACATTCGTGTGCGTTAAGTCCGTGTTGCCAAGCGACGCGAGCGGTGTTGTCAAGTGTGAATCAGAAATTCACTGCGACAAAATTGTTGTTTTCAAGATTGATAATAAAACGTCAACCGTTTAAAAATTCCTTGTTTATGGGGTTGATAGGTGGATGATTATCTTGGAAAGTTATACGCAGTTAATCAACGTAAATCAATAACGCGATTGTACAGTTTTACAGAGTCGAAGCTACGTCTTAACCTCTAAAATTGTGGAAACTGCGGATTGCAAGTGAATACGCAACAGAGATACTCGGATTGTTCAAGAAGAACGGGCAGCAATGACGACACTTATACATGACGATGATATTTATTCTGGATACAATGACTATCCCTCGTTATTCAGCACTAAGGATTTGGATCAGGACGAATTGTATCAAGAAGCGATCAAAGCCAGCTACGCAAAACGGCCCATTGTAAGATTTCAAAGTCTTTCTTACCTGAGTAATACTTTACCGTAATAATGGTATCTGATACACTTTGAAAGATGCATTAAATCTACTGTGATATCGTATCATGTTTCAGATGACACCAAAAAAACCTGGTACTGCTATGCGACTTGGAACTTCGAGCGGAGTAAGTCATACTTCGCTACGTTATTATCAATGCACAATCCATGATATATCCTCTATGAAACCTATCTGCAAAGTATTTGTTACCCTGCTCATTAAGAGCACGGTTTGTTCAACTACTAAGCTCAACGCTAAACATGTGCAATTGTTCCTGGTTTAGTTTCACAGAAATGGAACTGGAATGATCGGCCGGCCAGGTACAGGTCCGAGACCAATGACTGCGGTGCGTGGGGCTGGCTATACCAGCAGTAGTAGGCAACCTTTTGATCCATTGAATATGAACAGTAGTTCAAGAGGCCCTGCACCACCGTTAGAAACTGGTAAAGAGGATACGTAAGTGATTTGTGTTTGGAGATTAAGTGGGTTGATTTAGCTAGATTTTTGGGTTATTTTAAGTGGACGCATTATTCCTCTTGAATAATTAATCACTATTTCTAGACCTGAAGAAAAGATAAAGATCGCAGAACAGAGAATAATGGAATTGATAGAGACTTCTGTGCAGGCCATTTGTGAGAATAACCCTCGTGTTGCCCTTGAGAGAGCGAGAGAAGCTTCGTCTAGGGAACGAGCTCTTATACGTTTACAAGAACAAGCCGGGCTCAGTGACAATCATAACGTTGATCTAACATTCGCTGTGAGTCACAGAATGAATTTTCTGTAGTGAGTGAGAAAACTGAACTCTTAGTGAAATTGGTGATTCTGTAAAAATACAATTTTATTCGCAGGTACTTTTCAACTTGGCTAGCCAGTATGCTAATAATGAAATGTACACAGAAGCCTTAGCCACATACCAAGCAATTACTAGGAACAGAATGTTCAACAATAGTGCGAGATTGAAAGTAAACATGGGCAACATTCATGTCAAGATGGGGCAGCTGCCCCAAGCAATAAAAATGTATCGTATGGCTCTGGATCAAGCTCCTACAGCTCAGAAGGATCTCAGGTGAACACGAGACATTCAATTACAGTACTTATTTAAATTGCAGATGTATTCCAGTGTATTACTTTCACGGATTTAATTTCTAATAACTCGTTGTTCAGTTAGTAATTGTAATTACCTACTAACAACGTAAAACTATTCGCAGAATAAAAATAATGCATAACATAGGAATGCTGTTTGTGCAAATGGGTCGCTTAGAAGAGGCTGCAAACAGCTTTGAATGGGTGATGCGAGAGAGGGCTGAATTCAAAGCAGGGTTGCATGCCGTACTTTGTCATTTTGCATTGTCTCATCGAGACAAAATGAAACGAGGTTTTTTAGAATTGTTAGAAGTGCAGCTTAACATTGATCAGGAGGACAAGTATAACATTAACACTGTGAGTTGAGCGTATGTAACGAAACTTTGAAAATCGCTTAAGTCTTAGACTCTGTTCTATCTCTGCACATCAAAAAATACTTATAAATGTCTTAAAATAAACATTATAAATATTCCTTCTGCACTTGACTTATAAACTGCACATACTATGAACAAGTTTAATTCGTGTCATGCTTCGCGCACCCTCAGGCTCCTAATAGAAATTTACCATCCCGTTTGCAAAGATTAAAACTCGTAATTCATGTCGCTAACAATATTTAATGCTTGTCTCTTGCACCACTTTAATTTTTGTCAATGTTGATCCATAGATAACTGTCACACATCAAAATTTCGCAATGTTTTATAATGTTCATAGAAAATATTTTTTGTGTAAGAACAACTTAGAGCACATTAAGTTGATGAAGTCAATATTTGTAGAATTTATCCAAATCTTTGAATAGATGTGATCTAACTTCACGTACTGTTCAAGAACGGCTGCACTTGACAATATAATCTCGCAGAAATTAAGTGTGAATTTTTTTTACTCCTATCGAAATCCTATTTCAACACGTATAATCAATGTTTAGGAAGATGTCATGGCAAATATATTGAATGAAGTGATTAAAAATGACGAGCTATCAAAGCTGGAAAAAGAGATGAAACAAGAAGCAGAGAAAACTATTCTTACTGCCGCAAAATTAATCGCGCCTGTTATTGAAGATACTCTGTCAGCTGGATTTGCTTGGTGAGAAACTATACCTGTATATAATTTTAGTCCGAGTAAACTTTTGGATTCACGTGTCAATCAAATGTAATGCAAATGGAATTGTTGGAGGGGAAATATTTACTCTCTTCAAGTCATGTCCTGCTAGTCCTACTCCTTATTTATAATTCATCAGGTGCGTTGACATGATAAAATCGTCTGCATATGGACCACTGGCAGCTGATCTTGAAATCAACAAAGCTATGGTATTTCTACATAACAGAGAAACGCAGCTTGCCATAGACACTTTGAAAGTCTTTGAGAATCGTGAAACCAGTGCAAACAGTGCAGCATCTACCATGCTATCATTCATTTACTTTCTGGTAATTTTAAATTATGATACATTTATATCGCCCATTGATTACGCAGTTGAGATCTTTTTAGCATCTTGTTCAATCTACTTTCATGAATATCATTTCTCATTACAGCAAGGTGAATACGACCAGGCCGAAAGATGTGCAGAAACTGCTCGTCAGGCAGACAGTTACAACGCAGCAGCATATGTAAATTTATCAGCGTGTGCGATCAAGAAGGGAGAGTTGGAGAGGGCAAGAGAATATTTACTGTGCGCTTTAGACAGCGATGCAAGCCACGTTCAAGCTCTTTATAATCTTGGTTTGTTCTATACCCAATTCTACTTGTCTTATTGATTCTTCAAAAAGCAGAGTTGCAACATCTTATCATCGGAATACTTTTCATCCAGGATTAGTTTATAAAAAGCTTCACGCCTATGAGGAAGCCGTGGAGTGTTTCTGGAAATTGCGGAATATTATTCGGTATGACCCCCAGACGTTATATCAGCTTGGACACCTCTATCAGCTCATAAATGACACCGATCAAGCGGCGGAATGGTACTTTTTCATTTCACAATAGGTTTTTGGAACAGCTTGTATGAAATATCTGTATTAACGCTACTTGTTAATTTTGGCAGGTACAACCAGCTGCTTGGCATAATCCCATCTGACCCTGGTGTTTTACAAAAGCTAGGGGAGATGTATGATACGTTGGGAGACAAACAGCAAGCCTATCAGTTTTACAGTGATGTAAGAATTAATTATACATCATTACGAGTCCACTTTGGTGGCACTGTTGATTAAATAATGAAACAATTAATAAAAAAAAGCTGGCGAATAAATAATTGCCGAAACATTGTTCCAGTCTTATAGATATTATCCAGCAAACTTTGAGGTGATCGATTGGCTGGGTTCCTACTTTATATCGATGCAGGTGCCTATATATTTCTATATTTCATTTTATTCCATACTTTCTTATTTCCATCACCGACAATTGTTGATTCTCAGGTGGCAGAAAAAGCGCTAATATACTTCGAACGAGCCGTTGAATTGGCACCTGATCAACCAAGATGGCGGCTACTTGCTGCGGCATGTTTAAGAAGAACCGGCCAGTTTCACAAAGCTCTTACAGAATATCAAGACATCCATAAGAAATTTCCTGAAAATATCGAGTGTCTTAAGTTCTTAGTTCGACTGTGCAGTGATTTGGGTCTGAAAGAAGCACAGCTCTATGCGGCTGAGCTTAAAAAAGCTGAAAAGGCTAAAGAGCTGAAGGAAAGACAGGGTTCAGGTCGCCCTGGAACTACAGGTGAGCTATTAATATCGGTCACTTTTCAATTCCTAAACAATCATATTGAACAAAATGTTCAATTAAATTTATTGGTCGAATTTAAACCGTCCTGTCCGAATCCAGGCTCACGGCGAAGTAACAGTGGCACTTCTTCACGAGCTGGTTCTGGGCTCAGCATCAGGTCGGAGCATCAAACCAGCCCTACATCAGGGAGGAACGATCAGCAAGGATTGTACAACGGAGGTGCGGTTAGGGCGAATCGTTTGGCCATGCTTGAAAGTCCGCTGGAATTCACACCTGAGACAAATACGCATATCAGTAAGTTACTCAATGATCTTTTGCTTACATATTTTCTTTTAACGGCAAAGCTGGATTACTGTGAAATTTCTTATTGAGATGTAATTGCATTTGTCTCACGTGGATGGTTACTTATTAAACTATCAACATATTTTCGATTCTACAACCAGCAAGAATCCAGAAAGGTTCTTTTTCAATCAATAAAAAGATTGCATATTGATTGATGATAATTGTAAGTTGGTTCAAGCAATTTTTAATGTGATCTTAGAACTCGTACCAAAGTTTAATATACCTACTTTGGCACAAACATGGTCTAGGTGCTTCAGTTATTACAAAAATTATATTATAATACTCCGGAATTTTATACAGAAATGTTTTTGGTGTGTCTAGATTTCTCGTACATTGAGTTGCATACCTATATCTACTATTTCTCTTGCACACACTGCGATTTCAATGGATACAATTTTTCCATTGAAATTTATCACCTAAGTGGGGTATCTGAACGATATGTTTGATTTATTTACAGCTGAGGAACTGGAAAAACACAAGATTTTTATTAATTATAACTCACCATTACTTACGTAATTTGTTTTATTTGATTATTAAACCTAATCTTACAGGTGTCAAGCGAACCAAATACTTGTTCACGTCATACGAAAACAAGCCGATTAACGGGATTTGTACAAAAGCCAAATATCTATGTACACATAATTTATCGGGCCGTAAATATATTCAAGTTATCTTGTTACTCAAGGAAGACACACAACTTATTCTACCATTTGCTAGTCGTTATTTACTAAAAATTACAATCGTTCGAGGTAGCAAGCAAGCATGATGTTTACTATTTTAACCTACTTTTTTAGTCATCATTGTCTGATGGAATAGAGAGCTTAGATTTTTATGCAGTCGCTTCGAATGCAGATGTCTTTTCATTACTCAATTTATCATTTTCCTAATGAATCGGACTTTGTTTCCAAAGGTACAGTATAAATCTATTTCTATTGTCAAAACGGTATTAATTCCTCTGAATTGGTATTATGTATTTGCAAAAATCCGTTGAACATATTCTCTAGAAATATTTCAGATTATCCACTTTAATTACAGCACATATCCTGCACTGATTTCCAGTGTGTCTGGGCAAAATTATTTCTTCAAGTTGAAACTAGACTAAAACTTTCCATAGTTGATTCTGGAATATTCCGCTGTAACCACGTCTCGTGACTTCTATCTACTAGTATAAAAAATTTGATATCAAACACTCCGTTACGAAATTTTCTTTTCAAACACATAATATTAAAAATATTCTGCAAGCCTTAGTATCGCGCAAACATTATCAAAGTAATGATTATCATTGCAGCATTGCACAGCTTCAGTTGCGATTGATATTAAACAGAATGATGTATACACGCTGTTTGATGGCCCTGTATTATTACCTTAATGGATTGACTAGATGATAGATGTACCTAACTCGTCCACAGAATCTATTCCTGGCTCGCATATGTCTTCTTTAACACTCTGCTGATTGTTGCAGTGATAATCTTGCGACGCAAGTGAAAATTTTCCGCGCTGGAAACACTTTTAGCTTCGTTTTACTGGTTCTTTTCGTTTTCTTTCTCCTAAATAGACGACAAAATCCAAGCTCTAATTTTCACAGATACTTCTTATTCGGATCCTGTCGGTCCTCTGCCTATGCGCCCCATGACTTCTGCAGGGAAGAAAGACGAGGACTTTGGCGACGAAGAACTCGGAGATGATCTTCTACCCGAGTAAAGACAGCAATACCAGTATTTTGAAACGCTTCAGAGAAGGAGCATTGGTGAATTTCGATAGACCTATGTTTACTTCATCCCGCACGGTGCCTTGTAGAAAAGAGGTATTACATCAGTTATTAAAACACTTGGTAAAAGTAGTAATAATTTGTAGCTCTGTATACCTTACATATAGCTTGAATCTGTTGTGTCTGGCCTAAGGTCAAACCTCGGTAAATTTTGTGTCTGGTAATAATTTTTAAGAAATTCCTTGACCCCTTCTGTTGTTTCTCTATGTCAAAAGCGTGTAGCGTTGTGAAAAGATTTCTAAAATTATGGAAACATTGGTAAACCTTAAGAAGTTTGGGAGAGATAAGTTGACATGCCTACAAACAAGAAATTGTAGTCCTTCCTATCAGTATGTCAACACCCTGCTCAAATGTGAGTGAATGCCTGTAAAGACTGTTGGACGCGTTTCAAACGTTGCTGATCCAGTCATTCTGTGCAAAGTTCTCTAGAAGACATTATGGTCAATCAGTTGAGTGGGAAGTTTATTGTTGTTTGTATGAAATTAGTTTTGAAGTTTTGATCTAATGGGTTAAGTGAATAAAAAGGTGATAATATTAATAATTGGCCTAATAAAGTTGCCGTCGAGACTATTCGTTATAATTTCACGGTTTATCTGAATGTCGAAGGAATATGATGACTCACAATAAGAAGGCTTTTCTCAGAAACTTTTCTCGGAGTCGCGGATTTGAGAGGATTGATCAAGTACTGAGTTGGAAGGAGGAGGTAAAAAACACACTACATACGAAAGTTTTTTTTTCTTAATGTGCGATATAACCGATGTACAAAGCATTTTGATTCTTTTGCACGGTATGTTGAAAAAAAAATAATTCGAAAATTGATATTTTTTTTCCTCTCTTTCTAAAGTGAGATATATTTTTGACGAGAACAATTGGTTCGATTTACGCGTTAAATGTTACAAATGGTAATTTGTAACGATGAAATACTAGTCAGGGTACTTCAAATATATCGAATATATTTCTGTCCGCTGGCAGAAGCATGGCAACGCGAAACAGATCTCAGAAGCGATATAAATAATGACCGCGTCTATATCAGATTAAATTTATTGTCGCCGGGATGTCAGACGTACGTTTCCCGTATGACTTCGTTATCCCTTAACAAGGCTGCAAGCATAATATTTTGACTTTCGATAGTATTTGTAAGAAGTATAAATAGACCAATATACGTTTTACTCTTACATTGATTTTGTGATTATGATTATTATCTATAATTTTCATGCCGTTGTAGAGGAAATGTTTTTGCACCTTTCTGCATGTACGCTGTGAAATCGTGAGGAAATCACGATAATAAATGACCAATCAAAAGAATCGATGTAACATAATTATTTAGAATTATATCGGCGTCGTTTTCGTAAGTAATAATTAGTCTACGAAACATCTTTACAACCTTTCGAAATCGAATGATCTTCGGCAATGTCAAAAGTTCATACTCTCGGAAGCCTGAGTACTGATAACATGCAATTTCTTCTCTAGGGTCAAAGATTTATCGTGTATTGTGTATCATTCCACTTCGCTCTAATCATCACGCGCACTTTGCCAGTATATATGCCTATGCATATGTATAACTATACATACACGCACGAAGTATAAAAATCGCTTATCAGAAACAGCCGAGTTATTTTATCCAAAATCTGAACAATTCTTTGGGATTTTTTCACACTTTGGAAATTTATTAACAAAACAGAGAGCGACTGTGAGAAAAATATTTATTCATCAATTTCAAAATTTTGATTCTAGCAAAAACCTGACTGACTTGTATTAAAAAAGTAAAACCGCTTAAGGTTCCTTGCTATAAAAAAAAAAAAAAAAAAAAAAACGCAGAAAATTATGGAATATCGAAGTGAATCTCGTATCCAGGACAAGAATCGACTCCTCAATTTTTGTTAGAGTGATCGTCACCGTATCATGTCTTTTATTAGCAACAATGAGATCCACTCGACTAAATGGTTCGTTCGCTTGTATCCAATATCATATCGATATCATTGACAGATTGTACATACTGTATGCGTACGATAATACCTACCTACACTATACGAGTGCGATCTGCAAATTGGCCAAAATCACATCTGCCGTCCGTTAGAAATATTCCACAGTTAATAATACATCGTCCGATGGGTCGCGTGGATGGAAATAGCCATAAATTGATACGAGGGTTGCCTCGATACTTCAGCGACTGCTTTAGTCTTCCTACGAGCAAGATTCGACCGGGTTGGATGTTAAAGTGTCGCGTGCGAATTAACCCCGAACTTCGCGAATACTCTTGCAAATTGCCGTACCCACCGCTAATCTTCCAAGTTCGAATTTACCCGCGCGTGACGTCGGCGTCGCCTCACTTCAGACTAATCGATACGAACGGCTCCTTGCACGGGTCCCGCGTGTCTCTGCCACCTCCGGCTTTCTGCGAAAATCCCTGATCTCTGCATCTACGCTAGTTTAAAGTGTAGCTAACAATAAAGCGATGAAAAATGACGGTAAATTCATCGTTGAAAAATTCTGAAGATCACGGTGCATGAATCGGTAAGTTATTCTTGTAACAAATTTCCTATTTCTTCTTCATTATACCTACGTATAGTGCATGTAGGAAAGAAAATAAAAACGAAGGATCAAGACTGGAGTAAAAATCGCAAATTTTACCCGTTTTTCGTTTATTTTATATCTCACAATCTATATAGTATAGGTACATTTATAATCGGGCTGTGAGGGTGCGGATGAAATTCAACGGCAGCCGGTGATATCTGCTTCGCGTGAAATCAGCGATACGTCCGAAGTGCGAACACCGTTGTGGAAAAAAGGGAAAAGGGATATTCGAGCCGATGATGCGTGCAAGGAGGGCAGCCGGGCATCCCGTGTCTATATTTAAAGCGGGTTTGCTGATTCAATCAGACTCCATTCAGGCAAGTCGCGTTGCGCCAATATGTGGACCGATGGGGTGACAAACCGCGGATCTGACGCTGCATGCGATAGGATTGAGCGACTTGCGCGTCACGCTTCCTTTTCTCATACTTGAGGGGTCAGACGCAGTCAGGAGGCCGATAAAAGCGATTTCTCGACGATTTTTCACGAAGAGGCACTTCGGTTTATGAATATAAACATTTATATACATATTGGGGTAACATTGAACTTCGTTTTGATGTTTTGCATTTGTTAAAATAAGGATTCGTTCTCGTGCAATTTACACGTACACGATGCTGATCGTGCAATTACGATCGTACGAATGATTTATGGGACAGCAGTTTTACACGTTCCGTATTAAGTAAGATTACATCGCAGGGGTTGTAAAAGCCAGATATAAGTAAGCACGGGTAATAAAGGCACGTATCTCGATTAGCGCGGAAGGAAGAGGAAAAAAGACGCGCAGTTATGATGCGTTTATAAAAGATATGGATGGATAAAGTGAAAAACGAACTGCAGCTACGAATCACAGAAAAAATCGCTTCACTGCTCCGTAAACAAAATTTATTTTGATAATATATTTGTTCACTTTATTATTAACGTCGAACAAGTACGCAAATCGCTTCTCGATACCGACACGGTGAAAAATATTGTGAAAAATTGAAAATAATCCCGTTATAGATTATTTACGTATATATTATACGTTCTACAATTTTTCAATAGTCTCTTTTGTGAAATTCCTATTTCGGAATTAAGCACACTGAATCGACGGTATCCTGAATTGAAGCTAAACGAAACATGCAGATTGCCTAATTTGTCAGTAAAATGTTTACAGACCGACAGTTTTCGAGTATACTACACGAGACAAGAGACACCGTATGTATAACCGGTCCTAATGGATATGAACATTTGCACGGACAACTATTTTCTGCGTACGCTGAAATTTTATTTTCATCGATAAAAAATGGACAAGTGAGATAAACTGGCTAGATGAAAAAACAAAGAGAAAAAAGAAAAAGCAATTCTGAATTACGAAAATTCACAAATTATAACGTCAAGTTCAATCTGCTTTTTAGAAAAAAAGTTTTCAAGAGATAAGACAACAATTTTGCAATTATACTCCCGCTTAAAAAAAACGCGCATAAATCACGGCTGATGTATATATTTCGAGGTCAAAGGGTTGTAAGTCGAGTTCGTGGCGTTGATCTGGAATTTCCGAACATTACAGACAATTACATTAATTTTATATATTTTCTCTCAATATATGATTTTATATCATATGTATTATGTTTTCCTTTATTTTGCATAAAATTTTTATGCGTTTGTACGATCGATGACACGAATTATTATTTTTTCCAACGTTTGATTGCGAACGAAGCTGCGGCATTGAAGACTTTGATCCCCGAGTGTTTTTTCTGCATTTATGTTATTGAAATTTATTGTTATTACACTTTTTCGCCTCTTTCTTCGACATTAATCTTCATTTATTTCTCATCTAATTCGTACTCGATTCATCGCTATAATATTTCCTGGAAATTAATATTACAAGATCAGAGAGGAGTGTGATAAAATGATCGAGAATCTTATCTGCGTTTGTTTCTTGTCCGCGTAACGTAAAGTGACTTTACATTTTTAACTTGATACGTATAATAATCATACAAAATACGAAAGAAACGAAATCTTGTAAAGGATAAAGATATGGTGGTTTGGATCTTGCATATAGAATACGCACGCACACACGCGCCTGCGTAAAACGGTTATCAAAAGGTTACCCGTCAATTAAAACTCTGATATTCTGATGGAAAAAACATAAATAAATAAAAAAAATTAGCCGCATATCACATGGTTTCAACGAAACACCGAGGGGGGAGAAGGGGAAGCAGAAGTTGAGTTACGTAAAAAACAAACGAAGAATGAAAAAACATTCCTCTACGTACATAATAAACTACAATCTTTCTCCCTCTTCGCGTCTGCACTCTGCACGTTGTGTGAACTTAAATCGACCAAAAAGATTATAATATCCGATGAGCATAATGAGTGATTAGTATAATGCATGTATTAGAGTATTATCGCAGCGTTACGAAAACTTGTTGTATATATATATATATATACACGATAGAAAAAAATCCCCGCCCATCAATTTATAATTCCAAATGCGCGTGCGGGAAGAATGTAAAATAGTAAGAAGAAAAGGAAAAGAAAAAGGAAACTTAGTTTTGACACATTTTCTCCAGCTATATAACGTATAATTACACAATAAGTAATTATAACAATATATATATATATATAGCGGAGGGTGGTATACGTCTGCTATATTGCTCATTACGCGTTAAATTGAACAGTAAATTATAATTAATGACGTATTTTACACATGAAATAATGTTGAAGTCGATTTACATGTATCGTATGGATATAGATCCGTTTCGAGATCTGTTCGAGAAGTTTCGTGAAAGCGAAGCTGATACGCGGGGCTTTAATGTACGGGGATTAATTCACTCATCGTCAACGATAAAACAGAAAAATCGAGGTAAAAATTGCATCGTTAGCTAACACGTCGACTGTTGCAAATATGTGCAAGAAATAAAAACATACGTACTTGATTAATTAATTCATGTGCCACGCATTATCCGTTTTACATATCGACCCTGTAAACGTACTCTGCGTGTACGCGACATGTCACACTTTTTTAAAAAAAATTTTAAATACAGCGCCTGTTTGAGTTCCATTTTCAAATTTTTACCGTTTCGTTAGAATTGATTTCGGAACACGATGATATTTTTTTCAAAATTTTAAATTGGTGATTTGATGATAGAAAATGCTAATGAAATTTATAAACAAAATTATAGTAATTTACTACCGTCAAATGCAAATTTTATCACCACAATGACTCTAGATTTTCAAAATCGACTTCCAGCATTGTTTCAGGATACGTAATTTGAATGTTCGCACAAGCGACGAAGTCGAAGACGACGAATATTACAGATGCGCGATGTGAAAAGACCGAGTTTGCTTCCATCGCACACGATTTTTTATACATAGCAAGAGTATGAATGCGTTTTTTCACGAAGCACGAAATTGAGGTTAGGGTCAGATTTGTTCGCGACAGCGCATGCGCGCAGTACGGAACAGACCACTTTCAACTACTAGGACTAAAAAGTGATCCTTTCAGCACTCCGCGCATGCGCGTTAACAGAATCGCTCGACTGCCGTGGACACTGGTATGTACTTCGTGTACGGAAAACACGCAGGTAAAAACGCGTAAAACGTGCTCGCGTTATTCAAATACATACCCAGAGGCTTGGCGCGGATAATTGTGTGTAACGTACGTATGTATGTACATGCAACATACACACACATACACACACACACACATTCATGCGTGCAGACAATGTAGATACGCAAAACGATATCGCATTGGCGGGGAATTGTCGTCGCGTATACATTAAGCGTTGAAAAGTCGTGCGAAAATTTTTGTCTACCCATCCATTTATCCATCCATCCATCATGTGGTTTTTGCACATGCATGCCAGAGAGAGAGAGAGAGAATTGAGTGTGCATAGTAGAGAGGGAGAGAAATCGGCGAGGCAGCGAGGAAGGAAACGGGATCGAGGGCGGCAGCGGAGGCGGCGGCGGCGGCGATGTGCGAATCACGTATCGCGCCGATTGCGAGAAGACGGTGGGGATCGCGGTGGATGCAGGCCATAAACCTGGAGGCTCGTCAGTTTCGCGTTCATCTCCGAGGACGGTGGTCGGTCATTTATAAGTTGATATTATTGTTACATGTATGTACAACGTACTGCGTACACACATATGCATACATATATCGTATATATTTGAACGAAACACTGCAGTAGCTTTCGAGCTGAAGAAACAATCGAAAAGAAAGAGTAAAAAATAAGAAGAAGAAACGAAGGAAAGATAATATTCACGGTATACATGTATCAGCGTAATACCTAATAGCTACAAAATTTTATATTGAAATACAAGGAGAAAATCTGCACAAAGAGAGAAGGAAGATTGTCGCAAAGAAGGGAGAAGAAGACAACACCCGTCTGTTATATATATACCTAATAAACTATATTCACGGTGAGTTTCGATTCATTCATTCATTCATTCATTCGTGTCTTGTTCTATCATCTACAAATTTACCACCCCCGTAATGTTTCATACACATATAAAGCACGTGTGCGCGTGTTTTGCGAATTTCGTGCATATATAGATTCAAATATTCATAATGTGGTATGTATATAAAACACGTACAGTTTTACCTCCACGTAAAGCGTTATTACGGGCTGACTGCCGGTGCATGCAATGCAATGCAATGCAATGCAATGCAATGCAATTCAATGCAATTCAATGCAATGGCATCCCCGATTCTATGTAGATACAGAATACACGCACGTGCGTATATGTTGTTTCGTTTAAATACTGCGTAGGTATATGTAAAATGCCGACACGTGTAAGGCAAACATTTTCACGCAGTAATATTACAATAAAGTTGGAGGATTTGGGTAAACAATCCACGTGTCCAGCCTCCGGTTTGAATTTATATGATTATTTATTTATACAATATTATGTACACGATGCAAGTATGCAAATATGTATAACGTATCGTACGGTGCATGCAGGCAAGAACCAACCTTTAATATTGATTTAAGCCGAGCGATTGCATTCTTCAACTTTTTTTCTATCTTTCCTCTCCAAAATTTAATTCTCGCGCTTTTTTGCTCAGCCTGCCCGAAACGTGTATTAATTATTAATGTACATACGTAGGTACATACATCCTTGCGCGCACCTGTATTCGCTTTTGTTATCATCTAAGTAATTCTCTTATGTACCGCAATTTGTTTTTTCTGCAGGCGTGCAACTTGAACCGATATCACACATACATATAAATATAAGTATATATATTCTCTGTATTATTTTACACGCTTATGTATACTTTTACCCTATAAATACTTATTTACTGCGTGCAGTGTGCGCAACTACTACCTACTTGCAATATTCGATAGTCAGCGGAGCGTGTGTGTGTGTAAGTGTGTAACTAATACATTTTGAATAAGATTTGCCTACGTTAACACCAAGCTTAACGCTGTGTTTTAATTAACATAACCGATCAGCCATTTCTAAACCGTACATAAGAATATGCTAATTATTATCAGCTTGAAAAAAAATATAAATTCTAAGCGTTTTTCTACGCGTATTATACCTACAAACTTTGTAATTGGCAGGGCTGGGTTTGAAATTCACTTCTAAAACGCACTTCCGTTTGTAGATCGGGTCTCGTTGATTACCATCGGAATCCGCGATTTAGTCTGCAAAATATGACCCTTGTGCCTTTTGTTTCACCTTATATATAAATTATACATATACTTCCTAATTCTCTTTTTTTTTTCTCTCTTCCATTCTCTTTATATTCTACGTGTCAAATTTTTCGCAAAGTATAATAACGTTGTATTGCTAATTAATATTTTTTGCAACTCTGTATTATAAACCTTGAGAAAAACGAAAGGTCGACGACAATTCTAACTGATAGAGAAGGGGCTCAAAAAGCATGGGGTATGTAGGTGTGCATGTGTGTGTGTGTACGTATTCATATACGCAAAGCAACGTCGCTACTGATATTGACTTTTTATGCCAAACACGCGTATGCATGCAGTGCACGATTGTACGAATCGATGATGTGCTATGTACATAATGTCTTACGTGTAAGTAAACCGACGGAATTTTCTATCGCCGTTATATAATTATTATTATATATTATACATGCATATCCGTAACGTGGTTGATGTTAAAGGTTAAAATTACTGATAAATAATTGATAAACCATTTTCTCATTCATGGAATTTCTAGAATTCGGTAAACGATGAACGCGTAATAATAATTTACTTGGTACTGATTCTCCAATATTTTGCATATTGTTAACGGAAAATATGAAGAAAATTCTGTTATCGCTTGCGATGTGCATTATTATTGTTGTTTGTTTGTTTATTTATTCATTTTTTCTTTGTTACTTAGAAATTTGACAGCGAAAAAAGGAAAAGTTAATATTCTATAAATTTAATACCAAAGACTCTTTAAGGCTCTTTGATTTGGAGAATATATTTATATGTAGATATATCTATATTATTCAATTGAAAGGTGACGACGCCACGTACTTCACGTTCCGAATTAGAACTGTCATCTTCGGTCAACTGGCTAAATTGTTCTATAATTAAAGTTTACACCTTTCAATTGATTTTAATAGAGAACCAGTCTGTCTACCACCGTACGAGCTTTGTAAGCTGCATTCTCACGTTTTTGCTATTTTCACGAAGCAACATTTATCAGACATTCCACGTTCGAAGTACCTATTCTTCGTAATTAACACGCGGAGGTCCGCGAAATTGCCAATTTCTGCAATACTACTCGCTGCATTTGTCAGTGTAATAATTATTCTGACATTTTGCGTCCCTTCAAGTCGTCTCGGTGCGACTTAAATTCACGTTAAAATTATCTATTCTTTTATTATTCTATAGACTTGTCTCTAATGTCTCTCGACAAATGAAATTCTCCCATGATTTTTTTAAAGAAAAATTCAAATTTCATTCCTTTCAACTCCTCTGTGAAAACAAATTATACCGAATAATTGTTCGACGATTTTAATTCAATCCGAAAGAAGTACGTTTTGCAAATTTCAACACTCTCGCCGTTGAAACTATATTATTTATTATTCATGTATTATATTAATCACAGTGAAAAAATTTGCACGAAAAAACATTAAAACGTTTCTGCCCGCGGATATAATTTTTCGTCGTGTGAAATACAAGGAATACATACAAGGAATATAAAAAAAAAAAAAAAAAATCCATGACGTGTAATAATTCTAGTGAATTTGCTTAAAAAAAATTATCAGATTCAAGTCGTGTTCACGCTGAACAAATATTTGTTTTAAATTCAAATACGCCTGCGTGAATTAAGAATTGGAATTAAAAAAACGAGCGTTTTAATACGTACGTCAGACAAAAAAAAAAAATTGAAAACTATTTCGCAAATCCAGTAAAATAATTCGTACGTTTGAATTTTGAAGTTCGTAAGATTAATTTAATTTAATTTAATTCTCTCTCTCTTTTTAATGACATAAAAAGTGATATATGCATGGAGTTTTATTTTTTTGCCGCACGAGTTTACGCGATTGCGATAAAATAAAGATTAATTAAAGCCACTTTTATCTTTCATAGCTGCCGAACGGATAAGTATATCTATCGTTCAGCGACGATGATCGCGTTTTTCTTCTTTCGGGGAACGAACGAACGAACGTAGTAAGTATTTAGTTGCGTAAAAGGCCAGCGGGGCCACGTGCTTCGGGGATTCAAGACTCGCAATCACAATCAAGTTGACGTCGCGGTTTATACACGGTTTGCACGACCGCAGACGACGACGACGTGGATCTGATTGGTCGAGGTGCGCACACCTCTTGACTTTCGCGCGCGATTATGCATACACGCATAATAAGGCGCAGAAGCAAAAGACGTTGCGATAATAATAAATCCGCGGTATAGAAACTACGTTAATATGAATACACACAGTATTATCTATGTATAATGCTTTTTTAATGTAACGAAATAATATACGTTATACAGAATATATCACGTATATCGACGACGTGTAACTGCAGTTACGTCTGACGATTAACGAGAGACTCACGTTTTAACGTTCAAATTATATATAATTTTAGAAACAATTGACCTGTAAGAAATAATAATTGTGTTTTTCGCGTCTCGATGAACAAATAATATACAATTATAATATATGTATATACATACCTACACACACGTACACACACACACGCGATGTTCGAAAAACATGTTATTCCAAGTTTTTTTTCACTCACATTATATTACAACGTATGTACGAAAATCTTTATATGCACACCCTTGCAGTTATTTTACTTATATATACACATTATACATATATGTATATAGATGTACGCGTTCCCTTTGACAAATCTAATCGGTATGAATGACGAATGGTGTGGATTCGGTAATTACGCGTTATATATATATTACATGCGTAGTAGTTACAAGCTATTATTTCCTGAGACGTATCACACGTATTAGGTATATACTAGTTGAAATCTTTCATACAGCGTGCACGTACTTTATAATTTTGTATAAACTGCAGCGAGTTGACCGTCGATTTGTCGTTATTTTATTCATATTTTTCTACATTTTATTATAGAAAAGCGAGGTAAATTTAAACATTTCTCTTATCTTATTTCTCGGTATCTGCACTCTCAATTACAGTTAAATATTATACATAAACAACTTGACCCTGAATCTCAAAATTTAGCACTAATGTTTATCCCCCCTCCCCCTCTCTTTCTGTACTCGTTGAACAATCCCGATTGATTCTTGCTGAACGAAGGTCGAATGTTTATTCGCAATAAGGATTCGGAAGACCGCGAGCTGTTCCTAAATTAAAACTACAACGTCTATACTATCAATCAGCGTAACTAGTCATACTGTAATCTGAAGCAATACGTGCTCTCAATATCGTCTCTTATTTTCGCTACAATCGCGCATATTTATTATACCGTTCAATCACCCCTGACTTTGCTCATTATACACGAATATTGAATTAATTGACACGTCTTTTTTTTTTTTGCCCTCACTTCTTTTTGTTTTCGCTCAACGTTCTTTTGCCAGTTAATTCACTTTCCCCTTTTCTGCTAATCTGTGTCTGTAATTGTGCTTTTATCGCACTAAGATATTACATAATTGCAAGTATAGAATTGAAATTCGATATATTCACGGTATAATAATAAATTATTATCATCCTGGATTATATGTATGTATAGGAATACACGAATGATGAAATATTCAATGGCGTTACGCAACGCGACGTACTCGTGTACGATTCTCTGTATGTATGCGTGTGTGTGTGTGTGTGTGTAAGCTCACTCGCAATCAGGATGGTGTGTAGGTATAGTAGGTATAGCGTGTAAGCAGTGTAGGTATATCGCAGCTGTAACACCGTGACTTTTATTATAGTGGAGGAACGAATATCAACCTTGCCCTTGTACAGCTCTGCCCGATGATAATTACCAGAGTCTTTCTCTCTTTCGACGATTAACGCCGCAGCCTACGTTTTATGCCTGCGTCTACTGCGCACCTTGTCATATTTATAAATATGTATGGTTTTTTTTTTATTTTTATTTTTTTCGTATACATTGGACTGTTAAAATTTCGAATTCTGGATATAAAATTCCGACGCCTTTTATCACGGTTAATATTTTCAAGAGTGCATGATCATTGTCTTGCAAAATTGCAGATTGCCTCTCATTATTATAATTACTTTATAGATATTATTATTATTATTATTATTATTATTATCGTTGTTGTTGTTGTTGTCATATGTTTCGTTCTAATGAACGTCGGGAGAAATTTGATATGCGAGTAACGATGAGACATGGCTGCTTGTGAGACGTAATTATAAAAAGAGTCGTTCAAGTTTTTCACCAATTAATGCCATGCGAGAGAAACACTGATATGTATCTATATAACATATACCAGCGTGCGTGTGCATGGAAAAAGAAGTGTTAAATTGTCATTTAAAGTGTAATAAATAAAAGCTAATTACGTCTAATTAACACTAGCTTTAAATTAGTTTTCATTATTCGCGATAATTGCAAATCGAATATATACATATATATTAACTTCGTTCCTCATTTCTACTTTATGCATACTTGTTACATACATTCTACCCAATGATTATCCCGCGAACGATAACCTCGCGTGACATTATCCACGTCATATGTATATATGTACTGTATGTACTACATATATGTAATTTTACTATCACGTGCGTAACGCGTAAAACATGCTGCGGCATGACTGTTGAGTAACGAATCTTTCATATCTTGATAACTCGATACACGAGACGTCTATGTATGTATGTGTATATATATATACATACGTATAACATAGTTATTGTATAGTTATCTCGTGGAGGCAAGACCCTTCATTTTACCCAATCACATCGTGCAACAAACGTTTTTTATTAAAAATTTACGTAAGAACAATTATTCATACTCAGAATAAATCTGCATCAAATTGTAAAACTTGATACTAATTAAATTGTACGATTATTGGTGGTAAAATAATTGGTTATGCTTAGGTGTTGAAAACATTTCTATGTTATCGTTCAAGTTTTTTTTTAGTTTTTTTTTTAGTTTTTTTTAGCATTTCTTTGTTGTTGTTGTTTTTTTAGTGTTTCTTATTTTTCCCTTGTTTTTGTTTTGTCTCCATAAAACGTATCGACGCGTATTCTTATAAAGAATGAATATACGTGCTTATAGAACGTGAGGTGAAAATATCTCCAATTCAAATTTTTTCTTTCTTTCGTTTTATCGCTGATTTGCGAAACGTGACGAAAAAAAATAGACAATTTATGCCGATTGTTTTCCGAAGTCGCTGCGAATTATTAGATAAATAATTTATATCGGATCGTAGATCAGGTCGCATCACTTATTTTGCTGCATGGATCTTTCATGGTCGTAATTCTATTGGACTAAGGAAGGATTATCGCATTTAATCTCAAAGTTTCGACCGGCAAGATCATTAAGTAATCCTTTGACAACGGTCTAACGTCATCTTTATCAACATTCCGTCGCGGTTCATCAGTTGACATTTGTCTACTTCTCGTATTTTTTATTTTACAATTTATCAACGTAATAATTTTGCTATCTTTACAATGCGAAATGCTTCAAGCTTTTATATTCCAACAAACGATTCTCACATTTTATACTAGGCACAGAATTATCGCTCCTCGCCAATTTATCACAGTTGATTAATATAGTTTTTAACCATTATTACAGGTATAATAGTCTAATTGACAAGACCGCTCTTGAAACTTGTCCGATATCTTATATGATATACATAGAATGGCTGATAATATTTCAATCGCAATTTGCTGTACGGTTTTTGTGCAAAAAAATTAAAGTTGCAAAATTTTTTTATCAATATTATATCATAGAACCGGGCCAACGTAAAAAACCCTCGACATTTCTGATTTTATTGAAAAATTTTCTGCCATATGTAATATAATAATAATATATTTGCTAGTTAATTTGCTTCGTTTGATTAGTTTAGATTTCATACTTCTGTAATCGCCACGAATGAATTCGCACGCGCTATCAGCTCGGCTTGCTTGTATCAAAGATCGGACATAATTTATTACTGTCGGTTTTCCTTATCGCAACTTTTTTTCCCCTCTCACTGGTCCATGTCGATGTCGTGTAAGTATAAGTGTGTGTAAAGCAGACGAATACTTACAATTTGCACGTCACTCTTCGTATAAATTTTGCACCGAAATTAAAACGTTGACCCTCTTAAGATCTCTTTACGGTTTTTAATCTTCAAACACGAGTCCCGAGATCAGTGCTATCGTCTCAATAATCATTTCTTGTACAACATGTGTACACAAATAATTTAATATACTTGTCGTTGTAATACATCTACATATGCAAGCATTTCATTTGTTTCTTACATTTTTTTTTTTTTTACTCGTATTTCTTTACTCTTTTTTCATTAAATCTTGGCACCGTTTCTCTCTCTCCCTCTCTGGCGTTGAAGGATAAAAAATCTTGGTTACGAAAAAAGTACTTACGGTACAAAGTTTAATCGAAAGTGGTTTCGAACATTCATCATTCGTTTCAGGACTTGCGTTTTCGTTCGAAATTTAATCTCTTCTTACCTTGTACCTTTTCTTCTTTTTTGTTTTCTTGTCTGTTTTTGTTTTTTTTTTTGTATTCCGTGTTTTAATCGGATGAATTATTTTGTATTTCAGATTTGGTCGAAGAGAGAAACCAACATGGTGGTACCGACAGAACGAGCTCTTCACGAAGCTATTCAAGTTGCACCTCTTCTTCTCACGGATGATGTCAGAAGACAAAAGGTATGTATATAATCGGTTCGAGGCTTTTGGTTAAAAAAAAAAAGATTGAAAGGCTTTTAAAAAGTAATTAGAAAAAAAAAAAAAATCAGCCCAGTTATAGTAAATATTGTTCTTGTATTATTCCATCAATTGTATAGATTATAAAATTTTACATACGGTGGCGCGAAAATTAGCAAAAATATTTTCTGTCGATCGATAGTGTGCAAAAAGAAAAAAAAAAAAAAAAAAAAAACGATAAAAGAAAAAGAAAGGAAATATCAATAATAATGATATAATAATATTGTTGATAATAATAATAATAATATTAATAATAATAATAATAATATTAATAATAATAATAATAACGTATCGCAGACTTGTGAGAATTTTTACTTTATCATTTTGATTTATTATCCTCGTTAATTCGAGTGTCGCGATACCGCAAATATTTATCGGCCATGGTGAGCTGTCCAATAGCGAACTGCCACTCGAGACAAGCCTCTGTGGTGGTCACAAATTGACGCGTCACGTTTCTCTAATTTCCTTCAGCTGAAACGAGCTCATTATTACATGTATACGTACGTATAATATGACATGTGAATATTTACGTTAATGCAAGTGTATTCAAGAAGCGATTAATAATATTTTGTAAATTGTTTTCTTTATTTTATTCTTACCGCCGAATATTTCAGGGATTTAACTATATCGTGATCGTTAAATTTATTCGCTAATTTTCGAGAGAAATTTTCTCTCCAAGAATATTAACAATTAGTCAAGTCGCACGAAGACGCGTAATTTAGGACAAAATGATATCCATTATCTTTACTACTTGTAGTCATAGATTAAAACGGTATTTCATATTTGATTAATCTTCGTGCCGTTTCAGTTATTATATCATATTATTGTGACAAAGTCTCAAATTATAAACAACAAATAAGTGATGAAAACAAAACGATGTTGACAAATTAGAAGGACCGGTGGACGATTACAGGCGAATCATGACCCGTCGCACGATCGTAAAACTGGCGTTATAGATGTAATAAAATTTATTTACGTACTACCTACATAAAGGTAGTTTCTTTTTTTTCATATGTTTTGTTACAAATTATTTATTCGGAATTGTAGCGTGAAATTTGAATCACGAAGATCGAGTTGATTGTCAAATTAGTAAGACAACACGTCACCGTGGCAATTAAACTTTACACGTTGAACAATTTTTTGGTATCTAGCATAGAAAATTACCGGCTACTTTGTATGCGTAAAATATTTCTAACACAAGTATATGCATGACGATCTATATCGTGTGTATTTATTGTGCAATCGTTTGTACGAAATACGGGTAAATTATTTTTAAACTACGCGTCAAAAAGCCTATAGTTTTGTTTATTTCTCACGTTGAATGAGTAAGCGTACAAAGTTACGCAAGTTTTCATAATCGCGACAGCAATAATTCCTTACAATCGTTGTACATAATATTCCCAATATCGTTGAGCATCGAGTAACCGTATTATTATTATTATTATTGTTATTATTGTTATTTCATCTATCGTACAAAAAAAAAATTGGGAACCAATTAATTTTTACACCATATTCTCTACAATTAGTTCGTAATAATAATTGACCGTAATGAAATAAGAAAAAAAAGAACAAAAAAATAAATAAAGGGGGTGGACAAACGTCGATTCGATCGGAGTAGAGAAAGATTCTTCTTTCGTTTTTCTTTTCCATTTCTTTATAGCTTCTTGATTGTTGTTCATTCAATTTAGGAAATAAAAATGTGACCGCGGTTACGCGATTTTAAATGATCCTGATTCAGAACAGACAGTTTTTTTCCAATCACCTAAATTCACCAGTATATGTATACATATATATTGAATATACATAGATAATATAGTTGGACGTGATACTAATCACGAATTTTTACGCGTATAAAGTAGACACGTAATATTATGTACTCGATAAATTTTAATCTGATATTTTTTTTTACACCACAAATACGTATTTATAACGTAATTAATTCTGACCCATACGAATTCGGTATATTATAACGTTACAATTGGAAAAAAAGAAAACAAAAAATAAAAATTTTGTTCCGTTCTGAAAATCTGCAACGGTGTTCGTTATCTCGGTTGAAAACTTTTTATCGTCATATATCTAGTATCTATTATCCGGATATATTGATCGTTGAGAAAATTTGCGCAGGTTACACAATATAGTACGTATATATTATACGTAAGTCCATCAAAAATGAACAAATAACAGTTCTCAGCAGTTTCCGATTAAATATTTGTATAATATACTTGTCTTATATTTGTCAATTTATATTTATCGAACCGATCGTTATCATTGTAAAACAGTTTTTATCTCGGTATATAAATCATAGAATCGGCCTCCTGGAAGTTTTTCTTACCGTTTACACATACACGTACATACATTCACAATTCGCTGCAGGAATACGAAAAGTGTATTTCAAACACGTCCACAAACGATAATGTATAGGTCAAGACTTAATTGCTCTCTATTCGTTCTTGATTTATCTGGTATTCGCCGTTTAACGTACACGAGATATACATACATATATACATATATTTAATATATATATATACAACAATATGTATGTAGATACGTACGTTTAACGAGTAGGTAATCGAGTACATCACGCTTGGAAAATTTTCTTTTTTTCTTTTCTACAAACTGGAGAAGGAGGGATCGGATCGTGTAAAGAGAATACACTTACGTGTCGTTTTCTCTCTGTGTGTGTGTGTGTGTGTGTGCGAGAGCGTGTTTAAGGATATAGCAGAAGAATCGATGAGAGTGCAGGCGCAGGCAATGCCGACCCGCCAATCTCATCAGGCATGCAAATTGTTTCACCCGCTTGTAATACCTACTTACGTCTTGTTTCGTCTCGTCTCGTCTCGTCTTGTCTCGTAAGAACAACTCGACGAAGGCATTTATATTCCTGTCTAACAATAACTTGTCTCAATATTTCTTTCGAGGACGTGCACTGCACGCAATAACTGATCCCAGCCAAGGAACTCTTTCTTCGATTGCATTATATTTTCGGAAATTATTATTACATTCGTAAACTATAACTGTGTTTTTTTTTCCAATAATGCATTAAAAATAAATAAATGAATGAATGAATTAAAAACAAAAAACACAGAGGCTGATATTACGAAAAAGAGCTTTGATATCGATTATTTATTTCTAATTATCTTAAAATGCTGAAAAAGAGAAAATTCAGTGAAGAAACAGTTTTTCAAACAAGATGAAATCTAATAATTCCGTAATAATTGTAAAAATTTGAGTAAACACTTGAGTCGAGCGTTCTGCATGTTGTGATAAATTGGCAAGAAAATTATTGATTTTTAATACTGTGCACTGTGCAGACTCCATAAAGCACTGCAGAAATTCAATAATCTTTTATAAATCGTCAAATTATACGATAATTTTCATTTTATCATCTAGATACAATTTACCGATAATATAGTGTATAATGGATCTATAGAGTCTCCTGTGTCTTTTTTTTTTATCCCTTCGTAAATGTTCAATTGAAATGAAGTTCGCAAATAAAATTCTTCTTCATCGAGATCATCAACTTTCATCCGTATGATGTATGATATACGATTCCGTTTCTTATGGCAATGACTGAACTGATTTCGCAACACTGCCAACGTATACCTATACATACAAGTATAACGTATATATGTAATGGCAAAAGATCGTTCTAGAATCGGAAGACGGTCCTCGCCTTTGCAAACTACATAACTTATGTTACTTGTAAGCTGCTGCAACGATCGTGCGCGAATTGAGTCTGGTTCAGCAAATTATACTTTTTACTACAGTAGGTATTAAACACCGAGTATAGGTTTAACCTCCGTGGCTATTTAATTTACTCCAATTACTTACTTATTCTTACATATAGTGACCAGAAGACCTTCTTACGGTACGTGAAATTTCTGATCGGTGCAATGCATGCAGGGATCGAGCTGCGACGTTATATTACGTGATTGTAACACGCGTCACGTCTGCATTTCGTGATTTTGTAATACAAGGATATTCACGTCACAATGCGACAGAATTTGTAATGCATCAGCATCTATTCTAAGCAATCGTTACTTGTTATCACTTGCTGCTAAAAACGTTTTTCGTGAAAAAAAAAGAATCTATTTACCTCTAAAAAATTTCTAAACTTTAAATTTAAACACACCCGTAGCTCTTACGTAATTCGCTTACAGACAGGAGGATAATATTTTATCCATGTATTGAGATTGATTGTTTTTTCTTATTTCTTTTCTCCCTTTCTTCTTCTCGTTTGCAATGCAAACTTTGCAGCATTTCAACGGGATTTTTGCACGCTGCAGATATTATACGTATATATACGTATACGTACAATATTCAACGAGTGAATTTGAATTTTCAGATCGAAAATCGGCTCGCCCAGATGAGATTTTCGGCGGCTACAGCGCGGAAGATTCAGGCCGTGTTTTTGTCCGAGGTTGAAAATGGAATACGTCAACGACCCTCGTCGCTGCAAATGGAGAACACATACATCCCTGAGCTGCCCGATGGCACGGGTAAGTTAAGCTGGAAAGAAAATGCGTAAAACTAATTAAGCGAAAAGTTTATCGCTCTGATAGATAAGAAAGCAAAAAAAACCGAACGGATAGATAAAAGTTTTTGCGTTAATTAATAATGTTAAAACTAATCGGCAAAAAAAAAAAAAAAAAAAAAAACTAAATAAGCGACAATTGTTACACAATCGAGCTGAAACATGAAGATAAAGAAAGAATGATTGAAAAAAAAAAAAAAAAAAAAATGGTGCTAAACTGGAAGTATTATAACGTACCAGTTAATATCGCGAAATTATGTCGTTTATTGTATATAATAATAACACGCACGCCATATTTATTACGGTTGCATAGTGTCGTAAATGTACAGATAAATCATTATAAATGAAATTAACATCGTTTTTCAATCTCGCGATTATGTATAATTTATCCCCGCGTGTATTATACCCTTGAATTAATAAATAATTAGCAATTTCGAAAAACAGCCGTTAATATGTATAACACTTCTCGGGACGTTGGCGTACTTGGAAAACTATTCGCTAGGTTCTAATATAACAAACATTGACGGGTTGTTGGAAAAAATCGATTTCAAACTTTGATAAAGCTGAGTAAACATTAATCGAACAACAAGTTCCGCCGTTACTCTCTGCAGCGCGCGGTGCGAGGCTTGATTTCAGGATTTTCAAAGGCCGCTGGCTGACAGTGCAGTCCAGTTTTTCACACGAACTTATTATGCTTTCACGTTGCTGCTGAATGGCTGTTTCTCGTATCCCTTACGATGCAGTTTTATCGTGAAAGTCTATAATCTTGATTGATGTTTAGATTGCAGATTCAAAACTGCAGTCAAATCTGTTTCTTAATTTATTTTCCTCTCTATACTTAAATTATGCACCGAAACTGAGGTATCATTAATTGATCGCTGTACTTGCGATACTATTTATCTCCGTGTATACGTATATAAGAAAAAGAAGAAATTAAAAAAAACAATCAAAAGAATAAGAAAAATTTAATTTAATTAAATTCAAGATCGTATAAGACATAATGCTTTCTTTTTTGACATTTCGCAGAGTCGGGTTTGTTCCTGGCGTTGGACCTTGGCGGTACCAATTTCCGTGTAATTCTTTTGGAACTGGAGAACGGAGTCGTGGTGAAGGAAGACGTCAAGAGGTATCACATCGGGGCTGATCTCCGAGTTGGGTGCGGAATCGCGTTGTTCGATTACCTCGCGGAGTGCGTCAGTGACTTCGTAATCGGACAGGGTGTCCAGGACATCGAACTTCCCCTGGGTGAGTAGAAGTTTCCAATTATTTTAAATCTAATTTCTGACCATCGCAGAGCAATTAATAAACGTCATTGTCGATCCACCGCAGGTTTCACATTCTCCTTTCCAATGATCCAACACTCCCTGGAAGTCGGGATTCTCGTTACGTGGACCAAGACTTTCAACTGCCAAAACGTGGTGAACAAAGACGCCGTATTACTGCTTCGCGAAGCCCTCGAGAGACGGGGAGACACGAAAGTGAACGTTGTCGCTGTGCTCAACGACACGACGGGGACTCTGATACAAGGTGCTTCGCAAGACCAAAACACGGCTATCGGCTTGATCCTGGGAACCGGAAGCAACGCCTGTTATCTCGAAAAAGCCGACAAAGTGCAGCACTGGGAGACGGAGAGACACGGCGAGAAAGAGGTGCGAATTCTTTATGAAATCGAGACGAGAAAGAGAAGCCGAAAGTCGATACAACGAGCGGAAAAACCTTCGTGCCGTTTCAATATAATCAAAAAAGAAACGAAAAAAAGAAAATTTTTAATCACTATTAAAAAACCTGCCAATTTTGTTTTGCCAGACAGATTCGCGGATTTGTGCATACATATATTTTGTTCCGATTTACTGTTTTACGCGACGATTATACCTGTACACGGCTGATAGGATGGTGCTTTTTCGCGCGCCGATGTACAAGGTACAAGCTGTGTATCATTATCGCCGATTATATCGTTCATGGTTACGTACTCGCAGAATGGAACGTACAATATGCGATATTGAACATGGTATGGATTATAAGCGTACGCAATAATAACCCCACCCTGAACCCTATCCTGTCAGTTGTGGACGTCAGGGCAGAATATAGTTATATCGCATCCGGGTCTAGATGTTGTGTAGGTAGTCGTAGGGATTCTAATATTGATGCGGAAATACCTGTAATTATCCAATTTTCATACCCCGTGAATAATAACGGCCGCTTCTCACGTATTGCAAGTAAACTCGGTTAATTTCGTTCCATTTTAACTGTATATGACAATGAATTTGAAAATAGTTTGAAAAAAAACGTAGAACAGACAGGTCTATACACCGTGTCTTTCAATTCCTTTCCAGAATTTTCACGATAAACAGTATAATTACCTGATAATGCAAGTATGCATGGGTCTGTGGGATATACGATATATCTCAGGTCTCATTTTACCTTCTAAGAAAGCGATAAACGTTTGAAAAAGAAAGAAAATATCGTAACAAACTTTTACGTTGAACAAACTGCTGGTTGTTTCGCTTGTTTTACTATTATTTATGTATTTGAAATCCCCGGATTGTTAAACAATCATTAGTTAATGAATGAACTATGTGAACAACGAATTTTCCTGTGCGCTTTGTACGTTTGTTATTTATCTGTACGTCTACTTATTTTAGGTAATAATCGACATCGAATGGGGCGCGTTTGGAGACAACGGAGTATTGGACTTTATCAAAACTGAATTTGACCGAGAAAACGACGCGAACTCGTTGCTGGTCAGTTCGTTTACGTAAGTATATCGACATTTCAATTTTAATTGTATGAATTCGTGTTTATACATAAAATTCTTCACGTACTTCTCGTTCTACAAGGTGCACAAATTTGCAATTCGCAGTTCTTACGCTTGTTCGTTTTCACGCACGAGTTGACGTTACATTTGAACCGGAAAATATTGTACGAATAAAAATATGTTGAGAATGTCACGAACGTTGCACACGGTACTGTGTAGTATGTTATAACAATTCGTTAACCTAATTCCGTCGAATCTAATTTGTTGAGTAGAGACATGGGCTTCATTTTATACATATACGGTAATTTTAAATTTTCCTAATAACAATCTTGTCCACGTTACGCTGGGTTAATATTTTCCAGGATATTACCTACTTTTATCGTTCACGTATCACAAACTTCATCTATATTTATGTATGTGCATACATTATATATTTATTCATTTTGTATTTTACTGTGTCACATAGGTTTGAGAAATATATATCTGGTAAATATTTGGGAGAATTAACCCGCATTACACTTGCTAAACTGACAAAAGAAGGACTTCTATTCGAAGGACATGCCCCCGGCGCTCTCCTCACTCCTGGGAATCTCACGACTGACCTGGTGTCTCACATCGAACAGTGAGTTTTTTCTTTAATATAATTTCCTACGTGCAGACAATGCTTATTAATGTCATTTCGAAAACACGATAGACATCAATTTGCTTGCTATAGGTATTTCGAAAAAATTAACTCTGATTTTCATCAGCTTTTTATCACATTAAAAACGGTCGTACCTAGTGAAATATATTTTTTTTTTCACCACATCTCCTATAATGGTGTTTCAAACTTGCAGAGATACTCTCGATGGAGGCAGCAACAACACAAGAGATGTTTTGGCCAGATTCGGTGTGACAGCCACTGAAGAAGACATTGCCATCGTACAATACGTTTGCGAAATTATATCGAACCGTGCTGCTCTCCTGGTTTCCATATGTAAGAACTATTTGTCGATTTTATTTGCTGAAATTTGTTGCTTTTTATAAAATCACCACGGTCCATTAGCAGCATTTTATGAACTCTTCGTTTATTATTTTCAACCAGGTCTTGCAACATTATTGGAAAAAATCGACCGTGAAGAATCAACCATCGCAGTCGACGGTTCGCTTTACAAGCATCACCCTCGTTTCGAGGGATGGATGAATCAGTACATTCACCTTCTGGCACCTGGATGCAAGGTATGCAATCCTCTCGCCACATTAACAGAAATAATCCCCTCATTCATTGGACGTATAATTAGCAATGTTTATTTGTTTTACAGTTCAAGCTCATGCATGCAGAAGATGGAAGTGGAAAAGGTGCCGCACTGGTAGCAGCGATCGCGCTAAGGCTTAAAAAAAGACTTGAATGGGAGGCAATTGGTGATTAAGTCTTTATTACTATAATCATCCAGAATATTTGTTTCATTCCCTTTCTCTCTCAATTCACCCGTAGCATATAATAATTATCATTATGTTTATCAAATTATATTGTATCGCACAAATATGAACCAGTGAGTCAGGCGTGCAGTCTGGAATAACAACCACAGAACGAAGAAAGAGAGAAATAATCACGCGATTTGGAGAGTATTTTTTTTATTGAAAATTCGTCAACGTTCCCTTTAACGCAGCTTACAGCGAGTACAAAAAAGCTTGGATCCATGCGGATCGAGCAAAAAAAAAAAAAAAAGAGTATGAGTTGGTCAGAAATATTTAATCATTCCGCGAAACTTGCAATCATTCGTGTCACTACACGTTGGCGTTGTTGATTGCTGTAAAATTTCGATAAGCTCGCAAATTAATATCGTAATGTTCGGTAGTGAGATTTATTTTTAATTTCTATTACACTTTGTTACTACTCATTTCACGCAAGTGCTAAAAGAAAATTGTCAAATTCGAAGGACTAAAAAAAAAAGAAATAAAAGTATAACATCTACTCTTTTTTTCTCATCATTAGATTCTCTCATCGTACAGATAAGATCTTTTATCATTACACGGAGTTTCTTTTCATCTCCCAATATGCCAATGGTAGCTCTATTTTCCAATTCAAGTATACGTTCCTTAACATCTATAAGTTTTTCTAATTTATTAAATCTTATTCTAATCTTTAAAGTTTAAAGGTAAAAATTGCAAGGCTTGTCAACACAGACTTCAATATTCAGTATCTATTCAAGACATATTTTATGTGTCGTAAACGTAATATACAACCCCGCTGTGTAAGAAATTGCAATATTCCGTCAAATTCTTCAACGGTTTTGCGTCCTACTTACGGAAACCGATAAGCCTTTTTGCATTACTGAAAAGAAATATGCAAACTAATTTATATTACTCTCAGTAATACATTTTACGTGTATTTCAATATTTTTCATTCATGCCTCTTATTTCCGTTGTGAAAGACATTAAGTAGGTATAAGGTTCTAAAGTGTGGCCCGTATGCTTTTCGAAAATATACTTTCAACTTGTTTGGAACGTTTCTTTATTCACTAGATACTTTCGTAACAAATAATTACAAAAATCACAGATTTTTTTTACACAGAATACCTTATTGTTCGGAATATGAGTTGAGATACTTGATGCTGATTATGGCTAGAAAAAAGTCGTACTTGAATTATAGGCGAGGTTGTCCTTGCGGGTATATTAAAAAAATTCCTGAAACGAAGTCGTACAATTAGGTTTAGAAGTCGACTTACATTCAGGGTCGATTTGTATTCGGAACAACACGGTACACATTACATTATTGGATGTTCGTTAGTATGGCGGATATAACGATGTACGTTACGCCAAACAGCGTTTGATACGTTAAAAAATATAGGATAAATTTGTATAGATAAATGTCGGCGAGATGTTTTTATTAAAAATGATTGAATACATTATAATAGTAATAGAATTTATAAATAAAAACAAACAGTTATTTCCTACATCATATAAAAAAAATATATATATGATAATATATGTTATGATATTATTTATTTTAATAAAATATTCTTTATTCTAAGTCAGGTATCAATATAAGTTAAACAAAATTTAGTACATAAATATCATGACCATTATTATTATATATTGTATTTGTAACTTGTTAATACATACATACGTGTATATATATACATACACAAACGCATACATGTTATACACTCCTAGCTGTACTTGAGCAGGAGTTATTTTATAAATAAAAAGAAACGAAAAGAAAAGCGAAAAGAAATTTGCACGCGTTAGCAGAATGTGTTCGATTGGAATGTTGATTCTCGTATCATATCTGCCCCTAATCCGTATCCCGCATCTAACGTACGCCAAAAGTTTAAATTTAAGTTCAATCGAAAATTTGTCAGCATCAGCGTTGTGAAAACATGTATCATCAGTCGTATATTCGAATTGTTATACGAGAAAAATGTTGTATTCTGAATTTCATAGAAAGTTTGACTCGATAGTATCGAACGAAAGCCGCAAAAAAAATCGCTTCGTATAACCGCGATATTTTCAAGCTCGCGTTATTGCCAGTCGCAAAACCGCGGCCGGATTAAAGCTTTTAAAAGCTCATGATAATTCCTAGGATTTCCGATTATTCGTCGTACGCAATCTATTTCTTATCAATTTATATCAGTAAATTTGTCTGCAACCACGAAACGACTCGATCGCCGTTAGAGATTGATCGAAGCTTTAGGAAGCTATCCTCAATTACTTTTGATTTGAAAATCCCGCCAGTCATTTGTACTATTCGATTAACAATTGAAAGTAGCAACTCTAACGGCTCTCGAAAATTGGGATAATTAAGATCCGGAGCTTTTATACCTGTGACATTAATCGCAAGGTTGGCGTTTAATTTAGTTTCTTGTAATACGTATAAGACGAAAGGCTAGTTTAAAAAATTGCAAGTGAAAAGTGAATCGTGTGACATAATTATTTACAAATAATACAAGCCGAGCTGTTTTCTAAACATTATGAATCAAGATAAATCCCCCGCGTGTAATTAGGCGTTGGATTTTACAAGGCACGTAACATAAATCGCGCGTCCAAATGTTGAGGAGCTAGAGCATGCCTAGATATAACGAAAAGGAAAATATTGATCTTGTTGCTAGGCGGTTAGAAGCGGGTTATTCAAACGGGGTTCGGTTTACCGTTTCGTCCGCAAGATGGCGGCGTCGATGTTCCGCGAGTCGAAGTGACAGTTCGGAACTGTCAGTCGGGGTGGTGATGTCGCGTTTTCGCTGCTAATAAACGTCCTCGTTAGCTACAAGCGGCTAGTCGGTGAATAAACAGCTTTAAAATACCACGGGATTCGCTCGGTGTGAGATGTGCTCGCGATTTACCACCGATAAATACACGACATTACGCCCGAAAACTCGGGTCGCGTACGCTCGAAGGAACGGCTCGCCGGCTCGCTCAGTCTACTGGAAGATTCCATTGTGAGTGGATTTGAAAAATTTACATCCTCCTAGGAATCGTCAGTTTTCTCACGTATCGCCAACCCGCCAATCAGTCACCGTCACATATCAAGGTACGTCAACAACCCTGGATTACCTCGCGTTCTTAATTCCAACGATTAAACAATCGTCGTTCAAACAAACCCGAGTAAAAGTTGGGCGAGAACGGAGGAACGAACGAACGAACGAACGAACGAAGCAGGGAACGAGTGTGCCGAGCTGCACTCACTCAGTCAGTCGGTCCCGTCCCTCTCGTTTCAGCTGGTCTCTCAGCTGACGAGTAGCTGATGCTGCTGCTCTTGATGTCGCCGCGGCTGCTCAACTTATTCGCTGACCGGTTCGTTGAATTAAAAAACACGCATGATAGAGGGAGAATATGAGTCGAGTGAGGAAGGAAAAAAGAATGAGAACAAGCCCGGCAAGGTACTGTTAAAAAGAGAGGAGATATCAACCCTTCCGAGATAGCTTAACTATCTTTTATACATACGTATAATCCCGTCGATCGGGAATACGGCTTATCACAGGTTATACGTTAGATGAAAACGTCTTGTTGTATTCTATGTATGTACGTTTATGAAACGATGAAACGTCGTAGAAAAATACGGGGCAAAATTGTATCGAAAAACTAAATTGTTGATTTTTTTATTTTATTTTTTTTTTTATATTTTGTTATAATCTCTGCACTTCGCGTTCTATTCGTTAGATAGGTAGACGCGGATAAGGGATAGATTGGTAAGCTAGTCAAAAGTACGGTGAAAACCAGTTGCTGATACAATGAATACGAACGAACGCCGCGACGACTGTGACACTGTTTTGTAAATTACATCGAGCTAGACTTTATGCCGGGTTATATACATACTCATACATACACATGTTATATCATGTCAGTGTGTGCATTGTGCATGCGGATACACGTGTAACGTGGGCATCGTTCTAATCTTTCTTCACCTTCTCCTAATCCTACTTCTTCTTCTTCTTCTTCTTCTTCTTCTTCCTATTTGTCATCTAGTAAGGTCACACGTTCGAAAAAAAAATAAAAATAAAAATTTTAGGTACCTATGTGCCTCTACCGTATAATGTAATGCAATTCCGTCATGTACATAACGTATGTATGTATGCATGCATGCGTGTGTATATAACATGATTCCGGAGTTACATCGGTCTCTCAAAATAGACATTTTTGTATTAATAATAGTCGTAACCTGCCTCGAGTCAGGTTTTTGGTTGCTTTCTTTTTGCTTTTTTTTCCCTCCCCCCTCCTTCAAACCGATCTCTCTCTCTCTATCTATGTATCTTTTTTTCACTAGTTTACCGAACCGTTAAATAAAACTCGTCCTCTTCCTGTACTCTTAATTTAGTTATATTTCGTGGGCTGTTTCCTTCTTTCTTTTTTCCTTTCGACGCTCGATTTGTCGATTTTTAAAAAAAAGTTATTTTTGTTTTCTATTTTTTCCCTAGTTTTTGGTCAAATTCTTTTCTACTTTCATCTATTATCGCACGTCACGCGTGTATAGTGTATATTAAACCCGACGTCGACGGTATACTTTTATACCTGCCTGCTGAGTAGACTGTATATATATATGTATATATATATGTATATATAGTATTGCTGTACGGTGTACAGTGTAAGACGGATATATTGACTTTTTGGAGCAGCGACCGTTCTTTATTTCCTCGTTATTATCTTCTCGTTACGTTTCTGTGTGTTAATCTTTTAACATTTTTATTTCATCACTTTTCGCTCTTCTTGTCGTATGTATCTGCAATTATATCTATATCTATATCTATATCTATATCTATATCTATATAATATATAATAGCATACAGAAGTAGATCTCCTCGAGTTCGTTAGTGTTGTGAATTTTTCTTGATGAATCATCATCGCTCGGCACGCCTGCGTTATACGGGTTAGTCACTTGTTGGCTATCAGCTGACTGGACCGTGACTACGGAAGAACTCTCGTCTCCTTTAAAGATGGTTTCTCTATTTTCCCTCTATTTAGATTTTTCTCATCGATTAACACTTTGCCGAAACTTTTACCTTACAGAATTAATTCGCAATTTCATTCGTTCATAGTGTTTTTCACCTATGTATGTACGCGTGTTACACGTATACCTGTGTTATGGAAAAGCTGATTATTACGATAGATAAATTCATCATCATTGAGTGAGTTGCCTAGCGATAAAAGAGAGAGAGAGAGAGAGAGGAAGTAAAAATAAAGAAGAAACAGTTTTCTTTATCCCTTCGTAACGTTGTCGGTTTAATATTCGTTTCGAAATTCTACCTATAGAAGAAGAAGACGGTGGATAGTATACGAATGAAAGGAATTATACTAATTTGCATACATATATTGTTGAGCAAAGAACTCTGTGTTTAGTTATGTATATGGTATAATTGTTGAATTTATAATCGCGTGCATGTGCAAGCGGTGAAATATAGAGAACTGCGGTATGAGTAATTCTGTAATCGCGATTAAATAGAACAGACAAGAGAGGAAAAAATTTTTTTTTTACCGCAACACATTTCCTTGCGGCTGGGATTTCACGAATTCTATATATATGTATACATATCTATATGTATAATATATAATATAAGATATCTCATGACGGTGCGTATCGTATGATACATATTCCGGTTTTCGGGAAACTATCTATATCTCTATATATCTATCCATATCACAGACAATATGTATACACCATGTGTATCGGGTGTATGTACATGTAAATATTCTACGTTATACACTTTTTCGTCAATTCACGATCAGTCAAGTGTAAAACTAACAATAAGCAGAAGTCATCACGTATATCACGTATTATGTGCGAAGTTGTTCATGTTTATTATTGTGCGTGTAAAAAATATTTACTCGTGTCGTTACATTGAATGAAAAGTCCGGGAGATCGTGTGCAGCAGTAATAATATTACAACAACAAAAACAATAATAATATTAGAAATAACGCGTCCGATGTAATAAGCGGGTCAATTTTACCGCTGCAACTGAAACAATTCGTAATCCTTGAAAGGTCGAGAACAAATTACCACTCGTTTGTATATCATGTATACCTATAATACATACGTCTATACATATATCGTGTATATATGAACCGTGCAGCGCGGCAGCAATTGTTCGTTGGTTTTGCTGCTCCTCATTCCTTTGAGACCTTTGAGAGTATCTACATGCGTATGCTTGTCATATATTATATATGAATGTGTGTGTGTGTGTATGTATGTTGTATATTAAAGAACACATGGCCTCTATGTATGTATTTGTGTAATATACATATAGTTCAGCGCGGCCAACATTATACGGAGAGAAAGTATCAGGCAGTAACTTATTCACTGGAACAGCAGCACATTTGCTTTGTCAGTGTATGTATGTATAATATATATTTATATATACATACAGATGAGGCACGTATATATGTATAAATATCATTCACATGCATATATGTGTATATATAGGTATATAAGTAGATAGAAACTATACATTTTCTCTACCTGCATGCGCAGTCGCACAATGCGATTGTTCTCCCTTACTTTTATAATAACGTTCTCACATACTTTGAAATTCTTCTACATATTCTTTTTTCCTCATCTTATTTATTTATTTATTTTTTTCTTTCTTTTTTTTTTTTTGGCTGGCACAAAACACTTCGCGTTATAATGCGGCGGAGGCAGGCGTGTGTATATTAATTACTCGGATGATGTATACGCGTATTAATTTATATACTGTGTGTAATGTACCTGTATATACGTGTTCACGTATGAGCGTAATCGCTGTCTGTAAATGCAATGTCGAGTATTTACTCGTCATCACCGGCACAATTTTTATGGTGTACGTATAGGTAGATCAGAATAAATGAACTGGTGATAATTACTTCAACAACAATACTATCATCATCATCATCATCATCATCATCATCAACCTCGTCATTGATAGTAAAAACAGCGATATTGATGAGTCTTTCGTATATGTACTCGGTTTAAATTATCATTCTACACTGCTTCAGGAAAGTGCATGTATACATACACACACACATATGTATATATATATATATACACACGTACATACCCGTTTGATATTTTAGTGGCGATACATATTACTACAGCAGCGAGGCTGCAGTTCGAACTCGCTGTTAGTCCGCTCAGTCTTCCTTGTGCATCCTAGATCAATAGATCATGTGTATGGATGGATGTACATATATGCATTAGAGATCGTTAGATCCATCCTATACGTACTTATGCGCAGCGCAATGTGTGATCGTTGTTCGTTGTTCAATTATGCATTAGGAATACCTGCATTATATATATATATTAATATATTTGAATCTTGAAGGATCTCTCGAAGACTAAAGGAACTCATATGTTAAAGTTGAATTGGATGTAATTCGATACTGCATGTTTTTGAAAAAATTTTAACATTTGTTTATTTGTTTGCTTTTCTCTCTTGTCCTTTGAAAATCTAAGATCGATTCTCATTCGGAATAAAATCATCACAGGTATACAGTACCTGCAGTAATAATAATAATATAATTTTTATCCTTATTCAGCAATATGAATTCATTTACGTCATCTGTAATGTTCAAAAACTATAAACGGTGTACGCGATGGGAAATAAAAATTTTCCGTCTACTCAATTTAACGAAAAAATTATTTACTTGAATAGAATTATTTATTTAACGTTGAAACACGCAGGCGTGATTATAATTGTACAATTAACAAGACTTGAGTGTAAAATCGGTGCGAATTCTTCCCGCAACTAATTTCTCCTTTTAATTTACATCATAATCATAGCCGCGGCCAAGACGTACGTGCATGTTTGTGTGTGTGTGTGTGTGTTGTGTGTGTGTTTATAGTGCAGAACGTGCGGAGATCAGCGCGGACATTCAGCTGCGGGTGCAGAGGCCTCTGATTATCGCCTCAAGTAGAACTTGATCAGCTCGATCGACGACTGTACAACGGTAACTAATAATATATTCTCTCGTGAAGATTGAATCACGTGCTTCACGTGGCCGTGGTGGTGGCGGTGGTGATGATATTGATGATGTTACGCCGATCAAGCTTTTTCGCCGCCAACTTTCTATCATATTTATCAAAAAAAAAAAACGGAAACAAAATGAAAAAAACAAAAAGAAAAATATCAAACGAATTAAAATTAACCCAAATATGTATTCGAATCGCTTAACCCGAATAAGTCACACCTCCGTAGAAGCGCGCAAAAAATATTTAGGTATTGTTGAGGGATCACGGAAAAAGCTGTCTCAGTTTTTTTAAACAAAATCGATTGTTCAAATATCGTAAAAAATTTCTCAAATTAAAGAAGGTACAAAAAATGTTGTGAAATAAATAAAACTTTCCATTCGCTGTACGGTTCTTCGGATCGCGTTATAATGTATTGCAGAAAACGGTGAGGGAAGAAGAAATTTGATAAGAAAAAAAAAAACCAATAAAGAGAACGACGTATATATGTATATATACAGCAATAACAACAATAACATCAACAACAATAATAATGAAACCCGTTTGTCTTCACATTTTCCTGGTAGAATCAAATAATCACGGGGTATATACGTAGTGAGCCTAATGACGTTGAAACTTTGTATAATCGCTTAACACGTGAGAGCGGATTCTCATGTAGCAAGGAAATTTGATCTTGAAGTTATCGCGCGCAAAAGACAAAGAAAAATGGAGTTTTCAAAATTCGTCCGACTCGATTCTTACCGGTTATCAAAACCTTTCTGTGTAATACCCGAGTAGGTGTGTATATAAATTAGTTACACGTAGGTACATAGACTGAATTTTCTATGCCATCGAAATTGCTGCTGCTTGCTCAGCCCCGTCGGTGATGGAAATTTTTCTATCTATACATATATGTATATACACGTACGTAATGTACATAAATATAAACGTATATGTATATGATCATCATATATAATATATAACACACACGCGGCATATGTACGGTGTATTCTCGGCAAAGAGATGATGAGCCAGCGCGAAGAGGAGAGTCGAGAGCGAACGGTTGTCTGGTTACAACACGCATATCCGGTCTAGTGTCAACAAGAGTCTGTGCTGCATTCACTGGTGAAAACCCTATACCTATATCTATATCTACTGGTATATATGTGCGTATAATGTATCATAATCGTCGCTGGTAAATTATCCTCGTGTACACGTAGGTGAGTGAGTCTCTCTGTATGTCTCTGTGTGCCTCTGTGTGCGTAAATACCTGCATTACCGCGACGTAATGTAGAGACGCAACGCCGTTCTTGAAATGGATATCCATTGTCGACTATAATCACGATGCTTTTCATCGTCGCGCAGGCTCGGAGACATATTTAAGTAATCACCCACCACCACTACCACTACCACTACCACTACCACTACCACTACCACTACCACTACCACTACCATCATCATTAATCGATGCTCTTCTTCGCCTATAAATATTTAACACCCTGTATGTAGTTAGGTAGGCAGACACAGGCCTTTGAACAGGAACAAAATATATCCAATCTGACCGATTCGATTCACCGATGATGATGATGAAATCGCATCCGTTATCCCGAATATCGTGTGTAGCTGTACTAGAATCGTTTTCTATTTTAACTTGGCCGTAGGTAGGTACTTATCCCAAATTTCTTCCATATAAATAAATTCATGAAAATCTCATTCGAAGTATATTACAACAGATCTTTATATCAATCTTATAAACTCTTAGCTCAGGGGTTGTCAAGTTTGTCATATTGAAAATACACTTGTTTTTAAACTACACTTATATGTATATATAATTGAAACCAATTTGGGAGGCGTCCCGATAAACTTAATTCGTGAAAGTTCAAAATAACGAACACCCTCAGCTGTACCCTTGATTTGCTTTTCAGATTGTAATAATACGGTTCGATTTAATCCCGCAACTAGCACGATTCATTCCTATATACAGTCAACGGGAATTTTTTATACTTGGACCGCGGTTGTTCAACCCAAATAATTTTTGAAAATATCATTTTTCCAATACTCACGAGCTTCTTGACCCTGCAATTTGATTTTCGGCAATTCCGTGATGCCTCAGGCATATATATATGTACTTTGATAACCATCTCGTAGAGTAGAAAAATCTCCAAGTTTACTATCAAAAACTTCTGACATAATTTCCAACTGTTAATTTTTTTTTTTTTTTTTTCTATCGTTTTGTTTTATTTATTTATTTTTTTAAATTCTTTTCTTCCGCTCGGATTAAAAGCGAAGAGAAAAAGAAACGAAGAGAAAAAGGATGAATAAAAATATCGGCTAATCTTGTTGTTGGTTTTTTCACCGCTCTTATAATTGCAGTCTGCCCGCCGTATGTACGTGATCACATCTTCTCTCTCCCTCCCACTCTTATATTACGACTATAAATCAATGCGTCGGATTGTATTATATAGATATAGTGTACGTATAATGGTTTTACGCCGATGCGAACCGTATATTATCTTTCTCTCCTTCTCTGGAACAGTTTCGTAACTTGACGTGCTTTTATTTCCAAATATTTTTCACCTATCTACTCTAGCGTAGGTGAACGTAATAAAGTAAGGTGTATACCTACGTTACACAGTCGTGCGTCGTGTACAACATGAATCAATCGTGGGAAATTTTTTTTACATCTTATTATACCTGTACTGTATTATACATATATATATATATATATATATATATATGGGTTAGTCCAAAGTACTACAAAGTGACGTGAATGAGGTTTGACCCTGACCCCCACCAAATTGATCGCTGATTTACATATATACGTATTCTATTTTTACTACAGCAAATATACGTTTTACGATTTTTTCAGATTTTTTCCACCTGTCGTTCAGGAGTAGGTATTGTAGATCGATCTCGTCGTCGATAACTCGGGAACCGTGCGTTTCGGAAAAAAGTTGCGTTTTTTTTTGAATTGGTCGAAAATTGTGTTTTCAGAATTTACTGGAAATCGGAAGTCTATCGGTTTTAACGAAAAACGCATAAAAATCGTTTTTGTTTTTCAATTCACAAAGTGATGAATTTTTTTTTTGTTGACTAAAGAGAATACTTTTTTACATTTGACGCGAAATGAGCCTTCCTTCTTTTCGCACATCAACGTGCGTGTCGTCGGACGAGTGAAAAATGGCTTGAGGAAAAGCTGCGGCCGAATGTTACAATCCGTTAAATTTCCCACCGTGTGGTAACGCCGAAAAAGTTTGTTCAGGTCGAAAGAAAGGTTCTGTCAAAAGACGAGCGTTCTATGTTACTTTCGTAAAATTTTTTCTAAAATTACGAAGAATCGCGAATAAAACTTTTTCCTTATCGCTCACGTCAGTCATGATACCAATTTATAAATTTACGTCACAAAGAAGACCAACACTTGTAATATCGAGTCTAGATTTGACGTTTGAAAAGCGTATCCGACGACTTCGTTTCATCTTTAATTCAATCTCAAAAAATACTTATAATTCAATATTCACTTTCAATTTAGGAGAATAAGTTTCTCGGATCTTTGGATCGGACACAAATGTCAGGGAAGAAATGATAATCGAAGTGTTACAATAACCAAATAGTGTTTCTTCACAAAAAATCCAAAAACCAGTGAAAACAAAGTGAAAAATCAAATGAACGCGATCTTCCACGGAATCTCTATTTTAACCCAAAATCAAAACTTTGTGGAAAATCGTAAATTATCCATTTACGAAACACCAAACACATTCTACCTCTCGCATTTTACACACTCACGCACACACACACACACACACACACACACACAGCTCATATTACACGCGTGTATGAGTATCGTAGAGCGAAAGCGGTCGTCCACCTGTGTAAATGTAGCCATTGCACGCGTTACAACAGACTTATGTAACGAGAATATAAGCACGTATTACGTACACCCGACCACCTTAGTTGCGTTTGTCTATTTCCCCGTCTTTACTCCGTGGCTTGCTGCCTCTGCATGCGTAAATGAACGACTTCTAAGCGCGCCTCTATACATCATCCACATATTATATATGCATAAATACGTGTGTCATGTACGAGGCTGAACAGCAAGGTTCATCGATAGTCAAGCACTGGGCCCACCGTTGCACTCGCTATTATTTCACACGTACGTCCGTCAATCTCTCGTCGCAGCCTTTCGTCGTTCCGTCGTTCCTTTCTTCCGTCGTTATATAGTTCGTTGCGCCAGTCGTCGTCCGTTATACTTACTACACTTGAATTTCTCTGTCTATCTGACAACCGAGTTCATCGACCATTAATTTTAGGATTTTGTTTACCAAAATGTTCGCACATTTTCGACATTCGTTATTATTTTTTCACTGCAATCTCTTTGGCTGTGTATGTACGCACATTTTATATACATGATGTATCGTCGTTGGCACATCGTAGGTATACAACCATGTTTCGAATTTCAAAAGATTTCAATGACTTCGTATAACTGAAAGTGTTAAGATATTTATATTACGTGTTACGAGTTCTCTGTTATACCTTGATGACTTGAATTTGTTGTTATCTTCCGGATCTAAAGCCCTCCTCCTCCTCCTCCTCTCTATGATTGCAAAATTTCAATCAATCACCCTGTGATTTCGAATCTCCAGCCTTCTTTCGGTCTAAATGTTATACGATGATTATTGCAACAATCCTTCGATAATAGTATCGATCTATAAACATTCCTCACGATTCCTTTTTAGCATTCAAAGAGTCGGCTCTTGCTGCTTGGTAATTCAATAACGCGAGTCATTGTAATTCCTCAGCAGTATATATATATACACAATGATAAATAATACAGAATTGGAGTGTAATAAACGCGAAAGAAAAAGAAAAAAACTCAACGACTTTGAGTCATCGCGCAATCGGACTTTGCGACTGCTTCTCCTTTGTTGCTCTATATTGCATGTGTATAATAATCAGATTTCTTAATTGCATAGGATTTGTAATTTTTTAAATTTAATTTGTATCAGGAAATTTTACAACCGTATATCAATTCAGTTACAAATCGATATATCGAAGCTGGGCAAATCGATGAGTTCAGATTCAACGACCCTTCGGTTACTTTTGCTTCTCCATTATCATCACTGTTACCACGATCACCAGTATAACCAGAAAAAGTACTTTTCGTCGAACGGTATAATAACGAACCGATCTCGCTAATTGGAGATCGCGTCCCCTGTACGATACGTACATATCGTACACCTTGTAGATCAAGCAACGTTGTTTTATTGGTATAACAGGTGCGTAAATTGTTCCGAAAGTTCTGCAGTCGAGCAAAAATATATACACACGTACCGTGATGAACGGGCTTTTAGTGCAAAATTTTTGGGCAAACTGAAAAAATGATTGATGGAACGTATAAAATAATTTCGTAGGATAAAAGGAGATTTTCAAATTCAACGACTATCTAAATCTATATATATATATATATACGTACAGTGAAAAAGAGAATTCGCTAGTTGTAATACGAAATTTGTACGTTTTTCCCCCTCGCCGTCTATACTAAACTGTATGATCCTTCCGCGCGTTAAGTCATCATTACGTAACGCTTATTATGTTCAATTTTTTCCACCTCCCCCCCTGCCTCTCTCCCCCTCCCTTTCACTCTCTCTCTCTCTCGCCCCCGTATATCTCTTTTTCTCGAACCGACAAATTGTTATAACAGGGTATTACCGCACACAAATCGAATATTATTTTGCTCGTCAAACACATTTCGGCTGCACGGACTGTATCGTCATCGTGACTATGGGCTTATATTTAGTGATCGTCTGTGACGTCTGCACGTATTATCCTGTACCTATATCTGTATGCCTTGCCAAAAATCATTGTATATATATATATGTATAACCATCACTCAATAAATATATAAGCAGCTGCTTTTTGTTTACGATTTATATCTACATATACGCGGATACGCACACATGAAAACGATACCACGGGTTGTTAGTACAAATTAAAACTGATTCAGCCGCGTGTTAAATACTTACACGCACGTTGTACGATTTTTATACTTGTTTCATAGGATTCTGACATCGTCTCATTTGATGTGTCGTCAAGTGTGAAAGAAATTCTTTTCTCATTCTGAAAGAACGTTTCCTCTAATTTTTTAAAATCGCACATTTTGCTGGTTTGATATATGTATTTTTTTTTTTTTTTTTTTTTTTTTACATGCAGATGTATTAAATATATATTTATATTTTTGTTATAATAATATTTTTTTACATACATGTCTATATACATATTTATAAAAAATTGCCGTTTTTTTTTTTTTCGTAATTTAAAAAAATTTCGCAATCATTGTCAAAATATCATCATTCAAGTAGCTCTGGAGGTCCCGGGGAGGGCTGGAAAAATCTGCGAAAAAATTTGGCTTTCCTTTTAGAGTTTGAAGAACGGTATAAAAAATCGCGGACCAAATACAGGACGGTGAGGGTTAGAGACCCTAGTCGAATTGACGTGGAACACCCCATACATATATACACGTTTATAAAACAGTATTCTCGAGCCTTGAGACGAATCAACGCCGCAGGAATGATTTAATCGGTATCGTGTCAACGTAACGCGGGTGTAACCCATACGTTTATGCATTCACGCCTGCATGTGTCAGCAATTTATGCATGTGTGTATCTACGTACCTAGTGACGTACGTCTCTTCCGCGTATATATGATTTTTATTTTTATACATTAACATATACGCACTGTATGAGGTATATATATATCACGTGATATGGTAGTGTAACGAGATCGTCACACCCTTTGAGAAGTTTTTTTTTTTTTTCTCTTCCTGTAAGAATACAACGACGGTAGAGACGGAAAGGTCAGTAACGCGTTCTAATTCTTATTCTCCGACGACCTATTAATACAACGCAGCAACATTAGCCATCTGGGAATGAAGGTTGTCACGAATCAGGCACCCCTACTCACCTATAATTGTCATTCGGTTGTATATCGTTCGGTTTTTACGACTATCGCGTGATTTTTTACCGTCGAGTTTTCTTTCTTCTTTTTTTTTTTCTATTTTATTCGTCGCATAAAAAATGTGTTATGTGTATAGGTGTACGATCGATTTTTGCGCCTTCTCACGTCTGTATTATTTCGCCCCTGAAAACTCTCGGTTGTAAAATGAATGAATCAGTGGAGGTTCGTTGAGTTAAAGAGTGTCTCGATTTGTTGCGGTAGAAGTGGAGGATTTGCTTTTTCTTCTTTTTTTTTGATAGCTTCGTAACAAATAATATGAGAAATGTTTATATTATTGTATTTAGGTATGTAGTTGAAAGCGGTTTTATTTATTTTTTTTTCTCAGCGATATAATTTCAAGTTAAAACCGAGGGGTTAACCAATGCTGGAAATCTGGTGTAGGTACACTTCTAATGAAATTTTATGCAATTTTATGAAATCGTTTGAAATCGCTGGAATTACAAGAAATCATTGAAATTCCACGAAGTCGTTTGAAATCCTTTGAAATCACCGAAATCACAAGAAATCCTTGAAATAATATGACATTCCATGAAGTCGTTTGAAATCGTTTGAAATCGCATGAAATTCCACGAAGTCGTTCGAATTCTTATGAAATCTCAGAAAATCCTCGAAATCTCGTGAAATATTGAAAACGACGTGAAATTTTTTTCAACGTTGCAATCCTGAAGTCTGTTGTTTACAGATTAAGAAAAAATGGTCAACCCCTCGTTTAGAACTCATGATAAATTGATCTCCCTTGCTATTTGCAAGCGAGTGCAGGTTCGCATTTCATTATTTTTGCAGGGATATTCGATCGCAATTCGCACATATGATATATACCCATGTAGGTATCCTTACTAGTTCCGACTTCGTTTATCACCGATCACCGAGCTCGTCCTCGGGGACATTTTTACACACGACGTATAATAAATCAGTGGCATGCGTAACGAGCTTTGCTTGTACCGGTGCTTCGCAGGTCAAAATGATATCTCTGGTACTTCCTAGTTCCCGTATCCTTCTTATCATCTCTCCCCGCGCAATCTCGTTAGTCAGGTACTGTATCCTTGGAATGTGTAGCACGTCTCTCCCCAAGGATATGACGTATAACCTACGCTGTGAAACTCGATCTTGAGTAATATTCGAGGAAAAAAATATATATATATATATATACATATATGACGATTTATGACATTTTAAAAAATGTTGAGCGACCTCTTAAAAATTTTTTTTTTTTTGAGCTTTCCTTTGGAGTGGGCTCTCAAAACATCAAAAACTAACATTTTGTCACACGAGACTCCAAAAAAAAAAAAAGAAATAGTCGGTTTTTTTGCGCCACCCTAGTATATATACATATAAATGAAACAAAAACAATGCATCTCATATCCACGAACTACAATAAGACTGTTTTAAAAACTGAACAATTTTTTAGGCCAATCATGAACGAAACGAAAGAAAGATTTGTTTGTTATTATAATTTTCCCTGAACTCTTCGCTTCGATTATCATAGACATGAAAATAATTTTATTCAAACATGCATCTTCTCTACATATAATCGTCATTTCGATTTCGAATTAAACGAACTTTATAATTATCGACTAATCGTTGGTACCCCTGTACTGGTGGTGCCTCTGAAAACATACGTCTGAAAACAATTTCAATACAACAAGTTATTTGTAAAACATACTTATCATCACCGCACTCGTACGACAGGTAGAGATAAGAAATTGCTTCGCTCACGATTCATCATGCACAGTCGAAATATATAAATCATCTTGATCACCACGCGATCCCGTATCCTAATCCAAATCTACAAAACAGCGAATTAAACAGAGATCGTCTCGTACGTTATTATACCTACGCATTATAATGATAAATCACGAGAGGAATATCAGAGAGAAGTTCAGGGATTTAGTATGAAAATGGAGATGCTTCTTTTTATCAAACTCGAACTTTCTCCGCGGGGAAACGCGTCAAAGAAATAAACAATTTGGCATTTGCGTTGAACTGAAGGAATCGATCCTATTACAACGGAATGATAAGGGTTGCACTTTCTCTCTCTCTCTCTCTCTCTCTCTCTCTCTCTATCAATCGGTTTTTTTTCTAAGCTTAGGTATAGATCCAGAGTCAATTCAGGCTATGACTAGAACATGACGAATCGTCATGGATGCATGCACGATCCTAAATTAGGATTAGATCCGTGCAATCCTTGCAAATGCAGCGCTGCACGCGAAACATGATATATCTATCTATCCATCTATCTATTTATCTATCTATCTATCTATCTATCTATCTATCCGTCTCTGTCCGTCCGTCTAGCTGTACGAAGGTGTATACCTATACCTATACGTATACACACCTTGCGCCTATCGCTTCGTGAAATCAATACCGCAGCAGCTATTGTAAATACGTTACAGACATAATGATATAGAGCTCTAGCTATACATGACGTACATACAAGTATGTATATGTACATGTAGGTATAGGTTAAGGATCGATGACGTACGAGAATGTGCGTGCAGAAAATGAATCTCTGCTGAAGGTGAATTCGAGGTGATTCGAGAGTTAGCGGATGAGATTTTACTACCTGACGTGTTTTGTTGCGTTTGTTTGTTTGTTTGTTTGTTTGTTTGTTTGTTGTTTTTTTCCCTCTTGTTTACCCCTTTCGAATACATGCCTATATATTAACGTTTGCTCTAACACACCTTAACCTTGTATACGTTGAAAAGTCATTAATTCGTTTAAAGCAGCCCTGTCTTATCGATCGCAGGAGATTGATTGACGGATGTGAAGTGTTTTGTATATGTATATATATTATTGACGAGATGAAGTGTATATAATACAACTGATAGGGGCCTTTAAACATTTGAGTCTGATAGGCACATCATACATTTTTGTTGGTTTTTTTTTTCTCTTTAATTACGTGACCGTTGAGTTTACCTTTTTCACACGAAATTTTTTGGTCTGCGTAAAAAACAAAAGGCATAAATAAAAAAAAGTCACGAGGATTTGCATGAAAATACCCATGGATAGTTGGGTTTTGTCTGTAAATGTATAATATTTTATTACATATACATATACGTATAGAAAAATTATTAAACGCGTTGTTTTGCTGTAGCAAGTGTAATATTAATTTAATATAATGTATAACGTATATGTAATAGCTATATTCAATATTTATACACAATACAGTTATGGTTATAAATCTATTAGCAGGCAGAATATTGATTTACAGAATATAACAGTTTTTATCGCAAGCTCAATGCTAAGATAATGTATTATTTTACACCCTATCATACACGATTATACATATATATATATACATATATGTATGTATGTATAAAATATAAACATCTCACCTGGTGTTATCTACACCAGATCATAACGTCACGAGAATGAAAATTGAATGAAGTATTTATCGAAGCATCGATATGTGAATCATGCAGTGAGTCAAATTTTGATACTTACCCGCCCCCCTCCAATCGCTGCATCTCGTTTCGATTAAGCTTTAACGTATATACCTATATAGGTATGTATATATGCAAGCTGTTCTGCAAAGTAGGATTTCTCATTCCCAACACATTTCATGGTATAACTGTTTGATATAGGTATGTACAAGGTATATACACACACGCACACACACATGTATCGTAAAATACCTGTAGAATTGAAAATCCATATTGGAAGATTGACTGTTGGAATATTTGTAAAACGGCGGGGTTGTTGAATATTGGCAGTTTCGGTTATGTCTCCCGCATCCCTCGGCACCGCGCTCGCCAGATGATAACCTTACGGCATACCTACACACATACATACGGCGTCCTGCTGATTATAGGTATAACGTATAAGAGAAAATCGATAAACTCAGCTGACTTTCCACCCTTTTCTCAAGACGTGTGTGTTCAAATGTGTGTGCCCGCGTATATACACACACATAAACACACATAGGTATAGGTATACATGTGCATATAATATATGTAAGCATACCCTCGAAATGAAAATGGCGTCAAGGTTATAACGGGCGTTCGTACATGCATAGATATCTACACATCCGCATGCATTCAGGTATATACATATATATATATATATATATATATATATATATATATATATATATATATATATGTATAATAATACAATCCGTGGGGGTCGCGGGTCCCGTCTGTTATTGACCGAAACCTTCCTCTCCTCTCTCCTCTCCTCTCTCCTCTCCTCCCCTCCCCTCCCCTCCCCCCCTGCCATCACCACCCACCCTCCCGGGGGTCGGTTTAGATTCGATCGCGGTGATGTCGGTGCCGTTATCTCTTCTTCCCCTGGCAATCTCTTGGCGAGCTGGCGCGCGCATCGCGCAACCCCCAGGTACCGACGAGTATACACCCCCACCCATCCACCCCCCCGGGGTCTCGGCGATACGTGCGAACGTGTCCGTGGCGGCGCGTGAAACTCAACTCCGTGAACCTTAACCTTGGTCACCTTGGCCTAGGCCGAGGACAACGAGGAGGATCGATTCCGTGGAGGCTGCCCCTCGACCAACCCCCCATACCCCCCTACCCTACTGAAATTATAATATATCATGTATATGTGTATATATATATACACACACGCGTTGATGCACTATCGCCTAATTTCAACTGCTATAGGCTCTAATTTCTACGCCTGTCATTTATAGTATATACGTATATGTATATATTGTATATAGGTATGTATACTAGGTATACTAGGTATAACATATCGGTGACTTCGGGAATTCGATTTAGCTTTAACACTATCGTTTCGATATTATTTATATTATATTTATAATGTTTGAATATGCGATATGTGATTTTATTTATCGTTCCTGCCTATGTTGTATATAGAGAATAAGTGAAATTAAGGGAAGAAAAAATTACCGCAACATTTATTTTCGGACGAAAATTTCATTTCACTCTTTTTCCAATTTTGTATGTGGACGTCATGCATTTTCGTCCATTCTTTCACATCGACGACGACGCGCTTGTAATGCAATGTACTAATCATTGTTCTTTTTCTATTATCTGTTTCAGAATTCAACCCTTTCTATACTCCACGTAATATAATAATAGTATAAATAAATCCGGACACAACATGTAACATTATACGTATAATAATAATAACAATAACAATAATAATATATACATCCAGTACACAAATATTCTTGAATAACAAGTGACGAAAAGCGTGCGGTATATTATTATGTACAACGTATAAATAAAAACAAAAACAAGCTGAAAGAATTGAGAGGATACTAAAAAGAAGAAAGAAAATAATTAATGAGTTGATAATTTGTGGAATAAATAAATGAATAAATAAATAGATAAATAAAAAAATGATTAACAACAGCGGCGACAAAGAGAAAAATACGTAAACATAAAGAAAAAATAAATCTCTAGTATTTCACGTGTATTATATTTATATTTATAGAAAAAAAATCGTATTATTGAAAAGAAAATCATTCGAAGGAAATACATGCGTGTAAGAGAAAGAAATATCTACAGCGAATATATATATATATATATATATATATATAGACATACGTGTATATGTATGTGTGTATATGTACATATAAATACATAAGGATATTCGTATGAGTAGCAATTTTATTTAAATTATTGTTCGAATCGTTGTTTCTGTGCAAAGCCTTTCAAGACTGATCCGGACCTAGTCTTTTGAAAAGAAATAGGATTGAAAAAAATTATATATATACACCCACAAACACATACATATGTATATATATATTAATAGCGAAAAGGCGATGTAAAACGAATAATGATAACGAAGAAAAACGATAAATCGATAGTTGATTGATATATGATATATTTAAATATTTGTTGAAATTGGTGAGTTTCAATTTTATTAGGGTTTTTCAATTGACGTTCAAATTTATTGACGTGTGTTTTTTTTCCCCCACTCTCTACAGTATTTTCTATTTCGGTATTTATTACGGATACCGATTAGTATTTAGAGATTTTTAATTCTCGTTTATAATTTTCACTCTCGCACTCGCGAAAATAAAATTATACCTTGGATCTATAAATTACACACATATAATATAGAAATCAAGAAATATATAAATATTTCTCAAAAAAAAAAAAAAGAAAAAAGAAAAAAAAAACAATAAAAACCGTATCAACAAAACAAATGTATTAGACAATAGACGTATTAAACAACAAATAATTAGAAATTCAATTAATAATAGAAAATAAAATATTTACTGCAGACGTAATTAGTAACCGAGACCAATTCGTATTATAACAGCGAAATTGAATTATCATTTTTTTACCGGAGTGTAAAAATTGAAACAAGAGAGAGAGAAAACAAAAACAGAAGAAGATAGAAGGAAGTAAAGAACAAAACTAATGAAAGTCAACGTATTGCCCTGTGAAAAAAAATCTAAGAAATTTTTTTAATTCTAGATACAAATTATATTAACGTGTTAGGTGAAATATAATATTCTGTGTACTAATTCTTGTTGTTTAATTTGAATTTTTTAAATACACACACATAAATACGTACATATATATGATATATGATATATATATATATGTGATATATGTATATACATACATAAATGTGTAATATATGTGTGTGTCTGTACGTGTATGGTTTGTGATTTTGCCGGAGCATTGTATGCAAAAAAAAAAAAAAAACGTAATAATTCGTATAAATTTGTATGGCTCCTGTAGAGGCGGCAGCTTATTGCGGAAGAGTGCAGTGCGTATAATATATTAAAATAAATCGACATACAATAATAACAAAAACAACAACAACAACAATAATAATAGTAATAAAAATATATATATCTATACACAAAGTAACAATCAAATAATGATAATAACATACATCGTGAATTGCCGAATTAAAAATCGATCTCAAAAGCCTTTGTGAAGAAATTACCAAGACTTTTTTACCGTGTGTGATATATTATATATAAATATATATATATATATATATATATATATTAAACATAACCATTAAAAATCGAATCGGGGAATAAACGTACGATCGATTACCTTACGATATAAAAAGAATCACGTATACACATATATTATCTATGTATCATTGAAACACCTGAAGTCAACAATATTACATAACTCAGTATTCAAAACGAAAGAGAACGAGAAAAAAGTAATAACAATTATAAAACACCGAGAAAGTAAATTAAAAAGGGTCGTCTAATTGCTAAGCAAAGTGAGAAAAAGAAAAAATAAAACCACTCACACGCAATCCCACAAAATGTACAAGGATCAGAGCAGCTCGTCTTCCTTGGAAGCAGCGTCAAAAAACGGGGAAGTCGAACTCGTAAGCAGATTTTTAGCCCCGTTATGCGCCAGGGATGAAGCTGCGAGAAATATCGCACTCGCAGCTGCTCGGACAACCGTCGAGGGATGGCTGGGAGGCGTCGGGAGTCCCGATGTCGTCGAGGGCGATGCGAGGACTGCCATTTTCCGATACGAGGATAACACGTTAGTTTTTCACATTCGTTATACGGAAATATTTGTATATACATATATATATATACACGATATATATATATATAGACACACGAGTGCGAAAAGTAGGCGAATTCCGACGAGTGTGAAGTTTGCAAGAACACACGAGTCGGATATCGCCTATTTTTCGCACGTGCAATCCATACGCTATTCTTTTCAACATCTGTGGAAAAAATTTTTATTTTAGAATCAAAGAAATGTAATATTATGATAATTCAATAGAAATAGGTCCAGAGTCACAGGTCTGGCCTCGTCAAACCCAACCTGAAAACGCAAATTTCAAGTTTAACTCGGAAGTAACCGACGATGCTTAAAGTCCGTGCGTAAAATAAAAAGTTACCGGAAGTCCGTATTAGCCGAAAAAGCTCGTAGTGTGCAAAATACCGAGTTTCAGTCTTGCGCATGCGCCAATTTCATTTTACCGCACTGTTCAGAAACAGTTGAAAATCATCCAACTCACCCAAGCATGTGTAAAAAAAAAACATAGGCATTCCGATCTGATTTTTTCACACGTCTTTCTTTTTCCATCCTCGCAGATCGTTCTACGAGACGTTGCAGTTGCAGTCGAGTGGCGTAAACGGGAGTAATTCAAAAGCGGAGGAAGTATCGACGGCATCGATACTTATGCATCAGATTATCGATCCGTCATTGCGGTACAATTTAATACGTGACGATTTTCGTACCGAAGAATTTTTTCCCCAAAGCGTGACGGATAACGGTATATACCTGCAAAAGGACACGAATTACCACGATCCGGACGACGGATTAACGTCCTTCGATATCCTCCAGGGAAACAATCCCGGGGATCATCACCACCATCATCATCAGCAGCAGATTCAGCAGGGCGAGTCCGAGCCCTCGCCGCACCATCACCACAGCGTCAAACCGATCAAAATCAAGGGTGCCAAGCAGAAGGTCGAGCAGGACGACGTCGACGTTGGCACGGGCAAGGTATACGGCAAGAGTCCTCGATTCGACAACGAGAGTTTCACGGGATTCGGACGCACGCCACCCGCCACCGCCTCCTCGGGCTACCCTAGCGGGCACTTCGACCTCCTCAGCGGCAATTTCGTATCGAAGAACGACAATTTCGTCGCCGGGATAGAGTTCGAGGGTGCGGGAAACGAGAACTCGAACCTCCGGCAGCTGCCTTCGTCCCATCGCAAGAACGCTCAGTTCTACGGCGCCGCTACGGACGAAGTTTTCTTCGACGATGATCCCGTCAAGATTGGCGCCCCCGAGGCCGGTGGCGTCGTCTTCAACACCCTCGACGGCTTCGAAGGCAGGCGAGGATCCGAGGATCGTCGGGAGTCGTCCTGCAGTCTGAGGAAGTTCGTGGAACGCAAGGTCAGCGCTGGACAGATAAAACGACCTCTGTCCCAGGACGACGACGTCTCCTCGAAGAACGGACCCGGCGCTTTACCGCAACAGCCCGAAGTCACACCCGGCGACGTCGGCAGGATGCTCAACCTCGGAAACGCTCTCGACGGACCGAAGCTACTCGCTCAGCCCAACAAGTATCTCAGCCTCGTCACTCTTCACTTGCCCGTCATTCTAAGGCTCAGCGTCAATTGTCCGTTTCAAAATGTGCGCACGAAGTGCGCCGAGATACTCGAGATGGTCAAGGTGAGTCTTGCGCTTATTATTTTTGCCTGTGATTCCGGCCATGTTTTTTTTTTTTTCACTTTTTTGAGAATTCTATGGCAAGAAGTTTTTATTTTTATTTATTTTTTTTTTCCTCCAATACCGTTCGATTTAGAGATTTATTCGTTGATTATAATACAATTTATAATCACGTGAAACCGGAAATTAGCCTTTCAAGTCTTTCAAGCAGTATTTTCTCGTTTATTGTTTTGCCGCGTAGTTCGTCGTCGTTCGATGAAATAAAAAAAAAAGTCTCGCAAGTATATAAAGTATTACGGTACGACAGGGTGGACGATTATATTATTATCTACCTATTCGTTGTTGTGTATTTTCTTTATTGTGCAATCACGCGGCGAAAATACGAAACTCCTGAACTCGAACCTGCCGGTTGGTGTTGCGTAGATCCTCATGAATAATTGATGAGAAGACGAGAGGGGCGCGCTCGAAAATGACGACGACGACGACGACGACGACGACGATGCTCACTGATACCCAAACTCTTTTCTCCATCCTTCTACAGCTACATGGGCTACATGTCTCCCTTCGTTTATCTCGACACAGTGTTTCTTTCTATCGCAACATCGCGCGTATAACTGTGACGTTAATTTATATTTTACAATGCGCGGCGTGTCGTTGTTCGCAAACAATTTGCGACGTGGTGGCCGAGGAGGTGGAGGAGGAGGAGGGGGAGGCACATCGAAGACGATTAGGGCACGAGCGATCGAGCCTCGATCACCGTTAGCCGATCGATCGATTCCTCTCTCTTCGCCCGCATGAATCCGTGTCTCTTTGTAATACGCGGGTATATAGAGTCTGGGCTGCACGTGCGTTACGCACACTCTCCTGCAAAGGCTAAGTGAACAGAAAAGAAAAAGGAAAAGAACAAATGGAAAAGAGAAAAAAGACGCGGGGCCTTTTTAACCTGCCGCGAGATCGAAATTCGATCTCTCAATTCGCCATGTTTACCGGTATCTACGTTATATTATTATACAAGTGCCAACGAACGCGAAACCTTGACCGATGCGATGCCTTTTCTATTACTTTCTTTTTTTTGTGATTTCTTCATTCTAGTGTCTTTTTTCTATTTCTGTTTCTTTTTTTTCTTTTTTTTTTTTTCTTTTTCGTTTTGTTTTTCTTTTCCCTTCTCTCTTTTTTTCTATGTACGTACGTATATATACATCCTTTTCATTTCTCGTTCTAGAATCCCGCGTATTATACAGGTGTGCTAGGTTCAATATGTAGGTATATATATATATGTATACTATGCAATATTTTTTTACGTACGCGTACATAAATCGGTATATTTAAAAGGCGGGTATTTCGATCACGTGACTTCGATTGCAATCGGTGCCTCGAATCCTCCTTAAAATTTCAAGTATATACATATATTTTTGTCCTATGTTGTATGGAGAACCCAAGTTCTTTCAAATCATTTTACATTTAAAAATCTCGAATTGTTAAAAAAAAATATTTTCAACGGTCGAAAATTGGGGGCAAAAGCTGAAAAATTGATTTTTGGATTTCAAATTTGATTTTCGAAATGATAAACGTGATATTGGATATTGGTATATTTTTTGTTGAAAAGTTTAGAGTTTTACGAAAGAAAAAACGTCTGAAGGATTTTTTTCTTTCCTATCTATTAGGGGGAAAAGGGATATACCGAGTTGAAAATTCCGTGATTTTGAAAACTTGAAAGATTTTCAGCCGGTAGTGCTCAAAAAAGAAAAAAATTAACAGGAAAAAAAAAATCACGGACTTCTTTTTTAGTACTGTCTTTCGAAAGGAGATTTTAATTTTTCAAAATTTTGACCACTTGGTACAACTTGTAATTGATAATTGGCGAAATGACCCATATACATATATATATATATATATATATATATATATATATATATATATATATATATACATATACATATACATTGATTTTCAAAACAACCTTTCATTTGACATTTTGAATTTTGTCCAAATATTCGGCTGTACCTTTTTTTCTTTCACTTTTCTTTATTCGCAATAACTTCGTTTATTATTCCTCTTGTTTATCCTTTCGCTTCCCAGGAAAATGTCGATGTGCAAAGAGGAAAAGGGGGGAAGAAAAAAAGTATAATATACATATAAGTATATATTATTATTTACTGCTACTTTAAGTATATATGTATAATACCGAAGATTTGATCGATGATATTGTAATAGTATAGAGTAAAGGAGCTGTATTCACATCTCGTGTATAAACCTTGCATGCGTGCTATTTATTACGTGTCTTTCCTCGTCACGGGCTAAGGCACGCTTGCCAATTTACATTGGCGGTGTTTGTCTTTTCTCTCTCTCTTTTTTTTTTTTTTCTTTTTTTTTCTTTTTTGCGTTTCCGTACATATTTCTCGCTGGTTAATTATTTATTTACTTATTTATTTATTTTTGTTATTATTATTTGTCTTTTAATCGTTGTTGTTGTTTTGTTTTTTTTTTCTTCTTCTTCTTCTTTACCTTTTGGGTTTTTCTTCTTTTCTTTCCGTTTTTCATCCTCATTCGCGTCGTCGCGTCGTCGACTCGTGTCAATGACCCGATTACTTTTCTATGTGTGTCAAGAGTGCCATGATTCCGGTATACCTTGTATACCTTCTTTACATATTCTATATACTTTTTATATACCCATGTATGTATGTATATGCTGTAACGATCTAGGCGTTGCAGAGATAATAAACAGGTTGGTGAGCTAATGAAGCGAATTAAAAGTCAGCGAAATTAAACAATGGGGAAAAAATGATTTAATGGCAATGCTTTGTTTAACAGTTTGAAGTCTGTGAAATAGAACTGGTTTTTTTTTTTGTTTTGTTTTTTTTCTTACAACAATAAGTATGAGTTGACGCACAGCAACCTTACTCACTTGGTAACATGTGAAAGCTATAAAGCTTCTTTTATCTATGATGACTACTAGAACAAAAAATGGGGGCTAAAAGGGGGGTGATTTCACCCTTTTTAACAATATAATATAATACATGTATCATGTATTACATATATATTCACGCGGTTACAAAATCATATGTTGTGTGATGCATACATTCCTATTCACATCCATAATTACACATATTATGTATACATATATGCATATCTAGGTACAGTAGATGTGTAATCGCTTTACTCTGCCACGCTATTTCGTATTTCTACTCAGCGTGCTTAACCTTCATGGTTTCTCACGTGTGCGCGATACGTGCGTATGTATTATTAATGCCTGATCTATACATACATCATGTATATACGTGAATATATGTATATACATACAAGCCACAAACGAGCCGGCTTTTAAATTGTCAGTCAAAACAACGCTATTGAAATACTTTTTCCTTTCTTTCTTTCATTTATTCAGTTTTTAGAGACTGGCCAACTGACGTTGCCGGCAAGGATGTATGTGTGCTCGCACGTTGTTTGCGCACTTTCTATCGTATGTACTATTTTTGAAACTTACAACGACAACCGCGCGCAATCACGGTTATATGTAATGTATAAATATCTCGAAAGCCTAAGTTCGACTTATTATTTTTTTCACAGTTCGGTTTATTTTTAATTTCATCTTCGTATTTTTTTCCTCGTGTACTTTTCCGTCCACTAGCCGTGTGACTATAAGAAAAAAAAAAAAAAAAAAAAAAAAAATGAAAATCAGCAAACTTCAAAGATACAGCGAGGAAAAGTAGCGATTGCGAATTGTTACAATTTTTTTTTTTTTTTTACTTTCACGTGTACTTACCTCGTTGTAATTTATGGATTATTCTTTTTTTCGAAATTAAGCATATTTTCAGGGTTCGTTTTTGTCGAACATTTAATCTTCACTCTTCGCGGCGGTAATTTGATGGCCTGTGTTTTTTTTTAAATTTCATCCATTGTAGACATTTTCGTTTATTACGCGGTATGCAGACAGAATAATTGTTATTTTTTTTTTTTTTTTTACAATAGTGAATCAGGTTGAAAAAATGAACCACATTTATAAATTGTACAAGGTGGTAAAGCAAACGATGTTTGAGATACAGTTTTAGATGATATTACTCAATACATATAGAATCTAAATCATAAAACGTGACGACGATAATTACGCTTTGTGTATTAATTGCGGTTAATAATCGACTTATTGTTCACGTTCTCATTTTTTTCTTCTCTATTGTTTTAAGGAACGAGGACTTCCGGTACCGGAACCAGCCTTCGACGGACCGAGCGCCTTCGTTCCGACGTCAGAGGTGAGTTTTTATTACCGATTTCGAATTAAATTTGAGAAATTATCGAAAAGAGAAAGAGGCACAACCGATGTAGAAATGTTCGCAGAGAAAATATTTCAATTCATTATCTTGTTAAACTATTTGAACGAGATATTCTTGATCTCCGTTAACCGGTCCGCATATGCAGACGATTCCTTCGATGCGATGCGAGAAGACCGTTACAACACCGATATAACGTGCTTCGCAGAAGATCTTGTCAACCAATTAAACGATACGCTATATCTATATCTATATATTTATTCATATATATATAATACACATTAAACAAGTGATGCCGTTCGTAAACAAAATAATTATCGTCGTAAATCGGCCGACATATCGTCAGAGTGATGGAAAATTGATATTGTGTTCGCATTTATTGTTAGTTAAATGAAAATTATACTTATTGTTGTTAATCTGGATGCGGAAGAATTTACGTTTCGCATTTTGAATGCGGAGTCGTATTTTGCACGTCGATGTTACAGCTACATCTCGGGAGTGAGGAGGATTTCGAACGCGGGTTAGATATTTACTTGCCCTTTCGTAACCTTCAATTAACTTTAATTATCAGCAATTAGGGGCGGTTATCGTTCGAATCTCGAGCATTGTTGCGCGAAAGCGAACAGCTGGGTCACGTTGGGATCTGTTTTATCCTTACACGGTTTTTCCAGCTCATCTTTTACCGACCTAACAACGTCGGTATGTCAATCACTTTCTTCCTTATCGACCCACTTATTTCTCTGCCTTAACATTTTCACCGCGAGACAGCGTTGGATGTTTTTAGCGATTCGTTTTCGTTTCCAATTTTCCACTTTTCAAAATTTCAAATTAGACAAATATACGATATTGCTGCAAAATTTTTATCTACAAATGTGTTGAAACATTTTTGCAAACAATTTAACTAAAGAAATGGAAATCAGAATCGTATTTCACGAATATACACAGATTCTCAATAATTCTATTATTATTCAAATCGTCCTTAACGTTGATGCGAAATTGTAAAATATAGTGAGAGAAGATGGAAACACGGGTTTTTATACTACAAAATTTTTTGTATACGCACAGCGATTTCACGACCGACTTGATTCGAAAAATTTTGGCTTCTTTCTTTTTCTTTTCTCGTTTTTTTCTATCCATTCAATCAGTTTCGCTGTACGGACATCGCGATAAACGGGATGAAAGCCTGTCGAATGACGGTATGTGCAGAAAAAAATAACCATCGTACGTTACATCGATAAAAATTGGGAAAAAAGGTAAGTGAAAATATTATTATTGTTATTATTATTATTATTACTATTATTATTCATATTATTTATTTCCATGACATGAAATTGTATTTTGTATACGGTATACAAGCGTATTATGTTCAACTGGAATTTTTTTTTTTTTTTCTTCCGACAATTTGGAAAGAATTATTCTTTTATCTTGAAATTTAAATGCAATTCTCTCTCGCCACACGTATCAAGGTAAAGAGTATAAAAAAATATTCACAAGAGAATTATCTGATAGTTTTCTTTACTATCTAACTACTGTGTATATATGATATGTCATTGATATGTATATGTTACATGTCACAGATCCATTTATAATCGATCGATCGAATCGACCTTGACAGTGCCGTACGCAGGAAATAATTGAAAACCGTTCGGTTAGAATTCCAGTGGAAATATTTTCACTGAAAAATTTCATTATAATGTCATATGCATACGTACTTACGTTGCACATATTTAGTTGTTAGTGTGTAAAATTTTATTGTTCGCGAAACTGCAAGGCATAAAGGAACGAAAGAAGGAAATGACGTTTCTCAGTTTATCGAGAAAATGAAATTAGGTATATATATTGTACGCGAGATCAAGTAATAATCAATTCACTGATTAATCTACCCTCTCTTCTCTTAGCGTACGAAATAACATTTTTTTTTATCACTGTCTATAATTATTATAATAATACATACCACATCCGTTGTAAACATTTTTTTTTTTTTTTTTTTTTTTTTTTTTTTTTTTTTTTTTTTTTTTTTTTTTTTTTTTTTTTTTTTTTTTTTTTTTTTTTTTTTTTTTTTTTTTTTGTTCTCATCTTAAATTGAGGCTAATCGTAAGACGATTTCAGTTGGTCTTTATATATTCGTTTCTTTTTTATTGGTTTGTTTGCCGAAACGGAGAATCAATCCAGGCAACATTCCACGTGCGTAACGCGTATTTACGCGTTGTAATCTTGTTGTTACGCGTTTATCTACGAAAGACCCATGCAAGCATCGGATCAACTTGTTTCGAATTATATTTGTCGTAGTTAAATCTTTTCAGTTTATTCAACATTCGTTTACAGTGTACGTAAGAATGACGGAACTAACTCGCAACCACTTTAACCCACGTGTATATTCATACATACATACTATGTATGGATATGTATTACAGTAGGCAGCGTGAATCGAGAGATAAAGAATTTGTTTGAATTTGATAAGAGTACAATATTATCAACTGAGACTTTTGACCAATGAAAAGTAAACACAATTTGATATTATATATTTATATCTTGCTGATGACCGGAATTTTACTATTCCTATTATACAGGCATCCCACACGGTTGTACTTTATTATATATATATATAGTATACGAATGTACGCTGTGTTGGTTCTTAATTTGGTAATTTTTTGGTAATAATATAACGATAAATATTAGATTAACGAAAATTTTACGAGAGATCCTTTTTTTTTTCTACGAAGAGCATTAAATTTCCTACAAAATAGCCACATTACATATATATAGTTTCAAAGTGATTAACAGTTTTCGTAGAAAAAAAAAATACGAAAAAAAATATATATCTAAAAATTTTTCATATAAAAATTCACGTAAAAAAAATTGGAAGAGGAAAAATTTGAGGATTTAGCCAGATTTTTTTCTGCACATAATGTTTATTACTTTTGGGGGTTGGGTGTGAAGAAATTCCGATATCACAGAGATAAAAACCATGCATCTTGTTATGCACACATACCTGAGTATAATATTCAATCGTTTTTATCGCTGTTACGTTATTATTATAACGATAAAAATTGCTCAAAGCTTCTCGATTCGGTTGTTATAATGAAAATTTCATCTGAGGTAAAAGAATATAATAAATAAATGAATAGAAATTGTTCTAAAAAATTTTTTTCACCGTCTTAAATAATAACGAATTTAAATTACAGTTCGTTGACTTGATTCAATACTGTAACCGCACGGTATTAAGATACAGCCATTATTTCCAAGGGAAGCTCATAACAATGGGCTACTTGACCCAATGAATTTCAATACACGAATTAAACTCGTATCGTGCAGCACAGTTGTGTTTAAACGACTTACGTTACATATGTATAGAGAACCTGTGCTGCAGTCGTCGCCATTTTAGAGCAATGAAATAGTCGCCGGGTGTTCGTGAGAGATATAATTATAGTAACAATTATTATTTTAACAGAGATATATATACGGAGTCTGAAATTTCTCGTTCAATTTTTTTTCTCTCACGTTGAAAGTCGACGACGTTTTCGAATTATCGTTTTTCACGATTTTTGCATATTAAATTATGAAATTACAGGGATAAAATTTTCTGACAAATCTATTGACGATAGATATTTTACTTTCTCGAATTATTCTCACATTGCGAGATGAACGAAAATTTTGAAGAAGAAGAGAAAAAAAAAAAAAATAAATAAATAAACTCAATATTTCTGAAACATGTCCAAAACATGGGAAAAAATCTTTCAAAAAGTTTTTCTTTACTCAAACAAAGGTACTTTCGGTCGATATTTTCATCACCGAAGAAAAATCGTTTTTGATATTGGAAGAAAAAAAAAAAAAAATAAATAAAAAGTAACGAAGCGAATAAGCTGTAAAATATCGCGTTATTACGTCGAAAATTTGATTTTTTCGAAACGTTTGTTTTTCGTTATAAACGCCGGTCAAGTAATCCCAAAACGTCGCTGCTTCCTGTTGCAACTTTGTTATGTATTAGATATGGTCGAATAGATTAGCCATATCCGCCTGTTCTTAACTCAAACTCACACACACGCACATACACACACAGAAACGCATAGGCAAAGTAATTTGTAACTATCGAGTTTAATTCACAGCGGGGGAATAATAACTCTGTGGATATGTATCTTAAATGTGTCTAATTGTGTGTTAATTTGTGTCTAATAAATGAGATGCTCCCGGAATTTAAACTCTTGTTAGTTGATATTTAATAGGGACGTCTAACGAATTCCCTGATTATTATTCAATTAAAACACGTAAAAAACACTTGACGAAATATTATAATCATAAATTCGATAAAAAGGGTGGGTAAAAAAGAAATATGAAAAAATCAAATGCGCTCGATCTTACACTCAACCGAAAATGCCAATTTTTCGTCAGAATTTTTGTTTCTACGTAAACTAACTGTTTCATATGTAGCCCGTTGGAAAATCGATTTTTTTGTTGTTTTAAACACCCTAATGTATATATTATAATTTTGAAAATGCGCTTATTGCAGTATATCATGAAAACACTGTGTATCGGAAACTGTTTTATTTTTATGACGTCGCAGAATAAAAAAATTAAATAAAAACAAACAAACAAACGGAGTATCGCATGTAAGATCACTGATCCAAGACGAATCACACTTGGAATATTAGATCCCGGCCTTCTTTGCTTTCCGGATTTTTCCATCGTCCGTCTCTGCGTGTAGATATTGTTTACTATTTTAACAGTAGCTTACTTTTCCATCGTTTATTCATGCGCACTCGGTCACACGTGCATTTCACTTACATACGTATGTGACAATGTGACTCTTACGGTGATTACCGGCTATTCTGTACAAGAGTCGCTGTACAACGTCGCCGCAGCTGAAGAACTTCTCGCCTTTTCTTTCTTTATTTGTAGAGAAATTCGCTCCATTCGATGTTGTAAAGATACCTACGTTATAAAGGTACTTACGTATACGTACGTCGAATAGCTTGCGGCCGGTTGATTTACCGGCTACGACTAAAGCAAAGTTTCGTTTGAAAATCTTTGTACTTTTGTTCAACGAACGAGTCAATAATATCACGCCATGTGATGTAGGTTTGATATGCAAAAAGTTTGAATTTATACTGAATCCGATATATTCGTGAAACGATATACAGAATTTTGCTGCATCAAATTTACATACAAATGAAATTATATTACGTAGGCATACACGCGCGCGCGTGCAAATTTTACTCGAGTCAGTTATTTAGTCGGGAAAACTTTGCGGTGCAATATTTCTTTTTTCTTTAAATCATTTTCTTTCTATCAATATCCCATAAGAAAAATAACTTTGATTCCCCGGGAAGAGGTATAAAAATCTTGTAATTATCGCTTCGCGCGATCATTGAAACTGAATATAAGTAAACTGCAGGAAAAAAAAATAAAGTCTAAGAAATCGATAAGGCATATTATTAATACCTTGGTTAGACATCTTGAATTTCTGGATGAGTCCTCGCATTTTTCCATACCGTCAGAGGTACAACCTAAAAATGCTGAGCAATCGCAGCTGTAACGTGGGGGAAAAAACGAAAGGAAGTTAAGTTTTAGCCACCGCAAGTTTGCAATAAAAGTATGAATGAATTTGTTAATATACCGACGCTGATTGGTCGCGTCATTAATTTATTCGAAGTTATACGAAAATTAACAAGTGTGTGTGTGTGTGTATATATATACCTATATAAACACACACTTTATATTTATACCATTTCTGATTAGCAGTTAAATTGCATAATTTGCATCCGATGAATCATGAGACTTGATTAAAAAAAAAAGCCTCGTTACAATAAATAAATAAAATAAAACTAAATAAATAAATATAAGTTCAACGCTCTGCAGACGCAGCAAATCGAGTTTGTCCAGCCAGCAGTAAAAAATGCATGTTTCAATTATACGTACAAACCTGTAATATACAATGCTCGTCACAGAAAACGTCTTCGTATACCTACTATATCATAAACAGACGATAAATCAGTATAAATTTACGAACGGAAAAGAACTTTTGTTACAAGAAGAGATAAGAAAAGAAAAAAAAAGAATATTAAATATATTAAATAAAAATAAAGAACAACCAGCTGCTTTTACCTACACTATTGTAATATTATACTCGAAGAATGAAATTATATTATACGGTACAGGAATTTCCTGGCATAATAATATACGTATAAGTTTCTAACAAGGTAAAATAAAAAATTACAAAATCAGTCAAGCTATAGATGCGTAAAATTTACCTGCTGTAGAATAAAAAAAAAAAAAAAAAATCAGGTTCCAACAATTTTTCTTTAACGACGTAGCTCGTTTGTTTGTCGTTCGTAACTACTTTTCCTCTTGTGGATTCTCACTTTACTATATATCTATATATATTAGACTGTATCAAAAAAATTAACTATTTTTTTTTTAATGGTATACGGAAAATATTGTTCAAGGTGACGAAAAAGAAATACCATAAAAATTTCAGATTTTAATATTGATATTTAGATGTGCCTCATCGCAATTTTCCACTTTCCATAAGAATAACATGGCAAAAATGGTTCTTGCTCCTTGCGATTTTTATAACTAGATAACGACGCGTCGTACAGAAAATTCATAAACATGGTTTTGTAGGAAATTGAATGTTCTACAAAAAAGGTCCTTTGCTGATGTTTGACCTCAAATAACTTTTGAAGGAGTAGACTTATCGTAAAATGACAAGAGTCCTTTTTTGTAGAACGTTCAATTTCCTACAAAACCATGTTTATGAATTTTCTGTACGACGCTTCGTTATCTAGTTATAAAAATCGCAAAGAACAAGAACCATTTTTGCCATGTTAATCTTACGGAAAGTAGAAAATCGCGATGAGGCACCTCTAAATATCAATATTAAAATCTGAAATTTTTATGGTATTTCTTTTTCGTCATCTCGAACAATATTTTCAGTATACCATAAAAAAAAAAAAATAGTCAATTTTTTTGATACAGTCTAATATATACATATATATATATTAATATTATCTTCGCGCCAATAAATTCAGCTGCAGCTGCACGAGTTACTCTTACATTCATTATCTATACTATGAATACATATATATTTATAACGGAATAAAAAAGAGGCTCGTCTCTGAAAGTAGCCGTTCGCGTGGCCGCACAAACCGTCTTTGGCCTAATCGCATCTCGGCTCGAAGAGAAACCGGTCAATCAAAGCGTGGGCGCGTGACGTTATCGTCGCGACGCCGGCGTCGGCGGATCAAAGGGTGGGTGGTGGGGAGGGAGAGAGAGAGGGGGGGGGGGAGGACACACTTGTCGGCTTGTCCTAGAACCGCCTCATTGGCACGCTGAACGCGCACCGCGACACTTCGGTTCGGTTCAGTTCGGTTCTCGACTAGCTTCGTATTCGTCTTTGTCTTCTTCTTCTTCTTCTTTCGTCAAGTTCATCCCGCGGAGGAAGACGAGGAGGAGAAGGAGGAGGAGGAGGATAAGGATTCGAATGTCCGCGTTCATCGACTAGATCCGTTGATCGTGAACCTCCTCTGAGTATCGTAGTCGACAGTGATCTTTGTTGTGATCTCCGTTTCGCCGCTCCGTAACAATCAACGCGTTGTTAATTGTAAGGTTATTGATTTCAGTAAGTATATTTTTTTTTTTGCAAGGAAATCGAATCAACTTCTGTTCTCTAATTTTTACATCTGCAATTTTTACGATTTAGTTAATTGAAATTCAAAATTTTTTTTTTCCATATATATGTTAGGTTACGAAAGATGAAAGAAAAGAAAGAAAGAAAAGAAAGAGACAAAAATTGTGGGCTAACTATATCATTTTATTTACGATCTCTTGAAGCTGAATCGTTGCTGAACAGTATCAGTTTTCAATCTTTGCGGATTTAGGTATCGATATCTTATTCTAAGATCCCTTTTTTCCTTTTTATCCTTGTACTCGTTCCTCTTCCATTATTTTTGTCTCACTTAATTATCGTTCACCGGTACAGGATGTTTATTGAAATCGAAACGCGAATCAGTTTGCACTCGCGTTCTCATTTCGGATCGTATTTCCCTGCACGTTGTTGATTGTGTATAAGAATACCTTTTGTTTGTTTTATTATAATTTTGCTTCGAGTGTTCTTTTTCATCAGGTTACATCTTAATTCCACGGCAAGCGAATCCGAATCGAAATTCCTCTTTTTGAAACAGTTAAGGTTTCGTAGCGTAATTGATTTTGTATTTTTTTTTTTTTTTTTTTTTCTCAATTTCTATTTTATTTTTATATTCTTCTTTATCCACCAACTTTTCACGCCCGGCTTCTTTGTCTTTGTCGCCTTTCTTTATTCACCGTTTCAAACTTTAAACTCTCTGCAAACTCTCGAAACTCGCTGACGCAACTTGACACGTCGAGTCTTAGGCCGGATTTTCTTCCATAAATTCAGTGCTGCCTGTACCTAATACCTATCTAGAATTTTCGGAAAGTTTTATAAGTATTAATATAATATTGAAAATAATTTCAAAATCAAAGTAAAAAGTTAAATAAAAAGAAAAAAAAAAAAAAGAAAGAAAGTAAAAGAAAAGCAAAGCAATCTTATGCCGCGGTACAGTAAAGACGTGGAAAAGAGATTTATCTGTTGTTGCCTATATATCATTGGCACGTAGCCTCAGAGAGGAAATCATTTTGCAAAACACGTGGTAATATCGACCCGGCATCGTCGATTATGTTTCCAAGGCGGAAGCAGCAGCTGTTGCGCACCTCGATCAATCCGCTGTATATATATATATAATAAGAAACTCGAGGCATCGATCCGCCTACAAATGAACCAGTGCAGTCATGTAGGATTGATTATTCACATTGTCAACGCGATATTATAACATATTTATTTATTTACAAATTATCGTACAATACAAGTTTTTTTTTTTCACATCCCCTCGTACAAATTTTGTCGTTTTTATATCATGCACATACCTAAATAATATCCAACTCCGATTAATTTCACGGGGAAGAATTTAGTAACGTTACACTAACAATGCATTCATTAACAAAATGTAGTAATATTTTTAAAAGCCAACTCCTTTAAAGTCATTCAGATAACGATTGCAAAGTAACGATTCTTTCCCCGATGTTTCGTTTTCGTTGCGTTAAAGTTGTTACTAACTTCAGCCTTGTAATATTTGATTGAACAAAAAACCAAGAAGAGGGGGGGGGGGGGGGGGGGACAAAAAAAGTCAAAAAAATTTGCAAGCTTTGCATCGCTGTAAGTTCAGAGTCCGGATAATAAAACGGTAAAACGCATATTACAGAAGTACTTACGCAAAAGGTGGGGTACAAAGTGCATCTACGCTGATGCATCACGTATGCGCCAACGATGCGATATATGTAGTGTATAAGTCATAAAATAAGGGATTACGTTCAATTTACCTGTTCAACGATGAGGTTACATATTAAGGCCATTTAGTACTCTTACCTACCCTTACCGACCGAGCAAACTGGCCCTCTTTCTTTTTTTGTTGCGAGATGTGAGTAACTTTCCTGAATTCAGTTACGATAGAGCGACGCACCGTCGATATTTGAAGCCTTTCCGTTCGTTTGTTTATCTAATAGAGGAAGAAAGGGTGAGTTTGCTCGGTCGGTAAAGGTAGGAATACTACATCGCCTTAAAGAAGTAAATACGGGCAAGCTATGATAGGCCAAGTGGCAGGTTGATAAAATCAATAAAAACCGTCGAAAAATGTTGGTAGAGGTTATATCGTTTTAAATGGTTTACGGGGCGCCATTAGCAAGGTCGGGAACGATTTCCGGCGTGAGTGCAAAGGTAGAAAAAAAAAAAAAAAATTGTTTTTCCGTCAATATCTCGTTTTCTTACATGCCGCACGGCCAAAATGGTTCGGTACGAAATTTGAAGGCGATAAAATTCTCTAGATAATACAGTTGCGCGTCATTTTTTCGTAGCAATAGTTGCCCGCAGTTTGGCGATTTCTTACGAATCGATTTTTTCTAAACAAATTCCAGTTTTTAAATTAACCAATTATTTCCTGTTTGGCCTAAGAATATGTGATGTAAAAAATATTTACCAGCTCCTTTATAATTATTATATATATATATATATACATTTCATTTTTTTTTTCTTTCTTCTTTCAAGGGCGGGGGTTGCTTATTTTTTCTCCTACTTTATTTTTCTTCACTTTTCCTCGTATTATACACTACACCGTGCTGTACTTTCGTGAATTATATCTCTCATGATTCGCGTGACGGAGGTTCATTTTCAAATATACATACACACTGCTCATCGTACCTGTACGTAGGTGTAACGCACTTGTACATATATATTTCATACATATAGGTGTGTCATGTAACTTTGTCCCTTCGAGCGTAGGTTGGTCCGTAGGACGATTTTAATCGATCCTATAGCTGTTCGCGTTTCGTCCATGGTTTCTTGTTTCGTTAGCACCTCCTTATTTAGTCGCTTGTTAATTACTCGTATATTTTTTTCTATCGTTATTGTGATTTTGTTCGAATTTAAAAAAAAAGACATTCTCTCTCTTACTTTCTCATGTTCGATATTTATAGTAAGTTTACTTGTATATATATATATATATATATACATATATATGTTAAACATTCGATCTTGAAGTATTTTCGTATAATCTCATTATAATATCTTAAAATATTGCTCAAGTAATCAATTGAGCCACGCGATGTTGGCTGATAAAATTGACAAAATCTACGAAAAGTTACTTACAGACGATATAATAATCTATGTTCGTTTAACACGTGAAATAATGGGAGAAAATTGATTTTTCTCAACAACTGGAATCCAATTTGACTCTTGAAAATTTTCTCATATTAGTTTACGAGGCTTTTAAACACTTCGATCTATCAGTCGCATGTAAATAAATCAATTCAGTGTTAATCACGGTTCGGATTGATTACTTTATAAAAGTCGTAATCTTTATTTTACGCATTTAAACTCTGCACGCAATTAGCAGTACATGTTAAAAAAACATCGACCTAATTGCATGAAAATTAAATCGTTTCCAGACATGCGGATGCGCGATGATTTTAAAATACTTTTGAAAAATTGTTGCGTAGTGCTTCTAGTGATAAATAATATCGAGCGATTATTTACTCCACATATCAATGAGACGAGGTGTGTTTTCCCCTGTACACGTAACTTATATTTATAATACATCGAGTAACTCTGCATTTATCATCGTACGATCGATTCATTAATCGTCGCATTACCCGCCTTAAACTTTCCGAGCGTCAAACTGTTATTTCCGGTCATTTGAACGTTATCTCATTTTACGTAACAGTAATTGAATGTCAAGAGAATAGCCAACTTTTTTTTGTAACTTTTCGCTCTGAGAAAGTAACTAATTTTTTTTTTATATACACCCACGTTATACCTGTTGCATTATTATTGCAGATTGATTACTGCATCCTATATACTTTAATTTCCATTTCTCAATTGTTTATTCTTTGCTTTTTTTTTTGCTCTTTGTTTTTACTTTTTTTGTTATCATACTAGTATAGTATTTTTATATTGTTGCATAAATTTAGCGTAGCGATGAGAAAATTTGTAATTGTTAACCGTACATTAGCTGCAGATCATCATCCTTATACTAGATTATACCGCATATCTATTTCGGCAAGAATTTTATTGTAATCTATGAACATGCTCGAACCAGGTTTACCTACATACCTACAACGTATCAACTCGTGTTTACTCACCTCCCGCTATCTCCTGGCACCTATAGTAATATTAATAATGAGGTGATAAGGAAGAATAATTCCTTGGTCAGGGTCAAGTTTAATTCGATATTACACACGATAAGAGCTTCGTTTCAGGGCCGAATCAATTTTCACCTACGCACTGTTATACAAATGTGTATGCATGTATTGTACCAACGTTTATCGACATTCCTTATGCGTCTGATTGTAGGTTTTACCTATAAACTATACCACCAACTATAAGATATATGTGTGGAGGTATATACGTGGATGTTATATATATATATATATGTATATACATACTTATAGCTAACAGAATATTCCGTCTCATTACTCTAATGGTTTTTCAATATCTCGACGAGCAACGTTATAAAAACGATTAACTTTCTCTCCGAAACTCCTCGCGGATATATACATCAGATATATATACATTAGGGTGGCGCAAGAAAACAGACTATTTTTTTTTTGAGTCTCGTGTGACAAAATGTTAGTTTTTGATGTTTTAAGAGCCCGCTCCAAAGGACAGTTCAAAAAAAAAAAAAATTTTAAGAGGTCGCTTCAAATTTTTTAAAACGTCAGAAATCTTCAAAAATTGATTTTTTTTTGAAATTTTTTTTCTCGTTACGGTATAATTTTATAGACAAAAAAAAAAATGAGTTTCCGAAAGTTTCAGTTCAAAATTTGTATTTTGAAAGGTTGCTTATAATTATTTTTCAATTTTTTGGTGCATTTCTTTAGATCTTTTCGAGCGACCTTTTAATATTCATATTAAAATTTCATAAATTTTTTTTCTCTCATTCAGTAAGAAAGAATCGATAAAAATACACCACGACATGAATTAAAAATCAAACAAAACACTGAAAATACAATTTTTTGACGATTTTTGACATTTTTAAAAATTTTGAGCAAATCCTTTATCCTTTATAATTTATCGAAAAAGCAAGTCTTACTTGTCACTTTATTTACTTTTTCTTTCATCATTTCTTCTCTTCCATGACAGATTCCATCTCACGATGGTACACTCAGGTGTTGCTCGTATATATCTCGTGCGAAACGTAGGTACAGAGTCTAGCGCTCAAGTGGCTTTACGGATCGATCTTGGGCCACTTAACCTCAATAATTACAGTCCGTGCATCGCGTCCTCGGTTTGTAGATGTAATAATATACAGGTATAGTACGTACTTACGTTTGTAACGGTGATGGTACAACAACTATAACGGCAATTGACGATAATGCAATGACGTCAAAAATACCAACGCCGTGGAGAATTTTTAGGATCAATTATACGTCTCTACTCTATCAGTGTCCTACCAATTGTTGTAATCATGCCACAGAAGTTTATTTTATGGATCATTATTCGGCAGAGGATAACGCGACTGATTTGTACGATTGGGATTGGCTGTATAATTATGTTACGTTTGTTATTGCAAAAATATTCCAAGTAAAGAAAAATGTAGAAAAAATCTGACGATATTCTTATCATATGTAATTATAAATATTATAATTTTGTAAGTTTAAAAATACGATACGGATCAACATACAACTTTCTTCGTTCATTCGTTATTCTTTTCTAAGACATATTATTATACACCTGAATGTGTCAGTTTTTATTTTATAATCTTTAAGTACGTTTAAATATCTCTTGAGTTATTCATATTTAAAGGTGGAAACATCCGGGGAAGCAAGGCTGCAGTCAATCCTCTCTCGAAGCAACTCAAATTCGCGTCTTTACGTCGGCTCGCATTTCCCTCCTTTCTTCCTTTCTTCTCTCCTTCCTCTCCTCTCCTCTGCATCTGCAAGATCCAATTCACTCGCCTCGCTATTGAGCTCTTCTTGAGACAATCCTATCTCGTTTTGCCACGTCGCGTACTATACGCGATATACAGGAATTCACGTGCTGAGAATAAAGTCTTTGAATTTTGTCTTTTTTTTTTTTTTCCATGCAGTGTGAAATGGGTAAAGATTTCGTCAAAGGCTGTGCCAATAATCGACTTTCTTTTGTCACTTTTTTCATAATATAGTCGCGAATTATACCGTAGTAGGTATGTTATATATATATAATTGCAATTATTTTGTGTTTTAAAATCGAGGGTGAAAAACGTTGCGACGCGATATTTTTTTCCTTCGTTTATTTACCGATGTAATCGCGCGCTCTTTCCTTTTAACGAGGACGAATTATAACCTGCGTGTATGTATACCTGTATATAGAGTACAAGTATATATGGAGTATTCCACGCCAGATCAGTCAGATTATCTTGAAGGAGATAATCACTGTATAGAAAATGCGATTTTGTGCTTAAAATTGAAAAAACTGATTGAATTAAAACATCAATGATTTTCAAAATAATCTTAAATAAATGAGTATTTCGAAACAAAAATTTTGACCTCCTCATTGTTTCGAATCTCTTTATTTTTTAGGAATTTATAGATAAATGAAAAAAACAATGGAGAATTTTTTTTTACGAAAATCCTAATGGGTGCATTTTTTGTGATAAAAATTTCAACAAACTCAAAATGAAAGAAAAATATTGGCAAATTTAAAAATGCAAATGGAATACCCCATACAAATATACCTACCTGCAGATTTTTACGAGCGAACGTTTTTACTTCCTTCTTTTTTCATCCCCCTCCTATTTCACTCTGGAAAGCTCAAAGCATTACGTCGCAGGTGAGAGAGCCGAGTTTCATATTCGAATATTCTCCTAGTAGTCCGTTGTAGACAGACGGTGAACGTTTAAGCTCTTTAATTAAATTCTTCAGTCTGAAAACGTATCTCTGCAAGCTTCAAGCCACCCGCTACAGGCAATTCAAGTCTCTTAAGTCCTTTTCCTCGTTTAGGTTGGATCGTTTCGCCGTTCACGTATAGTAATATAAACGTGAATAAACAAATCTTGATACGCGTTGCAGTTTTTACGAAATAATATCGGAGTGTAACGTTTAATTTTTATTTTTTTTTTTTGTTTTTATTTTATATATATTTTTGAATAAATTTACAGACAAATTTTTCGCATTTACCAATTTACAGGAAACATTATTTTACTAGTTCCGCCAGAGTATTATATGTATGAGGAGACTCGACGTTGTAAGGCTCGTACGATTCTCTCCTCGAAATAATACCTACGCCAGCCAGGGCTCTAGGCGTTTAATATAATTTCACGTTGAATATCGTTTAAAATTTAAATTCCTTCTCTGATTTAAATAATCATTCGAGCTCGCCAAGCGTTGAAACAGCATTTTTAACCCTCGGGGAAAATTTATACACACCGGCGATAGATTTTTTGAAGGTGTTAATTAAAATCTATATTTCTTATTACAACAACTTATTCGAGATACGATAATTTATTATCCTGCACAGGAATTGAAATCTACATAGTAAAAAGGGGGTGAAATTCAATTAGAATAATATTGACAATTAATGATCGAACATTGAATTCGAAAATGATCAACTTTAGACGTCTAATATATATTTTTGTATTTCCTTTCTCCATGCTGTACGATTCTTTAAAATGTAGAAAATTACTCTCCGTGTAAGACAATTCAGGAGGTTTAGTGTGAAAAGGGTACAAGTGACGAAAAATATGGTTTTTGGAGGAATTAACAAATTTCTTTCTACCTTCGTGTTTTGAGAGAATGGCTAATCCTGATCTTCCCTCAGTTTCTCAAAATTGGAGCGTTTATTCATTCATTTGGTAATTGAGTTTAAGCAAAATTGAACTGAAAGAAAAATTGGACCATTTTAACCTACGATATAGACATCTGGTGTTTAATTTTGTAATAATTTTCATGAAAAGCCTAAGTTTGTTAGTAAAGTTGGAATGAAATGAGTCGTGGAAAATGCAGTTTATTTTCGGAAAAACATCAGGGAATTTAACGTTTCATTGATTCATGATGGGTATAACACAAATTCTTCATTAAGTGTACGATGCAATTTAATTCAACGACGCATTAGCATTTCTAAATCAACATTTCCTATATATTTTCACGGTTGCGAAAGTACAGGTGAAAGTATCATACAATACGTATAACAAAGCGCACGTCGAAAGAACAGGTTGATAATTATTCCGTCCAAGGATACATCCAGGTGTCGTTTTATTGACTCTTCTTTTCTATTCCTTTCATTTTTCTTCGTACACCATATAGCTAACACAGTTGCGATTAGAATTACACAGAGAGAATAAAAGCGCAGATTTAATTGAAAACTGCAGGAAAAGCGGGACACGTCAAGTGTTTTTTTGTTAATAAAGTATACTTACTTCGTAGAATGTAGAATTTATTCTATATAGAAACACTGAAAACCATTGTGTGCAGACTAAAATCTGCTAAATTTATAGTAAAAAATTTAATTGACGTAGGTGATTTTTTTTTTCTTTTGCTTCGCCAAAAAATCCGGACGTGTAATTTTTGTCCTGCAGTCTTGAGTAAAACCTGCTTTTTTCTTCTTCTTCTTCTTCTTCTCCTTCTTCTCCTTCTCTCCGTATATTCCTGCGCATTTTCATTTCCATTCAAAAGTTGAGTGTAGTTTTTTCGATAATAATATCTAATGTTATAGATTGAATAAAGTGTGCACCGCAAATGATGACTCAAAACTTGAACTGCGCGATGATAAACGAGTATCATCTACTTTTGTTTCTTAGTAACGAACCCGCGGACAATGTACGGAGATTAACATCTTCGTAATGTGCACATAACTTCATTGTGTATACATATAATTTTTCCACTTGTTATTGTACTCTGAAGATGATTTTCCTCCTTATACATGCTAATTATACATACATCATACGTATGATAATTGCTACGCGTTGCGAACAGAAATGAAAAAGAAAGGAAAATAGAAGAAAAGAAAATGCAATAAATAATATTTTTATTTCTCGATATACTTTATTATCCCCTAAAAACACGTCTTATTCTTATTAACGCGATGCTCTGAAGATTCGTTCTCTTTATATTTTCTTCACTATAATTTTATTCCATTTGCCATTTTTTCGTTATCATCCCAATGGAATTTTACAGGAATTATTCGTTCGCTGTATTTCGTATGATGTATCATTATGCGGGCGCCCTCGGCCATCCGGCCGTATATATGTATACATGAACATACGTTGCCAATTTGAAATTCTAATGATCACGCCGTTTTACGTTATACATATAGCGCGTATTTTTCCACACACTTTTATATATATACCTTCGTCGTTACAACGACAATTCGCTTCTGCTGCACGTCATCTGTCTACGTACCTAGGCATGTATGTACCAGCTGTAATAAAACGAACATTACGCTGATACCGCGGACAAAACGGAAGTAAAAGAAAACGAGGTAATAGAAAGAAAAGAACAAAAAAAAAAGACAACGAGCAACCGCAAAAATCAACAACGTCACCAACCGAACTTTATTATTCGTATTCTGAAACTCTTTTACCTTTGATCTCACGTGCTTTGAATTTCTGTTTATAATTAATGGCGTTGTATGTATATATATATATATATATATATATATATATATATATACATATATATATATGTTGTATGTAGGAAAAAGTAAATGTTTGTGTAAAAGCTAATAAGAGAAATTAATGTATCCATATTTATCAATTATTTAACTCGATATGTTATCACTTGCACTTATTTGTGGTTTTGTTGTGGATAGTAACCTATCTCAACCTATAACTAATCGAAGTTACAAGAGACGAAGGAGAAACTGTACCCGCAGGGTGGGGGGATATATATTCTATTTTAATTATTAATAACCAATCCACTTCGGTGTAGAGTGATTTTTGGAATTTGACTAAAGGTGAACTGAAAGCAAAATCACCTGATTTTTATCATTTTTAACTTCTAATTCTCCCGTCCAGGCAAATATTCAAGATAAATTCTCTTTCTTTCTTTCTTTCTTTCTTTATTGTCGACGCTGATCGATGACGCTTGTTTATTTTACTCTACTCCGTACTGTTATTAAATCTATATATGTATTCTACTGCTGATGCTGATGCTGCAGAGTTGAAAGGTCATGTAATCGGGTTGGTGAATTGAATGTTTCTCAGCATCAATTTCTATACGTAACGCCTTCACACGTCAATTCCAGATGCGATTGTGCACGCGTATTATAATATATAACATAATATGAACTTCGACCCCTTATCGCCTGGGCTGTATGTGTATGTAATCCGCAACCCCGGAGCATCTTTTTTTGATACATGTTATATATTTTGTATTACTCAGCGTGCGAATCTGCCGTCATACACGCTATTTTTCGCTTGCTAATTAGTCATTGACTTCTGCATTGACGTCTGCAACTTCCATTTTGACGAGATCTTTTTTTTTTTCATTTTCAAACTCACGAAATTATTTCTCTTATTCGAGTCGATGAAAAACTTGCCGGATTCACAGTCCAGTTGAACATGTACATACATGCTGTTATATCTGTTGTTACAATAGTTGTGTCATGGGTAAAGAATCATGTTATTTGGTTTAGCCTCATATCGGCAGATACGTTCTAAATCTGACAGTGTGGTATGTTTTATTTTTCAGGCAGCATCCTATCGCCTGTAAAGGAGAAAAAAGAAGACGAAGAAGAAGGAAAAAAGGCTATAGAAAGATCGAGCAACATATTATAATATGAAATAAGAAAGTCTGAGCCTAACATAATTATCAGTCATTTTCCTCCCCCTTCCATCCTGGCGGAGGAGATCTCGACTCAACTCCCTGACTTCGATAAGAAGATATATTAAAGAAGAAGAAGAAGAAGAAGAAGAAGAAGTAGAAGAAAAGAATCAAGAAACAGACAATTTTTGTACAACTTGCGGAAAATCTTATCTCCAAATAATCTTTTCCGGAGTATAAAAAAAAAAAAAAAAGAGAAAGAAGAAGAAAGAGATAGCGAGAGGCTGAGGCTGTAAGTTTGGCGGAAATCTTTGCCTTAAGCCTTAAGATCGAGAGAAGGTAATTCTACGAACCGTTTCAAAGGATGATTAGCAGAATGCTGGTTCAAGAACCGGGATGGAAGTTGGACAGAAAGGGTTCGTCCCTTTTTCTACGCAGGGACAGCACTCAGCTGAGATCGGGGCGCGTCAGGTTCAAGTGCGACGTCGAGATCCGTGAATTCGAACGTGACGAGGAGCTGATGATGGACGGCAACGAATCTGCAGAGCCGGCTGCAAGTCCTTTAGCGATGTGCGCCAGCTGCTTCGCCGCCCTTTGCGTCACGGTTATCCTCCCCTGGCTTTTGATCGGGGGTTAATGACGGAAGGGAGGGAAGATGAGAGTGAAAGAAAGCAAGAGGAAGAAAAAAAGAACAACGACAACAAAAAACAAGGAAGGATAAATTTGGAAAATCAGGGAGGAAAAAGCCCGACGAGTTGCGTTTTTTTTTTTTTTTTATAAAAACCTCTTGCCGAAAATTGCTGGAAAAAATATTTTTCTCGGCGGTATGATATTGAACGGTGTTTGCATATCGCCGAAAGCTTTTGCGAACGGATTCGTTGGACGAGGTGATTCGAATTATATGATTTGTATACGCTTTTCGGCAGTTCGGCTGAAAGCACGAAGAGCTCTCTTGAAAGCTCATTTTGGAGAATATTTTCAAGCCCATCCTTCCTCGCGACGGGGCGGCTGCTGAATCTGTTATAAGCATAAACCTCTGGCGAAATAACGCTAAATCGAATTTATTTCTCCCTTCTCGTGTCTGGCTGTGTGTCAATACAGGGTAGAGAGAAAATTCTTCGCTTACTCTCCGCGCGTATAATGTAAGGTATATATATATATATACATATTATACAGGTTTGTTTTCTCTCGTATGTTTTCTGCATCTTCGCAAACCCTTCTTCTTCCCATTATTCTTATTCCTCTCACGATACGTTCAGGACGTTACAAGCAATGGAAATTATTTTCGTGCGCAGGGATGCAGCCTTTTTTTTTTTTTTTCTTGTATTTATTACTTTGAGAAAACATATTTATTATATACCTACGTAACGTATATATATATATATGTATGTAATAGACTTCGCGTATGACTGGTTTTCCTTTGACGAAATCTTAAACGGTGAATCGTAGAACGTCGATTTCAAGTTTCAAACTCTCGGGGATCCGGAATGATCTGATCGTAAAATTTACATTCCTGTCTCTGTTATTGTAATTTTTGTTTACGTGTAATATACGTTAGATACATATTATTCGATCTGCAATTTAGACGCTTATTCGGATTCCAGCGTCGCGTCAGCGATGCTAAAATAATAACTAAATTTGCCAAAGAAGCATTAAAACGATTGCGTGTCACGGATCATGCAAATTCAATTCCCTAACACAGCATTATTTACGGTTATAATTTTACGAATTTGTATAGTTATATAAGCTAACGTTTTATACCAATGAATGTATATATATATATATATATATCTCGTGTGTATATATACATATATATTACACATACATATGTATAATTGTCCTGGCGGGAAGTTGCAGGGATTAATAGGTATTAACAAGTATTTCGTAAATTTATGTATGTGTGTATATCGAACAATTAAATTTAAGCAATCAAACGACGGGTGTAAATATATTTTTTAATAAAAACTTTGAAAATACGTGTAAATTATTGAATAAATTTAATATCGTGGATATATAGCTGTACAACATATGTATACATATGTAATAATCGATTGTTGCATATAAATGAGTGACTATTTTTTCTCGCTATTATATATAAAAAAAAAAAAAAAAAAAAAAAAATGACAAATGAAAAAGTTCCGGCAAATTTCGCGCGAAATGAAAATCTTTCACGTTCATTTCTGCGAATCGAATAAATACCCTCGTACGTAAAGCGGTTTCCATAATATGTATATATCATTCTACAAGCTCGCTGTACGAAACCTGTTTTATCCTGAGATATACCGTTCGTAAAATTCTCAAACCATCCGCAGTGTAAACTAGCAACAATTGATGGATGGTACGAAGGAGTTCCGAGTCGTTCGACGATAATTGGTAGTTCGCAGTTGGTAAGAGTTTTTTCTCTGTCGGTAAGAACAGCTTTTTTTTTTTTGTTACCGACCGAGTATTTATAGGCAAGTTCTACTATCTTACTACGAGGTGCCGTCGCTATTACAGACTTAAAAAGAAAAAACGAAAGGAAAAGAAGAGCAAAAAGAAGCAAGAAACGTGAAACGACAAATGCACTTTCGATAAATGCAATACGATCGACTATCCAAGGTTGCATAAACCGACTTGCAAGCACATACCCTGTTATATTGACGTTGAGCCTACGCGATGCGCGTGTAAATAAGCCCGAGCCTTTGGTATATAAATACACATTTCAACATAAATACAATGTTGCAGCTGCTGGATTGATTGCACGAACTCCTTTCATGCATTTATTTGTTCAATCCCCTTCCCCCCTAAACCACATTTCTGTACAAATATTTTGTCGCCTACAAGAACACGTCTGAGAATAAAACGCGTTTTCTATTACAGATTGCAGCAATCAATTGATTTATTTTTTGATTTTGTTTGATCTCGTCTAAGAATAAATTCATCCTTTCGAATATCAAGGCATTCTTGATCTCGTACCTGGAATTGTAAAATAATATTTTAGACACGCGAGGCAGCTAATTATTCGTATAATTTCTCAATTTTTTTTTTCCGTAAATTTTTATAAATTTGAGAGTTACACACGCGCGTGATCTATACGAATGCGTGTCTATGAACTAATAGTGTTTGCCTGTATAATATTATATATATATATACCTAACGATAATTAAGATCGCGCTTGTTCTCGGAAATAACTATCGCTTTTGTAACATAACAATGTTTCATGCGAAACTTGCGTAGGTGTGGATAAAACGCTGATATACATATATGTGTAACTGACTCGTATCGTTTTCTTTCTTGCGTTTCTTGCTTCTTATTGAGATTTTATTTTATTCTCTTTTTTTTCCTTTACATTTTTGCAACGCGATAAAAGATCGAATTGTTCTCATCGCCTATTATCTATTCCTTCGGTATTTTCAATTTTTATTTTTCTCGTAGGTAATAATCAGGGCGAGAAAATTTATGCGATATTAAAGTTTACAATTTACAACGCGTCCATATTTGTATTTATTTTATTACTATCTAAGATCTCGTCTTTTTTTTGAAAGCATTGCAATTTGCAATACTTTTCAAATACCATTTACACGCAATACGTTATGATTGTAAACAAAAAAAAAATAGAAAAAAACGAAAAAACGGTATAGGCAGTAAAATTTTCGACATTCCACATTTTATCAGTCGAATTAATCCTGTGCTTCTTCTTTTGTTTGTTTCAGCTACCGGATCTGGGAAATCACGATGATAGGGTGAGTGTAGAAAAAAAAAAATACAAATTAAAATTTCCTCACAACCCAATTACACGTTTTTGCAAATTCAGCGATCAAAGCTTTGCCCGAAAAATTTTTGCTTTAAACACATATAGCACATCACCTATACTTGTAAAGTCTTTTGCATTTTTTTTCTCGCTCTTTAGCAGAAAAAAATCGCAAGTATAATCCAACTTATCGAAATTTCCGATTTTCACCGTCGCAAACTCGCCCCAATATAATATCTAATAACGAGACACCGACGAGTCTCGAGGTTCGATTATCTAGACGAAGCGCCGACACGATGGATTAAAATTGAATATTACGGGATTATTATCGATTAATAGACGCACAAGATCCTAGACATCGATACCGCATTAAACCGAAATGAAAAAAAAAAACTCAATCACCCGTTTATCTATCGGGTACAGAAAACGACAGAAACGACGTTGCATAGAATATCGACAAAAGGCAAGAGAAATATAAAATAAAAAGAAAAAGAGAAAAATGAAATAAATATAACGAAACAAAACGTAAAACAAAAAAAAAGAAAAAAATCGAAATAATGCACACACCTACAGGTTTGCGAATCGATCGATCTTTGCCTATCACCTACAGTGTTGCACGTTGTGAACTTATAACGGTTAAACACACTTACGTTGACCAAATTCGTCTTATCACAATTAATCGCCTAATAAATCTCGATAGCAATAATTACCGGATCGGTGTGGCATGGCCTTAGAAAACAGCCGTTAAAAATCTAACTAATAAATAAATGAATAAATAAATAACATTATCTTACAACTGGCTTCTGAAGCGGGGGGGAGGGGGAGGGGGGACACATTTGGCATGGCTGTTTTTTTAGATAAATTACCTGTTCCTCGGTCGAGAGAAGTGAATCGATTCTAGTCCTTCAGGCCAGATAATCGTTAAATTACAAGTTTATCGACTACGCGTATTTGAATATCGCGTTAAAATATAGAGGGAGAGATTCTCTCGAGTTTCGAAGAGTGAACAGTTATAATTCCGATTTTTCGATTCAACAGCTATGTTATACGACGATAGAAGAAGAAGAAGAAGAAGAAGAAAAAAAATAGAAAAAAAACGAGGAAAAGAAGAGCCTTAGCTACTATTGATAAATTATATCGAGAAAAAAGCCTTCAACCTGGTTTTATCCCAAGTTTCTTGTTAAGTTATGGGGCGCGAGTGAGCGAGCTTTAAGTACCACCGGTCGCTGCTTTATTACAACAGCAATAGATACACTCTATAATCTAGGTCAATAGATACACGCGCATAATGCGAACCTACAGACACACACGCGCCTACAGATCCAAACATTTCATACACGTGTATGTATGCATATATGTATTATAGGTGATAAACGCGCCCGGCAATCTATGCGAATTGACACGATATTATATTATAACCAGTGAATCGTTGCTAATAATGGGGTAAAACATTAATTATTATACGTCGATCCAAGAGGTTGATCTTCACGGACAAGATATTGCATACGTGAACCATGACGAACGTGATATTTACATATTTCGAACGTTTTTAAAATTTATCCTCAAAATTTTATACATACCTAATATGCATATAGTAATGCAATTATTTATTATTCTTTGGTGACAAAAGTATGTTGGTATGTTGTATTTGGCCGGAATGCAAAGCGTTTATTGATACGCACGTGTATAATCGAGGTTAACGTATTATTCTGTACATGTAATACATACATATACATACATATATATATATATATACACACACACGAATTATGCAGGTAGTTGCATATCGTTGGTACGAATTTATCCAACTCTATATACGGACGACGTCTTCGTTACATATACGTAGACAGGGTGAATAACATTGCAGGATGATTTACTTGCGCAGGTGTCTTATACGGCTGCTGTATATACATATACGTATACAATATGCATATACCTATGTATAGGCACAGGTATACGCGTATTATAATACGCTTTTCATTTCATTCAATCAACTCGAAGGATGATAAATATTTATATATTATGTGTATGATGTTAAAAAGACACGCGATTTGGTTCGAAGCGACACTTATTTTCATTCTATTCGTCGATTTATGATATTTTGTATTACTATTATTATTATTATTATTATTATTATTATTATACATCACATATCCGCGTATTTTTATTTAATAATTTAGGCCAATGAAAACGGAATAATTAGAAAATACTTCCGTCCAGTCGCACAAAAATTGGTCAATCCTACTCGTGCGTATTAATGAAATTAGAAAAAGAAGAAGAAGAAGATGATGATAAAGGTAGAAAAAAATATTGGAATGGAATTTGCGATTATTTTTCAACTCGTTGACGACGGTGACTGCAAAAATTAGACGCTCGCTTTTCGAACTGAGGAAAATCGAGATAGATGCGTAAAACAATAAGGCGGAAAAATAATAGAAGAAGAAACTGATACATCTAATATCCATAGTACAGTAGGTATAAAGGTACAATATTAATGCCTGTTTACACAATTATAATGATATTTATACACATTACGCGACGTGCGGTGTTTTATTTTTCTGTTTTCTTTTTTTGCTTCGTTTTTTAGAAGAATGAATTCTCTTCGCTCTCTTCTTTTTTTTTTTTTTTTTTTTTTTTTTTCTTTTCTTATTGTTGTTGCATTTGATTTTCTTACCAACTTACGTGTGAATATGTGTATATATGTACTACTAATATACATATATAATATGTGTATACCTATATGTATAGGTATGTATGTATAGACTGTCAGAAGTCTCGAGGCGGCGGGTTTCTCACGCGCGTCACTCGTGAAATGAAATGCAGAAGTGGGACACAAATATTTTGGAAACCGGCGCGTCCTACGCGGTTTTATGCCATCTTATAGCCAATGCGTCTAGCTTTTTAGTATGACTTAGGTTGCTGCTTATTACGTCTGTGTACATATAACTTGTGTTATGTACACCTCGCGTTGAATTAATTAGCGTTCATTTCTTCCTTCTTTTTCTTTCTTTCATCTTTTTCTTAGAAAAAAAAAAAGGTTTTCTTTCCTCCTCAATTTAGGCAATAGCGTAGGTGTACTTAAAGTTTCGGAACGACGAGAAAAATATCATACACTTGAGGAAATTACTTACTACAAACATTCAGAAATCCCTTCAGCATCTGTATCTCAAAAACATCTCGCAGATATGCAAAACGTGATATCATCACACTTGCGATTGAAATAAAATTTATAATAATTTTTCATCCCTTTGTAAGTTCTCTCGTTCTCTTTCTTGCGGTGGTTTTTCTTTACTTTCGCGAAAAATTCAAGTTGAAAAAACATTTTTAACAACTACTCAACAAAGTACGGTGAAAAATCGTACAGCAAAGTAAATGGAAAACGGATGTTGTTGGTTATTATTTTTTTTTTTTTTTTTTTTGTTTTATTTTTGTTTCTGTCAGGTGAGCTGGAATTTCGCCGATATCATTGCACATATCGTACAGGTATACAACATATTCACACGTATAATTCAACGAGGCATTTATCATTCATCTCCATATGTATACATACATGTGTGTTTGTGTTTGTGTGTGTGTGTACATTATAATATGTATACACGTTTATTCCGCAGCCTTGATGTTTGCCACCCGTACATATAACTACCGAAATTATATTCGTGAATTGTCGTATACATGTATTTCTATTTACGAACGGTTTCTACGCTTACGTGCGTGTGTGTGTGTGTGTGTGTGTGAGGGAACCTCCTATCTAAATGTTGTCGAAAAAACATGTATGGAATATACATACATGTACATAGATTTACATACATATATGTATAATGTACAGTATGTGTAGGTATACTAAACCTCGAGATTCCTCACTCGGTAAGAGAAACGCGCGTATTGCGCCCGAATTTGCTCACGTGACATACGCGCACAAACATTCGTCGCATAAATTAGCAAGCGTTATATCGCGTTGCATATATTTAACTACGCTTCTCGTCGTCGTCGTCGTCGTTTATGGCTGTGTCACCGTGGTAAACAGCAGTGGTGGTCAAGTAAGTCAAACAGCCGAGAGGAGAAAAAGAAATACATAGATGAATAAAAAAAAAAAAAATATCTTCCTTTTTTTTCTATCCCTTTCTTTATTTTTTTCTCATTTTTCTCTACGAAAGATCTGCGTGTGTGTGTGTGCTCGAATTTCAGCAGCGGCAATTAATCAAAACGCTGGTAATTCCGATGCAGCTTCCAAAGCATATCGCCTAATTGCAAAAGGCTGCTGACGCCGGTTCGATTCATGTTTTAGTTTCTCTTGGTTGTACGAGTGAGTATACATAATTCTTCCGTTTCTCATTTTCCATACGTCAAATTTTCACGTCCAAACGGGTTTTACTTTTGAATATTTTTAGCAACTGATTATGATGATTAATTTGAACTCGGTGTGGAAACATCTGTAGGTTACATATGTAAGAGGCATAATAACTAGCAGCAACGCTGTCGAGATGCTCCGGGATCATCCGGTCGAGTCCAATTATACACGATTTGAGTCAAACTGTCCGATCAAATTAAGATCACAGTGACTCTGGATCGTTGGGTCGAATTTATCATTATCATTATCCATTTTCCAATCTTTGCGTATCCTCGACTTTTCATATTCTCTAATCGTATCTGCTGATTTTCTTCTCTAATTTATGCTGAAAGAAGTTCAGATCATTATTGACTTTCTTTTGTACGTTTATTCCGTTTTGTTTCTTCTCATTCTCGTGTTATATCAACATTCAAGGTCATTATTTCCAATTTTACTTGCAGATTATGAACTATATAGCTAAAACGAACGTCAAAGTTGTCCAAAAATATATCTATACAAAATAGGTATAACTATATATACTGTACTATGATTTCATGCGTACAATTAAACTTAAACGTCCCTCTGGTTTCTGATAAATCGTTGCAATCAAATTTAACGAACTTCGGGGGTAACTTGCATTGGAAAGAGGAATAAAAAAAGACAAACGATGAAAGAGAGTAAATTGGAAAAAAATAAATAAACAAAATTGATGTCTATAGCTACACAATTTGAAAATCCGACTTCGTTATTGTTGCATATCTCTGGCTAATAATCCGTTATTACCTTTAAATTTACGTACGTTTTTTCTTCTAAAAATTTTCAAGCAAAGGCTTAGACTTTTAGGATGAGAGCACCTCGTCACGCCATGTGGCAATTGAATCCGCTTCAGGAAGGAGGCAGGCCAAGTTATTATATTGTGTATAGAGAAGAGAACGCGGCGTGCCGAGTGTATTATGCCTATAAGGTATGCGAAACAATTCAAACGACGGAAAGACCTTCGCGTTTCTATACCCCGTCTTATTTTCGTTCCCGTTGACATTTATCAAACACTCGCACGAACTTCGCGGCTCTGCATGCACGAATATTGCTCGAGTGTGCCTGTGTCATGGTGGCGCCAAAGTGCCAGGAGAGCATTCGACCAAACTAGACGCCTGTTTTCCTCCCTCCTCTCCCCGTCATGTTCTCATTTACCGATTCAAGGACAAATTTCACGCCTGATTCATGCCGGTGGCGCACACGTTTCGTACACGCGTGCTGCGTATCAAGGAGTGGGGGAAACCATCGAGTCGTCAGCGATTCGGGGTTCTACTGTACAACGAAAATCGAAAAACTCTCGTTTACAATCGTTTGCAGCCTTTCTCGCTGACGATAATTTTCTCCTTTGGAATATTCGAATCCGCATATTTGTCTGTGTTCCTCTTAATGGCGAACGTATTTTTTGAGATGTATATAAAACACAAGGTCCTTTGGACGACCTTTGACCTTAAATAACTTTTGAAAGAATAAATTTGTTATAAAATGAAAGGAAACCTTTTTTGCAGAATGTACAATTTCTTTAAAAAAATACGTACTCGTCTTATCAGTGCACTGATCCGTTGACGAGTTGTAAAATTTAAACGTTTAGAAAAAAAAATAAAAAATTTCTATGTTATTCAAATGGGAAATAGAAAATCGCGGTGACGCTGCACTTCTAAATATTAATATTAAGAGCTCAAACTTGTACAGCGTTCTTTTTTTGTCATTTGGATAAATATTTTTAACCTGAATTTCGAAAACAAATAGTTAATTTTTTTAATATAGTCTAGTGTATGTATGTAAATGAATGGATAAAACAGTTTTTTCACGCTAGTTATATTCATCGCGATTGTTTACGCGAATCGTTTGTGTATTTAGTCGTCATCGCAGAAATGCATTCAGTAAGGATACGGTATGAGTAAAAGCCTGACTTGCAGACGAATATACGTGTACATAGCGGGTGGATTAAAAATGTCGAAGAAAAAGAAGAAGAAGAAGAAGGAGGGAAAGAGAGAGAGAAAAAAAATGAAAACGAAAAACAGGGAGAACAGATATGACCGTAATATTACGTTAATTAGGTAATTAACCTTATGAACTTTTCTTTTCTCTTGACGTTACGTTATACGTCGAATGTGCTATACATACATACATACATACATATATATACTATAATAGATTTCATTATTTTACTGGCCCAGTTCAGCGCGATGATCGCTAACTGATAAATACACGCGATCGATCATTTCAAATTCCTCTACAATGCATATGTATCTATACATGTATATACCTACGATACATATGATGCATTACACAGGAACGGCGTAATGGTAAATGTATATAGATATAGATATAATACGATTGAAACACTTTTCTTACTTCAAGCATATCAATAATTTTCATGTTATCAAATCAGTAGGTACTTTGTTTATTTTTATTTTTTTTTTTAGATCTTTCGTAGATGATTTTTTTTTCACTATACGATGAATTTACCGTCGAATTGCTTGTAATTGATTATCTTCTTCTTCTTTTTTTTTTTTTTTTATCCTTTTTTTCACAGAGCAGGGGACAAATTTTGTCAACCAAATGCTCAAGTTAATATTCATCGTCATATCTGTATAATACAATACGTGTATACCTATACGTATCATCCATATACATATAAATCTAGTATAATTTGTTCGTATAAAGCGTGAGTGAGTAAAAATCAAGACAACGCGTCATCGCGTACATTCTGGATTATAGTTCATAGGCTGATATCGCGAGGGTCAAACGCCATTATAATTTTTATAAAATAATAACGCTGCAGCGTTGAATATGTTCATCGACTGTGTGCCGCGTATTCGTTGAGCATTGTTGAGCGCAGCGATGACGGAGTTATTTGCAGAAAAATATTATCGGTGGACAAAATAATATCTTCTATATCCAATAATATCCACTTGTGTGTACATATAATACACTACGCTATATGCAATATAGAGGCAGAAATTATCACTTGCTGCAGGGGGAGAAACATGAAACAAAAAAAAATATCGAGTTAAAATTGAATAAAGGAGAAAAAAAGTTATTAAAATTCAATCTCCGATGGATAAAAAGAGGAACGCAATATGCGAGCGTTCGTTTTGTTATACTCGAGGGTGTTTTAATGGGCAGGTCAGCTTATGTGATCGTTCAAAGCTTATATATTACATCGATTCGATGTATAAACGTTCTAACGTCACAAAAAGACAAAAAGAAGTTACAAATTTTCGTTACACTCTTTCAATGACAGATTTTCCGTATTTATTGAGCGCAAAAATTCACATGTATTTTCAACATTTCTAAATCCACACGCAACTTATGTAATCTGAATTCAATTGACACAGGAAGAGATCCGTTTTCACTCCGGATAATTTTCACGTTGACGTTGCGGCTTTTAATATCGTTGTTTTTTCTTCTTTCTCTCTTCGGTTGAAGTTGAACAGAGAAAAAGAAAAAGAAAAAGAAAAAGAAAATGTATGTATATATGTATATACATACACGTGATACACGCACACAGAAATAGAAGCATGGAAGGAAAGCGAAAACAACAAACGAAAATAAGTTGAACGTTTGTCTCTGCGATAACGACGATGATGTTATAGGTTGGGGATATTTGCATCGATCGGGGAATGAGTCAGACAATCGTCTGTATCGTTTACCGAGGTATGCTGAATTTTTATTACCTCACCAGTCGTTGTACATACATACGTGTGTTTCTCAGCTACACGTGAGTACCTATGCCTTATACATAAGTTCTAACACACGGGAATGTTGTTCGCTCGTCTTTGAACATACAGAAAAACTGCGCATTTGCCTGTAACTTTTGTTTTCATTAAATCAAACTTACTGCGTGTATATATATTATATGGATTTGTGTAGCACTTACGGCACCATTGAAGACGGCTAAAACACCGATAGACGAAGAATCGTACGCACTGATTGTAATTAGTGAAATAAAATAGAACGCGACGGTCGTGTTTCATCCCTGAAATCTATTAATTAAACTGTTACGTCGAACGTTTAATTCGGAGGATTGGATTAGAGTAAGGCGACGAAGACTAGAGTTAGCCGATTTTGTCGTCTAACATCATGTCGTGTACATATTTACCATGTTGGAGTTAGTAACCTCGATGTAACGAAGCATCGTGGAATAAATCCAATTTTGCAATTTTAGAATAATTTTAGAATTTTCACAGAGTTGGCTTTTCAAAACACTTATTATTTACTAGCTCAATTTCAGACAATCCTAATGCTGCGAATTAACCATGTAACGATTTTCTTAAACGTGCATAATTGAAGTAACGTTACTTCAACTTCAACCTCATATTATACATATTACGTCTTCTTTGCTGGAGTTGCAGGGAATTAACGAAAAAGAGAAAAAGATATAAACTACGTGCGTGAACAAGTGTGATACGAGATGACGAATATATAAGTTGAAATTCTGACAATAAACAAAGGGGATCTTTGTGTACTGCAGATGTAACGCACGGTATAATATCATATGACGATATAACTTGACTTTTTTGTCTAGATACACATATACGCCTAGTTTAGTGTCTAACAATAAACTAAATTTTGGATCAGGTCGCTCCAGCCATTTACAGTTTTTTTTTTTTTTTTTACATTGATTTTATTTCCTTAATACAGGGGAGGGGGGGGGGGGGGGTGGTGGAACGGGGGTACTTAAGGAAATACGAGTAACCAAAGAAAATAAAAGTGATTTTCAGATGTCAGGAGAAAAAAGAAATTATATTTTTTTTTTTTTCGAGAGTAAAATGAAAAGTAAAGAAAAAGAAATGAAATAAATTTGATAAAATTGAGAGTAAAAGAATTAATATTTTACATAATTATTCTATGCAAAGGTCGAAAAAACTTTTTTTTTATAATTTTTGAAAATTTAAAATAATTCTCAGTAATGTTTATAGAGGTGATTTTTGACTATTTAAAAAACATTTTGAAAAATGAAATTCTTGTACAAAATTCTAAGGGTACCCATTCTGGCTTCTGGCATATCCTTCTCTCGATATTCGGCCAATATGCAACTGACGTCGCGGCTGAAGAGCGATATATATATATTTTGTATATTTTGTATGTTTAGTTTGATTGTGAGCGCAGGATGAGGCGATGCGTCTGTATTAGACCAACCGGTCGCCCCGAGAATGCCTCGCAAGGCTGCGATAACAGCTTATAGGTATCTAGATCGTTTATAAGGCAGACATTGTATGTATCTGGAAGCGGATGAATTTGTCAGACGCGCAGTTTACCGGCACGTGTCGCAATGCACATGGCTACTGATCCGTACAATCCTACTATCGTATATAGCGATGGACGGAGACTGCAAGCTGCACTTGTTGACGTCCGAGTTGCGATGCAAGCTTTGTTGCGCGTGGCTAATTTAATCGAGACTTGGTTAATTGAAGAAAAAGACAAAGACGAAGAAGAAGGAAATTAAGTGGAGAAAAACTTTTAAATATTTAATCATTTTCCAATTATTTTTTCCTATTTATAGATATATTAAAAAAAAATTTCGTTCGACCCTTTAACAACTATTATATGTATGAAAAAAAAAAAAAGTTATAATCATCGTGACATTTGAATGGGTATAAATTACTTTTGAGAAATTCGATTTTCCCGTATATAAATGAATTTTTTTATTTTTTTATTTTATTATTCTTGCTTATAATATCGACAATGACTCGTTCATAATAATTACGCGAGAATCTTACGTCATGCGAATAACACGATGTGATCAGGTATAAACGCTTTGCATGATCGGTTAAAAAATTGCTCAGCGATATCGAAAGGAAAGAATGAACGAAAAATCTCTACTATTTATAAATCTATTAATTAATATCTGTGCAAAAATTATCACTTTGTTTGTTTCGCTGCAATGCAGTTTTCTTATTTACATTGAACACTAGATTACTATTCAAATCTTTTTCTCCTATACGAGAAGAGGGTAGAATATGATAATAAAGAACGACATTATCGGACGGCGGTTCGCTGCAATCGAGTTCGGTGTGTTACGTTGTGAAAGAAAAGGTTACGAAATATCTAAACAGCTCTTATTATATACCTAGACGCAGTACATATGTAAGTATAGGTATATCAGTGGTACCTACAGGGCTATCAGCACACCCCGGCAAATTAACCGCGCAGCGGTCATCGACCCGGCATCGCCGTTGCGTGAGAGGGCGCAACAGGCGTCCCCGTTTCACTTTATACTATACCTATAAATATAATACCGATGTATTTATACGGGGGTCGCAACAAGTAAACCCAATGCACCGCAGAAATGAGCGACGGGAGGCGGAGGCGTTGGATCATTATTATTATTATTATTGTTGTTGTTGTTATTGTTATTATACGGGCCTGATGATAACGCGCGATCAATCGGAAACGATGATAATCACTTGTGCTTGTTTTTGTCATCGTTTCTTTTTCCAATCGAAAACGCCGAGCCGTATAGTATTCTTATAAATAAGTAATACAAATTAGACGAGTCCTCATTTCATTTCATTTATTTATTTATTATCTTCTATTTTTCTCGCTTTAAACGAATTTTAAAATATTTCGGGATAACCATTCGTTTTCTATATTCTTTACACTTCTCTGATTTATTCTTCTTCTTCTTCTTCTTCTTCTTCTTTAATTTTTTTTTCCTTATCTCACGTAGTATAAAAAACGAATCGATTTGGTTACTTTGTTGTATAAAAACAAAAAAAAAAAAAAAAAAAAAAAAAGTATAGGGAAAACTGAAGACGCGTCCGATTCTTCTCATCGTAAAAATTTTGTTGGTATGTTTGTCTGGCTGAGAGTTTATAAGGAATGTTATATATTATTGTGTAGGACACGCTGGTCGCAGGTGGCGGTAGCACATCGTACGAGATTCCTTGAGAGTTTAATATAATATGTATATATATATATATATATATATATATATATATATATATATATATATATATATATATATATAAAGGAATCTAGTCCAAGCATTTGAAAGATAATTTACTCCTGCAGAAATAAAACTTTTTTGGCAAACGGCCTGGATTGTTTAAAGCTAGGGAATACGACAAACAATAAATAAGGAAATGAAAATAAACGGTAATAAAGTTTGAGAGCACAACCGTGTAATATTATGTGTGTGTGTAGTTCTTTTTTTTTCATTCTTTATTTTGTAATTTTATTATTACGCTATTTATTTATTTATCATACACTTATGTATCGTTGTTGTTTCTTCGTTGCCGTTTATCCGAGATCATTGAACTCGCCGCCGCCACACCGATGTTATATCATGCCTCTGTGCATCGCATATGTGCATCAGCGTGTGGAATGTGTCACAAGTACACTTAAGCGTACGTATCGTTGCAACTTCTTTGCTCGTGTAGTAATGGCTCTGTTATCAGAAAACAGAAGAGACGAGGCGATTATTTTCCGACACTCGTTATTCGTATTATGATGCAGTTTCTCCAATTATATTTAGCGTACGAGTCTGGCCGCGTATGCGATCCTCACTGCAAAATATCTCGCTCAATCTGACTCAATTGTCAGCTCATTACTGCGCTGTATTTATTCATTTTCTCTCGTCGATTATTCATCCCTTGAATATATTCCTTCAAACCATGTCAAAGAAATTTTACTCAAGTTTTCTGGCGAGCTTCACTTAATTGTAACCGTAAAATATTCAATCCCGATGACGAAGGAACTTGTGGAATTTCCGTGCAGGCGTGCTTCTGCGTTATCGTTAATTTATCTGGAATCCAGTTTGCTCTAAATGTTAATCAATAGGAAGTGTACAGTAGTAAACAGTATAACAATTATCTCGAACCCGATATACCATCGTACGGTTCCGTAACACAAGACGCACGCGTGTAACAACAATTCCATGCATCATTTTACCGCGCCCGAATCAACTCAGCGCTTATAATTATCACGTGATAAAAGTTTAACGGAATTATTATAATTATATAGAACAAGCAGGCGTTTCGACGGGGAAAACGAATTGAATTACTCATGGCGTGTCTCAAATTCCTTTTTTAGGTAAAATATCATCCACCGGTTTCGTCCCACAACCATCACGCCATGTCTGAACAAAGTTGTTGTGTACCAAAGCCAGAGATAAGAAAAGGGTGGATTCGTATGCACCGATATAAACCCCGGTTTCAGATAGATAGAATAAGCTCAGGCATTTGCAGCAATTTTTGAACGTCATTCAAACCGTTTTTCAACGTGGGAAATGGACGCCTGTAATAATAACGAATATTAATAATTGTGAATACGGAGTGACGCATAGCCACGTGCAGAGACTTACACCGACACGATAACCGCGTGGCCGATTGCCCTGCACTTCTCGTGTAGAATTGTGCAGATAATAAAATACCGCGGTGGTTGAGTGCAAGCAACGAAACAGATAATAACTCGAGTTAGCGCAGCAGTGTTGATGCTGATGCTGTTGTTGCCGGGGTTGGAAATCGTCCGAGCTAAAAGTGGGTTATGATACCTACACCGTATAATCTCTTCCTCGTCTCTTCGTTGCATATATGAAATTTCGTAACGTCGACATCTGTAATATGCAATATTACAATCTAATCGAGACACCGACTGCCGTCGCGGCGAAACAGAGACCGGATGACATTGTTATCCTTATCACTTCTCACGGAATAAAATGCATTCCCTTTACTGGTACGTTCACACTGTACAAACAACTGCACAGTTGTCGAAACGATTTTTTTCCCACAGTCATGTTTCACCGGACTTTGATCATCGCCGTTTGGTTTCTGGTGTTTTCATCAGACTTGCAACCGTCGTTGTCACCCTTTTTAACGATCATCGGGTACAAGAACTTGATCGGTGTCGAAGTCTTCAACTGCCGGGTGTTTGAACCTTCCATAATAAAGATGGCACCCTTTATCAATCGCATTCGATGAATATGCGACTGCGGTATAATAAGAGACGTGATCGTTGATCGTTCGGAAAGACGGTGAATGGATTCCACCGGAATGTGAATCATGAGTGTGTTTAGTCTTTTCCGAATGACGATCGTTACTCTCACCAAGTCAGAAGTTTGCGCAGAATCGACAGCCGGTGTTTTGTTCCAACTGCAAGCTGCAGGTCAGAGAACGATAAGGCATCTAATATAGTACAGATACCCCCAACACCATCTCACACGCTGTTTGAACGCACGCTAGCGTTCTCCAGCGTCTGGTATAACACAAAACAAAAACCGCTGATCCCCACGTTTGCCCTAGATGTATGCTCAGAGATTAGAACTACGATAACGCGTGTATAGTTTGGTCGGCCAGACTCCTCTGGCTACGGCTATACAGTCTACGACGTCCTTCTCTTCGCTAGTTTCTCCTCCTTCCTTCTCCTCTTTTATACACCGTTTTTCTTCTATCTTCGGTTTCGTTCCTTTTCTCACCGCGTTGCATTGATAGTCTCTTAGCTCTTGCGGGCTAAACTATATAATATATATGCCGCAATAGAAAACAGACGTGAAAAATAACGTCTGCGACTCTTGAATCGGCCTAATCTTATCGCTTAGAGAAGTAGGTAGGTACGATATTATTTAGCTATACGTATAACTTCTTGTTCAAGTATTATAATAGTGAATAGATGGAATTCAGAGGTTTTATTGATCTCCTATACGCACTAATTGCCGAATGAAAACGATATAACTCGAGTAGGTATTTGACTTACGAGTTACGCTAGACCACTTGTTCAAGCACACTCTTATAAATATATGAGGACCGTGTTGTTTCAACCTATATACGCCGTGTGTATATAACACATATGTAAAGCTGCTAGAACATTGTTCGTTTTTCACGCCAAGATATCTCAATCCGCATGCCTATAATACAATATACATATAACATACTCTAAATAAAGTTCTAATTTTTTACATCCTTCCTCGTAAGTACATTGCGAAATTTTGCAAATTCAATCGAGCTTAAGCCACGGTCTCAATTCCATCGCGACTGACGTAAAGTTTCATACTTTGTACGAAATCGAGGAAGAAAAAAAATCGACAACGAGAGTCTCACATTTTTAAAACGATAGAGCATTCAGGCATTCGAATCACGTATCTTGACTAGCTGCAGGTATCATCGTCGGATGGCGAATCTTCGCTAATCTCTTACATACTTGGTTTTACCGAATCGCAAATTTGGCTTGATTCCTCTCCGTTCTTTTATTTTTTCATTTTCTTAATTCTATCAATTTACTCTTCACGTCGATTGTCGAATCGATCGGTGCCCCACCCTATACGTGCGTTTGTATTATACAATATATGTACGTAATTAGTACGCGGTTGCGATCGCATCGCCCACATAATATGGAGGTACACGTGTGCGGGATGATGTCACGGTTGAGGAGGAAGTGAGCGCGCGGAATGGAAGACTCGAAGAGCAGTGCCTGTTGAAATCTAGCGATGGAAAACAGCGCGGCACTGCCATGCCGTCGTGTTACAAATACAAAATGGGCCTCCCCCCCCCTCCCCCCAACACTCACACACCTTCTGCATTATTCCAAGCACGTCCGACTGTTTTCGAATCTCGTAAGCACCGTTCTCTGTTCCTGCATGTTCAATCTTCCGCGTTACCTCTTCCGTATTATATTTCATTCTTAATATGCTGTGTTCTATCACGATGCGATACGGACGAGAGACTCCTCGACACCATCTATATGTATGTACATACATGTGTATACGTATATGTATACTGTAATAGAAAATTTGATGTAAATATTCTCAAGGCTTTACATACGCCGTGCACCTACACTGTACGTAGGTAAAAAACAACGCTATTACTGGTGCTGTTTCTCTTCACATTCAGCTATGGATTGGATTTCATGCTCTGTTATTCGTTATGCACACTATACGTATCTTCATACCATTGCATGCCCGCATTTTCAAACGATGGACAACTGCTCTTGGGATATGAAAAGTTGACATCGCATGAAAAGCCAGTCATGGTTGATGCTGTTTTTTGTCAAAGCAATCTTCTCTTTTTTACATATATATGTATCATTTCTTAACCTTGTTTCACGGTAAACGGATGTTCGAAGCATTAAAGAGTAACTAAACCCAGAGCTGTTTGTCATTGTAACTTGGGATTGAGAGCAGATGGATTGATAAACGTTTGGCGTGGCTTGATACGAGTGATTTACGTCCACGGGTAAATTATATACCGATCTGATGAATGGAGTCGACTGTTTGTGGGCTAATTTACGTCTTGTCCTCAGGTCCCTTTTCTTGGGTTATAATCATTCGGTCGATTATTAAATCAAAAGACGGGCCAATAAATAACCGCGGAAAACACGTCGCGGCGTGTGTACGAGAAGCACTTTCTGCGTTTGCCCGATTTGTTCTCGTCTCGTCTCGCCACTTTTTACCAACGAAACGCGAAGCTCCTAAATTTATGGATCGCCATTCGACGAACCGATGCGCCCGGCATCTGCGAGGCAGCCTAGAAGTCTATTTATATGACGACAAATCGGAGAAATAGAAAGTGAGAGAAAAACAACAACAACAACAAAAATGAAGCAACAAATATACCGAAATTAAATCTATCTTCACGCGGGGTGCTGCTGATGCAGAGTCTTTCCGGACCACTTAAGATCTACTCTTAGCATCTCTGCATAAGCATCTTTTTTTTCCTTGCGGTAGCTGTGATGCTGATCTGTTATAGCTGGAAAAACGAGGGTAAAAAATCGGCTGGTAAAATCCTCGAGAGATTTTTTTCCTCGATATCTCTCGACGCGCTACGAACGATCGAACTCACCTGCGCATCGGGGACGATAATGATCCGAGAGGAACCAACGCCGACCTGGCTAGGGTCACACGCGTTTGCAATTAGGCGAGCAAGCACGGCATCAGCAACAGTTCGTCGTCTGATCGTTTCACCGTGTTTAGCTGTTTGAGCACGTTTCACGCTGCAGGGGTTAGCCGAGCGTAATACCAGAAGTAGAAGTAGAAGTAGAAGTAGAAGTAGAAGGAGGAGGAGGAAGAGGAGGAGGAGGTCGATCTCGGTTTCGCTTTAGTTGCCGGTTATTAACGGTTCGCTACGTGCTCGGCATCGCTTAGAATCAGAATTAAGCACGGCTTGGCCACAGTCGAGATGTGGTGTGGGTAAGGCACGCCACGCCACGTCCATGAACGAACGGCCCAGGGTGAATTACGCGTAGAGTTTGAATAGAATCGGCGTCAAGACAGCTTTTACTTTTGACCCGTGCTGCAGAGCAGAGCGTGCGCGTAGAGTGACCACCACACCACACCACACCACCTACGGCTCGGTTGCAGCGTTATAATTTATTGGAGCAATTTGTTACGCCGAGTGAACGATCTCTATTATCGTCGAAGATCTTCGCCAGCTATTACACACTGTATATGAAATTTATATTTAGAATTCATCGCCGAAAGTCTTAAGTCGCATGCACGCACGCCTGCTCTTGGTTATGTAACGTGCTTCAAGCTCTTAAGAAGCTTCGGGAGCTTGGAACTAATTTCACTTTATAACGGGGATGTTGGGTTGGGCACTGCTTCTCTTAACATTCTCTTTACAGGTGTCTTGTGCACGAATGGGAGCAGGGAATTAGAATACGCGTTGTTCCGTTTCATCATTCGCACAGCGTCAACACGAGACGTGTATATAGGCACAGTGTGATCGGTATTCCACGACCTCCCTTGAACCCGTTCGATGTTTTCAATGCCCTCCGGCTTATCATGTGCTTCTCGTATTTTTAACAACAGTTTACAAACGCCGCCGCACGTTCACCCGAATTAGCAACGGTCAAAGCGGATTCTATGGCTCTTCTGTGTACCCACGTTACACTTACTTACATCACATCACTTTTCAAGTGTTGCTTCGAAGTTGTGGCTATAATTCTTTACGACGCTTGCGATAATGGGCCTATGCACACTTCACAATCAAACGTTGTTATCGGGCACAAGCCTTATTTACGCCTATCACACCTACCCGCGATGCACAAGTGGACCTTATACGGACCTCCGTCCGTCTCGAAAACATTACAAACTTTTAGACTCCGTGAATAGCCAGGCATTTTAACCTCTAAGTTTAGTTAACCGCTGTTCGTCGCTTGAAAGTCCCGCCACCCTTGAGTCGACGTGACGTCACGTGGCTCCAGCCAATCCCGACGCGTTTCGAGACCTCGCTAGGATATTTGAAATCTTGTAGGCAAGTTGGGTTTTATTTCGACGGATAGATGAGCAACTGGATAAACTTGGTAATAAGTGTTAGGTAAATATATGTATGTACAAGAAACCGAAACACTACATCAAGGAACTTTCCAGCAAGCTGTGTGCTGTGTACAATCGTGAATCATTTATTATTGTGCCTTTTCTTTATTGTTACTTTGTTAAAAGTATAACAAATATATGTATATGTATATACACATGATGTGGTACTTATCGGAAAGCAAATGCACTTGTACGGTGACCCAATTCCTTTTCCGAGGCCCAGCAACACATGTGCTTGTCTTGCCACGAGGCTCGTGTAGTAGGATTAATAACATCGATTTAAAAATATTTATACCAACACGATGGCTAATATTATTGTGTGCAAACGAATAATGAAAATAACCGCGATGATATCGGCATGCAATAACGTGTGTTGATCCAATAAATGGTGAAAAAAAAGAGAAATATCGACACCCGCAGGCACCACGTGCACTCTCGGGTCCATCGCACCGGGACTGACGCGATATTCTTAGACGCGTGCAGGAGCAGGCATTCAAGAGTGTTGTTGCATAATTATAATGCAATCTTGTGAAGAAAAAAAAAACGAGAAAATGGAGGAAGAGAAGTGGAAACGCTTGCCTTCTGCGATCGCTGGGTTGCGGTGCATTTAGCGATTCAGTTGTTTACCGTAAACTGTGACTCAAACCAAAGTTTCCTTCCACGTACATACATACACACATTATACTTCACACGTTATTACGTAGGCATGTATACATACACGTGTGCAGGGAACCGCGTCGCCATTCAGCACGTGGGACACATCTATACGAAATATCTGTACATGGTTTCTATTTAAAGAGCCACTTGTTTTCAACAGCGTTCCCTCTGTCTTAACGTCGTTCTAACATACATAATATGGCAATCGCGAATGCTACGCATTCGTAATAAGGAACCACTCTTGGCGCCAGCGTGTCATGCAACATACGAATATAAGTATACGTAACATGAATATTACTCGATTTTTACGGGGTTTGTAAAGTCATTTGGCAGAATTTCAAAAATTTCAAGATATCGCTTCAAAATCGGACACTATATAGAATCAGAATAACGCATATTCGTAACCACCGTTCGCACCCTATACAAGATAACGGAAATGAGGAATATATACGTATGTAACGGATCACGTTTACGTATAGATTGATTGATTGATAAAAATGACATCCCATAATGTGTATAAACGTGTTGCGATAGCCTTTGAGTGTCTCTCAGAAATGAAGAGAGTAAGGAAAAAGAAAAAAATAAAAATAAACACAGCTTTTCACGCTCACCGGAGGTTTGAAATTTTTTATTTTTTGGCAATTTGCCGAAATAGTTTAGACAATTATAACGTGTAGCGAAAAGCAAAGCCCCATCGTCCTATATACTATAGTGGAAATTGCGCACCGGTTGATTCTGATCCGAGATTAATTGGCCCAGCTTTGTCTATGAATAGAATTCTTCGCCCGTTGATACATACGGATGTGCAGGTCGACGTCTTTCTGTGGATGGATGGATGGGTAGGTAAGTACCGAAAGGAGAGCCTCTGACCCTAGGGCGACATCTTTTCTCTGCGGCAACCCGCATGCATATTATATTCCTTTAACCCTCCTTCCACATCGCGGTACAGTCAGGACCAAATTTGGACATTTCAAAACATGGTCAAACAGTGCACGGTTCGATCGTACGACCTCGCGGAAGTGCATCCAAGTAATTTCCAAGCAGCAGCAGTGGGTGGACCTTGAAGGCATGTTTAAAAAATTTAATACAACCCCGAGGCTATCACATCGTCTGCAATTCGTAATAAAATAGGTCAAGAAGAAGAAGAAGAAGAAGAAGAAGAAGAACCGACCCACAGCTGTAAAGCCATACCTACCTACCTTGCCTCTAAAATTATGCGACACTTTTTGTGACAATTTTGTTGGTTAGATCTTCGCGAAGAGTTGAGAAAACGTTTCCTTTACCGTGCGAGGTTACATGTCCAATAATCTACGCACTGGGGAGATGACAACAATGGACGACATTGTGAGCGCGGGACCAGGCCGCGTTGCCTGTTTGCATTTATACATATACGTACCCACCCAGGTACATACGTGGACACACGCGTTACACGTGTAATACGTTGACGGTCACGCCTCGTACGCTCTGAGGCTGCAAAATGCGTGTCGATGTTTGTGGGTATCTGTATTTGCGGACACGATCTTACATGTGAGAAGAATGGACTCTCGCGTTTTTAGGCGTGTGATGTGTGATGTGTGTGTGTGTGCTGGTGGGTATAGGTATACAGTGATGTCCATATGGTCGAGATCACGCGGTGGCCATGTGGCTCCTGCATGATAGGAGAAACGTCTTTAATGGCTCTGAATTACGAGAGGTGGGGGGAGGGGGCGTTTTTTTTCTCGTAGTCAAGGGAAATACATCTTTTCGATTTATATAGGTTTATTGTAAAACAAATACATCTATACTAGATACCGCATAATGCGAAAATAATGGAATTTTTGTGGCGTACAGAAAAAATTAAATTCGTCAAAGTTCGCTCCTGTTATCGATATGACCGTATTAGGGTAGTTGAGTTATCTGTTCGAACTCATTAGGCTCGGTACTCGATGGTTCTCTTGCTTTCCTGTCAAAAAGTAACAACAACAACAATAATAATAATAATAATAAAAATACAACGAAAAGCTGTGGAGCAGAAAATAAAAAATAACCTAGTTACCGAGTCCCACAAAAACACGTTGCGTAATATATACATATATACATATATATATATATATAGTATGCACAACTACCTCGTGCGTAAATATTCTTCTAAATTTGTTTTCTTTGCACAGAGTAATTTCCGATCCTTCGGGTCAGCGCTGATTATTCTTTCGCTCTCCAAGCTTATTTCCCCTTTTAGCTGCATTTTCACAAAATTGTTCCTGCTGTAATTTGATATCTTAACTATGTATAAGTAAACGAGGAAAAAATTTTCGGATCATTCGGTGAGTACCAAAATCATGCCGATATACCATCATCGAGCTTTGTTTTATTAACCGTGCAGTTGCGGTGAGTTCCAGCGTGGTTGACTATCGTCGCAACGAATTAAAGCAGGGAGAGATGCGTTAGCACCTATTTCGAGTACCGGGCACAGGGTGAATCAGAAGGAAATCGACGCAGTCATGTTCCGAGTCCAATGCTGACACCAGTTACATTGCAGGTGCCTCACGGATTAAGTACTTTGTGGCGAACGCTGCGGCCTAATAAAGCTTACGATTCAACGGGAAGTGCCTTCAACCTGCCCGGTTTGCCCCGCTTTGTAAGGCACCACGCTGTGCGATACACGGAACACTGTCGTCAAACGATGAATAATTTCATGCGCGATATTATCATGAATTAAGACTCTTTTTTCGACGGCACGTGTCTCGGTCCACGTGCACGTGCCAAAGGAATAACAAAATGACGTATGCGTGTCACCAAGTCGACCAAGGATCTCTGTGCAAACGTTCCTACCGCGTATATATACATTTCTTGGCCTGCATATTCAGGTGATCAAGTCACGGGTCTCTTGTGACAGCACGCACAAAAAACAGTGGACATCCGATGGATCTGGAAATGGGATTCTCGAAGTGCTGACCGTTTTTCGTCTTGCACGAATATCGCTGCGTAACAATTGCGTAGAATTTCTCATATCATTAATTATTTCGCATTATGGGGAAATTATCATTTGGAATGCATTCCTCTGTGTTACCGACCGTCATTACGTAACTGTCGGTAAAATCGACACTGATCGATGAATAGCATATAAAGTGCAAAAGCTGAGACACACGCGTGTGTCAGCTTTTGTACGTTGGACAGCTATTCCAGTAAAATTTGAATGCCGTCGTCGCATGCATGGTCGGTCTGTCTGTCCGTTTTTAGTTACGACGCTGAACGTTCCTTCGCTTTTGTACATCACACGTGTGAATGTATGCGTTTTTTAGACATGCGAAGCGTGAGAGAGCAGCGGCATCAGCAGCATCAGCAGCAGCAGCAGCATCGTGTGTATATTTAGTGTTGTTGGTGGGCATACCTACCTAGATTCACGAGTACACGTGCAGCTCTCGATTATTTCAGTGGATTTAGGTTAGCCACGTGTACACGATGTTGCGACGTCTTTCCGCGCTTCTCTCGCGTTTTTTATTTCATTTTATTTTATTTTATTTTTTTCTTCCACCCCCTTATCTCCCTTCTATCCATTTATCGTTCTTCTTCGCAATCGTCAAACTCCGCCCAAATGTAATCGCATCGCATGTACATTGTTGCATGAATATACTAATTAAATGCAACAGATTCAAGTGAAGCACCGCAATGTAAACCAGAAACCACGCAACGAACCGTCGGTTTCGATAAGCTTCGTCGTTCCGCGAAACCCTGTTTCGGAGTATTCGAGATATCGTTTACCCTCGATTTTTTTTCATTTATCAACCTCTTGGCTCTCACGGACAATGGTGCGGTTTTCCACTTCATTTCCTACGCCGCAGCAGCTCTTCTCACGTATATACTCATTTTAAAGAGTCTTATTTGCACCGTTTTTTTTTTTTCTTCTTTTTACTGTGAGGATAACGAGTTCCAGTGATAAATAAAACGCGGTATTCCGATAACGGATGCTTTGTGTACCAGAACCATGCCGGCGGGTATCTATCCGGGCGGGAACTTTAAGTGTCTAATGAACAAATTTTCGGGAGAATAATGAAAGACTTGATCCTCGTTCAAAGTATCCCGGCCACACACGACGTACGTACACGTATAGGTATAATATCAGAGTCAGCTAAAGTCGGCGATAGATTAGATTTGTCTATTTTTAGTAAAACAACGAGATAATTGAGCCCCCCCGTTATAAAGGCTGTCGCTGGTAAATCGGTGTGCAATTAAAAACTGGGTCAGCGAACTTTACGCCCTCGGGAATCGGTGTGGAAAAAATATCATCGCCCAACGTGGGGCTCGAACCCACGACCCTGAGATTAAGAGTCTCATGCTCTACCGACTGAGCTAGCCGGGCTTGTGGAAATTACGACGCCGCCCAATTTCATAGTCCGGATACAGTTTGCCTCAAGGGTCGCCTAAATCACCCTGCAATTAAGACTTCATCTCGACGTTTAATCATCCTCGGACAAATTACGCGGAACGAGAATTCCAACGTTTTTCATGGTACGACGATAATAGCACAATCTACCATTGTACCGAATTGATGCATATCCTAACACCGTAGAGAACGATGGCGTCAAAATTGGCGGATGGTGGGGTGCGTTAAACGTCCGGTAGTGTTAGATCGACGTGAAATTAGTAGGTATTGCCATCTAAAACAGATGTCCATACCCTATTCTTGAGCTAATTTGAATGAAAGATCACGTTGGATGGTGATAAATCGCTTACAAATGTAGAAAAAATTGCTATCTAATTTTTTCCCATTTTCATTCTCAACCCTTAGTCTCCCTGTCTGATTCAAGTTCTACAACCTCGTATTTTATAGTTTTCTTAATCTTCGTTATTTTCGAATGTACAGGAAAAAGATGAGCGGAGAATTCCATTCCAGTGCTCAAGAATTAAGTACAAAAAAAAAAGGTCAGCAGAGAGACTCAAGACTCGGAATAAAAATCTGAAAACATTAGATATTTTTTTTTTTTTTAATATTCAAAGCTGACCTACGACCATCCAACTTTGAAATCCCCCCCTAAAAAAAAAACCATTTACCGACCACCCCGATGTATACCGACGGAGCGAGCAGTCCTTCGAAAATCGTTTCTCCCTTCAATGTCGAAAACCGTAACGTTCCAAATTCGAACCCCCATATTCGACGGAACCAATCTGTTGCACAGCCACCCTGCGCAAGGAATTTCCAGGGATTTTGGGGCTGCGAATGGACAGCGGCCGGGGGGGGGGGGGGGGGGCGATTGGGTTCGTTTCTGACTGTAGGACTTAAGCTCGGACCACGAAGAGTATATTTGCGACTCGCCATCTCTGGCTAATGGCCAGCCTAAGCGGTCAGCCTGAGCATGCAGCAGCAGCGACCCCTCGTTCCTCGTTGAGGATTTCACCGCGTTGCCGAGCCGCGATGCGGAGGGTCGACACTCGGTAGATCACTGGACTTTCTGGGTTAATCACCCTCCTCCATCTTACGAACAAAAGATTCAAATTTAGACTCCTCGCCTGCTGCCCACTGCTGGTGATGGTGATGGTGATGGCGCTGCTGCTGCTGGTACTGATGCATGCAGAGTTCGGAGAACGCGGACGGTGAGATCGTAACCCTGTTTCCAGATGAGGACGCGAGTCGAGCAGGAAAACAGGTTCGGCATCGTTAGTTATCGGGCGACGAGACTCTTCCGTCATGTGTTCGAACGAAACTTGGACTATTCACCTCTGTCGAAATTCCGTTATCTATCTCACTATTGGTTGACGAGGTAAACATTGATTTGTCTATCCATCGTTCGATCTCGAGGTTTGACACGACGGGAAGTTGCACTTTGGAAAATTCTATACCGAGAGAAAAAGGTTATTGAATCAATTAAATGTGCCGCCATCGGTGGCGAAGTAAATATTTATTTATGTCGATTCGAGATCCATTGGTCTAACGGAATTTTGTTGAAATCAACTAAATATTTTGTTAGACCAACAGATAATGAATTGACACTAATAAATATTTACTTCGATGCCTGTGAGCACACTTTACAATTAGTTGATTCGATCAATTCTTTCTCTCAGTGTACAGACTACGAAAAATATTTGCCCTGATCGGGTGGTGCAGCTGCAGGGGAAGACGATGGGGTGGGTGGGGGTCAAAGCTGTGAAAGATCAATATTTGGAATGGCCGATATATCGAAACCTCAAACATATGCCAAAGTAAAATAACGAAAGACGAATCGTCACAAATTTTGATTTTCGAAAGTCTCACCGATCAAAAATCAAGATTTCGAACAATTCGTCTTTTGTTAGTTTACATTCGCACGTTTGAAATTCCGATATATCGGCCGTTCCAAGTATTGATACTTCCAAGTTTTTTACCCTCATCCAAGACGATATTCGTCGCGTTGCATGGCCCGTTTCGGAATGTTATGTTTGTACCTATAATATAAATGTGGATTTGTCAGAGGTTCGGTATGTCGACAATAATTCCTCGTCGAGAGTCTCTCTCGTTAGGTTCCAGATGCGAACTACATAGTTTGGCTTCTATTTATCTCTATAGAGGCATCTCAAGGCGAGATCAGGTTGGATCTTGGCCAGAGCGTCTCTTTTTCTTTTTCTTCATCTCCTCCTCCTCCTCCTCCTCCTTCTTCTTCTTCTTCTTCTTCTTCTTCCCCATGTGTCAAGTTCTCAATATTAGATTGCACAACTGTGTTCATGGCATGTACCTGTATCTACTTCTGCACTCCGTGTCCGGTGTAAGCAAATAATAAATTGATTCCTTGGACAAAGGAATCGCCTGTTGAGAATCATTTAGGTGTTTTTTTTTTTTCTTTTTTTTTCTCTTTTAAGAAATGTGTATGCCGGATGTGAAGAGGAGAGGTTACGTAGAGAGGATCAAGAGAAAAACTAACGGACTGCAGGAAGGGAGAGAAATTAATCACTGTCGGTAGATCGAGGCTTCAATCGAAGCTGAACGACGACGAAAACAGGAACGAGAATTAGAACGAAAAAAAAAAAAGAAAGAAAGAAAGAAACAAAGAAATTGGGCAAAAATGGACGTGGTCGAAGTTCGTATCGGTCGATGCGCGTGGAATGACACAGAATATGTGAAAGGAAATATTTCCAACATTTTCTAACGCCGTCTAATACGCCTGCACACAGTAGTCGGACAGCTAATTATTATGTGTACATACCTCTCTCGTTTCGAATGGAAAGATTTTGAAGCACCCAATTGCGTAGGTACTTCGCGATACTTTCTCGGGATAAAAGTATGAGTGGAAAAGTGAAGCGGCGGTGTTTACGGCCACGAAAATATTCATCAAAATATGTATATATATATATATATATATATGTATACACACCTATACTAACGCAACACGTATTTACAACGTACGTGAAATTTTTGGCAACGATTTCGCGATGTACAAACGAAAAGAATTCGTGGTTTGAGAGGGTGAGAGGAGGGGTGGGAGACGGGGGCAGATAAGAGTATAGGAATCAAGTGTAAACAAGGGAATATCCAAGCACATAGCAGGAGCTGGTGATGATAAAATTTAGTGTGACGCCGATCCGTGACTGACGTCGGCCTGCATTCCAATAATCACATGATGATGTGTCGCAAGAAACGTTGAGAAATGCACGTATGCTCGTTTACGACAAATTCTTGGTTTTCTACAAATTTCTGCTCGGGCTGTGTAAACCAAATATTAGACGTTTGATACATATTTAATTGTCGGCGATGGATCTTCTCTGTATGAAGTTTGAATTTTTTATAAACCTGCAGAATTTTTTAAGCGCCAAATATTTCAAGGTTAATATAATCATTTAATTATTTTCGATTATGAGTTAAACTCTGTAAACTTTGAGCTTCGTATAAACGTCCAGGTGTTTACGTTATATCGATTGTTCGCTTTGAAACTCGCGTGTATAGACGGGCGTCAAATATTTCTAATAATTACATTTTTCATACACGTGTATTATTTTCAACTTATGTTCTGTTTTTTATTTTTATTTTTATTTTTTATTTCTATTTCTTTTGAATCTTATTATCGTTTATCAAACTTGCAGAATGATTACGCAACGGTGCGTGCTTATTGCTGGCAATATTTTGTGTTAAGGAAAATGACGATCACGTTTTTCTGTACGTATACAACCCTTATTTGGGAGTCGGAAAAATTTTCATTTGGCAGAGTTGTTGTTTGTAATGATAGAAACAAACCCTGAAAATTTAAAAACTTTATAATTATTGTTCTCCTATATATAATCCTTATAATAAAAAGTAATACTGTTCAGCTTATGTATAAAACAAAAGAAATACGTTATAAAATTATGATAAAATTTCGAAATTTCCAGCAACAGCAACGAATGAAAATACGACGCGTCTCGTCTCGAAGAATATATCAACTGAGTTATTTTTTTATGACCAGAGACGAGGAGGCCGGGATGAAAAAATGATCGAATCTTGAAAAAAAGTTTCTTTTGATCTTTGGCTGTAGGAATAGATTGAAATAACGTGAACAAGAAAATATTTTACGATTATACATATGGACTGTCAATTAGTTTGAATAACTCTCGGAATAACCTTCCATTTTTCGCACATTAATATAACATACCTTTGGTTTTTTTTTTTTTTTTTTCGTTCTTTTCTTGTTATTCCTTTCAGACTAGCAAAGACTGCAGAAATTTTTATATATTTAATCATTGGCATATATTCGAAACAGTTGTTCGTGTGATCTAACAATTATTATAGAATTCACTATGAATGATGAGTAATTTTACCACTCGAACGAAATTAATCATATTACTGTAATATTATAATACGTGATAAATTTTTATGAATGTTTCCTCTCGTTCTTACTTCACGCATGATTCATCATTCACGATTTGCCAGTTTTTTTCCTACAGCGACGACACTTCGAGAGCATCGAGTAATATCGATGTTGGATTGCATCAGTTACAACCTCTCGCTCATACTGATTCTCAGTAATAAAATTGTCTCATCATTTTTTCCATATCTTACACCGGACAAAATTTATAGATCATGATCAATCATGTTATATACTTGTGTGTATATATATATATATATATATATATATATATATATATATATATATATATATATATATATATATCGAATCGAGCGGGAGAAAATTCTATTTTCGAAATGTGTTTATCATTTGTGTGCCAAATTTCGACAAAATCCGTTCTGCTTCATCGTCAGATTTTATTTACTTTGCTATTTTCCATCTCTTATCTATGTCTGTTTTATTTCAGTCATCGTCGTTGCTATTATTTTTCCATTGTTATATACTCAGGCAACCGATTGCCGTGAAAAATTAATAACATTGTACAGAAGCCAACTTATCTCGAGAATGAAAATACTGGGGGTCGAAGCACTGATTCGTTATACTGAAATAATCCAGGAAGTTTCTCTTGTTCTTCTGCAATTAGAATCCTGCAACGACAGCTGACACTCACTTGCTTGGCAAACAAGAACGAGGTACGCGTGGGTGGTAAAAGTACGGCTCGTTACCTCGTCAGGATAACTTAACTGTCATTTGAGATGAAACTCGGCTTGCAAAGCTTGTAGCTTTGGTAATTGTACCAAGTAATTATACTAAATTGTTCCAGAATTAAACGTCTCGTTTAAATCTCGTATTTCTTATCCTCCCTCCCTTGCGCCCCCCCCCCCCCCCGCCGCTCTCTATTTTTCTCACCTCTCTTCATACACCGAATTCCAAATATTCGACGCAACGCGTTCAATTCAATTTCCCCAATAAACAATAGCCAAATATTTATCGTACTACGTTTCATTAGATTCTCCGATCTATCAGGTGTCTGGGATCTCGGATCGATTCGTAATTTTTACAACTCGACGTTTACGAAGCGAATAAAATTATAGTAACCCAACTAACCAATAGTTTTCAACGGCCCGGATAGCTCAGTCGGTAGAGCATCAGACTTTTAATCTGAGGGTCCAGGGTTCAAGTCCCTGTTCGGGCGGTAAATTTTTTTCTTTCCATCTTTTTTTTTCTTCGCTTTTTATGTTCCATTCGAATCGCGGCCTATTTTAGCCTGTGATTATATTTTAAGCTTCGCGTGGAAAATTGTTAATAATATTAAGCTAAGGTGTAAAAAAAGATCGTTGGAAAATGAATATTATCGCATTAAAACGACCGCGGCTGATCGTGCAATTAGTAACCAGTTTAAACGGCGACTAGTGACCCACTAATTTTAAGCCTCTTATCTTTTATTACGCAATTTTGTGAAATCGATTTAGTTCATCCTTCGTCCGTGTTCTTACGTGATCTATACTGTATTTGGTTTCTCATCTTCCTCCTCTTTCCTCTTCACAATTTACACAATTTCCAAATTATCATCGCGGATTCTCCTTCTTGAACTTATCACCGTAGAATGGTATACGGCTGTTTACAACTTGCCAATCAGTGAGGTAGAGGGTGAAAAGTACAGCCACTCCCGTCCACGTGATCGCTGATTTTGTCCTGCGGGAATTCTCTTCGATAAAGCAATTATCATGTGACCAACTCAGTTTTCTGCAATTTCTCTGTATGACTAATCGCATAAAAATTACTCAATTTTGAGCCATAATTTTCATTGAAAATTTATTTAAACACGATAATTTGCTTCGGAAAATATTTACTAGATTTATAGATTTTTTTATTTCTCTTAATCGCGCTCTCAATTTTTGGAATTTTTATTTTCGCATCAATTCTACTTAACGACTTGGTCGTCAGACCTCGTTTCATTAGTGTATAAGACCGATTGATATATTTGTGTAAAAAAATACGTGACTAATGTGAAAATTCCTTATTTCGTGCCTCATAACACATAAAATAGGTATCTGTGGTGACTGATGATGCTAATCGACGTGTTAAAAGTTGTTATAACAATCTGTGTATTACAACGAGCATGCGCAGGTTAATCGGAAATTTGAAAACGTACCAAACCAGGGTTTTTTCACGACAAACAGATCCCTTCCCAAAAATGACGGAGAGCTTCTTAATTGGGGAAGTCATTTCGCTCCAACCGATGATCGTTTCTCTCGCCCGTATACGTCAGCATCACAGAACGGCTAATTAATCATCTCGTTTCAGTGCGAGGCTAGAAAACGCGGCGATTTTATCCTCGGCTCGCTGACAGATCAGTCAAAGATCGTCGACAAACTGCCAGCCGGATTCGTTCCTCTTTTTTCCTCTCTTCCTTTTTCTTTCTCTTTATCTTTTTACTCATCGTCGGCACAGCTGGCGCGGAGAAGGAAAAACATAAACCAATACCTATATATATATAGGTATAATGTATAACGGTTGGACTTTTGCGTCTTTTTGGTTTTTCGATAAAAAAAAATAAGAAATAATAGAATAATACAAAAACGATACAAAAAAACAAACTGCCGGGTCAAATTACGTCATATTCTGATTTATTCACACGTACGTATTAATAATGATATAGAAATTTTGTTATTATTATTCAAATTTGGCTTATCATCACGTGCAGATGTGTGACAAAAAAATTTATTGCACTTGGATATATATGTATAGAAAATTAGGAAGTTGGGTTTAATAATTAATAACTAATTGATTATCGATTAGGAAACTCCCGGTGATTATTGTTGCATTAGGTATACAGAGAATCAGAATGCACCCTATATTTTCGTCACTTCTTGCATTACAAAACTGCGATGATGAAATTGAATGATATGAAGAAGGTATAATTCCTGACGAAATATAAAACGTTATACATTTTACAAGGTATAAAGTGATGCAATTGAATGTGTTTTTACTTGATTCTCCTGACGATATATATATTTTTTTCTTCTCTCCGGGTCATCGGTCTCTAATTAGGACTTGATTGCCGCGTTTATATAATTCCAATTTGTATAATTATATGGAGTTTATCGCCTCGGCACCACGTTTAATGCACTTTGACTGAAAGCCGGTATCTATCGTGTATAGAATCTACAATTGCATAGAAGAATGAGTCAACGGGTTAAAAACAAATTAAGGAAATGAAAAAGTGAAACCGCCATTTATACATATACGATCTGTATGTTTTACAATTGAACGAAAAACTGGGGAATGAGAGAAAGAGAGAAATAGATGTTTGCGTAGAGAGAATAAGTCCGTATTTCTATTTACATATTTCTCAATTAAGTCGTGAAAGTTTTACAAAAATAAATCAATCTCAAAAATATACCGCACGTATCATAAAACTCACAGTACCAAACAAATGGCGGATTATTCTTTTGACGAGCTCATCTGCATACTCGTATTTATTCATTTTGTAAAAGGTTAGAAATAAACATTTGAAGTTAATAAATATATAAGAAATAATGAAAAATCGTGTGTATAATATTAAAACCCAGACCCAAAAACCATTGCAAAAGAATAGACGTTAATCTGGTTTTAGAATTTCGATATAAACCAAAAATCAAATAATTTTCTTATTTCACAACCGATAATGCGTTTATATAATTATAAAAATGGCGTTTTTGATGAACCGATGATGAAAACTGATTTGCTAAGGTTAGATTGAGCGATACGTGATCACGGAGTTGAATTGCGATCCGGTGAGTCGTGGTGCTAATTAATTGTGCGGGGATACGTCGTACATACATACATACATATATATATATATATATATATATATATATAGTTATACGTAGGTAATACAGTAGTTATAGAGCCAGCAACTAACAATCAGCTGCCGATATTCAGAGCGCTCGCGTCATCTACGTTGTCGTGCAGAATCTCAAATGGATCATCATCGTTCAAGCGATAGATCTGTCTAAAGGAACCGGCACTCGGCTGTAACACAAGCAAATGTTCAAGCGAATGGTCATGCTAACCGGCAATTACAAAGATATCGCTTTCGAGGCACCCACACGTCTATAATTCGCACATATGGTCGCCGCGTTGCGTAACGAAGCGAGAGAGAAAGAGAGAGAGAGGCGTTCAAACACGAGGGTGGAGGAAATGGGCACTAGACCACGGGGCCTTCGGGGCCTTGACAGAGACCTTGAAAATCACGCTAAGCCCGAGGGAAAAATCGGCCTCGAATAAACCGGCCACGTCGCGTCGTAGAAATTCGCAGATTAGTGTTGGCCAAAGTCGTGGATTGAATTTTTAATTTTACTCGCTTGTTTCGCCTTCTTTTTCTCCCTTCTTTTCTCATTCATCATCTTGTTCCAGCGCGGCAGAACGCCCCGCACGGAATTCCTGATCGTCCTCATGATAATTCCGTAGGATCATGATCGTTATGCGGATCGCCGATCTATCGCGATTTCTTTACACGTTGCGAGAGAGAGGTAGAAAAAAATTAATGTGGTTGTGTGGTTTTTTTTTTTTTTTTTTTTTTTTTGTTTTTACATCGCGCTCTACGTCGGCAAATTTTTTGGGTTTATATTTTTCTTTTCTTTTCACACCTTCGTTTCTTCCTGCTCTAAGTATTTGTTTTTCTTCCATTGCAGTTTTTGGCACGGAATTACACGAATTCGGTTACTCATTCGCGTTATCATTTGACGGATTAATCATGACTAATTGACACGTTAACCGCGTGTTGGCAAAGTTTCGCTTTTCAAATTTACCGGTTTAAGTGTACCTCACCTCACCTCAACTCACCTCACACGCGAAATACTCTCCTAGTTATCTCAATTAAACGACATGTATATCATGCCTACGTTTTTTGTTATTATCGAGGAGCTCCGGCTCTTTTTGGGTGGCTTTTTTATACCGTTTTTTTCTTTTTTTTTCCCCCTCCCTCTTTATTATATCCTTTTCTGCGGCCGTGAAATAATACTTGTGTTACATATAGGATGGATTCTCGTGGTTTGCCTATTAAAACAAGACTTGCTTGTGGCCTTTTCAGAATCAACGTTTCAAACCACACTTTTGTGACCGGCATGCAAATTAGATAGTATTCTGAAATCGAGCAGAGGAAATATTCACTCGGTTATAACACTGCACCGAATTTCATTTCGTTTTTCTTTCAAAGTCGTATATATCAAGAATTTCACACTTGTTATCCGCCTTTCGCATAATTCTACATTGTTGTATATACTGTAGTTTATTTCCATCGTTTTTTTTTTTTGTTTTTTTTTTCATCTCCATTTTTTTTTCACGCTTCATTTCATCCGCTAGACTACTTGGCAACATTCGCCGGCTGGATATGATGTTCTTATAGGAAACCTGATTCGAGGTTGTAACAATTCGCTTTTCTTCTATCGCAATACACTTCTACTCTTATCATCGTGTCTTGTTTTCGGTACCGTACCGAACCGTCAATTAGTCACTTATACTATATAGACTATTCCTCGTTATCTTCCACTCCGTCATTGTTTGTGTCCTCCCGGATATTTGTTATGTAATAACATTCGTATAATATAAAACGAGCCTGATAATTTGACGGATAATTTTCACGGATATTCGGAAATTTCTTGAATTTATAAAGAACTTTTGAATATCCGTTTTTCCCCCGATCATAATAATCGAAGAAATCCGATTTTCATATTCACGTCGCGCGCTCGATGTTTGTAGGTATATATCTACTATTTTCTCTTTTACGGCAAACAAGAATAAAATAAAACTAACACGACAGCATTTCTCCAATCCAAATCTTTCTGTCCTCCCTTCTGTTTTACGATTATAGTATAGGCATGCAATATTACATTGCATTGCATATATCCAAAAGAATATATCCTCGCGAATTTCCACTTGAATTGCCTGCCAGACATTTTTTCCGTCGAGAAGACGAAGCTGAATCGAAGCGATGTCAACCATGCAGGAAAACAGAGGAAGAAAAAAGATATCCCGTTTCTATATCCTGAATTACCTTATTGCTCGTAAACCATGCAGAGGAAATTCGCAACATCCAATTACGCAGCTAACCTCCCCCCCCCCCCCCTGCACTTGCACTCTGCCATAAACAGTTCAATTTATCTCAATATTTTCCTCTTCGTTATCTTGACTTATATTATAAACGATATTTTACATGCCGTCGTCTATCGCTAAGCGGGGAATTAGATTACCTTTCGTTTGTCTATCATACAGAATAGAGCGAAAAAGAGATAGAGAGGACGGTGGGGAAGGGGGGGATCGAGTTTCCCGCTCGATCACGCGGTCACAAGACACAAGATCGTTTTAAGTGGGCAAGAAGCACAAAAAAAAAAAAAAAAAAAAAAAAATGAAATTTAAAAACCGCCTGCCATGTGGGCTAAGCGTCGAAAAATTCATCGAGTCGAGAGATCTACACGTAAACTGTGATCCGATGGATCGTTGATCGACTTAACTATAATTTCATGATAATAAAGAAATCCTTTTGAGAATAATCGTTTAGGTACACTTTAGAGATGATACACGAGTGGTGGTATCGTATCTTTGGTGCGATACGTTACGCCACTCAACGATCATCGCGCTGTCCCGGAAATGAATCGCGTATATCGAATATCCGGTCGGCAACACGCCGTTGTGCCTCGCCAATTTCAGGGTCAAACCGTAGTTTGCAAATTGTTGCCGGTTGTGCTGCAGGTTATCAGATTGGCACCGCCGAACGCGTCGCGGGTATATAAGATGTCATTTTGCCGGTTCTCATGGAGAAAAAATCATCGTTATTATTATTATTATTATTATTATTATTAGCATTATTGTTGTTATTTTCGTCGTCCAGTTTGCGATTTCGGTTGGTTTTTGCCAAGCCGAAGATATCGTGACCTGCATCCATGCGTAGACTTATAACTCTCGAGTTGAATTATAGGTACTTAGTTATTTATTTATTTATTTATTTATTTATTTATTAACTTGCGGTAGTATTATAAATACTAGTAAACTCTACAGAGGTTGGTAGACATGGTTACCTGTTGGTAAAATTAGAATATATAACAAAAAAAAAAAAAGACAAGAGAATAGAATCTAAGAAAACTGTGCTTTAAAAATGTATTATGGAGATTTAGGTTGAAGTTTCTTTATGAAACTATATCCTCAACTGAATTAAATTATATAAACATCTAAGGAAAAGTGAGCTGAGCTGATAATTTATTTAAATTATTATATGTTTCAAGTAGTCAGACCATCTTTGCGAATTATTTATTTGGTATTTACCAAAAGCAAACCTTTTAATTTGGCTTTCCTGGAGGTTAGATTATTTAAAACTTTTGAAATTATTAGGGGGTCTGTGTTATATGGTATAATTACTTTGAATTAACACGATTTTCCGAACGATCAGTTCCATCAGAGAAATTTTTTTCACCTTTCCCCGCGACTTGCGGGAAACTTTTTTCGCAGTTCTTTCACGAATCACCCGAACTCGTATGAAAAATCGCAGACAATTTCACACCGTGTGTTAATTGAATGGAATTTGTATAACGAGTAACCTAATTCACATAGAACCGATGCATGAGTTTCAATTACATATCTCATCAGATATCCGGGCTCAAAGTGCGCGATCCCGATGCACCGTTGCAATACGATGTGCAATAATATGCAGTTATATGAATTTATACATGAATTTGTCCCGATGACGATTAACTTGAAATTAACTAATGGATTTTCTCTCAATTTCTCGCATTAGGATTTTTAACTCTCGCATTTCGGTTTCAATTGTTTCGGTGTTAAGTTGACGTTAGTCACTAAACCAAAAATAATCGAACACGACTCGATCGAATCGGGAAAAATAAATCGATCAATCAATTATCTCGTATTTTTTTGAAACGTTGCAAACAAAATAAAAAATTTCGTTCGTTGGAGTAAAAAACAAAAACCAATTGCAAGGAAAGTTTGAAAAATAAACGATCACCGTCGATCAATCGGGAAAAACTAATCGATTTAAGGGGATGCGTGTACTTCGACATCCGAAGATACGTCCATCCAACACGTAAAAATCGACCAGAGCATCCCCTGAATCAAAAACCTATAATTTTCGGCCATCCTTACAATCAGACTGTACCATGTTTAATTTTAATTCGGCATTCGTAACGTGCCTGCACTCGATCTCTGGGCCGATGCAGCTCAGCTCGTGGCAGCCGCGGCATGCAGCAAACCGTTGCTAATCGACTTGGCGAACCTCGCCGCAGACGCTGACGCAATTCGAGCGAAAGACGGCAGACCGCCTGGTGCCAAGGCGCGTCTTTCTCTCTCTCAAGTAACGAATGAAGCCGAGATGAGATCCGTATTACCAACAAAGTTTGCCGATTCGTCGAGGGTCAGGAATTTTTAGATCACTCGCATCGATCCACAAATTAACATTAACCATAATTCCGATATTGATTGTGGATTTGAATCAGTAACGCAAATAATACGCAAAGCGAGTGGTTGTTCGACTTTCGTGTCGTAGGTACGTACCTATCCGTAAAAGAAGAAAAGCAAATTCAAGACTCCGACATTAGTGTGGATACGAGGCAAGACCTGCAGATATCCGCAGGTTCGTGTGGAAATTCGATAATACACGACTGGGGTAAAAAAAATCCAAAAAAAAAAAACAAAAAAGAAAACAGTGAATTTCTATACACTGTTTGTGCCCGCAGCAACGAACCTACAAACCATCAACGTGAAAAAGGAAAAGATAAAAGAAGATTAAACGGTCGCGCGTTTATTCCGCACTGTAGCTGCCGGCACGGAACGGCCGTAAATATGTGATGCGGAATACGTGCGTGTGTGTGTGTGTGTGTGTGTGTGTGTACATTTTAGAAAAGCGTCAACAGCTCCTGCTGAAAAATGAAGCGAACAAAAGTGTTTATCGTCAAAACAATTTTTAACACCGCCGAACGGTTTATCAATAATAATCGCGGTTGTTGTACCCGCAATTGCAGAGAGTCTGCGTCCAACAGAATCGCATGTTAAAAAGAGGTCACGCAAAAAGATACGAAATTCTTGTTTCTCCACGTGCAGGGACATATACGCTATTCGCGCCTGTTCATACGTACTATATATATATATATATATATATATATATATATATATATATGTATGTATACGACGATACGCACATGCGATCAGCGATAGTCTTTCATATCGGTTGAAAAATGTTACAAGAAATTCGTGTTCTATATTCATACGATGGAAAACAGTAATAAAAAAAAAAAAACAATAAAAAAAAAGGACACGTCCTATGTGTATTAGGAATAATTAAAATAAATGAGCGAAGATCACGAAGCTTATCCGCGCGACTTATGAAAAGATGTAACGTAACGATAAGTTTGGTTCAGGGACGTCGGTTGTTTGCAATTATTATAGGAATTAGATCGTACCCAAAAAAAAAGTCCCCACCCCCCTCCCCCCCTCCTTTCCCCTTGTTTACGTACCATTAATTGTACTCCGTTTTTTTTTGTTTACTTGCTTTTTTTTGTTTGTTGTTTTTTTTTCTCTCTTTCTTCTTCTCCAGGTTTAATTCCTCCCTTTGTAATCTATGGTACAAATACGTTTTCACTTAAAGCTGTAAGGATGCTTATCTGCACGCTAATCGATTGGAGGCCAGCCGAGTCGTGACTATCTCGTTTTTTTTTTTATAGATTCGTATTTCGACTTTATATTATACACTTGGACGAACCGCTGCCGTAACTCGGCAGTAGTAGTTTTCATGGTTGTAATGGACTATTTTTGTATTTATAAAGGAAAGGAAAAAAAAAAAATGAAAAATTTTAAAAATACGTTAATATTTTTAACGTGGAACAAGAAATCTTTAAGCGACTGAGATGTAAAAACCGATAATAAAATGAACGTTAAAAAATCGGATGTTATAGTAAAAATGTTTGATAAAAAAAGGAAAGATTAAAGAAAAAAAAAAAAAAAAAAAGAAAGAGAAAAAATCCGTTTCCTTGAAAGCTACGATTTTATAACTTAATAATTTTAATCCCCTTGTTGCACCAACATCGCGCATCTCTTTGTGTTATTATAATATATATCATTTATAAGTCATCAAAGTATGGATGATAAATGCGGAGAATTCAGTCATCGTACGCGTGTATGTAGATGGATGTATGAGTATTTTATGTGCTCGTGTACCGTGTTATTTCACTTGTATTTATAGCAGGGCTTTGCACTATTTTAAAGATCAGAAACTCGCGGTAAACAAGTTATGTATGTAGCGGTCAATTTACGTAATTCGCGCCGAAGGTTATTGCGAAACTGTATAATAATTTTTATTTAACGTTCATTGATCGCTCTCGCATTGCTGCTGCTACTGCTGCTGTTTCATATTGCTTAAACTAAATTTCCCGCAATCTCAAATAATTCTGAAAGAAATTTTTGAATTATGTGAAAAAAAAAAATAAATAAATAAATAAATAAATAAAAGACAAACTTCGATTAATTAATTGCAACTTTTATAAATTTTTTTGTTACAGGTAAGGATGGGGATTACAATGCTTTATATGGTTATCTATAAAAACTCATCGAGATTCGCTCATTACCCCCCGAAATTGGAAGGTGGATTAGTCTCGTAAACTCGTGTACATTAACAATACTGCACAAGAAGGTAATGTTATTACACCTACAGTGTTTTTCCACTATATATGTATACATACAAGTACCACTATTTTTTAATTTTTTTTTTCCTCCTCATTCAACGCGATTTGACTTGATAAAAAAATCTTTTCGTCTGTTTTACTTTCGAACGACGTTTGTTTATGAGTTTTTTAATTAACAAACTTATTCCCGAAAATGAAATACTTGTACGTAAAGATGAAATCTGTGATTTGTTTGATGGAAATTCACAGTTCACTCAAATTATTCGATCCACCATTTTAGCTACGTTTTATTTTATATTCATTGATATTTATTCAATTGTTGTTGAACTCCTGTCGTTGCTTGTCTCGCTGTCATCGTCGATGTTGTTTATTTTCACCTGGCATGTATCGCCGAATGCCGAAATTGGCGATTGCCTTTTCCAGTCTCTCCACCAGGCCTCTGTCACGCAGGATTGATTAGGGAAATTGATGTTAATTTATTGGCAGACCTTAAACCGCAACTCGGACCAATGAATAATTATTCAACACTCTTCAGCCGCCTTATATGCTTACACTTTCAACTTACGATCGGTCAAGTCGGGCACAGTCTTGTTTTTCTTTTCCTTTTCTCATTCGTCCAATTTTCATCAACGATTTCCATTTCACACCGTGCGCATAGAAAATCAGGGCGAAAACCTTGTAACAGTTTCGATCCGATGTGAAAATAGAATTCGCGATGAATATAACGACGCGCTAAATCGATGTCAATTTTATGTATCGCGTTTATACATTATACACCGGCATGCAGCGTATTATTTATTATATTTTACAAAACGCGGACTTTCGTGTAAACGCATTAATCTATCCGTCAACGTAATATCGCGTGTTTCGGTTTTTTCTCTTGTCGTACGAAACGATGATCGTTTTTCGAGACACTGTATATAATTTTGTTTATTTTCGTATCCCCGGTTTTTAGCGTCAACTAATTTTCCTTATAGGATGCAACGTCAATCGTCTTTCTATGTACGAGCGGTTATCACAGTTCAATGACTGTGTCAAATGACTATTTGATCCTATGTGTACTTGTACCTACTGTAAAAGTGTAATTTTACGAGCTGGAAGCTAAGAATTTTCTCACAATCAATACGGGGCTGGATCGTTGTTCCAAATTTGAAAAGTTCCGCTCGAACTTTCGAAAAGCGCCTAATTTCGGATTATTTGGTGGCGAAACTTGAAGCAAAGAAATCAAACTTTGAAGAAACAACAAAGCTTTGGATGATGGTCGGTCAGCCGACGGCTCAAAGTTCCGATATATGTAAAATCCCGGAAATTCATGTTTCGATAAAGAAAAGTTTCGATAGAGTGAAATTCCGAAAGTTAAATATACTCGCACAGTAAAAAATCAAAATAACCTCAAAATCTGAATTACCAGCATTCCGAACGTGAAAATATCGATAATCAAAAACCAAGAAAAATCAAAGTGGCGAAATTTTGCCAAGCTAGGAATTCATGGAACTGAAAATCTTCGATTATCCGGAATTTCGACGTTTCACGTTTGCAAATTTTCTCATTCTCGCAATTTCGGAACTTTTCGCCTCAGATTTCGGAGCATTCGAAGCTTTGATGTTTCGTCAAAGTTTGATTTCTTTACTTCAAGCTTCGTCACCGAATAATTCGGAATTTGGCACTTTCGAAATTTTTCAAATTCAATACGCCTCGGAAATAAACATCCTACAGCGTTGCACAGTATATCCGCCGGCATATAATAAACGTCTTTTCAAACGGAAGCCTGTAATACATCCCCTGTAATATTATATGTATATTGTATTCGTATATATTACACGTACATACGTATAAACTCGCTTATCCCGCGCTGATACATGATACATTATTGATACAGTGACTGACTCCTCTGGTATAAACGCGCATTATCATTTCGGTGTCGCCTATATGCATAAGACAACCGCCTACCTCGGTAATAACGCACACACACACATACATATATGGGTTATTCAACGCCATCTAGACCAGTGTTAAACCCCGGCCATCTCAAAATCATTTCATTTTTTTTTCTCACATTTTACTCGGTGAGAAACGCAGCCTGAATTTTTTTCAAATTTTTCTACTAAACCGTTTTTTTTTTTTTATAAATATTTGAGGTCGATTGCGAATGCCGATTTTTTTAAATCTGAAAAACTTGTCAAAAATCCAGTCAATCCCACAAAACACCCCAAGTAAAGGAAAACGTGGGCCGAATTTTTTTTTCTATTCTTTTATAGAATTTTGAAATTTTTAAACCCAAAATTGACACAGGATCAAATCAAAAAGCGTCAAACAAGGGTCAATTTACTTTTAAATGTTCGGTTTCACCAATTCGATGATGTGCCACTCTAGTTGGTACAGATAATCTTGAGTTTGAAAATTTTTGAATTCCGAATTAGGTGATAAAAAAATAGAAAACAAAATTCAGCCCACGTTTGTCTCAAGGGGGGGTGTTTTCTGTCGTTCATTGAATTTTTAAGAACTTTTTCAGATTTAAAAAAAATGGGTATTCGCAATAGACTTCAAACACTCACAAAAAATAAACGTTTCAATAAAAAAACAAAAAAAAATTGAAAAAAATTATGAAATGATTTTGAGATGGTTAGGGCTTAACACTGGTGGAGGAATCGACGTGGATTACCCCATATATATACACAGAGGTACGGTGAAGGTGGAAAGATAGATAACTGAGATATACTTATACATCAGTCGATGCTAACGGGTTGATGACTTTTTGTCGGACGCGAGGCGTTCCTTAGAGGAACTCCAAGTGTTGTAACAGCTGCCTGGAAAAATGATCAGAGCTAACGATAAGTTACACGAATTGGAAATCTCTTGGCGCGGTTTTGTAAGCTGACTATATTTCGACTGTAGGTACATACATACAATATAACGTTTGCCGTATTTTTGAACCATCGCATCGGATTCATCCACTCGTACGAAATATTCGTATCTACAATTATAAGTTCTACGTATTTCTGAAGAGAGAAAAGATATGAAAAAATTTTACAAACCAATCGAATTAAACCTGTTGACTCTGAAGGTTGACTCACCTTATGTACGCTAGTTAAACATTATAATTCTTATGTGTATACCTAAACACACACACACACACACACACACACACACACACACACACACACGCTGACCAATTATTCCGCAATTGTGTTATCAGTCTCAAAGTCCTTCGGTAGGTATAATAATGGTAATAATTCAGAGTCCGTTCTTTGTCCCGAGAAGAGATTTGTAATCTTATACGCGTTGAGAAGTGCGATAAGAATCGACGAAAAATAAGTTCTCGCGCCTTGTTTTTTTCCCTCACTTTTCAATCGGACGATACTGCATCCAGAATTTTGAAAAATAAATTCACGCGGGTGTGCGTTGTTGACAGACACGTTCTAGTTCACACATTGTGTTATCGCCTCGTTTTATTTATGCCCGGTAAATATATGTTTGGTGGAAAATAAAGCAAACGCAGACAAAATATAATACATATATGTAATGAAAGACATGGAAAATGAAAAACATCGATTATTTCGCTTAATCAAAAGTTGGAACGAGGATCAGGATGAAGATGTTTACTGGCCTTAACGATTATCGCGTCAGAGACGAATTGTTTGTGCAGCTGGTATCGGACGTCTCTTCAATCTCCGGAAAAAAAGATCGTCAAGTAGACGTAGACGATTTCTTAGGCGCGACTTCACCGCAAACCGCGTTTAAACCTATCATGGAATGCTTATCGTTGAAAGTGATATGCAGGACTGCGGTTAGGCGAATGCTTATACAAATCTTCTACTTCCATCAGGCGTGCCAATTGCCTTTACTTCGCTGGAATTTTACCGCAGGGTCGTAAGTCATCGTCGTTTACTCACTCTCGACTGACTTTTTGATTCGCGATTAACCCTGATGCCATCCTCTCTCTCTCTCTCTCTCTTTCTCTCTCTAGCTCGGTGAAAACTGCCGGTACGACAACGAGATGGAAATCAGTGCCAAAATTGTATCTATATAAAGCGTATTATGTGCAGGAGGATGAGAAGAGTGTTATTGTTGTTATCGGACAAGGTTAATTAACTTTTTGGCTGCAATTATTCTCGATTAATATATATATATATATATATACGTATAGTATCTGTTAAATATTCCGACATGATGTGTTTTCTTAACGCACGTAACGTATCGTCCGCATAATATCGCTCAAGTCAAACTCTCGGCGCAATGCAAGCAGCAGCAGCGTGTGTAATTAAGCAAATCACGAGTGAGACACTGATAAAGAAATCTTTCGAAGAAAACAAACGGCACTCGTCATTCTTCGCGTTAAATAAAACTAATTATCATTATGTATTCTGCTTTAAATATTGTTTCTCAGTTATTACGTATTTCCATATATATATATATATATTATACTGCGCCAGACGAGATGAGCCGCAAAGAACTCGACGATTACCAATAATTGGAAAAGTAAATCCCAGAACCAGAACCTGGAAATTCCTTGTCGAATTTCATCAGAGATTTCCAATCGAAGTTGTATGTAATTACTCTTCGATCGCACTTGCTAACAGTTTTTTTCTTACCCTTCATATTTGAGTCGTCTTATTGTTAGCAAGATTTTACGATGTCAACGACTCCGGGAGTAAGACTAGTTTTACGAAATCGGATCCGATTATTTATTTTATCAGCATTTTCATACATGACTCGACCAAGGAAATATATAGATGAAAAATTCAACTTTTTTTCTTTAACGTCTAAAGTTTATCAAAAAAATACTACACAACTTGACAAAAAAAAAAAAAAAGAAAAACAACTTTCGGTGTTGCCCTGATTTTGTTCCGTGAATTTTTGGTGTCACGAGAAGTAAAAATTTACGAATAAAATGATGATTATATTAGAAACCATTCCCCTCCTTCTGATACCACAATAACATAAAGACCAGAGCCAATCTAAATTCTACGTTCTGAAAAATAGGAAAACTCAGGATTGAAAAGAGAAAAAATCTTTCTTTTTTCATTGTCCCGTGCTACCCTTCTCATCCGCACGCAACTGTAAGTACCGTGAACTGCAAATGTTGTTTCAAATGTGCTCGTGCATTCGGCTTCTAGCATTAGAAGAGCAGAGTATGAAACCCCCGGTGAGCGAAACGACGACGCGGCGTTTCCATTCTTCGCCTGGCAGCCTCCCGCTGCGACTAGAACGAAAGACCAAAAAGGTCCTCGACGCTAGTCGAGCACATGGCCTAAGTTTGTGTGCATGGAGTGCGTGCAGGCAGCCGTGGTCTTTTGCCAGGGGAAAACGGCCCCGCAGATGCCCAGAGTGCTGCTGCATGGTAAGAAACAAGTCGTCACATACGCCTGAGTATATATCTATATATATATATATGTATATATATATACGGTGGTCGCTTGCAATTATATGTTTGCGTCTGCAAAGTCTGCATCACTATTGCGTTTTGGATGCTACGCCATGTTTTTCGGTGTTTCGTTACACCGGAGGAACAAAAAAAATAAACAAAAAATTAACAAATAATAAATATATTTGAAAAACAAAAAACGAAACAACAACGAACTCAGCAGCCACGTTAAAATCGTATAATCTCAAATATTGAAGATATACACTCGCACCGATTATGTACATATCTTTTTCTTTCTCGTCTTTGGAAATAGGTTAGTTTAAGTGCTTGATGTATTAATTTACCATTAAGATACTAGAGATTTAGCGGAAAAAATATTCATATAATCGTTTTATTTTCTCCGAATATCATCGTCGTTTGATTTGAAAATAAAAAATGAAAAGAGAGAAAAAAGAAAACAATGATACACTACATTGCGGGAAATTTTTGTGAAATTTTACCACGTGCTATTTTTATTATTTTTTTTTTTTGCCTCGTTCCTGTATTTTTTTTTTTCTTTTCTTTTTTCCTTTTTTTCTTCCGTTCTTTTCGTTTTGTTTTTTCAACGTGAAGTTGCGCAACTAAGGAATGTTACGTTATATATCATATATGTAATATATATACACACACGACGTGTTTTTCTCTCTCTCTCTCTCTCTTTCACTTTACACGTGTTCGCGGCAGCAGGTTACATGATCTATACGTTTTCGCCGGTGTGATATGCACACGGTGTATCCACACTTATGGAATTTAATATATGTGCACACAAGTACGGTATGTCTGCGTGTGTGACCTACACGATTCATCATGAATATTGAATTGTTTACGCGCAGCTTTTAGCGTTCGAATAAATAAAAATATTTTAAAAAAGCTCGTGTACAGTATACAGTGTGTACAATTACCTGTGCATATATATATATATATATATATATATATAGAAGTCTGCAGCATGCAAATTTCCGAGATCGTATTATTTGCACAAAGTATAGATGATCTTTCGATCCGTATAGTAACTGAATTTTGCAACGGATAATTAATTCTTTCGTCAAAGCCTGGAAATAATAAATTTTTACTCATCATTTAGAAAATAAGGATTTGACGATTGGCTAAATTATATCACCGAGGTCTTCGAAGAAAAATTCATATATAATATATAAAAATGACATTTTGTCAGTGAAATCTCTCTCACTTTATATTACTCCTACCGATTTGTATATATTCGCAACCAAAGTTATAAATTATACCTTGTATGTAATTCGTGTTGGGAAGAAGATTCGGGATTCGGAACTGGCGGCTTGAAAGGTGCGGATATATTTTCCCGAGTTCATTGTGCCGATTTGAGAACTCGCGCACGTGCAGCAATTCCTTGCAGTCCTGCACACACATACCTATACCTATACGCACAAAAGAGTGGAAGCATGAAAAACCTGCCGCGAAAGTACCTACATTAATTTCTTTTATTTCCATCTAGTCTTTTATTCCCCCCCCCCCCCCATTCACCCCTACTTCGTCTTATTCTAATACCCTCCTTACAGGCTTTCGTCGCGTACAATACGGAACGGGATTTACAAACCAAGGATCACCGGCGATATCTAGGTCACGGCACAAAGGTTTTATTTAAATGTTGTCGTCAGATGCGGCGAATTTGGTCATTCGGACAGCTATGTATAATATATGTGTGTATATATATACCTGCTTCTTTATACTTCATACCCGCACCTCTGTAATTCCCACCTTTCTCTCGCGTACCTTATACCTTGTACCTTATACGTATGTAACGTAGGTATGCCTCACCCTTTCAAGGATCAGGACCGCGCAATGATCCATAGGGGTTCCTATTTCCGCCTCTGTGCACCGCACGATGGATATTTGATTATTTTTATCTGCCCGTTGAAATAACTTGTGACGCGAATCGAATTGTATTTACAATCTTTCTTACTGGTTGGATCGGGACTTTGAAGACTTGGTCTCAAAACTTCGTTGCTAGGATGACCGAGACGTCAAAAGGTTTTTGGTCTAGTTGTCTGGCTTCAGAGTTGACAGACTGTACATCGGATTTGAGTGCGACGTTACGAGGTGAAAAGCTGACTGAAACTGTTTTGCTTTTGTTTTTTCGTGTGTTTTTTTTTTTTTTTTTTTCGTAAACGCTACCGCAGATTCTGATTGCATAAGGTCTTCAGATTCGTAAAGAGATAAAGTTTGTACGGATTGATCTATCTTCGATATAAATTTACACGACTTTATATAGGCAAGTCATATTTCGCGGATTTCGCTGCAGGTGGTTACCTGTAATTATTTTTGCGGGACAATCATGCGAACCGGAAACTTGTTTGAACTCCTTCAATCTCGTGCATACGGAGAAATGGACGAACATTTGTGAAAGATAAATTTATCGGCGAAACAGATTTCCCTTGTGGCTGCTGTCGCCGCTGCAGAGATAAGTGCGTGCAATTTTTTTACCTTATTTTTTTACTCCCTTCTTCCTCTTCCTCTTCTTCTTCTTCTTACCGTATAATCTTTCATCTTCTCCGTTTATCTTCATTCTTTATGGTTTTCCTGCGCGCATAACCTACGCAAAAAAAATCAGCAGCAGCTGTTGCTGCTTGCTTGCAGGATCCGCGCGTTCATTTCTCTTTCTGTGCAGTAACACTTTCTTGCTGCATTATGCATCGCGTCCATATACACCTATACCTATGTATATACATATAACCGACACGCAACACGTATGTACTATTTACTCCTCTTTCGTGTGTGTCCATTGTTCAGCGGGACATGCTCAACCGGGAGATTCGACCTGCTGACCCATTTGTCGAGGCTTCGTTTGTCCGTCAACCTTCTATATACGTACTCGTACCTATATACCTCTGTAACATACTTCTCGTAATGGTATATATGACCATCGTTCTTATTGCGCACGTTCTGCCCTGTGGACTCGCTTTTATTCTGAAAAAAATGTCACCGCTTGACGTCCCACCCTATATGTAGATATTATATGTATAATGTAACCAGATCTTCAACTGCAACCTCGACGTTTGAAAGTTCAATAACCGCGTATGGATGGTGAGAACGGATTTCGTTTATATCGCATTCGGATGAAGCTTCTTTCATATTTATTTGTTATTGTTTGGTTTTTATTTTTGCTTTACAATACGATTCCGTCATCTAGACGTTTTTCCCTGACGTGGAAATATAATAATTGACGATAATTGACGCTCGGTGTATAAACGTCGTTGCGGAAGATTTCCGGGATTAATTATAATACGAGGCTGAATTCGTCATTCAGCATATTTCGGAAAACGAATGGTTGAAGTTTGTTATACACCGGTTGTACACACACCGAGAGAAATTTTCAGTTTTCCTCCTAACAAACTCCTTGATTATAACCTTTTTTATTTTTACGACAAACCAAATAAAACATTGTTCTCTGTTGGATAAAAAAATGAAAATTACCTTTTCAAAGTATCTAATTATTATTCTTTTATTTTTTTTTTTATAATCTCCGCGTAATATGATAATAATAATAATAATAATGATAATAATAATAACAATAACGATAACGATAACGATGGTAACAGGGTGGGTATAAAGAAAGGCGCTGCGTATATGGGAAACGGCATCCATTGTCACGGTCGGACTGACATTTTTACGACGTGGATTTACTATTTTGGTTAAACAGAATTTTCGCCGGGCCATAAAGACCCCACGAATGCACACATGCCTGCTCAGGTATGTTGTACCTACACCCATGCAGAAGCCAGGCCGTGGTTCAATCGGCAAAACCGACTCGTTTTACGACCGATAAAACGCCACGGTAACGCACAGCGACCCCGGCTCTCTATTGTTTGCGTTTTTCCTCCGCATCTTCATCATTCGACGACTCGACTCTTCGTCCTGGGACGGCTTTTCCGTCGTCGAAAATTTCTCCAGGCCTTTCAAACCCAAACTGAACCCGCCCCACGTGACCCTATTATTGACGGAGCGGAGGGAAGAAAGAGGAGGAAAAAAAATAAATAAAAATGAATAATGTTGCATGAAATTTGATTTGCGTTGCACTCTATTATTATTGTACAAATGTACGTTCATAAATGTAATTCGAGTCTTACTTGAATTATTGAGGTGATTTAATGAAAAGAAAAAATTATTGGAGAATGGAAAAATTTTGACCTTGTATACGATTTTATATTATCGAGACTAATTTCTTTGTTATTTCGATTTTTATTAATAATACTTTTGCTTCTTTAAATATTTCATATTTTGATTTTCACAGTTATTTCTTCATCTTTATACATTTTCACCCGTCGTATAGAATTCTTTTCACAACACTCGGTATAATTTCGCACCCTAACCCCTGGTGAGTTTGAACATTCGTTATACGAATGACGAATAGAAGCGTCGGTAAAATTATATATCCTGTAAATCGATAGTCGTTCAATACCATCGAGAATTTCCTTCACACCTTTTCCTTCTCTTAGTTCTAATACCCGTACGTTTTGCAAAACGTGAGAAAACTGTGCAAGAATTTTATAACAGGTATCACCGTTTGGCGTACCTTTATTGAACGCAGTGGGTCGGATTTAAGTTTTAATTAACGGCTTTGGAATTGTTTTCCTTTTTATTTTTTCACGTCGCTTCTCAGTTCGCGACCGATTCGTCACAGAAACGAGTGTCTTTATAATCTTAGTTTTAGTATGTTACTTTTTTTTTTTTTTTTTCTCTCTTGATTTCTTTCTTTTTCTGCTTCCAAAGTGTGTCGAGTTATCTTTCACGCTCGTTCCACTCTCCTAGTTTCTTATCAACATATCTCGTTATAGTCTAATCATCATACGTTTAAATGTCCACTATTTATATGTGAGAGGAAAACAAAACTATCAACGCGCTAATTTTCGGCTGCAGGCTTGATTGTTTTCAAACGATTAATTTTTAATAGCTCGCTGGGTAAACGTTAAATCAGAACAAACCGATTTATGAATTTATTCTTTACACTGCCTGTGTAGTCTATTTTTAAATCTCTCATTCTCCCCCCTCCGTTCTCATCGATTCTACTCTTCTACTCCACTAATCGTAAGATGACGAATAAACGGCGTGACACAGATGTGTCGAAACTCACAATGAATCACTGCAGCTATTCAATTACACCATATACCTACATTATATATCTACGTACCAACTACATCCGAAGAATCGTTACGCATTGGTTCAACCTTGCGTAAATACAATTCATATACATCACTTTGTTACTCTACTCGAGCAACTCTACAGGAAAACGTTGCATCCGTGCACCAAAGGTTAATAATTAGGTAACAAACGTGTATTCTATTGTTTTGCGACAAATGTATAAATATAAATATAGTATATATATAGATATAGATATAGATATATGCATTGTTATACCTGCAACGTGAACGAAAAACGTGAAGTCCACGTCTTTGTTGTATTGATTATTTATAACAAACATTAACGAAAAATTATTCTTTGCGATTTATTTATCAACTGGTCAATCAGAGTTTCGAAATAATATATAGTGTGGAGGAGAAAACTAGAATATGCATAACCATTTCATTATTGCATGGAGTACTGGTGCACCCTGGAGTTCAGAAACTAACTCGTGTATTTATAACCGCATATGAATAAATTATTCTATCGACCTCGTAGCGCGACTTGCGTAATTCGATAATATCATACTGTAACCTATACGCAATATTTCGAAATTGCAATCCCGATTTAGACACATCGATACTGAAATTGTTCATCCGGTTGAAGGTACATTTTTTTTTTTTTTTTTTTTTTTTATATACATATTTTTACAATTACAATACCAATAAAAGTAAGAAAATAATTGCCAAGATTTGTTAAACCCGGTTTTGCTCCTCCGAATTTTCCCGGACAATGAAAATTTGCAGATAAACGATTTTCAAAACACCTGTAACACCGGGGGCGTAGCTCAGATGGTAGAGCGCTCGCTTAGCATGTGAGAGGTACCGGGATCGATACCCGGCGCCTCCATTTTCACTTTTTTCATTTTCATTTAATTAACCCTGGGAAGAGAATAATTTTGTCAACAAAAAGAAATAAAGAAATAAAAAGAAAACAAGAAAAGCGAAAAGAAGAATAAACGAACGGAAATTACAAAAGTCAGGGAAAAGAAAACCACCACCCAGAGATTGCGGCACAGTAACGTATATTACACGTATCTACCTATAGGTAACCGTTTGAGAGACGTTGACCTCTGAGTCATTGGGTTAGTCGCATTGAGCATTCTCGTCGTATGTATATTTATACACATTTTCACGGAAAACGTAGAGCCAGTATATTATAAGGTACACTCGGCCACTGCACACATGCAGGCATACGTCTTAAATTTACATATATACATATGCAAATGTATAAAAATTTACACGTGTTACACGTGTCATGAGTGGCAGGGCTTTATCGAACCAATAACAATAAATTTGAATGAAAAATTCGAAATTTTAATCACGGCATTCGCGTTTTCAATCGTGAGAAGCCTGTTTCTTCCTCTTATCGAATACCTTTACCTCACCTTTTCTCCCATTTATATATATTTATATTTGTTAAGGAATACGTACAATTTTAATAATAGCGCTCGAAATTTCACATCCGCACAGTAACTCGATTATATTTACGGTTACATTTACGCCTTTTTCTTTTCTTTTTTTTTTCCTTTTTTTGAATGTATGGAAATTGTAACCGCGCTACAAGGGATTAGGCAATGATTTTTCTGCCGTCAATTGCGGTTTTATTAACCATCTTACGGAAACGTGGAGGAAACTTGCGGTGACAATTTTATGCGGTCAAGTATTGCAACGGTGTACTTTATGAATTTAATTTTATTTTCTTGTTTCTTACGCATCTCGTGACTCGTCATGTAGGTTAGTTATAGATGTTTTAAGTACCTATCAAAAAAAAAATTTCACGATTAATGGAGCATAATCGACTATTTTTCAATCTCGATTAACCGACTGACTCGATTATTTTTCCTTACAATCGGTTTTCGTTTATTACTTCCATGAACAACGCGATGCAATATCAATTTATATGATTTGAGTATCAATTATTATAAATGCCTTATAGCTACTGAGTATTTATTTGAAATAATTAATGAAAGATGAATGAATATTTTCATCTGAAATTGAAAAATATTTTTCCAATCAAACTATGAATTATCAAAAAACTTTCCTACCATTAAAACTGTGTACTGAAATTTACGAAATTAATTTTCCTCAACTCAATCGAGTCGTGTTCCATCATTTTTTTGTACTCAGTTAATCGATGCATCGATTACTTTCAGTTCATTGGCCATCGTCAAGCAGGGTTAAAAAAAAAAAAAATACGTTACACATGACGATGATTGCTGCAATTTCGCAGATCAACAACACCTTGCGTGCCTGTGAATTATAACACGCACGGAGCACACGACACGCGGCACGGCTCTAGGAGAGCTTTTACCGATCGTTGACCCCGCCGGTTCTAAGTTCTAATACTAACCTGGGCTAACACCGCGGCTGACGACGTTACCGGGAATACAAAATAGCGCACGAAATTACCGAGTCTCTTCGTCTTCTCGCCCTGCTTTCAGCCTACATTCCATTCGGAAAATGAATAAAACGCGCACCGCATGCCGGACGAGCCGCGTTCATTTCGCCCTCCTCTTTCAATGGCCATCGTATATATATATATATATACGATATATATATATAGGTATATAATACGAGAGAGGAATTAACCTCGATGCAGCCGCGGGATGAAATCGGTTCACAAATTTCATCATTCATCCGCAGCTCGTCGTTCAGAGGTGACATTTTTTTAATTGCTGGATTTTTGCAGATTTTTCGCGTCTTCTTTTCTTTTTCTTTTTTTTTTTTTTTTCTTTTTTTTATTTCCTTTTCCTTGCACTATTTTAATCGGCCGAACGACGATTAGCCGCGTAATAAATTGATCGCTTGGCCGACGGTGGAAATTTTTTATAACGAAGCCCGCAAAATCCTTCGTCTCGTTATTTATTACGACGAATAGGTATCTATCACACCGCAAAGATTTTTTAACACCGAGACGATAATTCAGTCAACCAGCCATTTGTCGACGCTATATTATTTTTATCTATACAGTTATAATTCTGCAATTTGTTCTCTCACGTTTCCAACGCGATATTGTATCAGCTGCTTCTGCTGATACTCGGAAATCTTGGAAAAATAATACAACGTTGATATCGTTGTATTATTATATCGTTTTTGAAAAGCATCCGCCGGGCAACTGGTACATAACGATCAGTCTCATGAATTTTCTGCATCCGATGTACAATAGTAATAAATTCCCAATTTAACGAGAAATTAACGAGCGACAAAATAATACGACGTTTTTGTTATTGTATGGATATATATATATATATATGACTTGGTTGTTTTTTTCTCTTTCTTATTTCATTTTTTAACCTAGAATTTATCGACATTATTCCTTTCGAATCAAATTGTCCCATTTTTATATTCATTTATTTATAAGTATTAATTCGGTCGTCTTGTCGTAGATGATTATAAGGAAGAAAGAAAAAACAACGCTGAGCAGGCGGAAACTTTTTTCAACTCCGATGAATCAAGCCTCGCGACAAAACGGAACGATATAAATATTGTATAAAGAATATTAAAATTAATTTTTTTTTTCGTTGCCCTCATTTTATCTAGTTTTTTTTTTTTTTTTTTTCAATTTTATTATTGTATCGTAAAGAGGCGGATGATTTCTAATATAATCATAACTTTATTCGTAAATTCTTCGTTCTCAAACAGCAAAAATTCACGAAACAAAATCAGGGTAACACCGAAAGTTGTTTTTTTTTTTTTTTTTTTTTTTTTTTTCTCATGTCAAGCTGTGTAGTATTTTTTTGCTAAACTTTAGACATTAAAGAAAAAAATTGAATTTTTCATCTACATGTTTCCTTGATCTAGTCATACATGAAAATGCTGATAAAATAAATAACCGGATCCAATTTAAAAAAACTAGGCCTACTCCCGGAGTCGTTGACATCGTATTATAAAATCTTACTAACAATGATACGACTCAATCGAATATCAAGGACAAGAAAACCACTGTTGTCTGGTGTAATTAAGGATTGGTGACGCCTTATACCTTTTTATATCGATTATGATATATAGCGACAGACGGGAAATGAGAATGCGAGGATCATCCGCAATTCCGCGAAACCCAAAATCACCGGATGCCACGGCCTTCTCTGCTTGCTTACCGACACGTGTACTAATATGCGAAAAAGCCTTTATCAGTACAACCTCGACAAGTATTACATGCACGGGTTTAATCTCCTCCCCCTCCCCCCCCCCCCCCCCCACCCAGTCCCTGTTGACCTCCCTTTTCTCCCATGATTCGCATGCAGTGTCTACAATTATAACTACGTATGTATATTGAAACCGCGTACAGTATTGCGCAGTTTAGAAACTTTATTACCTCCCCCCCCCCCCCCCTCGGCCCCGCCCCTTAAATAAAAATAAAAAATAAATAAATAAAAAAATAAACGACAACAACAACGATAACAAAAAAACAGATTCGCATTTTCCTTGCGCCGCATGTATGCATGTATCCATCATCCACTCACCGAGTGTCTCTACTTCGACTAGACACGTTTCGCAAGTAGTCATCGTCGTTCCTTATCTATAAGTAAGTATAATGTATAACAAGGTAGTTAATTGAACAGGCTGCAAGATTGTCTGCACAGGCGCACTTATGCCTTACGGACTATTTTTTTTTTTGTTACCCGTTTTCTTCCTGTAAGCTACGGTTATATGTATATATAGATATTATAGCACGATAACGATATTGTGGTATTCCTTTAGCGATAAATCGGTGAAATTTTTGTCCGATAAAATTTTCTTTCGATTTGAAAATCCTTGTCAGATTCGAAGTTAGTTGTATCGTTATATCCCAATAGGGTTGTTCGATTATAATAAACCCACCGAACGTTTCTACGTCGGGTAAACCGTTGATCGTCGTCGTCAAACACGTTTCGTACAGTGTAAACGTTCTCTGAAACGAGGATTCTACGTGCCAGATGAAAGAAATCAACGAATTGCGTGAGACGCTTCATTCGGCATGTATTAAGGAAACACATAACGAAAGATGGTTGATTGAATAACGACGACTCCTCAACGAGATCGAATCTCTGTATTTAATTTCCATATTTTGATCGGTTATCTTCTCCGTTCACCTGCTTCCAAATTGAAAAAAAAAAAAAAAAAAAAAAAAAATAACTAGGAGAAGAAAGTGAAAACCCAACGTGTAGACATTTTTTTGAACGACTGAAGCCGATCGTCTTCGCCTTCTTTGGATGATACGCATGATGCAAGAACGCCGAGGTGTTTGCACTCTGTCTCCATATCGAGGATATAAAACTTTTACTGCTGGGTATATGGATGTGTTGGGAACATATCGAGCACGTGGACAGTGGTCAGTGTCACTTTTGCAGTCGGTGAGATATTCGCGCGTCTGATTGTGAATTAGGGTATGTATATATTGTTAGGGAGAAAAAAATCACCCCGAAAAACTAGGATAAGTATAGAAATATAGGTATATGCCTGCTATATTTATCGAACGAAGAAAAATTTGCGACGTGACGCAAGAAGAGGATCAGTTTTGTCATGCGTAGGTATTATAATATCACGTAGTACAATATCTATACCTACGCATTGAATATTGTTATATTATACGTATAACGACGTCGTCAAGAGCTTGACGATAGACGACGAATGACGGACGTCGAACCGAAAGTGACGATTGAAGAGAGAATGAGAGAGAGAGAAACTTGGCTCCTCGACAGATGGAGGGTGACAAAAAGTTTTATAGAAAAAAGCAAAAAAGATGAAATTAAAAACGTGAAGAAAAATTGTAATTCGAATTAAAAATCGCGGTGTGGAAATAAAGGTATAGAGGAAAAATACGAAAAATGTAATGTGTACGATATACCTGTTCAGGCAAAAGTAAGTCGTTGAAAAAATTTTATCGAAAAAAATGGAAAAACATCGCTTTATAATGGGGGGGGGGGGAGGTTTTATTTCGGGAGGTAGGTGCGAAAGGCGTGGGTAAATGTTGGGTCTAAAATTAAAACCGGCACGTGCGAATAGCCGAGTGGAATATTTTGGTGATTATGCATGACGTGAGTTTACTTAATTTAAGCACGCATATATGTATATGTTACGTATGCATCCTATGTACAATAGTACAAGTAGTAGTAAAACGCTTATGCACACACGATATTTCGCTAGCCAGTTTTAGCCTATATTGTATGCCTCTCATAACGATATTATTGTAGACACCTATTCATAAAATAATCGCCGTATAGTATAGGTAGGTTGAAAATTGCTGTATTACTTTATTATCACAGTCGGTATCGCATTAACATCGCATTATAACGAACGCGCGGTACGTGGAATTTTTTTCTTCTTCTCCTCACCCTCCGCCCTCAGTTTTATTATATTCTCGGTCGTTTCACTGATATATAATATATATGAATACACGACGTATAGTGTAAAGGAAAAGAAGAAGAAAAATTTCAATCTGTTTACTCGGCTATACATACATAATATTGTATAAATAATGCATAATTGTTACATCAGAATTATCGATGTCATTTTATTTCTACCGTTTGCGTAGGTGTGTATATAAAGATATCGAGGGAAAATTGTATCTCGTCTATAATTACAACCCCTATTTACCTCGGTTCGCCGTTCGGGGTGCTATTAATAATCGTCAGCCAGGTGCCTAAATTCGTTGTTCGGTACAAGTGCCGAGGAGCTGCTGCTGATGCTGATGCTGCTGCTGCTGCTGCTGCTGCTGCATGGGCCGCATCCATCCGGTCTTTTAAACTCGCATTGTGTCACCCGACTGCCACCGGGTTACTCGAGGTCGATATTTTTAACTCCGGTAATAAGACTGTTGCTAAGGTATCAGCTGGTCGTAGAAGCGGAGGCCTCCTTCTATTGCAGGGCCCCCTTAACGATCCAAGGCCGTGCCAAGAACTCGGAGCACTCGGGGCACTCGGGCCTGTCCTTGAAAATTTTTGGGGTAGAAATGAAAGATAGAAAAATAATTGGAAAGTATAAAGCTTCTCAGCTCTAGCGGTTTTTGTTAAAATATTAACAATTATTGTTCCTCCGAATGTGTAGAATGTAGAATGAGAAGATTTATTTTATTTATTTAGTCTTTATATACGAATAAATATCAAATTATACATAATGCACATAATATGTGGATAAATCATGTCTGCGTATGTTGTGTTCGAATAAAGATCTCGATTATCGCTTCTCGACAAATCGACAACGTCGTTGTTATTCCACGCTGTGACTGCAATTCAAGAAAAGCATTCGTTTATGTGTGTTACATGTATGTATTTATTTACACCGCTGCACAATGATCGAGTGCAACTTCATTTTTAATATAATTAAATCACGTATTTGACGATGTCGTTACGTCAGAATTCGATATTCACACTCCGTTTGTGCAAAGTTTAATTAACTATATATTTTATATAGTATACATCATATGTGACACTTTTAATACAGTAACGCATGACGAAAAAAGTCTCGTCACTGCATGGAGTAGAGAAATTTTTACAAATACTGTGCATACATTTGTGTGTGCAGGTGTGGGTGTGTGTGTGAGAGCACGCAAAGTGTCTCAAATCACGTGCAGTTGTAAACGTGACAACTATCGCGTTTCGCATAATTGTTAAACTAATCTGATTTTTGCGAGAGGGGGAAAGGGATCAAAAAAAAAAAAAAAAAAATACCACTTTCAGGAGATTATTCACTTATTAATACGTTTCGTTCCCGTTCTATGAATTTTTTATTACACTCCAAGCACAACGGATTTTCTTATTTCGTATATTTATGTATACAGGAAAATCCTATATACACATATATATTCTATTTACCCCATCGCATTACTTATTCAGAGTCTTCAATTGCGTCAGCTGTTCTATAATTAATAAAAAAGTGCGTTTTTTTCTATCATCACGTTACTTTTCGAAATTTTTACTTTCGTACAATTCGCTCTTCGAATTGCCTAAAAATTAATGGTAAATTAACGTTTTTCACATTTCCATTCACCCGTATTACAATATGTACCTATTTATACTGGTACAGCAAGGAAAGAGATTCGCATCGATACTTGATTAAATGTGAATGATACAGTAATTGAATTTCCGTCATGCGAACAATTTCGTAATCGCAATATAAGAAGAAGAAAAAGAAAGAAAGAGAAAAAGAAAAAAAAAACAACAGCATATAATAATTACTTATTTATCGTACGTATTGTATACATGACAAACTATTTATGATGCACTTAGTATATTATATATAATATGGATAATATACATGCGCAGTAACAATGTACTATATACCACAATAGAATGATTCTGGCAGAGAATCTTCTTCGCAGGGTTATGTACACACAATACCTAAACCAATATACCTATAATACATTATATACATGCAATTAGAAATATTTATATCTTCCGACTCCGGCATGGGTCACAAACCATGCGCTCTCTGCTCACACGATCGATATATAGTATATAATATATATATATATATATTAGAAAAAAGAAAAGAAGAAAAGCGAGAATAAGAAAAATTAAATCGTAATTTACTCTTTGATAATGATTAAAGGTAAAAAATTAGGCGATAAATTGAGCGTGTAAATATCCAAAACTCCAGGTTTGCTTAAATCGATACTTGGTACACGTCACATGACAATGGTACAAAGGAAACGAGGAAATCGGTGAAACTTGAAGGAGGGGGGCGACGGCCTGTAGGCACGGCCCTGGCCTCGTGCCCCCCCTCCACCTCGGCGAGAGTGGTTCTCCCCTCCATCGCACCACCGGCGTCCAGATGAGCCTCGAGAACCGGCGTCGGCTGCTAGCCGGCGTTCAGTTGTTTCAGTTAGCAACCGGCGTTCGTAGAGCGAGGATGTCGACGGTCGGTAAGACGATACGCGAAACGATAAGAAGCCGGGTAAAGGACTAAAAATTAGCGTCGTTGTCGTCGTCACATGTATTTTAGTGAAACAAGGACGCGTGACTGTTGTTTTGTGCGTCGGAGGAGATAACATACGTAATACGATAAAGAAAATAAAGAAAGAAAGTTAAATTTCGACGCACCCTGTGATATATACGATAGTTATTCGTCTTCTCATACTTCTACGCTTCTGCCTGTCTTGTTGTTATATTGATATTCTTGTTAACACTGTTCGTCGATCTTTAACACCGAGGGGAAAATAATGGCCGGCTTTACTTGATCCAATGCCTCCTAACAACGTCTGATCGCGGTTCGAGTAGATTTTGTCGGGAAAACAGTTTCCTTCTTTTTCTTCTTCTACTAATTCTAACTTCGAACGTTTCGTTAGACACTGAGAGGAGATCGAACGGCCTGTAACTACGAAAATTGGCTTTGTGATATGAATTATTGTTTTATACCAGCCATCTTATACGGAAGTGACAATTTTCGGACGCATCTTTGTTGACGACGTAATTAGCCAGAGAGACAGAGAGAAGGAGGAAGAAGAATCGCAAAGAATCGCACACCTGTTATCCGTCCGCGGACGGCCTTTTTTGGGCGATTTTTTTAAACTAATATATCAAAATTCCTGTGGCCGAGGAAGTCGCCGGTAATCCGGAGACTGCGACGATTGACTTCGGAGCTGCCGCTGCGAACAACATGGGTCAAATTGGAAATGACGTGAGTTCTTCCTTCTTAAATTCTTACACCCTGGATTGTCAACTTATTATACAGCAAGTAGCGTGTCGTTCGCTCTGCGATATCTTTCGCGCGAAAATACTTACGTTTTACTCTGTAACGCGTGTAAAAGAAGACGCGATTGTCGTCGTCAAAGTTGAGAAAGTCAACCGAGAAGCTCTCGAGTTAGTTCTTTGCCTTCTCGGCTTAGGTTCAATTGCTTTACCCTGTGTGTGTGCGTGTCTTGCGCTTGAATCGACGACGACTGCGTTCTCCGTTCAACTTCTTCCCTGTCTTTTTGTTTGCCTTTCCTCCCTCGATCTTCTTCCTCTTCATCCTCTTCTTCTTCTTCTTCTTCTTCTTCTTCTTCTTCTTCTTCTTCTTCTTCTTCTTCTTCTTCTTCTCCAAGTTCTCGGGGTCAATCCGAGGCTTTGGCACAGCTCTGCTCATCTTAATATCTCCTCCAACGCATTCCTAGGGTCGAAGAGACAGTAAGATTGAGTCCATTTTTAAAGATTCCTCGCTATATATCTAATACCTACTCGGCTTGTGTGTTTGATGTGTTTAATCGTAAAGAAAAAGAAGCCGCGAGTACCGTATAGGCACAATTTTTTACCCCACGTGCCGCGCGTACAGAGAAGAAAAAGAAAAAGAAAAAGAGAAAGAGAAAGAACCGGCTTGTCAAACGAGAATCAATCGATCGATAGATTCAATCAGACCGCTTCTTCCTCGAGATCTCGACTTATAAAATAAGCTTATATTCACAGCGCGGATGAAATGTATAAATATGAGCATAGCCGGTAAGTCGTATCGTTCACACATTGATCGGTATCGTATAGTTTAATAAAACGCGTGCATGTTGCTTGATTTTATTTCTTTTATCGTCCTCTCCCTCTCCCTCTCTCTCTCTCTCTCTCTCTTTCTCTCTCGTAAAGTTTACCTTGTTATTTTATCATTATTTCTGATTCTTTTCGTTTTTTCCACTCCGTCGACTTTTCTCTACAACAACGCGTATAGAGCTCAAAACCGGTTTGGCGAAGGGCCGATAAACGAGCCCGAGAAAAAGGAACGAAGGGCTGCGGCGAGGGCGGTAGCGGCAGGGGGGGGGGGGGGGATAAAGCGGAGAGAAAAAGAGAAGAAAAAAAAAAAACCCCGTAATAAACAAACAAAGAAGCGGCGAGAGTGAAGCAGAGCTGTGTCGGTAATTCTCTGTCTCTTTCTCTTTTACTCTTGTTATCCAAGTCAGGTCGTAGCCCTCTTGAATCGGTAGATCGGATCGGATGGATCTCGGAAAATCGTGGGCAGTCCCTTTTATTGCGATCTGCGTGCTTCTCGTTTCTCCTGATGTTCATTTTTTTACTTTTTATTATCATTATTATTGTTATATTCTTTATGGGTAGAATTGTTGTTGTTGTTGTTGTTATTATTTTTAGTTCACCGTCGGCTCAGCTAGAGTAAATTAGTGTAAATAGGTGTATACACCTATATATTCACGCACATGATCCGACGTAACGAGGTTTAATTCGGCGATTTATGACGCGCGCCTCTCGATGCCCTACAACACTTGGTACGCACGCCATTCGAAGAGAGAAAAGGAGGAGAAAAAAGAGGGAGAGAGAAGTGGAAGGTTTTTCCGGTTTCATTTACATTTGACATACATATGGCGAAAGCGTTATGATGACGATTTGCATAAAGATGATATTATCGGCATTGAGTGGACAAAACAACGCGTTGCACATGGTAGCAGATACTCGTAGATGATAGGTATTTATTATACATAATACATGATATGTTTGCAGTAGAGATGTTGCTTCGTAATAAACTTGTGTCGTCCAGTTATATATACGCGTATTTGCATGCTTCGGAAAAGTCGCGAATACGATGAAGGGGTGGGGGAAAATAATTGCGACATTTTCTTTGATTCATTTTTTTTACTCTGCAGTTCAATCAAAATTCTGACGAAGTCAAATTATGCCCATTTTGCCACGTGGTTGTGTAATGACGATAATACGGATACGCACGTGCCGATTAGAAAAAAAAGATAAATAAAAGAACCTGCCAATGCAGAAGCGAAGGTAACAGAAAATTAAAAAGCAGCTGTCCTAATATTTTTTTATAATGTATATATGTATCCTGTTTATGAATATTCATGTATAGGCAATGAAATTTTAAAGACACTGTTGCAGAAATAAAGAACTAATCTTGTGTTTTTATACATATATTCTCAAAAAGCACAAGGCTGAAGCTAGCAGTGAGAAAGAGCAGCCAAACGTTCTAATGTTCATTCGAATAAGGTAGTGAAGTTCGAAAATCAAAATTTTGTGAAAAAGCTGGAACTCTCGATACTTTTATAAAATTATGAGGATAGAAATGAACTGCACTTTTGTATTTCTAAAAACTCTGGCTACTAGTTTCAACTTCGTTCTACTTTTATTTTCCAAAATTATAAGTTTGACGGCAGAAATTGTGAATTTCTTGATGACTGAAAGCAATTCTTAGATCGTTAGATGTTAGAAATTTATTTCTTTGTAGTTTTAGACAGGGTCAATAACTGGTAAACTCATCTTACTCGTTACAATTCGGCCCCTTGTTATAGTTCACATCATATGTCACGCGGCTGATGAATTGCCTACGAAATTGACTCGTTTACCACGATATGTGATAATTTTATGTTGGTTATGCGATAACGTGTTATTATATACGGTAGTTTCGATTGGTCAATATCACTTTCACGTCCACCCCTTTTACACGTATCACAGATTCGAACATTCCCATTTCAATCCGACTCACAGGTGTATACTGTAGTACCGCTAAATAACATGGCCACCTTCTAATAGGTTTCTATGATAAAATGATACGAGGGTAAGCCGTGTGATATTATGTAGATATAGAATGTATTATTAGGTGTGCGTGCGTGGGTGCGTGTGTGCGTGTGTAGGTAGGTATATTTATCGCGCAGATTCTCATGGTGAACAAAGTTTTGAATATCTAAAACTCGTCCGTGGCGCCAGGCTAGATTACAGCCTTCTTAAATTTCCCTTCTGAGCAGTCTGATCGCGCAGCATTATTCACGGTGGTGCAACGACTACGAAACTGTTTTACGGATTCTCCACTATCAACACGTGACACACACACACACACACACACACACACACTGGAGTACTTAAGGTGTAAATCAATTTCAAACTATCTTCGCTCCTCCAGCTCTTTTAACGGTTCTTGCATTTTTTTTTATTTTTTTATTTTTATTTTATATTTTATATTTTATACCTAAAACGGAAAGCCAAAATTATACATATATGTATATAAATATATATGTAAGAAAAATTTCCTGCTTCTATGTTACAAGCGATAAATATTATCGTATTTTTCATTGCCGATGTGGAAAAAAAATTAAAAACTTAACGATGATAGTAATTGATTCGTATATTATACGTTTCAACCGATTCGATTCAGCGCGATGAATAATATATATATATATATATATATATATATATATTCGTAAGGTTAACGATCATCGTAGTATAATCATGACTGTAAATTTTGTTTGGCCCTTTGGTAAAACTTGATGGAGCATTTGATATTTTGATATGAATTTTTCCTTTTTTTATTTTGTACCCCAAGTCTTGTATAATTATCGAGTAAATTTCCGACTATTTTGAATCGAGATTATAGTCTGTACGTAAGAAGAAAAAGAAAAAGGTGAAAAATACGTATACATGTATATTGAAAATTTTTGTAGTAATAAAAATATGATAATGAAGTAATTAATGCACCTCATTATGGCAGTGGGATATCAGATATTTACTTTCTACACGGTCGTAATGATTCTTTGAACCGGTTTTGTTTTTTATTTTAAGTTTATTTTTTCTTCTACGGTAGACAAATACCTAACATCTATTTATCATAAAATTACATAAACTGTATAATATGTGCAGTTATCTGATACTGCATGTATGTATTCGGTATCCGATAAGAATCACAGAAATTCTCTTTCAGATTTCATAGTTTCGATGAATGCTGCGGGGAAAAACATATCGTCGCGCATACTTATAATTCACGTTTAGAGAAAGTTATTGTTTATGACATTTGCTTGTCAACGAAGGAAGGAGGGAAGTTGTTACGTGTAGCCGTATTCGTGCAGGTTGTCGTCAATTATTTCCCATCGTAGTAATTTTCATTAATTTATTAACTCGACATTTTCCGCGATTAGTCGCGTACTTTGTGCAAAGTAAGGAAGTGTCTTCATCTATACACAGGAAATATATATATATATATATATATATATGTATCCATGTATGGCATATTCCGAAGTTGTAGACCTTTTATAAACGCGCTTTATAGAAAAGGAGCTAATGTCCTTTCGCACGCTGATGGCATCTATGTGTTATATATATAGACGTGTGTATGTATAGGTATACATAGGTATCATATATACAACATGCTTGTATATATCTATAATATAACTACTGGATGGTAACAGGATTATCGATTGTTTGCGAGCATGTGATATCGGCGTTGGTTGTCGTCAGTTTGACGAGGGGATCGTGAAATATATGTACGTACGTACGTAATATGAATGCATTATACATGTATGTATGCACATGGGGGCAGGCAGATAAATTCATATAAGGCGCATGACTTTTACAGGATTGTGGAAAATATTCTTCAACAACGCGCTGTTGTTACATATATGTATATAGCACTAGACTGATTCCTCTCTTTGTCTCTCCATCGACTCTTCAACGGATTCGTAATTAATAATCCAATTGTATACTATATTATACTATACATATAAACGTACACATGTGGACCTGTAATGTAATACGAGTATATAATACGTACATAAATACATTTGGACGATCATAGAAGAAATGATTGTACATATTTTAGCCATTTTTTTTTTCCATTACTTTCTTTCTCCTTATTATTATTATCTCTATGCCAATTGCTCATCATTGCTGGTCGTTGAAAAAAGAAAAGAAGAAGAAACAAAGTCCGTGCGGAAGTAGGGGTATACAGCGACAGCAGCAGAAGATGATGACGAAGAAGAAGTAGAGTAAGAAGGGCATGCAGGGGTAGGAATGTAAAGAGCTTCGTCGAGGGACAGCAAGGGGGTGGGGGTGGGGGTGGAAGTGGCAGCAGCAACAGGGCGTATACGTATGTATGTATGTATGTATGTACTCGGCGTGTGTCACGTGGCAACGCGGCTCGAGGGGGCGATAATCGATATGGTGACGTCAGATGGGACCGCAAACCAATCGCGGTTGGACCTGGCCGACCAACTGACTGACCGACTGACTGACTGATAACAAAGGAGCGACGAACTTCAGACGCCCGATTGCCCTTTGTTTCGAGCTTTGTTCTCGTCGTTGCCTTCTTCTTCTTCTTCTTCTTCTTCTTACTCTTACTCTTATCCTTATTCTTATTCTTCGTATTACCACGTATTACCTACATCTTGTAATTTGGTATAGGAATTGATTTCGCTTCTATATATATGTATTGTAGGATGTGCAGTAACTCTGTATACGGATATGTGTGTACATTTTTTTTTCTACCATTTTTATTCATTTCGCGTAGTTTTTGATTTTTCTTATTAAATATTCATACCAAATCAAGTGGGAATTTTTTTTTTTTTATTTGTTTTTTTTTCACATCATCCGTAGCAAAGGACAGTTGATCGAACCTTGACGAAAGATTGTGTAACACGTTATCATTTATCATATGATGGATAAATATTTCTTCTTTTTTTTTCACACCTTTTTAAACGTCATTTTCTTGTATCGATTTATTTTCTTATTTTTCCACTCAGGTACGCATAGAAAGAAGTAAGAAAGACACGCGCGGTTTATTCAGTATCTGACTAACGAGCGAGTGCATCTCTAACAACGAAACTCTTAAGCCATATACATATACACAGAGACACAAGATAGATGTATATATAGTAATTTATGTATACATGCACGGGTATTAAATAGTCGTAAAAATAAAGCTCGTATGCATGAACTACTAGCACACGAGTGTGTCTATATCTCTACGTGTCTTTATTTATGATAATTTGATGTCATTCGAACGAATACTACGAGCGCCAGATTCGGGCTGATGTTACTCTGCTGCTTCTGCTGCTGCTGCTGCTGTATGTTCCGATGGTGCAGTGGCGTAACTAAATAAATTTTAATAATATATATTTTCCAATATTTAAATATTTCAAGACATTGGAATAAATATCACATATTTTATATAAAATTAGCGGGTTTCTTTTTTTTAATTATAACTGCAGTATGCTAATTATTAGTTTGCTTCTCGTTTCTGAGTTTTTTTTTTTATTTTTATTTTAGTTTCTAGTCTCTCTTCTCATGACATTCGATTAACGTTACGATGTATGCTTATGGTTTTGTTTACGCTGCCACGGCTGCTGACGGCCTAGTTAGTAGGTATATAACAAATGTCATACGCGTATGTACATACCGGGTGATTCAAATATTACGCTCTCCCCACCACCACCACCACCACTTCTGTCGAAATATAGGTTATAAACGCTTGAAGGTTTGAAGGTTTTCTTTTTTTTTCCTTACAATTTAAACTCATTTTTGCACAGCTGCCTGCTTTTATAATCGTTGCGATGATAGTTTTCAACTCTAATGTGAATATCAGAGACGATTTTTCTCCCCATCAGTTGGTATGTTTTTTTGATGACAAGTGATTCGGCTTCTGTCTATGATCTTTCGTAAATCACTGACCGGGTGTATGCAATGATTGTGAAGTTTTAACTATTTTTTTTTACGTATTTTTACACCTAAATTGTTTATACTTTTTCAAACAGCCTGATACACGTTTTCACAGTGAAGGTATCGAAGCTGATCGAGAGGATTGTTACGCCATTGCGAGAGTAGTCCGTACTCCTCACTTGTGAGCCGGGCACTCCCACTTTGTGATGAAATCCCATAAAACTTTTGACCCTCTTTGGCCTTGCCTGCCTCGCGTGAGCGTATATTCATCCCGACACAACAACGGCCGTCGGGCAATTTATACGTATGTACACATGTGGTCTATGGGAATATAGTTTTGAAAAATCCGTCGTCTTACGCAGTGCGGCCTCAGTGTCGAAAGAACCCACTCGCGTGGGTGAAGTTGAACATGTTTATTATTTATGCGTGTACTTCGCTGTTGTGTCTAGTCAGAGATAAATAAATAAATAAATAAATAAATATATAAATATATATAAGAAATACAAGAAATTAGTTTAAATACAACAACAAATAAATTCATCACGAAAAACTACCGCGGCTATACAAATCCAAATTATGATTCGTGAAGATCGAGTTTCTTTCTTTTCTTCTTTCATTTTTTCCTTGCTTTCTTTGTTTCTTATTTTCTTTCTCCTCGCTCGGTATCCAGAAATACTTTTCTTCTGTACCGTGAAGATTCCACGCGGACGTTGAGTTCGTTAAACTAGCTTTTCGTTCGTTCGTTGGGTATAGTTGGCTCGCCCCCCCCCCCCTCCACCCTCCTTTTTCTTTTCCCTCGTAACTTGTGCGTGCAGCGTCTAAGGTCGAATTTTACGATTCTTTCTACTTTCGATCTAACAATAAGTGTGGAACACGTGGAAAAACCAGGGTGCGTTATGATGGTTATAATTAGTTGTTGTAAGTTGGCGGGGATAGATGGAAACTTGATTTTCATTGTTTCGGATCGTTTCGCGGATACATACTTGTGAAAAATTTTATTCCACGCAGTAGTGACGAGTCGCAAGTTACAATTACGCAATAAGAATATAAAAAAAAAAATTTTTTTTCCAACGATTAATAATTTTTTGGGTTAAACTCAGTTTTTCTAATGTAGAAGGTAATATCGATGTCTCGATCTGCAGATTGTATCGACTTTCATATACATATTCCGTTTGCACCAAATATTTTAAACCATAATTATTTCTTGGACATCTTTATCATTCATTTTTCTGTTCAATATGTTAAAGTGTGAGGCGCGAGAATGGTAACGTCGTTATCAAATTTTTCAAACCAAATATCGATACACGAGATATTTCAATATACTATATATATATATATATAATATGTTTCTTGGTGAAAAACAAATCATTAGGATATAGAAATGCGTTCACGCGACTTTTCTAACGTAGTTAACCAATCAACTTGTAATTATCGATATTTTCACGTTTACTGATGGTTTTTTTTTGTTTTGTTTTTTTTTTTAAACAACAATACCTTTTTGGCGAGGAATACCTGTAGTATTATTATTATAATATACTCGTATGTTTGATTTTTCAATACCATCTTGAATTGATCGTGACAAAATTTATACCCATATAATTAAAGCACGGTTTAGTGCCTAATTTATACGGGGCATACCTATAATATTGTTATCTCAGTATATCCGTCAGTTCCAATGAAATGGCACCTTAATTGTCAATTAGATTCCAATTGACACAATTTCCAACGATTCACCACTTCGTTAAAAATATTTAATACATGCATGCATATAATGTACATACCTACAGTGTATATATATATATATATATATATATATATATATATATATAGAAATATGTATATAGACCGTCGACCTATTTTTGTCACCTTAGTAGAATCAATTTCCTTGTAAACTCAATCAATCGTATCTTATGTGTATGTATATTAACCTCTTTCAGAATTGTTTTTATAAAAACAAACTTTTACGCCCGAAATCGTTTCGGCTTCGTCGAAGGGACGCGGCGAGGGGCGGGCGCTAAGAATTACTTTGAAAAATTCAAATAATTGTTCTAAATTACGTGAATATATAAATTTTTGACATTCAGTATTCAATACTGTACGCAAATCGATGATGAAACGCGACGTTAATTTGTCCTGTTCGATTGGTAGTTGGTCTTTTATTTTACACTTATGTTGTTTTTTTTTTATTTTTTTGTTCATTTCAAATGATAATTCTTTCTAGGCATTGTTTATTATACCAAACTGCGGGGAAGAGAGAGAATTTTATCAAGAAGCTACGCACGTATAACGATATTATCTATCTTGACGATATTTTCGTCTATAGGCGCGTCTTCACGGGAAGCCTGAATGTGTTGTATTATGTATTATACATTTTAGCTGTAAATGCACAGAGTATAACAACGCCTGCGTTATTGTATCATCCTACACGATGTTAACCTATGATACACACATTTAAATGCCTCATGGGGGACGGACGCTGACGTAGTTCTCGTCATTAACATTTTTATAATCGTTCCTTCTCCTAATTGAATGAACACTGTAGAATCCGGGTAAACATGTTGACGTGATTAGAGGCAGGATGATCCTCTTCTTTCCCTTCGTTTAACTTCCTTCTTCCTTTCTTACACCTGCTGACTCCGTCTTGTAATCCCACTAATATTTCATTTTTACAAGTATACGCGTCATGTGTTTTTCCTTGTAAAAAAAAAAAAAAAAAACAAATCAAATTTCAAAAACAAATTTTGTCATATTGCAGCGAATTTTGTACTTGATTGATATTCCGGCAGCGCAGAATTGTCACTATTATCATCTTGATTGATTGATTGATTGATTGATTATTATTATTGATGTTTTTGTAGTGATGATATTACAAATTTCGCATAAATGTCTGAGTATAATAATAATAATAGTAATATGTGCTTATTTTTATTTTTGTTTTCTGCCTTCTCCCTTCTACCTTTCTCCCTCTCTTCCAGTTCACCCTGCAACTGCGTGTTTTTTCACTTTCTAAATTATGTCAACGAAGAAAACTAGCTCACCGGAAATGAGTGTTGCTCGACTGGTGAAGCAGATTATGAGGCGTAAACAAGTCAAGCTCAAGTTTCGAGATATTACATTTATGGCATATATACGTATAGATGTAGTTGAGCTTTTCTCTGCGTGGGCGGATGCCCGCTAATTAACAGCTCGGCCTTTTTTTTTTCTACATGTTTTTTTTTCTGATCTTCTTCTTCTCTCTCTCTCTCTCTCTCTCTCTCTGCCTCTCTCTTTATTACTTCTTTCATTGTTGTTGTTGATCATTATTATCATTGTTTTCTGCACGCGTACGTTTGTGTGTTCTCTTTAATCCCCCTCCATTTTCTTCTCTTCTCTCATCGTAATACCAACCGTAATTTGTTATTCTTGCGGATAGGCTCAATTAGGCAACCATTGTTTTGTAACCGACACGCGTATCTATTATTCCATATACGTATACGTCTTAACTCTTGTATTATACATACTTATACGCAGGCACATACTCGCAGATGTGATGTAATATGATGCCGTATTAATACCACCATCATTAGAAAAGAAAAAAGAAGCAAAAAAAAAAATTTGTTCAATTTGTAAGTAACTCGAAAAGAATAATCAAAATTATCTACATTTTGTACGTGTTTTTTTTTAACTTGTCACATTTCTTGTGCTTCTTCTTCTTCTTTTTTTTTTTTTTTTTTTCATCTACCATTCTCATTCGAATCCGTTGCTTTTTGAATAAAAATACGAATGAATGAATGTGAGGAATTAAATTAAGCAACAAAGTGTTGATGAATGAGAAAAATGAAAAAAAAAGCTAAGAAACAAAATTTTGTACACAATATTATTATATATAAAAATTTTAATCCATTGGCCTATTGTCTCATTTCCGCAATACCGTGTTCAACACATCACGCCACCTGCATACGGACAATTTATCTGTCATATATATGTATATATATATACACGTACATACCAAATTCGGCATCGGGATTAATCATCATCATCATCGCAATTGTTGACGGATTAATTTTTAAACCCGCAGACGGATCGTGAAGTAACTCTTAACACCGGTACCTAATCATGTTACATACGTATTATATATACTTGATTCTTCCATAATCCAGGATCAACGAATTGTTGTGTTAAATCTTATCTCTAGGTTGCATTTCATTTTCGCTCTATACATCGCACACGTCTATTATCTTTATGAATTTGTTGCGCTTTTCGCCGATTTTTTACACTTTGAAAATTAAAACGTATATCTGATATTTTTTCCACGTACGTATAAAGTGTTATTATAACGTTGAATTAAATAGAGAACGCACTCTGGAGAGATAAATTCGAGATCGTGTAAACGTAATATGACGCATTGAAATGCAGTAATAACTGCACTTTGTCGTGTCACTTCTCTGTACTATACTATACTTATACATATATATATGTATAAAGACGTAAGGTACGTAAAACCGTTGGCAACTGTCTTTATCGAGATTAAAATCGATCAACACTTTCTCAAGGATTCTCTTCGCATCTGTCAACCAATCATATATACCATATAATATATCTACACGTATGCACGCACACACACGTACACACACACAGACACACACACACATACATGTGTGCTTGTTGCTTAATCGTTGTGAATATTTCTCATTGTGGTCAATCGTTTTCATTCATACTGTGAATCTAATTTCTTTTGTTTATTTATTTATTTATTATTATTATTTTTTCTAATTTACAAATCACGAAATCATTCGTATGATCTGCAAGTACGCGTACAGTAATTTTACGCATTACTGTTTCATTGTAAGTCCAATCCATAGTTACTGTAGGTGTTAAAATCGACTGGTGACCGTGAAACGTGGATGGATATTATATATTTATTATAACGTGAGTGGAAAATTTTGTCACTTGGGTGAACGTTGATATCATATACATACATGTTTTCGATATAAAAGCGGAGAGATTAAAAGAACATATATTATACGATTCACGTTTAATAGTTGATGTTTCTAAAAGTCTATATTGAAAAACAAATTAAAAGGAAGGAAGACCAAAAAAAGAAAAAACGAAAAAGCAAAGAACGACGGAGGAGATTAGACGAGTTGATGCGGTTTCGGATTATATTTTACAGTCTATATATAGCTGTTTTTTTGATTACGTCTAAGATTAGCGAGGTCGCCGTTTTTATGTAGAAATTATCAGACTAGACTGATACATCTTGTTGTAAGATTATATTAGAGATACACTGATTTTTATCCACCCAAAGCGTTTATATTAAGGGAACCTGTATTGCAGCAATTTTGGTGTTGCAACGTTGGAAAATTACGAAAATATAAATATGGACATATATTGTACTTAATGTGTGGTCGGGTTGTCTACATATACATATAACGATGATGATAATGGAAATAGATTGTCGACATTAAATTTTCCGGATGAATTGACTCGATTATAATTCCATTATAGGAGGTCAAAGTTATGTTTACAAAATATTGAAAATTCGTTGAAATCGTTTGGATAAATTATACAGAGTTTTAAGAAACATTTCTAAATACAATCACTCGAGTTTATCAAAGTGAAGAATCACGGTCTATCTAATTGTAAGACCGGAGATAATAATTTAGGTATTCAAGATAGTGAATGATCTGAGAAAAATGAAAGGAATATACGAAGGAAACGTACTATACGAAACGCAGAATCGCATCTCAGATAATACAATTCGGGTTAGAACCTAAAAGTTTGTTAATTTGGCACCGAATGTTCCTGCATCCAACGACGACGATTAGATTTGCAGCTCATTGTCAGACTGTAGCAGCAGCATCATCAGCAGCATCATCAGCAGCAACGGCTTTCGGTAAACACGATTCGAGATAACGCGAGGCTGTAACACTGGAGTCGCTGTGTACGAGTGTTGAATCCAAGGCAAAGAGAGGAAAAGAAAGATAGTGGGAGATAAAATAAAGCAAGATCTCGGTGGTGGTCTCTTGCTCGTTCTTACCCCACTCTATACTATAATATCTACTTATATTACTTGAAATCAGCTGAAAGACGCTTGTATATTACACGTTGCACCTATTCAACATCATTCGCACACTCTAACGTCGACTGCTGCAGTTTTGCAATAGAGCGAAAGAGAGAGAGAGAGAGAGAGACGACGACTTCGGTGAGAACAGATTTAGGTGTATCTATTGTACTCCTTCCTCTCTCGAAGCTCGCTTATAAACAAGTACATTAATTTTAATAGAGAGACTTGTGCGCGTGGCCTATACATATGTATTTATATACATATATATATATATATATGAATATGCGTATGTTTCTTAACCTGATCTCGAGACCCTGAGAGGCAAACCGAGATATATATATATATATATACATACATATATATCTGAGAAAGAGAGGAAAAACGTGCTACAATGTACAGGGTGTTCATTCTCTCCTCGTTTTCGTTGAAGAGGCACGTCAGATATTCAAATTGTATATGTATACAACAAACGTTATGTAATTTTGAGAAAGCTTAAGAAATTCACGTGCTTTGCAGATATCTTTCTCTGTAACATTTTTTATGTATATACACAACGATATATGTATAATTTTAGGATGATAATGCAGTGTGCGGATAATTTATATCGGCAAAAAAAACTGCATCGTATGTGTAGTATAACCCCTGCGACGGTGAAGGTATCTATAGATTGTGATATCTTATATATACAGAACGTGCAAATTTATTTTTTGATACCTTTTTGCATCGGTCAGGGTTGTTGAGCAATTTTTCATGCTTTCCACATGCGAGTTTCGATTGTATCGATTCGTCGTTTTACAATCTGTATCTGTAATACGTGTGGGGTGCGCGATTTCACGCTATCGTTATCAGCGTGTAAAAATTATCCATTTATACCGAGATTTCGATTTCTCATGGCTTATACAACATAGTATAGGTATAATATTTAATTGTACGAATTGCTCTTGAATAAATTTGTTAAACTTATACGCTCTTGGAGTTTGGCTTGCAGCGGATCAATCGCGCGGCGATTAATGCCAAATCTCTTTGCACGCGATTTCGCGATAGAGTCCTACTTTCGTTGCAATTACCATTTGGCAACGTTCTTCGTATTCGGTACGGGGAAAAGCAGCCAATTGAATTTCTGCCCCTCCGGTAGGTACCTACCCGGATGCAGGTATCTATCGTACATACCTCAGTCAGTGACGATCGAACAGAGGCAGCTCTAACTATAAATCCGACGTGACCTGTCTATAGGTATGCAAGGTGATGCGATGCGATGTGATCTGATGTGATCTGATGTATAATATGCCTGAATTGAGCAATTTGGTGCGCGTCTGCGCGATAACAATTCGAGTCTTGGGAAAAACAAAGGGTGAAAACAACCTCCCTACCAACTGTACTCAAAAACGAATCGTTCGTAGGCTATGAATTTCTTATTTTAATTTTTTTCATTTATCTACTTTGCCGCGTCCATAAAATTCAACGGGGCAACAGATTTCGATAAGGATGTATATTATATATACATATAATATATATGTACGTATTATGTGTTACATGTGTATTTCTTTGCCTTGCCGTTATTTTTACTTAACACGAGATAATAATTATATCTATTATATATATATATACATATGAATATATACATACCTATATGGATGTCCATGTATTTGAGGTTATTTTATTTTTTTTATCCACGATCGAGTGGGTGGCCAATGCCGACGATGATGATGATGATTATGGTTATGAATATATTGTATACACCACTAGTACGTAATGGATTATGAAAATTGATGGCGAGATTCGTGCTAGCTTACAGAATTTGTTATTGATAATCGGAAAATTATGAAAAGTAAAAAATTGAAGAAAAAGAAAAGAGGAAAAAGAAAACAAGTTCGTACTATAGCTGAATGAGCTAACCAAATCGGCCTGTTTGCGTCACACAGAGGCCGCTTTACGAGTTGGCTTTTAATCGTCCTCAAAGCCAAAGAGATCTTCTTTTCAAAGGCGATCTGCCAAACCTCCGTGCCAAAACAAAATTGTTCGAGCATATTCGTGCAGCTTGACGTCACTTGTTTTTCCTTTTTTTTTTCTCTGACCCCCCCCCCCCCCCCCCCCTACACACCCTCCTCGGGCTTCCTAAAGAAAAAAAAATCTTTTTGCTTTTGGCAATTTTGATTTTTCCAATCGCTAATAGTACACGGTACACCATATTTTTAAAACCGTGGAATTTCAATTGGATTGATTGAATCCACAAGTAAGTCGACAATATGTATTTGTCTTTTTCATTCAGTTTATAAATATCGTTTCTAATAACCCGTCTGTAGAAGTTTTTTTTATTTCTCTTTTTAATTATTCAACTCTTTTATCAAATATCATTATGAAAAATGGTGAGTGTAATAAATCAGAATATATTAGACACTTAAATAACTGATAACATAAAGTTGTTAAGACAAACAAGTTTAAGGTCGTTTTAGGCACACTCTAAGATTCGTCGGATCGAAGTCCTGATACAATCACCTCGACTGAGTCGGCATTTGAAATTTATTCATTTTCGTTTACCATACCTACGTTATAATGTGTGTGTGTGCTCGTGTGTGCGCGCGGACATTTTATCCAGTCTGTTTCCTCCTTCGTTTTAGTTCTTCCAGTCTCTAACTAATTATTTATTGACATGGTAAAGAAAAAAAAAATTAATAAAAACTGTTTACGTTTTGTAGCATATTAACGAGTTCCATTATGTTTTTTTTCTCCCATTATTTCAAGCTTTTTAGGTTTAATAAATTTTTTTTCTTTTTTCTCCATTCTTTTATTCAGCGACGAGTAAAATCCAGTTTTGGAATCGTTCAATGACTTGTTGTACTCGTGTGCGTACAATATAATTACTCGTATCGATGTGTTGTAATACTCGGTTGGTAATAAATTTCGTTGTAACAGTCTGCAAGATGGAATCGAGGCAATAAGATTTTACACAAACGTTACGTTTATATATATATATATATACACACACACGTTCGAATCGTTTCTATTTTTGAATATCTCTATATGCCGTTTGTCTTCATTTCGTAAGACTTGATATACAATTGTTTGAGGATGATCGTTTCTACAAACACGTTAATTGGCTAAAAGTAAAAAATCGAATAAAAACAAATAAAAAAAACGATGAAAGTAATTTCCAAAAATTTATCGGTAAAGAAAAGAAAAAAAAAAAAAAAATGATACTCGAATATAATATCTTTTCTGCGATAGAGAGAAGTGTTGTTTACGCTCAACACGGAATGCGAATACGACGGTCTTTACACGCCATATCACAGGTTATATATGCATTTATAATTTATAGAATCCTTGTCGTTAATTGATGACCATTCGAATTTTTTTACTCCGAGTAGATATTATAGGAATAGATCGATCAGCGGTAATCGGCATTTAATGGATACCTCGTATAAATGTGAGTCAAATTCATGTGCAATGCGTGCTTGTAGGTGTGTATATACCTTCGAATTGTGAAACGAGTTATTTTTAAGTAACTTCTGTTCTGGTGACATATTATGTGTATATGACGTACGGTTGCAAGCTACGCCTATAAGGAAAATCGCGTGTGTGTGTGTCAAGTGGCGCCTGAATGAAGTTGCAACGACGAATGAATGCAACCGAACCATCTCCAAATGCACTCTGCCGCAGACTTCCGTCTATACACACTTTGCGAATCAGCTGATTTCTCCTACCGCTTATATTCAATGCTCGTGCCGGCGGTTTCGCGAGTCGTCAAATCGCCTCTCTCTCTCTCTCTCTCTCTCTCTCTCTCTCTCTCTCTCTCTCTCTCTCTCTCTCTCTCTCTCTCTCTCTCTCTCTCTCTGTGCTACACATTCCTCGACTTCGCCGTGTACGTGCGATTGAAAGGGGGAAGTGGGTGACACACCGCAGAAAGAAATCCGAGAAACTCTCTCAACCATGTTAGAATTTCGACTCATGTATGTATGTATGTGCGAAGCACAATGCACATGTGTGTTCGCACGTTACATTTAATGTTATGTTGAGCTGGTCGCGGATTTACTTGGAATTGGTGGATCACACCAATGCTGTCTCTCTCACTCACCACACATGCGATGGTACAGTGGTACGTGTGTATGTACGTAGGTTTTAATACTAAAACGTCATTCTTGTCAAACATACTTGCTTGACGTAATTTTCATTCGTTATACTTTTTTTTTGATTAAAAGATCTGAAGATGAGTTTTTTTTTTCTTTTTTCTCTCTCTCTCTCTCTCTTTAAAGACGTTTTTCCTCTTTTTTTTTTTTGTTGGTTTGTCGGACTTTGGGTTTTACTCGAACATTTTTTCGGCGGTGTGTAGATTCTTTACGTTAAGTATCTAGGTATATATTACTATAGATTAAAATCTATATACCGTACTGTAGTAATATCTACTTCAGTCTCCCGCAACTTGGTATTTGGATTGCATCATCTCTATGCTGTTGTACGTGATATTGTATGTATATATGTATACATATATGTATTCGAGTGTAAACGGAGTACTTTAGATGTACATGTGTGTACAAGACGAAAGTCTAACACGAAACTTGTACGTCATGTATATTATGTTGCGACAAGTACGACACACCTGTATATTAGATGTGTAAAAATATGGATATTATAAAATGTTTCGCTATTTTACATTAAAAAGGTATACATAGACCGTATAAACTCCTCTCTATTCATTTATTTACTTAATTCTAAGTTCATTTATAAAATTTTTGTACAATCTATTGTATTTGTTTTAACAATTGAGAGAGTAAAGAAATAATACCCTTTCGAACACTGTTTTGTACTACCGGTCTGTATGGTATTCCAACTTTCGAAACGTTCGAGTGTACAGTGAGAAAAACATATCTCTGGGTAATGGGCAAAGGGGGAAAAAAAACACAGAAACCAACAAACAGCTAGAAGCAAATAGAATGAGGGGAAAAGCAAACAACCATAGGTCAGTAAAGTTCACTGACCTAGTTCGTTGCTCACTTGGAAGCGAAGAAAAGAGTGTCTAATATTGTATAGTATATGCAGGTACAGAAGAAGTTTGATTTACTAATTATTTTCACTACCAAAATAAGAAAGAAGGGGAGGGGGGAAGGGGGGGGGGGGGGAGAGAAGAAAACAGCTTCGCTCGTACACGAATCAATAATATGAATACATCGGGTATTAGAGCGAAATGATAAGATTAAATATTCTATATTAATATTAATAATTTAATACGTTATTAGATTCTTTCGCTAATTTTTAACGCCATTTTTTTCCCGTTCCATGGTTTCAGGCTCACATGCTGTTGATGGACGCATTCCTGCAAAACAATAGGCTCGATCATGTATCTCGTGTGATGGCTGGCCACCCAACGTACTTGGAACACTTTCTTCGCACCCAACATTTCATTTTACGTGGTGACGGGCCCCTCCCATACGATTATCGCCATCTAATCGCGATCATGGTAAGTTTAAACGCTATGGGTTATATGTTGAATCAATTGTTGAAAATTTCATGTCACAAATATTACGAATCAAAGAGAAACAGAGATTTTGTTGTTTTAGAACACCAGATTGTCTGTTTTCGTTTTAAATAAGAAATAAGAAAAATAAGTAATGAAAATATTCAACGTTCTTGGCCTTATGCCATTATAAAGAAGAAACATAAATAAACGCGTGACTTAATTTTTATATACAGCTGTTTATTCCAAGGAAAATTAAAGGGTATAAATGCCAAGAAGGCGTGAAACGACGAAACGTTGTTAAATTTTAATCGTTAGTTATTCTTTTTTTTTTTTTTGTTTTCTTGTTCTTTATTATCTCCCTGCAAGTTTTGTCGTTTATAACTGAGATATTGTTATAAATGGTAAAAGAAAACCGTCCCTCTTCGTGCGATATATGCATCATACACTCAACTGATTCAAGCACAACCTTGACGTTTAAAATATCTATTTGCTTGTCAAATCGCATACACCGAAGCGAACTGAATTCTAGCGGAGCAAAACGAGCAATAAAGCTGAGACAAAAGCATGAACAAAATAAAGTAAAATGCAATGATATAGAGAGTGCTGCATGTACGCTGCAAAATAAATAAATAAATAAATAAATAAATATTTAAATAAATAAATGAAACGGTCTGCTTCTTTTGACTTTGGTATTACATTTATGTATGGATGTGTATAGGTATGTATCTAATCGATCGTTTATGTGTGCCTTGCGCAGGTTTTGTGGTGGAAAAATACACTTACTTGTCATATATCTATTATACAATATAATATAAAAGACTGTTTGCAAACGTAAATCAATTGTCGTTACTTATAATGCTGATAACACACATCATTAACCTAGTTACGATAGACTTTTCAAGTATTGTTATGTACGGTGATCGGGGAGCTTACAATTAGTATCGAGTATTAACCACGGAATCCTCCAATCTCGCCATTCGCACGCGCCTCTTAACAACGTATGTGTGTTGGAAAAAAAAAACAGTGTGCGAGCAATTATCGAATGTTTCGAATTGCTTTCTTTTTTCAATACAATTTTCTCACAACTACGGAGATGATTAAGCAAGTACAAATCAGCTGCCGTATTTTAATATGAATTTAAAAAAAATTTCTTTCCTTCTTTCTTTCTACACTCGAGTTTTGAGACAAATTTTCGGCAGTTGCAAAGTATCGTTAAAAGCAATTTTCTCGCTATTTACTATTTTATTCTCATTTATTCGTATATTTCTATATACAACAATAAACAGCAATTTTTATATTTCTTTTAAAAAAGATATGTGAAATGTACAAACGTCTTGGATATAGAAGAACAAAGATGCTTATACGCTATACGATGAGAAAATTACAACAAAATTCTGATCAAAGAACACTTTTTTCGCTCTGCAATTTTGCATGGATACACTTACCGTAAGGCGACGCGATACGAATATGGTACAGATCTCCTCCCCCCTCCACCCTCCTTTTTTTGTCCTCGCATGTTATCAATTTGGTCAAATATGCGGGTCACACATCCACATGCGCATTTTGTATACGCAGCGAGAAAAGAACGAATGAAAAAAATTTTATAGATAGGGTTGAGGGGGAGAGGTGGTGAATAAAAAATAGCTTATCGTCTTATCACCTCGATGTGTAATATTACAGTCTTGAAATAACTAATTTATCTGCAATCATTGTTGTCAGACACTGGGTAAATGTTGATATTTCGAAGCTTTATGTAATTTTTTTTATCACATGCTAACGTGTTCTGATGAACGGTTACCTACTTAAATTCTAATTATACATGCAGATTATGTCATGAAAATAATTACGGTTATTTTAACGCTGCAGTTGTATAATGTAAAATGCAGCCGTCAAAAGCTTTCTTTCTTTTTTATGCTCTTTTTTTTTTTTATTTTTGTATTTTGTCTACTTTTGACGTTTTGAGGAGAAACCTTAAATCATTGGAAGGAAATCCAGTTGGCAAGTTCGCATGCAATTAATCGTTGAACGTATATTATTAGGATGGGAAAAGAAGACCAACTATAAGCATTTCGTATTCCTGGATGTAGGCACGTGTCTTATCATATCGGTGGTAAAAAATAAGTTTCATTTATTTATTTATTTTTTTTTGATTATACACACCGAAACGAAAATCATTATATTTCACGTTTAACAGTTATGATCATTAGCTGGTATAATTAATTTGTATTTCGTAGGCCTGATTAGCGCATTTTTTTTTTATGAATTTAGATTGTGTTTTTTTTTTTACATTCATTTTATTCTTTGTTAAGCTCGAAGGCCAGCTCTTCTATCATTCTATCAATTTAAGATGATGGATAATTCATTTTACACTTAAAAAATACTTCAAGTTTTTATAAATGATTTTAACGGATAAAAAAAAAAAATAAAAAAAAAAAAAACATCCTGCATTGCAGCTATGAAATTGATCGTTAAATTCTTATCTCGCTCGTGATGTCGGAAATTGCGTTAACTTTGACCTTTGCAAAGGGCTGAGGGGGAAATAAACGAGTCGTTATAGTATTAACGCGCAATTTTCCTGTTGCAATTTACTTTTTTTTATAGCCCTTCACGAACCCCAGCAGTAAACATGTTTACTGTGAAAAATGATTGTACACTTCGCATGCCTGCCTGCGTGCGCGGATAAATTTTTATGCATTATTTATAGTTGATTATTATCGAAATTATCCCTATATGTCCTTTCCTTTATACTCTATTCTCATTGTTGAGAAGAAGTGGAAAAATGAAGGATGGGTTATATGATTAAAATAGAAAACCAGGTGGAGACAATATGGTTGACATTTATATGATGCCTTTTGCCAACAGGCCGCTGGAAGGCACCAATGCAGCTATTTGATAAATCTGCAAAAGGGTGAATTCCTACTTCAAGGCGGTGCCTCGTCTTGGCTTCAAGGACTCAAATCCATACCGAGTAAACTTCAGGACCTATACGAGATCAACAAAATTCTGGCTCATCGACCTTGGCTGTTAAATAAAACTCACATAGAAGTAAGCCCCGATGATTTTATTACGATTAAATACGTTTTATTACTTTCTAAGATAAATTTGAGGGAGTCCAAGTCATAAGTTCACGACGGAATTTTCATACTTATTTTAACGATAGGGATTCTCCTCTGTTTGATTATATTTATAATCGAGTATGTAAGAAATTTATCTGTCCATGGTTGATGAACAATGTTAACCACTTACTAGACCTGCAATTAGTCTAAAAGTCTCTCTATAGCTTAACTTATTGCGGTACATGAGTAATTTAGAATAATTGCTGATTAATTTCTTGAATTCTTTAAATTGGTTAACTAATTATCCGAATGTTGACAAGGTTATTTTAATGCCACAACTGATCGTCATCTCTTTACGATCGTATACTGTGATTATTATTAGCATTATTATTATTGTTGTTCTTGTTGTTGTTATTGTTATACTGTTGTGACATTACAAGATTATTCGATGATAATATAAACTTTTTCTGTTTTCTTCTTCAAAATCGAACAAAATTTGGTTAAATATAATTGCCTTTTCTTATTCTGACTGTGAATTTTGCAGAAACTCACAAAAGGTGCTGACAATTGGTCCCTGGCTGAAGTTGTTCATGCCATAGTGTTGTTAGCCCACTTTCACTCGTTATCATCGTTCGTATTCTCATGCGGTATAAACGAGGAACTGGACAGTAGTTCGGGTCATCATTACAAGGAATGCAGCGGCAAGGATAATGGGGAAAACGTACAACCGGTTAAGGATATCAAGCTGCCGAGTAGTAGTCCGACCAAAATACCCGGAAGTACCGATAAGACTGGTGAGTGTTTGGCATTACTCCTTGTTTACTCCATGTCTATTGTCTTTGATGATTTATTATTGTACGAAAATTCATTCGCATCACTAATGGTATTTTCCGCATTCGATATTTGTGTCGCAGACAATATGCCGTCGCCTCCATCCTCGCCTAGCATACTTGGTGAACAGGAAGTTGGCGTTGAGACTCTTATGGAACGTATGAAACGTTTGTCAGAAAAATCCGAGTCTTATCAAATAACCCAGGAGGAATTGTCGAAGCGGTTTGAAACCGTTGAGTCACAGTCGGCGGAATTGACTGCCGCACCACAACGAAGCTCTGTTCTCGACTCCGACATCGGCCTTTTCATAGACGACCCGACGTTCATCTATCAAGATTTTGCCAAGGTATAACAATGACTCTTTTCACTTTGAATCGTAATGATTTTACTCTGCGATTTTGGATTTTTTCTTTCCCTTTTTTTCTTCATATTTTCTAATCTCGCGCTTATTTATGATTCGACAGCGCGGACAGCTGAACGATATACCGACGTTTCGCGTTCAGGATTATTCCTGGGACGATCACGGTTATTCATTGGTGAACCGGTTGTACAACGACGTTGGAAATCTGTTGGACGACAAATTCAAAACTGCTTACAATTTAACCTACTACACAATGGGGACTCACAGTAAAGTCGACACGTCGCGTTTTAGACGTGCGATATGGAACTACATACAGTGCATGTTTGGGATAAGGCACGATGATTACGACTATAATGAGGTCAATCAGCTGCTCGAGAGGAGTCTGAAAACTTTTATCAAAAGCGCTGTATGCTATCCGGAAAGGGTCACCAAGAGAGATTATGATCGCGTTATGAGGGAGTTCAAACATAGTGAAAAGGTAAGAAGTAACTTCAATCGGATAAAGTTTTCAGTTACACTAGTTTTACAAATTGCCAAATTGAGATGTTATATAATTTGATTTAGTATCGTCTTACTTCCACAATCCCGATTTCTGATTTGAATCGCATACTCCGATTATCGCATTTTCATACTCATCTCTGATGCAAGAAATGTTTTTCTTTCAGATTCATGTGAATCTTATGATCCTAGAAGCTCGTATGCAAGCAGAACTATTGTATGCACTTCGCGCCGTGATGCGTTACATGACCTAATACGTATCTGGAAATAGTCGACTCGGCCTACTATAATAAATGAGAGGAAAACATAACAAATTTTCACGATTCATCGAGGACAAGATGTCGTTCCTGGGATCACAATCACACCTCTGTGCTGTGCCGTGTCGTGTCGTGATGTGCTGTGCACCTATAAACACATGTAGATTACATACGTATAGAAGGATAAATTGTTCGATCGTTAAATGTTAACAAAAAGCTTCTACCGAAGATAGTGGGAAACGTCAAGCTATACAGGCTTTTGTTTAAAGAATAAGAATAAGGAGAAAATGAGGAAGCAGAAGGTGATGAACAAGGAAACCGAAGAAAACCATATAATCGTCGTCGTCGTCGATTCTCGTTAAGAATGTTGCATACGCGCGGGTACAGTTTTCAGTAAGGAAATAAAAGTTATTTCATCTGGTATTTGGCGATTTACATTGCCTTCTTGAGCCTGAATATTTATCATACCGACTTCTGCATGGATCCTTTTTATTTCTAGCTGTGACTAAGGCGAGACAAAGATTGTTGTTTCAAATATACCTGGTGAGCAGCTAATCTTGCATTATGATATAGCTGCGTTGCTGATCACTCTTTTTAAATATGTTATGCTTTTGAACTGTTCAACAGAATGAAATATATATCCTTCGTCGTGTGTGCAAGAAATGAAAGTAAATTGAAATCAAATATTCAAATTTAAGCAAAACGAGGAGAAAATGAGGGAAGATCAGCTTCAGTGCTGTCACAATTCGTTTAAATGTTTTAACGTATTTGATAATAACAATAATAATAATAATAATAATAATAATAATATTAATTTTAATGAAAATGATAAACTACGCCTCCGTTAGGGCTATAATATGTAAGATGTATTTTTAAAACGAATTTGGCGCCGATCTAACGATCAAACGTAAAGTTCCCACCCTGTTGTAGATTCTTTATTCACGACTTGAAGATAGGTCACGATTACAAATACTATTTTAGATTGATTTGAGCTACACAAATCGGACCCAATCGTTCTAATATCTAATTTTGACTGATCCCGCAAAACCGCGCTTGGACGATAGAAATCATCGTGAATTATTTTAATGTATGTACTTTTTTTATTTTTTAATTTCCATAAATTTTTATCCTCTCTCATCGTCGTCGTCGTCTTCATCGTCATTGTCACCATATTATATGAAAGAAACAAAACTTGACAACAATCAAATGCAAATAGAAATAATCAAGAAAATGTATAAAAATTATGGGATAAAAGAGTTATTGTGAATATATATTTTGCTGGGTGAGATTTATAAACAAGAGGAAAAATGGAGAACAGTCGTATAAAATCGGCAAAACTGCATCATGGTCCCAGAGCAATGATAACAGAAAATATTCAAACAGTCGGGTACACCATATTATTTTGTTGTCCAGGCCGAAGAAATGCACTGTAAATATAAAGGAATCCATTCATTTCTGACTAGAAATATAATAAATACAACCATCAAATACAATACTGATATTATGTTATACTATGTGTGAATGTAAAAATTTGATGTGAAACATGTTCAGGAGAGAAAAGAGCTGGCTGTCGTCAACCGTAATTTAGATATTGAAACACTCAAAACTACAGATTGAGTTGTTTAAATTTTATCGCCTTTTGCTACCAATAATAGAATTTAAAATTATAACGTGACCTGTAATGGTCAGACCAATCAACGAATCTTATGCCTTTGGATAATACACTCTAAGACAACGTCTCATGAATGGAAATTGAAAACCACAAATAAAAAAGATGTTGACGCGTGAATGATTTTAGGAACCACACACAAGTCTTACGAACAATAATGAGACGACTAATAATAATAGTAATAATGATAAGGTGGTTGAGGACAGTCAGCTGCTGATCCATGTAAGAAATATTATTAAAAAAAAGCGAATCAAACTTAGATTTTTTCAAGTGAAACGTGAAACGTTTAACGTGGCACAAGAATTTACGAATTATGCATCTTCATCAAAGCAGTATCCGTATACACAATACACTCTATATTAAAGTATTCGATATTGATAATTTGAACGTATATGTTTATCATTAATCGCATACAAATATATATCAATGAAACGGATGAAGGAACAAAACAAAAATCTAATGGATAAACTGATTAAGTATAATTAAAAATTGAATAAAATATATAGTATGTATAGGGTATTATCTAAGTGAGCGTCTATGTTCTAAAGTCTAATAATAAATTACGTTCGTGTGTGTTGCATTGAAAAAAAGTCTAAGGAAGAATGAAAAACATAACACGCTTCCAAATGACATTGTGTGTTGCTCCTGTCGGTCATATAATAGTAAATCACCTGATTAATGAGACGTGATCATTGAGTAAATTAACATAATTTGTTTAAATCGGGTGCATCCGTAATGATTGGTTGACAATAAATACTTGATCCTACTATCACGTTGCTGATGGAGGAATACAAAATTTTGACCAAAATTGACCAAAAATCAATATTTTAAACGATATACAACTTGACCTTTTTTTAAATATTGAAATGAAACAAATTATAATATATTCACATGAACTGATTGACTATATAAGTAAATAGGGAAATTAACATATCAAACATTAACAGAAGAAAAAGATACATCAATATTTATTACAAGGATTATATACTAATATTTTCTTTCTTGAACGTTTTCCAACATTTATATAATAATTTAAAAAGAAAGATGTACAACAAAGAGAAATGGATGGTAAATAATGGTTTGAGTCTAATCATGATATGTTCGGTGCTAACTTGCAGATGCAAAAAAAAGCAAATGTCTTAATTTACCGAACAAGTATTATAACTTGGATAATTGTCAGATAATTGTGATTACATCATTTCACTTTTTTTCCTCGAAAAAAATGTCTTTTCGTTTATTTAATAATTGGGCTGAGTTTTATGCATTTCTATCGTCATTGAAGAATTGATTTTAATTATTCTGTAACTAGTGTTTTATCGCATTAATTAACATGGATTCTCGTTATCGGAACTGTCTAAATAATGTCACAAGTTTTTTCATTATTGACGAACGACGATAATAATAACCATTTTTTTCACTAGGATTATAATAAGTTTCTTGAATTATTGTAAGGAATTGGAAAATTGTGCAAGCGTGCGTATTACTGAAAATATGATAAAATTTTACTCCATTCGAGATGTTTGGCTAAATTTGAAACACGAGTACTATAATTGTTGGTTGTTGTGCATCGTATTTTTAATAATTAGATCCACGTAGGCGAATAAACGTGTTACCACCGAACCTCCTTGCATAAATATTACTGTAAATCGTTAGAGCGAACTGAAGCGAGCCTTTCCGGCCAATTACTTGGCGGAAAGGAGATTAATGGAAAAAATGAAAGTGAAAAAATTATAACTCAACACACGTGTAGAATTTTTCTGTAAAGATAAATGAGTCAAAATTTTGTACATCTTCTATATTACACATGAGAATTTCTCCCTTCTGTTAATTTTCAAAGAATGCAACTGACTTGCCACACATGTTAAATGGCGAGAGGTGTGATAAAACCCCCATCTGTGAAAGAAAGACAAGTAAAAGTTGGACGGATACGAAGAGGAAGAAATTAAATAACTCGATCGTAGAATATGTATAACGTTTATAAGTTTTATCAACTGTAATTTATTGTAGGGCAAAAAAGTATCAATTTGTAATTTGTATAACCCACTGACTCGATGTAGTCAGCATTTTAGCCTTCTATATTTTTTTATAACAATTGATTTGCGTGACGGACTCTGAACTCTCAGGTCAAGCAGACTCCTTCAACTATAGAAATATAAAAACTTACATCATATAGTGATATGTATATATACGGTATGTGTACATACCACTATACAATATATGTATATGTATAATATAAGTATGTTTCGTAACCTAGTGAGGTGTGGGCATATGTACGTTCATTTGTGATCTATAGCTATTACGCCACCCTCGAGCCTCTGCCTTCGCTAGATATTCGTTTTAAGTATACAAAAGAAATGCCGACCTCTGGCAAAGTTTTACGCAAAATGGCAGGGCTCCAGAAAAATGAGAGAAAAAAGGACGTTTAACGTCTCGCCGATACATCGCAGACGTGGAGAAAAAACCCACCTTCGAAAGTCACAAAACATGTTATTATACGTGTCACAGCAGTGGAGTGATTGTGTGATAACTGAAAAGTAATTTGATGATCTAACCCTTCCGATTACTGTAACGATTGCACTTTATTTCCCGAAACATTGTGAATCCTGTCTGATGAGCAATGCCGCAGTTACACAGTTGCCGGTTGACATAATTTTTGACCCCTCAGATATGCATCCTTGTTAACTTTCAAGTTATAGATTACTTCGTTGTGCCCGAATCAGCACATTTTTTGTACCGCGATTTCGCGTTTCATGGCTTGGTTAAACCTTGCGGTCATAGTTTAACCTCGCCTACGATTCGTTGATGTCGCAGGACGATCCTGAATAGATTTTGATTCTAGCCTTATGTTGGAGTGGAAACAAGGAAGCAATCGGATCGGATAAGGGTTGTTATGTGATGTGATTTCTTTTATATCGTAATGAGTAATGAACTTTAAAAAATTTTATAATTTCGTATAAGTGATACGTTATTTGTCATTTATTTTGCTCCCTTAATAAATGATGTTATGTAAAAGAGAGAAAAACATATACTTAGTGTCATTTTGTTCCTGTACCACTCTACTACCCTAACTTCTTTTAATTATCCACAATGATAATACGTCTTTTTCCAGTTGAGTTCCTCAAGTTATTCGGTAACCGGAACTTGTTGGCTGTTTTCTTGCCGAAAACTTTAGCGATGTCGCTGAGCTTGATGATGCTAAGCGGAACTTTTTGATACCTGTAATACATAAGGGAAACTGCTAAGACTTATTCAGAATATATGAACTGGAATGAGATTTTGTCGCCGTTTTTGTACGATAACAAATTTTTGAAAAAGATACGTGTGTTAAAAGATTAGTATTGACCTTGTTTTATCGTAAGACTGCGAACATTTTTCGTCTTTGGTACAAACTTTCAAACCAGTGTTCATTCATAGACTATTGGTATCAAAAATCCAAAGGGGTTAACCTTGCTTTTTTTGTGGGTGAAACATCTTTTGTCGCAGAATCGACTTGTATGACCCTGACTCGACTCATTGGACTCCCAGGAACTCAGAGAGGCACCAAAAAATGCATAAATCCAACGGTGAAGAAATTGCGACACAGCGACTAGCAGCGAAAAAATGACAAACGGAGGTCTTGCATTTTTTGGCTGTACATCTTGATGTGTTGCTCGCAGCAGAATCAAACTGCAAGAAATCGTATTCTCTCGCAATATTACGTCTGATGAGTGCTCCAATGAATTGTTGATAGCATTTCCGTAACTCGTCGGAAATTTGGCAAGAAATCCAAAGGAGTTAGCCGTACTTTTTTTGCGATTTTTGGAGCCGAAAATTTCTGGTCTCCGAATTGATTTGTATGACCGTTTCTTGGCTAATTGGAACCCCAGGAACTCAAAAACCACATTAAAAAGAGCGTAGGACCAACAGCAAAGAAATGACGATGAAAATCTGCAGTTTTTTGGCTGTAACTTTTGATCCGTTGCTCGCAGCGTATTGGGACTGCGCTCGATCGATTTCTCTCGCAAAATTACGTCAGAATAGTGCCCTAAAGAATTAATTGCAGCACTTTTCAGAGTCGTCGAAATTTTCGCCAAAAATCCAGAGGGGTTAGCCTTACTTTTTTTTGCGATTTTTGGAGCCGAAAATTTCTGGTCTCCGAATTGATTTGTATGACCGTTTCTTGGCTAATTGGAACCCCAGGAACTCAAAAACCACATTAAAAAGAGCGTAGGACCAACAGCAAAGAAATGACGATGAAAATCTGCAGTTTTTTGGCTGTAACTTTTGATCCGTTGCTCGCAGCGTATTGGGACTGCGCTCGATCGATTTCTCTCGCAAAATTACGTCGGAATAGTGCCCTAAAGAAATAATTGCAGCACTTTTCAAAGTCGTCGAAATTTTCGCCAAAAATCCAAAGGGGTTAGCCTTACTTTTTTTGCGATTTTTGGAGCCGAAAATTTCTGGTCTCCGAATTGATTTGTATGACCGTTTCTTGGCTAATTGGAACCCCAGGAACTCAAAAACCACATTAAAAAGAGCGTAGGACCAACAGCAAAGAAATGACGATGAAAATCTGCAGTTTTTTGGCTGTAACTTTTGATCCGTTGCTCGCAGCGTATTGGGACTGCGCTCGATCGATTTCTCTCGCAAAATTACGTCGGAATAGTGCCCTAAAGAATTAATTGCAGCACTTTTCAAAGTCGTCGAAATTTTCGCCAAAAATCCAAAGGGGTTAGCCTTACTTTTTTTGCAATTTTTGGAGCCGAAAATTTCTGGTCTCCGAATTGATTTGTATGACCGTTTCTTGGCTAATTGGAACCCCAGGAACTCAAAAACCACATTAAAAAGAGCGTAGGACCAACAGCAAAGAAATGACGATGAAAATCTGCAGTTTTTTGGCTGTAACTTTTGATCCGTTGCTCGCTGCGTATTGGGACTGCGCTCGATCGATTTCTCTCGCAAAATTACGTCGGAATAGTGCCCTAAAGAATTAATTGCAGCACTTTTCAAAGTCGTCGAAATTTTCGCCAAAAATCCAAAGGGGTTAGCCTTACTTTTTTTGCCATTGTTGGAGCCGAAAATTTCTGGTCCCCGAATTGATTTGTATGACCGTTTCTTGGCTAATTGGAACCCCAGGAACTTAAAAACCACATTAAAAAGAGCGTAGGACCAACAGCAAAGAAATGACGATGAAAATCTGCAGTTTTTTGGCTGTAACTTTTGATCCGTTGCTCGCAGCGTATTGGGACTGCACTCGATCGATTTCTCTCGCAAAATTACGTCGGAATAGTGCCCTCAAGAATTAATTGCAGCACTTTTCAAAGTCGTCGAAATTTTCGCCAAAAATCCAAAAGGGGTTAGCCTTACTTTTTTTGCGATTTTTGGAGCCGAAAATTTCTGGTCTCCGAATTGATTTGTATGACCGTTTCTTGGCTAATTGGAACCCCAGGAACTCAAAAACCACATTAAAAAGAGCGTAGGACCAACAGCAAAGAAATGACGATGAAAATCTGCAGTTTTTTGGCTGTAACTTTTGATCCGTTGCTCGCAGCGTATTGGGACTGCGCTCGATCGATTTCTCTCGCAAAATTACGTCGGAATAGTGCCCTAAAGAATTAATTGCAGCACTTTTCAAAGTCGTCGGAATTTTCGCCAAAAATCCAAAGGGGTTAGCCTTACTTTTTTTGCGATTTTTGGAGCCGAAAATTTCTGGTCTCCGAATTGATTTGTATGACCGTTTCTTGGCTAATTGGAACCCCAGGAACTCAAAAACCACATTAAAAAGAGCGTAGGACCAACAGCAAAGAAATGACGATGAAAATCTGCAGTTTTTTGGCTGTAACTTTTGATCCGTTGCTCGCAGCGTATTGGGACTGCGCTCGATCGATTTCTCTCGCAAAACTACGTCGGAATAGTGCCCTAAAGAATTAATTGCAGCACTTTTCAAAGTCGTCGAAATTTTCGCCAAAAATCCAAAGGGGTTAGCCTTACTTTTTTTGCGATTTTTGGAGCCGAAAATTTCTGGTCTCCGAATTGATTTGTATGACCGTTTCTTGGCTAATTGGAACCCCAGGAACTCAAAAACCACATTAAAAAGAGCGTAGGACCAACAGCAAAGAAATGACGATGAAAATCTGCAGTTTTTTGGCTGTAACTTTTGATCCGTTGCTCGCAGCGTATTGGGACTGCGCTCGATCGATTTCTCTCGCAAAATTACGTCGGAATAGTGCCCCAAAGAATTAATTGCAGCACTTTTCAAAGTCGTCGAAATTTTCGCCAAAAATCCAAAGGGGTTAGCCTTACTTTTTTTGCGATTTTTGGAGCCGAAAATTTCTGGTCTCCGAATTGATTTGTATGACCGTTTCTAGGCTAACTGGAACCCCAGGAACTCAAAAACCACATTAAAAAGAGCGTAGGACCAACAGCAAAGAAATGACGATGAAAATCTGCAGTTTTTTGGCTGTAACTTTTGATCCGTTGCTCGCAGCGTATTGGGACTGCGCTCGATCGATTTCTCTCGCAAAATTACGTCAGAATAGTGCCCTAAAGAATTAATTGCAGCACTTTTCAGAGTCGTCGAAATTTTCGCCAAAAATCCAGAGGGGTTAGCCTTACTTTTTTTTGCGATTTTTGGAGCCGAAAATTTCTGGTCTCCGAATTGATTTGTATGACCGTTTCTTGGCTAATTGGAACCCCAGGAACTCAAAAACCACATTAAAAAGAGCGTAGGACCAACAGCAAAGAAATGACGATGAAAATCTGCAGTTTTTTGGCTGTAACTTTTGATCCGTTGCTCGCAGCGTATTGGGACTGCGCTCGATCGATTTCTCTCGCAAAATTACGTCGGAATAGTGCCCTAAAGAATTAATTGCAGCACTTTTCAAAGTCGTCGAAATTTTCGCCAAAAATCCAAAGGGGTTAGCCTTACTTTTTTTGCGATTTTTGGAGCCGAAAATTTCTGGTCTCCGAATTGATTTGTATGACCGTTTCTTGGCTAATTGGAACCCCAGGAACTCAAAAACCACATTAAAAAGAGCGTAGGACCAACAGCAAAGAAATGACGATGAAAATCTGCAGTTTTTTGGCTGTAACTTTTGATCCGTTGCTCGCAGCGTATTGGGACTGCGCTCGATCGATTTCTCTCGCAAAATTACGTCGGAATAGTGCCCTAAAGAATTAATTGCAGCACTTTTCAAAGTCGTCGAAATTTTCGCCAAAAATCCAAAGGGGTTAGCCTTACTTTTTTTGCAATTTTTGGAGCCGAAAATTTCTGGTCTCCGAATTGATTTGTATGACCGTTTCTTGGCTAATTGGAACCCCAGGAACTCAAAAACCACATTAAAAAGAGCGTAGGACCAACAGCAAAGAAATGACGATGAAAATCTGCAGTTTTTTGGCTGTAACTTTTGATCCGTTGCTCGCTGCGTATTGGGACTGCGCTCGATCGATTTCTCTCGCAAAATTACGTCGGAATAGTGCCCTAAAGAATTAATTGCAGCACTTTTCAAAGTCGTCGAAATTTTCGCCAAAAATCCAAAGGGGTTAGCCTTACTTTTTTTGCCATTTTTGGAGCCGAAAATTTCTGGTCCCCGAATTGATTTGTATGACCGTTTCTTGGCTAATTGGAACCCCAGGAACTTGAAAACCACATTAAAAAGAGCGTAGGACCAACAGCAAAGAAATGACGATGAAAATCTGCAGTTTTTTGGCTGTAACTTTTGATCCGTTGCTCGCAGCGTATTGGGACTGCACTCGATCGATTTCTCTCGCAAAATTACGTCGGAATAGTGCCCTCAAGAATTAATTGCAGCACTTTTCAAAGTCGTCGAAATTTTCGCCAAAAATCCAAAGGGGTTAGCCTTACTTTTTTTGCGATTTTTGGAGCCGAAAATTTCTGGTCTCCGAATTGATTTGTATGACCGTTTCTTGGCTAATTGGAACCCCAGGAACTCAAAAACCACATTAAAAATAGCGTAGGACCAACAGCAAAGAAATGACGATGAAAATCTGCAGTTTTTTGGCTGTAACTTTTGATCCGTTGCTCGCAGCGTATTGGGACTGCGCTCGATCGATTTCTCTCGCAAAATTACGTCGGAATAGTGCCCTAAAGAATTAATTGCAGCACTTTTCAAAGTCGTCGAAATTTTCGCCAAAAATCCAAAGGGGTTAGCCTTACTTTTTTTGCGATTTTTGGAGCCGAAAATTTCTGGTCTCCGAATTGATTTGTATGACCGTTTCTTGGCTAATTGGAACCCCAGGAACTCAAAAACCACATTAAAAAGAGCGTAGGACCAACAGCAAAGAAATGACGATGAAAATCTGCAGTTTTTTGGCTGTAACTTTTGATCCGTTGCTCGCAGCGTATTGGGACTGCGCTCGATCGATTTCTCTCGCAAAACTACGTCGGAATAGTGCCCTAAAGAATTAATTGCAGCACTTTTCAAAGTCGTCGAAATTTTCGCCAAAAATCCAAAGGGGTTAGCCTTACTTTTTTTGCGATTTTTGGAGCCGAAAATTTCTGGTCTCCGAATTGATTTGTATGACCGTTTCTTGGCTAATTGGAACCCCAGGAACTCAAAAACCACATTAAAAAGAGCGTAGGACCAACAGCAAAGAAATGACGATGAAAATCTGCAGTTTTTTGGCTGTAACTTTTGATCCGTTGCTCGCAGCGTATTGGGACTGCGCTCGATCGATTTCTCTCGCAAAATTACGTCGGAATAGTGCCCCAAAGAATTAATTGCAGCACTTTTCAAAGTCGTCGAAATTTTCGCCAAAAATCCAAAGGGGTTAGCCTTACTTTTTTTGCGATTTTTGGAGCCGAAAATTTCTGGTCTTCGAATTGATTTGTATGACCGTTTCTTGGCTAATTGGAACCCCAGGAACTCAAAAACCACATTAAAAAGAGCGTAGGACCAACAGCAAAGAAATGACGATAAAAATCTGCAGTTTTTTGGCTGTAACTTTTGATCCGTTGCTCGCAGCGTATTGGGACTGCACTCGATCGATTTCTCTCGCAAAATTACGTCGGAATAGTGCCCTCAAGAATTAATTGCAGCACTTTTCAAAGTCGTCGAAATTTTCGCCAAAAATCCAAAGGGGTTAGCCTTACTTTTTTTGCGATTTTTGGAGCCGAAAATTTCTGGTCTCCGAATTGATTTGTATGACCGTTTCTTGGCTAATTGGAACCCCAGGAACTCAAAAACCACATTAAAAATAGCGTAGGACCAACAGCAAAGAAATGACGATGAAAATCTGCAGTTTTTTGGCTGTAACTTTTGATCCGTTGCTCGCAGCGTATTGGGACTGCGCTCGATCGATTTCTCTCGCAAAATTACGTCGGAATAGTGCCCTAAAGAATTAATTGCAGCACTTTTCAAAGTCGTCGAAATTTTCGCCAAAAATCCAAAGGGGTTAGCCTTACTTTTTTTGCGATTTTTGGAGCCGAAAATTTCTGGTCTCCGAATTGATTTGTATGACCGTTTCTTGGCTAATTGGAACCCCAGGAACTCAAAAACCACATTAAAAAGAGCGTAGGACCAACAGCAAAGAAATGACGATGAAAATCTGCAGTTTTTTGGCTGTAACTTTTGATCCGTTGCTCGCAGCGTATTGGGACTGCGCTCGATCGATTTCTCTCGCAAAACTACGTCGGAATAGTGCCCTAAAGAATTAATTGCAGCACTTTTCAAAGTCGTCGAAATTTTCGCCAAAAATCCAAAGGGGTTAGCCTTACTTTTTTTGCGATTTTTGGAGCCGAAAATTTCTGGTCTCCGAATTGATTTGTATGACCGTTTCTTGGCTAATTGGAACCCCAGGAACTCAAAAACCACATTAAAAAGAGCGTAGGACCAACAGCAAAGAAATGACGATGAAAATCTGCAGTTTTTTGGCTGTAACTTTTGATCCGTTGCTCGCAGCGTATTGGGACTGCGCTCGATCGATTTCTCTCGCAAAATTACGTCGGAATAGTGCCCCAAAGAATTAATTGCAGCACTTTTCAAAGTCGTCGAAATTTTCGCCAAAAATCCAAAGGGGTTAGCCTTACTTTTTTTGCGATTTTTGGAGCCGAAAATTTCTGGTCTTCGAATTGATTTGTATGACCGTTTCTTGGCTAATTGGAACCCCAGGAACTCAAAAACCACATTAAAAAGAGCGTAGGACCAACAGCAAAGAAATGACGATAAAAATCTGCAGTTTTTTGGCTGTAACTTTTGATCCGTTGCTCGCAGCGTATTGGGACTGCGCTCGATCGATTTCTCTCGCAAAATTTCGTCGGAATAGTGCCCTTAAGAATTAATTGCAGCACTTTTCAGAGTCGTCGAAATTTTCGCCAAAAATCCAAAGGGGTTAGCCTTACTTTTTTTGCAATTTTTGGAGCCGAAAATTTCTGGTCTCCGAATTGATTTGTATGACCGTTTCTTGGCTAATTGGAACCCCAGGGACTCAAAAACCACATTAAAAAGAGCGTAGGACCAACAGCAAAGAAATGACGATGAAAGTATGCAGTTTTTTGGCTGTAACTTTTGATCCGTTGCTCGCAGCGTATTGGGACTGCGCTCGATCGGTTTCTCTCGCAAAATTACGTCGGAATAGTGCCCTAAAGAATTAATTGCAGCACTTTTCAAAGTCGTCGAAATTTTCGCTAAAAATCCAAAGGGGTTAGCCTTACTTTTTTTGCGATTTTTGGAGCCGAAAATTTCTGGTCTCCGAATTGATTTGTATGACCGTTTCTTGGCTAATTGGAACCCCAGGAACTCAAAAACCACATTAAAAAGAGCGTAGGACCAACAGCAAAGAAATGACGATGAAAATCTGCAGTTTTTTGGCTGTAACTTTTGATCCGTTGCTCGCAGCGTATTGGGACTGCGCTCGATCGATTTCTCTCGCAAAATTACGTCGGAATAGTGCCCTCAAGAATTAATTGCAGCACTTTTCAAAGTCGTCGAAATTTTCGCCAAAAATCCTAAGGGGTTAGCCTTACTTTTTTTGCGATTTTTGGAGCCGAAAATTTCTGGTCTCCGAATTGATTTGTATGACCGTTTCTTGGCTAATTGAAACCCCAGGAACTCAAAAACCACATTAAAAAGAGCGTAGGACCAACAGCAAAGAAATGACGATGAAAATCTGCAGTTTTTTGGCTGTAACTTTTGATCCGTTGCTCGCAGCGTATTGGGACTGCGCTCGATCGATTTCTCTCGCAAAATTACGTCGGTATAGTGCCCCAAAGAATTAATTGCAGCACTTTTCAAAGTCGTCGAAATTTTCGCCAAAAATCCAAAGGGGTTAGCCTTACTTTTTTTGCGATTTTTGGAGCCGAAAATTTCTGGTCTTCGAATTGATTTGTATGACCGTTTCTTGGCTAATTGGAACCCCAGGAACTCAAAAACCACATTAAAAAGAGCGTAGGACCAACAGCAAAGAAATGACGATGAAAATCTGCAGTTTTTTGGCTGTAACTTTTGATCCGTTGCTCGCAGCGTATTGGGACTGCGCTCGATCGATTTCTCTCGCAAAATTACGTCGGAATAGTGCCCTAAAGAATTAATTGCAGCACTTTTCAAAGTCGTCGAAATTTTCGCCAAAAATCCAAAGGGGTTAGCTTTACTTTCTTTGCGATTTTTGGAGCCGAAAATTTCTGGTCTTCGAATTGATTTGTATGACCGTTTCTTGGCTGATTGGAACCCCAGGAACTCAAAAACCACATTAAAAAGAGCGTAGGACCAACAGCAAAGAAATGACGATAAAAATCTGCAGTTTTTTGGCTGTAACTTTTGATCCGTTGCTCGCAGCGTATTGGGACTGCGCTCGATCGATTTCTCTCGCAAAATTACGTCGGAATAGTGCCCTAAAGAATTAATTGCAGCACTTTTGAATGTCGTCGAAATTTTCGCCAAAAATCCAAAGGGGTTAGCCTTACTTTTTTTTGCGATTTTTGGAGCCGAAAATTTCTGGTCTCCGAATTGATTTGTATGACCGTTTCTTGGCTAATTGGAACCCCAGGAACTCAAAAACCACATTAAAAAGAGCGTAGGACCAACAGCAAAGAAATGACGATGAAAATCTGCAGTTTTTTGGCTGTAACTTTTGATCCGTTGCTCGCAGCGTATTGGGACTGCGCTCGATCGATTTCTCTCGCAAAATTACGTCGGAATAGTGCCCTAAAGAATTAATTGCAGCACTTTTCAAAGTCGTCGAAATTTTCGCCAAAAATCCAAAGGGGTTAGCCTTACTTTTTTTGCGATTTTTGGAGCCGAAAATTTCTGGTCTCCGAATGGATTTGTATGACCGTTTCTTGGCTAATTGGAACCCCAGGAACTCAAAAACCACATTAAAAAGAGCGTAGGACCAACAGCAAAGAAATGACGATGAAAATCTGCAGTTTTTTGGCTGTAACTTTTGATCCGTTGCTCGCAGCGTATTGGGACTGCGCTCGATCGATTTCTCTCGCAAAATTACGTCGGAATAGTGCCCTAAAGAATTAATTGCAGCACTTTTTAAAGTCGTCGAAATTTTCGCCAAAAATCCAAAGGGGTTAGCCTTACTTTTTTTGCGATTTTTGGAGCCGAAAATTTCTGGTCTCGGAATTGATTTGTATGACCGTTCCTTGGCTAATTGGAACCCCAGGAACTCAAAAACCACATTAAAAAGAGCGTAGGACCAACAGCAAAGAAATGACGATGAAAATCTGCAGTTTTTTGGCTGTAACTTTTAATCCGTTGCTCGCAGCGTATTGGGACTGCGCTCGATCGATTTCTCTCGCAAAATCACGTCGGAATAGAGCCCTAAAGAATTAATTGCAGCACTTTTCAAAGTCGTCGAAATTTTTGCCAAAAATCCAAAGGGGTTAGCCTTACTTTTTTTGCGATTTTTGGAGCCGGAAATTTCTGGTCTCCGAATTGATTTGTATGACCGTTTCTTGGCTAATTGGAACCCCAGGAACTCAAAAACCACATTGAAAAGAGCGTAGGACCAACAGCAAAGAAATGACGATGAAAATCTGCAGTTTTTTGGCTGTAACTTTTGATCCGTTGCTCGCAGCGTATTGGGACTGCGCTCGATCGATTTCTCTCGCAAAATTACGTCGGAATAGTGCCCCAAAGAATTAATTGCAGCACTTTTCAAAGTCGTCGAAATTTTTGCCAAAAATCCAAAGGGGTTAGCCTTACTTTTTTTGCGATTTTTGGAGCCGAAAATTTCTGGTCTCCGAATGGATTTGTATGACCGTTTCTTGGCTAATTGGAACCCCAGGAACTCAAAAACCACATTAAAAAGAGCGTAGGACCAACAGCAAAGAAATGACGATGAAAGTATGCAGTTTTTTGGCTGTAACTTTTGATCCGTTGCTCGCAGCGTATTGGGACTGCGCTCGATCGATTTCTCTCGCAAAATTACGTCGGAATAGTGCCCTAAAGAATTAATTGCAGCACTTTTCAAAGTCGTCGAAATTTTCGCCAAAAATCCAAAGGGGTTAGCCTTACTTTTTTTGCGATTTTCGGAGCCGAAAATTTCTGGTCTCCGAATTGATTTGTATGACCGTTTCTTGGCTAATTGGAACCCCAGGAACTCAAAAACCACATTAAAAAGAGCGTAGGACCAACAGCAAAGAAATGACGATGAAAATCTGCAGTTTTTTGGCTGTAACTTTTGATCCGTTGCTCGCGGCGTATTGGGACTGCGCTCGATCGATTTCTCTCGCAAAATTACATCGGAATAGTGCCCTAAAGAATTAATTGCAGCACTTTTCAAAGTCGTCGAAATTTTCGCCAAAAATCCAAAGGGGTTAGCCTTACTTTTTTTGCGATTTTTGGAGCCGAAAATTTCTGGTCTCCGAATTGATTTGTATGACCGTTTCTTGGCTAATTGGAACCCCAGGAACTCAAAAACCACATTAAAAAGAGCGTAGGACCAACAGCAAAGAAATGACGATGAAAATCTGCAGTTTTTTGGCTGTAACTTTTGATCCGATGCTCGCAGCGTATTGGGACTGCGCTCGATCGATTTCTCTCGCAAAATTACGTCGGAATAGTGCCCTAAAGAATTAATTGCAGCACTTTTCAAAGTCGTCGAAATTTCCGCCAAAAATCCAAAGGGGTTAGCCTTACTTTTTTTGCGATTTTTGGAGCCGAAAATTTCTGGTCTCCGAATTGATTTGTATGACCGTTTCTTGGCTAATTGGAACCCCAGGAACTCAAAAACCACATTAAAAAGAGCGTAGGACCAACAGCAAAGAAATGACGATGAAAATCTGCAGTTTTTTGGCTGTAACTTTTGATCCGTTGCTCGCAGCGTATTGGGACTGCGCTCGATCGATTTCTCTCGCAAAATTACGTCGGTATAGTGCCCCAAAGAATTAATTGCAGCACTTTTCAAAGTCGTCGAAATTTTCGCCAAAAATCCAAAGGGGTTAGCCTTACTTTTTTTGCGATTTTTGGAGCCGAAAATTTCTGGTCTTCGAATTGATTTGTATGACCGTTTCTTGGCTAATTGGAACCCCAGGAACTCAAAAACCACATTAAAAAGAGCGTAGGACCAACAGCAAAGAAATGACGATGAAAATCTGCAGTTTTTTGGCTGTAACTTTTGATCCGTTGCTCGCAGCGTATTGGGACTGCGCTCGATCGATTTCTCTCGCAAAATTACGTCGGAATAGTGCCCTAAAGAATTAATTGCAGCACTTTTCAAAGTCGTCGAAATTTTCGCCAAAAATCCAAAGGGGTTAGCCTTACTTTCTTTGCGATTTTTGGAGCCGAAAATTTCTGGTCTTCGAATTGATTTGTATGACCGTTTCTTGGCTGATTGGAACCCCAGGAACTCAAAAACCACATTAAAAAGAGCGTAGGACCAACAGCAAAGAAATGACGATAAAAATCTGCAGTTTTTTGGCTGTAACTTTTGATCCGTTGCTCGCAGCGTATTGGGACTGCGCTCGATCGATTTCTCTCGCAAAATTACGTCGGAATAGTGCCCTAAAGAATTAATTGCAGCACTTTTGAATGTCGTCGAAATTTTCGCCAAAAATCCAAAGGGGTTAGCCTTACTTTTTTTTGCGATTTTTGGAGCCGAAAATTTCTGGTCTCCGAATTGATTTGTATGACCGTTTCTTGGCTAATTGGAACCCCAGGAACTCAAAAACCACATTAAAAAGAGCGTAGGACCAACAGCAAAGAAATGACGATGAAAATCTGCAGTTTTTTGGCTGTAACTTTTGATCCGTTGCTCGCAGCGTATTGGGACTGCGCTCGATCGATTTCTCTCGCAAAATTACGTCGGAATAGTGCCCTAAAGAATTAATTGCAGCACTTTTCAAAGTCGTCGAAATTTTCGCCAAAAATCCAAAGGGGTTAGCCTTACTTTTTTTGCGATTTTTGGAGCCGAAAATTTCTGGTCTCCGAATGGATTTGTATGACCGTTTCTTGGCTAATTGGAACCCCAGGAACTCAAAAACCACATTAAAAAGAGCGTAGGACCAACAGCAAAGAAATGACGATGAAAATCTGCAGTTTTTTGGCTGTAACTTTTGATCCGTTGCTCGCAGCGTATTGGGACTGCGCTCGATCGATTTCTCTCGCAAAATTACGTCGGAATAGTGCCCTAAAGAATTAATTGCAGCACTTTTTAAAGTCGTCGAAATTTTCGCCAAAAATCCAAAGGGGTTAGCCTTACTTTTTTTGCGATTTTTGGAGCCGAAAATTTCTGGTCTCGGAATTGATTTGTATGACCGTTCCTTGGCTAATTGGAACCCCAGGAACTCAAAAACCACATTAAAAAGAGCGTAGGACCAACAGCAAAGAAATGACGATGAAAATCTGCAGTTTTTTGGCTGTAACTTTTAATCCGTTGCTCGCAGCGTATTGGGACTGCGCTCGATCGATTTCTCTCGCAAAATCACGTCGGAATAGTGCCCTAAAGAATTAATTGCAGCACTTTTCAAAGTCGTCGAAATTTTTGCCAAAAATCCAAAGGGGTTAGCCTTACTTTTTTTGCGATTTTTGGAGCCGGAAATTTCTGGTCTCCGAATTGATTTGTATGACCGTTTCTTGGCTAATTGGAACCCCAGGAACTCAAAAACCACATTGAAAAGAGCGTAGGACCAACAGCAAAGAAATGACGATGAAAATCTGCAGTTTTTTGGCTGTAACTTTTGATCCGTTGCTCGCAGCGTATTGGGACTGCGCTCGATCGATTTCTCTCGCAAAATTACGTCGGAATAGTGCCCCAAAGAATTAATTGCAGCACTTTTCAAAGTCGTCGAAATTTTTGCCAAAAATCCAAAGGGGTTAGCCTTACTTTTTTTGCGATTTTTGGAGCCGAAAATTTCTGGTCTCCGAATGGATTTGTATGACCGTTTCTTGGCTAATTGGAACCCCAGGAACTCAAAAACCACATTAAAAAGAGCGTAGGACCAACAGCAAAGAAATGACGATGAAAGTATGCAGTTTTTTGGCTGTAACTTTTGATCCGTTGCTCGCAGCGTATTGGGACTGCGCTCGATCGATTTCTCTCGCAAAATTACGTCGGAATAGTGCCCTAAAGAATTAATTGCAGCACTTTTCAAAGTCGTCGAAATTTTCGCCAAAAATCCAAAGGGGTTAGCCTTACTTTTTTTGCGATTTTCGGAGCCGAAAATTTCTGGTCTCCGAATTGATTTGTATGACCGTTTCTTGGCTAATTGGAACCCCAGGAACTCAAAAACCACATTAAAAAGAGCGTAGGACCAACAGCAAAGAAATGACGATGAAAATCTGCAGTTTTTTGGCTGTAACTTTTGATCCGTTGCTCGCGGCGTATTGGGACTGCGCTCGATCGATTTCTCTCGCAAAATTACATCGGAATAGTGCCCTAAAGAATTAATTGCAGCACTTTTCAAAGTCGTCGAAATTTTCGCCAAAAATCCAAAGGGGTTAGCCTTACTTTTTTTGCGATTTTTGGAGCCGAAAATTTCTGGTCTCCGAATTGATTTGTATGACCGTTTCTTGGCTAATTGGAACCCCAGGAACTCAAAAACCACATTAAAAAGAGCGTAGGACCAACAGCAAAGAAATGACGATGAAAATCTGCAGTTTTTTGGCTGTAACTTTTGATCCGATGCTCGCAGCGTATTGGGACTGCGCTCGATCGATTTCTCTCGCAAAATTACGTCGGAATAGTGCCCTAAAGAATTAATTGCAGCACTTTTCAAAGTCGTCGAAATTTCCGCCAAAAATCCAAAGGGGTTAGCCTTACTTTTTTTGCGATTTTTGGAGCCGAAAATTTCTGGTCTCCGAATTGATTTGTATGACCGTTTCTTGGCTAATTGGAACCCCAGGAACTCAAAAACCACATTAAAAAGAGCGTAGGACCAACAGCAAAGAAATGACGATGAAAATCTGCAGTTTTTTGGCTGTAACTTTTGATCCGTTGCTCGCAGCGTATTGGGACTGCGCTCGATCGATTTCTCTCGCAAAATTACGTCGGAATAGTGCCCTAAAGGAATAATTGCAGCACTTTCCAAAGTCGTCGAAATTTTCGCCAAAAATCCAAAGGGGTTAGCCTTATTTTTTTTGCGATTTTTGGAGCCGAAAATTTCTGGTCTCCGAATTGATTTGTATGACCGTTTCTTGGCTAATTGGAACCCCAGGAACTTAAAAACCACATTAAAAAGAGCGTAGGACCAACAGCAAAGAAATGACGATGAAAATCTGCAGTTTTTTGGCTGTAACTTTTGATCCGATGCTCGCAGCGTATTGGGACTGCGCTCGATCGATTTCTCTCGCAAAATTACGTCGGAATAGTGCCCTAAAGAAATAATTGCAGCACTTTTCAAAGTCGTCGAAATTTTCGCCAAAAATCCAAAGGGGATAGCCTTACTTTTTTTGCGATTTTTGGAGCCGAAAATTTCTGGTCTCCGAATTGATTTGTATGACCGTTTCTTGGCTAATTGGAACCCCAGGAACTCAAAAACCACATTAAAAAGAGCGTAGGACCAACAGCAAAGAAATGACGATGAAAATCTGCAGTTTTTTGGCTGTAACTTTTGATCCGTTGCTCGCAGCGTATTGGGACTGCGCTCGATCGATTTCTCTCGCAAAATTACGTCGGAATAGTGCCCTAAAGAATTAATTGCAGCACTTTTCAGAGTCGTCGAAATTTTCGCCAAAAATCCAAAGGGGTTAGCCTTACTTTTTTTGCGATTTTTGGAGCCGAAAATTTCTGGTCTCCGAATGGATTTGTATGACCGTTTCTTGGCTAATTGGAACCCCAGGAACTCAAAAACCACATTAAAAAGAGCGTAGGACCAACAGCAAAGAAATGACGATGAAAATCTGCAGTTTTTTGGCTGTAACTTTTAATCCGTTGCTCGCAGCGTATTGGGACTGCGCTCGATCGATTTCTCTCGCAAAATCACGTCGGAATAGTGCCCTAAAGAATTAATTGCAGCACTTTTCAAAGTCGTCGAAATTTTTGCCAAAAATCCAAAGGGGTTAGCCTTACTTTTTTTGCGATTTTTGGAGCCGGAAATTTCTGGTCTCCGAATTGATTTGTATGACCGTTTCTTGGCTAATTGGAACCCCAGGAACTCAAAAACCACATTGAAAAGAGCGTAGGACCAACAGCAAAGAAATGACGATGAAAATCTGCAGTTTTTTGGCTGTAACTTTTGATCCGTTGCTCGCAGCGTATTGGGACTGCGCTCGATCGATTTCTCTCGCAAAATTACGTCGGAATAGTGCCCCAAAGAATTAATTGCAGCACTTTTCAAAGTCGTCGAAATTTTTGCCAAAAATCCAAAGGGGTTAGCCTTACTTTTTTTGCGATTTTTGGAGCCGAAAATTTCTGGTCTCCGAATGGATTTGTATGACCGTTTCTTGGCTAATTGGAACCCCAGGAACTCAAAAACCACATTAAAAAGAGCGTAGGACCAACAGCAAAGAAATGACGATGAAAGTATGCAGTTTTTTGGCTGTAACTTTTGATCCGTTGCTCGCAGCGTATTGGGACTGCGCTCGATCGATTTCTCTCGCAAAATTACGTCGGAATAGTGCCCTAAAGAATTAATTGCAGCACTTTTCAAAGTCGTCGAAATTTTCGCCAAAAATCCAAAGGGGTTAGCCTTACTTTTTTTGCGATATTTGGAGCCGAAAATTTCTGGTCTCCGAATTGATTTGTATGACCGTTTCTTGGCTAATTGGAACCCCAGGAACTCAAAAACCACATTAAAAAGAGCGTAGGACCAACAGCAAAGAAATGACGATGAAAATCTGCAGTTTTTTGGCTGTAACTTTTAATCCGTTGCTCGCAGCGTATTGGGACTGCGCTCGATCGATTTCTCTCGCAAAATCACGTCGGAATAGTGCCCTAAAGAATTAATTGCAGCACTTTTCAAAGTCGTCGAAATTTTTGCCAAAAATCCAAAGGGGTTAGCCTTACTTTTTTTGCGATTTTTGGAGCCGGAAATTTCTGGTCTCCGAATTGATTTGTATGACCGTTTCTTGGCTAATTGGAACCCCAGGAACTCAAAAACCACATTGAAAAGAGCGTAGGACCAACAGCAAAGAAATGACGATGAAAATCTGCAGTTTTTTGGCTGTAACTTTTGATCCGTTGCTCGCAGCGTATTGGGACTGCGCTCGATCGATTTCTCTCGCAAAATTACGTCGGAATAGTGCCCCAAAGAATTAATTGCAGCACTTTTCAAAGTCGTCGAAATTTTTGCCAAAAATCCAAAGGGGTTAGCCTTACTTTTTTTGCGATTTTTGGAGCCGAAAATTTCTGGTCTCCGAATGGATTTGTATGACCGTTTCTTGGCTAATTGGAACCCCAGGAACTCAAAAACCACATTAAAAAGAGCGTAGGACCAACAGCAAAGAAATGACGATGAAAGTATGCAGTTTTTTGGCTGTAACTTTTGATCCGTTGCTCGCAGCGTATTGGGACTGCGCTCGATCGATTTCTCTCGCAAAATTACGTCGGAATAGTGCCCTAAAGAATTAATTGCAGCACTTTTCAAAGTCGTCGAAATTTTCGCCAAAAATCCAAAGGGGTTAGCCTTACTTTTTTTGCGATTTTCGGAGCCGAAAATTTCTGGTCTCCGAATTGATTTGTATGACCGTTTCTTGGCTAATTGGAACCCCAGGAACTCAAAAACCACATTAAAAAGAGCGTAGGACCAACAGCAAAGAAATGACGATGAAAATCTGCAGTTTTTTGGCTGTAACTTTTGATCCGTTGCTCGCGGCGTATTGGGACTGCGCTCGATCGATTTCTCTCGCAAAATTACATCGGAATAGTGCCCTAAAGAATTAATTGCAGCACTTTTCAAAGTCGTCGAAATTTTCGCCAAAAATCCAAAGGGGTTAGCCTTACTTTTTTTGCGATTTTTGGAGCCGAAAATTTCTGGTCTCCGAATTGATTTGTATGACCGTTTCTTGGCTAATTGGAACCCCAGGAACTCAAAAACCACATTAAAAAGAGCGTAGGACCAACAGCAAAGAAATGACGATGAAAATCTGCAGTTTTTTGGCTGTAACTTTTGATCCGATGCTCGCAGCGTATTGGGACTGCGCTCGATCGATTTCTCTCGCAAAATTACGTCGGAATAGTGCCCTAAAGAATTAATTGCAGCACTTTTCAAAGTCGTCGAAATTTCCGCCAAAAATCCAAAGGGGTTAGCCTTACTTTTTTTGCGATTTTTGGAGCCGAAAATTTCTGGTCTCCGAATTGATTTGTATGACCGTTTCTTGGCTAATTGGAACCCCAGGAACTCAAAAACCACATTAAAAAGAGCGTAGGACCAACAGCAAAGAAATGACGATGAAAATCTGCAGTTTTTTGGCTGTAACTTTTGATCCGTTGCTCGCAGCGTATTGGGACTGCGCTCGATCGATTTCTCTCGCAAAATTACGTCGGAATAGTGCCCTAAAGGAATAATTGCAGCACTTTCCAAAGTCGTCGAAATTTTCGCCAAAAATCCAAAGGGGTTAGCCTTATTTTTTTTGCGATTTTTGGAGCCGAAAATTTCTGGTCTCCGAATTGATTTGTATGACCGTTTCTTGGCTAATTGGAACCCCAGGAACTTAAAAACCACATTAAAAAGAGCGTAGGACCAACAGCAAAGAAATGACGATGAAAATCTGCAGTTTTTTGGCTGTAACTTTTGATCCGATGCTCGCAGCGTATTGGGACTGCGCTCGATCGATTTCTCTCGCAAAATTACGTCGGAATAGTGCCCTAAAGAAATAATTGCAGCACTTTTCAAAGTCGTCGAAATTTTCGCCAAAAATCCAAAGGGGATAGCCTTACTTTTTTTGCGATTTTTGGAGCCGAAAATTTCTGGTCTCCGAATTGATTTGTATGACCGTTTCTTGGCTAATTGGAACCCCAGGAACTCAAAAACCACATTAAAAAGAGCGTAGGACCAACAGCAAAGAAATGACGATGAAAATCTGCAGTTTTTTGGCTGTAACTTTTGATCCGTTGCTCGCAGCGTATTGGGACTGCGCTCGATCGATTTCTCTCGCAAAATTACGTCGGAATAGTGCCCTAAAGAATTAATTGCAGCACTTTTCAGAGTCGTCGAAATTTTCGCCAAAAATCCAAAGGGGTTAGCCTTACTTTTTTTGCGATTTTTGGAGCCGAAAATTTCTGGTCTCCGAATGGATTTGTATGACCGTTTCTTGGCTAATTGGAACCCCAGGAACTCAAAAACCACATTAAAAAGAGCGTAGGACCAACAGCAAAGAAATGACGATGAAAATCTGCAGTTTTTTGGCTGTAACTTTTAATCCGTTGCTCGCAGCGTATTGGGACTGCGCTCGATCGATTTCTCTCGCAAAATCACGTCGGAATAGTGCCCTAAAGAATTAATTGCAGCACTTTTCAAAGTCGTCGAAATTTTTGCCAAAAATCCAAAGGGGTTAGCCTTACTTTTTTTGCGATTTTTGGAGCCGGAAATTTCTGGTCTCCGAATTGATTTGTATGACCGTTTCTTGGCTAATTGGAACCCCAGGAACTCAAAAACCACATTGAAAAGAGCGTAGGACCAACAGCAAAGAAATGACGATGAAAATCTGCAGTTTTTTGGCTGTAACTTTTGATCCGTTGCTCGCAGCGTATTGGGACTGCGCTCGATCGATTTCTCTCGCAAAATTACGTCGGAATAGTGCCCCAAAGAATTAATTGCAGCACTTTTCAAAGTCGTCGAAATTTTTGCCAAAAATCCAAAGGGGTTAGCCTTACTTTTTTTGCGATTTTTGGAGCCGAAAATTTCTGGTCTCCGAATGGATTTGTATGACCGTTTCTTGGCTAATTGGAACCCCAGGAACTCAAAAACCACATTAAAAAGAGCGTAGGACCAACAGCAAAGAAATGACGATGAAAGTATGCAGTTTTTTGGCTGTAACTTTTGATCCGTTGCTCGCAGCGTATTGGGACTGCGCTCGATCGATTTCTCTCGCAAAATTACGTCGGAATAGTGCCCTAAAGAATTAATTGCAGCACTTTTCAAAGTCGTCGAAATTTTCGCCAAAAATCCAAAGGGGTTAGCCTTACTTTTTTTGCGATTTTCGGAGCCGAAAATTTCTGGTCTCCGAATTGATTTGTATGACCGTTTCTTGGCTAATTGGAACCCCAGGAACTCAAAAACCACATTAAAAAGAGCGTAGGACCAACAGCAAAGAAATGACGATGAAAATCTGCAGTTTTTTGGCTGTAACTTTTGATCCGTTGCTCGCGGCGTATTGGGACTGCGCTCGATCGATTTCTCTCGCAAAATTACATCGGAATAGTGCCCTAAAGAATTAATTGCAGCACTTTTCAAAGTCGTCGAAATTTTCGCCAAAAATCCAAAGGGGTTAGCCTTACTTTTTTTGCGATTTTTGGAGCCGAAAATTTCTGGTCTCCGAATTGATTTGTATGACCGTTTCTTGGCTAATTGGAACCCCAGGAACTCAAAAACCACATTAAAAAGAGCGTAGGACCAACAGCAAAGAAATGACGATGAAAATCTGCAGTTTTTTGGCTGTAACTTTTGATCCGATGCTCGCAGCGTATTGGGACTGCGCTCGATCGATTTCTCTCGCAAAATTACGTCGGAATAGTGCCCTAAAGAATTAATTGCAGCACTTTTCAAAGTCGTCGAAATTTCCGCCAAAAATCCAAAGGGGTTAGCCTTACTTTTTTTGCGATTTTTGGAGCCGAAAATTTCTGGTCTCCGAATTGATTTGTATGACCGTTTCTTGGCTAATTGGAACCCCAGGAACTCAAAAACCACATTAAAAAGAGCGTAGGACCAACAGCAAAGAAATGACGATGAAAATCTGCAGTTTTTTGGCTGTAACTTTTGATCCGTTGCTCGCAGCGTATTGGGACTGCGCTCGATCGATTTCTCTCGCAAAATTACGTCGGAATAGTGCCCTAAAGGAATAATTGCAGCACTTTCCAAAGTCGTCGAAATTTTCGCCAAAAATCCAAAGGGGTTAGCCTTATTTTTTTTGCGATTTTTGGAGCCGAAAATTTCTGGTCTCCGAATTGATTTGTATGACCGTTTCTTGGCTAATTGGAACCCCAGGAACTTAAAAACCACATTAAAAAGAGCGTAGGACCAACAGCAAAGAAATGACGATGAAAATCTGCAGTTTTTTGGCTGTAACTTTTGATCCGATGCTCGCAGCGTATTGGGACTGCGCTCGATCGATTTCTCTCGCAAAATTACGTCGGAATAGTGCCCTAAAGAAATAATTGCAGCACTTTTCAAAGTCGTCGAAATTTTCGCCAAAAATCCAAAGGGGATAGCCTTACTTTTTTTGCGATTTTTGGAGCCGAAAATTTCTGGTCTCCGAATTGATTTGTATGACCGTTTCTTGGCTAATTGGAACCCCAGGAACTCAAAAACCACATTAAAAAGAGCGTAGGACCAACAGCAAAGAAATGACGATGAAAATCTGCAGTTTTTTGGCTGTAACTTTTGATCCGTTGCTCGCAGCGTATTGGGACTGCGCTCGATCGATTTCTCTCGCAAAATTACGTCGGAATAGTGCCCTAAAGAATTAATTGCAGCACTTTTCAGAGTCGTCGAAATTTTCGCCAAAAATCCAAAGGGGTTAGCCTTACTTTTTTTGCGATTTTTGGAGCCGAAAATTTCTGGTCTCCGAATGGATTTGTATGACCGTTTCTTGGCTAATTGGAACCCCAGGAACTCAAAAACCACATTAAAAAGAGCGTAGGACCAACAGCAAAGAAATGACGATGAAAATCTGCAGTTTTTTGGCTGTAACTTTTGATCCGTTGCTCGCAGCGTATTGGGACTGCGCTCGATCGATTTCTCTCGCAAAATTACGTCGGAATAGTGCCCTAAAGAATTAATTGCAGCACTTTTCAAAGTCGTCGAAATTTTCGCCAAAAATCCAAAGGGGTTAGCCTTACTTTTTTTGCGATTTTTGGAGCCGAAAATTTCTGGTCTCCGAATGGATTTGTATGACCGTTTTTTTTCTAATTGGAACCCCAGGAACTCAAAAACCACATTGAAAAGAGCGTAGGACCAACAGCAAAGAAATGACGATGAAAATCTGCAGTTTTTTGGCTGTAACTTTTGATCCGTTGCTCGCAGCGTATTGGGACTGCGCTCGATCGATTTCTCTCGCAAAATTACGTCGGAATAGTGCCCCAAAGAATTAATTGCAGCACTTTTCAAAGTCGTCGAAATTTTCGCCAAAAATCCAAAGGGGTTAGCCTTACTTTTTTTGCGGTTTTTGGAGCCGAAAATTTCTGGTCTCCGAATTGATTTGTATGACCGTTTCTTGGCTAATTGGAACCCCAGGAACTCAAAAACCACATTAAAAAGAGCGTAGGACCAACAGCAAAGAAATGACGATGAAAATCTGCAGTTTTTTGGCTGTAACTTTTGATCCGTTGCTCGCAGCGTATTGGGACTGCGCTCGATCGATTTCTCTCGCAAAATTACGTCGGAATAGTGCCCTAAAGAATTAATTGCAGCACTTTTCAAAGTCGTCGAAATTTTCGCCAAAAATCCAAAGGGGTTAGCCTTACTTTTTTTGCGATTTTTGGAGCCGAAAATTTCTGGTCTCCGTATTGATTTGTATGACCGTTTCTTGGCTAATTGGAACCCCAGGAACTCAAAAACCACATTAAAAAGAGCGTAGGACCAACAGCAAAGAAATGACGATGAAAATCTGCAGTTTTTTGGCTGTAACTTTTGATCCGTTGCTCGCAGCGTATTGGGACTGCGCTCGATCGATTTCTCTCGCAAAATTACGTCGGAATAGTGCCCTAAAGAATTAATTGCAGCACTTTTCAAAGTCGTCGAAATTTTCGCCAAAAATCCAAAGGGGTTAGCCTTACTTTTTTTGCGATTTTTGGAGCCGAAAATTTCTGGTCTCCGAATTGATTTGTATGACCGTTTCTTGGCTAATTGGAACCCCAGGAACTCAAAAACCACATTAAAAAGAGCGTAGGACCAACAGCAAAGAAATGACGATGAAAATCTGCAGTTTTTTGGCTGTAACTTTTGATCCGATGCTCGCAGCGTATTGGGACTGCGCTCGATCGATTTCTCTCGCAAAATTACGTCGGAATAGTGCCCTAAGGAATTAATTGCAGCACTTTTCAAAGTCGTCGAAATTTTCGCCAAAAATCCAAAGGGGTTAGCCTTACTTTTTTTGCGATTTTTGGAGCCGAAAATTTCTGGTCTCCGAATTGATTTGTATGACCGTTTCTTGGCTAATTGGAACCCCAGGAACTCAAAAACCACATTAAAAAGAGCGTAGGACCAACAGCAAAGAAATGACGATGAAAATCTGCAGTTTTTTGGCTGTAACTTTTGATCCGATGCTCGCAGCGTATTGGGACTGCGCTCGATCGATTTCTCTCGCAAAATTACGTCGGAATAGTGCCCTAAGGAATTAATTGCAGCACTTTTCAAAGTCGTCGAAATTTTCGCCAAAAATCCAAAGGGGTTAGCCTTACTTTTTTTGCGATTTTTGGAGCCGAAAATTTCTGGTCTCCGAATTGATTTGTATGACCGTTTCTTGGCTAATTGGAACCCCAGGAACTCAAAAACCACATTAAAAAGAGCGTAGGACCAACAGCAAAGAAATGACGATGAAAATCTGCAGTTTTTTGGCTGTAACTTTTGATCCGTTGCTCGCAGCGTATTGGGACTGCGCTCGATCGATTTCTCTCGCAAAATTACGTCGGAATAGTGCCCTAAAGAATTAATTGCAGCACTTTTCAAAGTCGTCGAAATTTTCGCCAAAAATCCAAAGGGGTTAGCCTTACTTTTTTTGCGATTTTGGAGCCGAAAATTTCTGGTCTCCGAATTGATTTGTATGACCGTTTCTTGGCTAATTGGAACCCCAGGAACTCAAAAACCACATTAAAAAGAGCGTAGGACCAACAGCAAAGAAATGACGATGAAAATCTGCAGTTTTTTGGCTGTAACTTTTGATCCGATGCTCGCAGCGTATTGGGACTGCGCTCGATCGATTTCTCTCGCAAAATTACGTCGGAATAGTGCCCTAAGGAATTAATTGCAGCACTTTTCAAAGTCGTCGAAATTTTCGCCAAAAATCCAAAGGGGTTAGCCTTACTTTTTTTGCGATTTTTGGAGCCGAAAATTTCTGGTCTCCGAATTGATTTGTATGACCGTTTCTTGGCTAATTGGAACCCCAGGAACTCAAAAACCACATTAAAAAGAGCGTAGGACCAACAGCAAAGGAATGACGATGAAAATCTGCAGTTTTTTGGCTGTAACTTTTGATCCGTTGCTCGCAGCGTATTGGGACTGCGCTCGATCGATTTCTCTCGCAAAATTACGTCGGAATAGTGCCCTAAAGAATTAATTGCAGCACTTTTCAAAGTCGTCGAAATTTTCGCCAAAAATCCAAAGGGGTTAGCCTTACTTTTTTTGCGATTTTTGGAGCCGAAAATTTCTGGTCTCCGAATGGATTTGTATGACCGTTTTTTTTCTAATTGGAACCCCAGGAACTCAAAAACCACATTAAAAAGAGCGTAGGACCAACAGCAAAGAAATGACGATGAAAATCTGCAGTTTTTTGGCTGTAACTTTTGATCCGTTGCTCGCAGCGTATTGGGACTGCGCTCGATCGATTTCTCTCGCAAAATTACGTCGGAATAGTGCCCCAAAGAATTAATTGCAGCACTTTTCAAAGTCGTCGAAATTTTCGCCAAAAATCCAAAGGGGTTAGCCTTACTTTTTTTGCGGTATTTGGAGCCGAAAATTTCTGGTCTCCGAATTGATTTGTATGACCGTTTCTTGGCTAATTGGAACCCCAGGAACTCAAAAACCACATTAAAAAGAGCGTAGGACCAACAGCAAAGAAATGACGATGAAAATCTGCAGTTTTTTGGCTGTAACTTTTGATCCGTTGCTCGCAGCGTATTGGGACTGCGCTCGATCGATTTCTCTCGCAAAATTACGTCGGAATAGTGCCCTAAAGAATTAATTGCAGCACTTTTCAAAGTCGTCGAAATTTTCGCCAAAAATCCAAAGGGGTTAGCCTTACTTTTTTTGCGATTTTTGGAGCCGAAAATTTCTGGTCTCCGAATTGATTTGTATGACCGTTTCTTGGCTAATTGGAACCCCAGGAACTCAAAAACCACATTAAAAAGAGCGTAGGACCAACAGCAAAGAAATGACGATGAAAATCTGCAGTTTTTTGGCTGTAACTTTTGATCCGATGCTCGCAGCGTATTGGGACTGCGCTCGATCGATTTCTCTCGCAAAATTACGTCGGAATAGTGCCCTAAGGAATTAATTGCAGCACTTTTCAAAGTCGTCGAAATTTTCGCCAAAAATCCAAAGGGGTTAGCCTTACTTTTTTTGCGATTTTTGGAGCCGAAAATTTCTGGTCTCCGAATTGATTTGTATGACCGTTTCTTGGCTAATTGGAACCCCAGGAACTCAAAAACCACATTAAAAAGAGCGTAGGACCAACAGCAAAGAAATGACGATGAAAATCTGCAGTTTTTTGGCTGTAACTTTTGATCCGTTGCTCGCAGCGTATTGGGACTGCGCTCGATCGATTTCTCTCGCAAAATTTCGTCGGAATAGTGCCCTGAAGAATTAATTGCAGCACTTTTCAAAGTCGTCGAAATTTTCGCCAAAAATCCAAAGGGGTTAGCCTTACTTTTTTTGCGATTTTTGGAGCCGAAAATTTCTGGTCTCCGAATTGATTTGTATGACCGTTTCTTGGCAAATTGGAACCCCAGGAACTCAAAAACCACATTAAAAAGAGCGTAGGACCAACAGCAAAGAAATGACAATGAAAATCTGCAGTTTTTTGGCTGTAACTTTTGATCCGATGCTCGCAGCGTATTGGGACTGCGCTCGATCGATTTCTCTCGCAAAATTACGTCGGAATAGTGCCCTAAAGAATTAATTGCAGCACTTTTCAAAGTCGTCGAAATTTTCGCCAAAAATCCAAAGGGGTTAGCCTTACTTTTTTTGCGATTTTTGGAGCCGAAAATTTCTGGTCTCCGAATTGATTTGTATGACCGTTTCTTGGCTAATTGGAACCCCAGGAACTCAAAAACCACATTAAAAAGAGCGTAGGACCAACAGCAAAGAAATGACGATGAAAATCTGCAGTTTTTTGGCTGTAACTTTTGATCCGTTGCTCGCAGCGTATTGGGACTGCGCTCGATCGATTTCTCTCGCAAAATTACGTCGGAATAGTGCCCCAAAGAATTAATTGCAGCACTTTTCAAAGTCGTCGAAATTTTCGCCAAAAATCCAAAGGGGTTAGCCTTACTTTTTTTGCGATATTTGGAGCCGAAAATTTCTGGTCTCCGAATTGATTTGTATGACCGTTTCTTGGCTAATTGGAACCCCAGGAACTCAAAAACCACATTAAAAAGAGCGTAGGACCAACAGCAAAGAAATGACGATGAAAATCTGCAGTTTTTTGGCTGTAACTTTTGATCCGTTGCTCGCAGCGTATTGGGACTGCGCTCGATCGATTTCTCTCGCAAAATTACGTCGGAATAGTGCCCTAAAGAATTAATTGCAGCACTTTTCAAAGTCGTCGAAATTTTCGCCAAAAATCCAAAGGGGTTAGCCTTACTTTTTTTGCGATTTTTGGAGCCGAAAATTTCTGGTCTCCGAATTGATTTGTATGACCGTTTCTTGGCTAATTGGAACCCCAGGAACTCAAAAACCACATTAAAAAGAGCGTAGGACCAACAGCAAAGAAATGACGATGAAAATCTGCAGTTTTTTGGCTGTAACTTTTGATCCGATGCTCGCAGCGTATTGGGACTGCGCTCGATCGATTTCTCTCGCAAAATTTCGTCGGAATAGTGCCCTAAGGAATTAATTGCAGCACTTTTCAAAGTCGTCGAAATTTTCGCCAAAAATCCAAAGGGGTTAGCCTTACTTTTTTTGCGATTTTTGGAGCCGAAAATTTCTGGTCTCCGAATTGATTTGTATGACCGTTTCTTGGCTAATTGGAACCCCAGGAACTCAAAAACCATATTAAAAAGAGCGTAGGACCAACAGCAAAGGAATGACGATGAAAATCTGCAGTTTTTTGGCTGTAACTTTTGATCCGTTGCTCGCAGCGTATTGGGACTGCGCTCGATCGATTTCTCTCGCAAAATTACGTCGGAATAGTGCCCTAAAGAATCAATTGCAGCACTTTTCAAAGTCGTCGAAATTTTCGCCAAAAATCCAAAGGGGTCAGCCTTACTTTTTTTGCGATTTTTGGAGCCGAAAATTTCTGGTCGCCGAATTGATTTGTATGACCGTTTCTTGGCTAATTGGAACCCCAGGAACTCAAAAACCACATTAAAAAGAGCGTAGGACCAACAGCAAAGAAATGACGATGAAAATCTGCAGTTTTTTGGCTGTAACTTTTGATCCGTTGCTCGCAGCGTATTGGGACTGCGCTCGATCGATTTCTCTCGCAAAATTACGTCGGAATAGTGCCCTAAAGAATTATTTGCAGCACTTTTCAAAGTCGTCGAAATTTTCGCCAAAAATCCAAAGGGGTTAGCCTTACTTTTTTTGCGATTTTTGGAGCCGAAAATTTCTGGTCTCCGAATTGATTTGTATGACCGTTTCTTGGCTAATTGGAACCCCAGGAACTCAAAAACCACATTAAAAAGAGCGTAGGACCAACAGCAAAGAAATGACGATGAAAATCTGCAGTTTTTTGGCTGTAACTTTTGATCCGTTGCTCGCAGCGTATTGGGACTGCGCTCGATCGATTTCTCTCGCAAAATTACGTCGGAATAGTGCCCTAAAGAATTAATTGCAGCACTTTTCAAAGTCGTCGAAATTTTCGCCAAAAATCCAAAGGGGTTAGCCTTACTTTTTTTGCGATTTTCGGAGCCGAAAATTTCTGGTCTCCGAATTGATTTGTATGACCGTTTCTTGGCTAATTGGAACCCCAGGAACTCAAAAACCACATTAAAAAGAGCGTAGGACCAACAGCAAAGAAATGACGATGAAAATCTGCAGTTTTTTGGCTGTAACTTTTGATCCGTTGCTCGCGGCGTATTGGGACTGCGCTCGATCGATTTCTCTCGCAAAATTACATCGGAATAGTGCCCTAAAGAATTAATTGCAGCACTTTTCAAAGTCGTCGAAATTTTCGCCAAAAATCCAAAGGGGTTAGCCTTACTTTTTTTGCGATTTTTGGAGCCGAAAATTTCTGGTCTCCGAATTGATTTGTATGACCGTTTCTTGGCTAATTGGAACCCCAGGAACTCAAAAACCACATTAAAAAGAGCGGAGGACCAACAGCAAAGAAATGACGATGAAAATCTGCAGTTTTTTGGCTGTAACTTTTGATCCGATGCTCGCAGCGTATTGGGACTGCGCTCGATCGATTTCTCTCGCAAAATTACGTCGGAATAGTGCCCTAAAGAATTAATTGCAGCACTTTTCAAAGTCGTCGAAATTTCCGCCAAAAATCCAAAGGGGTTAGCCTTACTTTTTTTGCGATTTTTGGAGCCGAAAATTTCTGGTCTCCGAATTGATTTGTATGACCGTTTCTTGGCTAATTGGAACCCCAGGAACTCAAAAACCACATTAAAAAGAGCGTAGGACCAACAGCAAAGAAATGACGATGAAAATCTGCAGTTTTTTGGCTGTAACTTTTGATCCGTTGCTCGCAGCGTATTGGGACTGCGCTCGATCGATTTCTCTCGCAAAATTACGTCGGAATAGTGCCCTAAAGGAATAATTGCAGCACTTTCCAAAGTCGTCGAAATTTTCGCCAAAAATCCAAAGGGGTTAGCCTTATTTTTTTTGCGATTTTTGGAGCCGAAAATTTCTGGTCTCCGAATTGATTTGTATGACCGTTTCTTGGCTAATTGGAACCCCAGGAACTTAAAAACCACATTAAAAAGAGCGTAGGACCAACAGCAAAGAAATGACGATGAAAATCTGCAGTTTTTTGGCTGTAACTTTTGATCCGATGCTCGCAGCGTATTGGGACTGCGCTCGATCGATTTCTCTCGCAAAATTACGTCGGAATAGTGCCCTAAAGAAATAATTGCAGCACTTTTCAAAGTCGTCGAAATTTTCGCCAAAAATCCAAAGGGGATAGCCTTACTTTTTTTGCGATTTTTGGAGCCGAAAATTTCTGGTCTCCGAATTGATTTGTATGACCGTTTCTTGGCTAATTGGAACCCCAGGAACTCAAAAACCACATTAAAAAGAGCGTAGGACCTACAGCAAAGAAATGACGATGAAAATCTGCAGTTTTTTGGCTGTAACTTTTGATCCGTTGCTCGCAGCGTATTGGGACTGCGCTCGATCGATTTCTCTCGCAAAATTACGTCGGAATAGTGCCCTAAGGAATTAATTGCAGCACTTTTCAAAGTCGTCGAAATTTTCGCCAAAAATCCAAAGGGGTTAGCCTTACTTTTTTTGCGATTTTTGGAGCCGAAAATTTCTGGTCTCCGAATTGATTTGTATGACCGTTTCTTGGCTAATTGGAACCCCAGGAACTCAAAAACCACATTAAAAAGAGCGTAGGACCAACAGCAAAGAAATGACGATGAAAATCTGCAGTTTTTTGGCTGTAACTTTTGATCCGTTGCTCGCAGCGTATTGGGACTGCGCTCGATCGATTTCTCTCGCAAAATTTCGTCGGAATAGTGCCCTAAAGAATTAATTGCAGCACTTTTCAAAGTCGTCGAAATTTTCGCCAAAAATCCAAAGGGGTTAGCCTTACTTTTTTTGCGATTTTTGGAGCCGAAAATTTCTGGTCTCCGAATTGATTTGTATGACCGTTTCTTGGCAAATTGGAACCCCAGGAACTCAAAAACCACATTAAAAAGAGCGTAGGACCAACAGCAAAGAAATGACAATGAAAATCTGCAGTTTTTTGGCTGTAACTTTTGATCCGATGCTCGCAGCGTATTGGGACTGCGCTCGATCGATTTCTCTCGCAAAATTACGTCGGAATAGTGCCCTAAAGAATTAATTGCAGCACTTTTCAAAGTCGTCGAAATTTTCGCCAAAAATCCAAAGGGGTTAGCCTTACTTTTTTTGCGATTTTGGAGCCGAAAATTTCTGGTCTCCGAATTGATTTGTATGACCGTTTCTTGGCTAATTGGAACCCCAGGAACTCAAAAACCACATTAAAAAGAGCGTAGGACCAACAGCAAAGAAATGACGATGAAAATCTGCAGTTTTTTGGCTGTAACTTTTGATCCGTTGCTCGCAGCGTATTGGGACTGCGCTCGATCGATTTCTCTCGCAAAATTACGTCGGAATAGTGCCCCAAAGAATTAATTGCAGCACTTTTCAAAGTCGTCGAAATTTTCGCCAAAAATCCAAAGGGGTTAGCCTTACTTTTTTTGCGATTTTTGGAGCCGAAAATTTCTGGTCTCCGAATTGATTTGTATGACCGTTTCTTGGCTAATTGGAACCCCAGGAACTCAAAAACCACATTAAAAAGAGCGTAGGACCAACAGCAAAGAAATGACGATGAAAATCTGCAGTTTTTTGGCTGTAACTTTTGATCCGTTGCTCGCAGCGTATTGGGACTGCGCTCGATCGATTTCTCTCGCAAAATTACGTCGGAATAGTGCCCTAAAGAATTAATTGCAGCACTTTTCAAAGTCGTCGAAATTTTCGCCAAAAATCCAAAGGGGTTAGCCTTACTTTTTTTGCGATTTTTGGAGCCGAAAATTTCTGGTCTCCGAATTGATTTGTATGACCGTTTCTTGGCTAATTGGAACCCCAGGAACTCAAAAACCACATTAAAAAGAGCGTAGGACCAACAGCAAAGAAATGACGATGAAAATCTGCAGTTTTTTGGCTGTAACTTTTGATCCGATGCTCGCAGCGTATTGGGACTGCGCTCGATCGATTTCTCTCGCAAAATTACGTCGGAATAGTGCCCTAAGGAATTAATTGCAGCACTTTTCAAAGTCGTCGAAATTTTCGCCAAAAATCCAAAGGGGTTAGCCTTACTTTTTTTGCGATTTTTGGAGCCGAAAATTTCTGGTCTCCGAATTGATTTGTATGACCGTTTCTTGGCTAATTGGAACCCCAGGAACTCAAAAACCACATTAAAAAGAGCGTAGGACCAACAGCAAAGGAATGACGATGAAAATCTGCAGTTTTTTGGCTGTAACTTTTGATCCGTTGCTCGCAGCGTATTGGGACTGCGCTCGATCGATTTCTCTCGCAAAATTACGTCGGAATAGTGCCCTAAAGAATTAATTGCAGCACTTTTCAAAGTCGTCGAAATTTTCGCCAAAAATCCAAAGGGGTCAGCCTTACTTTTTTTGCGATTTTTGGAGCCGAAAATTTCTGGTCGCCGAATTGATTTGTATGACCGTTTCTTGGCTAATTGGAACCCCAGGAACTCAAAAACCACATTAAAAAGAGCGTAGGACCAACAGCAAAGAAATGATGATAAAAATCTGCAGTTTTTTGGCTGTAACTTTTGATCCGTTGCTCGCAGCGTATTGGGACTGCGCTCGATCGATTTCTCTCGCAAAATTACGTCGGAATAGTGCCCTAAAGAATTAATTGCAGCACTTTTCAGAGTCGTCGAAATTTTCGCCAAAAATCCAAAGGGGTTAGCCTTACTTTTTTTGCAATTTTTGGAGCCGAAAATTTCTGGTCTCCGAATTGATTTGTATGACCGTTTCTTGGCTAATTGGAACCCCAGGAACTCAAAAACCACATTAAAAAGAGCGTAGGACCAACAGCAAAGAAATGACGATGAAAATCTGCAGTTTTTTGGCTGTAACTTTTGATCCGTTGCTCGCAGCGTATTGGGACTGCGCTCGATCGATTTCTCTCGCAAAATTACGTCGGAATAGTGCCCTAAAGAATTAATTGCAGCACTTTTCAAAGTCGTCGGAATTTTCGCCAAAAATCCAAAGGGGTTAGCCTTACTTTTTTTGCAATTTTTGGAGCCGAAAATTTCTGGTCTCCGAATTGATTTGTATGACCGTTTCTTGGCTAATTGGAACCCCAGGAACTCAAAAACCACATTAAAAAGAGCGTAGGACCAACAGCAAAGAAATGACGATGAAAATCTGCAGTTTTTTGGCTGTAACTTTTGATCCGTTGCTCGCAGCGTATTGGGACTGCGCTCGATCGATTTCTCTCGCAAAATTACGTCGGAATAGTGCCCTAAAGAATTGATTGCAGCACTTTTCAAAGTCGTCGAAATTTTCGCCAAAAATCCAAAGGGGTTAGCCTTACTTTTTTTGCGATTTTTGGAGCCGAAAATTTCTGGTCTCCGAATTGATTTGTATGACCGTTTCTTGGCTAATTGGAACCCCAGGAACTCAAAAACCACATTAAAAAGAGCGTAGGACCAACAGCAAAGAAATGACGATGAAAATCTGCAGTTTTTTGGCTGTAACTTTTGATCCGTTGCTCGCAGCGTATTGGGACTGCGCTCGATCGATTTCTCTCACAAAATTACGTCGGAATAGTGCCCTAAAGAATTAATTGCAGCACTTTTCAAAGTCGTCGAAATTTTCGCCAAAAATCCAAAGGGGTTAGCCTTACTTTTTTTGCGATTTTTGGAGCCGAAAATTTCTGGTCTCCGAATTGATTTGTATGACCGTTTCTTGGCTAATTGGAACCCCAGGAACTCAAAAACCACATTAAAAAGAGCGTAGGACCAACAGCAAAGAAATGACGATGAAAATCTGCAGTTTTTCGGCTGTAACTTTTGATCCGTTGCTCGCAGCGTATTGGGACTGCGCTCGATCGATTTCTCTCGCAAAATTACGTCAGAATAGTGCCCTGAAGAATTAATTGCAGCACTTTTCAAAGTCGTCGAAATTTTCGCCAAAAATCCAAAGGGGTTAGCCTTACTTTTTTTGCGATTTTTGGAGCCGTAAATTTCTGGTCTCCGAATTGATTTGTATGACCGTTTCTTGGCTAAGTGGAACCCCAGGAACTCAAAAACCACATTAAAAAGAGCGTAGGACCAACAGCAAAGAAATGACGATGAAAATCTGCAGTTTTTTGGCTGTAACTTTTGATCCGTTGCTCGCAGCGTATTGGGACTGCGCTCGATCGGTTTCTCTCGCAAAATTACGTCGGAATAGTGCCCTAAAGAATTAATTGCAGCACTTTTCAAAGTCGTCGAAATTTTCGCCAAAAACCCAAAGGGGTTAGCCTTACTTTTTTTGCGATTTTTGGAGCCGAAAATTTCTGGTCTCCGAATTGATTTGTATGACCGTTTCTTGGCTAATTGGAACCCCAGGAACTCAAAAACCACATTAAAAAGAGCGTAGGACCAACAGCAAAGGAATGACGATGAAAATCTGCAGTTTTTTGGCTGTAACTTTTGATCCGTTGCTCGCAGCGTATTGGGACTGCGCTCGATCGATTTCTCTCGCAAAATTACGTCGGAATAGTGCCCTAAAGAATTAATTGCAGCACTTTTCAAAGTCGTCGAAATTTTCGCCAAAAATCCAAAGGGGTCAGCCTTACTTTTTTTGCGATTTTTGGAGCCGAAAATTTCTGGTCGCCGAATTGATTTGTATGACCGTTTCTTGGCTAATTGGAACCCCAGGAACTCAAAAACCACATTAAAAAGAGCGTAGGACCAACAGCAAAGAAATGATGATAAAAATCTGCAGTTTTTTGGCTGTAACTTTTGATCCGTTGCTCGCAGCGTATTGGGACTGCGCTCGATCGATTTCTCTCGCAAAATTACGTCGGAATAGTGCCCTAAAGAATTAATTGCAGCACTTTTCAGAGTCGTCGAAATTTTCGCCAAAAATCCAAAGGGGTTAGCCTTACTTTTTTTGCAATTTTTGGAGCCGAAAATTTCTGGTCTCCGAATTGATTTGTATGACCGTTTCTTGGCTAATTGGAACCCCAGGAACTCAAAAACCACATTAAAAAGAGCGTAGGACCAACAGCAAAGAAATGACGATGAAAATCTGCAGTTTTTTGGCTGTAACTTTTGATCCGTTGCTCGCAGCGTATTGGGACTGCGCTCGATCGATTTCTCTCGCAAAATTACGTCGGAATAGTGCCCTAAAGAATTAATTGCAGCACTTTTCAAAGTCGTCGGAATTTTCGCCAAAAATCCAAAGGGGTTAGCCTTACTTTTTTTGCAATTTTTGGAGCCGAAAATTTCTGGTCTCCGAATTGATTTGTATGACCGTTTCTTGGCTAATTGGAACCCCAGGAACTCAAAAACCACATTAAAAAGAGCGTAGGACCAACAGCAAAGAAATGACGATGAAAATCTGCAGTTTTTTGGCTGTAACTTTTGATCCGTTGCTCGCAGCGTATTGGGACTGCGCTCGATCGATTTCTCTCGCAAAATTACGTCGGAATAGTGCCCTAAAGAATTGATTGCAGCACTTTTCAAAGTCGTCGAAATTTTCGCCAAAAATCCAAAGGGGTTAGCCTTACTTTTTTTGCGATTTTTGGAGCCGAAAATTTCTGGTCTCCGAATTGATTTGTATGACCGTTTCTTGGCTAATTGGAACCCCAGGAACTCAAAAACCACATTAAAAAGAGCGTAGGACCAACAGCAAAGAAATGACGATGAAAATCTGCAGTTTTTTGGCTGTAACTTTTGATCCGTTGCTCGCAGCGTATTGGGACTGCGCTCGATCGATTTCTCTCACAAAATTACGTCGGAATAGTGCCCTAAAGAATTAATTGCAGCACTTTTCAAAGTCGTCGAAATTTTCGCCAAAAATCCAAAGGGGTTAGCCTTACTTTTTTTGCGATTTTTGGAGCCGAAAATTTCTGGTCTCCGAATTGATTTGTATGACCGTTTCTTGGCTAATTGGAACCCCAGGAACTCAAAAACCACATTAAAAAGAGCGTAGGACCAACAGCAAAGAAATGACGATGAAAATCTGCAGTTTTTCGGCTGTAACTTTTGATCCGTTGCTCGCAGCGTATTGGGACTGCGCTCGATCGATTTCTCTCGCAAAATTACGTCAGAATAGTGCCCTGAAGAATTAATTGCAGCACTTTTCAAAGTCGTCGAAATTTTCGCCAAAAATCCAAAGGGGTTAGCCTTACTTTTTTTGCGATTTTTGGAGCCGTAAATTTCTGGTCTCCGAATTGATTTGTATGACCGTTTCTTGGCTAAGTGGAACCCCAGGAACTCAAAAACCACATTAAAAAGAGCGTAGGACCAACAGCAAAGAAATGACGATGAAAATCTGCAGTTTTTTGGCTGTAACTTTTGATCCGTTGCTCGCAGCGTATTGGGACTGCGCTCGATCGGTTTCTCTCGCAAAATTACGTCGGAATAGTGCCCTAAAGAATTAATTGCAGCACTTTTCAAAGTCGTCGAAATTTTCGCCAAAAACCCAAAGGGGTTAGCCTTACTTTTTTTGCGATTTTTGGAGCCGAAAATTTCTGGTCTCCGAATTGATTTGTATGACCGTTTCTTGGCTAATTGGAACCCCAGGAACTCAAAAACCACATTAAAAAGAGCGTAGGACCAACAGCAAAGAAATGACGATGAAAATCTGCAGTTTTTTGGCTGTAACTTTTGATCCGTTGCTCGCAGCGTATTGGGACTGCGCTCGATCGATTTCTCTCGCAAAATTACGTCGGAATAGTGCCCTAAAGAATTGATTGCAGCACTTTTCAAAGTCGTCGAAATTTTCGCCAAAAATCCAAAGGGGTTAGCCTTACTTTTTTTGCGATTTTTGGAGCCGAAAATTTCTGGTCTCCGAATTGATTTGTATGACCGTTTCTTGGCTAATTGGAACCCCAGGAACTCAAAAACCACATTAAAAAGAGCGTAGGACCAACAGCAAAGAAATGACGATGAAAATCTGCAGTTTTTTGGCTGTAACTTTTGATCCGTTGCTCGCAGCGTATTGGGACTGCGCTCGATCGATTTCTCTCGCAAAATTACGTCGGAATAGTGCCCTAAAGAATTAATTGCAGCACTTTTCAAAGTCGTCGAAATTTTCGCCAAAAATCCAAAGGGGTTAGCCTTACTTTTTTTGCGATTTTTGGAGCCGAAAATTTCTGGTCTCCGAATTGATTTGTATGACCGTTTCTTGGCTAATTGGAACCCCAGGAACTCAAAAACCACATTAAAAAGAGCGTAGGACCAACAGCAAAGAAATGACAATGAAAATCTGCAGTTTTTTGGCTGTAACTTTTGATCCGATGCTCGCAGCGTATTGGGACTGCGCTCGATCGATTTCTCTCGCAAAATTACGTCGGAATAGTGCCCTAAAGAATTAATTGCAGCACTTTTCAAAGTCGTCGAAATTTTCGCCAAAAATCCAAAGGGGTTAGCCTTACTTTTTTTGCGATTTTTGGAGCCGAAAATTTCTGGTCTCCGAATTGATTTGTATGACCGTTTCTTGGCTAATTGGAACCCCAGGAACTCAAAAACCACATTAAAAAGAGCGTAGGACCATTAGCAAAGAAATAACGATGAAAATCTGCAGTTTTTTGGCTGTAACTTTTGATCCGTTGCTCGCAGCGTATTGGGACTGCGCTCGATCGATTTCTCTCGCAAAATTACGTCGGAATAGTGCCCCAAAGAATTAATTGCAGCACTTTTCAAAGTCGTCGAAATTTTCGCCAAAAATCCAAAGGGGTTAGCCTTACTTTTTTTGCGATTTTTGGAGCCAAAAATTTCTGGTCTCCGAATTGATTTGTATGACCGTTTCTTGGCTAATTGGAACCCCAGGAACTCAAAAACCACATTAAAAAGAGCGTAGGACCAACAGCAAAGACATGACGATGAAAATCTGCAGTTTTTTGGCTGTAACTTTTGATCCGTTGCTCGCAGCGTATTGGGACTGCGCTCGATCGATTTCTCTCGCAAAATTACGTCGGAATAGTGCCCTAAAGAATTAATTGCAGCACTTTTCAAAGTCGTCGAAATTTTCGCCAAAAATCCAAAGGGGTGAGCCTTACTTTTTTTGCGATTTTTGGAGCCGAAAATTTCTGTTCTCCGTATTGATTTGTATGACCGTTTCTTGGCTAATTGGAACCCCAGGAACTCAAAAACCACATTAAAAAGAGCGTAGGACCAACAGCAAAGAAATGACGATGAAAATCTGCAGTTTTTTGGCTGTAACTTTTGATCCGTTGCTCGCAGCGTATTGGGACTGCGCTCGATCGATTTCTCTCGCAAAATTACGTCGGAATAGTGCCCTAAAGAATTAATTGCAGCACTTTTCAAAGTCGTCGAAATTTTCGCCAAAAATCCAAAGGGGTTAGCCTTACTTTTTTTGCGATTTTTGGAGCCGAAAATTTCTGGTCTCCGAATTGATTTGTATGACCGTTTCTTGGCTAATTGGAACCCCAGGAACTCAAAAACCACATTAAAAAGAGCGTAGGACCAACAGCAAAGAAATGACGATGAAAATCTGCAGTTTTTTGGCTGTAACTTTTGATCCGATGCTCGCAGCGTATTGGGACTGCGCTCGATCGATTTCTCTCGCAAAATTACGTCGGAATAGTGCCCTAAGGAATTAATTGCAGCACTTTTCAAAGTCGTCGAAATTTTCGCCAAAAATCCAAAGGGGTTAGCCTTACTTTTTTTGCGATTTTTGGAGCCGAAAATTTCTGGTCTCCGAATTGATTTGTATGACCGTTTCTTGGCTAATTGGAACCCCAGGAACTCAAAAACCACATTAAAAAGAGCGTAGGACCAACAGCAAAGAAATGACGATGAAAATCTGCAGTTTTTTGGCTGTAACTTTTGATCCGTTGCTCGCAGCGTATTGGGACTGCGCTCGATCGATTTCTCTCGCAAAATTTCGTCGGAATAGTGCCCTAAAGAATTAATTGCAGCACTTTTCAAAGTCGTCGAAATTTTCGCCAAAAATCCAAAGGGGTTAGCCTTACTTTTTTTGCGATTTTTGGAGCCGAAAATTTCTGGTCTCCGAATTGATTTGTATGACCGTTTCTTGGCAAATTGGAACCCCAGGAACTCAAAAACCACATTAAAAAGAGCGTAGGACCAACAGCAAAGAAATGACAATGAAAATCTGCAGTTTTTTGGCTGTAACTTTTGATCCGATGCTCGCAGCGTATTGGGACAGCGCTCGATCGATTTCTCTCGCAAAATTACGTCGGAATAGTGCCCTAAAGAATTAATTGCAGCACTTTTCAAAGTCGTCGAAATTTTCGCCAAAAATCCAAAGGGGTTAGCCTTACTTTTTTTGCGATTTTTGGAGCCGAAAATTTCTGGTCTCCGAATTGATTTGTATGACCGTTTCTTGGCTAATTGGAACCCCAGGAACTCAAAAACCACATTAAAAAGAGCGTAGGACCAACAGCAAAGAAATGACGATGAAAATCTGCAGTTTTTTGGCTGTAACTTTTGATCCGTTGCTCGCAGCGTATTGGGACTGCGCTCGATCGATTTCTCTCGCAAAATTACGTCGGAATAGTGCCCTAAAGAATTAATTGCAGCACTTTTCAAAGTCGTCGAAATTTTCGCCAAAAATCCAAAGGGGTTAGCCTTACTTTTTTTGCGATTTTTGGAGCCGAAAATTTCTGGTCTCCGAATTGATTTGTATGACCGTTTCTTGGCTAATTGGAACCCCAGGAACTCAAAAACCACATTAAAAAGAGCGTAGGACCAACAGCAAAGAAATGACGATGAAAATCTGCAGTTTTTTGGCTGTAACTTTTGATCCGTTGCTCGCAGCGTATTGGGACTGCGCTCGATCGATTTCTCTCGCAAAATTACGTCGGAATAGTGCCCTAAAGAATTAATTGCAGCACTTTTCAAAGTCGTCGAAATTTTCGCCAGAAATCCAAAGGGGTTAGCCTTACTTTTTTTGCGATTTTTGGAGCCGAAAATTTCTGGTCTCCGAATGGATTTGTATGACCGTTTCTTGGCTAATTGGAACCCCAGGAACTCAAAAACCACATTAAAAAGAGCGTAGGACCAACAGCAAAGAAATGACGATGAAAATCTGCAGTTTTTTGGCTGTAACTTTTGATCCGTTGCTCGCAGCGTATTGGGACTGCGCTCGATCGATTTCTCTCGCAAAATTACGTCGGAATAGTGCCCCAAAGAATTAATTGCAGCACTTTTCAAAGTCGTCGAAATTTTCGCCAAAAATCCAAAGGGGTTAGCCTTACTTTTTTTGCGATTTTTGGAGCCGAAAATTTCTGGTCTCCGAATTGATTTGTATGACCGTTTCTTGGCTAATTGGAACCCCAGGAACTCAAAAACCACATTAAAAAGAGCGTAGGACCAACAGCAAAGAAATGACGATGAAAATCTGCAGTTTTTTGGCTGTAACTTTTGATCCGTTGCTCGCAGCGTATTGGGACTGCGCTCGATCGATTTCTCTCGCAAAATTACGTCGGAATAGTGCCCTAAAGAATTAATTGCAGCACTTTTCAAAGTCGTCGAAATTTTCGCCAGAAATCCAAAGGGGTTAGCCTTACTTTTTTCGCGATGTTTGGAGCCGAAAATTTCTGGTCTCCGAATGGATTTGTATGACCGTTTCTTGGCTAATTGGAACCCCAGGAACTCAAAAACCACATTAAAAAGAGCGTAGGACCAACAGCAAAGAAATGACGATGAAAATCTGCAGTTTTTTGGCTGTAACTTTTGATCCGTTGCTCGCAGCGTATTGGGACTGCGCTCGATCGATTTCTCTCGCAAAATTACGTCGGAATAGTGCCCCAAAGAATTAATTGCAGCACTTTTCAAAGTCGTCGAAATTTTCGCCAAAAATCCAAAGGGGTTAGCCTTACTTTTTTTGCGATTTTTGGAGCCGAAAATTTCTGGTCTCCGAATTGATTTGTATGACCGTTTCTTGGCTAATTGGAACCCCAGGAACTCAAAAACCACATTAAAAAGAGCGTAGGACCAACAGCAAAGAAATGACGATGAAAATCTGCAGTTTTTTGGCTGTAACTTTTGATCCGTTGCTCGCAGCGTATTGGGACTGCGCTCGATCGATTTCTCTCGCAAAATTACGTCGGAATAGTGCCCTAAAGAATTAATTGCAGCACTTTTCAAAGTCGTCGAAATTTTCGCCAGAAATCCAAAGGGGTTAGCCTTACTTTTTTCGCGATTTTTGGAGCCGAAAATTTCTGGTCTCCGAATGGATTTGTATGACCGTTTCTTGGCTAATTGGAACCCCAGGAACTCAAAAACCACATTAAAAAGAGCGTAGGACCAACAGCAAAGAAATGACGATGAAAATCTGCAGTTTTTTGGCTGTAACTTTTGATCCGTTGCTCGCAGCGTATTGGGACTGCGCTCGATCGATTTCTCTCGCAAAATTACGTCGGAATAGTGCCCCAAAGAATTAATTGCAGCACTTTTCAAAGTCGTCGAAATTTTCGCCAAAAATCCAAAGGGGTTAGCCTTACTTTTTTTGCGATTTTTGGAGCCGAAAATTTCTGGTCTCCGAATTGATTTGTATGACCGTTTCTTGGCTAATTGGAACCCCAGGAACTCAAAAACCACATTAAAAAGAGCGTAGGACCAACAGCAAAGAAATGACGATGAAAATCTGCAGTTTTTTGGCTGTAACTTTTGATCCGTTGCTCGCAGCGTATTGGGACTGCGCTCGATCGATTTCTCTCGCAAAATTACGTCGGAATAGTGCCCTAAAGAATTAATTGCAGCACTTTTCAGAGTCGTCGAAATTTTCGCCAAAAATCCAAAGGGGTTAGCCTTACTTTTTTTTGCGATTTTTGGAGCCGAAAATTTCTGGTCTCCGAATCGATTTGTATGACCGTTTCTTGGCTAATTGGAACCCCAGGAACTCAAAAACCACATTAAAAAGAGCGTAGGACCAACAGCAAAGAAATGACGATGAAAATCTGCAGTTTTTTGGCTGTAACTTTTGATCCGTTGCTCGCAGCGTATTGGGACTGCGCTCGATCGATTTCTCTCGCAAAATTACCTCGGAATAGTGCCCTAAAGAATTAATTGCAGCACTTTTCAAAGTCGTCGAAATTTTCGCCAAAAATCCAAAGGGGTTAGCCTTACTTTTTTTGCGATTTTTGGAGCCGAAAATTTCTGGTCTCCGAATTGATTTGTATGACCGTTTCTTGGCTAATTGGAACCCCAGGAACTCAAAAACCACATTAAAAAGAGCGTAGGACCAACAGCAAAGAAATGACGATGAAAATCTGCAGTTTTTTGGCTGTAACTTTTGATCCGATGCTCGCAGCGTATTGGGACTGCGCTCGATCGATTTCTCTCGCAAAATTACGTCGGAATAGTGCCCTAAAGAATTAATTGCAGCACTTTTCAGAGTCGTCGAAATTTTCGCCAAAAATCCAAAGGGGTTAGCCTTACTTTTTTTGCAATTTTTGGAGCCGAAAATTTCTGGTCTCCGAATTGATTTGTATGACCGTTTCTTGGCTAATTGGAACCCCAGGAACTCAAAAACCACATTAAAAAGAGCGTAGGACCAACAGCAAAGAAATGACGATGAAAATCTGCAGTTTTTTGGCTGTAACTTTTGATCCGTTGCTCGCAGCGTATTGGGACTGCGCTCGATCGATTTCTCTCGCAAAATTACGTCAGAATAGTGCCCTAAAGAATTAATTGCAGCACTTTTCAAAGTCGTCGAAATTTTCGCCAAAAATCCAAAGGGGTTAGCCTTACTTTTTTTGCGATTTTTGGAGCCGAAAATTTCTGGTCTCCGAATTGATTTGTATGACCGTTTCTTGGCTAATTGGAACCCCAGGAACTCAAAAACCACATTAAAAAGAGCGTAGGACCAACAGCAAAGAAATGACGATGAAAATCTGCAGTTTTTTGGCTGTAACTTTTGATCCGTTGCTCGCAGCGTATTGGGACTGCGCTCGATCGATTTCTCTCGCAAAATTACGTCGGAATAGTGCCCTAAAGAATTAATTGCAGCACTTTTCAAAGTCGTCGAAATTTTCGCCAAAAATCCAAAGGGGTTAGCCTTACTTTTTTTGCGATTGTTGGAGCCGAAAATTTCTGGTCTCCGAATTGATTTGTATGACCGTTTCTTGGCTAATTGGAACCCCAGGAACTCAAAAACCACATTAAAAAGAGCGTAGGACCAACAGCAAAGAAATGACGATGAAAATCTGCAGTTTTTTGGCTTTAACTTTTGATCCGTTGCTCGCAGCGTATTGGGACTGCGCTCGATCGATTTCTCTCGCAAAATTACGTCGGAATAGTGCCCTAAAGAATTAATTGCAGCACTTTCCAAAGTCTTCGACTTTCCAAGTGACTTTCTGAGCCGAAAAATTTTCATTTCGGAATCGATTTGTACGACGATCTCTAGACTCATTGGACCCCCAGGAACTCATAAATTACAGCATATTCAGAGTAGGGCCCACAGCAGAGAAGTTACGGAAGATAGACCAGCAGCGAAAAAAGGAGAAAACGCAGTGATCCGTTTTTCGGCTGTAAATTCTGATCCATCGCTCGCAGCATTTTCGGAGTCACCGAAGTCGATACCTCACAAAAAATAACGCCGTCACCGATGATATTATGATGGCATAAAATTTTATTCAAGAACCTTAAGGCAACTCCGTTCTACATTACAATTCTGAAAACCAGATAAATTCTATCGTATGTCCCCAGTTCGCAGTCTCACAATATCCAAACAGTAAAACCGAATAGCCTTATGGGTAACAGTATCAATCAGGTTGAATACCGACTGAATTAGTGTCCTAGCATAAAATTCGGGAGACCTCTCATTTATTTTCAAACACTTAGTCCTCCGAAATTCCGATTATCATCAATTACCTACTTTTGATAATGCACAAACTACCTGTTTTAATAGTACATCACGCGTTTCTCTGAAAACAAATTTTGCCGAGAGCAGAGTAATCTTTCATTGCTATAACCCTTCGTATGTCTGTATATTCAGATTTCGCGTACCAGTTCTTATTACGGCCATGTACATCATCAAGTTCTGGGTACGTAGATAAAATCGAATTGTCTTACGCCACAACGCATTAACAGATACCATTTTGGTATCATCAACTTGGCTGTGAATGGGTTTGCAGAAGTAGTGAACGTCATACACAGGAAATCATTCTTATCGTTTACATAATTCAATATAACGTCAAATTTTTATTTTGTAACATGTTTCACAATGCACAACATGGATACGTGTATTGAACAGGCCACCATTTTCCAGCTTCCTAGCGATGTGTTATCGAATCGGCAATTGTATTTTCTTTGTGCTATATGTACGGGAATAAACGATTATGGAATTTTCATAAATCCATAACCGTTCTGGAAAGAAGACATCATCAGTTAAGGATTTTGTTCGGAACAAGGCAAAAATCAATATCTTGTCGGTACGATCCTCCATTTGTTGTAGGTATGGCGTAGGCATAGTTCCATGTCCGTGATGATTCAATCTTGACATTTTGTGAGCCTGCTCTAGTCTGATTTTAGCTCACCACATCACGTCGAAATGTCTCTAATGGATAAATCTGATTCACCAACGAACGTATCAATTGCAAGATTATTCTTCTTTCTCTCGTAAAAGACATTGTCAAAAGGTAAACGATTAAGATAAATCGCAAAACAACGTGGTACCGACGTCAGGCAAAAACTTTTTAGTCTATAATTATAATTTCTTTTTATTTACTATTTAAACAATATTGCGATTCAATTGCAACTTAAAATCTCTACTAATTTATACGAAGTACCATAATTTCTTTAAATCAGATCTTCATAGAGATAATAAAATCACGACTATTTTGTATTGCTGCCCGCATATTATTAAATATTGCCACGAAATCCTGCACACCGCGTCAATAATGACCGTGTGCCAACATAAAAATAAAATATATCATATGCAACTAAGATCCGAATATGTTTACTATGTCTAACTATTGCAATAAATTTAAACTGAAATATTCATTTTTCTAACAATAATGCTTGACGGCAAAATATATATCATTTACTATGTATACATATATATTTTGATGTGTATAAATATGTAAACATACATGCATATGTACATATGTATGTATATGTGTATATACATATATATATACACGCACACACACAAATATGCACCTACTGATGTATGCATACATTCCATGCGAATAAATACTCACACGGATCCATTTATACTTGTGGTACGAGCCACAGGTATAATATACATTCGTGTTGGTAAATGTGCGCATCTGTTGTATTAATATATATATATATATATATATATAAGGCATAAAGAGATTCTCATCATTGTATATAGCTAACATCTATGTAAAATAATGATAAATTTAATAATAATAATAAAATAATTCAGAATTTGAGATAACATGAACTTAAGTAGATTGCAGATCACTCAAAGTGTAGCTATGCTTTAAGCATGTATGTACAAGAAAGGCGAGCTACCGATTATAATAATTTTCAGGATGCTTTTGAATGAATTGATTAATTTTCCTGCATTTAACTAATCGATTGGGGCATATTAAATTTGGAAATTATAATTATACAAAACAGTATAATGTATAACTAAAATTCTTAAAGTTATATTTATGGCAGACCTATAAGTTAACATGACGTAATTATATGATGTATAATGTTGATCAACATTAAGTAATTCGCTCTCACTCATTCACTCTCACACTTATTAACAAATTACATAAATTTATTTATATATATATCCTTAAGAGATAATAATTTCGTAACGGAAAGTGCTAGCAACAGATCTATCGGATGTTATTTCGTCAATAGAATCATATTCACCATGCTATTCTTATACCTCAACACCTGCATGCTGGGTTTTAATTAATCTCGGGCTTATCTTGTCTCTCCGAGAAACGCAACAAGAAAAAAAAAAAAAAACATAACTATTTACTAAAGCCAGACAGTTTCTTCTCAAGAGCATTGGTGAAAGAATTCAATATCTTCACCCTGTAATCGTTTTTATTGCATATCGTTTCAATTCTCGTATTGGTTTTCTTCCACCGAATGTATACAAAAACTACGACAGAAAATCAAGATGTATAACGCCGTTTTCTTATAGCGTTGAAAGTAAAAAGGCACACAACTTAAGATGTTACTGCGACTCTGTAAGTACGCTGAGTGTACACAGGGTAATAAATTATGTACAACCCTAGCAAGCGATTTCTAGAAATTGTGAAATGAATGATAGAAATTAAAATTACTGCAGCGAGACTTGCTGCTTTTGGATCGCCCAAGTTACTGCAGCAAAGATGGGGTTTAAGATTTTTCGACCCCAAATATTTGGTGAATTGAATACATTTCATGATAAATCATGTAAAGAAAAATAAAAAAAATCACAAGCTATGGACTGTGTCAGTACGCAGTCAATGATATAATTGACAAAAGCAATTAAGCTTCGATTTGCCTTATAATGTACTGAAGTTGAAAAGATGAAGAAAATCACACCTGCGATCGTTATACGCGCGAGTGACTTTACGATGCGCTATACAATATTTGAATATTTTCTTTCGCATACACATGCTAGTGTAATATTGATATTAAACGAGTGCTATAAAGATTTACAGCAGTGTCTTCGTTATTGTCTTTCAAGATTAGAAATATCCAATATATTTAATGCAACGCGGATGCAAAAACAAAGAAACAAAGAATCAGAGAATCAGAAAATGTTCTGTGAATATTGGTAGTTGCATCCAGGGTTGCGAAAATTTATATCAGATTCCAACTTGGAACTAAAAAGTACAAAATCTGAGACACGGATAGGATGCAGGATAGATATAGGCTCGACGAACAGGGCTGGTGACGCGGGCGGCGAAGGTGGTCGGCTGTCTGACGAATCAATCGTACGCGGATGCTCTTCCAGAGTCCAGGTGTTAGCACGGGGCGAGTGGATTCCATTGTTAGCACTCCAAGCCTACAGGCCATGGGCAACCAGGGTTAACAAGAAAGAAAAGAAAAACAGTTTGTTAGTAATTTGATTATCATGATTGATCGTCGTTAACATTCATTTTCTAATAGCTGATCAACTGATAGAAATGTGCTCAATGCAAAGCAATGATAATGCTAAATGAAAGATATCTCGATCCATCCACTTGTCGTCACCCTGCTGCTGGTCGTACTGACTTTTGCTCAAGTTAAATATCGGAATAATGTATAACAAACATTTTAATTTTATTTGCTGCAAAATGTAATGAAGAACATCGCAGTAGCGAGGCGTAGACAAGTGATATTTTCTTAGAGCGGAACAAATAGAAAAACAAAACCTGGCTTTCATTGCTTTGCATTATAGTATCGATTAAAAATTATTAGTATGAAGCATTTGACTCGTGTGTATACAATGAAATGTGACATTCACTAACAATAAACAAAGAGAAAAAAAAAACTCCTTAGAAACAACCACATAAATCCTGTACTAGTCATTAAAGTTATTAATTGTCTGTTTGTTTCTTTTTTTTTTTTTTTGTTTGTTTTTTTCCATACAGTCAAAAGTAATTAGCTATAACATTACGAGGCCATTATATATATATCCTCCCCGCGCATAGGACAGTTATTCGAAAGATACCATGGTATCGACACATAGCCGTTTGATATTAGGAATGATTACGACATGAAAATTGAATAAAAAATAATAATAATAATTATTATTATTATTATAATAATTATAATTTCGTGACAAAACTCACATATTTGGAAATAAACGAACTTATGAATCAATGCCACTGCAATATTATAATATATAAATATAATAATTCATTACAGAGCTGTACCCAATAGCTACCAAATGTTGTGTTTATGTACTTGAGGTTATTTGCTATTTCTTGTCACCCTAACGTATAAAATTGTTTCAACTGTTCATACGTTATTTCATTCATCACAATTTTCCGTATTCAGCGGATTACTGTGATGATAGTTCACTAAAATTGGCTCTACAATTCGCTTCTCACCGCAGAACAGTGACCGAAAAACAAGTGTGGCATTTAAATTGAAAACTAAAACTGGCCAGAGATAAAACATTTGACGATATTTGTTATTGTTTTTGTGATTATATTAATAATTGTAGTGATTAATAATATCCCATCAGCAAGCGGGTGTCAGAGGCTCATGAGTTACGCGTGTGCCATGTAGGACAGATTTATAGTATATAGTTCCAGGCATAATCAAAAGCAAATATTATTTTACAGTATTATAAAAAAAAAAAAAATTAATAAATATATATATATATATACATATGTATATATGTGTATATGTATATATATATATATATATATATATATATATGTATATATATATGTAATAAAAGTTAGTGTCAACTTGGCCATGTGGAGCATTTTTGTTAGTTAAATATAAATAAAAGAATATGGTGCTGTTGTGCGGTGGTCTATGTGATGGGTGAAAAAATTGCATCTAATGATAAAAAAAAGGATGTCATATATCTAATATATATGTATACAAAATTATATGTCAAGATGTTAGTGGTATAGTACGTAAGAGGGTGGGACTTTGGCCGCAATAACGACCCGGTGTGGCACAACCTTCTTCACACCTCAGGATATATATATATATATTGCTTTTCTTTCTTTCTCTAGACTGTACCAAAGTGAATATTGACTCACCAAGAAAAGACAGACCTGCCGTAAAGGAAAATAGAGGAAAAATAACGCGTTTTCAAACGGCGTAAATTTTTCTGTAATTTTAGTTGACAGAGAGAAAAAAAAAAAAAAAAAAAAACGACAATCTCTATTATTACAAAGCAAATGATCTGCCGATCAATGGTTCATCAATAATCTCAGGTTAATTTTTAATCAGTTGAGAAAAACCTTCGCGTCGCATCACGTTACCATACCTGAACTCTACTAATAAGACGAAAATTGTTGTTCTTTTCTGTTTATATGTATATAAATATTTATTTTGCATCGTAGGATATAACGTATACATATATATGTGTGTGTTTCTATGTACACACATATACATATATATGTATATATTTGACGGTTTATATACAAATTAAAATGGAAGGTAAATAAGTGTTCCACAGGCACAAGTTGCCAAAAAGAGAAAAGACACAAGAAAAAAAAAATTGTAACAAAGTGTAAAATACAATGTCCTGGAAAACAATTTTACATCGAGGAAAAAAAAAAAATTTGAATCTTGTTTATTTATACTTATTCGAGCACCAAACATGTATTATATAATCTTTATCTTGTCCTTTTGTTTCAAAGACTACACACACACTGCCCCGTATCGTAACGCATGATATTCTAACACGACGTTGGCTCTTGTGATTAGAATATATTTTTGTAAAAAAAAACAAAAAGAAAAAAATGAAGTTATCGATAAATAATAAGGAAGAGAAAAAAAAAGAATAAAATACCAACACACTTGGAAGACTAGTATACTGAATACAATCGGCGCTGCAGGTGAAAGAAACATCAGCATAAATTATTCACGCTTATATTCGAATAACTGATATTGTGATTTTTTTCACTTATTCACGCCAAATGGATAATGATCGACGCGCACCCGCATTGCCAGTTCACCACAAACTGTTTCAATGTTTCATATGATGTCATATATATTATATACATATATATATGTATATGTATATGTAACACAAGAGTCAGCTCATTGGATACAACGTTACTTATAAAGTTGCTTATACCTAAGAGCGGGGAGTTACGGCAAGAGGTATATGTATTTCTATATAATTGGTATTATGGCTACAAAATGCATTTATATGGTTTTGATGTAGTGATGAATAGATAATTTTTCAGATTTGAAACACATAAATGCGAATTGTTGGACAAAATTTATGGTTGTTGGTGCGTAACGATATAACTGAATATTGCTACACAGGGCAAGTGTGCCATTATTATATCATGTCCCCATCTCATTGCAACAAAAGCTATTTTATTTGCTTCAACGTAGTAATTATCATTATTATTGCCTCATCGCTGTCACATAAAAAGAGAAGTTAATTTTTTTTTTTTTTTTTTTTTCTTTCTAAATTTTTCTTCAACCACTTTACGTTCGTAAAATAATTTGATCTGTTTGTGTGTGATTAATATCTAATTTGTAAAGTGAAAGAAAAAGAATGAATAAAAAATATAGAGGTTTGGGTATAATAATATATATGCTTTAGAATCTATAAAAATCGAAATTTAAATAAGACATCGCATCGAACGGATACGGTATCAGGTACTGGAAAAATAAATTGAACTTACACAAGTCACCGTGTTGCTGATTTTAAATGATCTATGTATACATACGTAAACTAAACTGATACGTGTGTGTATATATACATAGATAATATATATAGAGTGGCTTGTGAAATTGTCGCATAAAAAATTGACATAGAAAATTGTTTATGAATATAACAACGTAATAAAACGTTTGAGTACAACTAACCTTTCCGCGGAGGCGAAATAGAGTACTCTGTATTCACGAGAGAGCGCCAGCCCTTTGATAAGGGTGCTCGCGAATCTGACCCAGGTGCCTACGCTGCTTGGCAGCGGCTGCTGCACCTGTCGCCAACATAAAAAAATCAGTAATCACCCCGCTTATGGTTTTATAAAAAATTCCATGGTTGTTTTCAGTAACTGTAAGAGTTACCGTCTGTTACTAATTACAGTTATTATCCACTCGCTGATATTCACTTTGTTTTAATATTAAATTTACTACATGAATTCAACTTATGCAGAATGTGGCGTGTAAATTTAAGGTCGCACAATAACATTTGGCACATGCTATCACCGCCATTTGTTTTGTACAATCCTTGAAATTGCAACAATAATTCACAGTTTATTGTTATGAGAGTAGCCAACTTGAATGTATAATGTATAATACAGATGTCAATTTCGAATGTTTTGGATGTAATGAAATGAACGTATTATTCGTACTCGTCCAAGTCAGTAAGAAATATCTTACTGTATATCCATGTCTTCCAAACTGCTGTCGGACAGTTATTTCAATTAGTAAACGAATTTATGAGTCTGCTACTTCTCAATACTCAAACTGTAAATGCTAATAACACATTTTTCAACCTTGATATAATATGTATAATTTCTTTTTAACATCAACTCCAAAACTGGACTATTTTGCTCTGTTTTTTCTCACTCGTTTATGGCTATAAGTAATTTTTTTTTATTTTTTTTTTTTGATTCATCTATTCATAACAAATCATTTCTTTTCTCCTAATGCTTCTAAGAAAATTGAGTCCAGTTTTTTTTTTTTTTTTTTTGTTCAACGTCGTTTACATATTATAGCAACAATGAGTATTTTGAAAATACCTATTTCCTTACTCTTTACCCTTTACAAATATATATGTGTGTATATATATATATATATATATATATATATATATATATATATACATAATAGCTAAATCTTTATAAAAATAAAATTAAATAATCATATATAAAATAATATACACGTATAATAATATATAATATGTAAACTATATAATGTACAAGATTCTCGTAGTAGCGTATTTCTGTTTTTTTTTTTTTTCAACTTTACAGCTACAAATAATATACGCTAGAACCGTCAGTCCTCAAAAACATTTGTTTGGTCCCTGGATAACTTTTCCTACTCCTATTGTCTGTCTAGAATCGTTTTTTTTTTTTTAGTACAACACAATCAGCACATGACCAATCGCCATTGATTAGTTACCAAACGTATCCGCGTATTAGATTAAATTGATATTACCCGTTTATTAATATTAGATCTGATAGAAAAATGAAGCAAAATTTTATTATTCAACGCCATTAGTTTGTTCGTTGCTTTGATCGTTTGTTTGCCATGAATTTCTGTTACTTTTTAATCACAATAGTATTGAAAAAATCTATAGTTTTTCGATAAAACACGAGTTGATTTTCGATTGCGTAATAAAATGCATTGAGAATTCTTACCGTGAAAAAAACGACATTTTTGATCAGAGTATTGTTTTCTATAGGCTTGATTGATCAATTTGTTCAAACATTCCGACGACGCGGCATATAACGTATTATACGGCTTGTAAATACTTCTTCAAACATATTTAGTATATTTGATTACGATATTAGAGTATAATGTGAGTGTGAATACGAGTTATAAGTGAGTTTTTGTAGGAAAGGCGGACCAAGTTAGTTGTTATTTCTAATATGTTAAACCAACCCTAGGGATTCGTTCGAGATTCTAGTGGTATAATAAATTGTAGTGTTACTGCCGAAAAATTCAGTGAAACACGAAAGTTTGCGAAGTGTCAGGTAAACAATTGAAAAAAAAAAATAAAAACAAATAAATAATAGTTAGAAAAAAAAGAACTTCAAAAAGGAATTACGCATTGCGAATTCTACTAACAATCAATACCATCACCATATTATTGATAAATATTTTGTAACTAGATGTTAAAATTTTTAGTACGGATTATATAGTCTTCGAGCTAATAGTATAAAATAATGTCCATATAAGTTTTAGATTCTAGAATATCAACTGAACGTCTCTTTCAAAGATAGAACGCTAATGTAATAGCTATAGAAAAAATAATAGTAATAATGATAATAACGATAATCTGAAAAAGCTATTATACACTAACATTTACTAAAATTCTATCGCGAATAAATATATATCTTTTCATAATAACTACACAACAATGAATGGCCTTTGATTATTGCATCGAGTAGTACACAAGAACGCGCCACGCAACCGGACATCTCGCTGAAATGCAAGAATCCGTTAGAGAGTATTTTCAATATTATGCTTAAGAAAAATTATGTATGTGTAATATGTATGTATGTATATATGTATGTATGTATGCATGTGTCTATACACATACACACCTAATGCCAATGAAATTTCACGTTATGCTATTTACTGCTCAACAGTTTCTTTCTTTTCTTTCTACACTTTTCCTACATACACTGACCTATTTAACCTGCTATTTCAAATACTGTATGCGATTCATAATATAATCTATACTAGTCCCACAAAATTTTTTTTTTCTCCTTTCTGTACACCGGTAAGACGATAAATAACATGGCAATGTATTGCTGTTATTGTTCACAAAAACATTTCTCTACAATTTCATTTTTATTTAGTTACTTGGAATGATTTAATTTTACTTAGGTCGACGCGTACGATGCTCGAAAAATTTATGCAGAAAGTAAATAAAGATAAAGAAAAGAAAACTAATAACTTATGTGAGTCAAAAATGACTATTAACGATTTGTCATGTTACAAGGTTCAACAAACTTGATTTTGTTTTAGCTAGAAAATAAATGTGACGTTGATCATTTCGTCTCTTTTCGGCCTGATGCCGATTTATGTATGAAATGAATTAACACTATGCCGATAAATACCGCTCGATAGATGTATAAGAGAAAAAAAGTCTTAAAAATTGTTTTTTCTGTGATACTTTTCATCACCACGAGAAACGAAAAATCGGTCGATTTGTTTCCGGTAAAACTGGAATTTCAAATTAAACGGGACGTGACAATTTTTCATGTCCATCATTTGATTATAAAATCCTGTAAGTTTCAGATTTTTTAAGGGAGCCGTTTCCAAGATCATCGCCGGAGTCTGCGGACAGACGGGTAGACTGTCATTTTTCTAAAAACCTGTTTTTCGGATTCTAGACGTTCGAAAACTTGTGATTTTCAACCGAAACCAATATTTTTCTTATACCACGAAAGATGATGAAAAGTAATTACCATTCAGTTTTATAATGCATATACAAAATGTGAAATTTAAATATCATAAATTTAACGAGACCACCGAGTATAAATCTTCGTCTATCATACAAAACTTTTTGGACTAGTATAATTACATATTTGTTTTTTCAACCTGCGACACATTTGTAATAATAACAATAACAACAACAACAACAACAACAACAATAATAATAATAACTTCAACTAAACCGTCTAAAAGATCTAAACTCTTCCAACCTCAATGTCATGTTGTTGCTAAAATAAAAACCGATGTACGTGATGTTTAAGAGAAAATTGAAAATAAGTAGAAAACGAAAACAGAATTAAAAAACAAAAGAAAAGAAAAGAAAACGCGAAAAATATATCCTCTTTAAATTATACTCGTATATACGTTACGCTAAAAATTCTGTCGCTATATCAGAACGGACTCGACTAGTAAATGACTGATTCAGCTATTTTCTTTCTACAGACAACTAAGATCTAAAATAAAAATATTACGTATAACAACAATAACAATAATATTCTAAATAAGAAAAGAAGCCGATTATCGAAAATATCATTATATAATACTAACGATACTAAAAATAAAAATAATAATAATAATAATAATGATAATAATAATAATGTTGATATAGTAATAATCTGCGCTATATACTTCGCCGATAACATTACAACTAACAACAATGAAAATTAATGATAATAATAATAATAATAATGATAATAATAATAATAATATCTCTTTACAGATATACGTCTTGTATATAGATTATATGTAGGTATATTATGTATAATTCAGCTGAAGCCTAGCGTCAGCGAGCAAACAACCCACCAGAATGGTCAGCTGTAGCGTACTCGGTGAGGAGTGGCGATGCTGCGAGCGCTGCGTAGTTCGCGTAATCCGCGTATGGAGTGTAAATTAGTCCGTGAGGATCTCCCGCGGACAGCAAGGACCCCGGCGGTCCCGATCCGTTAAGGAGGGAGGCTGCGGTAGTCGGGACCGATATCCTCGGGGATAGGATCAGCGGCGCTCCCAATGGCGTGCTGGGATTCCTCATCGGGGCAGTCAGGCCGGGGAGAAGACGCTGCGTCTCGGCGGCCGCTTGCGCGACGCGCCTCCATTCCTCGTCGCAAGCTGCGATGTCAAAAACTACACTGACTTTCAAAACCGTACTTTGTAACGACGACTTGCTTATCAATATATATATGTATCAATATTGCGATTACAAGTGTGAATGGCGATGAATAAACGATTGGCGAGGTGACTTAAGAGCCCCTTATAAAGTTTGGAAAATTTTCCACGGATCATCGAGAGAGATAATCGACTATTTTCACTTCTCTGAACGTTACGGAAAAACATATTAATGAGTTGAAAATTAAGATTCTTTTCATTCTTGTTCATTGCGATCACTCGAACTATAATATTCTCTAATAACTTTATAAAAAAAAAATAAATATATAAAAATTTTCTCATTGGAGTGAAGATGCACTTCCAACTGTCGGGTGAACATTTTTTTTATTTTTTTATTTTTTATATTCCGATAAATCAAAATCTTCTGGGGTTAAATCAGCCCTCAAAAATTACCTGCAGCAGCCGCAACCTTCGTGTTGGAGTCGCGATACGTTCCGTTTATTATGGCAAGCTCCATGAGCTGCCTTTTCTTCAGCTCGTCCTCACCATCGGCCTGCTAACAATCGATATCACCGTCAGAATGTACGACCGTAAAAGTGATACATCTTTTACGTAAGCAATAACAGGCGTATCAAAGTCATCAGTAATTTCTAAGGGTATTGATGCACTCTCAAAACAGTGTAATATTCACTTTTAAGATAAGACAGTGCTTTATCGGACGGTAATGTTTTCACTCTAAAAAATGGTGATTACGATGCTTTAAAAATTAGTCTACTTTTTAAATGGGTTTTTTATGTTTGAAATAATCGGAACTGTCTCACCACGGGTACGAGTAGCTTCTTGACTTCTTGAACGGCACGTGCGAGTTTGAGGGTTGCTCGATTCTCGGTATCTTCTACCGTCAGTAAAACGTGTAGCTCGTCTGTTAGGTGTTCCCAATTTGGTTTACCTCTGTTCTGTTCCTCCTGAGGATATTAAAACAGATTGTCACCATTTTGTCGACCCTGCGAAGATATTCGTCCAGTATGCAACTGTCCAGATGTCTGGTAATATGCGACATTTTATACAGTTATATTTCTTACGTTATGCATATATGCAAGTCAGACACGCTACAGTTGAACAAATAAAAAAAATATATACCTACGTCTATATTTAATGTACGTATATTTGTTTTTAACATTTCTTGCCAAGCTTCCTATCACGACAAAGAACCAAAAGTGTAAAAAACCCCAGAACTGTGTAAATAATTTCAAAGTAATATGATGGCGTGTTAAGACTGGACGAAAATAAAAGTGTTTCATAACAAGTCTAACTAAAATTGGATAAATGATGGTCCTTTTTTTTAGAAATAAATAAACGTATATATGGTCAAATAAATATTGTGAAACTTACGAACGCATCAAGTTTGGAAACAGATGTCATAATAACGTAGACAGACACTCAAAGATTGTTTGTTCAATAGAAAATTGACGGTATTTCATTAATTTTATCCTATAGCGTTTCATAGCTTGCAATAAATGTACTTACACGGGAGCAGCAATTATCTCAGTGCCAATTGCAGCTTGAAAAAATTATTTAATATTACTCATTTTATTCGTTTGTAAAGTATATTGCAGCCTAACTCAAGTATAAGTGACGAAGCATCGGTTTACCATTATTAATTCATGTATACAGTATAAGGTATACCAACGGTAGCATGTATCAGGTAGGTGTGGGCATAATTAATTTGAGAATACTTTCTCGATAATTTATGCGAAGTATGCGAATCTTATTTTACATTAATTTTCAATCAGCTGGCGATTACGCAAACCATATTGCCATTGACAGACCATCGAGGGCCACAATCGGGGAGGCTTATATTGGCAAGGTTGAAATTGCCTGTGTCAGGTTCACTTCCTTGTGCATAATGCATGTTTTAATCATTTCCAAGCTAATGAGGCATCTCGCATGTGAATACCAAGCCTCGTAAGTACGTAATGCTTGTTAATTATTAACAAATCCGATCGTTCATTCGCGCGAAAATTGCCGCGTTACCGAAGTAACCGCGTGAAGAGAGTCGCAAATTCAAACTGCAGACACAAATGTCTGCCCGCATTGTTGTAAGAATGAACATGTTTTTTTTATATTCAGTTTTCCACTCTGTGCTGTCGAAGATCAACATGGCCGCTCTTTTCCCACTTCGAATTTTACTTTTTCCGCAGAATCGTTTACATCAGAAACTATAGAAAAAACGGTATTTCATACGAAACAAAATCGCGGCAAGAATAGTTCTTAACCGTAAGTAATTCAACCGTCCTATAAAATTCAGAAGCCCAAAAATTAACACCGCATAATTCACGGATGCAAAAATGTGGGCGTGGCCGACGGTACAACATGGAATTGAAAGCAGAATTCAACGAGTGTCTTGAATGAAGTAAATTATAAGAAAATCAAAGCGTTGAAATCATCGAGCAATCTGTCAGACATTAATTGAATCATACGCGCATTATATACACATTATATTCAAATTTAAAATGAAGAAAGAGAAAAAAAACACTTTTCGTAACGAGACACGGAATTTTCCGAAACATTCAAAAGACATTGGGAATTCGTTTGATTATAATGAGTAATATAAGAGAATCATCCGGAGTGTATATACATATATTATATATATATAACCAGGTGCAGTCGCTGCGCGTACCGAGGTTGCAGCCTTAAACGGATCTGATGGAAGAGCTCAAGTTGCCGCCACCGCAAAGTCAAGAAAAGTTAGCGAGCTATGATCGGGGTCGTTGAAGGCACGAGAGAGGAGAATTGCTACATGCAGCACGGAACACACAACGGAGCCGAGGAGACCTGGGTATAAGGTATGTAGGTAGGTAGGTGGGTAGGTAGGTAGGTAGGTAGGTAGGTAGGTATACAACGTATATATACCGAGGTGGTGTTCGAGGTAGGTAAAAGTCGGTGACTGACCCCTTTGCCTCCCCCCCAACCCCCATTCCCCCATTCACCCATTCCATCGTGCAATCGCCACCGTCAGGCTCGACGCACACAAGTGCACAAACGCTCTCCATGTATGTATGTATGTATGTATGTATGTATGTATGTATGCACACGTTACGTAGCAGGCATTCACGTATACCTCCTTCCACGTATTATAGACGTTATAGGAGCGTCTGGTGCTTGTGCCGCGATCGGAAAGGCAGCCGTGCACGTGGTGTTGAGGATTGGAAGTGGTATGCAACGTCGGCGACTTCGGGTGAAGACCGCGCTCGCGGGTCGCCAACCATCGTTTGTTTCCAAATATAGGCATGTATCGCTCTCTTATGTACGCATGTGTGTGTATGCATGCATGCATGACGTACGTGCGTAAGAATAAGTCTCCTCTTCTAACACACGTGAACGAGGAACTTGCCGTTGCACACGTATAGCGACGCGTTTACGTGGTTACTTTACCTATCGGACTACAGGGTGGTTCAGGTACGACGGTACGGATTTTTTATAAAAAATTAATAAAGTACTCATAAACTGATCTTCTGCAGCGTTGCGAAGAAATATATATTAATGAGGATGATGAACCAAGTATTGTTGGAATACGGTGTTTTGGATGGAAAACCTCGTTATTTGACGAAATTAATGGGAAAATACAGGGTTCGCAATTCGTTTTTGAGTGAATCGTACGATTTTTAGGGATCGTGAAATGTCAATGATTGTATTATTCCACCTCGTTGCGAGGAATAAGAAACATCCTGTACGGAATGATTAATTTACAAATTTTCTTCATTTTTTTTTCTTACCTTCTTTTTATCTCGCATTGAACCTTTTCCTCGAACCATGATTTTGCATCCAGTCTCTTGTTCGAGCTGCTTAGCCGTCATACCACGTGGTCCCAGAATCCTCCCGACGAAGTTGAACTAAAATCCGAAAGAAAGAAAAGTTAGACTTTCGTAAGAATCTTCCTAATAGCGTAAACAGAGATAAAAAATCATTTGTAAATATTGCACATATATATGTAAATTTTAAATCGATTTTCAAATTTGCTCAATCTATCGGTCCACTAAAATTAGGCAAGTACTACAAAATAAACATACGCGCACTCCTTCAAAAGGTACCCAAAAGCTGTATACTGATTTTTTTAATCTTCATTTATTTTTTCCTCGCTCAAGGTTTCGCTATGTTGAAATTATTACGAATTTTTACGTCACGACGAGTATACCGTAGATTATTCACGTAAGTGGTTCTTACAGATAATTTACAGCAACGAATCACGGTATTTTGTATATAACATACAGGTCATGTACAAGTGTGATATAATTGTAAAAAATTATCGCAGCCGAATTGATTTTCAGATATCTGGGACAGAGTATAAAAATTACGGAATCGCAAAGCTATATACATTCGTGAAACGAGTACATATAAGGCAATCCAACTTCACACATAAGGGAGAGAAACGAAAGGTCTGCAGCCTGCTGTTTCATCTCTACGATAATGCATTGACGATATAGAAAGGAGTAAGATTGGACTCGAGAGAGGCAGATAAGAACGAATCTCTACTTTCGAACATCGTGGAAGTCGTTGAACCTGAACCTATACCCGCATAACACAACATCGTAAACTCAGCTACTTCCCGATTCCAGTTCTCCTTTCGTTCTTCCACGAAAGTCGAACATAGATATTAAAAAATTAGAATACTAATCGAACTTTCGATTTCCGTAAAATATACGCGCCCACATCGATCGACACTGCGATTTGACATGATCCCGATTTTTAGACCACGGTCATATTTCGTCGACCAATCAACTCCGATAGTTGCATAGTGTTCGTATCAGATAACAGCCTATAAGAAGATATCGAATAATCAGGAAACGATACCGATTGGTCAATGCTATTGACATTCGCCGATAACTCTTCCGTGTAATTCTAATGGTCAAGTTTCCGTTGTAATCTAGAATGCAGCCTCTATCCAAACCCTCCCTCAATAAAATGGCCTCTAATTCTGGTTGTAAATGATGGAATTGGAGATTGGCCGCGAGGAATTTCGTGCCTATTCCATAATAACGTCGTGAAGGCGGATATCCTCGAAGTGATGAACCAAGGTACAAGTACCGACGATGAAGCGAATACCCGTCTCGTCGTCTCGAGTCAAGTGGACTCGGAGAGACACGTTATGGCATAGAAGGAAGTGAGGGGGACTAACTAAGGTGCGCCGGGAACCATTAGGTTGAGGCGCGCATAGGGAAGAGAAATCTTGAAATAGGCAGCAACGAACAAAACGAACGAGAAATGTCTGAGTGGGCAGCAGGAGCAGGAGCAGGAGCAGCACGACATCAAGGAGAGGGAAAAAGAAGTTTGAAATATGAATAAATAATACACTTCTACACCAGCGCATTACGCGTGTATGAAAATATATGTCATTCACGAATGGTTGAACATTGTAAAACGAAAAATCTCAACAAACGGTAATCAGCGACACCCTGTAGAGGGCTCGGCTAACTGTACCGTTGCAAAACAGTACCTACCTACAACACAGGCGTGTTTGCACGCAAGCACGCGACGCGTTTGTGTGCAATTGACGAAGGCAGTGCAGCGTTGAACCGCTTTCTATTCGGAACTTGACCGACTAAATTCTGCCCACTAATTCGAAGCGCGAATTAAACTAATATACCGTGAAGCGAACCGACCATAAGCAGGATAAATTTGACGAAGGAAGGCAAAAGCATGAGTCAAAGTATGAAATCCATAAGCGTGGAGAGAAAAACTCTTGCGTTATAATAGATTCTAAAAATGTATGTTCAATATGTGAATGCCTTATACATCAGAAGTCATAAATAATGCCGAAGTTTAGAGACCGCGAAGAAACTATGAGGGGAGCGTCTTCTATGGACAAACCATAATGCCTACATCCTGTCGGAAACAAATACGAGGAGACAAACGCATGTTGACAGAAAAGATTTAACAATAATAGTTATATCATTTGCAAAGCGTCAATAGCCGTAGGTACCTACTCACATCCGTTTCTTTGGCTAAAACGACCGACGATGTTAAAAAATTATTCCTATACTATCTAAAGAGCATGGGGAAAAGTAAGTTTTACAATCAATGGGTTCAATGCTGTTCATGTAACAGTATACGATGTAATAACTAGAACAAATTCGTAAGAGTATACTATAATAAACGAGTAACGACAAAACTTGCCTCGCACTTTCTCTCTTATTTAAAATAATATAAAGAACGGCAAAGTAAAAGGAGAAACACGTTGAACCGACGACGTTGGAAAAAGAATTCTGTCGTAAATGCACGAGTGCAAAATACTCATCGTCATTTTCTTTCTTCAAACAACATTCCTCAACTGGACATAAAGATTAATCAAAAAAATGACAACACGATCCTGAGTAAAAATCTGTTATAGTGATCAGCGATCCTGGATTTAAGATCCTTCACATTATACTGTACGAGGGATCCGCATTGCGTGCAGCGGTACTTGAGGATGAGGAGGTTGCTGCTCTGAACAATTCAAGATCATAAGGTCACCGCGGCACATAAACGTATATAAGTATGCAGTGCAAGTTTATCTTCGTGCCGAAACGACGAGAGCAGACAGATTTTTGCGAACGGTAGCTACGTACATACTTGGAATACTTGCGAAACAATTGCAACGTCACGCGATAATATTCAGCGAAATTTCTTGGTACACCTTTTACAAATCACTACACCGGGAACCTATAATTATTACTTTTTACCTCTTGTCAGATGCTATCTCAGCCATTGATTATTACTTTTATCCGTTCCCAACGTACATCATAACTTAGATAAAAATTTTATGTGTATTATTAAACGCGCGTGATCGAAATTTATCCCAAAACGATATATCATTTCACGAAGAATATCTCCTTAGACAAAAAAAAAAAAAAAAAAAAACAACATTCTGCTGCTTAGAGCATATACATATTATAGATAGATATATTGTACAAGAATCAAGATAAATGCAGAATAATTGACTTCCCGCGCTCAAAACGAAACCTGCAGCACCGTAAAATCCTTTACTGCTTTAGAGAGAGAGAGAGAGAGAGAGAACGAGAGAGAATGAAGTAAGCAGCTGCAGTGCAATTGCTAATACTCTATACGACTCGTTCGACGATGTTGCTGCAGTAATTTTCCACGACTTCGTCATAATCTGTTTTTGGTCGGGCGATTTTTATCCTCTTACTTTTCTCACTTCTTTGGAAACCGAGTCTGAAAACTTGCCAATTCCGTGCAAACCGATAGCGTCAGAAAATCTTACGCTCCGGTTAAAGTGTCTTGAATCTGTAGTTGATAGTTCCAAGAACTCATCGTCATTCGCAAAGTTGAAAGATGTAATAACTTGTCGGAATTAAATACGCGGCTGTCCGTGTACGACAGAGTGACCTTATAGTAATTGGGAATGGTAGCACAGTTATCGGGTGATAAACACGAACGTTACACGTAACGTTGCACGTAGTGAGCAGTATAGAAGATAACAAAGTTATTGAGAATAACTGAGATGCTATACCGTGCCAAAAAGTGCCCAGTTTTGTTATTGTGGCGGGGGTCTCTAAAGCATAAGCTGCAAAGTTCTACGCGCACCTCTACATAGAACCCGATGCCGTACACTCTTCGGCAGGGAATCTATTCCGAGCGGTCCAGAAATAACGCTCGACTGTATACACACATCACGAACGTGTTCTCCGTTCTCCGTTCTCTGTCGGTTCTTTCCTTTTCCTTTCTCTTTTTATCTCTCTCTCTCGGTCTCTTTCCGCCGATGCCCTCCTTCGACTCCAAGAGCAGATCTACACACGTATAAAAGACGCACGTGAAATTTTCGACTGTGTGACACTATCACCTGCTCTCGTAGATCGGGAGCACATAAACCACTCGTGCTTCATGCTTTTGCGCGACATCAAAAGAACCGAATTATAAAGATGATTTGAAAACAGCGAGACTCCGACTTTTCCATAGTTTTCTGATAGGTGTATATTGGTATGAGGTAGGAAGGTACAACTTGCTTATAGACAATGAAATTTTCTATCCGTCAATTTCCGAACACCGATGAGATAAGAAATTAGAATAAACAATAAAATAGTCAGAGATCAACGATCGTAAGTACTAGCCGAATAATCTTCACTTCGTCTGATCGAGTTTCACGATAAGGTTGTTGATAAAAATTGTTTCATAATGTCGAAATGAAATTCTCTACGAGCCGTATACTCCCACACACAAACACATACATACATAGGTACGTACGTACGTTCTATTAAATTTATTTATCCGCAAAATTAGTGCGTTTGCACTTTTAATACGAAGTCAACAATCGCACGGTCCTATTTGCTGCGGCTCAAGTACCGCGGGAACGATTGCTTTTACACCGCTATACCTTAAGCGGACGTAATATTTATTCAAATCAGTAATATCTCATTACTGATTCTCTGCGCACAATGTCGGGCTGGCAAGTTTTGTCCCGGAAGTATTGGTCGATGTATGTACGTCGGTATATAGAGAGACGAGCGATCGTTTCGCCGGTTTCTTATTCTCCAAGGTTTCCGTATCGCGAGGTGTATGGATACGTTCACACGTATGCATGCACGCATGCAGAGTTATCGGTAGAAGAAAAAAAGAAAAGAAAAAAAAGAGAGAAAAAAAACCCGAGGCAAATCTTTTTTTTTATGCCATGTCTTATGTTAGAGCGGAAATGATAACCAGGCACGTAAAGCACGCCGAGTAGAAACTTACGTCTGGGTGTTCTTTGACCGGCACATAGACCTTTTCTGTGAGTGTTGTGACATCTCCCTCTGGTTCTGGCAATATCAGGGGTTCCTTTTTTACTCCACTGATCTGGAAGAGGCTCGCTCGAACCTTCGCAATTTCTGTAACAGACAAAAAACGAAAGCCATGTAATCCCTGTAATACACACAACGATCGAGTGATACTTGTATGATGATGGAGTCAAGTCGTTATAACTCGAGTGAAAAGTCATGGTTCAGTATTAAAATACCCTCTAATCCATCCACCATTGCGGCTGTACAAGGAAAACGTTGAATGACTCAATTATGTTAAACGAAGTGTCTGAATTCCTGCACGTGGAAGAATTCTTTCGAAATCGATTTGGTTCTTGCGAATGTGATCCCGGTTTGTAACGTTACTGTACCGATGTATGTTGAGGAAAAAATCCTTACTTCTCTCTGTTAGATTCGTCTGAAGTTTAACAAACCACACTGAACTAAACAAACCAATAGTTTCCAAACTTGAACCTCGTTAGATCGAAAGAACGACCTTCCGACGATTTTCCAATGGGGGTTTTAGGTTCAGGACAATTCTCTTTCAAGTTCGCGAGTTAGAGTTTGAAACGAGTCCGTGGCACTTGCAAAATCGCCTTACCGGTGCCGATGACGGGAGAGACAGGTGGTCGTGCAACAGAGTTGGACAGTGGATTATGTATGTCAAAATCTAAGTTTATACTGGATTCATGGTTCGTTGGAGTCGACGTCGACCAGTGGTTACCAAGAGTGGTGAGTCGATGTCAGAGCAGCATCGGTACCAACTGCACCATACCTACCGCAGTAGGTTACATTCACGGTATGCCGGTGGCCTTTCCGTGCTTGCTCAGACTTGTCTATCTGTGACCAATCTGACCTTGACACAGTGACGCAACGTCGCTACAGCTGCGTGTAAGCCTCTCTGGTTATTATATTATGCTCTATACACTCTGTACACGAGCCTGGGCATTAAGCGCTGGATGTTCTGCAGTATTATACGCGATTACAGAGGAATTATCGCGTAGAATTGCACGTATCCCCGGGCACTGCCACCGTTCTCTTGGAGAGACTATAGCGATTCCTTCCCGGTGTCTGATGCGTACTGCAGTTGTCGGTAATCGGATATCAGTGCAGGTCGTGTATAAGAGAAGCTTGCGCCTGAAGATCTGACACTATATATGTATATGTATAATCATACACGACTCCGTTACGCGTTTCGAGTTGATCGATGCGCGTCTCGTCCTTCCATTCCTGTCGGGGTCTCTGACTCTTCGGAGAAAAGAAACAGACGATCCGTTATGAAGATATTCGAATACGTGCATGATTCTAGTGTCATTTCACGTCACGTGTACGAGCAAGCGCGTTTTATTGCTTTTCAATTTTTAATAGTGTTTATAAAACCGCTTTCTTTTTCAATTCTTATTTTTTAGTTACGATCATTCTTTGACTGAGTTGATCGTCACGGTCGATAGAGCGTCCAATTTTTTCAATACAAATTTTGTCACGAAAGTTTTGTGCCATTTTTTCCTTTTCGAAGGTTTACAGTTATTTTTTTTTTTTTTAATTTTGGGTGATTGTAATCAGTCTAGTATGATTAATAAAATAAATGAGTTTAAGAATGCGTATATGAAACTGATTTGTGAAAAGCACTGACGAATCGCGTATATAATGTATGCGAGGAGGACAAAATGTCCGTATAATGTGTAGTCGATAAAAATAGAGCGTACACAGACGAGCGTACCAGATAACGGTGCAGATTGCGTATTGCAAGTTTACGTCACAGTTATACAAGTGTACGTTAAATTTATAAGACGCGCTAGTTAACGTAGCGTGAATAAAGCAAGTTCGTATAACGATCAGCCACGTTATAGACACGTAATTTATGTAGGATATAACCTACGCGTAAAAGTCTACGATCGTAAAAGCGATTCGGTCACCATAAATTATGCGTGCAAGCAAATTGCACATTATTTAAGATAAATATTTCCCCTCAGGTCTTATTTATTCAATTCTAAACCACGCACCTGCCGTTATATTCGAAGAATGTACTTATAAAAGTTTGCCGTAATTGCATCCTGTTGCCACAGGTAGAAAATATATTCCTTAATATTTTTCCAAGTCTCTGACAATTCTTACACGGAAATACAAAAACTCGAGGTCAATGAACGCAAGCCAAATTCCAGTAGCCTGGAGAAATCGTCTACAGAAATTATGCAAATAAAGCTTCGCCGTAAAATAGAAAAAAGAAAAAGAACAAAAAGAAATTCAAAGAAAAACAAGATAATATTTTTTTCAGCTAATTTCTATAATTGGTATAATTATCCTCCTTCTAATTCAACGGAAAATTCGTCAACAAACTAATGCGTATCACGTCTTTCCCTCCGCCATCGTCATCGGTCAATATAACAAACAATAAGCCTGCAGCTTGCACGCGTGCCTTAATGTGTTATACGGTGTGTCCCTCTTTTATCAATCAGTCTCAAACGGCCGCAACGATATCCCCCCCCCCCCCCCCCTGCAAGGCACATGCGGCCACAATACTATATAGCAAGGCTTCATGCATCATCGGATTGATACCACCCGCATACTCTCGACCAGTCTGCCACACAGCTCTATAGTCTGCTTCTGTGATGCATTGAGAAGCAGAAGCAGCAGAGACGTTGCAGAGCTGCAAAGGAAGCTGGCTGTTCTCTGCAGGCCTGGGTCAAAAACTGGCGCCAGTTAATCACCCATCAGCAATGTGTATATAGGGAATGACGACGGATGGAGACTGGGCCGAAATTAGATCACTCTTTTGTTTTATTAAAAAAAATTTTTTTATTTGATTCAATTTTTAAGGGATAAACTGGCTTTTACTCACTGCGCACACTATTTTCATTATCATTGACTAATCGGTTGCAAAGCCTGACGATTTTTCAATTTACAGAGTAAATTGTAAGATCTTAACCACCGTTTTGAACGTTTCGATTTAAAATAGACGTATCGAAGGAAACAGAAAAAAATAAGAAGATCTCATTAACTCAGCAGGTGTAGGGTGTGTGTGTGTGGGTGTGTGTGTGTGTTATTTTTTTCTCGAGGAACCTTTTATTAACGCGGTCAACTCAATTTGGTAAAAATAGAAAGCGACATATACCTAGATGCACGTTTGTGTACATATTAACGTACACAAGTTGCACAAGTTTGATTTGAATGTGTTACAGGCCAGAGCCGTAGCACACCGAACGTCTTTTACACTAAGATTTATTTAACAGTTATATTATGTATAGCGTCGTTATATAAAGTGTTGTGTAAAACCGTAATACAAACCATAGAAATATGTATGTGATACGAATATATGCGTAGAAGATTGAGTTTAAGATTTCAGAGTTTTCTATTTCTATTTCTATAACATATTTAGTTTATCTTTTTGTTTAATTTATTATTATTTTTTTTATTTTTAGTGCTTGGAGACGTTGGAATTATGTCAATCCGTAGCATCTAGTTTTCAATAATACGTAGTAATTTCCTGAGCGTCTGTTAGACGGAGACGTTATAAAAAAAATAAATAAAACAAAACAACACAACGGTTAAAAATACAAATAAAAAACAGATATAATCACGATTTCGCATACCAGCTGTCGATGTGTTACCCAACGTTCAGGTCAAAACCGTGTCCGCAGACTTGATCAATGCCTTTTTATCTCGATCAGTGAATACATATAGATAGAAGATGAAAAATTAACTACGATTTAAGCATCGTTCAGAGACATGCGTTTAAATTGACTTCCACTCGCGACTATCCCATCTGGTTTCCCACCGTTAACACGCACACGCACACGCAATACGCAACACGCAATACGGCTGCGTAGTAGGTACCTAAGGTTGCTTCTAATCGCGAGGCTATTTACGGCAACAAGAAGAACATATCAAAGTACCGAGCCCAAAACCTACATCCACCTCCCAAGATACGAGGAAAATTACGTCCGCCGTGTCGTCTCTCCAGTCTGGTAGTCTGGCGTCACGATTCGGTGACTTCCTGATGCCGACGTTCCACAGACCATAATAAAAGTCCGAGCCCAACCCTGGTGGTGGTTGAATTCAATGCGCTCACCGAAACGAAACGAAACGAAACGAAACGAAACGATTCGCTCACAAGGAAGGACGTTTCACGACGAAACGACGAACAACGGACGGACACACTCGCCTACTTACCTACTGCGACACTCTCTTCTAACAACCTTACGTCGTGCCCATAAACCTCCGACGAACCATTTCCTACGCCAGTTTATACGCACTACATTCCCATCCCTCGTAACAGGCAACGGTATTCATCACACGGACGGTTAGTTTAAGCCGCATTAAAATCCACTTAGAAAAAAGTGAAACTCGTGTTTCCCTTCCCTTAGTATTGCGGTGATAACGTGGATGAATATTGTTCACTTCTTGCTCTTAACTATCACAACAACGTACATGAGAAGAAGAAGAACTTGTCTCATCGGTCAATTAGAGGCAATGCTTTATTATTATTATTATTGTTGTTGTTGTTGTAGACTTAAAATTCTCACTCTGCATTTGGAACTTTTTTTTTCTTCAATGTATAAAGCTGTAACGTTAAAAGCACGATATTTACGCTAATGAATCGATTTCTTTTTGCAAACATTTTTCCGACCTTTGAATACAGCCGTTTAACTTATTATTGAATCAAATTATCAGTGACGCGTCATAAATTTTAATCACCGTCGAGTAAGCTGTGTATGCAGAAAATTTATTATACCAATGCAAACACACACAGACAGATACACACAAAGGCTTTCATGCTTCAAATTAAAGCTTTTACTTTTATAATGCCGTGAGAAATTCGTTTCGTTTCAACATTACGTAATATGAAAATTAGTTGAGACTGATATAGTTTCATGCGAAAAAAAAAAATTGGAAATGAGAAATGGATACATTTCTGTGTGTGTGTGTGTGTGTGTGTGAAAATGATTAAACATGCAGACGCCATTTAGGCTCGCCGTTAACGTTTGCCGCGGAAACTGGTTAATGTGTTGTAAATTTGAGCTTGGAAGTATCGGGGATAAGAAGCGTTTCGAGAAATGAAAAAAATCTACTTGCTTCCTGATGTTCGAACAGACGCGATTTATGTTTTTCCTTCAACTGTTATTTTCTTTTCTAGAAATTGAAAAGGCAGGCTAAAAATTTCTACGAATGTGAAGAAACCGGTTCAGCTATTTTTTAAAAACTTCCGTATATCGTTGAAAGTTTCAAGCGAGCCTATAATGTAAACCGCATTTGCTGATTTCCACGATTCTATGCCCAGAATTGTCGCATGTTAATTTACTCGACGTGCGAGTCGCGACATTTATACAAAAAATCGTGCGATATACTTGATTCCCACAATGTTGTTTTTTTTTTTTACAAACATTCCACCAGAAGAGCAACAATTTCTACCGTATAAAAAATAATAATATTTACGCTAAAAACTTTGCCGTGTTTATTTAATTAATCTCGAATCTGCACCGTTATTATTATTCAACTAGTTAATTATAGTTACAAACCTGCGTGCATAATAAATTTGCCAAAACTGGACATTTTTCTGTCTCAAGATCGCCTTTCGCTCGTTTCTCTAAATATTATAATTGCGAAATTAACTAGCCAACTTGATTCTCGTGTCTCTTCTCAGACGTGAGAGAGTGAGGCATGAAACGAAATCATACATTACGAAGAAAAACGTCAACAGATCTCTACACGGATATAATATATATAAAATATATATGTATATGTATGTATAATATATATACACCTTCGCTCCTACAGTAAAATGTACCTCTCCGAATCGGCCGTGCAATAAGTTTAATCCGCGCGACTTAACACGCGTCGCGTATGGTATGCACCGTAAACACCGACATCACCGGGTATGGCAAAATCAGAAAGTTGTTTGAAATCTCAGGCTAAAAGGAAGCCGGTAATCTCTTACAAGTCTCGCCTCGTTCCGAAGCGAGTTTGTTCGTTCGTGTATAGTATGGATAATAATTGAGCCAGCCATAGCAGGTAGGTAACGCGTATTCTCAGCATGGGAAATTGCGTAACGCGTTTAAAAAAGAAAAAGAAAAAGAAAAAGAAAAAAAGGAATTTCACCTTCTTTCCCTCGTTGTAATCGTCGAATAGGCAAAAATTATACCTGACGAAATACACTGTAAATTGGAAATATAAATCCGTCAGAAAATTAGACTCAATAACGAGTGATATATTAATACGTCAGTTTCTCGTATAATAAAAACTATTCTGAGCGTGTGATTTTTTTTTTTCTTCTTTCTTTTTTAACCCAAACTCGATTCAGATATTAACGTAACATTTTACGTATGTTAATTCAGATATTATTAAAAATAAGGTCAAAAAGTGGTATTTTAAAAAAAAACTTTTTGCGGTACGATGTTTTTAGTAACAATCTCAAAAGAAAAAAAAAAAAATAGTTTGATTTATCGGCGAAGCGTAGGGAGCAAAAGTTATTATGAAAATTGCGATCCGACAATTTTCCACTTAATTTTGTCGATAATTCGCAACAGAGAATTAAAGAAAAGAAAAAAAAAAATTCTGAATTAAAACTAATATTAAATAGAAAATTATCATCGCAATTAGTTGTCAACTTGTCAGATCGGAATTTTAATATCACCTACTTTTATTTTGTAGGTTATAAATGCGGAATATAAAATATAAGCAAAAAAAATTTAAGGCAATAATATTGTACTGCAAGAAAATTAAAAAAAAAAATACCACTTTTCGACGTTGCTTTAAATAATATCTAGCCACATATATAGAACACAATTAATTGAAACTAGGTAAAAAACACTTGTTTCGTAAAACTGTATTACAATTACGAGTTAAAATTTCAAGGTAATAAAAAAATCGTAGAATTTCACTGACGTGTCCCCTTCAGAGAGTGAGTAAGTGGGTGGGTGTTTCCGTTTCCGGATCTCTCTAGTTCCTTAACCCTTAGACGATCGGGATTTGAGCATTAAAATCGCCCTTGAAAAGTGGCCAAATTAGTACCTACCTATCTGGTATCATGTATCAACTATTACATATACAAAGTTCATATGAAACATAGCGAGCCGATATATCGGTTTTCCGGTCCTCCAGAGGTTAAACATGAAACGTGACAAGACGTTGAATGAAATCCCGGCCGCGTTTGACGCGACGCAACGCGGCATGAACAAGGAGCGGAGGGTGTGGCGTTTGCCGGTCCCAGATCATGTGCCACAAGATTGAGAGTGCGGAATGGAGTCTGCGCGATCCCGTCGCGGAGAGAGATGAAGACGGAGAGGAGAATAAACAGAGGGAGAGAGGGAGAGAGAGGAGGAATGAAGGGTAAAGGGGACATCACAGCCGCATTTAGCGCGAGCAACGCGCGCCTGCATGACATCAGCTGACTGACGTTCTTTGGCTCGTGGGCTAGATCCAGAGGCGCCCGTAAGTGCCTCAAGTTTTGCAAGGGTAGGTAGATAGGCAAAGGTTCACATTAGCAGCATCCTTACGGATCATCGTCTGCAGCGTGCATCCCCCGCGATTTTTTTTTTTTTTTTTTTTTTCTTCTCATAACTAGTCAGAGAAGAGAGAAAGTCAGAGGACGCTGATATGACGATATATAATATAGGCATCAATATATGTATATATGGAGACAGAACAAGAGATAAGGAAGGAAAAAAAATTCGACTATGCGTCGGCTGGCGACGACTCGTTTCTGCATTCGCGCGATAAGATCGTGTTTTTCCTCTTTATTTTTTTCTTTGTTTGTTTGTTTTTTTTTTCTTTTGCATCAATTTTTCACAATTTCGTGCAATTTAAACGATGTGGATCTCACGGTACTTTGAATTTAAGTATATATAATATATATATATATATATGATACGTGCATGACATAGAAATACAGATGTGTATAAATATAACAATTATTGAATCGTATTGTATTTTCCAGTATAATTACATACATATGTTGAAACAAATTTACTCGAAAAGTGCGGATTATTTGTAATTTTTCCTCTACAGTTGAGTAGTGTGAAGCATCGACAATGAGGCGTTACGAAATTTTCATTGGGAATTACGCTTGCAATGCGGAGTGTAATTGTAAAAGAACAGAAGCCAATTAGCCCAGGTGCGATATGCCGATAGTATGTAGTACATTATACATACATAACGCGGTGGCTAATAATCACCGCTGTTAAAATTCTCCCAATTGTCTTCAAGTCTTAAGCTTACACGTAGGCATACATTTCCACTTGAACAAAACAGCTGACGGTAATCGTTGAATCCCAACGTTAACGAGATCGTTTTATTTTATAGTTCATATTGTATAATTATGTATACATGTAACCATATATTTTTTTATCCACTAATCATTCGGCGCAGGAAACAACGACCAGATATATTGTGAGTAATTTGTTGGGCGTGGCGTAGCCTGCAGTTAAATTCTTTAAGAAAATATTCTTTTGCATTTTAGAATTTCATATATTATTGTACGTAGAGAGAATGTCGGGCATATAAGTATAGACTAATTGTATCAAGTCGACAGCTCGTAATCTTAGCTAGGACAGTTTCTTTACAATATGTGTGTACCTTATCAAGACCGTTCAAGAATAAAACGCAGACAAAACCGCAAGTCAGATAACGAAACGTTTATTTTTCCATCTTTTATACGTTGCATACGAAACGTACGAAAACGTTGACATTCACGAAATCGTATAATCGCAATTACTTCTAAGGCGTACACTATCTATAAACATAAATTATTGTTATCAACGCTATTATTACTATTATTATTATTACTATCATCATAATCATCATCATTATTATTATTATTCCTTTGTTCTTTAAATAAGAGTTATGCATCCGAAATGACGAAGTGTCTCCTGAATTTACTGCAGGTAACCGATGTTAATCGAATTGCTTCAAAGAGTTGAAAAAGGACGCTAAACTTTCCACGTGCGTTAGCGAGGGTCCGATAATTAATCGACTGATGAATTTTCAAGGTGGCTAAACTCGGCACTTCGAAGTCGAGGAATGCGCCACCTGCACTGCACAATTGGCGCGAAGTGCATCATGCAATCATGCGCGCGTGATGCGGTGCAATAATGCTGCAGCAGAATTTTTATATAGCAAGAACGACGACGATGAGGTTATACCGTATTTTTATGGCGAAAAACGGCTAAACACGACGTTAAGTAAATCACTGTGTTTTCTTCGCTCGTAAAAAATATCCCTGAATAGAAGTAAAAGAAAATTATTTACTTTTTTTTTCTTCTTTTTTTGTTTTATTTTTACAAAGATCAAAGAACGGAAATAAACAAGTAAAATTTTAGTGGTGTACTTGGTTGGCACTGCGATCATCGTCCTTGACGAAAATTCCACAGTAATGCCGAAGAGACTGCAAAGTCAGTCTACGAGAGACCGACCGACCAACCGACACTGGTAACTATAACAAATCTTGGCACCAAGAATTGGGACAATATTTTAGACACCTTGATGATGCTATACACGTTTGTATATAGTTGCTCTAGAAAATTGGCAAGAATTTCTGTGCTAACCTCGGTGGTCACGCCCGTCTCTCTATCTGCATACACATAGATGTATGTACATACCCAAGCAGCCAATCTACTCGCGATAATTAGAGTAGCGAAAAAGAAAGAGAGAAAAAAAAAGAGCATATTATCACGTAAGTTTTGCTCAGGCTTCGATGGTTTTCAACCGTGAAAAATAACGCCGGTAAAACGTAGATCTTCAACGAAAAGTCGATGAGGGGCTTTTTAATGATTACGCATCGACCGTATAATTTCTCTGCTGCGTCAAGAAATTCCACAGCGAACGAACGTTTCAAGTCTTCGAATTATGACCGCATGTATCGGGGAGGGAAGAGTTTGAGGTCATCGAAGCGATGGGAATTTGCTCCGGGAGTGCCCATATACATGATATAATTTACCGTTCTCCAAGTCAAGCACACATTTTATTGATAGTAGTAGCAAAAATGCATACCTGTAAGATGTATCGAGATTTTTGCACGCTTCGCGTATACCTGCAGTATACAAGTGCAACTCGAACTATGCAACAATCAGTGTATCTATTTATCACGTAGAGATATTAAAGGATGATCCTGATGATCAATCTTGTTACACCTGGTAAAACGATGATGAAACGAAATAATGGAAGTGAGAACCTTCGGTTTGAGAAAAGAAAATAAACCAACAGCAAGAACAACGTATAATGATGTTTGAAAAATGATGATCAGGGCTTGGTTTTAACCCTGAATAATTTTTACCGCGATTAGAGGTGTCGTCAGTCGTTATTGTCCTCCTTCTTTTCAGGGTCCGGTTGTCTTCGTCGCGATACGTGTGTATAATAATGGTTTGTGTGTATATTACAGCCAGAGGAGGAAGGAGGAAGAGAAGAAGAAGAAGAATAAACGTGGGTGATCTCATGAATTTTACTGGGAGCATGCGCTGGGTTTACAATAAATAAAAATGACTCGTCGTAAAGGTTGTACCTTTGGATCGTGTGTATTGAAGGTGCGTTGGTGTGTTTCAGAATTTTTCTACACGATCCTCCTATACACACACACACACATGCAGAGCCGGTGACTAGCTGTTGGCTTTTGAGATTTTTGCAAGACAAAGTACCTATGTATGACGCTATCGTTAGCCGTAATCGTTGTCGTTACCAGCGGCGGATTACCAGCTGACTATACTGGCTATGTTTTATTTATTTCACCATTCCCATAGGCTGAACTGCCGTACCATACGTGTAGACGCGTTTACACGTATTCATTCGTCACTTTCATGCAAAGGTATTTCTCTCCACGCCGCTTCAATTCTTTACGAAAGATTCATCATCCTTTGACCAAAATATATATGAAAAGCAAGAAGAAAAAATAACCGAATTCTAGTTTCCGATAGGTGAAAAAAGAAAAGAAAAAAAACCTTGCGATATTTTTTTTCACAAACAATTTACAGTCATCGTCGTGATAAAAATGTAGCGAAAAAAAATTCATGCAAAAAGCTATTGATGTAAAAAATGAAGATAATAAATAAAACTAAAAAACGCGCGTTCACAGGTACGAGGAAAAGATTTCTACTCGTTTTATGAAGCAACTTTTCAAAACCTGAATCGAATGACTCAGGCTCGAGTCAAGTTTCAAGAAGGATTTCCGCTCAAGGGTTGAGGAAAAATGTCACGGTGCCAAAGATGACTAAATCACGAGAGCGCGTCAGGTGCTTAAAGTTGTCTTCGAAGTCTCTTACGCCAGGCAACAAAATCTGCGATAAGTATAGCGAATGGCAATTTTTTACGGAAGAACCTTCGCGTGTTCCGCGTTAATAACGCGCAAGCATCTGCCTAATTAATATACCTAGATTTGTTACCACGTCTCCCTTGACCAAGTTGTAAGCAGATTTGACACTTTATTTAGGAATTACGAATCATTTACATAAGCTGGGTAATATAGTTGTACATAGAATTTCCAAACGTTGAAACAATTACATGCAAGTATAATGTATGTAGGTATAATACACGCACCTGACATTTGTACAGGGTTTTAAATAGAGCCTGGCATCTTTTCAGAAATTATGACTATACGTATAATGTACTTGCACAAAAGTAATGCTAATTTCCTGATTTATTACCCGTCGTGAAATTCTCGACAATTTTGGGTCATCTTTCCAAATTATCTTTCTGTACATTCGCTGGACTAGTACGATTTCGCAGTCTCGTCAATTTCAGTCTCAAAAGAAAAATAGTTTCAGGAAGGATTTGTGGTACTTTACTTTGAAAAACAAAAGAACGTGTTTTCTTTAGATTATTATCGATGGAAACAAAAATCTGCGACACTATCTGAGGCCTTTCCCAGACTCATTTTAGTACTTCGGGAAAGAAATAAAGCAATTATCATTTTTCACAGTAAAGTCAATTACAGGTTTTAGTCAAGAAATTCCAAGTTGATAGTTCGACAGATTTCGGAACACAGGATGTACCTGTGAAGAGTGAAAACAAGCTGATATACATATTTTCGAAACAACAAACGCCTCGATCCTCGAGAGTAAAACATTCGGTAGGTATAATATTACAGGTATTTCACGTTTCGCCGGATATTTCAAAATCCGACTAAATCGTCCACACGTCGTCGTCGCTTAGGCAATTCGCTTTATTTTCACTCACTGACTCAGGCTTTTTATTTATAATTTCGTCTCTTAAATACATACATATGTACACACAGATGTAACATAAACACACACAAACGCGTGCGCGAAAAGAGACAGAAACACATTATATATATATTCCGGAATAAATTCCAAGGCGAAACTTACGACCGATGAGTTGGTCCGCAGACGGTGAAACGATCCACGATTTGAATTCCAGTGAATGATCGGTATCAACGCGTTGCGAGCATGTTAAGTGGGCGCGGATTGGACATAGAAGACGCAAATAAGACAAACTCGAAAGACTTTACAGTTAAAATCCATCGCTCGTTAGAGCGGCCATATTCTGTTATACCTAAACACAACCTTCGCAAATAGTTTTTCGTTTTTCGTTGGAATTATCTCTCCAAGCGCATCAGTATCGGCAGACTAATGAGCTGCAGGTAGCAGAATGTAGGCTCAGGTATATCCGAACATTTCGATGAGATAACTGTACACCCATACACAAATATAACGTTTAACATACATATATGAAAAAAAATGTAGTCTGACCTGAAATCCCGAGCGATATTCCTCGGCGATGACGATTCGAGTGACCTGATTTACGGATCACGCGCCCCGTTGCAGATTATTCGAGACTCTGTTTAGTCATTGGTTTGCCCTTTAGGCACGGAATCACGAGGAGAACAACAACACAAAATATTTGGGTAGCATCGTTTTGAAGCAACGCGCGTTTTCTTCCTACAAGCGAAATTCCAAACCGTCTCATATGCGTTCCGATCGCGTGTATCACAATAAGTTTGAAATTCATTATCAGTTTTGTCTATTATATATTATATATGATATAACTTTAACTTTAAACCTGCTGTAAGGACTTGTAAGCGGCGATATCCTGCCGCCTGTAAGGAAGATGGGTAAAAAAGGAGTCAATTAGGGGTCTTCGAAGCGAGTTCGAATCCTCGGGACATCGGCCTTGCACCTCGATCGGTGCAACCACCCCGTGCAACAGGTTCCATTCAAGATTCCCCGAGGCAGCTATATGTATACACGGCTCCGTTCAAAGCGGGACAAACCAACCTGTTGATCCTACGCAGGATGAGAGGGGAGAAAAGTCGAGTTTCGTGCGTGCAGAGGAGGAATATTAAAAAAAGTTTAGCTTTCAGTGACGAGTGATCGGAGAAAAGCTTGTCCAGTGAACAGGAATTCGCGAAGATTGCGAAAAGTGGAGAACCGTAGAAAATGGGAGAAAAATAAGAGAAAGAAACCTGGAATTTGAAAGCGTTTCACAAGAATGCAGTGCGGCAACGTGTGTCAGGTATTTGACACAAAATCTCTCGAGCATCGAGCAGTGGCGCACGGTAACCGGAAGAGGAAAAACCAGACCCCTTTTACGGTCCCTAAATAGCTCTAGTATAACCAGATGGTTTTCGGCCTAACCGCGCTGGACTTTTTATCTATTATAAATATGTACACATGATTTCACGGTTTACTGTTCAATCTTTGTTATTTACCCCTGTAGTCACGGGTGTCAATGAGGGCTACTGTTGATTCACGATATTGTTAGACAACCGCCCCTCTTTCTCTTCTCCCTCGAAAGCAACAGAGAGAGGCAGAGAGATTATCTTGAAAATCAAAACTCGAACTACCTTTTTTCTCTGCTTCGGCCGCGTACACTTACTCGGGAATAGGTGATAGATTTTTGGCGTTAAAATTCGAACGCGTGAAACAGAACAGTAATAAGGATAATCGAGCGTATAAAAATGGTCAGTAAAACGGGAAGTTGATCAGGTAAACGCTGCCCTCCTTGGCTCGTTACGAATACCAAAGTGTCATTAGCGGTTTCGTACGATTCGCTGAACTAGGTTCTAAGCGCACGACCACCGCGAGGACAGGGTCCGATAATGACCGGTGCTTAAAACACCTTATTAGTCGATGTCCTTTCACGCGCGAGTTCCTACATACCGTTAGGAAGAGCCATGGCGACGAGACATCACGCGCAGGGTAATAATAAAATGTTTTTCTCGTCTTGGTCGCTCGAGGCATATTCGCATCAGCTGTGATGCACGGAGGCTTGTATCAACGCTTAGAAGATATTGAATAAAAATTTAAAAAAAGGTCCAATTCCTTGCTCAACGGATATATCTCACAGACATGATGTATTGTGAAATCAACGCAGTTTCCAAATCACTTGCAGGAGATCTATCGATGCGTTTATTTAACCCGTAATATGCTTGTGATAAAAATCGTGTCAAGGATACCAACGACGACAACAACGGTGGCTACGGTGTGTAACTCGAACACCATCCTTCGGTGGCAGTCATTCACTTTTCCGGTTAAACAGTAACGCGTGTCCATCGTGCAGCAGTGCGAGCACCTAGATGCATAGGTATGAAACGATATAAAGCTACAGAGTGTCCATGTGCGTGTGGATATCGGAGCTCGGAGCGAATGGCCCAGAGAAATCTGTAGGCACGCGTTGTACACGTAGAGTCGATTCCTGACTAGTCGGAACAAGGAGCGGGTCGCCACTCCCTGCATCGCGCCACTCCTGCACAAGCCCTCGAGAGTCAATTCAGACTCAAGTCTCTTGGTATAGAACCATTGACACGTGACCTCGCAGGAGGGAGAGAGAGAGAGAGAAAGAGTGAGCACGTGTACGTGTATGCAGTGCATGATGGAGTTTATATATATGTATACCCTGGTTCACTACACTGCATACCATGAATCTACATACAGCCTGGCGACAAACATATATATTTCATACGCGCCGGATCTGGATGGCAGGATCTGGATCGAGAGTTTTGTTGAAAAACCAAAGTTGCATGTGCAAGAACAACGGGTTCATTCTCGGGATTATGATAGGACTGTTCACGTTGATGCAACGTTGTTGAGAGACTGAAGTTAGTAACGTTAACGTGACGGAACATCATCGGGAAGAAAAATGATCGTTGAAGAATTTTAGAACGACTATTTTCAAAATATAAGTATTTTTTGTTTTTAACGGCTGACTAAATTTCGGACAATCCTAAAAGTACGAAAGAACGATTTTTTCGAAACATGCATCGTTATACAGTAACGTTACTAACTTCAACCTCATACGTTGTTAGCAACATTCGTTATCGGGATTTACCAGAACTCTTCCGTAATCTTCACGAGGGGGAAAAATTGCGCGGTGAAACATCAAGTGGGTACTTAAAAAAGTTCTATACATTCACTTTTCCGCTGTTTTTTTTCCTTGAAAACTAGAAAAATAAATTTGAAAAAAATGGAAAACATTAGATGTTCAGATCGGATGGAAAGGTAGTTGAACCATGAGTTTACGTTGCGGGTGAACACAGCGTAACATCGACGAACGCGAGTACAACGCGCGTACATCTACTTGTGAATGTGTTTTTTTTTTCCCCCTGAGGTATGATGGTGGGAGATTTGAGGAAGGAAAGAAACAGAGCAACTAAAAGCTCCGAGGAGAAAGAGGGAGAGAAAGAGGGAGAGAAAGAGAGAAAGAGAAAGAAAGATCAGGGTCTAAGATAGGATTTCTAGCTGTCTGGCTTTGCGGGAGTGAGTGTCGAGGTAACAGTGTACTTCTACGTGGGGCGCCGCCTCTGCTGCTGCTGTTGCTGCTACATAGGAGTGAAGGGTTTAAAGATTTCTTTAAAGGGTATTTCACGGGGTTAAACTCACGCCTATCCACGATATATATATATATATATATATATATACATATATATATTCCATCACAGCATCTCTCTTTCTTTCTCTCTCACACTGACTCCCATATTTTTTTTATCACGCATTCTTCTCCCATGCTCTTTTTCCTTCCCTCATTCCTTCTTTCCTTGTTTATCCAAGTATTTCCTGACCCGCTGAAATCTACAAACATGTCAGCAGCACGAGGTTATCCGGACTCGGAGTCCATGGATTGAAGAAGACCTCAACCCACTATGCGAGAAGAGGCACATGCGAGGTGAATAAAATCAAGACAGGAAGTGGGAGGGAGGAAAGGGGATAAGCGGGAGTAAAATCCTGTTAGTCCGCGACACCAAGGTAGGTATAGGTATGCGCGCGAGCCGCGGCTAAGCCTTAGCAATTCGAGAACATGTATCTGTGAAATGATGCGAGGTTAACGGTTTTGCGACGAATGTGGGCCGCGCGTTGGTCATCTGGAGGAGGATCCGCGGTGATCGTTAAAAAAAAAAAAAAGAAAAAAAAAACGCTCGCGGCCCACCCGTGGGGATATTATTCGTGGTTATACGAATCATCTCCCGGTGCAGGTCAAGCCTGAATTCGATTCTTTTGCTCGTCATCGTCTACAGAGAAGTCCTCTTTGATAGCGGTACACCACGCAGCAGTGGTTCACCCAGTTTTCGTTACACCCCACGGAGAAGAGAGAAAAAAAAAAACAAAAAGAAACAACGGAGTCAGGGAGAACAATGAAAGTAGGAACGAATGGTCGAGCAATAGAAAGGGAGGGAGTCACGACATGGAACTTCACTATACTCGTTATCGCAATCGTCGTCGTCTTCTCAAGAGTCCCGGTCACTCACTGGGTTAAATGTTTCATAAGGGGAGACAAGCATGCCGCATGGTCAACCGTAATGACTTTTAGAAAGGCCGAAGCTTTGTTCGTTCCACTGATTTGTCAGTCGGTATAAGTACGAAGGTAAAACCAGTTCGTTTATTATCCAAAGAATAATCACGCGACATTGACAACAACGTCTGTTATCCTCGTCCCTCAAACTTTTGCCCACACACGATGAAAGCGATTATTCCATTACTATGCAGACTATTATTGACAGCATGGAATATATATATAGGGACTGACTTTTTTTATTCATATTCTTTCTCAGACAATTCGCAGTGAAATATTACTCTGCACTCCGATTCCCATGGGATGAATCCAGCTTATAGAGTTTAAAGATTCGTTATATGGACCCTTCACGATATCGAGTAAACGAGTGTGTGGCGTGGTCAGTGAGAGCATGGCAGGTACCATACGATATACAATATGTGTACGATACAGAAACGTGGGAATCTCGTAACAGCGACGGTTCGAATCTCTGGATGGCCGGTCGGATGGTTGGATGGTTGGATGGTCGGATGGTCCACGAGCTGGATATATCAGAGGACAGAGACCGACGAAGAAGATTCCTTTCACCTCCCACCACGCGGTCGCGTGGTGGTGGTGCTCGACGTATTGCGTCGAGAAGGATGGGTGTGCACCGGGGGTCATCTCGGTCAACGGCCCCCATCGCGAGAGGGCCTGAATAGTTTCAACCTACGGCCCTGAGGTCCGTAACTAATTGTACAAGACCTTGTCTTGCCGTGGATGGTGGATGGTGGATGGTGGATGGTGGTGGTAAACGAGATCGGGAATGGTCAATGAGGCGCGTTTTTCATCAGCTTCATCACCGTATATCGACCGCGTAGATTTCGCGACGAAGAAAAGAATCCAATCAGCAGCCCCGAATCCGCGTATTCATGATCTCGGCGCAACTTCCCCGCAATTTTCATCGCTAATCCATTGAAAATTTCAACGACAATCCTGCTTTTAGAGATGCGTTATACGTGGAGATACGAAGAAGAGCCCTGCGCACAAGTCACTTGGTATTCATTTTAAACCGCCTGCGTGTAACGGCGAGTGAAGAGACGCGTGGGCATTTCCTAATTTAGAAGCAGGCGATACATCCTAGCGTGTAACGTCTTCTTACCGAATTATAACTATAGTCTCGTATTTCCCACTTGGGCCCTGTAACTCCCCACCTACAGTCCTGATGCCGACGTTGTAATTCGAGCCACTCTCCGGTCCGGGTTTATAATATCATCGATCACAAATGCCCGCTGGATTTGACGTGGTACATAAGTGCAGTTGCACAAAATCTTCATCATCTATCAATCGCCGAGGCGTTAAAATTTAATCTAACGCCACCGGCAACCCCATCCGCAAGGATGATACTTGAACGCGTGTGTGTACCACCTGCAGTGTTTGCGGTGAACAGGTGCGTACGTGTGGTTTCTTCTCGCTTTGAAAGGCAGGAGAGCAAAGCCGCGTTTGACCCGTGACTGGTTTGTCAACGCGCGTCGTGTTATTGTGCCGGTTGAATTTCTAAAGACAGGCTGCTCTTCCGCACCGGGCAGGACGAGGAGGCAAAAGATCATCGAGTGAAACAGTCCCGCAGACCCTGCAGGTGTGAATAACCTATCATCCGCTGAGGTTTCGGGTCAAGACGTTTTGTCTTCACCCTTTCCAAAGTTCAAAGTTCAATCAGGCTACGTACGAGTGCGGTTTGGAAATCCCGTCATTTCTAACCGCGCAGCAAAGAATCGACCAAGCAAAAGCCAGTCAACGGCTATTGGCCGATGTGTTTGCATCGCGTTATCAATCATACACATCTCTGCGTCTAACAGTAAACTCGATGCGAGAATGAATGATATTCTGTTTTGGTCTCGTAGTTATTTTGTTCTTATTAATTTTTATCTCTCGAGGGGAAATATAACGGGGCCGCGCCGCGATCAGGAGAGATGACGGAAGAACTGGTCAGACGAAAATGCGCAACGAAGCAAAATATCGATGAATGATCGGGTGACTTCGATATCGCGTAAAATGAGAGGAATAAATGGAATTAAAAATTAAAACGAAAAAACACAACGATAAGGCAGAAAAAAACAACGAGCTGAGACTCAACACACTATCATCGTCGTAGATTTCCAAACAGGATAACGAATTTCGCGCACGTTGCGTCTTTCAGGACTACCTGAAACCCATCTCTGCCACCCGGATGGACACAGAGAATCGCCGGCGGCACTGCAGAAACCGAATTCAGTATGGCAACGCGGTTTGAACCTTCGACTTTTCACGAGCCGTTGACCATGAATGACAACCTACATAAAAATGGAATAAAAATTTTACTGGACCATGAGAGGCCAGTTTCAACTGCTACCTTATATAAATAAGAACAAACAGTTTGACCAAAACTTTTAATTAACTGATCAAGAATAATTTAGAGTCGTAAAATGAAATGTACTCTGCAAGCAATAAAATTGCATTGCAGATGATGTGTAGAGAAAAATGAGTTCTACGAAAGCCTGATGTTTCATTAAGCGAGTGCCCTCGTCGATTTCGACGTTCACGTATATATCTCCGAATATCAAAGTTCACGTATCTCAAATGCAAAAAATCGAATTCTGAATAAAAATACTCCAATATATTTTCATTTAACACAGCAATAAAGAAACGGCGTGAATTCTTCGAAATGGCAATATTAAATTCGGTAGAATTGATTCATTCACTAATTCATTCTCTTCCATTCTAAAAAGTTGGCGATCTTGAGCATATCAACCAATCCAAACATACCAATACATGCGATTCAATCCGAATTTATCAAAATAATCACCGTTCTTTTCCTCATTTTTTTTTTTTCGTGCACGATTTTACACGCAGTGATGTGTTCCCCTGGTACAGTAATTCTCATCGCGGAATTTCGCACTCAACCAAGTAAAGCGAGGTAAATTAGACATTTGCGTTTGTACGGGAGTATCGTGAATGCAGCCGGTAAGTACACGTGCAGAGTGCGAGAGAACAAGAGAACGGGGGTGGCTTCAAGAGGCGGAGGAGAAGAAATAAAAAGAGAGCAAGAGAGGAGGAAGGACTGCGGGCGTTATAGTACGTGTAAAATATCTCCGCACATATCGCTAACGGGCGGCGAACCTGTCGGCTTGTCGCAAAACGGCAAGATGGCTGGCGCCGCGCGCCGCCACTCCTGAGGATCCCAGAGAAACGAGGGCCGCCGACTCGCTCCTCGCCCGTTCGCCGTACATGCATTCATACATACAAAAACACACACACACACGCACGCAAAAGCATACATACATACATACACACATACGGCTTAGAGAGTCTGTCTTTCGCTCGCGCGCGCGCACCCGACCGACGCGTTTGGCTAGTCGCTCGCTGCAGGGTCTGTCTCTCGTTTCTGGTCCCACATACTCATGCAACAGGGTATATCGAGTGATGGTGAGGGTGCGTGTGAATGTGTTCGCCCGGCAACCACACACGCGCTAGTAACCAAGAGCCAAGCGAAACGCTCGCCCCTCGCCGCCCCTCGCCGCCTTACTACCGCCGCTCGCTCGTGTGGTTCGAGAGAAGGAATGCGGCTGCCCAAGGCGGGGGAGGAGGGCAGGGGAGGGGGTCGGAGGGACGCGGCCGGGGCCAAACGATGGCTTCGAACACGCTACTTATGCGCCACAGTTTCATCCACCTTCTTTTCAGGCCAACTTTGACTAGGTCTGCATACTTGCGTACGACTCTCTGCGCGAGACGAACCTGTCGTGTTTATTCACGCATACGTTATATATATACGAGTATAATCGCGAGGAAACGGTACTTCGGTGTAACGTCGTTGGGTTTTAAATACTCTTCGACGATACACTCTGATCGTGATTCGTGTATACATACATAGCGCATGTTGGTACCAATCGATCGTGTATCGATATCGCTGGACAAAGTGAAAGAAAACGATAACGAAGTAAACAGGGAAAGATATATCTAACAGTAAGACAGACCGATGCACAAAGAAGTAGGAAAACAATATATGAGTCACGGTGGTTTTCAATACGATCATTAATCGCTTCAGTCACGGTCAATATTCAAAGTCAACGGAAGCAATTACCTCACCGATTCCATCGATATATATACACATAGTATATTCCGTATACAATAGTGTACGCACATACATGTAAACAAATCGAATAGATAAAGGATTAATTATTTAGTTACTACTTTTCCTTGCGTTATATACACGACAATAATATTTAATTATTTTACTTCCATTTATTCTATATTCCGTTTTCTTATCACCAAACAATATTTCGCGCACAATGCACGCGCTGTTCGCCCAATTCATACATATACATTATAACACGTGTTACATAGGTTATAATATACGATTAGGTAATTCACCTGGTGGTTCAATGAATCATTGGATTTCCTAAAATACTTGGCGCCGTTCAATCGGTAGGTACTTGCGGTAGTTGTGTCTCAGAATCAGCCGATTCTTGCGGCCTTGCGGTCGTGGAACAACGATCGAATAATCGTCGTCGTTGTGCATCAGCGGATTTTTTAACCTGTTGCGTGCGCTCCGTTAAATGCACACGAAATGCCGCGGCTTGATCGGGTTCGATAGCCGCGTTTACCCATCACTACCCCGCGCGTAGAACGACTCGAAACGAGCAACCGAGTTGCCCGAGTGAGTGCGATTCGTCGATTTCACTCGCTCCAAAGACCGACCTCGCGAGTCGAACCCTGGCCACGACTCTAAAAGCTCCCAGCAGCACCAGCAACAACACATCAGAGGCACACAGTTTTCATGATCGTATACATGGCGTATACTGTTACTCATTCTTATTCCTTTCCTCTCTCACTGAATACAACATCACTGTTCCATCTGGTATTCCAATATGGCATGTCAATGCGTCCACCGTTCACAACATAGAGTCGGAAAATGTCGTGGAATAGCGGGATTCTCGATGCATATTTCGTCGACGTCGTTCGGCTGGCTAATGCCATGTGTTTTTGACATCCGGGTCGCAGATGCAGGCCGAGATATATATTAACCGAACAAATCACCAACGCTGCTGCGGGGCTTATAAAGTTGGAGTAACAGCAGCAGCAGCACCAGCAGCGACGGCAAGCACGAAATCATCCTCACGTCTGGTTTGTGTCACGTGGCGTAGACTACGATAAGATTAATCTTATTTCACGCCGATTTTCACTTTCTTCCTCTTTGTTTTTACAAGTGGATATTGTTAGTTGATACAACGGAGGTGCGGTTTCGTTAGTTGGTTGGTTGGTTGGTATTGACAATTATGAGAACGCGATGAAAAATTTACGTGTAATATATTTCCGGGCCGCAGCGAATCGTGTTAGTCGGAAAGTGTGTGACACATAAAGTGTCGAGTATATAAATTTGAGAAAACTTGGGTGATAGAAGAGACTCTTTTCATCGCTAGCGCGAGTTTCATTGTCGATAACTTCTAATAATAAGAGTTACGCGTGCGTTCGTTCATCGCGTACGGTTTTAGAATAGTTAGTATTCCGCGAAGGCAAGTGCCATTTTCGAAAGAGTGACGTAATGCCTTAGCTGGTGTAAACATACGGTTCTCTATCTCTCTCTCTTTCCCTCCCTCCCTCTTTCTCTCTGGCTCTCTTTTCGTATCACTCTTTGTGTTTTTCATACGAATGCGTGTGGTAACACTTGGGCAATTGTCGAGGAATAATCGAGGAAATTGCACAACGTTGAAGAAAACGGATGAAAGAAAGAAAGAAAGAAAGAAGGGAAGAAAGAAACGAAGATTTGCCGAAGATCGAATATAGAAGAGCGACGATTAGACATAAATTATAACAATTATCGAGGAGATAGATATGTTAGTAGGGATTAATGATTAATTCTTACCTTCATCTAGTAGGCGTTCTACGTGTATGAAGACGTTAGGGAAAGCGGCTAATTGCTTCCTATCTTTTAGTAACTGTGAAAGATAGTCCGCTATACTTTGCGTCGTCGTGTTAGTATTATCACACATTGCAATTATGTTTTTATTATTTTTACAATACGGCCGCGGTACGACGTTCCACGATGCGTAGGAACACGTTTCGTTAATGTTTACGCGCGTTAGCGACGTCCAAATTTACCGAATAATGACAATACCTGTCCACCCCAGCGGAGAAGTTTTCTTCGAATCTAGCGATTCGAGAATGAGCCGCGTTTCACGTTTACGCGCGGCTTTTTCTTTTCTCAAATTAATACTTTATTTATTTATTCATTAAGTTCAACTGTCGTCTTCGTCTTCGTCGATGTCTTCGTCGTACGTTACTTCAGACAGTTATTATCAAGGTGACAGTCGAAGAGTCACTCTCGTTGAAACAGAGAGAATTTGTTATGCGTTGAAGAAAAACATTCAACGGCAGTTAAACAGTGATTTAGATAACGAGATGATTAGATGCGTGCTATTGTTTGTTTTTTTTTTTTTATTTATTTATTTGAAAAAAATTTTATTGTCTGTTTTTAGCTTCTTTTTTTACAACTATCGAGACTAGGGAGATTCGGGAGAGACGATACGGTTATTCGGTATTTGTATGTGCGTATATATACACACACACACATATATATATATATATATATTTATGTGTATATATATATTTTTTTTTTGTATGTACGTATATATAGTAAACTATACAGCGATATTTCGTGTGTAAGTACGCGCGCTACGGATATCACGGCTCGACTGATCGGTGCTCTGCGTAAGTCAGGCCGAGGGACTCTCGGGCGGATTCGTGCGGCGGCGCGCAGCTCGCGCTAGCATCAGCGCATGCGCAAAACGGGAAAACACTTCCCGCCCACTGTCCATATACGGCCTCCGCTGACAATACCTACGTAAGCGAGAATCGAGAGATACACAACGCGCAGCGCGCGGATAGTCTACAGTATTCGGTATACAGTATACCCTTTTCTTTGAGCTTAAGCTCCCCCCTCTCCTCCCTCTCTCTCGCTCTCTCTTGCTCTCCTCGCTACTGCATATTGGTTACGCCATGCTGTATACCGTCCTTCGGGTCCATGCTACCCTTCACCCTCCATGCTTTAAGAAACGGACCCGCCACCGTTTAGACCGCGACCATAAAACGCGGGCGTGCGCACGCTTCTACGTTCTTCGGGGACTGGTTTTTTCAAATATGTATAGAAACATTGATGGAAAATCGATGACATCGATATACTCGTCGCTTATGCTTTTCTGGAAATCGTTTCAAGCTGTTGTGACGATCGGTAGTGAGTTATGGTTGCGAGGTGGGAATGACAAGAAATGACCAATTCTCTAGTTGATTGTTTGTTTGAATTCCATTTTTAGATCATCTTGAAGCCCTGATGACGACACGTCGTTATGCTGAGTAACGATGGTCATTTGTTAATGTTATATGTATACAACTGTAATTAACTTCTAATGATCAAGAGAACTAAACGAGTTCCAAAAAGCATGAATCTTGATTAATATCACGTAGCTGCTCTGAGAAATTCGATCTTTATATATTCATGCTTTTTCATGCGCATAAAATAATTACAATACACAGACCACAAATCTGTATTTTCCCTATTAGTCAAAGTCAACTGGTGCCGCGGACTTCTTAATAACCCCGTTGATAAAGCTGATGAAGCTTCGACCATAAATTATACTTGGTTATAACACGCATAATTAACCTAACTCAAGTTTTAACTCGGGGTATAATTACGTAATATTTACGAAGCTTTCTTTAACCGCGAACGATGAGGTCTGGCTGCTCCGGTTTTGCTTGTAACCATATGAGTTTGTATCGAAGAAATCTGGCGCGCCTTTCCGCCTTCCTATTCGCGAGATCGCGGCGATCCCGCATCAAGAGATCATTGGCGAACACGATTTCGGTCCATAATATGATCCCACGTTTTATCGTGGAAGGATAAACGCTGCGGGAGAAAAAGATTAAAAGGAGAATGTCTATATATTTTAGATCGATTTTGCGCTCACGATTCGCGCGCATAAATCAAACCACAAAATGGACCCGCAGCTCGTCTCTTCGGACAGTAATGAAAAGCCCACCTACGGGGTGAAACGAGCTTATCGTTTGGTGATTAGAGGATGCCGAAATAGGCGGCAGAAGGCGAGCGACTTCGTACCTCGGCGCCCACGTCCGACTGTCCCCAGGGTCTCACGGATGAATCAACCCACGAGTAACCTAGATTGTACCTTCAAAAGGTGAGACCTGAACGACAGACCGACCCGAGGGACGGACTGCAATTACCGGTTCTCTCTTTGAAAAGGACGCGTGGGTCGATACACGTACATTTCGACTCTCTACTTCTTCTGTATTTCGTTTATAGGTATTGCACCTATATATTCGAGTTGCCGCTCAGTTCGCATCTCTAAATGTCATAGTGACGGGAAAAAGTATAACCGTTGAAAAAACTTGAGGGCACGATCGTGATTGGAATTCCATTCGATGGTTAGCGCCCCCAGAAAGTCTGCATAAAGACCGTTCAAGCTTGCACCCATGCACGGGGAACTTTGTTTGATTGCGACAATTACGTAGGAATTCGTCGGATCGAAATCCATTCGGATCCTTGTTACAGCGCACAATTATAGACGCACCTAAAATATTACAAGTGGTGTCGATACTTTATTCTCTATTTTGCCATTACTCTTCAAAAGGCAAATATAACGTTGACATAAATTTGATGCGAAAGTTTTGCAACGTAAATAACACACATTATGCACACACCTGCGAAGCGTTGTGTACCCTTGAGGTCTAGATTTACTTACATATCGTGCGATTCCTTACACGGACTGCAGCGTTATTATGTCCGCGATGAGTTTTTATTCACACAATTTTCAACCAGTTTCTTCGATAAGCTTCGACTCAGCTGGAGATATCGTCATCTGGGAAAGAGTTATTTTCGGCTCTGGTATTCATGCGATGGTAGGTATATCTTATAAGTATGCACATACCTTGTCCGCAAAGACAAAGAGATTCTCTTAAACGGAAACTACACATGACAGAGTACGGATGCATAAGTTACGTAGGTACATCAGATGGACGCATCACGATGGCCAAAGCTGATCAACGATGACATAATTGTAACGGAAGTTACATGATGAACAGCTTGAGGACTCTGGCATTAATTACACGAACGATTGGATCCACAATTGGCTATGGCGTATTTATACAGATTTACTCAGGTATACATGCGCCTTTGGTAGGCACATACTCAGTTGATTTAGCTAGCATACAACTTTTCCTCTCAACGCGATGAAAATTATGCTGCAGAATCGCATATTTCATTTCGTCCGTGCACGGCTGCTGAAACATGTAATATTCGGTTGAAGCAAATTTGCAAAAATGTTAACGACTGACTAATGATCTTGCATCTCATACGTCTATTTCGTAATGATTAAAAAATTCTACGCATACATGTGTATACTTTAAGGCGAGATGCCAAAAAAAAATAAAAATAAAAAATAAATAAATAAACCACGATATATAAGTACTCACAAATATTAGTTAATTTTCTTTCGTCATCGATAGAGAACTCCTAATGTCAATAATGTGGGGAAAAAAAAAGGATAGAAAAAAGAAATTCCAAAAAGTTGTCAGTGCGTACACGTGCGTAGCTGTAAAATCTAGTGGGTACTTACAACAAATCGCATCGAGGTCAATATTTTCGTTTCAAAGTGAGATAAAAAGAGAAAAAATATTGAGAAACACCCAGTTGCCTGGCGGTGGCAAAAACTTGCCGAACAAGCGATAAAAATTTTACACCATCTCGAAAGTGTCGGTATGAATTACAAGTTGGGACGACAGGCCAAATATTGAAATTGCATATGAGAGGATGGAGTGCGAGTGTGTGATTCTATGAAAATTTTAACGATTGCAATTTGGCTGCACACACACACACACACACGTGTAAACTAGGCCACATAAATCTGTAAAGAATCCGTGATGCGGATTCGCGGAAAGATCAGTAAACTCTCGGTTGGTTGTTGAGATCATCGCGGTAGCCGCAGCCTCTTCCGTCCGCCGTAGATCATTTTTATCAACGGTAAGTCTCTAGGATAGAGAGAGAGAGAGAAAAAGGTTTGGAGGAAAAAAAAAAGAAGAAAAGAAAAATGACGTAATCGCGCTACAAGGCATTCGTCATCAGGAACCTGTCATAGTTTACTATAGACACATAACGTCACGATATATATCGTCATGCAAAATGACCGCGGCACAAACGATGCAGCGTGGCATAAAATTCGAAGAGAACTGCAGGTCATAGTTTTCTTCATAACGCCACACGTCAGCCTGTGCTTTTGCACGTGAAATAACCGCCTAGGCTTGCCTGCAAGCCACTTGACAACGACTACGGCGCTTTGGTCATTCCCATAAACGGCAAAGTGCGCGTTGGCAGACAACGAGCAACTGCATAAACGTATTATTACGATATGATCATCATTCGCAACGAGGACAAGCTGGTCGCGATTACTCGTGGTTAAATATGTGCGGCTAAAAAGTTTGCCATATTACTTTGATTCCCCGAAGTGATAACGTAATGGGAACAATTATATAATACAGAGATTCCAGGATGAACAGCAGAGTTACGATAACTCATAGATCGATATGCGGGATCAAAATGCTTCAGCTATTGTGCATGGTTATAATTTTTGTACACCGGATGCGAGGATATCGAAGTTGTCGAAGTTACGTCGAAAACTTTAAAGGTCCTCTTACACATGCACGACATTATTAACCCATACATGACCGGGATACGAGGAATTTCGAAAAATCTTTTTTTCTATAGAGAAGTGATCTAATGTCCAGAAAATTGGACCAAATTAAAGTCAAATGTTGGTAGGCCAATGACCTTACGCCAAATGGCGCATGCTGCTCCTCTAGGGGTTAAAACGCGAGACATACAGTCTACCAGCGTTATAAGATCGCTCGATATATGGCCGCCTCTCCTACTTTGACTAGGAAGCTTCATCCACCAGTGTAACTCATTGAAAACCTCTAACGAAGTTGGTCGGCTGCCTACAGTAGTAGAGGCATCAGGTTTAGTATCTTGCTGATCCCTGACATCCCCTTGAACGGCCTTATAACGAGATACTAGACACAGACGTTTATTCCCCCCCCCCCCCCCCTGTTTCTTTGCGTTATTACCGACGTTGACGATCCTTAAAATATCGAATGATATCAACTAACGTGCATGTGGTACCTTCTGGTAACCGTTCCGTGATTTACGTTACCAGATCACGTTTCGCGCAACCAAAGGCTAAGCAATACATAAATGCGACCGAAAGAATAGAGCTCGCAACACACTTGATGAGAATACAAAATTACACGTTTGTGGTAGGGGGTATATCCTCTGTACGTGCTGTACTGAAGGAATGGCGATGTTCTGTTGTGACGTGTCGTATTGCAGCGGCAGTAGAACGCGAAGCACCTGTTCCTTGCGATTCCGACCTTCCCCGCATCGACTGGTTGATTGAGTGATTGATTGATTGATTGATTAACTGACTGGCATATGTTATACGTACTTCGAGTACATACTTAGTAAGTGCCTTATGCACGAAAACAAAGAATGTGGAAACATAGAATGTGGAAATTGAAAATGATAAGGTCCCGTTTGGGTTGACAGCTTCAAGTTCGAGGTGAACAATCTTCCCTTCTTCTTTCTCCCTCTTCACTCTCTACACGAATACCGTTGTTTCTCTTGCGCAGGTGACTTGCGAGCAAATTGAGAAAGTATTGACGGCGGGGGAAGCCAAAGAGAAACAAGGTACCTGGGTAGGTGGAATCGCGTAGGTTGATCCTGCGGGTATCCGTGACGACTCCAGAGAAGGACCTCTCCGAGACGGAGCGGAGATTGTCAGCTATGTTTTTGCATGCACTGGTGTGGTCAGCGCATATAACGTCGTCGGCACGTCGTTGAAGGGTCCAGAGCATATTAGGAATGTTGTCTCGTTTCTGCAGCACCTACGGGTTGTCGCCTTCTACGATCGCGGGCGCCTACACATATATTGGTTAATAGTACCAGCTGACGTCACTGGTCCATACATGGACCTCGCTGAAACTTCGAGTGGGAGAGAGTTTAACGTGAACAATGATTAGAATTACATTATACCATTTCTTCTCTAGTATTCATTGGCTGCTGCTTCTTTGTCTTCTTCTTATTCTGTCATCCTCTTCTTAGCGCTATTTGCCGACCGGGTTGGTGGCCACATAATCTACTTCCTACTCACCAGAAAGTGGCAACAAAGATTGATCACCAACAGATTCTAAAACCGCTGTCAATTCCGTTATATATCTCATACAACGATGCGTAAATTGTGGAAAACCGATGGAAGAACTGAATTGTTCAAACATGTGAAGTTTCGAAACTACAGTGCAAGTTTGAACAACATTTTTTTCTGGTTCAAATAAAAGAATCAAATAACGCAAAGACACAAACATTTGTCATGAACAAATGCCGTTGAATGAAATGACTCTAAATATTCTTACGAAATTTATCTTCCAACCATTTCCGTTGCATTGAAATTCATTTTACAGGTTACCAATTATAATTATAAATTGTCACTAGAGTCGAAAATGGAATATCATGTATAGAGTAGAATAATATAATAACTTTTTTGCAACATCTGTGTCTTATAGTGGATGTGAAGACGTGTTTTCAAATAAACTTTAAACTAAAATGATATAATGTGACGATGATAACAATAATAATCATGTTAAAAAGTTAAAAATATAGTCATACTTTTATTCAGCACCGAGTCCAAGGTAGGATTATAGAAGATAGATTCAATGATTCAACCATACAAAATTAGATGTTATATAGTCGACTTATAACGCCTGTTTACCCAGCACGCATCATATGTATATTGCTTGCATAATTTGTGCAAGACGCCAGTTTACCCGTCGCTAAGAATATTACTATGCAGAGATTATACAAGACGAAGAACAATCTGATCTAATTCAACAAAGCGTTGAACAGGAATCTGCGAAAGCGGATAAATTAGAACCAGATTTATACGAGCAATCAGACAATCTTTGCCCCAGTTTAGTTTCACACGTAAAAAACCGTGCAAGTTTGCTTGATGTTCTCGTCTACATGGCATGCGTATTGTTCTGTATCTGTAAAATCTGTAACCGTTTTCGGCTTTCCATAGCCCAGTAAACGACAAATGCATATTGTTAAAAGAACGTGTGAAAATTGAACGCGAAATGAAGTGACATGAGGACGTGTACTGGATGTATGTGAAAACCATACAGCAGCGACGACGCCGAGACGTAGCAAGAAATCTAAGTGCCAGAAAGAAATATGGCTGCTTGGCCAACCTACGCGTATGTACATCAACGCCGCGTATATACTTTAATAATTTCATTACGCGTTCTCGATGCTAAACAACTCACAAGTCTGCGGGATGAATTAAAGATACTATATTGTCACAGATCAAGTTACACACACGTACACACGGAGACACGTGATATCGTATATTACATAGCAAATCACGCTCGGATCTATTTTCATATCGCGAAAAATTTTACCCCTTCCCGATTACGAAACGAATGCTGCACGTTTCCATGTTCCACACGTTCAATGTTGAGAAAAAAAAAATGGTGACATATAATACGGATCTTGATTTGATACCGATAAAAAAAAATGTATTTATATATTTGATATTTTGAGAATCCGACAGCTCAAGGTCTCCTACAGATGCGGGAAATTCGTAGGTAACCGATAACCGTAGAAATGTTTGTCAAATCGTTTGTCTTTTTTTTTTATTCAACAAATATCGACACACGTCGCGTGTCGCCGCGGGTTAATACGTATACAATTAAAATTATAATTCCCTATCTCGCAAATTGACGGCGATCTGATTTTCCCCGATTTCCAGATTGCCTGAAAGTCTTTGAGCGATCAACTTGTCTTCGTCCACTTGGATTCGCGTTCATGTTCTTGAAGTGACCGTAACCACCGCCCCCCTGTCTTTTCCTCGGTCTGGAATCCTTGCTTATTCCAACTTCTGCGAGGTTTTTTTTCTATAGTTAAGAAAATTATACGTACGGATTTTGCTACCTGACATGAAAAACGAAATGAATAGGATGTAGAAAAGAAATATTTTTGAGCGAAGGAAACGATCTCTGCAAGCCCGCCTACCTCGGGCGAAAACTTTGATTGGCGAGATTTTACAGGTAGTAATAATCACGTTATTTGCACTCCAAAATCTATAATTGGAAAAAGGATACTCAGGTCAACGGCAGGCGGTACGATGAATCCAAACGATTTACCAACTTTGGATAAATCCAGAGTCTCGACGTCGAAGATCTGCTTCAGATGATGAGAATCGTACGCCCGTACGTAAGCTTTGAAGGCCTCCTTAGCGGAGGTGTTCAAAAAGTAGTTTTTCGATATCAATTTTTCAAGCTGAAAACAAAAAAAAAACAAACGACGTTCGCAACCTTCAAACTTTCAAATACGAAGAAATATATCCAAGCAATAATTCTCTTTAGAAGGAATAATAAGAAGAAGAAAATTCCGTAGCAAACCAAAAACAAGGAGAGTGAGAGAGAGAGAGAGAGAGAGAGAGAGCGAGAGAGACAAAGGAAAGTAGTGAAGAAGAGATCGACACCCCCAGGCTCGATTAATCAACACGGAACTTGCAAAGACATGGTGGATTAACTCGCTATAGCAGAGCTGATTATTCATAATAATAAAAAATTATTGCTACATAGCGCACAGAGCCGAGAAAGGTAAAATCATCGGATCCCAGTAGCCATGGCCAAGACGCAGATTCCAATCTGCCTCTGCAACCCGCGCGCAGATTCTGGATTGGTTACGACCGCTCAAGAAGGGAGTGGCACATGATTCACTCGCGTGGGCGCGATTTCCCTCTTCTCTTGCTCCTCGCCTTTCCCTCCTTCACCCTCCCAGCCTCCTCCTCGAGCCACGATCTTTTCTCAAGGAAGACGAACACATCGGTAGCCGAATGAAACGTCTTCGTGTAAACGCAAGCAGAGAGAGAGAGAGTGAGAGAGAGAGAGAGGAAACCTCCTCTCTACCCCCGTTCCTCCTCCTCCGCCGTCGCGCAGATCAGAAATTAAATTACGAAAAGTAACGTTCTCTCTCTGTTATTATTACACAGCCGCGAAACAGCGTTCCCGAAAAAGCACCGTCGCAAATTTCAAATCACATTTATAACAGAAAACGTTGGTTTATTCTGCATTTCTTCACCGTCAGTCCGTACTTAGGTATATGAATGTTTACTTTCGAGTTTCCTGATATTTCAAACAACGAAACTTTACCCCGATATTTAATGTATGATTGTCTGCAGACTGCACTAGTTCCTAGAATTTTAGCAAGTTGCCTGGATTTTCCAAGATATATTCTAATTATACACCCTCAATACAAAGACCTGAATTCTTATAGGATGCGTTTCAGATGGCTCGGGAGACGAAGAATTATAAGATGAGTTTGATATTTTTTAACAAAATTTTATTCACCTTTTCCTATAATTTTTTCGCTTTCTATGTATAGAGAGCTTGAAACATCAATATCGTTAACCCCTACAGCTTTAATCTCGTTATGATCATTATCGGGTTGAACCATTTGCCCGGGAATGGTCATAAGGTAAATATATAACAATTAACTAGAAACGCAAAAAGCCTCTTACGAGCAATTACCGTCTCGCAGCTAACTTTTTGTGCTAGAAACAGTTTTTTCTACGTCTAGATACTGTTTGGTCCATATCCATTGCAATTGAGAGTTATCACGTATCCAGTACGTAAGTAATTTACGTCTCAACAGAGTTTTCTCAAGTTTTCGAAAACCTCGACGGAGCGAAATTTATATTTGACCAAGGTTAGATACCTGTAGATTATTCATATCCATATATCTAGTAGAGAAAACATTTGTTAATGAATATCGCGATTTATTTCAAATAGATGCATATATATTATACTTTCACCACGTAAAGTGGGCAATCATTTTTCGCAACTTCGTATTCGTCAACGACTTGGTTTTAAGCTGCGCAGATTATTAAATTAAAATCAGTAACTCATTGCGACAAGACGATACTCCCAAACGCGGAAAAGGTAAATTTGTTTTATACATAATCTAAGAATCTCGACAGGTAAATATTTCGCCAATTCTTCTGTATTCAATTTTCGCATCAGCGATAAAAAGTACATGTGAATAAAAAAAAAAAAAACTTGCCAAAATGTATATAAAACGAAGAACTCAATTTCCAGTTTTAACTTGTTCAATTTTTTCTACAGACTTTATCTGGATTCTTGGCGCAATAACAATGTACATAATTGCCAATTTATTGCGGTAAATTGCTTCACTGTAAGATATATTTACACTAGCAAGTATTCGTGAAAACACAAGTACGCTGGCAAAGCATCCACGCATGGCGGCATACACGTACTGGTTACATCTATGCTTAGATTACGAGTAGAACAGACGATGATAATAAACGAAGGCAGACGGCCGGATACGGGATAAAAACTATTCGATCGAGTATAAGGATTGTATTCGGGGGAGTAAAAACACGGTCTTGGCATCTGGTATAGCGTACTTTCAGAGTTCTAGACGGTATTAATCTAATTAATTTATCGTCAATAAAATAAAGAAAGAAAATTACGGACTTAATTGTGATTGACCTCTGAACTTTGAATTAAGCTCGGTAAAATGATTCGTCCAAAATCGCGTACCACCTTCCGCGATAGTTTTCCTTTCAGGCGTGAAATCGGAAAGCGGTTTGCTGTATCCCTAAAGGTTTTCTTATTTATGGAAGTAAATGCTAAGAATAGATTTCCGGGTCTCGGGTAAAGTATGTGTAGTTACTGAAAATCTTAAAAGCAGAGAGAGCCGGAAGAAGAGGGACGCTGGAGTGCGTGGGCTTATGTAGCCAAGGCGAAGGTATTTATAACGCGATTTTGAGCAACTTTCGACCAGCGCCAGACCGATCTGCCTGGAATCAGAAACCTCGACGCGCACAACTCACGCATTGCGTTCAAACTGGATATCGTTGTTGTTATTGAATACCTGGGAATTATATAATTAAGGACCAATTAGACGTTCAGTAATGTTTTCCCAACGAGTATTGCTCGCATACTTTAAAACTTTGACTACACGCGGTGCACAATAAAATTTTCTTTCTTTTCATAATTTAGGGCTGTCATCACAATGATTGATAATATTTTAATCTTCACATTTTTTGAGTTTGTTCGTCAGCTAAGTATCTCCCTTGGAATCATTGTTCACTCCAATCCTAATCAACAACGTATGGATGAAATTTTAATGCGATAACCAGAAAATGGGGCAAAATAATATTTGAGTATCTAATAGAATCATAGGTTTCCAATATATTTAATTTCTTTTATATCCTTCTGTGCACATTTTTTCTTGAGCTTTTTGGAAAGTAGTATGAAACTTTTAATAATTCGTAATACCTGTGAGACTCATGCTGATCTGACTTTGAGTTTACAGAAGCGCTGCATGAAATGTGAAGAAATGCTGCACCGTCACCGTTATTCTTATTATTATTAGATCATGTGTCACAATACTGGCAAATTTTCAGTTGAAAATACGACGCAATATGAGGAGATGATTTAGTTTAGTTGGCAAGTGATTCTGGATACATTTCAAAGCAATGCTAACTCATCGTTCGTTGGTTAGCAAATATAAACATATATGTAAAGTGTTCAACTTGTTAATCAAAAACTAATACTCACTTGTAACTGTATATCAGCGATCTTGTTCCACGAGAAATCAAATTCATTGACCGGAATTCGTGCCTGCTTCAAGTAACGCAGAAATCCTAATTCCTCTGGCCGCAGAACCATCAAGGCATGACCACTGCTACCTTCTCCACGTGCTGTTCTTCCAACTCTGTGTATATATTCCTGGAAAAAGCGAAAAATAAAAGCATAAAGAATATATAACTGATTGTCTGATAGTTACTGCGTTAATCTTAGAATGTACATCGTACCTTAGGATCATCCGGCGGATCATATTGCACGATCCAATCAACATCAGGAATGTCAAGACCTCGAGCTGCAACGTCGGTACAGAGAAGAATACCAGTGGTTGCATTACAAAATTGGAAGAACGTCGTAGTGCGTTTAGTTTGCTTTTGCTTTCCCTAACAGAGAGAAATAAAAGAATGTAGTTGAGGCTGGGTGATAAATAAAAGAATTTACTTCCAGGAAATTAAATTCCAGGGCATACTTACGTGTATGCTCATCACCGGTAGGTCGATGTAATTCAATAGTTCATGATGATATTTGACAGACATGCAGGAGCTGAAGAATACCATAACCTTCTTCTTCCGATTCTTCTTAAGGAAGGTGAACAGCAGCAGGAAACGTTTCTCACTCGGACACACAACATAGCCTTGTTCCAAACCCTCGACAGTTGCCTTTTCTTTTTCGTCATCCACCCCCACGTATATCGGCTCTTTTTTTAGAGCTAGGGTAGTCAGAGCTTCCGTTTTCTGAGACTGTGTCGCACTGAACAACATCGTCTGTCTTCTTTCTGTAACAGAAAAATTCAGATGGCATAAGACTTTCAAGAATATTCTTAGAAAACAATGTTACAAAAGAAACACACATCAGAGTAATTTCTGGAAGTTATAATGCATTTAAACTGTACAACTAGCTGGGTTTTTATCCAGCTTGTATACAGTGCAAATACTGATAAAGAGAAAAGAAACTCACTAGGCAGAATATTGATAATCTGTTTTAATTCCTCTTCAAAACCAATATCCAATATGCGATCGGCCTCATCGATAATTAGGCACTGAAGATTTTTATACAAAAAATCAGGAGTGTTTTGAAGGTGATCCAACAATCGACCAGGTGTAGCTACCACAATGTTTATGCCCTTAGATAGTTTCTGTGCCTCGGTTTTCCTGTTTGCGCCTCCCATCAGCAAGCCATAAGTGTGATGGTGGTACTTCATGAGTTCCTTGAGAACGCCAAAGGTCTGCATAGACAACTCGCGTGTCGGGGATATGATAATGCAGCCAGTACCTAAAATTATGAATTTTCAAATATTTGTCTGCTGCAAAATTTGTATTTGGATATATTTCTGCGGACCAACCGTTTCGTGGCATGAACTTCAGCTTGTAGATGAGTTCCACGGCTGGTATTAAAAATGCTAGTGTCTTTCCGGAACCAGTTTTAGCGGCCCCGACAAGGTCTCGTCCTTCGAGTAGGGCAGGAATTGATCGGGCTTGAATTTCAGTCATGTTAGCAAAACCCATATCTTCAATTGCCTTCAGGGTATTTTCACATACTTTGTCTTTCAGGGATGAGAACGCAGCACTGTTCATTATTTCCAAACCTACAGCGGATCCAGGTACTGAAAATGATAAAATGGAACTTTAAACAATATGAAAACCATATCTATCTTCTGTTAGAAATTTAAAGCTTACGTATTTTTGCTACATCGCATGCCGTAGCTTCCTCTTCCAGCTCTTCCTGTCCGCTGTCATCACCACTTCCATCTTCATTGTTTTTAGTGTTTTCTAACTTCTCAGGCTTCTTCTTCTTCTCTGAAAATCCGTATCAGTCATTGTATGTTCTACATTGACACTATAAATTTGGCAAATATCACTATTCTTGGTTTGACTCACTTTTCACTGAAGTATCATCAGGCAGATGCCGTTTAACTCCATGCCCATTCGCAACTATGTCTTCATTGCTGTCATCAGATGTTTCTGCGGAGTCTCAACATTTCAAAAATAACCAAAATTTTATTAGTATGATTTAAGCTTATTGATTAATGATTTAGGAATGTTGTACTTTGATAGTTATTAATTAACTTTATCAATTGTATTCAATGTAAAAGTCATAATGTATTTTCAACTAACCATTATACGGCAGTTTGGATACTGGACGTTTTCCAGGTTTTATTTTACGAACAGATTTTTTGGGTGCCTGAAATAACAGTCTTATTATAAATTATTCAAGTACTATAATATCAATGCATCAGTTTTTATCCCAAATTATTGACGATGAAATGCAACTAAGATATTTTGTAGGTTAGGAGTAATATTGACCAAGAGAAATTACGATTATGGAGCTCCAGAATGTCGAAGCAGTGAGATGGCTGATTAGTAAATGTATTTATTACTTTTATATCAAAGCAACGAAAGGCTAAAAATTTTCAAACATTGATACGGAAAGTTTCAAGTATTTGACGCCTTAGAGGTTAGATTATATTACTAGAAGAATTGAATTTATAATTGAATTGCCGGATAATATTGTTTGTTCTTACCATGTATCAGTTATTTTTTTATAATATTTATGCAACAAGAACGTTATAACCCAGCAGTGCTGTATAATATACTGCAAGTCTACAGAGTGTATTCAGTTTAAAACACGCTACATCGACAAACGCATGGCGAGCATGGCATGGTCAGGGAAATCAAGCACTGAGTATACAATATTACCTAGTAACGTATGGAAATCCCTCAAGTGTTACGGAATGGAACTGTACGGAACCTTCACTGTGGCTGCCTCAGAGCGGTAAATTTGAATTTGACTGCAGAATATACGAGTTTTTTTTACCATCAAGTAGTTTTTGATACCTCAACGTTTGATATACCAATGATCAAGACGGGCGATTCTATTGACTTATTATTGAAATCTGTCTGCTATTAAAGAAAAACCAGTATATATCATTGCGAAAATAAAATAAAAATTCATAACCTGATTGCGAACAATATACCTAACTCAACGTATATATGTAACATGTGTACATAGATATCTAATTAAGGTATTGCTGGTATTGTGCAAGCATTCAGTTATGGTTGTAGTTTAACTGTACAAACTTAGGGTGATACATTGGGATTGACGGAACTGAATATTCTTCAGTCAACGCTGAAACTGATGGAAATGGGGAAGTACTAGAAAAAAAATTTTATACGTTTAAAAAATAATAATGTTAATAATATTAATAAGAAAATAGTTTGACATTTCACGAGAATCTAATAATACAAGGCTCCAATTATTAACTGTTACATACCACCGATTATGATATAATGAAAAATATAAGTGCTTATTTCTTGTGCAAGTCAATAGGTAAAAGTACAATGTCAGGCTCAAGTAGCATCTGCTCATATGACGGCAAAGCTTATATAATACGTAAATACAATATCAGGCTCACATAGCATCTGTTTATAACTTTTTACAACTGGCTTCATGTTTTTTTAGCCTAAACGGATAAAACTTCCGATGACAAAGCTTACATGGAAGCAGCTGAGCATAGTGTTCTTCTAAATTCACCACCGGTGCATTAAAATCTGAAATAAATTCAGTTTCAATTCAAACAACCATATAATAAATTCGTTTCAGTTAACTATTGCTTACCTTCTGGAGGCAGTATTGGTTCTTCTTTAGCCTCGTTTTGCAAACAAGAAATAGATGCAACAGATAGTTCAAGTCGAAAACTTTGAGGTGATCCGCTGACGGGCGTACGAGGTAATTGCCGCGTCGGCTTCATTGGATCAATTGAAAGTTCTACCTACGAAGAAAAGATGAAAAATAAAACATTAGCAGCTTAATAATATATAGACTATTTCAGTAATCATTATGTATTCATAAATTTTCTTCTTACATTGTCGTCAGAATCTTCTCGAGTTCGTGGTTTGCCAGAAATTTTTTTAGGGTTCTTTGCTGCATTGTTCATTCTGGTTTTAGTGGGGTGAGACCTATCGTCTGGTGGTGAGACAGACGAGTCCGATGTATAGCTTAAATTTTTTTTGGAATCACCAAACTGAAACGTAGCATCCAACTTGAGATTGTCTGATGGAAGTTCATCTTCATACGCTGTAGAGGTATCTGGACTAAAAATACTCTTTGCTGCCTTTGCAAGATTCTTGAGGTTTTTATTAGACGGACCCACAGCGCCACCCATAACTCTCGTCTGATGATTGTCTTTGAGCGTAAGTGCAGACAAATTACTCGAGACATGGTCTGCCACCCCAGCCAATGTGGCCTGAACATTTGGATTCGCGATATTTTCTTTGTTCAATTCCTGTAAATTTATCAAAATCATGTAAAAGTAGAAAAGGTATCTGTATTTATACTGTTTCGATTTTCTTCAAGTAAAATGTTTCAATAATATTTTACATAGCATTGTTTAAAAGTCTGCGTTAAAATAGCCAAGAAAGATTGAAATTTAAACTGGGATTTTGTTTTAAAATTTAATCTCACCTTGTTCTGGCATTTAGCGTGTTTGCACTTGCAAAATTCCCCACAAGGAATCCCTTTTTTCACACAACCGCAAGGTTTGCTTATACACTTGCCTTTGCAAGCACATCCTTTCCCAGATTTCTTATTTGTTGTTGGACTTGCTGTTACCGGATCGGGCTGTCGCTCCTGAGATTCAGTGTTTGATCCTGAACTGGGTGCTGCAGTTGCCTGACTATGTCCGTGTTCTTTATCAAGCACTGTACAACTATCATCTTGTCTGCTGTTTGACAATTGGGTTTTCAACAAACAGTCAAGCGTTTGTTTCAATAATTTTACTTCTTCTTTTAATTGTACAACTTGAAGTGAAGTTTTATCTGGAGTTGTTTGTGTGCTCGCATCCTGTGCGCTGTAATTCAATTGAAACATTTCAAGCATTTAATGATAATCAGTGGCAGATAGGGCAATGATATACCATACATCAATTAATTATAATTGTGACAGAAATATTAATAGAAAATTAAAGGGCAGTAAAATCACGAAGCTTCTGCGATCTCTTTTTTAGATTGTAATTACAAGATAACGATGCTATCTTAGAGAAGTTGAGTAGATCCCATTCAAGGTGGAAAACAATTCGAATAAATTATCCGTCAAAAGATCCAGTAACATGATTCAATAAATGCAAAATTCAATACTACGAAGGCAGTTGGGTCAGAAAAATTTGGATCCTGCACTTACGCATGTTGTAGTGTAGTGTTTTTGCCCATCTGCTTCCTACGTCCAGGCATTCTGACACGAAATATTCTTTATGGCTTCTAACGAATAAAATTTCCAATTCTCGAACTCCTCCTTCCTTTTGTTCTTTGCGACGTTGACTGAAGAATTCACGATTGCGAAGAAAACAAGACAACTCGATCCGGTTTTGGTTCGACCGTTGACAACCAAATTCCATGTTTAAACTTGAGTCATGGAATTATTAATCTCATAGACTGGAAGGTAGTGGAAAAAACTACGGCGGATGGCGGCTGCGATGTGCAGGCCAACTGCACGTCCATGAAAGAATGTGAAATACGTGCAATATACTTAGACAGATGTAACGCACTAAATTTTAATTTCCCTTTAATGTAAATAGTCAGGGTTTTATGAACCACGATGCATCAAGTTTTAGAAAATGAATCAAGAAATTTCAAATATTAACAATCTCATTCAATAAATACAATTCTTTCTCATGTTTTTCAGTTTTGTGAGTGGAGAATGACTAGCAACAACTTTCAAGAGATCCACCTATCTGCGTACTTATGTAACTAATCGGTGAAAATTCCGCACGGCGTGAATATGTTGACAAGACTTTTGAATACACGTGGTGCCACCCTAACCCTAATTTAACCTAACACAACGTCGTCGCAGTATTTGAACCTATTCAATCTATCAGTAATGATGTACATTATAAGAAAATCTGATATGTTTTAAAGATATGTGAGTAAAAATACGAGGATAGTAGTGGAGAATTTAAACTCTTCAAAATGTCACACAGTAAAATATTTTCGGGAAACCGTGCGTTAGGCTATGTCAGTAACCACATCCCTGCAGTTACAAGGTACATTCAAAGGAGAAAAGAAAATTTAATAGTAACATGCGTTGGAAGAGCATTCCACACTTACGGATGTTCCCATTTCACACTTTTGAGCGTGTCAGGTGTACATGACGGAGAAATAACTTGCATGGCGGCTGATGCCTACCACATTTACACAGCGAGTGAAAATAAAATATACGCATGGCGTCGTGGTTCAGAACTTAAGCACACGTACAAAGGACACGAATGTCCCGTTCATATATTGCATCCGTTTGGACCCCACCTTATATCGATCGACGAGGACAGTAATCTGAAGCTGTGGGATATCAAATCTGAAGAAAATGTTCTGGAACTGAATTTCGCTAATAGCATATTTCAGATCACAACAATCGTACATCCAAGCACGTACATAAATAAAATATTACTTGGTAGTGAACAGGGACAGCTTCAGATATGGAATTTGAAGAGTGCTAAAATGATTTACACTATCAAGGGTTGGAGCTCACCAGTTAGCGTCTTGGAACAAGCCCCGGCAGTTGATGTGATAGCCATTGGTTTGGCAAACGGTAAAATCGTTCTGCATAACGTAAAGTATGACGAAACTATTGTGGAATTTATCCAGGATTGGGGACTGGTGACTTCGATTGCCTTCAGGAGCGACGGACATCCCATTATGGCTACGGGAAGTTTGGCAGGTCACGTAGTATTCTGGAATCTGGAACAAAGAAAGGTAGATTGCCAATTATTGAATGCTCATTTCGGCGCAGTAACTGGTTTAAACAGCCTACCAAACGAGCCTTTAATTGTCACCTCATCGCCGGATAATTCTCTCAAACTGTGGATATTTGATTTGGCTGATGGAGGAGCTAGGCTTTTGAGAATTCGCGAGGGTCACGCAGAGCCACCAACTTTCATTAGATTCCATGGGAATGATGGGCACAACATCCTGAGCGCTGGAGGAGATTCCTCGCTCAGAATATTTTCCACGATAACGGAAACATTCAATAAAAGCCTTGGAAGAGCATCATTCAACAGAAAAGCATCTAAGAAGAAAAGCAGAGCTGTAGAAGATCCTTTGATCATGCCTCCGATCACGCTGTTCACCTCAGAATCGACGAGGGAAAAGGATTGGGATAATGTTGCAGCATTGCACCTTGGGCTTGGTGTTGTTACGACGTGGTCTTATGACAAAATAAAAATGGGAGAGCTTAAGTTATTGCCAGATAGATTTCACCGTAATCCAAGTGCCACAGCTACCAGCCTTTGCATTACGCATTGTGGTAATTTCGTTATAATTGGGTACAGCACCGGCCATGTAGATAGATTTAACATACAGTCAGGAATACATAGAACCACCTATGGTGGTGAAAATGGAGGACACACAGCGCCAGTCAGCGGTGTTGCCGTTGATACGTTGAATCAATTTGTTATCACAGCTGGTCGTGATGCTACAATCAAATTTTGGCCCTTCAAACAAACTAAAGGTAAACAGAATAACAGTATCAATTACTTTGCAAAATAATAACAATAAGTTATCTTATTATTCTCTTCGTTTAATTTTAGATTCTTCGCCGCGTACTGTGATTGAAGTAAAAGAGCCAGTGGAATGGCTTCGAACTCATGCAGAGACGTCACTCATTGCTTTAGCACTAGAGGATCTGACTGTAATACTTATAGATTTAGACACTCGACGTTTGGTTCGACATTTTAACGGTCATACTAGCCGCATCACAGACGCAACATTTAGTCCTGATGCGCGATGGTTGATAACTGCTTCTATGGACTGTACAATTCGGACTTGGGATATCCCCTCTGCTCAGCTCATAGACATTTTTAGTGTACGAGATCAGTACTATTATCACTTTATCACAACTAAACGCTTATAGTTTCTTAACTTCACTCGATATTTGAATATAATTTATTTCATTTTTATTTTTCTAGGTTGAAGAAGCTTGCACATCTTTACACTTTTCCCCAACCGGCGAATACCTTGCTACGTCACACGTTTGTAATCTCGGAATTTACTTGTGGTCAAACCGAACTCTCTACTCTCATGTATCGTTAACATCAATACCATCAGATCTAAGTGGGCCAGTATTGGCACTACCAGGTTCTGCTCCAGAACCGAACCAGGTGTCGGTAGAGTCTGAAGATCAAGATGGTGGTGAAAATGAAGAATTTGTTTCACCAGAACAAATCCACACCAAGCTAATCACCATGTCATCTTTACCTAACTCAAGATGGCAAAATTTACTAAACATAGATATTGTAAAAAAAAGAAATAAGCCGAAAGAAGCTCCAAAAGCTCCGCCAGCTGCTCCTTTTTTCCTACCTACAATCCCGTCACTAGAAGTGCAATTTGATTTGGGAGAAATAACAGACAAAGATCAAACGAGCAAATTATTAGCACCGACGAATTTTGATAGTCTTACAGTATTTGGCAAATTGTTGCAACTCTCTAGTGAGACGGATGACTTTTCTGAAGTTATCGAAAGGTTCAAATCTCTTGGTCCCAGCGCCATTGATTTTGAAGTACAATCTTTGTCACTACACTCTGGAGGATCGATTGTAATAATGTTACAATTTTTAAAAATGATATGCTCAATGATGAAAAGTAAAAAGGATTTTGAACTTGCTCAAGCATATCTTGGAGCATTTTTAAAGTCACACGGTGAAACCATAGCTGCAGAACAACAGCTGCGTGAGTATTTGCCAAAAGTACAAAAAGCGCAAATTGCTAGTTGGACGACCTTAAGGGATAACTTATTCTATAATCTCAGTGTCGTTCAGCATTTGAAAAGAGTCTAAAGTAATGATGTACATACAATATACATATTTTCTTTTCGTTACTGTTGAAACACCACCTCAATGGCAGTTGCTTACAATAAAATACATAAAAACTAAAATGCCACCAGAATTTACAGCCTCTCCTCCATGAACATCCCACCTAATCCAATTAATACCATTTTCAACTGATTCGTCAATATCAATTGAATAACAAATTGAGTTATGTTTTATAGAAAAATACCATTTTTATTTCACAGAACACTTCTGTAAATTTACACAGTATTCACAAATTAACGTTATTCATTCCATAATAAGTTTCGAACCTAAAACGCTAAAAATTCGTTCTGTTCACTACAATAATAAAGACACTGCTTAATTATTTTAGGTAAACTACAATTATCAGTAAAGTAGTTCGATTAATATAAACAGGGATAAAAATGATATTTAATTTTATATTTGAAGTAATATGATTATGGATGACAAATTTTTACAATAGATAGTACGAATTTACTAACTGGAAAGATATTACGAAATTAGTGAGGAAGCAAAAAAGATAAAAAAAAATAAACGAATTGTTCCAGTCATAGCGTGAGTGTTACAAATATGAAATAATAGTCATATAAAATGCAAGTTTTTCACTCTCTATAAGTTAGAAAGCTCTGCAGCTGTCCTACAGTATCTGCTTCTAGCGGTAAGTCCTTAATATAGTCTTTAAATGTGTTGGTAATTCTATAAATACTGCGCTTAATCGTACTCATTAAGCATATCATCGTTTGCCTTGTCTCTTTGTCATCGCTCTGTGATTTTTTCACAAATATATTAGCTTTGTGTAATTTATCCAAAGCTTCCTTCAGAGATAACAAAGTTCCGATAATCGTTGGCAAGTCTTGTTGTATTACCCCATACTGATCCTCTTTAAGGGAAATCACAATCAACGAAGAAATACCGTCCGCAGCCCATATAAGCGGTTGAGCATTTCTAAATATATATCGTATCTTTTCCTCCAAAGACTCTTCAAATACATAACGGATCATAGGCATCGATAATAGATATGATATAAATTCCTCTCGTTTACTTCTGAGAAACTGAGTGACGAACAGTTCTCCGTTGGAGTTTTGTTTGGGTACAACAGGAATCGTAGAGTCCAAATTTGGCGCAAGGAGTCTAGCAGCGGTCAAGTTTCTCATTTTGTAGGGATACGAAGTTTCGGACAACTTTCCAGATGCCGATGCATGAGTTGGCCCAGATATCGGCTTGTGATTTTTAGCACATGCTTGGTTGAGTTCTAGAGTAAAACTGTTCAACAGTCCCATGCATTTTACAGCTATACTGTTCCAGTTGCATGGACGACAGCCTGGAGTACTGAGAGTAAATAATATCGATCTGCGTGACTTTTCTTTCTGCGCCAGCGTAACCAAGTCAAGGTAGGCCAAATGTTGTATGATAGGTACTTGGTCAGTGGCCAATGCATCTGCAAGAGACATTCCAGAGGATTGATCGGCAAATAAGTTTTGCTGCTCAATGTCAAAAACTATCCTTTGCGTCAGATGAGCTTCGAATGACAAATGCATCGTGTTTGTTGTTAAGAGGAAGAGAGAGGTGAATAGCCAGGCGTAAAAGAACAGAGATATGTTCAGCAGGCCGTAAAGTGTGTCCAACGGTACATCCTTCATTTTTATAGAGAAAATAGAGAGCACCGTTTCTCTGCAGTATCCTCCATCGATGTAGTAAAAGAATATGAAGCATAGAACAGGAGACACTGCGTTCATTGCGGCGTGTGGTAGAAGGTACCCGATTCCACATTTGATTTGGGAAAACTTAGATCGAGGCACAATTGGGAAGTGAAGATGTGTCGTATGGAAATTTGATTTGACAAAGAAGTAAAAGCCAATCCAAAAGCCGCCGAGGAGTAGGAAAAAGTTTTCTTCAACGAGGCACGTTTCTTCTCCGTTGCATTTTACGGTCAGCGAACCAAGGCGTTCGTCCTGCAGGGATAAATGAAGCCAGACTAGCACACCTCCGACTAAGATGTGCAATCCTCCAACAAGCAAATTGTGTGGTTTGAACATGTTACAGACGATCGAGAATCTGCTTTTTCGATGGACGGGAGCTGTTAAGTAATCCTTACTGCATATCACACCCTGCAGGAATATCACCGCGGCTAAAATGAGAAAGTAACTCCAAGTGCGGAAGCACGTTACTGCATTCCACGTGTTTATAATCCATGTGAACGGATGCATTATCCGGAAATTTATTATCAGTATGACGAAGCTCATAAATATAAATTGGACGCAAATGCTGGTCAGGATAGCCGTAAACATTCTCCATATTAAAAGTTCCTTGCATTTAGCGCTTGTCGAAAGTTCCGCAGTCATCGTAACCTCTTAATATTCAATTCTCTGTTTGGCACTAGGCCCGAAATACCGTAACATAAATCGCAGCTTTTATGAACAGACTTTTACGTACTACAAACATTTTTAACTGTTCATTATCACACGGTACATAGTACTTATTTCACATTAAATTATTGAAGAAACTCAGCACTTATAAACATCACGAGAATTTTGTACTACCGGCAATTTTCATACATCCAACGACCGGCGGTGTCACGTGACGTCGTATGCTTATAAAGCTTATAGGTGTTTCGACTTATTTTTCCCGGTAAAAACTTAGACGAGCGTCGGTCATACGACACATTCACTGATCGTCGCCTCTACTACGGCAAAAATGGTTAAAAGCATACATCAGATCAATGCTCTCTACACTCTGTAGGTGGCGTTTATCAATGCATCAACTAGATCTAAACTCTTTGACTGCATCAACCAGTGGCATCAACTATATAGATGCCGGCAGTAGCCTAATCGTATTGCAAAATATTTGAACTAATCAATTTTATTACACGTTTCAAGGGTGCATCATTTGTGAAAAAGAATGTATTCAGGCAAATTAAAGACATGTAAAGATTGCGTTAATAAAAATTCCAAAAACATGTATGCTTACCTTGCGTTTTCAGGAACTTCGGTTTGGGTGGAATAACGCACTGTGATGTAATATTCTCCTCCACTACGTGCATTGATTAACCAACGTCACTTTCGTAGAATTCACTCACTTGAATCACAATGCACTCACTGAATACTCGCGAGGAACTGACACTCACCGAACGCCGGTCGAACGTGAAATGTCCGAAATGACGTACGCGGCGCGCGCCAGCGTTTGTTTTGGCGCTATTCGCACGGCAACTGAGCGAACTTCACGCCAGAGAATGGTGTATGACAGTTTGCCGGTTACTGCTGCGCCAGGCGTATATTGACGGAGGTTTAAAAATCTGAAAAGCAGAATTCACAACGGATTAGTCCTGGCGTATTATGGAATGGAAAATCGAAAAATCATTTTGCAAATTCATATCTAACTATCCAGTTTGTTCACTGTAATGTTGGAATTCTGTTCAAATTCCTTGCTGTGTCTTTTCAACAGGAAACTAAACACTAAATTAATTCTGCGTTCAAAAACAGACCAGTCTAGCACCTGAAATGTTTCATTATTTTCGCAATTTTATTATCCAATTATTATTAACAAAAATTTTAAGTGATCAAAGTACAGATGGAGAAAACTGGGTAATCATTGCACGAGTGCGCACAGAATAATTTTATTCAGTTCAGATTAGTCAATGGTGTGAGTAGTCTATTAGGCTTAGAATTATTTTAGCAGCGGATGGATTTTCCGATCTCAAGGTACTTTTCTGCAATAGATAAATTGTCTAAATACCAATCCGGCTACCGGAAAAGTGATTTAACTGCAAAGGAATTGTCCCATGTGCTGTCACAACGGAGTCGCTGAGGACAGGTAGAAGAATAACATTGCTTTGTCAGATTGTTCAAATATCAGTTATATTCTATTTACGAATTGCAAATTTCGCGCTATTGTTGTATCGAGAAGCATTTATCAGGCATTACGTATACGTATGTATAAAAAACATTTGCGACTCCAATACCGAGTAGCGATTCGATTTATCAAACATGAAAAACTTTTAAGCTTCCTGAACAGTTCTTACATTGCCTAAGATCGGATTCTATATATACTACAGTACTAAGCTACCAGTGATTAAACTAACTTATGCTAACCATGCCATTTATTTTTTCATAAATTAAGAATATTAAGAGATTATAACAAAACAGAATATTACGAAGATATCATATTAAATCTTTGCTATTTCAGAATATCACATAATTAATCATCGAGATTTGAAAAAAAAAATCAAGACAAGTGTTACGATAATACGCGATAATTAACGTAGTTGTCAAGAAAATCGTACCAGATGGCCATAAACAATCAACATACAGCTTAATAAAACTATAATATGTAATTATATAATATAGTAAAATTTTTTTATAATTATTTACTAGGTGTGCATTTGCGGGTGTAGAAAATTCATTTAGCTGTTGGACTTGGTATGTTATACTCAGGATTGAATCGAAAAAAGTATAACATTTGTACTGTGTGGACATATAAATTTAAATTCAAATTTGTAGATCAACTTTACATATGTGGATGCATTTAATAGACAAAACGAAACGAAAATCACGATAAAACTATCCTTTTTCTATTATAATACAGATTAATTACCGTACCTTCACAAATCTTTCGGTTTGAAGTAGTCCCAAAGGTATAAAGTTCCTTTATATGATTATATGATCATTTATCAAAAGGAATGAAAAATAAAAAATATTTTTTTTTTATTCTGTTTCCAACTTCTTCAGTGTCTTCACAATGGAAGTCAAGATTAGTAGACAATTATTAGTTTTATGTAGTGAAGTTACTCAGCACCCTTCACAGGCAAAGGAGAGTCAGATTAGGGCGATAAAATTGCATATGCACCTTTAAACGACCAAAATGTTTCGTATTCATAATTTTTTATATTCAAATACATATTATGGTAAGCCTTGATTAGATTAGAAATTGACTAAGCAGGTTTCTATAATTTGGGAAAATTCATTTTCAAGCAATTTACGTATATTTTGAATATGTCGATTAAAAATTATTTCTCTGATGAAGCTGATGAAACTAGTCTGTGTTATTTCATTGCTCTGGAAGAAGGCAGCTCTATTAGAATTAGAACATTATGAAATCAGGTAAAAAATTTCATGGTGAAAAGCATGAAATCACAACTGAAGAATAGCCATAGAAAAGTTATTTCGGCAGCATATGATTGCTCCTGTACGATGAAAGGTCTTTTACTGAGAACTCAGAATAATTCTTTCGATTTTCTCTTAGTATGATGAATCATGAGAATAAAAGACATACCTAGCACAAAAATTAAAATACAGACTCTTATCGAATCATCCGATTGTTTAGTACTCACTATCAGTTATCATGAGGCTCAAAACTTGTGAATACTGAAAATCTAGTAAACAATGAAAAATATCTATCAATCACAAGGACACAAGTATTACAGTCATTAGTTACAGCCAGCTCCAGAGTCAACTCTCTCCAATGCCTGTGATAATCCTAGAAAACATTGCTAATGAATTTATCAATATACTCAATCGTTGGTTAGTTGAGGAGAAATTGGCGAGTTTCACGGAGATTGTTCTTTGCCGTTGGCTTCCTGGGATTTCATTACATCGGGGAGATCAGGTGGTAACGAGTAGGGTGTCATTTCAAGAGGTTCAAACTGGCCCCCTTCTTGGCGTATGGCTAAGGCAACCAGAGCAGGGCATTGCGCTTTTGCCACTGCCGACGTCATTCCGTAATCCGACAAAAATTTGCTATCGGACATAGGGACATTGTCTTTGCTGTACAGTTGTTGATTCGCTGGAGGAATCTTCAATATACCTAAAATTGATTCAGAGCAGCTTAAACAACAGTCTTTGATTTCCTGGACAGTCAAGTTAAGTCAGCATTATAAAATACACGTTTAAAGGTATTTAAGTCACCACAGATTGCAGACATGTGGAAGTGACTTAAACATCTTTGAATACGATTTGGAAAGATCATTTCAACAACTGATTCAGACAGTCATTGACCAGGTCCATGCACGAGGTAATAATGGTTGAAAATATATTTCATCTCACCTTCTATGATCTTTTTTAATTCAAGAACGGTAGTATTGTCTTTAGCGTCTGTGAAAATCGTAGTTTTCTTTCGCCTGATCATAAGAAATACATCCTGAAAAGCGATACACATTATTTTTGAGGTTATGTACGGGCATGATGACAGGGCGAGTTTAAAATAATTGAAAGAACATGTAATTCGAGGTATCAGTGAATTCTTACCATTTTTAAAGTTGATTACGTCTAGTTATGGTACTGCTGCTTACTTAATTAAATTACAAGTATCTCTTGGAAATAATGTGTTTATTTCCAAGTCCCAAGGTTACAGTCATACAAGAGGAATGCTAACCTGACTCCAGTTTCTAAACACTCACGTGAGATCTCGCTCTTCATTGGTGGACATTCTATTAAGCGTTCTGCGATTGGCTCGTGAGGATCGACAGCAGCCAATAGCGTGCAGGGGGGTCCAGAACAAGTTTAACTCGTCTTTCGCAAGCTGTGTAACAAACGATAATTTGTTTCGCAAATTGACAAAAGATTTGATTATATTATCCGTTTAATATACTTCTAATTTGTAATCCATTGACCCGTTTGTGAGGCTTTTTGGTCAATACTTGTTTGTTACTAACCTGTGGTATTAGGTGTTACCTGCATTTTCCTCTAGTCCTGTATATTATAATCTTGCAGATAAAAAACTTGTCCATTCAGTTTCGTACAAAGTTTAAATTTTCGCCGATGAGCTGAACAGCGAATCTGTATCACGATTACTAATTAAAATTTATTTTTAATATAAGTCATGTATTTGACTTTATTCCGCACTGAATGGAAGACTATATTACCACCTAAAGATTTGAGTACGAATTATTTCAATATTTTTTAAACGCATACTTTGCCACCATCCTGTTGTTTGCAAAATTAAACTAATTAATTATATAATTAATTAATAATAATTATTATAATATAAATAATTATAATAATTAATTAAATTTATTTGGAATATTCAAAATTTCGAATAACCGAGTTCGTTTGCGTTAGGTAAAAAATAAGTCCACAAATTTCAGCTATATTCAATTCTCGCGCATGGAATTAATTGAATTTGCAATTCAACTGCATATACTGAAAGCTATAAGAAATAAAAACTGCAAAAAGATTTCTTGCTCTCAGTATACTCTATTCTATGAAATATTCTACTCATATGAATTTCAACAGTAAAGCTGAAGAATTTAATGGAAATTCGTCCGCAATCTTTGAATTCTTTTCATCCATATCATCATTAATTAATTCCATGTCAGCCTTCAAATGATTTTCTTAAATCAGTTGAGACAGATTTACGACCAGAGAGTAGGTAAATGTGTAAAAGATAATATATATATTCATATTTAAGCTTTGAGAAATTGTTTACTTCTATGGTATTATTTTGGTATGCATACAAGAATAATCGTTTGTAATTCCAAAATCACCGAAGAATACTAAATAAAAAATTATTGTAGAAACAAAAAATATGAAAGTATACATTTATCATAAGCTTCCTTATTAGTTTTATTTTATATATATCATTTTTTACAATAACATAAAATTACAACACAATTTGCAGGTTGACTAGACTTAAAATATCCATTATACATCTATGATTGTACGATTGTCATTTGTTCTTGATCCAGTAATTTAAATAATGGAACAACTAATCTAGTCAGTCGTATAGTAGTCCTATTTTAAATAAATGTGATATAATTAATATATAAATAAATTTTGATCGATTCAGTATCGAATATTGAATCACGTCTAACTTCCAATGCTTCGAATTATTTTCAGTGGTGGTAGTTGAAAAAAAAAAGTAAAAATAAATAAACAAAGTTATCCTCAAACACGTGTCTACACTAATGAATTGTTTTCAATTTGTGAATGATTTCAAGCGAGTAAGAATAAAACAGATAAATTCAGGCGAAGAATATCCGTAGTGATTATCGGCATGAGAATATTTGATCGTGATCTATCTTTTGAATACGAAGTATGATCTACTAGGTGAAAAACGAATTTCTCTGCGTTATCATCCGTAAAAACAACCAAGTTTCCAAATTATCAGTATAACTTGACAGAGCGAAGACTTGGCGAGAGTGATAAAACCAGTTAATCCAGATATAGAAGGAGTAAAATGTAGGCGGATAGACTGGAAACGGCTGCATGGTGAAGCGAGGGCGAGATAAATATTTATTCGTCGTCAATTTTGGTGATGAAAGGTGCAATTGAACTGGCGTCTTCACAGTCAGGAATGAGTTTTCCTTTGAACTTGACACAGGTGTCAGCGCAGAGTTGTCCCTCGAAGTAAGCGCCGAACATCTTCTTGCACTGGGCGCAATTCCTTATGCAGACTCCTGTTCAACGAACAAGTTTCACGGTTTAAATTTATGCAAATCATTCTATACATATACATTCGTGCATAGAAAAACGTGATAAATAACGAAAATTTACATTAAGTGAATAAATCTGTAGAGATACTCCGCGGCTGGAATATCTCAACTTTCTTCACTGACCGATACGTGTATGATGGCCAACCGGTCGTCTTTACACGTTGTGCAAGTTAATTTCAATTTTTTTCTCTCTCTCCCTCTCACTCTCTCTCTTTCGATTACTTTAAGGCAAATTAAATGCAAATGTTTACAAACCAATGCGGTTGGAGCTGCCGGTCGACGCTGCTATGGCAAACGCAGCGAGCACGACAAGGAGGAGAATAGTAACACGGGTCTGGTTCTTCATATCTGCAACAAAGACCTATAGGCGGCGGGCTTTAATGAGATCAGGATCGACGATTATCCGCCGGGTAGAAATTTAAAAAGAAATGAAAACTGGTCTTTTCATGCCAACGTTAACTTTCAGTCTTGGATATAATCGAACACCCGGACTAATAGATGCAATAAGCCGATCAAACAGAATTACCAAAAATATTTTGACTCCTATATCCGGTTCGGAGCAAGCTCTCTTTTTACACATGCAGCTAATCTTCAATATTTGCGATCCTATAATTCTAACTCTATAAGGTCAAAGTTAATCAAAGTCATGCGAAAAAATGTACACATATATTATTTTAAGAAATCACTTTCACTATTAAGATTATTTCTCGCTAATTGTGACGCGACAATTTGCCAAAGAAAATAAGCTCGATGAATGAAAGTGGTTTTAATATTGAATCGAAGCAAATTCCAACAATTATTCCACAATATTTTTATTACATCTCTCATATGGAGCGATATATTCACCTATAATGCAGGTTTGAAAATTTTCTGTTTTCTTGGAAGTTAATTACGAGTCCAGACAGAGAGAAGTAAACACGATCAACGGTTTCTCGGAGTAAGGCTAGTCGCAAGTAACTCTGCTTATTATACGATCTCGGAATCGGTCAGGTACCACCAAAAGGTCCGGTTAAAATTTGTCAAAACGGGGCATGAATATATATGCGCGCGACCGTTCCGTCGTCAGCTTCCTGTAGAGGTGTGAAGAGAAAAAAATAAATATAAACAAATGATCGAAGAAGAAAAAGAGAAATAAATATACATCGATACATGTTAAATGCGTCTACTAATTAGTAATCCGAATATCCACTGCCGGGAAGATTGCCGAAGGTTGTTTGGTTGTCTGTATTTAATGGTCTTGTCTCTCGTTTCTTTTTTCTCTCTTTTTTCCTCATTTTTTTCTCCTTTTCTTTTTCACTTCTCACACAGCTAATAACCGGAATACGCGGCGTGCTTCCGCGTTTGATCGCCTCTTATTCATTGTGATCGCGGTTGCTATAATTAGACATTCCATGTGCAGTGTTTTCTTTTATTTTCCAAAGTTTCTTGTCAATGCCTGATCTTATCTTTCAACTGTTACACTAACAAAGCCGCAAGGAGATTTTCCGTACGTACACAGGCAATTAGAGGATTCTGACACGTCCGATATCCCTGGCAATTAATTCAACCTTTCATTTGCATGAAAATTAATTTTGTTCGTTCAATTTTAGTGTTGTTATATGTTCTAGATTTTACACGTTATTTAGTTCCTCAAAATTTCCCGCGATAGAAGATAATTTTTTTTTTACAGGTGTATAAAGTTTGATTACGAGTGAAAATCGTCACGTGTATGATTTTTTACTTGTTTTACATACTTTGAATGTCGTTTAATACTTACTTGGGTGGACAATGAGTCGGCGAGCAAGTGTTGTTTGTTACAAACGAGGGTTTGGACTCTGAGAGCTGGTAGCGAGTCGAGTGATACCTGAATCGCGGAAACGCAAGCTTATATACCCGATCACCCTGAGTCTGCTCTGAGTCTCTGTCCTGGACCACCCTCCTTGAATAAGGAGAACCCCCTGTGACGTTGGCTTTCATCCTAATTCGGTTTCCTAGATTTCCTGCAGCACTTGTCGAAACGACGACGCGACGCGACGCGACGCGACGCGACAAGACGCGACGCGGAAGTATCCGCGACATGGACGGCGTAGAATCTTTCTCTGAAGGAATTCTTTCGGTGATACACGTAAATCTGTCATTGAGATTAATTCACCGTCCATTGCGAAGGAACTTTACACGGCACACGCTCTACGCACGGTCCGATCGCACTGATCATATCGCCTGTCTGTAAGGCGTAAATGCTGCTTGTTGACTGACTGGCTGAACCAACATTTATAAGTTATTCTTAATTAATTATCATGAACCGCCAGGCGAATGCCAGTCGTCATCTTTCGAATAAGGCACCGCTACGAAAACAGGAAGCAAAGCTGTGCACTTCGAAGAAAGAGGAACACCGGATTTTATATCACGAATTATACAACGATAAAATTAAATTTCAAATAAATTGACCAAGTTTGAGGTGAGGGTTACATATGATGTAAATAATCGCGAAAATTACTCATCACACGACATATTATACCTACATCAATAATTAATTTCCAACAATTTATTTACCGCACTTTTTAATTATTACAATACTGCTCATCGCAAAAAGTACTTTTCAAACATGACATTCGTTAAACGTCACCGTTATACTTAAATCGCACGTGAACGTATGTCGTTCGTATTTTTTTTTTTTTTTGTACATATGATTCTCCAAAGAAAGTATATTTTGTGACCGAAGTATCATGTAAATTTCTTAGAATTTCAATTTTTACGTGCGGTTCCACTCTATGCATTAATTAAGACTGAGAACTTTTCATCTTTACTTCATTATATAATAAAAATTAGTCAACGAACTTACAAGCCTGATTATACCAAACTCATAACAACAGTACCGTATACATCTCAAGATAATTTACGTATTTTCTTTTTTCTTCGGACTACTGTATTCAAGTGTCCAGTAATTTTTGTACATAGCCGGCATTTTTCCCTCCTTTTTCGCCTTTTCAGCGATTTTATCATCGAGCCTAGAGACGTCATCTTTCCGGTCAAGAATGGTGCCCAGAGTTTCGTAAACTTCACGGAGCGATTCATCGCTCGGTTCATCGTCGGCCTTGATCTCTGATTTTTTTTTCTTCTCGAGGAAATCCGCTGGGCCTTCGTTGTCGTCGTCTGACCATTGCCCGTAGTACGCATCGTCCTCAACCTTGGCAGGCTCGGATCCATTCCGTTCATCTCCAGTCCCAAACATTCTCTCATAGGTCTTTTCATGCGCGTAAGGATCCTCGTGAAGATCGTCGGTTTTGACGACGAAGGACGAAGCGGGAAGTCGTTCTTCCTCATCCTCGTCTTCGTAGTATCCGGCAAAGGGAGTATCGGTAGTGGAGGAACTAAAGACTCGGTCAAACTCCTCGAAGAAATTCGGAGGTACAACCGTGGCACCCTGTCCAGCGGTTTTCTCCTCGCTTTTCCCACCCTCGTTTCGAATCTCCTCGCTCTCCCCGCTCTCCTGGATCACCGGAATTTTAAGAAGTTCGAAATCCTTGTCCCAGACTTTACCCGCGTCTCTTTTCACCGGTTCGTTGTTCTCGCGGACGGTGACTCGTCTGCTGCCTTGGTGCTCGTTCACGTCTCCTCTTGTCTTGTTCTTTTTGTCAACGGCTGCGGTTTCTCTCTCGATTTCTTTGAACAACTCTTCAAGATCGAACGGTTTCTTGTAATCCTCAATGTCGAACCGCAACGTTTCGAAATCAAACGGCTCCTCCTGAGCCTCGGAGTTACGGACCTCATCCTTGGCTGTCGAATATTCATTCTCCCCTTCCTCTTGTCGCAGCGCTCCGTTATCGTCCCCTTCTTCGTCCGTTTCTTCTCTCAGTTCATCCTGTTCCTCCTGTTCCTCCGCCTCCTTCTGCACTTCGTCACTATCCCCGACGTCGTCGTCGAGAACAATAATTTTCGGCATCCTCGGTCGCTCCTCGACGACGACGGGTACTTCCGGATCAACGACGTCCGCTTCTTCGTTCGGGTACTCGACGTACCTGTCCTTCGCCACCCTTCGGTCGTCCTTGTCGAGACTCTGCTCTCGCTGATCGGTGTAATCGGGCACTTCGACGTAGGGTATCATGTCCGGATTGTAGGGAGGTATATCGGCGGGATAACCGTTTGCGTCTTTTGGCGCGTCGGCCGTTTTCCCCTGCACGCCCTTCTGATGATCCTGAAGGTTTATGTAGGTCTGATTCTTCGTGTTTTCGTCGGTCCGCGCGGCCACTTTGGGATGCTCGACGGTCTCGTCGACAGGAACAATCGGCGCCCCGGTCGTGGTTCGCATCAAGTCAACATCCGGTATCGGCTGGCCGTTTCTGTAATACTGCCGAGAGCTTTTCGAGTCCTTTTCCGGAGCCGGAGGCGGCAAATTTAGGTCCGAAATCTCGCTCGCCGCGGTCTCGTTGCACTCCTTGAAGACGGGCGTGTAGCCCGATTTCCTGGACTTCATTTTTCCCGCTATTCTTCCGACGGGATTTTGTCCCCCATCAGCGTTGACCTGGCGCTTCGACCTGCGAAGAGGAATCTGGCTGCTCTGGGTCCCTTCGTCGCGACGATTACGCGTCAGTATTTCCATTATCCTGAAAATATTCTCTGGATCGGTTTGACTAACTTTTTTCACAGTCGTTTTGGGCAGGTCGACAGGAGCTTCGCTAGGACTTTTGGATAATTTGTTGACTAGGGTTTTCAAAAATTGAGGTTTCTCTTCGGTGATATCATTCATCGGGGAAATTGCTACCTCTGAATTCTCGAAGAAGTAGCCTGCCTCTGGCATGGCGTAAATCTGGGTCGAACGCTGCATCATCAGCCACGGTGAACCGATAGATTTTTCATTGGGTTTCGGTTTTGGTTTAGTTTCCGGGGTGACTGGTGAGGCGGATGTTTTTGACGGGCGGAGGCCGGCTAATCCTAGAATCTTAGCGACCGTTACCGACGTCTTTTTAGGCTCTGACACCAAGTTATTCTTGCTTTCAGACGCCTTAGGCATCCTGGCGTAAACCAAGGGCGGCATTGGCTTAGGTACAGGCATGACGAAAGGTCCAGGGAAGTTCTGAAAATAATACGAGATACCCACGATAGATTTAATAATCTGTGATAGTCGTTCGATAAATCCTAAGGCTATGAATACATCACGCCTGAAAGTGTTGGTATATTTACACAGTGCTCAAAATTGTAAAGCCCATTTACTTTGTCTATTTCTTGGTACTTTCTCGATTTAGATATTGGAAAAATTAGGCCTCCTAAACGTAATGCAATTTACAAACAAATTTCTACGTTACCCTGCATAAATACGAATTTCGGATGTCTATTATTTACAAACAAAATATAAATCTTGAATAATGTAATACTCACCGAACTATTTTTTAAGGCATATTTGCACTGCACACGTTAAAAATTCTACGCGTTCTCAGGTCCTTCACAACCATTCTCCCAAGCAAATATACGTGGATATAAAATATTTTTGGGAATTACGTGAATGTATTACGGAATTATAATTTCGATTGGTTGAGATTGGTCTGAATAAATAAAACTTGCGCTTAGAAATTTCTCACGCATCGAGGCGTCAGGTCAGGTTGAGAAGCAGCCTGTCTGCACGTGGTAAAAATCACGCCCGTATATTTCATCCTTGTGGAGATCGACACGTACGGTCGCTTCCTATTGCAAAATGGACCTCGAACAGAGTCGGAAAGTGAACGGAGGAGGTGAGAGAAGGTAGGAAGCTGATCGGTAAAGGGAAAGAATGGCTCGAGAAAATGCGCGAACAATTGATAATCGATCAATCAATCAATCAATCAATCAATCAATCAGTCAATCAGTCAATCAATCGTGCATTGTGCAATTATATACATACATATAGGATACATGTATATTGAATATCCGATATTTTACACTTATACGCAATACACTTACAAAGTGAATTCCATACTTTATTCTTTCGGCGATGGTAAATTATTATACGTATGTATGTACAAAATCGCGCGTATTATATAACATCATCATAAAATATCGCGCAATACATATATATATTTACATTACATACTACGATATACACCTACAATACATAAATACCGGTGTATTCAATCGTGGGTATATAATAAAATAGTTCAACTATATATAAATACTTGATGCAGGCGGGTGCGGATTGTGGGTAACTCAATCGGATGGGTGCTGGTTTTGTATACACATTTCGTACGCATGTAATAATATATTCCAGTACGCAGTATACGTTTACATACATACCATTCGTAGTTCTATCTATACATAATACGTGTACATAGATTTATTTATGATGCAATGATTAGCTTATTGATTGATAATACGCTAGACATTTTCCCACCTCAAAGTAACACGTCATATTTCTTTAACATTATCGGTATAACGTACGTCTGGCATAGAAAGAAGTACCTATGCCATATGCTTCGTCATTTTCGATCAAATTTTCTACTTTCTATTGTATTTACCGACGTTCTCTATTTGTTGAGTGCAAAGGTATCACTCAGCATGAATACTCAAAGCTACTGATTATATAGATTTTAAATATTGAAGCGAAGTGAAAGTAAAAGTAAAAGAGTCATGTCGAGAAAAGAATATTAATTGAAAGTATAATGACTCGCGGTTTACCAAATACCCTGTTTAAAGTACAAATAGGTCGTCGTGTTTACGTCAGTATCGAAACTACACATTTTTGCTAGAGATTTAGTCTTTCAGGCACAGTCCCGATGTTGCAATTAATAATTGATTAAATAAATCTACTCAAAAGTAAACATTGGTTATATTCGTGATCAGAAAAATATATATATAATGTATATTGCGTGCAGTGCAGGTGTGCGGCGCTGATGGTGCGTGAAGTTCGTGAAGTTTTGGCGAAGTTTGGTGGTAATCCATTGGCAAGGGAAAATTTATAAACGATAATGGAAAAAGAAATAACCAAAGGTTTACTCTTGGGTGAGCAGGGTTTCTAGATAAGAGGCGATGCTGTTTACGTTTGCAAAGAAGATTTGTGAGATGACATTTTCTCCGTGGTTTGACGGTGTTGGAAATGAGAGCACCGAATCACTGGCAGGTAATTGAAACGATTGTTTCTCCATCGACAATTGCTACGGTATGTAAAAACAACAAGAATTTTCCTAGTTAATTTGTTACACAGAGTATAACAGCAAGAAACAGAAGTGATAGTATCAAAAGAGAAGAGAGTCCAGCTATTTACGTGATGCAGGAAAGATAATAAGTTTCATGATAACAGGTATTGTAATACATTAAGCAGGTAAAAAAGTTTGATTATTATTATTTAGGTGAAACTATGAAGAAAAAAAATGAGCACAAAAATGAGTAAATTAAATGTTAATAAAGTGTGAAAAAAACGTTTGAAAAAATTAGACACATTTAATAACTATCTATAGTGAAATCAAGATGAAAATAACTACAAGGCGAATTCGAGAAGCAATAAGGGTACGCTAACATTTTCGCTAAACCTATGCAAATCGTCCAAATTTTTTTACTACTGCAGTAAAATTACTCTAATAGAAATACCAAAATTAAAAATTGAAAGATACGAAAAAGTTCTGTTGAAAGAATAGTTGAATTGTTTAACATAAAACGGAGGAATAAAATTACAAATGAAGAATAGGGATAAAGGTAATTGTTCGACTTGGATGTTTGAATAATGATTGGAAATTGCCCGCGGTCAAAAGTGACAACGGAATCAATAACACTATGAACTAATGTAAGTTCTAAAAACTAGTTTCTAATTTCTACCCACACTCTTACAGGATGCTGAGGTGTACCTTTCATATCTACTTGCCCAGGTGCGAATACTGCTCGGCAATATTACTCACGTATTGGGCGGCGTGCGCCGTTTGCGGTGACGGAAACTCGGCCCATTTGCTAAAATCGATGCTAGGTAAAATGCCACTTCGACAAGGAACCCTTGGATTTCTAAAATCAAAAACCGTAAGGTAAGAGACGAGAAAAGCGAAGTTAAGTCGTCCGGCTTACACTAGATTTACTTACATTTCGTGATCGGGAAGAACCATCGGGTAAATTTGTATCGTATCGATAAGATCCGTATTGTCGCAAATCAGTCTTGCCATTCTGGATTTCCGAATTTCAGTGAGTTGTTCTGAGAAAAATAAAACGATGATGGTTGAAAAATAATTTCATATTAATCTCTAATCTTGAATTTGCTGCAACGTTTTATTAAATTCTGTATCGATTATTATCAACAATTATGGATAAAGATACTGCAGCTATTGTTGATATTAAAAACTGATCATTTTTTCTATCCGCAAGGTTGTTTTGCCGATAATTTGTATGAATTTATCCAAAATTACTGCCTACCAGGAGTGAACGAAGACGGCTGGTTTGGCAGTTCGTACCAAAAGCGATCCCCGCGTCTCGAGTAGCTGAATTGCGTTGCGATAATGCAAGCGAAAGTGGGACCCAACATGCTACCTGGTAGCGGTCTCTCAGAGACACCACCGGACCATAAATCGACGTCAGAGGGATGCCTAAAATGGAAGATATTTTTATTTTCGAACACGTTCAACTCCTACTCACCGATTAATTTTTTAATAAGTAAACGTATACTAACTCAAATATCGAACTGTATCGCCTGATGGTTTCGTTTGGCATGGATCCGAAGAGTTCTTCAAAGCTGTCAGCACCAGGAAGTCCGCAGAATTTTCTGTCGAAAAAAGCAACAATTTATAAGATATAAATCTAACGAAAGCCAGTCTCTTTTTCACAACAAATATGTTTGCGTATATTATTCCTGATTACCTAAACTCCATGTAGCTAGGAAGTCCGAATTCTCGACCACGCTGCATATTGAACGACACTAAATCCATACCGAATTTCGCGCCAACTTTTTTGAACAGATGATTGGTGACCTGAAGGAAACAAGGCAAAGGAAAGGAGGGTAAAATTGCAATCGAGACTTTAATATGCAGGGATTCCAACTTCACCCCAATACTGACCTCTTGGGTGATAGAATCGTCCATAGCCTGAGCGACCTGGTTCATCAGGCCCATAAAATATTCGTCCAAGACCCCAGCGCGGTAGAGATCGTACGGTCTTCGGATAAGATCGGAGAGCCGTTTGGACGCTGAAAGAAAGTTAGCGAAATAATTCCTTCGTCCATTGCTTCGAAGTTGATCAATATTTTTGACGACGGAATATTACTTGTTGAAGTATCGAAGTATAACCACACAGTGGTCCCAAATATCAAGTGCCCATACGTACCGATGAACTTGTGAGCTTTGCTCCACCTTTCGACGGCCGTTGGGAGCAACGAATGACCAAATCTGTACGCTGCGGCTGCAAACGCATCTAAGACCCCCGGGTTTACGCTCGGGTCGTAGCCGTCCCAGTATCCCTGCATTTTGAAATGAAACAGCGAAGTTTTAGCCGCGGTTTGTGAATAACAGAAGAAACTATAGAGCAATGCTTAACAGAATGAACACTCCGTAAAAAGAATCGAATCTGGTTTGATAAAAGAAAGTTCTACACCGGGATTCCAACTCCCCCATAAATAATCAGTAAACTGGAACATATGGAAGGTGTTTGACATTGATTGTCAGTCGTTCTAGCTGTAGGCATTTTAAGACGCAATATAATATATGTATAGGGAAGGGATGGAGCCGAACGGGTGTACGTGTAGTCGGTATGTTATACGCGTTAAGAAAGCAGAAATTGCGTAATAAGTAAAACGTATGGTTGTAAAATTACGTCTTTCTCAAGCAGGAGGCCAAACTTCTCCATGACCTCCTTTCCGAGCAAAATTGGGAGAAATTCGTTATAGGTGACGTGCTGGATCTCGGCAATTACGATACGTCTTGCCTCCTGGAATATCGTCTCGTCGTCCCAGTGAGGATTAACCTGGGCCAGGGCGTTGGCTGCCCGGTTATGCTCTCTGGCCAGCAGCGTGTGCATACAGGTCAGCACCAGCTGCTCGTTGACTCGAATCTCACCTGCGAAATGCCAAAAATCCAACTCAACAAGTTGCCAACATTTCCTGCCGATTGTAGCGTCGAAATTTTATTCATCTGCAGCGATTATTCGACACATGTATAATCAATTCAATACACTAAAGGTCGGCTTTTATGTTTAATTTTTTAACAAGCTACGCCACCCTTTTCGAACGATCAAAGTTTCTTCCTCACCTCCTCACCTTGATTTTTAGCTGATATACAGCCAAGATATTTCTATTAAATAGTGACTATACTGTACATCGTTACATTTGTCTTGGATGTCAGTTAAAACTTCGGAGTGCCAAAAAAAGAGGGAGAAAAAAAATACGATGTAAAAAGGAATTAATTAATTATCCTAAGGGCCCGGTTGAAAATAAATATACATAAATAAATAATTATCATACCGACCATGATAATATACGTTCTGAATATATGCAAAGATTAAGATAACGTTAACGATATTCGGATGATCATGGAATAATAATTCGAAGGGAAAATTGTCGAAAAATTGTAGTAATACAAACGATCGATAACGGGGACACTCCCTATAAATGATAAGAAATTCTTGCAGCATAATATGTGTTACGTACCTGGGGGACGTGCGTTAGCACGTATAAAGAGCTGTTCGAAATTCTTCTTATAAGTAATGAACTTCTCACGTGACAAGTTGCGATTAGAAAGTTATTCATAGTGGAAGTAAACATTTGTGGGGATAACTTGTTAGTTAATTGACCAATGTTTTAGAAATAACCGGATCGGTTGCTTACGCGACTGAACGTGTATTATGCATGCATGCGATTATTAATTTACATAGGATAATCAACCGTCGCTGTCCATTATTACCTCGTTCTTGACTATAAACGAAACAAGGTTTAATGATCGATTATACCTAAAGAGCGCAATGGACGAGCCACGATTGTGAAGCAACCGTTTCAAATCAGGGTGAGAAGTCAAACGGAGGAAACTTACCGGCCTCGAAGCAGTACATGGAACGGTTAGGCCTGGTGCAACCTTCATCAGGAATGTCGAGCTTCAGGGGCAGCAAATCTTTAAGTCCGTATTCAGAAAATACGGGGTTCATACGTAACAGTCCGCCATATCCGGTCCGCAGTTTTCTGTTGAAGGAATTTGTCATTTAGGTTCATATCGTTTCAATTTATTCATTGATACGGTATCAGCGGATAAGAAGTTGAATAAAAAGTTGAATCGATCTTTAAAAACCGTTGCCGCGACGGATTACGCATAATATTCCAGTTACACCCACGACATCGTGAATTTCGCAATGTTTACTGTTTCTGGGTCAACAGAACCGATAATTCGTTGACACCTTAGTGTAACTTGATCAATTGAGTTAACCTTGATAGCCCTTTTTTCTATCTCCCTTGTCGCAATTAAGTTGTACACACCTCTTACGATATCCTTGACGACATTGATGGTGCAATTGCGTTAGGTACACGCTCGCATGAATGTCGGCAAAGACGTTACGTGTCAAGTGGAAATGCATCAGAGATCAATTTGGTCAAGTGATTTTTACCTCGCAAAAGCGTCCGACACTCCGTAAACCGTGTTGCCGTCTAGGACTCCGGTGAGGAGGTTGAACTGGACGCGAGAACCGAGGCGACATCCGGGTCGAGGAGCTGGGAAACCTCGAACAAAGTCCATGCAGCGTACCCCGAACAGTCTGTAGAAGTAATCGTCCTCCGGTATCAGGATCTCGTTGCAGTAAGGATTTTTCAGGTGTGGCGGCCTGTGGCAGCACTCCTCGGGATCGTTTCGGTTCAACAAGTCTGTGTAGGCATGTTATTAAAATCTAGTTAACCTTGTTTCTTTTTTTTCTTCATTTTCTTCATTCGTCCACAAAGTTGGTTCTTTAAAAATTTCAATAGAATGTGCGAAATCAACTTTCACGCAATCATCATTATATATATATATATATATATACGGATACAATGTGCATTCGCAGATTGGCGAAGGACCTGGGAATGAAAGGATTGCACCGAGTCAATAAACTCGCACTTTCTCGTGCAATTAGGGTATAATTTTTGTAAGTGACCATTGTGATGATCACTCTCTCAATTTTTTAACGGCACGGTGTAAGTATAACGGTATTGTGTTATTAGAAAGGGCGCGGGATGAAATCACCGTAAATGAACCGTTGAAACAGACCATAATCACAGTATAGCGAATGAACATAATTGTGAGCAGATCGAGGCGTTCGTTCGCCGGTGTATTTACGATCTGTTCAAAAAATGATAGCCGTCGTAAAAAAATGGATGCGCAACAACCGGAGAAAAGGAGCAAGAAAGTTTGGAGTTATTATTACCGAACAATGCTTCAGGTAGATACATTGGAAAGGGAAACGGCGTATAAGTTTCGTGCTTCGAAAATTCATGGGCACGTTTATGAATCAGCTGTGTAAAATGTCGTGACAGCCCGAGGACCAAATAAGAAATATCTAATTTATACGAAGGTACTTACCTAACGGTGTGGCGGTCAAAGTGTAGTCGTGATCCATAAACTGGCCCCAAGCGATGACCATGACAGTACCGGCATGGTCGTGATAACCTTCGTCAGGGTGCATGGTGCGAGAAACAACACGGGCCAAAGGTAGCTGATTTCCGGTGACAGATACTCTGGGCGAGTTTATGCCGTCCGAATACCTCGGAGGCAGAAGTCTAAGGCGAAGGCCAACGAAGGTCTTTATTAAGCAGGTATTTCAAAATGATCAAACACCTCGCAGTCGGTGCCGTTTGCTACCGCCAAGGCAGAGGTGAACGTCCGTCAAGAGTACCGCTCGAGAGGATGCAGATTACCGTTGCAATCTCTCTCTCGCTCTCTCTTTCTCTCGGGTGTGTCATTAATCTTATTTATAAAAATCAAGCAAAAGAAAACAGACTAACTGTAAGCGAAAACGTTTCTGTTACCTTGAGAACGGCGTCATAGTTGCTCCCCACGTAGGGTTTTCCAGATTCGTACAAAGTCCGTCGTATCGCCGATATTTTCCTGGACGGCACTCGACGTTGCTCAGGAATGCTGGGCAGACTTCGCGAATCAATGTTTTCGACGTATCGATGAGCGGAAGCCCCTTTTCGATGTCGTCGTAAGTTAGTCCGTACCTAAACGATTAGGGAATGTTTTATTGTTTTTCATCATCCCCCTTTCTCTCATCGAGGTTCACAAATATTGAATTAAATACAAAAGTGTGGCATATGGCTTGAAATACTTGACACCAGAAGTGATGAAAAATTTTACTATCAATTTCAGAAGTTTATGACTGGTTTTACGACAACACTTGCGGATCTCCTCTTAGCCGATGCTTTCTGACCGAGGTCCCTTTTGTAAGCTGAAATGGTCCGGTATCAAATATTCAAGACCTGGATATACTCTGCGATAAGTTGAAAGAAAAATTCTTTGCAGAGAATAACTATTAAACAGTGTCAGACATACTTTTGCGCCAGGTTCGTAGAGATGTCCAAAAGGAGTTCGCCGACTGTGGCCAAGTCCTCTCCACGCCATGTTTCGGTGTTGGGCTGAGCAACGTCTGCACAACGCAAGAAAATAGACATTTGTAAAGTCAAAGATAGAAGCAATAGAAGAATAGATAGAAGTCCATAAAATGCCCAATTGTGAGTAAGGACAACAATAAATCTCGCACAGCAGCATTTGTGACAGTTTAGTTAATTACGTTGTGACGTTTCAGTAGCTAATTTAATCTTCCTCTAATGTCGCACGCCTTTTCAAACCGTATATAAATATAAATACCGGTAAAATATTTGGGGAGAAATGCAAGGAGAAACGAGAGCACGGGGGAAAGTGAGTCAGGATGACGAAGCGTATTTTTTCTCTGGATAAATTTGTAAATCGCGGTCACGGAATTTTCACAATCATTATACAGAAGGCAATCTTACGCGCAGTAATTAGATTAGTTGTGGCCTATATTGGCTGTACTTATTACGAACTACCATGATGAATTATTTTTTTCCCCCACTAGAGTGCCTTATATAATTTACGAAGTTTTTAGATAATAAGCTAGTAAGAGCTGGTAAACATAAATCGTAACCGTTAATTAACCCTGAGTTTTTCCCCTTCCATCGAACTCGCAGCGAATGAATCTATTATATTTAACTTCACATACCTACTTACATACTCTAGAACTACAAACTTTACAACACAATTTCATAACAGCTGTATAACAATACCAACAAATTATACGGAGAAAATCTTCATCGTACATAATCTGAATCTTCTTCAACTTTTCTATTCGGAAATTGGACTATAATAACTTGACTCTGAAGGTTGTCGGTATAAAGTAACCGACTTTGGCCTGTTTAGAAATCGGTGAAAATTAGTTGCTCGTCTTATACGAGTAAATGAAGGCAAACTTTGACTAGACTCTTGAGAAAAAAAAAAAAAATAAATAATGGTCCTCCATTCTCATTCATAAGAGTGTGTCCAGATCTGCGTAATGTAAAGCGATTTAATTCAGCAACTATGAACGTGTCGCCGACGTTAACTAGCACTTACCGACCTATTTGTGGTCCGTAAACAAAGTGGTCGACCTCACTCGCGGTGCTTGCATTAAGTATTGAGAAACCGTAGTGTAACGAACGGACATTTTTGCACCGATAAACACACGTAGGTATTCACCTGCACTAGCCCGTAGGCTGCGGTCGACTCTGCTTTGAGACGATCAAACAAGCTGCGGCGATAGCTCCGTCTGGATTTGTCTCTAGTTAACCATCGATACATTCTGTATCGACTGTCCGGCTAAGTGCCTAATTGTCAACCGCATTATTTCATTCTCAAGAATAAATTTTTGTTCTCAACGCGGTATTTTCTGCACATATGCCTTTCACAGCGGTTACATGATATAGTGAATAACTGGTTCGCCTGTTAATATACGCAGGAAAATTCCCAGCGCGATAGGCATTGCATAGATTTGATCTACAATATTTTTCTCCAACGCGTAACGCAGCCAGGGAAAAAGTAAAAGATGAAAGCAAAAAAAAAAAAAAAAAGAAAAAAAATACTTACTGATGCGTTTGCGAGCTTCAATGTAGGCGTGGTTCACGGCGTCGTAAGTGATGCAGGTCTGACTTCCGGCAGAAGGTGGGCTGTGAAACGAAGAAGAAAAAGTTAGTGGAAAAATAGATGGAAGATATGTTTGTCAAAGTATGTGGGTAGGGGTATGCACATCATACACAATACGTCGGTATGATGAAGATCACACGTTGAACAGAAAATATTTTGCAAGGAAAAAATGGATGAAAAGATAAATGATAGAAACTAAGTAGCTGGGGATGAATATACGCGTCCTTGTACAGGAATACCGCGTACGTTGGCTTGCGGTTCTATTTACGTAGGGCGAGCATTACACCTGGATTGCGTAAAAGGTGTGTTGTGCGAATTGCGAAGGCTAGGTAATACAAGACGCCGCATGCCAGCGAGAAAAGCGATCTAGGTAAGGATCAGCGCCGGCATCTGGTTTCTGGAACGCAGACAAGGCGTTTCGCGACGTCGGCACGTCAGTCAGTCAGTCAGTCATTCAGTCATTCAGTCAGTCAGTTAGTCGCGGTAACTTGAGTGGATGTAGTTTTCGGTTTCCAGTCAGCGCTGAAAGGGTGTTGCACCACTTCCAAGTGGCCAAAGGCCTCGCCGCAGGCTCTCGAAGATGAACGATTCGGCGTGAGACTAGAGTCAAAGATTGAAGGAATGAAGGAAATACAAAGAACAAGAGTAAGCGACGAAATAAATTGCTACTGTCCGATTAGCAGACACGTATTGTGTAGATACACGTTATAGCCGTAGGTCTCAAGCTTAACAGGTGAAAACTTGCATCCGTTGACTACGAACGAGATAATCTAACGCTAAATACGATCGGAATCATATTCATGTGTTATGAAATATTTAAGAGCTGTCTTGTAAAACGGCTACGGCACGTCGCTCCCGATCACCAACTCGATCTCGGCATCACCTCGAACACAGCTAATGGACATGGTTCGGAAGGGCGGGATTGAAGTGAAAAATCGGTTACTAAAATCTCGACACCACCTTTCAGCTCCATGGTCAAATATGACGCGAGTGAGAATCAATATTTGCATCACAATGAAAGATTGTTGGTCAACTCGCAATCGTCGTTCAAATTTCCATGTCCTGATCACACCCGTGCAACTTTGGCGTTAGGCGTAACGTAATTGGATTGAATGTAGTAAATGCCTGTGGCAGATTTTACCGCGAGAGATAATTGACGAAATGAATAAAGCTAAAAGGCTGGAAATTATATCCAACGGTAGACCGATTGAGGGTCGGATTGATTGTTGAGGCAAAGATTGGCCTGACAATCAGTCAGTTCAAGTCAATCAGGTGTAATTTAGCACTAAATCTTGGCCCCCGAGAGTATCTCCCGAAGCGATATATCCGCTGCTCGATTACTCTATTCGGCTTCCCTTTTCCAGCCAATAAATTTCACGAGTTCTTTACGTCAAGTCTTGGAAGTGAGTAAGTAAGTAAGTAAGTAAGTAAGTACGTAAGTAAGTATATCATGCTAGTCGTTCATTACGGAGTAGCGGCTTATACTCGGTACCGAACTCCACTCGATTGATCATTCGTTATATAATCACGCATACATAAGTTCTTGTACAAGTCTCAGGGGTCTCCATATGGCCAATTTACATTTCACCCGCACTTCCTCCGGGTCTAGATCCGCGTCCTTGAATAAGTGCGGAGGTCGTTCCAAGGGCTTGAATGCGAAGTATCAAGGGAAGAAGAATAACCAAGGAAGATGGACAGCCGTGCAATTAGTTATTTCGATCTTTCGAGGCGAGAAAATGGGTCAGTGCATATGACCTTGCCTTAATTCGTTCAGCCAAATGTATCTGCTGCCGGATGACCGCGTGGATAAATGTAGAAATGCAATTGTATCGCGCAGAGATGATTTTGTCCGGTTAGAGATAAAACTTGGTCCAGATGTGCTCGATGATTTCGACACAAATTCGGCCTTCGACGTGACGGCGGTTTTGCCAGGTTAGAAAGTTCATTTATTAAGTCAGACTTATTTAACCGTTCACATGTGTGTGCGGCTACGATTAAGGTACGTCACATTATACCTACTACACATACATACGTGTTATACATACCCGTTAGAAATACAAACGCGGGCGTAACAATAATTATATGCGTTTAAAAATGACAGGCTCTATTTTCTCCGCACATAGACACGTCATAATACGTATAACGGGTATGTACGCGTTATAACATTACATAGCTACGAGAGTACAAGCGATTATCTACATATTTTCATTCAAAGATAAAGCAGCAACACCGACCGATCAACGGAGAGATTTGGAACGCCGTCGACGCTGCGCTGGTACCCATACATCGAGTGTATATATGTACCTGCGTGCCTTATTGCCGAGGTGCGGCGGAACATGTTCATTCCTCTCGGGTCCGGCTCCATTATTTCGTATCCTCGAGGCATCGATAAAAGCAGTTTTGCCGCGGTTGCACGCGATATGAGATACGAGAGATCTGGTGCACTGAGTAGACGAAGTCTCGTTAATCGTCGGTAGTCGATACCAATGAGATCCAGCTGTCAGCCAAAATGCCCCGAGTAGCAGAAACTCTTGAGTAACATTTTCGCACGTCGTACGCGTCACCGATTCCACCTTCATCCGAACGCCATTCGGGGTGGTTACACATGTCGGTTCGGGAGTGGAACCATGTGTAAAGGCAACCGACGCTATGGGTACTTATTATTAATGCACGCTGCAGCAGGGAGAAAGTGCTCGCACGATATACTACAGCTTTCGTGCGGTGTGATAATAATTGCGAATTAATTAACTCTTGCCTAATCGCTCACGTCGTACTAGCCCTGCGAATATGAACAACCGTATTCCCACGTAAGTAGATTTACATATAACTGGTGATATTCTGCCTACTTGTGGATCCCAGGTGATCCAGGTGCGAACGAATTGAAAAACTGTTTCATACTCACAATGTACCACGCAGCAGGTTGTAGGTGTAATCAAAGGCGCTAGATCTTCCGGGACCGTCGAGAACCAGGGCGCATTCATTACCGATTGTTGAGTAAGCGTCGATGGGCTGATACTGGATTCCCGAACACCTTAGATCGGCTCCGAAAATCGTCACCGCTGCTATCAGAACCGCGGCTAACCGCGTCCGCGGTATCGAGGATCTGAAATCATAGAAACGAAATCATCATAGAGGTGTGATCTTCCGTTGGAAGGCGCAAATAAGTATGGATCCTGACAGCAGTTTCAGCTCCTCCTATTCACTCGATGACCACTCGCAGACACCTACCACCGTGCCGAATCGACTATACATAATATTTATGCCACGTTCCACTTAGACGATCGAAAAACGAGCTTATTACAGGCTATAAATTGTTGTCGTTATGAAATGCACGATATTATACAATGTATACTTCTGTCCGGGGCGATGAATCATACCGCAGTGACACGCATTGTTCATTCTCCGTGTCTCAAACGGCATATAGCTGCTATGCAAATGAATCAAGATCACTTGGTTTTCTTTCTGCCAGATGATTGATTCCTTCTCTGTGCTTTTCGGTATCAGACATTGTTCCTCATTGATACACATGTACAGAATTTGAAAACCAAGTCCAAGAAATCCAACATACAAGGATACATAAAAAAAGAAACATCGTCCTCTTAACCTACGGTAAGAAAGGAAAAAAAAAAAAAAAAAAAAGCGGCAGAAGCGTGGGTGCAGCACAAATGGGCGAGGTGCCGTCATAAATTGAAGTAGTTTTGACACGAGCAACCATATACATATACGATGCTGGAGTTAGTTGGACAAAAGCAGGGCATAGTTATGTCGCGTGAAACACGAGTTCGAAACATGGAAATAGGCTCACTACAAGGCCCGTAATACGGGTATATACAGGCGAAACCGCGAGCACGTGTCTCGAGCAGCCCGTGGGCAGATAGACTGACAGTCGGTTTTAGCAGTTTTAGCGAGTGATCGGTATTGGAAGCTTATCGTGGAGTCCGCTAGCGATTATGCGAAAAAGGTATAAGGTGTAAAAAGGTTGCAGAATACGGTTATGATAATGAAAGATTTGAACGTTAACGATATCCGATGAAATATCTCTGTATCGCGAGACTGTAAAGTAAATATAAATATATTTATACCAATGCCTGTATGCACATGGTCCATTATGTGGTTTCGATACGTATCTTGGTAGCGGCGGCGGTAGAACTCGACGTTATAACGATTGGTTGGCACATAAACTAGTTCGCGGACTGCGCGTGTATACATATAAAACCAATTAAACGGACCTCGGATAACTTTCGAACAATACGCAACTGCTGCAGTTTCACAGTTTAATGAGGTTTTGAGTAAGCTAAGAGTACCCCGATCCCGCGGAGATCATTAAGGCGTTATATTGCCTGTTTAAGGACAGGGTAGTGCGGCGGCCGAATATTCGCTGCATGGAACGAGAGCGCGGTGAGCAGCCTGCAATCAATTGGCTGAGGTGTCGCAATTGCTGGTTTACGCTCACCTGTAATACCCTATTCTTCAAATTACTTAAACTGCGGTTGTCACCGGGTTTATGGAAAGTCGATTGAGACGTTGCCTGGTTTGTGGCCGCTGCAGTTACACGCTTTTACGCTTTCGGGAGCCTCGCGTTTTCCGGCTGACCGCAGAGGCTATCGCCAATGATCGGCGTGCGATTTTTCGCGGAACCTAACCTAACTGCCAAGACCGCGTGATTGTACAATTCACACCAAGGCGTGTTTTTCTTATTCTGTTTCTTTTATTTCTGATAACGATCTCAGGAACGAGGCATGACCGATACTCCCACGAATAAACGAAATCGGTCATGTCTATCCAGCTGTGAAAAATAGCTATAGCATAATAATCTATCTCGGCATCAACATAACGCTTAAAATCATATACAGACAATTAGATCGATTGTCTGTATGAGGGAGGGGGAGGCCTGGAATAACCGAACCGAATCAATTGAAGCGTGACACAAAGATCCAGATTGAGAAGGGGGGAAAGTTGAAATCGGAGACGCGACGAATTTCTTTTCAATCAAACGAATCTTACCGTTTAAAAGGAAAGAGTAGCTTTCAAGGCCCGTTGAATTCTCCGGATGTTATACCGATCCTCGAGACGCGTTGCGTCATTGCAATGCAGCTGGTGACGTCAGCTCTGGAAATCTCTCTGAGCTTCTGAAGTACATATTATCATGTATTTATTCAATTTTCATTAATTTCATAATTTTTTATGTTTCTCTACTGCTCGCTGAACATCTCGACTTTCCCACGCCACGACACGCGTCACGACTTCACGAGATGAATAAATTTCAAGTTAAAAGAAGCGTATTCCGCAAACGTTTCAACAAAATCATGTCAACGGTATGGCGACTTCCTTTCTATTCAACGGTTCTTTATTCTGGCTACTTGTAAATGCATGTGAACGTTCTGATTTGTTCTCTAGATCGCGCGTCCTATTCACTCGTCGATATTTAACTGGAGTAAGTAAGTATCTGAAAACGATATTGCAAAGTCAAAAAATTCCATCTACTTTACATCGGCAAAGAATGGACGAGTTAAAAAATATCTGGCAAATAGAAATTTGGTCGGAATACGATACTCGGTATCGAGAAGTAATCAGAGTAGACATGACGTGGAATTTTGATCTCCGATAAGAAAAGGTCCTCGATTTGTCTAACCGTTGAGCCGATGTGTCCAAACTGGCGATATCCCGGCTTTTGCAAGCCATTCGGAAAGCTGGCTCGGCAAAAACGCGACATGATTGTACAACCAACGGTACCCTTAGAAATGTGCGGTATTGGGTTACAGTGCGTGGTGCCCGTATCGAATTTTGCGGAAGACGATTTTCACTTTTGACACTTAATACGGACGGCGATAGTCACATGCGCTTAAGGTGTCTATGGATGTACGTAAATAACGTTAGTCCTGCGAGTATCGGATCTCCTACGCGATTCTGGTTCACTCGTGCGTACCCGAAGGAAAGAAAGAAAGGAGAATAAGAGAGATGGACTTCATGGGTGATAGAAGGCGATTCCTAACTTCCAAATCATCGCAACTGCCTCGGTGTCAGGCTGCTTTCAACTTCGTCTCGAAGAGTCCAAGAACTGTTATGCTCGTTTTATTGTTAGCTCAATCTAACCGCCTACGGCGAACATCAAGACGGGTACAGTAATCATGGGATGATCCAAATAAAACGAGATATTTTATACTTTCTCGGAGCTGGTTAAACGCCCCTTTCACTTTCAGAGGCTTCAACCACGTCGATGTGTGTATAAATAATACACACATGTACAGTTTAATACCTGGTAATTACAAGTATATAAATCACCATAGAGCGCAGGAATTTTTTTGAAAATTCAAACCAACCAGGAAATGTTCCCTCTGGTAACTTTGATTTCCAAGAGCCAATAAAACGTAAAAAATTCCATTTCACGTTAGTTTCCTCACCTGCGAATCATTCTACCTGCATTTGCTTGTCTTTCGAGGATATTCTCAACAACGATATCACGTTGAGGATAAAATCGTGCGTTGCAGTTGATGCTGACGACGAGAGACTTCGATTGAAGCCGGGACCACCACGACACCACACACTGACTAAATATCACGATTCTCTTACGACTGCGATAAATCGCGATCAAGTGACTTCCCGAAGTGTGCAAGGAGCAACCTGCACGGTACACACAACAGTCGGCCAACTCTGCCCGATGATAATGTTCGACTGTTTAATGCCAAAGAGTATGTTCTAGCGGCTGGTGGTCAACGTAGTTCTTTAACGGGGACGCCGTCCCCTTACCCAGCCGAGACTCCAGGGTGGGATGCGAAAGCTCCCCAAAAGTAGGGGCACGGTGGGGGGAGAACGCCACTCGATTTGTACCTGGAGGACGACTGGCTGCTGCTCGGCTATTTAGACTCACTGTAACTCTCCGTACCTCACCGATGCAACAGTCTTTGGCTTGCAGAGAAGTTTCTTGTGTACGCCTTGAGACGGATCGACTTTCCTTTCTATGGTCTTGTACTTACATCGTACGTCTGCTGCCCTAGATTCCCTTTTCTTCTTCCCAACTCGTCACGTATTCGTACGACGCGTGAAGAAGTCTCTTCATTTTCGTTCAATTAAAAATAAATGATGTGGAATTTTAATTATGTAGTCTTCTTTATTTTTTGGTTATTTTGAATTGTGGGTCTCGAAAACCCAATGAATTTATAACAGAATCGGAAGATAATTTCAATGATCGAAGATCGGAAAGATAAAGTTTTTATTCCAACGATGTTAGATTTGATGATTGCGCGATTAACTTTTTTACATTCGCACGATTCGTGACTCCAAGATTGAATGCACAATGAGCGGTTCTCTAGGTCGATCGGTTAGCTACGGGAAGGAAGAGTGAGAAGTTGGAAAACGGAAGTAGGAACTGAACGACGCCACACCCTGCTCTCTTTAATGGAAAGGAAAAGGAAATGTGACGCTCCCGTTTTCTCCGCAAAAGGAGGGCTTAAAAATCATCAACGAATATAAGTGATACAGCATATTATTATACCTACTCCGGGTCACCACCCCGCAGAAAGTCGTATAGCGGACGCGTGAAAGTCTCTCGTCCGCTGGAGCAGATTCGCTTCGTACGACCGCAATAATTGCTTTGTGTATGTAAATGTTTACAAGTATAGAACTTATGATTCGAGCAATTCGTCCTCTTCAAAACGGTCACTTACCGATTCAACGCAGGGTGACGTCTTCGGATGACATTCGAAATTCGAGATCTCTATACGTGCAGAAGCTGCGATTAGTCTGAACCTTATTCGAAGAAAGAAATGAACGAGACTACCGTCAACGGAAACACGATTCTCAAAAAATCAATTTTCCTTAATATATCCTTACGTATAAAAAAACGAGTTACAGACGTATTTCAGGGAGAAAAAGTTCCGAATTTTGCAATGAAAATAAATGCTGTGGCATCTATATAACGTAGGTTCAGCGAACGGAGAAGAAGATTCCCTCGACATGCAAACACAGTCTGCACGTCCTTGATCTTGAGATCTTTTCAACTCTTGGCGGATAAAGTTGCGTTGTCCCGATGTTCAATGGATCCATTTGCGAATCTAAGGCGTCTCGGATAATCGCCTGAACACAATACGTTGATTCTCTCAGAAATCACCTGGCAGAACGCGGACTTAATTGTGTCAACGTGTGTCCTTTTCTCGTTCTTCCACCTGCGCACTCATCTCTCGTTCATCACATACCCGTAACCAATACCTTCAGGAACCGCGAGTTACGAATTACCTTAGAATCATAATGTGACGTCAATCTCACCTCTCCTGACCCGCGTTTCACAAAATGTTCCCGGCCTGCGGGTACGACTTTACAAACGTATTCGTGGACCTGTATAATCATTAAGCTCATCCTCGTCTCTCCTCCTAGATTTCATTCTCTCACAGCCGCAGCAGCAATTTGCGTATGTAATAAAAAAAATGTTAACTATTCATATATTGCACATAACGCGATTCAAATACCAAACGTGTATCGATTAACGTTCGGATTAATTATCCGACAATGCCCTGCGGTGTAATTATGGGATCATTGATGTACCCACACGTTACATGACATTCATACGATACGGGAATAATTATAGGTGCACATAACTGAATGTTAAGATATTTTCCCTCTACAGAAATATCGTGTACAAAAATCAAATGAACGAGTAAACATTTGCTGAATAAAAAAGAAAAAAAAAAAACAACGCAATTAAAAAATAAACACGAGGGTAGAAAAAAGAAGAGAAAATCATTCATTAAAGTCAATGACTCAAGAGACTCAAGTTTGTAATTTAGCTATAGCTATACATGTTTTGACACAGGTTTCAACGCATGGTTAATGAATCAAATAAAAAAATAAATAAAAAAAGAAGTAGAAAAAGATTAAGAAACACTTCAACTCCCAATCAGGTATCTTTAAGCCCTTACACAGATTTAGAGTATGTTATCACCACAGCTGTGAAAAGTTTGCCTCGACTTGCGCATGTGTGTAAAGGATAATTAGCCTATTTTTTTTTAAATTGATTTAAATGCGATTGCGTTATTATTATATATGAATCTGACGTAGGGAATGACTGTACGAATAATCCAAGAAACGACCAGCGAGGCGGTACACGTTAATGCATTTGTATAATATAATATCGGAGCCCATTCGTACATTATAACACGTGTCTTTGTTACGCAAGTGATCTCCGCTGTTATAGGTCGTTCATCAACGTTTCTACATCGGCTGCAAGAGCAGCCTCAGTGTGCGGGTTGCTTACAACGAACTCGCGTGATTTCGTACATAAGTTATACTACACATTATTATGCCACACACGTCACATGTCTGCCTATTATATTCATACGAGACTACTCCTAGTATTATAATTACAACCAAAGTGCGAACCGTAAATGGTATACAATGTAATTTCCTGCAGCGAACATCATCAAAAGGGGATATCCGGAGGCCCGAAATCCGATTTTTTTTTTTTCATTCAAAACGATTACGATATCGATCGATAAAGATGCTCGGTAAATATTTATTACTTACGCAATTGAAAAACGATTCGTCTCAATCGACGCGAGTTGATGTTTTTGATTTTTGTTTTATTTATTTATTTTTCTTTCGAACAAGTATAAAGTAAAATGGAAGATTAAGTGCGCAGGAAAGTGAATTTCTCAATTTTTGCACACGTACGTAACACGCCTAGGGGCAAAATCGTTTATCGCACGTCAGATATTACACTGCAACCTAGAGTCAAGAAGGAGGAATGTAATTGCCATATTTCAAACAGTCGAACAGCACGGTTCGTGCCAAATTGTGATCCTGGTTCGATTCGAATGTGCGTAGATCCGCATTTTAGCAATGGTAACATTGCAGCGGTTTCTGCGCATACGTAAATACATATATATAAACACAATGCTTGTGCAAGGCGTTAAATTATACGCGTATCATATTTAAATATACTAAAGCGAATTGACGGATGTACGTATCGTTACACCGTATATATGTATACATGTACATGTAATATTCCTACATAATGCACGTTTAATGTATGGATTCAGAGCAGAGGCACGTGACCGAGTCTCGATGCGATGCCGTAAACTCTACACATTATATTACTTTACGAAAATAAATTTGGCGAGGTATAATAAACCTATGATGATATGAGATCGAGCGTATTACGTCATTCCCGTGTTCATTAATTTTTTCACTACCTTTATTATCACATCCCCAAGTGGACGTGCGGCTTCAATTCAATAAAGTAACATTTTTCCAACGAAGGCGAAGAAGCTTTTGCCTTAATTGAAACATCGATGTACATAGTATAATATGAAACGTATGTCATTATCCTCGTTTCATGACACGGGCGATGAATTTACAGCTGGCGAGATTCGGTTTACACTTTCCGGTTTTTCTTTTTGTTGTTGTTTTTTTTCCTTCTTTTTATCATATTTATATAATTCGGATTTTTACCTCAAGAGGCGAGTAAATTAAAAAAAGATCTTAGAACTAGTAACTAATGTCAGGGTTTGCCGCGTATACATATATGTATAGCGTGACACGATTTTTGTTTTTAAAGTCGAGAGATGGATGAAGGTGAGTGAAAAAGAAATGGCAAAAAAAAAAAAAAAAAAAGAACACGGAATACACGCACACGCGTATACGCACGCACAAACGCGATACCAAGTATTTCAATAAAAGTAACAAGTTAAACATTTCAAGAAATTATCGATCGATATTAGGCAACGAACGCTCCGAGGCAGAGTTTCGCCACTCCTGCGAAATAATCAACCGTTACTTATTTATACCAACAACTACTAGAGGTATTGATGCCAATTTGTGTGCCACAGTTTTTCAATTCGAACCTTTTAGACGGTATTTACGAGCCACTGGATTGCCTCGATTACCTCGCACCAGATATATGTTATATACACACAGTGTATATGCTAGGCGCATACCAGATCCTTCGGATACATAACCAACTGGAATTAGGACACGCGTGTTGCAGACACACGGGGTCCGAGTTCGAGGGATGCCGATGAATTCAATTGTCAGGCCCAAGTGCTCCAGCGAGATAAAAATCGGTTTTTCTTCGCCCGTCCCGTTCCTCGTTACATCGAAAAAAAAAAAAAAAAAAAAAAAATACATATATGCAAAAGATTGCCTCGCTCTTTTGCATTCCAAAATTTTAACGCAGCGAGATCGAAAACAGTAGTTGGTTTAAATTTTTCATTCTCTCCCAAATGGTTCAAGGATATGAAAGCGGTACAGATACCAACAACCGTTTGTCAAAACTGAAATGTCAATCTCACGGTCACGTTGATTCACAGCTACGTATCCCCCCCACAATATACATACCTACATACCTATAATTCGTATCGAAAATATTTTTATGCATTATTATAGCTGTCGATACGCTTTACAGCTGTAGTATCGAGACGGCGTAATTATACTACGAATAATAACACTTCTAATTAGATTTGACGTAAAAAAAAGTCTATCATTATTTTCTAATAAATTTACTCGTTGAAAACTGATTCAACGTCAAAGTTAAATTTATTTAATTGAATAACTTTTGAACGATTGAATTTATCAGAAAATAATTTTTCAAGAGCGTTTAATTCCTCAAAAAATTAATTAAATATAATAAATATAATAAAAATATTAATATTAAGAGCCTGAAACTTAGACAGCATAATATTCTCGACTTGAATTTTGAGAGAAAAAAAATATTCTATTTCCTTTACACAGTATAATATATATGTATTATATTTCGGAGACTTCGACTAGGGCGATGCCGGAAATTTGCGAAGGATTTTTGTATTAAGAAACAGGTTGGACCAGAGTGAGTAACGGTCGAATAACGAGCATGTAATTCTGCCTCGGCGCTGCGGACGCGAAGGAATCGCCGAATCCGGTCTGGACTGCAACTGCGTCTGTGGGTGCATACGGTGCATGTGCAAAAGCTCGTTGGCGAATACTTGAGCGTGCAAACCCGGGCGTAATGCCGATCAGAGCGGCGACTCGCGGTTGTGCAATAACCGCCTCCACCCTCGGACGTAGTTTCGCTGCATTCCCTCGGCCTGCTGCTATGCATGTTGCACAAAAACGGGCACAACAAACCATTTTTTGCCTCGACGTCTCGCGAAACAGGCCGCCGCCGCATGAGAAAAGGAGCAATTAATTAATAAAAGAACCGGGTAAGTATAATAAAAAAAAGGGGGGATGGAGAAGGAGGACGACAAAGAACAAAGGAGGGCGAAAGTTGTTGCGATTAATTGGATTTTCATTTACATAAACCACGAATTTGTTTTTTTTTTTTTTTAATTTTTTCACGAAAGTTAATGTATGGAATGAAATAAATTTGCTCGGTTCTGCTCATTTTTTGTATACAAACACAAAACTTGACAGATTCAATGCGGATTTATGCAACCACTTTACACTTTATTCCCCTCTAAATTGTTCAGTTCAACGTTGAAATGAAAACGTTTTTAGATTTCTATCTGAAATTTTGTTAGTCACGGTAAAATTATCAGCAGCATGTTAGTTGAGAGAAAAAAATTTGCAAATATTGAGATGAGTTTTAACATTTCATTGACTAAACGTAGAAAATACTTTTTGAACGATTCCAGAGGCGAGTTCGACGAGGAAGGAAGATTTCCGATCATCGGTTATTTCACAACTGGTATTGCGATATTTTCGTCGGATTAATCGGAGGAGTAAGTAAGGGTGGGCGCATGAATTGCGACCTCGCAATGCGTGACTATACGGTTGTATTTTTACACGAATAAAGTACAACCTGCGGACTTTATATGCACAGGCAAATTACGAAACTACAAATGGTTCCTTGCTGTATCGCGTGGATAATATAATCGTTAAAGGCTGTAATATGCGTAGATCACCTGCTGCGACACCGAGAATTCATCGCCTCCATACTTGAATTATTTTCAACACGCTCGGCGAAAGGTTAGACAAAATAATCATACATATTACACACAATCAGAGAAAAGAAGAAAAAGTTACGGTAATGTCAAACTTGATAATTGAACCGTCTTCCTGGTCGCCTTTTATACGCGAGAATAACATCCTCCAGCACAATGGACCGAAATTAATGCGTTCAGCCATCAAAAGAATTGCGGGCATATTTTACAAGTGCCCGATGACGATGATCTTTTGCGATTATAAGCATTGTATATAAGGTTGTTTGAATTTATACACTTGCTACATTCGAGATCATCGTGCTTACATTGTGTCAAGCAACGGTGAAACCATCATCTGTATAATGTAGATATATATACATATTTCATTCCAGCTGTTTAATAAAGCTGCAAGTTATCGTGATAAAAAGCTTTGAAATACTGGCAACTATTGACAAAAAAAAAATGGTTTCATTTTATTGTTTATTTATTGTTTGTATTTTGTGTAGAGAAAAAACCGTTTTATTTTCATTTTGCGACAAGATTAGAAGGAAAAATAAGAAAATCGGTAAGTTACGTTACAACATAAGACTTGAATTCAGTTCAGCGAGCTTTTTTTTACCACGAACTATCAGCTATTAGTATTTCGATATGAATTGAACCTAAGACCGTGTGACTCGGCGTTTCAGCGAGAAATCGGCGAGCGAAGTAACCGAATATCTCAAGACACTGGAGCGCATCGGTAACTCGGTGCTTTTACTTCCTATAGTGACGGTTGTGCCGGTACAAGAGTCACGTGAAAAGTAGACGTTGTACTACATGTCTGTGTACATACCTGTAACTGCACGAAGAATGAAAATTCCGTGACAAGATTTATACATTCATATACATATATATTATGGTTTAAAAAAAAAAAATAATTTACGATTTCAAACTTTTTTGCCGCTGCCTATGGTGGAAAATAGCAACTATTTTTTTCTGAAACACCCTAATACATACACATATATAGTAGCAATTGAGAATAGGTGAAAATCAAAAAAAAAGGTCACGTTTCAGTTGAAAAAAAAAAAGAAAAAAAAGGGGCAGCTAAATTTTGACGTGCCAAAAGATCGAACAGCTGTAAAACATGTATCGAGTGTCGCATCGATAGTTCGTAATTGCGCAATTCATTATTGCAGTGACTCGAATCGACGCTTACAGTTATCTCACAATCAGTTCTGTTACATGCGACAAATCGATCATTTGCGGAGCTTAAAACATTAGGTAGGTACCTAGAGCCGGTCAACTTTCCTTTACAGACAAACCGCGAAGCATCAAGTTCACGAGTCATGATGGCTGCTGCTGCTGCTGCTGCTATTATTATAGCTGGCGGCATTGCAATTTTAGCCTCCATCTATAGGTCAAAGTTGCACACGCGAATATAACGTATTACATTGTATAGCCGGGATCTGAGTGTTGGTATAAGTATAAAGTAATCCGCTTACAACGACAAACGGACGTAATAAGTTATGCTTACTACACGCGTAGATTCGACGTCGAGATAGGTGGTAGGTAGAGGTCCGTATATATACCAGCCAACGCCAAACTCTCGATCTGGGCAACAAGGAGAAAAGGATACTGTTTGTTATGCCCGTCATGTATTACGTGCGGTTCACGATCCAATTTTCTCTCGATGTAGGTACGAACGATCTGCATGCGTTTAACGGTAAGACGGCTGAAAGGCCTTTAAAGGATCCGTGTAAACGCCCGTTATAACGATTTCTATAAACTATTTAATTTATCGGACCGGAAGTGATAGAAAGGCGGAAGAATCTACGCTTGCAAAAATTACAATCACTACTTGCAACTCCCGTGGTATAGGTATATATTATATATATATATATATAAGACTTACGCAATACCGTTGTAGTTGACATGATCGAAGGCGTCTAACAGATTTATCTCCACGAAAGTCAATCTCTCGGTGAAATATTATAGAAATATACGAATCTTTTTCAAAGAAATAAAATCATCAGTCGCAGGGTAAGATGCGGGAGTATTTGTCTTGTTAGACGTATACGTTGTACGTACCTACCAACCTACATATGCGAAGTAGGCATTCATTCTACACGTTCGAGCATCTTTGCTCGTCGTTGAAACTGTAGCGCGTTGAATAGGGATGAGGAAATATTACAGTCGAGTAACACTTTCTTACATCACGGATAGCCGATCTCTTTGCATCGTTTGCTCTGCAGCTAGTTTGTATTACAGAAAATGTTGAAAACGAACTGGTCTCTCTACGGTCTGCAGCTTGCGATCAACGTTTCACCGTGAATTGAATCGACGTGTGTTAACCGCCTGCCTCTACGTATATACGAAGAGAGATTTGCATTTGATTTTACATTTTACGCTGTTGGTATAACAGTCGTTTCGCATATTCGTAACTAAAAATAGGCTAAAAAAATTGAGAAGGCAAGACCCGTTATTTCCGTAACTATATTTGTTTTTCGATCTCATATATTTACTTTCTTCTTCAATTCATTTTATACAGCTAAAATAGCACTTTCGCTTTTCGTCTTCCGTAAATATCTGAAAAATTCTATTTTTAAAAATGCACTCTTGAGAAAATCGGTAAAATAAAATATGACACGTGACATCCTTCTTTAAAACGTGAAAGGACCGACGTGTACAGCGATCAGCAGGAATGTATACAAAAGCAGGAGCAGGTGTCTTCGGGCAGTGAAGCCTATTTCAATCTCGAAGCCGCTGTTATTACCTAGCTACTATCCTATTATAATCGAGATCGTCTTCGAGGTAATAGCTTCGCCGCGAGGCTGACTACCGTATCATTGTCCTTGCTCGGCGTACGCCAGCGCGAACGGTAACTAATGAAATTATTGTACACCTATATAAGCGAGCAAAAACAGTGTTTAGGCACAGCAGACTTATATCATGTACGAAGAAAAAGAAAGAAAGAGAGAATAAAAAATTTAACGGCGAACGACTTTATCAAGAGTTTGGAGGCTGGGCTGACTGCGTTTTGACGTCTGACATTGACCAGACTCGTGAGAGCTGCTGCTACTTATATTATACTTCGGTGAAAGGTGCGGCGCCTGTAGGTTTAATAACTTTAATTTGATCCCAACTATTTTTTTTTATATGTGTAGATATATATACCTGTTGGACCTTTCCTCGACATTTCCGAACCGCTTCAGTTCTTTCTTCTTTCTTTCTTTCTTTTCTTTTTTTTTTTTTTTTTTTTTTTGTTGTTCTTTGTTTATTCAATTTGCGTTAGAAGTTTCTTCCCGTTTCTTGAACTAGACCCGGGTTTCCATCCGCTTCGCGTGAATTATCCTTGACTCTGCTCTCCGGATCGCTCATTGTAATACTCGATGTATAATAAGTTTCCAATGCGAAATATAAACGGAATTAAATTCGTCAATGTCGAATAATTTTCAGTCATGTGTGCCTGTTGAATTTTTGAGAATTAAATTCCGGCTGTTAAACCGGAGTTTAATTAATTATCGTACGCGTGATTTCTTTCCGCTATAGACTCGAGGACACTTTTTTCCCCCTGAATTTTTTATCCAGTTTTCTTGATTCTCGACAGAGCGAGACTCGGAAAGGCATCGCATTGGTCGATCATCACACACAGTAGCAAAATTGAGGCAGCACGTATTTAGTCATAGAAATATAGATTCACGGATACGCGTAAGATTATCCGTAGAGACGCGAGGCGTCAAACAGCCTCAGTGCAGCCTCACTTACGTGAGCGAAAGGCATCGCGCTCTGTAACCGCGACAGAAACATCTCCTAGGTACACTTATCTAGGTCAGCACGACTCACGTACTGCCTACAACATATTTTTTCTCTTTTCTTTTCTTTTCTTTTCTTTTCTTTTCTTCATCTCTCTCTCTCTCTCTCTCACTCACTCTAGTTTTTACAATCAGATTGTGAACAACGTCAGTGTTGCACTCTAGGTGCGCTCCAGAATCACCGTCATCATCAATAATCCTCCCGAGTGCAGCGAATATCGATCACAAAAAGTCCTTTTGCTATAATCTGCACAGATGGTAGAATTTTTCTCCGTATCGATGACTGTATAAATACCAACGTAATTCCTGTTCGACGTTCGATCGGTTCGACCGGTTCTAACATCGCTCTTCGGATTACCGCGAGTGTAAACACTTTGCTGCAGAGATACCGGGAACCGATAGCTTTGCTTATAGTATATCTCATTACGTACTCCGGCTTGAACAATGAAATCACGAAGTGCCGGATCAATATGACCTGCACACGCTCTCGAAATCTGTTGCTAATATCTATTTTAATATGCGCTTTAGACGCGGAAGTAGCTTGATGGTTCGTATGGTTCTTGTCTTCGTCGATATGGATCAGAAAATCCTACAAACTAAGTAACTAACTAAGCTGCAGTATACGATAGGAACAAATCAATGTTATTATCCCGCTCAACGACGACGGGATCGAGCGCCCTGATCTATTTCCAATTACCTTGTAGGCATACTCGCTCGAGTTTTATACTCCAGATAGGTATATACAATTCAATTGTAAAATAATAATTGTAGCTCCGTGCATATCGTCTGATTTTAATGCTCTGTGCAGTGTTCGTATGTTTTTTTCCCCAAGGATCAATCATCCCTCTCACTAGATTTTTCCCTCAATCCTGAGGGCGCCTCCGGGCAAAAAATCCTCACAGCGACCAACGAACGACCCTGATCCTATGAGATAACGTAGAGTGCATGTACACGAGTTGAATATTGCATCCTGAATCGTAAATATCAACTTTCGCTCGTTCACACGATTCCCCGGACATTCTCGCGTGCGGCAGGTTTACCCTGATCTACGTGATCGACGGCGAATTGCTCTCGATTGCATTCAATTTGTACTCGAGTAAGATCGGGATTTTCCACTTTTATACAAGTCGAATAATAAAAGACGTGAACTGCGTTCTATATGCGAATTTACAAATTGTCAGGACATCGTTAAGAAGTCGAAGAAATTTTCGAAATTCGAGGATTCTGGTACATCCACTGCAGAAAGTAAGAAATGTCGAAATGTACTTACCCACCTACTGCATTACCTCGTACCTATTACGCCAAGATCGAGTCCAGCTATTGTGATAATATGATCAAGAATAAGCATGAATAAATATTAGCGTAGAGTAGAGACGGTTTTCCCACGTTCACGATTCTGCTTGAATGGACCGCGTAAAAGAATCCTTGTATGTAACGCGGTCTATTAATGAAACATTTTAACATGTACGTCGCATTTCGTAATCCAACTTGTACTATACAAACGTGCACTTGACTCTCGGCCGATTATGAAACCCGATATTTTGGTTCATCAGGTTAAACGTTATTACCGCCGGAGTGGTTGCACGTGTAGGTACAATGTGCAGAAAATAAGTAAGACGATTTTACGATTTCATGAAATAGTGTCGATTTTCATCGAAAACCGTTTCTACACGAAGGCACAAAAAAGAAAAAGAAACAAACATCTGCAGATTCAATTCTTTCCACCATTAAAAACGGCTTATCCTCGCTCAGACCTTCTCCTATTTACCACTTCAACGTGTACCTCGACGAGATGATCTTCGCGTTCAATTTTCTAAGGAATGTCGCAGCAAATCGTGGCCTGAAGTTCACTCGTCACTTGGTTTCAAAATCGGAATAAACATGTAGGTCGAAACTGATCATAATTACAATAGAGAGAAAGGCAAGGTTGAAGAGATTGTCATCAAGGAAAAGGGCCGAGGACTTCTCGAGGTGTTCTCTCGCCTGAATCCACCTTACGGTTATTATGTACAATGATTTTCTCTATGGAAGGATTCAAATTCACTGAAAGTGAGGTAACGGAAAACAAACACCGCTGAAACGAATTTTGCAACGCCATAAAGTGTCGGTTTTACAGCTGCCAGCGTTAGTTTAGCCGAATGGCGTTTCGTTAGCAACGTTTTACCAGCATCAGCCACACGCCGGCGTGACATGCATTGGCAATAACTTCTTTGAAGCATAAAACCGTCTTCCTCATTGTACGTAAACTAGATCTCAATTTCCCGCAGACAATTTTCACTCGCAGTATTAGCACAAGCAGGCTTTAAATTAAATCCTCCATCATCTTCGAGTAGAATTTCGTAATTTTAACGATCCGCCTCACCGACCTCTTAATAGTCTCGTCTATTGTCGTAAAATCTCGTTTGTTCCGGCTGATTTCCGGGCAGCCGTGCCGTTAATTTTTTCGTCAAGATGGAAGGAATAAAAAAATAAGAGAAACGTTTTCGTCAAATAGTCAACGATACAGTAAACATAAAGTCACAGTCGGTACAGTAATTACATAACGTCGAATTTTTGCATAAAAAGTGCCTACAATGAATCGTTAATATGAAAAAAAAAAAAAAAAACGTGACAGAGCAAAAACTCACGCTTGGCAAATTAGCCGACGAATCGGCACTCGCAACGAATCATCAAGAGTGCGGCGTTGATCGTGACTGATCGAAGTGGATCGGATCGCTGAACATTTCCTTCTTCCGGTATAACTTCGAAGCTGCGAACTCACGCAATCGTGCAGACAATGAAACCTTACCGTGGGCGAGGTTAAAAAAAAAAAAGCTAGCACGTGCGAGTTCATGCAGATAATTCAGTCACTCTGGCGAATCTATTTCAAGATATAAATTTTCAGAGGCTAGTCGATTATTGTAAAATGTCCTCATTACGTCAGAGCCTGGTAGTTGGCGCAATTTTATCACCTCATAATCTAAGGTTTACATTTTAACCCCAATAAGTCACACCTCAGTAGAATGGCATAACGTACGGTCACACGGGATGAATTTTACCCCAAACATAATATTTTACTTCAAAAATGAATCCTGAAAATATAAAAAAAAAATATCAAATGGTTTTTATTAGGATAGCAGAAAAGATCTCTCAGTTTTCCTAACCAAAAATGTTAAACAAGTCCTTTTTTTTTGCATGAAGAATGGCGCCAAGAGGCCCATTTTCATGACTAAGAGACTCTACGAGGAGTTTGAAAAATGTTTGGTGCGACCCCCCCCCCCCCCCCGGACCTACTAGGGTTAACGGACTCAATTCTTAATTCTTGGGCTTTTAAATCACTCATATCGTATAAATCAGTTGAAAATAATTAATAAGATACTCGTTTAACCACCCACACGCGAAAAGATACGGTCAACGGTCAGCTGTCAGCCTGGTTGCATTGGATTGATTTTTGTCCACCAGATGACGATCATTGCAGAGTGGCAATTCCAATAGTTTGCCGGATACCTTATACATCAAGCGTTTGTGTCCAGTCGGTACGCGACAAACGGTCCACCCCACCACCTGCATCCCTCCCAAGGAAAGTAAGCGTGGCCCTCTTCTCTCCTCTCCTCTCCTCTCCGAAAGGAGCTACACCTACACGGCGAACCTCCAACTGTTGCGTATTCTGACCCAGTTTTTGGCCCGAATAATTGCCGCGCATGCCAGCCACCCCCTGGTTGGTCGATACGAGTCATCGGTCGGCTCTCTGACTGGTCGAAGACGGATGGACAAATGGGAGCCGTCTTGTGATTGGCCGGTTCGTTTTGCCGGCGCATTGCGAGCTGCGCGTCGATATAATGCGGAGGAGGCTCGCCTCGCGTCCACTAGAGAATTCAGTTGCAGCCTTCGAGTCGAAAAAGCCTTGCTCAATTTGGAGCAATTATCGGTTACGATCTCCTCGTTGCTTCGCACCTTCCTTTTCGTTCTCACGAAGTCTCCCCTCCTCGATATCTCTCTCTTCCTCTCTCTTCCCCTCTATTGTATATGTATATATTTCTGGGATTCTCTTCGATCAGCCGTAAGAGATCTTCGTCACTATTCCACTTTTTAGGCAGCGCTTCGGAAGCACCTTTTCGATTTCGAATTTTCGCGGGATTGGCCTAATTTTCATTGATCTGTGTGACAGCTCAATCATAACACTGGTAGCCTGTTTCTCACTTCTCATATTTCTCTCAATTCAACTCTACCTATTATCTATAACTCTAACTTTATTGTATCTCATTCCTTATTTTAATCTACTATCGTACTCTCCACCGTAATCTACTTTAATTTCTTTTCTTTATTTCCGTTTTCCGATTTTACCTGTTTTAAGTTATTATTTTTTCTGTCTGCTTACTTGCTTTTTCTGTTTTTCTTGATGTATTCTGTATTAATTTTCTGTCTTTATGTACGTGTCCAATATCGCTATGGACATAACGAACTATATCTCTCTATCTATCTCTTTTAGGCCGTAAGTCCGCTCTTTGATATTCCTGTTCATAATTGTAGAAGGACGCATTCGAATCGTTTTGAATCATTTTCTTAAACATCTTTCGGGAGAAGATGAAGAACATCGATCTATGATCTGTCACCTGGCCCATAATTACGTCAGCTAACACACGTCGTCCATTAAACAAGATTAGCTTGACGTTGACGTGAGTTTCGATTACCCTCACGATACATCCATGATTTGTACTACCTTACATGTAACATAAGATATACGTGCACGCGTGCAGCTAATTGACGAAATATTCAAGCCGCAGATTTACCAGTCAAAATCTTTGATCATATCGCGTACATATCGTCCGGTTATTTATGATATGTATTATAATTGCCCCGCATAATAACATACTGCGCGTAATAAAGTCATGTCTCCATTTCTTTTTCTTTTTTCTTCTTAACCACATTCACTTTTTCATAAGGAACAGTACAAAGTGTAACTTCGATGCATACTTGAATCAAATATCGATTTATGAGTCACGTTGTAATTATTCTCCGAGAAAGCTGATTTGTTGTTAAACCAGAAAGCCTCCAGAAAACATCATACTAACCGTATAAAAGTACAAACTTCCCGGAATTAATTTTTAGTCAGCTTAATCTTGGTCAACGTGAAATTTATCTTCTCAACAAAATAATCCGTTTATCATGGATATTTCAGTTGATCGTACTGTCTGCCGATATGACAATTTTTTTTTTTTTTTTTTTTTTTTTACGGTAAAAATATGAAAGCGCAAGAATAGAAATGTTCCCGACCAACGTTATCCGAATGATTTTCTTCGCAGATCATTACCAAGATTGCAATGGTGGAAAACCGCATCTTTTTACCGATTTGATGGATGTCTTTTTCATTTGTTCGTTTATCTGACTACCGTAGTTATGGCTTACGCAATAACGAATAAATAATAGATAGAAAGTTGGGTTTATAAATTGCATAAGAAAATGAGCATCATCGTCGAGATGTGTGATAATTTGACGGAGTCTAGATATGTGCTCCAGTTTGATTAACATAAGGACGATCGACACCGTAGGTGTGTTCGGACTGTGCAACAAGGCCTAGAACCCGTTATGACGTCACAGCTAATTTCTTTTTCTGGCCATTGCAGGTTTTGATTTACGTATTTCGCATTCGCGCCCCTCTCGTGCACAGGCGTGCAAACGTTTCTGCATGTGTGTGCGATGCAAAAATCAAGGTCCGGCCGTTCGAATTCTCTTCGGGGCTGTATAATAACACAAGGAGCGTGACGGAGTTGCGTAAATCGATCGATTTTCAAAGAAACTCGCTGCAGCAATACACAGCTGACGAGACTAGAGTGTAAAATTACGCGATACATCTGAGCTCGAATTCCAACGGTTGTTGCGAAGCGCGACGAGCTTCGTCGAAAGTCTCGCACGTACGTATAGAGCTTGCGATAATGAAACCGGATCAATTTCTGATCACGGATCACGATCGGAATTGCAGAAAGCTGCCAACGACGAACGCGTTCAACGTTCAGTCAGCCTTGTTCTCGCAATTGGGCAACAAATTCACGACGAAATTCTTTCTCCTTAATGATATATCAAAAAAAAAAAAAAAAAAGAGTGAATTACGAAAATAATTTTACAGCTCTGTTCTTGATCCCTGTTATATATCCATTGAGTATGTCTGTCTCCTTTTACGGACAATCAAATCCAATACTTCAACTTCTAGATCAAAGTGGAAAGGCGTAGATCAGTTACAGTGAAGTGTTAATAGTTATCAACAGTTCTATTTTAAAAATAGAACAAATATGTGCAGTATATCCGTAGAAGTAAATCGTGCGTTGGAATAGTTGAAAAAATTTTCGATTTCTTCAACGATATTTCATGTCTCTCTTAACTGTAAATCATTTTACACGTCGTTCGAATATCGTGCAAGACAACGTAAGTAGTTGTTGCACAATTTATAGAAGCATGAAAACAAACTCAACAGAATTCTAATTACTTTCTATAACAGTTTCATGCGAAATGAAAGAACAAAAAAAAAACGAAATTCATGTGTTGTATTTGCAGCGACATTTCAACTCGTAAACTATTCCGGATGACACAACAAAATAAAACATGAATAATAAAAAAAATTCTTACCACTGAGAAAAAATATGACGAACTATCAAATTCGTCAATATTACCTGTATTACAGGCTGCAGCTGTTTCTCTTTGCGTAAAATTACGGTGAAAGATACAACCGATCGAGTCGAAGTGGTAGATACTGAAAGAGCAGTTTTGCAAACTCGACCGCGCGAATTTGATTTTACCGAACGAGCAAATCTGCAACTCACAGCAACGTACTGACCGGCTGTCAACTCGACTGAAAGTTTCTCAGGATTCTGTTTCGAGGTGGCGGCATCAGCCAGTTACCGAACAGATTCGAACGAACTAAGCTTTATGAATCGACATTGCAGTGGACTTTGACTATACATAGATGTATATTCAAGGCTGCGACATTCCGCGGAAAGGGTCAAGTTTACTTTTCGAAACAATGTAAAAGCAAACAGAATATAGAAATAAACAATGCATTTTATGAAAAGTAATTATAGTTAGTCGAGATGCGGATTTCTTCAGTTCTTAGTTTTTACGTAAGTTTCCAGTGTTCAAAAGAAAAAATGATAAAAAAAAAAATTAATTGCGTATAATGTACCTGGTGACTAAATTATTCGTACTGCGGCGATATCGTCTCACGTGTCGATCACGCGTTTCTCAACACGTCTGTAATACGGATTGAGAAATGAAATGAATGTAAAAATAAGCCACAAGTATCGGATACGCGTATCTACAAAGTAAGTATAAGGTACGTATTTCGATTGTGTCGCAAACATTTTTAACGAACGTGGCGTTTTGTATGCACAATCTATTTCAGGTCTCGTGTGAAATCATGTTGGAATTATACAAAAGCGTGACAACACTGTTTTGTACCTACCCGCGAACGTACCAAACTTATTTTAACGAAGATTCGTCTTTATCGCGGTGCTAATGAGAATGAGGTGAGGATTCTACTTCCCGTACATAGGTATATATATATATACAGGTCTGTGGTGTGTATACAATGTATAATAAGGTATACGATGTGTAAACATAAAAAAAGGTGTCGTCGCGTCGATTGAATGTTCGCCTGCAAGGCATGCAACCCGACGTGCGGCGAGGCGAGGCACGTGGTATCAGTGACGTAATCATCCGGTTCTTGGTTCGTTAAAAACTAAACGGCGATAATTTGTTGTGTTAAATAAATAACTATACTCGGTTTTTTCTTCTGCTTTCTTTTCTTTACCTGTTTCCTCTTGTATACCTATAATTAGTCGTTACCAAGGTAAATTATACCTACATCACGATGCAAATTTAAAGACATTTCAACTTTTTTTTTTACAAACAACGAAGTGTTGAAACGTTGTATCGTAAACTACGAGTAAGGAGCTGGAATAACGTTACTCTTCACAAAATTGTTGTCGCCTAGAATAGTGAGAAAACAATTAAATATAAGGTATAATGGGATGATGACCATAAACTATAGCGATCGAATCACACAAGTTACTCGCTATTCTCAGAGTGAAAAAGTAACGAAGTCCATCCAAATTGTCTAATGTCGCACGTATTAATCTGCTGAACTCGTAGGAACAAAGTTTTTTTTTTTTTCAATCTTCTCGATTGCCGCCATTTTTCAGCTGTATATCTCGCAAAATTTAAAACTTCAGAGAACGTTTGCCAAAATCTGACACTTGATTCTCAATTTCTATACGAGTAAGGTAAATATATATTTATCCATGTATACTTTAGAATGAAAATAACTCTTGTAAAACGTCTGTAAAACGATGAAAAAAAATCGTGTACATGTATACACCTATACGTATACTTATACTCAACATCTTCCACTATTCTCCGAAGGATTTCCGGCCGGGGTCAAATGGAAGAGGAGGGTCGAATGATAGTCGACATATTGAGTTGGGCCTCTGACCTTTGGAAGCGCGTTATTGGCCGGCGTGTCTCAGGTTGGAGGATCCTCCTCCTCGTCGACGTCGACGGGGATGCGGCACCTGGATTCGCGCACCACGTTATGTGGCAACCGCAGGCAGGCCCGGTAGGACTGGTCGATAGTGCGAAGACTCGACTTGACTCGACTCGACTAGACTCGACGGCCTCTCGTTGAGCCCGTTCTGTTTTTGTTTACGTTTTTCCTCTCCGTTTCCGTTTCCGTTTCCGGTTCCGGCATCCCTCGCTGCTCCTCGTTCCTCTTTCTGTTTCTGATTTCCTCCTTCTATGCACACATATAGGTATACATAGATCGTTTACACATATACAGTATAGTTTACGCGCAAGGTATGTACGAAAGTATAGCTGCTCTACGTATGTATTTATACTTCCAAGCTGCTGCTTTATTATACATATATATACCGTAAAGAATCTACCAGACGCCAAGGGTTTTCTTTTTTTGTTTGTTTGTTTGTTTCTTTTTTTACTTTTCTTTACCTTCAAAAAACATTTACGTTCTAATTCTCGTACAGCAAATCAATCTGTAAAACGTTGAATCGAGATGGCGCTGGGATAAAAACATGGCGACGAAAAGTGGGCAGAAGTTTTCAATCGTTAACAGTTGAGAGGTTATAAAATTTTATCAGTTGTGCGACCGAAGTTTTTTCAACTGAAAATACAATAACTTAATTTCTTAGCTGAAGCAGCGTTACCGGGTATTACAGGAAATTGATTCGCGTTGGTTCGGGATCAACCGCCAGATGGCGATGGGCGAAAGAGCATTCTCGCGCGTGAAACCAAAGGGAGGATTTCCCGAATGAAACGATGACGCGTAGCGATGATCGAATAATCATATTTCCGGTAAGGATTGAGTGAGAATTTTTCGAGCGTTCAAATGGCTTAAGGCACCTGCAGAACACGGCGTGGAATGTAGGTATGTATACGGCACACAACTCACCCTGGCAAAATCGTTTCCTCGGAGTTTCGAGGCTTCTGCGAGGCGCGCGCGGAAGCAGAGAAGGCTGATAGTGGCGTGGGGTGCATATCGAAAGGACAACTGGGATGAAGAGCGAGGGAGATGGGGTGATAGGAGGGGGCGGGAGAGAGAGAGAGAAGAGAGAAGAGAGAAGAGAGAAGAGAGAAGAGGGACTCGGATATGAGGGTGTCGCGCCAGCCGGTCACGCCAACGTTTCCATGGCAACGGGAGGCGATAAATCAACCCGCAACTTCCCCGACTACCACCAGATAAAACCACATACGTATACCTATATACACCCCCTATGTATGAACGTGTGTATGTATGTATGTATGTATGTACAATGTAAATACATACATATGTATAGGCGAACATAACTAGGTGCGCGCGCCCGCGCGCTAGGTGGATATACATATAATAGCTACGTGTGAATCTGCCTCTCTTCTTTGTGTGTTTGTTACAGGAGATTGGGATCGGGATTGAGATTGCGAATAGGGGTAGGTATACCAACCCACCTAAGTAGGTAACTTTTTCCCGCCCCAGTCTACGATAATGCCGAAAAACCGTCCGGGAAACTCGTTATTCAACCGAAGACTGCGGAGTCGTTTATTGAATAATATATACCGCGGAATTGTTTCTAAGTTTTTACGGAGATTTTAATTTCATTTTAATTTCTTTTTTCTTTCCACTCTCATTCACAGCTTATTTAACTCACGTTATAATTCTTCGTTTGTGTATATAATATATATATAACAAAGAAAAAAGTTTAGACTTTTTAAAATTCATTACAAGCTCATTGATCATGAACACAGGAAATTTTTGTAAAACATTCTATGGTGTGAAGATATTATATAATAAATTGTAGTTGAAAGAAATTAAAGTAAGAAAAAAAAATAAAAAAATCAACCAACCTACACTTGGAAAAGGAAGAAAAAAAATTGCATCATAATGCCTTGGGTCAGTTGGAAATAAATTAGGAAACATGGTCAAATTCTCTTTTCACTTAAAAATTCACTAATCAAGTTTTTTATCGTCTCTCTTGAACCCAGAGATTCAACAGCGTTAAACTCACTTTAAAGTGTCATAAAATGCTTTAGAATTACTATAAAAAGTTATCTCAAGTGTCGTGTGACCGCGCGTGTCGTTAAAGAAACTGCCAACGTGACGTCACGAACGTCAAGCGAATCGTCGTCGACGAACATCCAGTCCTAACAATAATCTAGATTTTGGTAAACAGCTTCAAGTAATTTTTGCGGATAAATTATGCAGCTATTAATGAATAGAATACAACCCGGCATCAACTGTCCATCTGGAATTTGCCGGACGCGATCATGATGACAAATCGATTACCGCCAACGAAACACGACTTATAATGGTTAACGTATTATGGAATTAGCGTTATAGATCTATAAACGACCTACAGAAGCGGGCTAAATCTCTTGATAAAAAACGCCCGGCTCGTTGACGTCACAAAGCGTCGTCCTTGTGACGTGGAGCTTCACTCTCGTGACGTGAACAGACGTCAGGTATACCCAGCTTTCCGGCGTGGGTGGCTAAGGCGAGTAAATATAGCTTTTAGGTTTCCAAAGCTCGACTCGATGTGTGAGTATCTGAAACAGAGAACAACGCAAAGTTCCCTGCTTCTCCCTTTTTTTTTGCGCTCTGTCCATTTTTATTTTTATTTTGTTTTTCTTTTCTTTTCTTTACACAGTACGGTTTTTTCATATTGAACACAAAAATATAAAAACAAAAAAGGAACGAAAGCAAAAATTTCAAAGAGCCTCTGACACAGTTTTTAAAAAAAGAAACTACGTGTATAAGAGAAGTGCGCCGATCATTAGCATCGACACCTGTTGCATCTTTAATTGGTCGCGTATATGACGGACGTACGTGCGCAAAAGTGTACATACATATATATGGGCAGGTATAATATGTATATAATGTATATATCATACATATAGTTCTAAACTTTGATTGCACATGTAATTGTATTAAAACAATCAGCTTTATTAAAATACAATTACATATTATAACGTTCGGCGTATAGTCTTTACGTGAAATCTTCATCTCAATTATAGCTATACAATGAGCACGATGTGTAAAAGTTGGGGTCAATTCTTAACCTTAGAAGCGATCGATTTATTGGATCGGCACTTCGAGTGTGATTAAATGAATTTCGTTCGGTGTTTACTTTTCTTTTTCATCATCAAGAGACGATCCGATGATTCTAAGCCGTGTCTTTTCCTACGTGTGGCCGATGAATTACGGTCAAAAATACACGCAGGGAATTCGCTTTCGGACATTGTCGCCAAAAATATCTCGCGAAGGCTCAACGGGGTCCGAGCAAATATTTCAACAAGTGATAAATACAGCCGACGGCACAACGGCTCGCGTCCGGAAAAGACCGGAACCAGCCGAAGCCTAACTTGCTGTTCGGACGTATTTGCTACCCGATCGAAGTGATAACGTAACTACGTAAGAGGGCACTTAATGCCGTTCTAAAGGGCAAGCTTACAACACGACGGACTATTTCAGGCTGACATTATTTTCTTTTCCACATCTTGTTTCCCCTTTATAGAAAATAACGGAATTTAACTAACGGTGAAAAATTGATCGACGAATCGATTTATAAATATTATACCTTCCATATGTATACATATATATTCATGTTCGTGCGTTATTTTCCCACATGACTTGTATTGTTGAGAGGAAAAAAAATTGATTTCTATAACAATTAAGAACGTATATAAGAAACGGCAAAGTAAATAAATAATAATTAGACCTTGACTGATTATGAATTTTCTATATATTATATGTAGAAAATACTAATTAACCGTCTTAGCCGATGCTCTTAAATGGATTGAAGCAAGCCCGTGCATTGTTCCATTTAGATTTATCCACCGATAGATATTATAATACGTACATACACAAGAATTTAGATGATCGATAACTAGCACATTGTATAGGGAAAAGTATAGAAATAAGAAATGTTCCGCAATAACGATTATGATATATTTATCGTCTTACCGATCAAGTAAAAGGAGCTATACGGTCAGCTTCGTTCGGTAAGAGCTGCACCGAAAAGAGTCGCGGGATAAAGAACAAAGATTTTCATAAAACTAGCGCAAAACTATTACTATATAGTATTTGATATATTATATACTATACATCAGTGTCCCTCTACAAGTTCAAAGTGGATGTGGATGGATGAAATGATAATCTCTGAGCAGTTGGTTCGTATTGATCTGGCCGACTGGTGTTACTGTTTGGCGTAGCCTAGCTGGCGAGGCATGGCGCGGCGGGGCTGCAGGGTATACATAGTTATATACAGAGACATACATACATACATACATGCATATGTACATACGTGTGTATATAATACAGGCTTGGCGCGAGTAAGGGATGAAAAAAGAGAAAGACACAGACAAAGGGGGAAAAGAAGGGGGAGGAAAAAACAGAAGCGAGGGTCCTGCAGGGTACTTCGAAGCTGACCCTGTGACTATCTTCTTCGTAATCGTTGAACGGCGAGGCGAATGTAAATTTCATGAAACGTAGGTATGTAATGATAACTGAAAAAAGGATGATGTTGACATTAAGAAATTGTCTTTTCAATACACGGTTTATAGACAAGTAATTACAAAAGCCATTTCATTCGAGTTTGAGTTGGATTATGAGGTGGAGTTTCTTGACCGATTAAATTTATTCGCAGATAATAAATGAATTTTTAATCGATTTCATTGAACGCGATATATCCTTTAAACTAATCGATGATAAATGATTATAGGATTATAGATTACGCTATCATAGTGATATAATTCAATTTTTTAGAATAAACTGAATTCTTCATCATTTAATGGTTAGCTTGAGGTATACGAGTTCCAATTAGATTCCATTAAAACCCATTTAGCCGAAGGATAAAATTTCATTGTTATACATCCCGCAAATGAAACTGACAATTTTCTCCGCCGAATAAAACGACGTGGAGTAATATTTACTATAACCTTAACCTTTCGACTAAATTAAAGAAGACTGAAAAAAAAAAAAATAAGAATCAAACCCGCATTTTATTTCGGACCGCAAACAAGTTAGCCGGAAGCCCAAGGCATTGGTGCACATTATCGTAGAAACGTGAGCGATAATTGAACATTGAAAGCAGATAAATTTGAAATCCATATCTTAATTCTCTTCGCTGAAGAATCGAGCTGTCCCAAATAACGGCAGAACAATTAGGGGGCCGATAAAAATCTCCTTAAATTCACTTGCGGACACCCAGTATAATATGGGCGCGTAGGTGCGTCGAGGGTCGTGGGAGTAAAGGATGAATCGGGGTGTAAGGACGGGGGGAGAGATTGGCAAAGAGGGTCCCCGACGTTCCTGACGGGTGGTGAGTGAAGTGAACGCGGAGTCGGAACGAAGTCCAACGCGTGTTGATGACGAGGGGAGCTGGAGCCAAGCGTCGGGGGTGCGGGCGTCTCGATCATGGCGAATCAACGCAGACGGAGGCGAGCGGAGGAGGAAAGGGGACGGGGGTGGTTTCACCCCGGTGAGAGAATTAATTTTATTAATCGAGAGGTGTATACCTACCTACCTACCTACCTATACCAGGGAGTGTTTACCTTGACCAGAATCTCCTTGGCTGGTACTTTGGTGTATAATATACCGAGGTGTAATGAAAAGCATGAGTAATGTAGTACTGCACATGTGTAAACAACCTACGTTTATAAAGGTAAGTTACTTACTTATATGCTTATGTGTGTGGCAGGCGGCGGGTTAATCGCGTCGAGGCCACGCGCGATTATACGTTCGAGAAGAGAGTCGAGTTCTCGCGCGCGCCCGCGCAGAAACAACGCGATTGACGGCAGCGGCATACCCGTAAGGTGGTGTGTATGGTGTGTAGTATGGGTATGAGTAAAACAGATATAAAGGAGAGTCGGAGAGTGGATCAGAGATTTTTTTTTCGAGGTTAAAAAGGACCAAGGACTTCTCAAGGGCGGATCGCAACCGTTCCATGGCAAACAAACTCGTTAAAGGAAATTTCACGCACAATGATTCCAGCAGCTCTCCATTTTCACCGCATGTGCACCGCATGCATCTTCTACCCACTACACCCGGTAAGAATCTCATTACAGTTCTGGACATCTTCATATTTTTTTGTCTATATTACAATGTCTTTATTCAAGTTATGCCACCACAATGCAGTGGACAGCCACTACGAGAGTTAATGCTAGCCTGTCTCTAACGATAAGTGGCTACAATTTTCACCTTATAGAATTTCCATCATTTTTAAAATCCTTGGATCAAGAGGTCGGACGACCCCCCTCCGATTATACGTTTAAAAACGCATCGCATTACCTTTCCGGGCGTAAATAAAGCCGTATACGAGTATGCCGAACGATTCCCAGGAAGCTTCCCCTTGTGGACTGAGATGATGCATCCACTCGATGAAATCATGCACAGCGTTTGGTATAACCATAAGGGTGGATGGGAGGAGGGAGGAACCCGGGGGTTGAGGAGTAGTGCAGGGCGCATTATGTACGTTGGGAGCCGGAACGCGTTACAGTGTAGGTACACCTTACACCATGCCAAAACCCACACAACACGACGGTGTACATATGTGGACGAGGACCTTATACCTATGGTACGGCACACATGCATTTTGGGCTGATATGGTCCATGTATACATGACGTTGCGGAGGAGAGAATTCGGTAGGGAATTTAGGGGCCTTCCGCCAAGAGACGAACCTCGATCGAAGGCCCCCCACCCCCCTTACCATTCGGCTCTACCTTCTCCGTGTCAAACTATGTGCCACTTTGGTATATACCCCAATGTACACCCCACCGAAACCCATTTCATGTACCATTAGACCTACGGGGTGTTCGAGAATAACGCGTTTCAATCAACCCGTTTGATGATCAGATAAGGAAACGGATTTTCATTTCGTTCGGTGAGGTGTAAGCTAATAAAGTAAGTGCATGAGTTACTGACCTTTTTTTGTTGTACCCGTTTGATCCTTAGTTCTAAAATTACGAAAAAATAAATTTGTAGTGTCAAACCCCCAGCAATTGGTTTTACTCGTCGAGAAATTCACATATTTGTGCCGTCAATTTATAATTTTGGAAAATGAAAGGGTCAAAATTGGGTCTAAACATGTCAAGAAAGGAACAGTGCCAAGGAATTGTATGTTCTGATAAGACTCTCAATTTTTATAATTATAAGGATTAATAATTATTCCATGTCTGATGATGAATTGTTCTCACGTACGAAAGTAGTATAGGATGCTATACCCAAGTACTTACGTGCTCTTGACAGCACAAAAAGATTAGAACGGCTGTCGTGGATAATTAATTGAGAAAAACTGACGAAACAGTGACACAACTGATATTATGGACACTGTAAAAATCGTTTCCGGTACTGAGGTTCCTGATAAAATATGACTTTTCACACCGCTGTAGCAGGTTTTGGGTTCCTTGCCCTAGGCGCACATAATTTCGGAACACCCTATGCGCGGCTTCCCCCATACAATATATACAACACGCTATACAGATTCGGGTAGCTCTTCTAGTCTCCCAATCAATCCCCGAGACAGGCGCCGGCCGTCATAAATATATTTTTTTTCTATCTTCTTATTCGTTTTTTAGCAACTTTTTATCCCTCTCTCTCTCTCGCGTCACTTTAGGTATACTCCGCGTACCACCGCAGCTAAATAGCTATAGGACCGATTCACAGGCGCGCACTCTGCAGCCTTCGTTCACCTGTCTCTTTTTCTTGTTCACCTGTAGGCTACCTGACGAGGAGAGCTTCGAGTCGCGTGCCAGACACATCTGTCGCTTTATAATACGACCGCGTCACTTTTGATTATAAATACGAGTACAAGTTTCAGGTATGCATGAGTTGGTAACACCGATGCTTGCCCCTGCCCATGACGATAGTATGCAAAGCACAGCTCGTAGCTAGGGATAACATTTTTTATAAACAATTTTGCAATGTACAATATCTCACTGGTTATTACCATTCCGGACACTTCGGCCACGTGAGAGATCAGAACACCTGGTCAATCTGTACAACACAAAGAATCGAATCTTTTCGGCTGATTATTTCAGTTTTTGAGGGGTGAAAAAAAAAACTTGACCGCAGGTTTTTTTTTTTGGCCTGCGTTATAGTACTCTAGACAACCCTCGATGAGAGCAAGCGTATAATGTATAAATGGTGCAGGGTAAACAAGCCAGTGCGATCTGCGTCGTTGATCTCATCCCGCAGTTTGTAGTGTTTAAACAACTCAAAATCTGGGGTTATACGTATAACTTCTCTCTGTATGTGTATACGTAGAAATTATTTAATAGAACATTGGTATATATATATATAGAGAGAGAGAGAGAGAAAGAGTTATTTTCAAACGGTGTGTCATACATTCTGGTTGGTGTATAAATATATCTAGTAATACAGCTGCGCGTTAGTGCGCGGCGTTTTGAATTTCTCAGCGCGCGGGCGCGCGCGTTTCGCGTGCAACAAAGTTGCGATCGTCATCGTCATCGTCATCGTGTCAGAGATAAATATACGCACATACAGGTAAGCGTCAATTGAACAGAGACTGTAAATAATGTGCGAAGTCTGCATCGAAACGATGGCGCGGTATCCTTGGCCGCAGACGAAACGAATAGCGCGGAAGGATGATCGAATTTTCGATATACGTTACGTACACAGGGGTATAAATAAGATAATTGATCAATTAACCAGTGAATTAAATAATTAATCGTTCGTATCGTGTATCGATGCATGGAGCCCGAGAATTTTTCCTGTGAAACAAAGAAGGAAAGAAGTCCACCCCCCTCTCTTTCTTATTTGGGCAGCGTGCAGACTCGGTCGGTTATCTCGCAGTGGCTAAGGCGGCGGGTATTATCCACAATACTACGTATAATATAGGTAGGTAGGTAAGGATACGTACTACCATGGACGAAGGGGGAATCCCGCGTTTCGTTTCAACCTCGAATCTGCTTCTCGGTGAAAAGGAGGAGTAGGTAGGACGAGGATGAGGATAAGGATGAGGATGAGGACGAGGATGAGGCGGGGGTTAGTGGAAGGGTGTAGTGGGGTGTGGTGGGAAAAAGGCATGAATAATGGGACGACAGGGCGGCGGCGTGCATCAGTATGCTGGTAACTGTTGGCCCAGGTCAAATTGACTCCAGCGTCTCCATGGCAACAGGCACTCAGACTTCCGGCTGGTCGATATCCTCCAAGTTGTATTTTGTGGCGGACCGGAGCCTCGGGTTTCCCTCTCCTGTCTCTCCTGTCTCTCCTGTCTCTCCTGTCTTCTTCTCTCCTCCGCTCCAAAGCAACGGGCAAGAGCAAAGCAGAGGAGAGCCGAGCCGAGTCAAGCCGAGCCTTCCAGATTGCTTTGCTCTCCGCATCACCTCGACGACTCGCCGGGTATCCATCGGCTCTTTCGTACCTTCTACCCCTATACCCCTACCCCTATCACCTACATCTACACACGAACGAACGAACGAACATCGGGTACCTGAGTGTGTGTAACATATTACACCTACCCGGCACGGGTCCAAGGGGCGAGGAATGAAATTGCGTCTGCCCTTTCGCCGCGGCAGACTCTGCGCAGCATCGCCGTCGGCATCGCCCCGAGCCAATGAAACGTAGGTAGCTGGTAGGTACCTACGTTCAGCGAAAATCCCTAAACAGGATCAAGACCCCCGAAATCCACGTTCCGCCGGCTGCGCCGTCGTGTAGGAAATGAACGGGCAAAGGTGCGGTTGTAAGGCATAATGTTCATCGGCTTGCACAGGTGTCCTGCACACAACCTGCACCGCCGACCGTAAATCGTCCGACCTGCTGGCCGCCTGTGCTCGAGTCCTCGCGTCGTCGCAACTTTTGGCCACAGACTCGACAGGTGATGACGAGTTCGAGTGCAGTTGTCCATAGGCATGTTGCACCTACTCTGGGTCCCGGGCTTCGGTGCACACGGCTGGTTGTCAGCAGGAAAAGATGACTCGAAATAATGTCCACCGTTCCTGGAAATGTCCTTGAGTTTTGCATGTTCTACAAAAGTCCTGGAAACTGTCTTTGAATTTTCCTGTGTCCTGGAAATATTCTATTTTTAATGTCCATGAATGACCTGAAGATGTCCTGGAAATGTCCTTGACTGGATTCTATAAGACTGTTATGAGAGACAAAACTAAGAGAGGCGATATAAGTCCAAAACGTAAAGATGATGAGAATTTTGAACCGTCGTTGCCTGATATGTGCAGCCACCGTGGCTGGATATATACATATATAATAATTAGATGTCTGTGCAGGAAACTTCAGACTATTGTAGCACTTTTATATACCTATATGTATACCTATAATATACCTACATGCGCAGTGAAATTGAAGCAATGTTCATACCGCGGGGTGCAGTTGTATAGCGATTTTATGTAGGTTAATAGTGGCCTAGGTGCACTGGCCGTGCAGCATTTCAGGTTAGCTCCTGCACCACCACGCGGCATACTTCAGGCACACCGTCGTCACATGTGCGATTGTTAGAAAGTCAGTGCTGACTCTATTTAGTCAACGTTCGTTCAAGTTTCATGCTTTGTTAATAATAAAATGCACCGACAGCGAGGTATCGATATACGTTGTTGTACGATTGAAAAATCTCGATACTCTATTACGTATACATTAGGGTGGCGCAAAAAACCGACTATTTTTTTTTTTTGTTTTGAGTCTCGTGTGACAAATGTTAGTTTTTGATGTTTTAAGAGCCCACTCCAAAGGACAGCTCAAAAAAAAAGTTTTAAGAGGTCGCTCCAAATTTTTTTAAATGTCAAAAATCGTCAAAAATTAAATTAAAAAAATTATATTTTCAGTATTTTGTTTGATTTTTAATTCATGTCGTGGTGTATTGTTATCGATTCTTTCTTACTAAATTGAAGAAAAAAAATTTATGAAATTTTAATATGAATATTAAAAGGTCGCTCAAAAAAATCTAAAGACATGCACCAAAAAATTGAAAAAAAATTATAAGCGACCTTTCAAAATTCAAACTTTGAACTGAAACTTTCGGAAACTTATTTTTTTTTTGTCTATAAAATTATACCGTAACGAGAAAAAAAAATCGATTTTTGACGATTTCTGACATTTTAAAAAATGTGAAGCGACCTCTTAAAATTTTTTTTTTTAACTGTCCTTTGGAGTAGGCTCTTAAAACATCAAAAACTAACATTTTGTCACACGAGACTCGAAAGAAAAAAATAGTTGGTTTTTTTGCGCCACCCTAGTATACATACAGTGTAAAGTTGATTAACCGCTTTGAGATGGAGCATAGTAGAGATAGCAGAGTGTTGAAAAAAAAAACTAGTCTTTACTGTTGCAAAACTCGAAAATTTGCTTCTCATCGATACTGGTGAGCACAATTCCCTTAAAAAAAAACTTTTACGCAGTTTTTCAGAGAACGATGAATTTACCCATCGTTATGCGTTATTGTACATACAGGTAGTCATAAAAATAAAAATCTATCAATGAGTCACCAAGACGTCAGAGCAACGCCAATTGCACATTTCATACCTGTCATGTATCCGCATTCGCTTTACGTAAACAAAATGATGGACGTAAAATATAAGCGTATTTTCCACCCGTTTGAGAGATATCATACAGATTTCTTAGTATGCACTGCATATATGTATATATCATACGTAAAGAGATTATTAAGAGTTGAAAGTTACGGAGTGCGAATGCTTGCGGAATATAGTGAATACATAGTACACAGCGAATAATGGCGTTAGGAAGAATGGTAATAAAGTAGACATCGTTGATTTTTCTTTTGTGAGTTTTATGTCGGCATTTTTTTTCTTCGATTCACTCCTTTCTTTTTTTCCTTCCAGTCTTCTTATTTATTCAATCCGTTACTAACGCGACTCGCGTTGTACATACGATTGGTGACATGGAATATATGACGCGATCCGCCATCTCAACGATCGTTCGATCGTTCCATTCGATGGATCGAAAAGGTCAAGGTCAACTGAATGAGCAAAGTGGGTACACATATGTGTGTATATAACTTTTTTACGCTTCTATATAAGCAAAGAAAAGGAATTATTGCCACCGATAGAAAGACTTCGGCTGTATTCTCGACGCCCGGCCATTACAGCCCAAGACTGTATCGCACCTGAATTCCGATCACGATTCTGAACAACGTCTTCCGTATATTTCTTCGTATTTCCATTTCTCACGCTTTCGAAAGAACAATCCCGAGCTTTCCAAACCGCGTTTCAAGCTTTGACTCTCTAAGATAATGGAGATGAAACACGCTACGAATGAGCAATAAAAATCGTGCGAAACTATTTCCTCGAAAAGTACATCAATATCGTTCGTCATTTATCATCATTTTTTTTTTTTTTTTTTCACTCCATAGAAGACGAGAACTGTGCATATGTAAATAAGCAACAGTACAGGACCATCTTCCATACACCTTATAATACGTATGAAAATGAATGAATCCATTAAACACGTGACCCTCCAGCAAGAATGCACGTGAGAAGATAGAAATTATATATGTACCCACACAGTGATTTACAACGGTCATAAAAACCATGACGAAAATTTGATAGTTTTAACGAAACTCTACATCACACACCATAGACTTAGTTATGCAATGTAATTACTCATGATCGTTGATAAAAATTCACTCATTATTCAATACATATCACTTTAGATTTCTTCATCACATCTACCCGCATAGGTATATATTTCTCTACTGCAGTAGAGTATGGAGTAAAACGATTATTCGAAATAATAAATCAATAAAAAAAAAATAAATAAAAACGATAAATCGATGTGCAACATCCACATAAACGGTATATCCCCATACATACGTATCAACATGGTGTAGGTATAATACATGCCTAGTGCATACATATATAATGGAAACGTTGAAACGAGTTATAAAAGATGGAAGATGAAAAAAATAAAATAAAACAAGAAGAAGAAAAAGAAGAAGAAGAATCAAAATAATAATAACGAATGAGGGGAAAAAACGAAGAGCCTATCAACAGAGCGTGTTTCGAGTTATAACCGTAACGGTGGCGAGGGTCGCGATTCAACGCCCAAAAGCTCAAGGCACAGCTATAGATATACTATATTATACCTACACCTATTCACATAGAGTATAGAGCAACAGACCGCGTCGCCACGTATGTATTGGCAAACGATGAGGACGATGATGGTGGTGTGTCGGCGATATATGATTACATACGTATGTACATATCCCAGTATGTGGGGGAGGGGGAGGGGGTAAAAGTTTGGTCACTGGTCGAGAGAACATAGGTTAGGCTAGTAGTAGCGGTATATCTATAGGATAGGATATGCATTGCTATCGAGGGCACTATGTCGCGGCGTCGGTGGCGTAGAGGGTGTCGAAGTTGTGACGATGGTGGTGGTGGGGGGTTGAAAAACGGAGAGCACAGAGGGTACGGCAGATATCTACCTAGGCTGCGGAGAGGAGAACGTCTTGTCGGGGAGTCGCTGATCAATACGCTGCATGGTGCCCTCCGGTAAACCGACGGCGGAGAGGCGGCGCGTCCTCTGGAGAACGACACCACCCCTTCCTCTCCCCCCCCCCCCCCCCACAGCCCTCCAGCTGCCAATCCCTCCCCCTAGTCCCTCGCCGCCTTCAACCCCTCACTCGACGCGTCCATGTGCCCGGGAGTTTCTGTCTGCAGTATTATAGCGGGATTGGAGAGGATATGGATGTGGTGGTGGTGGTAGGGTAATAGGGTAGGGTAGGCGGGGGTGGAAGAGGGAGGCGAAGGTGCTCGCGCACACCATTAGATTCGGATGACGATAGGAACTCGCGGCCAGCGTCCAGCACCCTTTCGTCAAGCGCTTACAAGTATTTGTATGCGTACTGTTATAATATATAATATACATATTGTGACACAATGTGTGCGTTGGGTTTGCGGACGTGCGGCACATTCACGTGTCGTGTGCCTGTGTATAATGTATAATACTGGTGTGCGAACTACAGTCGTGTATTGACCCTTGAGTGAAATTTGCATGAGACCCTCCGAGTATATAAAGTTGATTAAAATTTCTCAACTACTGCAGCAACAGCAGCTCTTTTACCTCGATTCAATTATTATCACACATGGATGATAGACTTAAGGGTAACATGATAAGTGTATGCACTATGTGTATGCGAGTTGTTATATATATATATATATATATATATATATATATACACATATATACATATGTGTAGAATTGGTCCCGTTCACGCTACTGCAACAATACATACTAAAGATTTTATTGTTTATCACCTCATCTTCTCATGTCCTAATCATTTATAGGTCCTGTGAAGTACATCTACTTTCTTATTCAATTCTCTTGTTCATTCTCTGATTCCTGTTGCACGATACATTTACACCATATGTATACGTATGCGGTATAACCGTAGGTTGAGAATGATCGTTTTCATCGAGTGGCCATCAGACACCGATCATTGCAAAAGGTGTAAGCCATCTCACCTAGATCCTCGTCGTCCGATCGAAAAATTTCAGCGCGAGAACCAGATTGCGAGAAGCCTTTTTCGGAGAGAGCGAAATTCTCAGGATGAGGGGAGGAAAAAGGAGTAGGGGAGGAGGAGATCGGGAAAGGCGGAGGGAGAGATCGAATCTAGATAAAGAGAGAGAGTAAGAGGGAGGAGTGGATTGTGATTAGTCAACAGCTACTATATCACCGCTCGACTCACCTCAATAGAACTTACCGGCATGAAATTACCTCAAACGTACACGTGTGCATGCACATATATACCGTATATTTACATATGAGTATGTATATTTGTATGCGTCTCGATAAAACACCTTGCGTCTTATGATCGAGAATGTTACGATTCAAATTATTATACAGGTCGGGTTATATATTATATTATAACTGGGTATAATAATTGATTCTACAATCAACAGTCGTTAATTCCGAACGATCAATGACCCGAAATGAGTATACATGTACAACTATTGTGCGTGAAGCCTATACAAATATTGTTAACATCACCGACTTTATACTAATATGTATATTATATATAGACTAAACAGTATTCATAGTCGACTTTCATCACGACTGCAGTTATTACAGATCCATATATGTATACATATATATATATATATATATATATATACAATATAACAGCTGACATATGTAGCGATACGAAAGAAGACCGGTTCGCAGGATGATAATTTCGTTAAATATGTCTCGAATAATATAACAAGAATAAAGAATATCATACTGCGCACGTGCAAGGAGTGGAGTGAAGTGGAGAACGGGACATGCATCGGGGTAGGAAAGAGGGGAGGGAAGTGGAGAAGCGGTAAAGAATTTGGAAACAGGTGTACACGCGTACCTGTACGCCGGAGGGCTTCTCGCCGGTTCATCCTCGGCTCATTCTCCTAGTAGACGGGAGAAACTCCGTTAACATCAGCGTCTGATCGCGCATAACGAAGTGCGCACGCTCCCCAGCTTCTTTGGCTCTTACAATTAGCTCGTGGCTCGCTCGCGCCACGGCGACAGGTGCAGCAGCTGAATCGGCGCGTAGCAGGCAGGCAGCTAGCGGGGCTATTACGCGAAGAGAGTACGTCTATGTGAGTACGACTCGAGGACGAAGTTTGCCGAAACTGGCCGAAACACGCCGAAACACACCGAAACACACCGAAACTCACCGAAACTCGCCGAAATGCGTCGGAGCTCAGCGAAAGCAGCCGAGGATCCTCGCAAGTCGCGTGGCTCTCGCGGTGGCGCTCGAATTATTTTCACGAGGAGTGTAGGTCCTGCATTCCTAGTAAGTATAAGCAGTGGAGGTGCGGGCTGGCAGGCAAGCCCGGCTGCTACGCTTTTCTCGATTGGAGGACGCGCGCGGAGCGCTGTTCAGGCGGAACAGGTGGCTCCTAAAAATCACCATGTCACGCCACGCGACTCCGGCCATTCGGGCGCGGGTGCCGTAAGGGTTATTTTACGATCTCAAAAACATATCTAGACGAGGCTAGTGCTGCGACGGGCGGACTCGACTCCGCGAATACGCCCTCCTTCCTTAACTCCTATCCTCTTACAACCAACCCCTTGCCGCTGTTGCGGACTTGACGAGGGTCTGCAGGGCGCCCTGCACAAGACGACGGGTTTCGAGGCTTACGACGATCGATTTACTCCGGGTGAACACGGGGGGGGGGGGGGGGGGGGGTTGAGAAAAATGAAATTATCATTGTCGTAAAAAGTATCAATTATACGACGACGAGAAATGTTGGGAGTGTATCTGTTTCATATCCCTGCATATAGAAAAAACTGACGTGTTTTTCTTTGACTTACAAAAATTCGCAACGGGAGTTATTCTTTGGGCTGGAAGAAGAGAAAAAACAACAACCCTGTTAAAAAATATGCGGAAAAAGATGAGTTATACCTACTATGCGAAACTCAGCGGCACGTGATGATTATTATATCTGTTATTAATTGTAAAAGTAAACTTGAACGCGAAATAGATTAGCTTTATATGCAATATCTTACTTTTTATACAACAAGGCCGCTGGTCGGCAGCACACGCGTTTCAAAGTAAACGAATGAGGTAAGCGATGACGCAAATTAGTGTTTAGATAAAACGCGTAGGTACACGGAGGAATCGGTCCACTATACATAGAGATTCCTGATCTCTAAATGGCGCGGGTATTACAACGCGGCATAATACAAGTGGATATTCATACCTATATCCATACCTTGTTTTTAGAAGAAAAAAAGGCTCAAAGAAAACAAGGAACCAGAATATATACACACCTGATAAAAAAAAAAAAGAATAAACAAATAAATAATTAAATAAATAAACAAAAAATTTTGATAAAAAGAAAGAAGAAGAAGGAAAAAAGCATATTATGTACCAGTCGAGCGAGTGTGTATCCCCCCGATCCTTCCGACTCCTGTTATACATCTTTACGCATGACGCAGCGTGCTGTGACGCTGACACAAACACACCACCCGAGACACCACCACCTAACTATAAACGGCGATACAAGCTACAAGCTACTCGCATATATACGCATTTATAGGCATGTATACATGTAGGCTATACCTATACGTCGGCGTCTTTAGTGCAAACTAAAAACTTGCGCACATTGACGCGCATTCATCCGACGTTAATGTATGGATAGCCTACCTGTATAACAAACAACCTGACCGACCGACCGACCATTGGCCAAGGACGAGAAATGTCGCGCACCTTCAATACCGATACATACCATGTACATGTATGCATATCCATATTACTTTTATTTCTTGTTTTTATACTCCATATCACGTGTGTAAAGAGTGATGACACCTAGAAATATTATAATACATGACATCTGTAATAAGTTTGGAACCTGCTTGACTAGCATTATTCAAAATCAAAATACCAACGAAGCTAAAAGAAGAAGACAGGTAACAGAAAAAAACCTGTCTTTTGCAATCATCTTTTTCTCAGCATACGATTCCATCATCGAGTATATGTCTATAACAAAAAATCAAGCTGCAAATTGGTGGACACTTTTTTTCCATCGAAACTCAGACTACAAAATTCTCTCAATTTAAAAACTAAGAATCAGATAACTCGAAAAGTTTTCTCTTCGAACATTATTCTGAATAAATCGTCAAAGTTAGACTGAAATTCACCGTCGAACCGATATATTCCTTCGATTCTTAAAACCCATGTCACGCACCAAGATATTATCCATGATAATTTTTTGAAAAATAAAAATCCGCAGCAAATTTTGGTTTACGAGAAATTCTTAATTAAATACCGCAAACTAGTACACGAGGCAGATAAGTTTCCCCCCATTTTTTCTTCGGCTCATTTTTATTCAACCATAAGATATTCCGATCGACAGCGGCGATCGCCACCGTGCCGACATCTTTCCGCATCGTAATTAATTTGGGGACATCTTGTAAGTTTTTTTTTTTTTTTTTTTTTTGTTTTCGTTTTTTCAAACCATTAGTTATAGGCCACACCTTGTAAGTGTGCGCTGCTCTGCACCTTGTATACACACGTCGAGGACAATTAGTTACACCTGTCCGTCTGTCCGGCTGTCTCTCAGCCACTCGTTATTATTTCGTTCGTTCACAAATGTGTGAGTAAATATACTCGCCTCTACTTATGTCCGTATATATATACATACACACACACACACACATATATATATATATATATATATCCAGTCGAGTAGACACGTCGTGTGTTAACGTTGATGGTCTGGAGGTGGGCTCGTCGTGCCGGCTGTTAAATGACGAAATAATCGTTCACCGTCTCGTCGTCAAGCCGCAGCGAAACGGCAGGAGGAGAGAAGACAAGCCAATCTATGATCGGCCATGGCAATCTGCGATATGTAATACTATACTATACTATATTATACTATACTATGCAATTGGAACTGGTTGTACACGTAATAACGCTTTTGTGATAAAATTTGTGCAAAAATAATGTATAAGATATTACACGGTTTATTATTATTATTATTATTATTATTATTATTATTATTATTATTATTATTATTATAACAAATATATGCGAGAGCAGAAGAAGAAGAAAAACTTCGGTTGAGATTCTTCAACGTGTGTAGACAGACTATGGAGAGACAGGTATGTCGATACGTTACATTAAATATATAATGAATCGAAATGAAGTCACATCCGGAATTATAATTTATGCGGAATTTGGCGATTGGTGTATAAGCTATTCGTGTTATATATATATATATATACATACACATACGAGCACGTATATAAATTGCAAGGACATTTATTCTAGGATAGAAAATAAAAACGAAGCAAATAAAGTTGGAATGTGTTTTTTTTTCTTTTCTTTTAAATAAATAAAGAAATCGATAAAGAAATGGAATCAAGGATTTTTACCTCTCCTCTCCGACCTGTTTCCTTCTCTTAGCTCGTCGCATATCGCGTCGTCACAGATCCTCGTCACATCGGTCGGTTTAATACATATACAAAATACACCGTGTATATATACATTATGCGCACCCAGTGTGAGAAAAAAGCAAAGAATTCGTTCGTTCTACAGTCGTGACGGTAATTTATATTATAGGTATACCGACGGACATACAGCATGTATGTTTTTCGCATTAAAATTAATACAGTAAATTTCGGGTATTCGACAAGTTGAAATTGGAATATATCATTCGTGAATGTGACATCGACAATGAATATATAGTGATAAAAGTAATTTTCAACGCTACATCACTGTCATTTTGTCTCTAATAATGTGAAATTCGTGTAGATAAATAATTTATACACTCGCGGATAACATGTAAATCCAATAAATTATTTTTTTTTCCATGTGCATGATAATCAAACGACACAGGTCAGTTTTTATAGATTATAGCAAAAACGACATACGAGTACAAGCGACATTTTTCAAAGAATTTTTTTGTTTTTCTTCAGATTAAAGCATTGTATAAAAATACAAGCGCAATAAAAACTGTATATATATATATATATATATATATATATATATAATCGTCGATATTACGCCAGTCATCAAGAAATTTTTAAATAAAAAAAACCACCGTATAATGTACAAAACTTACGTCATGCGTATATCGCGTGTAATTGTTACATCGGCATTCGTACACTGCAAATGGATTTAGTATTATTCAACAATACATTTACACATACCGACTGAACCCTAGTGTATAATTACAAGAATGAAAAGGAGAATCTTCCGCTTCTCGCATGTTTCAGCGTATCCTGCATTATTACACAAGGATATATATAGGTATATGCATAGGTAGACTATATCGTCTCATCGTGACGTCACTGTGCGCATGTACCTTGTGTTTACCCACAATAGATACGTATACCTGCCTATACGTGTACATCGACAAGTTTCGCGCATGGCAAACGTCGCAATGCCTCGTCCTTGTATTTTCGTCCGTTCGTTCGTAAAATAAGGAATCCGAGGGGTTTTCGCGAGAAATAAAAAATCGAGGAAAAAGTTATCATTAATCAGCACGAATTGCGCGCAAGTCACCCTTTTTCTGTATATGTATATATCCTTTACTTCTAGGCACAGTAAAAATTAGTTGAAAACAAAATAAACCATCTTACAATACAAACATAAAGTATATAAACCCAAATAACAATAAAACTAGAGATTTCTACCAATTTCTCAAACAACTTTCACACTTCCCTCGTTTTATTTCAAACACATCATCTAAAGTTTATATAATATAATTGTGAAAATTTTGCAAAAATTATTTAAAAATTAACGCTACGTTTTACATAAACAGAAAACATAATATGTTTAAAAAGAAAAAAAGAAAGCGGCTAGGCGTAGGTAGGTGTCGTATGTATGGCCTAGATATTCGAAGATATACAACCCTTGCAGCTTTACCCATGCAAGGTGTATGGAAAAGATCTCGGTAGCTCACCGCATAATCCCCCCCCCCCTCACCCCTGCCCCTACCCCCACCCCCGGCGTCCCCCTTTCTCGCGGCTTTATCGGTAAAATCCTGCGAAATGTCTGGAACACAAAACCTCGGCATCCAGCCACCTTTGTCCTCCGGCTCTACCGAACCGACGCCGGGGGTTGGTTCGCAAGTTCGTGCCACGGCAGGCAGGCAAGAGGAGAAGTAAGGGAGGATCTCTATTGATCCTTTAAGCTTTCCAGTCAGTCTTTCCACCGTCGACGCAGCGGAGAAGTTGCGCGCTCTCGCCTGTGCATCTATATGACTATACATACATATATATATATACATACATCAAGGTACATTCGTCTCTGCGGGAGGTGTATACACACCCGACGTAAAGAGGAGAAACTTCGGGCCCACGTTACGCCGTATGCGCAAAATCTCGTTGCTCCATGCGCCAAACGTATCTAAGAAGGTTGGTTGGTTTGTGGACAGGTAGGTAGGAGGTAGGTAGGTGGGTGGGTGGGTACATACGTACGTGCCCATCCCCTACCCTCCTCCCTATACTCGGGGCGCATCATTAATGCATTTCACATTGCCAGCCAGGGTGCTATTCGGATGTAATTTACGCAAGAACACTGTGAAGACGTATTCTGCATAAGGTATACATCATATGCTACATATATGACTGTGTTCTCTAGGATAAACTCGAGACTGCAATTTAATTGCCCGTACGTATAGGTTGGAAGAGATAAGCTTGCTACATACACAAGAAAATTTTAACGTGCGTTGAAAAATGATAGAGATTGAATTTTGTCATCTTTGATTATAAATAAAGAGGGGCGGGGTTGAAGTTCGGAATTTGAAAAGTTCCGAAAGCGTCTAATTACGAGTTATTTTGTGGAGGAATTTGATGTAAAGAAATCGAACCTTTACGAAACAGCAGAGTTTCAAATGATCGGACCGCTTAAAATTTAATGAAATTTCACCAAGCCAGAAATTCATAGAACTGAAAATCTTCGATCGAATCTGGAAATGATTGCAACGCAATTTGTTTTACTTTCACAAGAACATTGAACCGTAGTTTTAGCATTGGTTCATTATTATACCTATTTGTTTACAACTAAATCACTAAACGTTTATTTTCAATTAAAAAACGATACCTACTCTCTCATATAATGACTGATTAGCAAAGCGAATGAATAAACTGCAGCTACTTTGAAAATTCCAAAGCACGACACTCTTCGTCACTTGCCACAGTGTAACAAACTTTTCATCGTCATATAAATAAACGAAGCCAATTCCTCGGCTGACAATTTTTTCATCAAGGTGATTGAACGAGCAGTAAGCTACCCTGTTCTCCGCGTGTCGTTAAAAATCGACCAAGAACATGATTCTCCTTAAAACGGTCGAAACGTCTCCCCCTCTGCAGTGTTGAACGGTGTCGGTGGCTTTTATTAGCCACGCTTCGTCAGTAGAAGACGGGTCTATGCAGCAGAGGCGGCGTGTGCGACTAACTGGCATAAAAGTAGGACAACACTGGCCCAGATAACGACGTTTCAACCCGTCTGCAGCGGTTCGCACTCTATAAAAACGGTGCAATCACGGCCCGTCATCGTCGTTGTCATGATCACGATGATCGTTGAACTGACGATGCAGCTCCGGAATCCATAACACCATGAAGGGAAACATGGGTATTATATCCGCATACGGTAAAATAATACATACATGTGTGTATGTATGTATATCGTATAATGTTTCGTTCTTCGGTGACCATGGCACAGATTTGTTTATGTTATTGCGTTGTACTTAGATACTGTGCAGGAATATTTTGCATATGTAATTGAGTAAGTAAGAAAGTGCGAGGTACGTACAAGCTAATAGTTTTAGTTTCTTGGCCGTGATAGATACTCTTGGACACCACATGCTTATACCCGGGCCGATTGGTCAAATTTTTTCTCTCTTTCTCTCTTCATTGTCCCTTCTTTATCCTCCATAATTTTTTTCTGTCTCTATATCCGTGATCGCGAATGACAATGCGCTAATAGCAGAGCCGCGTTCCAGTTTATAGAGATTGGAATCGCATCGAATCGCATTGCCGTGAACGTTGAAGAGTGAACCTGTCGGGTTCCGCCTGGAGGCTTGGCAACCCAACAGACATCCGTGCGGCGAGAAAGGAAGTTTGAAGGAAGGAAGGAAGGAACGAACGAACGGGGCGAGACGCTAATGAGGGAGTAAGGATGAGGGGAGGGCTTAGCCGTAGAAGAGACTTGGAATAACCAACTCGGGGCTGTTTGTCCTTAGGCTATAAACGGCTTGAGTAAAAACTAGCGAGCTCCGTAGGGTGGGATACATAACCCGGGGGTTGGCGATGCCGGCCTTCCGTTAACGAGGAGAGAGTCTGAAATCTCGAGCTTTTTCACCGCTCCAGGAGTAACTGGGGGGGAGAAGGGAGAAGAAGAAGACGAAGAAGAATAACGGAGAAGAAAAATAAGAGGGACAGAGAGACTAGAGCTGTGAGAAAAAACAGAGTTGAAACAATCGAGGGAAAACCCTTCAGTGGGCAATAAATTATACCCTGCAGAGTTTACCGAAATGGCGCATTTCAAACCGAGTCACTTCTCGAGTTTTTGTCCACGAAAATATAATATTTAAACTATATACACGGATGTCTTATTTTTACTACTAGCTCTTATCTGTGCGATAAATATTCCAAAGTTGGTGATGATTTTGCGCAAGACGTTCGAGCAATAAACGAAGCTTGACGATTACTTGCTGTAGCAATTATTTTACACAGCATTGAGGTTTTTTTTTATACCTTTTAGAGAATTATTTTAGTATCTTCGCTCGGATGAAAAATCGTTTGGTATTTTCGATCGAACTGGAGGGATTCGATTTACAATCCGTCGACAGAAGTACGATTATGAAATCCGTTTCAATTTATTCATAAATTAACGAAATGTACATCGCGTGTTTGTACATATTTGTATATTATTTACGTGTTAAATATGGTATGTCATAAATGATTGCAAAAAAATTATCGCAATGGCGACATAAGCGATGGTTAAATTATAACGATGTTAATAAAATAATCAGCAATCTCTACGCGGATATCAATATATCTAATACAACCAGTTTTCACACAAGTATCAAACTGATAAGGGATGAAAATAATGGATAGAAGATATCATAGCACTCCGGTGAAAAACCCAGATAAATAGAGTTGCACTTATAATTTCGAGTAATCGATTATTTTAAACTAATTTCCAAAGATTAAAATGCGACTTTGGAAAATCCCTTGCATGGATTGAACAAGCCATTCGTATGAAATGAAGAACAAGGAATATCATCGTCAATAAAAAGCACCATTTAAAAAAATCGTTTATGCAAGTGCAGCAGACCGCTGAAACGGCAATTGAATCGAGCGGAATGAATTCAATTTGGCGAGCATCAAGCAGGCAACGAGCTGCAGCGCTTGGAGCATCTAAATATAGTCATTTTTTGGGAATTTATTTTAAGAAGGTCTGGGTGTGTTTCCCATTTGAAGGGTGTCCTAAATTATCTAGTCTTAACGGCCAGGGACCAAAATTAGCAATCCTGTTATAGTCTTGGCTCATTTTTTTTCACTCTCTCCTCTCTTTCTCTCGTTTACCCCGGTGCTTCTACAAACGCTTACACATATACATACGAGTATATACATATATTCCAGAAGACAAGCCCGCAGTCACCAAATCTTTCTGTCTGTACGAAACATCCCCAAACATCCCGAACAAAATTTTTGTATTTTTCAGCATTTTTTTTTCTATTCCTTAATGTGTATAATAATAATTTTTCGATGTTTATATAATAATTGAATCCTTGAATAAGTAAACATATTACTTTTTCCGCTTCTTCGTTATTGTTGTTCAATAAATCGAACTTTTTCTACGATACAATAATGTTGCGTATATGCACGGAGCGAATAAAGAAGCAGATTTTACTCCAAACAGCAGGAAAAGAGGAATATACAGATATTTTAACAAAATATACTTCATAAAATACAGAATTTACTGTAAAATCATTGAAAACCATTGTGTACAAAGTAAAATCTTCTAAATTTGTAGTTAAATAAAAATAAAATTTGCATGTGTAGTTTTTACAAAAAATCCAAACGTATCCCTATTTTTTCCTACAGTTTTGAGTTTAAATTCCGCTCTTTTTTTCCCTCCGTCTGTATGAACTGTATAATGACATTAATTTCTCAACCTAACCAAACAAAAACGGCGGGGGGGGGGGGGGAGGGGTTAAAAAAAGATAATAAGGTAGTAAAGTTTGAGTCAAAGAGTAATTTAACCGACTAAATAATCGGTTCCGCATGTCGGTTTCGATCTCCTAGAGCGAAGAAGCGTGTTTTATATCCCCCCATAGTTTCCGCGTGGGTAAGGACGACGAGCCTAGCTAGCGCCGCACGATTGCAATTCAAGAAACAATTGAAGTTTGTGTATGTATGCATATCATGTATATGTATAATACATATGTAAATAGGTATGCGTGTATAAAAGCCGACGGTGGTTATAACGTGTTTCGTGCGAACGCGCGGGATCGAGAAGGAACGCTTGTCACGGCAGAACAAACACGTTATCCTGTAAGAGGCCATTGACTGTATCATTTCAAGACTGTATACTATATAGTTGATACAATACTACAGAAGTACCTGCGTGGTCATACAAGTATTAACACCAAAGGCGTACTACCAGGCCATTTTACCAGTTTCAGAAGTTGAATAATTCGTCTGGCTTCCGGACGCGGTTGATTGTATTTTTTTTTCTTTTTGTTTATTTTGTTGTTTTTATTTTTTATTATTTTAGCAAATTTTCCAATGCGATTGAATATACATACGGTATAGGTATATACGTATCCCGTTGAAACATCGTCACGATGCGTAATCAATCATCGTCGCAGAATCGTTAACATTTTTTTTTTCTCCTCTTCTTCTTCATCTTTACTTGTATCCTCTTCCAGCGAAAACAGCAACTGCAGACGATGAGTTAGAAGAATATATCCGCGAAAGTGAGCGTTATAATAATAATAATAATGATAATATGCAAGGGCAACAGGTACTCGGATCGGGGCACCTGCACTGAGAAAAGCGTTTATTTACTGTTAATAAACATATATTTGAAGATGGCGAAACAAATGTTTCGTTATTATTATTATCAAATTTTAATTGAGCTAAATACGATTTGTCAACTGTTAAAAACAAACTTTCATCGGTCAATATTTAGCCCGATTAAAACTTGATATTAATAACGAAACATTTATTTTTTCATATCCAAATATACGTTTGTTAACGGTAAATAAACTCTCTTTTCTCAGTGTGAAGGCATATGGATGCGACACTCTGATTTTAAAAAACAAAAAGTTCTAGGAAGCTGTATTTAGTCCGCGAATTTGATTCTCGGAAGAAAAGGAGGATCTTTACACTTTTGGCGAATTGGCTCTACTCTTATACTTCCCTCCTCAACCCTTATTAGGACGTATTTAACCGAGGACTGCGTCCAGGTTTCGGAACGACACGACCACCCTGGCCATTGTCAAGTGACTCTAAGTCGCTAAAATTCGTCTGGAAAACGTCGGTAAAATCTAACGTCGAAATATAGAAAAATCAAGGGAGGTAGAGAGAGAAAGGGAGAGAGAAAGAGAAAGAGAGAGAGAAAGAGAAAATCTCGTCGTACCATTCCACTCCACTCCACTCACTCCGCTCCGCTCCGTGCACTCGTACCCATCCGGGCATCTGGTCATCGCACTCGTCTCAGTTATTCGCAGTCGTTTGTTCTCTACACCAGCTAGCCTAAGAGGAAGAGGTTTGAACCTCCGACGTACATGAGCAAGAAGTCAAGTCGGAAAAGATAAGGAGACGAAATGATTTTTTTTAATAATCGTTGATTTTGTGCTCAAAATGCTGCAGTAAATGAATTTGGGAAATAAATTGCGGTTATCTGTTTATCGCAAACGTGTGACTGGGATTATTTTTTAAAGTGAACAACTAACTTCCTTATTCCGATGCTGAAGAACTTTTTGCAATTACTTGATTTTTGGGGGGATCTTGAAACTATCAAGTAAGGCTACAAAAATTATATCGATTAGGAAAATTTGCTAAGAAGTCTTTTTTTATATACTACATAGTTTGGGTAGAAGTCAGCTTCCAGCTGTCGCTACTTTGTGCTGAAACTAACGCGGTCTATACATCGAAATCGAATATGGATGCCCATTATGCCCTCGAGCGAATCAATATCACTCCGCACGCACAAAGACCCCGGCGACCTGACGCAACGCCAAGAATCGATGCAAAACTTATTGCGTACACAGTGTGTATACCTCCTACATATGTATAATATACGAAAGTACTCGTGCCGCACGATATATACGTTATGTGTATAAATACGATAATAGATAGACCGAAGTTGAACCCATACTGTTCCGTTGCACTTGAGGTGACAGTGATATAGTATGACACTCAACCGTGATTGAGAAAAACAAAAGGAAAATTGAGAATTGGCAAAAGAGAAAAATCAAGTCTGGTTTTCGGACATTCGATGGTTAAAAAAAAAAATAAAAAATTATACATACACATTCGGCTGGCGGCAGGTCCGTCGTGATCTGCAGCGAGATTATTCTTGATGATGGTCCGTAACACCCTCTGCAAAAATGAAATTAAAAAAGATGTGTATTAGATATACATATAATAGGTGCAAGGATATATATATATCAATTGCACAGTTTGAACACCAAGTGTTGCACACAATTCGTAGGTATAATAATCCTACGGGAAGTTTGTCTTTGGGACGTGATTTTTAAAACATGTCATATTTTACACACACACGCACGCACAGCACTCACACAAAGATCGCGCGCAATCTAATCGGTAACCTAGAGTCGTGGTACGTGAGATAACAGAGAAGGAAGATAATCGTGCGATAGGCCGTCTATTGCCCTGCAGCACATGTAATTGGTGCTAATAATTTGACCGTCTTAAAAAAAAAAAAGAAAAAAAAAAGGCCGTGTCCCGCCGCATCTCACGTTAGGTCTATAATACGTGGAGTATTTACATACACAGGATCCATATTAAATTGAAACAAGATCCGGGAGTACATCCCGTCCATTGAATTGTCGTCTAGTAACATAGAAATTAAATTGGTTTATATAGGTACATGCTATAGGTGATTGTGACTGAGCCGGATCTGGTAGATGTCTATTTTTCATCTTTGTCAAAAGTGAGATGATTTTTCAAGGAAACATAACGATATACGTTTACCCTAGATATCAGAATCAACGTATAATTGTTATAGACGTATGTATTATGTACACATGCGTAATGTATTGAAGAAAAAATGAAAGAGAAGAAGAAGATGAAGATGAAGATGAAGCGGCCTATCGATAATCAAACTAACCAACGCCTGCACGGAGTAACAGGATTACTACCTGCATTCACAACAGGTATAAGAGAGTGGCAACTCGACGGCGAGCGCTCGTTTACACGGTTATTCGGAGGCGAAGCGGAGTCTTTGTGAAGCTATTAGCACGGGTGTAGATCACGGCTTGTCGACACACCGTCGTCGTCGCAACATTCAAGCACACACACATACACACACACATGCGTATATACATGGGTGTAATATTTCGCCAACTGGTGGATACAGACGACGTATTGAAATTTGTAATACCTTTACAGGTTGCATTGCAGAAATTCTATTCTAGGTAACCCATATTGTACCGCACATCATACTTCAAACTGATTCTCGTATACATATACGCATCAATGCAATTACAATGGTGGACAAGCGTAGGACGCAGTCTATAAAACATTGATAGATGATAGATGACAATCATCTTATTTGCAGTCACGTAAAGATCACGTTTTATTATATACACACAGGTGTCTATGTCTCTCTCTCTCTCTCTGTTTGGTATCCGCATTTAAACATATCGTAAGACGTGAGACTTCCTCGCCAAAATCGCATGAATTACACAAACTCGTACATAATATCTATACAGGTACATACGTATATACGCTTAAACATGCATACCGTATACAGAGCATACAGAGACAACATCGATGATATTTAATCCAGACGATTTACATATACAAATATACAGTGATATTTACGTGGGTGGTTATACTGTAGGTATACGTGCTTCCCCTTCCAATGAACGATGTCATTTACTATAGATTCGCGAGGGAAGAATCCTACACGTTATATATGCATATGTATACATACATGTATACTGTGAATGTGTTGAATATTAAACCAATAAACAGGAGGACGAGTTATCAGTTACAGATGGTCATCGAAGCCGAGAGGGAGAGAGAGAGAAAGAGAGAAGAGGAGAGGGGGAGACAGAGAGTACTTGGCAACGCCGCGGCAGCCAGCCTTGCACTCTGATCGATGGGGGATAAAGGGGGGAAAGAGAGGGGGGGGGGGAGCGCACACGACAGACATACGCGTACAAAACAGAGAGAGAGAAAACAGTGTATGTATGTGTTCGCGTATATTCATGGGGTGTCCCGAAGGTCCGCGTCCACCACTCGAGGAGCTGTTGTGTAGTGGCGCGTTGCTGGCGAAGACGACGAGGACGAGAACGAGGACGAGGACGGGGACGGGGACGGGGAGGATGAGATGGGATGGAATGGGATGGGATGGGATCGCCGGGATCGATATAGAGTACCGTGGCGTCAAGGCGCGGGGGCGTCGCGACGCCACCCCGTCACCCCGTCACCCCCACCAGCGGGAGGAGGAAGCTCGCATGTGGACTTGAACCGCGGCGAGGAGGACGAGGACGAGGACAAGGAGGATGAGGAGGAGGAGGGAATAAAGGGGGGGCACGGTGGGATCGACGCGGGCGATTAATCGGCCTCGTCCTTCCTCGGGACGCCGCCACCCCGTGTGTGCAGGAGTAAGTAGACAGAGAAACCGGAGGTTGAACTTGCTGCTCCTGTTTCTGCGGATGGCTGCAGGTTCGAGGGCCAGTCGAGACTGTACGTAGTGCGAGACGCGGAGTCGAAGGAGTTGTAGAAGAAGAAGAAGAAGAAGAAGAAGAAGAAGAAGAAGAAGAAGAAGAAGAAGAAGAAGAAGAAGAAGAAGAAGAAGAAGAAGAAGAAGAAGAAGAGGAAGAAGAAGAAGAAGTTGAAGGCGAAGGGGAGGTCGAAGAGGACGAGGACGACGCCTGACGAGACGCGCTGCGAATTCGCGCCGAGGAGGGGAGGAGAGAGAGGAGAGGAGAGGAGAGGAGAGGGCATCGGGTGGAGGAGGATCCGGAGGAGTGGGGTTAAGGAGTTGAAACCGAAGCAGCACCAGCAGCTATGTCGATGCGAAGGTCACGCACCACACAGTCGCTCGCTCGCGCCACGCTATTTAAATAATGTATTATTTCTATTTCGCGCGATATTCACATACCTATACTTATGCCTATACACGCCTATATCACCTACGTACGTATAAACGATACGTCGTGAATAATCTATACACTCGCAACTCCGTGTGCAGAGATATCGTTAATAACGATCGGGAATCCACCCATTGAAGTGGAAGTCAAAAAGTAGAATGCGACTGGGTATACAATTAAAGGGTCAGCGGACATCATAGAATTTTTAAAAAAGGCGATTTTATTCTTATCATCTAATTCATGGAATTTCAAAGTGTGAAAAGTCAAAACACAGAACCGCCAAAACTTCTTTCTCGTATTTTACATACTAAAGATTTTATCATAAAGAATTAGATCATTTTTGAAACTATTACAAAATCGATGTCATACGAATCTATCGTTTTGTGGACATTGGATAGAAAAATTTTATACGAATCCCCTTTTTTTTACCATCGATTTACAGAGTTTGAATGACTGCAGTGGCTAATGCAGTTTCTTTTTTTTCATAGCACCGTACAATATATATCTACGTTTCAATTACATATTACATATTACATGTTGAAATATTCTGTCGTTCATACTTGACAGATTTGTCATGTATACCTACCACTATATATTATATCTGTTGAAACATTCACTTGAAATGACCGTGTGGGAAAATTCCTTGAAACAGGTTTTGTGAATCCTATACAGATATATATATATATATTAAGACCTGATTTGAGGCGAATGATGCATTGTTTCGGCAAGTCGGTTTTCGGCATGGTGTAATTTGTTTGATCCGCGACATCGGAGAGTCTGTAATTAAGCATCGATGAAACAACTTGTAATTCTTTCTTCGAGGTTCCATTTGTTTTTTCAATTTTGAAATTTTTATTAATATATTCCTCGTCGCTCTTCCAAAAGATCTAACAAAGTTTTTTTCGTTTTGTACGGTAGCGTTTTACAACGCTATGGGAACCACTTAATATACCTACCTATCTGAAAGAACAAACCAGATTTTGTAGGAACGCAATCAAGATAAACGAGCGTATAACGAATCCCACCAATAAACACACGCACCTTTATATATTGTAGGTATTGAGATTCAGATTTTGATAAAGACTGTTTTACCTCACTCTTTACCCAAAAACTTATTCTAACGGAGTCCGAGTGAAAAGTACTTATATTACAAAGACAAAAATTCATTCAAACTTTTCACCATATGATTCCGTTCCTTCTTACCTAATTTCCGCAATTGCAAGCACAAAAGACGTTAACATCATTCTAGTAGTAAATTCAGACGGTAGGCAAAAATTGGATAAAAATTATCGAAATCAATTATCAGATAAAACGAGAAGATTCATGAGTCGAGATATGTTTATAAATGTATAATGCGTAATGGAAAAGCGATCGGGACCGTGTAATTTTCGGACCGTTTGAAATTACAGCTATATATATATGTGCGACACGGTTTTAGGCAGGCGGTAAATAGCTAAATCTAGGCGGACATCGAGCTCTCAAGACTCATTACACAACACGGATGTATAAGCATACCTATACCTGGGTGTATCGAGTCTCGCCTCGCCTCGCCTCGCCTCGCCTCGCCTCGCCTAAACTCGACTCGCGTATACACACGTGTGAATACCCTGAGCACAGACACGCCGATATAGATATACCTCCATGAAGACGAGGTTCATACAGGGGCGATCGCAAGTAAGAGAGTCGCGGGAGTTGCGCGTGGCCAGAGTCACGGTTCGCCGGAGGTCGCAGTCGATTTACGAACGAGTTCGACGAGCGAGTGAGCGACTAGCGAAGATGCGAGTGAGCGTGCGCGAGCGCGAGCGCGCGCGCGAATCCGTTATCCCTGTAGATAGGAGGCGACTCGACTCACCCGTCCGTCCATCCGTAGGAGAGAATCTTCTGAATTCCGTTCCGGACAACGCCGCCGCCGCCACCGCCGTGCTCGGAGGCGTAAAGCAGAGAGACAAGAGGATCCGAGAAGCTGAAACGGAGCCAGGATCACGTGGCTATCGTTGCACATCGCCTTATTATCGTGTGTTTGCTCGACAGAGTGAAACGCCGATGCGCATGGCCATAAGTGGGACGGGGAAGCCGCTGTGTTTCCTCATTTTTATCATTGTTCCATTAAGGGGGAGGAGGTACAGCTTGGACGGTCTAAAATCATACCTATTTGTAGGGTTTTTTTTTAGTTGGTTTTGTTTTTTTCCAAAAAAAATTAAAACTCTTGGAGCAATTTCATGTTTAAAGCTTTATTATTTATTATAGTTTCGAGACCGTTTTAGAATTTTTTCGTTCAAACAGTAATAAAAAAATGGTGGCATGGCGCACGTAAGTAGCGAACGACTCCGAACTCGAGGGCTTTTGCGGTGGTGTATTTCTTGATATCACTGTCCAACTTATAATGGATAAGAAAATTTTTTTGAGTTAAAAACATCTTTTCGGGTCTGAGCTCGTAGCCCAAGTATTGCAAAAGAAAAAATTTGCTTCAAATATATACAACTATGACCAAAAAAATTTTAGAATTGAGATTCAAAAATCTAGCCACGAGCTTGAATCGATGAACAAGTCTTAAAGATTTTGTCAAAATTTGAAGTCGATCGAATAAAAATTGTCCGAGAAATCGGTGCCACCGGATTGAAACGTGGTCGCACGCTACTTATATGCGCCATACCATCATTTCGTTACAAATTTCAATGAAATTTTTTTTATAAATATCCTTGAAATTATAAATAATAAAGCCCTTAAACTAAAATTGCTCCAAGTATTTTCATTTTCTTTACAAAAATGTTGATCCGAGATTTGATCATGCTGGTAAAAAGTGTTTACGAAAAATCTCCGAACCGATGCAAATTTCGTTGCAGCACTCGTCGTGCGGTAAAGCGTAAAGAATAAAAGTTGCCACGCAGGTTGTGCAGGTCTGGGCATCGACTCCTTTATTAGTATCACTTGTTTTCAATCAACGTATTTTTAATCCACAGCTAAAGATAAAGAGCATTCAAACGTTAATTGCACACAAATGATCCTGTTAATAAAAGAGAGTCTCTAATTGCCGGATAACACTTTGTTTTGGAACTTTTGTTTACCGGTTTATTCCGACGATTAAAAAAACAGAAATTCTAAACTTACGGAAACTACTAGATTCGCATGAAAGCGGCGATCGTTGTTCGTTCACATCTCATGTACTTTTTCAATCGTACAAAAAGTCTCTTATTTGTTACATAAACTTTGCAGTGTCTGACGTGTCCTCTGCGAAGCTGATACGTGGAACGAAAAAGGAAATGAGAGAGTTTTTCGTCCCCCTCTACAGTGTCGGCTCTTGATAATCGTCGCCTCCGAAAGAGGAACGCGTTTTGCCGTACAGCAGCAGCAGCAGCAGCAGCAGCAGCAGCAGCAGCAGCAGACCCTGGATTATTCTTTGTTTCAAATAACCCACCACGAGACTAGCATGGCGGCATCGGTTGCGACGTTTGGCCTCCTTCGTCACGGTTAAACACCCACGCTCAAAGTGTTATTCATCATAACGTGCGTACGCGACCCGCGGCCCTTGATCGTAGCCGCGAATCAAGATTAGATTAGATTATGGCGCCTAGCTCGATGCAGGTATGGCGTGTATATTTATATACATACACACATTTATATATATATGTATATATATATATCTTACATTATACATGCCCTGAAACATTTCGTAACCCGATAAGCGTGCGAGCAACTCGTTGCAGTGACTCCCTGTAACATCCTGCGCAAGCGGACCTGCGAGCAAGCAACAATCCGGTCTTGACTACTCTTGTCAACCAAGAAAGGTGACAAAGATATTCGCAGGCAAATATTTTTACGATAAAGTATATTCTATATATGTATTTATTTATCTGTCCTCGCACGCTCTTGTAGATTAGACCATTTCCTCCGTATAATGCCTATTATCTGTAGAGATAAGCCTACATTGTAAGAGCAATGTATGTGTATTATAATCCGATCAGCTGCCACGATCTTCACGATCATATTATCCTAACGTCACGATGAGTTTTATAAATCTGTGCATAAAAATATGTTGATATTATACATATATTATATACGTATAGGTATTAGGTACCATTGTATAAACGGAACCTCTTGATTTTTAATTATAATGCCACTTTTCTTTGCTAACTAATCGGAGGAGTAGAAAGAAAGATTTCCAAGGAGACCACAGGAGCGCAAAAAATCGCAACGCAAATTCGAAATCAGTTTCAGAATAACACTGTGATCGATGATTGATCTTTGGCGACAAATGATAATGAGCTTGCAACGTCCGTTCAAGTGATCCCATTATCTGTTATATGATCTATCATAATCACCCACTGCATCAAAGTGCATCAACGTAACTTCAAAATGACGCGGCAGTAGGTCCCTGTAAACAGTTTTAAATCATAAATCCCACAACACATATATTTTCTTGCGATCCTGACAGCACAGCGTGCTCCGATGAATTCAATCGGGTCGTTGAGACCCCATAAAACGCTGCAAACGTGACGTCATACACCTCGAGCGAATTGCAGCTAACGTAATCGGGAGCGCGGGAAATACGAAATAAAATTCGAATACCGACTGCAAGATACGACAAGCGGAAGTTTCCTGTCGAGATTTTGACCCTGAATTGTGAGAAAACTGTAAAAAAAAAAAATGAATGAGAAAAGAGATCCAGGTCTCATGTACGTATGTATAATATTCGATTTTTGAAAAAAAATAAAAATAAAAAGCGCCACGCAGACAGACGTAGATACATAATATCGTTACACGGTCGACCTTTATTTTTTTTCGCGGGAACGCCGGGCCAAAATCATCACCGTCGGCCCCGATGTCAACCGCCCGAGGACTCGTCTCGACCCGGACGGCCGAGTATACTATAATGACGTAGAGTAAAGGTGTGCGCACGGCGTAAGCGTGTTCACCTGTAACGCACACAGGCCGAGAATTAAATCGGCGGCTGAAATGACGGCTGCCGCATTGAACGGTGAACTTTTGGTCCAGGCGACCCGCTCGATCGGCCCGATTCCATAAACACGTTGATATACACGTACAAGTACGTCATAATTATAACAATAAGATGACGTCGTAGTTCCGACGTTGACTTTGACGACTTTGACGACTTTGACGACTTTGAGGATTGCAGGGGTCAGAGTGTCCCGGAAACGAGTGATTTTCGGCTCTGGTTCATCGCCGCGATAATTTCCGGACACCGGGTACATTGTGGATTATTAGTTACCAGGGCGGGTGAGATTGTTCCCGTTCATTTCAGAGCCCGGCCATGCCATGCTCGAATCTCGCCGGGCCATAAGGGCGCCATCCGCGGCGTAGCCATATATTTTCCCGAGGGTCAACGGCGTCCTCCCCGTAGGCTAACCCTTGACACACGCGGCGGCGGCGGCAGCGACGGTGGCGAGAGGGATGCCAACAACGAACAATAAAATTACTTGAGCGAATATCGCTCCTCGTATTGATCCGGGCTTACGCCCGACAACAATGGGCACTCCGCTAGTTACCGTCCAGGTTACGCTAATGAACACTTCACCTCCTGTTACATGTACGCAATTACACAAGCATCTATATACGCACAACGGAGAATCATCGCCGCTTTTCGCCAGAGGTTGAAAAAGAGAAAAACAACTCCACAACGATATTAATATAGATTAAAATGTTCGAGACCGAAATTCGAGAACTCAAATCTTTTTCGTGCATCTTGTTCGTTTTTTTTCTTTCTTTTCTTTTTTTCTTTTTTTTGCGCCACGGTCATGTTTTTGACGTCTCGGTGCCGTATGTCGTCGCACGTAATGTATGTATGTAGGTACGTGCTACTCTTTCATTTTTATTTTATCATTGCATATATGTATAATTTCTTTTTTCTTTTTTCTTTTTTCTTTACTTCTTTGTCTTTCCAACGTTATACGAGAAGTACCGTTTCGCACTGTCCTATGTATACACATATATTTACATTACCGTATTTTTCAAACGCGAGTCATCCGCGGTGTCCCTCTGCTGGAGTACCTATCTCCATCTCCCGTTAAAGGCGAATGAACGGCGGAGTGAAGACGCACGGACGAACAGAGTCACGATCGCATCTTATATGCCACAGTGAGATGGAAAGATGAAACGAAAGGACAAAAGAATTGCGCTACGTTTATCGTATCAGTTATTACCATGCGATTCGAACTCCGATCATCAATACACGCAGATATGCAATATCATTGAATAGCAAATCTGACAGTCCCTGACTAGAGAAGTAATAAAAACAGGTGGACAAGACTGGGTAAAATACCTCTAGTTCCATCAAGTTGACTTATAGAAAGTTTGAGCCTATTGCCGGTGATAAAAAGAATAAAAAGAATAAAAAGAATAAAAAGACAAGGACCGTATGAGCGTGTACCATGCAGACGGCGTGTGGAATCCACCCCGATCGTATTATCAAAGTGTCGTCGTTGTTACCGTGAAAAGGATGTTACGTTGGGAAGTGGAACGAGAAGAGGAAACAGCATTATTATACGTCCTATATAGAGTGGGCAGGTAAATGGTGAGATAGATCGAGAGGTTGATGAACAGTTTGGTTCCTCGGCGTGTACCACATCCACGCGTATACGCGTATAGTTGGTACACGAGGTACCTTCTACGGATAGGATGATAGAGCAGCAGGCGCGGTGAGAACCCGGTCGAAAGCAAGGAGCGACAAAGAGCAACGTAATATCCAAATTAGCACGCGACCTCTTGCCCCTACCAATTCAAATACCCTGCAGAGTGTGGCCGGTGTGCCCGCTGCCTCTCGCGGTAACTGGATTCCAACGGACCTTTCTATTACCAGTACCTTATACCAGCCAGCCAGCCGGGCATTCAGGCATTCAGGCATCCAGGCATTCAGGCACACGGGCGAACGAACCGCCGATACACATCCGCGGGTGTCCTGCCTCCACGATCACAGTCTCTAAGTGTGACGACAGCGCTCTTCGAGTCGACTTGGCTTGGCTTGGCTTGGCTTGGCTTGGTTTGGCCCCCGCCTATGAGCTCTGTGCAAGATGTAACGCGGCGTCGACCCGCCGCCATCCGGCACATATAACATTATTCGGTACCTACTACCAACCAACCAACCATTCGATGGAATAGAAAGTGGACCATTGCCTCGACTGCAATCATGGCTGTACGAATACGCTCTGTACACACCATCTTTTGTTGCCTGTATACGTAGGTACGTATAATGTAACGCGGACACCGATCATAGCTGCAAGTAGGTATTTACCGACATACATGTGTGTATATACACAGCTTACATACCCTCGGCCATGGTATTGTGTGCTTGTTCCGATTTTAAACGCGCGCCGTTATACTACGCGTCATTATCTCGCCCGCAGATATAATGCGATAAGTCAGTGTGACTAAAAACAAGGATCACTTTTCTACCGGATACATATATGTATATATATATATATATACGAAGAAGCTGGGACCGTAGTCCGAAATCGTTCCCATTTTCTCGCGAATGGGTATTCAGGGCGTTATTCGTATACGGATGCATTGCTGGAATGCAAGTCTTATGACGACTCGTCAAGATTGTGCGGATAGTTTACAGCGTGAGTTACTTGCGCTATTTGGAGTCGTAAATTTACTATTGCGGTAGTATCGACCAGGGAGGTTATCGTATCGGCCAGCATTCGAGGTCCGGGAACTGGTTCAACTGGAACTGAAGAGTTTATTTCAATTTCCAAATGCTCTGCGGGCGTTCATCGAGGACCAAGAACTCGAAGGACTCGGTCCTTGAAAAACTAGACACATATCTTACACCTAACCAAAACACCCAAGTATTTGCTTGTTCATTATTTCCATGACGAACATGTCGCGTGAAAAATTCATTCGCTTACCAACGTCTGCAGCTGTCGTTAAAATATATAATTATCCGAAGCCAGTCGAAACAGCATAAAGGTGGACATGAAGTTGACACTTGCTGGTTTTTCAATACAATGATGTCCACCTACGCGTTTCCATCTTCACAACTGGGTGAAATCTACAGGGTGTTACAGCCTTACTATTACATGAACTTCAGACACTTCATGAAAATCATATTGGTCTTACAGTCAAGTCAGGCTTAACTTCGACGACAAATCGTGCCTCCAAAAATCTCCGTGCCAATGACTTACTTGTCCCGATATTGTAATTGCTCACCCATACAGACAAACAGCCATCTCGTACAAGTTTTGAACAGAGTGGAAAAGGGCCTCGAATAAAATTAGTATAATATGTAGAATTGTTGGTCAAAAGAACCGTTGTGGTAAAACGAATACGCTTGAATACCGGTAATAATAATCACCGCATATTTCCAATTTTTACCAGCAAGACGTGTGTAAAACGAAACCAGGAGAGGAGAAACTACAGCAGATATAACGTGTCACAGGGTAGACGTATATGGGTACATATGTATGTATGTATGTATGTATACATTATACACCAAGTTACAAAGTATAGCTTCAATTTTTATTCCCCCATAGAGTAATAATCTGTTCGCGATAATTATCGGCCGTGTCGATCACGACGACGTGCGACGTCGGCTTTAATATGAGATTCTTGAATAACAGCGGTGAGAAATTAGCATAAAACCGATTAATACTGGTTATTCAGATCTATTTAATCGTTCGCAGTACAGATTTTCGGCTGTTTAAGACTTTTCCCTGAGTCGAGAATAATCATGTTATAAGCTAGCAGAGCGAACTTCTCGCTCGATATCTATGGCACGCGGACGTAAATTGGTAAAAAGCATCAAAACGTCAGTTCGCAATCAAGCTAATTATTCAATTACCACACCCGACCGCACGCAGCCTCGCTTTCGTTCTATAATATCATACATGCCGCTGGCCATCGACTGGCCATTTCTTGAACCTGCGTAAAATTTTTACGAGCATAGGCTTACGTGCGAGCGTCGAATGAAAATTGATTGAAAGAAGAAAAGAAAAAAAAGAAAAAAAAAGGTAACACTGTATACAATTTCTCAAGACATGTGATATTCCACATACGATTACAGCTACGTCACTAGGTATGGATGCCTGTGAGCGAACTAACCTAACTTAAACAAAGATCCCGTTCTTTGAGGCAACAAACTCTGCGGATGACCCTGCTGCCGCACTCGACAGATGTAACTCATCGTCAGTCATTCGGATAGCAATCGATCCTCTTTTTTTCGCGTCTCCAAAAAGAGCCGCGTACCGTAAAACCGAACCATCTGACTGAAGGATCCTCGACCGGAGTCAACAGGCAACACAATCGAAATAGAAGCCGTTTAGAATGTGTGTTGTACTTCCCCTCAAGTTCAAGGATGGAAAATGTTACCCGAGGATAGGTGGATCGTGGAGTTTGTAAACCTCGCAGCAAATACAAATACGTGCGACACGTTAACTTTTTAACCTTCATTTTTTCCTATTTATTTATTTATTTTTTACTAACGAGATCTTTTAACGAAATTATGGTTTTTTAGTTAAATTGATGACGACAGAAGAAAATTAGTTTGCTTCTGGGCTCTACCTGCGATTAGTTTCACAAGTTAGGTATAAACCACTTCTAAGGATTGACAACTTTTCCCAGGAAGTAAATCTTAGAATCAAAGATTCACTTTCGTTGCAAGTTTAAAATAGTTTCTCAAAATTCAACTGAATTTTGACGAAGTGTATTTGACTATTGCTGACTTTTCAATTTAACGTTAATATTCCTCACCTACTACTACCTGATATAATTTCATGATTAAAAATGTCGCCATTACGTTCAGTTCGGACGTAACAATTAAAGATGCGATTTCGAGACAAGAGCATGAGAATCAAGGCTTGACCACAAAGCTATTAGGTACGTGGAAGACTGTTACTTGTTCGGTATTCTGAAGGCGATGATGGTCGAGGATGACCTTGAAGGTGAAAAGTGGTAAATCCTAGGTCAAAACGGTTGGCGCGACCGTGGCGCACAAAACGACTGCGGTCAGCGCAGGAGCCGGTGTTGTGTGTATATACGATAGTTTGGGTGGCATGAAGAAAAGGAGGAAAAAAAGGCCCGTTCAGCGGCAGGTGGTGGGTTCTAACCTCTGGCCGCAGAGGCGCATTGGGAACTCCGCGGAACGCCGCGCCGCGCCGCGCCACACCAGCACACCAGAGCAGAGCACGGCACACCACACGGTGTGTAAGACATCGCGGCAGGCCACGTGAAGACGGGCTGCCGACCACGGGGAACGGCCACGGGGCAAAAGGAGGCCTGAGAACGTCAGGACCTGCCGTGGTGCAAAAAGAAGGAGAGAGAAACGGAGAAACGGAGAAACATAGGAAGATATACGGAGAGGGAGGAAGAGAGAGCAAGGAGATCCTGCCTCTCACGTCTTTCATTCTCGACTGCCTCTCCTCTCCTCTCCTTTCCTCTCCGCTTCTTCTTCTTCTTCTTCTTCTTCTTCTTCTTCTTCCCGCGCATCTCGATCCATGGAGAACGGGAAGTTCTGGCCGATGATGAGCCCGTCGATGAGTTTTCGACTGTGTCCTCGGCATCGTCGCATTGCGTCTGCAGAGCTGGAGGATCGTGGGTAGAAGACCTTGCCCGATGCCTCACGCCTCGTGTGTGTAGGGTCATACTGTAGATTGTACATTACACATATCATACCTGGGCATCATTGGATGGACATAGAAATGACGAATGGTATAAGAAGATGAGTCGGTCCAGCCGTACCGGCTCGACTACGATCGCGGAGTTAAAATATTAATAAAGAAAGCGTTGGTTGGACAATTTTTTTTCATTCATCGTCTCGTTTCTTCATCGTCATTTCTTCATTACGCAAGTAACACTATACCTGTATGTATACAGAAGTCCGAGGTTGTACATGTACACATTATAAGACTTAAGAGCTTGCGCAAATGCGGCGAATTAGTCGGACGGACGGGGCGACTCGATGAGACTCGTACTAGATTTTATTCGAATGATTGTGATGCGAGAGAGAGAGAGAAAGATAGACATGGATCCGCAGTTGCATCAGGTGTGGATAGAACTGATGTACCTTATACCCACCAACAAACCAACAAACCAACAAACCATCAACCCACAACGCAACAACGATATCTGACGACTATTTCTATCTTTCATTCTTTGCTTCGAGCCAGTCACGATATGATTTCTCTCTAGGTGCCGTGGATCATCTCGACATGCCTGAGCACGTTGAGAGGAGACATGACAGCGCGGCGAGTAGTGTACGGAGGCACGCGTCCTCCGTGTGTATACGTGGGACCAAAGAGACTAGTCAACAGTCCGATACACCGAGCATCGACACACGCGGTTGTCGTATTGTATGCGGTAAAGAAGGATGAAGGACCCGAAGGAGATGAAATTCCGGTATCTCCTTTCCCGAGATTTGAAGGGTCAAGGATAAGTGCAGGGAGGATCCTTTATCGGGGGTTGAGAACGCGATGATGAAGACGCGGTGAAAATAACGATCGGTAACAAATAATAATATTCGTGGCAAATGAGTACAACACGATCCCATCATGCAGAGGCGTATATGGATAGGGTACCTGATCGTCGCTCCTGCAAACGGTCATGACTAATCCTGGCTTAACCGCGTGTCCCACGGGCTTAACAAAGCCGAACCGAGCCTGCATAGGGAGAGCAAAGGGGCGGCGGTGGCGGTGGCGGCGATGCCGACGTCGGGAGAAAGGGGGAAGGATGAGGGACGAGGGACGAGGGACGAGGGACGAGGGAGAGGAGCAGAGCGAGTTAACAGTGGGCGACCCTGCTGCCGACTGCCGACTGCCGACAGCATTCCTACAACAACGGTGGTGGTGCGCCGTGCGCCGTACCATCATCGCAGTCGGTTGCCACGCCATGCCACGCCACGCCACACGACGCAAGAAGATGGGAACGTGGCGCAGAAGAACGCCGACGCCGACAACCCCGGTGGACCAACCGTGTCGACCCGACCCGAAATCAGGAGAACGAGGAGGACCGTTTTCGAATCAGGCGGAAGGAAGGAAGACGGTGCCGTACACGTACGCCTTGCCGGGGTTAAGAGGATCGTTCCAGTTGCCATGGCAACTCCCGTTCCACGCTTGCCTCGTTTCCGGTTGAACCACCGGAAACACCGGGGAGTCTCGAAGGAGGCGAAGAGGAGGACGTAGCAGCATCGTGCGACCGACGAACGTCGCGCAAACTCGAGTAACCGAATTGACGCGTACTTATACAACAGAGGAACCAGAACGATGTTGTATGAGGTTACACTGCATGCGTTATTATAGGTATACCTACGGTATATACACACATTCGCAAACAATGAACGTATGTATGTACCTACCTACCTACCGCGTGTATTCGCTATTATGCAGAGAATGAGAAGAGGGGAAGAGGGGAACGGTGACGAGGGGAGAGGGAGGGCGCAAGTCGATATGCACATGTCCGTGTAGACAGTACACATGCCTGTAACCTACCCATACCTGTGTACCAACGTTGCACATGCTCAGAGCTGCAGCAGATCCTCGTGAACTTCACTTGGCCGTGCGGCAAACTTTTGTGCTAGGTAGCTGGGCATGCATACACACACACACACAGGTACGCAAAGCGGCTCTACAATATAGCGTATATAAGGTTATAGGCGCGGCGACAAACGACGATTGTCCGCAAAGGCGCAGCAGCAGCAGCAGCAGCCCCTCCTGCGAACCAAGGAGTTAAGGGTCGAAATCACATTGTCCCAAAACGAAGTACCGCAGCAGAGCAGCTGCTAATCAAATCCGTCCGAAAAAGGTAACGGACGCCGTGGTCTGAGGAACAAGGATCCCTGCGTAACGTCAGGGTCCTGGGTTCGAGGTGAAGGCAAAGGAACCTGAGTACCTTTGCTGGCGAGGCTGTCGTCGCGGAAACCTCGATAACTAGTCGGCTTCCTGATCCTCGAGGTGCTGTTCGAGTGGACGAGGAACCATCCATCGGGTAATTACTGTTTCACATTTATGGTGTACTGTTATTCGCGTGCGGTTTAACCTGCAGCAACGTTGGAGTTTGATTTATTCTGCATTCTTCTTAGGCGATCAAAGCAGCGACGACGACAACGACGACGACGACGACTATCGAGTTACCACCGTCTTCATAAGTGTATGTAAGACATAAGTTGGTATACTTACATGTACGTATAACCGAGCTAGACGTATTCTCTGTGAACGGTTCCGTTCCACCTCGGTACGGCGCTCTGCTTTTATCGCGATAAATGGAGCTTGTAGAGCTAACCGTACACACTAACGACGACGAGGACGAGGACGACGACGACGACGTAGTCGTATATACTTTCTATATACGGACGCAATTGGGAGGAGATTCAGCGACGTGTATATGCAGTGGACGATTAAACGTAGGACGGAATTCACTTCCGCGAAGGTATCACAATATTATACATTGGTATAGTGTAGAATACACAAACACCGCGAGTGGGGGGGCCGCACGGATTTCGCGGTAGTTGGTTTGAACCACTGCTATCTTCATGAACTTGGATGTACATATAATGCTTTATACCGATAAGACGGCGACCAAGAATTTCAATCAAGTGTCCTGCAGCGAGGGTCGTCGACACGAAACCAATGCCAGCTAACTGGAACGAGAGTCTCGATCTAAGCGACGATGGAAATTCCCATAACGAACGTATAAGAAACTCGCGTACAAACGTGAATGGCAGAAAAAAAAAAACCAAAAAAGAACAATGAACTCAGGATGCAACAGTTCCAGCAATAGAGGGGCAGGAAAAATATTTATCTTAATTCTTTCTCTTTTGTTTTCCCGGCGATCTTTGCTGTGGTGGTGAGAAAAAAATGTACGACGTACGAAATAATGTTTGTAATATATATAATAATAATCATCATTTATTGTTTGATTCTTACTTTACGATAGAGAATGTTATTGGAAAAGTTCGGTATAGATTATAAATATTCATGACTTATTTCTGAACTTATTTAATACGGAATTTCTGTTTTATTTACTTTTGAACTGTAAAACTCTTTCATCTTTCCCGCGTATTTCCAAGAACTACAAACAAGTAACTTGTGCGTGGGTAAAGTCGCATTGTCAGCGCCACTGACGGTTAGCCGAAGAATTACGAGGTTAGAGTGAGTAACGTTAACGTGTGATGAAACGTTTGGGAAAAAAGATGAATTTTAGGAATATGAGAACGTTACTGGGTTCATTACGGTTTACTTAATTTCTGACAATCTTGAAGTTGCGAAAAAACTATTTTTCCCTAAACATTCATTGTCGCGCCAGTGTTACTAACTTCAACCTCACGAAGTATGAAAAGAAAATAAATCAGGGACTCTCAAGTGTTCGGTTTAAGCTGGCTTTCGTTAGATACTTTTCATCGATTCCGTAAAGTTTCGTCCCTCGAAATTACGATCAATCCATTCCCTCCCCACAGATAAAACAAACTGGATCATATGTCATCTCGATTTACAGCGTCTAGCCACAGAGTCACCGGAATATCATTTTTCCGGAAATCACATCTCCCTCCGTACACTACATTGAAACTTGTCGTTGTTTTTTTAATCAAGAGACTCTTATCGTGTCAAGAGCGATAATAATTCATAGCACTGATTAATTCAGTACGTAAATAATACATCTCTCATTCTACGATAAATAAGGAATAGTCGAGGCGATGAAAGAAAAGTCAGGACAAAGGAGACTATAGCCATCGCGAATCGTTTCACGTCCGCAACCGTGTTCAGCATCATTCACTGGACGGTATTATACCTGCATTGCGAAGAGTGCATGCGGGGTGCAGCATCACGGATCTAATATGCATCTAGGTGGTGCGATGCATCAAGAGCAGAGAAGCAGGAGCAGGAGCAGGAGCAGGAGCAGGAGCAGGAGTAGGAGCGACGACTGCGACATTCCCACAGTGTCTCCGGAACGGCCCTGAGCTTCGAATGCTCAGTTGAAAGATAAGAACAGAGTCGCCTGCATCCAAGAGGGAAGCAAGCGAGCCTGCGAACTCTCGCCAAGAAAGCAAACTGTTGTTGTTAAGCCTCTGGCCTCCGTTGCTGTTGCTGGTTCTACTACAGTACCACCATCACCCGATCCAAATGTCTTCCTTTTGCCGCCCATCTTCCAGCTCCTTTGCTCCTTCTCAGCTCGTTCGTGAGTTCAGCTGATGCGGCTGCAGCCGCCGCAGTGCAGCGGCCCCGATGATGGCGTCTTCTCGGTACCCGGGCTGCTGGTGCTGGTGCCGCAGCATTCAAGGAGTATTAAAACACTCCGAAGGTACAGTAACCAAGACCAAGACCGAGGCCGAGACATCGAGAGTCCACAAACGCTTTTGTAGACACAGACAGCGGCGTCCGCGCCCACACAAACCGGGATGTGCGAGTCCGTGTGTCGGCCGTGCCGCACGTACATGCGGAGTACCCGGCCCTCGACTCTCTGGTTCTTCGAGTCGTCCTCGCTCACCCTCGCCGGTAAGGTCTGGTCGCACCACGGTGCTGGATAGCGTCGGCTTAAATGCTTGGCATACCTAACAGCCGCGGCGAACACGAACACAAACACGAACGCGAGGGTGACGTAGGCGTCTGTGTGCACCTTAAGGAGAGTCAAGAAGGAGGAAGATGAGGACGAGGAGGAGGAGGAGGAGGAGAGGGCAAGGCAGCGCCGAGTGGCGTTGTATCCACTGTTACTGCAGTTATACGAGCTGGCTGTCTTTTCCTCGACGATTGTGACTTGCTACCGCATCTAGTGAAATCAAAGAGAACGTACCTTGCAGTCTGTAACAACAAAATATGTAGGTAGACGAAGAGTGAGGGGGGAGGAAGGGGGAGAGGCGAAGGGGATCGTGGGATACTTTTTCAACGAGCAATAATATCTATGACTCTCGAAGAGCAAATAACCCATCGTCTCAACGATCCTCTAGCTAGCAATGACCCACGAGAGCGCTGTTCGAGCGATTCAATAAATGCGCGGCGCACTACAAGCACCTGGCCGATTCCGGCGCGCCACCCTCGCCATCAGGCGATGATCGAGGCTGACCAAAGACTCTGTTGCATCACTTGAAACTCGCGCGGACCCCGAGGATCTATTGCGATGACGATGATCATATTGCGCAATTATTAGAAATTTATAGCGATTCTCGAACAAGAGGGGCGAGAGAAAAATAAAATATTTCTAATCGAGATGCGTGTCGCTTGATTAATTGATGCATTAAACCGCTACGCTGGATAGATCAAGGCTTATATATACTCGTACGACGTGTATAATACGAGAAGGACGACGTAACATACGTGAATTGTCCGTGAATAATAATTTAAGGAGAATCTCGTTACCGAACGCGATTGCGTAATCGGGCATAATACGTAGAAAAAGGCCTAGACAAAAATCAAAGAAATCGAGAGCGGGAGAGAGAGAGAGGTATATATAGGAAGTGAAAATATAAAATTCGAAATAAGTCGTCGCAGTCTACGCCCGTACAACAACATGCTCCATGAAGGAATGATAGCCTATTTGTTCCTGGAATAGAAAATATTTACTTACGTGATACATTATTTGTTTATTTTTTTTTAACCATATCTTATACCGACAAACCTGCTACGGTCAGACACGGGGGGTGGCCAAGCCGAGTAAACCGGCTTGTTCCTTTACGGTCCGGGTCGTTTACGTCGGGTCTCCTAGCGTTCCATTTGTCGTGGAACGATCAAATCTCCCACCGTCCTACTTTCGAGATTACTCCACTACATTATTTACCGCGGGCACGCATTTATCCTTCTCTCTTTCACTTGATTTTTATAACCAACATCGCGGTATTACAGACACTGCAAATCTCTGTACGTTTAAGACTATAGCTTTGTGTCGTCGCATACGTCACAGGCCTCGATTACTAGAAAGTCCAAATAGAAAAATAACAACAGTGCAAACGAACGAGACATACACACTGACAAGCTACGCAGTACTTTATACTATTACTATACCATTACCATTAGAAGGCTAACAACAAATAGGAGAGACAAACGTTCGAGAATAGGATCATTCTATAGTAAGTAATAAAAAAAGAACAAATCATTCCGCGTGAGAAGTACGTGTGATATTGGGTACAAGGTGTATATGCCTTTACCATCACACTCCTGACGCATGGACACGATCCTCCGCGGAATAGTCAAACGCCAACTATGGAACAGATAGTTTCTCACGTAGGGCGCCACCCTCGCTGCTGCACGGCTCTACCTTCGACGGTCACCGATCACCGGACGCGGTTCAAACTTCTCTCTCTCTCTCTCTCTCTCTGTCCTGTAGAGGGCGTCGTAAGGGGGATAACCTGAAGGGATAAGAACCCGGGACCATCTCTCTAAGCGTGTAAGAGAGAAGGGACTCCCCGTGGGGAGAGCTGCTGCACCGGCGTCTCTCTGAGTGAACCAGAGAGCAGAGAGCAGAGAGCAGAGAGCAGAGAGCAGAGAGCACGCAGAACGGCGTCACCGACTCCTCTCGCCTTCGGCCCGACCGACGGACAGCCACCTACACTTCGCTCTCCTTCTCTTCTCTCCTCTCCTCTCCTCTCCTCTCCTCTCCACTCCACTCAACTCCTCTCCTCATCTCATCTCTCTCTTTCCAAGGCAGGCGCGCGTGTGCGAGGCGTACCACCACCACCACCCACACCAGATCGGCCAGCGCCGGTCGGGTCGGGCCGGGCAGCACCATTTAAATCCATACTCCGAGCCCTGGACTACTCCGCGAGAGGAGATCCAAGATCCAACGTATTATTACCATCTATAGAAATCGTTCGCGAGCCGTGGGAGGGTATCGTCGATTTACGAGCTTAAAATCTTCTCGCGAGAGAGCGCGCGAGCCTACCGCGCCTGGACCTTTCGGTATGCGTGCATGCACCACGTACACACTCCGAAGTACCCTGTGCTTCTTGGGTGCTGTGCTTCCCATGCCCGGCATACCTCCGTCGATGCACCACCGTCAACGACCGATCGAGCTACCATGTCTCATCGGTGAGAATATAGGTGAGAATCATATTGAACGCCATCGATTTCTGCGTCGTCGTTATTCCATCACGTGTGCGGGGAAGCTTCTTTCGTACCTAGTCGATATTCCTTACTGTACATTTAAACAGTGTGGTGACGATGATGAAATAAGAAACAAATAAAAAAAAAAAAAAAAAAAAACGAGAAACAAAGCCCCAGGATAAAGTAACGATAACTCAAAAGTCATAACATAATGTTGCGTGTCGACACAGAACTTTGATATCGACGTACATTCAAATTGTGTAATTTGACAATCCAGCTATATATATATGCCATGATCAGTTACTATATACTCACTCAGGCTTTTCCAATTCAACATTAAATACCTTTTTCGACAGCGAATGAAGGCAGAAAAATTTCGTACGCCATTCCCAAGGCGAGTACTTTTTTTCCCATTTTACAACACTCAGTTGGTCGACAGATGTGGACGGTGACCAGACTGGACAGCGTGGACGCGGAAGGGCCGCGTATTGTTCAACTTTTAAAATTTACCCGATCCTCTTCCCACTTTCTTAAAACGGACAATATTTATTGAACCAATCAGGTAAGATCACACATTCAACAAACAATAGTCTACATCAGTCCTTTAAACCGTGAAGAACTATCCAACTAACCAACAAGTATCAACTATCTAATCATTAACTACCTAATAATCTTATACCAAATGTAAAGTCCACTAAAATTTCTATCAACAGACAATTCAATAAACAAAATTTTATATTTGACAATATAAGTTTGTAATGAAAATCTGTTGAATTAAATTTGCAATCTTCGATCCGTATTAATTGGTAGGAAAAACAAATTCATTCGTCCTCATGTAATTAGAAGAATAACGAATAGATCGAAGTCAGAAAAATATATACCCGAGAATTCCCGGGCTTTGAAATAATCTTCGTTTACCATTTTCCCCCCCCGCGAGTTGTCGAACGAGTGAAAATAACCGATACGACTATAGAGAATAATTTGTCCTCACATTTTTCATCATCTGAACTTTCCTCGAGCTCGTTTTAAAATTAGTTTCAGGTTATGACAGCGGTATAAATAAAGTCGAAAATTTTCGACTTGATAAAGTATTTAACCTGCGCACGATGTGAGAGAGTGGTAAGGGTCTTTCACGGTTCACCATAGCAGGCGAGCGTATAACTATTAGCCGTGTATGCAGTCCGGTTGAACACTTACGCACACTCCGGCATCCTCATGCTTTGTACCAATGTTTACACACGTATACCTTATACTATATTTGTGCATAGTGTATACGTGAAGTATGAGTATGTATATACAGAGATGCACATGCACGAGCGACTCGAGCGGGGTGAAGTGAAGTGAACCCGGCGTCACTTCGCCGCGACCCTTCAAACGACTCGAAACCAGTCGAAAATCATAAATCATTGGGTGAGACCCTCGAGGTATACCTTGCGCCGTGTACAAACGTGCCTCCATCCTACACACACACACACACACACACGCAAACCTGCCTGCAGTGCATCCTTCTCTCACACGACGAGAAGGTACACGAATGATACCTGTGTGGAAGCATCCGCAGACAGAGAGCGATATAATCCACACTATGCAGGATAGAGACTCGAAGCTGTGCAGAGGCCACCGAGGCGTAAGAAAGCGGGGAAATAAAGGCCCCTGGAAATTACCACGGAGTTTTAAACATTGTGAAGGAAGAGAAGAAGCTTTCGCCGAGGTGCCCAGGTCACTGTACCTACCTATTATTATTTAGGTGGCCGCAGGTAATGGGCCGTGGGCCAGGACACCACTGAGGGGCGGAAAATTTGAAACTCTATTAGGGGCAAACAGATGTCAGCCGTGTCTTTCGTCCATGGAAATCCCGAAGGCCAGAGTGGATGGCGCGAGAATTGAGGTGCAGGGTAGCGTACCCATAAGAAATAAACGCAGGTACACGTGGTGCACGGCAGCAGCTACGTGCATAGAAGGAAGGAAGGAAAATAAGGGGGCAGGCGGTTGTCTGACTACCTGTGAAATTCCTATGAATGAACCATCCGCACCAAGGGCTATGCTATAGCTATGTATACATATATAGGTGTATATTCAGGGTTTTCTTTCCGCACAGGCGGTGGTTCTTTAGAAATTCAGGGGTATTTAAGCGTTATTGCAGTGTAACTTCCATTCTGCGCACCCACTCTCGTTATACATATATCTATTGTGTATATAGGTATGTTACACGTGTTTTTGTGTAAAGCTTCGTAGTATGTATCATCATGTGTCTGTTTGTCATTCGAGAATGGTGTTATTTGTTCGCTTCGAGGAGAATAATGAATAATTGAAAGTTAGAGAAAAACAAATTTGTTACAGATGACTCCTGGCTGTTATAGGTACAACACAATCTCCTTTCTCTCCCTCTCCGTGTGTTTTTTTAAAGTACAGATAATGGTACGAGGCACAGATAAGGTTAATTAATTGGAATCGACGGTAAAAATTCCCCGTCTCCGATTTCTTCATTATTATTATTATTATTAATGTTGTTGTTGTTATTATTATACGCATGTATATCCTAGCGAGAAAACAACAACTGACGCGACAACACGGACACGGATGCTAATTTGAATTTCAAATACAGAAATGATTAAACTTGACCTGAACATACGTTCAATCCGTTATTACGCGTCGTTTACGTGCTTAAAATCTACTAGCTTGCATGATCCAGCTGATTTTGGATTTAATTTTGCGAATCGTAGAGAATAGTGGAAAAAACATGCATCATATCGAAAAAGGATCTATCGAGAAGTGGGAATGAAAACAGGAAATCGGAGTAATGAGAAAGGAGGAAGGAGTAGGATAAGGCGGTATGTTACAGACATAGGCGAGTCGCTTTGTCGTGAAATTAACAATAAGTGGGATTTGACGTTCTCTGGAGGAGAGACAGATTAATTCCGGTAAGGGGTATGTATATATATATATATATGTATATAAAATACAGACCGCTCTTATTGGATATAGAAAGTAAGTTTAAACGGGGAAAGTTTTTAGACATTTAGATACAGGCCTCAATCTCTCTCTCGCTCTCCGTACAAGCGATGTAGGTAGGTAGGTAGGTATTGTGCATTAGGAATTTCGGAAGAGAGCTGAGCTGACGTTCACGTATTATAATATCCGGGGTATAGTCAGCGCAGTGGTTGTTTGGTTGGTCGGTTGCCTGCCTGCCTGCCTGACTGTCTGCATGAAGAGCTCCACAGCCTAGGCGTGTAAGTATTAATAAGCCGAGAGAAAAGATTAGATCGCTTAATCAATTTCACCCGACACTATATGGATATACACACACACGCGCGCGCACATACGCACCTAATACCTAATGTAACGATGAAGAAATCGCGCGATCTTCCTAATACCCACACCTATTTCCATTACAGGTGCGCATGAACGTCGGTAATGTCTGTACGTATGGATGAATAAATTTTATTCATTCTATGTATAACCTATACGATTCCACGTTCTGAACGTTATTTATCATCGGAGATACTTTTCGATCACCTTTCTCGTACCGCGATAAATTTACGACAAGATCCGTACATCGGAAATAAATAATCACTCTTGGCCCTTGGAGGACTCGAAAAGTCTTTTTTTCTCTTATGGCCATCGGCCGTTTTTCGGCCAAGATAGAAAGCTGGTGTTAGTAAAGAAACATCGTGGAAAAAAGGGTTGTTGTATAATTTCAAAACGAATTTCAAGGAGTTGTTATCTTCGTTATTATTTACTATCTGAATTGACGAAAGTCCTAAGGGTCCAAGTAACGATTTCTTCCGAACATGCATCGTTAAAGTAACGTTACTAGCTTAAACATCGTGCCAAAATAACGATAAATTGCACTTCGAGGGAGGACCAAATGGGGAAGTGAAACGGAAAAATAAATCTACCCGCCCCTTCCCGATGATACTTATATCGAGATGATTACTTCAACTCGCTGCCTAAAACCCAACAATTTTCCCAAGTTTATATGTAATACAACCGAAAATCGCAAGGCAGTGACTTCGCTTGTTGTACCTGCGCCAAGTATGCAAATATGATGTGCATATATATATATATACCTCGTCTATTTGCTTGCGTATATGAGCACAAAACGAGGTTCCCACAGCAGTTGAACGGACGGAACGGCCGCACGGGAAAATATTTCCGGTACGGTACAGTACGAAGCGAGTAGCGCGGTTAAGAAATGATAATAATAAGAAGAAAAATCGAAACAAACAAGCAGCCGTCTCTCAGCAATAATACTGCCTGTTGTTATAAATGTTCTGCGTTTTGAGAAATCGTTGCGGGTGTTCCGGCAATAAATTCGCTTGAAAAATTGACGAACATGTGAACGAAATTCGAAATCGAAATGTCTGATATCGTTATGAAATATTTTATCCAATTCTCTTAATAAAAGCAAGGGTGGCAGCTATTTTTGGACCTAAGTTTTTATAGGTATGCTAAAATACCGTTTTTTTTTTTACCAATCAATTTGCGTTATAAAAAAACGAAAGGGGAACCGGCAGCACGTGTTGAATATCAATCGATGAAATTTATGGCCTCGTATAAAGAATCGCAAATTAATTATAACAAATAAATAATTTCAAATTGACTCGCGATTAGCGTTGCGGTAGGTTATAACAGGCTATTAATATTTATCTCGCGCAGTGTTCCTTCCCGCTGCAGATCCTAGATCGATGAATGGAGGAATCACAATAAATATTAACTATCGATTTGACGATATGCTTCATAAACGTCGTTGTCTTGTTTTTTTTCTTGTTTTTTTTTTCTCTCATCTCTATATTTCTTTTCACATTTATACTATCATCAATTCGAAAAGCTTGAAACTAATGACAAATAAATAATGCCCACCTAGAGGTAATAAATATTCTTACCTGTAGCATATATATTGCTGTATAACTATACATTATATATTACGTAAATTAGACAAAGTTGATGAATTTAAACGACCAATAAAATTCACTGAAAACACACAGAGTATTCCGTGTAAAAAATTTATCTATTACCTTACACTTCCGTTGAGCAAACATTGTTGGTTATAAAATTTTTGCCCGCTACCCTTATGCCTGGCAGGATATAGAACGATTCTGTTGATTCGGGCTAAATACACGTGTTGCGAAAATGTAGATAAAAATCATTTCTGCTCAATTTTCACAAGGAACTTGCGAAGCAATTTATTTTTCTATTTATCAAGAAGAAGAGAAAAAACGAAACTTGCTATTTTTTTTAAAATTCATACAATGTTTCAGAGTCTAGAATCAAGATACAGTATAATTTAAATTTGCAATACTAAAAAAAAAAAATAAAAATAAATAAATAAATAAACAAAACGCAGAAACGAATGAGGAAAAAATTTACAATATCTCACGATAATAACCTTCCCAGAGTATATATGGCATCTAGTCGGGCAGAGGGTGGAAGAATAAATGTTGGGTGGAGTCGAGGGTTAGATTAATTGATTAAAACTGCGGATCGTGAGCTGCAGGAGTACAGGTTTATACTTGCAGAGACAGAGAGAGAGAGGGAGAGAGAGAAAGAGAAGAAAATGTATATTATATGTATCCTTTGGTATAAGGTAGGTATAAGAAGATTTACCGGCAAGCGGAGCAACGCGATCGTTGACTCGGCTTGGCCAGATCTCAAGAGAATGGTGGCTGCAGGCAGGGTAGAGCGTCGCCTCTCCTCTCTCCTCTCTCTCCTCTCCTCACTCCTCTCCTCTCTCCTCGCGTCGCATCGTTCTGCCGTAGCACGCGGTCGATTAGCTCAAAGTTGAATTCCCTCCCACAAACAAAGGAATCTCAGGAACTCTCTCGCCTATAGTTTAGACTTTGGACTACCAAGTTGGCGAGTCGAGCGGAGTATAGCTAGCTGTAGAGTCGAGACGCGCATGCAGCGCAGCGGAGCTCACGATCAGCTCTCGCCGCTTCTTCCTCCTTCCCCCAGTTCGCAGTCGACGACTCGTACACGCCGAGGGCATCGGAGCGCGTGCCACGGGACAGCGAAACCCACCGCGCCTCCAACGATCTGGGCCCGTAGGGCCCCGCGTCACGGACGACGGAAGAAGAACCGTAGACGCCGCGCCGCTCGGCGTTATTCACGATTATTGCGATCGCCCCGCGGGCCGGTGGCCGAAAAAATCGAGTCAGTTATGCCGCGCGTTTCAACGACGATTAACGATAATCCAGACCCTGTTTTCTACGATTCATTTTAATCCGAAATATTCCGCGTTCCGTAAAGAAAAATGAACAAAAGTAGAGGGTGAGGTATGAATATTATCGATACTTGCATTGTCATATCGAATGCGGAATAATGAGATATTAACAAACTCGATATAAACGTAACATCATGCACTAGCGATGTATGTTGGCAATTGTCTTGAGGACAAATTAAAGCTACTTCCGTAAACCGAACGAAAACTTGTGAATGTACACATTCAAGGTGTGCATGTTTAGACACAAATATTGTTTCAGCGTTGCGTTGAATGCAGGCATCCGAACGTCAAGCTTTACGTCACGTGTTGGTACACTGACGCTCAAAATTATTCGGATTATAGCCATACGCCAGGATGAATAAATCGTAGATGTAAAAAATTAGCTAGCCGATTAATTTCGTCTATAACTGTCGCAGAGAATGTATTTCAAATTATTCCTAATGTTTATTTATTTGTATAAAATATAGAGAAGCCAAAGATACGACAAATCAATTATATGTTTCGAATATCAAAAGCCAATTCAACGAATATCATTAAATTAGGACGAATAAACACCAAAACACAAAAATTTTCCAAGATGACAAATAGCCTGTACATCATCCTGTTTTACCATCGACAATATCGGTCGGTAATGATCGGTACGAGAACCCTGCATTCTTGAATTGAGCAGTTTAGCCAAAATCCGAGGACATTTCGATCGAAATTCTATACATTTATAAAACTGTAACTAAAAGAAAAATCTGCGTACAACGAGCGACAAAGTTCACGTTATTTTCTTGTGCCAAGATCGGTAAAACAGAGGGTCGATAATCGAATGAAGGAGAACACCCTGTAGGTGGCCGGTAACGCGTGACACGCATATACACGCATCTCGTCCTCACGTGCGTTGTAGGTATAATACCTGTAAATGCATTTTCGCATGGTAGGTGACCTTCTTTTACCCCATTCTCGGTCCCCCACCTGCCCCCGCCTTCAAGTAGTTTCTTCTTTTCTCCTCTCACGCGATTCCGCTCTCTTTCTCTCTTCCTCTCTTCCTCTCTCCGTTTCCCCGTCGACGTCAGTCCGTCTCTCCACACCGCGTCCGCCGACTGCTCTTTTACCTGCGAGGTAGAACGGTGCCGCTGCGGCGATGAGGATCGACGGAACAATATCCGATGCAGGACCTTTACTTCGGCGTTAGTTCAGTTCACATTACTTTACTTACTATACGGGGTCAATGCCACCGCATCCCCACCGCCCCTCCGACTTCACTTGGCTTCACTTAGGCGGTTCCGTCCGACTACTCGCCCCCACCACCCTCGCCTCATCGCCTTCGTCCTCGTCCTCTCGCCGCCGCCGCCGCCACCTCCGTCTCTCTCTCTCTCTCTCTCTCTCTCCTCCAAGGCGTTCGCGTCTTCTTTTCCTTCCCTCTTCTCATTTTTTCTTCAGCTCCTTCTCTCCCGCCGACGTGTTCCTTCCTTCGTTCGTTCGTTTGCCCCCTTTTCCCCTTCTCGAAGGCCCCCCGCTCTCGCTCCTCCCGCCCCCGCCGTACCGACTTTATAAAGTATTCCAAAAATTCATACTGTTGTTATTATCACTTATCCATTCCCAGACCCGGCCACAATGCACGACTTTGTTCGAGGATGACGGTGGTTGGCCTGCCCCGCGACCCTGCCCCTCTCCTCGTGCCTCCGCACACTCCCATCTCGATCCCGTGATGCTGATGCGGCCAAGCAGCAGCTACTTGCTGCAACTCGGTTATACACACCGTAGGTACATCATACAAAATCCGGCCTCTCCTACTCGAACCTGCACGAACCAAATACCTACTCTGCACCCCTGAGCTTTTCTTCTTTAGCCCCGCGAAAGTGATCCGAAATTAACTTGTGCACGCGTCATGCGACGAATTGAATCGTGATACAAAGAACGAACTAAAAATAAAAAAAAATGAAAAACAAAAAAAAGAAACAACTACCGCACGACTGCGAAATTGCCAAATTCATGAACCAAATACTGAATGTACTTATACGAGTACACTATCTGCTGCGGTAAAAATTATCTTCTCAAAACGTAAAGCTCCAACACCGTTGATATAATTTGGCGCAAGCGCGTTTAGTGAAGGATCGTTCTGGTCTCGATTGAGTGATCGAGCGTTGTGAGTTGTGGGTATGTGCCTATATATTATAGACGGGTATAGACAGACAGGTACTAGGCAAACCTCTCAGAGCACGTCGAGGAGCGCGTGGCACACCGCGACACTTTCGCGCAGGTAGGTAGGTGTAGTCGGGTAGGAAGGTAAGCAGACAGACAGGGTTAAGAGAAGGAAGAGGAAAACAAGGTGGAGGAGGGGGGGGGGGGGGAGGTAGAGGAAAAGGAGATGGAGATGGAGATGGAGACGGAGGCTGCGGTGCGCAGCTTACGAACGTACAAGAGTGGAGGCGATTCTCGATGTGAAATCGGTGAAATGTACTTCCAGGAAGTGGCTGGCACACGGGATCATCGGCCTTTACGGTTATTTCAGTTATTTTGCAGCATGCAGCTATTTTCAATATATATATATATGGTACGGTGGCTAGTATATATATATATATATATATACATATATAGTATAATATATAAATACACACATAATGAGAGTACGTTCAAGTTCTCCAAGGAACACTTCGCTTGCTTTTGCGTGTATGTGCATAAACGTATACGAATATTTATATACACATGTATATACATACGCATATCCGTGTGTATACAAGTATTTATATTGTGGGGTAAATACGAAAGACCGGGAGAGATGCCGGAGTGCGTATATAGAGGAGAAAATGGGGTTGATATTTATAGCGCTGCGCCCTGTCGACAGCGGCGAACAAGCTGTAGGTAACCAGCAGCAGCAGCAGCAGCAGCGAGGCTTTCGACTCCTGGTGAAATTCTGGGGGAGAGGGATGGATGGTTGGATAGATGGATGGACGGATGGATAGATGGATGGATGCTGCTGCAACAGCAGCAGAAGCAGCAGTGCAAGATGCAGCAGCGCCCAGGAGCATCGGCATCAGCGGCTGCAGAAGCCTCCTTTTCTTCGCCCCTCTCTGTTAAAGGAATTTCCTATGATTAGAATGAGTATTTCTATACGTCGGGTCGATCTCTGCACCAATACCATCTCACAAGCCAAGAATAATCTACCAAGTCTGGTCTGGTCTGGTCTGGACGAACGCACGAACGCACGCACGACGTCCTCGTCCTCCCTCCTCCCCCGCCTTCTCATCTTCTTCTCCTCTTTCTCTCCTCATTTTGTATTCATTTTTTTTTTTTTTTTTTTTTTTTACGATTTTCTTATTTTATTTTTTTTTTCTTTTCTCTTCCACCGGAGATAGCTTCGTTCGAAACGCGGACGGTGATCTTTTGCCGTTTGAGAGACAATCGGGTGAATAATTTCGAGCAGTCTCTACTCTATACCGTTTTTATCATATATATGCTTGCAAATAATTAACCCCGATCATTTTTCATGGAAAAATCCTTCTATGGGGCGTAGCTATTACTCTATGTAACTCTGCACGATATCGGCTACATATCACATACTTGGGTGATTCATTGTTTAACTTTTTTTTCCCTCAAGGTGCAACCCGAAAATTTGTGACATGTACTGAAAGAAAAAAAAAAAAATCATCGTCGTAAAACCCGGAGCAGGTAAGAAAATATTTAGAGGTCGGTATATTAATTACTGTAATATTTTTTATTTATTTTCATCTGTAGGTTCATCTTACGGATTTATACTTATATATATATATTGATTTATTTATTTATTTATTTTTTTTTTGTACCGTGGTACAATTAATCGATCACCAATCAACAACAAACTGCGTCTAACAACTCCTCAGTTGGCTGTTCTCGTCTTTTACCCGAAAGATTTATCGTCTCGTATAGACATTTGGATAACAGTTTTTGTTACCGAAATATGATTATCACATCACCTTAATGTTTCTATTCGTTTTCAACACTCATTTTTATGAACAATTATTAATTTGACCACGATAGGAAAAAATAAATAAACTAATACATAGGTATACAAGTCCGTAAGATGTACGCGTCAAAATAAATTAAAAAAATATTACAATGATCGGTAGGGATTTCTAAATATTTTCATACTTCCTTCAGATTTTGCGACAGTTTTTTTCCCGGTATGTATGAAGAAAAAAAAAATTTCGAGCGGCACTTGAGAAAGAAAAACGAAAAAAAAAAGGTTCAAAAAAGAACCACCAAAAACAAGACATTATTATATACCTACTTATGTATAATTCCTTTGCTCAGGGTCGATGACGCGAGTGACTCCTCGAATCTATCGTAATCGATCGATGATAAGAGTAGCGAATGCAATGCCCTTTTCGTTTTCAGCTAATCGATCGATATCTTCTTTTTTATACCGCTACTTCTAATATATATCGTTCGATGAGTTTCGGTGGTTAACTACGGTAATATTCCGTCATCATTATCACAGTGTCATTGTAGCTCATACTGATAAACAATTCTGTTTATTGTTTTCTCTTTCCTCTACCTACTGCTTCAGTTTTCATGCAGTTATAACGCACGTGCAAGTCTGTACATCGATACGCTTGTTTACGGTGTAATCGGTTCAACGCACTGGGCAGTCGTTACTACTGTATTCCATACAAACAATTTCACCTGTCATATTATTAACCACGAGAAGAATACCTTTCTCATACGGATAAAAAAAACAAACAACAACAATTAACAAAAAAATTGCTGTATTATATATAAGAATCGACGCTACGCTAAAAATATTTATATAGACACCCAATTAACGACGGAATGGACAAACTTGACCTATACCTCTATTAAACTATTTTGAAACAACCGCAAAATCTTTCAAGCATTGTAATAAAGTATACCGTGTGTCCGTGAGGAAAGTGCACACTTTTCGCGCGTGCGTCAAGTCGTTCGAATTTTATTGGCCAAGAGTTTACCGCCTGATTGAGCAGCCGACGCAATACCAATCGCGACTGGCAGAAAATGTCCCTAGAATACAAATGTCCCACTGGCTATGGGCTCCTAGGGACATTTTTTGCCAGTCGCGATTGTTATTGCATCGGCTGCTCAATCAGGCGGTAACTGTTGGCCAATAAAATTGGAAAAACTTGACGCAGGCGCGTAAGGTGCGCACTTTTTTCGTGGACACACGGTATATAAGTTATAGGAGGAAATTATACCGATTCCGCAGCGTCGGGTATGTTGAATGAAATTTTTCACTCTACCTGCCGGAGTCCGACAACGTGCGGTTCCAGTCGTTGAAAGTGCTGCTATTTTATTGCAGTATCGTTAACGGTATGTAACTACGTGACCGCCGACCATTGGAACAATGCGAATAGTTCAATCATCGCTGGTGATTCGCAATTCCGTGGGAGGCGGCCTCGAATAAAGCTTCGTTCGTCCTCCTCGATAATCCCTTTGTCGCCGATCCGAAACCGGTGCAAGAGCAAAGTCTCCAGGCGAGTTGCAGTGTTTCGCCTTTCTCTACCCGCGTATAATTATTTTCGTATATAATATCAGCACGTGTCCTCGTTTAGGTATGCATGTACACTATAAGCACGATGCAATGCGCGGGTATTTGACACGGATGCTGTGGATGACTTAGCTCCTTGGAAATGCAGTCTAGTTGGCGTCATTAAAGTGCAAAAAGAAAAAAAGGAGAGAAATAAAGAAGAGAACAAGACCACAAAATCGTTGCATTTCTGATGCTTGTTCGGCGGTTTGGCGCCAGTTGGCTTATGGGTCAAGGCAACCCATATATACATAATATACAAAGAATAATAAATTTTTAACCTGAAAAATTTTCAATCCGGGAATTGAAGAATCTCCGTCGTGGATCGATCTCTTTTTACCATTAAAACCTGCCGCTGCTGATGTGTATCACTCGGGATGTTGACCACGGATTGTGTCTGGCCTAGAACCAGTTTCTTCTCAAATATCAAAACAAGAGAATCAGATTCCACGACAAGAGCTTATTCAAATTTTTGTATTTAAAGTAAATGTATCGTTGAACGCTTTTTTTTTAATTTATTTATTTATGTTTTTTATATATATACACATCTTATGCGCCGAAACAGTAAACGATCACCGACTTACGGTAGAATCTGCATAATTTTCATCGTGTATGCCATCAAATATATATATGGCTCGATACGAAAGACACGGCGGCGCCGCGGTGAGTAAAAAAGCTGTCGAGAATCGGGGATATAAAATTACCCGCAATTCACCGCGCGCATGAAAAGAAACCAAGTAAGTATACTATAGAGGTCGCGAACTTCCGGGGTGGTTGAAAAAAGACGCAGGTTCTACTGTAACTAATCCGTTATCGGGTTATTGTTATTATTATTATTATTTCCAGCATCTTCTTTCTTCTAAATCCATAAAATGTTTTAACAAACATTGGATTAATTTCGATATGATCTAGAGATACGATCAGCCTGTAATCTGGCCACACGTTATACGGCGGAACAGCTTTATATACGTATATATATATATACATGTATGTATAAACACATAGAATACGGCGGTGGTTCTCTTTGACGGGGAATTCCCCCGATTTGAGAATGGGAATTTAGAACCATAATAATACGTATAACACACAGAGCATCATGGAGTTGGTATAGAATGTCTCAGTTCCCAAGGCTCAACACTTTGTGTCTGGAGAGGACGAGTTAGCGGTTAAGTATGTATGGGTGGCTTTCAAAAGAACTTAAAGTCCCGGGACAGCGAGATCGTTCCCACCGCCAGCGAACGAGTCGATGGTGCGATGGTGCGATGGTGCGATGGTGCCATCGCCTCTTCTTATCCACCATTTTCTCCCTTTCGTTGTGAGTGACTGACTGACTGACTGACTGACTGACGTAACGCAACGTAAGGTGACGTAAAATAACGTAACGTAACGTTAGACGAAGTCCATAGTCGATGCCTATGCCAACTGTCAGACAGACAGACAGACAACAGACAGACAGACAACCTGTCGAATTTTTACGATGTACGTTAAACCTGTTCGCTTATTTTAGGTCCATTCAACCTCACATCAAAGATTTGGCAATTTTGCAAAACGATCGTTATATCCAATGATCGTCGATCGATGGATCAATTGATGGAAAACCACGCGCAAGGATTAAGTTAAAGAAAAATGTGTCTAGACCGAGTGGGGATGTGTGAACCAAAGATTTTGTATTGGTTTGTCGGTACGATATCCATGAGAGTCTCACAGTCCAGTTTGGGGCCCGATGGTTTTTCTATTTCTCTTTTCTTCTATTCTCCATTTATCCTTTATTTTATTTTTTTTTTCTCTCCTCCAAGGCGCGGGCTAAATTCCATCTGTTTTCCATCCCTGGAGGTTCTCCGGGCAATGGGTTTCGGTTGAGAAACTATCGTGGGTATAGAGCGTGGAGGTAGGTACACGGATCTATAAGGCAGTCTGTGCAGGATCGGTGTGTACGTTCAACCTAGTGTACATTATACGTACACAGAGGTAGTAGACAGTCAACGTGGAATGTGAAACAGAACGGCCACAGGCGCTGTGCAGGTAGGTAGGTAGGTAGGTAGGTAGGTAGGAGGTAGGTAGGTACACACGCTTGTACCGGAGAATATAACCGTACCTACTTTTCGTCAAACACGTTTCAGGCGCCTGTCACTGGTCAAAGTGAGAGCGAGCTTGGGGGGAGGGGGTTAGAAAGAGCGAGCGAGAGAGAGAGAGAGAGAGAGAGAAAGGTAAACAGAGACGAGGGAAGAGGGGAAAAAAATCTTAAGAACAGATAAAGAGAGAGAGGGACAAAGAGATAGCCAGAGACAAAACCATCGTTTCCCTTGGTGCAGTGCATGTCGAAGGACGCACCTCCATATTACAAAAGAGCTTAAGGTGCCTCAAGCTATCGACAATATTTCAATAATATTGTATATTTGTCCCGTGTACGAATTCTCATCGCCAAATTTTTTTGCAGTCTATACAATACAGATTTTCAATTCGTAAAATCAAAATTCTACGCGACGAAATAGAGACAATTTGTTTTTCATTTCGTGCATCATTTGGATGAGTCTTGAATGAGCGCACGGCGGGGGTTGAGAAAGGAAGAAGTGATACGTACACTAAAATTCGTACAAGGAATCGAGTTGGCCTGCGAGGCAGGGCGGGTGTATAATATTCCCAGGAAATCGCGGAGGGAAGTAGAAAAAAAAAGAAAAGAAAAGAAAAAAGAAAAGAAAAACTTCCAACTCGCCTGCACCCCGAAGCGCCATTCACGACGGGTGAAGAAGGTAGGGAAAAAGAGGGCGGCTGGCTCACGTAAGGCGAGCGAGAAAAAGAGAGAGTGAAAGGCTAGCGGCGAGGGGGGAAGGGTGAAAAATCAAAAGAATGCCGCAGAAGAGCCGGAGAAGGAGAGAAACGGAATCGCAGAACTATTGGCAACCCTGCGCGCGCCCCTATCCGCAACCTCCGACCTTTCCCGCCCCTTGCGGACCACCCCGCTATCCTAACCCCAAACCCGAAAACCCTGGCAGCAACGCTGCGTCGCATGAAAGAAGAAGAAGAAGAAGAAGCAGAAGCTGGTGTTCGGAAAGAAGAAGACTGTATAAACGAGTCGATGGACTGTGCGAGGAGAGTATAGGTAGAGCTCCTCGTCCACTGCCACGCTCTACAACTTGCTACTTTGCTCCACGACTGCACTAACACATTCTTATCCACTCACTTCCCTTCGTTCCGCTCCCTTATCATCGCAGGGCTTCTTCTCCTCCTCCTCCTCCTTCTTATTCTCCTTCTTCCCTTCTTCCTCCATTGTACCACTTTTCCCCGGTTCTTCTACAGCTCGTTATCCAGCACGTATAGATAGGACGATGATTATTGTCTACTAGGATCTGCTAGCATGGACTACTCAGTTTAAGATTATAATTTTATTGGTTGGATTGATTCAAATCTCGATGATATGTGGGGTTTAAATATGATATCGAAAGGCAACATCGTGAGGATCGGCAATTTGTCAGCCAGCCAGCCAGTCAGTCAGTCAGTCGAGATATGTGTCATTGTTCCGTTAGACAGATATTATTATTTTTTATAATTTTTACACATTTAGATATTATACGAAAAATCCAGTAAGCAAATTTTTATTTACCAATTTACGACGAAGAATCAAAGTAGATCAAATCAACTTAGCAGTTAATTGAAAAATGGTAATTTTTTTTTTTTTTTTTTGCTGTTTTTTTTTCTATAAGCAAGTACAACAGTGATCATCGATTATGGACGATTAACGAACCACAATGAGTTTGCGGTAAATCCTGAACCTTCGTTTAGCTCGTCGATCCAATGAACTTTAACGTCCCGACGACACCAAAGCAAACCAAAGAGAAGGGCAAAAAGAAAAAAACAAAAATAAAACAAGATCTCTCGACGTAACCGAATCTCTATTATTCTCCCAAAACATGTGTCAGATTTCGTGTGAAATTCCCCCCGACGATGATGAAGAAGAGACAGACGACCTGCTGCAGCGTACGGACAAGTGAATCGACTTATCCCTACTCGACCGGCAATTCAATGTCCACGGATTACACTGCTTTACCGACCGAGAAGTACCGATATAGGCGTGGTGAAGTCGTTGAAGTCGTTGAAATAGAAGTGCAAATCCATGCCTGTCTGTACGTGCATTCGATACATGCATAACGCACAAATGTAACGCGACTGCCGGTTTCGAGCGAGAGAAAATCGTTGCTATAGAGGTACTTATAGTCGTTTTTTCAATCCGCCATCATCATAGAACTCGATGGCACGTGCCTCCGGTAGATATATACGTGTATACCTGTATGTACGTATCTATATACATATAAACATATATATTACAGTGTGTATATCTACCTGTCGCTCTCGAGGATCGTTCGAGTGCGCAGTTTCATTATACGCGTACGAAGTATGGAAGTTTGATTACGTATACTGTATATACATGTATACATGTACGTATATACTTACGTATAGAGACGAGTATGCATACGTATCTCGGTAGGCGATAGGATACGTTGACGACGGGCAAGTCTATTACCGGCTAATCTAATCGTCAGCCTAAAACGAACCTATGCTTGACGTGCTTATTATCACACGTATGTATGCCCTCGCAGGTACGTGTAACCGACGGTATCACGAATCAAATGATGCGTTTTGATTTGTTACAAAGTAGATTTCGTTCTTTGCCCGGAGAGTATGAATTGGAGAACAAAATTTTTGCAAAGATTGTTTATCGTTGGAGGTATTTTTTGTTTCATCGCCTCTTAAACTTCTTCTCTCCTGTTTGTCATCACTTTGAAAGCTGCGATTCGTGCTTTGTTTTCAATGCATCTTATTACATCGGTGCCCTTCTCCCACTCCTACGGTGCATATGACTCAGGAATATGTGCGCACAATCTTGAACCATCGATAATATAATCGCTACAGGAAAATTTCATTAAACATATGATGAGACGAACTTTTTTCCCACTTTCTTTTTTGCCTTATTTCGGGTTTCGTGGCCAACGGAATTTCGACTTTACAGGCTACGACGGAAGCTTGAAGTTGACAAATATTCGACGGTGTGTTGCAATGATTTTCTCCCGCAAAACTATCATCGATAGATTTTAACGATTTTCAAAATCAACAGCCAAAACTGCGCAAACGAAAACTAAAGGGCTCCTAATTTTTTTATTTCACCCATTTTGGAACGCGTAAATTTTTCGTCGTAAAATCAATTCTCCAGGGCGTCAAAAAACAAAACTTTCGCATTCATCTCCTGTAGGTATTCGCATAACTTAAAATTTTTGTATCAACTCTTTAATTCAATGTTAAAAAAAAACTAAAAAAACACTCTATGCAAAGTAAATCGCGTTGACGAATCGTAAAAAAATTTCCGGCAAATATGTAACAGATAATCCCGAGAGGACAGAAAAAATGTCTAAAAATTGCACGAGAGAAAAGTCAAAAAACAAAAAAAAGAAAAACTGATGGAACGTCGGTAAAAAATAATATGTACGATGAAACGACGTGCGAGTAATTCGCGAGACGGATTATTATTCAAATGGCAGGTCAAGAATAACTTCCTCCCGAATAAGAACGTCGCATTCACAGCCGCCTGCATCCCTATCCCTCCTCCCCCATCTTTGCGCGGCTGTTATAACCTTGCGATTATTACGTCATAGCTATCGACAAATCGCCGTCGACTTTACACACTGTTTTTCTTACCAGTTACATGCACACATCCATCGTCGGTTTCTAGTCGCAAAAGAATCACGATAGACACATAACAGAAAATAAAAATCATAATTTTGAACGAGGATTGATTTGAACGATAACTAATGACGATAATAATATATAGGAAAATAATAATAAAATAGGTAAAGAGTGACAAATATCTAAAAAAAAAAAAGATTTAACAACGTATACATACAATATAATCGTGAGGAGGGTGCGTGAATTTCACGAAATATAAAGTAAATTTTTTTGTTTTATACAAACGTCGAGCACTAAAAAAAAAAAAAAAAAAAAAAAACGAGATTCGAATTCACGATTGTGGTTTTTTGTGAACAAAATTTTAAAAAACTTTGGTACTACGGTCAATGTTGCCACCTTGAATGCAGACTACAGGCAGGTAGCATTTAGCCTTTGGTGTTCTTATCTTTACGACGTTGTTCCGAAATTGCGTTATCCTGCATTAGGTTATACAATATAACACACATGTACGTATAATACAAGTGCATGAAGCGAGTTATGGCCTGCAGAAGCAAATCTTAATCCCAATCACGTATCCACGTGGTTCTCTCCTTCCCTGCATGCGTATCCCCCACTCAGATGATGCAAGAGAGGATTCAAACTGCACTCGAAGGCGATAACATTTGCTGCACAAGTTACCTCGAGAAGCGTCTAAAGGGTATCTGATTAAAAAATCGACTAATAAACGTTCACATTTTGTCTTCACTTATGGGAATAATAACGATGTTCGAGATTACGAGAAACTGATTTCTAAAGTCTAACAATAAAACACTTCTAATCTCGATTCGAGATTCGATGAAATATGTCACGATTTTTGAAAAATGAAGTTTTTTAAATTCCATTTTCGTAAAGTACATACATTGAAGTATATGCACAAAAAATTTCACGTCGATCCGACAGATATTCTCGAAGTTACGCGCACAATTGCAAAGACGCCACTTAACGTTTGAAAGTGCTTTTGAAACTTTCAACGCGTTTTCTCAAAACTGTGTTTTCCGGTGAAACAGCTGAACCGATCAGTCTCAAATTTTTACGCAAGCTTTACGAACACATTTTTCAGTCCTCGATCGAAGGTTTTTTCTGGCTGATAAATATTTTCTATTTTATAAATTAATTGAGGCAAAAAATTTTATGGGACGTCGATTTTTCTTTCGAGAAGCCGTCATTTTGTTAAAAATTAATATTTTCCTTATTCCTTCGATTAAAGACCAGTCCAGAGATATTTTGCCTAACCGCAAAAAATATCATAACGAAGTTAATGTTATCCCAATATGTAAATAAATTTTCACATCAATAAAGTGGAATGTATCTTCGTGAGAAATCCTTGAAAAATCGTTTTTTTTCGGCCTTCATACTACATGCAACCCCTTAACTCAAATTCAAATTTGAGAAAAAAAAGACAAATTCACCCTTGTTACAGCCTCTATCCTATTTGGCTGTAACACTTGGCTCAGTTTAGTATGACCGGTAATAAAACCGGATGCCTCTTACAGGCAGCTTCTGACACAGCTGCAAGTATGCATGAGTACAGGAACGAGCGTTAGCCGGTGGAGATTGGGAATTAATTGATAGATCCTTGAGCGAAACTGAATCAAGGCAGGTCGGTGAAATGTCAAAACCTGCACAAGTGGTAAAGCTGCTTGAAGGATCTCAAACGTTAGAGCGAAGCCAATGCAAGGATTTCTGAATTAAGTAATATTCTTAAATTTAGATCGTAGATCAATAAATTTCTAGAGTTACCATTTTGCAAATTCCTTCAACCACAATTCAGAACCCCCTGTTGTTTTACGCGATAATTAACCGCACAGCCTGTGTTAGCAAACACTCGGTTATCAAATCCCACGTCCTTGAAGATTATACCGACCTCTTATTTATGACGAGCTGCGAATTATAGGCGATGGAGGTTATCAATTAAAATGTGTTAAAATTCACGATCTCTGATGTACGACGTACTTGTGGTCCCGAATTCGTAATTGCACGAAAAATCGACGACTTTCGACACGCGAGATTTTTTCAAATTTACATTTTCTCGTAAAGAATAAATCCTTGCTATATACGGATGTTCGAGTGACGTACAAGTAAACCGGAAAAAGAGAAGCACTGGGATACATAATAAATTAATATTGTATGAAGATAAGAAAATTCTTACGATTTAAGTAGCAAGTACATCTTGATAAGTCGATATAACGTCGATATACAATATATATATGTATATATATATATATATATGTATATATAAAATATACGTTTCGACGTCACAATCTATTGCCTTGTACAGATAGTAACTATACAATACGTACGTACAGTACAATATTATAATAAACAAGAGGAAAATTTTTGTCGGATGAATCGTGAACGCAGTTTCAAATGTTATACATATATTTTATCTGAGACACAAAAACCAAAACCAAAAAAAAAAAAAATTCCTCTACTTATATGCGATACAAGAATTTAATTTTCTTTTCCCCTCGACTTGAATTACATAATTTGAGCTAAAAATAGGTAGACAAATCGTGAAATATGTATCTTCAAACTGCTGTTTTCTACAAGCTTAACCGTGAATACATTATCAGTGAATAAAAAACAACACTAATTGTACATGAAAAAATTTTCTCCACGTTCCGAGACAAATTCCCAAAATTTTCAAAGCAATTGCAATGTTCTTTTTCCACCCCAACCGTATTTTCAGTTTTCCCATAATATTTCCCACATACGCGTTTATGACATTATAGCTACCCTTGACACTTACCAACAAGCAGAATCTCCCGCATTCATTTCTCTTGTAAGGGTATGTATAAATTAACCCTTTCATGCATACATTTTTCCTTGCATACGATTCGCTTGAAATTTTACATACATGGGCTTTGCATACATGGGATCGCTGATTACAAATTTGAACTGGAAATTCGAAAATTCAAAATGGCAAATCCAATATGGCGGACCACCGAAAACAACAGTAAAAATTTTGAAAAGATTCTGTAAAATTTCTTGGTCCACGTATTAAGTTTGTGCAATAATTGGCATTCGGATTTTCATGGTAGATTAGCAGAAAATGTTTTTTTCAAATTTTTTTTTCGACCTAGAAATATTTCAGAGACCACATAGAACCCAAAAAACTCAGCAGTTATTACCAAAAACGTAGTTTAATGAATAGTAAAGGTGAAAACAAAAGTAAGACGCTGAGCTCGTGCATCACAAGACTCAAGTTTTGTTTTCCTTTTGAGAATAGTGAATATCAGAAAAGATTTTCACTCTATATTTCTCCCGTTCCCATATAGTCAACCATTCCATACTATACATATATACATAGCACATTACAGGCCTATCAGTGCTACGACGATGATGATGCTGCTGCTGCTGCTGCTGCTGCTGTTGCTGCAGTATCAAGTCACATGGTAACATGTATTACCACTTATACACATACAGACATGATATTTTATACGAACCAGCTGTGTGTACGGCTGTAATACTAATATTAAAGTATCCGACTGGATACTGCACGTATAAAAGACGATCTAGAATGGTGATCTAGAATGGTAATTATTGCGGATAGATACATTCGAAAGCTGATGCATGTCAGTTATGCACCCGCATGTAGCGCTATGTCTATGTGTATGTGTATGTGTATGTGTAGTTGTATCTTATACGTACGACGGTACGAGGTGCAGTACGGACGCGTATGGTTCGAGGAATACGTCACTGCATGTGCGATGCACGTGACAAGCTACGCAAGGAGGTGATGAAGAAGAAGAAGGAGGAGGAGGAGGAGGAGGAGATGCGTCAGTGGTTGACGGACCGAACGTCAACTGGTCGAGCTATAATAAACGACGAGTATATCAAACAGCCAACCTTTTGTATCAACGTCGGTGCATGCCTGCACAATAAATTCATGAAGCATGGCTGTTGCTGCACTTCGAGTTCCGCAATCGAAAAGTACGTTGCTAATTGTAAAAGAATTTTTGCGATCAAGTATATAGAATTGAATGATGAAAATGTTTTATCATATTATGATTCAACTACAAGAGTATAATATTATGACATTAAAGCAATCCATCGCCTCGACGATTCTAGGGAAAAACGCTAATCACACAGTCCTGCGATGGTTTTTCCCCTGACAAAACTGAGTAGTAATTTCCGTAAGTATTGTAGAGACGAATGTATGAAAGAAAATATTTTCAAAAATTTCATCACGTAAAATTTCTGAGAATTTTTTTCTTTTTCTTCTTCTTCTTTTCTTTTTCTTAGTACTACTAGAGTTGACTTCCAATTCCTGTCTTAATTACATGTATTAACGGTAGTATTGATATTTCAATATTCATCTAACCCTCACTAGTTGTTGTTTAGAGTGATTCTAAGCATAATTAGAGCTACGTCAGTACAATCGGAAAATATTGAAGAGAAATTTTTTGAATAAAGTAGAAAAAGATATCACAAGTCATATTGATTTATCTAACATATAACCTAAATACCTGAGAAAAAAAAAAAAAAAAAAAAAAAAAAAAAAATTATCGTCATTGTTTCAAAGAAAAATCAAAAGTTGCATTTCTCAGGCCTGTATTATCGAGCGTAACACTGTATACCGATGCATATTCGAAAATCCTGCATCGACGAGTCGCAAGGAAAATAGTCGTCGTGCCTAAGAAACCCGAGTGACAACTCTGCTGTCTGGGTATGCATATAGCCAACATGAGCCCGTGACGAAATAACGAAAATATGTTATCGATACAACAAAAAGGAACCGAACGAACGAATGATGTGGGTATATACTGGTTACAGGTACATAGGTGTGTGTGTGTGTGTGTGTGTATATATACATATGTATGCATACAGGAGAGACAATATTATAACGTACAGCCGAGAAGTTGTCCGTTGACATGAGTCCGCGATACGGCTAACGGTAAGCCGAATATTGCCTTTTTTCTACCTGTTGTGTTCATCCATCCGTCGATCGTTTTGTGCCCGGAAAGTGCAAAGAGAGAAGGTCGGACGAATGGAAGAATGAACTAGCCGATGACGACGCCCAGGCAGGCAAATAGCTTTATCTGGTTCTCTCGAAGCTTTCGACTTTTCGGAGAAAGACACGTGTCGACCCTAGAAACTTTGGGTAGAACGCTCAGGCGGGCCTGATTTTCGGGGTATTAACCCAAAATTTACAACCCGGGAAGTCCAGCCGGGGTAAAATAAGATGCAGGTACTAAATTGTATTGGTTTATTGGCGTGAAAATTGAAGGATTTTGTATGTTTTCAAAGTTTTTGCAACAACTCTTGAGGACAATTGGGAAGAGAATTTTTAGTTGGCCAAGATATTAGAATCCTCTGAATTCGTAAAGTGAATGTGTAATATATCGTATTACGTTACATGAGCGGATTTCACCGTCTGTATTTAACTTAATCAAATGTATACCGCGGTTTCCTGGTGGGCGGAGAAGGAAAAAAAGGAAGACTAAGGAAAAAATAAATTTAGTTCAAGTATTATTATACCATTGTTTTAATCTGCATCTGGCAACGCGAGAGCGATTCTGCGGAAAGTTTTTTTCACCGGTACATCCATCGTGTTATTATATAATTTAGACTCGAAGATATCAACACTATGATATAAGGATCTTCTTATAAGGTATAACGGATCGAATTTATGGAGTTCGATTTCTTCCTTTTTTTTTTTTTGTCTTCTCTCCAGGTTTCCGACTAATTGTAAGAAATATCTGCTTCAATCACGTGTATACGCTACAACGTACATTGGTCGTAAAAATACGTTCTTAGTAGGTACAAATCGTGGCTTGTGCAGATACATATATGTATATACACACGGTATAAGCATATTACAACAAGAGTGTTTAGAGGAGCGAGCAGGTAGCGCGCAGACTTCTTATCTCTCCTTATCCTTGCCGCATGCGCGCGACGTTGCTGATGTACGTTATTATGTAGGGACGATGCCATATACGTATAAATTGTAATCAATGAATTCGGCAACAGTGGAGGAAAGCCAACGAGAACGAAATGAACGTCGAACTACACAGTGAGAGCGATAAGCCTCGACAAACCCGCGGTTATAATATACATATAAGGCTGTACCTTATACGTGTATTTACACAACACAACCACCACGGATAGTTGGCTGGCAGGGCCGGCTGAAACTTTAACGATCCCCTTGCCCGGGATAAAAATCACGAGGAAATTCTCTCCTTTTCATTGAATAATAAAAACGTTAACATCGTTTTTATGCCTCATATACTGTGAAAACGAGTATGAGAACGACCTTGTAAACAGTTTCGCAGCTTATTATATGCATGTAAAGTATATATACATATATATGTCTGAAAAATATATTTATAGTATAATCTTAACGATTTTTTTTTCTCTTTCTTTCTTTTACATCGATTGAATATATGTATATGTATATTGTATAGCCTTTCGTTTTCAAACTACAATAAGAATCATATTATTATAGAGAATTCAATAGACAACTTAATTCAATGAACTGATAGTAACTGAAAATTGCGATATCACCGACAAGTGTTTTTGACATTTCTAATCTCTCACGGCCCTACTGCAATCAATCGTCATGTAAAAATACTGTAGTAGGTATATACGTATGCATACACATGCGTTGTTGTTCATACATCAGTATCGAAACTTGAATTTACTATCAGTAGAAAATAATGGTTAGTAATATAAATTCCTTTTTTATTTCTCAATTGATACGTACACGCGTACTTGATCGCATTCATTTATTGTTGCGAAATTTTGTTCTCGAATTATCCCCTTCCCCCTCTTCCCCCATTTGCCCGCAAGATGACATTGTAACTTTCCTGTAAGAAGCCTGGCCGTTATTTTCACAAGTCGAGACATGAACGTTGAAATTGAAACGTCGATTTTTAAATACTACAACATACACGTCAATTCAGTCGAAATATATTCGATTACACTTAAAATCGTCCACGTTCTCAAAAGTTTTGACAAGACATTGAACGAGACCAGAAAACAAATACTCGAATGGTTTTTTTTTTTTTTTTTTTTTTTTTTTTTTTTTTTTTTTTTTTTTTTTTTTTTTTTTTTTTTTTTTTTTTTTTTTTTTTTACAAAGTTACTCACACAAACACACAGGTGCAAAAATAACAGTACAGTCTACTGATCGAGCAATTTGGCGAAAAGTGGTTCAGTTTCCGTTACATCAGATAAGGTAAAAATTTGGCAAAAACACGTTTTGTTCCGGCAAATTCCAGTCGCGGAATTACTGCGCGGAATTACACCGGAGGACATATAAGGTGAAAGATAGGTGGAAGAAAAGTAAAACCAGAAAGAACGAAGAGTTAATGTTGAAGAAACGTACGAAAGGATTTAGGAGACCACCCCTAATGCAGATAGACTTTTGGTTGTGTAGGGCACACAAGTAAATACAGTGCTGTATAATAGGTGTATATTATATAAATAAGGGAACAAATACACATGTATATATATATATATATATATATATATGTATATATATATGTATATTCAGATTCCAGTTAGGATCGACCGACACCCAGTATAACCTCGTAACGGAGGGGAATTAGGGGCGCGTGGCGGGGATGGGGGAGGAGGGGGCTGATAGGGTGGGGTGTCGCCTCGTCCGGGAATGCTCGGTGCGTTCATATCGCGTAGACCACCTCGAAACTCGAATCGAGTAAAAGTGGGCAGATCATGAGACGGCATGCTGCACCAGCACCGGCAAGAGTGATAGAAAGCTAAAGAGCTGTTCCGTCGAGAGACAGAGAGAGAGAGAGAGAGAGGGAGGCCTGAAGCGGAGGTCGAGAGGGATTTCGCTTAACGAATCGGTAGTTCGCGCTCAAGAATGAAAGAAGGCCGTAGCGCGACGCGGGTCAAGAACGCTGCCGCCGCTGGGACGATGGGTGTGTGTGTAGGTAGGTAGGTAGGCAGGTAGGTAGGTAGGTAGGTAGGCAGGCAGGCAGACCGTAGGTATAATAATAAGTACGTCGTACATGTGGGGTGCGGGGGAGGGGGAGGGAAGGAGCGGGAGAGGGAGAGGGTGGCGGGTGGACGGGTGAATCGAGGGGAAGAGGGCGAGAGGTAACATGCGGCACAAGCCGAAGAGGAGCAAGAAGGCCGCGGTTCAACGCGAAAGCAGAAGAAGGAAAACAATGAAAATAAAACAATAAAAAAGGAATAATAAGAGAATAAGAAAGAAGGAAAGAAGGAAAGAAAGAAAGAAAGAAGAAAGAAGGAAAGAAAGAAAGAAGTATAGGAAAAGAAGGCATTCCGAATAATAAGCAGAGCTGCTGCTGCTGCTGCTGCTGCTGCTGATGTTGGTGGTGGTGGTGGTGCTCGCATGACGTGAAAAATAAATAAAAGGACGTGGCAACCGTGGTCGATGCTCGGTGATTCGTCGCGTCGCGCAAGCCACAACCGTGGATATAGGTATACTTAGCTACGCGGACGATACCAATATAGGTATAGTATATTATGCTTGGAAAGAGAAAGAGAGAGAGAGAGAGAGAGAGAGAGAGAGAGAGAGAGAGATTGGTGTTGTGCGCTGGTGTAGCGTATCATAGTACTGTAGTACCGTCGTGTAGTAGCCCCAAGTTATTGGTAGTGGTAGTCGAACTAGCAAGTAAGTGAGCTGCTCACACAACCTTGGTATATATACTACTACTGCTACTACTACCACCTACCTACCTACCTACCTACCAACGAACCAACCTACCTACCGTCAAGCCGCCGTACAGGCGGTAGCGTTCCGCACCACTCGGGTGCCGAAGTTGGGCTGAAACGAATGAGCGTAAGAAAGACGGGACGATGTCGAATATGCGCGCGCGACGCTGCGCGTCTTCGTCGTCGTTGTCGTCGTCGTCGTCGTCGTCGTCGTCGTCGTCGTCCTCTCGACGTGTTGTAAAGCTCTCCGTGAGGCAAAGAGAGAGAGAGCGAGAAAGAGTTGGTAAAATAGCGTGGATAAAGAGGGAAATAAATAGAGAGGGTTGAATGAAGAAGAGGGTGGTGGAAGAGGGACAAAGAAAAAGAAAGAAAGAAAAAAAAGACAGCAAGAGTGGAGAAAATCGCGTCGGCGTCCCTGTCTAGCCGCCCGGCGGCTAGCAGCGTCGGCAACGGTGAAGAAGAAGAGCGTCTCGCCGAGCGGCGGGTGACGGGGTAGAGTACGAAGGGCGCGGCGAGGGTGAACGAGGGGAGAACAAGGTGCGGGGGTTGGCGCTCCGCCACACCGGTCGACGGGGACAGGGCTTCGTCTCTCCGGTGGTTGTTGTCGCTGAAAGGACGAAATAGAGGGTGGGAGGTAGGTAGAGAGGGAGGGAGAGGAAGAGAGAGTAAGCGAGAGACACTCTCGAGACCGAGAAGAACGAACCCTTTCCTCAGTCGGGAGGCTCCACCCACACGACGGAGAGACTACCACGAGGGCTAGACGGACGGGGCTGCGAGCCCCCGAGAGTCGGTCCGACGTACGTCCGCGGCGTCGCCGCCCGGTTTCATCGGGGGAACGAGAGAGAAGTGGATGAGGAAAGGGGTGGGGAAGCGAGGGGAAGGTGCGGGCGCTGAGCGCGCGCACAACGGGCGCAATCTGGCAACAGTGGGATCGCTATAACCGATATTGTGGCCGTGGATTGAATGGAGGGGAACTAGAACTCGGGTCAAACTCCCCACCCCCGAGGACCGACGACCCCTCAAACCCTCCGCGTCGACGTCCCCCGCCGCTGCGCTGCTGGCTGGCAGCTTGCGTCGTCGCGTCGTCCGTCCCTCCCTCCCTCCCTCGCGCCGCTCGATCCTCTATCATTCTGTTTCTCGCTCGCTCTCTCTCTCTCGCCCGCCTCCTCCAGTCGCCGTGTGTACGTGCGAGAGCGGCTGAGGTTGTGCGTGAGTGGAGTGGAGTGGAGTGAAGTGTGGAACGGAGTGGAGCGTGCGTGCGAGAGAGCGTCAAGTTGGTATGTACATACATATATCCATGCATAGAACCCAGCCGTGGGCCGACGCTCCTGTCGCAACTCCCACCACAGCGCACAATCGCACCTATACCATTGCGCTAAGAGGAGCGCAGCTGCGTGTGAGAAGCAGCGACGACACGACGCGACGCGACGCCGACACAACGACGATGAGAGACTAGCCGAGTTGTGTGGGTTGGGAGAGGAGGTGTACTCCACACCACTACCAGAGGACCACCACCACACGGCCACTACCACCACCACCACGAGGACTACCACCACCACCACCAGCACCATCACCACCACCATCACCACACCACGAAACTACCAGACGCACAACGTAGTAGGCACCGGGCGCACACAGCGTCGTTGTTGGCTTCAACAACCTCTCACTAGACAGTATTACTTTCAACCGTTTAGCGTTCGGCCAATGCTACCCGGAGCGGAGGACGGTACCAGTACCTATTCGTAAACACAAGAGGCAAATGTCGTGGTCGTCGTCTTCTTCGCCGTTTTCGTCGTCCTCATCGTCGGTAATACGCGTGCTTCTCGGTTCGAACCATGACAAACTCGGCGACGAATGTCCCGAGTCAGCGATCCACCAGATATAAATAAATGAGTTTTACGTTCGTTACAGTTCTGACATTTCTGTGACATCTGGTGTATCTCGTGGTGCGGGTGAATCCTTGCACGTTATTCATCCTCTTATACTTCGTACCTCCTCCGTTTCCAACGTTCTTCGTCCTCTACGTCCTCGTCGTCCACGTCTCCCTCTTGTGTTCCTGTTATTATTATTATTATTATTATTATTATTACTATATTATTGTTGTTGTTGTTGTTGTCGTCATCCGTCATCGTCGTTGTCCAACCCTATACGCAACTCGTGGTGTTTCCCTCCCGCCCCCACCTCCACCTCCACCTAAAGTAAAATAAACTTGGAGACGAATCGACGAATCATTCGTCAAGAAGGCAGAGAAGAGAGGATCGTTCAAATCTTATATGATAAGGGAACTTTTCACAGTGCACGGATTACAGTTCCAGTTCTTTTGACATATTCATTCCGTTCGTTCGTCGTTCCTTCGTACGTTCGATTGGATGCATTTGTAGCACCTACAATCGGGTGTTACATTAGTGTGTATTCTAAACGTTGTTCGGATCGTTGATTTATATAGTATTACATACACTCGGCTGACAGGCGAGCATCCGATGTTGATAACAATGACAAGGTGATGCGTAAACGCAACGGCGGCAAGTGGAAAATCGATCGTTTTTACTATCGTGATGGATGATGACAATTGACACAATTGTATGAAAGTTATGTTGTGTGCTATGTGACAAGTGTTTGTTCTACCCAATTTGGATTATAACGATACTTGCGGCTCTACCGGTCGCCCTAAAAACTCGGTGTGGAGGATAATGTTCTACTTGCGGATCGCGATCGGCCATTAGGTAAGTTTTAACAAATTAAGATCGGTTCGTTACAACAACGACCACTAATAATAATAATAATAATAATAATAATAATAATAATATATCTATATCCCAGTCACGGTGATAAGTTTACCTACGAAAAAACTAAGTCTCTTCTTATATTATCAACAGACTTTATCCATAGGTGTGAAAATAAGTGAAAGAGAGGAGGAGGCGGCGTAAGAAGTGAACCAGACGGTGTAATACGCGCGTTTCCTTGAAACTTCCGTAACCTAAAAACGGGAAGGGAATCGCGGTCGCGCCAAACTGCCATATTGAAACAAAACATTATCTGCACCGACTCCTTGGCCTGTTATAAGTAATGTACGTATACATATATACACATATGTATAGTAAAAGATTATACTCGTGTGTGTGTGTAACCAACCAGGGTTAGGTTGATAGTAAATGTCCGATACAATATTACAAGTCCGTGAGATTAAGCCTTTATCGATTCAATTGGATAATATACGAACGAGAGCGTACGCTTCAGTCACAGCGTTCGTGACTTTAATCGATTCGTCTCTCAGGTATGTGCGAATTCGGACAAGTGAGTGAAGATTTTGAATGGAATTCGTCGACGTCAGCTGAGCGACAAACCGCGTCCTCGCCTCGCGAATAATTCAATTTCATTTGTTTAATCACGTCGCGTTTTACAAAAAAACACGGTATGTGCTATAATCCTATAATAACGCGAATTTGCACGAGGTATACATCGTCAGAGACGATTTCTTCGTCTCCTTCTCCATCATCATCTTTTTCTTCTTCTTGTCCATCTTCGAGAAGGAGAGAGAGGTAGGGAGGGAGAGAAAGAGCGAGAGAATCAGAGAACGCAAATATTCCTCTCGGGCAAGTTATTTCGGAGCTAAATATATTTCGTCACGATCTCAGGCTCGATCCTTTTACGTTTAAATAAAGCGGGGGGGAGGGGGAAAAATAAAGTATATACCCGAATTTAATTTTAAACTCGAACAACAAACAGCGTGTAAATATAAAAAAGTTTGCTGAGCAAACTTTTTAACCCGCATCGCTGATATTCTCCTACTCGGTTACTCATTCTCGACGAACGATAGAAATCAACTTCCTTTAAGGTTACATATCGATACTAGGGCACGCCGATCCGAGGTACAACAGTTTTCTAGTTCTAGTTGTGAGCAGCAGCAGCAGCAGTAACGGCAGCAAAAGTCTCACAGTGAGTCCGATACCTATAGTCGGAATTATACCTATAAGTAGATATGCACCTTAGAATGGGCGATTGCCTGTCGAGCGAACGTCAAGCTTTCACTTAGCACTCTAAAAAGATAGATAGCCACTACTGTTACGATGGCTTTTATTACAAGGCGCACCAGCGCATATCGTATCGTCTGGACGTGTATGCAGGTATAATACCCGATACGTTACTTCACTCTGCCTAAAATTATTATTCCACATTATCAATGTATTATTATTCTTCTTCTTTTCACGTCAACTTTATTGAAGCAATTTCCAGTCGCCGGTATATTAACTGTCGGTTGGCTAGCTGGCTAGTTTCATAGGAATCGTAGGTATGGTTGCCTAGGGTAGGTAGGTAGGTAGTTATGGGCAGTCAGGCTAGGTAGACTCGGTTATACAGACAAGGATTAGGGTAACGCTGGGTAGCCGAGTCAGTCAGGCAAGCAGGCAAGCAGGCAAGCAGGCAAGCAGGCAAGCAGCGTAGGATAGGATACACATGCCTCGGATCAGAGAGTGTGTTTCTTAAACGTTTGTAATCTTAATATAAGCTGCTGGGTGGCGCAATATCAGAAATAGGTTTGTTAAAATAAGCTTGTGTAACGGACTGGCTCTGCTCGCTAGACCGCAGCTAGAAGAGAGCCCAGAGAAGGAATGAACGCTGCCGCGATCTCTCGTATGCCACAGTACACCACAATATCACCACCACCCACTTTTCCAATATCCAAAATATCATCGTAAAACCGACCACCCTGCAGCCAGTCCTTCGTCCTTTCCTCGGGGACTTTTGGGCCTCTGGGATTTGCCTGGCTAAGAAAGAATTCCAGGCACTCTCTCTCTCTCTCTCTCTCTCTCTCTCTTTCTTTCTCCATGGGTTGAGACCGACCGACCCTTGTCAATCTTTTTTCCCCGTTATATTTAACGACATAAATTTTACCCGGCTGCAGGTCGGACGTCGCCAACTTTGTACTCGCAAATATCCCCTTGTATAGATGGTTTTACAATACGTCCATAAACCGTTCGTATCTCTGTCCTGTATTCAGGGGAGTATCTCCTCCCAGTATAGCATAGTATAAAAGTAAAAAGGAACTTTGGACTCTATATTCGTTATAGACCGACGAAAAATTCCCCTACAATTCTTATACTCTCTAAAATGGCATAATAAATATATATACGGAAAATCGAAACTGTATCGTCGGGCACGTAACATTATAAACAGATCAAAACCGTCATGCACTCTTGAATTATATCAAATGACTCAGAAATTGCGTAATTAAAGCGGCTGACGCTGCACCGATGCGAATAAAATCGAATCCAAAGTTATGAAACTGTTTTGCAGCAGCGGGACGAGCGACAATCATACGCGTATTAACGTGCATACGCGCACGCAGGCACGCAGGCACGAGCGAATGGACAAATGCATGGATGGACTAATAGTCCCTAAGTAAATACACCGTGTATATATTATCGCATATATATACACACACACACACACACACACACACACACACAACCACACATGATGTACGAAGAAACGTCGCATGGACTGACAAAGTTAAATGTGTGTGCCTTATAACGTACACACACACACACACGGACACGGACACAACCAAACGCTGACAATGGTACGACCTTCTTATATTATTCTCGTACTTTGCTCAAGGTGAAGCGCAATTAAATTTTCATAATTAATTGTTACACAATAGTATAAGAGCTAGAGGCGCGCAAGAGTTACTGACTATACCCAAGATGGCACATACTTATCAGTAATCCAAACTGTAATAATGCTGTGCGAGCGTCGAGTCGAGTCTAGTCGAGTCGAGTACTTATAACATAGTTTGCACACAGCATCATATACATATACATATATATATATATATATATATGAATGTAAGGTATAAGGTAGGCAGGTATAGAAAACCCGTCCCCGTTTATTGCGATCGCTGGTCGACTTGGCAACGTTGCACTCGGTGATCCTTCTCAAAAACCAAACTAACCGTCGTATGACAGATGTCATTTCTTGCCATGAGTAGGTATACGGACACGCCACCGCTGCATGCATACACACACACACACACACGCACAAATACTATATATATATATATATATATATATATAAATATAAATATATGTAGCAAAGTCTGACCGCTCGGCTTTGTGAGAAACACCTGACCCAAGTGTTAGACGGTGAAAAATACCGAATTCTACCGGTCAAGAGATGCAGACACGAGACATCCTTATATTTCCGATTTACATTGCAGAGCATTGTATTGTTTGTTTGTAGAGGAGAGTGAAATCTTGGCAACATCGGCAATTATGTACCAAGGTGACAGATTTCTGCAGCCCATTTATCGAGACTTGTTCAGGAAGAATAACAATCTGGAGAATCGTTTTATAATATAAAGCTGGAAAGCACGATCAGTCGGTGATATTTGATGCGAAGTATGTTATGTACCTATATAAGAGACTCGAGCGAGCAAAGAGACTTACGCAGGCAAAACGAGACTCGGTGTTTGTAATCATCATTCCATAAATGGAAATCTAAGGCAGGTATCCATCCATCCCCCCGTCAATCTTTGCGTCATGATTTCGCGTCGTTGCAATAAGGCGTGTGTATACATGTATATGTGTGTATATATACGTGGTGTACACACCTATATGTATACAGACTGCTCAACGCTCGCTTGAACGTTTCGTAATTTTGCTGGTCGCAGCACCGTTGCACAATTCGCAAGTGGCGTTATAGGTGGTACATGCTCCTTACAGCGCGAATGAGAAGTTGAAGAATAAGAAGGAGCAGAGGGGCGGGAGGAGGACCAAGGCGAGGCGACGCGACGCGACGCGACGTAACGCAACGTTCGAAATTCACATCGTGAACGAAAAATATCATCATCACTGTATTATTAAAGAGATAAATTCACACGCGGATCGCGAGCCTGTCCGTCAATTGGAGGAAAGAACATTGAGAGGAAGAAAATTAACAAGAGGGTTAAAAGCAGAAAATACTAGGGCAAACGAAGCTTGTGCTGGACTCTTGTGACCGTAATCCATGGAAATGTAGAACAACTTGGTCTCGTGTATTCGCCAATATGTTAGACTCAGAGACTCGCAAACGTCGCATGCGTGACATAGGTAAATCCGGAAATAATAATTATACGAGTTTGCAGATTGATGTCGTCTATTAGTAGACTGTGACCCTTGTATAATGGAAATATCACGTGATCAGGTTTGTTGTATAATCTGTTTACTATTCCATTATATATTGGTTTAAAAATATGACGGCAATGCAGGTTTTATTGCTGCAGCAGCAACAGCAATCAGAATAGTGTAGCGCTTCTAGTGGAGGAAAGTAACCGAGGTGGTGGGCTAGCCCTTTGACAGCAGCGAATAATCACGTGTCGTGAAACAGCATGATTATCTCTCATTGTCTAGCCGATACACTGAAAACACACGGCGTTTCTTGTTCCAGCGTAAAAAATATTTTCCAAAATTTCACTCTCTAGCATAAAACAATAGCTGCAGACAAACCGGCAAAGATTTCTTCCAAATTAACTCCTGCACGAGCGGCATACAAGGCTAGGATCATCGCATGAATCCGATAAAGAGAAGCGTAATAAAAATCATGAAAGAATAAGAGTAGTAGTGATTATATTAAAAAATGTTCAAGTATAATGACTTGGATACGCATGATGCGTGGAGACTCGCTCGAGCATGCGTATAATAATGCATATATGTGCATAATGTGAAGGTATATACTTATATATATATAATACGCACGGCATACGCACCGACACGTAGGTATATGTATAATATGTCTATTATATAGCAACGTCGATTGGTCATGGAGGCGAGCGTAAGAACGATTCAATTTATTTTCTTTGCATTTTGTTTTCCGTCTCCTTATTCCACTTATTTTTCTTCCCTCCGCAGTTGTAATGAAAGGCGTAACGGTATTATGACTTTATTGTTGTATGCATATTTCGTGTGTATGTGTAGCACAGCGCGTACGCAAGCAAATATATCGTCCATCCATCCATCCATCCATCCATCCATCCATCCCCACGTGCAGAGATCCACATACTACACGTGCGTGAATCGGTATAACCAATACCACACGTCTTTGCCCCCGTCGCCTTTGTTCCGCTCGCATCATCGACAATGATTTTTAAACGCAAGCTGTGTAAGAGGGTCTTTGTTACGAGCCCCGTTTCGTAGGCACTAGTTGACGAAATATTGACATACGAGAATAGAAATCCGAGAGGGGATAGAATAATGGGAGGGAGGGGGAGCGACCGGGAGGGAGAGAAAGAGGGATGCGAAATGGGGGAGAAATCCAACCGGGGTGAGAAAGAGGTTGGGTTAGTGTATCGGCAATGTGTAGTGGTGATACTATTCGAGGCGGCAACAGCAGCAGCAGTAGTAGTAGTAGTTGTATTTAGGGTGGTGGTGGTAAAACCATGAGAATTGAGCCGAGTTCGAATTTGCCGAAGGGTGAGGCCGTAGCTGGGTGGCGGAAGCCGGGGATGATGACGTCATCTGGGAATATTCTCTCCGCCATCGCGGTATCGAATTATTGTTTCGTGAAATCGATCGAAGCTTATATAATTGGTCTGCAGAGGCTAGGTACTATAGAGTTTTCTATTATGTATACACGAACATTGATTGTGTCCTTCTTATCGAATATACAGACAAAAGTATTAATGATTCGTTGATGGGAAGGGACTTGAGCGTCGATACATAATCTCGAATAAACTCCAAATTCCACTTCAAAGCACCATTAACAGTCACTCTTTGTGTCCAATGGGATATTGCATCGTCGAATATTCGAGAACTCTTAGGATCTGGGAGCCTTGCATTTATCCCCCTTCCCCTCCTGCTCCTCCTAACAAAAAAAAGGGGGAAAAAAAACTTGCCCGCAGTGTTCAACGTTCTCTCTGCAAAAGTCTCTCCAAAGTATAGCAACAATGCTTTTCAGCAGTTTTGAACTGCAACAGCCTATTATCCAATGGGCATTTGTGTGTGTACAATGATGTTTGTGGGAAAAGGGCTTTCGGAGCAGGGGGAGAGAGAGAGAGGGACCCTGCATGCATCGGTGAAAAAGCAGAAAACAAAAAAAAAAAAAAAAAAAGAAAAGGAAAAAGAACGAAACGAAAGATTCTCTCACTCTCCAGGAGCTCTTTCCTTACTTCCTTCCTTTCTTCCCTCTCGATTCCACAGACGATGGATATAGCATAGTGCCATACCGTGCCGTTGCTGCATCAGGGATTCTCTGAAGCAACGGCAGCACCAAATAGCATATTACGCGATGTAGTATGGAAACGATGGTGTAGTAGTAGTAGTCGTCGGTCGGGTATAGCAGTACTCCTAATAGCAGTAGTAGCCCCATAGTTGTTGTGTAGTAGTGGTGGTGGTGGTGGTGGTGGTGGTGGTGGTGGTGGACGGGATCGCGTCGTGTGGCGTGGTCGTGGTAGAGGAGAGAAGTACGGTCGGTTGGTCGCTCTGTGTGAATAGGGAACACGTGCATTTCCCACAGAAAAGCGGCAGCGAATAGCTAGCGCAGGGGCTTCGCAAGCGGGAAAGAAGGAAGGCAGGAAGGCAGGCAGGCAGGCAGGCAGGCAGCGTGCAGGGCAGCCAGCTGGGCTGCCGGTAGTTTTGTTGCAAAGGGGATGCCCCGAAGTCGTTGGAACCTGGTCGAGGGTTGCTTGCGTCTGGTTTGGCCTCCGATACTTCGTCGAGCGACGTTCAAAATCATTTCTGACAAGTTCAAAGGACTTCCGGTCCCGATGTTTCCTTCTTTTTCTTTCGCTCTTTCTCTTTTTTTCCCTTTTTCTTTTCGTATGTACTCTGCGCGCGGTTTCGTAGCTGAAGAAAAGAAGGAACAAAAAATTTGTCCCATTCTTCGTTATTTTCGCGAATCCGACTGATTTTCGCTTCTAACCTTAGATAATGCTGTGAATCTACTATATATGTATATAGGATGATCAGTGCACGCACGTGTATTGCGCTTGAGGCGTGACGCACCAAGTGTCAATCGCGATTTCATCGTTAAACGTTATCTTTACGATCGCCCGTGACTTCGCATCTTCTTAACGGACACCTTATTCGAGGTGCACCGAGCCTTGAACTATTGAACGTACTGAAAAGTACCAGACTCGCGAGACCGACTGGAAATATTTTCCGTGTTATTTATTTATTTATTTTTTTTTTCTGTCGCATACGACTCTCCGCGGTACAAAGTTCTGTCGGATTGTATTATGCGTTACGTGATGTACTCGTATTATTGAAGCGCACTTATTTACACAAAACCTTCGTGAACGCGTTGAATTAGTTATTCTATCACGTAGCGCAGTGTGTATAGAACCTTGGCTCGAGGCAATGATTTCATAACTTTATTCTTCCGGTTTCGTTGACGAAGTGCTACACTATTATTATCCTGTGCAATTCAATACGGAAACTATGGCCGCAAATCACGATGACGATTCAGTGTCGTCAAGGTTTTCGGAGGATATTATCAATTGTTAAACAGTTGAATAAAATTGTCCGATGATTATTGAATTCAACCTTCGCTGAAAAATACAAAATAAAACCTTTTCGTTTCAAACCGATGATACAATTATTTTTTTATTATGCATACTTGTAACGTACGAAAAGAAATAAAATTAAATTGTAGTTTATCTAGTTTTTACGTCTAACTAGTCTGCCAGTATAATGAGTATTACTTCACGAGCACTGTACAGACTATACCAATTGTGTATACACCTCGTTAATTGTTTCTTTAGAATTACAAATCCTTCAATTAATTAACTTCATTTTCTCTTCAACGCGATCGATCTTCAGCGCGTGCAGTATCGGATTGTATAATATTTTTGTAGACAGTGTTACGTACCTACGCGATCTACTAGATATTTAAAAGCAACGTCAAATGACACAAATGCTTATCAACCTCGGAGCGCAACTATAATATAACCGGTAGTTGACGATAACGATGAAAGTCGAAGACTTGTGGCTACTATAACTGTGGACTTTAAAACTCAATTGATTTCATTAAGGATATTAACCAATGTTTCCTCGTATGACTCGGAATCCCAGTCGCTGGATTCTTTTTCTATTTTTATGTTCCTTCCCCTCGCGTTAGAAATGTGTGTTGAACACACTCATCATGCGTCAGAAGCAAAGATAGGAAACCAAGGATGTGTGAATGAAGTGACGAAAATATATGTAGGATGGACATTGAACCTTTCAACTAGTATCACTTCGATATCAATTTTTAATAGAGCGATTAACGACCATTTCTATTAACTTAATACGACGGTTTTGAAATTTTATCGATACTTGTCTCTAAAGATTAACTACACGCTAGATTCACCCGTAGTAGGCACATTGATCTAAACGTTACCGCGCGAATAATCAATACTCACAATACGCTAAGGGAAACATCCTCGAGCTAAACGCTCGAACGATTCATTCGCAATTTAAAACAGTCCAAGTCCGAGCTACAAGCTAGGCTGATTCTCCGATTCAACCGGAAGTCACGTACGACGATAGAGTTCTCATAATTACGCGTCTATTCGTTCATCATTTACTAGATTGAAGTTAGTAATATTATCGTAACGAAACATTGGGGAAAAATTTTCATTACGGTTTACTGAATTTCAAATACGTCATCACGAATCGTTGTGGTAACGTTATACTAACTTAAACACGATCATCATTTGCTATACTTGAGTACTTGATTAAGGATTTATTACTATAATAGAGGTATCTATATACATATATATATATAATTTATTTCCAAGTATATAACGCAGGTTTAACATTACCGATAAATCAGCCAAGGGTATTTGCACAACTATAATCTCGTTTTGTTTTTATGTTGATTTTAGGGCGGCCCACGTTGAGGGGAACTTGGTCTCATTTTACACGGTATTCTCTTAACGTTAAAAACGGCGGCGATCGGGGTGGGAGTGCAGCCCGTGTTATCATCCGGCTATCATAACACGGCGCCATCCCACAACGGGGGTGGTGGTTCGACGCTAAGCGCCGCGGCGATGGTGGCAGCGGCTACCGCCACGGCCACCGCCACTGCCAGCGTGGTGGCCATGCAGGACCGCCAAGACATCCCCGCACAGTACAACCAGGTATGATTCGAATTATGCGGCAAAAGTCATTCCAAGTATACATATAGGTAGTGTGACAAGCAAAAGCCTGACACAATTTTGTTGTATGAATTTTAATAACGTCAATCCTGTACCACAGATGCAGAGCCAACATGGAATGGCTCACCAGGCGTACAATACGGGGTACGCGCAGAGAGGAGCGATGGCTGGACTCGGACCGGTCGGTATGAATAACTTCAACAGCATGGGTTCCATGGGACCAATGCATACGATGAATTCTATGAATTCGATGAACGCGATGAGTGGTATGAACACGATGAACCCGATGACTATGGGGGGCATGAACGGGATGAACGGTATGAACGGAATAAGCCCCATGAACTCGATAGCGAACATGGGTAACATGGGAATGAACAACATGATGGGACCCAACAATATGCAGATGAACAAGATGAACATGCAGGTGAGTTCGTGTTTCATGTAAAGAGGATTGTGATGACGAATACGATGGATGTGTGCATGGTTGTTGAACGATGCAAAATACACTCTATAATAACATATTTTATGATACTCGACAGGCGCAGACTCAACAAGGTTACCCGAGGAGGTTAGCGCCGTATCCAAATCCGGCAATGCACATGGCGCAAAAGAGGCAGCAAAATCCATACCCAGGACCGAATCCCGGCGCAATGCAGCCGGGCTTCAACGGGATGCCCAATAATCAGTATGCGAACGCGTACGCCGGTAGTCGGCCAAATTTTCAATCTCAGTATCAACCGATGCAGGGAATGAATCCCGGCAACGCTGGCTTCGGACCGAATTCCATGATGCGAGGCACCACCATGAGACAAGCTACCCCGTCTTACAACCCGGCGGCGCAAGCCAATCAGTATTACGCGAATAGCGGAGTCCCGACCAACATGGGGCCCACCTCGGTGAACAGCCAATTTGTCGGCCACCAGCAGACACCTGGTTATGGTGGTACGTCGCCGTACGCGGCTACCAGCCAGTATCAACAGGATGTTGCGACAATGAGGACGAGCGGTGCCGGAAACATGAGCTACCAGCATAGTCCTATACCTGGGAACCCGACTCCTCCTTTAACTCCTGCTACCAGTATGACACCTTATATCAGCCCCAATCCAGATATAAAGCCGAATTTTAACGAGATCAAATCACCGGTTAATATTCAGAGTAAGTATCACGCGTCTACGGGAATATTAATTCTTTGGGGATGAAGAGAGCTCGCCACTCGGAAGCGAAGTGTTGAGTTGTTCTATTCATACCGGGTTTTGGGGATTGTATAGATTTTTTTTCAAGTACTGTAACCAGTACCAACTAACCTTTGAATTTTCTTTTTGTTTTTACAGAGGACGACGAGCTGAGATTAACATTCCCTGTGAGGGATGGTATCATACTTCCACCCTTCCGGCTAGAACATAATTTGGCTGTCAGTAACCACGTATTCCAATTGAAAACCACCGTTCATCAGACGCTGATGTGGCGATCCGATCTTGAGCTACAATTAAAATGCTTTCACCACGAAGATAGGCAGATGAATACTAATTGGCCGGCAAGCGTTCAAGTATCTGTCAATGCAACGCCGCTGGTTATTGATAGAGGGGAAAACAAAACGTCCCACAAACCACTTTACCTTAAAGATGTCTGTCAGCCTGGGCGGAACACCATACAGATCACAGTTTCTGCATGTTGTTGTGTGAGTAAATATAATAAAAAATACTATTGCGGATCTTGGGACTGTGGGTCACCACAATGGACAAGTACTACCTTAATTGCCTTAAAAAATCCTGGAAATTAAAACCACTTCTTTGTTTTTTTTTTATCCATAGTCGCATCTCTTCGTCCTACAATTAGTTCATCGGCCAAGCGTACGAAGCGTTCTACAAGGGCTATTACGCAAGAGGTTACTACCTGCGGAACATTGCATAGCTAAGATAAAGCGAAACTTCAACAATACTATGTCGAATAACGGTATGCAATCTGAGAGAGATCGAGACGTTGTGGAGCAAACAGCACTGAAGGTAAGATACTGATGAAATCACATCGGTTCTAATCGTAATACGAAAATTATGTGTACGATGAAGAAAGAAATGGTTCAATATTTTTTTTTTTTTTTTCTTCTTTCTAGGTATCATTGAAATGTCCTATTACTTTCAAACGGATTACGCTACCTGCACGGGGCCATGATTGTAAACATATACAATGCTTCGATTTGGAATCCTATCTACAACTAAACTGCGAAAGAGGGTCGTGGCGATGTCCTGTCTGCAAGTGAGTTCCGTTTAAAATATCACGATTGTCGTGGCTTTCTTGCCAATGTGTAGATATCGATATGACAAAGTTTTGTATTCTCAGCATGATTTAAAATGATGTATTTTTCACTTGTAGCAAACCTGCACAACTCGAAGGATTGGAAGTAGATCAGTACATGTGGGGTATTTTAAATACTACTCTAAATACGTCGGAGGTAGAAGAGGTAACGATAGACTCGGCAGCGAGCTGGAAACCTGCTAAGAGTTTAACAGGTATAAAATCTGAGGAGGACAACGACTGTAAGAGAATGAGCAAAGCCATGTCGCCCGGTAGTATGAATATGCCAACAATGAACAACTGGGACATGAATCAGGCAATGAGTCCCTACATCCCACCTGACATGAACAGCATCGCTAGTGGATCTATGATGAATAATACTCCCCCTGCGTATGCCAACAATAATATAAATCATAGGAATTCATCCGGAGGATCTTACGACATGAATTCAGGAACGAATAGCAGTAGTAATAACGATTACTCCAGTGGCGCAGGTCCTCTGTCACATCTGAGCGACTCCGTCAATTCTCTTGACCCTCTGAACGCAATGGAGAAATCTCTCAACGATCAGGTAAGAGAATAAAATTCTTATAAAAAATTTTTGCAATGCTCTCAAAAATTTTCTTGGTATGCTCGAAAGAGATCAACGATAATTTAATACCGTAGCACCCTAAACAATTTTTAACTTTGTAATTGACTTTGTCTGATGGTTAATTGATTCGTTGCAGATGCCACACACACCTCACACGCCACATACACCCCACACACCTCATACGCCTGGCGGTGGAAACAGCGGACCACCAAGCGTACCTCCATCGTCTCAAGAATCGACTGGAAACCACAATACTTCCGGAAATACAAGTACAAACATCAATAACGACTCGGCAGACATACCTTCGGACCTCAACTTCGACCCTGCAGCTGTTATAGACGGAGAGGGAACCGGGCAAGAGGCATTGAATGTGAGTAGAACAAAAATTGATGTGAAAATAATTGTAAGGCAACGAGGGAACAAAGACAAGACCTTTGTACCTGTTTTTTCTGCTTGCTGGTCTGTGGAAAAAAGAGAAAAGCGACGCGCCACAAACTGTAAACGACTTTTTATAAATTCGTCATTATCCTTTCAGCTATTGCCTGATAACGTCGTAGACCCAATGGAATTACTCTCATACTTGGATCCGCCTGATCTTAATACACCACCGAGTAGCGGAGCAAGCAGTGGAAATCCTTCGTCTAGCGACGACATACTTGCACTGTTCGAATAAGACGCCAGTGTAATGAATTAATCACACATTACGAGAGGGAATAATCAAATTAAAGCCCAAAAATTTTGGGGAAAGTGACCACCGAGTCCGTATCTTACTGCAGTACATTCTTACTGTACGTGGCAAGAATTTATGTAGTGAGAATACAAATAAATGGGGTCACTGTGGGTGCTTTCACCTAAACAATGGTACAAACAATCTTAGCTCTAATTGTAATATTCCTATTGATGAAGTTAGGGCATATTAGACGTAGGATATTGGACCTCTATCGATGGTACCACGCAACATTAGCGCTCGTGTCTCCGAAGAGCACGGTACATGGATTAGAATTGGCGTATTAATCAAGTTTCTTCGTGCTGCAAGAAAAACGAGTGTACAATATTCTTTCATGTGCGAAAGATTGCAAATACGTGCAAAGTAATCCCTGTGCTATGTTCTTCAAACGAAACGGTCTACTCGCGATCAAGGCTATGACGGACCTATATCAGAACTTAAGGATATAAAAATGAAACAAAAAACAAGAAAAAAAAAACACTACTGTACAGTATCTTTTGTATATAGGTTTCAATTCAAATTAAATAAGATAAAAGATATTCATCTGTTGTAAAACCACCTTGCTTATTGATGGATATAGCGCATATAGTGTTCCTTTCCTTTAGATGATAATAGTAACATGTGGAGACAAGTAATCTAGGGGCTGACGGGCTATACACTGTCAACTCTTTCAAGTACCAGTAAAACAAATTATCACGATGTATCTTTAGAGCTGAAATGTTGGAAGTCGATTAACATATAATAATTCTGATTATCGGTTAGAAACATGTTTTGAAAAACTTGTAGTTACTATCTGATCCAAAGACAAATCCTAATAATGAACGCACATTTTCAGGGTGTCAAGCATCAATGACATATCAAATTTCCTGACATTTTCCAGTTTTCTGGGTGCAAGTAGACATTTTCCGGGACTTATTTTAACCTAACTTTAATAACAAATTTACTTTTTTCATGCAAATTAGTTGAAAATTAGACATTACATGTCTCCATCGCAGGTTGAAATAGTCCAATTTTTCTTGCAATTTAATTTTGCTTACACTCGATTACCAAATGTATCGATAAACACTCCAATTTTAACATACTAACGGAAGATTAGGATTAGCCATTGTTTAGAAACATCGATCTGAGAGTATGAACTGTTTTTCGTACTTTTTTATATTTTTCATAAATTTTACATGATGCTTAATATCGATTCATCAATTCTTCAAATTCCTCCAAATACCATATATTTTGTCCCTTATACCCTTGTCACACTGACTCCCTCAATTTTATCACGTAACGTAATTTTCTACATTTCAAAAAATCGTACACCAGTGAGGAAGAAAATGCAAAAATTGGGGGACACATACCTGTTCCCTGACAATTCCTGGTTTCCAAATTTCTTTGACAGCTAAATACCCTGAATTTTTTATAATCAATAACGAACCTAATTTATTCTCTTTCCAGAATAGTCTGTTGCGCTTGTGTAACTAGTTCGTGAAGTAATTGAAATTTCAATGAGAATGTTCGAAAATACCTTTCGGGTATAATTTATCTTTCTGATCCCAATCAGGCTTGAAAAATTTGCGATAAATTGAGGCAGTTGCTCAAGCAAATAAACGACCAGTATTACTGTTTTCTACTCAATGTCTTTTTCGCTCGATAAACCGAGGTAATCTGATTTTATCGTCACCCTCGAGCTATCAACTAAAATCTCCAAAGATACATCGAGAATAAGAGATTATATTTGGGTATGGCGATCTTATTTTCACAAGCTTGCATCACCGAAAAAAAAATACTGTAATGTCTTGAAACGACTCTTACATGTATTATATCTTCTAATTGTTGGCATTTTTTCAGTACAGAGATTATACAGTTTAAACTATACAAACGATTTTGAGTTAGATGAATATGATGGTTACAGAAAAAATGAATATAATTAGTTGGGTTTGATCAGCTTGTGAAAATAAAGGCTTTGAAAGTTGTAACTACTATTCGCACAAACATTAACGAGAAATCGATTTGAATTTGAAAGTGGAAAATTGGTCACGTCCCAAAGCTATGCCTAAATATAAAATATTGTCAGAGTGGCTCGCAATCCCCTGCTTGCATAGTAATTATTATATTTATATTTTTTTGTGATTAAAGAGAGGAGATATACTTAAAGTGATTCATGTAGATTATACAAATTTTATATATAAAAAAAAAAAAAAATAATAAGAAATGTATTTATATTATTACGCGTGACATGGACGCCCCGATAAAGAATTAGATGCGGTCAAGTTTCTATTCATATAATAATAACTATACATATATATAATAATAACATTATGGAGGTTAGTTTTTAATATTACTTATATTAAGTGCGACTATTGTATATTATTTGTATATATGACAAATAGATTAATAATATAAGCAAAGTGGCAGATACTTATTGGCCAGTTATAACAGTAAAAAAATGGTTATCTTAATTATTTCTCAGAACCAAAACATACGAGAAACAACGTATGGTATTACCTACCTACTACATACCCCTAGAAATGAAATGAAATGAAAAAGAGAAAACGAGTAAAAGTAAATGAAAATGAAAATGAAAAAAACTAATGTGTACAAGACTACAGATTTTAATAATTGTACAGTTTTAAAAACTGTACACCCCTATTATTACTGATAGTAATAACGGTACTATTACCTACCCAATAAAGATCTATCTACCTTAATTAAAGAAAACAGTTTATTCAAACCGTATTAATTAGCTCTACATTAGCTGAATATATTATTGCCAACTTCAGTAGATTGTCTAAATTTTGTGGCCAGTATACCATAGCAAAGAGTTAACTAATACCTCCCAAGTTACTCTATTCAATAAAATACAAAATTTCAGCTAGTTGATCATACAATAAGCTGCTCGGCCTTCTTGTTAGCTGGAGTAATGATCACCCAATGAAAGCTTCCCATAACAATTATCCATGCGTAATTATATATTATACGAATAGAAACACGCGTTATGTAATGCGAATTAATTACCGATCAGTTTTATAGATAAAACTGCGTTAAGCAGTAGAATTTGAAACAACTATTAATACTGATTCTTAGTATTCTGGCCGTTTCAATTTGTTCATGCAGTTTTTGTTTTTCTATCTTTGGTAAAAAAAGAAAAAAAAAATTTTATATCAATGTTACTCCAGATTTCGATGATGGGTCAATGCAGCGTTGTCTATAATTATATAGATGAATGGCCTATGATTTGATCCTGTTGTGTATTAGGTGATAATTGACACTTTGAGACGACAGAATATGGAGTGAAATGACACATGCATCCTTAGGAAGCTACTGCATCGACACCATAATTAATAATAATAATATATTTATTATTACAATTGTCTTCGAAACATCTCGCAATCTTCTCCTCCTAACTGATTAACAAAAGTGAATCTCGGAGAAACAATAATATAATATATTACACAATATGTTATATTACTGGTCGAGCATGTTCGAGTGATGATATAAACTTTTAATACACGGAGATCAGTTCATTACAATATAAATATATATATAAAAAATATATACGTATATTTATGGTAGACATGCAATGTTTCCTCCTGATAACGATTAGAAACGCATTAAATAAAAAAACATCTCACACATATAAATTTGCCTACGTTTTTCATATATTTACCTCATTTCGCAAGCACTTGGCAAACCGCAACATTCTGTTGCATGCAATAATTAACGCCACAGCACGTGTCGATCATCGCGATATGATTACTACGAAAATCAAGTATACCTGTGCAAAAACTTGACTCACCCTCGTCTCTCGTGCTTCTTGTCCATTCCGCCACAACGTCATCGGCTTAAATTCACTTTTAAACGTACATCGACGTGTGCAACGTACACTTTGCACCAAACTCCGGCAACGGCTAATATACGGATAATCGGTTATCGTCGAATAAACTCAGGTACCGAACATTCCAGATTCCAACGAACATTTCAAACGAACGCGACAAAAGACAATCGTAGCCACGACAAAACGCGATCGCAGCCTCGACGCCGCGGCGTATTAAAATATTATAAGGCGTAGTAAATCTGACCCGGTTATTTTCATCAAGACACAACTACCCTAGTCGTGTTCTATTCACAAAAAATATGAAAACTTATTCTCACAAATCAACACGATCTTATCCATCACTTAAAACATCGTCCCATTCAATTCTGCACGCTGAATTTTACTAACGAATAATCAGTAACACATACCTGCCGGTCGATCTACCCAAATCCGAACGTCCCGTTCCGATCACCGATTGTTTTCAATCTTTGCATACTTCACATCGTCGCGTAGTCTGTAACATGACAAATCAGACGAATCAAAAACACGATCGGACATGACCAGTTAGTTTCACCTCAGTCTGTTGACGAAAATGTATGCTGACAAACTTTATAAAAATTATGAAAAGTATTTAGTAAACTATCTACGTACGAAACTACTCTCGAGACGTCCTGTGTCTGATTGCCTCTTGTTTTTATCGTACTGCAGAAGAATAACGCGCGACTGTTTGTGCATGAATAAATGAATAATTCTGAAGTCACATTTTTACTGTCAAATATATCAGTGATTATAACCAAACCATTATTTCGATTCTTTTTTCATAGCCGAACCAACGAATGGATTTCCCGCCGATTAAAATTATACGGCCAGATGCGTGCAGCACGGGTGCAGCAACACTGGGCAATATTGTCGGTTACATTTTAGCTCATAATGAGAAATAACTCCTAAAAATATAGTTTGGATATCGAAATTCCATTTCAACTTTGTACTTTCAGTTATTTACATTTAATTTCGAATAAAAATGGCAAGTCGCTATACCTACGTATGCAATGCGTGCGTGACAATTTCATATATGTTTTACACCTTCTTGATTTACTTGCCGATTATGGCACATACCCTGCCGTCTAGTGGTGTAAAAAAACAACTTTGTTTCGCCCTAACCATAAACAATAAACGTAGTGCGCTTTGAACGCCATCCCTTCAGAATTTAGAGAAACTAAATCAGTAAATCAGCTGGTTGTGAACAACATAGAAATAACCCAAGTGGTTGTAATTGGTCTGTTTTGATTATTACATTTCTAAACAAGTTTTAGAAATATTCTAATGTTTTAAAAACTTATACTGCACATCTGCTTATAAATAATAATAATAATAATAATAGTAATAAGAAGAATTTCAAAAGAATTCAGATTGCCCCACAAACCTATCGCACAAGTCGTTTGCAATGGATATTTTAAAGGCAGAAATAATGAAGAAAAGGAAACAGCTGGAGGAGAGTAATATTTTGGTAGGTGGGAAGTAAGTCCTTAGATTTGTAGTCATTAAACGAACCGCATTCTTTATATTTACTGTAAATCGATTACATCTCGTTTCCAGAAAAACGTAGAATAACCTAAAATTTTAACGTTTATCATATGATCCTGACACAGCATAACAATAAGAAATACTTTCGTCGCGGAGAACTTGCCGCGAAGGAACAAGAAGAATACTTGGAAAAGTATGGGCACAAAAAGGACACTGTCAAATCTGACGTCAGCGATCATTCTGCGGATTCTGTAGCAAACAATGGTCAGGAGCATCTAGCCTTGTCAAGGCCTGAAGTCATACGACGCTTACGTGAACGAGGAGAACCGGTTTTATTATTTGGTGAATCGGAGCTAGAAGCATTCAGAAGACTGAGAAAACGGGAAATCCTTGAACCAGAAGTCAACAAGGTATATGAAACTTAATCGTTGGAAGTAAATAACAAGGGAACAGTTGTAATTGCTTTATAAATGATTTGGAGGTTGATTTAAGATCCCCTGAGAGAATGCTTGACACTGGTTTTTCCATTATTCTTTTAACACTTCTTTACGTTCATTTTCCAGGGATTCCGCAATGATTTCCAAGAAGCTATGGAGCAGGTTGACCAGGCATACCTTGATGAAATATTCGAATCCTCGAAACCGCAAGACGGAGAAGGTAAAGGCGATGTACACGTGCCTGACGAAGGTGTGACCTACGACGATATACAGAAGATGTCTGCCAAGCTGAATTGTGGGGACAGAGAATACGACATGAACGTCATCACTCAGTTTTTGCAATTCCTCGTAAAAATGTGGGGCAATCAGTTGAACAGTAGAGCTGCTATGGAAAAGAATAGCACTAGAGGAAAAATGGCTAGTGCTACATATGCTCAGACTCGAGAATACCTCAAACCCCTACTCAGAAAGTTGAAAAACAAGTCTTTGCCTGAAGATATTACCGACAGTTTGACTGAAATAGTTAAACACCTTCTTGAGCGCAATTATATATTGGTAAATATGTGTCTTAGTCTAAAAAAGTGAATTAATGATGTATATTTGACTAATTTATCATCAAATCAACTTGACTATCTATGATTAATGATAATGTGGATGTGGCTGAAAATATAGAGCAATTTCAAATTGTGTCTATTCATTTCAGGCAAGCGATGCATATCTTCAAATGGCTATCGGAAACTCGCCTTGGCCAATTGGTGTGACTATGGTTGGTATTCACGCTCGTACTGGTCGTGAAAAAATTTTCTCCAAAAATGTTGCCCATGTGATGAATGATGAGACGCAGCGCAAGTATATACAGGCACTCAAGAGACTGATGACCAAATGCCAGGAGTATTATCCTACAGATCCATCTCGATGTGTAGAATATGCAAAAACAAACTGAACTTTGTATGTACGTATGAAAATATATTATCTGAATTTTCGTATTACCTTGTATGTAATTGTAAATATATTTAAATTCAATCAATTAATAAATATTATGTTACTTCAACTGTAGAAGATTTAGACTTAACTTCATTTAAATCAAGTACACCCTCAAATCTCTACGTAGTTCGGTACGTTCAGAAAAATAAATAAATAAATTTCTCCTTAAAAGCATTCAGTTTGTGGACTAACTATTTGCCGGAAAATCTACAACTGTGAGAAATTACTAATTTGGGGTAAAAATTCAAAAAGTCTAAAATGAGGAGGATCCTAATATTATCTAAAAACAGATTTAAACTAGTTGATAAATTATTACCTGTCGGTTGCATTTGTCAGCAGAGAAGTAAAAAGACAAACTGTGATTCGCAAAATTTTATAGATCATTTTAGAATTTTGATAGATTTATTTTCTACACACCTATCGTTTATATTGTTTTTCCTGTTATTCGATAAAAATATTCGATATAAATTATTGCATAGAAAGTTTCTAACTTCCCATATCGAAGCATGTATCTATTTTTTATCTAATTCCGATGATCGTTGTACAGCTGCTATAACAGCATTCATGAGAGCTGCTCTATAATAGAGAAAAAAGCAAATATACGGTATATTTGAACTGAAATTGAATGAATTTTTAATTTCTCCATTTCTGCATGTAAACTTACCTAACACCTCCATTTTCAATAGCATGCACTCCACAAATTGTTATACCACCTGGTGAACATACTTCATCCTTGAGTTGTCCAGGATGTTTTTTAGTTTGCAGTAGCATTTTAGAAGCGCCATAAAAACTTTGTCCAGCAAATTTTATGGCCAAATCTCTTGGAACTCCCATTTTGACAGCTCCGTCAGCTAATGCCTCGATCATTACATACACCTGCGAAAAAATGAAACAATTTTATTGATAATATGATGTAAACTGATACATTTCAAAATCATTTCTTAAGGATTGACTTACGTAAGCTGGCCCAGCACCAGAAAGTCCTGTTATAGCATTTATTAGGTCCTCCGGGACTTGCTCACAGATTCCGATACTTGACATTATTGTTGTGACAAGATCTGCGTCTTGTTTTGTTGCTCCATGACCACAAGCGAACACTAAAAAAAGGAACTTTATGGGTAACTGGCCATTACCTTGTATCAGCTACAGAATAGTTATTTCCATTACTTGACAGTTTCTATGAATATCAATCAGATTGGGCAGATAGAGTTTAAATGCTTGGTTGAAGCGTAGTGATAACGTCTGGAGAGGTGACGACACCTATTCCCTCAAATATTACACTTGTTCAAAAAAATATAAGCATCAAGTTGTTCTTCAGATAGTTTGCCCTCCGAATTAACTACATACCTAAATTGACTCGTGTCTGTAAACAAATAGAGTGTTGGCGAACAACAGAGGACCACATTGAGTTTTTCTTCACTCATTTTTAAAAACTGTGACATACTCCATCAGATACTTGTGTACTATTCCGGTAAGATTGTAGGGTTCATTCACCCTGCAGTGTATGTATATTTCCACCAGCACTGCCTAACTTGGGTAGCTGGCAAGTTTAGGCAGAAATTGACATTCAACGTAAGTATACAAAGGTTCTACACTCTTGTTAGTAAAAGTATTTAGAATTGTAGAATCGAATCACGTTACCTGCACGGGGCTGTAATTGTGAACATATACAATGCTTCGATTTGAAAGCTTATTTAAATTTGAACTGCAAAGTGAAGTCATAGAAGTGTCCTATATGCAAGTAAGTTTATTCGGAACTTGGAACCGGTTTGACCTTTTTGTAGAATTTTTTGTCAACAGCTACTTATTACAGCAAGAAAATTTTGTTTCTCTTTAGTATTTGAAATCATGTATTTCCTGTTTTTAGTAAAAATGCTAAACTTGAAGACTTGAACGTGGACAAGTACGTGTTGGAAATTTTGGAGACTACTATGAACATGTCAGAAGTTGAAAGGGTAGTAATAGATTCGACCGCTCACTGGAAAATAAGTATCACAAAATAAATGTGATAGATTTAACATCTGAAGAGCACAACGACTGCCATATTATACGTTCAATTACCAATTTAACCATATTGTCAGAATAAAATGGTTTCAAATCTTGAAAACAATTTGCAATCAAAACGGTGTAATATGTATATGTTGGCATACTTCGATTGAAACGATTCTGAGGCATTATGTATCTACCTGCCCAATCTGAAATTGATTTCACTTCTTTACCAGTAGCACCGGCTCCAACCATTAATGCCATATTTGGCATGGTTCGAATTATTTTTGCCTTTGGTATAATAGGTAAGATTTCCTAAAAAGATTTATAATACATAATATATTTGATAAATTATACAAATATTTAAAATAAAAGATATATATGATGAGATGATTTAGTGTAATGATAGATTCATAAATTATGTATTCAATAAAACATAATTGAAATTGCACGAACCTCCTCAAGTTTTGCTAACGATACTCCAGCTAACACCGAAACAAATAATTTTTCACTAGTATTTAGAGATCCCGAATTTTGTTTAAGAGATTCCATTGCCTCTTTTAGAGACCCAGGTTTCACAAGGAGAAATATAGTGTCTGTTTTTTGCACTACCTCGGCATTATTGGCGGCTATATTTACACCCATTTCACGCCAATTTTCTTGCAACAATTTGACTGGCTCTGATACATGAAGCTTCGAAGCTTCCACTAAGCCTAGTAGTCAAATTAAATTAATTATTAAATTAAATTTACAGTCAGTGACTTGAGGAGTAATCTCACCATTGTTAATGATGCCATGGCCAATAGCTTTGGCAATGTTACCGCCTCCAATGAAGCCAATATCCTTCTTTAAAGTGGCTACACAGAATAAAAAAGTTTTGTATACATTGCTATAGAATAGGAGTAACACAAATACCATTATAGTTATTATGAAAAGCTTGAACAATTTACCAGAAATGCATTCGACGGTAGATGCCATGATACAGTCTAGTTTGGTCCTGCAACTGTGAGGACAGAAAACTTTGAAATGACTGAACGTTTGATGTGAGGTAAGTTAGCAATGACCATGACAGCTATTCGCAACCAAACTGTCCATTTGCCAAGATGTTCAGCCAAAAGAAAACAAGCTTAATATAGACTTGCATTATTTCGCATAAGCTTGAAAATTTTACCTATCACTATGTTCTAAATTATTCTGACTTTTCTCAGTAGTAAATGGTCAGGTACGAACACTCAATATGAAATTGTGCTTTTTATTAGTAAACTTTTATAAAAGCAGGTACAAATATTTTTTAGTGAGCATCCAACTTATATAAGAATTCAACAGAGCTATTAAAAAAATTTTACATTAATACATAGAAAAATGAGTTGGTAGAGTAAAAAAATATTTTTCCAATAAAACTCTGACCAAAAAGGCAGAGAAAAATATTACCTCTAGCTCATTTTTCTTCAATTCAATTAATTTTAGTTGAATGCGCAATTACTCTGCCCTTTTGCATTGGTTTGTGACTTACGCAGCATTAAGATGACAATCCATCCGCATTTCACACAAAATTCGCATACTTTATCTGGTCACATATTATGTGTAAATTGAATAACTTTCTCAGTACATGACTCACAAATAGTTTCATCTCGATATGTACATTCTTACTTTCCAGGACTACTTTATTTATTAGTAATTTCTTCTGATCTTTTAACAGCTTCTTCAATTGCATCCATAAGAGCCGCTCTGAAAATTGAATAAACATTATAAAACGATATTAAATGAAATACAGAAAATCATCAAAGTTAGTCTTACCTGACGCCTGACTTTTCCATGGCGTGTAGGCCACGAATAGATGTACCACCAGGGGAACAGACTTGATCTTTTAATTCACCCGGATGCTTCCCAGTTTCAAGTACCATTTTCGCCGATCCATACATAGTCTGTGCGGCAAACTTAATCGCTAGATCCCGTGGTACACCCATTTTCACCGCACCATCAGCTAATGCCTCGATCATAATGTACATCTGAAAAATGGGAAACCACCTTTATTAAATAGTGAAGGTCGACAATCTAGACATAACTTTAGTTTGTTATTTTCCAAATTGAAAGCACAACGTGAAAATAAGCGTATAGTTAGAAAAGATACTCACATAGGCGGGACCGCATCCCACAAGACCGCTAGCTGCATTGAGTTGATATTCGGGTATGAAGTTACACATTCCAAGCCCGGACATTATGGTCTTTACAGAGGCTATGTCTTCCTCTGTCACGGTACTATCGCCACTGAATACTGTAAACAAGAAATAAAATTTATTTTCTCAATTTTTAGGTAAGTACAAAAATACATTCATTTTTTTGCTCAACAGCGCTTGTTCGGTTAACAATAGGTAGCTGTTACTTACCTGCGCAACCTTCGCCAATTAACAGAGGCATATTCAAAGTTGAACGTATTATTCTGGCCTCAGGTACAACAGGCAGGATCGTCTGAAGTTAAGAAATATTTTTTGGATTAATTGTTCAAATGAGTATTTTATTATAAAATGCACTTTACCTTTCTTAAAACTGACAAAGGTATCCCAGCCAGAACTGAAATGAATAATTTGTCCCGTACTGGTACTGACAAAGTATTCTTTATACCAGTAACTGCTGCATTTAAAGCGTTTGTTTTCACAGACAAAAATATAATATCACAATTTTCCACAACTTTTCCATTTTCAGTTGTTACTTTTGTACCCAAATCCAGCCATGGTTTTTGCATCGGTTCGTAAGGCTCTGCTACATATATACTGGGTGGTTCGAGAAGCTCTATTTTCAGGAAATAAAGTCAATGATCAACAAGGTATTTAGAGTGAATGATATAATATGAATTAGTATTATTGATTTGTATACTTACTACTTTTTAATATCCCATTGCCTATAGCTCTAGCAATATTTCCCCCACCTAGAAATCCGATGCACCCTACCGTGCTCTTTGAAGCGAATTTGCGCGATGATAGATTAACGATCTTAGCTAAAAATAATAAACATTCACGTTAATTATGATTCAAGAAATTAGCAATTACTGAACTAAAACATTGACGCAAATTTTTCGTTAAATAGGTCGAGTTCACGAGTGAATGTACACTGATGAGACAGGCTTACGAAATTGCATGCGAAATGGAATAATCCCATAAGTACTTGATGTCATAATTTACCGTTTTCGTATCTCAGGGCATAACTGCAACAAGTACAACACACCTTCCTCATAATTAAACTTGATGACATCATGTCGAGAACGTTTAACAAGTCCAATCTCAATCGCGTATTACAAAACTATACCTTATGGTCCAAACAAGAAACGCAACAGTTTAATCGATGCCGAGCAAAATATATTGGATACAAAATCGCGTTCCTATTCTAGAATCATACTCGGCCGGGTGCCATTAATTACGTAATAAATAAAAGACTATTGCGACTGCACAGTGGTCCGTATTTATACCGGCCGCGTGAAGGAATTAGACGCACGTGGTTGCTCTTCTTGTCGGTTCAACATTACTGGAAGGACTGGGTGTATGAAATCGCATTCTGTTCCGCGCATGGGTCTTTATCACCTTCTGAATATGTTTGTTTACTCGAAAAGCTTAGGAATTTCACCCGGCAATGAGTCAGCCGAGGCGATGATGCATTGATGCGCCGACGCGCAAATACCCGCGTGAGTTCGGCCACGAATGCATGTACATGTACAATGTACATTGTACATACATACCTTCGCTCAATTTGGACTCGTTGCAACTTCCAACTAAACGTTCCACGGACTTTGTTACAAAATTTTCCACTACCAACTAAACTATTTACATTATACTTAACGGGAATCTTACAATTTGTAGTTACTTATAGATAGTCATACATGATCTGCAGCTGGTGATCGTATTTGATTTACTTATAGGAAATTAAAAATACTTTTATAAATAGCACAAATTTAGTGCTGGTTTGAAAATTCAAGAAAGTCTGTGAATTAAGTGATGCCTGCATCAAATACATCTCAACTTCTGATCTAATCTCAACATTTTTTTAGACCAACTGAAGTTTCATAAAGTTAATACTCTACGATACTTACATGTGATTATATTATATGACATCAAATTATAATAATTAATTGAATTGAGATTATTCACTAGAATTTTGCTAGCGATTTTCATTTATTCTCTTCCCAACAATGTACATTCTGCAAAGTCGTTACTTAGGCACAGAAGACAGCTCGTCTGATCTAGTTACTGCTGCTTCAATCGCATTCATTAAGGACCCCCTTAAATGACAGAACGAAATATGCATGGCTGAATTATATTTTACATCACTCTTACCTAATTTATAAACACTATTGAACAAAGTTTTAAACCAGTTTAAAACAAGAAGAAAAATGACACATTTTTAAAACCAAAACAGATAGACAATTAGTCGAAAAAGATTTGGCATTCATACCTGACACCACCTTGTTCTAGAGCATGAATTCCTCTAATTGTTGTGCCACCTGGAGAGCAAACTTCATCTTTCAACTGGCCTGGATGCCGTCCTGTTTCTAATATCATTTTACCAGCTCCTACTAAGACTTGAGCAGCAAATTTTGTAGCCATCGGGCGTGGGACACCCATTCTTACAGCGCCATCCGCAAGAGCTTCGGTTATCAGATACGCCTTTATAGAAAGTAGCCAAGAGTTATATTAGAACTTCCAGTATGAGATAAATTTGAACTTGTGCCCATGCTATAAAATATGACCTGATTTATGTTAGTATTGCTATTTCCTTTCTTTATATGTGTGTTAACTTGTACTGAAAAACATGTTTTCCCAGTTATAAAATAGTCATATGATAACTCTGATGAAAGTTTCTAGTACAGAACAATGATAAACATTGCTATATTACATACATAGGCAGGACCAGAACCTGACAATCCACCAACAGCATTCATTAGAGTCTCTGGTATGCTCTCGCTGATTCCCACATGCGAAAATAATGCATTTACTAGAATTTCGTCGTTAGCAGTCGTTCCTTTGGAACAGTAGACTGAAAGTAAAATGAATTACATGTTGGTAAGGAACGTTTGAATACTATAATCCTAGTCCAAATTTCTTTTCAACACACAATAATGAAAAATGTGTTAACATAAACATAATTTATATTTATTGTTAAAAATAACACTTGGAAGTGCGAAAAGTTGGATAATGGATATTTTATTCAAATCCAGCTGGAAAATTTACATACCAGTGATACCCTCGCCGACCATCATGGGTGTATTCGGCATTGATCTAATAACTCTTGGTTGCTGAACAATGCGGGCTAATTTCTGGAATACACACCTGATAATGTTAATAGTAAATAAAAATAGAAGCATGACAAAAATTAAACATGGATATTGATCGATTGGGTTAAAGACAAAGCCTCAAATGCTTAAAAAAAACTGATAAATTTGACAAATACTGTTATTTGTTTTAAAGTGAAACTCTATTTCTCCAAGATCTTACTATTTCACAGTCTTACTTTTCCTACTTACTGTCTGAAGAACATCAAGAGTCACGCCAACAAGTACAGACACGTATAATTTGCTTGGAGGGCATTTAGTTACAGTTTTAGCAATGCCAGCTAAAGCCTCATCCAGCATTTGGGGTTTCATTGCAAGAAATATGACATCGGTATTTTCCACAACCTCTCCATTTTTCAGTGTCGCATGAGCCCCTAGATCACTCCAGAAACCAAGCGTTCTGGTCGTTCTTCCCGATACCCAGACGTTGTCAGCTTTCAATACACCTACAAATGTGGGTATCAAAATATCAAACTCAAGACTTGTATTATTGTATACTCGTCTAAATATTTATGAATACTACATCAATCAATATTGATGTTTATTAGCAATAAAGCATAATCATCCATGAACACTATTGTCTACTACTGTGCTGTATAATCTAGTAGATCTGTGAAGTAGTAAGTTAATGTAGAATTCATTATTATTCATTACTCATTTTCAATTCAAATCCTTTACCGTACCTCTTCTTATGAGACCAGCACCTATAGCGCTAGCCATATTTCCACCACCGATAAAGCCAACTCTAAGGGATGTCAAATCTTCAGATACTTCTGCCATGATGCTTGTATCTCAGTTTATGTATAATTCAGTCGAGGCTGAAATAATTATAAAGCAAATTGAGACCGATTAGAATTTTCGCATAGGTGTCAATGAGCCACATAACCTTACTGTAAACTAACTCACGAAAAGGAAATCTTCGATCGGTGTTAGCACTGGGGAAATTGCGATTAAATGTACTCGCTGACAACAGTACTTTAATTTATGCCCTAAGCATTGACAAGACCTAAAGAAGCTGCAAATTTTTGTTCTGTTTTGTTAGTATTCTAATCCTCCTTCGCTTCAAGACAAGACTTGTAACATTTGATACCCGTGATGAGCTACATAATATCCTCAAGAATAAGTGATATGAAATTCGCAAATAATAATCTCGGAGTCACGTCACATCCCAATGCTCTTAAAAAGTTGTTACCACTGCTCGTCTGTGTAATAGTGATATTCATAGGATCGAAGCGACACTGTCCATAACATAACCTAAAATGTTGTGTAGACAACTAATATTTTCAGTCTTAAAAAAAAAGTCTTTATACTCAAGGGTGCAGGCAATCCACGTAGCATTTGGATATACAGATAAATGTTGTAATGTAAAAGAATCAACCGTTTGCAATGGCATTGCTAGCCGAGAACGTAACCTACAAATTATAAAAAGATTCAAACACGCAGGAAAAAATTCGAATAAAAAGGTACAGTCGATTTCTGTAACGTCTGTTATACTACTGAATTAATTAACTCGCTAATTATACTGTGCTGCTGTATTGAAGGATGAAAATCTGTATACTTCTACACTGTTCCGTTTTCAAATGTAGAATAAAATTCTTTATTGTGGATATAGCAATCTGAAGAAGAAGATGATGAAGATGATGATGATGTTGCACAACAAGACAAAACTTTACCTACAATATCCGTGCGCGTAACATCTCTTCGTGCAGATCTTATACTCAAAGCTGGATTAAATATTGCCAGAAAGTAAGCAATAATTGGAGTTCTTTCTTTGGCAATATACACAGTGACAAATTTATATACTGCAATTCAATAGAGCTTGCGCTTCCCACAGAAATAATTTTTTAACAGTCTATGAATTTCATTTCGTTACTCATCTTATTACAACGTTTGCTAATATTTTTCAACAGTAAAGTGGAAACAGCATTCTACGAAAGCAAAATACGAATTAATGGGGAGAAACTACTGAAGAAAAGCTGTCAGGTTGGCCCAATTTTATTCTTCAAGTGTGAAATCGTTCCTGAATATTAATAATTTGCTCATTTCTTTTGCACTCTTGTAGGTGTACATTGGGGATGAAATTGATTTGATACATGGTCCTAGTCCTACGAACCCAAAATTTTTAGTGGTATCACGGGTTCAATTATTACATGCAAAAGGAGATAATGAGAATGAAAATATACGTGTTAAGTTAACGAAACATAAATCTCTAGTTATTGAAAATTACGATGATCCTTGGAAACCAACAGCATCTACTGACAGCATCTCCCAACAGCTAAGCTAACCGCACTGATAATTTGAATTTTACATTTCTTAATTAAATATCTTGTAGGGTAATAGATCCAATTTTCAGAAAAAAAAATTCTTATTCAACTTTAGGTCGCAACTAGGAATTGGTCTAATTGTACATGCATAATGTTTACAGAATAAAATATCATCTACTGGAAGTTGTGCGATAATATAACCTACCAGTGTATTGACATAGTCATAATTCTTCAAAATTACTATCGTGGTACCTTAATTTTTTTTTATTAGCAATTTGTTTAAGTTACAAAAAAAAATATTGTAACTTTCTGATTCATATCACATCACATTCATATTCATATGTTATTAACATTGTATGTTCACCCATTTTTCGGCATGTCTGATTGTAGCAATTTTTCCAATACACGCACGGACTGGAAAACATAAATATTAAAATTAAAAAAGTCTTTGGACGCTAGATTCAAAATTTTTATCTTTCAGTAATATATTTTAGTCTCATAGCTGAATGATATATTTCAGGTACAAATATTAATGCTTTATCGTTATGAATATTTTATGTTAGTGGTACGGTGACTTACATGTGAAACCGTGAGAATTCCTTTTTCTGGAAGAGCACGGAGGTTGAACATAACTTTAGATACGTCACAGGTTGAGCTTATTGTCTGAAAAGTGAAGTATGAAAGTTAGTCATAACAATTTGAGAATCAAACCGCACCTTTCAGAGTAAAATTAAAATACCAATGGTGATTATTTTATAAAAATACAGCATAATAAATATGCAATGGAATGTTAGGAATTTCTATCAAGTTTTCCCTGTAATGCATATTTCATATACTAATATCAAATTCTATCAATTAACTACAGGACCATTTTCAACAAATATGTTCGCCATTTTTTGAGAGGGGGCAACAATGGCTGAAAAATGTGACTTTCGGTTTTTGTGTATAGAGGCCCTGTTTCGGCACGAGAGTTCCCTAGAGAAAGAAACGAAGGGCCGTCTATCTCTCTTTACTGCCAAGCAACATAATTCTCTCTATTATTCAAATTTGTAATTTTCAATATGTTGAATATGTTTCATTATGGACAATTTTACAAACAGATCGAATTATGAATCAATAGACCAAAAAGAGGTGGGGCGTCTAAAATCGTCCAAAAATGCGAATGTATTTCTTGAATGGCCCCTACTGTTATTCTCTCACCTTTACAACGAAATCGACATCATTCTTATTTAGAAATGGTAAAATTGCAGCAGCAAGTTCAGGATGTTTCATCTCAAAACAGAGTTTTATGATTGGCTCAAGATTTAATTTTTTTGCTACAGGACACGAGTGCAAGAGACAAATTGTTGTCACACATTCGTCGAACTGCTTTGGAGAAAGAACAGCTTCTGTTTTCCTGAATGGTTCCCATATTATTACCTCCCAAGCCTTAGTGTAGCCCTTACAACCTATCGTGTAGCTTTCAGTTGATAATTTAGGTAAAATTTTTTCTAGTTCTCTGATCTGCAAGGAAAATGACAATAATTTAGCAGATTTGTTGACGAAATTTAACAGAGTTAAGAAAAAGTAATTTGCATGAAGAAACAAATGGACGATAATGAGTAGGTATAATTAGATGCATCTGTTATACATACCATACACATTTTTGCCATAGCACTTAATGCCCCATCCCACAAAGTATAATCTTTTATTCCAAAATCCAAGCACATTTGTAAAATAAGGACGAGTGCCTCTGGCAAATGTGCATGACTTCTAAACAACATTTGCACCAGTTCCTGTTTTGGAGAACTTTCAAATCTATGCATACTGAATGCCAGTCCTAGTCTTTCCAATTCACTTATGTACTGCAGTGACTTCATGTACAGTCTGCAAATTAGTTCAAGCATTTTGTAATCAGCACGTAAAATGAAATGAAACCATAACAATGTAAATTTAGGAAGTCAACACTGATATATTATATATATATTAAATAGTTAAATTACTTGATGCTTTGCAAGTCTCGTTTAGTAAGATCTTGTACTGTTGCCGAATCAGTGATAGCCAAGAGTACATGTAGAGCTCGGAATTGAGTTCCAGGTCTAAAGGAAACATCGTTTGTCGTACCAAATCCGATGTTGATCAAGTAATTTGCAGACATCACTTTATCTCCCCATTCAAGCAGATAACATGCCCTATGCAATGAATGATATATCAAAAAAAATCAAGTATCTCCAATAATTTTTCAGTTTTCTTCAATACACTTCAATTTTTTATTCACTACAACCTACCTCAGTAGATTATCGTCATTGATGACATTGTCTTCAGTTTGAGATGATATAGCAGCAATGTTATAAGTGATGCTGTCATCCAATTTTGAACCACTGTCGCTCGGCTGTAACCATTCCTCAAGTAATTCTAATCGAAGTTGTATGATGTTGAGGGAAAAAATTTTTCCAAGTGCATTCACAGCAGAATTAATATCAGGTCTGTTCTCAGTAGCTCCTCGACATCTTAGTACTATACTTTGATCCATGTATAGCTTACGCACAAGTTGCTCTGGAGAAAGGACCAGTTGCAGATAATCACTACTACCTAATCCATGTGTATATAAAATGTGTTTAGCGGTAAGTTGAAGATATTTAAATTTGATTTTCTGTGGAAAAAATGGTTTTGTATTATTAATATCGAAAAAACAGTCACTGTTAAAATGTTTAAATAAATCTAGCTCTGTTCACCTCTATCATTGCTTCGTCGGATTGTGCTGATGCTCGAGCCCACTTCTGAGCATGAGCATAACACTCTTGGGCAGCTGCTGCTTGATCTGCCCCTGGTGGAGTATGATTAACGACATAGTAAAGAGCAGCCATGCCATAATAAAGTGCATGCTGATCTCCCATATGTTGAATACACGCTTTGATATCTTCGAGCAGGGCAGGATTCTTTAAATGGACCAGCCATTCACTGGAATTTTTTGTTTTAGATTCATCTTTCAAGTCCCAGACTTGAGATACACTTCCTTTTATAGCCACTGAACAAATTACGTAAACTTGCAAGTTCAATACTGTGGCTACTTCTAGCCATTTTTCGTAAGTCGATAAATTCAATTCTGGAGCTGAAATTTCCATAATGTTGGTAATTACTTTTTGCTCAGCACAGGATAAATTTAATCTCGAGGTTGTCAAAATTACTTATTAATTTCCACTGGTCAATTTTTGGCAGAAAAGGAAACCTCCACTTTGCTATTGTTGGCAGAGAATTATTCTCCTGGCAGAGTTGGACCCATTCTTCGCATTCTATCTGCGTTGGTGAGCTGAAATAGAAATATTGAAGAAATGAGTTGATTTCCGGGATTATAATATTGATTCTGTTATGTAAGATACATTTTCTTCAATCTATTTTGAGTACGTGTATCTAAACTGCCTGAATTATGTTTATAAAAGGACATAACTCACCCACATCGAACATAGTTTTGTAAAAAACAAAGATGATTCAATAGCTGCTCGTTATTGTTCCCAAGTAATTCCATGATTAAGAGAAACACTTCATAGTGATAAAAATTAATCTGCAATAAAATATTATTGAGTTTTTAATGGTTTATTTTTCACTTTGAGTAACGATTTTTTAAACAAACCTTTGGCCATATAATGGCGAGATGATTCTTCATAGCAGATTTATCTTCTATCATGGCAGCTACTTGCTTGCAGTTCTTTTGAAGCATAGTAATGTCATCTTCGTTGATTCTTAATTCTAAAGTATTGCGTATTTTATAGTGAATAGTAAACATACATTCTGCAGTAAAAAATGTTAAGGAAACTATGAATCACCGATTTCAATGGGGAATTTTCATGGAAACAATTCTTGCTTTTCATATATGCATAACGTGCAGCAGTTTGCAGTTGAAGGGTGGGATGGCCAAATGGTGTGCCATCATTATGTTCTTCAGGAGAGCAAAAAGACTGTGTCAAAATTTGATTAATCAATTTAAAAGCAGAATCAAAAAGTATTTCGGAGAATCTTTTAAGCTTTTTTGTTTTTTAACTTTGCGAATAAATTTTTGTCAGCCATATCGTTTTGCAAGAACGTGTGTACGGACTTTTAAAAAAATTTCAAGAAAAAAACGTATATTCAACATTTTGGCACTTACACCATTTTGCTGTGCCACCCTTCACTTATAGATATCCTTTAGCACGACAGACCTCACACAGTACCTTTGTCAACCAGCCCATAATTTATTTTAATTTTGTTCGAAACGAAAAAAGAAAACAAATGAACAAATTATCATTCCTCAAACTACTAAAATTTAAAATTAAAAAAAAAAATTCATGCAACTTCCCTACCGAGGGACTTCTGCTCACCGTTCTCACCGCTCGATTCTACAACTTTCACTGTAGGATTCCAGTACTTCAACAATACATCAAGATACAAGATGTAGCATTCATCAAGGTCGAACTCAAAATCAGCGCAGAACTCCTTGAGTAAATTGACAAATCCTGGTATCTTAGAGCGCATGAGTCGTTCCAAAATATATTGCTTGCCTTTTGTATCACTGGTAAATATTTCTGCATGCAAAAATTATCTTCTGAATTTAGCAGGAGCAAATTAAATAATAAAAGTACATCATCAATAGACAAGGCAATTTACCTTTATGATGAATCCCATAATCGTGTAGTTTTCGTTCCCAATAATGACGCACTCGAAAGTGTGTGAAATAATTTATATGCACGTCATTTTTCGATAAGCGACAATATTCATAGCCAAGATCTGCTACCGCACGTAGTCGTGAATAATCTGTTTGGTATCTAGTAAGTATGAAAATCAAGCTTTAAAGATACTAAAATTAACTGCTGTTTAGTGCTCAAAGAAGCATTTCCAAAATGGTTCACTTACGTTTTGCAAGCTGATTTTAACCATTTGAGAGAATCTTGCTCCGAAAACATGTAAAGACAAGACAAGCCAGACTGCAGATCCAATGTACGAGCACTGATTATTTTGTGCAGTAATGTCTGCAAGCAGTTGTCTCGAACTGGTTTAATAGCAACGACAACCTCGTCTTTAACAGTGGTTACGGAAGAGCAATGGGATACTAAATTATTTAAAATCTGAAGTAAAAAAAGGTCGTAACATTCCTTCGGGATAGTTTTCACTTTGTTTACTAGACTAATGAATTCATCTGAGCAATCTTTCTGAAATATTAAAAATCATTACTTGTAGTTCTTTTCTAAACGAATCGTGTTGTTCAGCCTAGTTGAAATTTGTCTAATGTTCAGTAAATTTTCAATCCCGTTCTTCTCTGTTGAAATATATTTCAGATACACACCTCAGCCAAACCAGTCGGGCCAGTATACCGCCTTTGATCTGAAAATATATGTTTCCTTCTTATATTGATATAAAATTGAAGTATCAGATAATATAATAATCATACTTAGGATACACAGTTTGCGTAAATAATAATATGTGTTTAAAAAATTTTGACAACCTTCCGTCAGTCAGTAATGCGTTCTTTCACAACTCGAAATGGTGAATAAAATATGAATAAATACTGAATAGTATAATGATTTGGACTATACATACAGGATAGATAAAGTTGAAATGCTTCCACGAAGAATGGTAACATCATTTCGTTGGAACACATTGCAGAGTCTGTATAAATTTTGTATAATCTCCACTTAAGTTTATCAGCTATTTCATTTCTCATATCTGTTCCGTCAATGTATAGATTCCTAGTTAAGTTGGAACTCATATTACTCCAGATCGTCGATAGTAATATCCCGGGCAATTCTCCTGAAGTACAACAAAGTGGTTGGAATGTGAGTAGTCTAAGATTGCCAGAAAGTAATAGAGAAGTAAACAGCGAGATACAAACCGATTGTACAATTGTCCAAAGCGGATGTCAAGATGTGTTTCAGACCGCATATTATTCTCAACTCTTCGATTTTCAAATCAAATATACAAGTTTGACATAATCTCTTCACGTAATGACATTCTTTGGCAGGGAAGGAACCAACCTCTTTAACTGCCCTGATAAATAACATTATTGTTTTCAAGAAACATTTTTTGACACATTTTACAAATATATTAGTAACATGATACTTTTTATGAACTATTCTGCTTACTCGATATAAAACTTGAGTACTTCTATATTGCGCCCAATCTCAAGTAACAAACATATCGCTAGAATTCGTGGTAATTCTAAAAGATCCGCTACCCTCACAGCTCTCTTATACACAGACCATCCGGATAATGTTTTATTATCTGATTCTGGGAGCACAAAATTAATTATTAAACATGAACAAGGATATATACATAAATCACCCCAAAATGCTTACCACTGCACAACTGTTTCAGGTAGTTTTGTAGAATGATTTCACGTTCAGTCTGGTATTCCGTTAAGGTTACAACTAGTCCAAATTCTTTACGCAGAAGACATATAGACTTTAATTCAGAAGCAGTGATCAAGATATCGTCACGCATGAATCTGTCAAAATTAGGCGTAGATACTGGAATATTTCTCAACTTGTCTTGAACTGAGGATATCACTTCTGCGTAGTAGTCGGCACTATTGTTCACTTCCTGAAAAAAATTAGCAAAGATTTGAAAGTCATAAAATTGTAATTACCAAAGCTGAAATCATTACAGACAAATTGATAAGTCATGTTGCCCATAATTTGGGGACTGCTTATGGAATTTGCATAAAACAGAAAAATAATATCGAGAACTTAAGAGAGAGATTATACGAAATTATTAAAACAAATTACCTGGAATCTCAGACAAATGCTTATGTAATTTATAACTTGGTTACAACAATATGCTGCATCATCACAAGACAGATTATTTAGAATGTACATCGTTTGCATCAGGTCACTACAAATTTTTAACAAAATAAGCAAAAACTCACTTCATTTATTTTCAAGAAACTAATATTCGAATTATGATCATACAAAGTTTCAAACATACCCTTCGTTCAAAAAGAAATTGAGGCAGAAAGAAAGAGCTTGAGTCTTGAACCGCTGATTATTTTTCGTGACTTCCAATAAATCTTCGAGCATTCCATCACGGTTTTGTTTCACTATATATTGGGTTAATGCCTGAAATTGGAAGCAAATTCCAAGTCGCATAATAACCAGAATTTTAACGCCACATAACAAGAAAGAAAGATTTTATACTTACGTCTGTGACACCTATATGTTGATAGCCATATTTCTTTAATATCACTTTTAACGCAACTGAATTCCGTTCATTTCTTATAGCAGAAACCAGAGGATGCTTAATGGAGCTGCTAGCATCAACTAATGCCAGTATTGTAGGACTCCATGGTACTGACGCTTTCTTCAATACATCCACAACTTGTTGCAATCGACTCTATAAAAGTACAATAATTTACCACTGATATATAGATTTAGTTGTATGTAAATTACCGACAGTTTTATGAATAATTTACCTCTACATTGTGTATACAAGCAACGACACTAGCTATCTTTTGTTCCCACGGAGCCTCTTCCCAATACCACCATTCTTTTGTGGATTTCAATGTTTTCTACACCATAAATTGAAATATGATAAGATATTAATGATCACATGTCCTATTTTCACACGCAAAATACAACACACACCTGAATATAGAGTATCAATACATAATCATTCTTTAACGAATGATTAAGCATGTATTGATGTAGAAAGCTTTCAATGAAATGACCGACTTCTTGGGGATAAACTTTGTTCAACAACAAATGTGCTACTTCTATGGGCTCTCCCATATATGCTTTGATTTCTACAATTAATCTAAAATGAATGCATTAAACAATTATTTTTTTAGTGGTTTCAAATTATACTGCTGACATACAAGTCGCTAGTGATACGACTACAAAATAATATTAATAGCGTTATATTATGCATATACATAAACCTGTGATTCTTTTTGAGTTCCATCAAATCAGTCAAGGCTTGAATAACCTCAGTTAGATGTTGTAATGGTGAATGTTCAGTCGTGTACTGTTCATTTAATAGTGAAAACGATTGAGATTTTTCAAGATTGAGCAGCTTCATAAAGCTTTTACAGAAATCGAGTCCATTCTTTGGCCAGTTACTTTGATCATATTTTTGAAATAATTTCGCCCGTTTGTATCCCCATGTAATTATTTCTGTCAAACCATCGGGAAAAACGGATAAAATTGAAGGCACGAAGTGAAGCAGCCATGGCCATAACTCGTGCTGGAGCAGCCCATCCGGAATTATCTCCAACATGTCTCTAACAACTTCTGTGGTCACAAATTCTGCTAAAGTACACCAATGTCGTACCCATATCAGAGCTGCAACTTTCAATTCACTCTGGCAACATATCAATATTTTATTGTATTTTTAATCTGATTAAACTTACTGAGCTAAACACGGAATGTAGAAGCACACGAGGTGCCAAATGAAGGTATTTTTTGTAAGAACTTACATTCATGAGGTAACTTTTACACATATTAAATAAATCTGCTTCAAAAAACTGGGGCCAATTCCCGATATCTTCGTTGCTACATGTGATAGTATTTTCTCTAGTTTGTTGAATCATTTCATAAGTTTCAATTCTGAGTAAAGTACTGTTCAGGATAAACAGGTATTCAGCTATCAGAACATCACTTTTTTTCTGAAAAATAATTCGTTAGTACAACGGGTGAAGAAAATCTTCCATAAAACAACTCTAATTCCTTTATACCTATGGGTATGATTACCTCTGCATCTGTCATCAACCGATGTTGCGCGTACGAGATCAGCTGCTTGGCATGCTCAATGTCAGAAGTGCTAGTGTTGTGACAATATTTGAAAATATCTTCAACGTTCTCAATTTTATCAAGAGTATTGAATAATTCTTTCAATACATTTGATCTGACGCTGTAATCTGTGGCAGAATACAACTGCTGTGAAAGTACAGTGGCCCTAGCGCAGTGAATTGCATTCAAACTCAGGTGAAACCGCTTGGCAAAACTTTCAGCCTCATCATATTTGCCACGCTTCAATAATCTCTGCATACGAAGCTCTGGCAGTTTATCTTCCACTACTTTTATTTTAATGGTGTCGATAACTGATGAAATCTTGCTGGCTCCTTCTAAGAAAATTATTTCATCCATAGTAGTGCTATCTAAACTGACCAAATAGGTCATTGTTGGAACTTCAAGATTGAATTTGACTTCAAAACCTGAAAGTATTTTAAATACAGTACAATTTTAGACTAGTGATAAATTTAATATCTGAGAATTTCTTCAGGCAGTTCTTACCAGGAAACGAAACAAGCTGCATAAATGTAGTAGCACTGCCTGCTTCTGCCGTTAAGAGAATGAGAATTCGAATCGGACAATTGGCCTGATCTTCAACAATTTCTATGTCCGATGCATGTCCGTCCCAAACTTTTTTTGCAAGAAGCGTTGAGGAACAGACAATATTTATCGCTCCGTCTGTACGTAGACATAGTAATAATCTAGAGTTGAGAAAGAAAAAAATGAAAAATTTCGATTATCGAACAGAGTTGAAAATCTGAGATTATTTTATAAAAATCATAGCTTTTGAGTACCTATAGTTATGAGCTAGTATTAAAAAATACATCTCACCTAGTATGTTTGAAACATTGTAATTTGACATATTTGTAAGGTAAAGCATTCAATGAACAAGAACTCCCGCTTGGCCAAATAGATAACAGGTTGCTACGAATCATAACTACCGACTGTTTTTCATACAAAACACCAATTTTGCTAAATATCACCTGAAATTCAAAATAAATTCAAGTTCCTGTAGTAACATGTTACATTTGAAAAAACTATCTACTTGAATTGAATAATACATTGCATTACTTCTTGAGGGTTGTTTTCTCTGAACAATGGAGAACACTGAACGTTCCGTGTAAGTTCTTCAAGCCTTCCAATATCATCCACATCAAGTACAGAATTCATGACTTCCTCAGTGAACCCTGACATTCTAGAAATAGATGTGTGTATGCTAAACAATCACTATATCAAGTGAATCAGAAGAGTTTGTATGAAAATGTGAAAATCAATAACAACTATAGGATGAATTAGTGGACATAATGTATTAATTCATACTTGTAAATGTGTCCTTTAGAAGAAATGAGTAATAAATCTGGCGCAGCGTTTGAACTGACTTGGAAAAAAATGTTCAATATAACTTCATCTGGCATATGGTGATCCTGAATAACATTCCTGAAGAAATTAACGAGCTTATTAGGTTTGATGGTGTATGTAGTTTTAAAAAATGTATACATATGTTTAAAAAAACTCTGTGGCTGTACGTGCATCCTCATATCTTTTTGTGGTTCTCCGTGAATAGCTATGGTAATAAAGACACAGAAAGGATCGCATTCCATAATTCTTGGAAGTAAAATATGTACCTGAAGAAAACCAATCGCCCACCAGCTTCCAGATTCAAACAACATAGAGTTCCATTAGTTGAAGTGACGAAGAGAAAAGAAGAGTTCTTTGAGAGACGATACGACGTTATCAGAGAATCAAACCCGATACATACTCTTATTCCTTGGGCTGTATTACTATCAAAAATGATAATCGACTTGTCTACCGCTATGCATAGTGTAGAGTTCTGTATAGATGCAATAACCCGTGGATTCTCGATGACCTAAACAAATAGAATAATTATTACACAAAAGCTTACCAAGAAATTCATTTTTTATTAAGCGCATTTAAAAATAAATAATGAATCGATAACCTCGTCATCTGCTTCGATAGTGGCAAGCGTAATTGTTTCGTAAACAGAATCAGAGCTCTCTGCCACTGTTCGGCTGATTCCAAAATTGACGGTTTCATCTTCAGTATCAAATCCTGCGGATACCTTGTTCCACAGAGCCATAGTTTTGTTCAGTAGGGCCGAGAAGGTTTTCAAAAAAACTTATCTCTTCACTAAATTGGTCACTCCAGTAAATATTACCAATGAAATCACTGAAAGTAAACTTTTAAAAACTCTTGTCAAGCAGACCGTTGATGAAGTTTGAATTTCGACAAGATGGTATAAAGCCCATTTCAAATATATCAACAGTAATCTATACTCCGTTTTACAAATCTTTATTTGTTATTGGACAAAACGCGCACATCATGGCGCAGACTATTTTTCGTCTAACTATATTCGAAACAGGTAGCCATGTTGATACCGAAGTGTCGTTCTCCTAATGTTGTCAACAATTTTTTATCTCTTTTGCGTTGCAGAGTTCGGTATGTATAGAGTTCAGTGGTTCGTGGGCAGCTTTGTTTTTGCCTTATGAAGTCTTTAGCGCTACCAGCTAATTTCGGAACGCACCCCATGTCGGTAATGCAGAGTCAGCCTGCAGCTCTACAATTAGCCAACTTTTAAATGATACTGTGTAAAAAATTACTGAAACATTTCACGTGTAAATTTTTTTCCACCGTAGAATTAATGACGAAAATACAACTTCATGGGAATTAACGGTCAAAACTGTTTGTTTAAATTTGCTGATGTTTCGGTCAAAGTAAAGGTCGACCTTCCTCTGAGCCTACAAAAAAATGTACAAATACGATTTTGTATTTTACAGGGTCCTAAATGTTAAATTTAGCAACAATAAATTACAATGTTTGTAATTTCAACAAAATCGGAACGAAAAAGGTGGTAACAACTTGGAAGTGCAGTACAAAAAACCAAAGCTCAAGCGAAAATAAATGATAAAGTCAGTTGCGAATATTACAACGTTCACTGATTACAATCATTATTAATTTATAGAAGTTGAATGGGAGCAAGAAAAATTTGGAGGTCAATACCACCTTCGAATTGTACAAGCAATTGCAAATGCAATTACTAGAAAGTGACGGTGATGCGGATGTAAGGGCATGTGTAGCACCTGCAAATGTAGTTTTACATGCAATCGTTGACTGAATACGGAAGACGAACTTTTCATTCATACTGATCTTAACTCAAATGTTAATCCTCTATGACAAAACAATTTCTAATTCGATAAATGAATGTTCTTGTCTCATTCAGGCATGGGCAACTTCTCAGTGCGTTACACTGCTACTGAGATTCAATTCCCTAAGTTCAGATATAAATAATAAAGAATTGGGGAAATATTAAAATTTTATAACTAGAGCCATAAGTAATTTGTAAAACATATTCCTGAGATTTAAAGGTATTTCAAAATTATGGCCATTACCAATGGGACATTACGTAGATGACCAATCACATTATGAAACTTTTCAGATAACACAATCAGACTCTATGAATCTTGAATATTTTAGGCACTGACCACTTCATCATGCAGTCATAAAAATACGTTAATAATATGTTATCCAAAGCTCTAAAATAGATACGTTACATTATTATAAATTTGAGATAGTTACTGTATGTTGAAAATATCCATAAATCAAATTGTATTACCATGATTTCTATGTGATAATTTCTCCTTATCAAGCATACAATTTACAAATACGACGTGAGAAATAAATTAATGTTCAATTCATTATTTTGGTGCATATTTCATCATGCCATATTGACATTGATATAAGCTACCTTTACTTGATTACTGAATGTCTTTCTTGTCCTTCGACGGTAGCGTCAGTTTAAGCACACGTATGTCACGACTAGAGTAGGTGGGGTGTTGTTCTGACAACATTATTGGAGTAATTTTAAACTTCTTCTTAATTGCTTCAACAAATTGGCTCCAAACTGGTTTCTGATTTGGTGTGTCTCTTTCTTCCTGTGCGAGTAATGCATATGTGTCATTTGTAGCTTCACACAGCCTTTTTAGCATATCAAGGAGTGGTTCTATTGACTGAAATTTATAATAAATATGAACACAATTTCACAAAATTATGCAACGATAAGGTACCCTACCGATAGTAGAGTACTTAGAACTTGAATACTCAATCTCAGGGCAATTATATAATGCAAGCATTGAATTTGTAAGTATCTATTGTCTTTTTTAAAACAGTTATACGTTATTTTCAGCTGTTGATAAGTCTTTACCTCTGTGTAATACACACAATCTGCCAGTAAGACAATTTCAGGCTTAAAATCTACAACAGGGTGTTTACTCCAATCAAGTTCTTCAGCTCTAGCAGATCCACCAGATCGTTTCCACACATCTTTGTTCATTTCAATATTATTATTCAGTGCTGGCAGTACATTGGCAAGGTCTGTAAGAACAACTTCAGCCCTGGAATGATTATAACTAATGTATCACAAAACAAAGCAGCAAAGCCTTGTTTTTATCCATGAGACGATCATATACGAGAATCTAATCAGTAATGTCATACCCAAGACATGCAGCGGTCATTCCGACACATCCGAGACCTGCACCCAATTCCAGTACTTTTTTACCAACAAGCCAGTCTTTTCCTAGTCTGTTCTCACTGCATAATACGTCAAGATACTTGGCCAAAACTATCGAAGCATCCCATACAACACAACTAACGTCGCCTACTTCTTTTTGATATAATGTCAACGTAACTTTTCGACTTTCCACTTCAAACTCACGTGTAAAAACGTCGTTCTCATTGGCCATTGCAGAATTTCAATCACCAATACCTGTGGAAAGATTCGGCTTTGTTAACAATCATATAATGTCAACGAGAATTCGCTCATGATTAGAAATTTAATTAAGAACTACCCGCGATTTAAGAAAAGATTTATACAATGTGAGTGATGTTTTTACAGCGAAAAGGCAACAATAGGGAAAATAACATTTCAATATAGTTAGTCAGTAAGCAATTTGGAAGATACTGAGATTGAGTGGATGCAGGAACATGCTTAACCTGTAACCACATTTCATGAAAGACTGTAAGTACTTCTGCGGGTAAATTCAATCTACAATTCAACTCTGAAATGGAGAACGATTATCAGTGAGCAATGTGCGGTTAACAGGGAACTAAATACTTGGTATAACGTCATTTTACCGAGCACGTGTTACTTTCGCGTGACAGCAGTCAACAAGTTGTATGGCGTATGTGCGGAATTGTGGGTAATCGGAAATGCGAAGGACCGTGAAACAAGTGAATGACTTGCTCATAGAAATTTCCATGCCACGCATATTTGGTAGCCGTTTTGTATAATGTTGTATAAATATTCGTACAATATTTTCTCTCTTTAAGTTAAATTTAACTCCGAAGAAGATAGATTAACTCTATGAGTTCTATGACTCTATCTTTTTCGTCTCGTGCGTATCCATTGCTAGGCGCCGGCCCTTAGAAGTCTCACGACCATCGCTTGGATTCATGTATGCTATGTGTATTCTACTCCGTGGTGTGTATGTATGCACATTTGCGACATTTTCTCCAGGACAATGTATCCAGAAATCAATACACCTTGTGCAGGCGCAGGCGCGGTGTTAAATACGCGCAACGCACGTAACACACAACGATGGAATTGTCAGTGTGTTTTATAATTATTGACAGAAAGTATCCCTGTTAATTGTTAAACTGACTTACCTTCAGTTTATAGTCTTCCAGAGGAATCAATTTATTTGTTAAAAATGGCTCGCAATATACACGGGAAAGTTTATTTGGGATACGAAGATGAATGTGTTACAGAAAAGTATCGCTGTCTCGTGAATTTTACAACAAATAAAATCGGCGGTAAACCGGTGAGCATTCCGCAATTTATTAAGAATTATACTTACTAGCAATCTATATTCTTCCAAAGTCATTTTTTATAAACAAACAAAATGAAAACATTAATTTAATGCCTGATTATTTTTGCCTGAATGAATTGAGTATATACTCCTGCGTTTAATGTCTTTCATGTAAAGCTAACGAATTTTCACCGCAACCTGCAGGATTGGCACTCCAGCAAAACGTCAGATTCATCACCTCGATGCAGCCTCTGTGGTCTGCAACAATTGTTAGCCCTGCAAGTCTATGCGCCTTTAGAGAACTCCAAGTACCACCGTACGCTGTACATATTCACGTGCATTAATCCAAACTGTTGGAACCAGAATGAAAGCTGGACTTGCATTCGAGTACAATCAATCGAAGATACGACTAGCATAAATGCTTCAGCTAGTAGTAGCGTTCGAGCAGATTCAGCGACAAACTGGTTGTCTGATGCAGATGACTGGGGAAATGATTCGAATGACAATATGACAGAGCAGAATGGAAATAACGTAGCATTTAATCAAAAGCAATTTAATCTTTCTTCATGGAACAAGAGCTTGGATCAAGATTTTAGTAATGATTTTTCAAAGCTGCATGTTGACGACCCTAATGCCAACAGGTTTGTTCAGAAATTTATTAAATATGTTCAGACGTAGATGTAAGTAGTGCTTTTAATTTCACTGGTATGATAATTTCGAGTGAAAATGTGTTAATTGTAGCCCTACAGGTATAGAAAGTCCTACAATCGGTGGAGGTGGAGCAGTAGGAAGATTGGATTCGCCTCATGCTTCTGCCGAGATAGAAGGTGAAGAAAATGAAGTAATCTGCATTGATACACCGACAAAGCCGCAACACGATCTGATTAGTCTACTGCACGAAGTCACACCCCTGCCCGTGCAGCATGTGGAATCAAAAGATGACGTTTGCCTGACATTCGCAGAAATATTTGTCTTTGTTGAAGAGGAAGATTGCAACTCTCACGTGCCACAGCATGTTCGTGATTTACTTCTTGAATATCAACAATCTAACCCTGACTCCATTCCTACTTCTCCCGTTGAATCTGGAGCTGGCAAGGCGACGGATAGTGCTCTAGAAAAATATGAAAAAGGAATTCCAGTTCATGGAGACGAAATGTTCCATGATTTTATGTCTAGGCTACAGATGAATCCTGGACAGATTCTCAGGTATTGTTTATGCAAAAAATGGTAATCAATATGTTTACTTTAACGTCCCGGCAAATTGCCTTAGGAAAAGAGTTTTATCTACAAGTTTTCCTTAGTAAAAATCGTATCTTCTCTCAAGTTGTCCATTCATTACTTTCTCGATTTCATTGCTGAGCTCTTTTTATACCAAATAAAAAATTACGTAACAAATCTGTAAAGATATACTTATTTATCACTGTTTCAGGTACTCACGAGATAATAATGCTGTGTTGCTACCATACCCAATGTCAGGGGGTGTCGGTAGATGCAAGCATTGTGGAGAAGAGATGACATTTGAATTACAAATATTACCGACTGTGATACCAAAACTAAAATTGGCCACTCAACAGGATCAAGATTTCCAGATTGAGTTTGGGACAGTTTTAATATACACTTGTTCGCACAGCTGTTGGTCCTCAACAGATATATACAGAGATGAGACAGTTATTGTGCTACCAGAAAAGTTAAGTTAATTTTCGAAAGAGGTCTGACTGAGAACAATATTTTAAAAACGTACACTAGGTAAAATATCCAGTTAACTTTCTAGGAGATACCGTCCAATACTCGGTATATACCTAATAGAACTGCTACCGAATAGCAAAGGTAATTTAAGTCAAGGGTAATCTGTGGTCCGCTCACGAACCCTACCTCTAGCCATAAATGTTCCTGAAACAAGATTCAGTATCTTTTGCTTGTTAGAATGTTATTCTTCAAACAAGCATCTACTATGTACTATTCAGATGACATATATACACAAATATAAATCAGAACAACTACATGTAATTGTTTAATGCTAGTAGTAGCTAAAAGTCTTTTCATTGACTATGCAGATACCAATGGGTTTTTTAAAAGTTGGCAATGAAAGTTAATTGTAATCGACGGATCTATCAGATTCATTCATAGCTACACACCAGCGTAACTTTGACAAGCAATAGTTAGTAAATTTTCCAGTGTTACTGATGAATATTTCGTAGAAAATCTACAACACGAGTCCACAACGAGAAGAGTGAAAAGATATTTTAAATTATTCTAGTAATTTTAGGATAAGGTCTAGTCAGTTTAATGAAAATTAAATCTAATTTATCTTCCATCTCTGAAATTCCTTTCAAATTGAGAAAACGAAAGCTATTTAAAATGTATACAACAGTGTATAAGGTTAAGTTCAAATGTATGTACATAGGTATACAATGAATATATCTGTTGATTAGTTTATTTGTTGAAGGACAAAATTATCTTGGTAACGTGATATTCTATAACCTGTACCAAGTGTTCATTATTAAAAATACCTCCAATAAAACAATTACTTCTTTATTTTGCATCTACCATTCTGGGTAAAATAAAAATATTCTACAATAATCACCTTTGACATCGAATTTACTGTTTGTAATTTGACATCGATTCTTCTGAGACAATTCTGATGATAGTTAATATGAAAGATGTGCAAAAGTTTCATATATACTAATATTTATTAAATCAAATGAAGCTTGTTAAGTAAATATAAAATAAATATGTAAATGGGTAATGTACAGTATACAACATTTCAAGTAGTCACACCACATGCTGCAAGTGGGAGAAGGTGATTAGCCGATCACTTATTTTGTCCCTCTAATATAAGTTCTTAAATCATGCCTACAATGATTCATTTTCAAACTTTTAACCTTTTCAGAAATTCTTTTTAAGAGGATGTTCAGGGAAGTATCCATGCTGTGCGAACATTTTTTTTGCAATTATTCTGTACAAATCATCGCAGTTTCCTTCATCTCCTAAATTTATTTCCTCATTATTTTTCTTCACTCTCCTGTGGGCATTCCAGCAAATACTGTGTACCATAACAATCTCCTTGTCCGAGAGTGCGAGGCCGATGCAATAGGAGCGCGATGCTCTGCCCAGAGCTGCAGTCATCATGTAAACGTCTATCGCCATGTTGGCTAGCCTGTGTAATTCCATATGAGCATCGCTAACTTTTGTCCCATGTGTAATCAGCATTTTTTCCGTCGATTCGTGCAACCAGTGAACTGCAGCCTGAAGCAATTTTGCGGAGACTTGGAGAGACGGGTGCAGATGTTCATCCAAAGCGAGGTCTGGCACACCGCTTGACCAAAATGCTTCTCTGAACATGAATGCAGGAAACATGAATGGATTCCTGTACTTTTGAATAGTATGAGAATTAATCAACCCTGAGTGATGAAGACCCATTATAGCTATATATGTATGTAAATCTATACTCGATTCATTGTATAACACTAATCCGAGGGCATCCAGATAAATTCGTTCATACGGACTATCCTTAAGGTAAGTTTGCCTACCAAGCAATTTCAGTCCCTCTAAAATTTGATGTACACATTCATTCATCGAGTAAGCTGCAACAATGGCACTTTCTACACTGCAGTTTTGGTCTTTGTACTCATCAATCAATCCAGTCGTCATGTAGGTCATACTCTCAATTGCATATAACGCAGTGCTCATTTTAGCAATAATTTCTTTTGCAAAATCATAAGTCATTATTTGTTTGTCATAGTGTTTTTTTTCAATTGCATACTTTGTTAAGATGTTAATGAAATCTTTCAATATAGCTGCCGCCTGCGATCCTATACATTCTTTACCCAAAGTGATTAAGTCTACCGCAATTTTTGGAGCACCTCCAATTGCTCCTAATACGTTTTCTCTCGGCACAAGGGTCTCTGCAAAGTCCACTTTGAATACTTCTAATCCTTGTTGACCAATTTTTTCAACTTTTGTTGAACTATCGATTCCGCCATTTTCGCGTTCAACGATAAATATGGTAGGTGTATTTGGCTTATGTAGCGGGTCGTCGGTTTCTGTACAATTAACGAGAACAATAAAACAGTTGGCGTTATTTCCATTCAAGACATGAACCTTTTTAGCATTGAGCTTGAAGTATTGGTTGCCCTCCATTGCAACTGCTGTAGCATTAATTGGAGCCGCATCGATATTTGTATTGTCTTCAGCCAATGCAAGAGTTGGGATAAGTTCGCCGCTTACGATCCTTGGTAGAAATTTCTGTTGCTGTTGGTCGGTACCGTATTTTAAAATTATTTCCACTGGTTCAGTGCGGCTCATCACATAAGAAGCTAAAGAGGGGTGTTTACCAACTACTTCAATCAATCTGGCATATTCTGTAGTATTCAATCCAATTCCCTTATATTCCTCGGGGATGGTAGCACGAAAAACGCCAAAATCCTTGAGCTGCTCCACTAGATCGTTGGATATCACATTTATATTTGACTCCCTGGCTTCGAGGTAGCGTTTGACGCAGTCTTCAATTGGCGCGAGCCATGCGTTGAACTGATTTTGCCTCTCGTTTGGTTGAACTTCGGGATAGGCAAGTAGGTCGTTATCGAATCGTCCGATAAATAAATTCTTGGCGAAAGGTTCTCTCTGCGGTTTTTTCAGTGGCAACGGCGCCAATTTACATTCGTAACCCGTTATTATGTCCTCTGCTTCTTCCGCAGGCTGGGTGAAACGGCGGGCGGATGCGTAGCTGTACTTTAAGTACGACGTATGTCGCCTCAGCAACATTCTAGTCGTTAACATTTCATCAGTCGATTTATTACTTGGGTTTTTTCAACGAATCTTTCACTTTATCCGTGCAAAATTTGTTATAACCTCACAGTTTCGATTCGTCGTGATTCGTCGTCTGCCGAGTACCGGTTATAGCCTGTGGTTTGGTACGACGTTAGATTGACTACTGTATCAATTTTTACCTCTGTTTTTTCACTGTCCTACTCTTTTTAGTTGCAACAAGAGCCCTCAGAGTACCTCGCATATACCAACCACGATGAAGTTGATCGACTGGTTTTGATGTGTTTTAGAACGTCCAGTAATGCAACGGAGTCGGAGTTACGGAACATCCGGATAGTGAAGACGCGGTCGAGGGTTACGTTTACATGTGTCAACAGTTTGCGTCAACAAAACGGAATTAAAAAGTGGGATTAAGAAAATCATGATATTGGGGAAGACACTGGGGTCAAACTGAACAGTTAGTGTAAGATAAACCGTCTTATAATTGCAATGAAAACATTCTTTCAACACTGTTTACGGTGACCGCCAAAATTGGGACGCCATCTTGAGCACTCTTGTTGACAGTTTATCAAACTATGAATGAAATATTTGTATTCAAAAGTTCTGTGTAAATACTTTGAGGAATATTTTTTCGATCTATATTATTTTATCTTAAACCGTATCATTCGTCTCGAAGTATTATGTGATTTGTTTTCCAATGATGGGTTAACCACAATACGAATAATACAAGCTGGCAAGCAATCTTCTGCTGAAGATATTATAATGCCTGGTGGATAGTTTTGGGTGCGTTGTATTACATCGTTGAAAAAGTGAATTCGCTTTCCACGTGCTAAGTTAGACTGAGAAAAGTCTGGATCAAGTTCCAAAAACTAACCTAACCTTTTTCTAGGAAACACATAACAAGGAGCGCCAATCATGTTTTATGCTCATTTTGTGTTGGCCAAGAAAGGGCCGCTAGCCCGTATCTGGCTGGCTGCTCACTGGGACAAAAAACTCACCAAGGCACATGTCTTTGAAACAAATATAGAGAAATCCGTAGACGGCATTCTGCAACCCAAGGTAATAACAAATCTTTGACACGAAGGATTTATATCTATAGTCTCATATTATATGGACTGCGTACATTTTTATCATTAAGCCTTGGGACCCAAGGGTGTTCTCATACACGTAATGCGGTTTGCAACTTCATTAATAATTTTATTTTCATATCCTAATAGGTGAAGATGGCCCTAAGAACATCAGGACATCTTCTCTTGGGAGTGGTGCGTATTTATTCTAGGAAAGCCAAATATCTTCTGGCAGATTGTAATGAGGCTTTCGTCAAAATAAAAATGGCATTTCGACCAGGAATGGTTGACCTGCCGGAAGAGCACAGGGAGGCTGCAGTCAATGCAATCACCCTACCTGAAGTGTTTCATGACTTTGACACAGCTATGCCTGAGCTAAAGTGAGTACTAAGTTATTGATGTCAGGATGTTTTTAATTTCAATTCAATTTTTTACACATGCGTTTTCTCTAATTAAAAATGCATTTACCTAAGTGAAGATGTGAAAAGGGTCGTGCGTTAAACCACTTATGATGTAATATCAGTATTTATCGTTGATATTCTAAAACAATTTTACTTTGATTTAAATTATGCACTTTCCAATATTTCAGGGATGTAGATATCGAGGCCCAATTTAGTTTGAACCAATCTCGTGCTGAAGAAATTACTATGCGAGAAGACTATGGCAGTTTATCTCTGGTTACTCACGATCAGGGATTCGGAGATATGAGTTTTGACGCAGAACCACCTGAGTTGTTGAGACATGCTACTGTAATGGAGCCTTCCCTTGATCAGGTATGAATTGCCAATTACATCTTTCTATCATTCGGAGGATTGAAATTTTCAATTGATACTTTGAAACAGGAAGACTCTTTTCACTTCCTCGTCTTTATCTCAAATTCTATCCTATTGTCCAAACATGTAGCCAGCAATCTGATGATAATAAAGTATGTGATTTTTAGAGTCACATGCTCTTCAGTGATGGACCAGGAATGGAAAGTGCTCTCGAGCCGAAGGACAAAGAACCTGTCGCTGGTACTTCAGCTGCAGCACAAGCTATGGATATCGACACTCCAATTAGAGATGATGGGTTCGGTGGTCATCTGGGTCAAGATATAATTTGTAAGTTAATTAAGGTGTAGTCTTATTTCATAAAAATCAGTCTTCTTAAAGCTCAACCTTCTTTCTCAATCAATTACAAGCTTTATAGTAATAACACTGATTTATAGCTGGAGGCCTATTCGAAGGAGGTCTTTTTGATGAAGCACCTATGGGAGAAGTTGCAGTACCTGAGGTTAGTGCAATGAGCGATCAACAAGATGTTGCGGCAGCAGTGGGTCCACCTCCACAAACTAACGATGACTCGGACGAGGATATGGGTGATCATTTTGGCGGGCCTCCATCTCCTATGGGTGGTGGTATGAGCAGCACAGATGGCTCTAGACCAGCCACACCTGTTGCAATGGGTGATGAGGCTGGTGGGAGAGCGAGTGTAGCTAGCCGTCGCTTCACTCCAGCACCTCCGACTGCTCTTGAAGAACATCCAGTAGATGCCATTGAGGAAGCTCAACCCCAGCAAGAACAAACCACTCTCCTTCACGATGAAGAAGAAAGTTTTGCTCTAGCGCCAGTCGACGCATCTGCCCTGAAAGGTAAATTAGATCTTATATTTTCATATTCATCACCAAAGACACAGTATTCCACCAAATTGTACAGTAATACAATTTAGCTAAATATATGTAATGAGCCAACATATTAGATGAATTGATAGTATCAATAGAAAGCAAAGAAAGGCTACCGACTATCAATTCTATCAATAATAATAGGAAAACCGAAGGTACGGTTTTCCTATTATTAGTTAATAAGTTAATCTCTTATATTTTCAAAATGTGTTGCAAAGTATTCTTTCAACTTTCAGGATTCACTAAGGCTAAACGTAAGCGTAAATTAATTGTCGACGAGGTGAAAAACATCTCAGGCGAAGAAATGAAGGCTCAATTATCAGATACTAGTGATATTATCACAACTCTTGACTTGGCTCCTCCCACAAAACGCTTAATGCATTGGAAAGAAACTGGTGGTGTTGAAAAACTATTCGCCCTACCAGGCAGACCTATACCCGCACGTGTCTTATTTAAGGTATAACTTTTTTTGGCAATGCATTTTACACAAAAACTTATAAGCAAATATCACGAATACCTCGTGTTATTATTATATCATTATTAACATAGAAAATTTCTCTGATGAATTGAAATTTATTCTTGGTTGTTGTAATTTGATATTTTTAGTTTGGCCTGGTAAAAGTAACGTGTACCAGAAAATTTGGATAAGCAATAATTAGTCCCAACCCGATTATTTCAGAAAAGTTGGATTTGTATAATAGTCGAGATGTAATTTTATATTCTACAGAATTATCAACGGCATTTAACCAGCAAATCATATGACCATGAAGATTTTGCTAGAATCGGAGTGGATGAAGATGGCATGCAGTTAGAACAAGTAAGAGATGCTGCAGATATGGATGTAGCGAACTTTGAACAGAGTATCCTCGGTAAACGTATGAGTCGCAAGCGAAAGGCACCATCGGATGAGGAGGTCAGTATAAAAAAGTGATTATGATTCATGTCTGCATTTGACGTTCCTGGTTTGCCATCAAGCAATCATGTCTTTACAGCTTAAACAGCCTTCTACTCAGCAACAAACAGAATCAGAAGTTTCCCAGACATCTGTTGCTAGCGAAATGATGGAAGTCCCAAGCATAGTACCACCAACTCCTCTTCCTCCTCCAAGGTCACCGATACCTCCGGAAGTATCTTTACCACCTGAAACATCAGTCGCTGACATCAGTGCCATCCTTCCATCAGTAGAATCTATCGAGGCAATGTCTCTACCTCCCGAAACCCCGTCTCTGAATAATGTCGAGATGCCTCAGATTCCTCCAGCCGAAGTTAGTTCGTTACTAGGTACAGATGAGCAACCGCAAGCGCTACCAGTTCAGCCTGAAGATGTGAGCCTACAGCCTTCAGAACTTCCTCAAATGGAGAATATGGGGTATGACCAGGTGAGTTATTGCTGATTTTTCATTCAATTTTTTAGAATTGTTTTTAGATGGCTAAATTATGGTTAGCTGACAGTTAGAAAGGTGTAACGATTTTAATTTTTTTGTCTAATAGATCATTGATGAATTATATTTTTTCTTTCTCTGGTCATTCAAAAATGTTTTTTTTTTTCAGGCTCAAACGCAAGTACCGTTTTTGGGGTATGACGACCACCAACCATTGGCTCACACACCTGGCGCGATATCAGAAAGAGGGCCAGCTACTCCTTGGAATCATGAAGATTATGAATTTCCTCCATCTGTTGGTCCGGTATGTGAAATAGTCATATTCTTCGACATTCTGTTATTCCTTAGTTTACGTAAACCGAGGTCATCATCTTTTTATGACTGTCTAGTGATTGCCTTTTGATTTTGTTGTTATCATACAGTTAGAGGAGCAGCAAGTTGATGAGACTTATGAGCAGTTCGAAGAACGAGTATTGAACAAAAGAGCAGGCCACATGTACCACGTAATTAAAAGCAAACTAGAGACCAAAGATAGTCTGACACTTTCTGAGATGGCATATAGAAACAATCGTAAACAGGTATGGATTAAGATATTAATTGCTATTTACCTTATAAATCATTACACAATGTGGATGATTTCAGAACGTGTAACTGTAGCCTTCTTGTCTTTGAATATAATATTGCAATCGGGTTTAGATGACTTGATTATCTGGAAATAACTTGTTAAACTTATTCTATGACTATTAATCACTCTTGAGAAATATAATATATAATATATGTATATATATACATATTCGGTAAAAATTTATTTATATATATATTCGGTAAAAATTTATTAATTTCCCTTCAAGTTACTCAAATTTTGTAATTGTGTCGTTAATTGGTCTCTTTACATTTTTGTTTTCTTTTTCAGGCTGCACAAAAATTCTACACGTTACTAGTTCTAAAAAAATTCCAAGTATTGGAACTAAACCAGGAATCATCGTATGCTGATATTCTGGTAACCAAAGGGCCCAAATTTGAAAATCCTGCACTATAAGTATACCTTCTGTTATCCAACCATAAATGACGAAAACGCATCGCCTGAGTTGTTTTTCGCAACTTGACTGTAACGAACGTTACAATTGTTATTTGCAAAGTTCGACGAGTTAAAAATGGAAACTATAGATATATTTTATAAATCGCATAATTTCTGTTAATCTTGTCAATATAAATAATCGGTCTTGGAATATTTATTTACCAATATTCTTTTATTCTTGACAATAGATAGGATTAGCTAAGGTAACGTTTCTACATTACTTTCATTTTCATTTTGAAATCACGTTGAATGACAATTGAGTCATTTAAATTGTAGTATAATTATACTTTTTGTTTATTTCTTATCGGTTTGCATATTATTATTATTATTATTACTTTTTTTTTAATTTTGGAAAAAGACGGTTTTTTTAAACCAAATAAAAATTGTGAGTGCATATCACTTCATTAGTTTTAATTTCTATTTAAAAAAACAAAGTTTTCAATTTTGTCTTTATTCCGACCAGGCAACATGTCGGAAACAAAGAAAAAATGGTGATTTTAAATACACATAGCAATTCTAATCAAATAGTTCGTCTTTTCAGTGTAAATACCATGAGTTTTCCTCGCAATCATACTACTTGAGAAAGAAATTAATTTTTGCTATTCGCGGATATTTCATTGCTGGAAATGAAAAATGTAGTAAGTAGGTAATTTCCATGTTCACCATGAGTTTTAGTTAAATGTATGATGAAAAACAAAACTGAGTGTATATACAACACCCTTTATCGAATGAACTTACAAAGTGGAAAATATCTGTGGTTTTGGATCCTGTTGAGTATTCCTGGTAAAATGACGAAACATTTCACATTTGGAAATTTATTTTCTTTTAATCAAGTTACTCTCAAAATCATATCATATTTTTATTAATGTTTAAGCAATAGTGAAATTTTGATAAACCTGACTTATTCTATTGAAGACACTAAGAATAACGGTAAACAATGTACATAATAAACTGACGCTGATGTAAGAGGTATACATAAAATGTTGACGAAAACAGTTTTGCTGAAAGCACTGACTTTCGAAGCTAATAAACTGGGTTCTGCAGTCTACGATTTATAGTGTACTACAGTATCAATTAGTCTCTCGTTGCCGCCATAATTTTATATCACATTCGTTGTTAATTGATGTCATATGGATTTTTGACGAGCGTCAAGTATAGGTTTACGCATAGCAGTACTTTGTTATATCAAAAATATTCTTTAAGTGATGAACACTAGCCGCATTCCAATTTGTCAAAGGTATGTACCCTTGTATACTTACCCTTACTCTCGCCATGTTATTTAGATAGATACAGAGGTAAGTTTACAAGGGTCCAAAAGGTAACACACTGCAACGAATTAGAATACGGCTATCATGGTTCAAGTTTACCTGGGAATCTAAATGCAGCCTGTACCTGATGCTTACGAAAAAATGCCTTTAAGTGCGGTAAGCCAAATGATCGAATATACTAAGTCTCTGTCATTAGTTTAGTTCCACAATTGATAGAAGTGTTCAAATATGTATCTCAGTGCTTCGTGGTTTACATTTTAATCAAAGCTTCACTATTGTAAAAATTCATTTTTCACTCTGTATCACACTCGACTTGAACTTCGTGAAGTGAACATTGGTTATATTTGGTTCATTTTTGTTATATTCAATAATGTAACGTACTCATCTAATATAGATATAAGATATGAGATCATTAAATGTAATATATTATTATATACAAATTGTATTGATTAAAGGGATTCTGGAAATTGTAGTTTATTATCTACAGTCATGCATATTCTATGATCATTAATTCTATTAAAAAATATATGTTGAATCTAAGGGAAAAACCGTAAAGCAACAGTTTCCACAGTTTCTTAAATAAAATATGTTTACTCAAATCACACAGGCATGTCATTAGGTATATCAAAACTCCTTGAAATTTGTTTTAAAAAGCTTTATTTCTCAACTTTATCGTTGTTATTAGCAAAGTGGTTATTTTTTTATTTACTTAAAAAATGAATGTGTGACAATGTACACGTCTCCGGTACAACGTTACCCTAATTAATTACGTGATAGGTACGTTAATTAAATTATGCGTGTCCATGTGACGTTAAGAGGACCTGCTCAATAATTCAATGAGAAGGTGAAATGAAAACAAGAAAACTTAAATAAAATTCATTCTTATCCATCTAGATCACCGGCAGCCATTGCATCCTGATAGGATCTATCATTGCTTCGCTCAGGGTCCAATTTAATCATATCATCAATTCGTAGAATAGTAATTGCTGCTTCAGTCGCAAACTTCAAAGATTTTATTTTAGAAACTGCTGGCTCGAGTACGCCTGCTTTTTTGTTATCCTTGACAATACCTTCAATCAGATCAAGGCCGACCCTGGAAGAAAATTATTCATCAATTATAAATCTTTTTTCCCACTAAAAACTAAGTAATGAGGACTATCATTGATTCAATTTGACAAGAACCTTACCATTTAAGATGGGCATTATCAGCCTTGGTCTGACTAGAATTATGATATGCTCTCAATTTAGCGACAAGGTCTGTTGCATCTTGTGCAGCATTGACGGCTAATGTTTTTGGTATAACCAGGAGAGATCGTGCGAATTCTGCAATGGCAAGCTGTTCCCTGGAACTCTATCAACATAATTGTTTTATTTAATTAAGTATGTTTCAACTTTCATCATAGCGTTAATGGGGATGCAAAATATAATGTTAGGGACTAACCAAAGAAGTTGCAAAGTTTTCAAGATAGATTGACAAGGCAGCTTCAACGCAACCACCACCAGCAACTACCGATTTGCTTTCCAGTACTCTCTTCACGACACATAGTGCATCATGCACAGATCGTTCCATTTCATCACAATAGAAGTCGTTTGGACCACGCAGAATGAGGGAAGCTGCTGTACGGGCTTTTGGGCTATTGGATTTAATTAGAAAATATAAATTACTTGATTCAGTAAAGCTATTCAACAATTTCTCTAAACTATATTGATTTAAATATAATACGAGATTTTACAAACTGAACATCACACAAAAAGCCATGCTCAACGTATCATTTCTATATTTAAAAACCATTTCTGTGATGAAGTCTCAAACTCCAATGTCTAATAACACTTACGATTGACTTACATTTGGAACAATCTAGTAAATTTGAGATCATGATATTATGGTTGACAAATAATTTGTCTTATTTTTTTATATTTAATTTTAATTGATACTAAAGTCGAATATTTTTTTGTAATTATGCTCTAATCAACGAATCGAGATTTGTCCAGAGAAAAAAGCATAAAGTGTGTGAAGATAAAATATTATACCCTTTAATAAGGATCAGCTCATCGTCACAAACATTTTCTTGAACAACTTCTGCAGCCTCGCCTAAGAAGCTGACGTCAAAGCTTTCCTCTCCTTCCATGTTTGTCAAGGACGTAAGGAAGTGAGCACCGGTTGCCTTGGCGATTCGTTTCAAGTCAGCTTTTTTACACCTACGAACTGCCAGTGCACCAGATTCGACAAAATACTAAAACAATCAAGAAATATAAATCGTGTGGGCTAAGCCAGAAATATCGGTAATGACAATTATAGTGAAACTTCAAAATTAATAATGTTTTATTTTTTGACATTTGGAAATACCTTGAGGCAGAGGTCATCAATACCACCACTAACGAGAACAACGTTTGTGCCAACAGAAAGGATTTTTTGGATTCGTTCCTTGGTGATATCAGATTCACGTTGACGAACACCCTCCAACTTTTCAGGATCAGTGATCAGTACTTCTACTCCCAACTTCATCTTAGCTTTCTGCAGCGAAAAATCTAGGCATGCAATTTTAGCATTGACTATCTTCTTGGGCATCGCTTGCGACGCCACAGTACAGTTTAAAGCATATCCAGGCACAAGGATGGACTCGCGTGCACTCTTTCCATGCGCTTTTAACACATTAACAGCTTTTACTGGATATAAAAATCCTCCTTTGCCGTCATTGATTTTCACAGCATTTGCTGCATCCACGACCATATTAGCAAAAAAGTCTGCATCACTATAAAATTTGTTAAGAAATATGCTAATTTGTCGCTTTTTTTCAATTCCTCAAATCTCCAAATCCATAGAAGTAATAGTGATTTACAATCCAATATGGGAATCTAATTTACTCAAATTTAGAATTGGTACCATGCTAAAACTTTACCTATCAGTAGTAGCAACATCCATTTACAAAATGAATCGTTTTTTGTGATAGGTAAAAAAAGGATACGCCCCGATGATCTTGCTTGACATTGACGTCTTGGCTACATTGACTAGAGAGTCTCTGCCCAGCTCATCAACGCCGATAGTCAAATGTTCTTGAATATACTTACACGCTTCCCTGTAAAGAATAAGATGACAGACACCATGAAAGTGAGCAAATATTATACGTTATTCCCAAGTGAAAAAAAAAATACAAATACGAAATTACTTACTTGCATGCAAGACGATACCCACTAATCACAGAAGTTGGATGAATCTTCTGCTTAACTAGTTCGTCAGCATTCTTCAATAGTTCAGCAGCAATAATTACCTGACAAAAGTACGCGCCATGAATTAACACAGATTTATTGACAAGTCATTTAAATCAATTATCAACTATACATATGCTTACAACTGAGGTTGTTCCATCACCAACTTCGTCATCTTGAAGTTGTGCCAGCTCCACCAGTACGCGGGCGGCTGGATGTTCGACTTCAAGGAGACGCAGTATAGTCGCTCCGTCGTTGGTAACAGTTACATCCTGTGAAATGAGGATAGATTTTCGGAGGTATGTCAGTAGTATAAAATTGGCAGAAAAATGATAAAGATGTATGAACAAAAACTTACACCGATATCATCGACGAGCATTTTGTCTAGGCCAACAGGTCCCAAGGAACTCTTGACGATGTTAGCGATGGCACATGCAGCCATGACTGTGAAAATTGAACTGCATTAAACGATGTGCAAAATGCGCGTAGAATGGTTGTAAAGATTATTATGGGAAAAAGACAAGGTGAGATGGTGACAAAATAATTGTAGCAAATGATTTAATAGAATAGGTTAGCATATTACCATTTTGTGTGCGAACTGGAGCACCAGATTGTCTTGTGCCGCCAACGGAAAGAGGACTTGCTACCGTAGACATTTTCTCGGTTTAACACACGGACTAATGAGTTGTTGCTTTACTTCGATCGAAAAAGAGCTGCCGAACGTGGGTGAGGTCGGTCAAAATCGCGTGTGTGACTCCATAGAATAATGATAATAATCATGCCGTTCGTCCGTCTGGCCTGTGGACAAAGATGTCGTCATTTTTGATTGGCTGATGGTAACAAGATTGAGCCTCGTATTGGTCGAGAGATTTTAAAGATGAACGATCTCCGGTGGCGGTCCTCAACCGCGTGGGCATTGAGGTTCTTTCGTACCTTCTAGAATAAAATTGGAAACACATTTTTCTAGCTTAACAGCTCCGAAAAATAAATGAAATTCATTATTTCAGTTGTCTTAGGAGATTTTAATAATACAACACTATCAGCAGTATTTTTTCTCTTTTCACGTTAATTGAACAGGTTCTAAGGTTTTGGATGTCCATATTTGGTCACGGAATTCTCTTGGCTTCGTGTCATGATTCGATGATTCGCAATATATGCTATCCGCGACATTGCTTACATGTAGTACTTTTTCAAAAAGTAACAGAATAAAAATATAGAAGAGATGAAATAATGTCCCGAAATTTTTACATGTATTAATTCAAGTTTTCACCAAACTTATTTTTCATTGCAATATTAACTATTTTAATTTATCATAACATTTTCACTTTGGCTACACCGAAATTTTAATGAAAAAGCTCGGTTTGAACCCGTGATCCGATATGATGATTACAAATTTTATTATTTTTCAAGGAACATGAATTAAAGAACGCATAATATTCGAATAAACCATAAGATATATTTCAACAAAATTCGTCAATGTCTCATAATTAACAATACATTATGGATGGTCGCTGAATAATAAAATAAAATTGAGGAACGTAAATGAATCATAATTAATATAGAATAATTTATCGTTGTACATAGATATCAGTAAACTAAAGTATGTGCTAAAAATATATACATTTTTATCTAGAAGTTCATTCTATTGATTCGTTTGCAATCATTTTTCGTTAAATCACTCAATGATTGATATGCCTGCATATAGTAACACTAAAAATAAGAATACAATCAATAATAGTTACAAGAATGAGAGCATCATCATTTCCTAAAACACACACAGTGCAACTTTTCGTTATAATTGTAGTAATTTTATATTGAATTTGGAATAAATTTTATCTCGAGCAATACTTAAAAGATCGACTGAAGCTATAATTAATTATGGCGAATGTTGAAGTAATTAAAATGATTAATCATCGTAGAACTAGATCCACACAATGTATATGAACAAAGGGCTTCGCTAGTGCTTAACATGTTGCTTATGTGGCTACAAATTAGTTTTCAAAAACCTCTTTGTTTGACAAGCTAGGAATAATACTTAGTATTACAAAAACAAATTTACCGTGTGTCAATAGTAAAAGAAAAGACTAGCATTGATGACAAAAAATATTTGGCTTAAAATAACACAGTTATAAGCACGACATATAGAGTTAAAACTCAAACCGTATTTTTTTTAATGCAATTTAGATACGTCAATGGCATTGGTATCAGGCCTTCAATAAGAACCTGATGTTTGACCAATTTATAATAAAATGCAACATTAAAATTTTCTGTTTGATCACATCGAGTAACTCCAATCGTATTTACCATGCCATTGTCTATCATGTTAAAGCAGTGCACCAGGTCAACAAGTGATCAACAAGCTCATCTGCATAAATCTTAGTTAACAATTACACATTATCAATATAAGTCACAATTTAGATGTTAAGCAGGTAGTTATAAATAAAATAATAAAACAACAATAAAAACTTTCAGAAATAATAAATATAAAAATAAATAGAAATATCTATCCACCAACTCATACAACAATTATGAAGTTATTACAAATATTTCTTCTTTGTATCCTGATTACAAAATATTTACGCCAAGGATGCATATAAAATGTCCGTTGTTAGAAACTACTGCCGTTCGGTCTGATAATCAGTGTAAGAAGTATTTGAACGGAAAATTTGACACTTTTAGTACTTCGATATATAAATTTTTTTGATCTATTAAACTTGTTCTATATATATATTCATCTAACTATATATTAATTTACAACAATTATAGTTTTTTCATATTGGTTCTGGTTTGTTAGGAATGAAATCGAGGGGGTATGTTATATTTGCTTGCGAAAGATGGAAATACGAACTGTGACAACCGAACTTGTGTTGAAGTCAAATACCCCCAGAATTAGACAATTAGATAATGTTTTCAATAAATATGGATTGAATATGTCACTGTATATGTATATGTACGTATTATGAACACATTGACGCCTACCATTCAAGTTTAAACTTTCATTAAACGGTATATTAGTGTTATAGTACTTACTTATGTGCTCAAAAATTGGGAGACAACTGGAACACGAGGTGTGCCAGTTAATTTAATATACAATGAGTTAAAACATTCTAATAAACATTTATGTATCAACTACTTTAACAACGACTTGACTCTAGGATGATGAATATGAAATATTTTCTGCTATTCCTTAACCTACATTATAGATATATACTCTGTTATGATATTATGAATGTAAAGGTCATTATAGTGAAATCTTTAGGTAATAATTTCTGCGAAGGAGAAGCTCTTTGTACCCTGAGTAGAAAAACTAAATAAACCAGGGAAATAATATTTTCGTCAACCTTAAATCGGAACAACTTGAATACTGATTTCATTGCATTTATAATTGAAATAGCTTGGACAGATCAATGTCGTTGACTACAGTGCTAGGAGACTGTTGAAACCAACTCTAAATTGGTAAGAAGTTATCTAGACTATTCATGTTTAATAATGAAATGACATATATTCGAACAGATATAGCAATATCGTGTTGTACACGATATTGACTAAGAATTACTAGAACTTATTAAATGCATGTAAACTTACTTATACTATATTCAAAAGTGGCACGTCGGTTTGTGCGTTTGAATCGATAGCTTATTACGCAATAATCTTTCTGGAATAACGTTAAAGCATAAATAATACAAAAATATGTATACCTATTATAAAGTGTAAATCAAACATTCATCCATGTAATATTCTGTAATACTATTCTCACTTTTGTATTATGCATTGTTAAATGCAAAAGCGGTTATAGTATTATAAGTCTTGCTACAAAATAAGCTCCATTGAAAGGAAAAAATGTTAGAACTCTGAAATCATAAGCTTGAGTTCACATATATCGGAGTACTGTACTTCAAATACTTCAGCTATTTTTAGCATTTTAAACATTGGTTGGTGGATCCATTGCACATATTACAGCTTTAACTACGCTGGCTGCCGCCAGTGATGCATATGGCTGCCATTCTTTGGCTCTAGAACCATCTTTGTAATCTGAAATACCTCTTACAACTGCGAAGCTTTCGCGACAGTTACCCAAAACGCTCTCTACCACTGCATCCATTTCTGCATCAAATGCAAGCACTCCAAACTTGGTAGCAAACTTCTGTCTCAGTTGATCGTCTCGGGCAATTTGACGTCCAGACGCTACTGGAGCAAGATGTATTCGCGGGCAGCCATCCAGTCTGTATCATTATTATGATTATAATATTTAAAATTCTACAAATTAAATTTTTTTTTTATTATTACAGGATTACCTTTTATTCGTTAGTCCCTGCGGAGCAACCGGGTGAGCTACTTCAATAACGTCCCTTTCACCAATAGCCATGTACAGTTTATCTGATTCTGGTGCGGGTGGTTGAAAGGCATGTTCAGATTGTGTGCTCAACGCATCTATACCTTCTTTTAAATAAGTTTGCCAAGGTGGTGTTGTCCCATTTTCTGCCTGTGTGTGAAGCGAAATAATAACTTGTATCCAACTACTTGATTTCACAATTGCAATATAATTTTGTCAACAACAGAAATAACCGAAAATTGAAAACTATGACCTTTCGGATTTAGGCGTAATGAGTGTGTATACATTTTTTTAATAGTGAATGTTCTCTCTGCGCAATGAATAAATCTTGTATAACAAATTAGACTCACCTGTGATTTCAGATTTGCGGCGATTTCCTGTAATCCTAAATTTTGCGGGCAATATTCTTTGGTTTCAAACAAATAACTTCCATTTTCATGCAGCTTAGCACTTTCGCAATAAACGTAAACGTATTTTTTGTTGAACGGAGTTAGATCTGAGACGACTACGTCACCCAATCTAACGTGTTTGTTGTAATCAGTATAATGAGGAACACCTCCACCAACTCCAACGAGAAACACAAAGTCCACTTTTTGGAATGTTCCTGAAAAGATAAGTTGAAAAATTTCATGAACAGTCGTGTCAATAAAATTATTGCATTGTACACAAAGGCAAAAAATATTCATCAGTACAGAAAAAGTTACTGTAGTAAGTGCAATAAGAATACAGAACACAGAAATAGAAAACACCTACCGAGTAATCTAGTAGTTGTATTTCCAGCTGCAGTCATTGCTTCCCTGGTATGGCCAACGGTAGGCAACTTTGTGCATACGATTCTGTGAGCACCAATATTACCCAGTGTGTAGACGTTCGATTCTCCTGTAATGAATGAAAAATTAGTTCTATCACGTATACTGATGGATTTTCATCCGGATTTATCCAGTGTACTTAAAAATATATACAGTGGTGCTGAGTGCTGCTATAGTGGAGTTACATAAATACAATATTACCAGTGATGAATCGGTGTAGAAAAGTAGAAAAGTACATGACAAAGTTGAGGATATGTTTATTTTATTTTAGGTCTATTTGCTATCAGTTACCGATGAAATCGAAAATTGGCAATTAAGATCTACAAAAACTATCGCGTGCAGAATTTATATGAATTGCTGTTGAGATTATTTTTTTTCATGATACAACGGTTCTTTTTATGATATTCAGAGGATTTCAGTAAACACATGTGATTTTCAGTCTTTCTTAACACGACAAAATTCAAAGATAAACATGAACCCATCACCCCTGCATTACTTATGTTTGCAGACACTTGTACCAAATTTAATGACGCCGCAAGGAATTGACTCAAACAATGGTAGAATACAAGGAAATTAATTTATGGCACTGCACCTGATAAAAATTTTCATCTCTGTTCCATTATTTTTTCTTGTTCTCATCAAAAAATGAAGAAAAAATACGTAGCAACGAAAAAATCTAGAGATGCTATTTGGAATGCGAATTCACCCTATCAGTTATTGAAAATACATAGGATTTAAGAACTAATAACTAAACAAAAATAGACAACAAACAAAAGCACAACATCAATGAAAATTATTTCGGATAACGGACATTTAGTTTTAGTGAAGTTATTTATAAACAAATACACATGTCAAAAACAGTTCACATGGAATCAACACTAGCGAAAATTGCTCAATTTTCCTGTTTCAAGTTGATGAATAATTAAGTTTACAGTAGACGAAGAGATGAAGTGAATTTTCGGTTTCCTATCAGTTCATTATCACATTTCTGAAAAGTGGACGAAATTTTCTTTTGCGTTGAAGTAAAATATCAATATTATAGTCAATACACATGATTACTCCCAAAACGTTTAGCTCAACACGAACAAACGTGGCACCAACGTCCATGTTTTGTGGACACAAGCGGTTCGCAAGCTATGAATTCATTCTACGTAGCGTTAGATCAATTATATTACAAACTACGTTACCAAACCGACACGTGACTCTTCGTACTCCATCAGTACCATCTGGAGAGCTTGCTGTACCTAAAGTATCATGCAAATTCGTAAAGTGTAACCCAAAAATTAAACGGACTGATCTTGATCTGGCACAAAATGTTTACAACAATACTTATTAACGTTGAAACGTAATTCGATCCTCTAATTTTTCTTTCACAATACAACTGTATTACAAAATCTGGCATAAGTAACAATTGTAAGATCCAAAAATCCGAATCATGAAGACTTACCAACGGTTGTGTAGCGAACGTAAGTTTCTTTATTTTCAATCATTGAATCAACAGCCAGTTTCTCACAGTATTGAGCAGTAATAATAGCTATTGTTGGTTGTTTAGAACTAACCATTGTGGGCATTTGCTTAACGACCTGAAAATATTGAATGCATATTAAACAATGATATAATATTATAAAAATAATTATGTCACCATGTAATTTTTAATTTCCACAGCTTTACCTGAATTTGAGTGTCTTGATGTACAATTCGCGTAAATGCTCCATGCTCCATTGCTTTAACAAGACCCTTTGCTTGTAACTCTTTCAATACAGCTTCAACTGCAGATTTTTCCCAGCCATATTCCCTATGCGATTTATTTAGCTGATAAGTAATGATCGTGTATGCATTGAATGTATTAAGATCTACACAAATCTAGAGTAATTAAAAGTATTGTAAATTTCGAAGGTAAAGTTGAACTTACTGAGCCATATCTATTATCGTTACGGGATTCGGGTAGGCGGACTCAATCAGTTCAAGCATTTTGAACAAGGTCAGCTCTACTTGTTGTCCGATAGTAGTGTCATCTGCAGATGCTAGAGAAAAAAATTAATAATTATATTAGCCAATCATCCACAATCCACACATAAGAATGTTGAAAACTGCTTCAGATTCCTTAAGCTCAAAAAGTGTAATAACATTTTCATCACAAAAATTTAGTCAATTATTATTATCAGACATTACAGTCATTGACAATCTTCTTACGTGTCCTGATACACCTATGGGCACCATTGGACCAATTGGTGATAGAGTTGTTTATAAGCCCTACAAATGGATTTTTTTTCTTCAATCACTTCAACTATTACTAATGATCCCTGCCCCTGTTTACATACAATGGCTGTTTGAATGTTCATTATCTTTTTTATCTTATAGACATCGTTTCTATTAATGCATGACCATAACAATCCCAATTCAGTGTAAACGTTAAACTGTGTTCTTTAGCTAATGGCAACAGGAAACAGCTGATACTCTATTCTCGGAATTCTATATCTGTTTGGTGCACCAGTTTGGTGCACAAATGCATGTGATGTGTTGCACAAGTGCTGCATTTTCAGTAATTTGTCAGAATTTCTAAACGAAACTAAAATATTCACCAATTATTTTTCATATCAATATTAAATTGGTACAAATTTGCGTGCATTAAAAGAATTTTAATATAATGGATTCCGGTTAATGTAAAATATAGAATTATATTGAAATTCACTTTCATACAGTACATTTTTAAAAACTTATACTAGAAACTCATGAAGATGTGAGGGAACCTTGGTTTATACACTATTGGGCAGATTATCTTGGTACTTGCATGGTAATGAGCGCTAAATTACCATACATTGTATGAAAAAAAAAATGGTAGTAACTGTTCTATTAATATTTTGTTAGATCAAAATTTTGACAAAATAATAAATGCTCAAAGAAATAAGTATGTACTGTGAGTCTTGTCTAAGAAACACTGTGCATGTTAACTATTTATATCTAAGTTATTGATTATCGCATAAAATAATGTTATGTAAACCACAAAGAAAATACTTGTTAAATCAATATTGTTATGATTACCAGCATCAATGATCAATAAAGTCAGATTGCAATAATTGCGTGATCACTACATTTACTGGTCAATTGAAAAAATAGGTGGATGTGACTTGAAAAACGAGAAAAAAAAAATTTACCATAATAGTTTGCAATCAGCATCACATGAGGCAAAAGAACGAAAATATGTGAATACTGAAATAATGTTCGAGAATCATAATGCATGTCTAAAAAATTTTTTATACTTTTTTAAATTTACTATGGAAAACAATTGCTCATTTATTGACCAGTAAAGTTTGCTGTGTTACATGAAGCTGCAGATGAGGATTACCTCTATGTAGTAAATCTGCATTGAAATAGTCAGCTTGTGATCAAAAAACAACAGTGATTACAGAACACAATAAACGAAAGCCTATCAATTCTATCTAATCGAACCTGGTCGCTGAACATTTTTCTGAGACCAAGGAAGTGTCAATAGCAAATGGCCAAGTTGAGCTGTGAATAACAATGAATATTATAAAGCACTGCCATGATATCACCAGTTGAAACGTTAAGAGAAATTAGACAATTTGTATAATCCGTTATAGCAACTGAAGTTTCTTTGAACTTAATTGAAGAATTGATGACGTCTGTGTAAATATTTCACGTTGATTAATACTATGGAACGAAATGAATCAAAATTGTTAGTTAGTTTCGACCAGTAGTTTCAATCGTAGATTCTTGGATAGGGGAAAAAAAAAATTACAAGAAATAACAAATGTACTCACATGGTCTAGCCGGAAGCTCAATTGGCTCCTGTAATTGCCTTAGTTCAATTTCGAGCTTCTTAATCGTAGTATATTTGTGTTGCATCAATTTCATTATTTTCTTTATGAAACCCACATAATCTGAAAGACGAAATCATGTGTCACGTTTCCTTGACATATTGTCTTTCTGTTATTTGCAGCATAATTAAGTAAGCAAGTTCAGGACTTAAATTCAATTATTCAAAAAGAGTGAGATATAACAAAGATTCGCATTTCGCTACCAATTAGTAGTGAAATTTTCCAGAACCTCTTTTCTGCCACTCAGAGATGTAGCACAAGCTATTTTAAGCTTGAGACATCAATAAATCAATCTTCCCATGAATACAAGATGTAAATCTCAAAGGAGAATTGTAAATACTTCATACACATATACATGGCTGCCAAACTTTTTGGTGAAATTTCGAATATAACTTGGTAATGCACTTTATAATTGTATAATACATGTATTGCCAATAGAATTGTGCGATTCTGCGGCATCACTGCAAATCTAAAGTCTGCAAAATACCTCTGGGAAACTCTTGTGGGCTGACCAATTCACGGAAAAATTCCTGAGCAATGCTCGGCTGGTCCATGCTTGAAAGCGATTCTGCGAACCAAAATTGTAAAGTCCTTGATTCTTGTGTGTGTTTTCCTGTCTGTGCACTCACAAGAAACACCCTGAATTCCAGACATAATTGCGCAGGCTCAGATACTCCGTTTGTAACTGAAAATTATATACTATTTGAACCAAGTATTAATTTAAGTTTAACATGGGATTTCCAGTTATGCCAACTACTCCTAAATTACGTGCTAGTAAGTTACATCTTTCATTATTTTACATGCTTAAAATTGGGATAAGGCTTTCCTTATGCAGTAAAACAACATAATAATCGTACCAGCACTAGCTTGTTTGTTAATAACGATTCCTTTGTGATCTCCGCCAGCAACGTGAACTTTGCGGTCATTTTCAATAACTTGAGGTGGATCGATCGCCTGGCGTTCGATTATCAACGTTGTAGAATTGGCAGTTTTGCATTTGGGTGTCATTACGATGTGTTCTGTCAAAAGTCGGATATAATAAAAATGATGATGGTAGTTGTTTACAATGTTCATCAATGAAAAATTAATACACGGTAGAACTTTAGAGGTAAAACAAAATCAGTAGAATTCAAAAGTAAATACTCAGAAATTTCACTAAAAAAAAAGGAATGATGATACCTGAATCGACCTCATCGATTGTTCTAATTCATGACTGACTGAAATTTTTATGCAAAAAGTAATCGCAAAAGTTTAAAAATTCTTGGTATATTATCAAATTATGTTTCGAGACAGGGAAGCAGGCAAATGGTGACAGCGTAGATAATATTGTGAACATTCCTGGACATTCTTGATCTTGAGAAATTGGGAACCCCGTTAATTCAAGATTGATTTGAACTAGTTTCGTATGGTTGGAACGAGAGAAAGCATAATTTTTTGTGTAGTTACTCGTAGTAACAAGTGACACTCACCAGTCTTGTTATCCTCCATATTTATCTTTGCGAGGGATTATGCACTTTGAATTTGGGTTAGTCGCGCTATTATTGATAGCTCAAAAATAAATTACCGCAATGTCCTGTGGGGAAGAACAATTTGAAATTAGAATTATCGTATTTAGAACCGTTTAAACACACAATTGCACGGGCAAACGTCGGCACTCAACTGTACCAAAAACGTGATCGCATTGAGCATTGACTGGCACTGACAGAGCCAATGAATCGTGATCCAGTTTCGGCGCGCGTATGCATGTATATATGTACTCACTACCACTTGACAGCGATGTGTAATTCTGTACCGTCAAGTGCAACCGCCAGTAGCATACATATGCTCTCTGTAGGTACGTATGTAATATGTATGTACACAGGTTATCGTAAAAAATAATATACCTGTGTATCAGATGTTGATTGAGATAAGACTTTCTTCCAAGTATAATGTAAAGGTTAATTGACTGATTGTAGCTCGGCCCGTTTTAAACACTGACTACACTATTCGAATGATTTTCTTAAACAAGAGATGTCAGATGTGACTTGTCTGGTTCGGGGACGTGACCGTGACGTTTGGCGGTGACACATGCATGTCTCACAATAGTATGATGTCACCCATAGCGTTGCATTCGGTAGTGATTCTATAAGCCTCGTTCGTTCCGTCATTCAATATGCAATTTATTCATAATTATACCCTGGGGCAAGTTTTTAACCAATCGTATCGATGTATGTAACGATGAAAAAACGGGTGCATGTATGTATGTATGCATGCAAAATATTCGTATGATTCTTAATAACCATAGACATAGAATCTTAAGATTTTGGTTGAGCAAGAATCTACCAAACATAAAAATATTTTACGAGCAAATGAATACAATTTGAAATATAAACATCAGAATCTGATGGTCAGATCAGTTCAAGCATGGCTTTAAAAACAACGTGAAAAATCATGAAAGTTCTCTTATTCGAACTTTCTACAGATTCGCGCCAATATATGGTAAGAATGAGAAACGACAGGAACTCTTAGGATACTCAGTTGCCTATTTTATCGACTGTGCACGTATGTACACGAATTTATCGACGTGTGGCGCTTGCAACGGTCGGATTTCAGCCAGCACAGCAACGATTTCACATGTCATATGATGCTAGTCATAGTTTGTGGACGATTACAATATCCCCCGTTGCTCGAGATATGTCAGTTTGCCCAAGGCATATGAGTGTGAGGAAAATAATATCTCTTTTTATAAATTCACCAGAAAGATAATAGAATTTCCGCTTAAAATACTATTCGTTGAGTGGTCATTTCATAATCTACCAGTGCTGAACTAACAGAAACTGTTGTTTCTCACTTTCTGAATAACTTGGAACCCGATTAATTGCATTGAAGTTTTCTCTGTGCTGTACTTCTGCAGCATATGCATCGCGCAATGTCAACAATGTAAGGTAAACAATACATCGAGTAATTATGAGGTGGCATGTGTTTCAAAATCTTCAATAGACAATCAAACTTCGTTTATGATCATTTTATCCTGTGTCACTTCAGGGTGTAACCTCTTATTGATAATCTGAATATGCGGATGACAGCTACTTAACAAAGTTCGGTCTTTCGATACGCTTAACTAATTCATTCTAACAATTTTGGTTAATCACTTGCCACGTAACTAGTGCGTAACTTTAATTATTACAACGCCATGTAAAATGTAAAATATAAAAAATAAAATGTAGATAATGACGTAAATGTACGAATCGCCGCGAAATATTTTGTCCCCAATTCCAAATCGCAAAGCATAAAAAAACCTTTTCCCATTAAATCGAGTCTTCGAATTCACTTATAGTATATATTTTACTGAGCAACTAAATAATGGTTAAATATAGATGTTAGAGAGTTCAATAATGTCTAAACATTTCGATTGTTTAAAATTAGTTTAGCCTGATACTCGTCGCAGCATGTTTTTAATTGTTACAATGTACAAAGTTTCGTTTCAAAGCAGTCGATGCTGCAACAACATTTTGACCACACAAAAAAATAAGTCAGTTAATTGCATAGGTAATTCTGTCTGTGAGCAAAGCTAATTAGCATTATTATGTAGCCAACAAATTTTCATTTAACATTCAGTACTGAAGAACAGACGCATAACGAATTGATAATGCACTCTAATATAGACGGTATTCTGATTTTTCTTAGCAAACAATTTATGATAATATAATACTCTGTTTTCAGTCAGTCACAAATCAATGTGATTCTATTTGGTCTGGTTTTCTTGTTATCTTTACATGATGGATAACAAGATAAGAAATATAACAGTGTAGGATGAAACCTCCGGGCTAGATATTCGGTTTTGTGAATTTTGTAAATTATATAATGTAAACACAAATAGTGTGGTTTATTCAATCTCCGAACCACTGTACTAAGACAACAAAAGCTTGAAGATGGGTTCAATAGCTTTGGAAGAGTACGATCTCATGAAAGACTCAAAATATCGAGTGTAAGTATTAATCACATTTTTTACACTTTCAATATAAAATACATAGCTTATGACTTGTATGTTGAATTACATAAACATATAACAAAACACACTTACCAAATAGTAAGTGTCTCAAACGTCAAATTTCGTTTGGTACTTGTCATTTCTATAACAATTTTAATCAACACTTTTATCCCACTGATGACTTATTATTGATCTGGATCCCATTTATCACATTTATTTATTGTGCATAAATTGTCTGTATGAAATATGATATTTATATATTCATAGGTCGATGGTTTCCTTAATTCCAAACCTTTTTTTTTTCACAATCCACCGCAAGTTAGTAGTATCAGTTTTGTGATAAAACGCGTGATAACATTATATACGCATTCTCGGAACCTGATTAGATTATATCCATTCTCATAGTACACAGTGGATGAGATTAAGACCTCTGGAAAATGCAACTTTGGCTTATCTTTACTTAGCCTGTAAGCTTTTCCCTGTCGGTCCTTTGTTATCTGAGTCAAATAAATGAATGCCCACTGTTATGAAAATTCCTCTTTTTTCAGCTATGTCTCAGCAGTGGATAAAGCCCTTAAAAATTTCGAATACACAAGCGAATGGGCAGACCTTATTTCCGCTCTTGGAAAACTGAACAAGGTCCTTTTGAGTCATATGAAGTTTCCTGTCATACCAAGAAGGATAAAAATATCAAAAAGGCTAGCACAATGCATGCATCCTGCACTTCCCTCAGGCGTTCATCTCAAGGCGCTGGAAACGTACGATATTATTTTCAAATGCATGGGAACAAACAGGCTCAGTCACGAACTTTTCATATATAGTGCTGGTAAGTTGGGCCACTTGTATCCAATTGCAACTAGTTGCTCGACCACATATATGTACAGTAGATGTGGATTGTAATCATGTTTAGAAGTGTTTGTTCATTCAAGAATGTCAATATTAATGGCAATAAAAATGCAATTGATCGCAGATATAAAAAGACGAAGTATATTTGCACGGATATTTCATAATTACGCGTAAATAATATCTACAAAAATGGAGTTATACATTACATCGGAATAAATTTAGGTCACTTTTGGACCAAATGAGAGCAATTCATGAAAATAACATTTAGCGATTTTGCCACATTCACATTGTTGGCAATCACATATCTTAAGAAGTGTTCTTTATTCATATTCTCGTAATCATTCATCCTGAAACCTTTGAACTGGATTTCTCATTTAACAATGATAAAAATAATCACTGCTCTTTAGCAATTGTGTCTGGCACGTGAGTGCATTCAAGAGTATAGTATAATCAGCCCGTTCGCAGCGACGATTTGAAAATATATCTATAATCACAATATGATGTTTTCTCTGACAGTCATTATTAACCTTTTTTCACAGGTCTCTTTCCATTACTGGGCCATGCAGCGATGAATGTTCGCCCATCATTATTGACAGTTTACGAGACACATTTTGTGCCTCTCGGAGAAAGACTTCGTCCTGGATTGAGTGGGTTTCTTAGCGGTGTTTTACCCGGTCTCGAGGAAGGATCTGACCACTTCGATCGGTAAATTCAATGCAAAACACTGTAGTTTTCTGTAATTTTCAAAACCTGGTTTAGTATATATAATGTATCTCAGACTACTGGTCCACTTATTAAGGATATTTCTTTTATTGTCTTCAGAACAAATTCTCTTCTGGAAAAAGTTTGCGAAGGGGTTTCCCCGGAACACTTCTACGCGTGTTTGTGGGATTGTTTAGCATCAAATTCTGGGATTCGTTTACCAGCTATATCTTTTGTGCTGGCTCATTTCAATAGAAAACTATCCATGGAAGATCAGCTGTATATCATGGGTACAAACATCGACATTATGGTAAGAAATTTCAGTGCGTTAAAAGATTGACTGCGAGTATTATTGTCAATTCAATTTTGGAATCCTGTAGTTCTAGTATATTTTCTGATCCTATTAATATTGAAATCTGAACAAATTTAATAATACAGTATAGATTACTATTTCATACATTTACTGTGTGCTACGAATGTTTTAGCTAAGGTAAATATTCTACTACACGAATGAACCGAATTTGGTAGTATTATCACGTTTTCCTTCTCCCCTTTTTTATGACAGGTTACTGCTTTATGTGCTGGAGTTCAAGATAGTTCTGTTTTAGTACAAAGAAGTGCGCTTGATTTATTATTGGTAGGCTTTCCAGTTCATAACAGTCAATTAATTCGAGAAGATATGGTATTGTTACTAACAGCTGCCCTAGTCACTATATTACGAAGAGATATGAGCCTGAACAGGTATTGACTACAAATAGTTTGTTTTTCTTAAATCCATGCAAAAAATATTTTCTTATTTAATTATGTGGTGTGAAAATGATCTTTATATTCCAGACGACTTTTTGCTTGGCTTTTGGGAACAGAAGTTAATATGTCCATTTTGAAAAAAAGAATTGATCCAGCAGTAGCTGAAGCATCCGCGACATACTTTGATATCTTCTCCAAAGATATGTTAATTCAAGCGATAAAATCCACGCTCAGAACTGTGTATAAGGAGAATCCACAGGACTTAAAACCATACAGAATTCTAGTTTCATTATTAGATAAACCAGACATTGGTCCGGTAATTCTAGACGATATTCTCTACGAAGTATTCAGGTGAATTATAATATTTTTGAATGACAACAACTTGTTATTTGCTTGAAGATGAACCAGTATGACATACTATAACAGTTCTTTTTCACTATAATAAAATCATTCTGAAACATTTGTAATATACTTTCAGAACACTTTATAATGCATGTAAAAAATCGGATAAACCGGTAAAATCGAACGAGGTAGTGAAATCTGCGAATCTTCTATTTACTACACTGGAGCCATCTTATGTTTGGGTGCATTGCGGATATTTGTTTGAGAAAGCTTGCTCGACAAGAGTAAAAAGCCTCGAGGAGATTGAAGAGAATAAAGTAAATCTGGTCGGTAGTGGAATGCCTAATCTAATAGAGGTTTGCATTTTAACTGAGTTTTTGCTAGACACGGTGTCTTTGGATGCCTCTTTGGATACGCCATCTGAGCATTTACCAGGTCTATTCTACCAAGTAATTAACAAGTTATCCTGCCACACCGATGTCTTATCACCAAATGAAATTGCCAAAAGTCTTGGCTTATGTGCTAAAATTTTATCCAGAGTTCAACCGACCATAGCCAATTCTCATGTGGATAAAATAGAACCTGAGACAAAGTTAGAAATCATGCTTAATCCGGGTTCACCTAATACAGCTGTTGCAGACAGTTCATTGAATCCTATACCGCTGGAAAAGAGTCAGTCAGATAGTAAATTAAATAAAACAGATATGCTGAATAATTTGGTAGTGGACAAAAGTCCGAGTCCAAGGAGGCGGGCAAACTCCGGTGGCAGTGGTAAAAAAAGTGATAAAAAATCGAAGAAAAAAAGTAGTAAAAGTACGTCAAAGCTAAGCGACAGTTATACCATTCAAGCAGATGGCAGTAACATATCTGTAGTGGTCAGTGAAGATGTCAAACCAATTGCTCGAAATAAAAGTATGGACAATCTCAAAATTGATTACTCTGAGACAAACTTAAATAGTTCTGCACGTCAGAGTGAAAACTTGACTCCTAAAAGTTTATCAAGGAAAAGTTTGACCGGATCAAATGGATCGTTGAACAGAGGTCCGTCACCTGCTTTACAAGCGCAAAATTCAATGTTGGAGAAATGCCTAAGACAATATGAATTGTTTTATGTAAAATTAGTGAGTAACAGAATATTGACTAAAGATAGAACGGTTTCCGACATGTTTGAAGATCTAGTAATAGTCTCTCCAAGAGAAAGTTTTCAAGAACGAAGTAAACATCTGGAATCTTTATTGACTTCAAGACTCAACTCAGAAGATTCCGGATTTTTTAGTCAAGATGCACCTTTGGCCACTGAAATATCATGCTTAAATTTTTTGCAACCAAAAAATGGATCTATCAAACGCTCGGAATGGGAAGATGCGATGAAAATTGCGTCAAGCCTATTGGTTGAATTATCAACATTTCCAACGTATTGTCTCCCAGGAGACGGCATTTTGCTAGAAGAAGAACCTAAAGGGCAAGTTGTACTACCAAACTGGTTAAAAGTCTTGGTGGTTTGCGCGTGCTGGTTGGGGAGAGAACCGTCACTCCAGTTAACGAGTATGGCAACATTATTGGATTTAATTGCTTTATTGAAAGCACAACGGGATGTGAAGCCTCATCCTCAGAGTGGAGAGGGAGTAACAACAGTGGTGATGGTTCCTTTGTTGAAAGAATGGCACGTCAATATTTTAGAACAACATACAAACGTGTTTCAAGTAAGTTGAGCTCGGCTTCGACCTTGATTTTGTAAAGTGAATTATTGGATAAGTCAGTTAAACTAACAAAATCGATATAATTTTCCAGGTACTCGCTCATTCTTTATGGCATCATCTTGGGGAGCTGCCTGCTCATGAATACAGAATGCGTTGTGTTGAACTTTTACATGAATTGCATCACGCACTTCATAATTCCTGCGATGCTGTTGAGGATGTAATAGGTTCAACTCTAACGTGTGACAATTTGGAAAAAAGAGTCGAAGCGTTTAGCAGATTTGCTACATTGTGGCATCTAGGTCGAGAAGTTGAAACTAATCCTAGATTAAGAGGATGCTTGAGGACATTTGATAAGTAAGTTCACAGTATTGAATAATTGAAATAATGTTTTCAAAATGTAAATCTAAAAAAAATTAGAAACAGTCTTGCTATTGTTTTGTTCTAACAACTTTTATCATCTTGTAATTTCAGATCTTTGTTAAAAATGTTAGATAATCTTCAGCTAGCGTATAATTCACCACTAAAACTTCAAGCGCAATCCTGGTTGCTGCATTCCTTATTGCGTGGTGATATTTCACGTATTGTTGATCCTGTGCTGACAATGTTACTCGACCCCTCTACTTGTAGAATGAGCGTACTCCACGTGAGCATTCAACATAGCAATACAGTACTAACTAAAAATGATGTGGTTGAAGAAAAGTCTGAGCCGCATGACGATTTTGAAGGTGCTGCAAAGATTTACGCCATCAGTTCTGTCGACGGTAATGTTATATATCACGTCAGCGACTCTACAGATGATGCTAAGTGGAAGAAAGGTAGAAAAAAAATCAAATTGATAAATCCTGTTAAGGCAAAGAGAATATTTGCTGTGACAACCTTGGCAAATGGTGATAAAGGTAGTCATTTTATAACAGAAAAGAATCAGTTCATGAAAGAATTGGAGGTACCACCAAGTATTTCTGGTAATAATAACATATCCGTTTTTGTTAATCCGTTGTCAGTAAACTGTAGTGCAAATTCGAATGACTCCTTGACTGAAGACGAGTCTTTGCAAAGTGTCAAAAAATCTAGTTTGACGACAGAACTTTTAAAAAATGCTACTAGGTTCAAAAAGAAAGACTTTGATAAAGGATCAACTGCAAGTTTGGATGAAAGTTTGTTCGATTCTGCAAATTCTAGCTTAAAAATTAAGGAAAAAAATGACATGAAGAAAGCAAACGGCGATGTTGGATCGTCATTAGATTCCATCACGAATAGTTTTGATTCCAGTAGTCCTGAAAGAACAAACAAAGTACAAAAATCGAAAAAAGGAATGCTAATTCCTGGTAGCTCCAAAGAAGTTGCTGGCACAATAATGACTGGTAGATACCATAGTACAAATGAATTTTCAACAAGCTATGAAACACATGATGTTCCGGGAAGCTTTGAAGCCACAGCTGAAGTTCCTAGTTGGACAATGGGAGATGACGAGGGTGACTTGGAATTAAGTACTACTGCCGAAGAGTACTTCAGCAATTCCAGCGGTGTCAGTATCGTTGAAGATATTCTCAACGAAGTTATCGACAAAGTGTTGCTACAGTGTGATGTTATGGAACCAGTTAAGCCTGTGAGTATAGTTTGTTGAAATGAAGTTCTTACCCATGAAGTACAGAACAACGTGAAGTATAAAACTCAAGAAATGCATTTTATCAGAGTTTCAAATATCTATGTATGATTACAGTCAGATGCATCGGTGCAACTTGATACAAATTCTAGACGCACTTCTGGTGTCGGCGTTCACAATCTTCACTCTCATATGCTGCTCTACTGTGGAGTTTATGACTCAACGAGGACGCTTTATGCATTACGCACTCTAAGAAACGAACTTTTAACAAATACAAGAATGTTCTTGTGCTCAGCAGCGACAACCGGTATTGCAAATACTACAAAAAGTACAGCGCTACTGAATTTATTAGCGAGACATCGGAAAAGTGTATTTGGACGAAACTTTCATGGAGACATAGTGAATAGCGAGTTTGTAGCAGCGTATAGAAGTAGCATGTACTTGGAAGTTTTGATTAGTGTTTGCCTATACTTTGCCAGAAGCTATTATCCCAATTTAGGACAAATGAGACTAACTCAGGAGGAGATTGCAGGAAATAGACAGGTAACTTTGTGTATACAATTCATTACTATCTCTCAATTTTTACAATACGTTAATACAATGTACCTTAAAATGGAATCAAGATAAACTAATTGTTATGATTATTTTTTTTTATCAAATACAGGTTCAATTAGCAAGTGCAGAACTTTTAATGCTTATATTCTCTGAACTTATTGCCATTGTTCGAGATTCTGGAAAAGGATTTAGTTGTTATATAGTTGACTTATTGGCAAAATGTAAAGTTCAAAAGGTCGCTCTTCACTGTTTGGTATCAAGCGTTCTAAATATGAAAAATGCCCAGAAAGAAAATGAAGATATTTTTACTTTCACTGAAGAAATAGTATTGTTCAATGACCCTGTGACTGACACCTATGTAAACAAATGTAAATACAGAGCTAGTGATCATACCGAAGCCTTTCAAATTCAATTACTAAGGTCGGTACCAATATCTTATGATACACAAACTAAAAAATTGTTGATCTTTAATCTTCAGTTTTGTATACTTTCAGGCTACTGTTAGCTCTAATTATGCTTGAGCATCAATGTGGTGTGCAGAAAGGGGAAGAAGTTACTCCGACTCAGCCAACTCCTTCTACACCAACTCGAAATGCGCCAAATTTGACTGGCAGTGCACTTAAATATATACCTGGAGCACCATTACCGCAGCAGCCAATGTTCTTAGCCAGTATATTGAGCGCCTTGCAACTGGTTAGCATTCCTCATTTCTCAATTATATAAGTTTGTTCCCAAATTTGGTTCACTGTCACTTTATTGCTCAGTTAAGTGAGTATTTTATATGACTTCTGATTCTGATTATTTCTCTGTAGGATCACATGAGGCATTTACATCAGCATTGGACAACTCTGGTCACATCTAGCCTTCCATTTATGGGATCATCTCTCACGCAAATTGTGACATCTGTAATTCATCAGCTTTGCTATAATATAGAACATCTAGCATCTTATTACGTCAGTGAAGAGGCGGCACTCACTTTAAAATTAAAAGATATAACTACCGTCGAATGCTGCTTACCGGCAGATTACACTGTTACTCATCTGGAAGCTTTGACCTTTTTACTTCATTACTGCTTACTTGATAACTCGCAGCAGCTTGGGTACTCGTTCAATCAACCGCTGAGTGGAACTGTTCAAACCGGGATCCCTGGAGCAAACCCTGGGCAAATATTCAATAATCTTATCCATGTGTTCATGCCAAGCCCACTTTCACCTGTAAGTAGTAAATCTGAAATAATGATGGTTTGAATTTATCTGTTGAAATAGGACCATAACTTTATTGAGCAGGTTACATTGACCTACAGAGATTAAAAATTTTAATATTTTATAATGAATATATAATCGTGTTTTTGTCTTTCAGGAAATTGCCAGTGGAAAGGATAAAGCTGGATTGAGTGAACAACACTTACACGCAAGAAGAACGGCTTTGAGTCATTTACCGAGAATAATAGCTTCTCTTTCAGCTTTGTGGCAAGCAGTACTTGTCACTAAGGATAAGTAAGTTTTAGACTAAATTTAAATCAAATTTACGTGGATATGATATGCGTCAAAATGATACAACATGAAAGATGGAATAAGTTATTAAATCAAATTTATATTGACAGCGAACAGGCAAGTTGCGTTGTGGGTAGCCCCAGGGTTGTTAAACATCAGCTGTTGGAACTCTTATCTCCTATTTCATTTCATCATGGTGTTAATTTCCTGGCTGCAGTTGCGGTCGCATGGCATGAAAGAAGACAACCGTCTGCCGCGTCAAAAAAGGTTATTTACTTTTCAAAAAATACGTCCAATGTTGAATGAAAATTTGGAAATATTTGCACAGCCTTTAATGTAATACGGTTTTTCAAAGTGTTGAGGATTGATTTGTCTAGGTCTTACCTGAAGCCTGTCCAAACCAACAAGTGATGGTCCATCTAGTCAGCGCTATTCGTGTTATGCCTATTGATACGCTTGTACACACTGTACACCAATTAGTGAAATCTCCACCACCGATTCACGGTGTAAAACAAGATTTCTCTCTGGAAGTATCGGTCTTAGAATTATTGTACGTTTACATGCAGAGCAATACATCGCAATCCCTTGTTGAATCGTGGGGATCTTTACTTGGACTGCTCAAAGATAGTCTTGCATTAACTGCACCTGCCCAGTTCCTATTACTTGCGATACTAAATGAGTATATACAAAAATGTCCGCCTATGCAAGAGAAAAAAGATGTTCGTGATCTACAAGATATCACAGCTAAGGTATGTTTAAATCAAATTCGTTGCCTGTTATCCAAGTGAAACTCTTCCGAGACTTGAAAAGGTGTTAGGAAAACTTTGTATTTTCTTATCGCGTTCTATTTTTTTTTTCAGCTGGTGGAATCATGCTCTCAAATAGCTGGAGCGTGTCTAGAGCAGACAACATGGCTAAGACGAAATTTAGCTGTGCGAGAAGATGTTTTAGAGGTTGCGGAAGGAGTTACTGAAGGTAATTGATAAAGAATAATCATCCTTGAAATATTTCTTGCCAAGGACAAGGTATTTCCTTTACTGGTTTTATTCATATTGTAATTATATTTCAGTTACCCCTGGTACACCGCCTAATACTGCCTACAGCGTTCAGGCGCAGGCTGTCTTAGCTGAAATTTTGGCACACCTTTTGGATGTTAGTTATGGATCCCAAGAGAAAGAGCGAGTAGTCACGCTGTTAACCAATCTCATGTACAATATTACACCATATCTGAAAAATCATACGTAAGTTTATATTTTGATTATCATGTACATTGAAATTGCTAATGAGTTCACTGCAATGAAAAGACGATTTTTGGTATGTAAACGGAGTGTTTATCGTCTCTCCTTGGCAATACTTATGCATTTGTAATTAGAGGAAGACGAGGTTCAATTGTGATAACTGTTACAGAATGAGAAATATTGCATCATTCACTGCCTGTTCCCAACTACTCAGCTCACTGTCAGGCTACCAGTATACTAGAAAAGCATGGCGTAAAGATGTTCTTGATTTACTACTCGATCCAGCACTGTTTCAAATGACGCCAGCGTGTTTACCCTATTGGAGAACTGTAATTGACAATTTAATGACACATGACAACACAACATTTAGGGATCTAATGAGTACGTATGCATCTATAATGATCTACTCGCTGTACAAGCCCACGAATAGATACGATAATTTATGCAACTGGGTCCCTATTCAATATTGGAAAATACGAAGTTAAGTATCGTGTATTTATCTTTGCAGACAGAGTATCAATGGCACAAAGTAGTGGAATTAGCATATTTTCTTCTAAGGAACAAGAATATGAGCAAAGAGCCCAACTTCTAAAACGTTTGGCATTTGTTATTCTTTGCAGTGAAATGGATCAGTATCACAAATACATGCCTGAAATTCAAGGTAACACGTATTGTACAGATTATCAAAAGTAATTAAAATTAATAAATGTAAATGTTCAATTGCCAAGCAATTACATACTCCCTATAACACTATTAACAATTCAACAACTTTTTTATTATGCAGAACGTCTAGCCGACAGTTTGAGGCTTCCCCAAGTGATCCCATCTATTCAGGCGCAAGTTTTCCTGTGCTTTAGAGTATTATTACTGCGAATTTCACCCCATCATGCAACGTCCTTATGGCCTGTTATTGTCAGTGAACTAGTTCAAGTATTTTTACACATCGAACAAGAGTTGAATACCGATACTGAAGAATTCAGGTGAGTTGTATCTGCTAATACTTACTGACGTCATAATTGTCACAGTACAATCTATGAATCAATCATGTGCCAATGTTTTCATCATATATTCATTTTATGATAGTATTTGTGTGCACCATTAAATGATTGTTTGTCTACTAACAAAAGTCTAAATTTAATGAGAATTATCTCGAAGTCTGAGAAATGCACTTGATACGTGCTATATTCAATTTCCATATTCTCGGTTACGGAATGTGTGAATGACACCTAACAATCATTTAAATACGTCTCGAAATTGTAGTACACTAAATGATGTACGAGCATGACAACCTAAATTCATCTATATTTTCGTGTCATTGTTACTCAAGAACAGATAAGGAACTAATCGCTTAATTTGTAATTGGACAGACTAATAATATGTGTGGGTGTAACTAACACAGTCCTGCTTATGTAATTGCTGGGAATTTATTTAGGTATCAAATGACAGAGCCTTCAGGCTCTTCTAATTTGGTGTGGGTAATATTTAATTTGTGTTACGGTATTGAATTTTTTTGCAGCCATATACTTATACATATATTGCTACTGTACTTTTCACTAGTGGTTGATTTGTAATTTTACAACAGTAGTCTGATTGTACAATCGTAATGCAAGATATCCTTCAATTACTTGTTGCTGAATACGTTTAAACATTTCTAATAGCTGTAATCTATAGGACATTGCCATAATTTTTTTTTTAACAAGCAAAAAAGTTATACCTCATCAAACTAAATTCGCAAGTGGTGATATATGTGAATGGTTAATGTTTGGTAATACTGACATACTCCACACTAACAAGAATGATTCCTAATGACGTGATGTTTTTGGCTCTGTTTTGGCATCCGTGATATGGTTGGATTTATGGTGCGACAATGATTTTGGTGGTTGGTGTTGGGCAACAGTCGACAGAACAGGTAATTAGACCTAAGTACAAATAAACTGTAACATTGATAATTTCAGAAATTGCTTAGCATACTTCAGGCATGAATAGGAGGGTAGTATTCTGTTAGAAATGAAATTCATTTGCATCTATCAATGTGAAAACTTGTGAATTTTGCATCTACTGATTTTCCAATTAATAAAATACGTGATTTTGTATTTGATTTTGCGTGTATTTCTGTAAATAATAACAATGAAATATTACCAGTTTAATTACAAATTTCCTTGTTTAAGGTGATCGCAAATGAATATTATCAGGCATTAACTGAAGTTGATAGTCATTCATATGTTTCTCGTATGAGAATTCACAAATTTCTTCGATTCTATATTCTAAATCATATGACTCGGTTGGTTTTTTTTTCTTTTTTAAAATTCTGTTTTTACACATATCTTTATTCTTGTCTAAAAATTGTTATTTATCTGAGATTGATACACGAATGGCTTGAAACAAATACTCACTAAACATTTGTGCAACATCTTTGTCTTATTCTAATTTCCAGTGGTATATTTTGTCAAAATCGATGTGTGGGTTTCACTAAGCATTAACGTTATAATGTAATTGCTATAATAGTAATGCTGCATACGTATCTTTCAGGAATCATACGAATTTTAATTGTACTTTGTGTTGTCCTTGTATGATTTTGGCTGGCTTTTTACCATATAATTTGCATTCACACATCCAAATTTCATGTACCGACGGCTACTTTTAGTGGCTTTTGAATATCAATGAAGTTAAAAAATAACGATTTTTTTTTTCATTTAGCTCTCACATTAGACTTTTATCCGCATTGGATTCCTCATGGGCAGTAAATGCCAGTAATGGTCTTCAAGCTCATGGACATCCACACTGGCTACAGCTGCAATTAGCTACTGCTAAACTCTTGGATCTCGCATTGCTCTTACCAGCGCACAGACTTCCACAGTTCCAAATGTGCGTGTACAAAAAAAAAATTATAATGAAAATTATAATGTGTATGAAGATAAACTTCGTACACATACTTCAGTAGTATCTTGCTTCTTTAATTACCTATTTATGCTCTTATTCAATAATATATTTGATATACTCAGGTATCGATGGGCATTTGTGGGTGATGCAGCATCAGGCAGTATACAGAACAGCGAGCGTCAAACAGATTTTGTGCCTCACATTACCAGGATTGCAAGGCTTATGGACACTAAGGTATGTATTCATCATTTTAACATGTGAGCATTTATTAAAAAGTACTGTGAAAATCTGGTCAAGGTATAATCGGATTTTCTAAAATGCATGTTTGGAAGAGAAAAACAAATCATCAACAAAATAGGTCTCAGTGTTCTCAATGTTATAACTTTTAAACTGAGCAGTTTTATTTTTCATAAATGTTTATATTTTCTTGCTACTGACACATCTCTAGTGGTACACATAGTTGTGAGTTTTCGTCAAACACGTAGGCTTCTTTACATTCGCATCCACTTATGCATGGCATGTAACAATCAACTTCGTTCGGATTAGCGCACGTGAATTGACAGACGCAGTGAGACCAAACAGATCTTGTGTCACACTTACTTAGCTTTTTATATCCCATGAAATCTAACTCATGATAATCGTAACCAGGTATTCTATGTTTTGTGTATTGATACACTCTTTCTGGTGGTTGTAACCATTTGAGTTGATGATACGGCGGTTTAATCACTTCTACGGATCCTTCATCATTCTCTGGATCCAAATCTATTTCCTCTTTTGCAGCATATATATCATTTTTATTTTTATCACTTTTAGGCATTGCCTCTTCATAATCATTTATTATGTAAAAATCATCTTGGGTAGTATCTACTCGTTTTGTAGGTTGTTGCATGGGTCTGCGACCATTCAGTAAAAATTCATCGTATACACCGTAGTCCTCGTAATCTGAATCATCTACGTATTCTGCAAACAAAATCCAGTTTTAGATTATGTACGGTCGCATCTATCAGTACCTGACTGAAGTATTATTACCTGAGTAAAGTATTAGGTATTCAAATAATCTGAAAGATGTTTCTTCGGTGAACTTGAGACCCACCATTAGTAAATATCGGTTAGTTACATAACAGCATTTTATCTAGCCTATCCATCTCTACTAGAGATTCAATTTAGAAAAAATCTTGATGCTTGTTATTACTTAACAGACTTAAGTCATGTATATACATATAGTTGTATAATTATTTATTGTTGCATCTTCATTCTCAATATTCGTTTTATTTCCATCAATTAATATCAAGTAGACTGAATTAAGCCTAGTTAAGCAATTATGGCCCTCTCTATTAACTGCGCCATTACACCCATTGCTACAGGTTTCATTTTTCCTGAATAATCATACAACACATTAGAGTTACACAAAAAAATTGCAAACCGTTTAAAATTAATTACGAAAATGCCCATTGTTACATTTTCATATTCTGCAAACAGTTTTTTTTTCGTACATTTGGAAAATTTCAACGAAATGCCACAGAGTTTTTCAATATTATAATAACACTAGTGAGTAAAGTTTTGCTAATGTACCTTACAGTCTGGTTCAAAAGTGCAAAAATATTGCTGTGAAATGTCTTCAGCACACTAACTAGTGGAGATTACAGCGCACAACTTAAATTCAGGGTCATTCTTTTGTGAAGTATTAGTTATATGCACTATGAAACCATTTGCTTTCTGCATTACTGCAAAATCACTAGTCATAACAATGAAAATTATAAATAGTGCGGATTGGCTTTCTTCCTTCAAATATAAACGCACTATATTTGTATTCAACAAGAAACTCTGTACGCCAGGTATTCAATTGAGTAAAAAAGAAAATGATTGTTTCAAAAATGTTGCAAACAATTCTGGAAGCTTTCATTAACATAAAAACAATCTTTCCTCACATACTTACGAGAAATAATTGTTGACACATTGATGCTTAAAATCAGCATACACACGTGTTTCAGTCCATTCATTCTGCCGGTTAATTCTGCACTGACTCGTTGCCTCTATTTGATCTTTCACTGTCATCCGATGCGCATACGAGTCCACTTTACTTATCATCAGTGGCTTAGGTACATAGGAATATCGATTGCTTTATATAGTACTGGTGAAATCCAGCTCAACTGAAAAAATTCTTTAATCTTTGAAACTCCGTTACGTAGAACTAGAAGTTGAATTATTCAATATCCGCGATATATGTGTAGCGATTCTTTTAGGTACAGTGATCAAATTGTGATTACTCTTTATGTCACGGAATAAAATACTGTTGTAAAAGTTTTTAACAATGTCAAACTAAGAAAGCTGCATATTATTTTTTATTCTTGATAGTCAGCTCAAGTTGTCAGCACACTGTAAAATGTACCAAAATTTCGAACAATTTCAGATCTACTGAAATGGAACAAAGAAGTCTACCGAATGTGACTTGACATTTTCCTATTATCGTTACTCTAGAATTTAGCCAATACAGAGAGGCATTAACGGAGTTCTGCTTGATACCGTGTGAGAAACTAAATTTATATAAAATGGGACTTGTGATGGATTGAAATGTTGGATTTGACAATTAACAAGTCGGTATTCACATTGTATTATTTTAACCACAAAGTGATTAATCCTGCCTTTGATATTATTCATCCAATGGTTATCTTCATTCAAGCTTTGTTCTACAAACAGAATTAAATGGACTTACCCATCCATGACCCAGGATTCATTCCTAAACTTATTTCAATATTAAAATTCAACACGTGTCTCCTGTCTTTATTTGAATTGCAAATGGCTGCGAACTAGTACAATCTTATAATTTGAAGCTTGCTGTTCTGACATTTCGAACTCTCCTTCTCTTATCCCATGGTTTATAAATAAAGTTTCCTTAGACTACATCTGGAACCAGTCCAATATATACAGGTCGAATAAAATAGGTGCTTTACGCTTATCTTGAAACACTAACATGTTTTTTTTCTTTTTTATTGAAAGCATTAGATTCGTGCTTTATCGCTTTTGTATATTCCAGGCTATTCATGTAGCTTTAACATGAAATGTAGTTATGAATGCGTATTTTATTAGTCATAAACTTTCAGATCGAGTTTGAAAGAGATTCCTATGGTACACTTACTACAATTAAATATTTATCGCATACAATAAGAAGTTACACTTTCAACAGAATAATGAATATTCTAGTGCTTCTAATTACATCATATTAAATTATAGTATGGTGGTGAGGTTGCTCCGTTGACATCGTTACCTGGCGAACTTTTACTGGCATCGAACAACATTCGCTCGTTACAAGATCTGCACCCATTCTTTACAGCACTTAGTCGTAGATCGACTGATTCACACGAAACATTGAATATCAGTCAATTAGAAGCAGTGATTGAACAAGACTTTCTCGAAAAGATGCCATCGGGTCTTTCGAGATAGTAGAAAATATCCATTTTCAATAACTAAGGTTTTTTTATGAACTCTATTTGGCAGCTAGGGCTGATAGTGTTGAAGATAAAGTCTCTCAAGCGTCAGACTTTCACGAATTTTTTTTTATTAAAGTTACTCTAAAAAACGTTCGTTTATAAAAATGCATTATAATATTAAAGGTCAATATTTATTCTGTTGTTAATAATTCTAAATGGGATGTTAAATTTTATATGTTATGATATATTTGTCGATTCTCAATAAGTGCAAACATAGATCTTCGAAACTATTTCATATTCCTGCACACCAGAAACTGCAATTTGAACTACAATTATAGATTCAATCTGCTTGTTGTCTTAACGTATAACAATTTATGATATCAATTCTGCGAGTATATCCAACATTTACCTTTTATTCAGGAAATAAATTGTATAGTTAACGATATGCCACTGTTAATAACTCTGATGTGAATTATTTTTTATCTTGCATGTATTTATGCTCTCTTTACTGACAGTTGGCCCGATTGCATCTGTATTTTTATTCTGACGCTTTTATCAAATTGTAGATGATATCGTTAATATACATTTTGTTCTACGACTCCGAGTAATCACTACAGGTAATACAAACTTAATTGATATAAATAATATTTCCGTGAACGATTTAGTCATGAAACTATTTTCTTGTACCAGTAATGTTACGTATTCTCATACTCTTACGAATAGTCTTTTCGTTGTAAACAATAACTCGAAAGTTTTACATCAATTGTTATACTAATTTATATTTAAAAACAATACAATTTCATGGAAAATTGTTTACTTATAGGTGTTATGTTGAAATCAACAGTAGTTGTATAATGGTATAATCAGCAGTAGCAATAATTCATTCATTCATTCATTCAACAGTAGTTGTGTAATGTTAATTAAGCAGTAGCAATAAGTCATTCGAATGATTTACTATCAATAATACTTGTTGTCATGCATTACTATTATCTTACATCTTTTTAACATTGCTATTGCCGATTGTGCCTATTACTTTAATACGATATGTGTATAATAACGGGAAACAGCAAATAATGTGTTTGGTGATTTAAAATCAGTAAGATAGTTGAGGATCTAGTTCGTTAAAGTGTAGTTTATTTGTCACTATCAATTATTGATTTCGATTATCAAAGCTTAGGCTTGCCTCCTCGTTCGGTTGTGAGTAGTTATGGAAATACTTAGTGTTTCATAGTGGCCTAGTCGACATTTTTCTGAAAATGTTGCAATGCTTTTGAAACACTTGGTGCAGTTAAGTAGGATCAAACAATATAATGAAAATTTATCTATCCCGATACAATTTTACATTCATGAATGAATATTGTGTGATTTCCTTTTTTTTGTGAATCTAATACGTGCTAATGACTAGTAGAATCTTTAAAATACCAAGTATTAAGCGAAGAGATGTCAAGCTTATGCCGAAGTTTTAATTATGTACGTAATTCACATGATTTCACAAAAAACACGTTGCAATAATTAGACGGTTTTATTATTAGATTTGAACTAATATTACATTTCAGAGACATTAAGTTTGGTATACAATAAGTTATAACTGTAAGTACATCTCAATGACAGATACTATGACTGTGTTGTAGTTTTATTTCGTTATGATTTGAAAATTGTTCTGGCCATTTAAATAAGTATTCATAACTTTAGACATTGGATTGTTTAAAGACACTTGTATTAGGAATTTGCTAAAAACAAGTTAGGAATTGGAATATGAAGGATAAAGTATGTAGTAGATAACTCAGGCTGTATCATCGATGTTGTTAATCAAGATGACAAAAATATTTTTGTACTTTAACGCAAACGTATAAAAGAGTAGATGTTGCTCGTAGACATGTAACTGTATATAGGGTGTTGATCTGAAGAGTTGATGTCTTAGCATTCTGAATATTTTGATTACTTTATTGAATGGAGGACCGAAGCTAGAGAAACATTTTACTTGTTTATTATTAGGTGATATCCCAAAATTTTCTCAAGATTAAATCAAATGAAGAAGGATATCACTTGATACAATTACTGTTGGCAATATATGGTTACAACATGTTCCTATATATTTAAATCCTCAAGTGATGGTGAATAATTCTTTGAAATATTTCTCAGTGGATTCAAGACTTTTGGTCTGGTTATTCTTTTTACACATTGAGATTTTATTAAAGTTTGCAACATTGAATAGTGAAAGTATAGTCTGAACTTTCATTTTGTCACTTTGTTTACGTCATGTTTTATGCATTGTGTTTATACTGTTCATTCATCTTACGTCCAGTTTGTTGACAATAATACATCATGGGAACTTTATATGCTTTCAAAATTGAAGGCTAAAAAACATTGTCGAATATAATTTTCTTCAATTCGTTTGTAATACAATTCTGTGAGAAGAACTTCTTCTATTCGCTGTGCCCCATATATCAAGTGAGATTGAATGTATTTTATCAAAATGAAAATTAATTGTCACTCACTTTTCAAGCATCTCTTTGAATAGTCTTGATCATCGAAGTAGTTTATAAATGAATTCTACTTCACAAACTCATCGAATAGCATGTTGTAAATATTAATCCCATGAAGAGATAAGACAAACTTGAAGTACCCTAATTATTGTTGATTATGCGCTAAAAATTATAATCAATTATTGTATAGTAAAGGCAGGGAGAATTTTATGTCCTTCTGAGTAATCATACGTCAATATTATTATACATATTAAGATCAATATATTTTACCTTAGTGAATGTATACGCTATTTATTGATATTAAAATTTAGAATGCTGTTTAATCATATTTAGCACAATCCATTCTTCACCTTTGTCTAATTACTATATTTATTTCAACAGAGTTGCATTATTCTCAAACGATTGAGTCAATGTATATTCAATTTCACTCATTTCTCAGGAGACAAGAGGATCTAATCATCGTAACTGATGACAACAAATGTGTTGTGCGATTTTTTTTATTTTTTTTTTTATTTTCGAAAGCATGATTATTCCTTGAAAGATGAATAATGAAAGTATATTGAAGGACTTGTTATATTATGTAATACATAAATGACGTGAAGGCTAAGATCTTGTTACGCCTACACCGCTTCTTTACTTTATGTAAGCTCAAGCCACAGCGAGCAATATTTCACTCACTTTATTGTTAGTTACTTTTCACTGGAGTAGCTCTAAAAGTAAATCGTATTTTAAATGCCATGTTGAAAATTGAAAAAATTACGTTCTCTTACAGGGTAAGCCAGTACGTCGTATATCACTTAGTCAGTTAGTTCAATATTTTTAACGCATTAGAACAAATGTGGATTTTTAGTTAATATTGTTTTATTACATATAACAGTTGCATTCGTGTACAAGAGAGGAATGAGGATTGTTTATTTGGAATATGATTTTTTTCATTATTGAATTCTATGATGTTAGAAGGCAGGAAGGTTTCAATTCATTATTATAAATCATATTGCAATTACTTAACACATATTTTATAGTTTTAAATAATATAAATTACGTATAACACCTACATATTACTTTATAAATTAGCTATATATTTCTTACTTATGCATGTTAATTTAGAATCTCTAAAGAGGCCACTTTGTACATGTTCAAAATCTCGCAAACTACTAAAAGATAACATTTTTACCTATTCACAAAGGAATACGAAATAATACGATAACGATAAAATTCTTGTGGAGTAGTTTTCGTCTTTGTATGCGTATTTCAAGGTTACAAACTGGTAACAGTCATTTCGAAAATTTATTTATTCACAATTTCAGTGTTCGGTTTAAAACAAATGTAATTCTTCTAATCTGGTATGTAGTAGTTGTCGATTTTCTATTTAACGTACTACTAAATTATTACAGCCACATGTCAACCTCACGACCAGCGTCTGATTGAATCATGATTTCATCTAAAGATTAATAGCAGGTCCCAGCCTACCATGAGGTAGAGGATTGAAAGGGGTTACATTGCGGACTTCTTTTTCAAGAGGTAACGAGTAGATATCTGTGGTCAATTCACTCATAGGGATTTCTTTGTCGGTCTTGGCAATCTTCACCGCATCATCAACTTCCTTTCTGACTTCAGTCTCCAGTTTCTTCAAACACAGGGAGAGGTTCAGATTAATTCGCATTCAAATAATACCGCTTTGCTTCATCTATTAGTCATTGATAGAACACGTATTTCAGTGCTTACCTTGAGTTCTTCGGCTGTAACCAAGTTAGAGTTGAGAATCCTTTCTTTAAAGCTGGTAATAGGGTCACGAGTCTGACGAACCTCTTGAATTTCTTCCCTAGTACGATAGCTTGTGCCTGGATCTGACATACTGTGGCCGCTGTAGCGATAAGTAGCTGTTTCTAGGATAATTGGTCCCTTTCCACTAGTGCAGTGATCAATGGCATAGCGAGTAGCCTCTCGCACGGCTAAAACGTCCATTCCATCGACCTGTTCAAGTAATTCACATTGCTATGAAGTTATATTATCAAGACAATAATGAATTATTATTATTATTGGATTATCTTTGCTTTACCCAGATTCCGGGAACATAGTCTCCTCTTGTGTAATAGTCCGTACTGGCAGCTGCTCGGTCTGCGCTGGTTCCCATACCATAACCATTGTTCTCGCAAACAAATATGCAGGGAATATCCCACAGCTTGGCAATATTGTAAACCTCGAATATCTGGCCTTGATTTGCAGCTCCGTCACCGTACAAAGCTAAACATACTCCACCGGTGTTTTGATATTTGGCAGCAAAGGCAACGCCCACACCTAGTGGCACCTATTGAGTACAATTTTGAGAATGTTCATTTATCCAAAAATTCATAATGCTATTTTGCTATTCATTTCATTAGCAAAGCTCAGTCTGCTTTAGCTCACCTGAGCACCCACAATACCGTTGCCACCGTAAAAATTCTTGGCATACATATGCATGGAACCACCTTTACCGCGTGCATTCCCGCTTTGTCGCCCTGTAAGTTCAGCTAGTACACCTAAAGGAGAAACACCCATAAGATAAGTCCATCCGTGAACACGATAGGCTGTTATTACGGAATCCTGAGGACGTAGGACGGCAGTCATCCCAACTGCGCATGCTTCCTATGGACAGCAAAAATTGAGAGCAAATTAAATCTTTTGGGATTCACATTTCACATGAAATTTTCAAATTCAAGTATGACTGCTTCGAGGTCGAATATTTCCAGATTTTTAAATAGTAACAAAGAATCGGCAAGTTTGGAATGATTAGGTATTACCAAACTTAATACAAAGTTAGCTGAGACTACGTTGTACCTGTCCGGAGTAAAGATGACAAAAACCCCTGATAATTTTTTCTTTGTAAAGGTTGCCAGCCGCTGTTTCGATACGACGGATAGTGTGCAATTGCTTGTAGTATTTAAGAGCATCTTCTTTTGTTACCGACACCTGAGTGGACGGGCCTGATTCTAGTTTATGTAAGCGGAATGGCTTTGTTTCGAACGACGCTTCTGTCGCATAGTTGTTCTTATTCAATAAGAAAGACACGGCCTGCAACAAACGAAAAAAATAACAAATTCAATTGTGGCAAATTGTTTGTTACAAATACCGTTAGGTATTTCATTCAATATCAATTTTCGTGTAACACTGAAGAAAAAGGGGGTGGTCAACTGGATCTCCGGCACAATGTTGCAATAACTGTGACTATTACGTATCATATTGAATTTGAAACTGAATAATTTCCTTGAAGACAGTATTTTGTATGTCTCAAGTGCAGGGCAAATATTGTTCCAATATAATCGAAGTTGTCGAAATAGCTGAACTTTAATTGCTGTGTATAAATATTATAATTTGCTAAATTTGAGAAGATGAGTGATTTAATTATTCAAGGAGCAAAGTGCAACTGAGATGTTTTGAGATGAATATCGTAGAGATTTTTCATCTATTTTTATCACCGCAAGACAGAATTTCAGGTTATCTTTTGCAGATTATTTGATTATTAATTAATACGATAATTTCTCGGTGCTATCTGACCAGAGAACACTTCCTAACATGAAAACGGTCATATCACAAAATAATTCCAAATCGAACCAATGTTTTACTAAAGAACTATATGGATTCCCGTAAAAACTCTTGCAATTAAATCAGTGACGTGACACCATGCTCAAAACACCTTACATTTAACATTTTAGGATACTAGCTGAAGCACAGACAACGAAAACTAAATTTGTTACTGGGATATTTACCTTGCTCCAGCTTCCATACTGGCCCATGAATGAGATATAAAAATGAACGATTATTCAAGGCATAATTCGAAAAGTTACAGGGAAGTTAAAACAGCGAGTGAAAATAATTGAAATTCTATTCTTTTCAGATGAAAGGAAAAGGTAAGGGATTTTTCTAAGGTCATTCACATGTTTAGCAACAGTTCGAATTTTTTTCAGAATAACTCACATTTCTTTTCGTAGTTTGACTGCCAATGCTCCTAATGCAGTTGGGAATCATTTTAGAGGTAGAAAGCCGTGTCAGATAATCGAAATTTTTTTTTTAAGTTACGTTTAATTATACGTTCCAGCTGGCAAATACAGGAACACGAATATTACAGCTTATACGCGACAGCGGACATTTAGAGGAGAACGGTCGTGCACCGTGGAACAACGATTGGCAGCCCTACTAATATATATTAGCATTTAGCCGGAATTTTGGACGATTGGTATGAGTGGAATTCGATTCTCGAAATCTCCCAAACAATTGAAGATCGCAGTACGAATCGCGTCCGCGTCGCGTAAGAATTCGCAAATTCCGTCGAATTCGAATATCAGTTTACATCGTATCGCCAACCGAGTAACATCAATTTGTAATCGCGGTTGTTGTGATCACACGCTTTGATTTATACGGTGTGACCTTGTGGGTGAGCGTAATTATTGATCTATCAATCCACGTAGATCGTGCTTTGTTTTTCGAGAGGAAAACAAGCGATTCTCGTGATTCGAAAGAATCGTTATACGCTTGTTTTTAGCGCGTTACAAACAAACTCTGCAGATCAGTGCGGTTTGATCTGATTAAAACGGGCTACTAAGTGAGTTTCTCGGTGTGTGTTTGTAAAAATAGCTTATCAGTTTCGAAAAAATTATTACAAAGTGCATGACAGGAGTGAACAGTGAAACAAATACCGATATATGTTCAGCCGTCGATTCACACAACGAGTAGAACCCAATCAACGTCTACGAGTTCAACAAAAGGTAAGTCTCGCATGCGATTTATATTTTTCGTAATGTTTCGCAATGTATTGACTGCAATTTTTAGCCTAATTGTAATCAGCTTGCTAGCGCTAGCTTCTGTCACTATAATAACGAAAATCATCATGATAAAAAGGAATCTCCGCTATATTTTGTTGATGGTCTACGATCATATTCCAAATACGTTTCAATTCTAGCCTTACAATTGTTAGACGTACTTCGCGGCTTTAACAAACAAGTTAGACAAAGCGATTCTGTCACATGGACATAAAATTCCATGTTCTATCAACGTATATCTTCTCGAAACTTAATATACTTCGTGGTAATAATAACAGCGAATAACCGGAATAACCATAACGTTTGCGACGTCGGTGTCAACATTGAAATCAGCGTGAAACAAAGTGATAATGACTGACAAGAACGATAAATCCAAAGTTGATTTGGGGCTTCTTGAAGAAGACGATGAGTTCGAAGAATTCCCTGCCGAAGGTAAGTTTCCTCCATTTTATTTTATCCCGATATTCTTTGGTATTCTTCATCCTCTAACCTCAAATTTGCTGAATCACGGAAGATTGGACTGCCAAAGATGAAGACAATGCCGATATTAGCGTGTGGGAGGATAACTGGGATGACGATGACGTCGAAGATGATTTCAGCCAGCAATTAAGGTAAGACCTTGACGCTTATTCGCCTAATAGAAATTGTGAAAGAATTGTATCGGCGCCTTTGTAGTTTTAATCTTTCTCAAGTCCATTGCGGTCATTTGAAAAGTTTGATGTACTGTCTTTGCCACCTTTGTTATCAGTGGCATCAAACCACCCGTTTCTTAATTTGCTCCAATCAAACTAACAACTTTAATTAATTTCCCGTTTCATTATTGCAGAGCTCAACTGGAAAAACAGAAGGTACAGGGCGATCCGTCGGGAAAAGAAAACTGAGTTAAAAACGAAGTGTGGATGTATGTTAATTGTTAAGTAATAAACTGCTATATGTATTTCATACGTATCATTTTATATTTCTTAAGAGATAAGTTCCAATTACAGAAGATGTAATGAATATAAAAAGTTCTACTTAAAGTTTCTCTCAAGTAGGAATATTTATTTTGAAATTTTTTCAGTCACTCAGATAAAATCTAATAAATATCATTGTTTGATGAACAATTTGTTTTTACATATCCTTCGATTCAATTGACAAATCTACACAATTAATAACAAAATTTGACTGGGATTTAATGAATCTGCATGGCTAGTACACCAGTTTAAGTATAAATAGAGTCTATTTTGTCACATTTTACTCGTTCTCTTTTATCTAGAAACAAAAGTCAATACGTCCAGGTGTGACTACCAGATTTAAAATAGTTGCAGCAGACAATGTTTGCTTTGTCTTGAAAATAAATTTAGGACAACCTAAGTATTTGTTCACTTTCAGTACGCTGATACACCTTGATTGGTTGATCTGGATGTAGCTAATAATTGTGAAGCTAAAACGTCCAATAATTGTAAACACAAATCCCGATTGATCTTCTTATTATCCAAAGACCTCATAAGAAATTTAAATGCTTCGCTTGTTTCGTTGTCCCCTAAGAATATCTTCACGTGTGGTGGGATTGCTGACATTAATTGTTGTAGTAATTCATCCTGCAATATGTCTAATCCTTTGGTATTTTCGTTCACAGAGTTGGTAAATATGTCCAGATTATCCAAGTGTTTAAAAGATTTAAGAATCGAATTCTGGAACAAAAGTAAAGAGCTTTTACAGTCAAATCTGATGCCACTTCGCGCAAATTTTAATTAACAAGCTCATTTTTCCAACAGCATTACTTGTAAAGAGGTCTCAGCAATATTTCCAAAGAACAATTTGATTGTTCTAACAACAGCTTCTTGTTCTATAACATTGTCACATCCAGATCCGCCCAAAATTTCAGAAGCCAAGTCGACAACTAGTTGTGTTAAAGTTATTTTACTATCCAATTCATCAAGTTCTTCTGTAAGAATTAAAACGCTATCATTGAACTTAAAACTTCATTCAATTCAGAACTTCTCAACGTAGTTACTGCTACTTGGCAGACGTTAGATCTGTTCATCGCATACAATGTTGGAGGTAGGATTACTGACCGTCGTATGGCGTGTTAAAAATTTCCCACCAATGAGCTAGCAGCTCTGAATCACCGCTACCTTCGACAGATTCGACTGCTTCGTAAGCTGTGTCCACAGAACAGTAGTCCATTCTTTCCGCAACCAATTGTTGCAATTCGCGAGCTAAATTCTGCTGATTTTATAAGAAAAGTTATTGGCAGTAGCGGGAAGATATTTTTTAATAGAACTTTGGAAGACACTTGAAACTCACGGATTTTAAGTTCTCAACAAACCGCCACGGAACGTCAGCCAGTGACATTAACGTTGGTATCGGCATTACTTCTATTTCTGGATCCATTTCAAAACCAGGTACAACAGTTTTCAAAGTATTGAACACCCCGCTTACGGTTTTAGCCAAAAATCTATCCAGGCGCGGTGCTACTGTATCTGCTTTTTTATTACTGCTGCTGCTTGGCCTCAAAAAGTGACGTAATTGTGGTGGATAATCGGCGGCTAAACGAGAGCAAACTAGTTTTAAATAATTTTCCATCTCCACACGTCCACCTTCTGGTAAAGTTATGTTTGATATCGCAACTGCCAATGATGGAACCTGAAGTTAGAAATTTGATTGCTTTTTACGACTGTGTTTGAGCAATTATTAAGCATGGTTTTAGGTCAGTTGATAATTACTTCTGCTAAACTGGCGTGAAGTTGTACAAAATCTGAGTACTGCCTCTTAACAGTCGCTGTAGTAGTTTCAAATAAGTGTGATCCATGCTGTTCTATATCGTCAAACTGTATGCAGTACAGAAGCTGCTGAGAACCATCGGGTGCCGTATGAAATTCTGTCCAAGGAATAGTCAAGTGGCTGCCTTCGTAAACTGTACAAGACTTTTCCTCCAACTGCCTGTAATTAAATTTGGTAAAAACTTCAGAATTATTAACTCGCAGTATTAATTTAGAGAAAATTATGATTTTGCATTATCATACAGAGGCGGCCAGGCCTGGATTAAACTAGTTTAAAAAAATAAGCATTTACAATGGCGTCGTGGCGTTGGATTTTTGGTGCAAAAGACTTCGCAGTCTGGCGATAGTCGTTGCAAAATCAGTTGGTTCTTCATAAACCGGTGACAACCTGTCCTCCTCTGGTTCAGAATCAGGTTCAGATATTTCAACATTAGCCCACAATCCTCTGTGGCTTATTTCTAAACCTTCCAAACTCAGAGCAGCTTTCCTTTCCAATGTGCTTTGTGCATTCTGTTTGTTGTCTTCAAAATCTGGTGAAATATCAGCTCCTTGACCAGCTTTAGGCAAGGGACGCGACATCGCTGCAGCTGTTGTAGAACGTATGGCGTCACTGAGTGCCGTAGACACAACGCTCTGGAAAGATTTAGCTTTGATGAGTACGATTTGGATTAAAGACGACCGCAAAGAAATAGAAAGAGGGTATCATCACCTCGCTAGCTGAAGCATGTTTCTCATTTTTTACTGGCACTGAGCTGATCGCTGTTACAATTTCTCTTAAAATCCACTCTGGAGAACTGATGGTTTCTATTCCTGTAAGCAATTTTTTTGCCAGTATTGAAAATAAAAGTTTACAAGGTAACGAGCTCGTCAATTCCCATTGTAAAAATTCTCTCGCCAATACAGTGACCACTCGGTGAAGACTGTGCTCCAACGCTGGTAAGCTTCGCGAACCCGGGTGGACATAGCGATAGGCATCTTCGATGTCTAAGGCAGTTCCCTTCTCGACACGACGCAGCGCTCTGATTAAACGAATAACAACATTACGGTAAATTGTTAGTTTGATAAGGGAAAATGAGGATGTAAAAGCTAAGTAAATCGGCAATTGTAATGCATAATTATACAATGTTTAACATTTAGATTATTACCTACGATATTCTTTCAAGTGCATCAAAAATATGTTGCCAATTTTTCTAGCCAATTCAATTCGATCAATTCGTATTAATTGATGATTGAATTTAGCTATCAGATTTTCAAGCAACTGTTTCGATTCGTTAGGAAAAGTATCGTCATTGCTCAGATTTCTGTACCAAATTCTGACAAAGTTGGCGTCAATATGATTTATAACTTGTTCGACGTTTATTTTTTCAACAAAAGTTGGAGGCAGATTTTGTCCTCGAACAGATCCGTCGTCTAAATTTCCATTGGCCCTCAGGTCTCGCAGAAGGTTCTTTATCTCTGTATTTTGTCTATGTATCTCATTTTCTGTCTTCGTTTCTTCGTCGTTATCGCCGCGTTCAACAACCGGTTTTCGATCATTTTTCATCCAACACTGAGCCCAGTTGTTGAAAGGTTCAATGGTCAGAGGTGCGTTAACTTTGAGCATTAATCTCAATACGAAACAGCTCAGCCATATCGATATAGTGATGACAAAAATTGCCCAAGATATTAAAAAATGAAGCGGTACAGTAAGACGAGCGACGTGTGTTTGAATCGTCATGCAAATTGTAACGCAGAAAAGGCTGACCAATAAAATACGATTCGACCAGCTTATCGAGAAAACTTTCTCCATATTTGATTTTCCTTAGTTATTCACTTTTTACTTCAATTCTTTCTATAGAAACGATTGGAAATTTTTGACGTTGCGTATTGCATATCGTCAAGTCTTTCATATCTTTCACAATATTTTTCTTTAAATAAAATAAAATCTTGTTCGAATCTCGCTCAGTTCATTGTAACAACAACGACGAATATTCATATCCGTCATTTCTGCCGTGACGCTTTTATTTTTATGCGTAGGACGACACATGATTAATAAACCTCATCGATATAGTGTTTTTATCTATTCTGCTAGTGTTGACAGTAACTTGACAGTTGGTTGGATGACACGAGCGACGGACTTGACAATTTTTTTACTTCAGTGTGTTCCGAAACGCATCGGGAAAAGCGACGATCACGTGACTTGGCGTCCTCTGGTGGATTTTGAGTGAAAGTTTTATGGCTACAGTAGTGACGCCAAAGTCGTCACGTGTCGGCTAATTTTCTTTACACGATAATCGAGTAAATAGAATTTGAAGTGGATTAATTTTTGTTTTTTTTGTAATAACAATCGTGGAAATAAGATGGCAAAACAATCTGTGGATCAACCGGACCAATCTACACTCAGCAAAGCAGTTAAAAATGTGAAGCAAAAACTTTTGACGGTATGTTGAGAATGTATCGAAACACGTGCTTGTCATAACCTATAAAATTGTTGCAAATTCTGCAAACTGATAGTTGGAACTAACAGTCGACGTTTTGTCATTACAGAAACCTAAAAAATCTGAAGCTAAAATTCCTATCGACAACAGCGATGATCCATCCTCAACTGAAACAGTTTCGCTCAATAGAGGGGTTGTTTATCTTGGGCACATTCCTCACGGGTTCTTTGAAAAACAAATGATTGGCTATTTCAAGCAGTTTGGGAAGGTTACCAGAGCTAGAGTGGCTAGATCTGTAAAGGTAGATATCGTGGAAGATTTGTTTATCTTTTCTTTTATCTATTGGTTTGTATTTAGTGACGCATTTTATACACGTATTTTCCTTCATTTCCATCTTGCAGACTGGTAGAAGCTGTGGCTATGGATACGTAGAATTTATGAACACCGAAGTGGCAAAAATTGCTGCACAATCTATGAACAACTACCTGATGGCTGGAAGATTGCTTAAAGGTAGAACAGTTTTGAGAGAAAAATTCAAGTTTATTCAATGTGCAGCAAAGTATTGACGATCGCTTAACTCTTGTCATTCCGTAAAATGTTTTCAGCGACGTATATTCCACCTGAGAAACAGCACGGACGTTACTTTGCCGGGCGACCATGGAGTAAGCAAAGTTACCCTCGATCGGCGAAAAGAAAGGAAGAGAATATTAAAAAAAACCAAAATGTGGATAACGGAGTTGAAAGTATGTTGGCCCAGCGGACATTGAGAAAAATTTCTGTTATGGAGAAAAAACTTGAGCAAGCGGGAATCGCCTATAAGATTGAACCTGTTGAAGTATCCGACGACACTCGAGTAAAAAAGAGAAAGAGCTCTGCCTCTCGACCAACTTCAACAGCAACAAAAAAAAGAAAAATTTCCAGCGGCGAGGTAGAGAGTGATATTGAAACTGAAGATGTTTCTGTAAAAAAAGTAGAGAAAAAGGCAGTTGTTAAAGGACCTGCGAGTAACAAGACGGAGAAAAAGAACATGTCAAAATTGAAACCGGCTGACGAGATTGCCGAAGCTATCAAAGCTAGTATTGCGGTAGCTCAAAAACCGAAGAAGAAAATTTCTAGCGGCAGAATCGAAGTGCCCGAAACAAGCTTGCCAAAAAAATCTAAGAAGAAAATGGCAGCTGATGCAGTTCCTATTAAAAAAACGAAAGAAGCAGTGTCAACTGAATTACTTGTAGGTAAAAAATTGAAGCAGAAAGTAGAGTCGATCGATCGTCCGCGCACCGCTAAGAAGTTAAAAGAGCAAGCAGCGTTGATTGATCATCAGCCGACCGTTAAAAAGTTGAAACAGAAAGTACAGAAGAAAATCCCTGCTGCTGTGCCAGTCATTGAAAAGTCGGGACAAAAGAAAATTTCAGTTCCAGTACCGACTGTTAAAAAATCTAAAAAACAAATAGCAGCTCAAGTATCGCTAAGCAAAAAAGGGAAAAAAAAAGGTGCAGCGGCATAAATGATTATGCATCAGAATAAACTGGATTTAATTGTAATTGAGTTTTTCAACGATTGTTACAGATTAGGTTTCGGTTTACTTTATATTTCGTGAAAGTGATCGATTAGATGAATGGAACTTTTACCTCATATACGATTTTGGAAATCGTAAATAATTTTTCCTACGATTCTCGAGACGGATTGTAGATAAACCACGTGTATTTTTTCACGGCGTTTAATAAACGAAGTATGCATAATATGTGATTTTGTCGAAGAATTAATTGAAAGGTTCTACACAAAACGTTGAATAAATCTAAATCTTAGTCAAAGATAAAGAAAATCTTTGCAATTTAATGCTTTGGAAATTTATCACCCCTTTGATATCGTCGATAAATTTATTTGCCTTACTGTAAACTATGGAATAATATTTACAATTTAATCTTTTCTTCTAATTATAAACAAATTTCATACAGATACATATTATATTGCATATTTTATTATTATATCCACTCGGCTGGTACAGAATTTATCACAATTTTTTTCCGTTGTTCTGAGATGAAGGACATCCTTTCGTTCGTTTCCATTTCATACGTCTGTTTTGAAACCAAACTTTGACCTGAAAAAAATGGACGAGAATTTAATACCCCGTCATTGAATGGCGTATGAATAATTTTTGACTGCACCTTGTTTTCCTTAAACCTTGATTTGATTACTTAAATCGCATGAATTCGTTCAATGATTATAAAAATAAAAATTGACAAAGGATTACCTGTCGCTCCGTTAAATCCAAAGCTACGGCAATTTCGTATCTCCGAAGTCGGGTGAGGTAATTGCTGTGCGCGAATTCGCACTCCAAATGACGAACTTGTTGTTTAGTAAATGCTGTTCTTTCCTTGCGCGGTTTTTCCGACACCGTTCCGCTCAGCCTTTTACTTGTCTCTGAAATAATTGAAAGATTTTATATATCTTCATCAAATAGAATATGATCACGTTCAGGAAATTTGTCACGACGTCAATATCCGCAGAAGCTAGCATTAAGTTTAATACACTCGTAAGAAAAAGACGAAAAAAAAATGAGAATTTGATTGCTTATATCCACTTAAATTATCCCCGTTACCGGGCGGGGTTGAAATTGCGAAATTAAAAAGTGCCGAAAGCACCAAATTCTGAATTTTTCTTGTGGCGAAACTTAAAGTCAAGAAATCAAACTTTGACGAAACGTGTAAGTTTCGAATGGTTCGAAACCTGACGTTCAAAGTTCCGAAAGTGCAAAAATGAGAGAATTAAAAAATCTGAAGATTTTCAGTTCTGCGAATTTCTGACTCCCTGAAAAATCGCCAAATTGATCTTTGTTTTAGATTTTCGATATTTTTACGATCGGAATCCAGGTCATTCTGATTTTCTAATTTCTATTTCTGATTTTAAACTACGCTGTGTGAGTATATTCTGATTGTCAGTATTTTACTCTATCGAAACTTGGGCTTTCGTACTTCAATTTTCGCGACTAAATAATTCGGAATTAAGCGCTTTCGGAACTCAATTCCACCCCCCATTCACGCATGTAACCGCGTAATTTCGTCGCGTCGAAAACGCAAAAATGAATTAATTCTGGAATAATCCAATGGTCTAATTAACACGTCTCGTCATACGGAATGAAAGGACGATGCAGTACAAGTAAAACGCGGGGGAGTCGTAAGACCGTAATTTTTGTATGTCAGCAGTCTTTTTGCTGTCGGCGATGAAAATAACTGCATCTCCGATGCGTCATATACGATGACGTTCTCCTTGCGGCGCCGCAACGAAAAAAAAGAGAGAGAGAGAGAGAGAGATAAGGAGCGATTCGCGCCACTTGAAATGTGGGTTGGCTAGAATCGCGGATCTCCTGCCGAACGTTGCATCACCTCCTAAGTACATATCATACATACATGTGCAATGTGCATAGATATATGTATACGGAATATACGCGATGCGTTTACTTGTAACGCGTGGCTTCCGTGCCGCTATCTCGTCACCCTTTCGGCGATTTACTCGTATGACGTCAGTACATATGTGTGAATCGTGATTTTATTCTATGCATATATGTATAGTATACTATGCATTGTATAGTAGGTACGTATGTGATCATACGCATAAAAGAAAAGCTTAACCTTTGAACCTTTTTATTCCGAATAAATGTATAATTTAACGAAACCTCTTCCTACTTAGTGAATATTATGTTCATGTGTTAAATCGTAAAATATTTTTAAAGAATTGTAAATCTTGTAAATTTGATAAAATATCTAAGAATGTATAACATAAATTACAAAAGCACGAATACATATAGTTCACTATATAGTTGATTATATGATTTTTCATCTAGTATATATATATATCTGACGATTTGTGCTTTTCTAATTCGTTACGTGATTTCTTATATACTTTAAACAATTTAAAAAATAAATTATCATAAGATTATACGATTTTACACGTGAAAATTTTTAGTAGAGCTGCAAGAATTCGTACTGCTGCAGTATTACTCGAGATTATTACACGATTACATGCATTCGGTTAGTACCGTTACGTGTACTAACAGGTCTTTAAAAATTCATTTCGTCTTTCGGATTGTCATACGTATAAAGAAAAGAAACGCGCAGTGCGATGAGGAGGTGTAAAAAAAAACAAACAAATATTAATTTAAAAAAAGAAAGAAAAAAAAAAACTAATTAAAACAGCGTAAAGCTGGTGCAAGTAGACCGGCTCCAGTTTCTCTTATAACCCTGTACCATAATGTCAGATTATAGAGATCGTGGTATAGCGTTTAATCGTTTTTCATTGAGAATGCTAACTTTACGATGTTTTCACTCGCTTCGGTTTCATTGAGAGAGTTTTTCGGCGGGTATGTCACAGATGGCCAAAGGCTTGGACTTGACACGTGTTCTTCGTTCTAAATTGCTCTACTATTATACACGTTATGTATCTAACTCACACTCTCCGTCATCATATGTCATATATGTGTGTATATACGTGTATATATATGTATATACATATATCTAGCTGTATACGTGGTCGTTTTGAATGTCCAAAACTATTCGTTGTAATAATTTATGTGGTTTTATGTAGAAGAATTTAAAAATATAATTGTACTGCAAATTTTTATATGTATATGTATATATTAGGGTGGCGCAAAAAAACCGATTATTTTTTTCTTTTGAGTCTCGTGTGACAAAATGTTAGTTTTTGATGTTTTAAGAGCCCACTCCAAAGGACAGTTGAAAAAAAATTTTTTAAGAGGTCGCTCCACATTTTTTAAAACGTCAGAAATCGTCGAAAATCGATTTTTTTCGATTTTGTTTCTCTCTACGGTATAATTTTATAGACAAAAAAAAAATAAGTTTCCGAAAGTTTCAGTTCAAAATTTGAATTTTGAAAGGTCCCTCATAATTTTTTTTCAATCTATTGGTGCATTTCTTTAGATTTTTTCCAGCGACCTTTTAATATTCATATTAAAATTTCATAAATTTTTTTTCTTTAATTTAGTAAGAAAGAATCGATAACAATACACCACTACATGAATTGAAAATCAAACGAAATACTGAAAATATAATTTTTTTAATTTAATTTTTTGACATTTTTTAAAATTTGGAGCGACCTCTTAAAATTTTTTTTTTAGCTGTCCTTTGGAGTGGGCTCTTAAAACATCAAAAACTAACATTTTGTCACACGAGACTCAAAAAAAAAAAAAAAAAAATAGTTGGTTTTTCTGAGCCACCCTAATATATATATATATATATATTGATGAGGAAATTTGCGGTGATAGTAATTCAGAAAAAGTATCGATCAATCATCGTTCTTTATAATAGATGCGTATAAGAAAACATGTGATTTTGTTTTACAGCGATATGAATATGCAGTTGTGTTGTAACGTTCTTGATGAACGTGTTATAATGTAGGCACGTACGGGAAATTACAATAGTCGGGGGATTAGGTAAATATTTAGGCTGAACTGAGACTGGCGTTAGCCGCATTGGCGACGTTAAAGACATAAACGCGTCCGTTATAAATTAATTATCAACAAACAGTGCCAAGTTTACTACATAACGCAATGCAACGTAGTACTGTACTGTAATAAGGTAAATATCATACACAAAACATTAACGGACTTTTTCCCCTCAGTCTTTTGGTCTGAGAAAAGAATCCCGAGAAACCAAAACCCGCGAGGCAATTCCTAAACTTCCGGTAGTCGAAAAAAAAAAAAAAAAAAACGCAGGCAAAAGTTTTCTTTTCAAAAAAGCTTTTGGAAAATTTCTCTTACCGCAATCCAACTCCGACGAAGTTGTCGGGGAAGAAGCTTCGTCGTCGCTGGTGGTTGTCAAATTTTGGTAAACTTCGTGGGTCGTATTTCCTGCGGGAAAATCCTGGGCTGCCGCCTCCTGCAAATCGGGAACCTCCCAGGCTCTGAAGACCGTTTGGTGCGCCTGGATGTTGTTGGTCTTAACGCAGGACACTTCTACCGAGGAATCACCTGCTCCTGTTAGGGAACAGGAAATCGCTTCTTCCCTGCTTACTGAACACTGAGACGAAGCGGATAAACTGCCGCACGTTATAACCTGGTTCGAGTAATGCTGCACTTCCCATCTGGCGGCAAATCAATTTCAGGTGTGAAGGACTCAGAAGGAAGGATTACTACGCCATTAACGATGGTTCGTTATGGCGAAATTTCAAAGTTGCGGAAAACGGGTTTATGGAACTTTGAATTGACGAGGAAAGTCATAAACAGTTGATAGAAGAAGGGTTAGAATAGGTGAAAGGGAAAACGTGAGAGGAAAATCTGGGGATTTTTAATTTGGTCTTGGTAAAAATTGAAAATATTAATTTTCCACCGTGGGAATTAGGAATGATTTTTTTAGGTAACAAGTTTACTTTTTTTCGTCGAGAAAACAAATTGATTATAAACCGAGTATTTTTGTATTTTATACTTTTTTTAAATTTAAATTGAATTTGAACCAAGTATAGAGTTAATAAGCCGAACGATTTAGGTTTTAGTAATTCTTGCTAGAAATGGGAAAAATTTTCTGGAAAACTTGCAAACGTTATAGAATTTTTATTTTCGACGTATAAAAATTTCGTAAAAATCAGACTCTCGCATTTTTTTAAATTCGATACTTCAACCCTCTTTCTATGTCACCCGACGAAAAATAAAATCGAAAGAATGTCTTACGTATAGTAATTCAATTGCTCCTTCCGCAATTCGTCGGTAAAAACCGATTGGAATTGCAGAGTCTGAATCGAATCGAAGTCATGAATTATGAAAGATGGAAAAAGTAATGTTGATTCCATTCATTCATTCATTCATTCATTCATTCGCTCACCTGTTCACCGGGTAGTTTTGGCTGTTCTCGATCGCCGCTTCAGCCGGACTCGATCCTCCCTGATGGTTGTAGACGTGATGGCATCCCGATTCCATCGGCGGGCTGATCGCAGCCTCCGAAATATCTCCAGGATCCGTCGAGACGTCCCAGGGCCATTTGTAGAGCCATGTCGCCTCGCAGCTACTCTGCAAACGGCCTCCCTGGACCTCCAGGTGAACCGACGGCGGCGTCGGCGGCGTCGGAGGCAACGCGAAGACGTCTTCGCCGATACGGAGTCTCGATGAAATGTTCCGATCTGCCCAAGAATCCATCCTAATGGTACGGGAGAGAAGAGATTTCAATCGTGTTTTATCGATTTTTTGCGGATTGATGCTTTGTTTAGATAATTTAACTCTTTTTTTTACTCTAATTTCCTTATTCGAGCTAAATTGTTCTAGTCATTTTGCATTTTTATTCCGTTTCTTTTTTTGTTTTTTGTATACGATTTTCTGAAGAATCTCGAGATTTTTTATAGAATTATTCTCTAGTTTTTTTTTTTTTTTTTTTTTTTTTATTAGAAATTATGGGAATATTGCCATGGAATTGAACCACACTTTCATTTATCCATGCATGCAAGCTTCTGACAAATAATGTTTGGATGGCAATTGGCAATTATGTTTCTCAGTATTTCAGCGGTTTTTCTCTTCTCAGCTTTGCGGAATCTTAACGTAATCGTGAAAAAATTTTCACAGTTCGTATTTTATTTTAGGATTTTATTTGAATTCATTGGGGGTTTCTGTTTAAACTCGTAACCAAGCAGGTGGAAATCATTTCTCGAAAATTGTCTGTAATTCACACTCTTTCCCGTATAATTATATTTTTCAACGTCAGCGCACATCAATTAGAACTGATGTTTTTGTTAAATCCTGTTTCATACAGATCCTAAATTACATTAATGAATTAAAGTTGGGAAATATTATGTGAATCAACGTTTCTATCCAAGTCAGTGATACTGTATATAACATCCGTTTTCCTATCTTTCACAGACAATAGGATAAAAAACAAAAAATCACTGCTCATAAACTAAAACTACTAAAAAAAAAAAAAACCGGTACTCGTCTTCGTTTATAACTGTTATATTTTTATAAATGATAAAAATTTTTGTACATCATTCTAAAAATACGGACAGTTGAATTCGGTGGTGTAATTAAAAGTCAATCGTTATTTTAAACCTATATTTTAAAATACTCATAAATACCTGATGCGTTAGATGATTTTCGAAGTGAATTAAATAGCAAAGATCGCGAAGAAATCGAAGTGCAAAGATCAAACGATCCAACTGCTTAATTCCGTTAGTCACAATTAATCGTTATAATAAAAATTTTCGAAACGATCCACGAGTATGAAACAACGTCGATTTAACTTTGATCACACAGTCTTATTATCACTATATACGTCATAAAAGAAAAGCAGCCTCGTGTGAATTGCCTCGTCACTAAGTTCGAAATGTCAGTGTAGGAAGCACATGTGTTCTCTTGTAAGACACGACGAGCACATCACCCTGATGCCTTGGATGGGCTACGGCCAACGGGGACAGCGACAGTCCGGTAGCCAATCGTAACGAGGCATGCCCACGAATAACCGACTAATTGTCACCAATTATGACCAACTTGCACTGATCGAGGACCACGGTAGGCGGTATCTTTATTTTTTACCCCCAATTTTTTACACGCTTTATTTATTCGCCTCTCTTTTTTTATTCAACATCACATAATCGCTATGGCGGCAGAAAAATTCATCTCGCCACGCTTATTCTCACCCATATTTAATTCTGATTTAATATTATATGGCCGAGTAATTATACACGCGTCATCATCGATGAAGGTATATATAACCGATTACCGAGAGATATTTTCTGTATTTCTTATTTATGGAAATATACGTATATGTATATATACATATCTAGTTGTAATTAATACAATTGTTATTTTACGGAGATTATTAATACAGAATGTTTTCAGGAAAAATTACCTTAATTTTCACGAATTTTTATTTGTTTAAATATTTGTTTATTTTTTCTCTTCTTTTTTGCTTCCTGTTTTCAAACAGTCGGCGTAATAGACGGTTCAAAGTACAGCAGACACGGTTGAAAGAAAAGTTGAAGAAGAAGAAGAGGGGAAAGAAAAAAATAAATATAAAAAACACGTTTATACATCGCCAGATCCCTGCAGACCGCATTTCTTTACCTATTTCTTCTTATTCAAGAACTGTACACAGACTTAACGATGACAAATACCAATATGCCACAGCAGGTGTTCTCTTTGAGAAAAAGATGATAAAAAATGAATAAAAGTTAAGAAAGACGCACGAAACGAATATGTAAGAAATAAATGAGAATAATTTTGCCAAATTATTATTCAAATTCAATCTAAATAAGTCTGGTTGTTTTTTTTTATTTATTGCCGTATCTCACGATGAATGTTCTTTTTTGAAAATAAACGCGGTGTTTTGAAAAATAGCTATCCTTAATTAAACGGAATTCGATCATGAAGATCCAGCAGTTATATCTAGTGCTCGGCGATGTCACGAAGGAAAGAATTTTATTACAATCGTTATCGAAGGAGCACCGACGTTGGATGATATATATATTTTTCGAACGTCACTACGACGAAGCGTCACCTATTTTCAGACCAATTATAGAAACCGAACCGCCTGCACCGAATGCACTTTGCGTAAAATAGCCGGAGGCATTGGCTCACGAGGTAATTTACTGTTTACTTAGTTGCCGAAAAACCCCGAGTCGCACAAGAGACGTCGAGAAGTCGGGAATTGAGTCAACTATCGGGATGAGATGGAAACGGTGCGATTGCCTGCCTGCGTTCTGCAAGCCGCTAATGAGATCTCGCAGCATCCCGTTCCGACGTGCCTTACGTCTTATCGTTACACCGAAACGAACCCCCAGCTGTGATACATCGCGTTGCGTATCGCCGACTTTCAACCTTTCACTTTCACTTTCCTAAAAACATTTTTCTAACACTAATTTAAGAACCGTATTCCCTTTTTATTATACCTACCTCGGGCTTCACTCGGTTTTCGACCCTTCTTTCCGTTGTACAGATAGCGTGCTTCTATACCACGGTGGTCTTTAATAGGGTTGTTTTTCAATTTTTATGCTCGCAGGAACTTGAACGCTTTCGAATTAATAAAAAAAAAAAAAAATTTTAGCTCCGTATAGCAGTTCTATGATAGGTTGTTTAATTGCGATCGAAGTATAAAATGAGGGAAACTTATTTTGCTTTTTTCAAATTTTATAAGTACTTGACGAACGTTGTAATACATTTTACAAAATGATTATTCTAGGTGAATTAAACTTTGAACATTTGTTGATATATGAACGGGTTCAATTTACGAATTTTATGCATCGGAACTTATTTGTAGAGCGTTCAATTCTATACAATGTTTTTTCATTATTGTTGGTATATTCCTTAACGATTTGTCAAATTTCAAAGAGGAACAAAAGTTTCTTCCCGTGTTATTTCAATATAAGAAATTTCGATCACAAAGCGGACTATTTTAGAGGTGATATAGATGGCTTAGATTTTCAGAGAATTTCTTTTTATCAATTTGAAAGTATAATAATTAAAAAGCAATCCTATTAAGGACCACCTTGTTATACACCGTCAAAGCGGGAAGAAGGATCTTGGAAACAAATGACAATAAAGTTTATTATTTGGTGCGAATTTTCGTTTCATAAAAAAGGGGAAAAACATGATTAAATTTTATACGCTTTCAAAGGATTCTCTTTCTCATACATTCCGAAACATAATTTCAATATCTAAGAAATTTAGATAACTTAGTCGAGTTTTTAGATCTGAGACAAAATTCCGAATGTTTTCTGTAAAACGAGAAGGACTTCCGATTGCATAAGTCTGTCACGGTCCATTAAGGACCGGAGATCCCGCTGAGCCGGGATCCGCAAGAAGACCTCCGCCGTCGTGTTCAACGCTTGTATCTTTACACCGCAGTAAATACGCGTCGCTTTTCCTTTGCGGCGAAGAAGATGCGACACGGAAATCTAAATGCAAGCCTATTTGCAACGCACCTAAATGCAGGATCAAGATCTATCTAATAATGAAAGGCGAACCATAAGTACAACGAGAATATAAAGTATCGTTCGTTTGATGGAATTGAAAGAAAAAAGAAAGCTCTTCTATAACACGAGTCAATAAAAACAAAAACAAGATTTTTTTTCTCGAGTTTATATTCAAATAAATAAATTTTTATTCTATACATCGAACAATAACCAAAATCTTTATTAATTACTTATAAAGTTTGATTTTGTTTTCTTTACGTTAGATAAATAAGTCTTGAAGTTTGATACGAGAAAATCCGCATACGATCATATAAGAAGAATATGAAAAATATTCATTTTTAAACTTTGTTTAACGATTATTTTACATTTAGAATTTTCTTATTAATTATTAATTTTCAATAAAAGTGATTTAAACACGAATCTGAAGTTTGATTAATCGTTATTTACAATAGATGTTTGAGAGAATAATAGTAACGTTTAATTAAAATACGAAATACCGTTCTACTTTCTATACAAAAGTAAACTTTATCCAATAAAACTATTTTTTCTTTCACTAATTACGTGAAAAAAATCATAATTCCACATCTAGAATCCAGATTAAAAATTTGCTTTGACCGGTGTAATTATATTTTCCAACACACAGAATATGAAGACTAAATTCCACTTCCGTTCTATAATTTTCTCTTTCTCATGAAGTATTTGGCTCTTTTTTATCCTAAACATAAAAAACAATGTGCAAAACTGTTTTCTCAAAACGCGACATTTTCTCGACTCTAAATTTTACACGCGATTAACGTTCCATTTTAGTCTAACTTCAACTTACGGTATACGTACGTACGTGTTACGATTGCAACGGAAGCCTCACTGCAGCCAGTGCAAAAAACCTCGGATGCAACTTCATTCATTGCCCGAGTAGCTTCTGCTTGCGACGTAACGTACGAACTAATCTCGTCAGATTTCATTGAACGGTAGCCATTACTACGTCAACCAGAACATAAGTTAATCCAAGGCGAGAGAAGGGCCCACCTAAGAAAACAGGCCTCGGTACTATTCGGCTTGCCCTTTCGACGCGCACCCCTATTAATCATTCGCCCTGTTTGCCTTGACTCCTGAGGAAACCGACCCAAAACCTTCGAAGCATTGCACGCGTGCGAACTAACGTATATTTCTCCTCTATTATATATACCGACAGGAAACGCGCCGCACTAGCGAATGTGTCGAGTCAAAGCATCGAGAAATTCGAAACCTTTTTGGTGCCAAGCTGTCTGCCGAAGGGAGAAAAGGCGAACCCTGCATAGAATGCGGAGTTTGGGAAGAAAATTGCACCGATCGTCGCGGTCCGAAGTTTTGAACTCGAGGAGAGAAAAGAGACCGGAAATGGATTTTCGGTCCTTCCGATTTTTCAACCTGCAATGAAAACGGGTCAGAAATTAATAATTAGCGATTTTGCAGTGTACAGAATCCTTCGCGAATGATCTAAATACCGTTCATCTCAAGTTTTGAATTAGTTGCAGAAGTTATGTCTTCAGGATCTTCGTCTCCGTGTACCTGCAACTAACTAAACGACAAAAAAGATCGCGTAAAGAAATCCAAGCGTGGGTGTTAATGAATGCGTAATGTCCCTGTGTACGGTGGTTATGACGGAGTGTAATGTGGTCGAGAAGTTGGTGACTTTTTAAGTGAGAAGGACCCTGCACGCGTGAGAATTTTTCGGTGTGATGAGAAAGCCAGGCGTCCAAGTATAGTAGGCAGACGCCTTAGAACAGGGGCACCCGGTTTATATCAAACCTGCAGTCAGCAACAACCCCAACTTTCTTGTGGGAATAATACGATTCGACTATTATCCTCGTCAACCGTATCAGGATGAAGATGTTACGATTAATTGAACACGTATAATCCAGCTGCTGACTCGTCTGCGGTCCTTGAAGATCCGGATTTTGCTTTTAGGGAACGAAAGTTCCAAGAACTAATCCAGATCGTATGAGTTCAAGTATTTCCCCTGTAATGTTAATACATCGAAACGGTGGCCAAGTAAACGGAAAAATCTTTATTTCTTCCGGGATCGAAATATACAACTTTTGTTATAGATAATTCGCTTTTAGATTGCAGACAGACGTCGTGTTGTATTGCGGTAAAAATAGACAAAATATTTAGATCCAGTACTATGTGTTTTACTATTATTTTACCATTAAATTCGATTGATAACGTTTTTCTTATACTGTATAAATTAGTTTATACAGACGTTGTAATTGCTACGTTTACATTTTGTGATTTCTGACACATATTGTAGGATGTAGCTGGCATGTAGATGTTGCATGGAAACTCGGTTATCATTAGCTCTCTAAATTCATTTGACCCGAATCATACGAGTCCAAAACACCACGTGTCGTTAAACTGACCAACAAATATCGATATCGAATATTTATCGGGATAAGTATAAGGGGAATGAGGTTAACAGCGGTTGAAGTATCCCCCATAATGAAACCATCCGAGGCAGAATGATCAGTAAAACGGTACCTGCAACATCCTAAGATGAGTTATGCTGGCCTCTGTCTGTGCAGACGAAAACGATGCGTAGGCCGAGATACCTATACCTATATGCATATGTATAGATCCCTGGATCCCAGTGTATAAGAACAATAACGACTTCATTGAAGCGATGCAGATATATATATGAGTCTACTTTTCCGTATCCACACACACACAAAGCTCAAAAGCTTTTAAATACGTCACGCTTTACAACGGATATTGAATATCAAACCGCAAAGGCCACTCAAGAAATATGTATACATAGATATAGCTATAAACTTACAAGAGGGTGGATATTTTTGGTTATCGCTATTCGGAATGCTGCACAGACCAGATCGGTCCACCTATGCCTGCTCCACCGAGTCAGTTGCTCTTAGTCCGCGATGAGGATCGATTTGCTCGGATATTGATTAATTACCAAGCCTTTTACAAAAAATGGAACCTCGCCCTAGGCGAACGCCAGGTACGTTGGAGGATCTGTCCAATTTCATTCGGTTTTCTTCACCTCGCATTGTTTCATTTTGATAGTTAATTTTTCCATCTCCAACTCTGTGTAAGTGAAAGAGGTACGACGACTTTTTCGTGTTTTATCAAATTAATTCGTTCAAGAATTGTCAACGTCAATCGACATGCAGCAGATTCTTTGTTTCTTCTTTAAAGTCATGTGTAATACATATACGCGAAAAAACCGACTATTTTTTTTTTTTGAGTCTCTTGTGACAAAATGTTAGTTTTTGATACATGTACAGAATTTTCCGAATGTTACTACCAAGCCGTTGTAAGTCTAAGTATAATAAAGCAGCTGTTCGACCGTAACAAGAACGTCGAATTAGGCTAACGAGTTTCTTAGATTTACCAATAATCTCAGGGTCAGCGATCAGTTTCGCTGCAACTCACGATGACTGATATTCGTTTGGTCATTACGAGCTGGTAGCTTGGACAAGTCCGTCGCCTCCTCATAGATTTCATTAAAATTTCGGTAACGGTACCGTTGTAATAATAACACATGATGTGAAGTGAATATACGAAAATGCGTTGACCGAGTGTCAAGTGATTGGACTGATAACCGGTCGCGCAACCGTCGGAACTAGAAAGGTGAGTTTCTTCTTCTTGGTCTCATTTTTAGGTATCGCCGAGGTGACGTTTCTCGCTTATGATCGCCACGAAGGCGTCGAGGAGGATCAGACCTCGAAAGGCTGCGGTCTGAACGCCAAGGGAATGACGGCGATTGTTGCTACCTGTGTGGCGATCGGCCTGATCGCCTACATGCTCACAACATCCTCCGGAAATCCGGACGCGAGTGCGAAGTCAACCCCGCAGAGTCAGGGTGACAAAGTCGAGGAAAGATTGTCGAAGTCCGTTTCACCAGTTGAATACAAGTGCGGGTGAAATATGGATGAATTTTTGGTATCGATATCTTAATTTGAATTCATTTTACTTATACGTTGCTGTTTTTGCGATTGTAACGACGACTCTCAGATTGAAGATTATACCGCATATGGAGAATGGAAATTTCACCACCAGCGGGGAAGTTTGGATAACGATGGAATTCAAGGAGACGACGAACAAGATAGTTCTCAATGCTCGGGAAATTATTTTTCACCAAGTAGAGATCGTATCTTTGGCAAAGGATATTGCGGTTACAAATGTTACGGTGAAAAATAGTTCAGAACTGGTTATCATCCGGGTAAATAAACTCTTGAGAAAGGGTGAAAGCCATAAACTGTACATTCGGTTTACCGGGATATTGAACGACGTTCTGCAAGGATTTTACAGAAGCAGCTATGTCGATTCGGCAACTAACGAAACCAGGTATATATATATATATATATACATAACACTTACAGTTTTAGCTGTAACACAAAAGCTAGACCTGATCGAATGAAAATAAATATGGTTAAAATTTTATACCGAGGGTAAATATAGGTATTTAAAAATTGTGAAATCATCACGACATCCGAGTTTTACTTTATGTTATCGCTCCGAGTTTAGCTACGACCTAGTTAGTCTCCTTTCTTCATTCTTTGGCACAAGTTGTTTATTGTTTACGCGAAACTCGTGTTGCAGATGGACAGCTACTACTCAGTTCTCTCCCACGTACGCCCGCCGTGCTTTTCCATGCTTTGATGAGCCTTCGTTCAAAGCTCGATTCCGAATATCTGTTGGCAGGCGAAAAAACATGACGTCGATATCAAACATGCCGCTCAAATTGACCCAAGATATGTGAGACTTGTGCGAATTTCACCTTTTTCAAAGAAATTGCATTAATCATTCGAGCTAGTGATCCTCGTTTATTTACAGGCCTAACACGCCCAATTTTGTCTGGGACCATTATCAACCGACCTTACCGATGTCCACGTACCTCGTGGCCTTCATTGTAACAGACTTTGATAGTGTTCAAGTAAAAAATTCGTCTCAGCCCGTCTTTCGGCTCTGGTCCAGGCACGACGTGATTAATCACACCGAGTACATGTCGAAGATTGGTCCAAGTATGTTGCGTTTCTTAGAAGGCTACTTCGACATCCCGTTTCCGCTTGATAAGCAGGACATGGTGGCTCTGCCGGACTTCGGGTACAACGCCATGGAAAATTGGGGTCTCATCACGTTTCGGTATCGCCTCGCTACGCTTATATATAGCCGTTTCTCGATTATGCATATAACAAAACACTTTCAATCCTTAATCAGGGAATCTGCTATGCTCGTAAACGAAAAGGAAGCGGTTGCTGAGGCCAGGCAAAACGTTGCAAGTGTTGCCGGTCACGAGCTGGCCCATCAGTGGTTCGGAAACTTGGTTACTCCAGCTTGGTGGTCTGATCTATGGTTGAAAGAAGGGTTCGCAACATTCTTCGGCAACATGGCAGTGAATCATGCATGTATCGAGTCTCATTGTTTTAAGATTACTGCTGCGGATGAAGAACTGAAGGGCTGTTAATGTTGGAACTTATTGGTGGTTTGTAGGTGGAACCGACCTGGAGAGTAACCGACAGTTTGATCGAGGATCTTCACGATGTACTCGTGGACGACGCGCTGGAAAGTTCTCACCCAATTTCCGTCGGACTGAATCACACCGATCAGATCACGCAGATATTCGATTCCATTTCGTACATCAAGGGATGCTCGATCATTCGCATGATGTACCATTTCCTCGGAGCTAAAGTATTTCGGATGGGGATACAGAGGTACTTGAGGACTTACTCGTACCGTAATGCCGAGCAGGATGTTCTCTGGGAGGCTCTAACTTACGAGGCCCGTTTGAACGAAAATACGGTCACTTACATCACCGTCAAAAATGTCATGGACACTTGGACCTTGCAAACGGGGTACCCCGTTCTACAAGTACAAAGGAATTACAAGACTGGAACAGTCACCGTGTTTCAAGTGAGTTCAGTTTTTGGAGAGGGTTTGAAGTTCCGAATTTGACAAATTCCGAATTATCTCGTTGCGAATCGAAACTTGAAACAAAGAAATCAAACTTTGAAGAAACGACAGAGTTTTGAACGGATGGAAGGACGATGGTTCAAAGTTCGAAAATTCAAGTTACGATCAAGCAAAGTTTCGAAAAGTAAAGTTCGTCTTAAAATTGACGTTTCGTCAAAGTTCGATTTCTGTACTCTAAGTTTCGCCACCAAAAAATTCAGAGTTTGTCAGAGTTTCTTTGCTTGTGGAAAAATGAAGAATTCGCGTCAGATTTTGCTGGTTTCAGGAATATTTTTCAATTTCGAAAACACAAGTATTTTACTTACTCTCTGCAGGAGCCATTCTGCTGGACTATTGCCGGGTGCCCGGATAGCACGCAATCCTGGTGGATTCCCTTGACTTGGACTACTCAATCGAATCCAAGATACAACGATACCATGCCTAAAGCATGGCTTTCGAATCCTACCTTGGAATTAAACGACACTTTACCTGACTATCAGTGGATTTTGTTCAATCTCGGTCAAACGGGTAATGCGGCATTAATTGAAGCCAATTTATTGCTCTTTATTTTTTAATTAATAACCCCGGGGAAACCGATTCGCAGGTTACTATCGCGTCAATTACGACGATAGAAACTGGAAGCAGCTTGCACAGTCCTTTGAGACACTGCCGGCTGTAATTAGATCACAGCTGATCGACGATTCGCTCGCGGCTTCTCGAGCGGGGAATTTGCGGTATGAAATAACGATAGATCTTATCGGTAGATTGGAAAATGAGACAGATTTTTTGGTGTGGGATGCTGCGCTGAACCAACTCGGATACATACATGACAAGATGCATGATGACGTGGCCTATAATGTAAGATTCGCGTCACACATGCTTAAGCCTATAACGTCAGTTCTGGAGATAGATTTACTTCACAATTTTCGTTCATGTTCCAAATCAAGAAACTCATGCTGAGACTTGGGAGAAAAATCTTTGCGACAGTCGGTACGGTGGAAAAACAGAACGACGGACATCGCGAGAGACGATGGCGAGGTAGAATAATGAAATGGGCTTGCAAAGTTGGTCACAAAGAATGTCGAGAACGTGCACAACAATTTTTGCAAAACTGGATTGAAATGCCACCGTCGGAAAAAAATCCGTAAATACACTGAGATTAATTATTCTTCGACTACTAATGTCAAATATTTCATCTGTAAAAGAAATTTTATAGATGAATTTTAATTGTATATTTATAAATTTTCGCTCTGGTTCTTATAGAATTCCGGCTAATTTGAGAAGCTGGGTATATTGTACGGGATTAAAATACGGGGGAAAGAGCGAATGGGATTTTCTCTGGAACAAATATCTCAAAACAACTTCCGGATCGGAAAAGACGGTGTTACTTGAAGCTCTGGGATGCATAGCTGATGATGCTATCCTTTCCAGGTGATATACGATTCGCAGAAAAATGGAGTATAAGTTACTCTCAAATGTTTGACATTTTCCCATTCACAACTGGAAGTACAAAAAATTTTATGAATCGTTTTAATTTTGTATGATGTCTTTTTTCTTCGCTCTGGGAAAAATTAGCTATTTGGAAAAATCAATCTCGAAAAATTCTGGTGTACGGAAACAAGACGGTTGGTGGGTCTTTCGTTCTGTGGCTGAAAATCCGATTGGCAAAGACATAGCTTTCCGTTTTCTTAGAGAAAACTGGGTTGCACTTAACGAGCAGTGAGTACTAGATGCTGAAATGTTATTGCGAGAAAACAAAGCCGTGTTAAACAAACTTAATGAGTATTTACATGATTAGGTGGTCTTTAGATGCCATGGATAAAAATTTAGCAGCATAATTTTCTTTTTAGCTATGGTTCCGGTTTCTCAGCACTGGCAAAAATGGTCACAGCATTACCAAAGTACATGAATTCCGAAACTGACCTGAAGGAGGTATACCGCGAAAATTTTTTACACCGCTATTCGTAGTCCTAAATATTTTCATCCAAGCAAATAAATTCTCTATTATTGTAGTTGGAGACTTTTAAAGATTCCGTTAAGTTGGGCGTTACTAGCACTGCTTTCGAACAAGCGATTGAACAGGTGAAGATTAACGAGGCTTGGACGACAAACTACAAGAAGCAGATCCAAGATATTTTGAAAGAAATCTGAGAAATACAATGTGCGACTCTCTATTTCCATTTTTAATTTAAGTTTACACATTATACATTTATTATATATAGTATAAAACACAAAACTGGTCTCAAATATTATATCAGCCTATATACGACTGAATTGTTTGTAATATCTGTGCGTATTCAGAGTATAGTATAAAAAATCATTAGCATAAGTCTTAATGACTGGGAAAAACTATGTGAAAATTTGTACTTAAGCCTACCAAATTTACGGAATGATGCAGCAAATTTGATCAGAACCGCTTACTTGAATTAATCTAAATTGTTTATTCATACAAAAATAGAATAGAGCAATATTACAGAAATATAATTAGGGCTTTAAATGATACTTGAATTCGAATTATGAATATATACGATCACGCAGAATCATCAGTTGGCAATAAAAACAAACGAGTTCAGATCATTAGTAGAATTATTCAAGAAAGTGGGACTTGTATTCACTGACTCGCTATAACTTCGACTCTTTGTTTTTTATGCAACTGATGTATGCCAAATAGTTTAGGATTAGTACGACTTATCTACATTCACGCTGCATGCAATTTGATGCTACGGCATTCCCATTGTTTTCGTTTTCTGACGCCAAGTCATATTCGGAGTAAACTCAACTTCCAAAAGATCGTCAGTCACATCAGATGGAATTAGGCTAGAATCCACAGCGGAGTCTGACTCTGACCTATAATCAGAACCAAATAGAAAGCACAATTTCTTTTTGCTGAGATCCCAACAGTTCGAAATTCAAATGCGTTATTAAACTCTTTTGGAATATGCAAAATTTAAGTCAAATGCTGTAATCTTATTACATGCTTGATTGAATTATTTTAAAGTCTTAATAATTGAACATACTGCTCGACACTCTCATCTTGCGGATTTTCATATCCATACTCCGATAAGACGGTCTCCATGTCGTTGCATGACTGCAGGATATCTTCGTAAACATGTTGCGACTCTTCTAAAAATGTTTCTATCTCAGATATGTTGCTTTTTCTCGATTCGGCATCGTTGTTAACATTTTTCTGAAAGGTTTTTTTTTTTACAATTAAATATGGAAAGGGAGAAAATTATTGTAATGACGGACTGATGATTGTGGTGTTAAATTCTATTCAAATTTATCAGTTCATTATAAAACTTTCTTTGGCCAAAAAATTTTTCGACGCCAATTAGTTTAATCAATAGAAAATATTCATTCAAATACCTGAAACTCCAACAGATCGGCTTTTAAAGTTTTCACAGAGGCTTCCGCTGCTTGCAAATCTGCGCCATAACCTCCCAATATTCTTTGAGGATATCGCCACGTCTCGGTCAGTTTCTTGACTCCTTCGTCAAATTTTTGCCCGTGCTCTAGTAACTTGTTGAAACAATTTTCGGTCATTGTTAATGATTAATCTCGAGGATCTTTAGATTTTTCTCAAAACGATCCGTTAGAATTTTATTTCAAATGCGTAACAGATATTCCTGGTGCTTCCATTGGATCATGTAGAAGACCACGTGATTTCTTAACAATGACACTTGATACAAAAGTAATTGGTTTGTGAACGTTTCAGGTTTTGCGCGCAATTCAAAGCTTGTTGTATGCTTGTAGAATATTTTGGTTGCGAAATGTAGTAAAAAACAGCCCTAAATAAAAATAAACGCAGCATAAAACGATGAAATGTTTTTTTCGATTTTCTCACGGATCTATGCAGAATTAAAATTTCTATTATGGTATCTTTTACAGAAACGTTTATTAAAAAATCTTCAAAATAAACACAAGAATTAATATATTATACATTTCTTAGTCTTTCTCACTTGATAAATTATATATTAAATGGCATACACGTACATACATACACGTCGATAATACTGTCGAGTAAAAATTATTTACCTAAAATCAATATATTATATTCCTTATATTATACACATGTAAAAATGGTAACTAAAAGCTCGAGGTACCGTTATAAGAAATACGAACAGTGTATTGGATTTTACATTCAAATGAGGGAATCAATTACTGAACAATGATTAATTCCGAGATTATATACATTTCAGTAACTGAGAATACTTTTCTGAGAAAGAATTTCAACGATTAAATTCTGAGTTAGGTATAAATTAGATGGAAATGTTGTTCGATTAAGTAGGTTGTACTCTCTGCCTTGACGAACCCTGTATATGAACTATTCGTCTTTGATCCTCCGGGTGAATAAGCTCATCCGTGTGTTTCCAACGCCATTTTTTCTCTGCGTCCTTTATCCGACGTCTATCTACATAACTGACAACGCAGCTCGCTGGTATCCAGACTATTGCTGTACAAATTATCACAGCACCAACTATGTTGTCCTTCAAAAACCGCATCACTTTGTTGATGTTTATGTCCTCAATGATGTCCCAGAAACGTTCAACAACATCCTGAATCGTCTTCTCACATATTCCCTGTAATAATTATTCGGCTAGTACTAAAATGTAATAGTTATATCCGGGAATGCAGAAAAACAGACCTAGTCAATTTAAAAGACTTTTCATTGCCTTATGATGACCGATAACATTGATATTTTTCACACTTCTACAAACCTTATTACAAAAACCTTGAATACAAGGTGTGCCGTCCGGCAAAATATCTTGGGGATCAACAGGGAAACAAGTTTCATTGAGGCTCATTCTGCAACATCGTTTACACGCGTCCAGAACTGAAAAATCACAGATACCTCTGAATTAATGCCTCTCAAACCTCAAATCTTTGCTTTTCAAATCAGTAATTTTAGACAGAAAATTGATTTTTATAAGGGCTAACTTACTTGTGTCACACATGCAACTCTGAAGTCCTTGAGTTTCACAGTATGGAATGCACTTTCCGTGACGGCATTGACCTCGCTCCAAGCATCCGGTACCGTCATTCATTGGGGGTGATCGAGGACATTCACTCGATGCCCCAGTGCACCTTGATTCCTGTTCGCATGTAGCGTACTGAGCATCCCGACACTTTATTGCAACTGGCATAAATGCACAGTTTTGGCAGCACGGAGAGTTCTTATCGCTGTTGAATTAGAAAAACAAAACGATGTTGGTTGAATTGATCCTCGTAGTATGTCCAATAGTTTTTAAGCAAGTTGTGTGTTTTTGTAGGATTGAAATCCTTTCTTACCTGCAGACGGCGCCTTGATTACGACGTAGTTTACAATTTTTATCGCAGCAAGAATCATTGTCCTCTGTACCCAAAAGACCTGCGTCACATTCCTCATCACCTTCTACTCTCAAATTTCCACAGAACGATTCCTCTGGTTCAGAGAAGCATCGGCCGGATTTTGCTTGCAGTACTTTTCTGATTGAGCGTAAACTGCATGGCGAAAAGCGCTGAGAAAAATGTAGAGATTATTTCTCTTTGCCATTTGTTAACTTTCGTTGGAGTTATTACCTTATTATTGACGTCATATCCACTAACGCTGTATGTATACATCAAATAAGAACCTCCTTGGCTGGCACTAGGGCTACATTCCTGTGTGAAGATTCACAATTTATAAGCGTCGGCCTATGTTAGAAACTGATTCATAAATAAACAATTTTCACTTGCCGTTATATCCGGATCATGCTCTGATCCCCAGTTATGTCCAAACTCATGAGCAGTAACAAGATCAGCTTCGCGTGTGATTACTCTTTGACCATAGTGATTCCGACTTGAGCTCAGTCCAGAATTCAAGTACAATGTGTAACCGTTTTTGAAGTATTCTGACAGTAAAATAAATAACAAGATAAAATCATAATACGAATAAAATATGTGAATGTATTGATGAGTCTCTTTTCGATGTACTCGTATTTTTTTACCTGGAGTGCAAATTCCTCCAACGGAATTTCTACGTGGAGAACCAACATATGCCAGGCCTAGTATTCCTCCTTCGAATTTGAGATCGGTGAATAAGTGCGCCAAACAAAAATCCTTGTGACTATATTCCCGACTGAATACCTAAAAATAGTTTCAAAGTTATTGTAAGCAAAATTTGTTTTTCCTTCGGTATGCGAACTTTGATAACAAAATGGTTTTTCTACCTCAAGTAGAGTCCGAACGTCCCATTTTTCACGAACCATATTGTAATGGATCTCACCTCCTCGCATGCGGGTTGGCTCACTATGTACAACGATTTTTTTTATTACGAAACCCATTCCCTTGAATCCGTCCTGCTCTTGACGCTCCTGCCACAATGTATCATTGTATATTTTGTGCACTCTATCGATGAGGCTGATCTGTAAGGGAAATTACATTAGATAAAAGCTCAAATCAATAAAATCATAAATTGAAAAATTAAAAAATTAATGGCTTGTTTACCAAGTAATTGATAGTTGTTTTCGTATTGCTGGCTCCCATTTCTTGATAAAATCTGTAGTCTGCGACCAGCAGCAGAGGACAGCGAGTTTTAGTGGGTGTATATTCATAAGTCTCTGTTTGTCTTTTAGTTCTATTGTAAGCGTGCACTATTTCACTGCTGATTTCGTTTTCAAGCTCTGTTTCGTCGTCTTCATGTGTACCATCAGCACCTGGAATTACATATCTCTTTATTGTGTCTTCTCCACATCTACAGGAATCCAGTTTAAACCTGCATCTTCCTTAACATATCCGCACGTCTTTGGAACCCCATGAGTGTGTCCTTCGCCACCCTCGTAGTGTTCCCAGCTCAGCTTCACATTTGATCCTTTGTAGACGATCATAGAACGATTATCTACGTGGGGTAAATGTCTCCAGGAAGGCTGAAACAAGGTAATTTTGAAAATTTAGTCCAGTACCAATGCGCAGAATACTTTTTCAATACAACTGTATAGTATCTGTTATTACTTCGATGTGATAAGTGTCATCATCTGGTACTGTTATCGTCGCTGTCAGCACTCCGTCATCCACGTGTACGTGAGCGTATGAATCTACTTCTCCGAAGACACGTCCATGATAAAAGTTTTCGTGATCTATACAACAGAATGCGGTGAATTAATTAAATTTAAAAATAATTCAACGATCTTTATGCCTTACCAACGTGAACTGTGGTTTCTTCACCATCTCCGTTCACCTCGTATGCCTTAAAATTGGAATGTATGACTTCTCGTCTTGGGGTGAGGAATAAGCGAAAATTTCTATAAAATACAAAACAGTTGTAACGCGTTTTTGCATTCTCTAAAAATATTGGGCACTTACCTGAGAGATTGTGGCACTTATTAATTGTCGACTCACCTGCCATGGGTGTAGAATTCGACTTCGTTTATTTTGTTGAACGGATGATAACTGTGCTGAGCACCTCTTTTCACAATTTTGTGTTGAAAATGAGATGCGTGTAATGTTTCGTAATATTTCAAGTTATCATGAAGACTACCTGTAAAGAGAAATGGCCTGTAAAAAATACCGATCGATCCTTAAGCCAGATTTGAAAGGTTGTCAATTTTAATTAAATCATCACTAACAAGTGTTGCAGATATTGTGCAGGATCAAGCAAATTGTCAATAATACATCGCGCGGCTTCATGTTATCGAGCCAAAATCACGTGACTGATTAACCACCGTGTTCTTAATTGTTATTTAATTTAACGCCAACTTTGGTTCGTTCCATTTGTGAATTCACAAATGACAGTCACATGTGTGTCATCTGGATTCTGGATTCTTTTCCGATGCACAGATCACAGATAACAAAAGTGCTACGCCTATGACGAATTGTTTACGTCATTTTTTCCCTGATTGGTTAAAAATTCCGAAGCGGCTGCCCCTCTTACTGAAATACGTATGATATGCTTTTAGGCTCTTCTGCTTGCACGTCAGAATGCGTTGGTATTGGTATGTCGCACGTGTTGTACATACACGCTTGCTTGCTGACAGTCACGCATGTGTAGTCTATGGAATCAAGTAGAATTGCATAGAATTTGCTGGAAAGCGCGCATACAGGATAAAACCGGCCCTTGGGTGGCATTGTGTCAACAGATTTGGGTACAACATTCGTGCAGTGACACTAAATAGGCAAACAAATTATAATTATAGTGATGTCGGAATCAGAAGCTATGCTGCACTGTTACAATCGTGGTTGTGGTAAAAAATACGATCCTGAAAATAACAAGGAAGGTAAGTATTTAAGGTTATCTTCTTGACTCAAATTTACGAAATTTAATCTTGCTCTATTACGCACACACAGACTCAACACAATAGCAAAAACAATGTACAAGTTTATTATTTGTCCATGACTAGGTGACTGCATTCATCATCCTGGACTGCCTGTTTTTCACGACGCCTACAAAGGCTGGTCGTGCTGTAATAAAAAATGTACAGACTTCACGGAATTTCTAAACATCAAAGGCTGCACCAAGGCTTTTCATACAAACGTAAAACCAGCTGACCCGGAAAAACCTGCCGTTGACAAATCGAAAGCGGATGAAATTATTGAAGTTAAACCTCTGCCGAGAAATGTTAACCAAAGCTTGCCCAGACCTTCTTACGACAGCCCTCAAGTTACTTTGATACCTGTTGTATCACCTGCCTTACTTCAACAAATTGAAGGCCTTGCTGTACAGACCACAACGTCCACAACGACTCAAATCCCGATCGGTGAAATGTGTAAACGCAAAGGATGCAAAGCCTCGTATACGAAGACTCCGGTTGACCAAGAACCGTGCACGCATCATCCAGGTGTACCTATTTTTCACGAGGGGCTCAAATATTGGTCATGTTGTCAGAAAAAGACAACAGATTTCAGCGTTTTTCTGGAACAACCTGGCTGTTCTCAGGGAACCCACCTCTGGCTGAACGAGGTAATTGCGTTATGACGATGTGCATGATATCAAAGTTTAACTAATATATTATACAGCATTTCTTGTGATTTAAATTTTCTACACACTGAAATCATCTTTTTCTCCTTTTTTCTTTAGGCTAAGAGCAAAACTGTTAAGTGTCGAATGGATTGGCACCAAACCGGTGGGTTTGTTGTGGTTTCCATTTTTTGTAAAAAGTATCAGCCTAGCCGGTCGAATGTTAGATTAAATCCAGTACGATTGACTGTGGATTTGTACTTCCAAGAGGAAGATTCCAGATATGAGCTGGATGTTGAACTCAGAGGGGTAAAATTTCGCAATTAATAACAATTCAATGTTGAATTATTTCATTTCAGCGTAAATAATTTTTACAACAAAGAAATAGGTAAATATTGGATGGATAACTATATTTCAAGTCATATATTTGTACTGTTTTAGGTAGTCAATGTGGAAGAAAGTAGCGTAAACATGTTGCCGACTAAAGTAGAAATAAAATTGAAAAAAGCTGAACCAGGATCTTGGGCTAAGCTTGAAACCGCAAATCCAACCACGATACAAACACCTCCTGTCTCACAGTCAGAGTCTGAGAAAGAGGAGAGCATTACTGCGCAAGTAGATGCCGTAGACCTCAGTGATCTTTGAAAACGGCGACTGTTTATTATTTAAATAGTTAATTAAGATCAGAAATATCAGCACAAATATATTCGTCAATGATTGTCATGTATAAATTATGCAGTCATTTATTAATCTTTCATCATAAGTTGCTATTTTTGAAACGAGGTGAACAATTTCTCACTTAATATTTGCTTTTTTTTATTCATTATTGCTTACGTTAACGTATTACACTTGTAACTGTTGCAACTGATCTTGAAGTTCAGCAAATTTATTTTGCAAGATACGTTCTCGATCAGTTTGCCTATTGACGTCTTCCATGAGCGCATTCAGTCGTCTTGGTACTGCAGCTTCTTCTTGCGCTTGGAGGAATTTGAAAGTTGACAATTCAAGGTGAGCCTGTTCGATTTGTTCCCATAAGTCGTGTATTTGTTTCGATAATCCTTGTGCACGTGTCTGTGAAAAGATGTTAGGGGAAATTCATAAAGAGAATATTGATAATTTGAATTTTGTCAAATTTAGAATCGTTCAGTCATGACATCACGATATAATTCTGCAGATACTAATTTACCTGATAGCCTCCAGTCAATATTTTGAGCTTCTTCTCCATTTTGGCGGCACGTTTTGCTTCCCCAGTCATATGCACACGGTTTTCTTCTAATTTTCTTTCACATGCTTCAACCCTATCTTTCTTCGAAGCTAAAGTAGCTCTTGTGTATCGCTTCTGATTCTCCAGATATAGAATCTATGATAAATAATCGATTTAATTTTTGAACCGAGATCATATAATTCTTTGCGTGAAGAACTACAATAAAACACATCCAACATAAAAAATAACAAAAACAAACCTGTGACAGACATTCTTCCCAGACTGTAGAGTAGGCATCTAAACTTAGCTCTCCATGTGCCATTCCTTCCCGCACGACTGCCATTTCCTGCTCCAAAAGTTTACGAGCCTGTAAAAAGGTTGAACTTTAGTTAATTTGGAGTACAGTATGAACACAGTCTCTATGCTAAAATCAGCTTTGTTTTTTTTATAGGAAACGAACTATTTGGTAGATAATAGTTTCATTTACTTGAGTAAGTTCTTCTGGATCGTAGTCGACATAGGGATGCTGTTCCAGAAATGCAGTGGCTTGTACAATTGAAGAACTTGATCCTCGCTTGGTAACTGTACTCACTGGGTTTTCTAGTGAGTCGTACTGAAGCATTGTGATCATTTCTCTCTTTATTAATTCTTCAGCCTAAAATGAATATTTGATGTTTTAAATTTTGGTAATCAAAATTCACTGCTACATTTGATTAGACGATTATTCTCTGTTTCAATACCCTCTGCAAGTCTGTTAGTGGAGTATCCATAAGTGGTCTTAAGATGTTCATATTGATGTCTACGGGTCTGGGCATATCTCGTTGGATCACTTGTGATCTTTGAGCAAGATCCCTTTTTTCTGAACAAAAATCAAACAAATTTTCATGATCGTTGGATAAAACATAATCTTGAGCAAGTGGATAGTTACTTCTAGTTTACGAAACTTACGTTGCTCAATTATTTCCTGTTGACGTCTAGCATCAATGTCAGCTTGATCCTCGACTATATTGTCTGAAGACTCATTTCCTTTTTCGTCATCTCCTTCGCCTTCAGGAACAACTATTTCATAATCATTTCGAGGTGTGGGTAAAGTACTCAAACCAGCACGTAGCTGTTCTTTCACCTAATAAAAAAAATGGAAACGGTAATTCTACTACAGAATCAATTGATTTGCTGATAAATTGTTGAGTTTTACGGATACAGCTCACTATTCTCCTAATCTGAAAATACCTGTTTCTGGAGAGCAGGGGTCTCTGAACCTTCCAGTCCCTCTTCTGGATTGATACTCAGTTTATCACGAACAGGTGTCGGTACCAGAGCTCCAGCTTGACTTCGTAAAGATGTTGGCGTATTGAACGAATTTGTAGGAGTACTATCAGTCCGTTGTGAGCGGAATGGGGTTGCCAATACGGTATTTGGTGTAGCCACAACGTTATTAGCAGGTAAAACACTGCTGAAATCTGAACTGTGTAGCGGTGTATTCAAACCACCTGCAAACATGATTGACGAAATATGTGGTAAAAGTTTTCAATAACGTGATTGCAAGACCTGGAATATAAAGATGTAATTTCAAGAAAACGAAGTTCACCTTTTAGAGGTGTGTCAACATGGGTCAAAGCCATCACATTTTGAGCCTCCTGGAGAATTCTGTCTGTAGCAGCTGGTGTGCGAGGAGTTGCTGCTGCATTTGGAGTCAGAGAATAGTCTGCCAATAAGCTATCGGATAGTGTCACTCCACTTTCTGTAGCAACTTCTCGAGCCACCTAATAAGAAGTAAAGTATTGATTATCTATGTGCTTACGTTGGCTGAAAATGAGAATAAAATAATAGGTGGATTGAAAACCCGATACAATGTATGCAACACTTGATACCTCAGAAGCTCTACCAAGCTTGACGACTTGTTGTAATTCTTGATCAGATATCTGTGGCTCTGGCAAAACCAGCTTACTCCTCTTTTTGACTGGTTCTTGATTGTTTAGCATTCCCATTGGAATATCATTTTCTTTTCTTTGCTTGAGCTTTTGCTTGTCTTTACGTCGCTCCATCTACGATTATTATACAATTATTTAGACCAAACAGAATCAGAAAAGTTGCTGTTAACGTTTATTGGTTGATTTCATTAAAAATAGAATTCCATAGATCATACCTCCTCCTTTTCTTGCCTCAGCTCTCCATCTAAATGTTGTTGACGCATTCTGGAAAAGTCAGCTGCCAGAGGATCGACATGTTCTATTGATGTATCATAAAAACCAAGCGCTGGCCGTTTTTCGAATGGTATTTCAGTGTTGTAGTTTACGCCACGTTTGCGTTTATGTTTCTGAGACACTGTAATTCCAGCAGCTCGTAATTCTCTTCGTTTCTGAAGTGCCGCCAACCGTCTGGCTTCTTCTAACTGCTTCTCCCTGGCCTTACGCTTAGCCTTTTTACCTTGAGTATTTGCCAGTCTAGCTCGGGCCTCCGATAGCATTTCAAGTTCTGTGTAAAATTAGCGATTATTATCATGTATTTTCTGAATCAATAAACTTGATGAATTTCATTAAATGTAAATGTAATACATGTCAACAGTTACCATCTTCGTCCATATCTTTTGGATCAGGGCGAGCAGGTTTTGTCTCTGGATTTGGATCAATTTCACCCGGTTTTAATTTGCGAGGATCGTCAGCTGCATCTTCTCCTTCTTCTTTTTTTTGAGCTTGATCTCTGAAAATTAAATGTTGTTCAATGGAGGATAAGATTAACACTACATCTCTATTATTGACATGACCTAATCCTACTTACAGCAAATATTCGTAGCGTTCCAAACATTGGGCAGCTGTACGTCCGATAATTGGAGCTATGGTACGCCATTGTGTCGGCATCAACTTTGCCAGATGCAATAGCTTCTCGTCTTCCTCTCGACTCCATTCTGTTTTTTTTATACTGGGATCCAGCCACTCGAACCATCTTGCTTTACATTGTTTAGCAGACTTTCTGTGTAGGAGTGAGGCTATACGTGACCATTGATTTTTACCATATTTCATAACCGCTGCTTTGAGAATTTCATCCTAGAAAATATACATAAATTGCTACGTGTATACAGTTGTGTCGAAAGAAAAGTTTACAATTCAACTATTACACTGGTACGAGGTAACATGAAGTAAAGTAAAATATTACATTCGGCGAATTTTGATGTAATGATCTGTTCAGAAATTAAGCATAATAATTTTTGGATTATAATAGAAGAATTTGAAGTGCTAATTTTGAGTATTATCAGCGGCTTTTATCTTTCAAAGTTCGGTGCATTTGAAATGGATAATTGAGGTTAGAAAATTGTTACTTACTTCGGTGTTGCGCCAAACACCTCCTTTTATCATTATACGCGGCATTTTGCTTGTGATCTAATCAACTACAAACGAAATAAAGTAAGAAGCCACGCAAATTCTCTCTAGCATGAATTTTCTCTACTATTTGATTAAAGGTGTGATTCGCTCTCAACGAAGTTGATGGCGTCAAGAGCCAGTGTTACCAACACCAGAGTTGCAATTTCTTGGACCAAATAAATGACCTCTGTCATCTCTTATAGGAACTAATTGTCATGTCAGAGAGTCGAAATCCCCACATGCACTGATTTTCTTCATTGTTCTTTGAACCACGGACCACGTTGAAGCGTTTCGCGCGAAATTCTTCGTGCAGTACAAAATCAGGTTATGTGCAGAAAAAAATAATCACTGATCGAAGTGCGTACTTAATTTTAATTTAAAATCGGGATAGACGAAACACGGCGTAATTTAACCATTGTTTTCTCATACATGTTCTTCTAGTTGAACATAATGAAGTGTACAATTCCTGAAATATCCTGGCACAATCGCGATCCTGTATTAAGTATTGACCTAAAACCCGGCGTAAATAAGACTCCGGATGGTAAAATATTCTGGCGTTTAGCTACCGGTGGTGCAGATTCTCATGTTCTGGTAAGTAAAGAGTTTCAATTTTCACTATCGTGAATCCCGGGTGGTTGACCTGAATGAAAAACTTTAATCAGTTTTGAAAGATACTCGACTTTGTTAAACCCAAACATTGACCAAATATAATGAATATTGCAAACTAAATAAATGTTATTCAACTAATTTGCAATGCTCAATCCAGATTTGGCATCTCACAGTAAATGAAGTGGGAGCAATGGTGGTGGAGTTTGTTGGGGATTTGAGTCGCCATCAGAAGGCAGTTAATGTTGTAAGATTTTCTCCCTCGGGTGAAATCCTTGCATCTGGTGATGACGGTGAGCAAGGAAAATGAAGTAATACAGTTTTTAACTCTGACCTATCTAGTTCCTCATGTTTTATTCACTTTCCTTTCAGAGTCTGCGATAATGTTATGGAGAGAACGTGGTGAATTTGAACCTCCGCCACTCGCAGGGGATGATACAAGTCAGAATAAAGAACAATGGAATTTATGGAAAATCCTTCGAGGCCACGTCGAGGATGTTTACGATTTGAGCTGGTCACCAGATTCAAATTTCTTAGTCTCTGGCTCCGTTGATAATACTGCCATACTGTGGGATGTTGAGAAGGGGCGAAGCATAGGTATATTATCAGATCACAAAGGATTTGTTCAAGGAGTTTCATGGGATCCGTCGAATCAATATGTGTGCACATTAAGCACAGACAGGTAGTAAAGCATGTAGTTTACGACAACAAATCTTATTTCTCCCATGCATATTTTGCTTACAAGTTTCCTTGTCCACAGACAATGCCGTTTATTTGATATTAACACAAAAAAAACTGTTCAGCGTGTCAGTAAGGCCAAGATTCCCACGCCGGCCAATCACCCACTGAAAGACAAAACCGTGCGTTTGTTTTATGATGACACGTTTCAATCCTTCTTCAGACGACTTACGTTTTCACCTGATGGTTTATTGATTATTGCACCGTCTGGCATTATTGAACCCCAAGAATCTTCAGAAAAGTTGTCTAATGCAACAATTATTTTTTCCAGGCATAATATCAAGGAGTATGTACGATTGGATTACATTTATTGGCAGATTTTTGTATGCAAAATTTGGAAACATCGTTTTTCTACTAACAGACACCTCTAAACGCGATATACTTCAATTTTTCAGGCCTATAGTAGTGCTGCCGTCTTTGGAACAATTCACAGTAGCTGTACGTTGTTGTCCTATTTATTTTAAGTTGAGAGAAGATGGCCCGGTATCGATGATAGGAATTCCTTATAGAATAGTATTTGCAGTTGCTACAAAAAGTTCCATCCTCATATATGACACTCAACAAGAGTCTCCAATTGCAATAATCTCGAACATTCATTATACGAGATTGACAGACATTGCGTGGTGAGTTAAATGGAATACTGCGTTCTGTCATGCACTGCAATGCGACAATACTGAATTTAAACTCTATTTTTGTGTATTTCAGGTCGTCCGACGGACGTCTTTTAGTCGTTTCTTCGACGGACGGTTATTGTTCAATAATTCATTTCCAAGACGGAGAATTGGGAACTGTGTATGAATCTAGTTTGGTAAACGTGAAAGACACGACAGAAATGAAACCTGTACATTCAAATTCATCTAAATCAAAGCGTAAGACTAATAATGCCGAGAAGACTGAATTCATTATTGATATGTGCAGTGACGCAATGGATATCGACATTACAAAACCTATGAAAGCATCTGACCCTAGCGAAGAAGCGAATAATGGTAATAAAGATGATGAACTTACGAAAAACGTAAAAGATACAAAGTCGACGGATGTTGATGACGCAGTTTTTGAAGAAACGGAGGATATAAAACTTGTATATACAGAAGAAAGTAACACAGAGAATATAAGTGACACTGTTAAAAAAACACCACCAAAACCAATCGTTCCTAATGTGATAACAGCTAAAACTCCACGCAGAGTACAGCTTATCACACTCTCGAGTCCAAGAAGTGGGAAGAAGAATTGACCTTAAATTTAGGTAGTATATACATACATATCTTTCAAGAACAACATCCAATCAACGACAGTCTCGCAAATCTTTAGTACATCAAAAAAATTGAATCCAGTTCATTTATTACACTGGCTTTGAGCAAGTAAACGATTTCGTTGTTACAAATGTAGTTTATAAAGGGTAGATTATTTTATTCCTTGAAATTATGAAAAAATATGCAATATAATCAGCATGATAATTAATCAGTTGAGATTTTTTGCAAAGAATTTCTTCTTATCCACCGGGTTTGGAATGATCTGAAATAGAGAAATCATGTTGGTTGATACGAGATGTTACCTACATATTTAAAAATTAACGAATACGCTACTGCAGGCACAAGTTGGCTCAATATTCTGATACTAACAGTGTCTTGTCCTGGTTTCCAGCCAGCCGGGCAAACTTCACCGTGTTCATCTGTATATTGGAATGCTTGTACAAGCCTCAAAGTTTCATCGACTGATCGTCCAACAGGGAGATCATTCATTGTAATTTGGCGCAGTACTCCTTTGCCGTCGATGATGAAAAGAGCTCTGTAAATAGAAAGAAAAAATATTCGGCAATACGTCATTTGCATTTTTATATGAAACATAGAAAAAACGTGAAAAAAATAAATAAATAAGCAAAACCACCTTTACAAGTAGTAAAGAAAAGCCTCAAGTGTGTGATCACGTTACCTCAAAGTATGCCCAAGATCTTCCAAGTAAACTCCATAATCCTTTGATATTTTATGAGTGAGATCAGAAAGCAGAGGAATTTTAATTTTCTCAAGACCTCCTTCTTTTCTAGGCGTGTTTATCCAGGCGAGATGAGTGAACTGTGAGTCAACAGATGCAGCAATGACCTCAGTGTTAAGTTTTTTAAATTCATTCAATCGATCCGAAAAGGCAAGAATCTCAGTGGGGCAAACAAAGGTGCTAAAAAGTGAGAAAATCTAAGTTAAAGTCAGTAAATTTTTTCTTTTTAGGAATATAATCATTCCACATTTTTTTTATTCCACTTTCCGAGACTGTGAACTTACAAATCCAACGGATAAAAGAAGAACACTAAATATTTTCCCTTGTAGTCCGTCAGCTTAATTTCTCTAAATTCACCTCCTACAACAGCCGTACCTTCCCAGAACGGTGCTTGTTTTCCAACTGAAACGAACGATGTGCATAGTTGATTTTAATTTTTTTTTTGTAGAAAAACTGAGGTCAATACGTATTGGAATCAGTGCTAATCCCACTACCTAATCAGAGATTAGATAAGCTGATAATATGAATTTAATACACCTACCGTTGAGAGATTGTCAATAAGGTATAATAAATGACAATTCCAAATGGTTGGTATTTAAGTTTACCATATTGAGATGAATTGGGGAAAATGAGATTGAACTATTGTAAAGAAGATAACGGTATTTTTTTGCTGATATAAATAACTATCAAGCGTTCAATCTTACAACATTTGCTTCGTTTCTCCTCGCATTATTCTCGTCTGCAGTTTTAGGAACGACTCAAAGATAAATCTGATATCGAATTTTCGGTGGCAACAGATAAAAATATTTTGTCGAACTCACTGACTGCTTGAGTTGTTTGCAACTGGTGACCCGCGTGTTTAGTACCGGTTGGATATACGGTGCCACCAGCGAACGAATAACACGCTTCATCCTCACCAAATGAGCCCTCACTTTTCGTAACAAAGCACGAAAATGCGATCGTAATAAGAATAATTAGTAACCGCATGTTCGACCGATTCCGCAACTAGTCACTTGTTACAACGGGGCAGTTTATTCTCTCGTCGTAATCTCTACGCCCACTTTTCTAATCTGACTTGTTTCTTAAAACCCGCTTCGAAAAAAAACAGCGCCCCGGCGTCGCCGTCGGTCACTTCGCGCTTGACCTACGAATAAACAGAAAAGGAACACGCGAATCCCAAGCGGTAAGCCCGCTCTCCATGTGACGTATTAAGTTAAGATTGCATATCCTGCGCATGGCGACGGGAGAAACCCGATTGGTCGCGAGACGGGTGCTTCCTGAATAATAACAACAGTTCAGTATCGATAATACCAGTCACTGTCAAGTTATCTCAGCATTACTGCAATAAATTTATGTATCCAATTCTGTGTACTTCAAACTGCGGCTTTCTACGTTACACGAATGTTCGTTATTCGATTTTTAAATATTTGCTATCTTTGAATTTGGCGCGCGTTATTTGAGGTGCACGAATCTCTTATGCAGAAGTTAGGTGTGTTGCCGCGCAGCTATCTCTAAGAACCAATCGCGTGGCTGGAACTTTGTATTATGAAGGCCGTCTTAGATTTTCAACCAATCACATTCGAGATTATTTAGGGCACATTTTAAAGTGTGGAAATCTCCGCAATGAGTTTTCACATATAATCGTCGAGTAACCGGCAAGTATTAAAAATATACATTCGGCATTATTGAGTTTTAATTTTGCAAACATTTGATGTAAACAAAGCAGCGTCGTATATTTTCAAGATGGCTTCCATATGTTCCATCAGCCTTGCGGAATGAGACGAGAAACACACTTTAATTAACTTTTTGAATCGTGTGTGTGGACCCGTCGACTCTAATTGATCTGATTTTCTGTTAATGTAACATAAATGCAATTTGTAATTAAATTGGCGACTTCGATTGGGACACAGTGCATGTATTCTTGTCTCGTGGTTCGCAAAGAGGATCTTTGGTGGTTCCTACTTCAGGCTGTCGAGTAAGATCTTCATAATATCAAAAATTAATGTGTTCCAATTAATCGAATCCCCGTTATATTTACTTGCATTATCATTGAGGACGATCCCTGCGGACGCCGTGATCGCGGCAGCATGTGGACCATATAAAGCATTTCCGAATAAACTGGGATCTGAATAATAAACGTGATAGTACATGTTTATTACGACGATTCCGACGCAGAATAATATTGTCCAAGTCTCCTGTAAAACGCCACTCATTATAACGCGTTTAGGTTATCGTTGGTTTTTATGATCCGCTGCGTTGAAGACGGGCAGGAAAAAATTGTTTCATAACCGGGTCATAATTAATTTCTACTATTGGGCGATTCATTTCAGAGCTCAAAGTGTCGTGCGTATTTTAAATATAAATCGTTATTCGTTTATGAAGTCACGTTTGACGCGAAAATTATAAAATAGCTCGAATCGCGAGGGTAACTATCGGTCTAGGTTGTTTTCTTTTCGTATGGAGCAGTATCGAATATCGAATGGAATCGCGAATGATGGCTGCGACTAGAAAGATGGCGTCCGGCCTGATAAATCGTGTTCAGATTGCTTTGCAGAGATTTGACAATATAATTCTGAATATTCTGAGCCGCAGATTTCCTCCAGGTACGAAAGTTACTATCACTTATTTTCTCAAGGGTAGCAGGATCGTGTCGAGGCCTAAAAATTGAAATAACGATATTCCAACCTCACTTTGCGTCCGACTTAACCTGAGAGTTCTATTTCACGTGAAAGGATATCGGAGCATTCAGCCGGTGATAAAATCTCGGATAAAATATGCTAATGAATGAATGCCTGTAAATAAATAAGCTATTAGTGACGCGCGTTTGTTGGCTAGAATTCTGAAATAACTCATGAGTTTTACCGAACTAAAAATATAATCATTCAATTAGTAAATAACATATTACGTACTATTTTGGTGGGCGTAGAGCTCTGATTATCATAATTCAAAAAATGCTCGGAGTCGATCGAAATATCTGTATTAATAAAACATGAATAATTCCAGAAGCGTTATGTGTCGTCGAATTGAACGAGGGGCAAAACTGGCCGCAGCCGATCCCTCGAAGGAGTCCATTTTCCATAGAGAATATTATTGATAACGGTTTTCTGTGGGCTGTTCCCACACATAAGCGAACAATTGAAAAAAGATGGAAGAGACGCTATGGAGATCCTAAGTATATTTGGAAATTGTTGACCCCGAAGACAAACATTTTGACTTGTAATACATGTGGTCATGATCATGAAGCTGGTATTCTTTGCAGTGAGTAAGATGATATATTTCGTTGAGAAATTAGTTTTGTTTTCCAACATATTTGGCTGCTCGCATTATTATGCTGAATCACAGTATTAGGCCAGGTGAACGAATTGTTTCGCCGAATTGTTACAAAATTTTTTTCCTCTCTATGTCTATTACGTTTTAGGACACTGTTACGACAAAGTAATGGCTGAAACAAAAGAGATGCAAACTGCTATCGTGAATGATTTAGGATTAAAACCAGTCGAGAAGGATGTCATTGTTTTATATGACGGAGAAAAGAGTGACGAAATGGTAGATTATTGGAAGGTACGATGAAATGCGTTTACTGATGTTATGGATCATGTCAACTTTGAAAAGTTGCTTATTTAACTATCTTACATTATTTTCTTTTCGCTTTCTGTTTTTCTTGCAATGTATACAGAACAAACAAATCGTGGAGGTACCTAGAAAGAGGCCAAGCTGGTTCCAGAAAAATCTACTTCAACGAACAACAGAGACACCTTCCAACAGTAAAGACATTGAGCCGACTAATTTGGCGTAGATACATATTTTATGGAAAATCTTCAGTTCTCTGGAAATACTTCAAGTAAAGTTAAATAAAAGTAATAATAATAATAATAATAATAATTTGGTAGAAATTTCTCGAATAAACGAGTAGATCCTAATGCGGTAATTATTATATATGTCACTAATCGATCCCTTCTATCCGTATTAAACAATGCCAATGAAAGAGGGGAGAATATAAATACGTAGTTTCCCGATTTAAGGAAGAAATCTTGATACTTGAATTGGTTGAATCTTCCTCATTCACCAGTAAAACTTAAAATTTTAGGGATATAAAATGTAGAATTCAAGTTATAGCCGTCGATTACAATTGAAAATATGCGTGATTCTAGAAAGAAATCTCCAAAATAGGCTTATGGCCTTTGCTCTTCGCCTTGAGGTTTACGACCGACGATCGAGGGTTCGGTTTACGAGTTTTGGCTTATGGATTACGGAGCTGTGCGGCTGGTGGTTTGCGGTTTTGGGCTTGCGATTCGTGGTTTATGGCTATCCTAGATTCGCGGAAGCGTTGAGGGCTTGGGGTCGATACGTGACTATTGCTCAGCTGTAGATTTTCCCTTACAAAAAGCCCTTTGGCGATAGAATCGTCATGAAAAAAGGTATAAAACTCCGTGAAAATTGCTCAAATCTGTGAAATTGCGCTTTGTTACGCGCAATTTCGCAAACTCCCTGCAATGCCGTTAATGTTTATCGGATTGTGGCGTCGCTATGGAAAAGTGTGCCAACTAATTTTACCGCAGATAGTATAAAACGGGAGTAATTACAAATTTTCTCCAAGCATGCACCGAGAGACGACTCGTTACTTATTGCTGTAAAACGTGACAACTGCGTTTCATCTGCAACTACCAAAGGACAATTAAATTGCAGGTCAAACCTGTCTTTTCCAGATTTCACTTGATCGTCTGATATCGCTGCAAACTGATAATTAGTTTGCTGTAATTGGGATCGTTAGTATAATGAATTGTCTGGGAAGGCAGTAGAGAAACTTTGAAGTGAATAAAAATCGCTAGCAGCTATCCAAATACTTCTATCTTTTTCCATCCAGACTTGCTGGAGATATAGTACAGCTATTGTATGCATATACGTATATCGTATGCTTTTTACAGGTAGATGCATACATTTGCCTGGAAATAAATTGTTCCCAAGTCTAAAAACCGAAATTGTATAAATTTGTCTGGAGATTTTTCGCGAAAAATCATACCGTTCGATCTTTCTTCTCTTCTTTCGCTTCTGCGCCACTGCTCGTCGCGACATCAGATTCTTTTTTGCCCAATTATTCATGACAATCGTATAGGTATATGAATATATATATATATAATACCACGATGCCCCAAATTCGCAGGACGATCTTTCCCCTTGTAACCATCGCACCCTTTGTATCACAGCAACAGGTTTCTCGCTCTGGTGAAACGATAAAATTCGCTTCAATGACCCCTCGCTGTAATTTGTGTCACGCAAGAAATCGCGAAACTCGTTATACCAATGGAGGAACGGAACGTTGATTTTCCGCCGATGATTAACGCTCGTTCAAATTCCGCTTAGAATTAAGACCGGAACTACCCGGATATTATAGTTCCGGCCGTTCGACTGTAGGCCACATTAAATTACAGCACCCACTAATTAATTAACGGGTATGAATTTCGACCCCCTTGAATTTGGGATAAATGGATTACAATACACGCTGCTCGTCTCTTTGTACACCGGATGGTGCAAGGAGCACCATAATAATTGCGCACGGCTGTCCTTTGATCTCGAATTCAGAAAGAACGCACGTAGGTATGATCCTATTACGTATTCGACTTGGATTAGTTTTTGTCGATTAACCCTGTGCGTGAAACTCGCGTTTTCTCGCGAAGACATATACAGCTGACCCCTGCTCCAGGACCCGTTCCTTTGATGTGTCCTTTGGCTTGCTTAGAATTTGGGCAACTGAAAAACCACCTCGCAAGACTCGTCAGGCAGCGGACATGGACTATGTGTTCATGAATTCTCACGTGAATATGTCCCTCTCGTCCGAGGATAATATAATACCTTGTATCTACCGACTTTTCTCGTACCCTCATCTGCGCTGTTTTCAACGTCTGAATACATTTCCGGTTGAAATACATTCCGCTACGTGAAACACATTATTCAGACTTTCACGGGATTGCGGGGAATACAGTGAATACACGGCATATCTGTTTCAGAAGCAGGCTCGACACGCTCACCGATCTAGTACGGGTACAATTGTCTCAGACTTATTTCAGTTATTCTCTATACTTCAGAAAATTATCGTTCTATTCATTGTTTTACTACTAATACATTATTCGAGGACGAGGTTTTCCTTGAGAATAAATGCCTGATTCATTTTATACGTGTAATCGGTTTCCAAATCATTTTTCAAAACCGTATATCAAAGGAGAAATTTCCTCATCAAGGTTACTGTTGTAATATTTCTTTTTTGGTTGGAAGTGGGTATACATATATTGAATTTCAGTCTGGTTTAAATCTCTTATTTATTTGAGTTATTGTTAATAAGAACTGAAGAGGATAACAAAAGTACAAAAGGGGCCTTTCTTAGGAGTATTTATACTTGTATCGAAGCTTAACAATTTAACATACATTTAGGAATAATTTTACTGACGGATTTAGCAAGTACATGCAGGATTATATTGGATACACTTTCTTTGAAAATTTCACCATACTTGCTAGCTGACTGATTTCTGTTTCTTTGTACCGGAAGACGCAGCAGGAGCAGCTAGCGCCCTCAAGCCGCGTTTACATTTTTCATTCAACTTAAGCTTGGTACTTATGTGCGACACTTAAAGTAATTAGGTATCTTAACACTCCTCCTTAATTACTTTACTTCGTAATAGTTTGAAACTTACATAGGGTAAAGGTTTTGTTAAAATATCGGCTATTTGTTCGTTACTCTTTACATGTTTTAAGGTAATAGTAGATTCTAAATGTTCTTGAATGAACTTACGTGAGATGTCTATGTGTTTCTTTCCTTTTGTAATTCTCCCTTCATGGGTGTTTTGCAACATACAGATAGCTGATCTGTTATCAACGTATAAAGTTGTGGGTTCATTTAGATTTGTAATGCCTAGCTCGCTACCTAAACGTCGTATCCAGCAAATGTCATCAATAGATGATACTGCTGCTCGATATTCAGCCTCGGCTGTAGAATTTGCTACATGGCGTTGCTTCTGTGTGTGCCATACAATAGGGCCTCCTCTCAAAATAAGCACACCACTTGTTGACTTTCCAGTCACTGGATCTCCTCCATAATCTGAGTCAGTATAGGCTATTACGTTATCATCTCCGTTAAAGAAGATTCCAAAATTCGTTGTGCCATTTAAATATTGAAACACACGTTTTACCATTCTCCAATGACTCGTCATCGGTTTACTCATCTGTCTACTAAGATAGTTCACTGCAAAGCTAATATCTGGACGGCTAATTGTAGCTAAATAAAGTAAGCTACCTATGGCTTCACGATATGGATTTAGTTTATCAAGTGGTTGATCGTTTACAAATTTTCCTTCGTCAGTTATCATACCACGTTCCATCGGTGTGGATACAGGACTAGAGTTTTCAAGGTTGAATCTTTTGATAATTTTCTCAGTGTACTGGACTTGGTTTACGAAAATGCCATTTGAATTTACTTCAATATTCATCCCTAAATATGACAGACGATTGCTTGTAGCAGTATTAAATGTGATCTCAAACTTTTGATTCACTTTTCTCAATATTTGTACTAGTTTAGATTCATCTTTTCCAGCAATTATTCCGTCATCAACAAATAAGATCATAATGACGGTTCTGTCTTTATTATAATATACACACGGATCATCTTCAGTATTTTCTAATCCAAATGTTTTTAAGTACGATGAGATTTTCTCATTCCAATTTTTAGGTGATTGCTTCAGACCATACAGACTCTTAATGAGCTTACAAACGCGTCCTGAATCATCATCAAATCCTTCAGGTTGATACATATATATATTTTCTTCTAATTCACCGTGTAAGAAGGCTGTTCTAACATCGAATGTCATTAGCTTCATTTTGTTTGACGCGGCAAGACTTAGCAACAATCGAATAGATGCATGACGAGCAACAGGACTAAACGTTTCAAAATAATCTATACCCTTTTCCTGTTCAAATCCTCGCGCTACTAATCTAGCTTTCTCTGTACCATCGGATTTTTGACGTAAAACCCAACGGCAGGATAATGGTTTAGCATCTTTCGGTAGTTCTACTAATTTCCAAGTATTCATTTTGACTAGAGACTCGAATTCATTTTGCATTGCTTTGTACCAATTTTTATCTTTCAGTGCTTCAGATACGGATATATCTTCTACTTCACCTATCATTGCACAATTGTTTGCGCTATTTATCCAGCCTGTCTCATACTCGGCAAATTTTCTGGGCATTCTTAACTCGTTACGATTTCTTAACTTTACACCCTCATTTTGATTTTCAGCTTCAACTATTTCGGAGTTTTGGCTTTCATCTGAAGTGTCATTGTCAGGTGTATCATATTCCGAATCTACTGACTCAATTTCAATATTTTCATTTTCGTTTTCATTTAGAGGCATCTGCATTTCGGTTAGACTTTGATTTGACTTAAATTTTTCATCAAAAATTACATTTTCAGAGCTTATCACATCATTTTTATCTTTGACATAGATTCTGTAACTCGGTGAATCTAAATCGTAACCTACAAATATACCTTTTATCGACTTTTTACCGATTTTTGTTTGTTTATGCTTTGGTAATAAAACGTAACAGTCACATCCAAAGATTCTTAGCTTACTTATGTCTATTGTGCGTCCAAACCACAGTTCGGCTGGTGTTTTATTCTTTTGTGAGCTTGTACCAGTCTGATTAATTGTAAATACTGCGTAATTTATTGCTTCGGCCCACAAATTTTCATCTAAACCTTTCGATTGTATCGCAGTTCTAGCTGCCTCTACGATTGTACGCATTTCACGTTCGATTCGACCATTTTGTTCTGGCGTATATGTATTAGTCTTGCTATGAAGAACTCCTAGATTGTCTAATAGTTTCTTGGTATCACAATTTTTAATCTCCGTGCCATTGTCTGACCTGAGAGTCTTAACTTTTCTGTCAAATTGGTTTTGCACCATTTTTAGGAATATGTCTAATTTTGTAACTGCCTCGTCTTTGGTTTTGAGAAAATAAACTGTTCGGTAATGTGTAAAGTCATCTTTTAGAAGAAGAAAATATTTCGCTCCTCCTAAAGATCTAGTTTCTATCTCACCTAAGTCTACGTGTATCAGATCCAGCGGTCGTGAGGCTACTTTACTATTTTTCGGATGAGACACCCTGTGTTGCTTCCCGTAAGCACATCCTTCGCAAACATACTCTTCCCAGTCGTTGATATATTTAATACCCTTTTTATCTAATACGTTTTTAATATACTTAATGTTTTGGTGCGCCATTCGTTCGTGCCACTGCTTTATAGAAATACTGACTAGACAACTGTCTGAACGAACTGACTCACTCTTTGTACTTTCTGACCTATCCATACGAAACATCATTTTGAATAAATTTCCTTCCCTATTTGCTATGGCGACAATCTCATTTTCATTTTTAGTCATGAAATAGGAGTTTTTTGCATCTGCAGTTTGAATGTAACCCTTATCTAATATTTTAGTAACAGACAATAAATTGAAAGGCATCTTTGGTGTGTGTAGTACATCCTTTAGCTCAATTTTACACCAACGCTCACCGTCGAATGCTTCTAACTTAACATTCCCTATGCCTATCCCTTCAATTTGGGTTGCGTCACCGATCACGACCATTACAGGCTTTTCGAGTTTTACATAATCACTCATCCATTCCATATGAGACGTCATGTGCTGTGTCGCAGCACAGTCTTGGTACCATAAATCACTACAATTTGGTAAAGAATTTATGTGATTTACATTTGCAGCTGATAGGCTTATTGTTATAAATGCTCGTCTATCACTTTTACCTTTTGTGGACTCTTCTTTATCAGACTTTTCATTCTTTTCTTTGTTGTTCCAACAATCCTTTGCAAAATGACCCTTTTTCTTACAAATATTACAGCCATAGTTTTTCTTACAATAGTCTAAATACTTTTCACATGGCCTACCTCGACAATCTTTCTTTAAATGACCTGCCTTTCCACACTTGAAACATTCAATTTTCTGACTCGGCGGTTTATAATCTTTTCCTGACTGTTTTGATATAAGAGCGTTTCGAGAATTATGGCTTTCGCCTTTACTTTCATTTAGTCTGTCTTCTTCTAGACGCAAAAATTCAAAAAGTTTGTTTAGATTTTTGTCTGTACTACTCATGCAATCCCAAGAGGTTCTGAAATGATATAATCTAGGTGGCAACATATTCAGAATTCGCGATATAATCCACCCTTCCTTAATTTCTTCGCCTCCGGCTTTTAATCTGTCTGCATATTGCTGAATTTTCATGCAATTTTCAATTACGGATTTGCTCTCATTATACTTATAACTAAAGAATAGCCTTTGTAAGTTTTCAATAGTAATATCTGACTTTTTCTCATATAGAGTTTCTAACTTTTCGAGCATCAGCCTCGCAGTCGTACAGTTACAGATTTTCTTTGCTATATCGCTACTTACATTTAAACCTATAAGTGTTTGAGCTTCAATGTCTTTCTTCATCCAGGCCTTGACGCTTGCTTCAGTATCTGGTCCCTGCGGTTTAACCTCAGCACCCGTTGCGACTTGAAAAAGATCCTTCGTCTTTAAGGTTAGGTTCAGCTTGAACCTCCATGACTCGTAGTTGACTTCTCCCTGACTGTCCTCTGCGAGATTTTCCAGTTGAGATCTGACTGTATCCATGACTCGATTGTTTTCCAGACGTTTGTTATCCTCTTTTATTTCAGTTCATATGTATACCCTTGGTTATGTCTGGGCCCATAACCTGTTGTAATATTTCTTTTTTGGTTGGAAGTGGGTATACATATATTGAATTTCAGTCTGGTTTAAATCTCTTATTTATTTGAGTTATTGTTAATAAGAACTGAAGAGGATAACAAAAGTACAAAAGGGGCCTTTCTTAGGAGTATTTATACTTGTATCGAAGCTTAACAATTTAACATACATTTAGGAATAATTTTACTGACGGATTTAGCAAGTACATGCAGGATTATATTGGATACACTTTCTTTGAAAATTTCACCATACTTGCTAGCTGACTGATTTCTGTTTCTTTGTACCGGAAGACGCAGCAGGAGCAGCTAGCGCCCTCAAGCCGCGTTTACATTTTTCATTCAACTTAAGCTTGGTACTTATGTGCGACACTTAAAGTAATTAGGTATCTTAACAGTTACTCAGTTAAAGAAAAAAAAAATTGTACAAAATATGATGCTATTATAACTGTAATATGAAATCTACTCAGGAAATGTTAGGAACAAAACAGACTTTGTCGTTTTTTTCTGAGTTCCAACAGTTTCTGCATAGAGAAAAAAATTTGTGATGGTGTTGAAGAATTGATTAATGTCTGTTATACTTTGTAAAATATTTATTTCAGTATCTATTTGCACAAGGGTCTTTTTCAAGCATCTTCCTGGTAGCGAATGTGAATCTATTTCCCATTACGTACAAGTTAATTGCTCTATTGTCAATCATCACTAAGCCGTTGAACGTATTACGCCCCTTTGGAGGTGAGTAATCCACTGCTCTTCGAGACCTGGAACTGGTGAAATCTCTCTTGTGGTACTTTCATGCGGTCGGCTCAGAGGACATGGATAAAATCTCGTTTCTCTGATCGGATATTAAAGCGGAAAACGGAAGGCCTCAAATCCTTGTTTCATCCCCTCAAGGGCTACGAGAGTATAAAACTTTAATACTGAACGTAAACATATTGTTTGCCTTTCATTTTTTTTCAATTTTATTCTACTAAATAACGCTTATTCCTCTAATGCAGAAGATATAATATTTCACGCGAGGCAATTGATATTTATAGAATTTTATATTTTACCCAGAATTTATAACAGCTATTGCACAGTTGAAAGTAAAAATTAGTTTTAGGTATACAAGTACGACGAGTTACCGTAAAATTCTTCCGTTTCTTTTCCTCAATCTGCGGTTAAAAAATTAAATTGTGGAAGAGTCTTCGAGCCCGTATAATCGATGGCAACTCAAAGCAACTGAAGCCCTAAAGAGTTTCTGATTTTAAGCAGCGTCAAGCAAAAAAGTTACGATACCATCGGATTGAATTGAGATTCGAAACATGTGGCTTTGATTTTTGATCCCCTTTTCTGAAATAGTTCCACTGAAATTTCAGCTGAGCTGAGTTTTTTTTTTAGTTTGTTTTTCTTTACTCGTAGCTTGGTAATTTATTTTTGCATTCACTGTTTATTCGATAAAGAAAATGTGTGTACAACATCCACGCGAGTTCGACATACTGTACATCGTATATTCGTATATTATTATTAATCGAAAGTTGAGTTATTTGTACAATAATAATAAAAACGCCGGTGAGTACGAATGGATAATTTAACTTCTCTGTTAATTGTCCGAAAGTTGGCGAGATACTCGTCGATATCGAGATAGTATTAGAATACAGTTACCTTAATTAACATAAATCACATATTCGCCTGAGATTTCGAGTCATTTCAAGTACAAAATCGGAAACACAGTCAGACGTAATTTTCCGGCAAGGAGTTAAAAGCCTATAATTTAGACAAAAGTACGAGCAGGGTGCGAGTTTGAAATAAAACCTAATGAAACGAAAGTGAGGTGAGGTAAGGGAAGTTTAAGGGATAAGGTCTAAGGTCTGGGTAATGGCAATTTATGTCGAAAAATGTAACGAATTTCAGGAGTTTCAGGGAAAGTCATCCTGAGCTTCGGGTTTTCTGCCGTCGCGTCGAGCATAGTGAAAATTCTTGAGAGAATAATTTTTAACCCGCATTGCGTACACCTACGCAGTTCTTTGATAAAAGGAGGTGGAGGAGGAGGAGGAGGAGGAGGAGGAGGAGGAAAAGTAAAAAAAGTAACGGAAAATCGTCCGGCATTTTCTGCGCCACGCAAACTCTCGAGGCGAGTTGAAAATAAACTCTAATGAAGCCTTAAGTGAGGTCAGGACGAAGTCATAGGTCGTGGTCGTGGCAGTTCGCATTTCTAACCCTTTCGTAATTCCCCGAGCTCATTTCGCAGTCGGATATAAACAGTCAGCGGACGCTTATTGTTAGTCTCGTGGGTAGAATTTCCCGCTATATAAATGCTAGAACAATTCTCTGTGGCTGAAATCGTATCAGCAGACACGATATCGTTCCAACGTGTCGACGATTATTTCCTGTCTCCTGCGAGTGCTAACTTTCGCCTATATCGTGCAGCTTTTATAACGAAACACCACGGGGAAGAGAATTTAAACTCTGTCGAGGGCTTGATTAAATTTCGCTGTTTATAGCGATCCAGAGAAACTGCGTCAGGTTAATGCCTCCCCTTGATTTAACGCTAAATCGCAGCTGCAGTCTCGAATACACTCGAGCTACGCCCACTGAGCTAAAAATAATCGATGCATCGAGTAATCGGATCCAAAAAATAATACAAGACGAATCGTTGAGTTGGTAAAAATTAATCGATCAATCGATCACTTGATTTTTTTTTAAGCAGTGCCTTTGAAACCAAAATTTCAAGTTTTTTGACAACTTATAGTTATATATTCATTTAATCACATAAATCGATGTTCTATTGCATCGTTCACGAGGGAGTAAAAAACAAGAACCGATTGTGAGCAAAAGTAATCGAGTTTGAAAAATAATCGATCGTACTTGATTAATCTTGAAAAAATTATCGATTTAATCGAAAATCAATTATTTTTGCTCATTCTTAAGAATCCAGACGATTGATCGTCCGTCTGCTTTGTCTTTCTGAAATATATTCGCATGAAAAAAACTTGGGTACATTACAATACGGATTTCGCTTCGCGAAGGATGATCTCGTATTTTTCTCATCTCGGAATCTGGTAATAAGACGAATCCTCCGTTCCTTTGATATTGTTTCAACGCTTTTTCTTCTCCTCATTAGGACCTCGTTAAGGCGCTAATAACTTTCAGATCAGTTAAGTGAACGTCGTCTGTGAGACAAACTCGGCAAAAAGATTTGTTCCGTTTACCATCCTTGTCGTGCATTTATTTTTACTTTTCCTCGGCTTCCTTCAGCTTAATATCACATCCCACAGGAATTATTTGGCGAACGATAATTAATTCATTGTGCTAAATAATAGTGTTTCTGGTTGGCTTGTCGATCTTCCAAGAATTTTCTTAGCTGATTTAGCAATTTCACGAATTCGCATTATTTCACAACGTCAAAAATGAGTATTTTTTTCTCGGAGGCGGAAAAAATTTTCCTCAATTATCCCCGCGTAACATTATTTTTTTAACTTTGCAGCGTTGATTTGACCCTTTACTGTTTTCCCGTTTACACGTCGACGTTGTGTTAATATAAAACTGAAACAAGTCATGATTACTCCTTAATTTTTCAATTTCATAAAAATTTTTTCACAGCATTTTTTCTCCCGTCCTAACCGTCTAATAAGAATTTTTGCTTAAAGCAACCGTTCATAATTTAGTCCATTTGAAAAGGGAAGCAAAAAACCCACAGTATTACTGCGATTCGTGCCTGTGACATTATTCTCATTGTCAACTTAATTCTTTTTCATTACTTACCTTTCCTTATCCTTACCTTGGAGAATACGCAAATCGCTGGTCAGTATACCTTTGCACGCGGCGTTTCCATCGCCAGAATTCTAATCAGCAGAAATAGCAGGCTAATACAGTTCGCCACGGAAAATGGCTATGAATATATGAGGCATTCCACGCCAAACCGACCTAAGTATGACCCTCACAATCGGATATTTTTTTTTATCTCCAAGTATGGTATAGAGTGTAGAAAAAAGGAAACATCTTTTACCGGGTTTTATATTTTGCGGACCACGGGTTTCATTTTTACTGCTCCCAAAAACACGAAAACCCAATTTTTGAATGAATAGTCCGAAGCGATTGGCTTCGAATGTTTATCATGAATTCTTTGTTAGAAAACGAAAATTTTGAGACCAAGATGCAAGTGGGCGAGCTTTTGGTTCAGAGACTACAGGCGAGACAAGTAATTAAAAAGTGAGAAAAAATGAATAATACATAAATTTGTATTTTTTAAATCTATATTTAATCCGTCTCTACTCACTTTTAAATTACTTGTTTCGCCTGAAGCTTCTAAACCAAAATCTTTCCAACTTCCATCTGCGTTAAAAAAATTTCTTTTTTCAAAAAAAAATTGACGAGAAAAATTTAAGGCCAATCGATTAGAGCTATTCGTTCAAAAATTGAGTTCTCGTGTTTTTGAGAACGGCATAAAAAACGAACCCTTGGTCCCAAAAATATCAGATTCGGTTAAAAATGTTCTTTTCCTACACGCTACACGATACTTGAAATAAAAAATGAAAAAAAATCGCCGATGGCGAGGGTCGACTTGCGATGGAATACCTCATGTATAATACTAGTCCACGGTGGGTATATACAACACGTCGCAGACCTGATATCAGCCACACCTTCAATAATACATCAGTTAAATGTGAATTATACACCTTAAACGTCCATCAGCCTTCATGTCATGGAGGCATATTACAACACAACGGCTCTAGCTTCGACAGCTGATAACGATCCACAAAACTGCATGCGAAAAAAAGAACTTGAATAAAACAAGGGTCAGTCAAGTCAGCATATTGGAGGTGAAAAGAGAAGCAAAAAAAAAAAAACAAACCGGGAGGCGTTACAATTTTTTCTCAATTTCATTTATTTACACAAAAAAATTATAGTACATAATCCTAAACAAAATAGAACTCGCAACAAAAACGTCATTCAGACATTTGTCCCTTTTGCGTTTTCTTTATCCTATTTTAGGTACGATTAATCGAATAAAAATAATAATAATAAGCAAGATAAATTTTTCTTTTGATCTATTATTTTCTACATTTATCTTCTAAATTTGCATGTATTGCTTTTGTTAATTTACCGATTTAACTGGAAATTAATCGCGCCAGTTTCAGCTACAATCCATGCCGTAAGTTTCTTCTTTGTATACTATATATATATATTTCCGGTTACATTGGCTCATCAAGCATCGCAATTATTCGCCGATTCGTTTGCCCAAAGATCCGCAATTTGTCAGACGTTCTGTCCTGCTGGCCGTACTTCCAGTCAGCAAGACACAAGTGACGTCGCATCGTTCCATTCATGGATCTTTGGGTGTAATTGGCAAGTAGTACGAGTCGTCGGGATGATGAGCCGCATGTTTGCGTTGCGCACGCAGCTCCGAGGGAACTTCATAGCGACTGAGACTCGGTCAGTGTCTTCGAAGCTAGTCTGGCGTACGGTGCTTCGGATCTGCGGGGAGAGAAATTTGCCTAGTTTGTAGGCAGTATATATACTTAGTCGTCGCTCTCGGCAATTCGAGGGAGGCATTTTATTCACCGTTTTAATAAAACTCCGCCATTTCACATACGGAGGGGAAATTATTTTCCTCCACACCTGCTGCTCGTGCGGTGTGAATATTACTTTTGACGAACATAAGTCATGCGTATACATGTACGCATAAATACATATGAAAACGGGGCGACGACGGATGCTTAAGGAAGTAATAATATGTTGGAGAATAATCATTTCAGGGATAAACTTTGCCGATATATAGTTTTCGCTCTGATAGTTAAAGCGAAAATAAGAACTCTGATCGATTGACACCATAAAACTAGAGTTTCTTTTTTACGCATAAAAATAAAGTTCTTTGTTTCCTCTTCGTTATTCCTTCGGAGTAACTGTGCTTTAATTTTTTGTTTTTGTTCTTTCTTTTTCATATTCAGATCACACGGCTCAACGATGAGATCGGGCGACTTGAAGCTCGACTATCGGTGATTGATTAATTGATTGATTAATTAATTAATTACTGTACAACTAAAACCCGCGGTCGCGTCGGTGTGAAAGGAAATCATGAAGAATGTGGATACGGAAAGGTTGTACAACTGCAGTGCTGTGGTGCTCAGGCAGGATTTATCAACGGTGCGTGAACTGAACAGAAGTGATCTTTTGAACGCTCTTGAGGAAGCGCTTTCCGGTTCCATAGTGAGGGAACAGCTTCGCGACAAGTTGTCCGTCTGTCTGTTTCCTGGTCAGCCAAAACCCTACGATTTACCATGGTGGGAAAAACTCTCTTGGGCTCTCGTATTCACGGCTATGCTGCTAGTAGCTATCGGCGGAAATGCGATCGTCATGTGGATAGTTCTTGGTGAGTAAATAACGATAATATCTATATTAATATGTTTATTAATGTATACCAGTTCCTCGATCGATATATACTCTGATTGTTCACCTTTTAATCGCCCGACTTTCGTGTAATTCAATTATCCCGGCTCCAGAGTTGAAACCCCGCCAGGTTAATTGCTTTAACACCGCGTTCCTTCCCTAAACCGATAAGTTAAACACCACCCATTATACTCTCTTCGATTTATGCACGCGTAACTGATCCCAACTCTTTACAGAGTTTGTAATTTATAAGTGTATATGTAGGCATCAACTTTTCTCATTAGGTATTGTTATTTCTTTGGAAATTCTAATTTTCTTTATATAATCACTCAAAAATGGATTAGAATTTTATTCAATTTCAACTTATTATTATTATTATTATTATTACAACGACAACGGGGATAGGCATAAAATTAAAAAGTAAACCAGCAAAATTTCAATTTTCTTACTATCGGTTTTTTATAAAATCGTTATTATACACGTTGGAAAAAAATAAAAAATAATAATAATTCTGTCTATAAATTAACGATTAATATTCAATTCATCGTTTTAATTTTACCGTTGAAATGTAACAGGCAGGTAATTAATTCTCTGATCCTACATTGCATTGCAATTCCTTTTAAATTATACGACTCAACCTCGACTTTGTCCTTGCCTGTGGAAACGACGCTTTTGTTCTATGCAGAATAACGTGCATAATTCAGAATTTCAATTAAAACATATTTCAACCCGACTCGGGTGCAGGTTAAAAGAATCAATTGTTCGTTGACACTTGATTGCTCTACACTGCAGGCGAGAATTTTTCTGCACAAAAAAGCTGATTTTTATTCAAACGAAACCAATTGTTCGTAGTTCACCAGCTGTGATGCAATTTACGTTGTGAAACGAAAAATAAGAAAAGGATGGAATATAACGAGAATCGGGACGAAGTCTGTATACGTTAACTCGGCGTGTTTTGTTCTGTTTTTCCAATTTCTTTATAGATATTTTTCGGAAAATGTTAAATTGCGACTTTATATTCGAGTCAAGGGTTTCGTTTGGCAAACAGACTCGGGATTTGACGAAATTACGTCACAGAATTCTACGCTTGATGCTCGTCGCTCGAATATTCACACAAAGTGAACAATAATACCTTGTACGAATCACCCTTATAAAGGGAAGAAAAGTGTATAATTTTCTACGATCGATGTCTCTCAAGGGAGGTGTTAACAGAACGGAGACTTAATTGGATTTGTGGCCGCGGTGCATTTCATTAATTCAACGAATTTCTCCTTTTCTTTTCCTTCTCCGGTTACACGGACCCATGAGATTCGTCGATTCCCACTCGGCCGAAACCATATAATTATTTTCCCGTTTGGATAACTAACTTTCATTTTCTCCAATTTCTCAAAAATCTGTTTCTTCGGTAGTAAACTCACAGCGATATCAGTATTTTCATATTAAGCAAAATATCTTTAAACTTATTTACGTCAGTATTATGTTATGTTTCATTATTATTTAATAATTCGTATATAATTAATTTGCACGACGTCTTATTCTCTCAATTTAATGTTTCTCTTTTTTTCAACGAGTTCTCCGAGTGCAAATCACACTCATTGTCAGCTATTCCGCGACGAAGCTTTGTGTTCCGACGTGACCGTAAACAGGGATGTTATTTTGGACGTACACAGACGATAGTGTGTGTCGCATTCTAACCGAAAGAGGTGCGTCGTAGGGTAGAGTCGTTAACGAAAGTCACAATGCAGGGTGTAATTATAAACAAGCCTTGAAAGCACGGCTACAACTTCCGGTGAATAAAATATACCTACCTTCGCGGTTTGTATGTATGTAACGTAATTTGAGGGCTGAAAATGGCGCAGCAAATTCTCCTTGGAAAATATCCTTGTTATACGAATACATATATCAGACGAGATTTCCTTGAGCGAAAGAGCAAGCGATATACCTATATATATTATATATGTATTAGGGTGACGCAAAAAAACCGACTATTTTTTTTTTTGAGTCTCGTGTGATAAAATATTAGTTTTCGATGTTTTAAGAGCCCACCCCAAAGGGCAGTTCAAAAAAAAATTTTTAAGAGGTCGCTCTACATTTTTTAAAACGTCAGAAATCGTCAAAAATCAATTTTTTTTTTTTTTTAATTTTTTTTCTCGTAACGGTATAATTATATAGACAAAAAAAAAATAAGTTTCCGAAAGTTTCGGATGAAAATTTGAATTTTGAAAGGTCACTCATAATTTTTTTTCAATTTTTTGGTGCATTTCTTTAGATCTTTTCGAGCGACCTTTTAATATTCAGATTAAAATTTCATAAATTTTTTTTCTTCAATTTAGTAAGAAAGAATCGATAACAATACACGATGACATGAATTAAAAATCAAACAAAATACTGAAAATACAATTTTTTTAATTTAATTTTTTGACGATTTTTGACATTTTAAAAAGTTTGGAGCGACCTCCTAAAATTTTTTTTTTGAGCTGTCCTTTGGAGTGGGATCTTAAAAAATCAAAAACTAACATTTTGCCACACGAGACTCAAGAAAAAATAAAAAAAGTCGGTTTTTTTGCGCCACCCTAATATATATATATATATATATATATATATATATAATATATAAGCCGAACATTGGAATTTACGGAATTTAGATTTAAGATAAATTTCCTACTTTCTAGTCTTGCAACATGAAATAGAAGCCGTTCCGTGACTTGAATTTACGCAAAAATTTCACTCGTTTTTAGCTGCGGCTATTTTCTTCCTGCAGTATTTTGCGCGGGAGAATTATACGCCTCGTTCCTTCCATGCACCATGAAATACCTCCGGGCGTGGTGTTCGGATGTTGTTCATGTTGTAACTCCGGATTTGCACGCCTTCTGGCTGCAAAATGTTTCCTCGACTTCTTGTTTCGTGCCAGATTCGGTGGTGTAATAACGCGCGTATAAACTTCGAGTATTTTGCAAATTATACTCACAGCTAAATCTGTCGGACGAGATGTTCCGTCGAGTATAAAAACTGATTGGGATTGGTATGAGGGAATTTGATCATCTCGCTGGTGGGTTCAACTCCTAGCTAGACAGTACCTACAGGTAGAAAATATTCTCCTCGAACATTCAGCCGGAAATTTGAATAAAAATGCTGATCGTATTCGAGAGCGACGAGAATATAAATATATCGTTTTTGGATCCACTCGGTAAATAAAATCAACCCTATAGATTGTATTTAAGACATATATATATATGTATATTACAGAGTATCACAAATTTTTGTTATTATTGTGATTATTGCTATCAATCACGATGCATCCGTGTGAATTTTTTTCGATTACCTTTCTTTCGTTCTTTCTTTCCTTTTTGAATGTGGAGGTTTTTTTTTCTTTCCCCGAGTATAGTAAAAAAAAGGAATCACCACCATTTTTTCTCACCTGAGATATATATATTTCACACGCCCATCGGCCGTGCGAGACAGATAATAACTATGAAATTTGCGAGTGCGCGGTTTATATATATATACATATATGCATGTATAATACAGTTATATATTTATATGTATATATATATACGTAAAACATCGCAGAGAATTTATTTCGCGGAAAAGTTTGAACGTGTGAAATTGTTTGAACTTTTTCTCTTTTGTTATACAAAATAAATGTAAATTGTGAATCGGTTTAAATATTAAACGTTCAAGTATGATCTCGACTTTTTCCTCTGCTTTTTTATAACATTCAAGCTTGCAGTAGAATAAATTAATCAATATTTTCACTCGTCATTTTATACGTTTTCCGACAAAACCGGTAATCAGAAGTGATTCAAGTCGAACTATATTGTATCTACTTAAATGTAATATTTTACTCACCCGTTACCACGGAAATACATAAGTTATTCAACCCTTTATTTATTATTACTGGCGTATTAGGAGGTGAATTTGCGGTGCACACGAGGCGCGTTATAATACAGAAGCTAAACTTATAAACTTAATTTTCTCGAGGCTTGCCTTGTTCGGTGTATGAAACTATGTACCATCTGGGGATCCGTGATAACCAAATAATTGGGTGGAAGTGAATTTCAAGGTAAAATCCCGGGAAACCGCAACTGGAATAGACCCAGTAAATAATTCTGCAAGGAAAAACTGTGCGTTGTTATTTCGCGAGAAAATTCAGTAGAAAAGTTTCAAGTTAATTGTAAATAAATCCAATATTGAATTGGGAATCGATTGGAATTCCTCGTTTCGAATCTAATCTGCCGTAAGCTTGGAATAAAAGAAAAAAAAAAAAAAAGAAGAAAGAAAAGATAACGCTTCGCGAAAATAGCAAGACTGCGTTTTTTCGGGATGGCTGAACGAACATTTCCACGTCAATTTATCGCTTTTCCTTACCTCACGTCAGGTGTAATTTTATATAAGACTCGCCTCGTATACCGAATATGCTTATCGCGAATTTTAATGCGAACTCCCGGAACTATTCACCTGAGAGGAGCGTAACGATATCGTCTCGAGATAGTCGGAATATCACTGGAAAATATCCGATGAAGATATTCGGCAATTAGCATCGCGAATCTGATTCTGAGTAGTAGACGAAACTTGATTTTATACTTCGTTGTAGTTTCGTCGCAGTGGTAACGAGGAAAATAAGTTTTGTCTGTAACGTTTCTTTGTGCAGAAAATCAAACCAAATACCGGTCATATGAAATTTCTTCACTTTCTCAACTGCGTTTGCAATATCTTGTAGCTTCAAAGATTTGAAAATTTTTTCGAGATCATCTCTTTATGCATTTCCTTTATTTGTTAAACTTTTAAATTTTCAAGAGGTACATTGATTCGTCAGTTTTATGGAATAGGAAAAACTTAGAAATTCTATGGAATATTCACCGTTTTTTTAATTAGTAAAATGAATCACTGGCTGGCTAATGTAAGGAAGCTTGAAGTTTTTCGAATTTAATTCGATTCTTTGACTTATATCTTGAGGATAATTACTCGTTTCACGTAAAGTTTCAAGTCCGTCGTAATTAATCATTTTTAAATTTCATGTGTATCTTTAACTTGTTTGAAAGTGAATAAGAGCTGGTTTTTTTTTTTATGTTACAAAAATATTATTTTGTCAGAATCGTGTCTGAACAAAAGAAGCCCTTTCTTTTCACAATTTTCTTAAATTTTTCGCATCAAGAATTTTCTATCAAAAGTTTTTCGTACTCGTATTACGATAAATCAGGATTCTTTTCTGTAGAGTCAGAGAAGCTGAAAATTAAAATCGCGCAACTTTCTAACCCGGAGATACTCGAAATTGTCTTTTTATTATTAATTTTTCTCCATGTCCATATCACAACCCTCGATTGGTTTTGCGTCGAAAAAAGTTATTGGAAAATTGGCGGAATCTGTGTTCTCCCGATTTTGCAAATATCAATACGTCACATACGTCATACAATATCATCCCTCTTTGATCAACTCTGTGTGTAAATATATAATGGCATAAAGTATTATTCGGAATAATACCTTTCTCAAATTCCACCCCTCAAAGCAGAACTCTAACGACGACAGGGTAAATAACTTCCCCGTATATATCCAATATCAACCGAATTTGTTTACCTTTACTGTTTTGCAAATGCGTATAGATCGCTACCGCGAATTTACTCGCCGTTTATGCCGTATCTTTACCTATACACGTTTCACTTTCTCTTTCTTTTTTTTTTTTACAACTGTTCACCCCTTTTTCTCTCTCGTGTTGCGTATGTAATTACACTATACAGGGTAGGTTCATTCGCAGGGAATTATTCTTATCGTACCCTCGTCACTCCGCTGAGAGGTCATTATACAGTTTAATAGAAAGGTGTAGAGAGAGAGATCCTTTTAACCGATATAAAATCGCTGCCGAGCTCCTCAGCGATTCCCGCATTCTCCCCATTTCGCATCTCGAACACTCAACCATTCAGCCTTAATTCCCCTTGTTTTCTGCCAGGCTAGACTCTGGAATTTAATTGAAAGATTATCTCCTCCCTTATATTTCTAATCCTGCGGTCGTCTCAACAGAGGAAACCAAAGACCTTTTTGCGCCTTTATTATATCCCATAAGATATTTCGTCTATTATCATTATTATTATCACTACTCTCATTGTTTTCTTCTGCTTGTATATATCGGATTATATAGGTAAACTCGGTGTAAAGCCATTTCCGTTTACTCGTCTCTACAGATTTCAGATCGTACGTGATGGATTGTAGAAATTTTCGCGCACAATGGAATTATACCGATTCGTCGACGTTTTATATCGACGGGATTTAGCCGACAATTGAGAAAGCTTCGTACACGTCGATCGCCCCATTATCCTCACGACACTCCCCCCCCCCCCCCCCCCCCCCCTTCATCGCCATTTTATCGACAACTTGCCAATTTCCCGATCAGTGCTTCGCTTAGTTTTCCACCTGCTACGCAGTAAGGAAGTACATTTTTTCTGTGCCGGCACTCGTCGAGATTATAAGAAGACGCAGCTTCTTCTCCCTTCGCATACCTTCTCCATCCACGTATACGTATACATATATACCAGAAAAACACACACACACACATGTATCTATACCCGATCCGACTCATTTGCCGGCGTTATTTGCAGCCTCGAATCTTCATCCGGATTCCTCCCCCTCCCATCCTTCCTCGAATCACGTTATTGTTTAAGGTTCAAGTTTTCATCTGCTTTCAGCTGGGCTCGATTGGGTCGGTAGGTGGGTAGGTTGGTAGGTTGGTAGGTAAGCATATCACGCATTTCGTTCGCGTTTTCTTCACAGAGAGAGGAAAGAACTTTGATAAAATCGCAAATTTACTTCGATTATACGCGAAAAAAGGGGGTGGCGGGGGAAAGGGGGAGGGGATTTCACTGCGATTTCTTGTTCCCAGATTTAAAATATATGAGATCGATGATGACGAGGAGGAAATGAGATATTGAAATACCTGATGTAGATACGTTTACACACACGATCTTCGCGAGCGAATTCTGATCTCCACATTGCCTCGAATTTACCTTATAACGTATTCGGTGTATTGAAGTTCACGAAATTATTTGTTTGCAGAGATTATTTGTCTTTCGACTGAATTCAATTCTGCCAATCTCAATTTTTTTGATATATTTGGTCGATGGATATAATATCGAGATAAGTGTATGTATATATGTAGGTATAAAATAGGAGAGAAATCACGAGGTAGAAACGGTTTTCGCAGTGTTTAGGGTGATAATTTTTTTCTCGGTTTTTCGACTATCGCAAACTTGGTATACATAGGAAATTCAATTTTTGTGAGAAACAGATACTGGGAAGGAAAATTAAGGAAGAAACAGGCGGAAAACGAATACAATACTAATTTGAATCGCACGAAATATCAGTTTTTGCTTTATTCAATAGTCGACCTGCGATTATATTTTCTGTGCAAATGAGATTTTCAAAAAAGAAAAAAGAAAAATAAAAATTTTCAGACAATAGGCTTAGCAATAATTTACTCCATTTTGGTTCGAGGAGGTGCAGCTGAAAGTGACAGATGCGATCTTGAAAAACTTTGCCCTCCAAAGATGAAAAAATAATACGAAATTCATCGATCACTGCTAGACAACTGCGATTCAAATTGCAAACTTTTTTCGAAGCGTTCCCTTAGGGCTGGTTCAATGATCAAAGAAATAGAAAATGGCGAGCCACGTCGTCGACCGGCGACAAAAAGCAATCCGAAATTGGTTGGAATGCTTTCGCAGCTACTTAAGAATTCCGGACGCGTTCTCTAGAAACTTTATAAATTATCTGTCTGCTCCTATTCTCTCGTTCTTCAAACCGAATCAAGCTCAAGCTCTTAGAGATATGATAACCGGAAGATATCGCATGAATCATCTGTGAATAATCCGATTTTATTCAATCTCCGCTCTGACGTAGGTATACAACGAAAAATTTTTTCAAAGATTATATCGAGGGGTGGTTCGTAGCAGCAAAAATTTACACCATGATTATATATACATATACTTACATATTTTACAGAGTAATCGCGAAAGATTACTTGACAAATAATTTTACTTCGACTAGATAACTTCTCAAGATTACAAAGAGACTTCCGTAATCTTAAATCATTTCTAATAACGTTAACGTTATGATTCCTCGTCTAAACTACCCTCCGGATTAAATTACTCGTATTTTTTATATTCGAAAATCATGTCGTTTGTCCAACTCGACGATGACAGAGATCCTTATGATCTCGATTGATAGTTGAAACCCGAGAGTATATAAGGGTCGTGGGGGGGGGGGGGGGGGGGGGTAACACGGCATATAGGCACCTATATCATCCCCTCTATCGCTTATTACACACCCTGGGCTTCGACATTTTTCAAATCGCAGACGCGAGTGTCTCCTAGGCGATAGCCGCACGTCGTTTTGCGATGGCCTGCGACCCCACGACCGTAATTCGTGAATGTGCCCGAGGAAGAGGTTCGGGTTATCGCCGGACGCTGAGGGCCGGCAAAGTGCCGCCGAGTCACGACGTATTTACAAAAGTCGAGTCAACTTAGGTAGGTACGTCTTTTTTTATAACTCTTGAATGTCTCGCGGGCTCGGAAACTTTTCACCGTTCTATATCGGGCTTCTTGAATCTGCGAGGGGATTAAATCTTTACTACGTGAGGCAAGTCATATACGGATAAGAGGATAAAGCCTTGCGGTTCTTCCTTAGCTTGGAATTAGATGTATGAATATACGGGGCATTCCATGCCAACTCAACATATGTTGTAACTCTGAAAGTTGATATTTTTTAATTGGCGAAAGTTTGGTGGGTTTTTTTTTTCACATTCTGTTGGACAAGGTTCTATGATTTTTTTTCAAATTTTGCTGTCCAACCGTTCATGAGATATGAATTTACAGACATTTTAATAGTTTTTTTTTTTTTTTTTTTTTTTTTTTTTTTTTTTTTTTTTTTTTTTTTTTTTTTACATGCTTATGTAACTTTTTAAAAAATATATCAATTTCACTGTTCCTTTTTTTATAATTGTGCGTTTTTGAATGTACTTTTTGAAAATGTTGTGTAAAAGAAATATTAAAAACGTTTTTATTAAAATTTTTTTTATTCTAACAATAAAATAGTTTTTTTCTTAAACTTGAGTTTGTCGATCGAATTTTTTTTTGCTCTTTTATTATTAAGAAAATATCACTGTCTATTCCATAAATTTTTTAAGACTGGTTTCATCGTGGGTAAACGATTCTTTCTATTGTTTTTTTTTTTTGAATTTTAAAAATTGACGAAATCTATTTTTTTTTTGTTACCTAAGACTTCAAATATTACTTTTAATGTCTTATACAATGTTTCATTGAACATATTAATAGTAAAAAATAGTTTTTAGTAAAAATTAATAGCAAAAAGTTGTAAATTAAGGTAATCGGAAGTTGTGAAAATAATGAATCAGTATTTTGAACAAGAAGTTTTATTCTTAATGTTATTATTCTATTTCTCTTGTCGTTTAAATATTTTAAACAAATGATTTTCACTTGAGTTGGAAGTAATTCTCAATGTTAAATATCCACTTTTGTTCGGAATCAAGCAATGGAATTGTTGAGTTTTTTTATTGTTTCAGCCTTTTAAGGGCGTTTACATCCAAAGGCTAGAACAATGACCGGAACTCAAAAATTCCATTGTGTGATTCCGTACAAAAACGGATGTTTAACATTGAGAATGATTTGAAGTTGAAAAGAAAATGTTTGTTCTTTATTTCATTTACGATTTGAAGAAAATCGAGTGAAATGATTTTTTCTTTTAAATTTTATTTCTCTTTGTTTAAATTATTTTCGTTTCAACCCTTGTTGAAACATCAGTGAAATTGCACAGATATTATTTTCCTCTTTAAACTATTCTGCTACGATCAACGAATCAAATCAATTATAGCTTATTTTTTCGTAATTCAACTTCCGATTTATCGCTCAAATAAAACACTATTTTCGGTTTAACGAATGTGTCACGTGTAGACCAAGAATCGTGCAAAATCTACGAGGCGGAAAATCTCGAGATGCGTTCTCTGTCAATCGAGAACGAATGTTAACTGAATCGAAAATAATCCTTCCGGTTCACTGAAAAAAAGAATTGTCGGTTCTTCGAAATATTTCTTTGCGGGATAAAGGATAAAAAAAATTATTTTACTGTCGCAAATAATTTCGCGTTGAAGAAACCAAAGATTTGATGGAATTAACGATGTTTTTGAAACAACGAAAGATTTCGTGAGATAATGTAAAATTTATCTCGAGCAATAAAATATTTGTTTGGTTCTATGAATTATTTTTTTCACCGATTAATTCAGGGGTTATAGACACGATACGAAAGTAAATGTTAGGATAACAGAGCGGCGATTAAGCTGCGTAGACAAAAAAAAAAAATTCATCGCGTAAACTAATATGCAGAAAAGAACTTGAATTTAAGGCGATGAGAAAAATTTTAATTTTCTCATAAGTGTTTTTCGATTGATTAGTTAGAATCGCTTTTTTATTCAAGACTAACAGTGAACCCTTGTCTAAACCGCAGTTTGTTTTTGTAAAACCTTCAGTTTCTCCCCTCTTGATTAATAGCCTTATTCGTTTAGTATATGAAAAGTGAAAAAAGCTGAGCTGTAGGGCGGTGAAAATGAAAAGGACTACAAACTAACCTCCGGGAGATTCCGATCGCGATAACCCGGAAAATTTTTGATAAACCTAAAAACCGATCGAATTCCCATGGCGTAAAAAAATTAGCTACTTACACCTAGAGTACGTAAAAATTTTTCTGATTTATTTATACCGAAAGGCGGCTTCTTTATCTACAACCAGAAGATGGACGTTACCGAGTATTTAACGACTTACCTTTAATTACATCCCCTAGAACAACGTGCGATACGTGTAAGCTTAAGAGCGTTGAGAAAATTACCGTGAAATGAAGTTCCTATAACGTAATACGGTGCTGAGAATTGTCTCTTATAACTTTTATGTCGCCCAGTGAAAATTCTCCTAGATTTACATCAGCTGTATTGAATAAACGGCGGGTGAAAAGGTTTAATAATTTACTCTTTTTCCAACTTTGTCGGAACGATTCAGTCTCGAAAACTTGACCCCCATGCTTGATTTCTCGTCTGCACATACGGAAGTTATATTTATGTATACAAGTACCTACGTACTTTAGGAGTGTTCGATTTCTCGCGAAACCTGCGGATGGCCGCGAGGAGAAGATGATAAACGATCCGGAAGCCTCGTCGGAAAGTTTGCAATTTCTCACAATGAATCCCTGAGGTGAACCTTATCGCACGTCGTACTTGATACATCGACGCATGCATTACGCGGGCTAATGTCTTATGTGAAAAAACACTCAAAAAAATAAAAAACTGGGGAGGGTGGGGCAAAGTGGGCCCCTTAATAAAACAATGCCTAAAATTAGAATAAAATGTTTAGTTTTCGTACGAACAATTACGTTAAATTATTATCTAACTTTCTCGAGAAAAAAGTAATCACAAATTCAAGCTTAGATAATTATTTTACTTTGACGAATTGAGACTAGGTGTGCAATTACTTGAGTAAATTATTACCGAATAATTCATATTTAAGAAAAAACTTGGGTGCCTAATTTTATCCTTTGTTGTTTAAAAAATTTCAGGAGGCCCACCAATTTTTTTACAAATCGTTACTTATTTCATCAAGATTGGAAGATCGATTTTAATTGTTTATTTATTTATTTTTTTATTTTTTTATAAACGTGTCTATGATTCGTGCAGGTTTAGGGTGAATTTGAACGATGTCCTCAAAATCTTAAATATCTAATGTACACATGTACGTACGTTGACGAATGGTGAAAGAGTTTAGTATAAATGTGCTACATCTTTTCTGTTGTTGCGTCGTTAATATGTATAAAAGATGATGCCTTCCAATGTCGTTACACAAATGCTTTTTTGGCGGGGGATCAACCGACGTCTGTCAGTACTGTCTCCGTAAAATGGCCGGTGATATGACCGAATGGATTTGGCGGGTCCCTGCCAAAGCAACCCTTGAAATGTCGCCCGCCGGTCAACCCGACGTCACGAAAGAGTTGAAGAAAAAAAAAATGTCGCAGATGTCACGTTTTTTCTTCGACATTTCTTTTCATCTTTTCATCTTTTTTTCTTTTTTTTTTTTTTTTTTTTTTACCAACCTCCAGCTTAAACATTATCATTGTTACTACTGTTATTGTTGTTGTTATTATCGCTATTGTTGTAATACTTTCGACGAAACTTCTCCACTCACACATATTTTGGATTTGGATTTTGGGGGTGGAAATAATGATTTTCCAAAAGAAAAAAACAAAAAGAAAAACTAAAAACAAACGCGGCGACACCTTGACGTTATAAAAATAAAGTAGCGAATACGTGGAGAATAATTAGAAATTTTTTTTTTTCTGTCTTTTGGAAAACGTGTACATAAAAATTGGGGGGGGAAATATTAGCCTGAAAATTTTCAACGTCGTTTGGATTCACGCGGTTTTGGCACAATTCTGTTACGCCTGTGCAATTTTGAACCAGCTGACGTAGGCTTGGAAAATTCAACCTGGCACAGCAATAGGTAAGTATATTATCTCACCCGGTGCCAGTGCTAAATTTTAACTTTCGAAAGAAACGTTTCATTGACGTGTATTAAAATTCAGGGAACAAAATTTCGCGGGTCAAAAGTTAATCCGGATATAACACGGCTCCGGCTTTAAACTTCATTGATCGGCAGATAAGTTACAGGCTTACAGGTACGGATACGGCGCTTTTACATTGAAAAGCACTCGGTGAACGAGTTTCTACTGTAGCTGATTAATTATCGAAGGGAAATTGAATATTTTTTTTAAAGGGGCGGGGGGGGGAGGAGGGGGGGGGGGTCGGAGTTTTTCGACATTTATGATCACGACATGGGATGGTAAAAGGGCGTGAGACGACAGCGCGAACTGATCCATTTTCACTGTTGATCCCGAAATTTTTCCCGCCTAAATCAGCCGACATCTATTTATATGCCACACTTACTCGTATCATACTTCAAAGGAGTCCCGAATTCAATCCCTAGGGAACGGGGACGTGCTATTAGTAATCTTCTACGAAGCAGCCGCGCGAGTTCTTTGAGATTTGTAAATTTTGAGACGCGTGTTATCCTAATTTTTGTCCGGGGGAAAATTGGAGCGTTTTAATGATCAGAAGCCTGGAGAATTTTTGCTTTGAAAAAAATGGAGATAAAGAATAAAAATAATCAATTCACTTTTATTTTTATACGGAAATCGATTGACAGAGCAATTTTGTTTATTGCGAGAGATGGAAAAAGTTTGGAGTGTAAATTAAAATTATGTATTTGTGTTCGTGCAAAATGGCGGAACCAATATGGCGGACATACTTGATGAAATGATGTCAGATTTCGAAGATAACAAGTACAGGAGGGTTTTCAAGGTCGCTGATTACGAATCCGAAATCAAAAATACTCTAAACAAAATGGCGGAATTTTTCGCTGCCTGCGTCGTTGCCTGCATTTGGTGATCACGATGCACGTCTGAAGGCTTTCCCTTTCATCCCTCCATACCTCGCAGCACGTGTTGTCTCGTAATTTTAATTGCTGCACTCCCACCATATCCCTACGCGAGCTGAGTTTTCAATGAGAATACGTACCCACGTATACCTGTATATATATATTAACTATACGGTTGTAACTTACGTGCACAGATTTAGCATTCTCAGCGTGAATTTCAAGTCGTAAAAGCTCGCGAGTATAATTCTTTTTTTTCCATTTTATTTTTCAACTTTTTCTTAGTTCTTGAAGGATTCCGTATTTCAGGTTATATCTCGCTTTCGGCGAAACTAACGGAATATTTCTCTTCGTTAAACTTTGATGCACTTATCGATTGGTAATTATAACAGTAACTGTAATAGGTAACTTATACTTACTATACTATATATATCTATCTATTCGTAGGCTTCGATTTTCTACGATTTAATCACCACCCTCTGTTTATACGCTTTCTATTCGCTGCTCGATTTTCACTCGTCGCTAATTGCTTCAAGTCATCATTTTCTGCCGGTGTACCTACACTTTCCGCTCATATTTCGCTAATTTTATACTGTATATATAATCGGGTTACCAGCGATGTATAATATCGGAAACTCACGTTTTTCTTTATCTTTATTAGACTTTATCACCGAATTATTATTACTCATTGCGACATAGGTCTCAGCTGTTTTCGCTCTGATATATCGATGTATGCTTAATCGTGTGGAAAATTTTTTTTTTTCTTCTTCTTCCATATGCCTCTAATTTTATGACCTCTGGTGGCTCGACGATATTCCGATAAACTGCACATTATATATATATATAACGAACGAAAAACGACGGTGATTTTTTGTAATATATATTTATAGAAGCAATTTTAGACCGACTGAAATTTTTTTAGGGATGAATCGCGACGATGGGACGGTGATAAGTAGACGGGAGTAAAATTGCTCAGCAAAACACGTTGTACACATCAGCGACGCTTTACGCGAGATGAATTTTCAAACCGTACTCAAGCTCCGCGAGAAAGTCGATACGTCAAATTTAATCACCTAATTTGTTACGCTTGTATACTCGTTGACGCAATTTTTTGGTTGTTTGTTTGTTTGATTTTTTTTTGCTCCTCCTCAACACGGTGGATGTGAATTCTTACATTTTAGCCATTGTAACGTCGAATATGTGTTTCCGGGAAACCGGGGAGGTTTTTCTTTCCTAATCGTTGCTCGTTGATCATTTACGATCGGTGAACCGAACCTCCATATTTAAACTCGGGGGTTATCAGATATATACGCGGATATTGCGTAACGATCCTATTATTAAAATTAAGATGCTTAATCAACGATAATCAGCTTTAGTTTGATAGTCCAAGTAAGTATGTAAGTACGTGCAATAACGAAGCCGAGTTCAAGCCAATTTATTCAATTCGTGGGTAACTCGAGTTATAATTCACTGTATGAACTTGGCAATGACTCAAAAGCTCGAAAATTTAACTCGCTAATTAATTAATCCACGACAGTGGGAATTGAATCAACATCAATTTGAGTGAAGAGCGCGAAAATGTATGAAAAAAAGGGAAAAATGTAAGGCATAATCAGTTTTGACAGAGTGACTTAGCTCGGCAATTCGTGAGTAATCTAGTATAATTTCGGGCTATTCGATTCTCTGCAACCTCCACTTACTAGGCGGAATTCAAACACCTTCCAAATGAGGCGCCATTGTGTTTTATTGTGCATTGAGGGCCGACAAAAGGTATAGTGTATTCGAGCTTCTGGCTCATTTAACAAACGCGAAGATTATTTTAATTACGAATCAAATTACACGAAAGCTTACAGAGCGTAACGGAACGGAACAGCGATGGAGGCGAAAGGGAAAATTTTATTGTAACAAAACTCAAAGAGAATATTGCACGAATATTTTACGTTGTACATATCCGAAAGTACATCTTTGACCCGAGATTTTGACCTTTTATTGTTTCTTTTTTTTTTTTTTTTTTTTAAATTACTTTTAGATTTATACTCCGAAACTTTAAAAGGCATTATCACCGAGCTCTGCAAGGAGCTGAGACGATTTGAAAAGCTTTTTCTTTGGTATTATTTATTACTTTTTTCCTTCTTCTCTTTTTCCCTTATTCTTTATTACTTTTATCTTATAACGCGATCTTTGAACGCTGCTACCATGTAACTCGCGAATATCGTATATAAATGCCTAAGAAAAATTCGACGATTCCGAAACATTTTCCACAATTTCCGGTATACCTCATGTAGTATTCTAGTTTACTCCTTTCTGTATAGCCGTACTAATATACAGGCACTTTACTCGATTAACCGCAAGAATGTTATTATAGACATTAGGATTCGCTCGAGGAGAAAATACCGAAACTTGAAGAGATTTCTGGGCATGCGGTATTTCCAGTGCATGGTTTTGTAAAATTACCGCTCGGATTATAGTGGAAAAAGTCAATTAAATAACCAAACAAACGTTTATTCATGTGACGAGGAAACTTGGATAAATTTCTCTGCGACGGTTATAACGTTAAATATTACTTTTTTTTTCCTTACAACGCCATTTTACTCGTCTGTAGGCAGTCGTGAAAAAGATCCTTGGGAATTTTGCTGGTTTATATTGTTGATGTAACGCGTATTTACGTCAAACCTTGGGAGAATCCTCGTGAGATATTGTGGGCTGATTTTTTTTCTTTTTCCTTTTTGCAGGATATATGCTTGTAGCGAATTTATTCTTTATTCTTCTTCTTCTTCGTCTTCTTCTTCCCGCACATATACCTACATACACATAACCGAATAGGGGTAAACAAAGGAAACTGGGTCGAAGTGATGAAACGTCTGGATGTTATCCAAAATTATTTGCAACAAGGGGTTAAACGCTGCGTGCCAAAAGCGCTGGGGTCAAATTATCGCCGAATTGTTCACCCGTGCGATTCACACTTCGCGAAAAAACGAAAACAGGGGGGAGAAAAAAATAATCAATCAATTTTACCGTTTGTATACGGCACTCCGGTTTACGGAAAATAAGCTTGAAAATGTGAATAGAAAATTTTCCCCCTAATTATATCGCTCGATTAGAAAAAAGGTACGACAATCGAGGGCGGATTTTTCGTCTTGAAATTTGCACAGTTTTTTTTTTTTTTTTTTTCGTCACGCGGGATTCGAAGTTAAGTAAATATAACTGCGCTTGGTTCCTTTGCATATAAATTCCTTCTAACGAACTTCTGTAAAAATTGCACGAATATTTTAAGCTAATGGAATACCTACAACATGAGAATTTGTCTTTCGCATTATTCAGGAACTTCTTTCGCTGCTCCTCTCTTTCTTTTTTTTTATTACGATCCCTCAGCTTCAAGGTATTTGAATTATTTTTCTCGTTTCTATTAGTCCGGAAGTCCCGAAGGGTGGCTAATTCGGCACACCATTAAGACAGGCTTCGCCTTTCTCGCTTCACCGTTCGGGCGAGCAACTTTTCTCACCCCTCCAGCCTGCCACTCGGGTTATTTATTTTACCCTCACCAACGAAACTGGCATCCATTCCTTGTCAGTTGCAAAATCGCATTCACTTGCGTGATGAGACTGCAGATGTAGTCACGGTCGAAGTGAAAGGATCTTGAATTACTTAACCCTCCTGACCGCGATTTTTTTAAACTATCCCCAACTATTTTGGCGTCCATTTCATGCATTTGATTTCTATAGATTTTTAGAGAAGGTAAAAATTAGCAGCGACAACGTGACGAAGCATTGGCCATAGAAGTAAAATCACCATTCTGAAACGTGGAAACGAATTTGAAGAATATTAGCGATCGAGTCTGCGAAATAATCCTTATAGAATTATATCCTTATCAAATTATGATCATTCGACTTTCTTATTTAATCTTCTTGATCCGATCTGTGTGCAGGTTAATAAATAATGTTCGAAAATTTCATCGGGAGAGACAGTACAAGGAAATTCATTTAACGATGATCAAACGATAAAATTTAACTCGTACATACTATATATCTATATAATTGTATCCGGCATCAAATATGCACGCGGCAAGTTATTGGGTTGTGAATTATTACGGGTTATGTAAAATTGAATTCAACACTCCGCGTGAAATGAAGCATGACTTTATTCCGTTGCGAATAAGAGAAACGTTTTTTCTTTGTTGGTTATTTTTTTTTTCATTTTACTTGCGTGACGTCATTCTCGACAGAACGAATGTTTGACGGTAAACAGGATGAACACGAGAATTGGAAAAATTTTTAAATCACGATCGGATTATTCTGATTCCCTGGAGGAAAGAAAAAATGGTGAAAATACGAAAAGTGAGAGAAATTTTTCCAATCAGTCGTATATAATATCGATGGTTGTAATATCGCATTTCGCATAATGGGAAGCGAAAACGGGTTAAAAATTGTAACTCGAATTCATGGCCGACCAATTCAGGACACCCGGAACGGCGGCAGGACTCGAACGGATTTACTACCTTCGTAATATCCTTGTTTAGGCGCGACGGACTTCGCCAATTGTGTCACGGAAATCCTGCCCGCGAAGTCCCAAGTTTTCCTTCTTCTTATTCCCCTCGGCTTGAACCTACGGGATATACGTACAATTCCCTCAGGGAGTTTTTTTCACCATCTCGGACGTACGCGTTGATCTACGATTAGCTTCGCTGCAGCCCGTCCCTTTTGGCCTCTTGGAATTTCCCGCCCCCGACATGCTTAGCTTCTTGTTGTACAACGCAGGTCTTTTCTTGCGACTTATAAATAACATTCCCCGGATTCTCCGACCTCTCAAGCAGAATTTTATCGCATGCAAAAACGGTTCGACACGTTTTGCCTATCCAGTTGTTCAACTATAAGGGATCACCGGTTGAGCTTGTCTTTCCCTCGTTTATATCTGCTGAACGCGTTGATTACGCCTCAAATATTCTCGCCCTCATATTATCAATTTGCCATATGAATATTCATCTGTTTACACGGGAAGGTCCGAGATTATATAACGTTTTAACGTATTGATCCTGCAGGTTCAATGCAACCCTTCTTCAACTATAATACGATCAACTTGTATGATACACTCTTTACTCGATCTATCACTTTGAATAACATTATTTTTACAGGCTCGTGTATAATCAGCGTTCACCCATCACATATCTACCCTGAAAATTATTATGCTCGCGCGTGTTAAAACGACGCGATAATCGCCCAGATTATTATTTATCGCACACAATCAAGGGGAATTAAATATTAGCATTGATAAAAGTGAGCTTCCGGTGTTTCCCTCGTTTTACATATGTGATATATGTATATATGTACATTTATATATCGATTGGGCTAATCCCCGGAGCTCCATTAGCGTGTTTTCGTTGAATGCAGGCTCATCTCTCTCTCTCTCTCTAATTACAGACTGTGTTTCGAAATCCACGATTTTCACTATATGTGTCTACACTATGCGTTATATTCTAATAATTAGGGTGTACCTAATTCAGAATTCATAATATCGTCGATCGTCATTGCGCATAATCCTTTGACAGTTATTAAACCGAATAATAATAAAAAAAAAAAAAAAACAAGAAATAAAAAATAAAAATAAAAATAAAAACAGAAAACTGGGGAAGTTTTTGTCCACCTCCCCGAGTTTTACTTCGGTCTTCGCTTTGTATACTTTTTACAAATATTTTTTCTACGTACATGAAAATGACTAAGCTGATATTTCTTCCATTAACTTGAGATAATTTTGCGCGACAGCTGTCAGTGATTCGCCTTGCGCAGACAGCAATTCACAGCTGAGCGAATCTCGCATTTGGATTCGAATTAAATCTTCCAGATCTAAGTAAGGGGATTTCCTTTTTTATACTCCATGGTTTTATCTCGACTTCTCCTTCTCCTCCTCCTCCTCCTCTTACTGACGTCTCCGAGTGAATCAGGCTTATTTAAAATCCACAACAACCCAGCTCGCATTTGGCTTGTAGGTTCCTATAATATCTGCACGCTTTTCTTTCATTCTGCCTTGAGCAGCACTTTTTTCAACCTCTTCCTTCGTCTTTGCCGTTTACAAGCACAACCTTTTCTTTTATCCAACTCAGCGTAATCTACGTGCACTTAAACTTGTCTCTCACCCGGCAGTTTCTTTGCCGCGATCGTTTTGTTCGGCAACAACGAGTTAATCGCCGCGCCGGTCTGATCCTTGCGGCGGACCTGCATTCAGACAGATTTACCGCTGCAACCAATCTTCTCTCCTCTCGCTACGTTTCATCCTCTATACCTTCAACGTTGGAGAGCCAGTATTTTCTTTCGTCGAAATGATGCCCGGGCGGAGCGGAAATGCGGCGCGGGGATGGAAAACGTAGAATCGATCGGACCAGCCGACAAAAATAGAACGTTCAACTCCACGGTCGAATGAATTATTATACCATTTTCGCTTAGTCCATTTGTCCGTACTTCGAACGGCTTTCCCTTCGGCTATAACCTCGAGCTTCCTGAACTGTCAAACTTCCAGCTTTCGGGCCAAAATATTGCAGGACACCTTGCGTTGCTCAAGACGTTACTCAGCAAGTTACTCTTCCTCACGAGGCATCCGCCCGGAGCAGTAGCGACAAATTGGTGTGATTTCACTCAACTCAAGTTGGTTCGGCTGGAACTATATAGACAACCTTCGGATTTTCGCTTCCTTGTTAGCGTCGGCTTGTCATGAAAATTGAACTTGCTGATGCAAGCAATCCACGTCCCGCGTGTCAAGAGACTGATTAAATTATCGCTATCCCCCTATCTAGCTGCTTTCTGATATCGAGGAATTACCGGAATACCTATACTCTGAATCCCTCCTAGACATTTCGGGATCATCTTCAGCCGTAGAGTAATTTCATCTATTTCGATCCATGTGTGAGGCATAACGCGATCCCTGCATAGGACGTGCAGGGTGTGGATTCTAACTCGGGACAAACTTCTAGGGTATGGAGAGACTGCCAAGACAAGCATTTCGAGCCAAGATAACCATGGTTGGAAAATCATCCAACGGTACTGGAGGGTTTTGATGGATTTTTGGTACCATCATGGTGTAATTAATCAGATTTTATCACTTTCGACCCAAAATTTTAATAACGCGTAGACAACATTACACCGTCGTTACTTGTATAAAGTCAACGAAACGATAAACTTTGCGATAAACAAAAAAAAAAAAAAAAAATTAGTAAACAATTTCCCGTACTTGTGGGCAGAATTTGAAAGAAGCGATGGGAAATCGAAAGCTCAAGTGTGTGCACAGTGTGTAATGGAATTTGGTTAAACCAAACAAACCTGTGTTAGCGAACGCGATACTGTGCATACGCATATTTGAGCTTTCGGTTTTCCATCAGTTTTTTCAAATTCCGGTTACAAGAACAGGAAATTATTTTTTTATTTATTTTTTCCCTCATTGAATTGGATACTAATCTGGAAAATAGTTGCCTGCTAAAAACTAAGCTAAACTATAAAACTTACGTAATTCGTAAGCTGCGCTCCTAAGTTTGATGTCTTTAAATTCTTTGGGCAATTCTCAAATCATAACGAGTCTCAACGATTCTATTTTCATCTATAGGTGAATAAGCCGCTGTGCATTATTCCTTTTTCAGTATCTCGACATCGAGCTTCGCCTACAAATTTATCGTATTAAACGAAGTACCTGCCATGAATCCGCCTGAATTTATGCAATTCCAGGTACACTTAACCTAAGTTCGTCTCAATTTAAACATTCTATGATACGTTGAACTTTCACGGTAAACTCGCCTGCATTTATGCAATAGTGGGTACATCTTTCCTGAACCCGCCTGCATATTGGCAACTTAGGATACATTTAATCTCTACTCGAGACAAATGCGAATCGGTAAAATGTACTCGTAGTTGCCGATATGCAGGCGGGTTCAGGAAAACGTACTCGCGATTGCATAAATGCAGGCGGACTTGAGATACGTTGAATTCAAACGTGTGAAACATTTCCGCGAGATAAATCAGTGACTGTAATGCCTGACGTAAAGGAAAGGTGATATTCATACGCGCTTATCAACTTCCGGCTGTATGCAGTGCGTCATTAATCATTTTTCCTGGGGTTGTAAATTCGACTGTAAAGCCAAGACGGCCAAAATTGCTGCACAGTGATCGAATACAAGCTTCTTGGCAGTCGAATTGATGGCTGTAATAACGTGTCAACCGTGTAATGTATGGCTCTCCATCAATTCGTGTCTTCACTTCCTCCACTCGACAGTGATTTAGAGAAACCGATCAATGCATGATTGCATATGCGTATATACATACCTATATACACGACTTGGATCAGTTGTCGCGTCGGATTTTTTCGTCGATCGATCACGTCCACTCTGGGGGAGAACCCCAAATTTTTTCTTGCACGCTTACAATGAAAGCCTTTCGTATAATCAGTGTTGGGCATTTTTTCAATTAATTATATCCTAATTACTAATTACAAATGTAATTTGTAATTGAAAGAAAGAAAATTAGTAATTAGAATTTCGATTTGTATTTTCAAGAATAAAAAATACTAATTATATTTTTAATTTGTAATTAGAAGAAAAATCGATACGAATTATACTAATTACATTCGTAATTTGTAATTGAAATTTTTATAATTACATATTGAAAATGTAATTAGAATTTTTTTCTGTTAATTATAAATTAAAAATGTAATTAGTAATTTCGATGCAATTAATTATACAAAGTAATTAGTGGTGCCCAACACTGCATATAATACACTTACTCGCGGCAAAAAAAATGATTCGCAATTTTTCTGTATTTCTGTATGTAACCAACATGTAGGTATGTAGATACTTGTCGGTTTGTCGATTTTTCGCAATTCTTTTAACCTGCCAGATGTGAATGCATTGTAGACCTACAAGAAGCGCAAAACAGTACATCTTCTGATTGTATGCAAAATTTTAACCGCTTATGTTGTATCGCGTATCCCAAATGTTGCCGATAAAATTCTTGAATATCCGATGAAGTTTTTTTTCTTCCAACGATCAACTTTATTCAGCCGTTACCGATATTGCATAATTTGTTGGTGATTTTTAGAATTAATGCGTACATTATTGAAATTGCCCTACAGATTTTCTGCATATTTTGAAATTTCTTTCGCTCTCTTTCTCTCTTTTTCCCTCTCGCTCTCGTTCTTGCAATTTCTGTCGTAGCACGAAGAAAAATACCGCTCATTTATAACTCTTTAAGTGGCACATTTTTCTACTGAACAACTTTAGAAAATCATAGGTGATCTATAAACTTTCGGGGTCGCTGACTACGATTCTGAATTCAGAATTACGAATTTCAAAATATCGGGGAAAAAAATTCATTTTCCGAAATTACCAATTTTTTTTTTTTTTATTCTGACAAAACTAACGCATCGAAAATTCTGAAAAAAATTTATTAATAATTAAAAAATTGTGTATGAAGAATATGTAAAAAAATTTGCAGAACCTCAGCTGTTTACGTTACCAAAAAAACTAATTAAAAACAAAAACGTGTTTTTTCATCACAATTGCTTCTAACAAACATACAAATAATTAAATTATTATAATTTTGCATCAAATTTTAATGACTCAGGCACCCAAGAGTCTAAAAAGTGTTTACGTGTATACAAAGAACACAGAAATATATTGGAAATATGAAAAAAAAAACAGATCAAACAGGTGGGACGTATAAGTCCACCCCTCAAATGGTTAACAAGTATGAAGAAGAAAAATTATTCAACGGTTCAGATCGCGATCCCAGGTAAGGTTAAGGTTCTCAGGGCAATTTTTCACCTCTCAAACAGTCGACGCGATGGTTGAAGGTATTCATTAATTAGGGACGGGTTCTCCGGGCGTCAGAATGGTTAGGAAATTTCAATCTTTGATAGCCGTACAAGGGTCGAGCGGTGTACCCCAATAAACTATTAGGCATGCAAATATCGACCTCCGCTAAACATCTGCCACCTGTGCAAGAAACACACGAGACTGGATGCTGCAGTGGACCCTTCATCCCCGCCCTTCCGGGTCTTCAAATTTATGCATTCCGCGTATGGAGTTACAGGGGGAACGAACGAAGGATCAGCAAACACCCGGAACCTTCTCGATTATCATTATTATTATTATTATTATTATTATTATTATTATTATTATTATTATTATTATTATTATTATCATCAACGTCATTATTATTATTATTTTTATTGTTGTTGTTGTGGTTGTTATTATTACTGTATCTTGCATGCAGCGAAGGAACGAGAAAAAGCCACGGAATCTGGGCGATCGTTCGAAATTACGTAACCGTCGCAGTCTTTTTGCAATAAATGTCTTTTCATAAAGACTTGCTGCTCAAAAAAACTACTTGCAATGATTTGAGTGTAATTTTTGTTTCTTATTTCAAGTATAACCGATCCTTCTGACAAATTCTCTGTATAATTTTTCAAACGTAGATAGCATAATATTGTGGTGTATTTTTTTTTCTATCATTCTTGTAATCAATTTTTATCTCGTCATTGGTTTAATTTGTCGCGAAACTCGGTTAGATTGACGTGATTCTTTTTCCGCGAATTCTCAGCTGATGAGTGGATTTGCACTTAAAGGCGGGTTTTAGTTGTGGGCCTCTGGCTGATATCAGGAGAAGACATTCCTTGCCGTCTGACTTATCTTTCTTGCTTGTTCATCGTTAATTGCGAATTCAATTTCCCAAAATTTCACAGCTCTTACTCAACCGTGTCCTTACTTCGTCCTTCACCTTTGAATCCTCTCGTCACGCGAATACGTCACTTAAGTTTTTGGCGCGACGCTTTACTTACTTCGCAAGAAACGCATCTGTCGGATTGCGGTTCAACAGAGATTGGCCAAAGTCAAGACTAATTTCTATCTTGCTTGTAGAATTATCAGACTTGAACTTTTTTAATCTGTAGTGATTGTCGAAGACGATCATATAATCTTGGCCGAGACGTTTGTAGTTAGAGGTGTTTCATAGAAGTACCCAAAATTTAATACTAATTTGCGAGATTAAATGTCCCTAGGGATGAAAATTACACGTGGTATGAAAATCAACGGTTGAATTTTCAATTTTCACGCAATTCATTTTCCTATCTTATACCTTATAGGTATATTCCTTGTGTTATAATAAATTTGGCTTGGAATTATCTCACGTCGAATTAATTATTCTAGGACTGCATTCTTTGTTTAATTTCTTACGTTATATGTATTTATAATTTACAAGGTATAAATTTAACGCTTTTTTCGCGAATAGTATACTTGTTATTATTATATTCTTCCCGTTCTTTGTTTCACGCTCTTTTTCCGACGTCCATAAAAATATTTCATCGGTATAACGTGACTTCTAGACGAAACTGTGTTCAGTCCCTAAGGATATCCTTCTTTGTTGTCTGCTTATTTGGCTGTTGACTATAGTGGCGTAAAAAGAGAGAGAGAAAGAGAGAGAGAAAAAAAGTTGTGGCTGGCATGGGTGAACAAGTAAAAGAAGATAAAAACACAAGAGATAAGAATATAAAGGAAAAAAATTTGGCCTGAGAATGCCAGGCAGCCTTTAAAAAATGGAGAAAATTTTTCGGCACTTAACCAACAACCCGATTATAAATATCACCCGTTTAGTATCCGAACTCTTTCCCCATTAAACCATCATGTAGGTGTTTATGCACAAGTACAACACCGAAAAATGAACGTCAGCGAAATTTTTGAAGCTGTGGGTGTAAAAAACCGAAACCCCTGCCTGGGAGCTGGTTCACCCCATGATACGAGTTTTATTGTTATAGTAACACGGTAAAGTAAACAACGTCGCGTTTTTGCATCAGCTGAAAGATTGTAATTTATATTCTCAGTAAACGATTATGTATGTGGAAATTTGTTCTTCGTTATTTTTATCTCGGTTTACTTGCGTGTGTAGGTAATGCGATGCCGTTAATTGTGCGTTGTATCCCGATCTCTGATGGAAATCTGAGAAAATGTGTACTGTGAAGAAAATAAAATTAGGAAACAGAAAGAAAAATTTAGAATGCGAAACTTTAAAATTCGGCAATTGTCTCCGTATGTAGGCTGGATAATTAGTCATTCCGTCACTGTTTGGGAGAATAGAAAATATTTCTTTTAGCGAAACAAATTCCTACAGTAATTGCACGATGTTGGAAAAACCGGGCAATGAAGTCTGTGGTGCACGAGAAGAAGAAGAAAAAGAAAATGAAAAAGAAGGGCGGGAGGGAGGGAGAAGGAATTGCTCGCATTCTGAAGTAGTCATCGCAAATTTGTTGCTGCGTTTTGCTTGTTTCGCGTATATAGAGGAGACCCGAGCACCTTTTGCAGAGAATTTCATTACGTAATAACTTGTAAATTATCCATCCATTGCACGTCAAGTATTCCGAGAGTCACCGAGGCGAAGAATTGATTGAAGTTTCATCCGACAGTTTCGTGCAACCTGCAGCAGGTGTCGACTGTCTTTCCACTATCGCTAGCGTTTTCAATGAAATTCTTGATCATTCCAGCAGCTTTGATGCATGTGAATAAAAATAAAACTCCAAACTCTTCTCACAGTTTTGACGTTAAATGGCTCTAAACAATCTATGTACATACATTAGGGTGGCGCAAAAACACCGACTATTTTTTTTTTTTTTGAGTCTCGTGTGACAAAATGTTAGTTTTTAATGTTTTAAGAGCCCACTCCAAAGGACAGCTCAAAAAAAAAAAAATTTTAAGAGGTCGCTTCAAATTTTTTAAAATGTCAAAAATCGTGAAAAAATTAAATTAAAAAAATTATATTTTCAGTATTTTGTTTGATTTTCAATTCATGTAGTGGTGTATTGTTATCGATTCTTTCTTACTAAATTAAAGAAAAAAAATTTATGAAATTTTAATATGAATATGAAAAGGTCGCTCGAAAAAATCTAAAGAAATGCACCAAAAAATTGAAAAAAAATTATGAGCGACCTTTCAAAATTCAAATTTTGAACTGAAACTTTCGGAAACTTATTTTTTTTTTTGTCTATATAATCATACCGTAACGAGAAAAAAAAATTAAAAAAAAAAAAAAGAAATCCATTTTTGACGATTTCTGACGTTTTAAAAAAAGTGGAGCGACCTCTGAAAATTTTTTTTTTCAACTGTCCTTTGGACTGTGCTCTTGAAACATAAAAAACTAACATTTAGTCGTAGTTGTGGCAGACTGGGTGGTTGCCGCGAGGCTCCCTCTCTAGCCAGGTCGTGTGCTAATTCGTTGCCTTGGATGCCGCTGTGTCCTGGCACCCATACTTACCAGACTCACGCGGTTATCCTTGGCCAGCCATGATAAGACAGTGATGCAGTCCCAAGTCAGCACCGACCTTAAAACGAAGGCGTCCAGGTGTTTGCCCCCCCCCCCCCCCCCCCCCGGTTTAGTATGACGAAACTAAAATTTTGTCACAGGAGACTCGAAAATAAAAAAAAAGAAAGAAAAATAGTAGGTTTTTTTTGCGCCATCCCAATGTATGTATATAATAATCCTGTGTCAGATTGTTTCTCATTTTTTACAAAAAAGCTTTTCCTTTTTCTTCTTCCACCGATTCTTTTATATTTTCACTTTCGACGATCTAACTTCTGTCTTGATTTGGGAGGGATAACCGGACGAACGTAGAAGACATCGGAACCTCAACGCAAAAGCCTCTGTTTGCCAATGATTTATCCCGCGTCAAGTGTGCGTATATTTTACTGCTTTTTCCTTGGAACGAAACTTGAATTTATCCTCCATTTCACGTCCCTTTCAACTCCTCCTATACATCTTCAAAGACGTTTCTCGTTTTTCCTCGACTTCTAGGTACGTACGTATTATAATTGTATATACGTAATACCAGGTCAATTCTCGAGTATCCTTCAAAATTTACACAATTTTTGTAAAAATTGATTATCTTTTCAAGCTTTCCAAACTTAAAAATTATCGTCAAAAACTTGAGCTGCAGATTTTTTATATTTTTCGATATCGATATCCTTTAGTTTGCGTGTAAATTTTCTTTCGGTACTTTTTTTTCTCTCCTAAATACAACGTGTACCTACCTTTATCTATAATCAAGGTAGAATCATGTGGAAATTTTAAACCACCCTCCAAAATTACGTGCGTCAAAGTGATATGACAACGGTCTACCTATATTTACCAAAAGGAAAACAAAGCAATTATCCGTAATAACAAGGGGATTAATTTTCTTCGACGTACGTTTCGACACTCGCTTATACCATGAATAAATATTCCTACACGTGTACGTTTATTAAAACTTGTTAACGCCATCTTGTATAATAACTACAAGCACGATGACAGCTGGCCTGTCGCATTGCCATGCTAAATTGCAAGGACGATTGCAAGGGTGAGAAAAAATAACATCCCTCGTACAGGTGGAAGTAATAATAAATAAAGGCACCAGTCCTCGGGCGCGTTTTATTGCAGTAGAAATTCGAACTTCGTTCGCAGACTCGCTTGGCTTGTTGTCACGTGTCGGAAGTTTGAATCCTTTGCTGTTTACAAATCAATCAATCTCAATACGCGTGTTTACCCTCGTCATGTCCACGCCTAAAGCCGCACGTACGCATTATTAATTATTTCCGTTTTCCTGGACAAGCGTTTCCCACTCGGCAGTACGTGTGCGAAAACTTTCTACCCGTTCAGTTTTACATCCACATCTCGCTTTTCATACATTTTCTTTCTTTTTCTTCCATCCTCTTTCCCTCGCTTTGTTTTTGATCAATAAAATCTGACATTTATTACGCGCAATGTCTCGCATCTTATCCCCGCCGCGTGCAGTCGACAAAGAATTCTCGCTTCACAGCCTCACGTATATTTACAATTTATCAAAGTCATACCTACTGTATTTATCGTATAAATCAACGACCTAGAAAACTGAGAGCCGAATTCTGTTCAGGCTTGAAATTTTTTTCGATCGAAAGAGATTTTTCTTTCCCATTTTTTTCTCGCCTTCTTTCAAACCACATTCCAACGTACTTCCAAGCCTTAATTTCCTGCGAGATTAAGTTTCGTACTTTTGCTTACACAGCCAAGTGAAATTATCTTATACACCTGATCTAATTTTTCATATTATGGAATGAAAAAAAAAAAAAAAAAAAATGCAATAATAATATCAACTTAAAATTGTCAAGCTGATTTCTTCTATTTATTAAAATACTCGTAAATATGATACGTCGCGAGTTTTTTGTTTTGTTTTTTTTTCCTCTCAAGTTTAGAATCGCAGCTGACTCCAGATTTGAATCCTTAATTATTCCTCAGAGATTCCGTTTCATAATAAATCATCAGCATTTTTGCGAACGAGCTGCAGTAGCAGCTTCAACTCGAAAGCGGAAATAATCTTCTACGAGGGAATTAAAGCACCGTCTATGTTCAGATATAATGCAGAGGCGTCGGAAAAACATTCGACCAGCTTCCATATAGCTTTATATACGTTCAATATAATATGTGACAAAAACTTTTTACGTTTCTTTGCGCGAGAATACACACGCACACAAACGCAATTATAGCTGTCCGATGTTTTGCTAATTTCACCGTAATTCCGAAAAGCTGGCCGAAGATATTGCACGCGATTATTGTTATTATTTTGGTCATTGTTTTTCTTATTATTATTGTTATTATTTTTTCACCAAAATTATCAGTGACGATAATTCACTTACCGGGATGGGAAAAAGAAAAGTAAAAAAGTGAAAAAAAAAAAAAAAGATTTTAGCAACACCCGTTAGGCATTGGTAATAATTTTGGCGAAACGGTCGTTTTTATTGCTGCGTATCATTTTTTCCACCTTCATTTTCAGCCGGAATTGGCGTCGAGAAGCGTTTCAAAGATCGTTAGAAAAGCCAATTTTCATACCGCGAATCTACCTTATATTGCTGTTTAGCCGCTCGTTTTTGGCCATTGCAATGTAATATTGCCTATAAGGTATACGTATGTATATACGTACCTACAGTGTAATGCGGAATTGCGTGAAAGCTTGTCGGGTAAAAGTTTGTCCTTCTTTCTTTCTTTTTTTATTTCTTGCTTTCTTTCTTCCTTTTCCGTTTGCCAAATGAAAATCAGGCTGGGAAGCACCGGTCTTATTATTTCATCGGCCGTTTCTTTTATACTGCACGCTCTGTAGCGATATAATGCTTGCCTACAACGTCGTTAAGGATTTAAGGCCGAGGCCCAGTTAAGTCGATAGCTTAGCCAAGTTTCATCGCCAATTTCTCAGGATGATCGTCAGGCTGTGTTTTTTTTTTTAATCTTGTTTTCTTCTCTTCCGTTTTTTCTCTCTACAAGACGACAAGTTCGGGCATCGATTAGCCATTTAGAGTCCATCGTCGATTTTAGAAATTAATATAAGGTATAGGAGAAGGTAAAATACGTCAAAGATCTGTTGGATTAGGTGTATATCTATATATAGGAATATAAGAAAGTCTTTGCGAACAAAGTGAATCATAATTAAAAAATTTGGCCTGTGAAAATTTTGAAGATTTAAAGTAATTTTACGTTATTGTAGGTTTACAGTTTATAGAATAATTGATGAATTTTTTTTGGTAATTATTTAGAGAAACGAGACGTAGTCAGCTTCACGCTGATAAATTTAATCTCGAAATTTCACCCCCAATTAGTCAAAGGGCTTGACGAAGCTTAATGCGAACCTCCGCAATTAGACGCGATTAACGTTATTCTGTAGATGCACACAGAACGTAATTTGAGAAAGTAAAACTCGAGTGAAGGAGATCGAGCTTACAGAATTAAGCTGATTTAAGATTACCTTTTCTCACCCCGTTCATCGTCGCAGACAAATTTTGAATACCTGCATTAATTAATATGCGACTTAACATAATAGTTACTGAAATAAATGAGTTTCTGGAATATAAATGAAGAATCTCTTGCTACCGATATTCTGTAAAAATATTTGATCACAACTATTATATTTTACCATGACATGTCTGTCACGTAAATGCTTGCTTTCTATTTTGTTAAAAGGATGTGCAAATCTCAGCACCGTCGTTTCGACGTCCAATATATATATATATAATCGAATATGCCTCTGTGTTTTCGGCCAACAATACGCGCCTGCATATCTATGCATATAAATTTTACATATACCTATAATGTATATAAAACACGTTATGTCCGCATGCTGTTTATATATACGCGAATAAGTTTAGGGATGCGAGACGAGAATTCATAAATAATAATTGATTATTCGTAAATAACGAGGGAACTTTTCCCCTCCCTTACAGTAATGTCTTGCGGTCTGCACGGATGGGTGATTCAATTTTTCAAAAGTTACCAAATACTGTAGGTATATAGGTACGTTATACCTAATTCGGCGAGAAGCGAGGGAACCAATCTGCCAATTCGATTTTTGTTTTTCACTCCGTTTCTTTTCTTCCGTCAATTCACTTTCATCCTCTTCAAGATGGCCACGTCGTTCACTGAGTCAAAGGTGGGCCATTCGTAACTCCTGTTTCGCTATCAAGCCGTGGTCTTACCTTCAATTTCATTCTTTCATCTTCGAAGGCATAACAGAAAAAGACAAAAAAAAAAGAAGGAAAAATGCGGGAAAAAAACGAAGATGCGCGACGAAATGAAAAAAGAAAGGAAAGAAAATGCTGAGGAAAGGTCATTCTCACCGCGTACATCCTGCATTATACAACAGCCTGTACGAATGTTACCTCAGAAAGTGAAAATATGTTACACGCATTGTTATACCAACGTATGCGTGTATATTTCTTTTCTTTTCTTTTTTTTTACCTTTGAGTTCGGTTTTACATGTTCTTTTTATACCATGTATCCTATTGATGCGGCGAAATGAGTGAAACGATGGAAAGGTGAAATTGAATTCATACCATCGAGAAGAAAAATAAATGAAGAAATCGTATATATAAGAGCAAACAGGCTTACATTTGAATTCAATTGAACGAAGACGATGATTTTCTATCGTATTTTCTGCGGCTATAATCCAAAGTAAAAATATCTTTTCTTTTGCTTATTATTTTCATCCGTTATTTTCAACTTGCACGTACAGCTTTGGGGTTGAAGTTTTTATCCACCTTTCCGCATCGTTCGAAATTTGAAAAAAAAAGCTTTTGGCGCGAAAGGTGTGAGAGGAAGGGAAAAATAATTCGCTTGAGATAAGCAAAATCAATTCATAACGTTGAAATTTATCACGAGTATTGGAAATAACAAAATTGCAAGGAAGTAAGAAAGAGATACGAGCTTTTTAGAAATAAAGAAGGTTTCCACGATCCGTCAACCGCAGATTCAACGCCCGTATGTACCTACAGTGAATGAATAATTTCGCATCGCCGAGCATCTCGCGGATATCTTATGCATACTCTCGGAATTATTTCTCTTGCTCGAAATTCGCACGGTTGTGTAACGATGTCGCTGGGAAGGATAAGCCGTGTAAGCTGTCCTGGAGTGAGTAGATAAATTCTAAACTCAAGAGAGAAAATTTATCGAGCAACGGGCGGTATTTCACCACGTTTCCATAGCTGTACCTAACAATAAGTCTGACTGTCAAGTCGAGGCGTGGCATTGCGTAACATTTCCACGCCATTTCCTTATACCCATAATCACGAATGATATACTTGTGCATTTTGCTTCCGCGGGTGTATAAAATAATTCGACGAAAAATTATCGATTTTCCATTAAATTCATCGATTAAGTGACCATTCATTAATTAATTAAGGCTCCCAAGGGGGAGCGGAGGGTTAAAAAAATCTATATATGGGGGGGGGGGGGGGGGTAAAAGTCAACAGCAATGTCTCTGGAAACAAAAATCGCACAGGAAAATAAAAGAGCAATTTCAAAAGTTAAACGAAAAAAATTTATTTAGACGTTCCACAATCTGTGAGATCTATTTTTTAATTTTTAATATACAATTTAATTTATATGTAAAAATTTTTATTTCACAATAAGTTTTTAAAATCGTAAATGCGTTCATATTCACACATTTTCAAGCTTATAAATGAAAACTATAAGTAAAATCTTACGTAAGAAGTGGGAGGGGGGATCCAAGAAATCTTGTGTGTTTTTACATGGGGGTAGGGGGGGTTAAAAATGGCTAAAACCGTCCTTACGTAATTAATGAACGGCCCCATTCATCGATTATTTTTAGCTTAGTGACGATCGCTAAATTTTCGCGACATGGAAAAGCGAAGTGTGACGTTTCCTAATCTACTCAATTCCGCTTGATGATGCCGGGACGTTCAATCTCGCAGATTCTGTCAAAAATATCTTTCGCGAATTCTGGGAATATTGTTATTGGTGTCGATGTTGTTATTATTATTATCATCGTCTCTGACAAGGGAGACGAGTTGTATGCAAGGAAAAAAAAAAAAAATGTCGAGCCGTTAATTGAACTCTGCACGTCTCTCTCTCTACAATTACGCGCGTTAGCTTTTTTTCCCGGGGTAAAACACTGAGCAGAATAAAGTAGAATGACATAAAAATTACACGGAAGAAAAGACACAAAGAGCTTCTGCTCAAGTCACGCTGAGATGATGGTACTTTTCTTCCTCTTTTCCCGAAGGAGGCAGAGTCCAACGACAACTTGTTTCTTATAGATACTCAGTTCCTTTCACTCCGGGATGGCTGGATCATTGATCCCTTTTCCCGAAAGCGATAAGGGTTGCGGGTCACCTCAACTTTCTTATTAAATTCTTTTCTTGTGATCGATACTAAGTGCGTATTTGTTACAGAGAATAAAGTTCGAGGGTAAACATCTTCTTTCTAATACCCTTAAATTCTCCTTTTTGGATCCTCGTTTTCAGGCAACGATCGATTCTCATATACAGTAATTGATCGACGAAGATAATTAAAAAATGTTGAAAGGCTCATTTCGTTCAAAAAAAAAAAAAAAAAAAAAAATTCAAACGATAAATAACTGTGCAGACAAGAAAAAACAATCTTATCATTTTTTTTAATTTACACTGTTTCAATTTACGCTTACAACGATTTGCAGACTTTTTCAATTCTTCTCCGCGTTTCTTGGAGTTGGGTATAAATCGTAATTGCAAAAGTTTTACTCACCTGTGGTAAATCGGCCGTTAATCTTGACAAAGAAATTCGGGGGATCATTTTACCCCATTATTCACACGAACGGTTATATTAACGCTAATTTCACCGGGACTTCCGGCGTACTTCCGGATCCCATAAAATGTAACATTTGTGCTAACGACTGTGTCCGTCCGACATTACAAGCCTTAGCAGATTAAATACGTCGTCAGTTTTTCTAGCAGGTTTAACCTGTCATTTATCCGTTTTTCGTTTTATTTTCTGAATCAGAGCCTTCGTATATTAAGATTTATCTTTTTCATTTTTTGGACCTACCAATCGGCTGATTGCGAGCCTGTCTAGAATTTTTTTTTTATATCTAGTTGCAAATGTAGGTTTGCAATTTCAACCATTCTTGAATGTTGCAGTTTTCCCGGTTTCCAGATTCCCGAGCAGTTTCGTGTTTTCTTTGAAACTCCGTGTCAACCGGAGCTTTAACGTCGTTTTCCACGTGTACGAAATAAGTTCCTCCGTCGGAATCTCCGAATCGATGCTAAATTTCATATTCTAGTTGCGAAAGAAAAACTTTCCTCTCTATGCCAACAATCAGCACGAATCGAGGATTCAAATTTTTACCTCGTTATGCGAAAATCGCGAGAATTATCATACCTTCCAAACATCATTCGGGCGCGTAAACTTTTCAGAAGAATTACGCATGCAACTCTTGATTCGATATATTTCTGATCGACGCTTATTCAGATCGCGGTTTTAACCGCGGAGTCGCGAAAAATCCTGGATTACCTCAAACTTTATATATACCTACCCATCGCAATATTCTACCGACATAGAAAATTTTTAACTGCCCGATAAAGCTGCACGAAAACTTTCCACGTATGTTCTTATAATACGTACAGTTTATTGTAAACGAGAATAAATTCTCATAGGAACTAACCGAGTTTTCATCGAGGGTGATAACCTTGTGGTGGTTTAGACTTGAGTCAATAAAAACTGACCAATAAACACAAGTGCAGTTATTCATAATATCCACTTTTATTCGCTCGAGTGTACATCTCGGTTTTATAGTTGGACATAAAATTTATAAACTTACCTGAAAAGTAAAAAAGGTAAAGAAAAGAAAAGAAAAAAAGAGAAGAAAAAATGGTAAACGTCATAAAGACCCGGCCGTTTCGTTTCGGCGTAACTAAAATTCTCCGGCGACATTTTTTTTTTCTTTCCCTCGTTTTCTCAACGACTTGCGTTAGAGGGTCGCCAGCTTTTCTTTTTGCAATTCATTTTCTTATTCTTCTTTTTTTCCACGGTATTTCGAGTACAACGGACAGCTATCAAATTCATCTTCACGCTCGGTACAAAAATTACGAGTTTTATCAGATTCAGCAAGACGACGTGTTACCGGCGTGAAAAAAGTTGGCTGTAATCCAGAAACTTTATGTAAGGATGAAACAGACAATACAAGGCAACGAACTTGTCAGACGTTGGTTTTGACAAGGTGGCGACAGACCGGGAAAATCGGGAAAACCGGGAACAGTCAGGAAATTATTACGGATCGTAACGAAAAAGTTACTGTTTTATACATCGTTTTCAACTTTTAGCTATGCTTCGTCAATTCGCTTGAACATTTTCAATTATTCGTGTGAAACGAAGCAATACTGTGCCGTTCCAAGATCCAAATTTATTTATTCAAGGTACAAAATTTCTGGAGTTTTTGGTCGTTAAAGATGTCAGGAAAACGTCAGGGAATTTTATTTTTACCAAAAATGTTGCCTTCTTTATTGGTCAACCGAACTGATTGCTGTACAGGTCGATCCAAATTGGACGTGTTTTTTTTCTTCGAAGAGATTCTTCAGTCACGTCTTACGGCGAATGATTAAATTAACGTTAATAACTTAGCGACGATCGTTTTTTTTTTTCTTTTCCATCTTTTTTCAGAAATAATTATTAATAACGACGATGAGTAACGTCTAGTTTTCTTGACTTTGAGCTCGTTGTTACACACGCGATGTAGACGAGTTTCACAAAGTTTATATAAACGCTAAAGAAGCTCGGTTTACTTTGGCGGAAAATTTTCAAACTAAGAACTTACGGATTGACTATGTATGTATAATTAGTAAAGATATTATATATGAGTATTAATTATTATTATATTATAACTGCTGGAAAAGAAGGGCTCATCAAGGTTTTTGATAAACAATAACCATGTCAAATATATTTTTTACTCTAAATGTTTCAGATTTTGTTCTGCACGCAGTAGTTTTCACTGTTTCTAAAATTAATCCTGATTTTTATCAAGTATATTTAGGCAAAAAACCTGACGAGTTCCTGGTTTCTTGCGGTTTTTAGTAAAATCCTCTCTTTTATTCTCCCCGTGCTGTTCAGGAATATCGATCGCAACAAACAAAGCGAGTTGTTTGTAATACTGTTCATTTTGTTCCCGATACTGGCTGTAGAATCGATCAATTAGCAGCCGGGGAGTTTTAAAAGATTGAAAAATTTATGTACAAGTATGAATCAGCTGTGAGGTGGGTTGTTGAAATTTCAATTTCGAACCGTCCCTTTCCGTTTTATATTATTAATGTTACATATTCCAGAAGTATAAAATTCAGGTCAACTTCGCAGTGATTTGAAGTTAAAATTTTCACTAAATATAGAACGAGACGCTATTGCGCTGGTGTATGTTTATGTAGATAAGTCAAAGTGTAAGAGGAAAGAAAAAAAGTAGAGTATAAAGTACAAATTACAGAGAGACAGAGAGAGAGAGTAAACTGAGAATAATGCAAACGACTTGCAAAGGAGAAAAAAATTAGGGTCCAAAGCCTTGCATTTTAATTTTGTATAATTGTGCATAAATTAACCGCATATTATACTTCCGGTTGGAAAACAAGAGGTCATAAATATCATTCCAACAGGTTGAAATATCGATTGTGAGACAAGGTAAGGTATTGCAATGTATACATTAGGGTGGCGCAAAAAACCGACTATTTTTTTTTTTTGAGTCTCGTGTGACAAAATGTTAGTTTTTGATGTTTTAAGAGCTCACGCCAAATTTTTTTAGAGCTCGGTCCACATTTTTTAAAACGTCAGAAATCGTCAAAAATCGATTTTTTTTTTTTTTTTTTTTTCTCGTTACGGTATAATTTTATAGACAAGAAAAAAAAGAAAGTTTCCGAAAGTTTCAGTTCAAAATTTGAATTTTGAAAGGTCGCTCATAATTTTTTTCCAATTTTTTGGTGCATTTTTTTAGACCTTTTCGAGCGACCTTTTAATATTCATAAATTTTTTTTCTTCAATTTAGTAAGAAAGAATCGATAACAATACACCACGACATGAATTGAAAATCAAACAAAATACTGAAAATATAATTTTTTTAATTTAATTTTTTCACGATTTTTGACATTTTACAAAATTTGGAGTGACCTTTTAAAATTTTTTTTGAGCTGTCTTTTGGAGTGGGCTCTTAGAACATCAAAAACTAACATTTTGTCATACGAGACTCAAAAAAAAAAATAAAAATAGTCGTTTTTTTCCGCCACCCTAGTATACATATATATGTAATATTAGCCAAGAAATTTAGCCTCCCCGATTACCGGTAATCATCTTACCCTTATTAATCCGCCGTTGCCACCGCTTAACTTTTATCGAAGAAATTAACTTTCAACCTTTTGAAGTTCGTCTCTTGCTCCCGCACTTTCACGCCTCAATGCTGCTCTAGCTATCAACTTTATTATTATTGTAATAATATACGATTTTATGCGAGTGTGCCTTGCGGCTTTTAACAGTTAGAAAGCAAACGTTACTTTGCCACAAAGTGAAAAGGGTGGATGAAAATTGCCTGCAGGGGGCGCTCGGAATTAGTACGATGGTTTCGCATGTGATATTACGTGTACATATATTTCCTTGGGGGAGTTAATTATTATACAAATCAGGCTTAATTACCGGCTCATTTTCAGTCAGCACTGCACTGCAGACGTGGTTAAAACGAACGACAGTAACAACAACAGCAAACCTGAAGCTTTAATATAATCAGCAGTTTGAAATTATTTCTTTCACAGTGTCGCAACCTGATGGTATTAAAAATGAATTTTTCGCAATAAGCAGGCGTTATGAGTATGTAGATTAGGGTAGGCCAAAAAATTCACTCTTTTTTCTTTAGTTATAGAAAAAAAAATTTTTGTAAAAGTTTGAGGTTTTTTTTCCATTTTGGAATTATATTATTCAACACTGTATTGGCGTATCGTAAAGAGCGGTACATATTTTCGTAGGAAATTGAACGATCTACAAAAAAGGTGTCTTGCGATTTTTTCGTAAATCCATTGGTTCAAAAGTTGATAAAAATATTAATTTCGTACGATAGTTTACGTTAAAAACTTGTTTCTTCTTAAGTAATCGTAAATTTCGAGAAAATTTCGATGTTTCAATAAAGGAGATAACATGAACCTTAAAAAATATTATATTTTCTTTATTTCTCAAACATTATTTAATAGTGTAAATGAAAAAAATCGTGAAATTTAACACAACTAATTTTTAACCTTAGATAACTTTTGAATCAGTAGATTTACGATAAAATCGCAGAAGATCTATTCTGTAGGTCGTTCAATTTTCTACAAAAATATATATTGCTCTTGACGATACGCCGATCCGGTGTCGAGTAATAAAATTCCAAAATAAAGAAATTTTTTTTTTCTTTTTTTCGTCATCTTGATCTTGATATTTTCACGGTAACTAACAGAAAGAAAAAAAAAATCGTCATTTTTTTTTTGGCTCACCCCAATGCATATGTATATGTTATACGATGTTATCACGTATGCACGAATCGTGTCTGCAGGGACGGACGTGCCACAATCTGGCTCTTCAGCTCGACTGAATACCGGCTTGGGTATACTCTTCTCGAGTTTCGGTCTAGCACATTTGAAACTAGCATGTGTAATATAACTTCGACCATAAATCATACCGTGATAAACCTCGCTCAGATCTAGTCGACGTCGGTATGTACATAATTTGGAGTTACTGGGCACGTCGAGGTGTGTTTACGTCGCAGTTTTGCACGCGACAACTCGCGCTTCACTTCATATCCTTGCAGCGACATCCAGATTCGCATTTCGTAGCCAACATCATTTTTATTATTTTATTTTATTTTTTTTCGTTATTTTTTTCCAAATGAGTTTTACAATTGACACAAAAACATGCTCAGTTTGAATCTAGAGGTATGACGCGATTCTTTAGCGATATAAATGGTATGAAATGCCAAGGGTTGTGGAAAGCTTGGAGGTTGAATAAAACGGACGGCTTATCTGAAAACCGGTGGCCTCGAAGGGCGCCGACATTCTTTTTCTACGTTGACGGATCGGACGAATTCACATTTTTATCTGTACACGCATTTCTATTCACCGAGTGCGACGTTCGACGATAAAACTTATGATTCAGGTTATCTATACGGAGTCATGTGGTGGTCCGTTGATTTTCATACGAAACGGTTTCGCTTCTCGAAAACAAACTCGGATCGAGTAATGCCAAGGAAAAATCTACCATGAAAACCATATTAATCGATGGACAGACGAAATGCTAGACTTTTGTACATTCGGGAGGATAAGGGAACGAATTAAAGCACTCCGGTGATTGAGGTAAACGGCTAAAGCGACGCTTCGGCAAAGTACTCGGTTTAAGACACTATCCATTTTTCTCTTTTTCTCTCTATATTCCTACTCTAGTGGATAAATTTTGCGTTGAGTATGGGTGACAGTAAGTGTCAGGCGACGCATAAACCGATATCCCTTATCCTCGACTGAGCTCTCAGTAAACCCCATGCTCTGTATGTGGGGACTCTATTTTCAATCCCGGATTGAATTTCAACTAAAGCTGGTATGGCGCCGTTGCGATGCAGCTGCCGATGTGAATACCATAGTGAGTTAGATTTTTGGCTCGAGTATTGTGTGCGAGAAGAAAAACCGTCAGGTGGTGTACAGACGGGACTTAGACCTTTAAAAAACTCTCTTTGGACTCGAGCTATTTCGCAAATTTGAATCGCAGAAGTAATTCCCTGTAAAAAAAATGGTAACCTGATCGTTTATCGCGGTGAGCTCGTTTCCGGATCTCGAATTCGACGAGGAACCTTACCTACGATTCTCGTTATCGGGATATACGCGGAAGGTAGTAAAAAAGGATATTCAAGTCTGTCGTAAAAGACTTCTACCGTGTATAGCCGCGTACGATAAAAATAATAATTGCCTCGATTGTTCTTAGCCCTCGGGATCTACTCCTCGACGTAGAAACTCACCTTTTGACTTTGCTTGCCAGCAGATTTTGTCTGTTGACTACGCGATATTAAATTTGTACCATCGACTGTACGAATGACGCGTAATTATCCTTAATTGGAACTGCGTGTTTCCTTACGAAAGGCGTGCCGATGTACTATCGCGTGTCTTGTTAATTCAGTAGTTCGCATATTTTATTGCTACCAGCGTCAAGTTTTTTCGCTATTTTGTTATACATTGTACACCGAGTACGTGCACTTTTCTACAAGGTGTACGCGTGTGTAACGTAACCAACGGTAAGTGTGGCGAATTATACTTCCTAACTGCATGATCGCCGATAACAGAAATCCAACGATTTGTTTCTTCGACTTTGAAATTGTGTGAGAGGGACGGGTTTCAAACTCCGAATTTTTCGATGCTGAAATTTAAAGTAAAGAAATGAAATTTTGACGATACAGCAAAGTTTCCAATGAACCTAAACCCGATGCTCAAAGTTCTGAATTAAGTACGCGAGTGACGAGATTTAAAAATCCGAAACATCGAAATTTCGAGTGATCGAAGATTTTTAGTTCCGTAAATTTCTGCCTTGGTTTGATCTTTATCTGTTTTGGATTTTCGATATTTTTACGATCGGAATCCTGGTCATTCTGATTTTCGATTTTTCTCATTTATTATACCCACTCGATGAGTAAACTACGCTGTGTGAGTATATTCTGACTTTCGAAATTTTCCTCCATCGAACCTTTATACTTCGGAATCTTGCATTTCGTAACTTTGAGCCGTCGGCTTTCCGACAGTTCGAAACTTTGCTGTTCCTTAAAAATTGGATTTTTTCACTTCAAGTTTCCCCACCGAATAATTCGGAATTAAGCGCCTTCGGAACTTTTCAAAATTCCGAACTTCAACCCCTACCCGTGTGAAAAATGACAGGATAAAAAAGTGATGATAATAATATCAATGATAAAAGAGAAACACCGAAGAAGAAATTTATCACACGTATCACGTCAACAGAAGAAAATACATACGTTATATAAATTCGAAATAATAATTCAAATACGTTTTTCATTTCTTTCACTTTCTCTTATTCCATCCGTCAGATCCCGACCCTTTTCCCGGCTTGCCTAGAATAGCAGAAAAAAAAAAAAAAAAAAAAAAAAAAAAAAAAAAAAAAAAAAAAAAAAAAAACACAAAAGCAGGGCAACGAACCGTCGGAAACTTTCGAACGAATGAAACTTATTTTCTTTACGGTTCACGATCATAGAAGCGTTCCAACAAGGAATGTGGGGTAAGAAACAGGGAAGTTCCATCATTCGGCAAGGCTTATCCTGAAAATATACGGTCGAAATTGGGTGGATGTGTTTTCGAGGGAATGCGTGCTAGCCAAAAGCTGCGCATCCGCATGGATTATGGTAAATACTCTGGGTATTGAATACTCTATTTTTCTTCGATGAGTACGAGCGTTTGCGGGGGGCGGAAAAAAAAAAATAAAAAAAATAAGAATCTGAACTACAGGACTTGTGAGGAGTCCTGGGAATCTTCAGGTCTAAGAAATGTTACACACGTACGTCTTGGGTTGCTTCGAGTTACTCTGATCCTCAAACCTTATCGTCGGATACTCAACCTGTCTCGGGCTGCAATCACGGGATTAGAGAGGTGGGTGTAGGGAAATTTGCGTAGATATTGGCAGGGGAAAATTACTGAATCCCCTAGCTGTTATGCGGAGGGTCGCGTCGTAATGCGCAGAGTTGCGCGTTTCTTCACTCTCCAAAGTTCGCCAGTTCTCAAGAAGGAGACGCTGCGGATTATCATCGGACCATTGTTATATCGCGCCTGGGTTGGGACTGTTAAACTTATTGTTGAACCTCGGTTCATTCCCCCAATCGTTTCGGAGTAAGGAAGTAAACTCCTACCCCGAATTACATCTATTTTAAACCCCATTTTCGCAATCCCACTCGCATATGCCAAAAGTCACTAAGAACACTTTGTTCCTTCATCCATTACTCTCAAAGTCTTCCGTAATTCGGAAGCACGAGAAGACGTTGCAAACTCTGCTTTTTTTTGTACACTAACAAATTTTTTTAGAACATAGATTAACGATGTCGTTATGCGATCGATCCCCGCTCAAATGCGATAGGTACGTACAGTTAGTACGTTATACGAGGTGTGTTTTAGTGTTCAATTTGAATCGATTTGTATGTAACGTTCAGCCGAGTCTCGACCACCTCCCGGGGGTTTGACGCGAAATTGCAGGGAAAGGTATGAACGCGCTAAAATACGTGCGACTATAAATTCGCGTTGTAAATAGAAATTTGCCAACCCCTTTATCCGATAAATACTATTTTACTATATTCTAGTTTTTTTCTACGACTGTGAAAAACGCCGTTGCACCTATAGAACGTAAAATGTAATTCGAAACCGAGCTCATGTAGTTAATATAATAATCGATATCAGAGGATCTTTTCTGCAATATATACGTAATGCGAAAAGTTTCTGCAACGTCATTCGTTCTTTCGACTGTATTCGGGAATCAAGAGATGTAATAACGCGCGTTCAACGGTTCAAGATAAAATTCGTGAACCTTATATATGGCTGAAAAAAAAGGAAAAAAAAAATATGTTACAATGATAATCTACCTATGTAGCACGGTTTAATAAACCTGCCGGAAATGCGAAACATTACCGTGATAATAAACCAGACTGAAAGTACACGCGGAGAGATTGGCATCTAGCATCCTTGTTGGGAGTGGTAAACACGCTACGAATGTGTCATATAAAGAGCATATTTGCAGGAAAAATAAGAGCTTCGCATAACATATAATTACACACACACACACACACACACTCTACTTTTTTTGCCGCGGCAGAGTGATATTTTTTTACAGTTAGCGTACAAGTTGTGTATTTTGTGAAGAAAATTGAGTCTTTTCATTCACAGAGTTTCACATTCGTTTGACAATTAGACAAGTTTGACATGCGTTAATGGTTTAATTGCCAGGTTTAAGTATGTGGAATTTTTTTTTAATAAATTTCTGCAGTATGTTACTTTTGCACGAATTCTTAAAACGTTTTAAAACAAACAGATTTTGCTGTACATTTATTGCAGCGTAAAACACGAAGCTGGAATTATTTACAAGCGTCGAGCTTGCGGCGTTAGAGAAAATTTAATATTCATATTTGTCTCACAGCTTATCGCGCTAAAAGCTCTCTCCTAAAATTATTACCTTCGCAATGTGACAAAAGCATTTTACACCGATTCAGTTTTAAGGTTGAAATATTTCAGCTACGATTTTCCGTTCTTTTAAGATCGAAGATCATACAAACATGGCTGTTTTGGTTTATTCGTGTTTACGATCACGCCCACGTGGTTATTTCATTCTCCTACGGAGACCTAGTTTATTTAGGCAAATTTGTATTCAATATCGACCGATCGTCAGACCGCGTAAAAAATAATAAGGTCATAAATAAACGGCGTTATAATATTAACCACATACACGGCGACACGATAATCTTGGTGGCGTTTCAACGCGTCGACAGAATTTCATTCCAATTACAATATAAATATACTTATTTAACACACCGATATATCACCTTTTCGATAACCCACAGCATCCTGCGAACGCCTCTTAACTCTTAAGCACGTTTACACGGTTCGTTAGTCTGGGCAATTTTCAGTTTTTTACCCCGAAACTGATCGATACTCGGCTGACATGTACAAATGATTATTTTCTTTCCGCCTACTTTTCTCCCCTTTGGAAAATTGGATTTTACACGTGTATATTGATGGCTGGCATGGGTTGGATGAAAGATGGACTCACATTAGGAACGAGTCGTCGGATATGGGATTTAGACTGTCAGAGTCGAGGTCAGGAATCACGGAGCCCCTTTAAGTCTTATTTGATAAAATTTAACTCCGATAATTTATCATTTCTTTTTCGTTTTCTTTCTTCTCTCCCCGAAGTTTTTCTTCTCCGAAAGAGCGGAAAAGACCCGGAAGTGTTTTGCCACGCTTTAATAATCGTTGGAAGTTGGATGATGGGTGAATTATTATTTTCTTCTTCTCTTTTCTCTACATCCTTCCACACCTTAAGTCTTGATTTCCGAGCGAGGTAAAGATTAACGTTGTCACCGTGAGCAAAAGCTGCGATCATAACGATGATAGTAATTAAATCTGCTGAAACTGGATTAATCTTTCTCTCATCTTCGTCTCGCCTTTTAGAAATCTCGTCGAATCGGCAGTCGTTAATTCTAAACTTGTTAACCTCAACTACAGTCGACTCGGTACGGATTGAAATTGTAATCACGCTCTTTGTCTCAGCTTTGGATCCACTGTCGAATATCGTTGATTCAAATCCGTAATTGATTACGTGCAAATTAGCACACGACACGCTTTGTCCAACGTATTTCTCTTCGGATTTTGTTAACATTTGGGGTAACCTGGCTTCTCACTTTCTCACACAAAGTCCTGAGTAAATTTATCAAAACATCTTCAGGGAATTTAGAAGCAAAGGTAAAGTTCAGCTTTCGAGGGATATTCAGGGTGAACAACTTTCAGTGTTATTTACCCCCTCGAGAAAATACCGAGCTCACGCGGAGAGGCTGAGGAGGGATCTACTTCCATACGTATACGCTTAAAGCTAGAGTTCATTTTTCAACCGAGGAATCTCGCCCGCCATGTCGTCGCTGTCCATATAAAATGATAAATATCTAATATCGTTATGCTCTCGTCCGATGCCTTGTATACTACACTAACTTTCTAAGTCATAATATGTGTCTCTTTAACGGCCAATAGCCACGCTTACGATCTCATTCCCAATGACAAACGATCAAGTTTAACCCCGCCGTGTTCACACCGAGAATTTACTTTCTTTAAACTGGCTCTATTATCGTCGTTTCATAAGGGTTGCATAATTCGACGATAAATTTCTACGATGCATTAGTATACGTGGAGTTCGTAATCGTTGGGTAGTAAATCGGCGAATAGGGTGATTCAACTTGAAATTTCTTCTTCCGGTAGCGGGGGAAATCTATCAAAAAGAAATGTGTGTAAGGGTTTGTTTTGAACTGGCTTATAACTTCTTTCTTTTCCTTTTATCTTCTGTCGCGTATGAATTTCTTTTTACTCACTTTTCTGGTCCTTTCCGCTTATAAGCTAGAATAAAAGGTTTTGTATCAAGTTTCAGGCAAAAAGTTGAACAGAACTGTATGGAAAATTGATTCTTGAATAGACTCCAGGCTCTCTATTAAATCATTGTTATTTTAAACATAAGAAAACATTGTAACTGACGATTATCCGAAAATTTTCCGTTGTACCAAGGCAGAGAATTAGTTCACTTTTAACGTTGCCAGAAAAAGTGTAAAAAGAAAAAAATTTTTTTATATTTTCCTATCGTTTACCGGACAAAGCAAATTTCTATGTGAGATTACCGAGAGAAAATAGATGAAGTGTTTCCATTCACATGTTTAGCCCACAGACGAATGAGGACAGTGACGAACTACTTCCTGGTCAACCTCTCAGTTTCCGACCTGATGATGTCGCTGCTCAACTGCGTCTTCAACTTCATCTTCATGCTGAATTCGGACTGGCCATTCGGCGCTGTTTACTGCACCGTCAATAATTTCGTGGCGAACGTGACGGTAGCCTCAAGCGTCTTTACTCTGGTCGCCATCTCGTTCGATCGGTAAGCACAAAAATTCACCTTTATTTTCTCTTTGTTCTACTTAAACTCCTATAAAATCGGCGCGTATTGTACTAAATGTTTTACACAAAACGATCGACGTCTCGTCATCGATCCACTTCCGTTTTCTCGCACGTCATTTCACTTGACGTACGAGAATGAAGACGCCTCGCCTCACCTTCAGTCTGCAGAATCGTTGCTGAGCTCAGCGAATCCTATTATTAGCGTCAGTAAACGGTGATCCTCGGGACGTTTCTCTGGCTCTCCTTTCATGATAATGTAACGAAGGCGGCAGGGGAACTGCTTGATTCAATGCAGAAGGGTGAAGAGTCGGAATTTACGCGATGTCGAATGGAATGCTCTCCTCCTTTTCCTCTGTAAAGGAATGCAAACGCGATTCTGATGCAGGCATTGGACCCAAACGTCCGATCGAGTCACTGTCACAGTCCGTACGCCTCATTTCCCGACTCGAATCGAGGCCTTTTCTTCTCAAGATTTCCTCCTTCAACCCCCGCAGCAACTCGGAGGGTGGATCAATTTCACCAAATATCAATTCTCCATATTTCCGACCTTTTCACTGCCCTCGTTCAAAGTACGTCAAACGTTATCTCGCCTTGTTGATCCTCGAGTTCAAACGTCGAGTCTCTCACTGTTCGCGGGATTGTTTTTGACAGTCGAATACCGGATATCGTCTCGTAATCGCAATCCCGAGGGATTTAATCGATTTGTATTTATCTATACACGTATGCTTTTATATTCACGAACGATAATTTTTTTTTTTATTACTTATTTAACAAAATCACAAAATCGTTACTAATTCCGAGCGATAAATTTAGGTTGTATAGGAGTAAGACGGCCGGTCCTAAGGATCTTTGATGTAATTTGTCGAGGACCAATGCGTGGTCAACGTCGATGTTCGCGGTTGTTCTGCGGTTTCAGACAGCGTCCTAATTAATTCCTGCAATCTTCATTCCCTCGGAAACTTGTTGTGGTTGTACAGCTTGATCCGGATTGCGGGTGGTTAGCCACCTTCTTCTGCAGGGAATGCAGTGCAACAGGATACAGAAGGCGAAACGTCTTTTCGGCACGTATAATACGTCGAAAGGATAATCAAGAAAACTAATTCCGGTGACATTTTGGCAGACGAGCATCGGAGATTCCTGTAATAATTTCCTTTCATTTCATTTTCATTTCCGAGAGACACTCGGGGTTACGCGAATTTGCTAATCCTGGTTCATACACGACATTGTAGGAAATGAAAACGGTGATCCCGGTCAGTCCTTGTCATTAGCAACATTGTCAGTTCCGTCGGAAGAGAAAATCATTGTAGTAACTTTTTCAAACTTCCGGTGAATATGGAACGCGCACCGGGACTATGAAAATTGATGGGGTAGAGAATAACGTTTACTCTTTTCAAAAAATTCTAACTACAATGAACAAAAAATAATGAAAAAACGCTAAATTTCAAATCAGAATTGTATTCAATTAAATACAATTTTCATCGCGGTATCAATAAAATTACTTCCGTAATGTAGGATCTACATAATATTATATAATTGAGGGGGAGAAGAAAAAATCATTGCAAAACTCGAGGACGCCCACGGGATACAGAACAAAATAAAAAAAAATTGAGAAAAAAAGGCCAGCTGGTAATATTTTTTCATTATACGGTTATACATATTTATATGAAATACTGTTCACGTAAATTGGAAAAGATCAATAACCGAATTTGTTCTTTGTTACCATGGCGAAAATTGTTAATAAAAATTTATTGACTGTTATATTTTTTACGCGAACACGTATATTTAAGTACCTATACTTTAGGCGTGTGTCGAAGTTATCGAAAATTCAACCTCTTGGAATAATGTCTATTTTATATATACATATAGGTATCTATATATAAAGACTAGCACGTTTTTAATACAAATTAGTAAAAGCGTAGTATTGCTGGGTATGAAAATCCAAAAAGCGAAATAACGCACCTCTGCATTCGCAAATTGATTTTCATTTCGATTACTGTACACCGCATATAAGTCTCGCGAAAATCTTTATTACACTGATCGAAACGTGATAATTTTCGTAAAAGGCGTCGATATAATACACATACATATCGATCTTTTTCGTACATCATATAATATAAATGTGCGAACGGTATAGTTCATTGACAAAAAGGAAAAATAAAGAGACCCAAAAATGGTGTGTTTTTTTTTTCCAATAATTGTTTCAATTATGTCGATTCACGAGTGTAATTAAAGTTAATGAATCCTCGAGCTGCGTTCGATATCGTCTCACGTAACGACGTTTCCGCGTATTTTCCATCGTTTCCATCTGTGCGTTTGCTCGTGATATCATTGTTTCGATACAATTGGCCCGTTATAAGCTCACCTCAATGCCCGCGTCAGCCACAGTGCCTTTTATTATGGAAAATTGTTATAATTCCGAATTTTAGGATGTAGATATTGGGACAATGCTGAAAGGAAACACTTACCTAATCGGCTGGAATGAAATCTTCATGCCCCTTTGCCAATTACGACAACCCAATACGGTTCATTAATGCGATAATAAAAAAGATGGGAAAAATCTGGGCAACGAAACCCCTTGACAACTGGCAGATGCTCTGTCACCAATGTCACTTGTCACGGCTGTTGAGACGATGAATATAATTAAGAAAATTTTCTCTCCTAATTGATTTTAAGAGGATCTCATTCTATGGTAGATGGAATTTTTCAGCGAGTTTTTGGAGGTTATTCAAATGTTCAACTTTAGTAGGTTTGTTTTTTTATTTAATTTTTTCGTTTTTTGTCTTTTATTTTTTCTCCTGTTCTACGAATTCTTGCTTATTAAACTTCCACCCTCTTACTTTTTGGCGAATCAAGCTTGCGGGTTTATATTTATTAAACCGAATATCTTATACACTGTTGCACACAGTCAACTGACGTATTACAGAAAACAAGAGGCCTCTAGCTACCGCATGGATGGGAAAAAATTTGCATTCGTATTCCCAGATTTTCATCACGTGGTACAATATCGCGATTTGGCAACGGAAACTCGCGGAATAATCTAGGGGGAACAATTTGGGCCAGGGATAGATATCAGTTTCTTTCTCAGCGTGTTACACTGTGCCCGATGAAGAAAGACAATAAGCCTGAATAAGAAAGAAAAAAGGAAGAGAGAGAGAGAGAGAAACGAATACAGCAACGAAAGTTTCATTATAACTCGACAGTGAAATTCTGCTCTTAAGAACTCGAGAGGAAAAAATGTAAAAAATAAACGACCGAAAGAGAAGAGGAGCCCGGACCATAAGAAGATGCTAATCCAAGCCTCCTCGTCGTTAACCAACCTTGGAAGAAATTTCCTCCGAAAGATTGGACGATTGATATTCTCGCGATTATATATATAGGCATATATACCGAGTAGTAAAACCCCGTAAAGTATCCCATTATCTTATGTCTATAATGTAAAAACGTAAACAGAGGTGTTCCAGTGTCGCTTTCAGCTTCACCGCGGGATAAAATGAGCTTTTTTCATTCCGACAATCGCTCCGCATCTCCGAAATTAAGCCTCTCCTTCTTTAAATAAACCCTCGTAATCAAAAAATCCCCGCGTAACGAAATGACCGAAAATATTGTGAAAAACTTGGCATCAATACTGTTGGGAATATCTAGTTCACATTACGTTCGCGAAATCAGGAGCGCAAAGTAGAAGTTCTTTCGTTTAATGAGTTGCAAATTTGCCCAAACGAATTGCAGATGAGGTGGCAATCGCTGCGGGCATAATTGTCGATACTTTTTTCTGCAGCTCGACGGTTTTTCACCATTTTTGGTGATGCTTTGTATTTTTTTTTTTGTTTTTTATTTCTTTTATTTTTTTTATACCCTTGCATTTTCAACCTATATCCACATCGCGCGATGCAAAGATAATTATCGACATCTGCGTGACACGTACCGCGTAGGAGATGAATAAACTTTTCTAATCACGTCAGACGCTATCAGTCATAAATATATTCACTCGTAAAAACGGGGAAATGAGTCGACGAAGTTTCTCGTTCGTGGGTTGAAGATTTTTCTTCTATCTCTCTCTCTCTCTCTCTCTTTTTTTTTTTTTTTAATTACGAGAGTCTTTGCGAGTATTTATAAATTGATCAGATCCTGCAGATAAAATTCCAGCTGTACACAGGCTTCGTTGGCGTTTTTTTTTTTCTTCTTCTCCTTTGGCAACGAGTTGATGTATGAAAGCGACGTGTTTGTGGTTCGAGCTGTTGCTTTTCCGCACATGCATGTACATATACATATATGCATAAGTTAACGTCAAACATTCATTATAACAATGGATAAAAGGATTGTTCGAGCCAAGCTTGTGCTAAACAAATGTATAATGTCGGTTGTCAGTCGGTGGGAAAGATTTTCAAGCAAAAAAAAAAGACCAGATATTTGTTTCATTTTTCAAGATCGTTTGGTCGAAGAAACGAACGAATTCGTGCCAAAATTCAAGACCACGGATCGCTTTGTATAATTTAAGCAAAAACGGCCTTCATTACCACGATGTTTGTTCATTATTGGAAAATTCCGACTGCTCCCACTGAAATTTCTCTCGCATCAAAAGCAGGGGTTTCCTCTTTTGTGATATCAGAGTTTGATCTCATGCTCGGTTTTCTATGAACATTTCCCACCTCACCTTGGATACAAACATCAAGATGATGAATGTTATAAAATGTATATAATATTACATATATATATATATATATATATATATATATATATATATATATATATATATATATATATATAGCTTCTAACATATTTAATCTGACTTTCATTATATTCCGTTAAATTTTCTAGTATTTTGTTTTTCTTCTTTCAGCCCCCCTCCCATCCTCGCCACCACCTCGTCAACTTGGTCCAATATCCTGTATAGAACAAGTTTTACATCTCAATTGATGAAGATTATAGATATTAATTAACGAACCGCAAGCTTTTTTCTCTTTATTATCAAATTGCATAGAAATAGGATGACGAGTTCAGAGGAAGAGATGCCGAGAGGTATTTGACGTCGCAGTTATTTAATCTACCTCCTTGTTTTTCATTTCGAAATATTGAGATAGAGCAAAAAGGCAACAAAGCTATTGACTTACGCTAACAATAAGCTCAACACTGTTTTGCTGCACGATGAAAAATCGGGGCCAAAAAATATGAAGGCTCGTCGGTCGTATTACCTCACGTCTGAAAAATAGCTGGACTCTTGTTTTCTGCCTTCATTCTCGCCTTGACAGATTTTATAAGCGTGGGCCGAGTCGCGTTGCGGAATGTGGATTAGACGTTCAACAGTCTTGAGATGTACACCTACGTACTTGAGCATTTTTCTTTTACGCAAGCTTGCGGCTACCGTACACGAATTCCTGGGATTAGTGGGAAAAACGAGCGAAAAAGAGAAGAAAAAAAAATTACCAACCCACAACCAAAAAGAAGTCAAAGTGACTCTCGTTGCAGGATTTGCAAAAAATGGCGTCAAATATTTGACTAGCTTTGAATTAGAATATAAGAAAAAACTGCTACGAAGAATTGTGTTCACTGTCAAATTCAGTTCTACCGTTTCAATCGGGAATAATCAGCTTTCGTGTAATAAATTGAAAGCCGGGAAATAGAAGACTAAAGTTGTAAATTTATAAATGAATCCTAAATCTGCAGAAGGGCTTGCATTGGTTCGTTACACGAGTAACTTCGGTAGAACGCCTAAGACTCTGCGGAATTCAATGAATCTTATCATCGAGGTCTCTGAATGGATTCAAGCGCGCGAGAGAGAGAGAGAAAGAGAGAGATGGAATATTTCACTTTTGCGCTCGTCAGCTACCCACAACGTCGGTGAAAGTTTGATGAAAGGAAACAAATTGAACGAACAAACGAACGAACGAATGAACCGAGTAGCGAGAGAAACGTGGCGCCATAAAATCAGGACTCCGAAGTAGAAAGTAACGACCGAGCTTTCACCTTCGCAAAGAAGGACATGTCCCAGGACATTCGTCCTAATTTACTCCGTATTCCTACCTACCGGATGTCCGGAAGTGGCTATTGAAGGGTCCGAGAATTTACGGTCAACTTTCACCTGCAAACTCTTCTGCTTTTGGTGGAATATTGGCTTTTTTTAAATCTAGTCGTTACTAAAATTAACCTCGAGTTGATTACGCGCTTCAAATCAATACCTGAATCATACACGACGGATTAAATTTGACGCAAAATTTACTTAACGTATAATTGACCTCTGATTGGAATTGGAGTTTCAATATAATCGTGGATTGCGCCACCACGCGAAATTACCCCTGCGGAAGCAATCATCTTTCAAAAGGGGAAGTGGATGGGGTAGTTGGGATTGTAATTCGTACGTCAACGATTTCCTCGAGTTATAAATTGAACAATTATTACGTACGCTAGCGCACTTTCTCATTATGCATCGGACTTCTGATTTGTATTGCTACACGCATTGTTTAGTTATTGCCTTTCCGAATCGAATTTGGAAACTCTCGCTTCTCTCTTGATCTGCAGATTCGTTGAATTTGCAATATACGTTGGAATAGCTAGACAGATAACCCCTATGAATATCTGCAACTTGCCAACGACTAGTTAGAGTGTATATAATACCTAATTCTAGCGCAGAACCCGTTTGATCATCGCAAGTTGTTTAACTCCTTATCACAGCTGGGCTAAACTTCTCGAAATCTTTGGCGAAATTCACGAACAGATATTTATCGCTACTCTACTTGCTCTCCCAACGGTTATCCGGAGGTAGTTCGTTGCATTTGAACTGACCGTGCAGATAAGTAACAAAGTTAATCAGTTGTTATTCGACCTTAATTCGGCGGTAACGATGATAATCCTGAGTCATGGTTACCGTCCAAGCATTTATTTTCTTCCCAATTCTTCATTTTAGAAATTGAAATTTACATCCTGTTTTAATTTCAAATTATTTACTTACCTGACAATGAAATAAAAAAACTGCGCCATGAATTACGGAATGAAGGGAGAACCAGGAATCCTAATTAGATTCTTATTGAAATCAACTTAAACTGGGTAACACGCGAAGACCGAGTCATTACGTTGAAAAGTTATGATTTGTTCGCATCGCGGGAATTTTTATTCATACTCTGAGTTCTTCCCCATCCTGCAAATTCTTTCGCGAATATAACCTTTCGTTTCTGAAGGTTTCTTCTCCGTATACAGTCGTGACGCAATTTCACAAATTCGTTAGTCCTAATTCGGGGAGGTTCCTTAATAATTGAAAGACGTTCAAAATCAGGAGTTATTCGTTCGATTATTAAACACAGGAAGTCGGAGTTTTCTTTTTTATTTCCCATTTCATGCATTCAACTTTCCCCAGAGAAATGTGAAAAAAAAATTAGGACAACTTTGCAGCTTCGAATGTCTGGGGTGTCTTCAGAATCGGGATTCTGACGAGATGATGACGCCGCGTTATCCCCACTTTGAAATTGATTTCGAAACTCCACAGTCTGCAATATGCACTGATAACGTCAAATTACTCGACTATACATGCCTCGTTATCGTTCGATTCCGCAGGCACGTAGCAGACTCGTTATTTTCAATTTCTTTGTCGCACTGATAAAGATCTGCAAGTTGACCAAAAAAAATTATCCACAGCTGCTAACAACTGGAACTGTTCTACAGAACTTTTACTGAAGCAAATAAAAGGGGAGAAAAACAAAAACTTTTCGCCCGTGTGTTGTTTGACACTTTGGGCTAGTTTGGGAAATCATTTTATTCCGTGCACGTAAGGTTGTAGTTCACCGAAAGTAAAAGAGCACTTCGTTTCTATAGACCAACTTCGAAGGTCCTTTTACCACGCAAGGTAATAATTTGACAGGACTCTCGCACAGCCGGACCCTGCGGAACAGACCCAAGTCAAAACCTTTGAATAATACATCGTCTTCGGTGTAACTGAAGCTCCGTTCCTGCGGGGCAATGAAAAAGGTGGATTGTTTCTCCCTAAAGGTTAAAGTCCTGCCCTCAACTCGATTCAAATCAATTATACGCACCCCCGAATGCAATTTCTGTTTTAATTCTTGAACCTTACTATTATTATACCTCAATTAACCTCTTGATTCATATATACATATATCATACTTGTGGATATATAATGTAAAAAGACACGTGTAAGCTAGGACCTTCGTAACTGCTTGTTAGATGAAACCCAATTAACGGATGAATCAGTTAAAGCCTCCTTGGGATCCGGTTGAATGTGAAGACGTTTTACGGTCGTGATGACAACGAGTTGGGTTACCTGGTGGTCTAGTCTTGTTGTAGATATTCATGTGAAACTTTGTTAGCGCCTGTGTTCAATGTCATACCTATAGCCTCGTGCCTAGCTTGAATAAAAAAAGTTACTACGAATCCATTATTTTTACCTTTATTACTATTTTTGAAAAAATACGTAGAACGTAATACGCGTCGAGGAGTTTTCCAGGTATAAAAGGGGCCAAGTCGAGTATTGTACCTATTTTCCGCCGGATACAAACCCAAGCCCAAAATTCACCCTGCGATAAAATTCCTCGTATTTCCCCGTAATATCCATATAAACGCCGGTGAAAACAGAGTTGTTGGTCCAATATCCCGGCGGAAAGGGTGCGAGTCGATTTACTCCCAATTTTCTCCCAGAGCGAACCTTGAATCGGTGGTAAAATTTAATGTTACAGTTACATGGCGATCGTCCGGCCTCTTCAACACCGCATGTCTCGGAGACGAGCGCTTCTTGCTGTTGCGATGATCTGGTTCGCTTCCGCCCTACTCGGACTCCCCTGTCTTCTCTATTCCACGACCATGACCAGAAGGTGGGTACAATTTTCAGTTGAGAAGACAAGGACGGCTGGTATGATGTTGAGATTTAATTAAAATAGCTGATACACTTAGTTGATTAAAATGCTCGACGCCGGCTTTTTCTTTCACTGTCACGAGAGACCTTCGATTGCTATTTCCGGAATTGGTTATTTTTCAAAGCTCGACTTGCATGCAGGATTCACTATAAATACTCTCCGTGCTCTCGGGTCACTCCATTTTTCTTTTCTTAGATACCTTAAGAAATACGATATATATCAATTTCAAGAAAATCCCTGACCATCTGTGTTCCTTGAGGAATCGGTCGGACGTGTCAACTTTTATTCTCTGATTATACGTTGTATATATGTATATATATATATACATATATACATATATATATATGTATACCAATGTAAAAACTTAAAGTGCTGTGAAGACTTTTTTCTTTAATCTTCGTGTCTGGTAAGTTTGAAGAACATTTACCACCATCATCATGCTTCTCGTCTAATTCTTACTTTTCTTCGTTTTGTTTACTGTTTGTTTTTGTTCTTCTATTTCTTTGGTTCTTTTTTTCTTTATACAATCACAGTATGTACAGCAACGGCAGCAGGTGGTTAAATAATTTTTTATTCCCATGTGTTGAACACAGAATCATCCCATGGAATTCATGTTCGCCGAAGAGATACTTGTAAATTGAAGACAATTGTTTTCCACAGTGTTTTACAGCAATATTTATTTTCTATTACGAGATCATCAGGGATCTCTAAACGAACACCCAACCAATTTTTTATACACCAATTCAACATTTTTCTTACAGTTATTCGAATGGACAGGTCAGGATTGTTTGCTACATGATGTGGCCGGATGGTCGGTATCCACACAGCATGACTGAGTACATGTGAGTATCTGTCTCCAAATAATATCTGTTAAAAAATAAGAATTTAAAAACGATGCGTGAACGAATAAAATTCGTGTGAGGTGTCATTTATTGTCCATCTCGCAACCAATTTCAATTTTGATTTCATTCTCGTCCAAGCTGAGCCCAGTTCTTGGGCTTAAAGCATGTTGCAAAAACTTGTTTGACAGTATCTTGCTAGTCGTAATCTGTTTTAAGAATTCATAAATTTTCGTGCGCGTTGAAATATGCACACTTACCTTTTTTCGGTGAACATAATAATTCAAGGTTATAGCATTAGAGATTGTATTGTACTTCATGACTCGTTTTAAGGATTCACGTCTCATAGAGTACTGCGTTCTTATAAACTCCTTTTTGCAGCCTGTGCAGTACCTACCTAAAATATATAACATAATACTTTCACTGTCTCACGATCCTATACAACGGGAAAGACGAAAAAGTTTCCCAACAGCTGCGAGGTGCGGTTTTCTTTCGCGAAAAAAGGGTTATTTCTTTCTGTCTGTTTACCAGCAGCACAGTTACTATATAATTGAAGAAGACCGAGAGAAAGAAAAGTTTTTCCCTCTCTTTCTTTCTTTTTTGTCAAGCTGTACGTACAAGAAACAAAGTCCTAATTGACTGACTGAATGATTGAATTTAATTATGATGATAACTCGATGATATTGATCACGAATAAGGAAAAAAATTATTAGTCCGATACAAATTTATCTTCAGACATTTCTTCGGGGCAATTTCAGCACACTCTAATTCGATGTACCTATCTACACAATGATGCTGAAAGGATACGGAAACGCAATCGAACTAGATTCTTCCTTCCACTTTAGGTACACCCGTCAAGTGAATATATACATACTTATAATGGTATGACATAAACTTAAGCACCACACTTTGTCGGAGAAAAGCCGCTTTCATTGATTATTATTCACCTTAGGCCTCCAAACTTTGTTCTGCAGGAGATCCAAAGACTTTCGGAAAGTTCTATACCTAATTCATGCCACTGCAGCACTGTGTCGTTTACTTTTCCATACGTATTCTTGTAATAAGATTACTCGTATTAGTTGTCGTCTTATATACGTTACAAAGAACGGATATGAATTTTCATTGAACAAGAAGGTAAAAAATGAGAAAAAATTTGAGAAAACAAAAAACAATCTCGTAAGCGTGGTAAGAAAAGAGAGATGAGAATAATCGGTTTTTTTTTCATCTCCCTCGAAGAGAAAAGTGTAATAATTTCAAATTTAATTTGCATACAAATATAGAAGTGTATATTCTACCGGCACTCGCAATGCAATGAATATTAGGTACCTTGTGATTGAAAAAAAAAAAAAAAAGTAAAACAAAAATTAATCATTTTCAGCCCTCTTGTTTGTTGCTTGTTTATTTATTTATTTTTATTTTTATTCTTTTAGGGCACCTCCATTTGACGCCGGGAAATTTATGCATGTGAATGTTAGCACAGTTGAAGTTGGGACAAACGACTGATGTAGATTACACAGTGTGTGCAGTTCGCTTCGGTGATTAGCTAAAACTCTCCGCCCCGTAATCGCTCGGCCTCTATACGTATATATATATATATCAGGTTTAACTGAATCAGAATTGATGTAGCACTGCCGGTCCTTTATTCTGTCTATAAATTGCGTTACGATATTGAAATTTAACGGGTATATCGTATGAGCATCGATCAGGATCATCGTACAGGAACTCGAATTACGTTATATCCATAACTCAGCTAATTTCCACCGGGCGGAGAGTTATTTATATCTGTAGATTTTCTTTTCCTTTTTTTTTTTCTTTTTTTTTTATCCCTGAATTGCTCCCTTTCAGAAAGATCTGCGCCGCGTCACTCAGTCGCCGGAAGTAATTGGCTGGTTAATTACAACCTCTCCTCAGAGAGAGAGTGTTGTCGAAATTGGCTTGTGCAGTATATTATAGGTATGCCTTATACTCGGCTTTGCTACCGGGAAGAAAGATGTCCCGCGCACTTTTTTTTTTGCCCCTCGGGCTGGAAGCTAAATTGGGTTTTAAGGAGTACAATTTGCGACTGGAATAATAATTGAACCTACCAAGGAAGGTGGGGTTTTTTTTTTCTCTCTTTTCTCTGAAAGAATACGTTTGTTCGAACTTTTTACGGTGTACGACGTTAGTTACCGCCTTTGATAACCATATGTTCAATATTTTCCTCTCTGTATTCAGAAATCGTAGGGAAAAAAAAATATTTGTCCTCATCGAAATAACTATGCAATTGTGTATAACCGTAACTTGCAAGATGCCGTGAAAGAGTTGATATACGCTGTTTTGTTGACGAAGAGGTTCCCTCTGATGGAACGCTATCGTTTTATATTTGCATTTTTTATTTCCGTTTTCTCCAATCACGTCATTTCCCCATTCGTATCACATTATTATATGTATACGGGTGAACGAGCTTCCTTTGTCAAACGGGTAACCTTTTTTCTTTTAAAACATTCGCATATATTGTATTTCCCCATATATAACTCACCGAGAGGAAGTGATAGCCGAGGAATTGTGAATTATTACGTTGCGAATTGAGTCGTGCAGTTCTTGAAGAAAATGCCTTTGATACTCTCGCCATTTCGTAGGTTTTTTTCAATAACACGATTCAACCGGTGAGGATATATTGAATGCAGGGTTTCGATTTGTAACCTAATTATACAAAATTGTTGAAAAATTTATGGGTATATCGACTGACTGAATCACTTCGGTTTAGAAAAATAAATTCCACGGTTTAATACCTACTTAAAAAATGGCTTCGCATAATTTTATTTCACGTAAAAGCAATTATCCGCTGGTATAAAATCGGCGGCGGATGCGTAGGTGAAAAGAAAAAAAAAATCGAAGAAAAAGAAGATGTCGGTGTGTGAATACCCAATGCGAAAATTTAATTAGGAACAATATGGCTTACAGCCTTTGAAGGTCTGCAAAAGCCACCGAACGGTTTGAGAACATCCTGAGCCTGTTGCTTCTGGTAAAGAATCTTTAAGCTTCTTAACTTTTTCGAAATATTTCAACGGTCTTTGATCAAAACTTGTCGAAGTCTATTCAATTTTCTATATCATCTTTTCGTCGTCCTGACATTGTTTTCGAAGGAATCATCGTCGATGTAAGCACGATAAAAAAAAAAACAAATAAGGAGAAAAATAAGGACGAAAAATTCAATTTTTTAAAGGAAGCATTACGCGGGTACTTGACTCCGACCCTGATGCACCCTACCAAGTTGTCAGCTTCGTCGTGTCGCTGTTGATGACAAAAGTCTCCGAGGAACGGCTACGGGGAGTAATGGCTTTTATCTGTCCACTTCCCCTCCTCCTGTCTCTCACCCTTGACTGACTCTGGGGGTGCTTCGTTTTTCACCAATTACTTTTTTTTTTTTTTTTCTTTCTCTCCTTCTTTGCGGTTCCGGACTGGCAATTACCCCCTCCAAGGAAACATCTCTGCGGCGATGTATAATACGGGTGCAAAGGATGCTGTATAGATCTCGCCGGAAGTTTATTTTCCTCCCTTCAGCGAAAGCGAGGAAAAGAAAAGAAAAAAAAGACGTGAATATCGTGTTCGCTTTGCCGTTTCGCCTTTCTTCGCAGCGTGGTATCTAGATTTTCATTTCTAAATAATACCGGCTCGCCTTTTCATTGCCTCGTCTCGGCGCGACGGTTAAGGATTATAATTATAAGGGATGAAAATAAAATTTGTAAAAAAAAAAAAAAAAAAAAAACAAAACAAAAAAAAACACGAAACACTGGTTAAGACGAAAATAGGGTGGAAGTTTAAGGAATGTTCTTTACACGACGCGTCGAGTTCATCCGAGCTTGCGGTTGGTCCTACGATCAGGGGATTATTCCAAAGAGTAATTACCGGCTATTTGGTGCGTGACAAACGTTAGCCTGATTAATTACTTCGGGGACAAAGGTGTACTGATTATACAATAGCCAATGGTACTCGGTCGATAATGTGCCTCTCGGCTATCGATTCAGCGATTTGAACCTGAGTGAAGGCACGATGCTATCAAACGATTCATGCCATTGTTAAATGTTTTGCACTCTACGTACCACCTATACAATCGGTGCTTTCTTATTCTGAAAACATTCGCCCATACCTCAGCGAATTAATGCATTCAGAAAGCAGCATAGAATTTTTTTTACACAATATATTCCCGATATCAACTGGGTATCAGACGTGCATTGTTATTCAAATGGTGCAGAAAAGCATTCGATGCCAATGGTCGGAGGTGCGTGTTTCAACGATCATTGAATTATTTTTTTATATATATGTATAGCCATCTCCCTCCGCAGCGTTCTCATCTTTTTTAACCACTGTGACAATTGTATCGCTATTTCGATTGTAAACGGAATCAGACATGCATTTATGAACATGAATAATCTGTCTTGTCATATTTAACAAAAAAACTAGTGATTTTGATTAACTTCTAAGCAATGCGCGTGCTCCGAGCTCGATTATGTGAACCATGCAATTGCTCGGAATTATAGAGATCAGCTTGGAATACAAACCGTCAATTCGATAGCGGAAGGTAAACGTCCGCAGGGGAATTTAGCAAACCCAATCACCCCCAGTACCTACCTAATGTCGGGACTTGGAATTAACAGGAGCTTTCAGGATCTAGCCGTCTGCGATACTGATCGCCTCTACACAATAGTTGGATGCTAGGCACCGTAGCTTGAGATTACATTCTCTGAATTTATCCAATTAAGAAAGAGTAGCTGTTCAGGTGCAACGGAGGCGGAGCCTGAGGCTCATGAAGTCTGCGTCACGTGAACAGCGTATTTGAAACCGTTATTTTTTCACAAGACTTTACACGAAGGTCGCTTGTTGGAGGGAAAAATTTCTAATTAATTATTTCATTCGATTCAGATTTATCCAACATTCTTATGAGCTGGTATTTATTGTAGGTTTCTTATCGATATTTCTAATGGGTATGAAGTGTCAAGGATCGTGAGACTTTTTCATTCTAAAAATGTGTGGACTGATTTCGTGAAATGCTCGAAAAAATACGACGATATTCGTGGGTGAGGGCAAGTGAGAGTAACCTCACATTTTCTCAACCCTTCGCCTGACGATCTTCTGAATGTCTTTTTTCGACTCACGAAGGTCTCATAAGAGTAAAACAAGGTTTCTGGACATCGATTTGAAGAAGCATGAATATTCAACCTGGGAATTGACAAGACAGTGAATCTGACCCTTTTTCATTTATTCGCCAAATTACGGCTGGTTTTTAGAGACGCTGGAAACACATTACTTGGATCGTGTATCGACATGAATTTGCAAAAGGAATCCATTGCACACAGTCTTAGGAAAAAAATATGAAATTTCTTGGTATTTTTTCAAGTGTTGGCCCTTCGATGTTCTAAAAGCCTCTCTTGCAATCCTTGGAATGAAATTAGTCAACGAAAGGATCGTTTGAATCGATTCGCCGTGAAGTGAGCAGAGTTGATAAACCGCAAGCACGATTCAGATGTGTGCTCAGTAAATTCGTTACTACGTCGAGGTTTTCATCTTTGTTTTTTGTATTCTCTAGCTACAACCTGGTGTTCCTCGGAGTGACGTACCTCGTTCCAGTCACGGTAATGGCCGTGTGTTATACCCTGATGGGCTTGGAGCTGTGGGGATCAAAATCCATCGGCGAACATACCCAGCGTCAAAAGGAATCGACGAAATCGAAGCGGAAGGTAGGTTCTTGAGGCCACATGCTCGGGGGACAAGTCAGGTCAACTTCACGTCACTAAGGGGCCATGAAAGTGCATTTCTGAAGTAGACATGGGGGCCAGTTTTGAACCATTGGTCGCAAAGCTTAGAGTGTTTAGAGTGAATGTTTATAATAATATGTCGACTATCCTGCATGGGGATAAAACTACATCAAAAAGTTCTTTTTAGAATCAATGGAAAAGCTCCTTTTCAAAAAGGATTTTCTAGTATACGAAAACGTCGAACTTTCTAATGTTAGTGTGAAGAAACTAATTGAAGAAAATGTTCCCATTTCTCTAGGTAGTAAGGATGTTCATAATCGTGGTTACGATTTTTGCTGTGTGCTGGCTACCTTATCACGGCTTCTTCATATTTGCTTATCATCATCGATCGTTCACCAATAGCAACTACGTCCAGCACGTCTATTTGGCATTCTACTGGCTGGCGATGTCCAACGCTATGGTCAATCCGATTATTTACTACTGGATGAACAACAGGTGATCATATCATTAATTACGATTCACATTCCACCTACCCACCTCACATTTTTTTATTCACTATTCACCGATAAATTTATATCACGGCAAGGAGCCACCAAAACCCGGTCAATTGTCAAAGGATTTCTCGCTTCCATTATAACGAATGGAGAGGAAAATAGAAGGAAGACATCTCCTTGCTGCTGGAACTTGCAAATGATATTGTTTTTTAACTTGCAAAGATTCGTTTTTTGCATACGTCTTTTACAACTTAACAGTGACATCCAACTCTACCCGGAGGAGCTAAAAGATTACTGTATTGGATATATTCGAGCGATTACGTCTAACGCCTTTTTTTTCTGAAACATCTTTTTTTTAGCCAAAAGTGCAATACTGGGGCCAAAAAGAATCGTACGTAGGTTTTGAAATCTTTTTTTAAGTTTACCAGAGAAGAAAATCACGGAAAAATATTCCTTAAACTGTGGGGTTGATTTTCGAGGACTAAAAAATATCCGAAAAAACGGCCATGTTCAAAAGTACATACCGAGGCTAAAAAAAAAAGAAAAAAAAAATTGCCGAGAATTTTCTCAAACATCGAAATTAAGGTAAATTTATTCTCTTCAAAAGACCGGTTGGGAAATTTGATAATATTTATTTCCGCGTCCGCTATCAAACTTTTAGTGCGGCAAAAATTTCGGCTGGTGTACACAAAACTTTTGGCCGGTAGTGTACCATATATAATATACTTTAAAACGTACGCGAGATAATTTTACGGCACGACAAAGACAAAATGTGGAAACAATATAATGAACGAATTTACGGTGAGTTCTGCAAACAAGTGAAAACATTTCTCATTATATTTATTATTTTCAACCAAACGCCCGGCTACAGCAAAGGCGTTTAGGATATAATGAACTTTTATCGCATTAGGCATTCATTTCAAGATATTTATGCGTTACAGCATTTGGCTACCGACTAATTAAGTTTTCAGTGCGGAGGTTTTGCGCGGGGGGGAGGCAGGAGTTGAAAGTTGAAATTTAAAACCGAGGAAGTTTTCTCGAGGAACCGTATTTAATTTGAGTCTCTATAGGTATACATTTAGCCCGCACGTGATATGTGCGTGGGACCAGCTTGAAATTTTTTTTTTAATATCTACGAAGTGGCTATCGAAGTCACATTTCGATGATACAACTTTAGGCCACATTGTAGAAAAATGTCTGAAGCTCAATCCAGCGGAAAAGTTTCCACCTCTCGAAAGCGTGAATTCATATTTCACGATCTGATTCTCACGTAGCTCATATGCATCTTATGCTGCAACGCGTTAGCAGTATGGAGACGATGCGAATAGTCAGTCAATCCTTTATCCCCGCATCACTTTGCTCGCAAGATAGGATATTACTTCGGATTTTTTTAATACCGTCGACTTTGTGTGAGAAGGGAAAGGAAATCATCCTAGTAGAATTTATTGTACACGTTTATATCGTGTGTTGGAATGTTATTCTAGTTTTCATCACCCACTAACCAAGTTCAGAGTTATTTACAATAAAGAAACGTGCCACGCATTTTCATCGCTCATGTTATTGCTTTACCATCGGCCAGAAGGCGTGAATTTATTGGTGTTTACATAAGTCTGGGATTCGATCGACGTACTTTAAAATTTTCAAATTGATCCGGTCTTCTGATTCACTTCGGGGCATAAGCCCGTAAATAAATTCCAGAGCACTGAGAGGCCTAGCTGGCAATGTTTATGCAGTAAATGGCTGTCCGTTTATAGCAAACACCTCACTGATGTTCCTCGTGGTAAACGGAAACTACAGTGAACCACTTATGCAGTTTGCTGCGCGTTCGATACTTCTAGTTTAAAGGGAAAGCATCCAAATCCTCCAGGCGAGGAACGAATAATATTTGGAAGATTTCAATGGAAATTTATCCATTTGTTTCAGGTTTCGCGTTTACATTCAGAAGATTATTTGCTGCTGTCTCCTCACAAGGTCTCAGTCCCAGAGTCGACAACTTGATCTTCTAGCTGAACTTCCTCATTCGGATTTAGCGCGATCCAGATCCGGTAAGGCTGATAGGTAACGATAAGCTATTTCAAACGCGATATTTCTTTCAAACGAGTTTCGAGTATAATAAAACCTCATCGTTATCTCTTCCTGGGAGAAAAAATGTAATTTAGACAAAAGTATCTCGTTATTTGAATATTAACGTGATAAATAACCAAGAATCAAACCTCTACTCACTCGAGTAAACCGATAAAAAATTGATGCCAATATGGTTTAGTTTATAACTGGATTAAAAGACGGTTTTTTCTATTGTAGCCCGAGTCTACCAACTGAGTTGACGCTTTAACGAAAAATTATATTCTTTTCGCGTTTACAGAACGATTGAAGTATACGTCAATTCAGTGGCGACAGAGTACAACGGAGAGTCGAGTAAGGGTGCCAAAGTTGACGAGCCAATTAATCTGCGAAGAAATACATCGGAACGGAAGTAGCGCCAGGGTTTCTTCGAAGATTAAACCGCATACCTGAAAGCGATCCAATACCTGCAGGATCGAAATAGTGTGACAAGTTTTCTCCAAATTACATTCCACGTTTCATTATGGGAAAACAATGGTTCGATTGTGTATTATTAATTAGTGTAGTATATATACATATATACATATATACAAATTGTAATAAGTGTAAATATATTCGACTATATAACTATTTCGAAATTAAATTCACAGCATTGAAAGCCTAATGGTACTGACCACCCAGGAAACCATTGGAAATAGTCAATTTGATTGGGTTTTTTTTCACTTCTTTGATACTCAGCAAGACTATTTCATTCTTCTTGTATTGTATACAAAGATCTCGTTAACCTCTCGACAAGCTTTGAAGCACGAGAAAAATTGCTATGCGAGTTATCGAGAACCGTTGAAAGTTCGAGGAAAACAGCTTTCAACCATTGCGTGAAAAGTTTCTTGTACTCGCTGATATATTGATCGATACACCTACGAGCACCATATAAAGCCTTAGTTCTATCTTTTTAACGGGATATCTTGAAAGCCGAGGAAGGGGATTACGAATAAGTGTGCTGCAGGATCTTCATGTCTGAAATCCAAGAAATCCATTATATTCGCTGAAGGCCTTGCTGCAGATCTGATGAAAAGCCAGCCACCGCGAAAAGTTCTATCAAAAACGTTATTCAGAGCCTTTTCAATTCTTCGAAATATTTATTGAAACGAGAAAATTCGTAAAATATTTAAGGCTAACAATAAGAACTGTGATAAGAATATGATTAGAAATAGGGATATTGCAGTATTTGGAAACTTCCGGGTGGTCAGACACTTTGATAATAATAATAATGATGATGATGATGATGATGATACTAATAATAAAAATAATTACACAACAACGATGATGGTGGTGAAGATGATAATAATAACAATTTACTATGTGAAATTAAAGTGTTCTATTATATATTAAAGTGCCGATTTGCAATTCACGTTTGAAAACGATTGCTTGGCTCAAAAAATATTTCTTCACGATTAAAATTCGTCGTTTATCTGACCGATTTTTTCATCAAATTGATAACTCGTGTACAGTTGAATTAAAAAAGTATGAAATTGTCACCGTTCGGTAAGAAATATTTTCATGATTCGCTAATCTTTTTTCTCAGTGCAGGTATGTGTAATTTTTCATAATACATGTAACAAAAAAAAAAAAAAAAAATTACAAACGAGCCAATGTACGGCATAATGTGATTCTTGTATAGACGATGTTTCAATATACGAACTCAATGCAAATAGTAAGTATAAGGTATAATATATATAAATAATGTTGTATTAATCAATGAATAATTGGAAAATGACCGTAATGTTGTACTTGAATTCTTAAAATTAAATTAAGATGAATAACCAGCGATGGTTAAAAATTTTACCCTAATTCTAATGGGAAAAACTGGATTCAAATTTTGTTCATTACGATTTAGAATATTTCTTTTGGAAAATATAAACTGTATATTGGAAAGCGTTTCAATTTCATTTTCTAATAACCAGGTACGTATCCGCTGATGATTTTATCTTGTAATTCGTCATGGGCATGAACGACGAAAAATATAATTTACAGTAAATTAAGAGAGACGTCAGATCATTCACTTCACACACTCACCGCGTACATCCATTACGATCATATTGCTGATCCATCACTTTGTCAAAAATCCCATCTTATTTATCTCGCTCTTACCATCCATCCACGCGCCATTATACCTACTCACGGCTTAGAAGACGATTATTTCCATTTTAAATATCCTTTCACTTCGGTCGCGAGAAGAAATATTCGAAAAAGCAATGAAAATTTTTGCGACTTATCTATATAATCAATGCATTTATTATTTTCCTATCTAGCAGTCCTCTACAAAAAGTAAAAATATTTCGTAAACTCGTTACAATCTTTCTTATAATCACGGGTCTCAAAATATATATTAATAGTAACATACATTTATAAACAAAATAGGTCAACATTTAAGTATTCTCGCAGATTCAAGAACTATTTTCTTATTGTTTACACTTTTTAACGATGTGTAACATAAACTCTTGTTGCACTTAACTATTTGCAACGAGATACAGACAATATTTGTACACGCGTGCTACCTATTGATCCGTTTCTGTTTAGTATAATAACCATATTTGCACAACTTTGGGTAGCAAACTTTGCCAACTCGGATTCACGCTTCGGTGAGTCGGTTTCAGTTCCAAGTTGACAGAGGAAAAACCGATGTACAAAGTACATACACAAATAATTGCTCCGATTAGTTTATTGAAACTGAAATTTATGTTGTTAATTATCGGAGTGAAGATTATATTATATATATATTATAAACCAAAGATCGAATTTTTTATCTATAGGTAATGCATCTAGTATCTATTAATAATAAAGTATACTGTAGACCTATTGTACCTAACGTAACGTAATGTAAATTAAGTGTGAAAATCTGACGAAGATAAGCGTGAATATTCTATTATACTATTATAACGCGACGTCGTTGTCAACTCAAATATTAAACCTCACAAATTTGTACGATATGAAGGATTGTTGTGGATTTTATTTTCATTTAACATATCGATAAGCGGTACTCGCCTATTATTATTATTATACATTATATGAGCTATAAAAATTTTCCTGTACATAATAATATGCGAATGAATAAAATTGAGCTGTAATATATCCACAATTAATATGATAATACACGTCACTTCTTTTCCTTTGGCTTTGCATAATGAAGAGCGAATTGTCACAGTATGTGTAAATACAAAGGATCAAAGAATTCCGTGCGAATATATTATAAATTACAATTATTATACGTTTGTTTGTTTTTCTCTACTAGACTGCGAAATTGTTCGAGGTATATAAAATTGAATCGGGGCTACAAGTATCGGCGCTCAAATCTCCGTCAGGGTACGAAAGAAAATCAAGGGATTTTCTTCGTCAAGAGACATTGCCAACTAGAAATTAAGATGAAAAAAAATTGAAGTAAAAAAAGCCGCGATGAAACGACCCTCGACATATTTTTCCAGGTGGTGATTGATCAGACTTTGCCAGAGATACTCAACTCGATAAGAATGCACTCGATTTTCCAAGAGCCCGTGCTTTTAACATTTCTGTATTGATTTTTTTTTTATATCTCTTTCTTACTGCCTTAGATTTTTTGTTTCCCCATTTTCTTTCACCCTCGTCTTGCCTGTCGCCATTCCTCCAGGCTTACCTAGTTGGTGTACAGATTTTCCAAGGATTTTTATGGGAGTAGAGAGTCCCTGACATCAGAACGGGAATCGAGACGTGAGCGAGCTTCAGTTACCTTGGTATTACTTATACTATCGCGACTTTTCCAACTTAGCAATCTTCATCAGATCCTATGATTATTATGAAACGGACGAAGGAGTTACTGGAATGAAAGAGAGTAAGTTCAGAAACTCGCACAGGAATTGACTAATACGGAACTAGTACGTAGATTACCTTGAGTGGGTGAGTTGGGAAAAAATGCATAATTTTTTTTTCATTCATCAATGGAGTAAAAATCACTTGCAGAGAATACAACTTAGGCGTAAAACACAAAGGTATAGGTATAGGTATAAAAGTGAAACGCCTAAGAGTAGGTACCTTCTCTCTTATTCTCAAAGCGATTCACATTTCAAACGACGTGTATCCAATAGTTAGGTTATTATTCAGCTCTTTGGAGAATTCGATTCCTCTAACGATACGCATTCACCTTTGGTGGGCCGGTGGATTTTGTAACAAGCAGCGTCGTTATATGGATCGGATCCCGCCCACGGCTTTGGCCAAACAATCGGATTTCGTGCAAGTGTCAGGAGCTTGCAGGGACCGTTCGAAGTAGACTTTTTCCGAGAATTGATTTTGACAAACACGAAGCACGCGTCTATGGCTTTTCATTCTAAATCCTAAAGCTGGAAAATCAGAGATGAAATTAGTCAAATCCTCAGTATATCATAGTGTGAAAAAAATTCATTTCACATTTCCAAGAAAGCACAGCTTTTTGCTATTTCGTCTGGGACGCCTTTGTTGCGTGCAAAAACTTATGTTGATTAGACAACGAAGATGGTAGTGCGCACACAGTGGAATTATAATGTCCGACGTAAAGCTTCGCCAAAGCAAAGTCGTAATTGAATGGACGTCGCGATGGGGTCGGTATACTGACATGTAGATGTACGTGCCTACCTGCACGTGGTCTCATTCAATAAATTCTCATTTGCAGTTTGAATCTAATCGAAATAGTTCATGACCATCGAACTTCACTGTCCCCGGGCTAACTACGGGATTCAGTTATACGTCGTCGTAAATTTAAGCTGTCTCGGCAGGTTCACCATCTGTGATTATAATTTACCTCGTATTCAGTGCGGGATGATGGTCTCGATCTGCCGGAGTATAGGAATTGAGGAATGTTGGAAGGGCAATTCTCAAAGAGTATAAGGTGTGAAGTAAACGTGACTATGTCACGACGAAGGGATAATCGTCTGTAAAGAGAAAATAAGTTTACGTAACGATATTGAAATATTTCCACTTTTAGACAGGAAATAAACGTCTTCATTTCAACTAATCATTAGAGAGAAAAAAAGCTTGATCATCCGATTTGAAGAGGATCAAAGTACATTTAATGACACGGACGATAAAATACGGCCGAAATTCGAGCTCCAGTATTTGATTTCCGAACTCGAGGGAAACGAAGTTGTGTTCGTTGGATGAACCCGTTCACTATTACTACGCCTCTACTTTACGCGAAGGGCAAACCCGCCCTTGGGGTTTGGTATCTCACGTTACGATCGGCAACGCAAAGCACTGGATGAAGATGAAAGTGAATTACTGGAAAATGGATTGAAAATTTGGGTGTGGTAGAATTAAGGTCAAGCATCGAGCCGCGCAGATATTTATGGAAATTGTGCATATGATAATTTATCGCCAGGTTGAGTTCGGATAACAACGCTCGAGTTCTGGAGCTCATTGGATAGCAGATTTCCCGGCTTTGATACCGATACAATTCGTCTGACAAACGGTAGAATTCGTTTGACAGAAGCGTAAATTCAATTCGGTAGTCTTAGAGACGCGAGGCTTGGATTTCCCGACTTAATCAAGTTCCGGCGATTGTTTCTGTTTTTTTATTCTCTGCTTTTCACACGAAAAATCAATGATGGAGAAGCGTTGGATAGAGCATCCTACAATCTTATAGTATTGCGTGAAATTCTGTTTCTTCTTTCTTCATTATAAATAACGAGCAATAATTTACGCCATGTAAAAATGTAATTAAACAAAAAAGGCGCGGTTTGGATAATTCAATTTGACCAACGATTCTGCGAAATGCTGCACATCGCGTAAGAATGACTAATAAAACATTTTCAGGAAAGTTATATTTTACATAAGTATTACCACAGATCGATCTTTACTTTGTTTAGGTGAACAACTCGTTATCAGCTACAGAATAACAATTTCGAGGAACATTGTTTTCTCCTAATTTTACGCTCGACTGTATATTGCGATTCGAGTGAAATTCTTCAACCAGATGTCGGACGATTTGAAAGCACTTAGTAATTAATGTATTGTGTACACGTGTGTTAAACACCAAAGGTGGAAACAATAGCTACTCGACATCGCGATACAAAGTCCATAATTAATCGTATTTTATAACCACTCACTGTAATTTCGTGCCACTGTAGGAGTTGTTAATAATTTGATGCATGCTGTCGACACGGAATGTCAGGTAGTTGTTTTGAACATTCCTCATTATTTACTGTTAATGAGTTTCGCTGCTAATGCTCTTTGAAGCTATTATTATTGCGAGCTGTCGAGCGGACTGTCAAAAAATTTTACACGGCCAGAGGTACCAAAGAGTTAATGCTGACAATGAGCCAACTTTAATTTGGAGACTGCTAGTGGATACAGTCTCAAACAAGACCTAGTATCTACAGCAATGGTAAATGCAACATTTCAGAGATAATTTTATTTCTCTTACGACGCTGCGGTGTGAATTTCTGGTTCATTACGTTCACGACGTCGGCGACTATATACTAATATTTTCCAATTTTTCTATAAAAATTACACCAAGCCATTCATCCGAGTTATGGGTTCTTTGAAAACATGTTACAACCTTTTTCAGCGAAGTACATCCGTCAAGCTCAACGTCGCGATCAGGAGATCCAATATCCGTGTGGCTTCTCGACTGCTTATTACGATAACGTGAAGGTTCCTTACGGGTTTTGTTAACGCGGTGAGTCGGTACTACCAAAGAAGAATTACAGCTTGGATTTTGTGTAAAACTTTTGACGATTTTGAATAATGCTGGATTTCATCCATTGATAGACGATATCGAGGAAATATTGCCAGAGAAATCAATTGCTGGCAGTGTGAACACGATGCAAGCCACGGATCCAAAGTTACGGTCAAATAGCGAGGAAATTTCCGAGTATTTTTTCAGCTGTTGGTCCTTCGCTGTTCTCCCTATCTATTTGGGATTTCCGAGATTTCATATAGTAATCTGAAATCGCGAGAACAGCAAGCTTTGCTTCATGAACAACAGATCAGGAGTCACGTCCGACATGAATGAAATTTGGAACGGGTGCTGGAAGGAGTGGGGAAGGAAATTATTAGATTCATAACTCAAAAAGTCAGTTTACTCGATATGCCTGAATTCTAGTGCAAGTGTTCGGGTGTGAGTGTGTAGTCATTTGACAAGTCGACAAATGAAGCTTCAGAATGAGACAATGAGATATGCAATAATATGATTAAACTGGATGAAGGAAATGTGATTATTATACAAGCAAAGGTGTGCACGACGATATGGAGAATATAACATGAGGTAGTTAATGTCTTAGTTTTGAGGTGCAGTTTGAGAGTCAGCTTGGAAACGTATGATATTATATTGTCTCTGTTCTATGTAACCTGTATATGAATAAATGAAGAATCGAATTTCGACATGTTTCCTACGCTTCACTTGACTGTTGTTCGTTGGATATTCTGCATCTATTTGTCGCGATCCTATGAATTCAATAATTCTAAGAAGAATCAGGGAACTTTCCAAGTTCCTAGAGATTCAACATGCCTAAAAGAAGTAAGACGGATCGTTTGTGAGACGGATAATTTTTCACCGGGAAAAAGTAATGACGACCTCTTTGGATTTTTAACGATAATTTCGACGACTTTGAAAAGTGCTGCAATTAGTTCTTTGAGGCACAATTCCAAAGTAATATTGCAAGAGAAATCAATTAAGCGCAGTCCCCACACGCTGCAAGCGATAGCTGAAAAGTTACGGCCGAAAAACTCATGATTTTCATCAGGATTTCTCTGCTGCTGGTCCAACCCTCTTTTTGATGTGTTTTCTGAGTTCCTGGGGGTCGAATTACTCTAGAAATGGTCATACAAAACGATTCAGAGACGTGAAATTTTCGGCTCCAAAAATGACCAAAAAAGTGAAGCTAACCCCTTGGGATTTTTGGCGAAAATTTCGACCACTTTGAAAAGTGCTGAAATCAATTTTTTGAGGCACTATTCCGACGTAATTTTGCGAGAGAAATCGATTAAGCGCAGTCCCAATACGCTGCGAGCGATAGCTGAAAAGTTACGGCCAAAAAACTTATGATTTTCATCGGCATTTCTCTGCTGCTGGTCCTACCCTTTTTTTGATGTGTTTTCTGAGTTCCTGGGGGTCGAATTACTCTAGAAATGGTCATACAAAACGATTCGGAGACGAGAAATTTTCGGCTCCAAAAATGACCAGAAAAGTAAGGCTAACCCCTTTGGATTTTTGGCGAAAATTTCGACCACTTTGAAAAGTGCTGGAATCAATTTTTTGAGGCACTGTTCCGACGTAATTTTGCGAGAGGAATCGATTAAGCGCAGTCCCAATACGCTGCGAGCGATAGCTGAAAAGTTACGGCCAAAAAACTCATGATTTTCATCGGCATTTCTCTGCTGCTGGTCCTACCCTTTTTTTGATGTGTTTTCTGAGTTCCTGGGGGTCGAATTACTCTAGAAATGGTCATACAAAACGATTCGGAGACGAGAAATTTTCGGCTTGAAAAATGACCAAAAAAGTAAGGCTAACCCCTTTGGATTTTTGGCGAAAATTTCGACCACTTTGGGAAGTGATGAAATCAATTTTTTGAGGCACTATTCCGACGTAATTTTGCGAGAGAAATCGATTAAGCGCAGTCCCAATACGCTGCGAGCGATAGCTGAAAAGTTACGGCCAAAAAACTCATGATTTTCATCGGCATTTCTCTGCTGCTGGTCCTACCCTTTTTTTGATGTGTTTTCTGAGTTCCTGGGGGTCAAATTACTCTAGAAATGGTCATACAAAACGATTCGGAGACGAGAAATTTTTGGCTTGAGGAATGACCAAAAAAGTAAGGCTAACCCCTATGGATTTTTAGCGAAAATTTCGACCACTTTGGAAAGTGATGAAATCAATTTTTTGAGGCACTATTCCGACGTAATTTTGCGAGAGGAATCGATTAAGCGCAGTCCCAATACGCTGCGAGCGATAGCTGGAAAGTTACCGCAAAAAACTCATGATTTTCATCGGCATTTCTCTGCTGCCGGTCCTACCCTCTTTTTGATGTGTTTTCTGAGTTCCTGGGGGTCGAATTACTCCAGAAATGGTCATACAAAACGATTCGGAGACGAGAAGTTTTCGACTCCAAAAATGACCAGAAAAGTAAGGCTAACCCCTTTGGATTTTTGGCGAAAATTTCGACCACTTTGGAAAGTGATGAAATCAATTTTTTGAGGCACTATTCCGACGTAATTTTGCGAGAGGAATCGATTAAGCGCAGTCCCAATACGCTGCGAGCGATAGCTGAAAAGTTACGGCCAAAAAACTCATGATTTTCATCGGCATTTCTCTGCTGCTGGTCCTACCCTTTTTTTGATGTGTTTTCTGAGTTCCTGGGGGTCGAATTACTCTAGAAATGGTCATACAAAACGATTCGGAGACGAGAAATTTTCGGCTCCAAAAATGACTAGAAAAGTAAGGCTAACCCCTTTGGATTTTTGGCGAAAATTTCGACCACTTTGAAAAGTGCTGGAATCAATTTTTTGAGGCACTATTCCGACGTAATTTTGCGAGAGGAATCGATTAAGCGCAGTCCCAATACGCTGCGAGCGATAGCTGAAAAGTTACGGCCAAAAAACTCATGATTTTCATCGGCATTTCTCTGCTGCTGGTCCTACCCTTTTTTTGATGTGTTTTCTGAGTTCCTGGGGGTCGAATTACTCTAGAAATGGTCATACAAAACGATTCGGAGACGAGAAATTTTCGGCTCCAAAAATGACTAGAAAAGTAAGGCTAACCCCTTTGGATTTTTGGCGAAAATTTCGACCACTTTGAAAAGTGCTGGAATCAATTTTTTGAGGCACTATTCCGACGTAATTTTGCGAGAGGAATCGATTAAGCGCAGTCCCAATACGCTGCGAGCGATAGCTGAAAAGTTACGGCCAAAAAACTCATGATTTTCATCGGCATTTCTCTGCTGCTGGTCCTACCCTTTTTTTGATGTGTTTTCTGAGTTCCTGGGGGTCGAATTACTCTAGAAATGGTCATACAAAACGATTCGGAGACGAGAAATTTTCGGCTCCAAAAATGACCAGAAAAGTAAGGCTAACCCCTTTGGATTTTTGGCGAAAATTTCGACCACTTTGAAAAGTGCTGGAATCAATTTTTTGAGGCACTATTCCGACGTAATTTTGCGAGAGGAATCGATTAAGCGCAGTCCCAATACGCTGCGAGCGATAGCTGAAAAGTTACGGCCAAAAAACTCATGATTTTCATCGGCATTTCTCTGCTGCTGGTCCTACCCTTTTTTTGATGTGTTTTCTGAGTTCCTGGGGGTCGAATTACTCTAGAAATGGTCATACAAAACGATTCGGAGACGAGAAATTTTCGGCTTGAAAAATGACCAAAAAAGTAAGGCTAACCCCTTTGGATTTTTGGCGAAAATTTCGACCACTTTGGGAAGTGATGAAATCAATTTTTTGAGGCACTATTCCGACGTAATTTTGCGAGAGGAATCGATTAAGCGCAGTCCCAATACGCTGCGAGCGATAGCTGAAAAGTTACGGCCAAAAAACTCATGATTTTCATCGGCATTTCTCTGCTGCTGGTCCTACCCTTTTTTTGATGTGTTTTCTGAGTTCCTGGGGGTCAAATTACTCTAGAAATGGTCATACAAAACGATTCGGAGACGAGAAATTTTTGGCTTGAGGAATGACCAAAAAAGTAAGGCTAACCCCTATGGATTTTTGGCGAAAATTTCGACCACTTTGGAAAGTGATGAAATCAATTTTTTGAGGCACTATTCCGACGTAATTTTGCGAGAGGAATCGATTAAGCGCAGTCCCAATACGCTGCGAGCGATAGCTGGAAAGTTACCGCAAAAAACTCATGATTTTCATCGGCATTTCTCTGCTGCCGGTCCTACCCTCTTTTTGATGTGTTTTCTGAGTTCCTGGGGGTCGAATTACTCCAGAAATGGTCATACAAAACGATTCGGAGACGAGAAATTTTCGGCTCCAAAAATGACCAGAAAAGTAAGGCTAACCCCTTTGGATTTTTGGCGAAAATTTCGACCACTTTGAAAAGTGCTGGAATCAATTTTTTGAGGCACTATTCCGACGTAATTTTGCGAGAGGAATCGATTAAGCGCAGTCCCAATACGCTGCGAGCGATAGCTGAAAAGTTACGGCCAAAAAACTCATGATTTTCATCGGCATTTCTCTGCTGCTGGTCCTACCCTTTTTTTGATGTGTTTTCTGAGTTCCTGGGGGTCGAATTACTCTGGAAATGGTCATACAAAACGATTCGGAGACGAGAAATTTTCGGCTCCAATAATGACCAGAAAAGTAAGGCTAACCCCTTTGGATTTTTGGCGAAAATTTCGACCACTTTGAAAAGTGCTGGAATCAATTTTTTGAGGCACTATTCCGACGTAATTTTGCGAGAGAAATCGATTAAGCGCAGTCCCAATACGCTGCGAGCGATAGCTGAAAAGTTACGGCCAAAAAACTCATGATTTTCATCGGCATTTCTCTGCTGCTGGTCCTACCCTTTTTTTGATGTGTTTTCTGAGTTCCTGGGGGTCGAATTACTCTAGAAATGGTCATACAAAACGATTCGGAGACGAGAAATTTTCGGCTCCAAAAATGACCAGAAAAGTAAGGCTAACCCCTTTGGATTTTTGGCGAAAATTTCGACCACTTTGAAAAGTGCTGGAATCAATTTTTTGAGGCACTGTTCCGACGTAATTTTGCGAGAGGAATCGATTAAGCGCAGTCCCAATACGCTGCGAGCGATAGCTGAAAAGTTACGGCCAAAAAACTCATGATTTTCATCGGCATTTCTCTGCTGCTGGTCCTACCCTTTTTTTGATGTGTTTTCTGAGTTCCTGGGGGTCAAATTACTCTAGAAATGGTCATACAAAACGATTCGGAGACGAGAAATTTTCGGCTCCAAAAATGACCAGAAAAGTAAGGCTAACCCCTTTGGATTTTTGGCGAAAATTTCGACCACTTTGAAAAGTGCTGGAATCAATTTTTTGAGGCACTATTCCGACGTAATTTTGCGAAAGAAATCGATTAAGCGCAGTCCCAATACGCTGCGAGCGATAGCTGAAAAGTTACGGCCAAAAAACTCATGATTTTCATCGGCATTTCTCTGCTGCTGGTCCTACCCTTTTTTTGATGTGTTTTCTGAGTTCCTGGGGGTCGAATTACTCTAGAAATGGTCATACGAAACGTTTCGGAGACGAGAAATTTTCGGCTCCAAAAATGACCAGAAAAGTAAGGCTAACCCCTTTGGATTTTTGGCGAAAATTTCGACCACTTTGAAAAGTGCTGGAATCAATTTTTTGAGGCACTATTCCGACGTAATTTTGCGAGAGGAATCGATTAAGCGCAGTCCCAATACGCTGCGAGCGATAGCTGAAAAGTTACGGCCAAAAAACTCATGATTTTCATCGGCATTTCTCTGCTGCTGGTCCTACCCTTTTTTTGATGTGTTTTCTGAGTTCCTGGGGGTCGAATTACTCTAAAAATGGTCATACAAAACGATTCGGAGACGAGAAATTTTCGGCTCTAAAAATGACCAGAAAAGTAAGGCTAACCCCTTTGGATTTTTGGCGAAAATTTCGACCACTTTGAAAAGTGCTGAAATCAATTTTTTGAGGCACTATTCCGACGTAATTTTGCGAGAGGAATCGATTAAGCGCAGTCCCAATACGCTGCGAGCGATAGCTGACAAGTTACGGCCAAAAAACTCATGATTTTCATCGGCATTTCTCTGCTGCTGGTCCTACCCTTTTTTTGATGTGTTTTCTGAGTTCCTGGGGGTCGAATTACTCTAGAAATGGTCATACAAAACGATTCGGAGACGAGAAATTTTCGGCTCCAAAAATGACCAGAAAAGTAAGGCTAACCCCTTTGGATTTTTGGCGAAAATTTCGACCACTTTGAAAAGTGCTGGAATCAATTTTTTGAGGCACTATTCCGACGTAATTTTGCGAGAGAAATCGATTAAGCGCAGTCCCAATACGCTGCGAGCGATAGCTGAAAAGTTACGGCCAAAAAACTCATGATTTTCATCGGCATTTCTCTGCTGCTGGTCCTACCCTTTTTTTGATGTGTTTTCTGAGTTCCTGGGGGTCGAATTACTCTAGAAATGGTCATACAAAACGATTCGGAGACGAGAAATTTTCGGCTCCAAAAATGACCAGAAGAGTAAGGCTAACCCCTTTGGATTTTTGGCGAAAATTTCGACCACTTTGAAAAGTGCTGGAATCAATTTTTTGAGGCACTATTCCGACGTAATTTTGCGAGAGGAATCGATTAAGCGCAGTCCCAATACGCTGCGAGCGATAGCTGAAAAGTTACGGCCAAAAAACTCATGATTTTCATCGGCATTTCTCTGCTGCTGGTCCTACCCTTTTTTTGATGTGTTTTCTGAGTTCCTGGGGGTCAAATTACTCTAGAAATGGTCATACAAAACGAATCGGAGACGAGAAATTTTCGGCTCCAAAAATGACCAGAAAAGTAAGGCTAACCCCTTTGGATTTTTGGCGAAAATTTCGACCACTTTGAAAAGTGCTGGAATCAATTTTTTGAGGCACTATTCCGACGTAATTTTGCGAGAGGAATCGATTAAGCGCAGTCCCAATACGCTGCGAGCGATAGCTGAAAAGTTACGGCCAAAAAACTTATGGTTTTTATCGGCATTTCTCTGCTGCTGGTCCTACCCTTTTTTTGATGTGTTTTCTGAGTTCCTAGGGGTCGAATTACTCTAGAAATGGTCATACAAAACGATTCGAAGACGAGAAATTTTCAGCTTGAAAAATGACCAAAAAAGTAAGGCTAACCCCTTTGGATTTTTGGCGAAAATTTCGACCACTTTGGAAAGTGATGGAATCAATTTTTTGAGGCACTATTCCGACGTAATTTAGCGAGAGGAATCGATTAAGCGCAGTCCCAATACGCTGCGAGCGATAGCTGAAAAGTTACGGCCAAAAAACTCATGATTTTCATCGGCATTTCTCTGCTGCTGGTCCTTCCCTTTTTTTGATGTGTTTTCTGAGTTCCTGGGGGTCAAATTACTCTAGAAATGGTCATACAAAACGATTCGGAGACGAGAAATTTTCGGCTCCAAAAATGACCAGAAAATTAAGGCTAACCCCTTTGGATTTTTAGCGAAAATTTCGACCACTTTGAAGAGTGCTGGAATCAATTTTTTGAGGCACTATTCCGACGTAATTTTGCGAGAGAAATCGATTAAGCGCAGTCCCAATACGCTGCGAGCGATAGCTGAAAAGTTACGGCCAAAAAACTTATGATTTTCATCGGCATTTCTCTGCTGCTGGTCCTACCCTTTTTTTGATGTGTTTTCTGAGTTCCTGGGGGTCGAATTACTCTAGAAATGGTCATACAAAACGATTCGGAGACGAGAAATTTTCGGCTCCAAAAATGACCAGAAAAGTAAGGCTAACCCCTTTGGATTTTTGGCGAAAATTTCGACCACTTTGAAAAGTGCTGGAATCAATTTTTTGAGGCACTATTCCGACGTAATTTTGCGAGAGGAATCGATTAAGCGCAGTCCCAATACGCTGCGAGCGATAGCTGAAAAGTTACGGCCAAAAAACTCATGATTTTCATCGGCATTTCTCTGCTGCTGGTCCTACCCTTTTTTTGATGTGTTTTCTGAGTTCCTGGGGGTCGAATTACTCTAGAAATGGTCATACAAAACGATTCGGAGACGAGAAATTTTCGGCTCCAAAAATGACCAGAAAAGTAAGGCTAACCCCTTTGGATTTTTGGCGAAAATTTCGACCACTTTGAAAAGTGCTGGAATCAATTTTTTGAGGCACTATTCCGACGTAATTTTGCGAGAGGAATCGATTGAGCGCAGTCCCAATACGCTGCGAGCGATAGCTGAAAAGTTACGGCCAAAAAACTCATGATTTTCATCGGCATTTCTCTGCTGCTGGTCCTACCCTTTTTTTGATGTGTTTTCTGAGTTCCTGGGGGTCAAATTACTCTAGAAATGGTCATACAAAACGATTCGGAGACGAGAAATTTTCGGCTCCAAAAATGACCAGAAAAGTAAGGCTAACCCCTTTGGATTTTTGGCGAAAATTTCGACCACTTTGAAAAGTGCTGGAATCAATTTTTTGAGGCACTATTCCGACGTAATTTTGCGAAAGAAATCGAATAAGCGCAGTCCCAATACGCTGCGAGCGATAGCTGAAAAGTTACGGCCAAAAAACTCATGATTTTCATCGGCATTTCTCTGCTGCTGGTCCTACCCTTTTTTTGATGTGTTTTCTGAGTTCCTGGGGGTCGAATTACTCTAGAAATGGTCATACAAAACGTTTCGGAGACGAGAAATTTTCGGCTCCAAAAATGACCAGAAAAGTAAGGCTAACCCCTTTGGATTTTTGGCGAAAATTTCGACCACTTTGAAAAGTGCTGGAATCAATTTTTTGAGGCACTATTCCGACGTAATTTTGCGAGAGGAATCGATTAAGCGCAGTCCCAATACGCTGCGAGCGATAGCTGAAAAGTTACGGCCAAAAAACTCATGATTTTCATCGGCATTTCTCTGCTGCTGGTCCTACCCTTTTTTTGATGTGTTTTCTGAGTTCCTGGGGGTCGAATTACTCTAAAAATGGTCATACAAAACGATTCGAAGACGAGAAATTTTCGGCTCCAAAAATGACCAGAAAAGTAAGGCTAACCCCTTTGGATTTTTGGCGAAAATTTCGACCACTTTGAAAAGTGCTGGAATCAATTTTTTGAGGCACTATTCCGACGTAATTTTGCGAGAGGAATCGATTAAGCGCAGTCCCAATACGCTGCGAGCGATAGCTGACAAGTTACGGCCAAAAAACTCATGATTTTCATCGGCATTTCTCTGCTGCTGGTCCTACCCTTTTTTTGATGTGTTTTCTGAGTTCCTGGGGGTCGAATTACTCTCGAAATGGTCATACAAAACGTTTCGGAGACGAGAAATTTTCGGCTCCAAAAATGACCAGAAAAGTAAGGCTAACCCCTTTGGATTTTTGGCGGAAATTTCGACCACTTTGAAAAGTGCTGGAATCAATTTTTTGAGGCACTATTCCGACGTAATTTTGCGAGAGGAATCGATTAAGCGCAGTCCCAATACGCTGCGAGCGATAGCTGAAAAGTTACGGCCAAAAAACTCATGATTTTCATCGGCATTTCTCTGCTGCTGGTCCTACCCTTTTTTTGATGTGTTTTCTGAGTTCCTGGGGGTCGAATTACTCTAGAAATGGTCATACAAAACGATTCGGAGACGAGAAATTTTCGGCTCCGAAAATGACCAAAAAAGTAAAGCTAACCCCTTTGGATTTTTGGCGAAAATTTTGACCACTTTGAAAAGTGCTGGAATCAATTTTTTGAGGCACTATTCCGACGTAATTTTGCGAGAGGAATCGATTAAGCGCAGTCCCAATACGCTGCGAGCGATAGCTGAAAAGTTACGGCCAAAAAACTCATGATTTTCATCGGCATTTCTCTGCTGCTGGTCCTACCCTTTTTTTGATGTGTTTTCTGAGTTCCTGGGGGTCGAATTACTCTAAAAATGGTCATACAAAACGATTCGAAGACGAGAAATTTTCGGCTCCAAAAATGACCAGAAAAGTAAGGCTAACCCCTTTGGATTTTTGGCGAAAATTTCGACCACTTTGAAAAGTGCTGGAATCAATTTTTTGAGGCACTATTCCGACGTAATTTTGCGAGAGGAATCGATTAAGCGCAGTCCCAATACGCTGCGAGCGATAGCTGACAAGTTACGGCCAAAAAACTCATGATTTTCATCGGCATTTCTCCGCTGCTGGTCCTACCCTTTTTTTGATGTGTTTTCTGAGTTCCTGGGGGTCGAATTACTCTGGAAATGGTCATACAAAACGATTCGGAGACGAGAAATTTTCGGCTCCAAAAATGACCAGAAAAGTAAGGCTAACCCCTTTGGATTTTTGGCGAAAATTTCGACCACTCTGAAAAGTGCTGGAATCAATTTTTTGAGGCACTATTCCGACGTAATTTTGCGAGAGGAATCGATTAAGCGCAGTCCCAATACGCTGCGAGCGATAGCTGAAAAGTTACGGCCAAAAAACTTATGGTTTTTATCGGCATTTCTCTGCTGCTGGTCCTACCCTTTTTTTGATGTGTTTTCTGAGTTCCTAGGGGTCGAATTACTCTAGAAATGGTCATACAAAACGATTCGAAGACGAGAAATTTTCGGCTTGAAAAATGACCAAAAAAGTAAGGCTAACCCCTTTGGATTTTTGGCGAAAATTTTGACCACTTTGGAAAGTGATGGAATCAATTTTTTGAGGCACTATTCCGACGTAATTTAGCGAGAGGAATCGATTAAGCGCAAACCCAATACGCTGCGAGCGATAGCTGAAAAGTTACGGCCAAAAAACTCATGATTTTCATCGGCATTTCTCTGCTGCTGGTCCTTCCCTTTTTTTGATGTGTTTTCTGAGTTCCTGGGGGTCAAATTACTCTAGAAATGGTCATACAAAACGATTCGGAGACGAGAAATTTTCGGCTCCAAAAATGACCAGAAAATTAAGGCTAACCCCTTTGGATTTTTAGCGAAAATTTCGACCACTTTGAAGAGTGCTGGAATCAATTTTTTGAGGCACTATTCCGACGTAATTTTGCGAGAAAAATCGATTAAGCGCAGTCCCAATACGCTGCGAGCGATAGCTGAAAAGTTACGGCCAAAAAACTTATGATTTTCATCGGCATTTCTCTGCTGCTGGTCCTACCCTTTTTTTGATGTGTTTTCTGAGTTCCTGGGGGTCGAATTACTCTAGAAATGGTCATACAAAACGATTCGGAGACGAGAAATTTTCGGCTCCAAAAATGACCAGAAAAGTAAGGCTAACCCCTTTGGATTTTTGGCGAAAATTTCGACCACTTTGAAAAGTGCTGGAATCAATTTTTTGAGGCACTATTCCGACGTAATTTTGCGAGAGGAATCGATTGAGCGCAGTCCCAATACGCTGCGAGCGATAGCTGAAAAGTTACGGCCAAAAAACTCATGATTTTCATCGGCATTTCTCTGCTGCTGGTCCTACCCTTTTTTTGATGTGTTTTCTGAGTTCCTGGGGGTCGAATTACTCTAGAAATGGTCATACAAAACGATTCGGAGACGAGAAATTTTCGGCTCCAAAAATGACCAGAAAAGTAAGGCTAACCCCTTTGGATTTTTGGCGAAAATTTCGACCACTTTGAAAAGTGCTGGAATCAATTTTTTGAGGCACTATTCCGACGTAATTTTGCGAGAGGAATCGATTGAGCGCAGTCCCAATACGCTGCGAGCGATAGCTGAAAAGTTACGGCCAAAAAACTCATGATTTTCATCGGCATTTCTCTGCTGCTGGTCCTACCCTTTTTTTGATGCGTTTTCTGAGTTCCTGGGGGTCGAATTACTCTAGAAATGGTCATACAAAACGATTCGGAGACGAGAAATTTTCGGCTCCAAAAATGACCAGAAAAGTAAGGCTAACCCCTTTGGATTTTTGGCGAAAATTTCGACCACTTTGAAAAGTGCTGGAATCATATTTTTGAGGCACTATTCCGACGTAATTTTGCGAGAGGAATCGATTGAGCGCAGTCCCAATACGCTGCGAGCGATAGCTGAAAAGTTACGGCCAAAAAACTCATGATTTTCATCGGCATTTCTCTGCTGCTGGTCCTACCCTTTTTTTGATGTGTTTTCTGAGTTCCTGGGGGTCGAATTACTCTAGAAATGGTCATACAAAACGATTCGGAGACGAGAAATTTTCGGCTCCAAAAATGACCAGAAAAGTAAGGCTAACCCCTTTGGAGTTTTGGCGAAAATTTCGACCACTTTGAAAAGTGCTGGAATCAATTTTTTGAGGCACTATTCCGACGTAATTTTGCGAAAGAAATCGATTAAGCGCAGTCCCAATACGCTGCGAGCGATAGCTGAAAAGTTACGGCCAAAAAACTCATGATTTTCATCGGCATTTCTCTGCTGCTGGTCCTACCCTTTTTTTGATGTGTTTTCTGAGTTCCTGGGGGTCGAATTACTCTAGAAATGGTCATACAAAACGTTTCGGAGACGAGAAATTTTCGGCTCCAAAAATGACCAGAAAAGTAAGGCTAACCCCTTTGGATTTTTGGCGAAAATTTCGACCACTTTGAAAAGTGCTGGAATCAATTTTTTGAGGCACTATTCCGACGTAATTTTGCGAGAGGAATCGATTAAGCGCAGTCCCAATACGCTGCGAGCGATAGCTGAAAAGTTACGGCCAAAAAACTCATGATTTTCATCGGCATTTCTCTGCTGCTGGTCCTACCCTTTTTTTGATGTGTTTTCTGAGTTCCTGGGGGTCAAATTACTCTAGAAATGGTCATACAAAACGATTCGGAGACGAGAAATTTTCGGCTCCAAAAATGACCAGAAAAGTAAGGCTAACCCCTTTGGATTTTTAGCGAAAATTTCGACCACTTTGAAAAGTGCTGGAATCAATTTTTTGAGGCACTATTCCGACGTAATTTTGCGAGAGAAATCGATTAAGCGCAGTCCCAATACGCTGCGAGCGATAGCTGAAAAGTTACGGCCAAAAAACTTATGATTTTCATCGGCATTTCTCTGCTGCTGGTCCTACCCTTTTTTTGATGTGTTTTCTGAGTTCCTGGGGGTCGAATTACTCTAGAAATGGTCATACAAAACGATTCGGAGACGAGAAATTTTCGGCTCCAAAAATGACCAGAAAAGTAAGGCTAACCCCTTCGGATTTTTGGCGAAAATTTCGACCACTTTGGAAAGTGCTGGAATCAATTTTTTGAGGCACTATTCCGACGTAATTTTGCGAGAGGAATCGATTAAGCGCAGTCCCAATACGCTGCGAGCGATAGCTGAAAAGTTACGGCCAAAAAACTCATGATTTTCATCGGCATTTCTCTGCTGCTGGTCCTACCCTTTTTTTGATGTGTTTTCTGAGTTCCTGGGGGTCGAATTACTCTAGAAATGGTCATACAAAACGATTCGGAGACGAGAAATTTTCGGCTCCAAAAATGACCAGAAAAGTAAGGCTAACCCCTTTGGATTTTTGGCGAAAATTTCGACCACTTTGAAAAGTGCTGGAATCAATTTTTTGAGGCACTATTCCGACGTAATTTTGCGAGAGGAATCGATTGAGCGCAGTCCCATTACGCTGCGAGCGATAGCTGAAAAGTTACGGCCAAAAAACTCATGATTTTCATCGGCATTTCTCTGCTGCTGGTCCTACCCTTTTTTTGATGTGTTTTCTGAGTTCCTGGGGGTCGAATTACTCTAGAAATGGTCATACAAAACGATTCGGAGACGAGAAATTTTCGGCTCCAAAAATGACCAGAAAAGTAAGGCTAACCCCTTTGGAGTTTTGGCGAAAATTTCGACCACTTTGAAAAGTGCTGGAATCGATTTTTTGAGGCACTATTCCGACGTAATTTTGCGAAAGAAATCGATTAAGCGCAGTCCCAATACGCTGCGAGCGATAGCTGAAAAGTTACGGCCAAAAAACTCATGATTTTCATCGGCATTTCTCTGCTGCTGGTCCTACCCTTTTTTTGATGTGTTTTCTGAGTTCCTGGGGGTCGAATTACTCTAGAAATGGTCATACAAAACGTTTCGGAGACGAGAAATTTTCGGCTCCAAAAATGACCAGACAAGTAAGGCTAACCCCTTTGGATTTTTGGCGAAAATTTCGACCACTTTGAAAAGTGCTGGAATCAATTTTTTGAGGCACTATTCCGACGTAATTTTGCGAGAGGAATCGATTAAGCGCAGTCCCAATACGCTGCGAGCGATAGCTGAAAAGTTACGGCCAAAAAACTCATGATTTTCATCGGCATTTCTCTGCTGCTGGTCCTACCCTTTTTTTGATGTGTTTTCTGAGTTCCTGGGGGTCGAATTACTCTGGAAATGGTCATACAAAACGATTCGGAGACGAGAAATTTTCGGCTTCAAAAATGACCAAAAAAGTAAGGCTAACCCCTTTGGATTTTTGGCGAAAATTTTGACCACTTTGAAAAGTGCTGGAATCAATTTTTTGAGGCACTATTCCGACGTAATTTTGCGAGAGGAATCGATTAAGCGCAGTCCCAATACGCTGCGAGCGATAGCTGAAAAGTTACGGCCAAAAAACTCATGATTTTCATCGGCATTTCTCTGCTGCTGGTCCTACCCTTTTTTTGATGTGTTTTCTGAGTTCCTGGGGGTCGAATTACTCTAGAAATGGTCATACAAAACGATTCGGAGACGAGAAATTTTCGGCTCCAAAAATGACCAGAAAAGTAAGGCTAACCCCTTTGGATTTTTGGCGAAAATTTCGACCACTTTGAAAAGTGCTGGAATCAATTTTTTGAGGCACTATTCCGACGTAATTTTGCGAGAGAAATCGATTAAGCGCAGTCCCAATACGCTGCGAGCGATAGCTGAAAAGTTACGGCCAAAAAACTTATGGTTTTTATCGGCATTTCTCTGCTGCTGGTCCTACCCTTTTTTTGATGTGTTTTCTGAGTTCCTGGGGGTCGAATTACTCTAGAAATGGTCATACAAAACGATTCGGAGACGAGAAATTTCCGGCTTGAAAAATGACCAAAAAAGTAAGGCTAACCCCTTTGGATTTTTGGCGAAAATTTCGAACACTTTGGAAAGTGATGGAATCAATTTTTTGAGGCACTATTCCGACGTAATTTTGCGAGAGGAATCGATTAAGCGCAGTCCCAATACGCTGCGAGCGATAGCTGAAAAGTTACGGCCAAAAAACTCATGATTTTCATCGGCATTTCTCTGCTGCTGGTCCTACCCTTTTTTTGATGTGTTTTCTGAGTTCCTGGGGGTCAAATTACTCTAGAAATGGTCATACAAAACGATTCGGAGACAAGAAATTTTCGGCTCTAAAAATGACCAGAAAAGTGAGGCTAACCCCTTTGGATTTTTAGCGAAAATTTCGACCACTTTGAAAAGTGCTGGAATCAATTTTTTGAGGCACTATTCCGACGTAATTTTGCGAGAGAAATCGATTAAGCGCAGTCCCAATACGCTGCGAGCGATAGCTGAAAAGTTACGGCCAAAAAACTTATGATTTTCATCGGCATTTCTCTGCTGCTGGTCCTACCCTTTTTTTGATGTATTTTCTGAGTTCCTGGGGGTCGAATTACTCTAGAAATGGTCATACAAAACGATTCGGAGACGAGAAATTTTCAGCTCCAAAAATGACCAGAAAAGTAAGGCTAACCCCTTTGGATTTTTGGCGAAAATTTCGACCACTTTGGAAAGTGCTGGAATCAATTTTTTGAGGCACTATTCCGACGTAATTTTGCGAGAGGAATCGATTAAGCGCAGTCCCAATACGCTGCGAGCGATAGCTGAAAAGTTACGGCCAAAAAACTCATGATTTTCATCGGCATTTCTCTGCTGCTGGTCCTACCCTTTTTTTGATGTGTTTTCTGAGTTCCTGGGGGTCGAATTACTCTAGAAATGGTCATACAAAACGATTCGGAGACGAGAAATTTTCGGCTCCAAAAATGACCAGAAAAGTAAGGCTAACCCCTTTGGATTTTTGGCGAAAATTTCGACCACTTTGGAAAGTGCTGGAATCAATTTTTTGAGGCACTATTCCGACGTAATTTTGCGAGAGGAATCGATTAAGCGCAGTCCCAATACGCTGCGAGCGATAGCTGAAAAGTTACGGCCAAAAAACTCATGATTTTCATCGACATTTCTCTGCTGCTGGTCCTACCCTTTTTTTGATGTGTTTTCTGAGTTCCTGGGGGTCGAATTACTCTAGAAATGGTCATACAAAACGATTCGGAGACGAGAAATTTTCGGCTCCAAAAATGACCAGAAAAGTAAGGCTAACCCCTTTGGATTTTTGGCGAAAATTTCGACCACTTTGGAAAGTGCTGGAATCAATTTTTTGAGGCACTATTCCGACGTAATTTTGCGAGAGGAATCGATTAAGCGCAGTACCAATACGCTGCGAGCGATAGCTGAAAAGTTACGGCCAATAAACTTATGGTTTTTATCGGCATTTCTCTGCTGCTGGTCCTACCCTTTTTTTGATGTGTTTTCTGAGTTCCTGGGGGTCGAATTACTCTAGAAATGGTCATACAAAACGATTCGGTGACGAGAAATTTTCGGCTCCAAAAATGACCAGAAAAGTAAGGCTAACCCCTTTGGATTTTTGGCGAAAATTTCGACCACTTTGGAAAGTGCTGGAATCAATTTTTTGAGGCACTATTCCGACGTAATTTTGCGAGAGGAATCGATTAAGCGCAGTCCCAATACGCTGCGAGCGATAGCTGAAAAGTTACGGCCAAAAAACTCATGATTCTCATCGGCATTACTCTGCTGCTGGTCCTACCCTTTTTTTGATGTGTTTTCTGAGTTCCTGGGGGTCGAATTACTCTAGAAATGGTCATACAAAACGATTCGGAGACGAGAAATTTTCGGCTCCAAAAATGACCAGAAAAGTAAGGCTAACCCCTTTGGATTTTTGGCGAAAATTTCGACCACTTTGAAAAGTGCTGGAATCAATTTTTTGAGGCACTATTCCGACGTAATTTTGCGAGAGGAATCGATTGAGCGCAGTCCTAATACGCTGCGAGCGATAGCTGAAAAGTTACGGCCAAAAAACTCATGATTTTCATCGGCATTTCTCTGCTGCTGGTCCTACCCTTTTTTTGATGTGTTTTCTGAGTTCCTGGGGGTCGAATTACTCTAGAAATGGTCATACAAAACGATTCGGAGACGAGAAATTTTCGACTCCAAAAATGACCAGAAAAGTAAGGCTAACCCCTTTGGATTTTTGGCGAAAATTTCGACCACTTTGAAAAGTGCTGGAATCAATTTTTTGAGGCACTATTCCGACGTAATTTTGCGAGAGGAATCGATTAAGCGCAGTCCCAATACGCTGCGAGCGATAGCTGAGAAGTTACGGCCAAGAAACTCATGATTTTCATTGGCATTTCCCTGCTGCTGGTCCTACCCTCTTTTTGATGTGTTTTCTGAGTTTCTGGGGGTCGAATTACTCTAGAAATGGTCATACAAAACGATTCGGAGACGAGAAATTTTCGGCTCTAAAAATGATTAGAAAAGTAAGGCTAACCCCTTTGGATTTTTGGCGAAAATTTCGACCACTTTGAAAAGTGCTGGAATCAATTTTTTGAGGCACTATTCCGACGTACTTTTGCGAGAGGAATCGATTAAGCGCAGTCCCAATACGCTGCGAGCGATAGCTGAAAAGTTACGGCCAAAAAACTCATGATTTTCATTGGCATTCCTCTGCTGCTGGTCCTACCCTCTCTTTGATGTGTTTTCTGAGTTCCTGGGGGTCGAATTACTCTAGAAATGGTCATACAAAACGATTCGGAGACGAGAAATTTTCGGCTTAAAAAATGACCAAAAAAGTAAGGCTAACCCCTTTGGATTTTTGGCGAAAATTTCGACCACTTTGAAAAGTGCTGGAATCAATTTTTTGAGGCATTATTCCGACGTAATTTTGCGAGAGGAATCGATTAAGCGCAGTCCCAATACGCTGCGAGCGATAGCTGAAAAGTTACGGCCAAAAAACTCATGATTTTCATCGGCATTTCTCTGCTGCTGGTCCTACCCTTTTTTTGATGTGTTTTCTGAGTTCCTGGGGGTCAAATTACTCTAGAAATGGTCACACAAAACGATTCGGAGACGAGAAATTTTCGGCTTGAAAAATGACCAAAAAAGTAAGGCTCACCCCTTTGGATTTATGGCGAAAATTTCGACCACTTTGGAAAGTGATGAAATCAATTTTTTGAGGCACTATTCCGACGTAATTCTGCGAGAGGAATCGATCAAGCGCAGTCCCAATACGCTGCGAGCGATAGCTGAAAAGTTACGGCCAAAAAACTCATGATTTTCATCGGCATTTCTCTGCTGCTGGTCCTACCCTTTTTTTGATGTGTTTTCTGAGTTTCTGGGGGTCGAATTACTCTAGAAATGGTCATACAAAACGATTCGGAGACGAGAAATTTTTGGCTCCAAAAATGACCAGAAAAGTAAGGCTAACCCCTTTGGATTTTTGGCGAAAATTTCGACTACTTTGGAAAGTGCTGGAATCTATTTTTTGAGGCACTATTCCGACGTAATTTTGCGAGAGGAATCGATTAAGCGCAGTCCCAATACGCTGCGAGCGATAGCTGAAAAGTTACGGCCAAAAAACTCATGATTTTCATCGGCATTTCTCTGCTGCTGGTCCTACCCTTTTTTGATGTGTTTTCTGAGTTCCTGGGGGTCGAATTACTCTAGAAATGGTCACACAAAACGATTCGGAGACGAGAAATTTTCGGCTCAAAAAATGACCAAAAAAGTAAGGCTAACCCCTTTGGATTTTTGGCGAAAATTTCGACTACTTTGGAAAGTGCTGGAATCAATTTTTTGAGGCACTATTCCGACGTAATTTTGCGAGAGGAATCGATTAAGCGCAGTCCCAATACGCTGCGAGCGATAGCTGAAAAGTTACGGTCAAAAAACTCATGATTTTCATTGGCATTTCCCTGCTGCTGGTCCTACCCTCTTTTTGATGTGTTTTCTGAGTTTCTGGGGGTCGAATTACTCTAGAAATGGTCATACAAAACGATTCGGAGACGAGAAATTTTCGGCTCCAAAAATGACCAGAAAAGTAAGGCTAACCCCTTTGGATTTTTGGCGAAAATTTCGACCACTCTGAAAAGTGCTGGAATCAATTTTTTGAGGCACTATTCCGACGTAATTTTGCGAGAGGAATCGATTAAGCGCAGTCCCAATACGCTGCGAGCGATAGCTGAAAAGTTACGGCCAAAAAACTTATGGTTTTTATCGGCATTTCTCTGCTGCTGGTCCTACCCTTTTTTTGATGTGTTTTCTGAGTTCCTAGGGGTCGAATTACTCTAGAAATGGTCATACAAAACGATTCGAAGACGAGAAATTTTCGGCTTGAAAAATGACCAAAAAAGTAAGGCTAACCCCTTTGGATTTTTGGCGAAAATTTCGACCACTTTGGAAAGTGATGGAATCAATTTTTTGAGGCACTATTCCGACGTAATTTAGCGAGAGGAATCGATTAAGCGCAAACCCAATACGCTGCGAGCGATAGCTGAAAAGTTACGGCCAAAAAACTCATGATTTTCATCGGCATTTCTCTGCTGCTGGTCCTTCCCTTTTTTTGATGTGTTTTCTGAGTTCCTGGGGGTCAAATTACTCTAGAAATGGTCATACAAAACGATTCGGAGACGAGAAATTTTCGGCTCCAAAAATGACCAGAAAATTAAGGCTAACCCCTTTGGATTTTTAGCGAAAATTTCGACCACTTTGAAGAGTGCTGGAATCAATTTTTTGAGGCACTATTCCGACGTAATTTTGCGAGAGAAATCGATTAAGCGCAGTCCCAATACGCTGCGAGCGATAGCTGAAAAGTTACGGCCAAAAAACTTATGATTTTCATCGGCATTTCTCTGCTGCTGGTCCTACCCTTTTTTTGATGTGTTTTCTGAGTTCCTGGGGGTCGAATTACTCTAGAAATGGTCATACAAAACGATTCGGAGACGAGAAATTTTCGGCTCCAAAAATGACCAGAAAAGTAAGGCTAACCCCTTTGGATTTTTGGCGAAAATTTCGACCACTTTGGAAAGTGCTGGAATCAATTTTTTGAGGCACTATTCCGACGTAATTTTGCGAGAGGAATCGATTGAGCGCAGTCCCAATACGCTGCGAGCGATAGCTGAAAAGTTACGGCCAAAAAACTCATGATTTTCATCGGCATTTCTCTGCTGCTGGTCCTACCCTTTTTTTGATGTGTTTTCTGAGTTCCTGGGGGTCGAATTACTCTAGAAATGGTCATACAAAACGATTCGGAGACGAGAAATATTCGGCTCCAAAAATGACCAGAAAAGTAAGGCTAACCCCTTTGGATTTTTGGCGAAAATTTCGACCACTTTGAAAAGTGCTGGAATCAATTTTTTGAGGCACTATTCCGACGTAATTTTGCGAAAGGAATCGATTGAGCGCAGTCCCAATACGCTGCGAGCGATAGCTGAAAAGTTACGGCCAAAAAACTCATGATTTTCATCGGCATTTCTCTGCTGCTGGTCCTACCCTTTTTTTGATGTGTTTTCTGAGTTCCTGGGGGTCGAATTACTCTAGAAATGGTCATACAAAACGATTCGGAGACGAGAAATTTTCGGCTCCAAAAATGACCAGAAAAGTAAGGCTAACCCCTTTGGATTTTTGGCGAAAATTTCGACCACTTTGAAAAGTGCTGGAATCAATTTTTTGAGGCACTATTCCGACGTAATTTTGCGAGAGGAATCGATTGAGCGCAGTCCCAATACGCTGCGAGCGATAGCTGAAAAGTTACGGCCAAAAAACTCATGATTTTCATCGGCATTTCTCTGCTGCTGGTCCTACCCTTTTTTTGATGTGTTTTCTGAGTTCCTGGGGGTCGAATTACTCTAGAAATGGTCATACAAAACGATTCGGAGACGAGAAATTTTCGGCTCCAAAAATGACCAGAAAAGTAAGGCTAACCCCTTTGGAGTTTTGGCGAAAATTTCGACCACTTTGAAAAGTGCTGGAATCGATTTTTTGAGGCACTATTCCGACGTAATTTTGCGAAAGAAATCGATTAAGCGCAGTCCCAATACGCTGCGAGCGATAGCTGAAAAGTTACGGCCAAAAAACTCATGATTTTCATCGGCATTTCTCTGCTGCTGGTCCTACCCTTTTTTTGATGTGTTTTCTGAGTTCCTGGGGGTCGAATTACTCTAGAAATGGTCATACAAAACGTTTCGGAGACGAGAAATTTTCGGCTCCAAAAATGACCAGACAAGTAAGGCTAACCCCTTTGGATTTTTGGCGAAAATTTCGACCACTTTGAAAAGTGCTGGAATCAATTTTTTGAGGCACTATTCCGACGTAATTTTGCGAGAGGAATCGATTAAGCGCAGTCCCAATACGCTGCGAGCGATAGCTGAAAAGTTACGGCCAAAAAACTCATGATTTTCATCGGCATTTCTCTGCTGCTGGTCCTACCCTTTTTTTGATGTGTTTTCTGAGTTCCTGGGGGTCGAATTACTCTGGAAATGGTCATACAAAACGATTCGGAGACGAGAAATTTTCGGCTCCAAAAATGACCAAAAAAGTAAGGCTAACCCCTTTGGATTTTTGGCGAAAATTTTGACCACTTTGAAAAGTGCTGGAATCAATTTTTTGAGGCACTATTCCGACGTAATTTTGCGAGAGGAATCGATTAAGCGCAGTCCCAATACGCTGCGAGCGATAGCTGAAAAGTTACGGCCAAAAAACTCATGATTTTCATCGGCATTTCTCTGCTGCTGGTCCTACCCTTTTTTTGATGTGTTTTCTGAGTTCCTGGGGGTCGAATTACTCTAGAAATGGTCATACAAAACGATTCGGAGACGAGAAATTTTCGGCTCCAAAAATGACCAGAAAAGTAAGGCTAACCCCTTTGGATTTTTGGCGAAAATTTCGACCACTTTGAAAAGTGCTGGAATCAATTTTTTGAGGCACTATTCCGACGTAATTTTGCGAGAGGAATCGATTGAGCGCAGTCCCAATACGCTGCGAGCGATAGCTGAAAAGTTACGGCCAAAAAACTCATGATTTTCATCGGCATTTCTCTGCTGCTGGTCCTACCCTTTTTTTGATGTGTTTTCTGAGTTCCTGGGGGTCGAATTACTCTAGAAATGGTCATACAAAACGATTCGGAGACGAGAAATTTTCGGCTCCAAAAATGACCAGAAAAGTAAGGCTAACCCCTTTGGAGTTTTGGCGAAAATTTCGACCACTTTGAAAAGTGCTGGAATCAATTTTTTGAGGCACTATTCCGACGTAATTTTGCGAAAGAAATCGATTAAGCGCAGTCCCAATACGCTGCGAGCGATAGCTGAAAAGTTACGGCCAAAAAACTCATGATTTTCATCGGCATTTCTCTGCTGCTGGTCCTACCCTTTTTTTGATGTGTTTTCTGAGTTCCTGGGGGTCGAATTACTCTAGAAATGGTCATACAAAACGTTTCGGAGACGAGAAATTTTCGGCTCCAAAAATGACCAGAAAAGTAAGGCTAACCCCTTTGGATTTTTGGCGAAAATTTCGACCACTTTGAAAAGTGCTGGAATCAATTTTTTGAGGCACTATTCCGACGTAATTTTGCGAGAGGAATCGATTAAGCGCAGTCCCAATACGCTGCGAGCGATAGCTGAAAAGTTACGGCCAAAAAACTCATGATTTTCATCGGCATTTCTCTGCTGCTGGTCCTACCCTTTTTTTGATGTGTTTTCTGAGTTCCTGGGGGTCAAATTACTCTAGAAATGGTCATACAAAACGATTCGGAGACGAGAAATTTCCGGCTCCAAAAATGACCAGAAAAGTAAGGCTAACCCCTTTGGATTTTTAGCGAAAATTTCGACCACTTTGAAAAGTGCTGGAATCAATTTTTTGAGGCACTATTCCGACGTAATTTTGCGAGAGAAATCGATTAAGCGCAGTCCCAATACGCTGCGAGCGATAGCTGAAAAGTTACGGCCAAAAAACTTATGATTTTCATCGGCATTTCTCTGCTGCTGGTCCTACCCTTTTTTTGATGTGTTTTCTGAGTTCCTGGGGGTCGAATTACTCTAGAAATGGTCATACAAAACGATTCGGAGACGAGAAATTTTCGGCTCCAAAAATGACCAGAAAAGTAAGGCTAACCCCTTCGGATTTTTGGCGAAAATTTCGACCACTTTGGAAAGTGCTGGAATCAATTTTTTGAGGCACTATTCCGACGTAATTTTGCGAGAGGAATCGATTAAGCGCAGTCCCAATACGCTGCGAGCGATAGCTGAAAAGTTACGGCCAAAAAACTTATGATTTTCATCGGCATTTCTCTGCTGCTGGTCCTACCCTTTTTTTGATGTGTTTTCTGAGTTCCTGGGGGTCGAATTACTCTAGAAATGGTCATACAAAACGATTCGGAGACGAGAAATTTTCGGCTCCAAAAATGACCAGAAAAGTAAGGCTAACCCCTTTGGATTTTTGGCGAAAATTTCGACCACTTTGAAAAGTGCTGGAATCAATTTTTTGAGGCACTATTCCGACGTAATTTTGCGAGAGGAATCGATTGAGCGCAGTCCCAATACGCTGCGAGCGATAGCTGAAAAGTTACGGCCAAAAAACTCATGATTTTCATCGGCATTTCTCTGCTGCTGGTCCTACCCTTTTTTTGATGTGTTTTCTGAGTTCCTGGGGGTCGAATTACTCTAGAAATGGTCATACAAAACGATTCGGAGACGAGAAATTTTCGGCTCCAAAAATGACCAGAAAAGTAAGGCTAACCCCTTTGGAGTTTTGGCGAAAATTTCGACCACTTTGAAAAGTGCTGGAATCGATTTTTTGAGGCACTATTCCGACGTAATTTTGCGAAAGAAATCGATTAAGCGCAGTCCCAATACGCTGCGAGCGATAGCTGAAAAGTTACGGCCAAAAAACTCATGATTTTCATCGGCATTTCTCTGCTGCTGGTCCTACCCTTTTTTTGATGTGTTTTCTGAGTTCCTGGGGGTCGAATTACTCTAGAAATGGTCATACAAAACGTTTCGGAGACGAGAAATTTTCGGCTCCAAAAATGACCAGACAAGTAAGGCTAACCCCTTTGGATTTTTGGCGAAAATTTCGACCACTTTGAAAAGTGCTGGAATCAATTTTTTGAGGCACTATTCCGACGTAATTTTGCGAGAGGAATCGATTAAGCGCAGTCCCAATACGCTGCGAGCGATAGCTGAAAAGTTACGGCCAAAAAACTCATGATTTTCATCGGCATTTCTCTGCTGCTGGTCCTACCCTTTTTTTGATGTGTTTTCTGAGTTCCTGGGGGTCGAATTACTCTGGAAATGGTCATACAAAACGATTCGGAGACGAGAAATTTTCGGCTCCAAAAATGACCAAAAAAGTAAGGCTAACCCCTTTGGATTTTTGGCGAAAATTTTGACCACTTTGAAAAGTGCTGGAATCAATTTTTTGAGGCACTATTCCGACGTAATTTTGCGAGAGGAATCGATTAAGCGCAGTCCCAATACGCTGCGAGCGATAGCTGAAAAGTTACGGCCAAAAAACTCATGATTTTCATCGGCATTTCTCTGCTGCTGGTCCTACCCTTTTTTTGATGTGTTTTCTGAGTTCCTGGGGGTCGAATTACTCTAGAAATGGTCATACAAAACGATTCGGAGACGAGAAATTTTCGGCTCCAAAAATGACCAGAAAAGTAAGGCTAACCCCTTTGGATTTTTGGCGAAAATTTCGACCACTTTGAAAAGTGCTGGAATCAATTTTTTGAGGCACTATTCCGACGTAATTTTGCGAGAGAAATCGATTAAGCGCAGTCCCAATACGCTGCGAGCGATAGCTGAAAAGTTACGGCCAAAAAACTTATGGTTTTTATCGGCATTTCTCTGCTGCTGGTCCTACCCTTTTTTTGATGTGTTTTCTGAGTTCCTGGGGGTCGAATTACTCTAGAAATGGTCATACAAAACGATTCGGAGACGAGAAATTTCCGGCTTGAAAAATGACCAAAAAAGTAAGGCTAACCCCTTTGGATTTTTGGCGAAAATTTCGACCACTTTGGAAAGTGATGGAATCAATTTTTTGAGGCACTATTCCGACGTAATTTTGCGAGAGGAATCGATTAAGCGCAGTCCCAATACGCTGCGGGCGATAGCTGAAAAGTTACGGCCAAAAAACTCATGATTTTCATCGGCATTTCTCTGCTGCTGGTCCTACCCTTTTTTTGATGTGTTTTCTGAGTTCCTGGGGGTCAAATTACTCTAGAAATGGTCATACAAAACGATTCGGAGACGAGAAATTTTCGGCTCTAAAAATGACCAGAAAAGTAAGGCTAACCCCTTTGGATTTTTAGCGAAAATTTCGACCACTTTGAAAAGTGCTGGAATCAATTTTTTGAGGCACTATTCCGACGTAATTTTGCGAGAGAAATCGATTAAGCACAGTCCCAATACGCTGCGAGCGATAGCTGAAAAGTTACGGCCAAAAAACTTATGATTTTCATCGGCATTTCTCTGCTGCTGGTCCTACCCTTTTTTTGATGTATTTTCTGAGTTCCTGGGGGTCGAATTACTCTAGAAATGGTCATACAAAACGATTCGGAGACGAGAAATTTTCGGCTCCAAAAATGACCAGAAAAGTAAGGCTAACCCCTTTGGATTTTTGGCGAAAATTTCGACCACTTTGGAAAGTGCTGGAATCAATTTTTTGAGGCACTATTCCGACGTAATTTTGCGAGAGGAATCGATTAAGCGCAGTCCCAATACGCTGCGAGCGATAGCTGAAAAGTTACGGCCAAAAAACTCATGATTTTCATCGGCATTTCTCTGCTGCTGGTCCTACCCTTTTTTTGATGTGTTTTCTGAGTTCCTGGGGGTCGAATTACTCTAGAAATGGTCATACAAAACGATTCGGAGACGAGAAATTTTCGGCTCCAAAAATGACCAGAAAAGTAAGGCTAACCCCTTTGGATTTTTGGCGAAAATTTCGACCACTTTGGAAAGTGCTGGAATCAATTTTTTGAGGCACTATTCCGACGTAATTTTGCGAGAGGAATCGATTAAGCGCAGTCCCAATACGCTGCGAGCGATAGCTGAAAAGTTACGGCCAAAAAACTCATGATTTTCATCGACATTTCTCTGCTGCTGGTCCTACCCTTTTTTTGATGTGTTTTCTGAGTTCCTGGGGGTCGAATTACTCTAGAAATGGTCATACAAAACGATTCGGAGACGAGAAATTTTCGGCTCCAAAAATGACCAGAAAAGTAAGGCTAACCCCTTTGGATTTTTGGCGAAAATTTCGACCACTTTGGAAAGTGCTGGAATCAATTTTTTGAGGCACTATTCCGACGTAATTTTGCGAGAGGAATCGATTAAGCGCAGTACCAATACGCTGCGAGCGATAGCTGACAAGTTACGGCCAATAAACTTATGGTTTTTATCGGCATTTCTCTGCTGCTGGTCCTACCCTTTTTTTGATGTGTTTTCTGAGTTCCTGGGGGTCGAATTACTCTAGAAATGGTCATACAAAACGATTCGGTGACGAGAAATTTTCGGCTCCAAAAATGACCAGAAAAGTAAGGCTAACCCCTTTGGATTTTTGGCGAAAATTTCGACCACTTTGGAAAGTGCTGGAATCAATTTTTTGAGGCACTATTCCGACGTAATTTTGCGAGAGGAATCGATTAAGCGCAGTCCCAATACGCTGCGAGCGATAGCTGAAAAGTTACGGCCAAAAAACTCATGATTCTCATCGGCATTACTCTGCTGCTGGTCCTACCCTTTTTTTGATGTGTTTTCTGAGTTCCTGGGGGTCGAATTACTCTAGAAATGGTCATACAAAACGATTCGGAGACGAGAAATTTTCGGCTCCAAAAATGACCAGAAAAGTAAGGCTAACCCCTTTGGATTTTTGGCGAAAATTTCGACCACTTTGAAAAGTGCTGGAATCAATTTTTTGAGGCACTATTCCGACGTAATTTTGCGAGAGGAATCGATTGAGCGCAGTCCTAATACGCTGCGAGCGATAGCTGAAAAGTTACGGCCAAAAAACTCATGATTTTCATCGGCATTTCTCTGCTGCTGGTCCTACCCTTTTTTTGATGTGTTTTCTGAGTTCCTGGGGGTCGAATTACTCTAGAAATGGTCATACAAAACGATTCGGAGACGAGAAATTTTCGACTCCAAAAATGACCAGAAAAGTAAGGCTAACCCCTTTGGATTTTTGGCGAAAATTTCGACCACTTTGAAAAGTGCTGGAATCAATTTTTTGAGGCACTATTCCGACGTAATTTTGCGAGAGGAATCGATTAAGCGCAGTCCCAATACGCTGCGAGCGATAGCTGAGAAGTTACGGCCAAGAAACTCATGATTTTCATTGGCATTTCCCTGCTGCTGGTCCTACCCTCTTTTTGATGTGTTTTCTGAGTTTCTGGGGGTCGAATTACTCTAGAAATGGTCATACAAAACGATTCGGAGACGAGAAATTTTCGGCTCTAAAAATGATTAGAAAAGTAAGGCTAACCCCTTTGGATTTTTGGCGAAAATTTCGACCACTTTGAAAAGTGCTGGAATCAATTTTTTGAGGCACTATTCCGACGTAATTTTGCGAGAGGAATCGATTAAGCGCAGTCCCAATACGCTGCGAGCGATAGCTGAGAAGTTACGGCCAAGAAACTCATGATTTTCATTGGCATTTTCCTGCTGCTGGTCCTACCCTCTTTTTGATGTGTTTTCTGAGTTTCTGGGGGTCGAATTACTCTAGAAATGGTCATACAAAACGATTCGGAGACGAGAAATTTTCGGCTCTAAAAATGATTAGAAAAGTAAGGCTAACCCCTTTGGATTTTTGGCGAAAATTTCGACCACTTTGAAAAGTGCTGGAATCAATTTTTTGAGGCACTATTCCGACGTACTTTTGCGAGAGGAATCGATTAAGCGCAGTCCCAATACGCTGCGAGCGATAGCTGAAAAGTTACGGCCAAAAAACTCATGATTTTCATTGGCATTCCTCTGCTGCTGGTCCTACCCTCTCTTTGATGTGTTTTCTGAGTTCCTGGGGGTCGAATTACTCTAGAAATGGTCATACAAAACGATTCGGAGACGAGAAATTTTCGGCTTAAAAAATGACCAAAAAAGTAAGGCTAACCCCTTTGGATTTTTGGCGAAAATTTCGACCACTTTGAAAAGTGCTGGAATCAATTTTTTGAGGCATTATTCCGACGTAATTTTGCGAGAGGAATCGATTAAGCGCAGTCCCAATACGCTGCGAGCGATAGCTGAAAAGTTACGGCCAAAAAACTCATGATTTTCATCGGCATTTCTCTGCTGCTGGTCCTACCCTTTTTTTGATGTGTTTTCTGAGTTCCTGGGGGTCGAATTACTCTAGAAATGGTCACACAAAACGATTCGGAGACGAGAAATTTTCGGCTTGAAAAATGACCAAAAAAGTAAGGCTCACCCCTTTGGATTTATGGCGAAAATTTCGACCACTTTGGAAAGTGATGAAATCAATTTTTTGAGGCACTATTCCGACGTAATTCTGCGAGAGGAATCGATCAAGCGCAGTCCCAATACGCTGCGAGCGATAGCTGAAAAGTTACGGCCAAAAAACTCATGATTTTCATCGGCATTTCTCTGCTGCTGGTCCTACCCTTTTTTTGATGTGTTTTCTGAGTTTCTGGGGGTCGAATTACTCTAGAAATGGTCATACAAAACGATTCGGAGACGAGAAATTTTTGGCTCCAAAAATGACCAGAAAAGTAAGGCTAACCCCTTTGGATTTTTGGCGAAAATTTCGACTACTTTGGAAAGTGCTGGAATCTATTTTTTGAGGCACTATTCCGACGTAATTTTGCGAGAGGAATCGATTAAGCGCAGTCCCAATACGCTGCGAGCGATAGCTGAAAAGTTACGGCCAAAAAACTCATGATTTTCATCGGCATTTCTCTGCTGCTGGTCCTACCCTTTTTTGATGTGTTTTCTGAGTTCCTGGGGGTCGAATTACTCTAGAAATGGTCACACAAAACGATTCGGAGACGAGAAATTTTCGGCTCAAAAAATGACCAAAAAAGTAAGGCTAACCCCTTTGGATTTTTGGCGAAAATTTCGACTACTTTGGAAAGTGCTGGAATCAATTTTTTGAGGCACTATTCCGACGTAATTTTGCGAGAGGAATCGATTAAGCGCAGTCCCAATACGCTGCGAGCGATAGCTGAAAAGTTACGGTCAAAAAACTCATGATTTTCATTGGCATTTCCCTGCTGCTGGTCCTACCCTCTTTTTGATGTGTTTTCTGAGTTTCTGGGGGTCGAATTACTCTAGAAATGGTCACACAAAACGATTCGGAGACGAGAAATTTTCGGCTTGAAAAATGACCAAAAAAGTAAGGCTAACCCCTTTGGATTTTTGGCGAAAATTTCGACCACTTTGGAAAGTGATGAAATCAATTTTTTGAGGCACTATTCCGACGTAATTTTGCGAGAGGAATCGATTAAGCGCAGTCCCAATACGCTGCGAGCGATAGCTGAAAAGTTACGGCCAAAAAACTCATGATTTTCATCGGCATTTCTCTGCTGCTGGTCCTACCCTCTTTCCGACGTATTTTCTGAGTTCCTGGGGGTCGAATTACTCTAGAAATGGTCATACAAAACGATTCGGAGACGAGAAATTTTTGGCTCTAAAAATGACCAAAAAAGTAAGGCTAACCCCTTTGGATTTCTGGCGAAAATTTCGACGACTTTAAAAAGTGCTGCATGAATTCGATGAGGCACTATTCCGACGTGATTTCGCGAGACGAATCGATCAAGCGCAGTCTCAATACGCTGGGAGCAACGCGAATCAATTTAGAGTTGAAAAACTCATGAAAAACAGCAAGGTTCCCCCTACAACAAACAGCAGCGACCTCACGTCGTAGATACACGAAATCCGCAACGGGATTTCGGAAAGGTAAGGAAAAAATCACAACTTCCAACTTCCAAGTCTTCGTTTATTCAATTATCACAAATATCAATTCATATCAACTGTTACAAATTAAGTCCAAATAAGAAATAGGGAAATAGGACTGCAGTACTGTCTTACGCATAATATGAAAAACATCACATCGGAGAGTTACTGATGTAGTTCCAAAATACAGCCCAAGTTCAGGGCTGCCTGCAGTTGCAAAACATTCCCCAGGAATACGATGTATGATGCATGATGTACGGTGTACGATATTGTAACGTCTCTATCTTGTGTAACCGGTATTTTCATGAATACAAAATGATACTCATCGTATTTCCTCCATATTTCCTTAAATGCTGATCGTTTGCTGTTTTTGATTCCCGTTTCACAGTCCTGAGGTTCCAATTAGTCTAAAATGGATCATGCAAACAGATATTAAGACAAAATATTTCTTTCTCGACAAAAACTAAGACTAAGCCCTTTGTATTTCTCGTAAAAAATTTGACGATTTCAAATGATACCGGAATTGATTCTTTCGAGCTTTTTATTGGCCTAATGTTGCGAGATGAATTGATTGCTTGCAATCCAAACACGGCACGAGCAACGGATTCAAAAGAGTTACAATCGAGAAATCAAAGATTATCTTTGTACTTTCCTTGTCTCTGGTCCTACGTTCGTTTTGGCGCGTTTCCTGCGTTCTAGGGTGTCCAATCGTTCAAAATACGGTCATACAAAACGATTTTGAGACGAAACACTTCTTGCTCAACAAAACTATAAAGTTAAAACTCTATTTGAACGCTCAATACTCATACTTACACTCATACTGTTCTCAATAAAGCTATGAAGCGTTCTTCGTTGTACGAATTCCGCGCCTTAGCATTGAAAGGTTGTGTCAACAGCGAAGATTTACATCCGAAATTGGCACCGGTCACTTACACTCTTGTCCACCCGTTACACTTTTCCTCTCAATGGCCACGACGTTATTCTCCCAAAACGGTTGTGGCCTGTCTTGAATAGGTCAAAGGATGTCTGAACCTTCTAGAAGAGAATTGAATCACCTTATTTGTTACTTTTCTCCGTGCTTGGCGAGAGTGAAAAGCGCATGTATACATTATTGATAAAATGTTCGGCAGTTTCGACTGAAAACGGTGACTGTGTATACTACTACCTAACTATTATTCGTATAGGATTTTCTTCAACAATAATTCGAGATTTTCAATGCTTTTCCGTCAAGTCATTCCCCGACGTCTAATACTTCGCTCCACTCATCAGGCAGTTCATCGTTTCCTGAGAATAAGAACCCAGTTCGTATTCCGGGAGATCCAAGAAACGAGTATAGATCTACACCATTTGCTCTCGTATTTCGTATCTGAAAGAGGCTACCAACGAAAGGTTTCCGGTCACAATATAACAGCCGAGTGCGAAATGTTCATAGGGTAAAACGTGATCGCGACTGGGGGCGAAAGTTCGTCGGGACCACGCCACGGTCGAATCGTGCGATGTTACACAAGCCGCGGATTCGCAGGGTGCGGAAGACGAGCGCAGGGTGCTCAGATTACGTCGAGATAAGCCTGACTCAAGTTTTTCACTGCGTCCGTGTAACGACCCCAAAGCCGTTTGCTAAATTCAGGAAAGGCGGGCTCGCCCTCGTCGAGGAAAATAGTCTTAGTAACTCCGCAGACTCCGGTTCTCCTAACGTCCCTATTTCGTCCCCATTTCACGGACCTCGGTACTGTTAATTCCAAGTTTTCAGCCAGGCTTTACGCCGACTAATCGTCGCGGTCGCGTCGCCTGAGATCTGACGTCTAGATTGCAAATAAATAAGTCCGCAGAGGGTGTTTTCTACTAGTCGACGTTATCACCTGTGCAATTTTGAATTTCGCACGCGAAATGCCTGTCGTTTACACACGAATAGATGGTCAAGTATTGTAAACCGACTTCCTAATCCACTGCGATAATTTAATGATCGAAGCCCATGCAGGCTTCGGGGATTAGTGCAGGCTGTAATTCAAACACTGCAGTAATTAATGAAGGATCGATGTAGGTGATTAATACTATTCCAAGCCAGAAACGAGCGTAAGATGCTTGTATAATTAACGGGATATTTTGAGATCAGTGACAGGTGAAGTTATCCAGCGTTTTCGATTACCGTTCCAAACGTGCATATATCACGGATCATAATTGAAGGAGGTAATGGCGAGGAACCACAGACGAATGGACAATCTGCCCCCAACTTCCGGCGATGGAGAAGAGATTCTGTGTGTGTATCTATAGAGAGCGAGAGAGGAGTGGAGATTTTGGATGTGTGGCGTGAGGTATGATCGCTACTGCCCCGTTATCATGGTAATTAAATGCAAATAGGGACGGGAAGCACTACAGGAAAGCTGGCACGAACTTCTCTGAGATCCTTACACTCAACTTCGGCCTATTAGATTTAACGTCTTGTGAATTACTGCCACGGAATTGTGTATTGTAACCGTCACGTACAAGACATCCAAGCAATAAAAATAAACGTTGTATAAATCTAATTGGTAGCGCAGCTAAGTAAAGTAGCACCTCACGATCGAGTCGAAGAAAAATTAACTCACCGCAAGATATTGGGGCCAAAAGCAATCGGTTGAGTTGCGGCAGGTATTCCTGGGGCGAAGTCTTTTGGGAATCCTCCCTTTCCACCTGACCCAATGACGGCAGTTCCCTGTATCCTGTGGGGGTGACGAACGATGCACGAGAGACGGTACTTCCGGTGAACAGATCGGAAAACGGAGGAAAGAGTAAAGTGAAAAAAGTGATCAGGTGGAGTCACGAATTATATCAATAAATTTTGCCATGCGTTGTGTTGAGAATGGTGATTAATATTATCAGCTCTATTTCCAGAAACATAAATTCCTCACGGAAATTCTTGTAGCAAAATATTCCAGATACAGTCACCCTATAATTTATTCAATTTTGCTCCACGGCTGGCTGACACGAATTGAAAAGTTACGGTCTCGCGTTCGTCTGGAGATATCCTTCTGCATGGGGCAATATTTCAAATTCTATTATAAAGGAGGGACATCGACAAAGTCGAATCCGATATCGCTGTTTCATGGTTGGCGTTGCGTCAGGAGGTCGTAGTCCTGCATCCATCAAGCCCCCCCCCCCCCCCCTTTGATTTTTGATCTTCTTTGCAGAATCAGAAACGAGATAACGGATCAAAACTGTTTGTTTGTCAGGGGAATTGCTTCGGAAATCGGTTTTCTGCAGGAGCCAACAAAAGCTATTGTCGTATCCCGAGAACGAGAATGGTTTGAATTGCTTGTTATTCTTTTCCTTGATGTGACCTTTGCTCCAAATTATCGTACGAAATTATCGTACAGCCAGCTCTGGGGTATAATGGAATTTGGCTAATATTCGGAATTGCTATACCGCTGTTACGAAGTTGACATAAATTATCTGTTTTTTTTTTTTTTTTTTCTTTATTATATGTATATTTACGGTTCGAACGAGTTGTCATGCTACTCCAACCCTACAAGTGTAATTTGACATAAAATTTACGAGGCATATGGCGGGAGTGAAATTTGAAGAAAAAATTTCAGGTAAACAGGGAGTTGCCATATGGTGTGGATTTATAACAAGGGAGGATAAAGGGAGTCTTCGATGCAGAGAAGAAAGTTATTATGCTTCGTGCGATGCAGTTCAGTACCGGGCAATTATCTAGAGGAAAAAAGATCCGCGATCGCCTCGATATTATCTACCTTGAAAAAGTTCAGTCAACAGCAAGTCGAACGAACAGTTTCACGAAATACATACATTCCAGGAATAACTCTGCGTAATTGGTCAAGATGATACTTTACGATTTTCAAATTACTTACAACGCATAAATAAGGCTTCGAATTCCGTAAGATTTATTCAAATTTTCATCGTACAGAATTTTCTTTGCGACTGTCTCCCCTACCTTCGAAGAGGCTAATTTATGGCATGTTGAAAGACTAAAGAATAAGACGAAGGAGTAACGCCCCAAGAATCTAATTAGAAGTCCCTGTCGCACAAAGAGTTCAAAGCAACCTTTTTGCGGTATCCTTTAGAATAATCCTGAAGTGAAAGCGAGTATAACGACGACATCAACGACGTAAAATGAAAGCCTATTACTTGGTGGAAAATCATGCGAATCAAGTCCAGCTGCCTGAGCTTAGTGGCGGCACAGCTTTGCCTGGGTGAAGCTGTCAAATTATCTGAAACCTTATATGTACGTGAGTGTAATCAAGTTTTTATATGCGGCACCGTCATTCGTCTTGCATACACAAAACAAATCCCAGACTGCACAGACTGCGGAGAAACGAATTGATTAAACTCTAAATTTGTGGTGGGAAAATTCGTGCACCCTGGTGTAATTTACTCAATCTTAATTAACGTAACTGCGTAACACCCCGCACCATATTTATGTACTCACTCACCGACGTACAGTACGATTCGAGCTAGTTTACGAAACAGATTTTCACATATCTTATACCCCTGTACACTAGACCTTAACAAGGAGCGACAGGAACGCGCGGTAGTCTTTTAAGGGCGAAGTGACGTACGAAGGGTGGAACGAAAAAGGGGAAGAAAAAACAGCACTAGCCAAAGGCGATATTTCGGAACATCACTAAACTTCCTTAACGTATCCGAGTTTTGACGGTTGAAGGGGTTTGGGGTCATACCAGCATCCAGTTTTATATTTTACCTACTTGCTGGATAAAGTATTTTCTTTATGCTTGGTAAGGTGTCACGTTATAGATGAGCTTCAAATTACGTACATGCAGGGGAATGCGTGACACGCGCGTATGAATTTTGTTCGTTTTTCTTTCATCCGCGTAAAACTACTGTCATCATACTCTAAAATCCATTTGATAAAATGCAAAGTTATTCTGTGGTTTGAAGAGGGAGTAAATTTCACCGGTATCATCCTCTATACCCATGGTAAATGCGGTTGGCGTGCCATTTTGAGAGTGAAAATCCGGAGATTTCAGTCGCTTGAAATGACGATTCTATTCATCCTTCCACCCCCATGGAAAAAACAAGGGTCCAAAGAGCAAACGCTCGGCGTCTTGTGTAGCAGGTGTAACGTACTATAAGATGAAACGCGAGACGCTATACCGAAGTGCTGAATTTCCGGCATCGTTCCACTATATAAGAATTCGAAATGATCTCAATTTCTCACGCGAAGAGTACCAAGTTTTTACCATTCCAAGCGACACAACAGACGCACAACATGGATGTTCCAGTTCGTTAATCAATTATCAAGACCAAGGGTTAAACTATGATCAACACGGCTATCCATACATCTGTTTGAATAGAGAGAGAGCGAGAGAGAGAGAGAGAGAGAGAGAGTCCGACCCACATCCGTGAGGGATTCCAAAGTTGAGGCCTGGGAAAAGCTTGCGTGAGGATACAGAAGCCGCCTGCATGAGTGTGGTTTTGGTGTGGGGAGGTTACGGGAAATTTGGAAGACAAAGTGGGTCCGGGGATAATACGCGGCAGATTTATCACGTAAGGAAAATCTGGAGTTCTGGAACGTTCGGCGGGGTTTCGATACGAGACTTTAATCTCTGCCCAAATTTGATTTACCTATACTTCAAGCGGTTCGCGACTCAGGAGTGGAACCTTGCCGAGGCGAGGGGATTACGTGACCGATATCCGCTAAGCCAAGGGTAATATTTACGTTGAGAAACGGCCGTCTCATGGAGTCTCATTACTAAAATTATTCGCGTCAAATGGACGGGCAATGTCGTTATACGTGAAAGAAAAACAAGTTATAAATGAACCTGCGCGACGATTCTCGAGGAAAGATGAGAGGGAGAGAGGCGCTGGACCGAATTACTCCTGGGACGAATCTGATTGCCGATTAGAGTGTGGTGAGACCTACGGTGGAAAAATATAAGCTTCCACCTGTCGCCGAAATAAGTTAGACCCTGTGACTGATGCTCATTAATATTTACGCGGTACCGCGATTCTGCCCGAAATGTGTAATGTGAGTTTGGAATACAAACCGTTGCGCAGAACGGCCACAAATCGATTGACTAATCTGATAGAACGTGATCCATGGATTATGCCTGATACGTACAAAAATAACTAATATACTTGTGGATAAGTGCTCTAATTACCGATTAAAGACTTTAATCATTAAAGTGATCCACGGTCGTTCGAATTGCTTGGGTATTAATCTTGCATATTTCGCTGGTAGACGCGTCTTGTTATCTAGTCGGCGAGACGTTATACCTAATAACATTCTCTTAAATGGAGTTCGAATTTCACGTGGGCATGGATTTGCAGACGGAGGTCTAAAGTGGGATTTAGAATTATCGTGTATCGTGATATAATATATCGAGACTTGAAGAAGTTTCTGAACGTTAGAAACTGAGAATTATGATGATCATTCCTTTTCCGACATCCTTTTACGTTGTTCGGAGCAGAAAATATCGGCAGAACAGTACAGCGAGCAATATTCTCGACAATTTCCTCTACTACCTAGGAAAGAATGTGCTCGAGTCTGGACCATATTAATATCTGACGTCCTTTTTTGGCCGCTCTTCATTTTTCCGAATTGTATCACGGGCCAAAGAATATCCCATAAATCCGCGAAACAATGTTTCATCGATGAATGATAACTGTGTAGTGATAAATCTTGGTTGGACGGATAATTATGTATTCATCAGTTTTTCTTCGTGTACATGTTCGGATTGATCCGAGCAGCTGCAAGTATAGTTTCTTTGAAAGGCGTATGTTTGTAAGAAAATTAAAAAGAAGAAAAGGGAAGAAAACGTGAAATGTATGGTGAGGGAATTTAAATCTGCGATAGACCAATTGTACCATTCAACTCTGTCGGGTACAAATTAATATTTGAATATAATCAAGCGAAAATTGATTATACCCTAATTTAATGTGATTCAGAATGATTTGTCTTCTCAGATTTCACTTCTCGCCCTGGGGTTGAAACGTCTCTCGACTTTCAAGCCAGGCAAGGAAATGACATTTTCTCATTCTACTCATTGCGAAGAGGTTCAGAATTTATTACGACAATTAGATAAGTATCTAGTACGTAAGTAAACTTTCATTAAAGTTTGTTTTCACCAAGTAATAAAGACATTGAATAACGAGTTTACTTTGAAAGTTTGTTTTTCAGAAACCTGCTGCAGTTTCTACGGTTGGTATATATGGATGATTTTTTTCTGCATTTATAAATACCATTCTGACTTCAGTTGATTTATATTTGCGAGAAGTAAGCGTAATTGATATACCGCGCAACTCAAAAAGCACATCGCTGTAAATTGGACAACTTTCTTTTGTCTTGGTTAAATTAGTTCAGCACTTGGAAATTTCTCAACGAATTGTATGCTTCCAACAAATTTATGATTATATAGATAATATTATAATTCTAAGCCAGCGTTAAATTGTAAACATGACACAAGTACAGTGTATGGATTAAAATTCAAAAACAACCCCTAAGACGTTCTTAATTTTAGATATAATCAAATTTCAACGCCTCTGCCTACCTGGTCCTTAATTTTTCTTCATGAGAAGTTTTCCATTATTCACCACTTTGAGATCAATTGTATATTGGATGTATACGGCACATAAGTAGTTGCAACAATTGGCTTTTGTCGGTGTAATATTATCGGCTATTGCGGGAGGTTTATAACGATTGTGGGTAAGCCTGGTGAATAGAAAAAATCAATTTAAAGTTTCCAAGACAGATAAGTAGCAGCAATGCAAAAGTCGGTAACTTACCGTTGGAAAAGGCTCACATCCTTGGTAAGGACGTCACTGATCGTAATTTTGATTCACCATCCACCGGGTCTGAGGCAATTCCTTACGTTCGAATAAGAAAATACAGTTTTAAATGGTTACTTGTCGACTAGCTGACGTTAATTTTGCAAATAACCGTCAGTCGAAAAATGTATTAAAATTGGACAATTTACTGTAATTCCTAAAATTTAGCTCCGAATGAATGTCTTAAGATTTTCCGCTAATTTTGAGGTAAAGTAAATGGAACGATAAATAATGTTGTACCGTTTGTTCAATGTAACTTTCGTAAAAATACATAGAATACGAGAGCTTTTCATTAGAACGATGGAGCGATGGTGTAATGATTATTTAAAAAGGATTTAATAAAATCTGATACTCTCAAAATATGTACGTTGATATATTTATTCATATTTACTGCTATATCAATATATCAATAGGTATAAATATTATTCTTTCCATAAAAACATTACAGTTAATTCTTAATCTTTATACCGAAAGTTACGTGGCGATTATTATTAATATATTTACAGTAGTCGTTAACAACAATTATTGTTTATCCGTACAAGATTCATAAAATGATATAATACATATTTATATTTATAGATCTTCATTCTGATGATATATTTTTTTTTTTTCATCTTTTGCAATACGTAAAAAGGGAAATATCTAACGGCAGTACATATGTGTACTAAATTTATTTTCTAAGTCCGTGGCTCAAACGTAAGATTGATCGAATTTCATTTGTCTGATGTGTTTGATCACGCATTTCTTTTATGTAAATCGGAAAATATTTATATCCGTATAAGTGAAGATGCTATTTGACAGTTGACATTATTGTGTATATAGATGATGGAATAAATAGACGGATTTGAGAATTAAGTAGAGATCAAATTGTTATTACTGTTTTAATTTCATGTTCATCACTATTATCCGGAAATGACAGTCTCGAAAGGAAAGAAAATCGATCGTTTTATTTGGTTCGTTAAAAATTGATGATAGTATGATTTTCTTTTGGCACAGTAATTTTAATTTGGAAAATATGTCAAGAGTTGAATGAAACTCGATGATATATGTGCAAATTCAATCGTTGCATGAATAACAAGAAATGAAAATATTGAAGCGAAATTGAAAAAATTAATAAATAAAAGAAACAAAAAGAATTTGCAGCATCAAAGTAAGCTACGATTAAATTTTTTACTCTAGCATGCGCTTAAATATACTTTAAGATTAATCCGATTACGTTACAATCTAGTAAGCGACACGTGTGATACATCGTAGTATTTCATTTTCTTTTTTTTTTCTCCTTTTTTCTTGCCTTAGCTTTTCTCCTCTTCTTTATCCCCCCTTTATGTATAATATTGGTCAAGCAGTTTTTCTCTTCAGATGCCCTCATCTGTGTATGTACTTATTTTTACATATTTATCTGGATTTACAATATTTACATTAGGTGTGTAAGGTATCGTTGGAAAACTACACGGATAATAGTCGAACACTATCTGTATGTACCTAAATAACTGTTGCTATAATGATTGAAAATCATTAATGAAGAAGGTCTATTGTACACGTGCAAAAAGATGAATTTTGCTCATCGCGCTGAATTCAGCTAGTAACAACGACGCAAATTGTAAATTATATAAATAAATAGGCAAATGAGTGAAAGTTCCATCAACATTTCTTCGCAGTTGACCAGGTTCAATGATTTTAGTTTAGTTCGATGGATTTTTGATGTAGTAAGTGAAGGAACGAAGCGAGGCAGAAAAAGAAATAAGGAAGTATAAAAGTAAAACATGATACAAAATGATAATGTTGGAAAATTTATTATTAAACGATAATAATTGAATTAAATTCTTCTCGTAATGCACAATCTTTTGTGCATACATCTATATATAACGTAAATATAGCGATTCTGCGCCAATTTGCGTATCTTTCATAATATTTCTATCGATATTATAGTTAAATGCAGTTGAAAAATAATATCCCAGGTATCGCCATTCTTACGTTACGTCTACAGGTCTCTAATTTTCATACAAATCTAAGAGGATCGTATAAAACTCTGTACAATTGTCAATTCGTGATATTGAAGAGTGGAAGGAAAAGAAAAAATTATAACTTGCCCGTATATTAACTAGAATATTAAATCATTGAGTATAAAATAAGTTGACTTCGATTCAACGATAATGTCATGTCTCAGTATTGCATTATATTAAGGATAAAAGAAGAAGAAAAATAAAATCAATGATAAATCAACTTCACTTTTCTCCTCGAATTAATTCTTACTTAATAAACTAAAATCTTTGTCACATGATCCACATGTCCTTCACCATGCGAGTCTCTATATACCGTTCATACGTTATTCATATTTATTCTAACGTAATAGATTGACGTATGCTTTGGTTCAGAATATTGGATCAGGCTGACAACTTAAATATTTCCAAAGTTACGTACAACACACGTTTCTTACTCTTTTAATAGATAATACAAAACCTTATAAATGGAATGGCGTCAATTACAGAAGGAAAATAAAAGAAACTGATAATCGATTAAATACAATTAAACAAGAGAGAGGGAAAGAGAGAGAGAGAGTAAGAGGCTAGATCAGAAAGGAACAATAGTGAAAAATACAAGCATTTACAATTGAGTCTTAACAACAAATCGCCATCATTATGTATGAAAGTGTCTTCTGGTTCTAAAGATCACACTTCTTTCGATCCTGTATAACATTATAATGAAAAAAATCCACGCACATTCTAAAAATATTGTTGGAAACTGATACTATTACGAAAATTTCACAATGGCTACATTCGTTCGGAAGATTTCATTTTATCTTAAATCAAAGTTATGCTAAGACTTAGTACTGACTTCTTAGATAATTTCTTGCAAAATAAATAGATAAACGATATGTCAAAAATGTACCTGCAATATTTCTTTATCGCGTGAAGAGAGATATTAGGAGCGAGAAGCCAAGCGTTGAAAAATAATGTCGATTTTCAACACTGTTATTAATATGTCTGTTATAGTGAATAGATAAATATACACGTTAATCATTACACTTTTCATAAATCTAACGATAGTAAAATAAATCCTATTTGAAGACTAGGCGTCTTAAAAATTCGACATTTATTAGTATGTGTACATATCTATCTATCATAGGTATACGTATATATGCATAACAGTATATATATACATTATACGCATAACACGTAATGTTTTATATTGAAAAATATCGAGTTTTGCGACGACGACATATATCAAGTTATTTCCCCCAACTCTCTCTTGCGTTTATGGTCAATCATAGGATTTATAGACATAATAATAATGTATATAACCTTAGAAATAAAACGTGTATGCACGTATAATGATCATATCTAGCCTAACTAAGCAGCCTCTACTAAATACTAACAAAGGTGTAGGCATTGGCTAGAATAATGAATTTTTGTTAAATTGTATTTTTACCAAAATATTTTCCTTTCTCGGTACTTGAAACCGATATTAATAGTCTGTGGCTATAAAATACATTATCCTTGCGATTTCGCTCCAATTTTAAAACAATCGGCCATTAATATCATCGTAGCTGTACATACATATCTAAATGGAACACTGAATTGATTATCGAGGAGTATCCCAGGTGGATTCAATAAGAAAACGTAAGTTTCAAAACAGACGAGTAAAAGAAATAATTTGCTAATTTGGCTGAGCTTACTTAATGTATGTTCTTTCAACTTACGCAGGCACGTATACAAATTGAACATAAAGAAAAGTAAAATTTTGTTTAAAAATGTTCACCGTCAACAAAACCAAGGTGTAGCGGTTCGTATTCTACATTGTAACCGTGTGTTTTCATTAATCCTCGATGTTGGATACCCCGTTAATTTGAAAGTTTCAGTTAGAAAAATAACAATAACAATAATTATTACTCGAGAGTTTGAATAACGAGAATTCGGGAATACCGTGAAAGAAAAAAATTAAATAAAAGTCTTGGAAAGAAACAAGTGCAGCGTCCGATAAGTGAATCGTAATTTATAACTCCAGTATTCCCCAATTCTTTTTCTTCTCTCACGAGAATGAGGATTTAGTTTGAAAAAGAGATACTATATAATAATACGTTTCAGGAATGTATAACGTTTTTAAGTATATGTTAATCGTTTAACATTCTACAAGTAAAAAAGTTCAAGCAACAGTCCACTTAAAAATATAATATAATATAAAATATCACTTTTATTTTTGTTCTTCTTTTTTACATCATCTCATACACATATTTTCCCTTAGTGTCGAACAAGAACAAGCTTTTCGCTCTTCGCTCGTCGTTGAAGGCTTTAAAAAGAAGAAATTAAAAAATTAAAACAAGACATTCCAATTCTACAAACGACTGCAAGAAAATTTGGAACGGATTTTAGTCGCCGTTACTCGCGGGCAAGAAAATGAACGGTTGAACAACCTGATCAAAAAGCTTGATTAAGTTCGACGCGCGCCTGACATGATTCTTCTCTTCCAACTACCGAAGGCTTCAGGGTAAAATTGAGAAAATGACGCGAGATGGCCTGAAATATAAAGCTCGGACGGATCGAGCCAATTCTGCGGCGGAGGTGGCCAATTCCTCCCCGCGCCCCCACGGCGCACGTTGATTTTAAAATTACTCGAAGAATACACGACAATAACTGCACGAAAGTCTCGCTAAACGTTGCAGAATCACGATTAAATTAAACCGATGTGGACCTCGACTAGATCAGCATTCGGTTTTATTTTTTAATTATTTTAACACCGTTCGACGGATGAAATCTCGAGGTGAGATTTACCGTGATATGAAAATGGTAAATCCAATCTTAAGATTGAAAAATTGAAAATTGTTAACGGAATTAAAAAATTTTGTCACTCCTTTTAAACTAGTCAATTTGTTTAGCATTTTTTTTTTTTTTTTGTCTCAACATTTCAATCCTTAGATCTTTCTACTTGATCTCTTGAAAAATTCTACACGGACAAATGTTTCGTTAACTATGAATCATGATGTGAATGTCTCTTGTTAAAAGTTTTTTTTTCAACTTTTGTCTACGTGTAGCAGAAGATCCTTGTCGAGGATTGATCATCGGTCCGCAATTTTTATAACACAGTTGTTGAATCGTCGTTTCATTTTGTTGTTTACTTTTGTGTCACTGTCTCTATCTTCTTCGTGTTATTCTTATTCTTCTCTTGGTAATCTTCTGTTCTGAGATTTTGTAGAGTGTAGTAATAATCAATCAACGTGAACGACCAGCGTGCTGCCTGATACAGGCGAGCTGCTAGACTGCCGTGGGGGCCCTTGATTGTCAATGCCATTTAGCCTTCTGGGCAAATATGTCCGCCCGTAGATTTTGCGCGAAACAGATGCCCAGTATCTGAAAAATGATAAAAAGTGGGTGAGATTTAGAGGCGAAATAAAATATAGGGGTGGTAGTCTGAATTTGTTGGGAAATATGTACGAACGGATCCTTGATTTCTTACACGTAACGACAATATGTACAGTGACAACGTGCGCATGTTGAAAAGCGAGTACGTACACAATATGGAATAAATAAATGAATAAATAAATAAACAAATGACATTCCTGCGACTGCATGTTCATCTGCAAGACATCACAAGATGATGTTTTAAATGATCGATATCTTACCTTAAATCACGGAAGCGTCGATTGGAATCTCCCCGCTTAAAACTACAACGATTGCCTTATGATTAAAGAGAGAAAGAAACATTAAAGAGAGAGAGAGAGAGAAAAGTTTGATTTAAATTAATGCATATTAATCCACAATTTCACCAATTTCCAACGATTCATAAAATCATGAGTATACTTTTCTAGAAATTATCTTTGTATCTCGATATTTTGTAAGAAGAAATAAGCAAATAACAAATCGACACAGAATGAGCGACGCGCTTATTGAGCGGGAAAATTTATAATAAAATAATAAAAAGAAGAGGACAAATCCGTGAGTTTTGCGGGTGGAGGCCTGGAATGATTTTAAATATCTAAGTCAAGGTGAAAGAGTCGCGTGTATCTCGGGCGATACATCGAGATCAGATAAGAATAAAATGTGGGTAAAATTCGATATTCATGGATAAAGACGAGGGGAGGTAAGAGGCTGCGGTGCAGCTTCGCGGAGATCAAGATTGGGCCCATCGTACCTGAGCGAAAGCCGTGCAAACAGCACTGCTGGCAATGGCAAGTAGATTCCTCTCCATCCATTCTTCGCCAGCCAGAACGCATCCTTTATCATTGATCACCTTGGTTACGTCAAAATTCTGAAAAAACAAACATTCGAAGCTTCTTAATTCTTACCAAAAGCTGCAGGATTAGTTGTTGTGTTGTTAGTAGTCCAAAGGATCTGCGATTCCTCGGCGTTGAGCGGGGACTGAAAATTTTATACCGAGACAACTGGATCTCCGTTTGTGTTTAATCGTAAAACACACAAATCAGGGATCTTACAGTTATACTGTTTTAACGGTAAAGAATTCCAACCCGGAAGTCGGAGTTGAATGATGGAAAAAAAAGGGAAAAATGCAGATCCTAAGATCGTAAAAGAGATACGATCTTAAAACGTTGTGAAATTTTATAACAACCGCAATTACATTAATGATCTCATAATTACAAATGCCTACACACTTTTGTCTGTGATATTTTAAATGCCGTATTTAATTACCTCCTCGAAGTGTACGATAGTTACAAATTAATTAACAATATCAGATTTTTCATCCCAAGTAGTAAGAAGCGAGATAAAGAAATTAATGTTCAAGGTGCAGAATAACGCTCTTCAAATTCTACCCTCCTTAGCACATGTGGGTGAAATATGCAACGTTCAACAACGGCGCGGGCTCTTAATCGCAGGCTTTGCTAAATAGATAGTTCTAAGTGGGCTCAATAATTCACCGATTAAACGAACCTGCTGCAGGATTAGATTAACGGCAGGTAATTTACAGCTCGCATGGTTTTACCTCCCACAGCAGTGCCATGAGGTTACAGGTCTGTCGATTCTATTTCACCATCGATGTAGGTAAAAGTTCCTCCTCGTACTTCGCACGAAAGATTGAAGGTGAAACGTTTTTTTTTTTTTTCTTTCTTTTTTACCCACTTTGAAAATTCCACTGTAAAAGTGTAAATTTCGCCACTTGTTTACAACAATGATTACTTAATACTTACCCAGTAAATTCCAACGATTTTACTTTACCGTCTTAAATATTGTACAATTAATAGACGAATGTTTCAAATATTTATACACATATAACAGCTGTACGCGGGCATAAATTAAACTGACATATGGTAGAAAAATCTTTATGAAATTATACATGTATGCGCATGCGAGAAATTTTTTTTTTTTTTTTTTTTATATACGTGTAATGGACACACATGACGTGCATTTTATGTACGAAAAGTTGCGTTAGGAGATAAATGTTATAATACGTCTTGCCAGAAGGTGTTAAGAAAAAAGAAAACAAAACGTTTATCATTTCCAATAGACAAGCAGTTAATAATTAGAAAAATTATATTTTGTACCTATCGATCGCTGCATGCATTAAAACATCAATTTCTCACCTTCCGTGTGTGGGTTTTAAAAATAAAATCATCAATACGCGACATCTGATGGTAATAAAATGAATTCGGAGTTCAGAATTTTCACATGAGTTAGGAAATGTATTAAAAAATGTCTATAAAGCGTCAGTTTTTCAAAGTGAACAAGTAAATTTGATTTTCAACTCACATCGCGCGGAGGATCGTAATAAACTAGATTAAAATCTACGTTTACCCGAACGAATACCCGGAAGAAATGAAATCCCTGCACGAGTCGAAACATACAATTTGAATAATCTCGTAATCGTGACTGAAATGTAACCGACAAAAAAAAAATAGTTAAAAAGAAAAAAAATAGTAACATTTCATTGATATCCGACCAAAGGCGAGAGACTCGATTGAAGTAAAAGCAAAACGGAAAACCACTCAACACGTGCATAAAGAAGGGGAGAGAAAAATGTTCAGGCATAGATGTTAGGGGTGATTGTCGGGTACCTGGAGGACCATAACACCAACGGCGGCGCCGGCAACGGGGACGAGGTTCAACTCGACCCACTCTTCGCCGGCCCTTAGGCACCCTCTTTCAAAGATACTTCTTTCCCCTGGCTGCACACCCCAGGAGAAAGAAAGACAACAATGCTTTGTTAGTATAAATAGAGTTGAAAGCATGCGGAGTCGCGCCTTTTTCAAACTCATCTCTCATTTTTCGAGATATATTTTTATTTTTTTCCACCTCATTTCCTCGATAAATAATTATATTATAGAGATTAGTGCGCTGTCCGATTGATCGATTAATCGTTTTATTCGATTAATCGATTAACCAATAGTTTCGATTCGATACCGATTGTTCTGCTGAATTATTGTAACGCGAAATTTCGGTTTATCGATTAATCGAAAACCGATAAATCAAAATCGTGGATTAATCGATTAATCGGAAGAAGGATAAAAAATATAATCGATACATATTATATGTGTATACAGATAATCTGTGCAGTGTTCTTCGGGAGGCGGACGGTTAAGAAATCACGAGTATGATAATGACGATGACGAAGCAATATAAAAAAAAAAAAAAAAAATACACACATATATATATATATATATATGATGTGCAATTACACTCGAGGTATTATTAGGACGAAATATAATTGGTGTATAGATACGCGCGTGTATGTATAATACAGTGTAAAAGGACCTCAACCGAGAGTGGTACGATAATTTCTCGTCTCTGCTCGCTCGTTTTCCGTCTAATTAGGTTCCCGTTCGCATCCTGACCTGATTTGCAACCCCCCCCCCCCCCCCCCCCCCCCTCCCAAGCCCCTCTTTTGTGGCTTATAATTACCGACGTCCCCGACGACGGAGGCTTGAACTCGGTGTTGAAAACAACGCTTGGACTTCTCAACGTTATCTCGCATATCGATGGTGAGATTAATTCTTTCAATAGGTTTAAATACTAAAAACTCGACGAATGAAAATGTGTCTTGAATTTTTTCTCATCTACGATAGATCTTTCTGAAATTATGTTTTTTCCGTTTTTTTTTTCAGTTTCGTTTTTCAAAACTTTTTCACTGAATATTATGTTATGCGTTGTTATTTAGTTTTTTGTTTGTAGTTATACTATAAGTTTATTGGATTTGTGAGTATGTATAAGGAATTTTGAATTGACTCCCGTTGATAGTATAAATTTTCTCAAGTATTATTCACTTATTTATTTATCTATTTATTTTTGTAACATACTGATTATCCAAATTGAGCTGTACGGGGCAAAAATGTTTCTTCTAACTTTTTGCTCGGAAAATATATGAGGATAGAAAAAAAGGAAATACAAAAGTTTACATAATTTCACCATTTCCGATCCTATCATAAGTATGAATTCTTTGAATAAATCTTTATCGAAAAAACCAAAGTTTCGTGATTCATTGATTTTTTTCACTTTTAGCATATTCTGCATAATTCTCAAGTGTTTCGGTTACCAGGTTTCCTTTTCTTTTCTTTTTTCTTTTGGATAAACTTATTTCTACACCGAACTCTTCGACGAAATTTTCAGGAAACTAGATAAAGTTTCCTGAAAATATATATACCAAAGAAGATGAAGATAGAGAGATAGAAATGGAGAAAACTTCCCACCAGGGAAGACCGTCGTAATTAAATATGGACTGCATAATTCTTACACGTTAAATATACTACACTATACTTCATAACTATCTGGTAAAAATGATAAGGATCGATTTATCAAAACCGAATACTTACATAGCCGGGCTTTCGCACGTCGTATCCACACTGTTTGTTCTTGATAATCTCCTGAAAAGTATTCAACACGATTAGATAGATAAAAAAAAAAAGTTACCAGCAAAAAATCTGTCGGTTAAAAAATCCAAAAATCAAAATCGATACGGATCTATTTTAAGCAGCTATCTCAAGCCATCGAGATCATCGCTTTTCGAGAGACTTTCAATCAGCCAGAGAGATAAATATCGTAGATATAGGTATAATAATAATAATAACAATAATAATACGAGTACAAGGAAACAAGTAATAATACGTATACAAGGAAAGTAAAGTTCATTATATGTATATACCTATTATACAATGAAAATTAATGATACGGAATGAAATAATCTTACGTTTGGTTTTCGCTTGCAGCAGCTAAAAGGCACACCGCATGCTTCTCTCGACCCAATCTCACTCGACGAGCAGTTGAAGTAGTTGTTTCGGTCCCAGTCCTTGGGGCCCTCGATTCCGCAACACTGCAACTGTGAAACGAAACCCTCAACGATCAATATACCCCCTGGGTTAGAATTCGAATTTCGGATAAGGGTGGAAAACGGGAAAAGGATAGCAGAGAAAGAAATATAAATTATTTCGAAACAAGATACAGACATATATATATATATATATATATATATATATATATATTATACACATATTCCACAGTAATTATAAGGACACGAAGAAAAATAGGAAGAAAAAAATTAAAATTCAGAATAAACTGAATCGTTTATAAGCACGAAGAGGTTAAATAGTGCAAAATGTAAAACCGATGTAAAATAAACTATCGATATACGAGCTGATATCTACTGTTTTTTCTTTTTATAAAACTGGCGATATTTTTGATTTTATCATTCGTCAAAGAAATGATAAAATCTGAAATTATCTACAAAGAAATAAAACTACTTTGTGGGTGTAATATAGTAACTAATGTTGGGGAAAATAGGGATATTTTCTGGTATTAATTAATTTAAGGCCAGATATTAAGGTGGCGCGAAACAGGCTTGATTGCTGCAGTATATATACATATATATACCGCCCTATATATATACATAGGCATGCATAAGAGTCGGGAATTCGGAGAGCTATCGCCGTGAGAGAATCTCGACTGCGTAGTAAAGTCACCCAAGTTTCATTAAACCTCAATATTTCACGGTCGGTGGAAGCCCGACCCGTGTAACCACTCCTTGCCTAATTTACTCCCCAAACCCTACTTTTTGGCATCCGTATACTTGCCTACTTTGCAGCAGCCCTCAAACCTCTGGAAGCATCTAAATATCTTTTTCTTCGTTAATAGCAACACAATTTTCCTCGAGCAGAGCTTGTCGTGTTTTACAATTAAATCATTTTCGTAATAAGTATCGAATTAATTAGGTTCCTTCGAAACTCTATTATATAATCAATAACATAACGCGGAACGGATTTTTTCTTCGAATCAACGTGGAAAAACTGTGAAAAGAAGAAGAAGAAGAAAAAAAAAAGAAATATTTTATCGACCAGTAATAGTTTAATCGGAATTTACCCAGTCCTCCTGGATCCAATCGATCAGATTCTGTTGATCAGGATCTTCTCTGTAGTGGATTATGAAAGCTTGAAATCCACCCGTGGCCTGTGACTTGATCTGTAAACGTGAAACAGATGAATCTGAATTAGACAGAATGAATATATGTGCGTATGTAAAATATGCTCAACAGATGAAACAGAATTTGATAAAAAAAAAAAAAAAATCAAAATCCCAGATAGCCGATCAATTTTCTTCCGACGTCTGAATTTCACGAGCTTTCCACCGCGCTATTCCATCGGCTTTTATACACACGAATTTCGCGTACGCGTAATACTTGTTTTTCACCTCATTTCGTCATTCTCTCGATTGGAAATTTCGAGGACCAGCATTTTTATTAATTTTACGAACATCTTATTAATTCTCCCGTTTCCGATCGTTGAACGGGGAGAATCTCGTGCTGAAATTATTGTGTACACCCTTCGTGATAAAATTATATTCAAAATTTCTAAACGATGAGAGACGAATGAACGAATGAATGAAAGAAAGAGATAAAAGAAAATCATCCTAAGATACGTCCATACGTAAAAAAAAAAAAAATAACAAGAAAATCGTTTCAGAGTCTCGAAGTATTACATTTTCTTTTCTTTTCTTTCCATTTTTTTGTTTGTTTTTTCAATCAAACTTCAATATCGCACGATTCGTCGGAACAGAAAACGCGTTCTGTCAAAATTGTATTTATATGATTGAACTTTTGAATGACAGCTGTTACATAAATTCTGGAGTAGATTATAGGTATATATAGTACATTATACGTATATAAATACATAACGTAGATCGTAGAAGTCAGTGGAATAGCGGGTGTGAAAAATTGACATAAAAAAAAATGAGACTCACCCAATCTTTAAAGACGAATCCCAATATGCCAGCTGTCATTTCCGACAGAAGTAACAGCGCCAAAAATACCGCATACTGAAACAGAGATTACATAAATATGTGATTTTCTTTTAGTTCGTTGCTGTTGTCAAAATTTAAGAACGTGCAGATGAATTCAACTTTTGCGACTATTGTAGAAAATATTTATTCAAGGTTGTGTTTAACGGGCTGAAAAATATATCGTGAAAATCCATCGTTGATAGAGTAAGAAAATACACACAAATACCTGCAGCAGTCGCATAAATTTGCAAAAAAGATTTTTCTCTTTTATATCTATTGCCCGATAAAAATATTTCGACCATGTATTTCGACATGTTAAATACATCACGAGATCGATTCGCATTATTTCGTCCTTCATCGTCAGACCCACGATTCTATTATACCACATAATAATTTACCGAGCGCTGCGATCGGTGGAAATATTGGCGAATTTGGACAGCGTTTGGAAAATTTTTAAAATTGCAATTGAAGGCCAAATAACTGTTAAAATTAGTGAATTAATGAACATGCGAATTAGAAGTTGACGATTCGAGGAACTCTAGTAGAGTTTTTAAACAACAATTAGGCTTAACTTGAAGCCCCTGAATCGTTGAAAGAAATCAAATCATTTGTTCACATAACAGAAAATAATCCTGCAAATGATTGATTGAATCTTTATTATTCAGTTTTGAATCCATGATATCCGCACATTTCCAATTCCGTCCGTTACGCATATAATTCGTTATACGTGGTTTAGATTATATTTAAAAAAAAAAGAGGTGAAAACTGGAGTGCTTTTCAGAATTAAAATTCTCTTTCTATCAAGGTAATAAGAGGAAGAAAATAAAATAAATTCCTACGGCGAAGAGCTCGTTAAAAACGCGGATATATATATATATATATATACATATATATATACGTTTGGATAAAATTTATTCGCAGAATGCGATAACCCGCAGCATACATACATACTTTGATATTCCGGTTTGATCCTTAGGGACATAATTTGAGGATACGTATGTTAGGTAGGTACCTATATGTATAAGGAAACCAAGATAGCTACCCAGCTGAAAACCTAATATACATGCATGTATATATATATACTATATATGTATAAAGATTACATGTATCGCGCTGCTGTGCATAGGTAAGACTTTTTTAATAACGTCAGATAAGCCCGGGTATGTATAATACAAGTTATATATACACATATACCTACAGTATGTAGAGGAATAACGAGAAGGACAGTAACGTGAGAGAAAAGTAGTTGTAAGAAATGACGATACCGGGTTGTTCGGTAGTAAAGTTGATTGAAACGAGCCGCTGGCTCAAGTTTTTAACCCCCGTAAATCTGACCTCGCGGTTTATTAAACTTGAGGTTAAAAAAAATCCGACAATTACGCGATATTAACAGTTATATATAAATAAAAATGACATTACGATGAAATTTGAAAGAAACAAAACCAAAAAAAAAAAAAAAAAACAAATATCCGAATAGATCTCTGAAATCATTGTATGTATTGTTACGTACCTATAATTTTTAGTAATTTAAATTAATAAATATATGTAAATACATATTTTTTTAAATTAATTCAATAAGCATTATTCCAATGCCAATTGGATGGCATTTTTTGGAATGATCTTCTATATGTTTATTGATTAATATGTGAGCCCAAAACAAAGAAGATAAGTAGTATTGACAAAACTTATGAATATTATAGATGTGTATAATAATACTAACCGCAGCGAGTAAACAGGTGTTTTCCCTCAAGGCGCCAACGCATCCTGTGAATCCGATGATGAACGTCACTGTACCTGCAGAAAAAAAAAAAAAAGCACCAATCAAATAGTCTGAAATTATTTATAGATTATAATAATTATTTCATACCGCTTTGAATCAGTGGTTTTCTATGAATGATTTTTTCAAAATGACATTTTATTATCAATCAAATAAAATGCAACTCGTTATTTTGAAAAAGAAGAAAAACAATTAACAATTTCCGTCCTTGGATACCTAAGCTTTAATATTTATTAAATAAAGTGCTACAATTTTATATAATATTCTATATATTAATCGAATCTTTTGGCTTCTTCTTCTTCTTTTTTTTCTTCTTCTTCTTCTTCGAAAGAGAGATTCAATTACATATGTACTGTTTGAACGATTAGCAATCGACGTGGAAACGGGGTGAAAGTGAGTTCAGAATGATCCACCTCACGTGCACCAACGAAGAGACAAATCTATGCCGCAGAAATTAGGTAAATATGTAAGCGGAATACCACCCTCTGCAAACTGGATAATTCGTTTCCGGAGGATAATAATCCAAAACCCCTTGAACCTCTCCTTAATTCCTCTTATACGCTTACTATACATACATATATGTATGTTCATGTACGTATATATATATATATATTATAAAGGATGGTTTAATTACTGAGAACGTATCACGACATCCGCTCTCTGTCGTGTCATATAATATTATACGTGCGGCGTTATGAAAATTCCCCGCAGATTTCTGCCACTTTCATTCATACTATCACGTACGTATGTGTTATATATACATATATATATGTACTTATGTATACTACATATACACATGTATATATGTATATATATATATACGAAAACAAAGCTTTACCGCTCTCGACTACTTCTAAAGTGATTCGGAACTGTTGGTCATTGCGGCATGAAAAATGTTTCCGAGCGTGAAGAGAGGAATAACGATTTTTTACCGCAATTTCGTTTTACATTTATAAGTTGTTGTTGTTGTTTTTTTTTTTTTTAATTTTTTTTTTTTTTAAATTTCATTTTATTCTCTCTCTCTTTTTCTCTTTAGCTCTTTCGCGCTGTACGAAATATCAACGGAACCGTATAAGGTGGTGTATCAAGACGTATATACATAGATATAATGTGTGGGAGGAAAATCGATACGCCATTTTTCTGAACAACGCAATATAATCGGGGCAACACCAAACCCTTATATATATATATATATATATATATATATATATATATATGTGTGTGTGTGTATGTATGGATGTATATATATCATAGTGATATAGCTACTTTTGTGACGAAAATATTTCCACCCGGGCGAATAAAAATTCAGTGACGTATTAGAATGTTATACTGACAAGAAAAAAAAAAAACATTCTTCCAGCCAACCTCGCGGTGAAAATCTCATATTATAGAATATCTATGATCCTAATATATATATGTATAATACCGGTCTAGAAATTTCTCAAAGGAAGAATAGAAGTTTTGAGTGTTTTCTGGAGAATTCTCAGACCGTTTAAACAATATCTAAGTTGATGAAAAAAAGAAAAAAAAAAGAACAATTTCAATTTTTTCCTTGATACAATAATATATAAGTAATAACTTTACACGGTTACTTAATCAGCTTATATATAGCGAAGATCTCTCTCTTTGACAATTTACCGTACATAATGTACGTTGTACAGAAATTTCATTGGAAAACTATTGAAACGGTAAACGTAAATGAAACGCAACGAGACATGCATGTTACTCACGTGAAATGAACTATAACAATAAAAGTATACGCAGCATCCTTTTCACTTTGACGATGAAAGTTCGGATTTAATATCGTTGAATAAATTACAGTACTCGCGTTAACGTAACGACCTCTGACTGCACAAACAAATCTCTCCATTTCGGTGAGAATAACAATTCTGCACGCACCCACGTACCTCTGTACATTGCACACTAGACTTATCACGTTGCAGACGAGGTTGTAGGTATATGACACATTATGTGCGAGGTAGGAATAAATCAGGATAATAATATACTGCGGGGGGGGGGGGGGGGGGGGGGGGCAAAACGGTGTACATAAGGAAATACTAACTTTTCGAAGACTCAAATACGCTAAATCATTGTTCTTATTTTTTCAATTGTAACCAAAGAAAATAAAAATGATTTTCAGATGTCAGGGGTAAAGAAGATATTTTTTTTTTTTTGAGAATTTCTGAAAATTCAAATTAATGTTCAATAATGGTAAAAAAAAAAATTCATTTTTGACTATTGAGAAAAGGTTTTGAAAGACGAAATTTTTTTACTATAAAAAGTTAAGGGTACTCCGTTTTACTCGCCCCTCCCCTACAATTTTAGATAAATGTTTACCACATTCTTCATAGGAATTCTTAAACCAGCCACAAAAACGTTTCCACGTTCTTCATAGAAATATATGGGTACTTGAACGCGTCTGGCGACAAAATTTCTTCAATCTACATGAAATCTGGTTTATAGAGTGAACGATCCGTGACTAGGTATTCAATCTCCATACCTGCCTCACGTTTACATGTGTATATCACATACATACATTGTAACTCGCTACCTGCGTTACGGAAGAAAATGTGGGATCGTTGAGCTTTAAGGAACTGATTCAAGGGGACGAATAAATAAAGCTGGGAAAAAGGCTTTTATACCGATATATGTTTCTCGGTCTAACAAGTAAAAAACTCAGTTTTGTAAGTCAGAAACAAGACTGTTTTTACAATAACGCTGGTTGACGCAGCAGCAACCTTATTCATTTTGTATGACAGAAGAACTCTCAAGCTTTTTTTTATCCATGTCGACTTCTAGATCTTTGGAAGAAGGGTAAAACGGGAGATTTTACCCTTTGTTACAATATTGTGTAATGATCAGCTCCCTCTGTTCCTGAGCTAGTTACACTCGCCAAACCAGCGATGATGAATTCCACGTGTGTCGGATTAGGTCTGATGGACGGAATGGGCGAATGAAATGTAAATTTGGGTTAGCTGGTGTACCTGCCTAATTTACTTTACGAAAGAATGGACGGAGGAATAGATAGATTAGATCGGAGAAATTCGAACTGCACAATTAACTATGAGAATGGAACACTCTAAAAACAACGTCGACACTCCTGGGATTATTAAATCGGCACTTGAACGCCTATAGGTATAACTTTTCGGAGAATCGGGTATACGCTTTATATACTATGGTGTTTTCTCCCCATCGGTGAATTGCACGCACGGCGGTATCGACGTGATCTAATTAATGCTAAGAACATGATACGACCGGCGGCATCGCCGATGGATGGATGGATGGATGGATGGATGGATGGATGGATGCACCTACTGCCTCTGACAGTGATTAGAGAGAATGATGAGACGGATGAATGGGGCTCCCACGTATACCTGCTGTCTCGACGCTCTATTGTATAGACATAATATCGGCTAGCTGACCACGAGAAGCATATCTTGTTGCAGACATGCCATCCAGGATATCCAGCAGCGACGAGATGATTTCATGGTTACTGGAATTGCGCAGGGACCAATTTCAGAGAGTGATGACTTTTTCCTTCCTTCCTTCCTTCCTTTCTTCTATCTTTCTTTCTTTCTTTCTTTTTATCTGATTTTGCGACCTCGCGATACTGCAGAAATTGTCTTTTTTCAGGAGAATAAAGCCTCGCGACGTTATTGATCAAGATGATTCTGAATTATGCCCAAAGTATTGGATGTACATCGTATACCAAAAAAATGAAAAACAGAAGAAGAAGAAGAAGAAGAACTTTCTCATCACCGTGATGTAGTTTTAATAAAAATTATATCAACTAATTAGACCGAAATTTGGAATTGCTACTCTTTCATAGATAACTTCTTTCGGTTAAAATTTAACTAAAAGTATCACTATTAAATAATCAGCGTCTATAGTTACGAGTAAATTATTAATACAAAGCTAATTTTGAACAAAGTTTTGTGTTGAACAAATCTTTCAACTTCACCGTTTCTATAGTGGTAATTTATATACATAATATATACTTATATGTATACCTATATTAGGGTGAGCCAAAGAAAAGAAAAAACTAATTTTTTTTCTTTAGTTCTGATAAAGTTTCGCAAAGTTGATGAAAAATGTGATGTTTCATGTTTTTCAGCCATTATTTCGTGATGAAATATGAAAAAAAATTGTGGAAGTCATCATTTACCATTTGAGGTTGAACTTTAAGCTTGAATAACTTTTAAACGAGTATACTTGGCGAAAAATCACATTAGATCTTTTTCGTAGATCTTTCGATTTCCTACAAGAATATTTATTGATTTCGATAACACGAAAATTCGTTGGAACGCAATAAAATTACAAAAAAAAAAAAGAAGAATTCTCACGTGTTATTTAAATGGGAAATCCAAAATCACGAAAAGGCAACTCTCAATATTAATATTAAGAGCTTAAACTTCACCAGAATTTTTCTTTTTTCATCATCCTGAACGATATTTTCACAACTAAAAATAAAAATGATTTTTTTTTTCTTTTTGGTCCATCCTAAACTATATATATATATATATATATATTATATATAATATAAAGTAATAGGTAGACTTCAGAATCCGATTGTAAATCCTTGCGTGACATAGACGCGTAAATTAAAATCCGGCATATCACTCGGCTTGGAAGACAAGGATGGTAAATTAACCCCTAGCAGTAAAGAGAGATATTCTCGGTATAGGAAAGACAGACAGCTTGCGATAAAGCTCCGTGTAACATGTTTTATATATATACCTATATACATATACATATATACATATATACACGTGTGTATAACAGCATGTAAATGTAAAGCTGTTGGAAGTAAAATGTAGATTTTCTCTCGTTGGCACGTTCGCGGGTTGTTAAATCGAGCAGGAGTCGGACTCGATGTTAAGGAAGCCGTAAGGAAGCGCAAGTCCGCGCTTCATGAGATGGACGGTAATAGCCGCAGCTCGTTGCATGCAAGTGCAAGTGCAAGTGCAAGTGCAAGTGCAAGTGCAATGCACGATTACCCGGTACAATATATTAACACAAGAATGAATGGATCCGAAGTTGAAAAAAAAAAAAAAAAACGCCGCCATTTATCGAACATAAAAACGTCGCGTTGGAAATGAATTCTCTTTTTTTTTTTTTTTTTTTTATTCGTTATTTTTATTTATAATTTATTTATACCTGCGTATTTTTTTAACGGAGTGCAGAGTAAATCGCGTGTTTAAATCAGGTGCGCACTGCTCGCTGAGCGATAAGAGGAAGCAAAAAGCGTCGCCAAGTCGAGTTTTCAGTCGAGTCTTCTCGGTAGTGAAAAATACACGCAGGCACTGTATACTGATTGTAAGAAAAGTGTTCATAGAGGCATGGAAATTCGCGTTGGTATTCCTCGCGTAAGTTTATACGAAAATATTCAGGCACATATGCAATATGTATGTATGTATGTATGTATGTATGTATGTATGTATGCACATAACACGGTGAATAGGGGAAAATTTCTTAGCTACTGCACGTAATCAGGGGAGATAAAAGTAAATAAACTGCGAGTAAAGAAAGAGGAGAAGGAAAATATGAAAGAATAGCTATTGAGTATACAAATGAATTTATTTCTCACGTGTAGAAAATACTCAACTTAATTCGGACATGTTTTAAGAAAGAAGCGCCAGACAAAAACAAAAAAAAAAAAAAAACAAAGAAACGCGAATATACTATCTAGAAACAAAAATCTCTCGCCCTTTTTTTACTACTTGAGGATGGAAAAAGCTTTCGCTGTTACTTTTTCACCGAGTTACGTGTACGTAGGTCGAGACGAGGGCCAACGAAAAACGAAATAAAACGAAAGAGGACTTAAAGAAATTAAGAACCTGTTAAAAATCCACATTTTTTCATCGAAGTCAAAATTAAAGGATTCAAATTACTTGTATTGCAGGATATAAAAAAAAAAATCCTGCACAACATTTTAACCATACTTGCTTTAGAATAGTTCTAAGGACTCTCCAGAGTTTCTCGTTTCTACGAAGCTATCCTTACACGCGTGTGTGTTTATACATATGTATATATAAAAAGAAAATCTCGATATCTCACGAGCAGCGGGTGATTTAGATTCGAGTAACACGCGATCTACCTCATCATAGAATTAAAGGAGAAATTCACCGTTAAATTTTCGCGTATTCGTACAAAATCTATTGTCAGCTATCAATTAGCCAGATTTGATTTCATACGAACGTAGAATTTTTAGCCAGAAGAAAAAATATATGAAAAAAAAAAAAAAAAATTGTTCCAACAAGATACGTTATATAATTTTTTTTTTCTTTTCTTCCGACACACCGAGATCGTGTAGTAACAATTAGCAACAATTATTGTCGAGATTAATTTGAACTACAATTGTAGTAATAATTAAATCATATAACTCTTATACATTATCAAATTATTATATTATATTTTTCAAGGGTTAAAATTAAAGAGTTGTATATATATATATATATACTCACCGATTAGTATCAAAATGAACGCCGGATCAAGTGCGACGTTCGTAAGTCGAGACAAGTTGTTGAAAGTATCCTTTTCCGTCCAGGCCCAAACCCCGACTGCCATGATGCCGAGGCCAAGGAGCTGAAAGGAGAAAAGATGCACGAGACGCGATTAGTTTTCACGATATTCAATATTCCTTTTTGAAATTTTTCACACACGATTCAATTTTTTACATATTTTTTATCTTTCATATCACAGTTTGTTAATCATCGGAAACAATTACGATTAAAATTATAATTGACAGTCGGATAATAAAAAAACTAGTATCCACTCATATATTGCTGGCATGATTAATTGTCGCTTAGTCGAACGACCCTATCATGGATAGATTGAACAGGAAAACGGTGAGGGGGGGGGGGGGGGGAGGGGCGCCGCGTCCTGCAACTGCAACATTTCGGCTGACCAAGCATGACGACAATTAATTTCAGATAATGAGGGATACCCAATGATTCTGCTCACTCGAACGTGACATTTCTATTATTCCGTTATATTGGGTCAGTGAGAGAACGCTGAACCCCATGTACCTACATATATAGGTATATCATATATAGCTTATAATATGTATATACATCTGTAAGCATCACATCTGTAGGTTAATTATACATGTGAATGTAAAAATTAATACGTTTGCTATGAAAATGATAATATTAAGAGAAATATTTACAAATCCATTTTATGTAGAAACTATTGAAATATATATACGATGAGTGTCCATGTCAGAGGATTGGTTAAAATCGAGTCAATTAATCGGTTTAACCATTTGATAGAAATAATATTAACGATTCGCTGCAAGTTGATGAAATTAATTCGATTAATTAATTTATTATCTATCGCTTTGACATTGTCAAATATTGCCGATAATTTTTTCACTCATCTTATTTTTCATTTTCTCGCTATTATATGTATAAGCTATTTGGCAATATTGCGAGACAAGTTTCTTTGTCGCTTATTCTATGCGTCGCGTTTTTCGAATGCAAATGATAAAATAATATGATGGAGAAGAAGTCCGTGACTTCGAGTGAATGTTTCGTATAAGATTTATAGACAAGATAGCCAAGGTGTAATCCGGGTTTAAAATTTTAATCGCTGCGGCTGTGTAATCAGCTGCCCAACAAGGAGCAAGAAGGCTTATGTCGGCTAACCCTTGAATCCCCCTGGATGAACACTTTCCTCCAACGTACATTATACAATCCAGTATCAAAATTAGGCCCGATTTGTTGCTCGGTGAAAATATTCACGATGAACGCGTTTAAAAGAAAAATAATTTGCGATTTCCACCATGACACCTCGTAAAATTTTTTTTCAGGTGAAAGGAAAGGTTCTGTGAAAAAATCAGCGTCTACGTTATGCGGAAGATCTTAAGATATTTAATGTGCGAATAAAAAAATTGTATGATAACGGAATGAAAGAGAGAGAGAGAGAATAAATAAAAAAATGTTTGCGAGAAGCGGAAAAAAAACGCGACACTTTTTCCGTGCAAATAATTTCACAACATGCCAAACGGTTAGCGGTAGGTATTGTTAATTGGGTTAATTAGAGTCAGCCGGGATACCTAAATTGATGCCAGTAACTTTGTTGAGTAATTACTTTATCGCTAACAATTGTTTCCACCCTTAATCACACCTAACGCAGTTTAAAATTAACATACTTTACAAATACCAACGAACAATTTGTTACGCGTTTCTGTAAATGTAAAAACTTTTTTTTTTTTTTTTTTTTTAGCGAAAACTCCGGACTGCGAAAGACCTTCGACTTTTTGTAAGAGAAAAAACATTGGAAAAAAATGAAATAAAATCTGTCGAAAATGTAAAAATTAAACTCAAAGATTTCTCAATAATCACGTTGTAGATTAATGCAGATTAAAATTACAGAAAGATTCTAAAAACTATGTAGACGCTTGTGTACTTTGTATGAAAAGTATATAATAAGTGACTCTAATTTCTTTCCCTTCCTTTCCTTCACTTCTTTTTCTTTATTTCCTTAATTTCTTTTTTGCAGCATTGATTGCAGATTCCACTCACGTATAATAGTATATATATAACTTAGTCGAGTGCTGAAGAGATTAATTTTTTTTACCAATCCCTGAAGTTTTTACCTGTCCATAATGTAATTCCGATTCAATTTATACTAGCATGTATGTATTACATATACATATATAACATACACATCAGGTACATAGAAAAGTTGGTAAATTCATGCTCTTGACGTGCGCGAAAATGTGTGAATATTTTCACTACCGTCAGTTCTTATTATACTTACTTATTATACATGACAGGATCGCGAAATGAGACCTTTATAATTAATATTATACGTTTTAACCGCTTAAACGAACGAAGAGGAAGAAAGAACGATGCTAATCCGATTTCTCTTGAGCTGTTCAGTCTCTGCACACCTTAGTAAAAAAATTTCCCTCGTACGAATTATTCGATGGTACAATTTAAGGCCCAGAGTGTCTAGTCTAGCGTTAGTGAAATATCAAATTCCCTGAGCTTTCCCGGCTTTCCATACGAAAATAAATACTGCATTTTCCGGGACAAATTTGAACCGAACTTTACTAAGAAACTTACTTTTTTCACGAAAATTGGTTAAAAATTAGACATCACACGTCTCCGTCGTAATTTTGTAAAAATTGTCTCATTTTTCTTTGAATTTTGTTTAGGCTCTCGATTACTAAATATATCAGCGAACGCAGTAATTTTTAAAAATTAACGAAAGATTAGGATTAGCAATTCGTTCGAAACACGAAGGTATAAACATCGATCTGCTTATATTCTTCACCAATTTTTTACGTAATTCTCAACATCAAATTTATCATTTCTTAAAATTCCTCCAAAAAACGGAGAGCAATTTTTTACATTTCAAATAATCTCGCACCAGTGAGGAAGAATAAAATACAAAAATTCCAAGACATATACCCGAATTCCCTGACATTTCCCGGTTTTCCAGGATTCCCTGACAGCTGGACACCCTAAATTTAACGTACGATATACTTATTTTTTATTCATATATATATTTCCTTCAAAGTTGGTTATATAATTTTCATCGTAGAAGGGGGATGAAAAAATCGAAACAAACAAACAAAAACGCGAACGACAAACCCGGAAAATTTTAAACGATCGCGAATACTGCGGGCATAATTACTATACATTAATAAAATTGCAAATTTCCATGCAACAATACGCGATGCGAATTAAATGTAACAAGTACCCTGAGCCATATAATTTCAAATAGTAGTTTACAGCTGTTGCTGTTGCACGCGATACGAAGGTATAATATAATAATATCAAAATCGCGAAAAGATAATTACGTATCTAGGTAGAGGTGTAAGGAATTATAAGCGTTGACGCGGCTTGGAGAAACGTAGGTAGGCAGGTAAAAATTTTTTAACTTCAATTCTCTTCATTTTCATACTTCAATTTTTTCCTTCGCTTAAGGGGTTGCCCTGTTCGATTACCACGTCCACGTAAATATCTCCAGATATCCTCAGTCCGTGTGTTTTAAACTCAAAAAGAGCTTAACAAGCCCATTCTATACAAAATTTTGAACAAAAAAAAAATTTTGAGTCTAAGAAAATTTTCATTTGATGCACTAATAAAGAAATGGCACTAAAAGTACGAAATCGCAATAGTAAAAATTCGTAGTTTTCGTGCCATTTCTTTATTTCTACATCGAATAAAAATCTATTGGGAGTATTTTTGTTTAGAATCGTGTATAGAATGGGACGATTAAGTCCTTTTTGCGTTGAAAATATGTGGACTTTGATATCTGAATATACGTACATACGACGTTACCATCGACCAGGACACCCCCTTAACTCTTCCACTCGACTCGATGCGCCGAGAAGTATGAAATCTGCCACCGCAGGTGAACAAAAATGTTTACCAATACTTTCTGTCGTATGTTGTACCTATACTTTCTTTCGGCCCTCAGTCTTTCTCTTATCCTTTCTTTTCAGATCCAGTTCTTTCACGTGGATTAAGTTTACCCAGCTGAGTCCCTCCTGTCAACCATTTTGTGAGGAATTACGAAAGCAGTCATGCCAGCCACTCCTGCAATTGCTTTTCTCGTCTCTTGTTGCTGTCTCACTTCTGTTTTACTTTTTACTTTTATTATTTTCACGACGTTACGATGAACTCGATTGATAATCGAAGCGTATATACCCGCAAGGAAGAACGTGATTGCAGATTATTCGTGTATTTTCGACGAAATTAAACTCGTGACATGACGGGTATATAACAATATGAAAAAATGGAGCTGAAAAATGATATTATATGTGTAGAAATTGGTCCAGAATTCGAGTTAAAGATAGACGTGTATTATGAAATATGTATAGAGAAAAAGAGTCAGCAAGTTGGAAACTTTCAGGCTCAATTAAACTCGAGAGAGAAAAGTTTGAGAGTCGTTTATATATTATAAGCAATTAGACAACCTGCGCATTAATTAATGCATAACTATATATATATATATATATATATATATATATATATATATATATATCCATGAATATGAAAATGTTGAATGAAAATTAAATACCGTTTATGTATATAATAAAAATCCGATCCGTTTTCGATTGTGAAGAATCTTTTAAACTTGGAAGAACGATACTTTTTCTTCTTACCTTTTCACTCAACTCTTTTACTTTCCTCTTTGTGAATAGAAGTATAGTGTATTACTATATATATAGTCTCACTTTCCTCGAGAATCACGACTTATTTATGTGTGGTTAGAATAGAAAAGTTATATACGAGCACGTGAGTAACGTATTTATATGGATCTAACTTGATACCAAAGAATCAATGGAGTTGAGTTAGCGGTATACGCGCGGCATTTTTCCGCTCTTCTTTACTATTTATGGGTATTGAATTGATCTGACGAGGGTGAAAAGCAATGCAGCAGCAGCAGCAGCAGCAGCAACAGGAAAACAAATCGACGACGGTGAATTAGTAATTAAACATTAGGAAGCAGTAAGAGTTCGGAATCACAAGGAGAGGGTCGAAGAAGAAAGGAACGCCAAGAGGGCACTTAAACGGGAACCTGACTTCGACCTTAAGGATTTCCCGTACTATATATTTTTCGAGAAAACTTTGCACTCAACTGATTCAATCGGCGAGAAGCCACGGTTCTAATTAAATAAATGGATCTTCGACTGATTGCGTTACGTTACGGTATATATGTATATATATTAGGGTGGCGCAAAAAAACCGACTGTTTTTTTTTTTCTAGTCTCGTGTGACAAAGTGTTAGTTTTTGATGTTTCAAGAGCCCATTCCAAAGGACAGCTCAAAAAAAAATTTTAAGAGGTCACTCCAAATTTTTTAAAACGTCAAAAATCGTCAAAAAATTGAATCAAAAAAATTATATTTTCAGTATTTTGTTTGATTTTTAATTCATGTCGTGGTGTATTGTTATCGATTCTTTCTTACTAAATTGAAGAAAAAAAATGTATGAAATTTTAATATGAATATTAAAAGGTCGCTCGAAAAGATCTAAAGAGATGCACCAAAAAATTGAAAAAAAATTATGAGCGACCTTTCAAAATTCAAATTTTGAAGTGAAACTTTCGGAAACTTATGTTTTTGTCTATAAAATTATACCGTGACGAGATAAAAAATTTGAAGAAAAAAAAATCGAATTTTGACGATTTCTGACGTTTTAAAAAATGTGAAGCGACCTCTTAAATTTTTTTTTTTTTCGAGCTGTCCTTTGAAGTATGCCCTTAAAACATCAAAAACTAACATTTTGTCACACGAGACTCAAAAAAAAAAAAAATTGTCGTTTTTTTTGCGCCACCCTAATATATATATATATTACTATTATTATTGTTGTTATTATTATCAGGGATATATACAATCTATAGAAGCATTTCGGAATGTTTAATTTTCACTTTCGCTTAATCCCAGCGGGAATGAATGTTAAAAATTTTACGAGAGAATTACCGCTACAGCCAGGCAGTTTCCAAACGGAATGTATAATCAAAGCCCGTTAATTAATTACTCGGAAAAGACTGCAAAAAATTCGGCGTTGATGTAACAATCGCCGATTTTCATTATTATCTCGGTGTAGGTACTTGAAAAGAAATCATCAGCGCAGCTGAAAAGACGAAATTCAATGAAATCAATAACGTTGATTAAATAGTTAAAATTTCATTCCCATGGGTGAATTCCACGTATCAACCCGCTAATATCCGTTTCCTATAATTCATATATTATATATAATATGAAGTACGCGCTACCATTTAAAAATTATTTAAAACTATACATATATACCGCGAATAGTATAATAAATGGTTTTTAGCTAGATTCCAACAGTTTCCCCCATAATATTTTTAACTGTACCATAACATCAAAGCTCGTGTAATTTAATAATCCCTGCGCGTCACAGAACCCAACGAACATTTGTTACGTGTATCATTCGTTTTTACTTGTTTAATTAATATAACGAAGAAATACCTGTAATTAATAACGATCAAACAGTCTAAATACTCTGAACGTTTCGCAACAATTTCCGTTACAACATCCTGCAAAAAGGCAGAGAGTCAATAAAAAAAAAAAAAACAGAAAAAAAAATTCCTGTCAACAAGAAAACGAGTCTTGTGTCATTCGACAAAAAGAGGCAATTAACCTCTACGCTTAATTAACATCCTCCAGGAATTCTGTCGACTGTGTATAGAATTTTCGTCGTCGATTCGAAGAGATTGAATAACGTTAATTATAATTGGCCACGTGATCCATTTCCGAAGAGCAGCCGTGAGGGGCTGAACGAGCGAGAAAATAGAAACAAGTGTTATTTGTAAATGCGAATTTTGCTATCAGGTACACTACAAAAATTTCAGGGTACGCGTGATGAATTGAAGAACAAAAACGAAAAAAAAAATAAAAGAATCCGATTTGAATCAACAAATGAAACAAAAAACCGCCGAAATACCGGCGACAGCCGCGTTGCACGCGTTCGTTTCTCGAAACTCGTTTATCTCCGTTATACTGCACCGAGATTGGATTTGATTCGTGGTGTTCCACAGAATATTGATATAATGTGACATAGTTTCGGTATTGCGGCTCAGCTGCTGCTGCAGAAATGTAAAACAGCCGTTCGTTTCGTGTCGTCGTTTGCGATAGAGGTAGCTAGTAATGAGAATAAATGGCGAGTGAATTGTCGCCCCCCATAAACGATGTATTACATAGGTATAATTCATATTGGATGGGGGTTGAAAATGTAGAAGGATTAGAAAATTGAAAATTCGAATTTTCGAAAACGGTAAAATCTGTTTTATAGCATTTTAAAAAGTGCAATATAAGAAAGATGAACCATAGAAAAATTAAAACGTAAAATAATCAGAATTTTAATAATCTTTATTCGTCCTAACGATTCTATATCTTATATGGTTAGCTGCCGACACCTATTTTGACATTCTCGTCTTACCGTATCTAAAAATTTTCTAAAACAGATTTTCGAAATCTTTGACAATTCGATACTGCGGCTCTGCTTTTTTCTGATCTTCCCACATTTTGACCTCCACCTTGATCCGTTACTAATTGATGAAAATCAAAGTCAAAACTTGGATGAAAACAAGTGAAAACATCAAGCCCAGTAAATTTAACCAGCTACCCATAATAACGAACGAGTCTACGACTAAACAAGACGACGAAGGGTTAGTAAAATAATCTGTAAACCCTATATCTACCTACCTACACCTCGTAATTTCCGTTCATCAATTATCTCGTTTCGCAAGCAGAGCTATGCTAAAAACGCGGCCGTTATATCGATCGGGAGCAGTTTAACCCGCGCAGGTAAACGAGGTTAACTCGCAATTCTGAAGTTTGCAGGTAAACGAGTTAGTTGGCATCACGGTTTATAAATTGGGTCAGATGATCAGTCGTTTACAGAGACGTATGTACCTATTCCTGCCCCGCTTCCAGTGCATCGGCGAACGGTAAACGATCATCATAGAACCATCAGTTGAACAGCTGCTGAATAACGGATCTGCAGGCCAAAATACAGATTCCACGCATACATACATGTAAGAGGCAGGATCAGAGCTCAGCAGAGTTCGATATTTCTCAATTAGGGGGGCTGATAGACAGTGTATGTATGTACATATATATATATATATATATATATATATATATACACATGCACACACACACACACACACACACACATATATCCATATAGACCAATCAGCGGGCGCGTTCTAATTACTCCGGATGACTTCTACGAGTTCGCCGTGATTCTCGGACCGCAGAGAATTTCTGACCCTCTCCCATCAGGTATTTGCGGTTTAATCATATGCGTGTGCAGCGAGTTTAACCCCACTGACACAGACAGATAGATGGAGGGAGATAGAGAGATATCACGTATGCGAGATTCGCGCATAATCAACCGCTATGCATATTCATTCCGTTCCTCCGCAAGGCGACGCGATGCAGCAGCTAGCGTCAAGTTGATATTTCAAATTAGCCGGGTCGCGTGTCGCGTGACCGATTGCTCCGGATTCGATGATCGATTGTCACCCCTTTCCGGTTTCACACGTTCGTTGTTCTGAAATCACCATTTATTTTTAGTTTGCTTGCTTGCCTGCTATTTTTTTTTTGTTTTTTTTGTTTTGTTTATTGTTTCTGTTTTTTCTTTTTTAATTTATTGTTTATTTTGAGTGTAAATTGTGGCAAAAACTGGGAGAGAAAATTTACACGAGAAACAAAAAAAAGAAATTGAATTGTTACTGTACACGGACGGTCTACCGTCTATTTTTGTTTTTTCATTTCTTCTTCTTTTTTTTCTTTTTTTTTTATCATTTATTCATCTCCCAGTTGCAGAATGAAAATAAAAATCGAACCCTGTATAATTAATAAGGGTACAATTTTTCTTCTCGCAATTCGTTTCTCGAATTTGTCGTGATTTCTTTTTTTTTTTTTTTTTTTTTTTTTTCCACCCTTACGCTGCACATGACCACCTGTCACGTCAACCAGTCGTTGCGTAGAAACGGAGACATCGATTCGAATAACTTGAAAACAAAATTCTGGTATACCTACTCTTGGAACTGTGATATTTGAAGAAAAATTAAATAATTTTTTAGCAATATGAAATTTTGAATACAGGAACAAAAAAAGAATTCATAAAACAACAGAATAGCGATAAATACTATAAAAGACGAGACATAATTTATAAGCTCACAGATTGTAAAATTTATAAAACTTGATCAATACTTAATGTTCAACCGATTAAAAGAAAGTAAAAATGGAAAAAAAGGAGGAGCAAAAAAAAATCAAGTCCAAAGTAAAACTTTATCCATTCCGCGAGTAAACGTCAATGGCAGGGGGGGGGGTGCGTGTGATTGTATATGCATTGGGGAAAAAAAAAAAAAAATATTATAGGAAAAATAAGGAATCGGAGCAAGCCGTTCGTCTCAAAAAAAAAAAAAAAAAAATGTAAGTTTCCAACCTGTGCAGAGGTGCACGTATGCGGTATCAGCTTCTGGTATAGTCGTAAATCAGGCTCCTTTCGAGGGAGGAGAAGGATGATAACTTGCCGTAGCTGTCTTGGAACATACGGGAACTATAAGTCGTTAATACTACAAGTTTGGACAAATATTTCCGGGAAAGTTGAGCTGAGCGCAGAGAGAGAGAGAGAGAGAGAGAGAAGCATCCCTTCCAGCTTCCCTTACACTGACATCTTCGCAGCAGCAGCAGCAGCAGCAGCGGAGGACAAGGGACGCGAAATGGCTTTGGCAGGGCTTTGTGGGAAAACTTTCGGATTGTTCCTTCCTTCGGGAAGGCGAGGAGCAGCTCCTATATGTACGGAAAACTCTCTCCCTTCCTCTATTCCGGCTGCAACCGAGCGTTATATGTATGCATACATACACACATATGTGTATATATACATACATATTTCATACATACATATGTATAAGGGTGAAATACTTGTGCCAGCGGATGCCGCGAGAAATCAACCTGGTAAGCAAATATCGATGTCACTATACATATGTATGTGTATAGGTATACGTGTTACATATATATATATATATATATATATATATATAGCTAACGGTTCCCGAAACTTTTCAAGTAACAAGGTATACAAACGATAGTTGGGTGCAAAAGTTAACCAGAAACAAGCTATATCCAGCACTTTCTTTCCTTTCTTTCTTTCTTTTTGTCTCTGTTTTTTTTTTCAAGCCCTCTTTCCCGTGTGTCCTGCACAAAACAGGATAGAAAAATGTCATCCTTACAGCAAACTTTTTAGAATCCAGATACGGATCTCGGAGGATTTCTTCTCTTCGTTTCATTCGCAGAACGATATTAGATCAGAGATTTAATTTAGGGCTGGACGATTTTGAATATTAGTTTCATTGTTTAGTTTTCTCGAATGAACAATTGCACATCGATCGATATTTCGAGAGAGCTGCAGAGTTTGCATCTTCACAATAAGTACAAAAATTATCTACCACGTGACCTACGCGAGATTGTGATAATAAGGCGAGAATGAAAAAAAATTTTTTTTTTTTATTTTCATTATTCATTTATTTATATTTTGGACCAGCGGTTTACAACTAGTGAAGTAGTGACTGAACGACTGACGCAAGGACGACTCGCGTTTTTCACTGCGCATCCAAAGCGTAACCTTTACAAGAGAAGTAGAGGCAGGAGCCTAGATAACAAAGGAAAGTCCCCTTAGGGTCATTAAAAACGGGGAATCACTCCGTACACTGGCGTCAAACAGAATACATAAACTGAAAAAGTGAATAGAATAAATAAACAAATCGAAATTTTACCAAGCGGAAAATTCACAGAACTGAAAATCTTCGATCACTTGGAATTTCGATATATTTCGGATTCTCAAATTTTCTCATTTTCGCACTTTCGGAACTTTGACTCGTCGGAGTTACACCATTTCGGAAATTTGAGCGTCGGATTTCGGACTATTCGAAACGTGGATGTTTCCTCAAAGTTTAGATTTCTTTACTTCAAGTTTCGACGCCAAGAAATTCGGAACATGACGCTTCCGGAAGTTTTCAATGTAAAAAAATCCGACCCCGCCTCTGCAACGAATTTACACAGGAGAGTCGAGCTTTGAAAAACTCGATATATTTCAGGTCAGACAATTGAGTCAGCCGCCGCCGTCTGAGCAAGTAGTAAAAGTCAGCCGGCGGCTTATCCATATTTAAGTAGATACGGTCAACGTCCGTTTCGCCGCAGTCGAACGTCGAAACAAAATCACAACTTCAGACAAGATTTTTTGTTTTTTCAAACAACATTTAAACCATTAGGAAAAAATTATTAAATATACGGTGTGTAATACATAGGAAAAAATTTTCATTATACATCAAAGTATTCGTATTATTTTTTTCCTGTTCAGTTCCTTTTTAATTAAGCAAAATTTCAACGTAGACGTAAAGAACAAAGGTAAAAAAATAAAAAATAAACAGTTCTTAAATTTATTTCTTTCCGCAGAAATTTCTAATTCGTTCGTATTTAGAAAAAACCAAACAAAACGAATATAAAGAAGAAAAAAAAAAATTAATCATCCTGCCAATAACCGTCAAAAAACTAAATTTCACTTTCGTGATAACGACTCGCAAAATTCTCATTTATAATCGCGTAAAAAAAGTGAAAAACTTTCGACTTTAAAATAGTCAGGAACAAAGAACCGTTGAGGTCAAAATTGAAAAGCGTCTGCGACCAGGGAACATTGAAATTCCAAAAAAAAACAAAAACACCATTTAACAACCAACCATAACCAGGTAAATACATACAGTATTAAGTATGTGTATATATCAAGTAGTTTGCAATAATACAGAGGCAAACAATTTCGCGTTGGATTTGAGAGGTAGGTACATACATAGTAGAAGGTAAAAGCTGGTATCCGAACAGACAAAGACAAAGCAAAATGGATACATCAGAGGAGAATCCGGAGTCGGTCTTATGCACAGCGTGCATTTACATACCTCCATATGTATATATATATATATATATATATACCTACAATACCGGTATAGGTATATATCTACGTAATTTCCTGATTTGATTTTCCAGCCGAGATATTCAGCCGCTCGTACCAACCGCCTGACAATTGAACCTGTAGTAGATGGTAGAAACTGACGTGGTGGTTTGCAGCTCGCATGACGCAATGCAGTCAGTCTCGGCTCGACTCAAAACAGAACTCTCCATGTTGTACAATGGCGGCATTATATACATGCATATATATGTATGTATAGATGGTTGTACAGAGGTATTGTATACACAGTATATAAACTTTCATTATACACAACGTGTGGGTATTCGTTTTACGAAGCACAGTGCAACAGCAACAGCGGCAGCAGCAGCAGCAGCTATTCACTTTCCAACACAGCAGAATCTGCACTACGGTTTAAAGTTTTAAAAGGTTTTGTCCTATAATCGCGTCAGTCATCCACCTGATGCCTGGAAGCTTTCAGCGGGATTTCTCGCATGGTGGGATTAAAATTTTCAGTGCTTTGTTATTTCATTCCTTTATTTTACCTTTCAATTATTCACCATCTTTGTAAGCTTAAAATATACATTAGAAAGATGATTACGTACAGTTTATAACAGTAGATAGATATTGAGTTTTGTTTTTAACAATAAGTCGTAAAAGACGAGAAGAAAATTATCAAACGGAGAACGCTGTAAAAATTGAAAATCCAAAGTTAGGGTGAATTGTTTCGTTGATTTATTATAACGTAGAATTATAATGATTATTGCAAAAACCATACATTCTGCCAGATATTATGTACAAGAACCGGATAGTTCTGTAAGACAAAAAGTAAAACCAGAATTCCCTTTATGGAAAACGAGATGTGTTTCAAGTATCAAGATGATTTTGTAAAAAATGCATGCAAATGCAGGATAAGATATATACATATATATATATATATATATGATATAAACATCTGCAAAGGAATTAATGTATAGACAGACTGAAGAATGAGGAGAACTCAAAGGTTATTCGTGAATCAACGACGACATGTACATTTCATGTATATAAATGCTGAAAGCTTTGCGCAAATTTCAGTTAAATTTTTGAAATGCAGTTAAAGGAGAAGACGACGGAAAATGAACCAAGTGTATATATACATATCATATAACGTAAGGAAGTTTTGTTTAATAATTAAAATCAACGTTCGTTTATTCCCTTATTTTAATCAATTTTTTTTATTCAACCTTTCGTTGAATATAGATTACATACAAGATAGACGATTTTCTTTTTTCGAGATGAAAAATATTCAAAATTTGCATACGATAACAAAGCAACGGAGAAAAGATCATACAACTTTCACGATCACATTACATACCCGAGCATAAATATGAAGAGATAAAAGAAAGGAGCAGTAAAAAATCATTGGAATTGAATCGGCATGAAAGAATCGGCTATCAGTGAAGCCCGAAGGATACCTAAATCAAATTACGAGATTGAATAGACCGGTTTTTTTTTTCTTCTTCATAAACCTTCCCGTCTTGATTTCCTGCAACCACGGTGCTGAATTGTATATACAAACGATGATATATATACAGATCTGGATACGGGTGCAAACATCGACGTTGATAAAGAGGTTAACGTGGGTGGAAATACGCGTTAACAAGGTTGAATAATTCCCCGAAGGGTATTGTATATATAGGTATATAAAAATATGTACGTACGTCTACATATCTATGCATTTATATATACATATATGGGGTATTCCACGCCAACTTGACGCCAGTATTAAACCTCGACCGTCTCAAATTCATTTCATGTTTTTTTTCTAAAATTCTACTCGGTAAAAAACGTGATCTGAATTTTTTTCGATTTTTTTTATAGAAGTGTTTATTATATATAGATTAGGGTGGCGTAAAAAAACCGACTTTTTTTTCGAGTCTCGTGTGACAAAATGTTAGTTTTTCATGTTTTAAGAGCCCACTCCAAGAGACAGCTTAAAAAAAAATTTTAAGAGGTCGCTCCGAATTATTTAAAATGTCAAAAATCGTCAAAAAATTAAATTAAAAAAATTATATTTTCAGTATTTTGTTTGATTTTCAATTCATGTCGTGGTGTATTGTTATCGATTCTTTCTGACTGAATAAAAGAAAAAAAATTTATGAAATTTTAATATGAATATTAAAAGGTCGCTCGAAAAAATCTAAAGAAATGCACCAAAAAATTTAAAAAAAATTATGAGCGACCTTTCAAAATTCAAATTTTGAACTAAAACTTTCGGAAACTTATTATTTTTTTTTAGTCTATAAAATTATATCGTAACGAGAAAAAAAAAAAAAAAAAAAATTCGATTTTTGACGATTTTTAACGTTTCAGAAAATGTGGAGCGACGTCTTAAAAAAATTTTTTCGAGCTGTCCTTTAGAGTAGGCTCTTGAAACATCAAAAACTAACATTTTGTCACACGAGACAAAAAAAAAAAGTCAGTTTTTTTGCGTCGTCCTAATATACATATATATATAAATAAGGATGATGAGATGGAAGGTGCAGGATAGATTACGCCTGTACACCTGTACCTTCGAAACCCTCGCAAATCCTGGACATTCTCCAAACGGCGTTATGATGTTCAATTTCCGTATCGATTCGAGAAACGAATCCCGGAGGAAACCCGGATCTGACGTATAATAGACGATGGTTCTCTCTGTCTTTCTCTCTCTCTCCCTCTCTTTCTCTCTATCTCTTTCACTCACTCGCGAGGAGCTAATTTCATTAAAGGACACGTAGATTCCGACAAAGGAAAATTAATGAATGTACGTGGCCTTAGATCTGATTTTCTTTTCGAATATTTCGTTGTCGCTAGAAAACTAGCTGATTCTGGCGAATTTCACCGTGCGAGAAAAATCTTCATATTTATAAATCTGCTGCAACCCCTGACCAACCTCTGACCCTCGCCATTTCTAGTTTCGTTATAAAACAAATTTCAGTAATCGTTCCAGCTCTGAACCAGTATCCTGAATTATTTCAAACATTTTTTTATTCAACTGCTAAGTTATTCATAAATAATATTTAAATTAATTTTGAAATGAAGCTGTCTTAAAATTCTAAAAAAAAATAATAATATATATATACATATGTAGGTAATTTCTCCTTAAGGTGATTATTTTTATAGCTGCACGATTAAAACGATAGATTATTCTCTTCGTGTTTCGATTCGTTAACGTGACCAAGTTCTATGCGATCTAGTTTCTCGATCGTGTCGTATAAAGGTATAATAATGTCAGAGTTTTTTCAGCGATGGTAAAAGGTAGAGAAGGTAAAGAGAAGGAATGGAGGAGAACGTAAGCTTGCAGGAAATCATTTCGCGATCGGATCTTTCTTTTAACTAGCTGTAACGGTGAACATTTTACCTTATACTTCGATAGTGTAGGAATGAAAAATCATAGTAATCTCTTCTTCAGTTCCCGCCCTTCCCTATATATACCTGCAACTGAGATAAGGTTTGAAAACGCTCCATATTTAATCGAGAAATAACCCTGCAGGGGTTGAGAAAAGTATATGGAGAGAGGACTCTCGTAAGATTTATCGCAACGAAAAGTGAGCGCAAAGTTTATACCGCAAGCCCAACCCCAGCTCAGCGTCCTCCACACTTTGTTATTACACTTTCCGATAGCCTCCGGCATTTTCGAATCTTTAGAAAAAGATAAAAAAAAAGGTTCGAATGTTTTTCCAAGTGTAATATTAGAACGAACTACGATTTACTATAGACTACAAATATCAACCCTATAGCTAGATTGACTTGTTTCAACGATAACTTTTCCACGTGTGTGTGACAATAAATTTCTCACATATTGTTCTCCGATAACATAATAACAATTAATTTCTGGATACAATCCGAACTCGAGCTTAAAATTAAATTTATAGATAGCAGGTAGAGTTAAATTGATTGAAATACGAGAAGTGAGAAATGAGGTGAGAAACTGACTATCAATTTTATGATTTAGCTATCAAGGAGATCAATAAGAACTGGCTCAGTACCCTGAAAATTCTGAAACGAAAAGGTGCTGCCAAAATGCTGCCTTAAAAGTGGAATAGTAACGGAGTTTTCTTATGGGGGAAGAGAGAGAGAAAGAAAGCTTTTTGCGAACGCTGCAGGGTGGTGGTGGTGAAACTTTCAACAAAATCGCTTCAAGGATATTCTTATTCAAGGCATGTGCCAAAGGGCTCGCTCTGCTCCTGCTCGGAACTATGGGTCGTAGAGCTAATATAGAAAGCGCATACATATTCTCGAATTACGCCAACTTCTTGGGTATTATAGGAGCTTTCGGCGTGTGCGCGCATTGCGAAAAAGTGTTACACGCCCCATCGTTTTTTCCCTTTATTTTTCTTTTTTCTTTCGTTTTTCTTTTTCCTTCCTATTTCTCGATATTATACAGATAATATCGGTATATAGTATTACTGTTACTGTAGCACGGTTTCCACTCTGACGTACAAAAACCTGCCACTTTCACTCCATCTTACAACCGATTACCGATATACCATTCAATTTCTGGGTACAACATGTAGGTATACATGTATACATATACGTACATATATACCTACATAACCGATGTATAACATCTGTTACTACCAAAGTTAGCAAGAAACGCTTACAGCAGCTGAAACAATTTGCAACGTTAGCAGCAAGGTATGGTAATAAAATGGAATACATGGTATTACCATTGATCCGTCGCGAGAAAATAAGAAAATTTTTATAAGTTATTCGATACAGGTGTTGTTGTTGTTTTTTTTTCTTTTTTTTTTTTTCTCTCCGTTCACCCACGAGAAAAATTCGTTTTATCCGGGAGTTAAAAAACCTGACACGATTCGGGTTATCTGTAATAATTGTTCTAACTTCCGTGTTATAGAATGCAATTTATTAAGACGAAGAAGAAGATAAAAACAAAAAGCAAATGGCGTGTGTTTGGTAAGTATACTTTGTAGATCAGAGCTTTGTTTCTTTACTTTATACTGTTTTTCTTCATCTTTGCCTCGTTAGAATCATTATATTCTGCTCACAGATAAACATATATATGTATGTATATCCGGATGTCGGATGTAAAATATACTTAAATTTAACATATATTCTTATTTCCCGATCTCATTATAAACTGGTACAAAAGTCGAATGAAATTCATCGTTCGTGGAGTTTGGAGAGAGATAGAAAACTGGGTTCAGGTCGTTGGAGGTGAGGGGAAGGGGAGGGGAGGGGATGAGAAAAAGGTATGAGAAGAGACGCGCCATTAGGAACGTATTTAGACATAAAGATGCCTCTTTGAAAATTTTTCAGTCCCTTGGCGGTCTTTATAAAAAGTAAACTTTTGGTAACGAGGGTCGAACTGACACACAGAGGAACGTTTCTCCCCAACGTAGTTATAACGTACCAAAAAGAGAACGTTTCACGTTTGGCTTAAATATATTCTCAATGAAGGGTCGCTCGTATCCTTCATAATACCAACCCATCCGTACGTTTTCTTTTTTGTTTTTGTCGTTTTTTAAATATGCATGGTTATTCGAAAACATATAGAAAAGTGAAGAAGAAGAAGAAGTTGAAGAAGAGAACGAAGAGCATGATAAAACGATTACCTACCTGTGATTATGATTACGATGTACACTAATGTGTCCCTTATTTAAGGTGTTAACGAATTTTTGCCCTTTCCTGCATCCCTCAAATTAATTTCAAATAATAAGAAAACAATTGTCTAATTTTTTTTAGATTTTTACCTCAACTCTATCAGATATTCCGCTTTGTGGTCGAAGTTTCTTATGGAAATAACATGGGAAAAATTTTTTTTTCTATATATAGTATATATTTTATTGCAAGAGTAATAATGTTGAAAAAAAATTTGTGACCGTGAGGTTTTAGTCGACGTTAGTGCTACTGTCTGGGAAAAAATTCCCATAATCGTAACACGAAATCTCGACGAATTGCACACCCTCGAAATTTGACCCCTTTTTTTTTATCTAGAAGAAATTCAATTTGTCTAGATTTGCTGCTATCGTGATATAAATTTTTTTACAGATAGTAGCACTAATGCCCACTAAAAAGTCGCAGTTATAGATTTTTTTTTTCAATATTATTACTCTCGAAAATAAAATATGGACCGACGACAACAAGTTTTTGCCATGATAATTGAATAAGAAACTTTGATCACAAAGTTGAGGTAGAAATCTGAAAAAATTATGCAATTGTTTTCGAATTATTTGAAGTTTATTTGGGGGATGGGGGGGGGGGGCAAAAATTCGTCAACACCCTAAATAAGGACCACCCTAATGTATGCACACTAATAATGAATGTTTCAATCTTTATATCTGTAATTAGAAAATTTATGTGCAGGTTATGCAGTTGTATGTGAATAATATATTTATGTACATAAATGCAGAGATATAAGATATGTATGTACATAAAGCTCGCGTTCAATCCGACGCGGTTGATCAATAAACGGAGTATTTGCCTTGGTATATATGCTGCAGCATTCCATATCCTATCAACGTCATGTATTATGGGGAAAAGCAAGCAACTCCGCATCAGCCCGTGATGTAACAGTTTTAGAACAACAATCGAAAGATATTGCGATAGAAAACTCACTTTTCACACTGCATGTATTGCTCGTGTTCTTGTTACTTTAAAGAGTACGGGTTTATAGTAAAAGGAAAAGGAAAAGAAAGAGAAATAGAGAGGAATTTGAAAGAAATAATAACGAAAACAAAAGAAAAACTTTTATAAAAAATTATCACACATGGCATTCGCCCAGCTGCAGCCGAATGAAAAAGGTTTTTACTTTGCACCCCATGATGTAATATATCTGATATATTTATCGTCGAACTCCGGCCGGTATAAGCTGGCATAAAAATATGGTGGATGGGTGTGGTGTATGTATATGACGTAATGTAATGGTTATGTAGCTGATATAGCCAGAACCGAGTTTCTGTATTAAAAATATTTCCGCTCACGTACCGGTGTGTTAAATTGGATTCGTTGGAAGAAGATTTGTGAAAACCTATTCGAGTAAACTGCTCCCTCTCTCTCTCTCTCTCTCTCTCTCTCTCTCTCTCTCTCTCTCTGCTTCACCCCGCGTTTCGAGATGTAGTTTCCAGGTTTGCTAACGGAATTTGGATTCCCTTCACAGTCCCTGAGTTCTTCAAGGTAAGTCTTTCTTTCTTTCTTTCTTTCTTTTTTTTATAACTTCAATTTCTCCATATTCCGTTTACCTCATAAATTTTTCATCCCATATCTTGGTTTCTTTTTTCTTTCTCATTTCTTTCTTTCTTTCCTTCTCAATTTTTTTCGGACTCGATTAACAATCCAAACGTGCAGACAAAGCGCAAAAACGAAACACGTGAGGCGGAAATTTGGTAATAGAATATTTAAGTAACGAGGAGGCTGGTATAAAATTATCCTCGGGCTGAATGTCCTTAAATTAAATGGACAGATTGGACGATAATACTGCCGAGTATAATTTACGCTCGAGAAATTATCCAATTTAACGATATGAATACCGTTTTATTTATTATATCTTTATGAGAATTTTCCAAATTCACTGTTCACATTATATATAATTGTATAATTCTGCATAAACATCAAAATTGTTGTTATCGTTGTATACAGAATTAAAAGCCCTCGAAATTGATGCATGTATTAATAAATTTGCAAACTTGATCGTGATTAATTTTATCATTCGCGCATCACGTTTAGCAAAAAATTTCAAGATTTTTTTTATTTTTTGCCACATTTAAAAATAATAATCAACAAGGAAACTTTATTTTCTCAAATTCTTATTATTTATTACCATACAAATTATCCACGTCTGCGTGACAATAACAACATTAAGAAGAAAATTTGTTAATTTCGGATAAAACGATATACATATAGTGTGTTACATATTACGACATAAGAGTATCGATATAAATACACGAGCCTCTGCATTTCCACAGAGAAAATATTTCAACACCCGTGTCAAAATTCCGTATCGGATATTAAAAAAAATAGAATAAAAAAAAAAAAAAAAAAAAAAAAAAAAATTAAAGCGAAGAAGATTAAGAGGAAGAAGAAGAGTAGAATCGACAACGGAGTAACGAACTGTGCACACGTGAAACAGAGGGAGAGAAAAATAAAGAAGCAATATCGTAAATAAACAGCTGCACGTGTATATAATACCCATGTACGTAGCTGTCGAAGGGTGTGCGGAGGGTGCGCGAAATGAGAGGAGGGAAAACGCAATAAAGCAAGATCTGAACGAGGGGGAGGTAAAAGAGGAAAGGAAAGGAGAGGAGAGGAGAGGGGATGGGATTTCAAACGTTAGTCATCGTCGGCGGTGCAAATTGGCATCGACTTGTCGGAGTGAGTAATTTCCCCAGGGGTGGTAAAAGGGGGGATGGGGTGGGGGTGGAGTGAAGAGAAGAGGACAGGCGCGCAGGGTTTTAGGTTATCTATTTATTTGCCTTTCTGCATACACCATCGCAAGACCATCCGTCACAACTCCTTGATCGAGTTTCACCCCCTTAAGACGTTTGCTAATCCTATTGCCATTGTGTTTTTCTTTCTATATTGAATAAATGCTGTTCGTTCGCGGCTGACTTGTCGACGATATCGTCTACGACCTACTCGCTTCTCCTCACCCCCACCCCCACCCCCTTGTATATACCCTGTTAAAAAATTCCCAGCTTTAAAAGTTACAAGGTGTTTGCCTAATTTATAAATATTATCGTCCGTTATTCTTTTCCAACACTAACATATTGCAAATGTAAGTGTTTAGGGATAAAAATTAGAATTAGATTGATAGAAGAAGAAGAAGAAGAAGAAAAAGATAAGATGTGAAAAAATAAATAAATAATCACACATTTTTTATATTTTCAACGTTCTAGTGATAAAAACCTTTTCCCAAATTGTTCATACCTTGAATTTATTGATCGAATTTTCTAACAAACAGAATCATATTTTTTCCTATAATTTTGAACGATTTTTATTCTCTATGAAATGAATCAAAGCGAGGAGAGTGTGCAGCAGCTATTAGACTGTGCGAAATCAAACGAGAAATTTCTTCAATTCGTTAAAAAGTTACTTTTGTAGAGACTTAATTCCCTACAAAATGACACCTTGATCTTTTTTTTTTTTGATCGATCATATTCAACGAGTTATAGATCATAAAGTTGTGCCAAAAAATTTGTTTTTCCAAAAAAGTTTTTATTTACTCGAGCGTTAACTGAAAAATGGACATGCATATCGAGTTGAAACTTCACCAGAATTTATTTTTTGCAAAAGACAACCTAATTTTCGTATTAGACCGGAAAAAAAATAAAATACTCGCTTCACTTGGCACAGTCTAATATACATACATACCTATATACATGGTTAGAAATAACTAAACAAACCGGCAGTTACGGCCGGTGTTCCAAGGGAACAATTCGGATCTCTAGAGCATTGTCTACCATGGCTAGGATTGCATTATAGATAAGCGACGGTGGCGGTGAAGGAAGTAGAGAAGGAAGAGGACGAAGAGGAGGAGGAAGAACGGTCCTTGAACGGATGTGGGTACAGCCGTCTATACAAGTTAAATACAAAATCGTGCCAATTTACGATCGATGTCAAATTATACGTATTTATAAAAAAAATGAAACTCTTTGTAAAAAGAATTCGATTGGTTGCTAAACATAAAATTAGTTGTTACAATATATCTCTTTTCGAAAGAAACTTCCTTCCGCCGCGCGTGTTACAAGGGAAATTGTATTGCTTGACTGGGAATGAAAATAGGCCATTTCGTCGCGCCATTGCAGGGATCCATTTCTTCTTAATCGGGGTGAGATGGGGGTTGGGGTGGCGAAAAAAGCTCCTTGTCAGGACAATGGCAGTTGTTTCTAACAAGGGTGCAAGCCCAAGGTTGACGTGAAGGGGGTCGAGGTGATGCGGGAGCTTTGCCGCCCTGGTTGTTGCGGCCTCGTCTATCCCTCTCTCTCTCTCTCTCTCTCTCTCTCTTCGTGTTTTGCTAAATTACCTTCATAACGAAAAAGGCTACAACCCGCGTCTCGTTTCCACCGGCATCAAAACCGCGAGGCGTTAAACCGTAACCAAGGAACAAGCTTCGCGGCTAAAAACAACCTGTACAGCTAAAGCAGGTAGGTATATAAATATATACCTATATGCGTACCTACTACTTACTACTTAGTCTTAATTATTATACTTTACTTTATTAACAACTATAGGAGAAATATGATTATTGCATTAATTCAAAGCACAGGTACCTTGGCATCGATTCCATTGGAAACTGCATAACACCATAGAGTGCAACAAAACTTGAAAAAACGTCAATAACGTATCTTCGCAATCACTAATTGCTCGACAGTCTCGTTCGTTTCGATTAAATACACGCGTCGTTTCGAATTTCCATGCAGGATTCTGACTTTTTTTTTCTTCTTCTTCTTATCTTTTCTTTTCATTTTTTTTTTTTATTATTACCCTCGTGCAACATGCATTACGTATGCATATCGTCCTCTTACGGTGCAACGCCGTTTACCGCAAGAGGACGGAACTCGATTGACCGCGTGCCAATTTTTATACGGACCGTCAATTTCCGAGGTGCAGACTTATTATGTGTCAGGATTCTTATTCTTCGTAGGTATATTATATGTATATATAGTATACATGCATATATGTACGTATATTAGACTGGCCGTTAAAAAAATGTTTATTATTCGAGTTGAAAAATTTCAAATTAATCTTGAAAAAAGAAAATCCTCAAAGTTTCAATGCTCTATCGCGCTGTTAAGGAGTGTCGGTATTTTTTTTTTTTTTTTTTGTTTTTCGTTTTTTAAATTGTTTATAGACTAATTTCCAAGCTAGACTGTTTTTTTTTTTTTGCCGCCATGTTGAATAATCCGTCATGAATAATTGAAAATGTCTGTATGAAAAGTATAATTCCAATTCCAGATTTATTTGTGTACCGTTTGATATTTTTTTTTTTTTTCTTCTCTCTTTCTCGACTAAACTTGAATTTTTTAGAAACGACTTTATCGACCGACCAAAATTAAATAAAATTAAGAAAAAAAAAAGATTCTTCGCAAGACATTTTTTTTTACTCTACACTTTGCTGATAAAACAAAATTACAAATCGTAAAGTTGAGAAATATCTCGACCAGATGACATCGTCAATTTGTCAAAGAACATCAGACTGCCTCTAAAACTTCATGAATCCCCGAAACGCAGGCGTGTCTCTTGATAATCTATCCATCGGAATGAATGGGATTAGTCGAAAAAGGCACGACGGCTGACTGACGGATCCGATGAAACGACGATTCGGCAAGCCTGCGAGGGAGGTCCATTTATTTCACCCAGTTAACAAAGATAATGAAAATTGCATTCAACGTCGTTCGTAAAGGGATAACGAGGATAACGAGGATAACGAACTTGACCCCAGCTGACAATGAACAATTCTTCCTCCTTACAATTTTAAAAGCTTGTCGGAGAAAGAGAGAGAGAAAATAGGATCTCATTCGGAGGGTTCGCGAGTCGGTCGGCATTGTGGCACCACAGACGTGGAAATCAGAGGGTGGCAGAAGAGAGGGATAAATGAGAGAGTGAGAAAGAAAGAGAGAGAGAGAGAGAGAGAGAGGAATGAGAAGGTAGGTAGGTATAGCGGGAGATAAAGTACGGAAGATTAAGTCAGGCCAAAGCCAATGGCCGACGGGGTACGGGACACGATAATATCGTCGCAAGCTCAGCGCTTTTCCGCATCCGGTACATTATATGTACCTACGGCCAACATTATATCTAGAAGGTAGACTGGCTATAAGTTCTCCCTGCAGGATACCTCCGCGAGTTACTGCTGCTATAGTTATTGCGTGGATTGTACAAAAAAAAAAAAAAAAAAAAAAAAAAAAAAAAAAAAAAAAAAAAAAAAAAAAAAAAAAAAAAAAAAAAAAAGCGGTCCTTTCAAGAGTTTTTTTGTTTTGTTTTGTTTTTAACAAGTTTTAACTGTAAATATTGATACAGGCTTTGTTACTTTTAATAAATACCGCACTCTCGAATTATGTAATAAAAATTTTTATTGATTTTAATCACTTTTTATATACGCGCGAGAATCGTAGTTGAAATTCAGTTTGAAAAAAAAAAAAAAAGTTGATTTGCGGTGTTGATGATTTCTCGGAGATGGTTAACCTGAAACGAAAATATCGAACGATTTTAGATTCGGTATGTTAATTGCCTTGGAATGAATCATGAGTTTTTTTTTTTTTTGAAATTTTAATTCTGACTATGTTTCTATTTTTTTGCAAATAAACGGCAAAAAAAAAGCGGTCTTTTTCAACTTTTTCGTAAAATGGCCGGCATTTTGTTAATTTTGCAAATATAAAAAATCGTATGGTTCATTCCAAGGTCATCGAAATGCTGAATCTAAAACCGTTTGATTTTTTGATTCCAGGTTAATCATCTGCGAGAATTCATCAACACCGCAGACCTACCTTTTTTCAAACTGAATTTCAACTACGATTTTCGTGTATAAAAAGTGATTAAAATGGATTAAAAATTTTCTTTTTTTTTTCGTATATATAAAATTCAAGAGCGTATTTATTGAGTCTAATAAAGCCTGTATCAATATTTACAGTTAAAAGTTACTAAAAAAAAAAAACTCTCAAAAAAAAACCCTTTTTTTTATTGCTCGTCAGTTGGTTAAACTGCTTAACTATATACATATATAATCAGAATCCGAACATCATATTTTGACACGAATACTTTCATCTTTGTCAATATTGCCGTCAAGCTTCTTTGACTTCTTTATCGCAGATTTATTCAACAGAGAATTCAAATGGCAAAATATACATATAATATATATATATATATTATATATGTATGCAATAAAAATCGCGACGCATTTAGCGTACATAAGGGTGTTATTCGCGCCTGGATAAACGGAAGCTGCCGTGTACTTGAAACTCTCGACGCGCACCTTGTTATATACAGAATGTACATACATATACTTATATACCTACATATAATATAACCTGCTCTTTCATATTTGTGCAGTACAAGTTGATTTGAAAAATACACACAGAGTCGAGAGCTGATTGCGAGGATGAAATCTGATTGGACGCGAGACGAGGGAAGAGGAAGTACAGCCGAGAATTTCCGCCCTTCTACACACGTCAATTCTCCAATTCGGCTACGATATTTCAGCAAGGTGTTTCTGTATATACATATATATATATATATATTAGGGTGGCGCAAAAAAACCGAATATTTTTTTTTTTCTTTGAGTTGCGCGTGACAAAATGTTAGTTTGGTTAGTAATGGTTTTCGGGGTTGCTGATTGAATTCGCCACACTGAATTTTCAAAACTTAACAACATCAGATTCGTAATCAGCGACCCGAAAACCCCGTAGTCAGAGTTTTTTCTCCGGATTCGATCGAATTCTAAATTTTCGTCCACCATATTGGATCCGGTATCATGAATTTAAAAAATCCGATGTCAAATTCGTAATATCAGCGAGCCAAAAAACTTACAATTTATGTAAATCATGTATAATAAACGTGTAGCGGAGTAAATGTTCAATTTTCACGATCCTTCTTCTTTTTTTCTCTTCAACAAATTTGTTTTTTAACAACAACAATTTAAATCGTATCGCAATAATTACTCTCGAGTATTGAAAACATATCATTATACCACCAGAAATAGCAAAAAAAAAAACGGCAAAGAAATATGTTTTCAAAGTTCTTTGAATATACAAAAACAAAAAGCAAAAAAAAAAAAAAAATAATATGAACATAAAATAAGTGGTAAGAATTAAGAACTTATGTAACCACCATGACTGACAAGGGTTAAAAAATTCGTCAACGAGGGCCGGTAATTGCAGTCCATCGTCCATCCGAATAATCTGGGCCATCGATACTCTTCTATACCTACTTCCATGCGAACCATACGAAGCACACTAATCGTTTAATACCCTCGACTCGCCCCATCACAGTCCCATGGATGTCCCTACGTGCGTATGTATGTATACATGTTATATACCTGCAGCCACGCCATGGCGATAGGGGATGATTTATTGCTTTGATATCCGGCAAGCTGGACGACGGTTGGGTGGTTGGGTGGTTGGTAGATATGTAGATATGTAGGTATAACCTCCTCCTCCTCCTCTATAATACACGCTGCGTAACGCAAATCCCCAACGATGCTGACACAAATACACACTCATATCGTGTCTGCCGTAGCACGTCATGAATATTTCATGACATTAAGCAAAAATTTAAGAGACTGTTCGAGCTGATGATATACATTGTTATATAAATATATATACGTGTATGTACAACAAATTCGAACGCTTTGCATGGACACACTGGGCAGTAGTATTAATGCTTAGTTATATATGTAGATATGGGACGTTCCACCAAGTATCGATCAGGATCGGAAATTGACATTTCAATTTTCATCTACAAAAATACTGGTCGTAAAACAATTAAAGCCCTGATTTTTCAATTCAATTCGTGTATGAGATATCGCTATTTCCAGACCAACCGTTTTTTTTTTTTTTTTTTTAATTGATTCGTAAATTACGATAATTTTCAAAAATTACTTCTGGAATGCAATTTTTCAAATCAAAAATTAACGAAAAAGTTTTCTTTACAGCAATCATCATTCGTGTTCATTTTCTTTCTTTATTACAAGAAACTTTTTTGTTCATTTTCATATATGAAAAGTGCATTTGAAAAGTAATATTTGAAATTTTTATCATTATCAAAATCCAACTTTTGTTGTAATAAAATCTCCGTCTTTGAATAGGTCTAAAAAATTTTATCATATTTTCCTAGAATTTTCCTGAAATTTTTTAAAGCTCAAAAACTGAGCACGAATGATTCAAGAAATTTTATTTTTACATCAATTTTTACATTTGTTCTTCTACCAGTGCTTTCGCAGAAATTTTTTTTCCATCAAATCGGAAATACGAATTTCCAATCCTAATCGATACTTCGTGGAATGCCCCATATGCTAACCTGTCATACATTATAATTCCGCACAACTAGTGTGTTATAATATAACAATTTAACGATTTTATCACGTGCAAATTAGACAAGGATGTCCTTTATGAATTATTAATAATAGAGGCATTACTCGATTGCTTTTCCTCACGATCGATTTCTCTTGGTTTTCGCCTCGTATTCCGTTGATACGAGGGAATAAAAATGAGAGAAGAGAGAAGCGGAATCATGAATGACCGACCCCTTGAGACCGCTTCTTCGGTAGGTACATATACAAGACAGGATCTCGAGATAAACAAGGAAAGATCCAACACCAAATGGCAGGCACGAATATGCAACGACGATTGATCCGAGAAAAAAGAAAAATAAGAAGCAAATAATTAAAGGAAATAAAAAACAAGACACCGAGAAGGAGAGAGAGAGAGAGAGAGAGAGAGAGATTTCAGTGGGAGAAAAAAGGAAAATTTTTTAGACAGTCAAAAGCATACGAATATATAATGTTGATTCGTAAATTCTGCTTAAATCGTGTGTGAAAAAAAAAATTGACCGGACGATAAAATTGAATGATGTGGTTTTTTTTTTTTTTCTTGTTTTTGTTCTTTGATACCAAATTTCTCACGAATACTTTATATTTTTTATGATTAAAATCTTTCCTTCGATTTTCGTGCATTCATAAATTTATCTAAAATAGATGGGCATCTAGAGAGAGTGATAAGGGGAGGGGGGGAGGGGGGAGGGGAGGTTGAACAGAGCAGAGTAAAGTGATAGAGAGGGGGATGGGGGGGGGGGGGGGGAGGGAGGTGGTTATTGAGAGGTAGCCTTATATATACTTACGTTCGAGGTTAAGAGCTTTATTACAAAGGGTACTCGCAGTGCTGTGCTCAAAGTAGAAGCGATCGGTGAGAAAGTTAGTTTATAGGGTGGAGCGAACGAAAAAAAAAAAAAACAGCTTTTCACGAAAACGGGAGAAAAAGGGGAAACACGAAAGAAGAAAACGAATTCCAGACGTGAGGTAAAAGAAAAATGAGTATAAAAAAATTATTGCTGCATGCATGGATACTGTACTGTACTGTACACACAATGTGAATATAATAAATAAACTGATAATACCTTGAAAATTTCATACATATATATATATATATATATAAGTATTCTTATGAAAAATCGAATTTTTGATCAGACATTTTTTCAGCGAGTTTTCTTTCGTTAAACTTTTCTAACAATGGCAAAATTCATTTTATTACTAAATAGGTATACTATTAAACCCTTTTCGTTCAACCAGCGTGTGAATGAACAGGATGTTTAAACATAGGATGGCAACAAATTTTTGGAAAAAAAAATTCCATGCCTAGTTTTCCCTGACATTTTCCCACTTCTAGTAAGTTACTAAAACATAAATCGTTCAGTTTACAAATTAATGAAAAATATAACGTAAAAAAAGTCAATTTCAGCTAATTTGTTTTCTCGATAAAAAAAAAAAAGTAAACTTATTACCTCGGAAAATCATTTCTAATTCCCACAATAAAAACATTAAATTTTCAGTTTTTTCCATGAACAAATTAAAAATCCCCAGATAATTACAGATTTTTCATGATCCCTTTTAAATCCCCTGACATTTTCAGATTTTTCACATTTCCCAGGTGTTTGTGTGTGGTCACCCTGTTACAGGCACTAACAAAAGCAGCAACGTTTCCAATGATGAGAACAAGTGTGTCGACCGTTCTTGGATCGAGCAAGTACCCACATATAGCCGAAGTCCTTTAAGACAAGGACACACGAAGTAACACTTGCTCTCTCTCTCTCTCTCTCTCTCTTCCTCTCTCGTGAGCAAGCTCTTGGCATAAATTGGAGAATTCGCAACGACGCGACGGTACATACATACGTGCCGAGTTATTTGACTGAGCAAACACCTCGTCGAACACAAGTTATATTGTACAAAGATATTAACTGCACACATATACCGATCAGTGTCGCATGCCCGCCATTTCCGTAATTCTGACGTGAATCGGATATATTCGAATGCATGTGAAACTTGTCAGATTACACCGTACCTATGCAACAAACATCAATGTAGGTACATAATAAATTTATAAACAATTTTAGGAGCGCAAAAAAATCGGAAGGAAACCAATTTTTCAAAGGTTGAAAAATATTTATTTCATCTGTAAAAAGCTTCTGCTTGGTTACTTTTTTTTTTTTTTATTCTTTATTTTCTTACTTCTTTCTTTCTTTCTTTCTTTTCCTCGTAAACCTGTCTTCATTCTTCTGCTATAGCGACGCGTTTCAAATATTCCGCACTTTTATTCTCTACGAAAAATTTTCAATTTCAATTACATATATATGTATATGTTACGTATGTACATACATACAGGTAGGTAGATAAATACAATCTGTGAAAATGGGTTCCGGCATTATAGGTATAATATAACATTTTATATCATACCCTATTATGATTATTATTATTATTGTTATTATTATCATTACTATTCTACATAATAATGATAATGATAATAACAATAACATCGTGTCTGTATAGTGATTTATTCGATGAAGTGTGAACGAACTTTTCTCAGCTCTGCAGCCTCTGATTATTTTCTCTGACCGTTTCTCTATGTACTTTATTCTTCGTCCTTCCTTCTCCTATTCACCAATTTGATGCTCGAAAATATCTCCGGGGAGTTTTATATGTATAGATATATGTATATGTTTACAGGAGCATCCAGTAAATGGAGCAACTATTTCTAGATTGAAATGTAAGGGATGATACGTCTAATGGTTACCATAACTACATACCAACATATTCGCAGCTTCCTTCCTACATTCGTTTTCACCCCTCCCCCACCCTCCTTGCGGGCCTTCTTTATCCCTCTCTCATTCTCTCTTTGTCCATTCTTGTCAATATTTTCGTCCCAAAAAAAAAAAAAAGACAATTAAGTAAATTAAATTCACCGCGTTTCCCCGAATCTGCAGCTTGATAAAAATTAAATTGTTGTTTCTTTTTTCATTTTTTCTCTCGGCGACGCACAAATACATCGTTTTCAACCGTATTATAAAATGTCGCGATAAAATGTCAAAGTAATTTTCGGGCTCAAAAGGATATGAGTTTAAAAAAAGAAAAAAAGAAAAAAAAAAACACTTCATATATTTTGTATCAAACGGCAAGGATACGTGGAAAAAGTGTATTTTTTTTTCTTTTCTTTCTTTCTTTTTCAAAAACAAAGCGGTAGGGAAATTATTCTCAAAGGACAAAAATCAGCCCGCGCGTTTCGTGTGATAGTACCTATATATTATACACGTTACGTTTTGTATAATGGAGCGAGATTTGTGCGGAAAAACGGAAACGGTCGGTTGAGGGGATAAGAGAGTGAGATTGAGAGATGTGGAAGAAACGGGGAAAGAGAGAGATAGAAATAAAAGAATTACGATATAGTACATGGTTGTGGAGGGTGAATTCAGGCGGGGGGTTGGAGAGATGAAATATTGGTTGCTCGTGGGGTTTTTTGAGCTACGGGGTTAACGGGGGTGGAGGTGGGGGTGGGGGTGGGGGAAGAGGAACGAAGGATTCGAGGACGTAAATGGAACGACCGAGAAAAATGAGAGAGAGACGGAGAAAGAGGGAAAGGGAAAGAAAAAGAGAAAAAGGAACGGTGCCAAATGGCCGTCCCATAAAAAATACTATAACTATATATATATCGTGTGTGGGCTAAATTCTCATGTGATAATTTATTCCCTTCGCGGAAAGAATTATCCGTCATTCCAAATTTCAGTTTCGTCGTAGAAACACGCCGCAACGTTAATCCGCGTTAATGATCTTTACGCAATTATACAATTTTGCTCGCAAGGTGTAACGTGAAATTTAGAAGATACTTTGGAAATTGGAATAACAACGTCTTAATTAATACATTTCAATTATTTCAGCAGAAAATCAACTTCAGATTTACGGTTTACAAAAATTCACAAAAATTGTCAATTACCAATTACCTTAACTTGTCGGATTACAATTTCTACGGTAACTTTTTGTTTTCTACGCTTTTCTAACGGTTATGAAATTTTTTTCCGATCTTTACGATAAGAATTGTGACGCAATAAGAAGCCCCGCTTTTCGAGAAACGCCACTTTTTGACGTTATTTTAAATAATAACTGGACATATGTAAAACGTAATTGATTGGAATCGCGTGAAAAGCACTTGTTTTACGAAGCTTTATCGTGAGTTTCAAGTTTCAAGCAAATCAAAAAAGTTTAAGAGGTTCACTGACGTGTCCTCTTAAGAAGATCGTATAAATTATTCCAGATCACGTGTCTCCAAAGAATTTTTTTTTATTATTACACCTCAGAATTTGATCGAGGCTTATTACGGATGGTAAAAATTTCTGTTGGTATAAGAAACTCGGCGGAAAATTTCATCGTTTAATATTCTGCAAGCGTATATAACCGACACTATAAAAAAATCGCAATCGATCAATTGCGCTGTAATTAAAAATTCCCTAAGAAACTTTTTCACCAAATGATGATATGAAAAGTATTTAATTCAATTGCCTCGAGGATGAAAGTGCAGTACATTAAGTTAAAAAAAAAAAACGAACAAATAATAAACAAATCTTTCCTCGACCACAGGAACTGTGACACAAAGAGGACTTAGAATACAAGAAATTAAAAATGAAGATAGAAAACGCGACTCGCACCTCATACACTCAACGATTAACAAAGAATCTTTACAAGACTTTAACACCACCCAGCTGGCTACGAAGTTGTAGCCGTTACAACGTTGTTTAAATATTTAACCCAAATGAAGGTAAGAATTACTTGAAAAAAAAAGAGAAAAAAAAAACAAACAAACGAGAAAAAATTTCCTCCCATCGGTATTATTATTTATAAAACGAGAGATGAGGCAAGCAAGTATCGCTTATCTTCTGAACTACCTACCCATGTATGCGCGAGTAAATGATTATATTATTATTATACGCTTATGTCACGAAGTTCGGAACAAGGGATGAAATATTTTAAAAACTGTATCCCTTATTTAACATCACCTGCTGCCTCTCCATAGCACGCAATTTTATAAAAATAAATTTCTGATCTTGGATATCGTTCAATTTTCCACGTAACTCGATAATTTTCGTTACAATTTTTCGTTCTTTCTCCCCTGGAAAATCACTATAATTATAACTATTATTTAAAAAAAGATCTTTTCCACCTGCGTAAAAAGATCCAAGGAAAGGAAAATGTATCCGTGAAATGTTGTGATAACGAAAGAGAGAGAGAGATGGAAAAATATGAATGAAGAAAAGAGGGGAAAACAAACATAACCGTAACAAAAAAAAAAAAATCGACAAGAAAAAAGTAAGCGGTACAAAAGGGATCGTCAACTGTTTAGCGAACCTGAAAATTTCTCTCTTTTCCCTCGAGTTTCTACTTCGGTTAACGGGACGCGATAAAAATTCAACAAATATCCTGAAATTTCTCTTTCTCTTTCTCTTTATCTTTCTCTCTCTCTCTCTCTCTCTCTCACCTTTCTTCTCCGATGTTTCTCTCCCTTTTATTATTTCATACTAACCATTACCTTACATTGTTTTCACCTCATTTTCCAGCATTGCCATATACAATATAATGGGTACATATTGCTGTACACAATATTGTAGGTGAATCCCTGATAGAATCAGAGGAAAGAACAAAACAACAACAACAAAAAGGAGAGAAGAAGAAAGAAAAAAATTAAATAAAAAAAAAAAGACTGGCGAGAGTGGCGTTCAATTTGTTCCTACGAAACCAAGGTATAAGTGGAGGGTGAGTTGCGAAGGTAGGTTATCGATTTATAGGGTTGTCGCTGAGTTCACTTATAACTATATATATCTATAGTGAATATATACATACATACATATAGACTCATAGATTCGCCCAGTTTCGTTCTACACCACCATCCACACCCCCGTACGTACGTATATTCTGTACACACAGGACTCAGTGTCAATAACAAATTGAAGGCGACCAGGCGGGAAGGGTTTTCAACTTAATTACGAAGCAGGTTCGTTCGGTCAATATTTGCAGAAAGGGTTGCCATTATTTTTCTTTCTTTTTTTTTTTTTTTTTTTCTTCTTCTTCTGTCAAATAAACTGCAATTTTTATCACCTATAATTATCATCATTGTACTATATATATATTTATACTTGATTATATTTATATACGTATGTATAATAAATGTAACGTGAATATTGTAAAATTCGGCTATACGTTTATAGATGAATAAATAAAAATGTAAAAACAATTCGTGTGTCATATGTAAAATAAAATTTACACATCCAAGACTATATAAATAATTATTTTATTCTTTATCGAGAGAAATGAGAGAAAGGTAATGTATGTAATTTAAAAACGATTATACTATAATATACGGAGAATGGGGAATGAGTTTTAATTAATAATTCTCAGTAACAATACGAACTTTTCACTACGTTAAAATTATTTACCACCCACTAGTTTTGTAAGAAATTTCAATGCTTGTCCCTGAACGGGTAGAATTAATATTCAACTAATATAACGAGACGTGTTTCACGAAGCGAAGTTAACTCTAATTAAAACCCCTCGTCGAGAACTCCTGAACAAGACAAATTCATTGTTCACGCAGCCCTTGTAAAGGAATCTTTCATCCATTCATCCATTTCTCGTTTACACGCACGCACACACGCACACATACACTAATATATATATATACATTAGGGTGGCGCAAAAAACCCGACTATTTCTATTTTTTGAGTCTCGTGTGACAAAATGTTAGTTTTTGATGTTTTAAGAGCCGACTCCAAAGGACAGCTCAAAAAAAAATTTTAAGAGGTCGCTCCAAATTTTTTAAAATGTCAAAAATCGACAAAAACTAAATTCAAAAAATTATATTTTCAGTATTTTGTTTGATTTTTAATTCATGTCGTGGTGTATTGTTATCGATTCTTTCTTACTAAATAGAAGAAAAAAAATGTATGAAATTTCAATATGAATATTAAAAGGTCGCTCGAAAAGATCTAAAGAAATGCATCAAAAAATTGAAAAAAAATTATGAGCGACCTTTCAAAATTCAAATTTTGAACTGAAACTTTCGGAAACTTATTTTTTTTTTGTCTATAAAATTATACCGTAACGAGAAAAAAAATTTGAAAAAAATCAATTTTTGACGATTTCCGACGTTTTAAAAAATGTGGAACGACCTCTTAAAAATTTTTTTTTTAACTGTCCTTTGAAGTGGGCTCTTAAAACACCAAAAACTAACATTATGTCACACGAGACTCAAAAAAAAAAAAATAGTCGGTTATTTTGCGCCACCCTAATATATATATATATAAGTAATTTCATGCCTTATATCCGACTTGTATTAATTATTATACACTTGGGATAAAATTGGAGTGTAAAAAATGTGGGAAAAAAAAAAAAAGTGCAAGCTTCGAAGGCGAGGCGCATAATCGGGCAATGGGCAAAAGTGCCTGCAAGGCAAATGCACATTCATGCCATCCAAGCACAGCCCAGCCCAGGCCAACCAGAGAAGTTGTACCTGCAGAGAGGCAACGTAACGTAACGTGTAACGCGACACTCGACGCAATAGGTTCGATGTCATAAAACTTTCAAATTACCTGAAACTTTCGACCCGGAAAATTGTATCGCTTGAGGTAGGATAGGTAGGATCGTATACATCGGACCTATACCTACCTACATATGCATTCTACCGTCGGAGACAAAAACTTTGAAACAAGCATCATATACATCATATACGATGTGCGTAAACGATAATTTGATAGATTTTTGAATTTGACAAAAAATTATTCTCCCAGCAAAAGTCAGACAGAACTTAGGACGTTTAATACACTCCAGTTTAAATGGAATGAATAAATAAATAAATAAAAACATACATCGTGCGAAGGTAAAGAAATAAAAAAATATATATGTGTGTACAAATTGAACCTATAATAATTATCTGCGTTCAAAGTTTTAATAACCCACATGCACCAGTTTTCAAACGATCCGCTGTATCTATATGTGGGTGACATAATATACGCTCGTGTTTATCTTCGACAAGTTTCAAACGTGTATGAATACCTCGATAACAGCCTTTGTTGCCGTTTAGATTTTGCCGATAACCAATTAAAAAATTGCCTCGGGCTCTTTGAACTATACCTATATGTACACACAACTAGAACGTAAAACGTAAAACATAAAACATAAAACATAAAACGTACAAGCACGCGAGGCTATAAATGAAAAAAATTAGGTCTGACTTCAGTCTTTGCAATGGTAGGTGTTGTTGTTGTTGTTGTTGTTGTTGTTGTTGTTGTTGCTGGTATTGATATTCTTCCGATCTCATCGTGATGAATTATTTCTGTGTATATCGAGAATGTTAATTATTTCTCAACGACGATCGTTCTGAATTTCGCGAAAATATTAAAACAATAAAAATTTGAATAACATAAAAGTAAAAATTGATGAATAAATTAGAATTCTTTTGAAAAGAGTAATTATACTAATAGTATATATATATAAATTGAAAATGCATCGATAATAAATGTATATTAAATATAAATTTCAGATAAATTCACGGATAATAAATATTTTCAAAATAACCAAAGAAGTAAATTTAATCGTTTTTCTTTCTTATACCCAGAAATATTTCCGCAACGTCAGCATATTCGCATCGTCTAATTCCTTTGGAAGTAATTATACATAAAACAAAGGAGATGATGATGTAGGTATACCTGTTAGAAGAAACAATGAGGTTGCGGATGCTGTGGAACTGATAAGACAACGGAAAACAGACTGAAAGGAAAGGACAAAAAGAGGACGAAAAGAAAAACAGGAAAAAGAAAAAAAAAAACAGAAAAGAAACCCACAAAACAGAACAAAATCACAACGAATTAAGAGCAAACGGATTCTCGCAAAATACAAACGAATTAGCCTGCACAATTGAGATAAGATGCCGTTGATAACTATAAGATATATATAAGGGTGGCCGTTGAAAAAAAAGTTGATGCTCCAACTTGAAAAATCTTGAGTTCAAGTTGAAAAAAAATTATCCTGAAAGTTTCAATTCTCTATGTTACTATTAAGGGATAAATATTTTTTTTTCAAATGTGATAAAAAAAAATTTTTTTTATTCGTTTTCCTTATAAAATAAGATTTCATTTTTCGTCGACCCCGATTCTTTTGAATCTTACAACGATTGAAAAATCAAAATCAAACTGTATATACAAATAAATCTGGAATCAAAAATACTCTTTACTCAAATATTTTCAATTTTTCAAAAGTATTTTTCATCCCATATTTATTTGTTTACCGTTTGATTTTTTTTTTCGAATCGTTATCAAATTCCAAAAAATCGGTATCCGACAAAAAATGAAATCTTATTTCATAAAGAAAATGAAAGAAAAAAAAATCGAAAAAAAAATATTTTTCAAAAATCTGCCGGCACGCCTTAATAGTGAGATGGAGCATTCAAAGTTTCAGGATCTTTTTTCTTTTTTCAAGATGAACTTGAGATTTTTCAAGTTGAAGCATAAAGTTTGTTTTAACCGGCCACCCTAATATATATATATATATAGTAATTGTACACTTCGTAACGCGAAACGTTTAAAATTATGCTTTACTCTCATCCCGTGAAAAGTGAAATAATTTTCTGAACTTGAATTTATGATGATTTATTCTCGAAAAATCTCGATAGTAATTAAACATAATTTTTTATATGAAAAGTAAAAATTTTATTCTGATTTTAGAAATCACTTTCTTAAGGGTCCCACTTTATTGCTCCGCAACCTTTAGAACTTGACTCGGTTTGTCGTCGCGAAAGGGGGTCAAACCGGTGACCCGACATTGCAGGTAGACATTGAGTTCCGCAGCAGCAGGAACCGCATCCGGCGTTTGGCCTGCAGTATCCTTTCAAGCTTGAGTATGCAGAGCATGGAAGCTCGGTAATAACAAGCTCCGCAAAACCGCAAACGGAATGCGTGGTTACAGAGTCTAGAGCAGTTCTGCGGCGCGGCGTGCAGAAATATGCCATCAGAGTTGAGTACAAAGTAGTGCATGGCATATATATATATACCAGTATATACATGTATAAGAACAAAAGCTTGGAAAATAGTCGAGTTTAAACAACCGTTTGCAAATTTTTTTCCCACAAAGTCCAAATCATTTCAAAGTGTTTTTATATAAGTATTAATTAACATGTATTCGATTGTACGATAAATGAGTCGACTGTTTGCAGACAAATGTTTAACAGGATTAATTAATCGAGTTATGTACATTTATAGATATTTGATACTAATTATTCTGCAGGTCAGAGAGCAAAAGAAAATCAGACAAAAAAGCAAAAATTATACATCAAAGTACCGAAGGAATTTTTTTTTTTTGTTGTTATTTTTTTTTTTCTTACAACGATAGAAGTGATTCGAAAATCGCGCATTGATATTGATGTGCAAAATACTGGTATAACGAATAAGACTTTTCGTGTAATAGATTGAACAACAATAAAGTACTTCTCGGATTGCAGGGTCAAGGCGGGAGTAAATCGAGGAATCGCATGACTGGCCATCGTCACGCCTATGAATTCGATAAATATTGCCATTATATATATACATAGACTATGTTTAAAGATGAAAAAAATAAGAAGAAATCTTTATTTTTCTTACGAAAGCGGACGAACGTGTCGCGAATAACTCCAAAAATTGGTAAAACAGTGTGGTCACATTGATTTCGAAAAAAAAATCTCAAAACGATACCAACCACTAATTTTTTTCGTGCTCAGATTAAAATTCTTAATACTACAATCGATATAACATCATCATCATCATCGTCATCGTCGTCGTCGTCGTTTCTTCTATGTGATGGTTAAGTATAAAAATCGAAATGATCATATAAAATACACGGTGTAATTTGAATGTAACCACAACATGTTAATTAATGGCGATTAGTGTTACTTATGGTGGAAGTTTAACAGGTCGAATCGACCACCATATATAGCAAAAGTTTTTGGTACGATCAAGTTTGAATTTAATTTACATAGACAGCAGTCTGATAGTAAGTTTTTGGGTCTTAAAGTCATGGTTGTGGATATTTATACCTTATATAGTATACATATACATATATGTACACGATTAAACGTCAGGGGCAAGGGGAGATTCTTAATTAACGCTACAAACACACACGCACACACACACGCACACGCACAAACACAAAAGAAACACAATCGTGTAAGAAGTTATAACGTGAATTATTTCACGTTGCAAACTATTCGTACACACGTTATATATTATTAATTAAGAACCTCAAAGGATATCTCGCGTTGTGTTTTGTGAAGGTAAAACGTTGCCTATAAAAATTGTTTGTGATGAGAAGAGAAACGATAATTATATTAAAAAAAAAAACGACACAATTTCAATCACGCAAGACAAACGGTTGTAAAATTTTACACCATCGCGTCAACGGTTTAATAAATCCTGTTAAAAATGATTGTGAATTGACTAAAAATTTACTGTACAAAATAATTGTCAAATTAGGAAATCAGCTTTCAAATTTATAAATCGGGGTGTAGCGACGTAAATTACTATATATATAATATGTATTTGCCTTAAATTTACGATAAAAATGTTTCATTTTACGAAAATTTTGATAAAAAACCGACACAAAAGTAATTTAAATTAACTGAATATTGTAGGTATATATATATACAACCTTTAACGAGTTTCGAACGGTGCAGAACCGCAGCGTCTATATATAATGCAAGGTGCAAGAAGATGATGATGAAACTTACCTGAAACAAATAAATAAAAAAATCATTATTATTATATAAAATATAAGATGAACAAATATCGACAAACACAATTAATAATAAGGTGAGAGGTTAATTTTTTAAAGAATTTTACTCTCTTTTCTTTTCTTTTCTTTCTTAATTTGCCAAATATTAGCAAAAAAAATTACTCTTTCATTTCATTCTTCGCTAGTAATTGCATATAAAGATAATTGACGATGTTCAAATTTTTTTGTTTGTTTTTTTTTTTTTTTTCTTTTCTTCTCTTCAAAATTTGCTTTTATTCTCGCAATGTGATAATAATTCAACGAAATAAACTAGCTGCAATCGATTTGTCAGAGAATTTAACCCACGTTTCATATATTTGACAATTATGTATTTATTAAATATATATATATATCACGCAGTTCATCCCGAGAAAATTGTGAAAAAAAAAAAAAAAAAAAAACGAAAATCAAGGTTATGCATCAAGGAAAAAAATTTTTTTTAAAATCGTATCAGTTAACGTATCGGAACGTTGAAGGGAAAAAGAAAAGAAAAAAAGAAGAAATCACTATTCTGCACATTTGGTATAACCGAAGAAGTTGAATTTAGCAAAAATCAGAGTTTATTTGCTTTGTTAACGGTTTACTATAATTTCAAGATACTACCGGAGAGTAGAAAATGGTCGGGAGGAGGAGGAGGAGGAGGAGGAGGAGGAGAAAGAGGAAAAAGAGGGTCGAAGGTAGGAAGGCAAGGAGGCTTGGAGAGTCCCTCACATAAAACGAACTGTTCCAATATGCATGGACATTCGCCGGGAGCGGAAGTCAGTACCTGTGTGTACCTACAAGGCATGTCTGTATATTATGCAACACCTTCTCCCAAGCTCCCTACATGGGAGGGGGGGGGGGGTGTACATGTGGGTATTATAACATATACATACATATGTACACACATATATGCACGTATGTATACAAGGACACCCATCCACCCGTTCTGCACTCTCCTCTCTCGTCGCTCCTTAGACGTGCGTGTTATGGCTTCTGTATTTATGAGGTTAAGGGCCTACGCAGAATATGTCTACACCTATGTCATACCGTCACACCGTTCCCGTTTATTGCCACGTATATACCTATATATAGTTGTTACATGTATTATACCTGGTGTACAGACAGGTATTATAAGAAGATTCGTATCAAGCCAAAGTTTTGACTTCTTCTTTTGTTCATCTTAAGTTTTTAAAAATCATCACCACCATTTAGGTAGTCCTCAAGCACAATTCCTATTCGTCGATCTGTCAAGTTCAAAAAGCAAAAAATTTGTGCGGATATAGTCACTTTGAGATGTGATTTTCTAACAAATTAGCAGCTCGACAAACATACGACAAACTTTGGGAGTTAAGGGTGGATTGGATCAACATAAGCTTCGTGGCGGAAAAGCGAATAAGATGAGATTGAGCATCGGTAGAATCGAAAGGACATGCACCGTACAAGAGTGAACCTCTTTGCCGAGGCCTAGTTCCAATACTTCCATCCAGCCAGAGCACCGTGTGATTTTATTATAAAGAAGACACGATGAAGCTCTGAAGTCAATCACTCGGCCATGGCTGCCCGCTTCATCGACATCACCGCGAGTGCATGTGGGTATTAAAAGTACTCGTATTAGGCGTGTATACATATAATAGAATTGGATGAGGTGTGTACGTCCACCACCATAGACAACACATGTGTAAATCCACCTACGTATGTATGTACACGTGACAACGACATGACATGACATGCGAACATCGTGCAACAAGCGAAACTGCGTAAGTACTGGAATCAGTTGAGAGTTTGTCGAACGCAATATCCGCTCTCCGCATTCGTCCGTACTGAGGGTACCTTGTATGTACATGCATAGATATACGTGTCTATATGGGGTGTTCCACGCCAACTCGACCAGTGTTGAACCCCAAGCATCTGAAAATCATTTCATATTTTTTTCTAACATTGTACTCGGTGAAAAAACGCGACCTGATTTTTTTTCAAATTTTTTTAACAAACGGTTTATTTTTTTTTTTCACCACCCAATTCAGAACTTTTTAATTTGTAAAACTCAAAATTATCTCAACTACCTAAAGTGGCGCATCATCGAATTGGTGAAACCGTACATTTGCAAGTAAATTGACTCTTCTTTGACGCTTACGATTTGATCCTGTGTTAATTTTGAGATTCAAAATTTCGAATTAGGTGATGAAAAAATGGTCGGGGTTTAACACTGGTCAGGTTGTCTTGGAACACCCCATATATATATATGAGGTAGATGAGCACACACACAGCAACGATACTTAACCCCATGTGAATCATTCGCTCATTTCCGGTAGTGAAGCTGCCGCCTGACTGGATGTAGGTATGTATGTACATATTTTCCTTGTCGAAACACGATTAATGAATGTCCGATTAATTGATTCCTTCTTTTGTCCAAATACTCGATTTCATTACACGTATATGTATGTAATGTGTATATATACAAGCACTATGTATACCTATACCGACTACGGAAGGGTTTAAAAAGACTTTCAATCGAGTCACATATCAGATTCGAGATCATAATTTTACGACCGGAAATAATGCTTTGCCAAGCTTATTGCAATCAGTAATTACACGTGTTAAATTATCGCTATCGATGAAATCATTTTTTTATTTTTCGTATTATTTTCTATACTATACTTTCCAGCAGTTTTTGAAAGAAGGATCTGAAACGGTACTAAATTCAAAACAAGACATATCCTGTTCATTCCTATATATTTAATTAACACGAAGTAACAAAGATCGTAATTAAAATAGCAGGTGAAAAAAAAGAAACCGTGCTTATAAACGTGGATAAAAGATAATTCTTTTTTTTTTTTTTTTTATGAATAAATTTAAATATTTGTCCCCGAATTAGCTGAGGGTTACTCTTCAAGATGTAGCGCGGCAGCGAAACTGAGAGTACCAAGTTAATTACATAATTAAGTATTATTAATAATACAAGACTAAAGTAGAGGGTTGGTTGAGAAAAATGAAAAGAAAAGAAATTCCCAAAAGATATATAGAGGTTTGAAAATAATTTCAAATTTGACTAGAGTCTTATTGGCTATACGTTCTTCAAATCTCTGCAGAATATACCATAGATATAGCTGTGTACATAAATATGTACACACACACACACACACACATATTCCATGTAAAATGTATATATATTTACGTTTAATTAGCGTTATCAGCTGAATGCAGAAAAATATTTTCAACCTATTATGTACATTATGAAATAAACTGTGCAAAGAGCGCGTTCCTGTTAGAGCTTAACGAACGCTAATTAGAGAGAAAGAGAGAGAGGGAGGGAGAGAGAGAATTAAATTTTCACCCAGCGTTTGATGTTAAAAATTCATCTTCCCTTCGAAGTTGGTAACGTTTACTGTAACGATGCATGTTTAAAGAAAATCGTTACTTCGCATTTTTCCAATAAATGTCCGAAACTTAGTAATTCTACAATCAAAATATGCATTAATTTTGAAAAAAAGGAAACTTTTTGAAAGTCATTTTTAAATTTCCGGATAATGTTGATTTTCTTACCTTTCAACTTTCGTTACGTTAACAATTTCAGCCTGATTATTTTTTATCGCCGAGGAGTGAGTCACCTATGCAAATATCGGCAAAATTAATTTTTCGAAATTAATTACTGTACAATATTCTATGTCTCTTTTTTTTTCCGACATTACCATTTAATAAAAACTATTTAATAAAAACATCTAACAATAAATACTGGAAGTATGGTTAATTTTTTTTTTTTTTTTTTTTTTTTTTTTTCTTTTTCACAATTGATAGACAGTTTCAGACCCAAAGTCAATTCAACAACAAATCACAAAATTTATCCAAAAACCTATCTCCTGCAGTGAATAAAGTTCGAACAAAAATTCACCTTCAAATATACGGTAGACATTTTTATCATCATCATTATCACGTTTCATTTTTTCATGTTTTTTTTTTTTTTTTCACCTTTCCTTACAAATTCTGCCGGAGGATATTTTCCATACAGAGTTATATTACCATTCCAATCTTAGAATTCAAATTTTTTTCCTTTCTCTCTCTCTCTCTCTCTCTCTCTCTCTCTCACTCTAATCTTTTTCACCTCTTGCCTCTTCAAACTCGTTTTATCTCGCGAAAGAGAATCGATAATTTCCCGTAAGGTTTCCGGAGAATTCTGGGACACTACGGAGACATATATACATATATATACAGGCACATATATATATATATATGTATAATATACGTAGGGACAGGTATATATAGTATATGGAAGCGAAAAGGAATTTATTCAAATCTGTAACCGGATCGAAGATCCATCTCCGGTTGACGCGGTTAAGAGGAAGACTAGTCGAATTTTTGTCAGCTTGACAAATGCGTTCGGGAAAGGGAAAAAGGTTGGGGTGCAAGTTTAAATCCTGCTTAATAGCATATCCTACCTCAGCAGAAGCGGGAGAGAGAGAGCAAAAGAGAAAAAGCATAGGAAGGGAGGTAAGGAACAGGGAAAAGGACGGTTTTCCGTATCTCGCTCAGACGTAATGCAGTATAAGGTGCTCGATAAATTTCGAAAAAAGTATCATATAATATTAGGTAAGTATAATCCTTCATTGCGCTGCGCATCTAGGATCTAAAAAATCACGTGTAAATACATCGTATTAAAAACTTAACAAATAATGTCGTCAATTTTATAAGTTAATTCTGATAATTTTTCCTCTTTCTTTTTTTACTGTATTATTTAATTTATATACGTCATGAAACTTGGGCGAAGATCAATAATCGTACCTGCACCATCATTATCTAGAAATAACGAGAGAAGAAAAACTGCGGCTTCGACAGTTTCTACGATTGATTGGAAATCCCTTTTCGGGCAGTGAGAAACGGTCAGCAATACACGTCGGATGTAAGAGAATTCCCTGAACACGCGTTACCTGAAGAACAGGGAGAACTACAGAAATAAAACGGGATCTTAGATCAAAATTTTACGGGTATAAACGTTTGTTAAAAATCGTGATCGTCGCAACAGGAATTAAAAGAAGAAAAATCGAAATTGCGATGCAGTATCAATCAAGCATTAATAGAATTTAAAAAATGATGTTATAATATAATCTTTCAATTTTTCACCAAGCAATTGATTTATATACATATATAACATATATAGCTAAAATAGCCTTGTTTGTAATTAAGTTTTACACTATTTTGCACTTGGCTGCTGCATCGAATATTATCGAAATGTATAATGAAGTAATTCGTATAATAATTGTAAGGTGGAATATTGCTGCGTAGCAGAACTTGCAGGGATTCTTTTTTTTAGAAATGCACTAGACAAGTAATCCGGTTGAAAAGCGTGAAAAAGGAAGGGAAACTGTGAAATCAAATTCGTTACCATGTGAATAAGGCCACGACGCGCGCGACGTAGCGAGATAGAAGAGATAGAATCAAAATATTCAATTTTAGTATATATATATATATACGTATATGTATATCCAATCGTCTGAGCAGCCATGCTCCCCCTTCCCCCCCCCCCCCCCCCCCCGCTCTTGTCTTAATTCAATTTCTAATTTCGCGAAAGGGGAAAAGCAGCGTAAGACATTCGTTCACTTCAGAATTCAAATTGGATCTGTCGCGCTGGAAGACTAAAGATTCAATTTGAAGACGTGTTGCAGCAAGGATGATGGGAGTACGAATATCCATAGGTATGTAACACATGACGTTTACGTATTTATTTATTTATTTATTTATTTTTTTAAATTTTCATTAGCCATTTTTCGTTTCTCTTCACTCCAACTGTCACAATCAACGTCGTCAGCCAGGTGAGACGTCGCATTTTTATCAACGTCGCATCGTGCTGTGTACAATAATACTTACCAACATATATTATAAGGATATTCAAAATGACGCATTTCACGGGCAGTTTGAAAGCACAAAATAAGCCCGCATTTTGACGGAAGATACATCGTGAAGATCACGGAAGGCGAATAACAAAAAAACATAATGTAAGCTCGGCACGGAGCCGCAAGGTTTATAAATCAGAGTTCTTTAAAAGCCCGTTTATTAAACTTGATAGAATCTTATGAAAGAGCGGGAAATTTATTCGTGGTCGGTTACAAATTACAATGCAACTATAGTATACTTAATTTATCCCATTTTATACAGAAAAAACAAATACCTACGTAAAGTTTTTGTGTATAAAAAGTAAAAGCATTGTTGCAAACAATGCAGATAATAAACGTATATCAACTTTACTCTCTGCACAAGATCAGTTGTGTTTTTTCGAATTCGAAATGTCATTTAAGAATCCATCGCATTCGAAATACGTACCGACCGCATAAGCAACAGGAGAGGCGATTAGCGAACACATTTACCGATCGAGCTCCGAGCATGAAGTGTGTCAATACTAGGATCGGATATGCGAAATGTAATTAATGGACGCTGCACACCAGGAGCGGGTTCCAAAACCTGACTCAACTAGACCTTCTTTTATTCTTTTTTTTTCTTAATAGCTATTGCGATTAGACCTCTTTTGACCTTAGGGCATACAAACATGGAGGAAACCTGGTATACCCTTTTGAGTAAATGGAAAACGGCATAGAGATCAGTCTCCTTTCTTTCTCTAACGCGTCCGCAGAAAGCATAGATAGTAGAAAGAGAGGACATCTAATTTTATTACGACCCTCTCTCTCTCTCTTATATTTCTGTGCTCTCGCTCTCTCTGTCGCTGTCATTGTTCCCCATTTATAAATTAGTATGCTGTCCTTGTAATTGTTCAACGTCGCCATGGACATAATAAACTATATATCTATCTATCTATCTATCTATCTCTCTCTAATTACTGATTAGTTTACTTATCTACAAACCTTATTCATCCTTATCTTTCTATTCTATTTTCGTTTTTAATCTTTTATTTCAATAATATAGGTACATATCTGGTTAATGTAATCGATTCTGCTCTTGTGTATGTTGCTCATCTTTAAGTTATACTATATATCTTCTTGTACCGCTGAATTGCCCTTTGGCCTCACATATACCACGACATAACAATAAAATGTAATTTAATCTAATCTCTAACTCGAACACTTGTTCGGCATCGATACTTCCTCCATATTTATTTATATGCTCTAAGCTTTTGACACGATCTGAGCACATTTCAGAACACCTACTGGTCGGCAAGATTATCCATAACCAATCAGAAACGTGCTTACACATATTTGAAATCCGAACGTATGCCATTTGCAATTAGGTGTCGAAGGATGAACGATTGCGACAGCCTGACATTTGTCGTCCGTTTTTTTTTTTAAATCTTGCTTGAAAGTGATTTCGTGCAATAACTAAACAAAGTGTAATAATTAGGCGGCGAGATTCGTTATTACAGTTGAAAATCCCTACATTATAATACAGAAATCGAACAGTAACGAGCTATCGATAGAATATTCATTGTGACGAGCGGGGAATCCCCCATTCAACAAAATGGCAACATCGAACAAAGCAGGGCGAGTAACGCCCGCGACAATTGTCGAAGAATTTTTCAACTCTCAATTTCTCTCGCAGTCACCCAGTGACGACGGCACCATGGATTATCTCGAATATTGGTATAAGTTCTTCTGTACGATGAAAGAAATTCTGCCGGGCAAAGAAGATGATCATACGATCAAGGACTACCTGACCATGTTTGCAATTCTCCCCCCCAACCTCAGAGAGACAGAGAAGTGCGATATTCGCGCAGACAAATTGCGTGATGCAGGTAATTATTCATCTCGTTTATAAGATTTTCTATCTACCTATCTATCTCGCTATCTCTCTCTCTCTCTCTCTCTCTCTATCTATCTATCTTTGTTTCTTATTTTCTGTTGGTCTTACAAACCCGTAGGGAACCACGTCTTCATGCTTGGGAAGGACGAAGAAGCCGCACTGTTTTACACTCGTAGTCTAATGACAGCACCGGCGTACACAAAGTGCACCGCATTAGCGTATGCGAATCGATCGGCAGCCTTGTACCGGATGAAAGCGTACGCAGAATGCATCTCCGACACAAAAAGATCTCTGGATCTTCCTTACCCAGATAATTTGAGACAGAAAGTAATAACCCGAAAGGAAACAGCTGAAAAAAATATGAAGGAAGAGGCTGAAAAGAATATTAATGATTCCCGTTCGGAAGACAAAGACGAAATGATAGAAGACGATCTGCAATGTGCTTACGGGCCAAACACCAAGCTGCCAGAAGTTAGCAAGGGAATCGACATTGTTTACACTCCTCAAGAGGGGCAAAAATTTGTGGCAAAAATGCCGTTCCATTCAGGCGATGTTCTGATTGTTGAAAAGAAGTATTTGGCTGTGCCAGCACTCGACAATAATTTGAATTATTGCCATGATTGTTTGAAGAATTCCTTTTGCCTTATTCCTTGCGATCAATGCTGCGAAGTGGTCTACTGCTCGGACGAATGCCGCATCAGGGCGTATGAAAACTATCATCGCATAGAATGTAAAATACAATCCACTTTGTCCGTGGCTTTACCAATGCATTCGCAAGCGCTACTTTTCCAGCTGAGGTGTTTGAACCTTTTTACCGAACAAGGCGCTAACTTGAAAGCTGTTCAGGATGATCTTAAAGAAATTGAAGATAGTTCAGGTAAGTCAGATTCCAGAATACTCGCTTTGTATTGTAAAGTATTCAAAAGACATGAAATTCCTTTTATTTGTGGTAAAAAAAAAGGATATTTGTGCACTTTAAACTCATGACTGAAATGTTTTGTTTTCTCAGATTCTAATGAACTTGGATCCACCGACGAACAGTTTATTCCAAATTCAAGGAGAGCGTTTCTGAATTTGTTGAAGAGTAAAAATCCCAAAAAGAAACGCAATTGTCATTTGGCTTTGGAAGCGGCTTACATCGTAACTTTGCTCAGGAATCATACCAACTTTTTTAAGCAAAATAGCGACGTTCAAGTTGTTGCAGAGATCATGGCGAAAATCAACTCTATGTGGCCATGGAGTCATGTAGGGGTGAATATACTTTATTCCTATTTCAAGATACGAAATTCTATTTGGAGAAATATCTCACAATTACCACTAATATTACCATTTCAACTCATAAAGATCATAACGATTCTCAATACAATCTTTACAGATCTTGTGCCACGGAGAAAAGAAACTCAAAGCAGTTGCTGCCTTTCCATTACTCAGCTTAGCCAAACATGCATGTGTTAATAATACTATAACATACATCGACAATGAGGAAAGAATTGTAATGCGTGCGTCTCAATTCATAAGACCTGGTGACGAGGTAAAGTTTTTATTCCCTAACGAATTCCCTAAAATTGTTAAATTTAATACGACCAACCTCTCATTAATTGCCAATAAATATTAAACATTTTCCATAATTTCACAGATACTTTACGACTACCAACAATTGCACTTTACGTTTGAAGAAATCGGAAACAGATCCGGACGATTCGTGCAGTGTAGGCGCCTCTGCGACAAGTGTGATAAATCATTTTTGTACCTGCCGGAAAGGCGACCGAATATTAAAATTGACAAGAAATTACGCATGAAATTGGAAAAGAATCCTTACGACACTGAGGCACTGTGGAAACTGCTAAATATTGTACGCGGAAAGTACCAACATTTCACTCTACAAACACAGATCGTTAAAGTTCTCCTGATTGAGGGATATGAGCAGCGATTTAACAACGCGGTGAGTTTAAGAAATTGATTGAATCACGCAAGAGTAATAAAATTATAATTACTTAACTATAAAAATTCACTAATTAGAATTCTACAGATCTTTCAATTTCAATCAATACCTTCGTTACAGGCTGATCCGAAGGTTGGTCGCAGGCACTTGTACATGCTTGGCGTACTTCAAAGTTCGCCAACGATATAATATCACATACAGCATTCGAAGGAGAAGAAAAGTATGAAAATACAGGCGAAAAGGGAAGATGACTATTATCAATATATTATCACTTTGTTCTTTTATGATGTACTATTGTTATGTTTTATATGATTTAACGTTAAAATATTTCATAAGTTTGTGATACAGTAACAATTCATTTTTAATTTTTTTATTTTAACTCTTTTTGTTTTATCGTCGCTATATTCAGTGATGTAGATGTAGGCATAGATAGGCGTATGTACACGCGAATGTGTAACGTTGATGTTTCTTATATAATTTTACTTCTGGAAGTAAATGGAAGAAGAAAATCGATAAGAAATAAATGTTCTTTGTTATATTCTTTAGAAATAAGTGACAAATCGAGAATAAAGATTACAACCATAAACCCTTGGCGCGTTTTACTGACCGTATTTATAGCGAGCAAGCGAACTTGGATCCTTCCGCACTTTTATTTCTCCAATATCTTTTCCCTGTCGACCCGAATGAGAGAAGAGGGTGATACCCGAAAACCTTTATAACCCTCGATAAACCTTCCAGGAAGTGAATTTCTCCTTTTACCCATAGTGATTTTCTCATTTCGCGAAAATCGCTCGTACTATCATCCGTATTATAAGGCCGACCTAGATTTTGTTGAAAATTTCATTACAATACATGAACGGATGTAATTAAAGACTGTAATAAATACGTAATTATATCGTAATACACCAATAAATAAGAGTAAAACCGGCCTTTGTTCAAATTTTTTCACATTATCCGACGACGAAGTTCGTTCGTTGAACCGAATGTGCGTATATAATTTTCTCTTGAGAATTTTCACTCGAGCCGACACGAAGAGGAAGTTTAATGGAAAGATTTTTTCACCGGCAGAAATCCTCAGTGAAAATTCAATTTTTTCGAATTCGTTTCAACTCGCGAAAAGCGGAGAATCAGTGATTCCTGCTAACCTAAATTATACATACCCGTAGGTACTTATAGGTAAAATGCGTAGCTAATACAGAATACTTGAGTATAAAAGTCGAAGAGAAAAAAGGATTTATTCAAATCTAGATCGGATTGAAAATCCATCTTCGGTTTACACGAAGGTCGAGACGAGAAATTCGACGCTAGAATTTTTCGACAATTCTCATCCAAACACGCTGATAAATCTCAACGTAAAATATTACAATAAATTATAATATAAAAAAAAAATAAAAAAATTCTTCTCCTTACTTTTGATACACGCGATAGATTCAAAAAATCGATATGCATATAATATATTAAGTAACACCGGTCAACACGAATTTTGAGTCTGGGTTCTAGATGTGAAATTTTTAAATTGTGAATAACAATTAAACGAACTTTAGTTTCGCATTTCTCATGCGAAAATCACTTTTATTAAAAAACAATAATTAATAATAAACTACAAACGTAAAAGAACTGATATACAAAGTTCAAAAATGAATATTTTTCGTACTTTTTCTACACATTCGTATCAAACCCTAAACTTAATCTCCAATCATGTTCTCATTATACTGCTTCTAATAAAATGGTTCAAAGTCCGTCAAATCTTGTTAAAAACGTTTTCTTTGTTGAATATTGTGCTTGTTATTCCATGTGTATAGAATAAAAATTTATTTATTTGAAAATAAACCGCAAAAAAATTATGTTTTTATTTACTTTTTGTTAACCTGTATAATTCTCATTATAGACGTATTACGTCATTTCTCGTCTCAACTATAAATTCAAAGGCTCGTCGCCGTCGAATCGACGTCACCTGCAATCTCAATTCACAAATTTCCTCTACGCAGCTTCGATTGAGCACAGCCTGGGAATCCCGCAGACTCATCGTCAGTTAGTACCTACCAACCAACCAACCAAAAGACAAAGAACGAACCCATTCGACCCCGACATCGACATCAGTGGGAGCAAAAACACGATCCGCAACCCACACTCAACGGATCTTCCTACGCAGAAAAATCTACCTTCATGAGAATGTGGCAGAGCCACGTCAGAAAAAAGCCACAAAATGTCTCGTAATTAGATGCTCTTTAGGAACAATATTACCATTTTTTTTTTATCACCAAAGAAATATCGTCGTCTTAAAATTTTTCTCTATACTGTGATTAAAATTTCTGATGCCCGAGATTCCATCGAAACATGATTATATAAATATTTAAAAAATCGCGTTTTTTTGTCGATATTTTATGGTTTCTCAATTAAAATCACTGTATATTAATATACTGTACAATCGAAATTCGAAGAACGTCAAAAGCGTAACATTACAATCGATTCTCACTTGGCGGATTGTCTGATAAAAGAATCGAGGTGGATGGAATAAAGGAAGGAGAATTTTCTCCGACATAAGTATGTATAGCCATATGTAATACACCATCCATACACCGTATCTTATAATACCGATCTGGGGTCATCTTTATCGAACAATACTCGTGTCGCGTGTGTTCGAATAGTCTCGATAAAGTCCAGGTTATACCCACCACATCGAATATATGTATATAGGTAATACCTAATACCGTAAAGCAACGTTCAATCATCGATAGATATATATCAAATGATTCCCTGTTCCTGGAGGGAAATAAAAGGAAATTCGAAAAAACGATATTATCGTTATAGCGTTTCTTTTTCGTCGAAGAATACACGCGTGTAATATAATATATTATATATACTATAATAAACTCTATATATATATGTACATCTTTACTCTGTGAAATGATACGATATTTATTCATTGTTTTATCTAAATCACAAATTAGGATATTATTATACAAAGAACGTGAGGTAACATCACTTTATCCCGGTTTGAGTATCGGCATAACGTTTGCTTGTTTAGATTTTTATTTTTTCCCTAAAGCACGTTAGAAACAAGGATTCGAAGAATAAAAAAAAAAAACTTTTTTACTACGTATATTGTACAGGTACCACACCAAAAGGAAAATAAGGAAAAACGGTATCGCGAGGTCTGCAATAAACTTCACTCGTATCGTCTCGTTCCCATCTCGATGGGGTTGAAAAAAGAAAAGAAAAGAAAAATACACGAGGGGGTGCAGTTATGTAAAAATAAAACAGGTAAAAAGGTGATAAGGGTGTGGTGTGGTGTGGTGTAAGTGGATATAGTCTTAATTAAAACGCGGAAAGGTATACCGACTCGAAATTGGCTGAATAATTTAAAAAAATTTTCGTTCTTCCTTAAAATCTTAACTGAAGAAACGAAACTGCGCGAGAGGAAAAACGCGGACTTTTCAAATTAAATTCCTAGGAGGAAGTAATAAAAGATAAATAATTCCTTACACGTTGCAATTTCTTGTGTAGTAGGTACCTGAATAAATTTCAATTGCAAATAAGAAAAAAAATAATAATAAATATTGCCAGCCCGATCTATTTATTCGATACAGCGTCAAGTGTTGTTCCAGATCAATTTCAAGTGTGTTACGTAAAGGTAGGAATTGCATACAACACACATGTATTACGTACACATACCTATATAAAAAAAAACTGTCTGCAACTGGTGTATATATATATATATATATATATATATATCGTGATTATTACGTCGCTTCATTCGATCAATTTTCGCAATAAAAAGAAAAACTAGAGAAATAAGAAAAAATCAACTTTCGCACTAAGGAATATACGATAAAAGTGAAGAAATTTTCGTCAGTATAGTCTAGAGAATATTTCGACGGTAAAAATGAGGAAAAAACAAAAAAGAACAAACTAGCAAACAAAAACTTGCAGGTAGGTATACCGTTGCGAACGTGAAGAGCTGACTAAATACCTGCAGAACATTTAATATTTATTTAATATTTATACACAACTTGTCACAGAATTCGAAGCGAGTCGCCTTTCAGAGTAAATTAACAAACTTTAGGTATCAAAACTCGAACATCAATTGATATTTATTAAAAATTTTAAAAAGACCTTTAATTTTCTTATACCTTCACAATTTTTGTTATTCCAGAAAAAATAAATAAATAAAAACTCAGAGCGTCCGAAGGCAGCTCCAATCAGATTTTCAAAAATCATGCTTTAAAACACATAAAATACGATTCTATGACGACAATCATAAGCAACAAGTATAATATATATGGGATAAGCTTATATTCGCTGTTACGATGAGAAAAAAGAATTTTTCAATTTCGCAAAAAAAAAAAAAAAAGAAAAAAAAAAGGAGAAAATTCCATGGAATTTCAACCTAAGAAAAAGAATTTTTTTTCACGTCGGTATTTTACAGTTGAACATCGAAATTTAATGACTGCGGGTATTGAAAAAATTTTCCGATCCTTAGTTTTGCCCACGAATTAAAAACGGGTTTAGAAAGTTTCAATGAAAAATTATCCGAATAATATATATGTATGTAGATACCTAGATGCACACGCGTGAACACACACACACACGTTATCCACATTAGAAGATGATAGAAGGAAGTGAAAGAGGCTGCCAAAAAAAAGCTGCTGGGAGATCGATCGATTCGGACGTTTATAAAAGTTCTGCATTTTACCGCGACTCACCATCTGCTCGAATTCCAAATATGTATCATACATAAAAATAATATATAAAAATAATAATTTAAATGTGTGATTGCTGATTTGATATTGCACAATGTATTATATAAATCGTATGACATATACACGTATAATAATAAATATCGAGCGCGAGCAAATCCGCGATGTCAATTATCTAATTATGCATATTCGTTTGACTTGCAGTTTCATTTTTCAACATAGCTAATTCCACCCACCACGTGTTATAACATTATATTAATAATATTGTATTATAGAATATGTGGGTATCGATGGCGCAGAGAAAGAAAAAGTGGAGCGTGGAGGCCGAATTTCTTTCTCTCTGTTTCTCTCTCTCTCTCTCTACATCCGCATGCCTTTCGCGTGCTCATAATCGAACCAAATAAGTAAACGCGTGCATAAACTGTATAATTGACTATTAGATAAAATCGTGCGATTCATGAGTTACGGTTAATACGATGAGTTCTTAAAAAATCTTGACTCCATTTATATTATATTATATGCCTGCAGTGTGAGTAAGTAGAGGTCCAAGAGGATACGGGAAATAAAAAAACTCAGCAAAACGTAACGAAATGCACAGTTTTTAGTTTTGCAAACCTCTTATGACTATTACTTTATGCCATTGACCAGCTATAAAAAATAAACAAAATAATAATAATAATAATAATAAATACGGGCAAACAGATCGCGATGATAAAATAGCAGTAGAGCGATAAAAAAAAAATTATGATTAAATTTATTAGTGACGAGATATAAATATTTCAAAAGTCAATATAAGGATAGCAAGAAAAAGAAAACGATAAATTGATTAAATAATAATAATAATAATAACAATAATAATGTCGAGTAATGGAAAAACTCAAAGGTGCGTGCAAAGGTGAAATTGAAATTCTCAAACGCCGAGATATCTTTTCAAACTGTTATTATATTATGAACTCATGTGCATGATTATACTTTTAATACCGTACGGATATATATATTTACATATAATATACTCGCAGCTTCTTATAGTCAGCAAAAGATAAAATATAAATATCGATAGTATATATATATATCAACTGCTGCATACATAAAAGTAATAGGTCTCTGGAAAGTTGGAAAGTAAATAAATAAATAAATAAATAAATAAAAACGACATTCTTCTTTCCAATTTCGCGAAACCGTTATGCAAGAAAGAAAAGAAAAAGAGAAAAATGGAAAAAGAATTGCAATTCACGTGTAATAAAATTCTAAACTGTCTATATATACATGTATATATACATATATATACATTGCGATATTTCGCATCGTTATTTACAGTTACGTGTGCACGTATTGCAGTAAATAATTCTATATATATATATATATATATAACAAGTATATTTAAAAATTTGAAATATATATATATATATCTACATACATGTATGTATACCTATGTAAGAAACATGACGGTGTAGTTGTTTCAGAAAATAACTGTTTCAGAAAAACACACGCTGTGCCAGCTCTTCCGACAAATTTGTATACCTACACTGACGTGTACCACCAGTACGCATGCATAAACTGTACGGATCCGTCCGCACGCTCTTCTAAACCTGAGAGAATTTCGCCCGGAGGCAAAAGATGTGTCAAGGCGCGTAGAAAACGCCATATACATATATATATACATATATATATACTATAACAGGACTCGCCCACGATCCTTGAAAATTTAAATGCTACCGTTCGTTTCCATATAATTTACATATGAGGTAGGTACAGATACTGTGTGTATGATAAACAGATCGAATATTTGTAATAACAGTATCTACGAGAATTTCCATGCGAACCCATGGAACCAACGGCTGACCATCAAAGTTTATGGATTTAGTTAAAAATTTTCGTCAACAACAAATTCCATTTTTTCATCAACAATCAAGTCTTCTAAAGTCGTTTAATCCAAACATCATAATATAAGACTTAGAATTTATAGATCGAATCACATTTTGCAAAATGTGCACCGAGGGTTGAAATCGCGAAATAAGATCCAGCCCCCGAGATCGAGAAATGTTGTTGGCCTCGATTCTATACGACGGGGAACAAACAACTTCGTTATTATTACTTATCGCCGGTGCAGTATAACAATAATAACATTGCATGGTGATTTATTGGGCGTAAGTAAGTTCCGAGTAACCCGTAGAGTTTTCATCGGTATACCTTATTACACGTAGCAACCCCTGCAGCTATCCACGTGCTGCTACAAATGACCCGAACTTTATCCCCCAAAAGTTTGCCCAAAAGCTCGGCGACGACACTGTTTCCAATTCCCCCAAACTCTGCATGATACATTATATATAGCATAGAAATTGTTCAATTGTAATTGATTTGAAAAAATTCAGACAAAAAACGATAAGTAAATAAATAAATAAATGAATAATTAACGCAGTTTTTTTAAAGCACAGTAATAGTTTGTTCTTTTTTCCACTTCCCGGCGTGTTTTTACCGCAAAAATGTTTTTCACGGCAGTTACTAAAACGTTCACGTCGAAGTAAAAATTACGAAAAAAGGTGGAGTTTTGAGAGGGATGGGGGGGGGAGGGGAGGAGGGATTCATATTTTGTCCAAATTTCAAGGTGTTCGGAAATTAGAGAAAAATATAAGCGTAAATTTGAGACTTGAATATTATATAGGTAATACGATGTTAAAACAGTTTTATTATATATATAATTGTATAATATACGCCTTAAATAGGGTCAAAAGGGGTTAAACGAACGATTCGAAGTAAGACGTTGCATCTGCCTCAGAGGAAATTAAATAGTATAATGAATCTAGCAACACCGTGACAATTGCGTTGCTCTTTTATGTTTGTATGAAAGGGTTATATTCGAAAGCTCGTTATAGAAAGAGAAGAGAAGAGAAAATATTTATACTTATATTTAACCGAATGAATACAAGTTTAAACAATACGAGAGGTACACTTTTTTCGAAAAGTAATTGGAAGGGCGAAAAAAACACGAAAAAAAAAAGGAAATTTTGACAAGGTTCTGAAAATTAATAAATTCAAATATTAAACGACAAGGGACAGCAAAAATTCTCTACTTTTTCTTACGATGCATCCGCAGTACCTTTAAGTGTAAACTTTTAACATTTCTCATGCGACATAAAATCTCACTTCCATTCTTTTTTTTTGCCGATGGTGTAATAATTCGTTGCAGACGTAGTGATACTCGTGAACGATTTCAAATAATGTACAAATATTGGGCACATGGATAAAAAAAAAAAAAAAGAAAAATAACAATCCGTTATAAATTTCAACCATTTATATTCAATCAAGAATGTACCCGATAATCCTTATTCATCACAATATATGTAGAAGTGTAATGTAGTTTAACACGGCAGTTCCTATCGGTCGAGAACTCTATCCGTAAAAATCTAGCCGAAAGGGGAAACTGACGATGAGTAGGTAAAGTAGGACAGGATTTTACCGACACGCCGCGTCACCGAGAGCGCAAAGTCACGGGTCAGTGTCTTTAGCCAAGGCCTCCATGCATCGTTCGGTTTCTGTGCTCACGTAGCTGATATACATACATGTGGGAACATACAGAGTGAACTGCTAAAGCTGAAGAGGGTTTAACACCCCTTTCAGTCACACACTTTTCAACTCAATATTTTGGCCTGAATTTTCTGACATGGTGGGGGGGAGGGGGGGGGGGCTCGCTGATCACGAATCTGAAGTTAGAATTTGACAATTTCTAAATGCAAGATGGCGGATCCAATATGGCGGATATGAAACCGAAAAAAAAATTACAAAAACACGACGATTCTGGCGGAAAGTTGTTACACTTGGTGGGTTTTTGGGGTTACACGAAGTAACAAAGATCATTTGAGGTTGTGAATAAACTGTGATAAGGCTATGACATGGAAATATGAGCATCCCGTTGTGACTGAAAGGTTTAACGCGCGTGCGCTCAAGTTCGAGATCAAGAGCAGTGTTTTAATTGTCATGTTGGCCAACATTTTTCAGATTACATAGATCGCGGCGAGCTGTCATCTGAATTTATGAAGGTTGGTCGCCCTGACGAAACGACCGCTCTTGATCTTGAATTTTAGCGCATGCGCGTTACACCGTTCAATCGTTATCAGTTCTAGCTCGATATTCTAACTGTTTGTTTAGTTTACTATTGTATTATATATAACTCGATGATGTTGCATTTTATTTTATATTTTATTGAATATATATAAGCATGAACATAAGCCATACTTATTATATCTTGAGAACTGTTTCCTAATTTTTTAAGCACCTACGATACAATAACCTAAAACTCTATGAACGTTAAAAATGTGTAATTTCGTCAAAATAACTAAAATAAAAAGTAACATAAATCCATAAACTCGCGAATAACTGAATACATTACAAAATCATCTGATAATAAGAAAACACATAGGCATACAAATGATCGAAAAAAACGGAACGGAACGAAACGGAACGAAAGGAAAGAAAACTGCGATCCTGCGCGAGAGTCTGCAATGGTTGGCCTCGAGGGATCTCGTAAAGAGGAGCAGCGCCTTGCGCAGGGTATGTATAGGTAGGTGGTGTGGCAATGTATTTCCCTCTTTTGCACAGCAGCCTTTTTCCGCGTCACTTTGTTTCCCCTTTTCCTCCCTACCGCCCTGGTACCACGGGTACCGTTTATTTCCGGAGACCGCGTTCCTCAAAGCCTCGAGAAAATTTGACCCTGCCGAAGAGGCGCGTAGTAATATACACCACCCCTTACGTCACAAGTTATACGACATAAAAATGATGCCCTCCTCAAAAATATCGCGTTAAAAATTCCTGCCGACAATGAGAGTGCCGGTGTGTGAAGAATACGCGAGAATTTTTAGAAATTTTTGTATATATACGTATACATACTATATGTAAAAAATTAACGCATATATAAATTCTGACAACTATGAAAATGAGGGAAAATAAAAATAAACTAACATAAGTGTGAAACATTTTTTTCTTCCTCACGCGCGCGGGAGTGTAGGAAAATCGTCGAAGAGAGGGTCCAAAAACGACAAAGACGTTTGGTGGGAGAAGGGATTTTTTTTTTTTTTTTTTTAGCATCGTTACACCCGCGAATGGTTTTCATTCCGTCGACGCGCCGGCGACTCGACCGCGTGACTTGACTACCAAATCGAAGAGAGAGAATTTTTTTGCATGAGATTTCGCGTTTGGGAGTAAATTCTTATTTTTAATACCTTACTTTTTTATATTCTTATTTGCACGAGGGTAAAGAAAGCCGGAATGTAGCGAAAAAATTTTGCAATCTTAGTTTTCATCGAGTTTATATTTTTTACCACTTTATTTTTATTTCTTTCTTTCTTTCTATATCTCTCTCAGACGCCTCTCGGATATATGTGGTGAAAAGCAAGGGTCTTCGCGTCACGTCGAGACGACTTTGCTGTTTTCCCCCGCGGGTCTCCCTTTATTGACTAGCTTTACTCCGTCAAGTAATACATACATACATACATACATACGTAAATAAATACAAAAATAGCATAGCTGCGCGTAGATCCGAAACGTTGGCAGATAACGGTTGTTCGAGAAAAGCAAATATCGCCGAAATTTTTGGCAGGATCAAACAATTTTTTCACACGATTTTCACTCATCAACGTGATTTTTTTTTCTCAAAAAGAATTTTCATTTCAATATTACATTTGTAAAATCTTCAAGGTAAAAAGTACGAGCATAACACAAAAGAAAGAAAGAAAAAAAGAAAAAATGAAGAAAACCAATAGAAACTCACCGAAAAAAGTCGTGAAACTTATACCGAAATTCCATTTACAATGTTCAGCCATTATTATAACCTTATATAGATAGATATTATCGAGGATCTTATATAACAACGTGTCAAATTCCACGCCCATAAACATTCTCACAATCGAAGAACCATCGTCGTTATACTCGTTTTCCTTTCCGTCGCTCATTCCACCGAATTCCTTCTACCACCCTCTTACCAATATCCAAATACACTATTATTATTGTTACTTTGTCCCGCGATTGATTTCTTTATTCTTTCACAATAATAATTCAAGAAATCACGAAAGAGAAATAAAAAAAAAAAGAAATTAATCGCCTTAGTAACGTAAATTTACTATCAACAATATAAATTTATCATACCTATAACTAATTGCATGGAAAAAAAAAATATGAATAACTAATATAACGAGACGGTCTGTATAATGTAGTAATTATTTATTATTATACGCAATTTCTAGCGTTGTATCAGAATTCATGCTGCATATAGTATATATAATATAAGTATCGGAAATTAATTTTAATCAATCAAAAATGGTTATAATTATATGACAATAGAGAGGGAAAAAAAAGAAATCGGCAATTCTGCTGATTTAATAACAATAATAATGATAATAACAATAATAATGATACTTGAACAACGCGATGCAAGAAAGATTTTTCGCTGAATTCTAACACACACACATATATATATATATATATATATATATATATATATGCAAGTGTGGGAGATAGATCGGTGAAAAAAGAAAAGATCGAGAAATTTGTGGGTGGCTTAAGATGATGGCCTTCCGAATAAATACCCAACTCGAGGATGAAAATGAAGGGAGAAACTGGTTATGAATATGAATATGAATATGAACGTGTGTGCGGAGGAGGCAAAAGCTGGCTGGCTATGGACGCGTGTCTGACAGAAATGAAAATGAGGGTTTGATGTCTGTGTGTGTGTCTGCATACATGTGGATAATGAGGAATGGTCACGTGACCACCAAAAGTCCCGAGACCATCCCCAGGGGTTTCCAGGACCTCCGGAGGTTCCACTTATCCCAAGAGCTGAATTATTCAACTCCGGGTTACACAAGCTGTGTTACATATACGCGAGGGTGTAACGAAGTAAAATAATACATAATTATAACAATGATAATAAAATTTACGCAGATATATGTATACGTTCTACGACTCGTATTATGTGTATACCTAGTAGATATGTGTTGTATGGGGAATTCCATGCGGTATCGATCAAGAAAGTAAGTAAATTGAGATCTTGTTGTTGGCTGATTTGCTTGGGATTATTTTTTTTTTTTTTTTTTTTTTTTTTTGTACAAAACCATCGCAGTCGCAGGTCGACAATCGGAGTCACATTTTTGTCAATTTTTCAAATTAATCGTATATATCAATTCGATACGGGAATCAATTTGCTGTAGATATTTCCTAATAAGCGTAAAATTTTAGAAAATGTGAAAAAAAAAAAAGTAAAAATAAATAAAATTAGAAAAAGAATCTAGTGAGGCGTAATGATAAAATTTTGTGACACTTGTCAAAAATCGGATTTTCATTCGTCGAAAAAATTTTATTAGTTCTTTGTGATTATTTGTAAAAATTGCCCAAAAAATGGAGAATATTTTTCGACTATAATAATTGCACGTAGGAAGTTCAAAGGCAAATAAAAAATCTCAAGTCTCGATCTTGATCGATCACAGCCCCAAACATGTGAGATAAGCGTGGAAAAGGTGGAAAAAAAATCCAAATTCTTTGCATGAATCCTAATTAATTATTAACAAAACCAATTTACGTGAAAAAATTTCACAAAACATAATTAAACAGTACATATATTGAATCCTGAATAATAATTTCGATCGGAACAAATTTTATTGCAGGATAAAAACAAATTTGATCAACGATCAATATATAATTAAGTTCCACATACAGACGTTTCTTTTCCCTCACATTTTCGCGTTTCTTTTTTAGTTTAACATCGTGTTACACCACCAATATCCCCAAACTCCGAAATTCAATCATGAGAAAACCGTCATCAACCCGTGTCAACTCTAAACTCCTCTCAGTTCAACATACATATATATACAATTATACATACATGCATGTACACCTATGTTATGAATGAGTTTGAGTTATAGGAACTTGGGAGTTTTGACACTTTGCGCCAGCAGCTGCAGGGTTCAACCAATCAAAATTGGCCAGTTGGCTATATACAACACAATATCCATGACGTTAGATCGGTGAGTGATAAATTGAACTTGATCAATTTTCTTGATAAAATATATTACTTGACAATATGAAACGAAACAAAAAATATTTGACATTTTCACACGAAATACAAAAAAAAAAAGGAAGAAAAAACCAAAAAACAAAATGGGGTGAGTAAAAAGAAAGAAAAGAAAAAAACCCTTATTCGAATACTTGAATATATAGATAAACCTCACGTGACTATAAAGGAGGGCAAAGATTATAAGTAAATAAAGTTGAGGGAAAAGAAAAAAAAAAAAAAAAACAAACAAACAAACAAACAAAACGTAGGGTATGTAGATGAAAAGTGGTTGCTGCTGGGGTGAAGATAAATAAATGTGGACTATATTATAAGGTAATGTAGAGAAGAAAGTGAAGAAGAAGAAGAAGAGGAAAAAGAAGAACCCAGGCAGACTGCAAGCTAAATAACAGGGGTTGCAGGTAGGGTGCATACAGGTAGGGATGGATGGATGGATGTATATATGTATAAGTTTATAGGGGGGGATGCAAACAGGAAATACCTGACACACACGCGAGGAGAAAAGAACAGAAGCAGCTGCAGGAGTGCGACTTTGGCGTCTGAACACACATGGCACATGGCACATGGCACATGGCACATGGCACATGGCACAGGACACGCGACACGCGACATTCTGATTGTGAGTCACGATTTTGACGACTCGCAAGAATGGTTCATTGACCCTCCATGTCGGGAAAACAAAGGGAAGAAAAAAAATAATACCGGAACCAGCCACGTGTTAAATACCTCGTACATGTTTAACTAGGTCCATGTAATTATAAAACAGCTTGCATATATATATGGGGCATTCCAGGTGAAATCGAGAAGTTATTTGCCTCACGTTATTTGTCATCAGATTTATTTTGAAAGATATATATAGAAAATGTCAAAATTTTCCAAGATACGTTTTATTTTTCTCTTTTTTCTTTCCCTCTTCTGTAAAGACTATTAGGTTTTTTTTTTTATAATTAATTTTTTTAAAAATGTGAGGCAGCCGCAGCCTACTTTCTAATTTTTTATGATAGATATTACTTATTTTTTATCCAGAGTCTGTGGAAAAATATACAGAATTTAAATAATGGTGTTTTTTTCAGTAATCCCTTTTTTAAACAAAAACGATCATCGTGCCACCTGAAGGAGTAGCGAGAAAATTATGAAAAAAAAATTAGGCTTCTCTTGCAGTGAAATCAATGCGAAAAAAAACTTGTGCAAAGAACTGATGACATGAGGGAAATGACTCCTCGATTTCACTCGGAATGTCCCATATATATTCATTCATACAAACACATAATCAACGGAAAAACCGAATAAAAAACGAAACATATATAGAAATTGTATAGGATATAACTAATTGTGAATGAAATAATTATGTAATATACGGAGCAGTAATTAATTTTTAAACTTAATTTAGCGTTTCCGACATTTAAACAAAAAAAAAAAAATATATTCTCTTTCATCAATATATTCGTATATGATTAAACTGCGTAAAATTAGCTACAATTTTATAATTAGCATATATATATATATATATATATATTATATATCGGGTATTAAAAATTTTTTTCACTCCTTTTCATATTATAACGTACGTTTAATCCCTTAATTGGCAATAGAATGAATTACTTTATCACGTTGCATGAAAGTATGGTTAAAGAGATTAAAATTGAAGAAAGAGAAAAAAAAAGAAGAAAAAAAACGCAGCAAGATTAGAGAGGGAAAAAAGAGAGAGAGTGTACAATAAGTAATGAAGAAAGAAATAAGAAAAGGAAGAAATCTTTTTCAAGCGTCATAAATCACGAGTTAATTATTCGCCTCCACCATCGCTACCCTGCATTTGAAAAGACTTCATGTAAAACTTTCTGCTTTCAAACTTGGCGGGTAAGAACCCCTTTTCGTCGATATTCGGAACCGGAAAGAAAAACCTGTGAAGAAATAGAAAAAAAGAAGACAAAAAAAAAAAAAAAAAAAAATTCTCGACACATTCGTTAAAAACACATAATAAATGATTTTTATATCTTTTAAAGATTTCAACGATAATCGGAATCGTTAAATGAAATGTCTAAAAAATAATCATAATTTTTCGTACACATTATAACATAATAATTACAAATTTAAAAACTGCTTCCTTTTTTTTTCGCCACAGTCTGCGGGTGCATCTGCAAGTTTCGGTGTAAATTTCCCATAATAATAATAATAATATACGTGTTTCTACTCTACCCCGAATTCTCTCCATACAACACACAGCAATAATCTCTGTGGTATAATTAAACACGAGTTTGGGATTTAATTCAAGCTGTTCAATTATTTCAATTTACATTAGCAAACGTACGTGTGTGTATTATCACACACATAAGGTGGATGATACAAAGCGGACGATTTCACGTGCGAGTTTCGATTGCAGGTACTAGCTGCTAACTAGGAATTAGAGAAGCGATCAGGAGATGAACAGGTTTTCATTTACGAGTATATAGATTGCTGGAGAAGTAGGCGAATTTCGAGAATTTTTATCTAAAAAACTGTTTACCCGATTCCATCCGTTTATTTTCTTTCTTTTTTTTTTTTTTTTTTTAAACGAAACGATGAACGTTTAGACTTTATCGTTCGTTTTCTGGCCTAAATTTAACACTTTTTTTGGGCCATAAAAAAATAAGTAATTGAATTAAAAAAATCCATACGCAGCGAACGAGAGAAAATGTACGAAAAGATTGTTTCCAACTTTGGTAAAAATTTTCATTGGAACGCCCCCAGATCCGTTTCAAATCATGAAAAAAAAAAAGAAAGAAAAATCTGTAAAAAGTTTCGAGCCTCTACGTCAACTGGAACACGTGCGGCTAAGCTCCGAAAGTTTTAAACGTAAGATACATGTAGTTTTTATAATTAGTTATTTAGTTTCGCATGATGAATTTGGTAAAAAAAATAATTTAAGGGACCGATTTGAAACTTGGCAAAGTTGTTGTTTATAATAATGGGAAGAAAAGCGTGAAAATATCAAAAATTTACATCATAATTTTATAATAATATATATAATCAGTATTAGTTAAATAATAACAATAATAATAATAACCGAACTCTTTTTCTAAACGATGCAGTATTTCACTTTAACAATTCATACTCCGTTTAACAATTAATCAGCCTACAAGATTTATGCGATATAAATAAACCTTGTAGAATTATAATGAAAACAGCCTCTGCAGTCATAATTTAAAAGACTCTTGAAATTAAAAAAAAAAAAAACACGTAGATTTTTTTTTCTCTCAAGTTAGTTACATTTAAATTATGAGGACAGAATACTTTGTCAGCGTTTTATATCCATCATGCGAAACAACCTTCTTTTCCATATAATTTTCAAGTTACACAACCTGACTGATCCTTAATCCTGTGATAAATATAAAAAGTTTTTTATATTTTTCAATATAAACATTCGTGTATACGTAACCTCTTAAACAAATAATAATAATACCAAGGTTATATACCTCTAGATTATACGTTACGTCATCAAACTCTACCTGCAGCGAACGGTATAATGTAATTTATTTTCAACAGGAACCGATGAGCGCCGTTGTGTTGCTATATATAATCAATGCTATAACAATGGGTTGAAGGGAAATGGAATGGCATTGAAAAAACGTGTTAATATAACGGCGCGGAGTTTGCCAGTGAAAATTCGAAGGGTACAAAGACGACCTCGAGGTCCGAACAAGGTTCATTCCGTGTACTTAGAACTATAGATATATTGTCTTGGACATTTTATACATACATATAGATACTATTGTTCGTTTTACTGTCGTACTTTAATACAGCAATGTATATATATATGTTACATATGAGGCATTCCACCCCAAAACGATCTACGTCTGACCCTCGGACCATCGGTGATTTTATTTATTTTTAAGTACGGTGTGGAGGGTAGGAAAGAAAATTATATTTTACTGAGGTATAGATTTTTTTTTAGACTAAGGATTGCATTTTTACTGAACCCAAGAACACAAGAAACCGATTTTTTAACGAATAGCCTTAATAGATATATGCTTTAAATTATTCTCATAAATTCTTTGTTAGAAAATGAAAGTTTTGGAAGAAAAATTTAGAATTCAAAAAATGATAATTTTCGTATATATATATATATAATTCTTTTTTTCTCACTATTCAATCACTCGCTTAGTTCGTAGTTTCTGAACCAAAACCCCAAAAGTGAGAAAAATCGAATTAAATATGAATTCGTACTTTTGAAATTCATATTAAACACGATTTTTCTCATTCTTCAATTAACTGTCTCGTCCATGACTTCTACAGCGATTAAAAACTTTCCTCTTCCAACAAAGAATTCGCAAGAAAAATTTCACGTCAATTTATAGTGGCTATTCGATAAAAAATTGGCTTTCCGTGTTATTGTTATCAGTAAAAATCAAACGCATGGTCCAAGAAATCTAAAACCCAATGAATCATTTCGTTTTTTATACACTCTACACGTCACAGAAAAATGAAAAAAAATTTCCAATGGTGAGAATCATCCGTCGGTTAGTTTGGTGGTGTTGGATGGTGGAATGCCTCATATATGTATAACATGCATGTATTTACGTATAGATGTAGAGGGCGCGAGGTGTTAAACAATGAAGAGGCGTACAGTACCAGTACCAGGGTAGGTGATAATGAATGGCGCGCAGAAACTTTCAGACAAAGAGCGATATACGGACGAGTCTCTTCTCCGCTCCTCCTCCACGCTCGTTATTTACTCCTTTTAAGACCATCTGCAGCACCCAGCATGACGCGAAGACGAAGAAGAACAAGAAGCGTTTCCGCCTTGGTTTTGACGTTATAATATACGTTTTATACATATACATATACAATATGACGAACGGCCTCCTTAAATGTTTATACAAGGAGGCCGTTCGTAATTTATATTTTGATAAACTTACTCAAAACAGAGTGCATTATATGTTTAACGCGTAGGTACATAGAAAATAGAGAAGAAAGATAACAAGTAGGAAGAAGAAGAGGAAGAAAAAGGAGCTGCAGGCCCTCTTCCTCTTCCTCTCCCTCTCCCTCTCTCTCTCTCTCTGTTCATCGCGCATGATCAAAAGTGCGCCAGACTGTAAACCGGTTTGTCGCAACCGTCGCAACTCGCAAGAGCGAAGAGCGAGAGTACAACTATTATAATAAGATGACCGTACGGTGAGGTAAGGTGAGTCGAGGTGCAGCGAAGCCGAGCAACAACCGGATAACACGCGAGCTGCACAACGCTCTTTTCTTTTTCTTCTTCTTCTTCTACTTATTCGTCTTAGTTTTTTCTTCGCGGTCGTCGTCGAGAGAATTACCGCAACTCTCAACAATCGATCCCCAGAGAGTAATAATCAATTGAATTCGAGTATAATTAAGAAAAGAGAATCTTTCGAAAAAAAAGTTTCTAGACAATAGCAGTAGGTTTTCTCTTTTTTTTTTCCCCTTATTCTTGAAGCGTCATATGTTAATTGAAAATTTTTAATTGTTACTTATACTTCTCGAATCTGCGGTAGATACTTTATTTGAATCGCGCTAAAAATGATTATTTACGATGAAATTTACAATTAAGTATAATAATTTTCTAATCAAATAAATATAAAATATCCGATTATAATTCCGGCTGTCTGAAATATGATCGATGGAAATGGTAATGGGAATGGGAATACAATGTGAGGTGAATTTGAGTCAAGGAAATAAGGTGAGACGGGTCGAGATAAGTCTGCAAAATTGTGCAGCTCCTCCTCTCCTCTATCTGGCGGCCAAATCTCGACTCTGAGGCTGAGGCTGAGGCTGAGGCATTGTGTGTCGCATAGCACGGATCACATCGGCAAGGCCAATCGCCCGCCTCAACTCAGCCATGTAGAAAGCGCGGTGAACGGATTCGGCTCGTCTCTCAAAGATTTCACAGGCTTTGTTGTTGCTGCTGCTGTTGGTGGTGCTGGTGCTGGGTGAGGAGAAAATAAGGAAGAGAGGAGGAGGAAGATATCGTAGATTCAGGCACAGCGGACGGTAGTCGTCGGCTTTATAGATTCACACTCAGTGGGCTGTGATTTCATTTACTATGTATTTTTTATCTTCAATATTCTGCGGGGGAAATAAATTAATGCCATCCATTCTTATTTCTATAGCAATTGTAAAATCTCGAAATGTAGGGGGATTGGAAAGCTGAAGAAGAAGAAGAAGAAGAAGAAGAAGAAGAAGACGAATATGAGAGAGAAATAAAGGGAGAGATGAAATTGGGTCGGAATAAAAAGTTAGAATGTCTGATTGATATATATAGACGGACTAAAATATCGAATTTTCAATGACGCGAAAATCTAGTTCGTACAATTATGAAAATATAAAGAATCCAAGTTAGAAACTTGAAAATATGCAAAAAGACAAAATATCTAGAATCTGATTCTACAATTCTATATCATCGAGACAAATTCCGTGAATTCCACATCTTTTTTGGCATTCTATATTCTGACCCTTCTACTTTTTGGCTTTTCCACACCTCGACTTTCTACATTCTTAAATTCCACAATATAAATATCTGTTTCTTAAAAAATTCGATAATGTAACCCTTCCATTTTGCAATTAATATTTCTACATGTTTACCCTCACCCACGGAAATTGCGGGGAAAAAACCTTCTAAATAATCTCTTTAATATTATTACCGCCCGTGCGGATAATCTTCGAGCACCGGAGGCTGGAAAAATCGAATGAACGAACGTCGTTTTATATTATTGGTATTCAACGCCGTTTCTCATATTAAAAATTCTCCGAATTCTATCGAGATATATATATATAAATGAATATCCCAGCTGCACAGTACATCCGATTCTGGATATGAAAATATAGGGAAAAAAGAAAAATAGAGAGAAAGAAGAAAAGGGTCACCGACGGAATGCCGGCGATAAATATTTCAGATGTACGCGAAACCGCGTTGCCTGTGTGCAGTTTTATCGGGGTGAAGCAGAAAATAGAAACAAAAAAAAAAAAGAATTCTTTTACACGACAATAACCGCAACGAAAAACCCTTCACGATTATTCATTTATTCATATGCATCAATATTCTTTTCCGTTCCCTCGGTTTCGTTCTTATTGATATCAAACGGCGCGATACGTCGAATTCAAATAATAAAATAAAAAAGAGGGTATAAAATTTTTCGTTATAAATTTTTGAGAAAGATAATAATTATATGTTTGAGAATTGAATTGCAGAATTGTTTCATTTTATTAATCGTGTTTGATATTGACAAAATTTCTTTTTTCCACCCTTCTTCTCAGGTTATTCCGTTAATAAAATTATCTGCTGATGCTTACGATGAAAATATTTGATTAATTTTCTTTTTTGTTCTAAGGTTCCAATATTACCGTATCGCTTGACTTTCATCTTCCACGCGTAACGACACGCTTTATTATGTAGGTACGCAGGCAAATGTTAATACGTAAAAGAGAAAGGTGACCTTTTGCGATCCGTCAAAGTTAGGGATCTCCTATCGAGAGGAGTTTCACCCCGATGGAACCGAAACTAAAATAATGGAAACACAAAAATAAAATGAAAATTAAACTAGATAGGTAATAAAAATTTGCGTGGTTTGTAAATTTTCTTAAATTATGGGCAACTCGAATTCTTTCAGTCTTAATTCTATTTCTCTAAATTATTGTCGAGCTCGCCGTTTGTCACAACACGTGACTTTATTAACCTTTATATTTTATCATAAATTTGTAAACGAATAAGTGCGATATATTTTACGTAGTTAAAAATTCAAACTAGGAATTACCTAGAAATTCGGTCAATGAACTCTAGGTGAGTCTAATAATATCAATGCCGTACCAACGTGAAGTAGTGAGTCGGTAGAACTCTTTGCTACATGTCCTCGCTTTCATCCTCCTTGTCCGTCTCCTTGCTGCTGGAAAAAGGATTATCTCCCACCTTCTACTTGTTGTCGTCCGATCAGCTGACCGTTATAATACCCGCAGAAATACTTGGTTACTTTTGTCAAACCGATTGCAAGCAAGTCGGAGGCGCTAATCTGCGGCGTTGAACGACACGAATCGTTACTTCACACCGAGATTATAGTAATTCGAACGAGGCGTGTTCGAACGAGAACCGTTCACTAATTTAGTACAACGCCGCTACGCATGAATCACTCGTGTGTGAATGTATGCACAAGGACACTGCCTTCACCGTCGTTTGTTTGCTGAATGCTGCCGAATCACGATCTGCGCCTACGTTCAGGCGACGGAAGCATAAGAAACAAAAGAAGCGAGTGATCGAGTTAACATTAACAACGTTATCGGACACGGCGAGTGCAACAATATACAAACTGCATAACTGCACTCAGCCGATAACTTGTCGACAGGTCTCGCGCTCTGACAAACATGACAGTATAAACAAGTGAAAGTCAGCGTGCGCGACGACACATTCGTGAATTGAGTAGCGGATTAAAAACGTGACAAAAACTTACCCAAAACAGGACATTAAATCCAAATATAACATATTTCAGACAGCAGCTAACTTCACTAGTATCCCTTCTGTACTTCCGCACAGGCATGTTTGACACATTAATTACTAAGGATATATATCAGAGGCGGCGACGAGCACACGGGGTTATTTTTTCAGATTCGGGAATTCGGGAGCAACGGGGCGACGACACGAGCACAGGCACAGATTTCACTCGGATGCATACACACAACACGCTCAATGGGGGTCGTGGGTGGTCGCGACGAACAGCTTCTTCTTCTTCGGACGGGAAACGAACGACGCGCACTCCGACGATCACAATGCCCTCCTGGTGGATACAGTGCCGGATTATTCCCAGTCGAGTATTCGCACGCGAATATCCTGACGCCGAACGCCGAGGGTTCGTCGTCGTCGTCCCGGCAGTCGATCAGCTGATCACGACGCCGTAACGCACCGCGATTCCGACCTCTGACATCGTCTCCTCGCTTCGCACGCTGAGTTCTGACTGCTGGACAGCCCGTTGCTGGCGTTGCTTGCCAGTTGCCGTTGCGCCGGAATCTCACTACTGGGGACCCGGATCCCCCCCTTCCGTCCTTTACCGCCCGACGCGCCGCAGGGACGAACAAACCAAATCGACTCGCACGCTGCAGCCCCGAATCCCGACTGAGTATTTGCCTACTGCGCATGCTCCGACGATCCCGTGACTGAACAATATACCTATATACTGACGGGATTCGAAGTATTTTGATGGCTTTGATTCCGTATTTCGAGTTTCGAGACGCGCTCGCGCCTCGCGTTTTATTCTTCAGTTTACTTGAATGGAACTAATTTCTTTACAGAGTTTTGACTTGTTTTTTTCCTTTACTCCGCGTTCGTTATCGTAAAATACTTTAACTTTGTGATTTCTGTTCACCTTGAACGCGGTGTAATTCGTCGGTAAGAACATGCTCTGTTTTATTTGACTATGTATGTACGAATTTAGAGTTTGAACAATGATAACGCGTTCAATGTAGTTTGTTTACTTGTTTTGTCTCGGGGTACTGTGCGATCGACTGATTAATACCGTTTAAATTGTTTAACCATAAGATATTATTAACTTCAAATGATAGGATGGTTTTAAGCCAAATTAATGACGATCTACTAGATTTGTTTGATTTTGATAACCCATAAGTTTTGTATCGTAAATAGTGTATCAAGCACGTTTCTTACGAAGATCTTATTTCATTGACAAAACAATCTCTGTTACCAATGTGTAAATCCATGTTTGAACGTTGGCTGACGATTGGTGGATTGAAATTGTGAGAGGTGGTAGCTTCTTGGCTAGCTTCTCTGCAGGCGGATAGTTAGATCAACGCTCCGCTCTTGACATGCGCAACACCGTGGTTGAATTGGGTCGAGTTTGCGACGCAGTTTCCAGTCTACCATAAGATCGTCAACACGGCTCGTGGGGAAAGCACTCAGCTGTTGTGACAGGCGAGGGGGATCTTAACCAACAAAATTCGCTGAATACCACCAAGGTTCGTAGAATTTTCGACATTTCGTTTGTCAAGATAGTTCATCAAGCTATTCTTCACCTGATGTACTAATTCGGGGGACAAACTTTATCGACACGGCGGTGAATTTAAGGTGAAAACTTGTCGTCGCGGAGCAGCTACCAACACAGTCGAATCAGTTACGTATCTCCATTTGCTCGGTGTCACGTACGGCGGGTCTGTGTACGTGCATACATACTTAGAAAGCATCCTATTGTCATTGGAAAACCCTAATAATGCGATATTCCGTATATACAATTAACGACGATCACTTATAATCCTGTAACTTATTCCTCGGAATTGTGTGACATGGCGATTCCGATACCTGATGACTCATTGACGCATTCCTGGAACAAACAGATGCTCAACTCCGGTTGCATCTCGCAATACGATTTCCTTTTTCCTTACTTCTACAATGTTTCATCATTGCTTTACTCAGGCTCGGTTGAAAGATTTTATTACCTTATTATTCGAGCTGTCGACATCTGACCTTGACTGATAACACACGTCCCTCCCTTTGTATTTTCGAAAAGCATTTAATCTCACCTTGACGTTCTAACGGCAGAAAACATAATTTTGTCATTCTCGAAATATTAAATCTGTCTTCAAAGAAGTTTAGACGTGATATTTCTGCTGCTGAGTATGTTACTCCATGTTTTTGCATAACCTGTTATTGCTCAAGTTTAGTGTTGCGTTTTTTCTACCTCAAACATATTCAACTCATCTGTGTTTTGTACGCCAAATCTCTATTGATAGCTCCTCCATAACGTCCAGTATGCAAATCAACCTGTTATGTCGGTTGAACGTTGCGGATAAAAACGAAAATAAATACACAAGAAGTTTGACATTTTTTTTTCTTTAATCTATAATCGGCAGGAAATACCTGGGTATTAAATATATCCAGAGGGGTCTTAATTAGTTCCATTACTTTACTAACATCTGACAAAATACCAGTGAGAATAATAACGTTAATAGAACTTGTTATTTCAGGCCAGGTAGCGATCTAAACCGATACTTCATAACAATTCTGGAAATAGTATGGAATCATTTTAACTAAGATATACGAAAACCATAACATGCGGAAAGAAGTTGAAAATGGAGGTGGGTGTAACGGCGCTGCGACCAGACCTCGAAGATTACTTCCCCGATTTTCCCTGCGAAGACTTTTGTACTCCAGCCCGCTTCTTGGACGACGTTTTGCCCGCGCGACGAGTTCTAGCAATCGCACAGCTAAAGGTTTGCGTCAAAATTGTCTTGCTTACAAAAAATCATATCTGTATTCACTTAACCAACGGCGTTTTTCTCACACCTAACAACTACTCACTAAATACACCTTTAGCTAAAGATGCAGTCGACGGAAGAGCAGGAGATGTAGAAAAAGGCGAAACGCGCGGAACCAGTGTTTCCAGCCAGCCGCAGTCCCACACAATAGACATGCAGCATGTCACGAGCAAAAGCTCTGTCCCCAATAACGCAGGAACGGTATGTCGATTTATTTTTCTTATCTTTTCTCTGCTTATTAGTTACTGCTAAGGAAAGGTTTTAACGACAAAGAACTCTCTCGATACTTTTAGAGCCTTGAAAATGGCTTGATGGAGTGTCCCCTGTGCTTAGCCGAGCTTTCTGCTGAGTCCTTCCCTGTCGTTCAGTCTTGCGATCATCAAAGCTGTTATGATTGTTACCAGCAATATCTCAAGGTTGAAATATCGGAATCCAGGGTCAACATTGCCTGTCCTGAATGCTCAGAACTTTTACATCCTAATGGTAAGTTACATAAAAGTACGGGCACCGATTACCACTAATGAAACTCGACTACTTGTTTGCCCACAGATATACGAATGATCCTGAATGATCAAGCTCAGTTTGAAAAATACGAAGATTTCATGGTGCGAAGAGTTCTCGCTGTTGAACCGGATACCAGGTGGTGTCCTGCGCCTGATTGTAGCTTTGCCGTAATTGCCACTGGCTGTGCCTCCTGTCCTAAACTACGATGCGAACGACTTGGGTGTGATTCGTACTTTTGCTACCACTGTAAAGCCAGGTGGCATCCTAATCAAACTTGCGACGCAGCCAGAGCGCAGAGATCTCAGTACTACGATCGTAGCTCATCTCTCAGCTTTAGCCAAAGTGACTCGCAACACAGTAAGTATTTCTTTACCATCTGCAAAAATTGAGTCGTGACTCAGTTTAGTTGTGGAATTTGTAAAATGCAATGATTTGAAAATCTGTTTTTCTTAGGAGATGATATCAAGCCGTGTCCTAGATGTCAAGTGCTGATTGTCAAAATGGACGATGGCAGTTGTAATCACATGACTTGTGCCGTGTGCGGCGCCGAGTTTTGTTGGCTGTGTATGAAAGAAATCAGTGACCTTCATTATCTCAGGTAACAATCTTCTCGTTGTTTATCAATGAAGCATGTATTCGGTTGAATTTGAAAAGACTAGAGTATATCAGAATGGTCGATATCATTTTTGTGTATAAACGATTAATCGTTTTTTTAAATCATAGTCCGTCTGGATGCACGTTTTGGGGTAAAAAGCCTTGGTCAAGAAAAAAGAAAATCCTCTGGCAACTTGGAACTCTGGTTGGAGCTCCAGTCGGTATTGGTCTTGTTGCTGGTATCGCAGTGCCTGCCATGATTATAGGTAATCACGTTTGAACGTTGTAATTTTTCAATCTAATAATCATAGTATGGCCAGTTGAAACTGACGTCATTGACGTTACGCACTGTATACTTCAAGGAAATTACGAGTAACTTTAGTTTTCCAACGTAACAATCATTACTGGTCAGAAGAGCTTGCGGACTCATTACGATCTCTAGATAATGACTTTCTGGAGCACGGAATCGGGTTCTCTGACCATCAGCCAAGTGAATTGTGAAAGTGGTTGAGAACCGTTGCAAGAGAAAATAGAGTATTAAGCGGTTTTAGGGAATCTCCATGCCTGGCACGTATTGCTGCAGGCAGTCATCGGTTTAGTTGACACTTTCGTTGTAGATTGTTTTTATTATTTTGACGATGTCATTGACCCGAAACGTGTGGCTTTGCTCTGATTGAATTATTCAACTCCTTCGGGCAATGTGGCACGATCGTTTTCTTTCACGAAAATAAACTCAGTCGCTGCTGTTTCTTCCAGGAATTCCCGTCTGGGTGGGACGGAAGCTTTACACGAGATACGAAAACGCTAACAAACACAAGAGAAATGCTTTCATCGCTGGAGGTGTAACTGCATCGGTAAGTCATACAAATATTATGCAACAACTATTTAGATTATCGAGTAGTCCAGATGCTTTGTTTTCTCCACTAGGATTGCTTATCTCCTCACACGCCAACACGGAAAGATCTTAGTCATTAATATTTACCGTCAGAGACAGTTTTCAGATCTACATGAGCCAAAGGCACATTACAATTTTTATCTTGATAAGAAAAACGACGTTGTAATTTTCAATTCTTTATTGCAAAATAGGTGCTAACATCGACATTTGATGGGGTAGTTAATGGGACAATAAACCGAGTAAAACGATTACGATCACTGGAGAAAAACAGATTTGTTACTTTTTAAAATATTTACACAGAATGACACAAATATTGTAATCAAGCTAAGTGCAGAGAATTAGTTTTAACAGCAATAAGGATAAACGCAACGCGGATAGTTAAAAATTATTTTTTTTACATGCCTGCTTATGTTTCGTAAATATATGTGCAAGGCATTAGTTTGAGAGATAATTCGATTCTATGGAATGACGCAATTCAGGACACGCAAAAATGACACGAATATACACTGAGCAGTTTACCAGGCTTTGAAGTATTTATTAAACTTAATATCACACAATTATATCAGTAGAAATGTGCGCTGTAAGCGATCGTAACAGGGTGATGATGCAAAAGCCACGGTATTAGCAGTAAACAAGCATTATTCTTGAATCGATAATTTATATCCTTTTGATCTTTGCGTTATCAATAGTATTAAAATTTTCATATTTGCATGATATATCATCAGTCCAAATTAAGTGAAGTTAAATATAACTTGATACTTTCGACGCACACATGAGTGACCCACTTTCAGGTTGATATCACTGAGAAATAATGTCGTATCGAATTGCTTCATCAGTATCAAAAAAGTTCTGGACTTTGGAAGCTGCCAGGCTTACGAGCCTTACGATGCTTTGATTTTCATTATATTATCACTAGCTTATAATAATTAATTGATTAATCTACACGATAATTTCATCGCCAACTCTTCTTTAACATGACAAGCATAAAGTAAGCAATAACCAAACACCTTTCATTTGTGATAAATGAATGGCTTCGTTTTGAAAATGAAAATCAAATTGCGGGCTGTTTGAATATTACATTAGTTTCTCTCCCTTACTGCTCAACTAAATGACTCCACTGTTACGGATCACTTTTGCCGAACACAAAAATGGACAGATTTGAAACAATACATTTTAAGAATCGCTCGAGGATCACTGAACCGATGGATTTGTTTCAATAGACTCTCCCGATAGTATACCGTCGTTATGGAGATCTTCTAACACATCTATGAGCCGCTGTTCGGTGAGGGGATCGCCTAAAGCTACGTCTACCGATCCTATACAGAGTAAAAGAGCCAAAAGCAAAGACCGCCTATAATCCTGACTCAAGTCTGCTCTACTGTAATCTAAATCTTTTGGAATGTCCAAACCAAGACTGCTGCAATTGCTTGTCAAAACGGCCCAGTATCTGTCCAAAAGTGATTCGGTGTGCCTGCGTCTTAGTTCTGTAGGAACGGAGCTGACCAGCAGTAAAGCTACGTCGTTTGTCGGTCTGCTGTAAGTGACCATTTGCCAATCGAGTATGGCGCACTCGCATACACCATTCTCCGTGTCTCTAAAGAGTAAATTATTGCACCAAAAATCCGTGTGAGTTATCAGAGCCAACGGACCTTCGGGTGCAAGAAGAGCTGCAATGATTTCCTTGGTGCGAGGACGCAGAGCCAGGAGAGCTTCCAGCACAGCTTCGAGGCCCGGTCTTCTCTCAAGGAATCGAGCAAGCTGTGGCAATCCTCGCTCCACCAGCTGCTGGTAAGAGTCCGTAGCTCTGGCTGTTTGGAACAAGAATGTGTAGCGCTCGGAGAGAGATCTTCCTTCCTTGACTTTGATCGCCAATGACAAAGCGTGGAGTCTAGCAACAGCCGTCAAGGCAGCTTCAGCCTGCCTGAGTGTTAATCCTCGGGAAAATTCTGCTCCCTCAAAACCACGAGGTCGAAGATTTTCTAATACCAAAAATGACTCCGGAGGCTCTGGACTCTCTTCAGTCCCTCCCGCTGGACTGTAGTGAGCATGAACACAGGCAGGTATTGGCAACTCTGGAAGCTCCACTCCGCTCCCTTCTTCTTCCCCGGCTAATTGTTTCTTCTGGAAAGCTTCAAGCTCCGGAACAACCTGTATGGAATATCCAATGACTGATCGTGATTTCAGAGGGATGAATAATACAATGGCAACGGTTTTTGTCCACCAACAAAACAAACCGTCGATTCCACCCAATAAAATAAACTGTGATTATTGAAGAGGAGGAGTAGCCAAGATTACCTGGGTGTAAAATTTGATCTCTCGCAGATCGAATTGAGCCTCGGTAACGAAGAATCGACTGAACGGATCCTGGGGCAAGAGTTTAACGATAACGCTGAGATCGCACCGCGTGTTTTCCGGCTTCAAACGATACTCAACCGAGACGGCGAGGATGTCGCTGAGGACGCTGTCGCCGGCGGCGCATCCGGGTCTGACGGTGAAATCGTCGACGGAAATCTGCGACCCCTCGCCGTGATGAACCGTGAGCAATTCTTCGAGCCACTCCTTGGTCACGGGCCACTCCCCGACGGATTCGTCGGTGTCCTCGCTGTCGGACATCGCGACCTCGCAATACCCGCAGTCCCGGAAACAGTCTCTCCCGGGTTTCCTCCTTTCTTTTGAACTCAAAATCGTCCCCCTCTAATCAGAATCGGTTTCGGACAACGTATTCACGAAATAAACCGCTGCTCACACTCGAACATTTCCCCTGGAGCCATCGGCTCCAAATACGGAAATTCTATTTCGAAAAAGTCCCGGCAACGACTTGAGGATGGATCCGGAAAATTTTTAGCAGGGTGAACCGCCGATTACATCGGTCACCTTGGATTCCGGCACTTTTTCTCTCCAACAATCACCGTTTCAAGTACTCCAGCTTGATTCGACAAGCCTCGATCACCGGCTTGATTACTCAAATCCTCGGCTTAACTGCGACGTGTTAACACGCATCCAGGGACCGCACTCGCGGTGTCTGCATTCCTCCGGCGGCGCCGGGTTTGCGTTTTCCATACGTATATAATCGCACACCCACAACGCCGCTTCGAGGCGCACTTCCTCCACCCCGATGAAAACGCAGCCGCGTCACCAAGGGCGGGTCTATGCGCGGACTCCTCGTCTCAATCAATATCCTCTTTCCCGCGCCGCATCTCGTCACCGTCTCCACCGCGTCCACCGGGATTTCTATGAGGAAAAATTGACCCGGAGTTTTGATGCTGGGATAACGAATCATTATATACGCCCCTTTGTTCATTCCTCGACTTTATATACTACGCTCTCACATCGGATCCTGCTCTTAAACTTATGACTTCGTCAAAATGTTGACACATTTTCTACCAATATTCATCTGTTATTTTTAACTTTTTCCAATTTTTTTTTTTTTTTTTGTCTCATAATTTGTACAGGTGCATTCTTTTACGTTTTCTAATTCTATACTCAGATTCCTTTTTTGAATTCTACATTTCAATACATTTGTAATTTATTCCCGCTATATAAATAATAATAAATAATAATTAATATGTATTCCACGATGTTTGATATCTTCTTATCTTTTTACCAGGCACGTTATCAGAGCTGAGATTTTTATCGGATACAAACTTTTGAATTCAGATTACAATATGATGAAAAAATGACATTCAATCACTAACGAAATATTATTAAACGATTGTTAAATTTTTTATTGGGAAAATAAATTTTCACCGGAAAATACGAAGCCTACTTACAAATAGAGATAAAATATTCCTGGATTTTTTTGCCACTGTTTTATCATATTACGTAAAAAATAATCATCACAATACGAACCATTGATCTTTAAAAATTATCTGGGACGTTTTTTTTTATTGTAATTTTTTTTTTTTTTTTTGTATAATTTTCCAAACAAAGCTGTTCCCGTCATTGACTGTGACTAATTAGTAATTTCATGACAATAATTTCGTCTGTGATCTCATTATTGACTGATATTAATTTTGAAGCTCCTGTTAATTTAGTTTTTATCAATTTAGAATTCGTAATATCGTAAGCTGAGCTGTGGTATTATTTCGCATAGCATTTCACATAAAAATCTGACGTAAAAATTAAATGAAGAGATATATTTCAGATGCTCATTGGATCATATTTGAAAAAAAAAAAAAAAATAACCATATAATAAAGTTTGAAAATCGATTGGCGAAGCAAATGTAGGCTCGTACTGTTCTTGCACTTACGTTTAATTACGTGTTATCACAATGAACAGCAACTTTTTTAAAGTTTAAATATACGGCATCGAAGCGGTTCGTACGGAATTTCTTTCCTCCTATTTTAACGAGTAAATCGTTAACGCTGGCCTGAACACTTATTGGATTTTAATACACTTCATAAAAACTTTCACTAAAAATAGAAACGAGACTACGTAAAAAAGTCTATAATGATTGAAAAACATTATTTCACGGAAATCCTAGTCTATTTGACAAAATAACTAATGCTGTGAATGGACACACATATTCGTCTTTTCTCAACAATTTTTTCGTGATCCATTCTTATTTATTTTTAAAGTAATATATTCCAAAATAGTCCGTTGCATCTATTACAGGGTTTTCTCCACCAATATTCTGAATCTCGAAACTTAATGATCACATTATTTTATAATTTCAGGTCCTAGTATCTCCGGTGTTAGCTGGACTGGCAGTGGGTATCGGAGTTCCTATACTTTTGTTTTATGTTTACGGAGTCGTTCCTGTGTCTCTTTGCCGAAGCGGGGGCTGTGGAGTTTCAACAAATGGAGCCGGTGTTCGGTTCGATTTCGACGATGAAAATGAGCTTATGGGAGCATTCAGCAACAAGAATACCGGAGGTATATTATCAAAGTTGATATACTTGCGTACTTTACATCCCCTGAATTATGAAGATTGATTCTACGTACTCGATTTTGGTAAAAGATTATCAGAAAATAATTTACATATTTGTTCCAGACGCGTCATCAATAGATGCTGCCAGTCACAGAGGTGCGAATCCCTCGATCGGAGAAGCCTCGTTATCTCTGGGTAGCGGCAGTCAGTTAAACGATCAAGATGTAGCGACGTACAACTACATAGTGTCCGCCGGCGCCAGTCTCGCCGCCAGTATAGCATCGACACTCTTGCCTGGTGGCCAAAGGTATTAAAAAACCTCTGACAATTCATAAAATACATCAGCTCTCTTAAATCTTATCTAAAATGTCTCGTCTCAACCTTTCATAAATAGACTGGAGGTTCAAGCCGACGTAGCATCCACACAAAGATTCAGTCTTAGTAGCGAAACTGCGTCAGCCGCTACTAGCCTGTCTGAAAAGTCTGTCAATGCTTCTATTGCTCCGGACGACGGTGCAGCTTCAACAAGGGCCTTAGCTGGCTCAGTTTTAAATTTCAAGGTAATTCACATTGCGCTTGAGGATATGTTTTTTTTTTTTAAATATATGTTTCCTGCGATAAGCATGTTACCATCGAGTTTTATCAAATTTAGGTCGACAGTGGAACGACAAATAGTGTACGTAACACTGAGGGTGATTCGGAAGCTGGTACGACAGCAGAAAACCATGTCGATACGGCCGGACAAGCCGCTTCTCTCAGTTCCTTGGAGGAGCTTGCATCTGGTTTGGCCAGACGCGCACGTCGCAGGCCAATTCTTGACCGTCAACTTAGCGATTCCAGTAGCTGGACTACTTGCGGTGAAGACGGAGGATCAGAAAGGGTCCGTTTCGATGATCATGTTAGTTTTATTGAAGCTGACCAGGAGGCTGGTCCTAGCAGTGGCTGCAGCACAGCAAATCGGGGCCCGGGAAGGCGTAAGCGAAACAAGGACCACGATCAGGAAATCGAAATAGCGTCGAGATCTCCTTCGAATCCAAGGTAATTTGCGGGTTTTGCAAAGTTAGCTTTCATAGCGACGAACAAGGAGAAGTCAGCCTTTCCTGCGACGAGACGTATTTTACACGCTCGAATTGAAATTTTCCTTATTTCATGGATTTAACAATGTACCAATACTGGTTCTCATTCCACAGTAAATTAATTCTACCCCTTCAGATCTTCCAACAATGATTCTAACGTCGACGCTGCGGCAGATGATCACCCGAGGGAGAGGGTAAACGTCGCTACTCTGCGCAGTGTGTTCTTTCACAATGGTTCAAATTTTGAAAGAGAAAAGCGACTACCTGTGATAGAAGAACCTTGTCCCATCGAGACGCGACAAAGCCGTGTGGTCAAAGAAGCAAAGCCTATAATCGCATCACGACCAACCCATAGCGCCGATGTCGAAGTACCAGAACTTCCTCAGCGATCGTATCATGTCATAAAGGAGGAGACGCCTCGTATGGCGTCGAAATCACCCCCCCTGTCAGATGTGGAAGTGCCAGAAATTGCGTCGCGACCAAATCACGTGATAATGGAAGAGACGCCCCCAATGGCAACGCGACCAACGCAGATAGTCGAAATTGAAGAACCGAAAATGGCATCGAAATACGACTACATAATAGAGAAAGAAAGACAACCAGAAATTGCATCGCTACCAAATCACGTGATAATGGAAGAGACGCCCCCAATGGCAACGCGACCAACGCAGATAGTCGAAATTGAAGAACCGAAAATGGCATCGAAATACGACTACATAATAGAGAAAGAAAGACAACCAGAAATTGCATTGCGACCAGGCAATGTAATGGACGAAAAAATTATTTGCCCCGTTGAGTCGAAACATAGCCATGTTCTCGAAGTTGAGAAATCTTGCCCAGTAGCATCTCCCCATTATCAACTCACGCAAAGTTATTGCGAGAATGACAATGTTCGTATCAAGGAGGATAATTCTCATTGCTGAAATGAATTTACGGTAAGATGAGAGTTATGTTTATAGTTGTGCTTAATACCCTGCAACATGCCTTAGAACGCGCATGAAAATGAATTCGCGGAACATGCATTCCTGGCATTCTGATATGTGCGTCGGACATGTAAGTATTCACACATGGATGATGATTTTGATTACAATTACATGTTGAGTTGTTATCCGCTTCGTGAAACCGAAAAATCCTGTTACGCTAATAAACAGCATATTCGACGTCTACGCGAGCAGATTTAATCAGTAACGACGAGTCGATATGGTATACTAAGAAGTATTAATCGCGATTCAGGGTGCTTGAGCAACTCAAGACGACTTCTGTGCAAGCAACGCGCCTTCACGCTCAACTCTTTGAAATTTCTGTCGGTGTATCGCATAACGTTGAAATGCAGAAGTATAGTAACGTCAACGTTTTATGTTTGTCAATGTTTGTGACGATAAGCGATAATCGTAATTTGCAACGATTTGGCGTGAGAATGAGTTTAAGAAATTGAACATTTCTTCAACGAAACTCGACACTATCTAGTCAAATAAAGAATGAAAAAACAGAAATCACTAAAATATACACTCTAACATAGTCAAAGAGAAGACAATATCACAGTGTGGTGCGACGATTAGAAAACTAAAATCTGAAGTCGCATTGCAATTTATGTAAATTTTAATTGGTCAATGATCACATGTTCACTTTTCCATCACTCGAAAATACCGTATGACTAGCCAGATTATGCATTTTTTTTTTTTACTTTTAAACTGTAACTTTCTTTGGTGTTACGTCACTTCGCCCATCAACCTATGAAACTACTCTTTTGTGAAGATTTCACAATTTATCACATCATTTTTGCTTCATTCTAAAAACTGATCTTTGAGTATAATCAAAGTTTTGATATTGTTCAAATTGAATTGCAGTGATTTCTTTAAAATTACCAACTTTTCCTGCACATGACAAATTCTCTGACAGTGTATTCTTTCTAGATTTTATATCCAATTGACAATCCAAATTCGAATTGTAAATTACATATAATTCGACAGCAGACAGATTTATTCTCATTTCTTAATCCCTGGTGGATACGAAAAATAGAAATACGTTTCAAACGCAAATAAATAATCCATTATCCTCCCTTTATTTCTTCAGTTTTTACACTCCATCCAAGTATACGTAGCGAGACTCTCACATTTCGAGATAATCGGATATCATGAAAACTCTCGTCATATTAAGTTTAGTTTTGATATATCCGGTTCGTGAATGTGTAATTAATTCTTACAATTCTTCTTTAAAAATACAGTTGCCAAAAGGAAAGAAAACCATAGGCATACTTATGTTGGTGGTTTGAGGAGAGGTGGAAGAAAAGAAAACTCCGTCAACTGCTTCAAAGTCTATATCACCATTCCTATCAAATCTTTGACAATCAATCACATTTACGTTTACGTATATCTGGTAGTTCGTAGATCAGTAAGGTGCTTAAAAAAGGACAAAGAAGAGAAAGAAGAAGCGTATAAGGGATGATGAATAATATAAGAAAAAACACGACAATACAATTCAGGGGTTGTTTGCATAAAAAAAAAAAAAAAAAAAATCGCGGTTAAACTGAAGATGGATAGCTACTTGACAAGTAATTTTCGATCAACCATCGATCTAATGTTTAAGGGCAAAAAGACCGATACTCGAACAACTGTCGATTCATCCTGCAAATATTGTAAATGTGTCTCAAGCTCGTTCAATTATTCGATTGCTCACATGTATAGGAAAATATTACAATAGATTTTATGGGAGAAAAACCCGTGTACCATATAGTTCCGCTTGTATGTCGTCGCTCGGTAGCACATCCGTATAGAAATTTTTTATAAGAACGGTTATTTATAATAGCGATCACATTATTAGATGTTTTCATGTATGAAATTGTGAAAATATTGGTATAGGAAGAATATATTTATCAGAATTTTTCATCAATAAATACTACGAACAGAATCGAATTACATGAAATTTAAGGGACAAGTGCCAATACAATCTTAGGATGTTTACGACGGATGTGAATGTAATGTTAGTAGAAAAAAAAAATTTCGTTTGCATAAATTATTGCGTAATTTTTCAATAGTAAACAATGAATTCACCAAAAAGCTGTAAAGAAAGAAAGAAAAAAAAAAAAAAAAACTAACGCAACGATAATTTTTTTGTCAACAGTTGGTAACAATTTCAAGGGCCTATCTTTTGCGAAATAAAATTAAGATTTATATACAATCTAAATATACTTATAAAATAGTGGAAATTAAGAAAAAAAAAAACAAAAAAAAAATACATTATCTGAAAAAAATTTCCTGGTCACACGAAATTATCTTTAAACGTATTACTCAATCGCGTCATTATTTGAGTTTTATTTATATAGGCTGAATTAAGATCGACATGGTGATTAAAAGAAGAAGTATTAATCAGTGATTGGAAACATTCGTTCGTTATCCTTAGAATACAACATTACTTATCTGAGAAATAAATTTCAGAATCATTGTGACGCTTTGACTAGTGAAGAATTTTCGCCCAGTCTGATAGGATATTAAAATTTTTTGTGCAGTTTGTTGAACATAGTGAGAGAGCACTTAATGATTTCATAAATCGCTCCAACGAATTATTAGCATATTACCTTTCTAAATGCATAGTTATTATATCAGACATACATTCATTCAATGAAATTTTTGTACATGATGATGGAGTTTTGCTAGGCGTATTCGTATGTGAAAATAAAAAAACAAAAAACAAAAAAAGAAAAACAATTTATCCTCAACCAATGCTAAATCGCAAATTGTAGTTCAATTTTGTATCATGATTCTACGTTATATATACTTTTTTCTTCTTCTTTCACTTTTTCGTTTTTTATTTTTTTCGTTCTATCCAATCTTTGAATTTTCTCAGTTGTTGGTCGGAAAGTCGTTTCTCAATATCGCAAGGAAAGAAAAAAACAAGCCAATTGTAAGGCAAATATCTAACGATACTTCCATATATATACATATATATACATATACACGAGTATATATGTATATACACACACACTCACGAATTCGGGACGGGGTGTTTTGCTCATCAAATTTTCTAAAATCCTTAAACTTTTATATGTCTATACTGTATATTGTATAAAATTTCAAGAGTGGGATTTGACTAATTTAAAAAAAAAAAACTACCACTAAACTAATCGCAGGTTACAAACGCCCTATCCCGTAATATACTATACGTAGATATTCGAACATCTAATCACACGATTATCCAACATGCAACTGGAATATGAATTGTACCATTTGTTTTTCATTCTTTTTACTTTATGCAATGAGTCAATGCCTGAAAGGTGACATAAAATGTCGTGTTCCATTTCAAATCGATGGAAAGTACTTTAAAAATAAATATAAAATAAACTATTCATAAGGAATTTCGTGTACAGTATAAATTTATACATAATAATTGTGTGCGTATATATATAAAAAAAAAACAAAAAATAAGTCTACTCATCAATTGAACTACGTAAATATATATATATATATATGATAAAAATGAATAACACGTACTAATTCATAATTCATTTCACAAACTTCACTCTTGATTCCGTGAAAGAATAAAAAAAACAATCAATCGTTGCGCTGATATGTTCGCAAGAGTTTTGCTCAAATAATTCTGACTTGTAGTTGCAGCTATTTTTTTTTTTTTTTTTCTCAAAATTCTTTATTCACTTTCAACTGACGACATCGTTGGGGAAGAAAAATGACTTACAGTAGAATATAAATCGTTAATTTACCGATGATATCTGTAATTACAATGAGTACAGGTATAAATATTATCTTTCGGTATGTAATACATACTTCTATAAATAATACAAACAGAAAAAAAATATGTATATATGATTACAAAAATACATATTAATTTTAAATGTCAGTTGTACAGGTATTTTTAAACAGGATAAATTACTTGCCAGTTACTATTACTACTACATATACATATAAAAAAAAATATCTATATAATATATGTTAATATTTTACTACATTGAAAATTGAAGTAAAATTTAGTCCAAGAAAAATTTTCACTTTCAATACAAGAGAAAGATTAATTATTGTTTATAATTTTTTGTTTCCTAATTCAGTTTTAATAATATAACTATTAATGGTAGATCATATCGAGGAATCATAGCATAACAAAAAAGATTGTTTCTTCTCTAGGCATGAAAATTGAAATTTCAGCTGTGGGATGAAGTATTTTTTTTTTACTTTTGATATGCTACTTTAATAATTTTAATGCGTATCAACAACATTGAATAGAATTCGGTCGATAACTTCACGTTAAAATTATTATCCTAAAAATATTTACCTATACTGATAATTATATTTGATTGAAATAAATTTGCGAAGTTTGTTTAATTTGGAAAGAGTTTATCACTGAAAAATCATAATTCAGTTTCAATTGGACACCCGGTTGAAGTATTTCAAAGCAATACCTGCGGTTGAGAATGGAGATTGAATTTAAATTCAATAATATTTTAATCACGTTATACACGATAGAAAGACGTAACGATACTTGAGTAAACAATAAATGAACGGAAATAGATAAATAGATAATTACTTAATTGTAAGGTACTAAGCGTACTTTGTTGGAGTATAAATTTTCGTTGAGGTTCTATCAGCATACAGAATAGTTAATCACAACGCGGTAAAAAAAAAAAAAGTCGACGACATTAGGTTTGGAATTCGTATAACGCATATAATCTTTTTCACTGTGTGGAAATTTCTTATTTTCTCCTATTCCGCAGCGTTAAACTTTCTCTTTCTTACCTGTTGATCAAACCTTTTTTGCATCGTGAATATTTATTGAAAACCGTATGCAACAGAACCTCCGAACGATACGTAACATTAGCCTATAACCATTTACCCGGTCGCATCCTACATATTATTTAACTTATACCTCTCTCTCTATATATATATATATATCTATATATATATAAATAAATAAGTAAATAAATATTAAATATAATGACTAAACATCGTAGTCCAAGAACCAAGGTGACAAGATGATATTTGAGCTAACGTGTATCGACACTATACATGTATTCGTTGCAACTTAGAAGATTGGTCAGAAAATAGGGAATAATTCAAAAGATGAATGGAAAGACTTAACTAAGTGCTTGTCAAACGGTGAAATTCAACAACGTATAGCCTGAAGAATATTGTAACGAGAAAAAAATCAGTTTTGTGGACATACTCGTCGACTCAAACACTGAATTTAAACACATGTATGATTAGTTGAAAAACTATAGTGAAAAATTAATAATTCTTAAACATAGTCTATGTATATATAGGCGGGGAGCCTCGGTTTAGCCGTAAATTACGTATATATTTTAATACGTAAAAATCTATGCTTATAAAAATTGAGACATCTTTCCCCGATCAGGTATAAATGTCGAGCGAATCGACGGATTTAAGCATCTTAACTATTCGTAACCGGATAGAATACAATAACAAGATGAGTATCGGTATAACCCAATCTCAATTAAAGTGTGGAAAAATTGTTTCGTTAGTCGCTCGTCATTTGTTTGGGAGGTGGGGGGGGGGGGGGGGGGGGGGGCGTCGTCCGAAGATATGCATTTTCGTTTTTTCCTCTTGGGAGAAAAGAGAGCAGTTGTCTTGAATATCCTAAGAGTAAAAGCAAGTCTTGGACGTTTTTTTATGCGCGTTACTACCGAAAGGTCCAACGATTCCCTTGTTCGGTAGTTTACCGAACGGTCTTAAACGCAGGCAAACGTAAGCCGTGAGGGCGAAGGATACGAGTAAAATAGCGAGGAGTACGATGAGCGTGATGGCGAATCCTGGTGTCGTCATGCATATGAGACTCGAATTGACGGCGTGGTCCTTTCCCGGAAATACCATCGTCGGTCCGACGACGGTATCGTTGCTCGACTCGTCGATGGCGAAGGTTAAATCGCCGGTAGAAACGACCCGGATGATCCTGTTGACGCCGACCTCTTTCTCGGGACTTACGGCGACCTCGCGAGACTTTCTCCTGCGTTCATCCCTCGGTCTTCCGGCTGTCGCCTGGAGGTAGGCCTCGAGAGGAAGCGGATGAAGAGGCGGCGGTCCGTACCCTGACTCGGGATGGATGACCTGGTGGTTCTCGATGTACGTCGACTGCGAGGAGTCGAGGAGATTCGACTCGGAGCATTGGTCGGGGCACTGGTACCTGCATATCTGAATGGTGCATTGGAAGTGGACCTCCATCGAGTCGGGGAACTTGAACGCCTGGAAATGCGCGTAGGAGAGAACGGAGGCGCTTGCTCCGAAGTTTTTTATCTTTGTGAAACGGGACATCAACTTGGGCCTGGTTATGCACCCCTTCTGATCGACCAGCTGAATCGGGGCGCGCTTGCCGTCGTGAGCCATGCAATTACGGACCAGCATGTCGAACTTGGAGTCGTCGTCCTTTATGGCCAGGACCATGGTCATCGTCTGGCCGATCTTGACCAGGCCGGATACCTCGGAGGCCCAGGGTCCCTTGCCCACCTGGATCTGCATCCAGCATCCGACGTTGTCGCCGGCGAAATCGGTCCGCACGACGTCGAGCATGTCGACTGGAAAGGGCCTGAAGGTGACCGACTTCTCGTACTGGTCGTGCCACGTGCACCGTAGCTTCCTGGCCTGGTCCCATACCTCCTGAACCTGCGGATCGTACTGCACGACTATTATATTCTCGAAGTATGTTCCCGAGCCCGATTCAGCGCCATAGCCGTACAGTCCGTTCTCCGTGTTACCAGCCGTCCCGCAGGCGTGAATGCTGATCTCGAAGTTGGCCGAGGTCCTCCCGAGACCGGCCGGAAGGTGGACGCAATTCACATTGCTGTAGTGACCCTTGCTGAAGACTATGCCGTAGAAGGGCTGGTCGAACCCGAGATAGACCTTCATCAAGTTTTTCTCGCACTTGACGTCGAGCGATATGATCTTGGGCATATCCGGCGTTGCTACCGGCCAGGAATCGCCCCCGGATCCAGAATGGGAGGTGTAGATCTTGTCCTGAGCCTCGGTCTGACCCTTCGACGGCAAGGGGGGTGGGGGTCCGTGATAAGCGACGTTGTGAGAAGGCCTGGAATTGGAAAGGCCAAGACTGACACGTCCCGGATGATTGCGCACTTGACCGGTGTTGTAGTGACCACCGCCGGCGGTGTTTTCACCAGTCGTCTCGAGGGCCAGCTGGTCCGAGCTGCCGAGCTCGGTGTCCTGTCGATCCATGGCCGATTTGTCATTCCGATTGTCTTCTCCAGGAACGGCCTGTATCACCTCGACGTCGTCGGAGCCGGCCAGCTGAAAAATGAAGAAGACACGATTACAAGGAGTTCATTACCCCGTTGATAAAGAACTAAGCTTACAGGAAATGAGGAGGAATCGCGTCTCGATTCTCGAGGAAACGCCTGAGGTTAACACAGATAGTCCGACACGGCGTGACAGAGGAGCTGGGATATTCTCGACGAGGCGAGATGGGTAGGGATGGGTACAAAACAGGAGCATCTGACACGTCGCACATGACCCTCAGGCATAACGGATCAACCGACCGACCGACCGAATGAACGAATGAACGACCACCGTACCATCCTCAACGCAGGTCAATCGGCCAGCAGCATCGCTCACTTCGTCGTCTCTCGTTCCATGAGCTCTCGGTGCTCACTCGTTCCTCTAACCCAATTAAAGACCGTGCGATTTATACTCGCGAGGCTGGCCCGGGGAACGGGCACACGGGAATCAAAGGACCCGCTCCGTCTGGTACCGGCGCGTCATGCCGCGGGTCCGCTCACCAAAACCGGCTCTAATTTAATAACAAACCTGAAGGTGAACCTGGGCCTGGGCCTGGGCCTGGGCTTGCCCACACACAGCGATCCTTATTTCTTTCTTTCTTTCTCTTCTTACTTACTCCTTCCCCCCCCCCCCCCCCCCCCCCCCCCGCCCCCCCCACATTCGCCGCGAGCAGACGTTGTTGAATAAGGAGGTACCACCGACCGGCCGACCGACCGGCGTGGCCTGACTCCAAGGAGGAAACTCGAAGCCCTTAGCACTGGGTCAGACAACTGGATAACGGCAACACTACGTGGCCTCCCATGGATATAAGTACATAAGTAACGCGCGATATCTGGGTTACATAAAGCTGTTATAAATCGCTCGCGTACTCCCCATCGGCCAGTCCAGTACCGTAGCCCTTCGTTTATTATCCCGCTTACCAAATTTTCGCCATTTTTATCTCTCTTTGGTCTTTTTCTCACGCCTGTATGTCTAGTCGCCTCCGGTTTATCCGAGGAATTTATGTACTCTGGTGGCAGGCGTTAACAGCTGATTTGGACTGACGCTGATGCAGGTTTGGAATAAATCGTATCTCAATTTATAGCGATCGCTATGGATCATCAGGGTGTATTAAACGAAATTGAGGACTATGTAGCCGGACTATCGATTCGTTGTTACTTTCTTACACGGACTTCGACGCGGCCAATGTCGATGTATACAGAAACACGAGGCATCTTAGTGAGACATCAATCATGGCTAATAACACCGCGCCAAGAAGCAGCGTTGAGCGGAAGAAATGAGTTTTTTCACGTTAGGCACGTCTTTTTTTCTTATTCCTTTACCAAACCTTCGTCGTGTCCAAAGCTGGAGGCGTTAGAATGTTGAAAGGTGCTTATTTCGGCTCAAACCTCCACATGTAGTACCCCACACGCGTACACACGTGTTTTTCTGCGCGTGTGTTTAACTTCCATTGAAGAAGAGCTCGTCGAGCTGCACGATATACAACGATTAAGAGAGAAACGGCGATGAATGGAAAACAGTTCTCTATACCTGTACGTGGAATTGATAGAATTGCGAGTGGGAAAGGCATAAAGAGAGCGTTATACCTCAACTATAATCTCATAAGTCTGGCGCTTCTTCAGGAGCGTTCATCACACCTGCGCAGGTTACAATGCACCGCTGGATTTCATGCCAAACGACTATTCCCTCCGTTTGTTTTCATTCCCTTTTTGTCCGCTTAACAACCTCGTAACATTGAATAGATATTGAATAGAAGAAGCCCTAGTCCTCTCTCATCTCATGGTAAACCAACGCGAACTCCGTGGTGATTAATGACCTGCACAGCAGCGAAGCGCGTAATCGAAGTTACAAAAGGGTTACGGGAAAGTAGGCGAATACATGCTCAACAGCTTCCATACTCCTAATGAAGATGCATCGACAACACTCCGTGTAATACACTCCTCTATTTTCATCTCGGGACCAAAATCTACCCGCTGAATTTACCACGGTCCCAAGACCTGCAAGTGGGAAATGGGAAGAATTTCAGGTTCCGGTGATCGGATGATTCCCCTGGCTTTTCACCGCATGTTCTACAAAACCAATTCACATACTCAAACTCTATCCATGAACAACTGCACGTAACAGAAAACGACGCGACGTCTCGCCTGGAGACTCTGACACGGACGACAGTTAAGTGATTGATCAACTTCAATTGGATTCAAGCTTCCCCGAGTAGCTATATTTCTGCGAACCTGGAACGAACGGAGGAACACAACCGTAGTCAGGTAACTGAAACCCCAACAAATCCAGATCAACACTAACGTCTGATCAGTCTACATTCCGCTCTATGCTATGGACAACGTGTTTTCGTTTTTTTTTTTTTTTTTTTTTTTCCCTTTTAAGTAAATGTTTTCCATTGGTTACAATTATGGAATATCCTCAAGGGGTTTAGTTCATCATCATTTCACGAGACGCATTTATAGAGTAAAGGATCAAAATACTCACTCCCTTGAAGAGAAGACAGGCTAGGACCAAATGTATGTGTAACCGCATCGTCTGACGGTTTTTGGTTGCACCGTAGTAGCTCAGATATGGACTCTGGAAAATAAATTTTGTTCAGTTGATAAATTTTTGGGAAACGTTTATTCAGTGTGACAGGGATGGATTAAAAATGGATTCATTTTTACTCGCAGGGGGTTTTGAAAAATGGGCTTTTAATTACCGCAGCTCGGACCATATATTCTTCTTTCATATGTATACCTGCAGGTGAGAATTTAGTTTTTGTATTCAAATTGAGTTTTAATTAGTTATTTACCGTACAGATTCCTTTAAATGGAATCATCATCATTGATACGCGTAACCGACAATACGAAACCCACTTCAGGATCTTCGTTCTAACCAACCATATCGTCGATGTATTCTAAACTGTAATTAGCGGATTCCGTGAAAGAAGTGTGCTTCGTACTTAATTTTATCGGAGGCAGAATATTTTGACGCGCATTCGTAAAGTCGTTATTTTATTTCTTTATTTTTATTTTTCTTTCTGCCCTTTTTCAATGATTTTTTCTTTCTCTCATCACGCGTTTAAGACTCTCCGCTTTGTTCCATTAACCTTTTAAAAGCTTCAATTTGGCCGGCACACGGCAAGATCTTCCGACGCACTAATGATGAATAGTTTCTCACACTATTTTCGACGTGGTTTTTTTTTTCTTTTTTTAATTCTTTTTCATTTCCTCGTTATTTTTATTTCTAATCCGCCCCCCTCCACCCAGTGCTTCCTTCCAGTCCTCGATGGGATATAAATAAATCTCAAGTTTATTCATGATCTCCGTCGGTACGACTTATGGTATAATATACCTCTAGCGGGAAAGACCGTTAGCTCTCACTTGTCGTTTCAGAAATATAATTATTTTCAAGTTGATTTGTGAATTTGGGTTAACGACTTAGCCAATCATCACCGCGTGCTCTCTCCTCTCTTTCTCTCTTTCTCTCTCTCTCTCTCTCTCTGGTGCTGCACAAACTCAAAGTATATATCCGGCCACTCCTTTTTTAATTCAACTCAACATTCCTCTCGCGTTTTAGTCGGGGTTATGAATGATGAATGAAATGGAAAAAACCTTATGAAAAAAAAAAATAGAGAAGAAAAAACAGTTTACACCTACTGCAAGATAAGGATATTCTCAACTAACATGCTTGAATGAAATATTAGCCGAAGGGATGATGGAATCGATTTTATGCCGCCCACTTCTTCAACAACTGTGAGGTTCGTTCGTTCGTTTAAATTCATGAAATAACGCGTAAAGAAATGGTAATGCAACTTCCAATCCACCGATAATGATGGGTATCGGTATTCCAAATGTGCAGATGACCCATGTGCCACCGCCGGTGGGGAATTCTTGACAAGTTTAAAACAAGAGTGTGCGGCAGCATATCGCATTGCTATTCAGGCACGGAGAGGCAGCCTGTAATTAGCATATGGGAACGTTCGAATAATAAAAAAGGAGTACAATGTTCCCCTGAATATGCAAGCATTTGCCCCACAAATAACTATACCTACATGCCCGTCGCACACCTTGTTACGTCACAAGTCGGGGAGAGCCGGGTATGTAGATATACTGTGTTTGCTTGAGTTACTTAGGTGGCTCCTATGGACTTTGGGCCCAACTGGTCCCCCAGCCCATTCGGCGCCGTCCGTCCCACCTTTTATCTTCTACTCATTATCAATCGGAGATGAAAAGTGCCGTTACGAGATTCGGCCCTGATTGTTATTATCGTTATTATTATCATTAAAATCTGGCCCCGAGCTTTGACTTTGTATTCGAGTAAGAAGATAAAAAGATACAGTGAAAGAAAGAAGAGGAGGACTTTAAAAAAAAAAAAAAAAAAAGAAACGAATTTGGAGCGTCGTTATAATATCTATATACCTACTATGTCGCACTATGATCTTTAAATATTGTAAGATAACAATATCGACCGCATTACACGCTAGACTGAAGTCTAACGGTTAACAATTTTCTCACTCTCCGGATCATACGGCGTAAAATTTTATGAATGAAAATTCTTTCCCGATCCTTCAATACCACGCCGCCAATGAAGCGGCTATTAAATTGATGTAATTCCGGAGGTTCGTTAATCCGGGAAATATCAGCCGCTGATCTCTGTTCGATGACCTCGACGCGCGGTTGGGCCATCCACGTGGCTCAAAGGCCACTCCGTATTTACAATACCTTCTAAACACGAGGAAGGCGGCTGGCACTCGAGATGACTCTGGTGACCCACTGGTCCACTGGCCGTCTCGTGCTCGTCGTGAGTCGTGAGTCGTACAACCGAGTCGTGAGAGGAGCTCCTCCTCCGTATGGGTACGTATGGGACTTAAGATCTTATCCGGACCTCGCCGAAGGGATCTATCGACGAAATTAATCATTCAATAGGGTCAGAGGAGTGGACTGGTTGACAATTGGATAACGTCATATATTTCAATTCTGTGGGAGACGTTTTCTCTCTTGGTTTTTGGTCCTCCATGAGACTAAAGGCGAAGTGATCGGGTCGATTTTGGGTCTGGACAATAAGGAGGGACTCTTCCCATTATTAATTACCACAAATTCGTGACCCAGAAACCATTGCCTGACCAGGTGCTGCCTGCACTCGGTGGGAACACATTCATCGTCTATTATAACTCGACTCTATAAGAGATTTGTAATTGAAGTGACAATTAATGATCGTTGGATAAACGTCGATTGATTTGAAATTCGTAAACCATACGTCGTCTCGTCAATAGAACGCGGCATGCATAGGCACTCTTGATGGGTACATAAACATGCGGATATATTCCTGCATCGTCTTGGGAGAAATGATCGTAGGATTGGTGCAGGCTGTTTAAGTGTATAAGTAGGAAAGTAGGCGAAGTATTTACGTAAGTTGCGCGGTTGGCATTCGCGGATACAACACATGCCCGTCTTGGAGCGTCGAGCATTCCTTCGGCCAATTTGCAATTCGGCTACCTTCCAACTCCTCGCCTACTTTCCGCGGTTACTCCCCTTGTGTGTGCGGATTTCAACCTTGGATTCGTGTAATGATCACGGCAAATTCACACACACACACACACACACATATGTGTGCAACCACACGCTGAACATCCTCCGGCGTTGTGCTCCTACCTTGGGATCAACTTGTGCCGGTTCCACGTCGATAAATAATAAACTCGAACTACCCCCGGGGCTTGCAGGCGGTAGCTCACCCAGTAGGTATAAGATGATCCTAAGATGTGGTAAACATGTGACGAGATCCGGTCTTATGATGCAGTAATAAATCAGCAACCGTTGCGGTAACTCGTCGTTCATTACCTTCCCATATTATCTTTCCTGCAGTCGGGACAATTTCTTTTGAATTATTCATATAGCGGTGATCGGGGTCTCAGTCCGACGAAAAGTCTTCCTTCTGTGGAAAACATTTTTTCTGGATGTTCGAAGAGAATTGCTATAGAAACTTATCCGAGGTGTTCCATTATTCGAATCACAGATTAATTAATAATCACTTAAATCTTATGTGTTCATTTTCAAATTGTGTATTTTGTTCCTCTATGGTTGTAATTTTGGTGATCGTACGTATTTTGCAACCGTCGTGACGACGAAGAGTAAAATTCCCGAGGGTGATTAACGACGACGGGAAATGATAAAACGACCAGCCTACATTCGACATGTCTAATTTCGAATGGAAATAAATTAGTGTACATATTCAGCTGCCGGCTTCTTCGGTCGTTACAGATGTTGAAAACGGAGGCTGCTCGGTCACGACGAGAAAGGCCATCGCGCGTTATGGCAGCGCCGGAGGATTTCAAGTAAAGTAGGACCAGGAGATCTGTGACCGAGAACTGATCGTCAAATATACGCATAACGGTTTCATTGATGAAGTAATACGCAACCGACAAACTCAGCGGCAGCAGCAACCGGTCGCTTTGACCGAATGGAAGCTGCGGGTCTATTTCCATTGTCGTAAAAAGCACCGGCTGTGCTTATAATGGAGAAAAGCTGTCGATTTTTCTCCGCATCTTTCCAAAGTGTTACAATAAAATTTATAGACCTTGGGATAAAATTTCGACCAAATTACCCGGCGATCCTGACAAACGTAACCGTGCCATCTGCAAAATGTCTTTTTAGCCCCGGGCCTTCTTCCTTCTCCTCTCCCTGTACCGCGTCTTTCACCATTGCCTCTTCAGCCTCTCTTTCTCCATCTTTATTCCTCTCCCTACAGTTTGATATAATCATCAAATATTATTCGCGGGTCGATTCACTGCGTGCCGATCGGTCGTGTTCCACTTTCGTGTAATACGCACGTGATAAAAGTTCGATGACTGCACTTCGGACGAAAATCAACTTTTATACCCCCTTCCAAGCCTCGAGTCAATTTGATACCAATTTCCAGCTGCACTTCCATACTGTGTAATTTTACTGTGATTCACGATTCAACCTGCAGCGATCAGAAATGTAGAAATTAAAAGCTTCTCGAAAATTGCGTGAAAACCGCCTGGTTTGACGATTTAGATTCGGATGACATTGTTGGTGAAATGGATCGCCACGATGCACCGTAATTTTACTATTCAAATGCATTCCCGACGCGTGCAGTATCGATAGGTGCCTATACCAACCTGTATGCTGGAAAGTAGTGCTTCGCACAATAATTTATCACCTTTAAAGATATTTTGGACAACTGTTGTCCACGGTAAAACATAACGGGTTGGACATTTACACAATTCGGTCGTACCGATCGAACGGGAATATATATGTATGTATATATATATGTATATATATATATATATAGGTATGTGTCACAGTCAACAGTGTCCAGTGACACCAAAAAACCTTTAATTAACCTTTAGGTATACAACTGTAGGCTCGAAACCAGCTTCGTGGAACTTTTTTTTCTCATCTGAACTCGTGACCAGTTTAACCGATGCATCAAATATTGAGGCGTGTGCACGCACGTGAGCTTATTTTGTATTATCTTGAAAGGAAGATATTTTTTTTCAAATTTCCATTTCATTCAGTCGGCTAATTTAAATACAAATCATATACACGTATCCGTAAAATTTTTACATAAATCGTCGGGTTCATTAATCTCAGTGGCATTTAATTTTCAAACTCTTTTACATCCATTAGCGTAATATTCGTGTCGAGAAAATAATAATGATTAAAATTGACTAATAATTCAAACTTTTTCTCACATCAATTAATTATTGGTCATAATCAGTTGTAAGATTGTCCAATAAATTGTTGCGAGTGCATAGATGTTTAAATTGATGTATTGTATGGTTTTTTATTTTAAAGCACAGTAAATTTCCTTCGCATTTGCATCCCAGAATTTATTACCAAAAGTCAAACTGCGGTGATGAAAGAAATTTGGTAGCAAACAAGAAGTTCGTTAATCATCAACATTCTGAATGACCGATCGTTTTTTATAAGTCAATAATTTTCTTCCAGTGTTCAGAATCCTTGTTACACAATTCTAGAGAGAAACTTGACTGGATTATCATCGTGCAAAAAAAGGAGTCCATCTTATTTTGCACTGAAACGAAAGTGGCTGGATGAGTCTAGCTGCCTGCTGCGGTACAAGAGAAACGGGAATATACTCGTAAAGTCTAATGGTATAATTCAGAGGCGCCTGCATGCGCGCAGGCAGGTAAATAGATAATCATAAGAGATAGGAAATTTTTCTTCAGATAGTTAAGTAAGCAATGCCGCGCTCCAATAATCATTTTCCGTGCCATATTCACGCGGTAATATAACAAATCACACGACGTAGTCGAGCGAGCATTAGCAATTTCCATTCTTCTATACGCATATCATTACTTTATACATATATAGGTACCTATGCCATTATTTCTTTTCCAAGGGAGGAGAGCAATGAATTATGACGCGGTGAGCCGTTTCCACGTACCTACATAGTTTCATCTGTAACGCCTTTTGACTAAAGACCTGATTAATTCGTCACGCCGGTTACCCACGAGTTACTTGTTAACCCGGACGCACGTTTACCCGATTTGGCATGCTTCGCAAGGCTCGTGCCCATCTTCAAGGTATGTGCTCAGCAAAAGAAAAAAAAGAAAAAACCGACAACAACGAGAGAGGAAAAAAAGAACCCGAGAGGCCCAGAAAATCGGAGATTAATATTAAACAGTCTAACGAGACGGGACACTAATTGACCACGTCTAACCAACCAGCCACAATTATTAATATCGTATACCAATTTACGACCACGCGTGCTCAAACGCCAATTTTCTAAAAGTACAGACATTTAAGACCTACTCGGGACTTTAAGTTATCCAAGCACTCTGGTTCAAGACGAATTCATACCCGAATCTTCCGCTTCCAAGAGTCGTTCACGGTATCGACACCAAGACATTGTGTTATTAGGACTTGGAAACTCGGTACTTGAGTAAACGAATCCAAGCTTCCGAGCAGCTCGAGGGTACAACTAAATTTGGGGTTTTGGGGGGTAAAAGCGTCCCTCGAAATACACGTGCAGACGGATACCTTGATTGGTCTGGTGACTCTCGATCCTCCTGGGATGAACGACTCTGCAAGTTCGATGGTCGGGATGCACGTGGAGTGACGCACAAGATGCACTTAATCACAGTGGTCACGTTTCTGGCGCCGGATCATAGACGTCGTAATTAATACCTGGGTGGGCACAGTGACACAGACACAACTGTTGTTAACGCGGTGCCGGGCATCGACGTCGTCCCGCGTCGACTTCGAGGAGATGAGAGACCCTCGGACACTGGTGGATCAGCCGTGCAGGAACAGGTGTTGAGGCGCGAGCGCGAAGACGCGGAGACGCGAGGGCGCGCGAACCAAGAATGGGATACACCTGTCCGATATACAGACTATATCTACTACAACTCCGTGATCCGCCTCCTGACCCAGACACGCTGGTACAGTTATATAGGTTCCTCGGGCTGAACCGCGAGAAGCGTAAGTACGCGGGAACCTCCGATATCTCCTTATTCACCCAGCACCGCTGCTGCTGTGTCTGTCTGTCTGTTTGTCTGTCTGTCTGTTTCTCGTCGATGTCTACTCCGGTGCACTCTGCACGTCCCAACGACTCTCCTGCCATTCGATTTTCACCCCAGTCTGCGGGGTGATGGAGGAAATGGTCTCACAAGTTTTGGGCTATGTATCCCAGACAGTGCAATAGTTACAAGGAAGGTATCCCCAGCCGATCTATCCGATTTCGTTTATTTTTTAATATGTTATAGTAGACTGAAAACTAAGCGAGACGTGTTTTTTTTTTTTAGTCTTCCATTAAATACTTTATAGGGGGGTGAAATCACCCTTTCAAGTAAGGCGTGACAAGGGGCGATTTATTTTGCAGTTTTACCCATGAGATCATGATGTTTTTTAAACAAACCATCTGGAAAAGTTTTCTCAAAACGAGAACTAATGTCATATTCTCAATTAGAAAAAAATACTACCAAGTGGGTCCTTGACATTCCTCAGTTCGGAGGGTGGTTTGACCACCCCAAACCCCCGTTAAAGTGTTTAATGGTAGATGAAAAAAAACTAAATGTCGCTTAGTTTTTAGTCTTATGCTTTAACATATTACAAAAGAAATCAAATCGGAAATATCGACCTGGGATACCTTCCATATTAGGGTTATCAAAAAGACGTTAAAATGATTCCTTACGCGACATTTTTTCACGTCTCAAATTCCTCCAAGGACGTCCCTTAGGACGTATGAAGGTATTTTTTAGACGAGAAATATCATTTAGACGTCTTTTTGACGTCTTATCGCAAGGAGTTTTATGGAATCATTTTTCTCAAGTTGTTTGACTTTTTTTTAGTCCCACTTCTTGGCTTCGTATAACTACACATATTCGGATCACCCGTGCAACCTTCGCGGTGAACGTTAATTGCGAAAAAAGTGGTCTTCTTCTATACTCGGAATCCGTAATATGTTTCATCATCCTCGTGTTCCGCTTCTTTGGTCCCGATTGCAAATGTAGGCCACGAGGAACTTGCCAAATTAACCATATTTTTTAGGATCTTTTTCGTTCACGAATATCCACACGTAAGGGTGATACGACCTTTTGTCAGGACTCTTTTCACATTTACGATTTAGAAACCCTCATTCTGCAACCGTTTTCAAGACTATTAACACTGTAATGTGAAACGGTAAAACTTTGCTTGTTCAACTTATAATATATAAATTGCACATCCAAAAGCAAGCAAAACTTCATCTCCATAAATTACTATATCCTATATCGTATGTATATATACACACGTAGTATGTCAGCTGCCGATATCTAACATAAATTTTTACCGCTTTTTCGACAAATTCCATACATTACATCCAATGCCGCAGTCGTAAAAGTTTGGTGTACGAGGAAGAGGAAGAAGTTGTTTGAGCTGGTTTTGCCAGCGGTAATCAGAACTCTATATATACTATTTATCTATCGGGACTATCGATGCGGCTGGCTAACGTTACCGAAGAAGCCGAACGAACCCTCAGCGTCAGTCAGTCTGACGATAAGATCAACGCGAGTCGATACAACACAGTTGCATATCTTAATTCAAATTCTTCATGCCCGTGCATTCTTCTTTTTAATTAATCTTACAAATATGCGCGTGTAATTGCTTTGCTATACCTGTTCCATTATTTTTCATTTTCTTTTTTTTTTTTTTTTTTTGTGTGTTTCTTTCTCGTAAAGTTTTTATAAACCTCTTGTTTCAACGTCGTAGCGTTGAATTCAAATTCGTTTGTGCGGATCGCTGTGTACCAATTCTCAAATTTTTTTGCATTGAATTCTCAAATTATCCAACCGTGCAATCATGCGTATACAGCATCGAAACGGAAATGGGCGGGAGGGAAATTTGGCAGTACATGAATAGCATCGTTAGAAAGGTTGCCGCAACGTGTTATCTTTTCTATTCTTTTCTTTTCTTTTCTTTTATTCTTCTTCGCCAGCAAATTCGCCCCATGACTCAATGATATTTCTCCTCCGAGACCGCGTAACGAATTTATAATATTATACAGAGCCCCGGAATTGCGTTACACGCGGCTTGACCGATTGGAGAAAGCTCGAAATTTTCGAACATTCTGATGTATTTTATCAATGGGACAAGGATCGACAGCAGAAATTTCTGTGTCTTCTCCTAGCTATCGCCAACATCAATAAATTTATTAGTTGATTGAAAATTAACTCAAAGACTGCGTCATCCGGGACGGCTGAAAATATATTTGAAACGTGTAAAATGAAGATCGCAGGTCGTTATTATGCTAATTTATTTATCTAACACGCACGATTCTCATTCCGATATATTTTATTTTAACTAAATTACCGATTCAAATCGTGAATTAAAATGTAGGGTATGCCTGACTTGGATTTAGTAGGTATACCACGGACGGCCGGTCTATTGACCTAGTATGGCATCCATCCCACCAACACAACTTCCAATCAACGTTCCCGATACCTTTATGACGTCTTTGTGATTGTTATACCGGAAAAATTTAGCGTCAAATTCTCGCAGTCAACTGATTCAGCTATACATATATGTATGTATGGGATATTCCACGCCAATTCGACCAGAATGATACAAAACACCCTCCGTTAAGGATAACGTGGGGCAAATTTTTTTCCTATTTTTTTTTTCCATCACCTAATTCGGAATTTTTACATTTTTAAACCCAAAATTACAATTTACAAGTAAATTGACCCTTATTTGACACTTACGATTTGATCCTGTGTTAATTTTGGGTTTAAAAATTAAAAAATTCCTAATTAGGTGATGAAAAAAAAAAAAAAAAAAAAAATTATACGGCACGAAATGAAACGAAGTTGAGCATTGCTTGGAATCGTGGAATTGGTGCGTTTAAATGATTGTGTGATGAAGCGGTTATTTAGGTCTGCGAAGCGTATCACATCTAGAAGGCATATTAAAATCTAACAAGGTTCTTCGCAGATATACATTATGCCTATATAGGCGTGTCATATCGCTTGAATACCTGCTGCTATGAAACAAGTGTGTCAGTTCTCTATTTTATACGCGACGGTACTGCAAACAAGTCGGTTAGCTGGTACAGCGACGTGTGTCAAGAGCCGAGGATAATGTCGCGTTAAATATTCGCGCTTCTGGCAAGGAATAGCAGCCCATCATCCGCATCAACAATTCATGTACATACATACATGGCGCGGTATAATGTTACTTGCAGAGAACTGGAAGTAAATTTACATTCGCATACATGTCGATTTTTCAACAAATCTGAAAATCTGCGAGTAAACATGTGTTTGGAAAATTGGACGCCCTCCTGATCTTGAATTTTGGCCAATATCATAATGATTTCAATTCTCGACAGTTGTCTTCGAAATCTTTATACACATACAATCTCGGATGAAAATGATCAACAAGTGATTGTAAGCAACAAATTCGTAATTTGCATGTGTAAGAAAAAATATAAAATATTTGTACAGAGAAAACTTATCGTTCAACGTCAGCTTTATTAGAATACATGGGTATATATGCGCGTTATATGTACAGGAGTTTCGATATACCGATATATATATGTGTGTATATATATATAATATATACATATTTGAACATTTTCTTATTTTGAATTTATAAACATGCCTACTGAATTCTAAATTTAATCACACGACTACACGCTACTGGTCTATGAAGCATTGTTACAAAATTTTAACTGCAAAGCTTACAGGGTAAAAAATTTAACCCTCCGTTGGCCACCTGTAAGGACGAATTCATCCACTCGTACTTTCTCCTATCTCGAGAGTTGCGCATGGGCGTGACCTCGAAGCCCTAAAGTATTTTATTACTCTGACTTTCGGAATATGAAAAAGAAAGCTCAAACTGGTTGTCTAAATTTTTTTTAGAATTTTTCCTCATTCCTAAGTGGTTGGAAATATAGGTGGCAAACGAAGGATTAATTATGTGTTTTCTCGACTTGGTGAACAATGTTCATCGATATCTTGGTATCGCAATTGTGCACACGAACAGTAGAGAAATCTACACAACGACACGTTGACAATTTTTTACAATAAATAAAAATATTTCAGATCTGACCATTACAGAAAAATTAAAGAAATAAAACTAATTACGCTACTCAAGTCTTTCGCTTCGCGTTAATCGTCGCATATTAAAACTGATGTTCAGGGTTGCAAAAATGGGATAAAGAAATACATCGTTACGGTTCCACAGTTATACAAGTATAATATCACCTATCTATACAAACAAACCAGAAACATCTATCATTTATAAACATCATCGGCTATTTACAATATTGTACAATAAACTACTTGTGTGGTTTTACAATTACACTTAGCCAAGCACGCGGTTTATACTCTTAAAAGTTTTCTATTATATTTGTCTTATTTCTCTTCAGTAAACTGTCGATATTACGTGTACATTTTCAAAATTAAGAAAGTCTGCTGTGCGTCGATATATTATACGGACTTTGCTAAGAAGAATTTGGGTTACTATATTTCAGGATTCAAAGATACGCTGGGTGTGACGTTAAATAAGGTTTAAGACAACAAAGTGCCAAAAAAGCAAAGAATTTTTGCAAAGAATGTGGCGTAAACCGTTACTGCAGGGTGCAGGGAAGCGAAATGTTCCTCTTTCCGTGCATCAAAGAGAGCATAAATTAAATTGAATAAAAAAACACATTCACGCACGAAACGAATACTGAAGCTTGAATAAGAACGTATCTTTGATCGACAGTAATTGCTCTCTTCTTTGTAATCAAGATCACCTGCAGCTATTCTGACTTGTGTCGAAGTTTTCTCGAGAGAGAAATAAACTATATTTAATATTATAATTTTCAAAACTCATCTAATTGAATACGAAACGTTATTTCAGTGAACCTATAAGTAGCGCACATTAAATTTTTTGCAAACCTCGCTCGTTCTGTTGAGTTATTTAAATCATTGCGATTGTACGTCTAAGCTGTGTGACGCGTAAGAGTTTTTACACCGATCGATCAAACTAATCAGAAATACTTAAATTGAAACTGTATTTGCACTGATACTCTCAGTATTTTTACGCTAATCAATCAAATTAATAAATTATACTTCAATTAAAATTACTCGCGTTTGAACGTTGTAAAAATATTTCTACCAATTCGTGAGAGCCGTTTAAAACCAACGGCTGATTCATTCGAATATATCTTGTAAAACTAAATGAGTCCAGTGCGCAGGTTCCTGGCAATCGTTAATCCCAATTACTTTTATAAAAGTTTAGTAGAAAATATTTATCAACAAATTGAAATTCGAGTTAAAACATACAACATATCGAAAAAGCTTTTATAATTACTCTCCGTTTATCCGTAGGAGAAAAAAATTCAACGTCATGTATTTGAAAATATAATCACGAGCTCGAGTATCTGCAACTTTATAGCACGGACGTGAGTGAGAAATTAATGATCTAATGTGGGAAATTTTAGTTTTATGATGCCCCATACACATCAGCTATGGCCGTACTAATGATGTGTATAATATATGCTCCGTGTTTTCACAGTTTCGAATTGAATTCTTATCTCTCTAAAATTAGGCCGAATATGCATAAATTTTATGACAAATTAGACTGGATCACCGTCGCGTCGTCGACTCTGCGACGAGTGACCGTCCTGGTTCCTCGCTGTATCGAAGAGAACCAGAAAGGAGGGTAAAAACATCACCATCAAAAGATGGGAAACGAGTGGCAAGTGAAAGATTAAATTTCTTGTAAAATGGGTTATGGCCACAGGATCCTATCGAAAAGCGTATAAAGGCCAGAGTAGTAAGAAATTACATTTATTTGATGCATTTGTGCTGATTTATAAGCAATTGTTTGTTGTTTTCTGCTTTTTTTTTTTTCTTTCCCTTTTTTTCTTTTTCTAATACATTCTCATCTTGACTGACATCAGTCAATAAAACCGATACATCGTACGCACTATCTAAGTGGAACAGTTTTTTTGTTTTTACTTTAAATTATGTACAATATTATATTATACAATATATAATAATATATATTTTTTAATCTGAAAAGAGAATGAAATTTCATTAAACACAGTGTTACTTTATACGTTTAAATCCCGTTATTGTTTGTCATACCTTTATTGGAAACAAACAAATAATCACCGATCGCGGATTTCTGACTCGTTTCGATCTCTCAATGAAAGAAAAAAAAGAAAGAATCATAGTGTATTTTAAAGGCACAGCTTTAAATATGTAATCCAAATTCAACGTTTCATGCTTATTAAAATTAACACCGCGCTGATGTTAAGTATGAATATCAGACTTTTTAGAACATTTCTTCTGATCGATATTGTTCTATTCAGACACTCGTCTTCACATTGGAGAATATATAACTATATACATGTGTTTTTTCACTTGGTTAAAATCATTCATCATAAATAATGTATGCACTGACGTTTGAATAACAGATATACAATTATTAATACACCTACGGTCATTTAGCTGTGTACCCAAGTTCCTAAGTTTTGAAGTATTGGAATTATAACTAACAATAGCTTCGAATTGGTGTTTTGGAAATTCATTACAATTATCAATATACATCTAGACGAATAAAAATGTTTTAATTCGTATAAATTTAGATACCGTGTACCTGGAATATATCGCTAGTTTTTTTTCTGCTTTTTTTCACAATCCATTTTGTACACAATATACGCGCAATGCTTTTCATCAATATAAATACATGCCGACTATTTGGTTTTATTTTTAATTATTTTCTCATCCGTTTATGAACAGATGGTTACTAAACTTTAAACTTTCACCTTTGATGCATGGATGTAAGTGCATGGGTGTGTAATAAAAATATATTGTTTTGCTGACGCCAAGCAATAGAACGCTATAAGTATAATTCTATTATTTTACAATTAGCATCCCGTTTAAATTTACAGTTAACTTAGAGGGCAAGCGGACGATATAATATTTTCAATATTAATAATAATATTCATAACTGGTTAATCAAGACTATAAAAGATTAAAAAAGTTCCTTTACACTACTATGCAAAATTTATTGAAGATTGCAACGAAGTATAATATAACAGGACACATCGTTTCTTAGAAAACAAAATGTGTATATATATATATGTATATGTATATATTTTGTATATTATATTAAAAAGCATGCTGATGATTCAAATATGGCACAGAAAAATCATCACTGCAATTAACTTGATTTAGTGCGCAAAACAGTATGGTGCATTTTCATATACATCATTTTGTAGTGGGAAATCTTATTAATTCTATATCCAATGTTGAAAGGCTTTCAAAAAATTAATGCCTAAACCGATAAATTACGATTTCAATATATAATGAAAATAAAATAAAGAAAATGAATAATTATCCAAACACAGTGAATAAGTATCTAACGTGAAAATACTGTTGAGTAATTTTTAAGCAAACATCTGATATTATGTTTCGTTAATTGCTGAAAAACATAGACCAGAAACTTAGAGCAGTCTCCATGATTTGAGAAACCTCTCATATGATTCAGGCAGAAAAAAGTAGTTGTTTTCTGTGCATCAGCAATTTGTTACATGATTATAATTTTGGATCACAATAAATTAGACGAATAGCTTGATATGGAATTAGCAAGATTGTCCTGTAAAATTTTTGTGTCAATAAAACAATTTCATTCCTCATAACTAAAAACGTGGTTTTGTCTTCAACGTGGAGATGAGTTTAGTCAACATCTTGGTTAAATTAAGAAAACACCAATTACAGACCGACCCAAGACATAAAAATTAACGATTAAATTACTCTGGAATTTTTTGGTGAAAATTTCGCGTTATGCAAGTGCGGATGCTGGCAACGAGCTGTGTTTTGGTTTAGTTTTATTTAGAAACACCTTGATGTATCCGTTAAAGTCAGCGCTAACTAAAACGTGACCACCGCATCCCTTGGTTCGCTGTTCTACAACCGGATCAACGGGCGTTGCACCGTCGATGATACTCTTAGAATCAATCCCTCCTTCCCACTGCTCTCGTGTTTCAATTTGTTTTATAATAATATCAGGATTTGGTGCAAATACGGCACAAGTTACAACTGCGTTGTGAGCTTTTATCCCTTCCCAAAAGTCATTCCGATCCCGCCGTACGCTTGAGAATTTTGAATAGTCATGATGCGTCTTCCATATGTAAATGCACTGATTCTCAGATCCACTCACAATGTACTGTCCGTCGGGACTGAAGCTTGCCTTTATTTGACTGCTGACATTAACGTATCCCTTGTATTTGCAGGAAAGGTTCAAGTCCCTCAAATCGTAGAGCCGAATCCTACTGTCATTCGATGTTACCAGTATTTTGTCTTCGCCAGGCATGGGTTCAATGCCGCTTATTTTTCTACCGGTTGAATTTTTACCTCTTGTAGATCGGACGTGAATCTGTGTGTGATACTTCAACTCGTCGGTGTTGTAGAATATGCATCGACCGTCGTAAGATCCGACAACCGCGAATTTTCCGTTCTGACAAAAATTCGCCGCTGTAATCAACTTTGTTTGTCCATCAACTTCGTTCCACACCGCAACCTTTTTGTCAGGAATATTCCATAGCCGTAATTTACCGTCCAGGGATCCGGAGAGAAAGTATCTGTCATCTCGCGGATGAAATACAATCGCTGTGACAAAATCAATGTGCTGGAAACAGCAGAGGCATTCCTTTCTCGATATGTGCCAAAGCCGGACCGTTTTGTCCATCGACGAAGATAAAACAAAGTAATTTTTGGACCACGATACATCGAGAAGGTCCGAGGTGTGTCCGGTATACGTGCAAAACGGTTTAGGCATAAACGGGCTCTTCGCGCCTTCGGAATCGCTGCTCATACTGGCCAAAATATTTGGATCATCCACAGATTGCTGTGAAACGAGTGATTCCTGAGATGGAGTCGGGCTAACTTTTTCCGCGTTATATTTCGTTCTCATGTCCTGAAAGTACGCGAACGCGTCCCTCAAGACCCAAATTCTTAGAACGCGATCTTGTCCCGCAGTGGCCAGTAAACGTCCGCACGCGGAAAACTTCATACACCATACAGGACCGACGTGTTCTCCACTTAGATCCTGAACGTGTTGTATATTGTCAAATTCGTAGGGGCCTTTGTGACTGTTTGAGGCTTTCAGTTTGATGTATTGCTGTTCTCCTGGATAAACGTCGTCAACAATGTCCATAATATCCTCCTTGTGTCTTGCGTGGGATACCTCCTGAGCAATTGATTTTGCCTTGTCCATTGTCTTCTTGACTGTGGATCCCAGGAATCGCTTCAGTTTTTGCGTCTTCTTACGTACTCGACCCACTGCTACGTCCTCGTCGGGAGGTATGCTAGACATTTTACTGTCTACGCTCTCCTCGTCACTTTCTTTTTCTTTTTCCAAACTCGCGTTGCTTATGTACTCTGATGTTATTCTCATTATTTGCAACGACAAGGGATCCATGCATTGCGGCAATTTATCTTCTGCTACACTCAGAGGTACTCGCTCTCCAGTGTCCAAGTTCAACACGGATACCTGTTCCAGAATCTCCTGAAAAATAACGATTTCACACATTATTGACGAATCAGAAATGGTTTTTTAGTGGGCTGTTGTACACAAAAAGAAGGATTCAGCCAGTTTCTGTATTTATTGACTTCAAGAAGAGAGATACAATAAAAGAGTTTATTTTTTTTCTACCAACCATATCTGTGAGTCGTTTTCCAGAGTCGGTTCGTGTTCTGACGACCATGTTTAGCTGTTTTATCATATCCTGATCACCGGCAGATCTGCGTCGTTCTCTGGAACCTTGGACACCAAAACCGGTCAAACGATGCGGACCCAAAGAACAGCGACCTATACTATTGCTTGAAACGGACCCAAGGGGACTGTTTGACATTTCACTGGAGCGAATACTCATTATTTCAGCTTTCATTCGTTCCACTCTAGCCAATTCTTCGGGAGATGGTCCCTGTGCCTTTGCTTTATCTTCATCCTAAGAAAAGCAAGTATTCACATACAGATAATTGATAGATTAATTCTTTTCAGTTAAAACAATTGTGTGTTATTGCTAATTCACCTGCGGTTTGACGACGTATTGTCCTTTCGTTGCTGATCGAATGTCAAGAGAATGTTCAAACTCTCTGGTAATGGATTCGATTGTACTTGCTGGACTCGGTAGTGGCGAAGCAGGAATGAGGTCTTCAATAACAGGTGGCTAAAAGCAAAATCACAACTTTATAACGTGAGAATGGAAGTGCTATCAAATATGTGTTACGTGCTTGAATGCTATAACTCTATTGGCAGCATTATCAATTACTAGGTGCTTCATAATATTTACAGCTAAACTGCGATAGCAGGGCTAGCATGAAATAATTTTGGTTGTGAATTCAATTCTTTAAAAACGTGATTTAATGCGTAACCAAAATGATAAGCAAGGTTCTCTTTACTAAAAGACACGTTGATCGAACATTGAGATATCTTACAGTAAGATCGGTAGGTGTCTGAGGTTTAGATTTCTTTTTGCGTCGTGGTGGTGCAACAGGCATTGAAGGAGGGGGCAAATCCTGTACGCTCTCGATAGGTTTTCCATTATTCTTGGTACTGGCGATAACGTCAGGTTCTTGGAACATGACAGGCATGTTACCTTGTGAGGATGGAGAATAATCTGGCCTATCGTTGATACACGATTCATTATCATCGAGGTTGTCTCCTGACAAAGTTAGAATACTAGAGGACTGGGATACTTTACCAGAGGCAGTATCCTCGTCTTTAATCGGAATGCTAATTGCTGAGGGTAATTGTGTATCGACGAGAATTGGAGTGACGGGACATTGAGGTAAATTTATTGGAACTACTCCGGAGGAGTTATCTGACACACCAGCCAATATTCGACCGACGCGCCCTAATGAAGTCATACTTTGCAAGCTAAGGGTATCGTGTTCTATTATTCTGAACGGATGAGAAGCTTTGGAAGGTGCGGGATACACTCCTTCTATCGAGGAGGTCTGGCTATCGGGAGGTGAATTGTTTATTGGAATATCATCATCCTCAGTTTGCATGCGCTGCCTTAGTTCGCGAAATCGACGCCTGCCAACAATTTTGTCCACACCACTACCTTTCCAGTCCTCCTCCTATTGAAAACAGATAAATTTTATTCTTATTACACCGTTTATTCTTCATTGTTCAAACAAATCTAGCATTTTTTCACAATTTTTTTAAAATTTCTTGAATAATTTATTTGTTTATTTTCAATTGCCACGGGATACTAGCTACTACCTATTCTTAAAAAGATGCAAGTACATGTTACGCAGTTAGAGGAGATATCTGCTAGATAATAGGATATCGCTGTGATATAAAAATATTTATTACTGCATAATTTGAACTGCTGCTCTTCGCATGAGAAAATCAATAACAGCAACTATGTCAATCACAATTAAGCTAACTTTGCAAACCATAAATGGATGAAGATATTTGCCAGCCTAGCCAGACGTGTAATCAATCCGCTGCAGCACATACGAATTCCAAAGAATATGAGACCTCTATTTTTGATCTGTATTTTTTATTAGCTATGATTACTGAAGCTACGACACGTCAATCAGTGTTTATTCTTGGATAAATCTGTCGACTGTGCCAAATTTAAAGAGTGTATGTTTGAAAATGTGTATATAGGATGGCTGGCAAGGAAAGCTGACCGGTACACCACCGTAGTCGACTGAACGAAATGGATATACGCAGGGGAGTTGCAAGATTACGTAATAATAATGTTCTTAAGAAAAAATTGGAAATTATTATTCGCAGTAAACAATTAAGCAATGAAACTGAATAAATATCAAGAATTTTGTTCCAGAGCAAAAAAATTTCAACAGGAGTACACTATTTGATTGATGTTAGAGAGCAGTGTAAAGCAGAGTACCCTCATAATGCGGAAGCGCAGCATACTCAAATACAGAAGCAAAGAAATCAGCGTAAATCATGCAACTTCCCGATTGATTTGAAAGAACTATTTTGCAATTGATAATTACTTGTTTTCAGATAATCGTGTCAAGGATGAATTAAAAAAACTTGAAATTTACATACTGGTTTATCCGAGTTTTCCTTCCTTTCCGCATCTGCATGGGTTTTAGAATCATCAATTGGCTTAGGATCTGCAGGCTTGACAAAGACATCGTCAGCCAACTGTTTACTTGCACTTGATATACTAGGCGATTGCAAATCAGTCGCGGTTGTATCTCGGGAACGAGATTTCCTGCAAATATGAAATGAAATATTATTAAAACTGAGTGGCGTAAAGCAGTCAGAGAATATAACATGAACTGGTAGTTGTTTTGTTTTGTTTTTGATTATAGTAATTATCATTGAATCACAATACAGATTTTACAATTTTTCATTAGCTGTCACTGGGATGAACATTAGTGATTGGTAAGAATGGTTGTCAATTTTGAAAGAAGCGATAGATGGTGCAAGATTTCAACGAAAGTTGAAGAATGGTTATCTTCAATTAGCTTGTAGTTGTAAAGTACTTTGTGTAAATAAATTTAAGCAAGTTGGTTAGAATTAAATTGAGTGTGTATATTAAGAATAAACACTGCAGAAGTAAACATAAATAAGTCAAAAAGGTATGAAGGTGAATATCCATAGAATTGAAGTTGAAATGGTGATTGAATAACAAGTGAATGAACAAAATCATTGGATGACGTTTCGTAACGAGTGACGAGAGGATGATGAAAAAAGTGAATTATTTAACGGTGTTTATTGCCGTTCGTGAGGAATTCTTATTGTTAAATAAATATTGAGAATCAGTTTGACAGTGTTGCCCCACCCCCCCTCCAATTCGCTTAATCAGAATACGCAAATCACATGATGAAATTCACCGTGAGCTGCGATGTGAAATGTCGTCCTCGGCGTCGAAAAATTCTTCGGAATCGCTACTTCCAGACATCTTTATCACTTTTGTAAGCGATAGGGGTAACCATTGGATAGTAATTAAGACTTCTGTTTCATTGCTCTTGCACGCAAAAGCTCACTCGATCACGGACCCATGACAGTCGCGTATTGTCGTAATTCGCCAGCCAATCAGAGCCGCGGATTTTGATTCGGTGATACCTGATTGGCCGAGCGTCGCGTAGCCTCGAACCCATCGGCCATTTCCCACCATGCATGCCTGCTCCAAAGGATCCGTCACACAAAAGCAAGATGGAGGATCTCGCAGTCGAAGTATGCGGCGAAAACGGAGCGTATTATAAGGTTTGTTATGTGAAAAGTATATGAAAATGTAACGGTATCGTGTGGTACATCAGTCCTCGGAATATCGGGCCATGTTATAGTGATAATATCACCCCTCGGAGGCTTGTACTTAGTGGAAATCTGAGCTTTCAATGTCGTCGAGGTAACGCGGCTTCCTACGACGCCATGTCTCATTTGACAGGGCGTGATTTTCGCATGTGTTTCATTAACTCAGTTTTCAATACTACGATTCACCAGGAACATTTCGACGTGCTTGTTGATCCAGCCGTCAAATCAGTTCGATCTAATCTCGCCCGGTCCCCGACAGAGTACGAACCCGCGACACCGAACTTCACACTGCATTTTCTTCCTTGCTTGCCCACCAGTAAATACATTTTTTTTCCTCTCGTTTCAGGCCTTTGTCACTGATGTCTTTGATGAAGAGGTTTTAGTAGCCTTTGAAAATGAGTAAGTACAAAATGTTTGCTTTTTTAACGAGCTTTGTCTGTGGTTCTGTTACAAACAGTTTATATGGCAAATCATCAAGAACTTTTTTATAAACAATTTCTTACAAGCTCAGTTCAACGAGTCGATTATCTTGGACCAATTCGATGACTCGCCCTAGTCACAAGATCAGTGTATCAATCTATTAAACGTTTTTCAAATTCACTATTCCCTGAAAATCCAGAAGTGTGATATTTGTTATCGTTTAATGAATAATTTTGTTGTCTACAATTATCCAATTTTCACATTCTCTTCTATTTCTCGAACAACGATTCTGTACAATCATATCTCAAAATAGAGCGATGGATTAAAGCTATAAATAGATTTAAAGATTTTTGTTTCTAAGAGAAAACAAAAAGGAAATTTGAGCTATGGTTATACTAGAATTTTATTTTATTATGATTATAGTCGTATGTTTGACCAATATTCGTAGGCATTTTTAGGTTAGTTTGATCACTGCAAAAAATTTAGCTAAACAAATTAGCTTTTGATACTGTGTGGAGTAAAAATTAAAAGAAAATTATTCTTGGATTGTATCCTAGCTCAGGAACCAATGGTTTTAATTAATAAGTATAATTCAAAGTTTTACATATAGAGGTTAGCAATGCAATTTCATGTTTTTGGGCTGCATTGAATACCGAGACAATAGGTTTGTCTAATATAGTTGAGCATGTTGAAGAATTATCAGGAATGCTTTGATTTTTAGAAATTTTATTCGGTACTAGTTCAAAAAGGAATGAGTTAACAATTTTGAGCACTACTTTAATAAGAAATGAATTATCCGTTGCAGCTGGCAGCCTGAATCGAAGTTCCCTTTTGCTCAAGTACGCCTACCTCCCAAAGATGGCCCTAAGCCTGAATTTGTGGAACATCAAGAAATTGAAGTGTTTTCTAGAGCGAATGACCAGGAAGCCTGTGGCTGGTGGAAAGCCATTATCCAGGTCTGTTGTTTCAAAAAATATTTTACTACTCATGAATAATAATAATAATTAATTGGGTTGTATATGAAGTTAAAAAATGTTTGAAAGTCCAAAGGTATCGTGTTACAGAGAAATTCGAGTAATCGTGCAATTTCTATGGAAGTTAAAGAGTGTGTAAAAACCCTAATATGGTTGAGGATCAAAAATTACCAAAATTCATTAAAAAATTTGAAGTTTTCTGCTAACTAATCGCTTTATCTACTTATAGAGAATTTTCTTCGATTCATGTTACTAATTTTGACAATACTTTCCCTTTTAATTTTATAAAACCTTAGCATCAAAATCTTCATTTTAGTAAATTTTATGCGAAATAAATGACCGCATAAATCAGTCATGAAATTTTAAAAATATATTCATTGGAGAAAAAAAAATTTCAGATGATGAAGGGAGGATTTCTAGTTGTGGAATATCTAGGATGGGAGAACACATATACAGAAATAGTCAACAGTGAAAGACTTAGGCCGAAAAATCCCAACCCACCCATCGACAAGACCACCTTCCACAAAATTGAGATCGATGTACCTGAGGAATTGCGGGAATTGTGAGTCTCTCAATTTTTCTTAGTCTTTACCAAAAGTTAATCCAATTTTTTGGTCTCGCATCGATTCATGTGATTACTCAAAATATCGCACGTCTTGTTAGAAGTATTTCAAATGCCAATGTCGTAACAAAAATTTTCTCTCTTTCATATTTCTTGTGGATTCGTTGCAAATAATTATTTATTCAGCCCTTATCGTCTTTTCCAAATTTATGTAGGCCAAAAAGTATGCCAAATGAAAAGTTATGCACAGCTTTAAACTGGTGTTCGTTTTTTTTTAAATATTTAACTAAGTGGTTTGGTGGATTTGCAAGTTGTAAGTTGACCTTAATTAGATTTTCTTCACAACGCAGTGCAAAAATGGATAATGCACATAAGGAATTTCAAAAGGCGATAGAAGCTGCTGTGTGCCGATACGTGCCTGATAGGGGAGTATTGCTGGCCATCTCCCGGAGTGAAAACACACGCCGACATAGTGCCATGCTACAGGACATGCACTTCCGTAATTTATCACAGAAGGTAAGCCTCACCCTTCAACTTGGAATCGTATGTGAAATTTGACAATATTATTGAAATGCCTGTACTTTAGATTCCAGAATAACTTTATCGTTTTATAATTTGTATAAAAATTTCAAATAATAAATAGATATTCTCCTTACTTATAGGTTTTACTACTGAAAAGAACAGAAGAGGCAGCACGTCAACTTGAATCTACTAAACTGCAAACCAGTGGGGGGTAAGTAATGCGATTTAAAAAACTATGATGGTTTTTCTTTTGTTTCTTATTCCTAATAACGGTACAAAAATGTGGAACTCTTCACCTGCTAGCCCATCTGCACACTGATTCTCCTTACCATCCTGTCTGTTGCCTGCACAATTAAGGATGTAATGTTCAGAAATTTTGACAGCATAAAATTTCAGCAAAGTTAATATTATTAATATATATGAATACTAACTGGTGTTGCTTAAGATATCCCCAATTTTTTACCCTGTGTCAAATTATCGGTTAACACGAACTCGTATTAGGATAGGTCAATCATGACTATTTACAGTTTACGAAGTAACTAATTAGTCTTTCATTGACCACTTACGTATGTTTCGTATTAGAGAAACAGCCACAGTGCAGTGTCTCACTTGTTGAAAATACATGTACAACATTCGTGATGAACAAATCTCTCTAACTTTCTAAGGATACTAGCGATAATTATGTCATATTCATAACACGAAACGTTGTTACTTTTAAGTGTCTACAATTTGAAATTAGATAAATAATTAATCCTCTTCATATGTCAACAACTTTTCAGAGATTATCTTATTTTCTATTTCGCATTGTTTTATGTTTAGAATAATTTTGTAGGAATAGTTTAAGGAATCATCGTTTGTTACCATAATTCTGAAAGTATCATCACTCAATTATCCCATACAGAAAATATCAAATATAAATTCATATCGTCTCACTCCGAAAAAAGCATGCGCTTTAGATTGCAGAATGATACTTTTGCTAATATTACTACTTACATGCAACACAGTCATGCAATGGTAATATGCAAAAATCGTTGAAAAGATGTTTGATAATGAATCGTTTGTAATCGGCTTTGAAATTGCGGTTGTAGTACACTATTCAAAGTATATAACAGAATAAATTCAGAAACTGACATAATCTGTTTTTATCTGATTATTTAAGTTACGGCGTAATAGCAAAGAATCACGATTTGTTCTTGGAGTTGCCTGAAAAGACAGTTCATAAAGAATCTCATATTCAGCGACATTATTCACATACAGTTTTTCCCATTTTATTTTAATACTATAAAATCAGTATTCTAATATGTATTTTCTCTATAAGTAATGCAAAGTTCCATGACTGACTATGGTTTGTTGTAAACTACTGGAAACGAATGTTCTTTGATATTCCAAGTTCCATCTTCTAGTACAAAGATTGGGTCTAAAGTGCAACATTGAAATATTCCTCCGCTGTTTAACATTTTATAGTTGAAAATCATATAACCCTTAAGCCTTGGAAGTTTTTGCAACTATTTTCATACAAGTACACAAGGATAGAAAGCCTATAAAATGTAATGCATATATTTCGCCAAAGCAATATTTATTCAGTCTTCTCTTTACATCTTTGTAAGAGTATTTTGAACATTTCTATCGTTATATATTGCATCAGATAAAAAATTATACTTATGACAAATATCCAACCATGGGTGATTACACGCACATATCATAAAAATCATTCTATTATTTTTAGTCAACTGCATACAGACAGTATGGTAATAATAAAATAAGAATAGGGTCACCGTTCGTTCATTATTTCCATTGAGTTACATCAGGGTTTCTTTCTCATTTCAGCAAATTTAGATCTTCAAACTTTATATATCAGCGTGTCTCAAACTTTGAGGCAGGAGTGAGAACGAATTCAAGGTGAGATCACAGTGGCGTGGCTTAGACATAAGTTAGATTATTGTATAACATGTTAAATCACTGCATCATAAAGATTAAAAAAAAAAGAAATGATGTTTTCTAAAGATGAGAAGTCTTTTACCTTATCAATGTGCATGCAACGACGTGTAGATCAGTCATTACAATCATATGCTTCAACATACACGCACAAACGCAAACAAATATTTTCAGTTGACAAATTAGATGCTATTTATGTCCTATGTGATTGAATGATCTACCTTGTGTGCTGGTATTTATATATACATATATTTAGCATCTGCTGCCACTCTCTAGTTTTTCACATATAATTTTCTACTTTACCAATAGTAGATTCATAGTCTTTCTGTCGAAGAACGTATAAGAGTAAAAGACAACAAAACATCCAAACCTGCCAACGTTTGAGAAACCCTGATATATAGCGTAAAACTTGCGCGAAGTTGGAAGTAGAAAACTATTTCTGTACCCTTCCCAAAGTTTTCTATGCAATAATCACATTCTAGTTGTATGAATTTCATTTTAGTTTTAATAGAAAAAATAAGCTTGTGCCACATATTACTGATACAGATCACATTTATCAGATCTTATTTCTTCGAAATAACAGAATCAGGATATTAGTTTCATATTAGCATTGAGCAAGATTTTGTATTATCGCGGTACAAGTAATTTTAACAAGTGATGACACCTACAATTTTTTTTAATTTAATGTTAGCCGCAGAAATATTCATTACATGTGTGCTATATAGAACCATTGTATGAAAAATGATGATTCATATCCTCTTTTCTTGTTTACTCACCATTTGAAAAAGTATTTGATAGCTTCTCGAAATTATCAAAGGCTTTGATGGGTTTGGAACCATCGTCAACAAGTATACAAAACCGTGTAAATGAAAACTTATTCAATATTTTTTACAACTAGGGAACCGATAAATTTATGCAGTCATTAGTTGTAGTATATTTAAATCGATGGTGTTGATGATCATCGGTGGATTTCCAAACAGACAGCGTATTTTGATTAATTTTATCTTGTGCCATTCATAAACATGTTACTGATAGTAGAATTAAATTTCTTTTTCTCTTTCCTAAACTTCCTGAAATTGCATGGTAGTTGATGTGTTCTCTAATATCTTTGTGCTTAATAAATCTTATTGTTAAACTTACAGATGTGTTTGTTAATTTTCACAAAATTTCATAATTCTGGCCTACTCAAATACGATTACCGAGCTTTTTTCAAAAGTCAACTTTACGTTTCACGACTGATCTATTTTTCCAGCTTAACAACTACTGAAAATTCATCTTTTGAAATAAGTCACATCATTTCCATGCAATTATTTGATTTTTCAAATTACGGACATGCAAAGAAGTTTTTTGCAGTTAACATTTATTATACAATTGGGTGTTGGTGTAAATCCTAAGATATTAATAGTAGTCGTGTATTGTAATTTCAATTAGAAACACAATATTTGCGAGTACGTCACTATTATAAATAATTCATATCAGGCATGAGTATGAATCCGATTATATGAGGACTTGAAAATTGTTCTCTTACAGTTTTCATCAGCGTTTTATCAGTGAAGTACTATATATAATTTGAAATTTTTCAGGTATACAGACGAGTTCAATGTGCGAGAAGACTTGATGGGACTTGCAATTGGTGCTCATGGAGCCAACATACAACAGGCCAGAAAAGTCGAAGGAATCACCAACATAGAGCTAGAGGAAAATTCGTGTACCTTCAAAATTTATGGAGAGGTAAATACACGAATTTAGCGTAAATTGTTCAAGCAAATAGCTAGATTCGCACTGAATAGTTTGTTTGATTATAATTGATAATAATAACAATCTCTTTGATGCAACCTGGATTGCAGACACACGAAGCTGTGAAGAAGGCACGCTCTATGCTGGAATACAGCGAGGAGTCCATACAAGTTCCTCGCATTCTCGTGGGGAAGGTTATAGGAAAAAACGGTCGCATCATACAGGAAATTGTCGACAAAAGTGGTGTGGTAAGCAAAATTTCAATTTCTTTTATGATTGTTAAACTCGCACGTGCTCTTAGAACTGCGCAGCTATCATAAAGTAAGATGGAATTATGAAAATTAAGGTGTTCATGTCTATTTGAAGGTTGTAGCGCAGTGAAACTGAAACTGTAAGAATTGTCTCTACCATGGAACTTGATAAGTTTTTCTTCTTGACATGCAAGGTTGTGCCTGGACTTGGTCTAACATATGTCTGCACATCGCGCAATTAGCTCCACACTTGGAGTTCCAAGTGATATGCACAATAGTAGCTTTATCCTTGCTGTGGAAACTACATTCTAGTAGATTTTTTATAACAAGGTTTCACTGTGCTCAAATAGATAACCGAACATCTCTTTATAGGTTGAATATAGATACTCAATTCCATCTTGCACATGTCTTACGATATTTTGACAAATTTTGCATTATTTACTAGGTTCATTTATTTGTGCTTTGAATCGATGTGCTAATGCTGTCAGAAACATTGACAATCCATATAAATTGTTGTGATGAATAATACATCTGATGCATGCATTTGATTATATACAGATTGATTAACTAACAGTTGAATGGTCTAAAGCAGATTTTTAGAATTTTTGCACATGCAGGTTATAGACCATTCGAGCGTTAGCTAATCACTCTGTGTATACAAACACACAAAATATGCGAAATAATCGAACTACTCGAGTTATTACATGTGTATTATTTCATGGAAAATACTTACCTACATACGAACAACTATTTTATGTTGAACAAATATGGAATGAGGCATACTATTTTGTTGTAGCTTATTCTGTACTATATACTATACCAGTATAAATACCGAACATTACTTATTTGTTTTTAAGCAGACACAAGTTTGTCAGATTATTTTCTCTTAAGTTTTTCTATTCTATACTGACAATCCAAGGTACATTTAGACAATTTATGCACCATTGCTCCGCATCTTTTCTCAGGTCACATCATCTTCCAGATTCGTGCAATGTACTATGCAAATGTCACGTCGTCTAAACGTATTTTGGGTGTTTTCTTATCTTAATAATTTTTAAACTGATTCATTTTCATTTCTAAGACTAAAATGTGGCATAAACCCAAAATTTCAGCTCCTATTGCTAATTTCAGAATCAGTGTAATTTTACGTTTTGAAACTGTTCTCCATGTTATAATTCGATAAAAAAAAAAAAAAAATTTAACCACTCATGATTACTACTGAATTGATTAAATATCATTGCGGGAGTGGTCGCTGGCTAACTTTTATACAGATATATGTAATATTAGCAATGTGAAGGATTCCAAAATGCTTAAATGCATCCACTCTCACGGTGAAGTTATACTTACAAGAATAGTTTTTAGACGTATCTAACAAAATTAATGTCACTTTTGTACAACACAAGTTTCCGATTTCATTTTTCACTTCATTTTGCCGTAAAATAAGTATTACGTTGTTGGTGATTGTAGAATTAAGATCATGGACAAGTTGCAGGTAAGTGAAATAAATCATTAATTAGGTCGTATACTTTGCCATGTGTCAAAAGCTGCAATTTTTGCAAATGTTTATCTTGACCGCAAATTTTCTCTTCGTAAAATAGGTGATTTCGTCACTTTTGCCTGTTGAAAAGTTTCTGGTCTAGATATTAGTGAACAGATCCACGAATGAAGAAAAAAAAACGATCATGTATTATTAAAGATTACATTTGAGATGCAAGAATGAAGACCCACCAAATCAGAAGCAACTTGAACCACAGTATCATTGTCTGCCATAATTTTGTTGTACGCTAATTATGTATCTTATAAAAAAATCTTTCAAAAGATCAACTATCATTTTATTCAAATAGCCTTGTAAATATTCGGAATATTGATATTCGTATTGCTTTGATTTAATAATATTTAGATTATGTTTCATTTTCGTCAAATAATATCAATTTTAAAATATCTAATCCAGCAAAGAAATTGATGTGTTAAATTTTATTATTACGGTAAAATTGAAACTGATCAAAAAGAAGAAAAAGCATGGTTTTGTCCTGTAGAGAACATACGGGAAAACAATTTGTCTGCTTCGTGTATGCATTTCTCAGTAGTAAATGCTCGAATCTTCACATAAAGTGTTGTGCCAACTATAAAACGAATTCTCTTGAAATGCCACATTTTACGTCGTACAGTATTTTTTCTGATTCTACCAAGTGGCAGATCGCCAGTTTGAACAGATCTTTCATTTGGGATACTGCCACTTGGTGAATGAACTTTATTTTCTTCGCATCTAGTCGTACTGAATGTATTCCACACATCATTGTTGTGGATGAGAATAGATTGACCAATATGATTTATCTGTACAACGTCCTGTAAACTGTATGAATACTTTGAGAGACCCAAGTGAATCAGTATCACACAGAATATGATAATAAACGCGTCTTATTTTGAATACGACAAAATATTCAGGACCTTAAACTTTGTGTCTGTAAGCATTAAATGGCTAAGACATTTTTCACACTTTGGTAGTAAAAAATTTAATGTAATTATTTTTTCGCTTAGTTTGATAAGTAATTTCTATAATTTGTCAAAATGTTGTTCAGTTCGAAATACATATTTATATACTATATTGTGGTCAAATGACAAACTAATTGTTATGTGAAGAAAGAGAATTATTAGAAGAAAATAAATGTAAACTCATTCTTTGTTAAGCGATCAAAAATTTATTGTTTGGCAAAAGCTAGTTTCTCCAGTGATGGTTCTAAAAAAAAAAAAAAAAAAAAACAAGAAATGTAAACAAATGCGTCCAACCAATTTGTCATGTGAGCACAAATTATAGATTTACGGGGTGATGTTATGCGTGATATACTTGCATTGTTTGTTCTCGGTAGATAACATCTGGCTCGAGTGGGAATGTACATACTGATAGAGTAAGTATATTATCTTACACTGTTTGTGTCTTTGTCTCATCTCAACCTTATCCAACTGGAGCTTCCACCTTCCTTCAGTAAAAGAAAACGAAAGAAAAAAACAATCAACAAATAAACAGATCATATGTGAATGTTACATGAACCACTTGGGCCAGCTTCACTTTTGAAATTGCATAATCAACAAAAATATTGTTAATTTATGGTGTTTTTCGAAGCTATTTACCTTTCTTTATCGAAAAAATTTAATTATTTATTGAAATAATGCCTATTGTTTGCAAGATACTTCGGTTGATTCAAGCGATTCATATATCACACATAACAGCTATATTAATCATTATTCTCCTTTCATTGCATACATTTAATATTAGTTCATTATTTGTTTTCACATGGCCAGACGGCATGAAATTATCTTCAATCACAAGTTGGTCATTTTATACATTTACTGGAAAACCATGTAATATTCAGTAATTATCATGACTCAAGTGTAATCAAAACATCAGTAATTTACGAGTTGTTAAATTTCATATATTAGCTTGATAATGAAACCTATTTTCCTCCCTGTGAAAAGATTGGATCGTTCGAATTCAAGCAGTAATTACTGTAGAGTAGCTTCTTTTGGGTACTGCGTCAACCATTTACTACTACTGGGTTATTATACATTAATTCAAAGCAATTCCACATGTATCTTGTATCATTTAAACGCTTACTTTCTTCGTGGGTTGTATATTTAATATTTATTTGGTTTTACATGTGAATTTAGACAACACTAAAGTGGAGTATTAATATGAAATTACATTTCGGATTTTCATTCACTTCAATTGCATAGATAACAACCATCATTTTTATTAAGTTCTAGGAAACTACACCATTGGCTAAATTACTTAGCAAAATCTCCTATTTTCACGTAAGGATCTGTCTCAAGCAGTTGAGCATAAAAAAAACTTTAGTTGCGTCTTTTTTTTTAACTTCGTATTAACAAATATCGATGGAATTTTTTTTCATACAATGGTAAGTAGTAAATTTGTGAAAATGCTAAGATCTGAATTTGTTGGAGTATAAATTTATGGATAATATTTATTTTGTTCTAGCATTTTGGATATTCAATGTTCACGCGATATGGTATTAGTTTCATTGAATCAAACGAATTATTGACTATTAGTCATGTGATTATACAACCGAAAAAAAAATTATGTAACGCAAATCATAAGTATTGTATATCAATCTTTGATGTGACAATGGAGAATTAAAAAGTTTTTAAATACAAATGTTGCAATTATATATTTCCTAAATTGATCATTGTAATTTATAACAGCTCATTTTGAAATTGTATCTTATCGTGAATAACATTATTGACGGTACGATAAAAATAATATTTTTCACTGTTACAGACTTCGTGTGATACAATTTATTCAAAGTTTGGATTATTGTTAACACTAGAAAATACAGCTCCTTCTTCTAAATTTTGTGCTTGGTTTATGCGCTTTTAGGTCATTAGATAGATCAATGTTTGACTATTCCAATGGGCAATCACAATTGTAATGTGTAATTAAAATGACTAATAATTGAAAGTAACATCAGCTTTACTGAAGGATTCACCAATCTTTTGTGCAATATTTTAAAATTCCAAACGAATTAGCATGAGGTTATTTATACATTGACATTGTTCTCGAATCTCGAAGTGTTACAATTTTTGTAGTCAATCAGATTCTGATATTGATAAGTTTGAACATGACGCATCCTTACGTGAATATCTTAGACTCAAAATTTCAGTAGAAACTTGATATGTTAATCTAAAGTTATTACGATCTTCTTTCTTAACAAGTTTCACTGTTGTCGAAATCATAGGGTTTGTGTATTTTCTCACCTGTGTAATTGTCTTACGTATGATAGTACTGACATCTGAGTTTAAAATCATCATTCTCTGTGTAGAAACTAATTACAATGTGAAATATAAGATTTTGGATGTAAATCTATACAATTATGTTTTATTTTCTGTTAAATTTCAGGTCCGGGTTAAAATCGAAGGTGACAATGAGCCTCAACCTACGATTCCTCGCGAAGAGGGTCAAGTTCCTTTTGTATTTGTTGGCACGGTCGAAAGCATAGCTAATGCTAAGGTCCTGCTCGAGTATCACTTGGCACACCTGAAGGTATAATTTACACAAGAGCATTTACAAATTTTTGGTTCACAGATTGAGTTTTGAAAAAAGTTCAAAAGGAAACATTCGATTAATCCTTAGAAATAAATTCACATTCACAGCTATAATATCACCGATATTTCATTATAGGAGGTGGAACAACTTAGACAGGAAAAATTAGAAATAGACCAACAGTTGCGGAGTATGCATGGTTCGACAACTGGACCAATGCCTAGTTTTCCTTCCCAAAGACGGGGCATGGGATCCGGACCTGAAGATGGTGGAGGCGGCCGTCCCAATAGAGGTGGTCCATCCCGAGGACGCGGGAGGGGTAGGGCCTCGATCAGACACAACGCTGGTAACACTATTACCGATTATATCAACAATGTAGAGCATACTTCGAAACGGGGTGATAGGGGTCGCCGTGGTTATGAGCCTGTAAGAGAGAAGGGGCATGTTACTGCTAAATGATTATAGTTTGCTTTTCACGATACTATCGTTTATTGGAGCAGATTTATCTAACTTTCCAACAATCATTGCTTCCGCTATGATTTTAACGGGACTGATTTTTACGTTAGGTTGGAATAATTGGTCTAAGTATCAGTACGAAATCATCTTACACGGTGTTTCAGATTTTGTTGTGAAATTAGTTCCTTTTCTCTCTTTTGCCTGTCCATAGTTGCTACTGTCTTATTGCGCTGTCCCTTATTGCTCCATTCTTATACTTTCCAATCCTAAACTCGTTTAAGCATTGTTGTTATTGTTGTTACGTAATTGGGTAGTTGACACTATTCTCGATTCTCAAGGTATTACAATTTTTATATACACGATTTGTCACCTTTTAATCAATGTTATTGAAGAATTGTTTCTGGGTTAAATAGAATTAAACCAAAACCTTTTGTACTGTTTCGTTTCCGCAGTATTTCATGTGTTCGACATGTGTCTTATAATAAACATAATTCTGTGCTAAATTTTTATTATGTAGAAATAAATTATGACTAACTAATTTACCATTAGCATTGCCTAAAGTAATGAAATTTTCTTCTGGCGATAGCCCGATATGAAATGTTCAGAAGCTGTCGATGATTATCTTACACGTTTGATTTTCGTCTATTGCACAACTTTCGTGAGTATCTGTCTGAGTATCAAACATTTCATGCTTGCGAATGTAATACAAGGTCAACTTTTTTCCCTTACGGTTGGGTATAAACCTCTCAAATTTTGATATTCCCAATCGCTTCATATTGTGTAGAGAGCAATATCTTGCATAGCTTGAAAGCACTTTTCAATTAATTCACTGACCGCGAGTGACACTGTACATCGTGTTTGAGCAATAATGTTTTGACTATACTGTTCATATCTTCACTACCCATGTTTAACGATATTCCCGTTTGACCTGAAGTTTGAACCACCGACTTAACACCGTGATTGGACTTCACAGTGAACAAGTAAGAACATGCCCTGCATTAAATCCCTTCCTTCACAGTTTTTATTCAGTACATTGCAGTCCGCGGCTCTTCAATGCATAGACATCAGTATTTTACACGTAATTGCATCGTTACAGTTTTTAATTGATAACGTCTACTCATCTAGTGTTTTACAAATATTTTTAGGATCTCGTCGTGATACTTTGGATGGTAGCGAGGATCGCATGAGGGATTCGTCGATGAGAGGGGGACACCAAGGTCAAGGTGGTTCCGGAAATTCGGGATACATGGGTAGTAGACAAGGACGACCTCCGTCTCAACGTCGAGATCGTAGAGACGATCGTCGCCGGATGACAGACGATGAAGATACTGTTCTCGACAGCCAAGACGTTTCAAGTATTGATAGAGGTAAAACTTAGATGAATGAAGTAAGCGTATATTTTCATCGTCAGCCTTATATATGCTACATAGATAAGTGATTCGATGTTAAAATTACTTTGCGAGCAGCATGGGATGTGGGGCAAACACTTGTGACCATCTAACACTGTTTCTTATATTTATTTTAACACGGCGCACGCTACTAACATATGCACTTTATAATTTTCGCTTTTCCTCAATTATTCTGAAGAATAATTAACCACGCATATGCAATTTTCGCTGAAACACTAAAAAATACTTTGAAATCACATTCTCGTATAAATAAAAACATGTTGAATAAAAAGGGAGATGGTCACAATGGTTTGTATGTGTGTAGAATCAGTATCAAGTGTGGAGGGAGGATCACGAGGCATAAGGAGAAGGAGACCGAGACGTTCTCGACAGCGCAGCTCTACACCAGCAAATAATCCGAAAGGTAATTGCCGCAGTGTGTCGCCTGTGTCTGAGCGATCCATCGGGATCATGTGGGGTTCATGTAGAAATCATTCCTCTCTGATAGATTGTCGTGTATTCAATATTCCGAAAATGGAACGCAATTAAAATTTCAGATACCCCATATCATAATTATTACCATGAAGAGAAAAAGACAGCATATCGATTTTTCCCATGTATATTTATAGGTGTCAAAATTTTTTTTAACAATTGAGCCGACTCGCTGATTCCATTATTGTTTAAACTAAAACAAGTTCAGTATATTTCCTTCTTATTCTGGAGCTCAAACTACACTCAAGGAGACCTGCCGAGCTGTGTAGAAGAAGAAAAATGTAACTGCTTCAGACCATCTTGATGTGATATTTCACTTTCTATTCTACAATTCTCGTATTTCTATGTCATCAATATTTCAGCGATATACCACATTAATTTTACAACTGTCAAACTGAAACGTAACCCCCCAGCGAATGATGCTAAAAGTTGATATTGGTATTCCTTTAGGTAGCAACGTTGGGCCAAGTGATCAGTCAACTTTGACAAGTAAGGAGGGAACTCCGGCCAATGATGTGATTGTATCAAATTCAAACTCCCAAGGGCCGAAGAGCCAGAGAGAACCCCGACCTCGTCATTCCCGTATGGCGCCTAATAACAAGCCGAAAGAGGCCATGGTCAACGGTACTAGTGGCTAAGCTATCTATAAATATAGTTGCAAATCAGCCTGTATTTAAAGAGAAGCTGTTAATACCAGTACATTACATGACGCATACACCCAAAAGGACTACGTAATTATGGACGACGACGTGATTAACCTATGCTCGTTGTTAAGACTGTTTGCTACCGATAAGAATATGACTTGTTTAAGAAGAAAACGTCACTCTCCTAATGAAAATTTTTTTTAAGGGCACATAATAATACCCATGCATGGTTTAGTTTAATGATAGTAAAGGAAAAGAAAAAACAATACTATCATATTTGAATATCTGGACACTCTTATGATTGGGAGATAGTAGAAGCAAAAATTAATGATGGTGATCGTAAAACTGTGCCTCATTTTTATATATCAAGATTCAAGACACTATACCACTGTGGTCGTATTATTTAATAGTACTTCCAGAGGGGTTTGCGAATTTTTCAAGTACACTGAAAACTGGTTTTTTGGAGGTTCATCGTCAATTTCCTACTGAACATATATATCTCTATCATATTTATTCTTAACCAGTTCAATCACGTTAGAATTCATAATACCCATGTTAATTTGATATTTCGTTATAACATGCCACATAAAATTTGGCATGTAAATTTCACGCTTGCAGAAATCAGAATGATTCTTTTTTTATTTTCTTTATTCGTTATCTTACATTATCTCTAGCTTCTTTACAGTGGAGTTTATTTTACTCACAATAATGAATTGTGCGTGTAGAAAATAACGTTTCACACAGGGCATAGTTACGTGACATACCTATTACTTTATCAAACAATAAATTCTTTGCTTATCTATTACTCCTAATATGTGAAATGTGTCAGTCCGTATTCTCAGTTGACGTATTATTGGCATATCACGTGCATGTCAAAAGAGATCAATGCTATTACTCAATTAATCCTTGAGAAAGAATGTATAGCGATTGAAACTCACATAATCTTCAAATTTTATTTTGAAAAACCTGTTTCAGGAGTTAGATTATAAAGTTTGAACTTAATAATTATATCCTCAATTTTACCAACTTCTAATACAGTTAAACTATAGTTTGGTAGAGAAGTTCAATGTTTCATTGAAAGCCAATAAAAAAATTCAAATTCATCGTGGTTGAATGTTTTTATATGACTTTACTCTTATTCTATGCTCGTTTTCATAATTATCTTCGAACATATTGTTGGTTTCGCAAAATTGAAAATCAAAGTAGTTTGAAGTAAGTTTTGTAAAGAAAGACTCAAAATCATGCTCTTCGTTAATAATGCAAAATAAGGTGAAATACCAAATATGGCTCAATGAAAATGATATTTAGTGCAATGAAAATTCAAGTTATTTTGTTTTTTCTATTTTTTGCTATGCCGAGTATTACATTCTATCAGTTGTTATTGAAACATAACGATAAGTAGTACCTTCCCTACTACGTGAGCAAAAACCAAATTTTCATTTGTAGACAAACAAGAAAACGAATGCAAGAATTTTGAACTTACCACAATCCGTACTTTAACAATTTTAACATCTTGTTAATTGGTTTAATCGTGTGTAAAACCAGCTTTACTCTATTATAAATCGTGCTGTCGCTTGGCAAAAATAGATTCATCAACTGCGTATACCACCTGCCTCTGGAATTTTATTATACTTTCGCATAAATTAGCGAGGATCGATTACACGTTCAAAAAATGCTCAGTACATGGCGTTTATTATACTGTAATAATCACGATAAAGTATGTTACACGTTTGCCTCCTAAAACTTGGAAAAATTGAATATAAAATAGCGGTGTAAGTATTTCGTCCATTTTAGAGAACCAATGACAGCGGCTTGTGATTTCGGTTTAACTGTGTTGCCAATGATGTCACGTTTCTTTCCTACTGAGATTGAGTTCATAGTTTTTTTTTTTGTCTTTTTTTTTGTCTTTTTTCAATAAATTATCTGTATAGTTACTTAACAATACTAGATTTTTATGTTTCAATGCTGAGTGCTAATTAATACCTTGAAGAATGCTAAAGCGGCCTGTTCAGTTGAGAAGAAAAAAAACAAGATTCAAAGAAAAAGCAAACAGGTACGCACAAAGGGGTTGGTTTTATTTCCCATCACACTTAGTAATTTAGTTGTTTATTTTTAATACAATATAAGCATATTATATCAAGTAATAGCATTCAGTACAGAGTTCATTTCTGCATTGTTTCCCCATTTGATTTAAAATGAAAGTAAGCATATATACTTAGTGATATCTATGTATGAGATGCAAAAAAAGAAATGATTAAGATACGTGTTTTATAATATCTAGCTAAAGTGCAGACTTAGCGCATACTTTTATTACTATAATACTACTTAGTCAAAAATGTGGATGTCTGAACAAATAAACTAGCTTTATTATACTGAGCTATGATATAGATATGGGCAGGTGTTTCAAATTGGTAATCAATTTGAAACAGTTGACCAAATTCTTCCGGATATGACAACAACTAATCGGACGTGTCTCATGGATTTTGCAAAAAAAAAAAAAAAAAAATATATGATCAAATAACAACGCACGGCAATCTGATGTCCCAGATTGATACCTAACAAAATGCTACCGCAATAAACCAACTATTGTCCAGGTAGCTGATAAACCATCTTAAAAAATAACTGAGATATCCCCCAACTTGCTTGTTTCAGATAAATTTGTATTGATTGCAATTTGTGCATAATTTAAGAATAAAAACATTTCTGTACATAACTCTTTGTAATCCCTACTACCCATGTCAACATTTAAACTCGACAACGTTGCGCAATGTTGAACCTATTGGAAGGTCGAGACATGGACTGAATTTTCCGTTCTCTTGAGTCTAAGATTTGCAGTAGTCATGACGCAGCAAATAAATAGCGAAAATGCACAGTGGTTGCTGCGTTTGATTGACTTCTGTGCCTTGATGCGCTTATAATGGCAGTTTGGGATTATGTACAATCGTTTTCTCTCGCTAAAGTGAGTGACGATTGAGTCGAAAAACATCGATTTCAGTGTTTCAAAAATTCGACGAAAATATTGGTGTCAAAATTCGAAGAGATTGACGTTTTTGAACCTACGACTTGAGTCTCGTCCAAGGGATTGTTTCCGATGACCCTTTCTAAACTAGTTAGACCGTGAGAAATTCAACAGCTTGGGATCGAGAGCACATAATATCCGGAGACAATACGTGGGTAACTTGGGTTTTTTCGCTATAACTCGTAATTCGTCGCTCGCAGCGTTATTCAGACTACGCGCGGTCGATTCCTCTCGCTGGATAACGTCGATTTAGAGCATAAAATAATTTTTTCGATTTTCAAAATCTGCGAAAAAACCCACAGAGGGTTAGCCTTACTTTTTTGTTCATTTTTGGAGCCGAGAATTTTTCATCTCGGAATCGATTTGTATGAGCCTTTCTGGATTAATTGGACACCCAGGAACTCAGAAAGAACATGAAAAAGAGCGTAGGACCAGCAGCAGAGAAATTGAGAAAATGCGTCTCTCGTTTTTTGGCTGTAACTTTTGATCCGTTGCTCGCAGCGCATTTGGACTGCGCTTAATCGATTCCTTTCGAAAAATTACGTCGGAATGGTGCCTCAAAGAATTAATCGCAGCACTATTCAATGTCGTCGAAATTTTCGCCAAAAATCCAAAGGGGTTAGCCTTGGATTTTTTTTGGCCGAAAAATCTTTTGTCTGGGAATCGATCCGTATGACGCTTTCTAGACTCATCCGACGCCCAGGAACTCAGAAAACACATGAAAAATAGCCTAGGACCAGCAGCAGAGAAATGACGATGAAAATCTGCAGTTTTTCGGCTGTAACTTTGCAGGTGTTGCTCGCAGCGTATCGAGACTGCGATTGATCGATTCCTCTCGCAAAATCACGTCGGAATAGTACCCTAAAGAATTAATTGCAGCACTTTTCAAAGTCGTCGAAATTTTCGCCAAAAATGCAAAGGGGTTAGCCTTGGATTTTTTTTGGCGGAAAAATCTTTTGTCTGGGAATCGATCCGTATGACGCTTTTTAGACTAATTCGACGCCCAGGAACTCAGAAAACACATGAAAAATAGCCTAGGACCAGCAGCAGAGAAATGACGATGAAAATCTGCAGTTTTTCGGCTGTAACTTTGCAGGTGTTGCTCGCAGCGTATCGGGACTGCGATTGATCGATTCCTCTCGCAAAATCACGTCGGAATAGTACCCTAAAGAATTAATTGCAGCACTTTTCAAAGTCGTCGAAATTTTCGCCAAAAATGCAAAGGGGTTAGCCTTGGATTTTTTTTGGCCGAAAAATCTTTTGTCTGGGAATCGATCCGTATGACGCTTTTTAGACTAATTCGACGCCCAGGAACTCAGAAAACACATGAAAAATAGCCTAGGACCAGCAGCAGAGAAATGACGATGAAAATCTGCAGTTTTTCGGCTGTAACTTTGCAGGTGTTGCTCGCAGCGTATCGGGACTGCGATTGATCGATTCCTCTCGCAAAATCACGTCGGAATAGTACCCTAAAGAATTAATTGCAGCACTTTTCAAAGTCGTCGAAATTTACGCCAAAAATGCAAAGGGGTTAGCCTTGGATTTTTTTTGGACGAAAAATCTTTTGTCTGGGAATCGATCCGTATGACGCTTTTTAGACTAATTCGACGCCCAGGAACTCAGAAAACACATGAAAAATAGCCTAGGACCAGCAGCAGAGAAATGACGATGAAAATCTGCAGTTTTTCGGCTGTAACTTTGCAGGTGTTGCTCGCAGCGTATCGGGACTGCGATTGATCGATTCCTCTCGCAAAATCACGTCGGAATAGTACCCTAAAAAATTAAATGCAGCACTTTTCAAAGTCGTCGGAATTTTCGCCAAAAATGCAAAGGGGTTAGCCTTGGATTTTTTTTGGCCGAAAATCTTTTGTCTGGGAATCGATCCGTATGACGCTTTTTATACTAATTCGACGCCCAGGAACTCAGAAAACACATGAAAAATAGCCTAGGACCAGCAGCAGAGAAATGACGATGAAAATCTGCAGTTTTTCGGCTGTAACTTTGCAGGTGTTGCTCGCAGCGTATCGGGACTGCGATTGATCGATTCCTCTCGCAAAATCACGTCGGAATAGTACCCTAAAGAATTAATTGCAGCACTTTTCAAAGTCGTCGAAATTTTCGCCAAAAATGCAAAGGGGTTAGCCTTGGATTTTTTTTGGCCGAAAAATCTTTTGTCTGGGAATCGATCCGTATGACGCTTTTTAGACTAATTCGACGCCCAGGAACTCAGAAAACACATGAAAAATAGCCTAGGACCAGCAGCAGAGAAATGACGATGAAAATCTGCAGTTTTTCGGCTGTAACTTTGCAGGTGTTGCTCGCAGCGTATCGGGACTGCGATTGATCGATTCCTCTCGCAAAATCACGTCGGAATAGTACCCTAAAGAATTAATTGCAGCACTTTTCAAAGTCGTCGAAATTTACGCCAAAAATGCAAAGGGGTTAGCCTTGGATTTTTTTTGGACGAAAAATCTTTTGTCTGGGAATCGATCCGTATGACGCTTTTTGAACTAATTCGACGCCCAGGAACTCAGAAAACACATGAAAAATAGCCTAGGACCAGCAGCAGAGAAATGACGATGAAAATCTGCAGTTTTTCGGCTGTAACTTTGCAGGTGTTGCTCGCAGCGTATCGGGACTGCGATTGATCGATTCCTCTCGCAAAATCACGTCGGAATAGTACCCTAAAGAATTAATTGCAGCACTTTTCAAAGTCGTCGAAATTTACGCCAAAAATGCAAAGGGGTTAGCCTTGGATTTTTTTTGGACGAAAAATCTTTTGTCTGGGAATCGATCCGTATGACGCTTTTTAGACTAATTCGACGCCCAGGAACTCAGAAAACACATGAAAAATAGCCTAGGACCAGCAGCAGAGAAATGACGATGAAAATCTGCAGTTTTTCGGCTGTAACTTTGCAGGTGTTGCTCGCAGCGTATCGGGACTGCGATTGATCGATTCCTCTCGCAAAATCACGTCGGAATAGTACCCTAAAGAATTAATTGCAGCACTTTTCAAAGTCGTCGAAATTTACGCCAAAAATGCAAAGGGGTTAGCCTTGGATTTTTTTTGGCCGAAAAATCTTTTGTCTGGGAATCGATCCGTATGACGCTTTTTAGACTAATTCGACGCCCAGGAACTCAGAAAACACATGAAAAATAGCCTAGGACCAGCAGCAGAGAAATGACGATGAAAATCTGCAGTTTTTCGGCTGTAACTTTGCAGGTGTTGCTCGCAGCGTATCGGGACTGCGATTGATCGATTCCTCTCGCAAAATCACGTCGGAATAGTACCCTAAAGAATTAATTGCAGCACTTTTCAAAGTCGTCGAAATTTTCGCCAAAAATGCAAAGGGGTTAGCCTTGGATTTTTTTTGGCCGAAAAATCTTTTGTCTGGGAATCGATCCGTATGACGCTTTTTAGACTAATTCGACGCCCAGGAACTCAGAAAACACATGAAAAATAGCCTAGGACCAGCAGCAGAGAAATGACGATGAAAATCTGCAGTTTTTCGGCTGTAACTTTGCAGGTGTTGCTCGCAGCGTATCGGGACTGCGATTGATCGATTCCTCTCGCAAAATCACGTCGGAATAGTACCCTAAAGAATTAATTGCAGCACTTTTCAAAGTCGTCGAAATTTACGCCAAAAATGCAAAGGGGTTAGCCTTGGATTTTTTTTGGACGAAAAATCTTTTGTCTGGGAATCGATCCGTATGACGCTTTTTGAACTAATTCGACGCCCAGGAACTCAGAAAACACATGAAAAATAGCCTAGGACCAGCAGCAGAGAAATGACGATGAAAATCTGCAGTTTTTCGGCTGTAACTTTGCAGGTGTTGCTCGCAGCGTATCGGGACTGCGATTGATCGATTCCTCTCGCAAAATCACGTCGGAATAGTACCCTAAAGAATTAATTGCAGCACTTTTCAAAGTCGTCGAAATTTACGCCAAAAATGCAAAGGGGTTAGCCTTGGATTTTTTTTGGACGAAAAATCTTTTGTCTGGGAATCGATCCGTATGACGCTTTTTAGACTAATTCGACGCCCAGGAACTCAGAAAACACATGAAAAATAGCCTAGGACCAGCAGCAGAGAAATGACGATGAAAATCTGCAGTTTTTCGGCTGTAACTTTGCAGGTGTTGCTCGCAGCGTATCGGGACTGCGATTGATCGATTCCTCTCGCAAAATCACGTCGGAATAGTACCCTAAAGAATTAATTGCAGCACTTTTCAAAGTCGTCGAAATTTACGCCAAAAATGCAAAGGGGTTAGCCTTGGATTTTTTTTGGCCGAAAAATCTTTTGTCTGGGAATCGATCCGTATGACGCTTTTTAGACTAATTCGACGCCCAGGAACTCAGAAAACACATGAAAAATAGCCTAGGACCAGCAGCAGAGAAATGACGATGAAAATCTGCAGTTTTTCGGCTGTAACTTTGCAGGTGTTGCTCGCAGCGTATCGGGACTGCGATTGATCGATTCCTCTCGCAAAATCACGTCGGAATAGTACCCTAAAGAATTAATTGCAGCACTTTTCAAAGTCGTCGAAATTTTCGCCAAAAATGCAAAGGGGTTAGCCTTGGATTTTTTTTGGCCGAAAAATCTTTTGTCTGGGAATCGATCCGTATGACGCTTTTTAGACTAATTCGACGCCCAGGAACTCAGAAAACACATGAAAAATAGCCTAGGACCAGCAGCAGAGAAATGACGATGAAAATCTGCAGTTTTTCGGCTGTAACTTTGCAGGTGTTGCTCGCAGCGTATCGGGACTGCGATTGATCGATTCCTCTCGCAAAATCACGTCGGAATAGTACCCTAAAGAATTAATTGCAGCACTTTTCAAAGTCGTCGAAATTTTCGCCAAAAATGCAAAGGGGTTAGCCTTGGATTTTTTTTGGCCGAAAAATCTTTTGTCTGGGAATCGATCCGTATGACGCTTTTTAGACTAATTCGACGCCCAGGAACTCAGAAAACACATGAAAAATAGCCTAGGACCAGCAGCAGAGAAATGACGATGAAAATCTGCAGTTTTTCGGCTGTAACTTTGCAGGTGTTGCTCGCAGCGTATCGGGACTGCGATTGATCGATTCCTCTCGCAAAATCACGTCGGAATAGTACCCTAAAGAATTAATTGCAGCACTTTTCAAAGTCGTCGAAATTTACGCCAAAAATGCAAAGGGGTTAGCCTTGGATTTTTTTTGGACGAAAAATCTTTTGTCTGGGAATCGATCCGTATGACGCTTTTTAGACTAATTCGACGCCCAGGAACTCAGAAAACACATGAAAAATAGCCTAGGACCAGCAGCAGAGAAATGACGATGAAAATCTGCAGTTTTTCGGCTGTAAATTTGCAGGTGTTGCTCGCAGCGTATCGGGACTGCGATTGATCGATTCCTCTCGCAAAATCACGTCGGAATAGTACCCTAAAGAATTAATTGCAGCACTTTTCAAAGTCGTCGAAATTTTCGCCAAAAATGCAAAGGGGTTAGCCTTGGATTTTTTTTGGCCGAAAAATCTTTTGTCTGGGAATCGATCCGTATGACGCTTTTTAGACTAATTCGACGCCCAGGAACTCAGAAAACACATGAAAAATAGCCTAGGACCAGCAGCAGAGAAATGACGATGAAAATCTGCAGTTTTTCGGCTGTAACTTTGCAGGTGTTGCTCGCAGCGTATCGGGACTGCGATTGATCGATTCCTCTCGCAAAATCACGTCGGAATAGTACCCTAAAGAATTAATTGCAGCACTTTTCAAAGTCGTCGAAATTTACGCCAAAAATGCAAAGGGGTTAGCCTTGGATTTTTTTTGGACGAAAAATCTTTTGTCTGGGAATCGATCCGTATGACGCTTTTTAGACTAATTCGACGCCCAGGAACTCAGAAAACACATGAAAAATAGCCTAGGACCAGCAGCAGAGAAATGACGATGAAAATCTGCAGTTTTTCGGCTGTAACTTTGCAGGTGTTGCTCGCAGCGTATCGGGACTGCGATTGATCGATTCCTCTCGCAAAATCACGTCGGAATAGTACCCTAAAGAATTAATTGCAGCACTTTTCAAAGTCGTCGAAATTTTCGCCAAAAATGCAAAGGGGTTAGCCTTGGATTTTTTTTGGCCGAAAAATCTTTTGTCTGGGAATCGATCCGTATGACGCTTTTTAGACTAATTCGACGCCCAGGAACTCAGAAAACACATGAAAAATAGCCTAGGACCAGCAGCAGAGAAATGACGATGAAAATCTGCAGTTTTTCGGCTGTAACTTTGCAGGTGTTGCTCGCAGCGTATCGGGACTGCGATTGATCGATTCCTCTCGCAAAATCACGTCGGAATAGTACCCTAAAGAATTAATTGCAGCACTTTTCAAAGTCGTCGAAATTTTCGCCAAAAATGCAAAGGGGTTAGCCTTGGATTTTTTTTGGCCGAAAAATCTTTTGTCTGGGAATCGATCCGTATGACGCTTTTTAGACTAATTCGACGCCCAGGAACTCAGAAAACACATGAAAAATAGCCTAGGACCAGCAGCAGAGAAATGACGATGAAAATCTGCAGTTTTTCGGCTGTAACTTTGCAGGTGTTGCTCGCAGCGTATCGGGACTGCGATTGATCGATTCCTCTCGCAAAATCACGTCGGAATAGTACCCTAAAGAATTAATTGCAGCACTTTTCAAAGTCGTCGAAATTTTCGCCAAAAATGCAAAGGGGTTAGCCTTGGATTTTTTTTGGCCGAAAAATCTTTTGTCTGGGAATCGATCCGTATGACGCTTTTTAGACTAATTCGACGCCCAGGAACTCAGAAAACACATGAAAAATAGCCTAGGACCAGCAGCAGAGAAATGACGATGAAAATCTGCAGTTTTTCGGCTGTAACTTTGCAGGTGTTGCTCGCAGCGTATCGGGACTGCGATTGATCGATTCCTCTCGCAAAATCACGTCGGAATAGTACCCTAAAGAATTATTTGCAGCACTTTTCAAAGTCGTCGAAATTTTCGCCAAAAATGCAAAGGGGTTAGCCTTGGATTTTTTTTGGCCGAAAAATCTTTTGTCTGGGAATCGATCCGTATGACGCTTTTTAGACTAATTCGACGCCCAGGAACTCAGAAAACACATGAAAAATAGCCTAGGACCAGCAGCAGAGAAATGACGATGAAAATCTGCAGTTTTTCGGCTGTAACTTTGCAGGTGTTGCTCGCAGCGTATCGGGACTGCGATTGATCGATTCCTCTCGCAAAATCACGTCGGAATAGTACCCTAAAGAATTAATTGCAGCACTTTTCAAAGTCGTCGAAATTTTCGCCAAAAATGCAAAGGGGTTAGCCTTGGATTTTTTTTGGCCGAAAAATCTTTTGTCTGGGAATCGATCCGTATGACGCTTTTTAGACTAATTCGACGCCCAGGAACTCAGAAAACACATGAAAAATAGCCTAGGACCAGCAGCAGAGAAATGACGATGAAAATCTGCAGTTTTTCGGCTGTAACTTTGCAGGTGTTGCTCGCAGCGTATCGGGACTGCGATTGATCGATTCCTCTCGCAAAATCACGTCGGAATAGTACCCTAAAGAATTAATTGCAGCACTTTTCAAAGTCGTCGAAATTTTCGCCAAAAATGCAAAGGGGTTAGCCTTGGATTTTTTTTGGCCGAAAAATCTTTTGTCTGGGAATCGATCCGTATGACGCTTTTTAGACTAATTCGACGCCCAGGAACTCAGAAAACACATGAAAAATAGCCTAGGACCAGCAGCAGAGAAATGACGATGAAAATCTGCAGTTTTTCGGCTGTAACTTTGCAGGTGTTGCTCGCAGCGTATCGGGACTGCGATTGATCGATTCCTCTCGCAAAATCACGTCGGAATAGTACCCTAAAGAATTAATTGCAGCACTTTTCAAAGTCGTCGAAATTTACGCCAAAAATGCAAAGGGGTTAGCCTTGGATTTTTTTTGGACGAAAAATCTTTTGTCTGGGAATCGATCCGTATGACGCTTTTTAGACTAATTCGACGCCCAGGAACTCAGAAAACACATGAAAAATAGCCTAGGACCAGCAGCAGAGAAATGACGATGAAAATCTGCAGTTTTTCGGCTGTAACTTTGCAGGTGTTGCTCGCAGCGTATCGGGACTGCGATTGATCGATTCCTCTCGCAAAATCACGTCGGAATAGTACCCTAAAGAATTAATTGCAGCACTTTTCAAAGTCGTCGAAATTTTCGCCAAAAATGCAAAGGGGTTAGCCTTGGATTTTTTTTGGCCGAAAAATCTTTTGTCTGGGAATCGATCCGTATGACGCTTTTTAGACTAATTCGACGCCCAGGAACTCAGAAAACACATGAAAAATAGCCTAGGACCAGCAGCAGAGAAATGACGATGAAAATCTGCAGTTTTTCGGCTGTAACTTTGCAGGTGTTGCTCGCAGCGTATCGGGACTGCGATTGATCGATTCCTCTCGCAAAATCACGTCGGAATAGTACCCTAAAGAATTAATTGCAGCACTTTTCAAAGTCGTCGAAATTTTCGCCAAAAATGCAAAGGGGTTAGCCTTGGATTTTTTTTGGCCGAAAAATCCTTTGTCTGGGAATCGATCCGTATGACGCTTTTTAGACTAATTCGACGCCCAGGAACTCAGAAAACACATGAAAAATAGCCTAGGACCAGCAGCAGAGAAATGACGATGAAAATCTGCAGTTTTTCGGCTGTAACTTTGCAGGTGTTGCTCGCAGCGTATCGGGACTGCGATTGATCGATTCCTCTCGCAAAATCACGTCGGAATAGTACCCTAAAGAATTAATTGCAGCACTTTTCAAAGTCGTCGAAATTTTCGCCAAAAATGCAAAGGGGTTAGCCTTGGATTTTTTTTGGCCGAAAAATCTTTTGTCTGGGAATCGATCCGTATGACGCTTTTTAGACTAATTCGACGCCCAGGAACTCAGAAAACACATGAAAAATAGGCTAGGACCAGCAGCAGAGAAATGACGATGAAAATCTGCAGTTTTTCGGCTGTAACTTTGCAGGTGTTGCTCGCAGCGTATCGGGACTGCGATAGATCGATTCCTCTCGCAAAATCACGTCGGAAAAGTACCCTAAAGAAACAATTGCAGCACTTTTCAAAGTCGTCGAAATTTTCGCCCAAAATGCAAAGGGGTTAGCCTTGGATTTTTTTTGGCCGAAAAATCTTTTGTCTGGGAATCGATCCGTATGACGCTTTTTAGACTAATTCGACGCCCAGGAACTCAGAAAACACATGAAAAATAGCCTAGGACCAGCAGCAGAGAAATGACGATGAAAATCTGCAGTTTTTCGGCTGTAACTTTGCAGGTGTTGCTCGCAGCGTATCGGGACTGCGGTTGATCGATTCCTCTCGCAAAATCACGTCGGAATAGTACCCTAAAGAATTAATTGCAGCACTTTTCAAAGTCGTCGAAATTTTCGCCAAAAATGCAAAGGGGTTAGCCTTGGATTTTTTTTGGCCGAAAAATCTTTAGTCTGGGAATCGATCCGTATGACGCTTTTTAGACTAATTCGACGCCCAGGAACTCAGAAAACACATGAAAAATAGCCTAGGACCAGCAGCAGAGAAATGACGATGAAAATCTGCAGTTTTTCGGCTGTAACTTTGCAGGTGTTGCTCGCAGCGTATCGGGACTGCGATTGATCGATTCCTCTCGCAAAATCACGTCGGAATAGTACCCTAAAGAATTAATTGCAGCACTTTTCAAAGTCGTCGAAATTTTCGCCAAAAATGCAAAGGGGTTAGCCTTGGATTTTTTTTGGCCGAAAAATCTTTTGTCTGGGAATCGATCCGTATGACGCTTTTTAGACTAATTCGACGCCCAGGAACTCAGAAAACACATGAAAAATAGCCTAGGACCAGCAGCAGAGAAATGACGATGAAAATCTGCAGTTTTTCGGCTGTAACTTTGCAGGTGTTGCTCGCAGCGTATCGGGACTGCGGTTGATCGATTCCTCTCGCAAAATCACGTCGGAATGGTACCCTAAAGAATTAATTGCAGCACTTTTCAAAGTCGTCGAAATTTTCGCCAAAAATGCAAAGGGGTTAGCCTTGGATTTTTTTTGGCCGAAAAATCTTTTGTCTGGGAATCGATCCGTATGACGCTTTTTAGACTAATTCGACGCCCAGGAACTCAGAAAACACATGAAAAATAGCCTAGGACCAGCAGCAGAGAAATGACGATGGAAATCTGCAGTTTTTCGGCTGTAACTTTGCAGGTGTTGCTCGCAGCGTATCGGGACTGCGATTGATCGATTCCTCTCGCAAAATCACGTCGGAATAGTACCCTAAAGAATTAATTGCAGCACTTTTCAAAGTCGTCGAAATTTTCGCCAAAAATGCAAAGGGGTTAGCCTTGGATTTTTTTTGGCCGAAAAATCTTTTGTCTGGGAATCGATCCGTATGACGCTTTTCAGACTAATTCGACGCCCAGGAACTCAGAAAACACATGAAAAATAGCCTAGGACCAGCAGCAGAGAAATGACGATGAAAATCTGCAGTTTTTCGGCTGTAACTTTGCAGGTGTTGCTCGCAGCGTATCGGGACTGCGATAGATCGATTCCTCTCGCAAAATCACGTCGGAAAAGTACCCTAAAGAAACAATTGCAGCACTTTCCAAAGTCGTCGAAATTTTCGCCCAAAATGCAAAGGGGTTAGCCTTGGATTTTTTTTGGCCGAAAAATCTTTTGTCTGGGAATCGATCCGTATGACGCTTTTTAGACTAATTCGACGCCCAGGAACTCAGAAAACACATGAAAAATAGCCTAGGACCAGCAGCAGAGAAATGACGATGAAAATCTGCAGTTTTTCGGCTGTCACTTTGCAGGTGTTGCTCGCAGCGTATCGGGACTGCGGTTGATCGATTCCTCTCGCAAAATCACGTCGGAATGGTACCCTAAAGAATTAATTGCAGCACTTTTCAAAGTCGTCGAAATTTTCGCCAAAAATGCAAAGGGGTTAGTTTAGTTTAGTTTAGTTTAGTTTATTGGATATCTCCCATTTCGGTGAACACAATACATTTTTTTTTTTTTTAAATACGCTACATAGTTATACTTGTAAGTTTATACAGTGTTTTTTTTTTTTTTTTTTTTTTTTTTTTTTCTATTTCTGTCTGCGTGAGAATTAACTTATAATCTACGATGTGTACCTCCATGTAGAGTGCGTCGCCCTCCCCCACATAAGTTCGGAAACTTGTGCGTAGGGTGTCAAGGGTTCGGCTTACTTATTTTCATTATTTCGTTCGTGTTGTCCGTCCTGTGTTCTGATTTGTAGGTCTCATCGTTTTCATTCCTGGCTTGTAATTTTGTTGAAGTATTCTCTTCCTCTGCTGAAAATCCATTGTTTCATGTTTTTTTTGAATCTGAGTGTTGGTTGTTTTCTCATTTCGTTATCGAGTTCGTTATATATTTTTCGGCCTATGTAGTCAGCTTGGTGTTGTCCTTTCGTTGTGTATGTTTTCAGGTTTGTTACCTCTTTGTTGACTCTTGCCCTTGTATCATGCGCGTGTACGATCTGGTATTCTTCGTCCGTTAAATTCGATTTATGAATCTTTATTGCTGCAGCCTTCATGTAAGTTTGTCTAATGTCCAGTAGTCCCGTTTCTTCATATAATTTCTCGGTAGAGTATTTTCTATCCTTCTTGTACGCTATTCTTAGGATTAGCTTCTGAGTTATTTCCAGCGGTCTTAGATGTTTGCCGTATGTTCCACCCCAGCCTATTATACCGTATTCTAGTACGGAGTTCACGAGACTATAGTATACTTTTTTCATTGTTGTTTTGTCTACCATATTTTGTAAATTGATGAAGGTGTGTATCAGTTTTCGGATTCTTGCTGATGTTTGAAGTATATGTGTCTTCCATGTTAGTTTTTGGTCAATGATTATTCCTAGGTACTTTATTTCTTCTGTCTTTTCAATTTCTTCATACGTCCATTTCTTGTTTGTTGTATCGTATCTATGTAGTTTAATTGAAAATTCCGGTCCTCTTGTTTCTTCTCCTATTTTGCTGGATGCGTATGTCATATATTTGGTTTTTTTCTCATTCAAGGATAGTAGGTGTTCGTTAAGATATTCATATACTGCATTCAGGTCTTGGTTTGCTGTTTCAAAGGCTTCTTTCCACGTATCCTTTGCAGTCAATATGACAGTGTCGTCGGCGTATGCTAATATTTTCGATGACATTTTCATGTTGCATATATCATTTACATATACGTTAAACAAAATTGCCGATAGGACAGTCCCTTGGGGTATTCCGCATTCCGTAATTTTTCGTTCACTGTATGATGTTCCTAGTTTTACTTGTTGCGTTCTTTCTGTCAGGTAGCTTCCGAACCATCGCAGAGAGATGCCCCTGATCCCTATTGCTTCCATTTTCTCCAACAGTCTTTGATGTGGCACCGTGTCGAAAGCTTTCGCTAGGTCTAGATACACTCCTACTATTTTCTTCTTTTTGTCTATCTTCCCGTATATGTACTTTGTTAGTGAGTAGATCGCATCCTGTGTGCTGCAATTTTGTCTGAATCCATATTGATTTTCTGAAATGATGTTGTGCTTGTCCATGTGTTTTATCAGCCTAGTTTTCATACATTTCTCAAGGAGCTTTCCTATCGCACTGGTGATAGCTATGGGCCTATAGTTGGCCATGTCCATTTTATCCCCTGTCTTATATATAGTCGTTATGGTGTTTGTCTTAAAGTGTATCGGAAATATTCCTTTTTCTATACTAAGATTGAATATGTATTCTAGGGGTTTTGTAAGGTATTCTACATTCTGTTTGAGAAATTCGGCTTTAATGTTGTCATGTCCCGTGGATGCACTGTTTTGGATTTTTTTTGGCCGAAAAATCTTTTGTCTGGGAATCGATCCGTATGACGCTTTTTAGACTAATTCGACGCCCAGGAACTCAGAAAACACATGAAAAATAGCCTAGGACCAGCAGCAGAGAAATGACGATGAAAATCTGCAGTTTTTCGGCTGTAACTTTGCAGGTGTTGCTCGCAGCGTATCGGGACTGCGATTGATCGATTCCTCTCGCAAAATCACGTCGGAATAGTACCCTAAAGAATTAATTGCAGCACTTTTCAAAGTCGTCGAAATTTTCGCCAAAAATGCAAAGGGGTTAGCCTTGGATTTTTTTTGGCCGAAAAATCTTTTGTCTGGGAATCGATCCGTATGACGCTTTTTAGACTAATTCGACCCCCAGGAACTCAGAAAACACATGAAAAATAGCCTAGGACCAGCAGCAGAGAAATGACGATGAAAATCTGCAGTTTTTCGGCTGTAACTTTGCAGGTGTTGCTCGCAGCGTATCGGGACTGCGATTGATCGATTCCTCTCGCAAAATCACGTCGGAATAGTACCCTAAAGAATTAATTGCAGCACTTTTCAAAGTCGTCGAAATTTTCGCCAAAAATGCAAAGGGGTTAGCCTTGGATTTTTTTTGGCCGAAAAATCTTTTGTCTGGGAATCGATCCGTATGACGCTTTTTAGACTAATTCGACGCCCAGGAACTCAGAAAACACATGAAAAATAGGCTAGGACCAGCAGCAGAGAAATGACGATGAAAATCTGCAGTTTTTCGGCTGTAACTTTGCAGGTGTTGCTCGCAGCGTATCGGGACTGCGATAGATCGATTCCTCTCGCAAAATCACGTCGGAAAAGTACCCTAAAGAAACAATTGCAGCACTTTTCAAAGTCGTCGAAATTTTCGCCCAAAATGCAAAGGGGTTAGCCTTGGATTTTTTTTGGCCGAAAAATCTTTTGTCTGGGAATCGATCCGTATGACGCTTTTTAGACTAATTCGACGCCCAGGAACTCAGAAAACACATGAAAAATAGCCTAGGACCAGCAGCAGAGAAATGACGATGAAAATCTGCAGTTTTTCGGCTGTAACTTTGCAGGTGTTGCTCGCAGCGTATCGGGACTGCGGTTGATCGATTCCTCTCGCAAAATCACGTCGGAATGGTACCCTAAAGAATTAATTGCAGCACTTTTCAAAGTCGTCGAAATTTTCGCCAAAAATGCAAAGGGGTTAGCCTTGGATTTTTTTTGGCCGAAAAATCTTTTGTCTGGGAATCGATCCGTATGACGCTTTTTAGACTAATTCGACGCCCAGGAACTCAGAAAACACATGAAAAATAGCCTAGGACCAGCAGCAGAGAAATGACGATGAAAATCTGCAGTTTTTCGGCTGTAACTTTGCAGGTGTTGCTCGCAGCGTATCGGGACTGCGATTGATCGATTCCTCTCGCAAAATCACGTCGGAATAGTACCCTAAAGAATTAATTGCAGCACTTTTCAAAGTCGTCGAAATTTTCGCCAAAAATGCAAAGGGGTTAGCCTTGGATTTTTTTTGGCCGAAAAATCTTTAGTCTGGGAATCGATCCGTATGACGCTTTTTAGACTAATTCGACGCCCAGGAACTCAGAAAACACATGAAAAATAGCCTAGGACCAGCAGCAGAGAAATGACGATGAAAATCTGCAGTTTTTCGGCTGTAACTTTGCAGGTGTTGCTCGCAGCGTATCGGGACTGCGATTGATCGATTCCTCTCGCAAAATCACGTCGGAATAGTACCCTAAAGAATTAATTGCAGCACTTTTCAAAGTCGTCGAAATTTTCGCCAAAAATGCGAAGGGGTTAGCCTTGGATTTTTTTTGGCCGAAAAATCTTTTGTCTGGGAATCGATCCGTATGACGCTTTTTAGACTAATTCGACGCCCAGGAACTCAGAAAACACATGAAAAATAGCCTAGGACCAGCAGCAGAGAAATGACGATGAAAATCTGCAGTTTTTCGGCTGTAACTTTGCAGGTGTTGCTCGCAGCGTATCGGGACTGCGATTGATCGATTCCTCTCGCAAAATCACGTCGGAATAGTACCCTAAAGAATTAATTGCAGCACTTTTCAAAGTCGTCGAAATTTACGCCAAAAATGCAAAGGGGTTAGCCTTGGATTTTTTTTGGACGAAAAATCTTTTGTCTGGGAATCGATCCGTATGACGCTTTTTAGACTAATTCGACGCCCAGGAACTCAGAAAACACATGAAAAATAGCCTAGGACCAGCAGCAGAGAAATGACGATGAAAATCTGCAGTTTTTCGGCTGTAACTTTGCAGGTGTTGCTCGCAGCGTATCGGGACTGCGATTGATCGATTCCTCTCGCAAAATCACGTCGGAATAGTACCCTAAAGAATTAGTTGCAGCACTTTTCAAAGTCGTCGAAATTTTCGCCAAAAATGCAAAGGGGTTAGCCTTGGATTTTTTTTGGCCGAAAAATCTTTTGTCTGGGAATCGATCCGTATGACGCTTTTTAGACTAATTCGGCGCCTAGGAACTCAGAAAACACATGAAAAATAGGCTAGGACCAGCAGCAGAGAAATGACGATGAAAATCTGCAGTTTTTCGGCTGTAACTTTGCAGGTGTTGCTCGCAGCGTATCGGGACTGCGATAGATCGATTCCTCTCGCAAAATCACGTCGGAAAAGTACCCTAAAGAAACAATTGCAGCACTTTCCAAAGTCGTCGAAATTTTCGCCCAAAATGCAAAGGGGTTAGCCTTGGATTTTTTTTGGCCGAAAAATCTTTTGTCTGGGAATCGATCCGTATGACGCTTTTTAGACTAATTCGACGCCCAGGAACTCAGAAAACACATGAAAAATAGCCTAGGACCAGCAGCAGAGAAATGACGATGAAAATCTGCAGTTTTTCGGCTGTAACTTTGCAGGTGTTGCTCGCAGCGTATCGGGACTGCGATTGATCGATTCCTCTCGCAAAATCACGTCGGAATAGTACCCTAAAGAATTAATTGCAGCACTTTTCAAAGTCGTCGAAATTTTCGCCAAAAATGCAAAGGGGTTAGCCTTGGATTTTTTTTGGCCGAAAAATCTTTTGTCTGGGAATCGATCCGTATGACGCTTTTTAGACTAATTCGACGCCCAGGAACTCAGAAAACACATGAAAAATAGCCTAGGACCAGCAGCAGAGAAATGACGATGAAAATCTGCAGTTTTTCGGCTGTAACTTTGCAGGTGTTGCTCGCAGCGTATCGGGACTGCGATTGATCGATTCCTCTCGCAAAATCACGTCGGAATAGTACCCTAAAGAATTAATTGCAGCACTTTTCAAAGTCGTCGAAATTTTCGCCAAAAATGCAAAGGGGTTAGCCTTGGATTTTTTTTGGCCGAAAAATCTTTTGTCTGGGAATCGATCCGTATGACGCTTTTTAGACTAATTCGACGCCCAGGAACTCAGAAAACACATGAAAAATAGCCTAGGACCAGCAGCAGAGAAATGACGATGAAAATCTGCAGTTTTTCGGCTGTAACTTTGCAGGTGTTGCTCGCAGCGTATCGGGACTGCGATTGATCGATTCCTCTCGCAAAATCACGTCGGAATAGTACCCTAAAGAATTAATTGCAGCACTTTTCAAAGTCGTCGAAATTTTCGCCAAAAATGCAAAGGGGTTAGCCTTGGATTTTTTTTGGCCGAAAAATCTTTTGTCTGGGAATCGATCCGTATGACGCTTTTTAGACTAATTCGACGCCCAGGAACTCAGAAAACACATGAAAAATAGGCTAGGACCAGCAGCAGAGAAATGACGATGAAAATCTGCAGTTTTTCGGCTGTAACTTTGCAGGTGTTGCTCGCAGCGTATCGGGACTGCGGTTGATCGATTCCTCTCGCAAAATCACGTCGGAATGGTACCCTAAAGAATTAATTGCAGCACTTTTCAAAGTCGTCGAAATTTTCGCCAAAAATGCAAAGGGGTTAGCCTTGGATTTTTTTTGGCAGAAAAATCTTTTGTCTGGGAATCGATCCGTATGACGCTTTTTAGACTAATTCGACGCCCAGGAACTCAGAAAACACATGAAAAATAGCCTAGGACCAGCAGCAGAGAAATGACGATGAAAATCTGCAGTTTTTCGGCTGTAACTTTGCAGGTGTTGCTCGCAGCGTATCGGGACTGCGATTGATCGATTCCTCTCGCAAAATCACGTCGGAATAGTACCCTAAAGAATTAATTGCAGCACTTTTCAAAGTCGTCGAAATTTTCGCCAAAAATGCAAAGGGGTTAGCCTTGGATTTTTTTTGGCCGAAAAATCTTTTGTCTGGGAATCGATCCGTATGACGCTTTTTAGACTAATTCGACGCCCAGGAACTCAGAAAACACATGAAAAATAGCCTAGGACCAGCAGCAGAGAAATGACGATGAAAATCTGCAGTTTTTCGGCTGTAACTTTGCAGGTGTTGCTCGCAGCGTATCGGGACTGCGATTGATCGATTCCTCTCGCAAAATCACGTCGGAATAGTACCCTAAAGAATTAATTGCAGCACTTTTCAAAGTCGTCGAAATTTACGCCAAAAATGCAAAGGGGTTAGCCTTGGATTTTTTTTGGACGAAAAATCTTTTGTCTGGGAATCGATCCGTATGACGCTTTTTAGACTAATTCGACGCCCAGGAACTCAGAAAACACATGAAAAATAGCCTAGGACCAGCAGCAGAGAAATGACGATGAAAATCTGCAGTTTTTCGGCTGTAACTTTGCAGGTGTTGCTCGCAGCGTATCGGGACTGCGATTGATCGATTCCTCTCGCAAAATCACGTCGGAATAGTACCCTAAAGAATTAGTTGCAGCACTTTTCAAAGTCGTCGAAATTTTCGCCAAAAATGCAAAGGGGTTAGCCTTGGATTTTTTTTGGCCGAAAAATCTTTTGTCTGGGAATCGATCCGTATGACGCTTTTCAGACTAATTCGACGCCCAGGAACTCAGAAAACACATGAAAAATAGCCTAGGACCAGCAGCAGAGAAATGACGATGAAAATCTGCAGTTTTTCGGCTGTAACTTTGCAGGCGTTGCTCGCAGCGTATCGGGACTGCGATTGATCGATTCCTCTCGCAAAATCACGTCGGAATAGTACCCTCAAGAATTAATTGCAGCACTTTTCAAAGTCGTCGAAATTTTCGCCAAAAATGCAAAGGGGTTAGCCTTGGATTTTTTTTGGCCGAAAAATCTTTAGTCTGGGAATCGATCCGTATGACGCTTTTTAGACTAATTCGACGCCCAGGAACTCAGAAAACACATGAAAAATAGCCTAGGACCAGCAGCAGAGAAATGACGATGGAAATCTGCAGTTTCTCGGCTGTAACTTTGCAGGTGTTGCTCGCAGCGTATCGGGACTGCGATTGATCGATTCCTCTCGCAAAATCACGTCGGAATAGTACCCTAAAGAATTAATTGCAGCACTTTTCAAAGTCGTCGAAATTTTCGCCAAAAATGCAAAGGGGTTAGCCTTGGATTTTTTTTGGCCGAAAAATCTTTTGTCTGGGAATCGATCCGTATGACGCTTTTTAGACTAATTCGACGCCCAGGAACTCAGAAAACACATGAAAAATAGGCTAGGACCAGCAGCAGAGAAATGACGATGAAAATCTGCAGTTTTTCGGCTGTAACTTTGCAGGTGTTGCTCGCAGCGTATCGGGACTGCGATAGATCGATTCCTCTCGCAAAATCACGTCGGAAAAGTACCCTAAAGAAACAATTGCAGCACTTTTCAAAGTCGTCGAAATTTTCGCCCAAAATGCAAAGGGGTTAGCCTTGGATTTTTTTTGGCCGAAAAATCTTTTGTCTGGGAATCGATCCGTATGACGCTTTTTAGACTAATTCGACGCCCAGGAACTCAGAAAACACATGAAAAATAGCCTAGGACCAGCAGCAGAGAAATGACGATGAAAATCTGCAGTTTTTCGGCTGTAACTTTGCAGGTGTTGCTCGCAGCGTATCGGGACTGCGGTTGATCGATTCCTCTCGCAAAATCACGTCGGAATGGTACCCTAAAGAATTAATTGCAGCACTTTTCAAAGTCGTCGAAATTTTCGCCAAAAATGCAAAGGGGTTAGCCTTGGATTTTTTTTGGCCGAAAAATCTTTTGTCTGGGAATCGATCCGTATGACGCTTTTTAGACTAATTCGACGCCCAGGAACTCAGAAAACACATGAAAAATAGCCTAGGACCAGCAGCAGAGAAATGACGATGGAAATCTGCAGTTTTTCGGCTGTAACTTTGCAGGTGTTGCTCGCAGCGTATCGGGACTGCGATTGATCGATTCCTCTCGCAAAATCACGTCGGAATAGTACCCTAAAGAATTAATTGCAGCACTTTTCAAAGTCGTCGAAATTTTCGCCAAAAATGCAAAGGGGTTAGCCTTGGATTTTTTTTGGCCGAAAAATCTTTTGTCTGGGAATCGATCCGTATGACGCTTTTTAGACTAATTCGACGCCCAGGAACTCAGAAAACACATGAAAAATAGCCTAGGACCAGCAGCAGAGAAATGACGATGAAAATCTGCAGTTTTTCGGCTGTAACTTTGCAGGTGTTGCTCGCAGCGTATCGGGACTGCGATAGATCGATTCCTCTCGCAAAATCACGTCGGAATAGTACCCTAAAGAAACAATTGCAGCACTTTTCAAAGTCGTCGAAATTTTCGCCCAAAATGCAAAGGGGTTAGCCTTGGATTTTTTTTGGCCGAAAAATCTTTTGTCTGGGAATCGATCCGTATGACGCTTTTTAGACTAATTCGACCCCCAGGAACTCAGAAAACACATGAAAAATAGCCTAGGACCAGCAGCAGAGAAATGACGATGAAAATCTGCAGTTTTTCGGCTGTAACTTTGCAGGTGTTGCTCGCAGCGTATCGGGACTGCGATTGATCGATTCCTCTCGCAAAATCACGTCGGAATAGTACCCTAAAGAATTAGTTGCAGCACTTTTCAAAGTCGTCGAAATTTTCGCCAAAAATGCAAAGGGGTTAGCCTTGGATTTTTTTTGGCCGAAAAATCTTTTGTCTGGGAATCGATCCGTATGACGCTTTTCAGACTAATTCGACGCCCAGGAACTCAGAAAACACATGAAAAATAGCCTAGGACCAGCAGCAGAGAAATGACGATGAAAATCTGCAGTTTTTCGGCTGTAACTTTGCAGGCGTTGCTCGCAGCGTATCGGGACTGCGATTGATCGATTCCTCTCGCAAAATCACGTCGGAATAGTACCCTCAAGAATTAATTGCAGCACTTTTCAAAGTCGTCGAAATTTTCGCCAAAAATGCAAAGGGGTTAGCCTTGGATTTTTTTTGGCCGAAAAATCTTTAGTCTGGGAATCGATCCGTATGACGCTTTTTAGACTAATTCGACGCCCAGGAACTCAGAAAACACATGAAAAATAGCCTAGGACCAGCAGCAGAGAAATGACGATGGAAATCTGCAGTTTCTCGGCTGTAACTTTGCAGGTGTTGCTCGCAGCGTATCGGGACTGCGATTGATCGATTCCTCTCGCAAAATCACGTCGGAATAGTACCCTAAAGAATTAATTGCAGCACTTTTCAAAGTCGTCGAAATTTTCGCCAAAAATGCAAAGGGGTTAGCGTTGGATTTTTTTTGGCCGAAAAATCTTTTGTCTGGGAATCGATCCGTATGACGCTTTTTAGACTAATTCGACGCCCAGGAACTCAGAAAACACATGAAAAATAGGCTAGGACCAGCAGCAGAGAAATGACGATGAAAATCTGCAGTTTTTCGGCTGTAACTTTGCAGGTGTTGCTCGCAGCGTATCGGGACTGCGATAGATCGATTCCTCTCGCAAAATCACGTCGGAAAAGTACCCTAAAGAAACAATTGCAGCACTTTTCAAAGTCGTCGAAATTTTCGCCCAAAATGCAAAGGGGTTAGCCTTGGATTTTTTTTGGCCGAAAAATCTTTTGTCTGGGAATCGATCCGTATGACGCTTTTTAGACTAATTCGACGCCCAGGAACTCAGAAAACACATGAAAAATAGCCTAGGACCAGCAGCAGAGAAATGACGATGAAAATCTGCAGTTTTTCGGCTGTAACTTTGCAGGTGTTGCTCGCAGCGTATCGGGACTGCGATTGATCGATTCCTCTCGCAAAATCACGTCGGAATAGTACCCTAAAGAATTAATTGCAGCACTTTTCAAAGTCGTCGAAATTTACGCCAAAAATGCAAAGGGGTTAGCCTTGGATTTTTTTTGGACGAAAAATCTTTTGTCTGGGAATCGATCCGTATGACGCTTTTTAGACTAATTCGACGCCCAGGAACTCAGAAAACACATGAAAAATAGCCTAGGACCAGCAGCAGAGAAATGACGATGAAAATCTGCAGTTTTTCGGCTGTAACTTTGCAGGTGTTGCTCGCAGCGTATCGGGACTGCGATTGATCGATTCCTCTCGCAAAATCACGTCGGAATAGTACCCTAAAGAATTAGTTGCAGCACTTTTCAAAGTCGTCGAAATTTTCGCCAAAAATGCAAAGGGGTTAGCCTTGGATTTTTTTTGGCCGAAAAATCTTTTGTCTGGGAATCGATCCGTATGACGCTTTTTAGACTAATTCGGCGCCTAGGAACTCAGAAAACACATGAAAAATAGGCTAGGACCAGCAGCAGAGAAATGACGATGAAAATCTGCAGTTTTTCGGCTGTAACTTTGCAGGTGTTGCTCGCAGCGTATCGGGACTGCGATAGATCGATTCCTCTCGCAAAATCACGTCGGAAAAGTACCCTAAAGAAACAATTGCAGCACTTTCCAAAGTCGTCGAAATTTTCGCCCAAAATGCAAAGGGGTTAGCCTTGGATTTTTTTTGGCCGAAAAATCTTTTGTCTGGGAATCGATCCGTATGACGCTTTTTAGACTAATTCGACGCCCAGGAACTCAGAAAACACATGAAAAATAGCCTAGGACCAGCAGCAGAGAAATGACGATGAAAATCTGCAGTTTTTCGGCTGTAACTTTGCAGGTGTTGCTCGCAGCGTATCGGGACTGCGATTGATCGATTCCTCTCGCAAAATCACGTCGGAATAGTACCCTAAAGAATTAATTGCAGCACTTTTCAAAGTCGTCGAAATTTTCGCCAAAAATGCAAAGGGGTTAGCCTTGGATTTTTTTTGGCCGAAAAATCTTTTGTCTGGGAATCGATCCGTATGACGCTTTTTAGACTAATTCGACGCCCAGGAACTCAGAAAACACATGAAAAATAGCCTAGGACCAGCAGCAGAGAAATGACGATGAAAATCTGCAGTTTTTCGGCTGTAACTTTGCAGGTGTTGCTCGCAGCGTATCGGGACTGCGATTGATCGATTCCTCTCGCAAAATCACGTCGGAATAGTACCCTAAAGAATTAATTGCAGCACTTTTCAAAGTCGTCGAAATTTTCGCCAAAAATGCAAAGGGGTTAGCCTTGGATTTTTTTTGGCCGAAAAATCTTTTGTCTGGGAATCGATCCGTATGACGCTTTTTAGACTAATTCGACGCCCAGGAACTCAGAAAACACATGAAAAATAGCCTAGGACCAGCAGCAGAGAAATGACGATGAAAATCTGCAGTTTTTCGGCTGTAACTTTGCAGGTGTTGCTCGCAGCGTATCGGGACTGCGATTGATCGATTCCTCTCGCAAAATCACGTCGGAATAGTACCCTAAAGAATTAATTGCAGCACTTTTCAAAGTCGTCGAAATTTTCGCCAAAAATGCAAAGGGGTTAGCCTTGGATTTTTTTTGGCCGAAAAATCTTTTGTCTGGGAATCGATCCGTATGACGCTTTTTAGACTAATTCGACGCCCAGGAACTCAGAAAACACATGAAAAATAGGCTAGGACCAGCAGCAGAGAAATGACGATGAAAATCTGCAGTTTTTCGGCTGTAACTTTGCAGGTGTTGCTCGCAGCGTATCGGGACTGCGGTTGATCGATTCCTCTCGCAAAATCACGTCGGAATGGTACCCTAAAGAATTAATTGCAGCACTTTTCAAAGTCGTCGAAATTTTCGCCAAAAATGCAAAGGGGTTAGCCTTGGATTTTTTTTGGCAGAAAAATCTTTTGTCTGGGAATCGATCCGTATGACGCTTTTTAGACTAATTCGACGCCCAGGAACTCAGAAAACACATGAAAAATAGCCTAGGACCAGCAGCAGAGAAATGACGATGAAAATCTGCAGTTTTTCGGCTGTAACTTTGCAGGTGTTGCTCGCAGCGTATCGGGACTGCGATTGATCGATTCCTCTCGCAAAATCACGTCGGAATAGTACCCTAAAGAATTAATTGCAGCACTTTTCAAAGTCGTCGAAATTTTCGCCAAAAATGCAAAGGGGTTAGCCTTGGATTTTTTTTGGCCGAAAAATCTTTTGTCTGGGAATCGATCCGTATGACGCTTTTTAGACTAATTCGACGCCCAGGAACTCAGAAAACACATGAAAAATAGCCTAGGACCAGCAGCAGAGAAATGACGATGAAAATCTGCAGTTTTTCGGCTGTAACTTTGCAGGTGTTGCTCGCAGCGTATCGGGACTGCGATTGATCGATTCCTCTCGCAAAATCACGTCGGAATAGTACCCTAAAGAATTAATTGCAGCACTTTTCAAAGTCGTCGAAATTTACGCCAAAAATGCAAAGGGGTTAGCCTTGGATTTTTTTTGGACGAAAAATCTTTTGTCTGGGAATCGATCCGTATGACGCTTTTTAGACTAATTCGACGCCCAGGAACTCAGAAAACACATGAAAAATAGCCTAGGACCAGCAGCAGAGAAATGACGATGAAAATCTGCAGTTTTTCGGCTGTAACTTTGCAGGTGTTGCTCGCAGCGTATCGGGACTGCGATTGATCGATTCCTCTCGCAAAATCACGTCGGAATAGTACCCTAAAGAATTAGTTGCAGCACTTTTCAAAGTCGTCGAAATTTTCGCCAAAAATGCAAAGGGGTTAGCCTTGGATTTTTTTTGGCCGAAAAATCTTTTGTCTGGGAATCGATCCGTATGACGCTTTTCAGACTAATTCGACGCCCAGGAACTCAGAAAACACATGAAAAATAGCCTAGGACCAGCAGCAGAGAAATGACGATGAAAATCTGCAGTTTTTCGGCTGTAACTTTGCAGGCGTTGCTCGCAGCGTATCGGGACTGCGATTGATCGATTCCTCTCGCAAAATCACGTCGGAATAGTACCCTCAAGAATTAATTGCAGCACTTTTCAAAGTCGTCGAAATTTTCGCCAAAAATGCAAAGGGGTTAGCCTTGGATTTTTTTTGGCCGAAAAATCTTTAGTCTGGGAATCGATCCGTATGACGCTTTTTAGACTAATTCGACGCCTAGGAACTCAGAAAACACATGAAAAATAGCCTAGGACCAGCAGCAGAGAAATGACGATGGAAATCTGCAGTTTCTCGGCTGTAACTTTGCAGGTGTTGCTCGCAGCGTATCGGGACTGCGATTGATCGATTCCTCTCGCAAAATCACGTCGGAATAGTACCCTAAAGAATTAATTGCAGCACTTTTCAAAGTCGTCGAAATTTTCGCCAAAAATGCAAAGGGGTTAGCCTTGGATTTTTTTTGGCCGAAAAATCTTTTGTCTGGGAATCGATCCGTATGACGCTTTTTAGACTAATTCGACGCCCAGGAACTCAGAAAACACATGAAAAATAGGCTAGGACCAGCAGCAGAGAAATGACGATGAAAATCTGCAGTTTTTCGGCTGTAACTTTGCAGGTGTTGCTCGCAGCGTATCGGGACTGCGATAGATCGATTCCTCTCGCAAAATCACGTCGGAAAAGTACCCTAAAGAAACAATTGCAGCACTTTTCAAAGTCGTCGAAATTTTCGCCCAAAATGCAAAGGGGTTAGCCTTGGATTTTTTTTGGCCGAAAAATCTTTTGTCTGGGAATCGATCCGTATGACGCTTTTTAGACTAATTCGACGCCCAGGAACTCAGAAAACACATGAAAAATAGCCTAGGACCAGCAGCAGAGAAATGACGATGAAAATCTGCAGTTTTTCGGCTGTAACTTTGCAGGTGTTGCTCGCAGCGTATCGGGACTGCGGTTGATCGATTCCTCTCGCAAAATCACGTCGGAATGGTACCCTAAAGAATTAATTGCAGCACTTTTCAAAGTCGTCGAAATTTTCGCCAAAAATGCAAAGGGGTTAGCCTTGGATTTTTTTTGGCCGAAAAATCTTTTGTCTGGGAATCGATCCGTATGACGCTTTTTAGACTAATTCGACGCCCAGGAACTCAGAAAACACATGAAAAATAGCCTAGGACCAGCAGCAGAGAAATGACGATGGAAATCTGCAGTTTTTCGGCTGTAACTTTGCAGGTGTTGCTCGCAGCGTATCGGGACTGCGATTGATCGATTCCTCTCGCAAAATCACGTCGGAATAGTACCCTAAAGAATTAATTGCAGCACTTTTCAAAGTCGTCGAAATTTTCGCCAAAAATGCAAAGGGGTTAGCCTTGGATTTTTTTTGGCCGAAAAATCTTTTGTCTGGGAATCGATCCGTATGACGCTTTTTAGACTAATTCGACGCCCAGGAACTCAGAAAACACATGAAAAATAGCCTAGGACCAGCAGCAGAGAAATGACGATGAAAATCTGCAGTTTTTCGGCTGTAACTTTGCAGGTGTTGCTCGCAGCGTATCGGGACTGCGATAGATCGATTCCTCTCGCAAAATCACGTCGGAATAGTACCCTAAAGAAACAATTGCAGCACTTTTCAAAGTCGTCGAAATTTTCGCCCAAAATGCAAAGGGGTTAGCCTTGGATTTTTTTTGGCCGAAAAATCTTTTGTCTGGGAATCGATCCGTATGACGCTTTTTAGACTAATTCGACCCCCAGGAACTCAGAAAACACATGAAAAATAGCCTAGGACCAGCAGCAGAGAAATGACGATGAAAATCTGCAGTTTTTCGGCTGTAACTTTGCAGGTGTTGCTCGCAGCGTATCGGGACTGCGATTGATCGATTCCTCTCGCAAAATCACGTCGGAATAGTACCCTAAAGAATTAGTTGCAGCACTTTTCAAAGTCGTCGAAATTTTCGCCAAAAATGCAAAGGGGTTAGCCTTGGATTTTTTTTGGCCGAAAAATCTTTTGTCTGGGAATCGATCCGTATGACGCTTTTCAGACTAATTCGACGCCCAGGAACTCAGAAAACACATGAAAAATAGCCTAGGACCAGCAGCAGAGAAATGACGATGAAAATCTGCAGTTTTTCGGCTGTAACTTTGCAGGCGTTGCTCGCAGCGTATCGGGACTGCGATTGATCGATTCCTCTCGCAAAATCACGTCGGAATAGTACCCTCAAGAATTAATTGCAGCACTTTTCAAAGTCGTCGAAATTTTCGCCAAAAATGCAAAGGGGTTAGCCTTGGATTTTTTTTGGCCGAAAAATCTTTAGTCTGGGAATCGATCCGTATGACGCTTTTTAGACTAATTCGACGCCCAGGAACTCAGAAAACACATGAAAAATAGCCTAGGACCAGCAGCAGAGAAATGACGATGGAAATCTGCAGTTTCTCGGCTGTAACTTTGCAGGTGTTGCTCGCAGCGTATCGGGACTGCGATTGATCGATTCCTCTCGCAAAATCACGTCGGAATAGTACCCTAAAGAATTAATTGCAGCACTTTTCAAAGTCGTCGAAATTTTCGCCAAAAATGCAAAGGGGTTAGCGTTGGATTTTTTTTGGCCGAAAAATCTTTTGTCTGGGAATCGATCCGTATGACGCTTTTTAGACTAATTCGACGCCCAGGAACTCAGAAAACACATGAAAAATAGGCTAGGACCAGCAGCAGAGAAATGACGATGAAAATCTGCAGTTTTTCGGCTGTAACTTTGCAGGTGTTGCTCGCAGCGTATCGGGACTGCGATAGATCGATTCCTCTCGCAAAATCACGTCGGAAAAGTACCCTAAAGAAACAATTGCAGCACTTTTCAAAGTCGTCGAAATTTTCGCCCAAAATGCAAAGGGGTTAGCCTTGGATTTTTTTTGGCCGAAAAATCTTTTGTCTGGGAATCGATCCGTATGACGCTTTTTAGACTAATTCGACGCCCAGGAACTCAGAAAACACATGAAAAATAGCCTAGGACCAGCAGCAGAGAAATGACGATGAAAATCTGCAGTTTTTCGGCTGTAACTTTGCAGGTGTTGCTCGCAGCGTATCGGGACTGCGATAGATCGATTCCTCTCGCAAAATCACGTCGGAATAGTACCCTAAAGAAACAATTGCAGCACTTTTCAAAGTCGTCGAAATTTTCGCCCAAAATGCAAAGGGGTTAGCCTTGGATTTTTTTTGGCCGAAAAATCTTTTGTCTGGGAATCGATCCGTATGACGCTTTTTAGACTAATTCGACCCCCAGGAACTCAGAAAACACATGAAAAATAGCCTAGGACCAGCAGCAGAGAAATGACGATGAAAATCTGCAGTTTTTCGGCTGTAACTTTGCAGGTGTTGCTCGCAGCGTATCGGGACTGCGATTGATCGATTCCTCTCGCAAAATCACGTCGGAATAGTACCCTAAAGAATTAATTGCAGCACTTTTCAAAGTCGTCGAAATTTTCGCCAAAAATGCAAAGGGGTTAGCCTTGGATTTTTTTTGGCCGAAAAATCTTTTGTCTGGGAATCGATCCGTATGACGCTTTTTAGACTAATTCGACGCCCAGGAACTCAGAAAACACATGAAAAATAGGCTAGGACCAGCAGCAGAGAAATGACGATGAAAATCTGCAGTTTTTCGGCTGTAACTTTGCAGGTGTTGCTCGCAGCGTATCGGGACTGCGATTGATCGATTCCTCTCGCAAAATCACGTCGGAATAGTACCCTAAAGAATTGATTGCAGCACTTTTCAAAGTCGTCGAAATTTACGCCAAAAATGCAAAGGGGTTAGCCTTGGATTTTTTTTGGACGAAAAATCTTTTGTCTGGGAATCGATCCGTATGACGCTTTTTAGACTAATTCGACGCCCAGGAACTCAGAAAACACATGAAAAATAGCCTAGGACCAGCAGCAGAGAAATGACGATGAAAATCTGCAGTTTTTCGGCTGTAACTTTGCAGGTGTTGCTCGCAGCGTATCGGGACTGCGATTGATCGATTCCTCTCGCAAAATCACGTCGGAATAGTACCCTAAAGAATTAGTTGCAGCACTTTTCAAAGTCGTCGAAATTTTCGCCAAAAATGCAAAGGGGTTAGCCTTGGATTTTTTTTGGCCGAAAAATCTTTTGTCTGGGAATCGATCCGTATGACGCTTTTCAGACTAATTCGACGCCCAGGAACTCAGAAAACACATGAAAAATAGCCTAGGACCAGCAGCAGAGAAATGACGATGAAAATCTGCAGTTTTTCGGCTGTAACTTTGCAGGCGTTGCTCGCAGCGTATCGGGACTGCGATTGATCGATTCCTCTCGCAAAATCACGTCGGAATAGTACCCTCAAGAATTAATTGCAGCACTTTTCAAAGTCGTCGAAATTTTCGCCAAAAATGCAAAGGGGTTAGCCTTGGATTTTTTTTGGCCGAAAAATCTTTAGTCTGGGAATCGATCCGTATGACGCTTTTTAGACTAATTCGACGCCCAGGAACTCAGAAAACACATGAAAAATAGCCTAGGACCAGCAGCAGAGAAATGACGATGGAAATCTGCAGTTTCTCGGCTGTAACTTTGCAGGTGTTGCTCGCAGCGTATCGGGACTGCGATTGATCGATTCCTCTCGCAAAATCACGTCGGAATAGTACCCTAAAGAATTAATTGCAGCACTTTTCAAAGTCGTCGAAATTTTCGCCAAAAATGCAAAGGGGTTAGCCTTGGATTTTTTTTGGCCGAAAAATCTTTTGTCTGGGAATCGATCCGTATGACGCTTTTTAGACTAATTCGACGCCCAGGAACTCAGAAAACACATGAAAAATAGGCTAGGACCAGCAGCAGAGAAATGACGATGAAAATCTGCAGTTTTTCGGCTGTAACTTTGCAGGTGTTGCTCGCAGCGTATCGGGACTGCGATAGATCGATTCCTCTCGCAAAATCACGTCGGAAAAGTACCCTAAAGAAACAATTGCAGCACTTTTCAAAGTCGTCGAAATTTTCGCCCAAAATGCAAAGGGGTTAGCCTTGGATTTTTTTTGGCCGAAAAATCTTTTGTCTGGGAATCGATCCGTATGACGCTTTTTAGACTAATTCGACGCCCAGGAACTCAGAAAACACATGAAAAATAGCCTAGGACCAGCAGCAGAGAAATGACGATGAAAATCTGCAGTTTTTCGGCTGTAACTTTGCAGGTGTTGCTCGCAGCGTATCGGGACTGCGGTTGATCGATTCCTCTCGCAAAATCACGTCGGAATGGTACCCTAAAGAATTAATTGCAGCACTTTTCAAAGTCGTCGAAATTTTCGCCAAAAATGCAAAGGGGTTAGCCTTGGATTTTTTTTGGCCGAAAAATCTTTTGTCTGGGAATCGATCCGTATGACGCTTTTTAGACTAATTCGACGCCCAGGAACTCAGAAAACACATGAAAAATAGCCTAGGACCAGCAGCAGAGAAATGACGATGGAAATCTGCAGTTTTTCGGCTGTAACTTTGCAGGTGTTGCTCGCAGCGTATCGGGACTGCGATTGATCGATTCCTCTCGCAAAATCACGTCGGAATAGTACCCTAAAGAATTAATTGCAGCACTTTTCAAAGTCGTCGAAATTTTCGCCAAAAATGCAAAGGGGTTAGCCTTGGATTTTTTTTGGCCGAAAAATCTTTTGTCTGGGAATCGATCCGTATGACGCTTTTTAGACTAATTCGACGCCCAGGAACTCAGAAAACACATGAAAAATAGCCTAGGACCAGCAGCAGAGAAATGACGATGAAAATCTGCAGTTTTTCGGCTGTAACTTTGCAGGTGTTGCTCGCAGCGTATCGGGACTGCGATAGATCGATTCCTCTCGCAAAATCACGTCGGAATAGTACCCTAAAGAAACAATTGCAGCACTTTTCAAAGTCGTCGAAATTTTCGCCCAAAATGCAAAGGGGTTAGCCTTGGATTTTTTTTGGCCGAAAAATCTTTTGTCTGGGAATCGATCCGTATGACGCTTTTTAGACTAATTCGACCCCCAGGAACTCAGAAAACACATGAAAAATAGCCTAGGACCAGCAGCAGAGAAATGACGATGAAAATCTGCAGTTTTTCGGCTGTAACTTTGCAGGTGTTGCTCGCAGCGTATCGGGACTGCGATTGATCGATTCCTCTCGCAAAATCACGTCGGAATAGTACCCTAAAGAATCAATTGCAGCACTTTTTAAAGTCGTCGAAATTTTCGCCAAAAATGCAAAGGGGTTAGCCTTGGATTTTTTTTGGCCGAAAAATCTTTTGTCTGGGAATCGATCCGTATGACGCTTTTTAGACTAATTCGACGCCCAGGAACTCAGAAAACACATGAAAAATAGGCTAGGACCAGCAGCAGAGAAATGACGATGAAAATCTGCAGTTTTTCGGCTGTAACTTTGCAGGTGTTGCTCGCAGCGTATCGGGACTGCGATAGATCGATTCCTCTCGCAAAATCACGTCGGAAAAGTACCCTAAAGAAACAATTGCAGCACTTTTCAAAGTCGTCGAAATTTTCGCCCAAAATGCAAAGGGGTTAGCCTTGGATTTTTTTTGGCCGAAAAATCTTTTGTCTGGGAATCGATCCGTATGACGCTTTTTAGACTAATTCGACGCCCAGGAACTCAGAAAACACATGAAAAATAGCCTAGGACCAGCAGCAGAGAAATGACGATGAAAATCTGCAGTTTTTCGGCTGTAACTTTGCAGGTGTTGCTCGCAGCGTATCGGGACTGCGGTTGATCGATTCCTCTCGCAAAATCACGTCGGAATGGTACCCTAAAGAATTAATTGCAGCACTTTTCAAAGTCGTCGAAATTTTCGCCAAAAATGCAAAGGGGTTAGCCTTGGATTTTTTTTGGCCGAAAAATCTTTTGTCTGGGAATCGATCCGTATGACGCTTTTTAGACTAATTCGACGCCCAGGAACTCAGAAAACACATGAAAAATAGCCTAGGACCAGCAGCAGAGAAATGACGATGAAAATCTGCAGTTTTTCGGCTGTAACTTTGCAGGTGTTGCTCGCAGCGTATCGGGACTGCGATTGATCGATTCCTCTCGCAAAATCACGTCGGAATAGTACCCTAAAGAATTAATTGCAGCACTTTTCAAAGTCGTCGAAATTTTCGCCAAAAATGCAAAGGGGTTAGCCTTGGATTTTTTTTGGCCGAAAAATCTTTTGTCTGGGAATCGATCCGTATGACGCTTTTTAGACTAATTCGACGCCCAGGAACTCAGAAAACACATGAAAAATAGCCTAGGACCAGCAGCAGAGAAATGACGATGAAAATCTGCAGTTTTTCGGCTGTAACTTTGCAGGTGTTGCTCGCAGCGTATCGGGACTGCGGTTGATCGATTCCTCTCGCAAAATCACGTCGGAATGGTACCCTAAAGAATTAATTGCAGCACTTTTCAAAGTCGTCGAAATTTTCGCCAAAAATGCAAAGGGGTTAGCCTTGGATTTTTTTTGGCCGAAAAATCTTTTGTCTGGGAATCGATCCGTATGACGCTTTTTAGACTAATTCGACGCCCAGGAACTCAGAAAACACATGAAAAATAGCCTAGGACCAGCAGCAGAGAAATGACGATGGAAATCTGCAGTTTTTCGGCTGTAACTTTGCAGGTGTTGCTCGCAGCGTATCGGGACTGCGATTGATCGATTCCTCTCGCAAAATCACGTCGGAATAGTACCCTAAAGAATTAATTGCAGCACTTTTCAAAGTCGTCGAAATTTTCGCCAAAAATGCAAAGGGGTTAGCCTTGGATTTTTTTTGGCCGAAAAATCTTTTGTCTGGGAATCGATCCGTATGACGCTTTTTAGACTAATTCGACGCCCAGGAACTCAGAAAACACATGAAAAATAGCCTAGGACCAGCAGCAGAGAAATGACGATGAAAATCTGCAGTTTTTCGGCTGTAACTTTGCAGGTGTTGCTCGCAGCGTATCGGGACTGCGATAGATCGATTCCTCTCGCAAAATCACGTCGGAATAGTACCCTAAAGAAACAATTGCAGCACTTTTCAAAGTCGTCGAAATTTTCGCCCAAAATGCAAAGGGGTTAGCCTTGGATTTTTTTTGGCCGAAAAATCTTTTGTCTGGGAATCGATCCGTATGACGCTTTTTAGACTAATTCGACCCCCAGGAACTCAGAAAACACATGAAAAATAGCCTAGGACCAGCAGCAGAGAAATGACGATGAAAATCTGCAGTTTTTCGGCTGTAACTTTGCAGGTGTTGCTCGCAGCGTATCGGGACTGCGATTGATCGATTCCTCTCGCAAAATCACGTCGGAATAGTACCCTAAAGAATTAATTGCAGCACTTTTCAAAGTCGTCGAAATTTTCGCCAAAAATGCAAAGGGGTTAGCCTTGGATTTTTTTTGGCCGAAAAATCTTTTGTCTGGGAATCGATCCGTATGACGCTTTTTAGACTAATTCGACGCCCAGGAACTCAGAAAACACATGAAAAATAGGCTAGGACCAGCAGCAGAGAAATGACGATGAAAATCTGCAGTTTTTCGGCTGTAACTTTGCAGGTGTTGCTCGCAGCGTATCGGGACTGCGATAGATCGATTCCTCTCGCAAAATCACGTCGGAAAAGTACCCTAAAGAAACAATTGCAGCACTTTTCAAAGTCGTCGAAATTTTCGCCCAAAATGCAAAGGGGTTAGCCTTGGATTTTTTTTGGCCGAAAAATCTTTTGTCTGGGAATCGATCCGTATGACGCTTTTTAGACTAATTCGACGCCCAGGAACTCAGAAAACACATGAAAAATAGCCTAGGACCAGCAGCAGAGAAATGACGATGAAAATCTGCAGTTTTTCGGCTGTAACTTTGCAGGTGTTGCTCGCAGCGTATCGGGACTGCGGTTGATCGATTCCTCTCGCAAAATCACGTCGGAATGGTACCCTAAAGAATTAATTGCAGCACTTTTCAAAGTCGTCGAAATTTTCGCCAAAAATGCAAAGGGGTTAGCCTTGGATTTTTTTTGGCCGAAAAATCTTTTGTCTGGGAATCGATCCGTATGACGCTTTTTAGACTAATTCGACGCCCAGGAACTCAGAAAACACATGAAAAATAGCCTAGGACCAGCAGCAGAGAAATGACGATGAAAATCTGCAGTTTTTCGGCTGTAACTTTGCAGGTGTTGCTCGCAGCGTATCGGGACTGCGATTGATCGATTCCTCTCGCAAAATCACGTCGGAATAGTACCCTAAAGAATTAATTGCAGCACTTTTCAAAGTCGTCGAAATTTTCGCCAAAAATGCAAAGGGGTTAGCCTTGGATTTTTTTTGGCCGAAAAATCTTTTGTCTGGGAATCGATCCGTATGACGCTTTTTAGACTAATTCGACGCCCAGGAACTCAGAAAACACATGAAAAATAGCCTAGGACCAGCAGCAGAGAAATGACGATGAAAATCTGCAGTTTTTCGGCTGTAACTTTGCAGGTGTTGCTCGCAGCGTATCGGGACTGCGGTTGATCGATTCCTCTCGCAAAATCACGTCGGAATGGTACCCTAAAGAATTAATTGCAGCATTTTTCAAAGTCGTCGAAATTTTCGCCAAAAATGCAAAGGGGTTAGCCTTGGATTTTTTTTGGCCGAAAAATCTTTTGTCTGGGAATCGATCCGTATGACGCTTTTTAGACTAATTCGACGCCCAGGAACTCAGAAAACACATGAAAAATAGCCTAGGACCAGCAGCAGAGAAATGACGATGGAAATCTGCAGTTTTTCGGCTGTAACTTTGCAGGTGTTGCTCGCAGCGTATCGGGACTGCGATTGATCGATTCCTCTCGCAAAATCACGTCGGAATAGTACCCTAAAGAATTAATTGCAGCACTTTTCAAAGTCGTCGAAATTTTCGCCAAAAATGCAAAGGGGTTAGCCTTGGATTTTTTTTGGCCGAAAAATCTTTTGTCTGGGAATCGATCCGTATGACGCTTTTTAGACTAATTCGACGCCCAGGAACTCAGAAAACACATGAAAAATAGCCTAGGACCAGCAGCAGAGAAATGACGATGAAAATCTGCAGTTTTTCGGCTGTAACTTTGCAGGTGTTGCTCGCAGCGTATCGGGACTGCGATAGATCGATTCCTCTCGCAAAATCACGTCGGAATAGTACCCTAAAGAAACAATTGCAGCACTTTTCAAAGTCGTCGAAATTTTCGCCCAAAATGCAAAGGGGTTAGCCTTGGATTTTTTTTGGCCGAAAAATCTTTTGTCTGGGAATCGATCCGTATGACGCTTTTTAGACTAATTCGACCCCCAGGAACTCAGAAAACACATGAAAAATAGCCTAGGACCAGCAGCAGAGAAATGACGATGAAAATCTGCAGTTTTTCGGCTGTAACTTTGCAGGTGTTGCTCGCAGCGTATCGGGACTGCGATTGATCGATTCCTCTCGCAAAATCACGTCGGAATAGTACCCTAAAGAATTAATTGCAGCACTTTTCAAAGTCGTCGAAATTTTCGCCAAAAATGCAAAGGGGTTAGCCTTGGATTTTTTTTGGCCGAAAAATCTTTTGTCTGGGAATCGATCCGTATGACGCTTTTTAGACTAATTCGACGCCCAGGAACTCAGAAAACACATGAAAAATAGGCTAGGACCAGCAGCAGAGAAATGACGATGAAAATCTGCAGTTTTTCGGCTGTAACTTTGCAGGTGTTGCTCGCAGCGTATCGGGACTGCGATAGATCGATTCCTCTCGCAAAATCACGTCGGAAAAGTACCCTAAAGAAACAATTGCAGCACTTTTCAAAGTCGTCGAAATTTTCGCCCAAAATGCAAAGGGGTTAGCCTTGGATTTTTTTTGGCCGAAAAATCTTTTGTCTGGGAATCGATCCGTATGACGCTTTTTAGACTAATTCGACGCCCAGGAACTCAGAAAACACATGAAAAATAGCCTAGGACCAGCAGCAGAGAAATGACGATGAAAATCTGCAGTTTTTCGGCTGTAACTTTGCAGGTGTTGCTCGCAGCGTATCGGGACTGCGGTTGATCGATTCCTCTCGCAAAATCACGTCGGAATGGTACCCTAAAGAATTAATTGCAGCACTTTTCAAAGTCGTCGAAATTTTCGCCAAAAATGCAAAGGGGTTAGCCTTGGATTTTTTTTGGCCGAAAAATCTTTTGTCTGGGAATCGATCCGTATGACGCTTTTTAGACTAATTCGACGCCCAGGAACTCAGAAAACACATGAAAAATAGCCTAGGACCAGCAGCAGAGAAATGACGATGAAAATCTGCAGTTTTTCGGCTGTAACTTTGCAGGTGTTGCTCGCAGCGTATCGGGACTGCGATTGATCGATTCCTCTCGCAAAATCACGTCGGAATAGTACCCTAAAGAATTAATTGCAGCACTTTTCAAAGTCGTCGAAATTTTCGCCAAAAATGCAAAGGGGTTAGCCTTGGATTTTTTTTGGCCGAAAAATCTTTAGTCTGGGAATCGATCCGTATGACGCTTTTTAGACTAATTCGACGCCCAGGAACTCAGAAAACACATGAAAAATAGCCTAGGACCAGCAGCAGAGAAATGACGATGAAAATCTGCAGTTTTTCGGCTGTAACTTTGCAGGTGTTGCTCGCAGCGTATCGGGACTGCGATTGATCGATTCCTCTCGCAAAATCACGTCGGAATAGTACCCTAAAGAATTAATTGCAGCACTTTTCAAAGTCGTCGAAATTTTCGCCAAAAATGCAAAGGGGTTAGCCTTGGATTTTTTTTGGCCGAAAAATCTTTTGTCTGGGAATCGATCCGTATGACGCTTTTTAGACTAATTCGACGCCCAGGAACTCAGAAAACACATGAAAAATAGCCTAGGACCAGCAGCAGAGAAATGACGATGAAAATCTGCAGTTTTTCGGCTGTAACTTTGCAGGTGTTGCTCGCAGCGTATCGGGACTGCGATTGATCGATTCCTCTCGCAAAATCACGTCGGAATAGTACCCTAAAGAATTAATTGCAGCACTTTTCAAAGTCGTCGAAATTTACGCCAAAAATGCAAAGGGGTTAGCCTTGGATTTTTTTTGGACGAAAAATCTTTTGTCTGGGAATCGATCCGTATGACGCTTTTTAGACTAATTCGACGCCCAGGAACTCAGAAAACACATGAAAAATAGCCTAGGACCAGCAGCAGAGAAATGACGATGAAAATCTGCAGTTTTTCGGCTGTAACTTTGCAGGTGTTGCTCGCAGCGTATCGGGACTGCGATTGATCGATTCCTCTCGCAAAATCACGTCGGAATAGTACCCTAAAGAATTAGTTGCAGCACTTTTCAAAGTCGTCGAAATTTTCGCCAAAAATGCAAAGGGGTTAGCCTTGGATTTTTTTTGGCCGAAAAATCTTTTGTCTGGGAATCGATCCGTATGACGCTTTTTAGACTAATTCGACGCCCAGGAACTCAGAAAACACATGAAAAATAGCCTAGGACCAGCAGCAGAGAAATGACGATGAAAATCTGCAGTTTTTCGGCTGTAACTTTGCAGGTGTTGCTCGCAGCGTATCGGGACTGCGATAGATCGATTCCTCTCGCAAAATCACGTCGGAAAAGTACCCTAAAGAAACAATTGCAGCACTTTCCAAAGTCGTCGAAATTTTCGCCCAAAATGCAAAGGGGTTAGCCTTGGATTTTTTTTGGCCGAAAAATCTTTTGTCTGGGAATCGATCCGTATGACGCTTTTTAGACTAATTCGACGCCCAGGAACTCAGAAAACACATGAAAAATAGCCTAGGACCAGCAGCAGAGAAATGACGATGAAAATCTGCAGTTTTTCGGCTGTAACTTTGCAGGTGTTGCTCGCAGCGTATCGGGACTGCGATAGATCGATTCCTCTTGCAAAATCACGTCGGAAAAGTACCCTAAAGAAACAATTGCAGCACTTTCCAAAGTCGTCGAAATTTTCGCCCAAAATGCAAAGGGGTTAGCCTTGGATTTTTTTTGGCCGAAAAATCTTTTGTCTGGGAATCGATCCGTATGACGCTTTTTAGACTAATTCGACGCCCAGGAACTCAGAAAACACATGAAAAATAGCCTAGGACCAGCAGCAGAGAAATGACGATGAAAATCTGCAGTTTTTCGGCTGTAACTTTGCAGGTGTTGCTCGCAGCGTATCGGGACTGCGATTGATCGATTCCTCTCGCAAAATCACGTCGGAATAGTACCCTAAAGAATTAATTGCAGCACTTTTCAAAGTCGTCGAAATTTTCGCCAAAAATGCAAAGGGGTTAGCCTTGGATTTTTTTTGGCCGAAAAATCTTTTGTCTGGGAATCGATCCGTATGACGCTTTTTAGACTAATTCGACGCCCAGGAACTCAGAAAACACATGAAAAATAGCCTAGGACCAGCAGCAGAGAAATGACGATGAAAATCTGCAGTTTTTCGGCTGTAACTTTGCAGGTGTTGCTCGCAGCGTATCGGGACTGCGATTGATCGATTCCTCTCGCAAAATCACGTCGGAATAGTACCCTAAAGAATTAATTGCAGCACTTTTCAAAGTCGTCGAAATTTTCGCCAAAAATGCAAAGGGGTTAGCCTTGGATTTTTTTTGGCCGAAAAATCTTTTGTCTGGGAATCGATCCGTATGACGCTTTTTAGACTAATTCGACGCCCAGGAACTCAGAAAACACATGAAAAATAGCCTAGGACCAGCAGCAGAGAAATGACGATGAAAATCTGCAGTTTTTCGGCTGTAACTTTGCAGGTGTTGCTCGCAGCGTATCGGGACTGCGATTGATCGATTCCTCTCGCAAAATCACGTCGGAATAGTACCCTAAAGAATTAATTGCAGCACTTTTCAAAGTCGTCGAAATTTTCGCCAAAAATGCAAAGGGGTTAGCCTTGGATTTTTTTTGGCCGAAAAATCTTTTGTCTGGGAATCGATCCGTATGACGCTTTTTAGACTAATTCGACGCCCAGGAACTCAGAAAACACATGAAAAATAGGCTAGGACCAGCAGCAGAGAAATGACGATGAAAATCTGCAGTTTTTCGGCTGTAACTTTGCAGGTGTTGCTCGCAGCGTATCGGGACTGCGGTTGATCGATTCCTCTCGCAAAATCACGTCGGAATGGTACCCTAAAGAATTAATTGCAGCACTTTTCAAAGTCGTCGAAATTTTCGCCAAAAATGCAAAGGGGTTAGCCTTGGATTTTTTTTGGCAGAAAAATCTTTTGTCTGGGAATCGATCCGTATGACGCTTTTTAGACTAATTCGACGCCCAGGAACTCAGAAAACACATGAAAAATAGCCTAGGACCAGCAGCAGAGAAATGACGATGAAAATCTGCAGTTTTTCGGCTGTAACTTTGCAGGTGTTGCTCGCAGCGTATCGGGACTGCGATTGATCGATTCCTCTCGCAAAATCACGTCGGAATAGTACCCTAAAGAATTAATTGCAGCACTTTCCAAAGTCGTCGAAATTTTCGCCCAAAATGCAAAGGGGTTAGCCTTGGATTTTTTTTGGCCGAAAAATCTTTTGTCTGGGAATCGATCCGTATGACGCTTTTTAGACTAATTCGACGCCCAGGAACTCAGAAAACACATGAAAAATAGCCTAGGACCAGCAGCAGAGAAATGACGATGAAAATCTGCAGTTTTTCGGCTGTAACTTTGCAGGTGTTGCTCGCAGCGTATCGGGACTGCGATTGATCGATTCCTCTCGCAAAATCACGTCGGAATAGTACCCTAAAGAATTAATTGCAGCACTTTTCAAAGTCGTCGAAATTTTCGCCAAAAATGCAAAGGGGTTAGCCTTGGATTTTTTTTGGCCGAAAAATCTTTTGTCTGGGAATCGATCCGTATGACGCTTTTTAGACTAATTCGACGCCCAGGAACTCAGAAAACACATGAAAAATAGCCTAGGACCAGCAGCAGAGAAATGACGATGAAAATCTGCAGTTTTTCGGCTGTAACTTTGCAGGTGTTGCTCGCAGCGTATCGGGACTGCGATTGATCGATTCCTCTCGCAAAATCACGTCGGAATAGTACCCTAAAGAATTAATTGCAGCACTTTTCAAAGTCGTCGAAATTTTCGCCAAAAATGCAAAGGGGTTAGCCTTGGATTTTTTTTGGCCGAAAAATCTTTTGTCTGGGAATCGATCCGTATGACGCTTTTTAGACTAATTCGACGCCCAGGAACTCAGAAAACACATGAAAAATAGCCTAGGACCAGCAGCAGAGAAATGACGATGAAAATCTGCAGTTTTTCGGCTGTAACTTTGCAGGCGTTGCTCGCAGCGTATCGGGACTGCGATTGATCGATTCCTCTCGCAAAATCACGTCGGAATAGTACCCTAAAGAATTAATTGCAGCACTTTTCAAAGTCGTCGAAATTTTCGCCAAAAATGCAAAGGGGTTAGCCTTGGATTTTTTTTGGCCGAAAAATCTTTTGTCTGGGAATCGATCCGTATGACGCTTTTTAGACTAATTCGGCGCCCAGGAACTCAGAAAACACATGAAAAATAGGCTAGGACCAGCAGCAGAGAAATGACGATGAAAATCTGCAGTTTTTCGGCTGTAACTTTGCAGGTGTTGCTCGCAGCGTATCGGGACTGCGATAGATCGATTCCTCTCGCAAAATCACGTCGGAAAAGTACCCTAAAGAAACAATTGCAGCACTTTCCAAAGTCGTCGAAATTTTCGCCCAAAATGCAAAGGGGTTAGCCTTGGATTTTTTTTGGCCGAAAAATCTTTTGTCTGGGAATCGATCCGTATGACGCTTTTTAGACTAATTCGACGCCCAGGAACTCAGAAAACACATGAAAAATAGCCTAGGACCAGCAGCAGAGAAATGACGATGAAAATCTGCAGTTTTTCGGCTGTAACTTTGCAGGTGTTGCTCGCAGCGTATCGGGACTGCGATTGATCGATTCCTCTCGCTAAATCACGTCGGAATAGTACCCTAAAGAATTAATTGCAGCACTTTTCAAAGTCGTCGAAATTTTCGCCAAAAATGCAAAGGGGTTAGCCTTGGATTTTTTTTGGCCGAAAAATCTTTTGTCTGGGAATCGATCCGTATGACGCTTTTTAGACTAATTCGACGCCCAGGAACTCAGAAAACACATGAAAAATAGCCTAGGACCAGCAGCAGAGAAATGACGATGAAAATCTGCAGTTTTTCGGCTGTAACTTTGCAGGTGTTGCTCGCAGCGTATCGGGACTGCGATTGATCGATTCCTCTCGCAAAATCACGTCGGAATAGTACCCTAAAGAATTAATTGCAGCACTTTTCAAAGTCGTCGAAATTTTCGCCAAAAATGCAAAGGGGTTAGCCTTGGATTTTTTTTGGCCGAAAAATCTTTTGTCTGGGAATCGATCCGTATGACGCTTTTTAGACTAATTCGACGCCCAGGAACTCAGAAAACACATGAAAAATAGCCTAGGACCAGCAGCAGAGAAATGACGATGAAAATCTGCAGTTTTTCGGCTGTAACTTTGCAGGTGTTGCTCGCAGCGTATCGGGACTGCGATTGATCGATTCCTCTCGCAAAATCACGTCGGAATAGTACCCTAAAGAATTAATTGCAGCACTTTTCAAAGTCGTCGAAATTTTCGCCAAAAATGCAAAGGGGTTAGCCTTGGATTTTTTTTGGCCGAAAAATCTTTTGTCTGGGAATCGATCCGTATGACGCTTTTTAGACTAATTCGACGCCCAGGAACTCAGAAAACACATGAAAAATAGGCTAGGACCAGCAGCAGAGAAATGACGATGAAAATCTGCAGTTTTTCGGCTGTAACTTTGCAGGTGTTGCTCGCAGCGTATCGGGACTGCGGTTGATCGATTCCTCTCGCAAAATCACGTCGGAATGGTACCCTAAAGAATTAATTGCAGCACTTTTCAAAGTCGTCGAAATTTTCGCCAAAAATGCAAAGGGGTTAGCCTTGGATTTTTTTTGGCAGAAAAATCTTTTGTCTGGGAATCGATCCGTATGACGCTTTTTAGACTAATTCGACGCCCAGGAACTCAGAAAACACATGAAAAATAGCCTAGGACCAGCAGCAGAGAAATGACGATGAAAATCTGCAGTTTTTCGGCTGTAACTTTGCAGGTGTTGCTCGCAGCGTATCGGGACTGCGATTGATCGATTCCTCTCGCAAAATCACGTCGGAATAGTACCCTAAAGAATTAATTGCAGCACTTTTCAAAGTCGTCGAAATTTTCGCCAAAAATGCAAAGGGGTTAGCCTTGGATTTTTTTTGGCCGAAAAATCTTTAGTCTGGGAATCGATCCGTATGACGCTTTTTAGACTAATTCGACGCCCAGGAACTCAGAAAACACATGAAAAATAGCCTAGGACCAGCAGCAGAGAAATGACGATGAAAATCTGCAGTTTTTCGGCTGTAACTTTGCAGGTGTTGCTCGCAGCGTATCGGGACTGCGATTGATCGATTCCTCTCGCAAAATCACGTCGGAATAGTACCCTAAAGAATTAATTGCAGCACTTTTCAAAGTCGTCGAAATTTTCGCCAAAAATGCAAAGGGGTTAGCCTTGGATTTTTTTTGGCCGAAAAATCTTTTGTCTGGGAATCGATCCGTATGACGCTTTTTAGACTAATTCGACGCCCAGGAACTCAGAAAACACATGAAAAATAGCCTAGGACCAGCAGCAGAGAAATGACGATGAAAATCTGCAGTTTTTCGGCTGTAACTTTGCAGGTGTTGCTCGCAGCGTATCGGGACTGCGATTGATCGATTCCTCTCGCAAAATCACGTCGGAATAGTACCCTAAAGAATTAATTGCAGCACTTTTCAAAGTCGTCGAAATTTACGCCAAAAATGCAAAGGGGTTAGCCTTGGATTTTTTTTGGACGAAAAATCTTTTGTCTGGGAATCGATCCGTATGACGCTTTTTAGACTAATTCGACGCCCAGGAACTCAGAAAACACATGAAAAATAGCCTAGGACCAGCAGCAGAGAAATGACGATGAAAATCTGCAGTTTTTCGGCTGTAACTTTGCAGGTGTTGCTCGCAGCGTATCGGGACTGCGATTGATCGATTCCTCTCGCAAAATCACGTCGGAATAGTACCCTAAAGAATTAGTTGCAGCACTTTTCAAAGTCGTCGAAATTTTCGCCAAAAATGCAAAGGGGTTAGCCTTGGATTTTTTTTGGCCGAAAAATCTTTTGTCTGGGAATCGATCCGTATGACGCTTTTCAGACTAATTCGACGCCCAGGAACTCAGAAAACACATGAAAAATAGCCTAGGACCAGCAGCAGAGAAATGACGATGAAAATCTGCAGTTTTTCGGCTGTAACTTTGCAGGCGTTGCTCGCAGCGTATCGGGACTGCGATTGATCGATTCCTCTCGCAAAATCACGTCGGAATAGTACCCTCAAGAATTAATTGCAGCACTTTTCAAAGTCGTCGAAATTTTCGCCAAAAATGCAAAGGGGTTAGCCTTGGATTTTTTTTGGCCGAAAAATCTTTAGTCTGGGAATCGATCCGTATGACGCTTTTTAGACTAATTCGACGCCCAGGAACTCAGAAAACACATGAAAAATAGCCTAGGACCAGCAGCAGAGAAATGACGATGGAAATCTGCAGTTTCTCGGCTGTAACTTTGCAGGTGTTGCTCGCAGCGTATCGGGACTGCGATTGATCGATTCCTCTCGCAAAATCACGTCGGAATAGTACCCTAAAGAATTAATTGCAGCACTTTTCAAAGTCGTCGAAATTTTCGCCAAAAATGCAAAGGGGTTAGCCTTGGATTTTTTTTGGCCGAAAAATCTTCTGTCTGGGAATCGATCCGTATGACGCTTTTTAGACTAATTCGACGCCCAGGAACTCAGAAAACACATGAAAAATAGCCTAGGACCAGCAGCAGAGAAATGACGATGAAAATCTGCAGTTTTTCGGCTGTAACTTTGCAGGTGTTGCTCGCAGCGTATCGGGACTGCGATAGATCGATTCCTCTCGCAAAATCACGTCGGAATAGTACCCTAAAGAAACAATTGCAGCACTTTTCAAAGTCGTCGAAATTTTCGCCCAAAATGCAAAGGGGTTAGCCTTGGATTTTTTTTGGCCGAAAAATCTTTTGTCTGGGAATCGATCCGTATGACGCTTTTTAGACTAATTCGACGCCCAGGAACTCAGAAAACACATGAAAAATAGCCTAGGACCAGCAGCAGAGAAATGACGATGAAAATCTGCAGTTTTTCGGCTGTAACTTTGCAGGTGTTGCTCGCAGCGTATCGGGACTGCGATTGATCGATTCCTCTCGCAAAATCACGTCGGAATGGTACCCTAAAGAATTAATTGCAGCACTTTTCAAAGTCGTCGGAATTTTCGCCAAAAATGCGAAGGGGTTAGCCTTGGATTTTTTTTGGCCGAAAAATCTTTTGTCTGGGAATCGATCCGTATGACGCTTTTTAGACTAATTCGACGCCCAGGAACTCAGAAAACACATGAAAAATAGCCTAGGACCAGCAGCAGAGAAATGACGATGAAAATCTGCAGTTTTTCGGCTGTAACTTTGCAGGTGTTGCTCGCAGCGTATCGGGACTGCGATTGATCGATTCCTCTCGCAAAATCACGTCGGAATAGTACCCTAAAGAATTAATTGCAGCACTTTTCAAAGTCGTCGAAATTTTCGCCAAAAATGCGAAGGGGTTAGCCTTGGATTTTTTTTGGCCGAAAAATCTTTTGTCTGGGAATCGATCCGTATGACGCTTTTTAGACTAATTCGACGCCCAGGAACTCAGAAAACACATGAAAAATAGCCTAGGACCAGCAGCAGAGAAATGACGATGAAAATCTGCAGTTTTTCGGCTGTAACTTTGCAGGTGTTGCTCGCAGCGTATCGGGACTGCGATTGATCGATTCCTCTCGCAAAATCACGTCGGAATAGTACCCTAAAGAATTAATTGCAGCACTTTTCAAAGTCGTCGAAATTTTCGCCAAAAATGCGAAGGGGTTAGCCTTGGATTTTTTTTGGCCGAAAAATCTTTTGTCTGGGAATCGATCCGTATGACGCTTTTTAGACTAATTCGACGCCCAGGAACTCAGAAAACACATGAAAAATAGCCTAGGACCAGCAGCAGAGAAATGACGATGAAAATCTGCAGTTTTTCGGCTGTAACTTTGCAGGTGTTGCTCGCAGCGTATCGGGACTGCGATAGATCGATTCCTCTCGCAAAATCACTTCGGAATAGTACCCTAAAGAAACAATTGCAGCACTTTTCAAAGTCGTCGAAATTTTCGCCAAAAATGCAAAGGGGTTAGCCTTGGATTTTTTTTGGCCGAAAAATCTTTTGTCTGGGAATCGATCCGTATGACGCTTTTTAGACTAATTCGACGCCCAGGAACTCAGAAAACACATGAAAAATAGCCTAGGACCAGCAGCAGAGAAATGACGATGAAAATCTGCAGTTTTTCGGCTGTAACTTTGCAGGTGTTGCTCGCAGCGTATCGGGACTGCGGTTGATCGATTCCTCTCGCAAAATCACGTCGGAATAGTACCCTCAAGAATTAATTGCAGCACTTTTCAAAGTCGTCGAAGTTTTCGCCAAAAATGCAAAGGGGTTAGCCTTGGATTTTTTTTGGCCGAAAAATCTTTAGTCTGGGAATCGATCCGTATGACGCTTTTTAGACTAATTCGACGCCCAGGAACTCAGAAAACACATGAAAAATAGCCTAGGACCAGCAGCAGAGAAATGACGATGAAAATCTGCAGTTTTTCGGCTGTAACTTTGCAGGTGTTGCTCGCAGCGTGTCGGGACTGCGCCTAATCGATTCCTCTCGCAAAATCACGTCGGAATAGTACCCTAAAGAATTAATTGCAGCACTTTTCAAAGTCGTCGAAATTTCCGCCAAAAATGCAAAGGGGTTAGCCTCACTTTTTTGGTCATTTTCGGAGCTGAAAATTTCTCGTCTCCGAATCGATTTGTATGACCACTGCCAGAGTAATTCGACCCCTAGGAATTCAGAAAACAAATCAAAAAATGCGTAGGACCAGCAGCAGAGAAATACCGACGAAAATCATGAGTTTCCCGGCGGTCCGACATGATTCGTTGTTTGCAGTGAGTTCGTCATGTATTCAGTCGATTCCTTCCGCAAAATTACGTTAAATTGACTACAGCCTTATTTAGCAGCGTCGCAATACAGAAAATGATCTGAAAAGGGTCGGCCTCATGCTATTTCCCCGAGCAAAACATTTGTTTGTTTAAGAATCGGTTTGTATGACCCTCTCCCGACCATATCGGCGCCCAAGTATTGCAAAATAAGCATTTCAAATAACGTAGAACCAACAGTTGAGAAATCATCAAGAAAACACAGAGAGAATGATTCATTCATTCATCCATTACAAACCAGATTTAATGCAATAGTAACAATACAATTTCATACATCTCGTATCATGCACAGGTACGGAAATTACTTTACACACGTGCATCAGATCTGATCGAATTCGATCGACTGCGCTATTTGCACCGTATACCTTACAAATAAATACACATAACCACAAGAATCGTGGATTTCACTACAGAGCAAATATGCTATCCAAAATTTTTGTGGTTCGTTTGCACATTCAGTTCCGACTTGATTTCCTCTTCACACAGAAATGTCATCGCCTCCTCATCGTCGGTCTGAAGAATTCGTAACCTTAATTCAGTACTTGGTGTGAACCTCGAGAGTCCGATCGCGTTCACCCACGTTCACCACACCAGGTTTTCATCTTCGGCCAGTGTCTGTTCTCTGGACAGTGCGCAGTCGTCATTCGACGCAAGGCAAGGAGGTTGGTTAGTTGGTTAGTTAGTACTTTAGTAGGCAGTGGGACCTTGTCGGCGAATCAGTAAAATGGCTGCCACAGGGAGTTCGAAAGGTTCGGTGCTCGAGAAATTCGGTCTGCAGCCGGTAACCAAATGCAGCCTTGCCAAGTTTTACGCCCCGGCACTGGGTGCCGTTTCGTACACTGGTCTGTCAATCAACGTAATGAATCCACGATTAATCGTCAGGTAATTGAGACAAACCCCCCCCCCTCGTGAAATTTCACTTCGCCCAGTTTCGCCCTCGTCGCGTCTCATAACCGGCATCAAATTATGTAATACGTCGCCCTTTGAACCGCTCAAACAGCCGTGTCTATTGCTCTACATGACATATAAGTTTCACTAAACATTCATTCGCTCTATAATCGTCAGTCACGTGCCTGTCAATACACGATTCAACGTCACAGTTCTGCCCAAAGTGACGACAGATTCCCCTGGCTGATTCGGAGTTTCATCATCCCTGCAAACATAACCTAATCCGAGAATGCACAAGTTTCAGTCATCGTTCGATCGAGATTTTATAACCGACTCGTTCACTTCTTTCTAACCTCAAATGATTTATACGTAGAAAAGTCCAAACTCCATATTACTGTTTTCTGTTTCAGAATATTCCCAACAACGGATATAACAAACCTGCTACTCGGTAGCACGTTTCTGGGCACTGGATCCTACATTTACACCAGGGAACACTTGAAAAATGCTCCACCTGCAAACAAAATTGCTTACAGGTTAGTTCATCAGCCTTCGATAAGAATTTTACAGAACCTAATGTTCCATTTTTGACTTAGCGCTGCTGGAGCTGTGCTGCTGAGTTTTGGGTCGGTTCTGGTATGGTCTATCCTGCGATCGATCCTTCCACCAAATTCTTCCCTCCACACTATTGCTGGTATCGGTTCTGGAATCGCATTTATTAAGATCGGAACCAGCTACCTGGAGTTTGTCGACTCGCAGGTGGTGGCTAAAAAGTAGGAAAACATAGTACACATGATTTAAAACATTGTCCAAATATGTCATAGACACTGTATTCGAAGAAAACTAACCAAAAAGTAATACGGACAAACAATACACTTGTTTATTATATATTTGAAATAAAATTGTACGGAATCTTGTAGAAAGTTTGACATATATAGTTTGCTAAATGATGCGAATGATCTTTTAAATGATTACAACGTTTCGCTGAATCATATTTAAATATAAACTAAGTTTATTTCCTCAAATGATGACTAATCATTATATTACCCTGTCCCATCCTCCCATGTATTTTAATCGTATGTATTATTTTTTAAATAGATAAAAAATATATCCAGCTTCCTTTTTTATTTTTAAGTTTTTGTTGTCTTTTCAAATTTTTATTCAAATATAATTTACATATATTTTTTATAGTAAAAAATAGACACAATCAAATGAAAATACTTAAAGGTAAAGTGACACGTATTTGTTTGTAACATTCTTATTCTATAGCCATGTTAAATCTTATATCTCATCTCGATAAATAACCAATTAATATACTTCAACTTTCCAACACGGTAATTTCACATTTCTCAATGCATATCGTGTCTATTACTTCATTCTATTTCCCGTTTCACTTGTCAGTCATAGTGGAATGCGAAGGAATACTTTTGGCTCTATGGATAGTATAATTCTATGTACATTTATATCAACCCAAATCGAGTCTATGAATTATTGCTTCTCGTGTCGTGCGTAAGAGTAACTAATAGGTATTTTTATCACTAATGGCCGACTTTTACATCCTTACTTGACATGCCATAGGCATAAAACCTCACTTGACAACCGACATTCCTAAATCCACATCGACCTTGTCGATCAAGTATTTCGTGTATACTTATTACTAATTTAACTCGTGCATATCATATCTACGTGATTTGAAACAAGTTCATAAGCGATGCAAATGAATTACAGTATTATCAGATCTCACTATTCTGAAAACGCGTATAGTAAAAAAATAGAACCGCTCTCCGTTTAATCATATAATATGTATAAGATATTTACAGAGAAAGTATTTTTCATCACCATTTGCTTTTAGCTTACTACACAATGATATAATATTTGAAATATCTTTTTATTCTCATGAAACTAATAGCTAATTGTGAGAGCTCACCGTACACTTCAAGCACCCGGAAATACGTCATTCTGTTTTATGACAAGTATCGGAACTCAAGAAAGTCTGGTTACTATGCTAGATTTTAGTGTAAATATTAGAATTGCAATCAGCAAGTTTACTATTCCGTACCAAAGTGCGAATTGAGGAAAGAATCTCTCGGATTGCATGTTTGATTTAATATAATAATTAAATTTTACTTTATTCGCAAATATCGTTTCCTACTTTTATTAAGTATAAAATGATTTCCTCAAACTGAAACGTTTTATATCGAATTTACGGAATAATATTATTTGATGTTGGCGACCATTGAATCATAAAAATATTTTCAAGACTAATAAAACGAGTATCGAAAAAAATCTTCAAACTTATACAGGAAATATTCTTTCAAAGTAAATGAAAGTAGGTATACATGGTCTCACAGCATTAAAGAATCACCGCGTTTAAGGAATATTTCCTCGGGATAGCGCTGCAGTGCATTTTGATGTGCCGACAAATCGATGAACTCTAGAGCAAGAAGCTAGGCAGGTGTTATTGATTCGAATTAGAAATAGAGAGAATAATTGTCAGATTCGTTTCTATTTTCAAGCAACGATATAACGAGCCTCGCCGGAGAAGGCATTAATTCAACAAGTAGAATCGATCCACCTTTTCGTGTCATCGTGTACCGCAAGTTGCGAATGACGAGCGTAATTTCACGAACTTGAGAATTTAAAAAAAGGTAAAAATGCGCGGTCATTACGTTTCCTGTTGCAGGTGAACGTCGTTCGTTCCGCATCGCCGAATTCCATTCCTTATAACGATAATAATTCTCTCGGCGTTGATTCTCACGTGAAACTCCGGATGACTGTTGAGGCTGTGATTAGACAACCTTCCCCAGGTACTTCCGGTCCGTGGTCATAAACCACTGACTGGTCTCGACGAGGCAAATCCTGGCTGGCAGAGTGACCATCACTCTCGATGGGCGATGCCCGAACATTTCAGGTTCCTCAGATCTATGTGCGTTTTTTTTTTCACCGATTTCTCTGCGGAGAATCGAAGGTGAGACCGGAACATTGCAATTCAGCTGGGAATTTTTAAAAAATGCCAATATCGGCCGTGTATCAACTCACTGCGTTATGTGCTCTTTTCCGTGACCATAGTCGAGGACAGAGTTGTAGATATCACGTCCAATATCTTCTCCGTGACGTTCGATATCGTCGAGGCTATCAAGTCATCGGGGTGATGCCGATGATCGTGATTCTGCATATGATCGTCGTCGCCGTTCACCGTTTCCTCATCGTGGGAATGGCTATGACCATGACCATGTTCGTGGGAGTGTGAAGCTGGAATAAAATTGACATTGAACAATAAATTACGCAACGATAAAAACTAATGAACGATTAGCATGTGTTGAATGAATCGATGAATTTATCCAATAGCTGTACGATCAATTTCTACAATACAGGAGGACACAGCATTGTGTTGTCGTCTATGATACATGACGAATATTCCAACCGGATGTTCACAGTAATATCGTGGTAACAACGATACGGCTGACGGATTTTTGCAATACCGATTTCGAGGTTTCCTAATCCTTGACTAGGTTCTAGCTCGTAACAACATCCGCCTCTCGTATGAAGAAATAAATAAATACCCAACGAGAGGAGCTGCTCGGGCATAGAGAGATATGAAAACCTTTTTGTATGTATCCAAGTAATTTGAGAATCACGAGGCGTCACGTGCGTACCACACCTTACAGGGAATCGCCATTGCATAATCGATCTTGTTCAGTCTCACTTATACTCGAGAAGTCAAAAATCACTACGAGACTTTAAATTTCGCAAGTATCGTCTACAACACCTGCAGGTGACCGCCGATCAACTTTCACCGCGTATTTAACCCGAGCCTCGATGTGCCGGGTACCGGATTCCGTGAGGCTGTACAAATCGTTCAATGAACCGTGCCTGCGTTTCTACAGGTATAATATCGTCGTGTAGATCAACCGATCAACGATCGCTGACCGGTAATTGCCTCCGTGAAAAAAAGTCGACTGCATTTTTTTACCCACTATTTTCTGTTTATTTTCTTTCTAATTTCTCAACAAACATAGGAGAATCGCCTTTTTCTTGAAAGACTTACAATTAGTTTTACTGTCTGTCGTATAAATCCCGTCTCTAATAACTCACAAGTCTCGAATACTCAGCCAATCGCATGTACGCCGCGAGAAAACAGGGCTATTAAAAGGTGGATCGTGAATACCTGCGTTTAACTCCGCACCGCATTAAATCCAAGTTGTAATTTCTCTGATTACCTTTTCCGGTTTACGGTGTCGAGTGTAATTGTTGTTTCTACAGTTGCTCTATTAAGTATCGCCCAGTAGATGGTCTACTTCGAGCATTCAGGGTGGTGTCAAGTTATCGTTACAATTACTCAGGTTATCGCGAATTGATTGAGCTCGGTGAGTCGTTAGCGTCCGGTGTTAAATCACCCGATGCGTGCAATATGTTCGCTTTGTTCTGGCATATAGGTAGGCATTTGCAAATGTCGTGTAAGGTATGTGTAAATGCGTTTCGCTTCCCAACAAGCACAATGGGGTATATTACATTATGTGTTCACCGCTGAAGCCCGCTGGCGAATATTTACCCGAGTCGATTTGCAGCGATAAGAAAATCACGAAATCGCTGAACCCTGACAAGTTGAAATATCCGCGATACCCTACGTCTCTAAATATAGATATACCTACAACTACAGCTCGCGATACTATCTGCCCACACGCCATGTAGTATTATATATATGGATTTACACGTATATACAGTCCTGCAATATTTGATCTATATATAGATTAATATCAATGAAGTGATTAGATTCTCATTATACTCTTCGCTGACACTGCGTTCCCTAATTTCGCGGATAAAAGGCAGCGACAGGCACTTGACTCGGTCAACATTAAACCTTCAAGACTGATGCAAGCATTTTGATTGCTTTCTATACTTCTCTAAAATTTATTTACAAATTTTCTTGACAGGGGTAAAATTTCATTCGAGAGAATTTAAAGAGCTTTACAATTGTCTAAATATTTTTTCGATATTTTCGATATTAGCTCGGTTTTCACTCCACCGAGTAAATCTGGAAAGTGAGAAGATGTTAAGACCGAAATCATCATGTATTTTATTACGTGATTTATCTGGTAAATTCGAGAAAACTGTATTAAAAAAATCACACAATAAATTACAAAAGCACGAATCATCAAATATACTAGATCAAAAATCCAATAGTCAACTGTGTATGACTTTTGATCTAGTACATTTGACGATTCGTACTTTTGTAATTTATTACGTAATTTTCACAGTTTTTTCAAACTCACAAGATAAATCATGTAATAAATTATGTGTTGATTTCGGTCATAACATCTTATGATCTATCACATAGTCATTTTTAGTAGGGACGCGCTGGTTCCAAATTGCTACGAATCACAGGACAGTAACTTCAAGTTATCGGAGGAATTTAAAACACGCGGGTACACATTTCATATGCATGCACAGTAATATCCTCCTTTAATACAGCGTGCAGAAGTGGTGATCCATGATTTGCCGAAACACGTGTGGGATTTATGTATATGCATATCGACGAGTGCCGTGCAAGGTGCGCAAAATTAGTTACCTATATGCGGGTAGCATAGCAGTGGGAAAGCGGGATGTAAAGGGGGTGAGAGAAGGCAGGGGTGGGAATCTGTACCGGCGGGTTAGCCCGGTACGGAGTTGCTCGTCCGACCTTCGCCCGAAATACCTACTGACCCTGCACCTGAGACTTTCCGCGACCCTTTGAAGAGATTGATTTTAACGTAAACACGTATGTATACTACATTGATGCGGCGCTCTGAAGATTGGCGAGAACAGGTGAGAAAATGAAAATAAAAATAGGGATGAGGAGAGGTGGAAAGAAGAAGAAGAAAAAAAAAAAAAGAAAAACTGTTGCAAAAGAGGAAATTCGAGAAACAATGCATGAGGAAAACGGAAATGAGATTAAGGGTTTTCACCGTAAACACCATCAAAGAGTTTTTCACTATCTCTAACTCACTGGCGTACTGGAGTCCCAGCATGAACATAAAGCCAACGAGGATGGCGGCGAGCTGGAGCAATCCGCTTTTCTCGTTGGCCCTCTCCCTCGCGAGTACTTCGAAAAATACAATGTAAAGAAGAGTGCCGGCGGCGAAACCCTGCAGGAGGGTTGGGAGGGGTCCGAGTCCTTCACTGGGGTCCTCGAGGCGTCCGATGATGAGTCCGATCCCGATGCCGATGGGTGTGACGACGGAGAAGACGACGAGATAGCCGAGGACTATCCTGGCGTTCGCCCCAGCCGCTACCATCTCCATCCCCACGCAGAATCCGATCACCAATTTGTGGGTGGCGATGGCGGCGGTCAGGTATATCACGGAAGGCATGGAGGGCTCGAGGCCGACGGTGAGGCCCTCGAATATCGCGTGAAACGACAGCGCTATCACGGTCAGCAGTCCCCGGACGGAGGCGTTCGGAGGGAGCGTCGAGGCCGGGGGCGAGGACGTCGACGCGGACGATGCCGAGGAGTTTCCGCAGAGCGGATTTGCCTTACCGTCGATTTCCGCGCCGTCCAACCCCCGAGGGACCTGCAGGTTCTGCGACAGATAACTACGCTCGTTCTGCGTCAGTGGAATCGTGTTCCCGAAGCTGTTCCTCGTCGGGTTTGCCGATGCGTCGCAAGGGCACGTCGAGCCCCCGTTTACCTTCCCCGCGAGGTTGCCGTTCTTTTCATAGCCCGGGTCATCCTGGTGGAGTCTCGAGTTCCGGGTGGCGAAGATGCCGGGGTTGTCAGAGTCGGACTCGTAGGCGCGGTCCTGAGTCATTGGGGATATCCGGGCGTCCGGAGTCAGAGATTTATCCCCGCTCCTCCCCGCCTCTCGGCTTCTTCGACTCCCGCTCGAGCTTCGGTTGCATCTTCGCAGCGAGACGCTGCGGTGCAGCGCAGCCTCCGTCGGTTCTGGTTTCCGGTCCAGCGCCGCGTGCACCGCCTCTTCCACTAGGTAGACGAAGAAGAAACCACCGCAGAGCAACAGTTCGGCCAGACCCAAGCCGCCCCCCAACTTCATCAGCTCGCCGCTCTCCTGCAGCTTCTCCACGCTCTGACGCACTTCCGGTGCCAGGTGGACAAACGACGTGAAGAGCAGGACACCGCCACCGAAACACAGGAGCAGCGACGTCAGCAAACCCTGTTTCAAGATTCGATTAACCTACGTTATCGTGCCGTTATCATCTACTTCCATTTTTACAGCTTGTCGAGGGTTCGTTGGTAGTCAATTGATTCGTACAATCTTTAGAAAATTTAAATAACAACAGATTATACCAAGTATACGTGTTCGGGTGCGGTTGGAAAACTTTTACCTTGTACGGAAGACCGGAGAGAATACGACGACGATTTTTCATTACGTTAATTACTTTGGACCCTTACGAACCTACACTCTAATTTAGCGGAAAAGTAATCACTCGATCATTAGCAAAAAAAAAAGAAAAATTAAATTATGTACCAAGAGTATGTTTATCCGGTCCACAGTATATTTAGGTGTAAATAAATACAGTGGTTTTAATTAAGCAATAACTTTGACGCTGTACGCCATTAAAACGAACGTAACGACATTTTCTCAGCCAAATGGTGTACAGTTTACGCGATACGTGTCTGCAGAATAAATTTTAAGATAATTTCACGGTTCCTCCGGAGGAAGGATTTTAAAGCTCAGCCATCAGAGACCGAAGTTATAGAATTCCAAATTGAAATGAGCATAACGTGCCATGAGTTCGTAAGAGACGTGTAGAATGTGCGAAAAATCTGAAAACGATTTTACGATCGATCGCGCGGTCTTTCCTTTGCAACCTTTCACACGAAGCTGATACGATCTTTGCCCCAAAAAAAAAATTAAAATAAAAAACAATAACAAACTATCCATAATCCATATCTTTACTCAATCTGTGCGGATATCGTATTCTATATTTACTTCAGCGGTGCTCGCACTGCCCCGACTTAATCTGCATCTGTTGATGCAGAGGGGTAGGGATCCTACGCTGAGAGATCCGATTCCAAGGACCAGCATCGCCCCGATCTTCGCCAGCAAAATGCCAACGGCTCCGTTGTTCACAGCAGCTGTCTTTCCAGCAGTATCAATTATTGGTTCCATCGCCTCCATTCTCGTTGATTTGTTTTTTCTATGGTTTACTTGCGAATATAAATTGTCGTATACGTCCTTCTCACGTTTCAGTGAATAGGATCACTTCATCGTCCAGCACGTATTGTCATCCGGATAACACTTTTCCACGTCGAAGATTCTGTAGGATCGGTTAAAATTGATTTTTTTTTTTTAATAATTTAAGCGAACAAAAACGTTTTTCCTCCTCAGACGTTTTTTGGCGAACGTGTGCCAGGCGTACCAAGGGTGCAGGTCGAAGTTCCGAATGGTCAAAAGTCCGAACGATTAATGCAACTCCTCCACAACACGCCGAGAAGCCTTTCGATTCTGACCATTCGAGCTTTTGGCCATTCGGAATCTTAGTCTTTCGGATGTTTGACAACTCGGAACTTTGACTCGCACCCCTAGGTTGGTACCACGCTATACCCTCATCGCCGTCTAGGTACATTCTGATAGTAACCGTGGTACCAGGTAGTTATACCAGCACCAAGCTCCGCCCATATCACACCAACCATGGTACAAGTGTCGACGGTCGCCAAAAAACGCCTTTCGTCCCTCCTTTTTCTACAATTCTTTTCTTTTATCTATCCTCCATGCAGCGCCAATTTGCCTCCAAGGCTCGCGAACGTGACCCAGATCTGAGAAGCAGAGCGATATTGCACCGTCACGTAGCTCTTCATAATATCCCCTTTTCTTGTATTCTTCTCTTCCTTATTACTCTATTATTTTTATCATCATAGTTGTTGTTATTATTATTATTGCTATCCTCCCTTTACCTCCCCTCTAAATTATCCATCATCCTCTAATCACACCGAATCCGTATCTTCGGGTTCTTTCTTGCACATTTTTTTTACGACGCGTGCCACTCTTCGATAACGGTATAGCAAATCATCATCTCTGTTGGTACTGTACGTGTCAGTAATTTGCGGATATTAGGCGCGTCAACTGCGCGGCAAACCACCTGCCAGGTCGAGGACTTGAGTCATGTATGTGTGTATATTGTACATACATAGCCTGATGGCCAGATGGGCCGCATTTCACTCTGTCATCTTCTGACAACAGTGTACTCGTTTAATATTCAGTTTACCTACTGGCGGTGCTTCTTTATCGTCTGCTTATTTCGCACTTGCGTTCGCACGGCAAGAACCGCGTGTGTATATAACATTGGGAGTAGAAATGATCGGAACTAGGTGGAACAGGCATGCGGAAAAGCACATTTGCCACAACAATCGCGTTTTCACAGCGGTTTCCCGTCTCTCCGTTAGATTGTCATCGTAATCTATGGGTTCTCACGGCTGGCACGTTGCGGCATTGAAACCGTCCGTGTTAAGCAACGCGGTTTAGTGCGTTCAGCGTCTTATTGTTCCCGGATGAGAAGCGACATACGGCGGAACGAATTCCGCCGGCATTCTTTCGAAATCGTATATACGACACGGTGTTCCTTCTCACGTGGGTATAACGTGCAACAGACTTAAGACAAGAGGCTCGCCCAAGCCTCGTGGTCCGACGTTCGGAGTCGATGACCGTAAAACCGAATATGAATAATGGTAAACAGGACGAGCACCCGGCAAGTACGTTCTGCGGCCTCGTGGCGACGATTCAAATTGAACAGTTACATCTAGCGGGACATAATCACGAGCAAATAACATATCTCGGGTCTTAAATCCCAGTCACCTGAATTTTTCAAGTGATATCGCGGCGGCAGGGTGGCAGGTAGTTTGCTGATACGAATTATTTAATCAAAACTGAAAAAAAACGTTCGGAACAATTTACGGTGTTCTCGTTAATAAAGTGTAAGAAAACTTGAAACAAACTATATAGTCTACAGGAGAACGCCAAGAGACCAAACCCCTGGCCAGAACTTCCGATGATTTTCGGTACGCGATTCCTTTCACCAGGTAACTTTTCACCAACTCGATTTAAAAGAAGAATGAGAAAAACTTCCGAGAGAATTGCGAGTGTCGCGTGCTGGTTTAGAAAGTCGATGTCCAACTTCGGGCTGCACGCATCGCGCACTGTCACTGGATCATGGAGTTTCCCAAAATCTCTGACGGCACAGACTATCGCCGGATGATTTATACGGTTTTGTCTTCCGTCCCCGGGGGGCGGCGGAAGCAAGAGGCTCGGTGGGGCAGAGCCGTGCCGCACGGCCGGAGCTTCTGCGACCGCGTGTCAACTTGTTACACGGTCATTTCCAATTCTGCAAATCGCGTTACACGCCCGGTGCACCGGATACACGGATCGGGAGAAACGCTCGCTGGTTGACGAGCCACTGAGCTTTCTAAGCAGATGTAGGTAGCTTCCGATGGTCGCTCACGCTCGGTTACCATTGTCCCTCCCCCACTGCCGGTGCCGGTGCTCTCCTGGCTGCGTGGAAACGCGGTGTTCATGAGTTCTCCTTGCTTTTAGCTCTCCGCTCTCTCCCTCTCACCTTTTCGCGCATGCCCTCCTCGAGCCGCTTTTCGCGTATACGCCGTCCTCGGCCTCCGGTGAATGCTGATATATTTTTCCGCCTCCTTCCTTTTTCACGAGCTCTTTTCTCACACCGCACCCCGCGAACCGGAAGGGGATACCACAGCTGGCTCTCTTCGCGGAACGGAGAAACGGAGAAAGGCGAGAAGAGATTTTCGCAAACGCGAGATGAAGGGATGAAGAAAATTTTCACCCTCCGCGATGTATACTGCCACACGCGTGGTGATCGGGAAAGTGCGCATCGTTGGGTACCAGTCGATAATTCTTTGTTGAAAAACAAGCCCTGTCTAACGATCTTGAACCAGGTTTGAAGGTTGAACCGTTTTTTGACGGAAGTTGTTCAATGTCGGCCGTGAGGAATTTTTGCGCGGAATTTTACGCCAGAAATATAATTTCACGCTCTTCGATATAATGTCACGGGCGTGAAATAATTCATTGCCGATATGTACAGTATCGGTTTTCCGGGACGTGTAAAAAGGCTGGCAAGAAAACTTGCGCACGTATTATCGTCTTCGGTTATAATGCTGATGCAGACATGATAATGCCATTATACTCGAAGCATTGTCAGGTAAAGTGACTTTACACTATATGCGCGAACGATCGCACTGTCACCCTAGTATTCATTATTGCACAGGCGAGCATGTGTACGAGTTAATACCTACAGGCACGCCTTGACCGGTGAACAAATGATATCTGGGTCAGCAGTGATCAAGTGAAATGAGTGTGTGTAAGTAAGTATGTGCATACGCCGTAGGTAGAGATCTGTAGATTGCAGAAACTGCTTTTAGTCTCAGGGCAAACAGACCGCGTATTGTGGGTAGCAAAAATGGAAAAGCAACTTTGACAACTTCGAAACAAACCTTTTTTTTTGTCAAATAAAAGACGTTTATAGACAGTACTTGCTTGTTGCTGTCATTCTCAGTATCAAACAGACGTTAAAACCGTGGCGCGTCTTTAATCACAAGGATAAATAATAATTTGGAAAAAGTGGGACATGAAAAATTTTACGGAAAATTCTGTATACGACAGATATTGCGTAAATCTAATGCATTCATTTACAACGAGCACACCGGGTAATTATTTATTAATATACAATTACGTGGAACATCTGGTTAATACAAGGGCGGGGTTAAGTGTGTCGCCTACACTTCGCAGCAAGAAACGCCGAGTTGTTGGCACAGTAATTTATTATTCATGAATTTGAGTAAATGTGATGTAATGGGGGATGTGAATGAAACAGCACCGATAATTAACTAATTGGCGATCTGGTGATGCACGCGAGTGTATATGGATACGTATCGTATCATTATTATGTTAAAACCATGCGACGGAGTTGAGGTAAGTGTACCAGTTATCGACCCTGTCCCATTTATTGACTGTTTTTGTTTCTATCTGTTTGATCCTTAGTTATAAAATTACTAAAAAATAATTGTGTAGCGTTAAATCCTGTAGCGATTGATTTTAGTCGTCAAGAAATTCACCATTTGTGCCATCAATTTATAATCTTGGGAAATAAAAGCGTCAATAATTGGGTCTGAATGTGCCAATGATTGGTACACGTATGTCACTAGTGCGGTTAGTATTTCAAGCAAGAGAAAAAGGAAAAGGATTGGTTAGTTCGTTAGTGTAAAAACAAAAGTAAAAAATATCGTATTTAATATATGGTATAAAAAATGGAGCAATTTCATTTCTACAAATATCAATATAGAATTGTCCTCGTCTCAATTCTAACGCAATTATTATACTATATAGGTATTCTATCTACTCCCAATATGAATCGTCCGTCCTTAAGCCTATCCTATTTACATGCATCATCCCTTATGATGAGTCTGTTATCCTATCACCTACTTTTCGTCGCCTTTCGTTGGCGATCAAAACATGCAGTACAGAGCCTTGTAAGAGAGCTGCATCACTTGCAGAGCTGTGATCGGCGATCACGACGTCCTTACGTCCTCCTCGTTCATCCAGGCAGATTCAGGTGCAGGTGTAAAATTATTTTTGGTTTATTCTACTCTTTTAATTGTCTGTGTAGCACCGAAGGTTAATGCCGAGTTGTTAGTACTTCGTTAGTGAGAGTGCGAGTGTTCGTTGCCCACTGTAAATCCACCAGAAACGGGTATGAAAAGAAGCAGAGAAACAACGGGATTAGTATGTCTGTTTAGATAAAGAGTCTGAAAGTGTTGTGCGCACAGGAAGGGATGAAAATTGTTTTGAGTTTGTGTATAGTTAGTAGGAGGGATTTTTAATCATTCAGAATCTAGGTGAGGTGTGTTACCGTACGTGTTGAGCCAGCACGTAGTTCAAATTGAATCGACCGACGGTACTCCAACCCAAATCGCAATGGCTCGTGCGAAAAACGACGAACGAGTTGTGCCCGGAATTTTAATATGTTTATATATACGATGCGAGATATCGATGCGTATCTTTCGAATTAATGCATGCATGGGGGAAATACCGAAAGAGAGAAATTCAGCACATGAAAATTGTGAGTGTGCAAGGATGAGTTTTGAATTTTTCATAAGTACGTACGTGATGGAAATAATTTGTGCAAATGCCAATTATTTTTTTTTTCAATTTTTGGTATTAATTATCACATTTTTAGTGCTGCGATTAAATTTTTAATTCCATCACGTTCGTTAGTAGAAAACAGTAATTTTACTCGATAAGCATTACTTTCTCTTTTAATTATAATTCATTATTATTTTGTAATAATTCACTATCGAAATGTCAGAGGCGCTACCAAACTATGTTGCTTGGAAAATTGTTAAAATTAACAAAGTTTTTCTTCCCGGCAGTGTAGATTTGCGTATGGTATATACACATTTTAGATTCATATATTTCTGACCAACGAAACGCAGTGATGCGGGTCACGTGATACGAGCGGAAAGTATCATATTTCCTCTGCAGAACCGGTTCTCGATTTCACGGTAAAACGATACGTTTATGACTATAAGTCCGCGTGCAGTATCACAAGTTTTCCGCTTTTCAAGCTTCAAGTTTCTTCATAAAAAATTTGTGCAGATACAACTACTGACCGAGAAGAAGAACGATTCCTCTTTGAAATCGGATGAGCGATGATGATAAGTGCCAGATGATATACTCACATGAAAACTGGATCGTGACCATGAGAAGAAACCCGATGAGCACCGACAAGTATTGGATTATTCCGTGACGCTGCTTCCTCAGGATTTCAAAGAACACAACGTAAAGTAGCGTCCCTGTGGCGAGTCCCTGCAAAGGATTATAGACGAATTGTATGTAATTCGATCGTGAATCCGCCGTTATCGAATTCTCATTCTAAGTCCTGGACTAATTACCTGCAGAATCACAGCTACGGGTCCGCTGTCCGCAGCGCTTTCACCCCCGGTCATGATCATCCCGATTCCGACTCCGATCGGGGACACGACAGCGTAAGTACAAATGTAAACGATCATCAGGGGAAACCGGGTCCTTGCCGTGACGAGCTCGATGCCGATGCAGAAGGCGATGACGAACTTGTGCGCTGCTACCGCGCCGAAGAGGTACCTGAAGATGGAAATACGGGTATTAGAGACTGTCCGGAATCCCACGTGGATCCATGATTGTCTATGATTGTGAGACAGCGTAATTCGAATCGCTCACCAGACGTCACTCGCAGTGCTCGACAAGCCGATGGCCAATCCCTCGAAAAGTTCGTGGACCGAGAGACCAAGAACGACTAGCAACCCTCTCAGAGAACTGACCACGTAATCATCGTCGTCGTCGGCCGGAAGGGGAATGTGGCTGTGGCCATGGCCGTATCTGGAACGAGACTTCATCATTTCCGGTACAAATTGCGCTACTCGGATGAAGTACTGCGCACTTTGAAAGAACCTTGAGTGCCATGTTCAAGGATGTAATTTATCCTGATGATAATTGCAGCATCTTACCCAGGATGGGGTTGCGGACTGGAAGAAGCTCCGTTCTCGATGACCAGGTCGTTGGTACTGTTATTGACATCTTTGATCGTCTTTGAATTCTCCGATAACCTTTTCCGCCTCTTGTCGTCCCTGCCGAGGTATACGTGGACCACTTCCTCGACCAGGTACATGAGGAAGAATCTGCGTAGGAGGGGAACGAACGGGGCGTATTAAGAGGGTCTCTCGAAACGCTGCTTGCACTTCGCTTCACTTCACTTCTTAAATCGCGGTCGTACTTACCCTGAGCACATGAGCAGCTCCGCCAACGATACCGAGAGGGAGGGCAGCGAGCCATTATCCACCAGTTTTTCAACCCCTTCGGCAACCTCCGGTAAAATGTGGAGGAAAGTTGTGCTGAGAAGAACGCCGCCTCCGAAACCCAGCAGACAGTCAATGATCTTCGCAGATCTGAGGGGGGGAAACGATCTCCGTTAGATCTGACGACGAGAGGACGAGGATCGTCGACTTCTCGCTAGCACTGATTTACCTCGGACTTATCTCGTTCGATGTCCATTTGAACCATCTTGCCACCTGGACGGGGATGAGTCCTATGCAAATACTGACCAGGCAGAGACAAACCATCGTCACTGATTTTGCGACGAGGATCGAGCTGCCCTCGTCATCCACGGTCGTCTCGTCCTCATCGTGCAAAACGGCGGACGCCAGGGTCGTTATATCCTCTGAAGACATCTCGGATGGTGATAGCTGGAGATAAAATGAATGGAAATTATTTTAAGCCAGTTTACTTTCCTCCAGGAAATTGCGTAAAGTAATCGGTCAACTTGTATCATAGGTGTAAGTCCGATACATGCACCTTTGCAACAAGTGGTACTCGAGGCTTAATTTAACCGGTGACAATCAATCTTCGGCAGCGGCAATACCGCGTGTACGTGTACTGTTTAATCTCCTACAAAGACACAAAGTTGATAGCACGAGATCTGATTGTATACATTGATATAGAATCTTACGACGGTGGATGTATCAAGGCTACTTTCAGGCGTTGGGGTGCTTACACGGGAAAAGGGGAGTAATTTGGGTCACTTCAACAACGGGGATTTTCCTTTTATTAATCAGGATGCCGCAGGCCTTTTCAGTCATTAAAAATCAATGACCGATGGCCACTGATGATTGCGTGCAAGTTTTGATCGTCGAATCCAATGGATTTTCCGACCATTGTAAGACCGGTTCGGAAAAATTATAGTATTAATCATCGATCGTGAACAGTTCTTTTCCATATATCTCGAGGGCCGCGTTAAAGACGATACGAAAAACCGTACCGGCCTGTCGTTAAGTCTATACTTAGCGACACATGAATGTGTATCTCTCTTTCTCTCACCTGTCGTTGATGTCTATAAAGCGGAGCGGCTCAGCAGCGATGAAGAAAAAAACGACTAGTGACGAGGGCCCTTTTTGACCGGTATATATACCCCGATTTCGTATCTGTCTAATCGCTTACAAGCGGTGATAACGCGCCGTTAACGCTCGGCGTTCTCGCTGCAGCGGCGGGAAAGAATTTCTCCCCCACTAAGTAGTAAAGGCTTAAATGGCCTTCGTTGCTGAGCGCCGTTGCGTGATAAATTACGTTACGGCGTATGCCGAGTATACGCATGCTTTCACGCAACACGTTTCTTAAACTTGGAGGCAAAAAATTGTCGAAATTTGTCAAATTCTTTTCTCCAGGCAGCTTTAATTTCACCCCGGAAAATTACTTTCACGCGACTGCGCTGCGAAAAGATCTATATCTATAGCTATAGCTAGACGTTTAAAGTCTCGCAATTTTTTTCTAATTTTAAAATGATTTTTTACTGCATAGCTGAGATGAAAGTTTACCGAATCGAGGAAATCGTTAACGTTTTCACGAGTTCCGACACCATCCGATGATATTTTCTACGTTATAATTCAACAACGGGCATTGACACTCCGGGCCAAATTATCAACGTTTTTATCGTAGATTTCTCACCTCACGGTGGTAAGTTTTCAAGCGAACGAACAATATTTTGCTATAAATTTCTCCTTGCCCGATGTTCGCCTTTATGTCAGTCATGCTAATGCAGTTGTAACTCCAGTATTAACGATTCCAAGTAAAAATGATTGTTAATTGTTTTTCGGCCTTTGATCGAAGGTATGGTTATAATGCCACTTGAGTCTCGTTGATGGTTAGAAAAACAAAAATGGCCCAACTTTTATTTTGCATTATTCGTTACGAAAACTTTCGATTCAATCGTTGTAGTCATCAGTTTAAAATTCGAATACTTACCGAGTTTAAATATTTTTCAATGATTCACACTCCCGAAAAGTAGAAAATTCGCGGTGACTTTCGTTTGGAGAAATCTCAAGAGTTGGAGACGTTTTTACGCGAAATAATTATTTTTTCTTTAAGCCTGTACTTGAGGAAGTAAGTGGAAAATAATATCGTCGATAAACTTGGAGGAAAACTGCGAGTGATTTGAAACATTTGAATAAATACTCGGCAACGGTAGGAATATAACATCGTAAACGATAAGGAAACATTGCGGTTTTTATTTATACCGATGTAGGAAAGCTGGAGTCTCTCTCTCTCTCTGTCTCTGTCTCTGTGTAAATACGTTCTAGTCTACCCATTTGCGCACCTCACTGCAGTAAGTACCTAGACGGTTCATTAAACTGATAATAATAAAATTTCTATAGCATTGTTATATTATATCTTTGTATATAGTTTACCAGGTAAACGAAGGGGAAAAATCACCGCCAACGTCACACGCCGGCACGCTTATAATTATTTGTAGGTATTATTCTGTTGTCTCTTCATTTCTGACGCGTTCAATTTACTCTGCGATATCATAACGCGATAAACACTTTGCTGCTTTTGAAAGGTAATTTTCGTCTCTTCATTCTTTTACTCACTAGAAATAAATTCGCGAAGCACAAAGGTGTAAAATCATTGCAAAGATGTATATTGGAAGCTGCGATAGACCAATTTCATGGTACAAACGACGAGGTAAATTCTATTGGTATAGCAGAGCTGAATCGTTTCGGTTTGAATTTTATCACTACTAGGAAAAAACTGGGTGCATAAAATTTCCATTCGTTATTCACCGCACAGTTAAAAGACTTATTTCGCTTCCGCTGACGTCTTTTTCGCCGAATTTCCCGATTCGACGACTTCTGCAACCTGGGTTTATCAGTCACCCACGGCGTTAGAATCATCCGGGTAAGGGACCGGGTGACACAGTTTCCATCCTCAACATAGTCGCACTGTCCCGCACCATTCACGATCACGATCACGATCACGATCACGATCACCACAAAACTCGAAATGCAGGTGAAAACCGGATTGATTCCCGGGGTGAAATTCCTACTCGACTTACCCACATCTAGACTCTCGATGTCGTGTGGCAGTGTTCGTTGCCTACGCTAGTGTACCAAGCCAGGAAGACTAAGTCGTAAAAGCACGTGTGCAGGCCAACAAGCGTGAAGTAAAAAATACCTCGTTTCTGTCTGAGTAAAAAAACGTACTGCAGAAGCCGGCGCCCAGAGGAACGATAGCTTGGGGCCGGATATCTTGCGGTGAACGGCAAGAGGTCGATTCGGTTCTCCTTGGCGGACGAGTTCCTGCGTCCTCGGAGGTTGACTATCGCGTTATACCTACCCACACAATCCGGTCCGAGGGCGGCGAGTCGACAGAGAGGAGCGAGAGGTAAAAGAGAAGGAGTAGGAGATGAAGGAAGGGGAGAGAGCGAGAGAGAAGTCTCCTATGCACGTCTCCGAGCGGGAATTTCGCGAAGTCCCCGGTCGGGAACACCTGGTATCGCCGTCGGTGCACGTCGTCGATTGGACGGACAAGTTTCCTCCGGGAAAGTCCGATCTGCCCATTGTCCATGCACCTGCACTCCGCGTGGGTGATTATTCTTTCTTTCCACGACTGGCACGTAGTGCCGCGTCCAGATTTCCTCAGCTTCCACCGGCACCTTCGGAACCAGGATGCAGTTTCACAGCTTATAGGTAATTACGATCTCTGCATCGATAGGGACTAACGTCTATGCGTCACTGCGAGAAATACCTTTGGCGTTGCTAATCGCTCGATGAGTCGTCCTCAGAGGTCGCGTTCTGATGGTCGACCTTTCATCATCGCGGAACGATTAATCATTTCCTCTGGTTATCCAACAACCACGGAGAATAGCGCGTGCTTTTCAAGGTCGATGATAGGGTGGAATGGTGTAACGGGTGCCTAATCGTATATGCAAAATTACGTTAACTCTGCTGCAACTCGTCTCCACGATGTTTCGGCTTCGAGAGGAGAATCGTGCACTGGGCTTATGCGTCGAATATACCTGTACCGTCACTCTTGCATATTTATGACGGTGAAGCGACGTCGACGCGACGTTCGCAGTTTGTACAATACCAGCCAAGAGCCAAAAATGCTGACGAGCTTTGCAGTCGAGATCGGCAGAATTCTCTCCGTGAGTTGGATTTGAACGGTGCCGGTCCGATTGAGTAACCAAACACGGTCAGCCACTCGTGGCTTTTCATACTATCGAGCATGGCTGTGTAATACGCATGTACGACGGAAAGCCGAGTGTTGTTCGTGAGTTCCTTACACGCATACCTCATTCCCAATGTTCTAGCTCCCACCTTCGCTTTTATGTTCACCAATGACCTGTGCTAGCTGTCACGTGGTTGTTAGCCGATTCGACTCGACGGTGAATGTCTCTGAATGAATTGTAGAATCGGGTCTGATTCAACTATTCTAACAATCGCTTATTTGTCACAACACTCTATTGTGGACTGCCTATAGTTCGACAAAAATGGAAATGTTTCAAACTCCTCGAGCAGACCAGAGTCACGTGACTTTGTCGGTTAAAAAAAATGCGCACATACGGTCACTTTAGTGTAATAATATTCTTTACCGAGTAGACTCAGTTTTCAAAATAAAGCAAACAAATCGGTCGAGTATAAAAAATATTCAGTCCCTCTCCAAGCCTATTTTTATACGGTATTAATAATCACAAACCGGTTATGGTAGCATAAAAATTAACGAGTTGCCATCACCAAATCGCATGATTCAGTGTCATTTATCGCTAGTAGTAATGTCAGTAGAAAATCCTTGACAGTTTCGGGTAATCGTATCAACGCAGCGGTTCAACCGATCGTAAGCAAATTGCAGGGCTTTTACTTAGCAGAAAAAGTGTTGGTCGAGATACGATTATGACCAAAAAATAATCCACCGCAGCGAGCGTGATCTCCGTAGTTGGTGAATGGCCAAATCCTTGGAACGTGGCCCCGAAACTTATACTCGCATTTCGCTGTCGATTCATCGAAAGGAAATACCGCGAAACAGCACCAGGATCCGTAGTTGAGCCCAGGCTATAGTTATGAATAAACAATTTTGGTCACGAGGTTTCATTTTACCGTGACAATAATCATTCTTAATATCCCGGCGCACATGATGTTTCGCTATTATGCTGCAGGTGTTTGCACAGGTATGATATAATCCAAGGCATGACGGCAGTAATGAGCAGATCCAATTCCTCCAGAGGTATGTAATACACGTGTGTAGAGTGCATCAGACATTCATCAGCGTGTCTGTAAATAATTTTCGAATGCAAATGCAGTGTTACAACTGCAATAAATGCAGTACCAATTGTTGTACGTGGTGACGGAGTTAAATTTAGCAAGACTGCACTGCACGAGGGTAACTTCTTAAGTTCTTTGCAATTTGTTTCTGACATCTCCGGCTCTGAGCGTTAGTCTTATGCGTCACGTTCACGTCTGCCGGGTTTTTCTGGATGAGAATTTACCGTGGTAACCATAAACCATGTAACGCTTGGATAACGTACGCGAGTCACGACGCCCGACGTAAATACGCCACGATTCTACTTGTTGGACATACACACACGCACGTGACGTGTGCATCACACCTATACGCAGGTGAAAATTATGCACCCCTTGTTCCTCGTCGAATGCAGGCGAGACGGAGACCATCGAGATCTATGCAAGACACGCACGTCAAGAGCAAAGACCCCCGCATGCGGTACGAGCTTTAATGGATGGAACGACGTCAGTAATCGAGGGATCCTTATTCCTTGACGTAACGTCTCGACAATCCCGTTTCGTTTTTCGCACGACCCTGCACTGCCAGTCCACATTACTTTCAAAAGTCTGAATGACTCATGTTATGCGACGCAAAGATTGCAGAGCGTCTGATAAAAATAAAAAACAAGACACACACACACAATTACATATTGCTACGATACCAAGATTCGTGATAATTTTTTTCCTCTCATGAATATGCAGAATTCACTTTGCAGTCCAGTTTCGCTGGTGTAATCCAGTTTTCAAAGTATGCCAATTACTTGTGCGATGAAAATATTTTTACTACGAATGGTTTTCAATCTTTCACTGATATTTCATTATACCTTTGTCTTACTAAATTTTTTTCTATACAATTCTGCGGGCCGCAACTAATGCGGACAAAATAGTATCAGAATACAAAAAGGTTTTAAATGCAACGCAAATTTAGTAAAAAAAAAAAAAAAATAAAAAAATGATTCGTATAACCGTTGCGTTCCATAAAATTGGCACTTCTGTTAGTTGGCTTCTAATGGATGGAAAATACAATTTGTCATACCTAGAAATATTCCAGACAGTAATAATCTCAAAATACGTACGTCAACAGACCACGGCATCTGTACAGGGAATTTTCCAAAAGTGGATGCAACAGAAAAACCGGACGTATTTTGCCCAACACAACTTGCATCGTTTCCTTGCAGAATATATTGTAATTACATGTAAGCCTTTCTATTGCGGAGTGATGGGCACATAGAACCGATTAATTACATAACAATAATTATGCGTGTAGACTTGGGTGCTGTGTAATCTGAACAGCAAGCTTGAAAACCACTTGAAAGAGTTTCCTCACTAATATTTTTAGATACGATCGTCAAGACCAACCGGTGCCCCTTATCTCGTTATGAAATGAAGATGTGTGCCTACGTATTTCCTACGATTGAATGGTACTCAGGTTGTACATGTTGCAAGATTCAATCTATGCTGCAAAACGTAATAATTTTATCTCTCTATCAGCGAATAGAATCTACGAGGATAAAATTTTTTGCCACTCATCGAATCTCTTCCCAAAGTGCGAAATATCGTGCGGCCATAGAGCCGCAAATTTTGAAGATGGTAATATACATGGAATTTCGGTCAGTCAATTCTTGGCTCATGTAAGTGTGTAGAATGAGAAAAAAAATTTGCGGTGGTTCGTCATGTTTATGGTGGAATCGTAGGTATTCTCAGTATGCAATGGAAATTTATAGAAAGTTTGTACAATACTTGGAATGATTGTGAGGTGCGCAATTCCTTATGTTTTTTATTGATTGCAATCGGCGGATTTTTTCACTCTCCATAAGCAGCTGTTGGTATTGAAGTCTCTCTTCAGGCCTGTGGCAGAATAAAACAAAGGAAATTACTGAATGTTATAACATTTCTCAGTAGTATTCATCAGATTTGCGAATTAATTTTTTACCGCAGTAATAATTATGACGGTAATATTATTGTATTATTCGGATTTACAGAGGCAATCATAATTTTGCATATTTACTGCTAACAGTCAAACCAGTTATGTACTCTGTGATACATTTCATCTCACGTTTCCGCGAAATATCACTTGTAAACGTTCAATTATCAATTACCTGGAATTCCCCTGACGGAAAACAAGTTTTGCGCGTATGAGAAGCGCAATCAATTTTAAAAATACAACGAACAATAAGTCCTGGTGACGTATGGTATAAAAACATTTCGCAGGTAATCTCGCTGAATGTTTTTCTTCTATAATTTGTTTTTATTCTTTACGCCAGGGATTATATTTTCCAATCCGTTGAGTTGCGAAACGGACTAAGTGTAAGTGCAAACGAATGTGCATGGTAAATAACGCGAAACTCGCGACTGCGAATCGAGGGCTTTCCATTTATTGCTTTTGTTGGCACGGTGAGCGCCCTTCGGAACCGGTCTGGATTCCGTTTCTTATTTTTAAGGGATCCTGTTTCACCGGGAGCCGGGATCTCGCAAAGGGAATTTGCGGACCTTGACCGTCGGTACGAAAATTCCTTCTGGGTCCCCGGTTCGCAAACCTGAAACCTGCTTCTTGAGTACTCCTCGAGTCAAATCGCAAGGGGAATGTCGAAACTGAAAATAAACAAATAAAATGCTGCGCGGTACTAAGAAACAAGTTTCAAATGTAGAAAACGTTCAGGATTCACGCTCTTTCTATTCCCAGAATACAGATGCAGGTTACGGGCACTCTTTCACAACCATTCCTGATAGAATGACTAATCGAGTAACATAGTAAATGTACTGCAACCCGAATATAGTCTATATGCTGATCCGAAGCCACGAGTGAAAACGATGATATCATCCTATACATAGACATCTATTATACAGAATCGCACCGATCTTCTGATTTATTGTTAGATACCCGAATTTAAAACAGGTATCGATGGAGGTCGTTTACACGTCTTCTGAATCCAGGAATTATTTATTTTATTGCAATTCATTTGATGTCGATTTGAGTAATAAAGACGTATAATTTATCGCAATTTGTAATTTTCATTTTTCTGATCGTGACGAACTTACTTCTGCTACTGTCATCCTAAAATATGCGAGCTTTACTAGCGGGACGATTTTCTGACCGTGCTTTGTGCATTCGCAAATTTACAGGATCCTTTGTAAAAAGAATGGGATCTTCAGGCATCTTTCCACCTTCATTCTTTTATCTCGGGCAGGTCTTATCGCGGCGTTAGCGTCAGCAACGAATGGCTCCCTCACTCTGCACGTGCGAATCGCTTTCAATTCTAGACACGCGCGAGTTCAAGAATGCAGTGGAGATATGCAGGTACAATGTTGCGCTAATATGTAGATGCAAAAGATATGACAGGGGGTAATGTTACATATACATGCAATAAGGATTCATTGTCTTTCACGCGGTTAGTCATTTCGCGAATAACTAGACATCTTTCGCTTTCGCTGATGAGATGAAGTTTTACTCGCTATTGACATCCACCTGATATCAACAATGTTATTTTATTTTATTGCCGCTGCGTTAACACTGCGAGTTTTTACAATCCCCGACTTTTCAATTTATGGCCTTATACGTATATCGTGATATTCCGTCTACCTGCAACGACAGCAGAATTAACGTTACGCACTTTATGCAGCTATTCTTATATACGGATTTTTTTAACATCAACGTATGAATTTAAAAATATTCCATCCGGGTTTCGCAACGAATTAATTATTTTTATCGACTTCATTGTGCTGGCACACATTATATGTTAATTACTTTATATACGTTAGCGTAAGCTATTTGAGTGACCTCAAAAATGTACGAAGAATCGTTCAGCGATTCGTCATCGAAGAAAGGTACTTCCCCAATTAATTACAGTTACATATTCTATATATGTATGTACGCGCCGGGGAATTTTTGTATTGCAACTTTTGCACGAGCTCGCAATCACCCAGTTAAAAAGTTAATTACTTCCAACTACTTCGAACGCAACTCATACTGCAAATAATACACGCCATTTAATAACTAGTAAAAATTTTCCCGACACTTTTTTCAACCTCTCATTAAATCTAAGTGTCTCCTCAAATTGAAAATGTCTAATTACAACAACGTCTAATTTATTTCATAGCAAAGGTAATTTTTCGGAAGAAATTGATAATCTGATAAAGGACCAGCGACATATTTCGCAAAGAAATTTCTTCGTTTGTATGATGGTCGAATTTTTCTTCCCAAACATTAGAAATCTCAACAATTAAAATCAGACTAATGATCGACTCGAAATCGCAACGAAGGATGTTTTTTCAATTTGAAGATCAACTGCAGAGGTCAAAATTGAAAGAGGATAAGGGATGATCTATGTTCAAGGTTTCAAGGTAAAATTAATATTTCTCTCAAAAGTTATTTAATCCAAAGATGGTACCCAAGAGTTTGGTCTATTGACCATATTATATTCGAGTTCGTGTAACGGCTGTCGTTTCAAGAGCTCCGAGTTCAACTGATCTGACAATCAATGGCCGATCGATATCTCGTTTATAATCTGGCATGTGGGACGAGCGTTGTTTCGTATAGCGGGTATCTTGATGCCAGCTGCACGATATACCACCGTGAACAAAGCGGCCGATAACGGCGCGGATTTGTAGCACAACGAGAGCTCGTTGCGCGGATTATTATAAACTGGCAGTTCGCAAGTAGCGAAATCGAAACCCCCTAAATGCGTTAAGCTCTTCTCGTCGCCTCGTTGCTTCGGCACGTGCAACCTACAAGCAAGCAAGCCTTCTGGCAGTTATTTATATTGAAAAATGATTAGCCGCGGTGGAATTATATGTATAATATAGATTATAATAATTTGCAGACGGACGATTGTAGATCGATTGAACCGAATTCCTGATAAATCACCCGTCCTGCATCCATCCACTTTGAAACCGAGAGGAAAAGAATACTTGAGTTTGATATTTTGCACCAGACTTTTATAAAATATAATATACATACCTACCTATCGATATGAGATCGATAAATTTCGTTAAAAATACTGCATATACATAATCATCCGTTTCGTTATCGTCTTGCTAACCGATGCTGGGTTACGATAACGGCGCGCAAAGTTCGTCCGTTCGTCAACGCGCGATTAACGAGCGGCTAGCCTACGGCAAAAAGAGAAAAGAAATAGAAGAAAGAAAAAAAAAAAGAACCCAATCTACAGACGAGAAAAAATTAAGTTATTTTATACAAGTAATCCCGAGTAGCTGTATATATTTTATTTCAATTATTTTATCGAGTTAGTCGTTGAGGGATAAGCGTTTAATTTCCGTTATTAATTGTACCGTAATAATGTGGTGAATGTATATAGTTCTTACCCCACAGTGATTCACGATATTCTCATTCGAAAAATGTAATTCTTCGTCGTTATGTAATTCCCTGATTTTTTTTTTTTTTGTTTTTTATTTCCCGCTGTCGCTGAAAAATTGAATATACAATTTTGTTGAGTGCATGCCATGCAATATACGTAATGCTTGCGACAATTACTTCTTTCGTGGAATACTATATTTTATACATATATGTATATATATATATGTATATGTAATATGTATGTATTGTTTGGAATTTCACATAGGTACATTGACAGATACAACATCGTAGATTGGAACGTTAGGACTTGTTAGTGTCACATTATTAACCAAACGTTGACACGCGTATATATATGCAGGATGAATATATTGCTATATATACGCTATTACAGATCATTATCGGTATAGCTAGTATAATAGATACGTTTTCATACAACGTCGCTAATGTAGGCTAATTAGAATTTCTCTTTTTTTTGTCTCTCTCTTCTTTCTCGTTCTCTTTCTCTTTCTCTTTTCCATTTTTTGGTTGTCTTTCAATGTTAGTTAGTGTATCGATTTATAATTAATATATAGGTATATCATTTATGTATATAATATATGTATATATGTAAGTACATAAATATAGAAAACAACGGTATTATTTATACAAAATAGTAAAAATACATAGACGTATATATGCATTTCTTTAGGTGACTTGGTGTGAGTATAGGTATATGTATATGTATATATATATATATATATATATATTGTACATACGCACACATATATAGGTCCACATGTAGTATACAATGAATTAGTATACGTAGTGTATGTAAGTTATGTAATTATTGTAATAATATATATATATTATAGTTGTATATTATACGATAAATAGAACTTGTCAGAAGTCAAGTGTATACAATATGCTGAAAGTTACCGATTAAGGTGGGATTTAGATTAAATTGGCTCGTAGATGAATTTTTAAATAAGAAACACTTAAGAACCTTCAGATGACCGCTAATTTATAGTTAATTGCTTTTCGCCTCAACGCCACCCATATTTATATACGTTTGTATTTGGAATCGGACATCATATATCAAACAACAGGGTAGCTCAAAATAATTTTGCTCAAATCAAAATTCCCTCACTTTTCCTGTCAAAAAATTTGAATTCCCCCCATTTTTTTTAGAAAAAAATTAGATAATGTTGGTACATTTTGTGACAAAAAGCTCCAGAAATTGTGCAATTTCAATATACAAGTATGGATTCAGACACACATTGTATTGCTTCGTTTTGCACAAATAATCAGAAATTAAATCAATTTACGAAGCACAGTTGACGTTTCAAAATAATTGATAAAAACAACTTTTCCCGATAGACAAAAATCCCCGACTTTTCCCGATTTTTCTGGTCTGTCGCCACCCGGGGAAAAACTGTACGCCCAAGTGGCTAGCTTAGTCCAGCGATATATAAGTACGAGCGTAAACGTCCCCCCCCCCCCCCCCCGGGAGGGGGGGGCAACTTAGGATCGACTTAAAAAAAAAAAGAAAAATACAATAAGAAATGAGGATACATACAACGTACAAAATGAAAAAAAAAAAACAAATCGTCAAAGTATTATTGTACTATGACTTTGAAGTTTTATTAAACAAATTAAATACAAAAGTTTTTCTTGTCGCATGCTTATTATGTTATAAATAATTAAAATAACAGAGACAATTATATAAATTAAAGGAAAAAAAGGTGGAGAAAAAAAAAACAAAAATATATATATATATATGTATGTACCGTAGTATATGTATTCAAAGAATTATCATAAATACTATTTATTATTATTATTATTATTATTATTATTATACGGGCGAAGCTTTGAATATGCATATGGACGTGAAGATTTTTCTTTGAGACTTCTTGCACTGTTTGCTAACATTGTAAAGACTGTACGTTTTTTTTTTTTTTCTACCATCAGTACTATACGGTTAAACTTCAGTTCAATGAAACTAAGCTACCGGGTAGGTCAGACTTGCCCACATCAATCCTGTTGAATTTCGCAAAGATCTCCCCGGTGAGTCAAGATTAGTTTTATGCAAACAAGAATCATCTTATTTCCTGAGTCAAGTCAATTGTTCGAATAAATTATACATAAATCAATTTATCCAAAGATGAGCGACGAACGCGTTGAAAATAATACATAATAGTAATGACAATAAATAAAAATTTATGCAAACGATCGCACGGTTATTGAACTGATAGAATTATTACACACACATATACCGTAATAAATGCGTAATCGCGACTGAATATACATATATAGTCTCAATTTTTTTTTTTTTTTTTTTTTTTTTTTGGTGGTGGTGTTAAATGAAGAAAAATTATTTTCAAAGCCACTATACCTATAATAATCGTACGGATATTGTGTCGTGGTTTGATTTCTTGCCGTTATTTCGAATTTCAGCAAGTAATTTTTCTCTCTTTTAAAGGAGCATCAAGATATTTAAAAAGATAAGATATGTACAAGTGTTGTTGATGCTGCAATTTCTTCACTAAATAGTCGAAACAGTGTTTTTCACATTCAATTTAATATTGTGGTACTATTCATATATATCATCAGTTATCATTGCAGCGAAATAAGACTATGACAAGGTGACCAGGAAGTCAAATATAACGGTACATTCAAAATGCTGTGATAATTATTTTTCGTGCAAGAAACGAGACGGTAGAAAAATGAAAATAATGAAAATTAAGAAATCGAGTTCGTCTGAGTTATTTGAATTCATTAAAGTAATATATTTCTTGGAGTAAAAAAAATTTTTTTTTTTTTTTTTTTTTTTCTTGAGCGAATGACAGATAAAAGTGAAAACGAAAAACAATATACACATATGTATAAAATGTATTTTCAGTAAAATTCCGAGCTCATTATTATTCACTTTTGATTAATAAAATTGAAGGCGAGCTTGAGAAAGGCAGTTGACTATTCGGATAAACACAAGCCGACGATACTCGCATTAACGAACCTGTCTAGTGATATTGGAAAAATTTCAAGTATTTTTTTTCTCTCTTGTAACGTTCATTTGACTTCGTGGACACTGTGCGGTCATCTTCTTTCAAACAGTTTGGTTTCATCTTTCTGCATTGCACTATACTAAGCTCGTGGCAGAGAGATTGCGGAGAGATGTTAAGTCGGAAAATTTAGGCTCTTCTTTTACCAATTGACCACAACAGCCCATTAATAATACATATACATACAGGTATCATCGTTATTACAGCTACGTAATATATAATTATTATTATTATCATCGTCATAATTAAATAATAATAATATATATTAGTTTATAGAAAATTGCAGTTTAAAGTAATACATTACACTTTTTGTTGTTTCTTTATTATTTTCTGTAATCCACGCAAGAGACTGAGTCTTGCTTTGTTTACTTTTGCGTAAAGATTACCCATGACAAAACGGAATCAATGGACGCGAGAGAGAAATGCATACGCATACATACATACATACATTAATAGATAATACATAAATAACAGTAAATATGCTGCAATATTTTTTTTTTTTCTCTTCTTTCCTACGCAACGGACATTTGTTTCGTATGTATTTCTTCCTAAATATTTTATAACATGTAGAAAATATATGTTTACGCTCACTCTAGATTTACGGTTCATTTCTACATATAAAGATACCCGTACCGTCTTACTTCGGTGGATTACTACTGCACATGTGTGTATGCTGCATATAAACAATGTGATATAGAAATTGTTCGTTTTGTCACGCATAATCCATAACTCGAATTACAATATTATTTTAATAACATAGAGGTACGCACCGAAAAAGATTTGTTCACGTTATTATAATTAACAGTTTTAGATACGAATTTGAACTAATGATAAATCTAATTTATGTTCCCCCGGTCAATAGGAATCAATCGCTATTATTATTATTACTATTAATACACTAATACTATAATTATTATCATTATTATTGTACTATATTTACAGTAAACTGGACTTATTACAAAATTTAAAAGCTAACTTAAAATTATATAATACAGAAGCCGCGTTGTGTACAGCAGCGATCAGCAATAAACGATATTTAACATCTTTGGGCTCAACTTATTACACATATATTATATTTTATTATATTATATTATATAGTTTATCATTATTACTATTTTTAAATACAAAAATCAAATCAGTTTTCTACATGTATGCATAATATTCAATATCGATTTGAGATAAATTTTTTTTTCTTTGTCGATTATTCATTCCTTTTTCATTTCGTTTTCCTTACTGTCTTATTCATAGTCAATGCGTTGGTCATTCACAGTTTTCTTTCATCTACGTCTTTACTGTGTAGATCAGACGCTTTTGTTTCAGTTATCCATTCTCTTTGTAATAATAATAATAATAGTTTCTCAGTTATAACGTAAAATGTTATTGATGTTCCACGTTTTGCCTTTAGAGGAAAAAAATTTGTTTTCGAGCGTATATAAATAGTATACATATATTGTATTGTATATTCAAAATAGTCTTTCTTCTTTAAAAAATAATTTCAATGTCAGATTCAGATCTTTTCGTAAATCGAGATTTTATAAGGTATTTACCTATATCTTGATAGAAAATCATAAACAAAACAAAACAAGACAAGAATTAAAAGAAAGTTTAAAAAAAAAAATACTAAAAGTTCGTTAAAATATATATTCACGATCCACGCTATAACGCTCGATATTTCTATACTTTGAGAAAACAATTGATTATAATACATCGCAGAAAGTGAATGATTTATTAAAAATGAATGCGAATCGTTTATTTCTACTACTTTTTCAACTAAAAGATAAATTCTATCCAAGCTAACGCAAAAGTTACCTCGTTATAAAATGCAATATATTATTATTATTATTATTATTATTAATCGTTATTATTATTACTAATAATTCAATAATAATATTATTATTACTCTACAACGTGTTCTTGACATGAACTGTCTTTAGCCGACGGTGTAATATCTTCTAGTAAAATATTCGTAAACGTGAATATTTCATTGCAAAATTTTTCCAACAGCAAACAATGAAAATTAGTAAAAATTAAACGCATTTTCAATATTCAATATTCACTACATGCATAAAAGAAGACGGATCAAATTATATTTCACGTCCTTCAACATTCACTTTTTCAAAATATATATTTATATATATTTGCGTTATAACCGAATATTTATTCATATGTACTCTCGCAGTCTTGTGTAGAAACTTTTTAGCTAAAGATCTGAATAAATAACTGATCAATGTTATCCGCAAGATCGGTCAGACATCCAATACACATATAGTATATATTTGTGTATATTTACAATTATACATAATATATGTTTTGTTCGTCAAATCAGCTTCTTGGTTATTATTCCTTTTTCAATTAGTCGAATTTCTTACCCATCGACTGTTTTATACTTCGAAAGGAAGAACCTGTTATCTTTTGTTGGCATTTACTCTATTACATACTGTTAAAACGAAAATAAAAACAAAACAAAACAATTGGCAAAAAAAAAAAAAAAGAAAAAAAAAGAAATGAAAAATGTTCCAGCACTTGAAAGTTTCGGATCAATAAATTCATGGTAGAATTTAATTTACTATGGTTCTTGTTACTATTATTATTTTCTTTTCATTACATGTCGGTTCGTTTTTTTTTTCCTTGTCTTTCTTTTTCTTCCAACAAGAAATTACCTAACGTAAAAATAAAATCGGCTAGTTCTAATCTTACCGAAGATTACACCGCCGAAACTTGAGCATCCTCGTCATCTGTAACAATATAAATTTCTATTACATTATGACGTTCCATGTATCCATCTTTAATTCTTATTTTCGTAACAATCAAATGCTACATGTATACTGTATATATATAATTTTTTTAACACGGAAAAGTTTTCAGTGGTTTCTTTTTAATGCTGTATATTTATTTATTTATTTTTTTGTCTTTCAAGGATGCGCGTTAACTCTACTCACCCATCAAATACCGCAGCAACTAACATAATTTTTTATTGGCATTTGTAAAAATTCACAAAAACAAAAACAAAAAAAAAAACTCATGTATATAAATACCATACGTGCCAAAGTTTGTTCAAAGTAGTGAATTATTCGTAGATCAAAAAGTAAGGAAAAATAAAACACATATGTATAGTAAGAGAAAATGTTAATCTCGGAAGATCTCGTAAAATTTTTTCCCAATTTTTCTTCGGCTGGAATTTCAATGAAGACTTTAACTTGATGAACGAATAAACCTAGGAGTATCGAATCCTCGTTTTGCGAATGTGAAAAAAAAGCGATTCAACAAAGCTTTGTGATAAATATCGTAAAAGTCGAGAAGCAAAATAAAATGAAATAAATAAACGGGATTAAATTTAAAAATGTGCAATATAATGTATATATATAAAATACGGAGTTATTGTACAACAAAATGCAAGCAAGTAAGAATAAATGGTAGAGCTGAAACAAACAGGCACGGTGCTTCAAGATTAAATAATGTGCACAGCATAACACAGAAAGTACGTACGCATATCACATCAAGTGCAAAACACTCATTTTACAAGTTATTTACATCTAAAGATGAGTTCATGTATATTGCAATATATTATACATACATATGTGTGTGTTTGTATATTCATTTAATTATTTATCTATTTATTTATTAACGCAGCTTACTCGGAGTTTGTGAAAGTAATTAAATATACAAGTGGCACATTGCATCGTGAGGAAAAAAGAACTAACAATCAGAGAATATTGACAAAAAAAAAAACAAGTTAAGAAAAAAAAAATCTATTTGTTCGACGTATGGAAATATATTTCAAATTGTGCCAACAGAGCAATAACATGTCTCCTCTACAAATACTTTTAAAGTACATGAATATCAAAGTAAATTTTAGATAAATCATAGTTCGATGTGCAGGAAATACAATGATGTTATTGCTCTGTTCGATGGCATCGAATCGGTCACAAAAGAATAACGATAAATTATGGGAAAAATGGAAAAACGTATTTGTACTTAAGGGTCATAAGATTGCATCTCGGTTATTGAATGGAAAGAGGTAAAAAGAAATCATGTTCGTACACCAACGCGTTACTTAACTGATACAGACATCCATACATTGGTGAAACAGCCAATAACCTGAGGTGAAAGTCTTCACGACCTTTATTTAAAAATACGTGTTTGTAGAATTTAAGTACCATCATCGTGGTCGGTGTGATACGTGACCCCCTCGTGGCTATGGGCTCTGCCCAATCTGTGGAGCCTAGCCATCTGCGCTGCTACTTTATAGGCAGGTGGTTGGCGGGTTGGGCCACCTCGCATCATCATTCCTCCAGGAGGCAAGCCAACACCAACTCCTATACCTGTAAGCCCTATTTATCCAGTACACCATACTCGCGAAATTTCAGAAATGATAAAATAACAAATTATAAAATAGTAAAAAGAAACAAGAGTTGAAATTTTATTCCATTTGATCATTCTTTTACATTAACATCGTAACAGTTATTGTTACATCAATTGGTTTCGAAGATTCTATCTCCGACTCAGATCTCACAATGGTTAAGTGCAAATTGATTTTACAAAATAATATTTCAACATTCCTGGGTATGAAACAATTTATATAACAAAATTACGAATTGAGGTATCGTCAGAAAGTATTTCTCAAGATTATTTATACCTCAATGTCTCGTAGACGAAAAACCAAAAGTTGATTAAGAGAACCGCGAATCCTGGACTGTGTAAAAACTGAAACACCTCAGAGATTGTACTGAAAAGCTGACTTCAATGTCACGTGCTAGCTAATATAAGTTGATATAGAATCGCTAGCAATTGAAAGATTTCTTAAACTTTTTACACCGTCCAAGGACATACAGCTAAAGTGTGTTCCAAGTGAGAATACGCATAAATTACTCTATGACACTGAAATCATTGATATACCAAATCACATTATCCACAAGCAATTAAAGATTAAATAATACATCTGTGACACATAAGCAGACGTGACAGCTGACACCTATTAACGTTACACTGCGAGAATAAAAGAAATGATACACTACTGAATACGCAAATAACTTTGCACAGGTACATTAAAGGAAGTATGTCTAATCTAGCGTCAAGTAACACAGAAATGGTTATATTACCCCATACCGATACACATACACACACACACAAAATACGCACACGTTAGTATTAATACAGGTGTTAAATAAAAAAAATTATTTAAATATAGTGTTAAGTAAGCAAAGCATAACGTTGGCAGCGACAGTAGTAACTGTATTTTAGAAAAGCTCAACACATCATCCCAAATTGCAGTACACTTCTGCCGTACGAGATGCTACACATTGTACTGCGGTAAGAAAACTCACCTTGAGGAGGTTGGGGGTGGTGATAGTAGTGGTTGTAGGTGGCAGGAAGTGGAGGCAGCACAGCGACTGCGTGTGGGAACGGAGGTAGTCCCCCCCTCATTACAGACCCTGCACCATACACCACACATACAACATTACAAGGCAAAGAAACCAACCAATCCACCCACTGACAACACCTACGATTTCTTTTTTCTTTCTTACTTTTCTTTTTTAAACTTCTACTTTTACAGGTGTACGACTACTTGCAACACAGACTAACAATGACGAAATCGATCGTTAACACAAGTACGTTATTATAATTTTGCGTGTTCTACTCTCCTATACATGTAAAATAGTTCAACACAATTGTCCTACAAGTACATAAAGTTTGACTTTATGACGATAAAGACGAATTACTACCGCAAAATGGTTAAAATATGGTTTCAATCACTGCGTACATAGAGACATGTACAAACACACGGCTTTGTATATCATTTCAATTGACTCAATCATCACTGTATACATTACGGTACTAAAAGATTACAGGTTTAATAAATCTAATACTCTATAGCGGAATGGATATATCATACTTGTATCACTCACTTCAATAGTAATCACTCTATACGCATGTAGATAACAGAAATATATTTTTTATGCGTAAAAGCAAATAGGTATTAGAATATATGGATATAAAGCTATCCATTGCACATTTTTACAAGATTTATTTGATTACTATTTCAGTCATATATTTTGTGTATCTGCTTTTTATTTGCTGTAACGAGAACCAAGCTCTGTACAGACAGCGATGCGCAACAGATTTATGCAAGGTGTGATAATAACTTGATCACTATATACAGGTACAGATGAAATGAAATAAAAACTATAGCTACAACTGAAAAGTATTCTTCAAGAAGCTTGTAAGTGATTGTATTTTGCATAAGAAAATGAAACAAGCAATAACCAATAGATTTTGGACAAATTACCGCAGGGCAATAATACATTGTAGTTTTTGTTCTTTCTTGTTTTTCAAACGCGTCACATACTTAAATAATTATATTCATAACGTTCTGGGAGAAGCGGAGGGACATGCGACATTCTTAATAAATGTATCGAAAGACAACCAGACCGATGCGGCATCGGTGACTACCCTTTAGCGCCTATTGACTGTTTTTATATACTACCACTTAGCGAAATTGCTTTTATAATCTCTGACATGGTCAATGTTTTACCCAATATAGATATGGATCCACTGTCAAAGCTAGAATACGAGCAAGCTCAGCCAGCTTCAAGTTAGATATTTGCACAAAAATAGTATGTACGATTTAGTTTCTTTTCCACCATGTTTTTCATTTCCTTTATAAGGTTCTTGCGCTGACAAAAATTGCAACGCCATAGAACATCTAGAAAGGATCTTATATCATCAAATACTATCTTTGTCGTCGATAATATTCACTATTGAAAATATATTTGATACATCTTTGGTACGACTATAACGCTCGATAAAGTAAACATAAACTGAATCAAATTTCGATGGATTTTTTGAACCTTTTAGGAATCTTTTCAATATTGTATAACATTGTTTGTGTAAATTGCCTTTCATTTTCTGTTTTGGAAAAAGAATTTATTCACAGTCGAATTTTTGGGTGAATTTAAAAAAAAAAACAATGCTTCCATTATTTACACGGTTTACGAATAAAGCGCTATTGCGATGAATAGTTTCATCAACACGTACTACAAGACTAAAAACGAGAATTCACCGACACATTCTACTGGATACCAGGGGAAAAAAAAAACAAAAGCTATGCTTGCCTAAGATGATGATGAGATTACCTCCTAAGATATACGACATACCTTGCATAGCTGAGTGTCGTCTCTGCGAAGGAGGCGGGCTGCCACCGGCTTCAACACTGCTGCCACTGTGACTGTCCAATTGAGTACTGTGACCACTGTCACTGCTTGTCACAGAACCTGTCGATTCCCCAACACATGTCTATCACTACCGTTTCTAGCGGGAAATCTAGATTCTCTATATACCTACTTTGTGGCTCAGTAAATTTAAATATCGGTACATTCAGAATAAGCCAAGATTCAACAACGGTTCATACCTCGAGCTCTATGTATCTCTTTGACTTTTTTTGGTGACAATCTTATATATGCAGATCACATTATTTCTTTAAGCAAAGTTAAGACTTTAATGATAACAAGCTATGTCGCCAAGATGCATGTGATAGATTTATTGCAAAAGCTGCTTTGCTTTTCAAATTATCTGATGCAAGAGTGCTAATTTTTTTGTTTTCATAATTATTAACTAAGATTATAACGCAACGTACATATTGCGAGCAGTGAATGGCTAGATAGATAAATCAGAACATAAAATTCTATACTTCTAAAGCTTTGTTTGCATGCTGATAGTTACCAGATTGTCTAATTCAACCACCAACGCGATCAGAAATATTATCAACTAGACTGCAATGAAAGAGTGAGGTATGATGATAATTAGATGCTTCTGATAGTTAATTAAAATATACCGCATAAGATAAAGTTGAAAACATATTTTTGATGGATATTGATCGACATTTTGACCAGTTTAACGTGAATTTGCTTCACTTTATCACCTTGGGGTCAAGATAAATAATAAAATGACAGTTGCAATCATAACTCATCAATTGATGAATGTCAACCATTCACATTATTTATAAAATTTAATTCCAATTAAGATTATCAGATGTAAAAGATAACATTTGTAAACGTTGCCAATTACTTTGAAAATACACATCACTTTTGTTTCTGAAGACGTTTCCGTCTGCCCGATTAAAATGAAAACGAGATTTCGTAAAATTTGATGTATGATAATTTGTTGCACGCTTTATGGTATCTGAACAATTGGCATGATATACTATGGTGCAATGAGTGTCAGATGTGTGACTTGAGATGATAAGATGGTCGAAAGCCCCTCTGTTACGAATTTAATTCCGTAGTGTCAAAGTAAGCAAAAACATATTCAAAACACCAGCCGTAAGAAGTCGAATAATATTTGTCAAGTGCATAATACCACAAAAAATTATTTACCTATACCTCGTATTAAATTGACTCTTAAATAATCCACTGCCTTGTACAACTGACCACCAATTTCTTTCAAGATGATTAAACATTATTATCATTATTAACAAAACGAAAAACTTGCTCTAAGAGCAGGTAAGCACACAAGAATTAAAATTAAAAACTAGATAGAAATAAGGAATGAAAAAACAAAAAATAACTCACCACTCGTTAGTGTTTTTCTCAGCGGTTGCAGGTTACTCAGACTAGTAACACTGCTGCTTTCTGCACTCAGATCAACAGGAGGCGGCAGTCCAGAAGGTGTATCGCTATGCGATCTCTCGTGCATCGGAACCCTCGTCGCTGATCCGACTCTTCTCGGTGCTCCGGGACTGGGTTCTAAGCCACCTGCATGCAGAGCTAGGCCAGGTATAGGAAGTGGAGGTGGGCAGTGTTTTGGTTGGTGCGGTCTCGTCTTATGTGGGTCCGACAAAGCAAGTATTTTTCTCTGTGCTTGCGGCGATGCTGCCCCAAATTTGGTGCCTGCGAGTAATTGTAAAATGAGATAGTTTCGAGGAATTAATGACCTCCCAATTTACAGTTTATACAATTTTCTTTTTCTTTTCTCTATTTGTACGATCGCACGCGAACCGTAAAGAATAGCTCACCTTGTATGCTTTTCCGACCTTCGCTTGTACTACTTGCGCTGCTCGTTGTCGAGAGCGTGGGTGACGGGTGTCTCATAGCTCTTTTGGCCAACGGCACGGCTGCAGCAATCGCCACCGCACCTGCGTGGGGTTCGCACTCGGCGGAAAGCGCGTGTAAACGCTCTTCATCTGTAATCACTTCCATGTTGGCTAGGTAAGCTTTTACTCTGCGAACCATCTGAGCCTCTTCGAACATTTTTTTGGGATTCGGGGCTGCCGTTGACTTCTTCCGTCTCTTCACGGTTGCCGTTTGTCCCCCTATATGAGTTATGGGTATTTCAATTCATGAAATTCGAAACATTGCCGAAGTCTTACATGAATGAGATGGTTCTTGCTAATTATAGGGTAAAGTGAAGCTGATTTGCTCTGAAATGGTCCCCCTAAGGGATGTCGAACTGCTGTAATGTGGCATAGATCTTGAGGGAAACGAACGTACCTTGATTCGCGGAGTTCATTTGATTCATCGATACCATTGCTGAACTCAATGCTTGTCCTCCGATGTCTGTCATGGTTTGTAAATCGTACTGCGAGGAGCACATTTTCGTTAGTGCTCGTACCTCCTTGGCAATCATTCTGAGCTTTTCAAAATTGATTAGCCCTTCAACCCTGGAGTCATTACCCAGATGAATAAAAGTCAAGTCTTTCTTAACAACCGGGTAAAAAGGAATCTGGAAGAAAAAGAAATGAGTATTGCAAAAATTTCACGATATTCAAACAGAGAACGTTCCAGACTGATATCTATCAATTCTTACGATAGGCGGTTGAGTTTGTTCCGATGCTATCAGCTGCCTGTACTGGCTCATGTTTCGACTCGGATCCATGAGCTTTTCCAGATCATTGAATAACCTTTGATATTTAGTAGGCAGTTTCTCCCACGTTGCTCGAAGACGACCAACAGCCGCATGACCCAATCCAGAAACGATTGCGAACATTGAGTTGAAATTTTTGCATTCTTTACATTGCCCTGTAGAATACGTAACTCGTGTTTATTTTCATGGATGTTGTTTCGCGCGGTTATCGTTCGATAAAAACCAAACTTACGAGCAATTTTGATAAATTGTTTAATGATTTTGCTTCGTCTGACAAGATTGTGCTCCGAACAAATTTCTGTCACAACCCAGAACATTTCTCTATTGACGAGCTCGGCAAAGTCCGTGAGCATTGGCGTGCCATACCTACTCCTCAGCTCAAATAAATCATCGACATATTCGGTCGACTCGATTTTCCTGATAAGACAAAACTTTTGCATATCACTCGGAAAATTATAATGAAACCATGCTCGATTGAGAAAAGTGATGTTTAATTAGTCTACCTAAATATGCTGAAATCTTGCAGCGTCAACTGAATCGCAACTTCAACAGCATTTAGATGAAGAAAGTGAACTTGCGATTCGCGGATAAGTTCGGGCGCCTGATCATCGGCAACGAGAATCTCGGATACACCCTTTGTTTTTAGGTAGTAACGAGAACTAAGACCTATAGTTTCTGCTAGATTTTGCAGATTATCAGGCAACTGACGATTCCTTATCATACTGCCTTCCCTGACGCTCACCTCTGTCAGTGAAAAATTCGAACTGCTATCCGTTATACCAAATTCTCGCAGAGCCAGCATTACAACCTATGAGAGAATTTTTTTTTTGTATTCATTTTACTGGAATGTGGTGCAACAATAATAGGTAATTTTCAATCATATGGCTCAATTTGTAAACCAATCCTTACCTCATGGGCTGTCGTCTCTTTGTTTACTAATAAATATTTACAAGTCTGGTCAGCTTTGTAAACCTTGAGAACGTGTTCAGGATAATCTGGTGCACGATCTTCGTAATACATCGCAGTGAGGTCTGGGTTGCTTCTGGAATGATAGAGGTTCGAAGTTTGGGTGAGTCCCGTACCTGGTGGGGTATGGGGGGGCCCTAGTGGGTCATCAACGTGTACGCCATCGCTGAAAAAATCGAGGTAGCTCATTACTTGCGAACTCTGTTATGTACGAACGCCGTTATAGACGGTAAAACATACTTGATAGTATTCTTTGGCAATATTCTTATCTTCTCCAGTGCCCTTTGCAGCTTCTTTTTCGGCGCTAGCGTCATGAAACCCTTGTGTTCCTTCTTAGCGTCTTTACACGGCGAGATGTTAGTGTCGGTCATTAACGGTACGTTGCAGACCAAAGGATTAATGGGATTTACTGGTGTTAATGGATCCGTATGCGCCGATAATCTGAGGTCGGTTTGTAATCTCGTAATTTCCGATTTGCTCACCCTTCCCCTTGGTCTCGGTGAGTTGTCGGGTGTCTGTAGCATTTCCTTGAATGCTGAAGTCCGAAAAAAGGTTTAATTCATCAATTCTTCTGAGGTTGAGAGCTTTTCCAAAATTCACGACAGTTCCAACGTATACAAGATAAATATTCAACTGAAACTCACCAAGAAGATTGGACTTTACTGTAATACTAAGATGCGTTGATCCTCTGAGAATTTCAAGGGCTTTTGCGTGACTGACGTGCTCGAAGCTTTGTCTGTTTACTTCAAGAATTTGATCCCCTCTCTTCAGTCCGACGTCTTCAGCCTTTGATCGTTTGTCAACTTTAGAGATGAAAATTCCAAAATTTCTCTCATAACCACCGAGTATGCTGAAATGCAGGACTTCGTCTCTGCTCGGTCTTGTCAATGTAACATTTCGCGTTCTCGCTTTTGCCGCACACGCAATATTCAGCAATCTGTTCGAGCAATCATTTATTAATCATTATTCAAATAATTAAACTCAGATCCATATTATCAATAACGAAAACAAAGACGAACTCACCTCAACTGGCCGTGCATCTTTTCTTTTTCCAATCCGATCTCAAACGTCTCCAGAAACTCCATCATTGCTGGGTCAGTTTCAAAATCCGTGAAATGGTTATTCACCCAAAATAACACAACTCTCGTTACACGATCCCTCACTTGTGGTTCAGTGAACCATTCTAAAAGTTGATTAGCTACCAACAGTGGATTGTCAATAAAAGTTCTATGCGTCAACAAAAAATCGTCAACGTAGGTGGGATCTGTAGTGCTAGTTTCTTTTATTAATTGTAGCATCAAACGTTCCGGAGTCCCACGAATAACGACGTGACTCTTACGCCCGGTTCCATCTGACGCGCTTCGTAATTCGGTGACTAATATTACTCGACCATTTTCTTCGTGCCGTTTTGTATTCTCGACACCCTGACTCTGGATTTTGCAGTAATCGTCCTGCGTTACGCACACAAACTGACAATCATCACACCTGAAAGATTGAAAATTGATCATTGAATGCCATTCATCGTTGATTGTATTCAAAATTGCAGTTCATCAAGTTTCGATTCAACACTAACTTCGTTTTCATTACCCCTCGATGCAAGAGGCGCTCTTTAGTTGGTTGAACACCAAAACTGTCCCCCATCTGGAGCTGCTCGATTTGGCCATTACTGTGCTCAACTTCAACTGCTCCATTTATTAGCACGCTCCAGCTGTCCAATTCTTCACCATCGTTCAGAACGATCATTCCAGCTCTCTCGACGACGGCGAACACCATTACGGCACACAATGCTCTTCGCACAGCTAAGGTCATATTCGTAAAGGCTTTCAAGTGTTGGGTAAATTCCAGAAGTATGTCTATGTCATCCGCAGTTCGGTCCACAGGATCTTTCTCCAAACAGTCTCTTATCGTGTCACGGACAGTCAGGCTCTGTAAGTGATCAATAGATTAACAGGGATGAAAATTAATTTCGACCAAATATACGATAGAATTCGATTCCTCCTCAAGTGGATGGGCCCAAGTATATCAGAGATATCACACCGTACGGAAAGAAGGATTGACGAAATACATGTTAGAAAAATTTAGTGTAGAAAATAAATCTCATTGTGAGAAAACAATGCTTACATCCATGCTTTCGGCAAGGTCTTCTTCCTCGTCGCTGTCTACTATGGACTCGACAAGTCCAGACAGATCGACCTCGTCGGCATCCAAGGAGCTTTGAACGGACGTCATTGTGTCAGAGCCGCTGTAAGCAGAGCTCGTATCACTGGAATGGCTGCTTCTGTTTGACTTTTGCATTAATTCTGGCCTGCCAGTCAGGCCCTGCGAAAACTGTAACATTAAAGAAACAAGATTGTTGTCAATCATCAACGATTCGGAATATAACGTTTGACTCTAAATGCGATTTGAACATGATTTCAAGTATCGAAAAGTTAGAATTTGAGAATATAAAAAAAGAAAAACTTCAAATCTTTGAAAGGAATCGAGGAAACAAAAGAATAATTCATTTTTCACAGGTATAAACACTAATAGAAGATGAATAAATATGCGGATCACGTGATCATCATCACCATCATCGTAATGCCAAATATTAGAACACCGACGACAATGTGTAACGCATAAACGCCAATTTTCACATTGCAATAAAACGAGAACTATGATCGAGGATGTTTGATAGTTTAAAGGGTAACGAGTGGATTAGAAAATTGAGGGCGACGAATGTACGAGATCTAGAAAATTCCCATAATGGGCGTGTTAAATCCATTCTCAAGTATAGGTTAGAACGGCCGATGACATCACTTTGAAACAAAACAGACTGTTCTTACAATCATCATCGAGTCTGCCGCTGCCGCTGTCAGAACGAAAAATCAGGAATACAACCTAAAAAGAACGGCATTAGCTCTGTTACGGTAATTCGTGAATAGAATACTAGCAGCGAACGACGTTCGTGCGGTAGGCACGAGGCTTATATCCTTCCGATGTTTGACATTTTTATTCCTCTTCCATTTTCTCTCTCTGCATAGGTAAGTATAAAAAAAATTCAGCGATCTGAGCAGGACTCGACAGCGGATTTTACCGTGCCCATCGCACAGGATTCAATCGGTGATACATAAGACCAGGAGAGAAAGAAAGAGAGAGATAAAGTAACGGCGAAGGAGAGGAGATGAGGTTCCCACCTTCGCGCAGAGCCCAAGGCCATGTTGGCAGAAATATGTGTCCATAAAACGTTCGGATATGAGTAAATAAATGAAATTTAACAAGTTACTCTTTATTTTTGTGTAAAATCATTCATTGTGACAAGACTCGCGTGGAATGCCTGTGTGTGTGTGTGTGTGTATGTTAGTGTGTGTATGCGTGAGGTATCGCGCACGGTTGTGTGCGAGGGAGAGAGAGTAAAGATTGTAAGAGACTCACTTGATACATCCCGAAGGTGTCCATGTTTCCCGAGAGTATAACGCACTACACGCAGCACAACAAACATGCACAATAATACTATCGATTCACTTGTACAGGTAGAAATTTAACAGAAGGGGCATGAAGAAGATTTAAGAAAAAAAAAAAAAAAAAAAAAAAAACGACGAGAAGGAGGACGAGACACGGATATTACATACAACGAGCCTCGTCAAACTCAAGCGGTAGAAACATTTATTCACCAGCAACGCGACTTATTTGTTTGTAAATAAACGCATATTATCGCGTAGGCTGTTGCAGCAGCGAGAGCAGCAGCACCAGCACCAGCACCAGCAGCACGAGCACGAGCACCGAACAAGCCACCAGGAGACATTTCCTGATTGTTGGTGTTGGTTCGTTTCGTTTCGTTTCGTTTCGTTTCGTTTAGCTTTTAGTTTGGTTTGGATTCGTTTGGTTCAGGCCTGAGCAACTGTACGTCGCTGAGGTAGGCGAGGAAACTGTGAGCGGCAAAAGGCGCGGCGGGGAGGCGCGGTGAGGCAAAGCGTGGCGGGGGGGGGGGGGGGGGGGGTTAAGGGAGGGAGGCAAGAGAACGGGTCACGTGACCGACCAAACCGATCCAGGGACGGCGCAAGGGAACGAGGCGAAGGGGGCAAAGAGGGTCACCTGTGGCTTTACGCCGCTCCTCCACGTTTACTCGCTGCTCGCTGTCCGGCGTTGTATCTAGTAGGCATGCATGCATCATGCATGCATGTATGGTATACCCTCTCTCTCTCTCTCTCTCTCTATCTATTCACTCCGTAATATACCTACACGACTTTATACGACATCGTATTCCCATTTCCCTCGGTTCGGATTCTCTATGGTGCAGATAAGTCGTCTACCTATATGTATAGGTATGTCTGTCTGTACAGTTTCTCGTAACTAAGTAAACCACCTCGGGTCCCCCATTAAATGCCCACATAAATAGGTATACGCACATCCATGTGTTTGTTTGTTTTCGGCATAAAGATCCACACGGGAAATTAGCCTAATAACGCTCTGTCTCGATGGTATGATGGTATGTATGTACAAGGTACATACATACATTCATACATAGACTGTACAGGGACCGACTGATGCAGAGGGGCGACTGCCTGCGACATAAGAGTATTTATTCAGTCATTCGTTCTTTCGTTAATTCGTTCGTTCATTCGTTCGTTCATTCATGAAAAACAGAAACAAATTGAACAACAATTATTGTCAATTGTATCGTATACTGCAACGAACGAGAAAACTCGACGTGCACCCGGAGTTTCCGGATACCGGAAACTTGCGGTGACACCGTGAAAATTGTATTTAAAGTGCAGTGCACACACAGATATTACTGATCAGCTATATATATATATATAACGTTCGATGTCGAAAATAAAAAAAAAAAGTGTAATTTTTATATATTATTAGAAAGTGGCGCAAATATTATCGACATAGTCGCCATTGATTGTGGATTAATAGGAATCGCTTGCGATTTCATTCGGTCACCACAATTATTCCCGGAATTCATTAGCCATACATAGAGTGATATAATTCTCATTCAAAAGAATGACAGCAATAAGAATGGTTTATTTATAGGTTTACATTCGAGTAGATATAATATTGAAAACCGAGAATTCTGCTTGTGCGAAACTCATTCGTCACGTATACGTTATATGTCGTGGACTGATGCGATAGGCTATGAAAAAGTGGGATTACTAGTATCACGCACGTCGTCGCGGCATTTGAATGAATCCTAGGATTAATTTTATTTCTTTTATTTCGCAACGGGCAGTTTTCCAACCGGCCGTAAAACGGTGAAAAACTTGAATTTCAATTCACTGTAACGATCGCCACTAAAACTAAAAATTATAAATACATCGATCGAATCGAGTCCAAGAAAGTAATCGGACACGAATCGATTGAATCGGTAAAAATTAATCGATTTTTCCTATTTTTTTTTTAACGGTGCATACGAAACCAAAATTTCTTAAATGTCAGTATCTAGGCTTAATAATGAAAATCTTTTAGAATAATTTAAAGTTTCATTCAAAATATTTTTCAATTTCAGGTGAAAATATTCATTCATCTTTCAAACAGGTACTTAGTGGGTAAGAAAATGATAGTAATTCATACTTTAATCACATAAATCGATATTGTATTACGTCGTTCATAGAAGTAAGAAACAGAAACCGATTGTGAGGAAAAATCAATTATTCAATTGGTAGCAAAAAAAAAAACGATTGATTAGCTATATATATATATATTCTTCGAGGAGATAAATTGACATAGAAAGAAATGGGAAGAAAAAAGAAGTTTTTTATCTTCAAAATAGTAATAAAATATAACAAGACAGCCGGCGAAGTTCTCTTATAATGATAATTATCCGAGGTAATGACGAGGCGATGGCGTGAAGGTATGCGAATAATAAGAATGCGAATTGGCAAACGAATCATCAGCGAATGGAAAAAGCAAAACAGAGAAAGGTAAACAAAAATATTACCGTATCATCGAAGTCCAAGTTGACTTGGCGATGGTCGGTGATTGGATGCGGCGGTCTGTGGATTCTGCCGCCTCCACCGTGTACTTCGGGGTAGTCGATCTGCAAGGAGAAAGATAATATCGAAATTAACACCCTTGGCCAAATTTCCAACGTTCACAGATTCTAGGTCAAGTTTTAACGCACAATTTTTCGAATTTTTAAACGGAGCTTAAGCACACCTACATATGTAATAAAAATTTTTGCGAATGAATGATAAACAAAATTGCAACAATTCGTGTTTACCGTTGTAAGAATAAACAATAATTTGCGCAAAGAATCGATACACCGCAATTATCGCACCGCTGTGCGTATGTTAAAACTAAAAAAAAATCACCCTGAAATAACAATGATAAATAACTCACGTAACATTGTTGCACAACTGTGGCGAGAAGAACAAACTGCAAAATTTACCGGAAAAAATATAATAAAACGGAAGGTTCGAGATAAGATTAGAATATCAAGGGGGCATTCGTCCTTCGAAGAGCCTGAAGCTTTCAGCCTCGACTACACCTCAAAAGCATGTATTGTATACAATTTTTTATAAAAGCGTACCAAAGACCGGAATAATTCTTCGTTACTGTAAAAGCGTGGTTATATATATATATATATATATGTTCAACACCGTGTGTCTGGTGTAGACCACCAACAATGTGGTAATTGTTGAGAAAAATCGCACATACGTCAGGCAGGATAAAACTGTTATCGAGTTTTAGAGATTTTTTGCGAAACAATAATGCAGGATATACGTCAATGTATTCGGTTTTTACTTAATTTTACTTTTTTTTTCCCCTCTTCCTTGACAAAAATATGCGGTATATCATATACGTCATATCCATTCTTGCGCATTGTTGCATATACATTTCAGGAACATCTACCCAGCCAAGCAGGCTAGAACAGCGGGGTTTTCCTGAACGCAGAGACGGAGGGGAGGTTTTTTAAACAGAGACATTCGTTGTTACGAGATGAGAGAAGTAATAAAGAACAACGAGAGCAGCAGCAGCAGTGCGACAGAAGCAGCAGCACCAGCACGTGTAGCATATAAGCCTAGTGTTGAACCGGAACCGGAACTCGTGGGCCGGACTTCCGGTAGATACATTCGCCAACTACCAATCAAAGCATCTGACTGTTTCTATACGTCAACGAAGATTCTGATTGAAAATTTATCCTCAGTAATGTGGTTTTTTTTGTTCAAATCTCTTTGAACCGATCTGGAAATTGATTCTAATTTGTTTTTTGCGTGTGAAAATTGCAGTGACAAAATATTGGATCATCATCATCATCATCATCATCATCATGATTATTATTCGTAGTTTAGTAAACCTCGGATATCTTTATATCATAATGTGTTACAAATACCTGCGCATACGCGACTCTGTACACAAATTGTCACGTAATGACAATCTGCAATTATACCCGATTGATTGTTTTTGTTTATTTTAATTGAGTCGGTTGAATCTGACACTTGCTTACAAAATTAGATACGCGATAACGCCCGAGTATGCGTATCCATATACGAACTAACGTTACGTGCAAATTCTTTGCACATGTCTCTTCTGTGTCTCAAACTGCGCGCCGATGCAGCAGAACCGCAGTTTTATGCCTGCCCAACAAACAACGACAACAACAACCACAAGAAAAACAACAATCGTGTATAATAACACCCACATCGCAGTTTGTCATTTTGCATTTTGTTGAAATAACGAATAATTCGGCAAAGTAAATATATTATAACGCGTAATTGAAAACGAGCCAGACGTTATTATTGTCACTCGAAACGTCGTGCATATAATTATACGCAGAGATAAGTCTATAATAATATATATATATATATATTATTCCAGACTGCTCTCGAATACCATGGGAAAATTTCACCTTGTAAAGCAAACGATATAAGGAGACCACGAAATCCAAGAACCGCAACAATTTCTTGGATATTTCAGAGAATTTGTATTCGTCGTAACAAGTTTGCTATTTTTATAGCGTCCTCTCCCCCACAATGTAATACAAGCTACGAAGTTATCTCTAACAGGATTTCGCAGAGAGAGTATAATAGGTTTATTCAGAATATCACTATAATCGTCCTACTCGGAAGATTTTACAACTCGAATAAAAAGATAATATATGTAGTACGTTTATTATATTCGGAAAATATTTCCATGGAAATTTCCGCGATAAAAAAATTGAACTTGAAATTATAATGTAGTTAATGCTAAAAGGGTAACTGGTATTACGCGTCATACGCAACATACGTAAGTATAAAGAGTTCATAACTTCTATATATAATATACATATTATCATAAAAATAAAATAAAAAAAAATTCCTACTACTTTAATTCACATATAATGCAACTGTTGTACGGATATTGTACCGACATTTATTTTTTTCGATTCATAAAACGAAAACGATCAGCTCGCCGTACGAACGTAGGTAGGTATACCTACTTAATTTTTATCACCAGACAATACATATACAGAGATAACAGCTGTTCAAAGGATTGTACGGCCAGAATCCAACCGTCATCGTTAACAAATTCATTGTCACTCATGGTATGTATAAGTACACGTACATGGTACATACGTATATACATACGTACGTTCTATGCAAGAGGCGAGACGATCATCGTCAAGAAAGTTGCAGACAAGGTGCAGGTATTACAAAGTGACGAATGGTTTGAATTCTGCATGAGAAATACGTGCCGATGGAATACCTTCCGCGTTGATTATTTAGTTTTCGCCAAGTTTCGTTGCATAAAAAGGGGGGGAGGGGGGGGGGGGATAGGGAGATGTACAAATTCTTTACCTCAGAATCACCAGAGATAGCAGAGAGGGTGCCTGGAGTGCCAGGCCAGCTCCTGGACATGGAACGTCGTCCTTTTTTCTTCCTCATGACAACGCGAGGTCGAGCAGGTCTGCAAACGTACTTCAACATTTTTATTTTTTTTTTTCCACCGATAAAATTTGCCAGAAATATCAGTCCGCGTACGCGCGCGATGTGAGTTTATAATGAATTAAAAAAAAAAAAGAAAAATAAAAAGAAAGAGAGGAAAGTAAAAAAAACAATCCGAAGTATCAGGCTAAGAATAACAATCGTTGAAAGAAACTGGTTCATCCCCTGCATCGCGTTTGACGATGCATCTCGTGTTATAATTATTGTCCATTGTCGCGATAATATCGCGTCGATGCACTCGCTTCTTATTCACTCAACACGTTTTATCGATGGTTGCAATCATTCGTCGTATTCCTGCGACTGTTATTTCAAGTCTTTGTCAGTCGCTGGCGACGAGAGTATAGTATTAATTTATAATATATATACTCGGAATCTTTTTAATCTCTTAAAGCTAAACCAAACGAATAGATATAAAAGATCTTCGTTCAAAGTTGATATAGAGTTGTGATATATGGACTGGCGCCAGTGTTCCGCCGGTTTAATCGATCATTTGTAGCGACGATCATCGTCATCGAGGTGGTGGTGGTGGTGGTGGTGGTGGTGGAGTCATTGTTGTATTACTGGGACGATAAAAATGCGCTAATCGAGATCATCGGTTTCGCGGTTTGTATAACCACATAACTGCATCATCGTGCATCATCTTTCTGCAGTTTAATTATTCCGTCCTTACTCGATGCTCTCGTAATAATTATAATCTTTCCGACCACACTTGAACTCACTATATTGATCCCGTCTCACTTTTTTTTCGTTTACTTTTTTTTTTGTCATCATCAATTTTTCATCACATCAGACATTAACAAACACTGATTTTTCTAATCACACTTTCGCACGTTTTTCACAAAAGCTTGATGCGCATGCATGCATGCGTGCGTGGAAAACCAGAGACGCCTTCACCGAGCGACCGCGACTCTGGTACTGACTTTGCTGAGAGTTCCGACCGAAGCACAGAGAATTCGGACTGATGCTATTCCATGTCTCACGTACACAGCTGCCCCCCCCCCCCCCTCCTCCCTCTGCCCCACCCCCCGCCTTTTACCCGCCACCGGCGTTATAGAGATAAGATAAGGATGTTTCCTATATACCGAGGAATACCTCTCTGTATGTATGGCAATGCTGTCGAAATATTGATGCGGAAAGATAGTCTGGATACTGTCAGATTATACGAGGAAACAATTGCTACGAAGGAGATCAACCTGCATCTATTGAATTGACGAATTGATAACGTATATATATATGTATGTATGTATTAGAGAAATTAATATTCGTTGCTTTTACATAATTTTTCATTGATATACGAGTATCGTTTTAGATAGTATATGTATAGTTATAATGATTAATTTGGTGTGCTTTGAGAGTTAAAATGGAGAAGTCACTTTCGATAGCCCGAGCAGATTAAAGTTTTTTTGAAAAACGTGATAGTTGCTGGTAAAGATGGTTTAGTTTTAATGAAGAAAAAAAAAAAAAAAAACCGTTTCAAGACCCGCCAAGAGAATCAAGCTTATCCCAAAAGTAAACGATCGTCTCGCCAAGGTTTAACATAGAAACTTTCCTTATTCGTACAAGATAATAAGATTTTTTTTTTTCTCTCTCTCTCTCTGAATTACACATCATTGTTCAACAATGCCCGTGGCTATATATAATATTCTCGATTGTTGAAGCAATGTCAAGATTTAACATTGAAATTAATTTTCATTTAACGTTAATGAATGAAGATTATCCAAAAGTGGGAAAATATCCCAACAAAATCTTTACATTCAAAAAATCTAGTCACATTATAAACTCAAGACCATCGGCTTGAATAAGATTCCCTCTCCCTCCCCCTCCCCCATCCCCTTCCCACTCTATTTCTTCATCTTATCGTTCAATACAAGAAGCGTATTCAACAAAGTTACAGTACAACAAGACTAGAATCCAAGAATTGGGTGTGTAGCGTATAATAAGAATCCTCGTACGTTCGTCGTCTACATTCCATTTCAAGAACGATAAACGTTATAGTATATATACTACACATGTAAAGTCGTAAAGAGTATCACGAGATATGTAACCAACTGTTCCGAGCACTCACTCACTGTGGCTAGATGCATACACACAAACACACAAACACACACGCACATATACATATATTTAATATAGACGCTGTTTCATCGATGACAAGTGAATCGAAGTAGTGACCGCGTGCTGTCACCCTACAGTTTGAGCTTCAGCGTAAAGGGCGTACGTCTCTGATGATGAACCTTTGCATGCGTCACAGCTACGAGTACGATCCTCCATATCTCTACGACACTAACTAACAACATACATAAATACTTATAATACACATGTTTGACGACGACGACGACGACGACGACGGGGATTGATGATGAAATGATTCGCGACGACCGCATAGTTGACACGCTTAGTGGTGGTCATAACGTGATTCTTTCTTCTCTATACGGAGAGAGTTCTCCGATAACAGTTCTCTGTAGTACAAACACCGTTCATAAACACGTTTCTGCCGCGTTGCATCGCAAGTTTTTCTCTCAATTTTCTCAACGTGTATATTGTATGTGTGTATATATGTGTATATGCATATATATTACAAGTTCAATTGATTCGTCGATCATTCGAACGTTTGTCGTCGCGAACTATCGAGTGTCGTTTCAGTTCTACTCGGCGCGTCTGGACCGCCAACGCATTGTACGGATACTGCCTCCACATCCTCTGGAGCATCGTTGCGGACCGGCTGCTGGGACATCGTAGGAGACAGAATTCGGAAGAGGGAGATAGGAAGAAAGCGAGAGAAAGAGAGAGAGAGAGAGAGAGAGAGAGAGAGAGAGAGAGAGGGATGGGGACTAGCTCAGCATGGGACCGAGAAGACGGTCCTCCTTCCCTCTCTCTCTCTCTCTTTCCATCTTCATCTTCATCTTCATCTTATCGCTCTCCTTCCGCTAGCACTCGGTTCCTCTCTCTCTGTCTCTCTTTCTTTCTCAAACTATCGCGAGAGCACGTGTATGTGGAGAACGAGAAAGGGGAAAAGAGAAAGAGAGACGAAGATAGATAGAGAGTGCAGTTGCGTTGCATATAGACGGTCAGAAACCTTTGGTGCAATCACCTTTCTCCTTCTCCTTCTCTCTCTCTCTCTATATATATATTCTTCTCTCTTCGTAGCGAGAGATTCTTCATCTTTCTTCCGCGCTACGTACGCAATGCTACGCTTATTATTCGATAGTACCTACGTATGTATACATATATATATATATATATATATAAATATATATACACGTATATAACACACTCGACGCATTAGACGAAAAATTCTTGCACAAAGCTTGACCGTATAAGATCGGTAGGAGTTGACACTGAATAAAACGAATAGGCATACAAACAACGTAAAACTACCAAATCTGTATTCCACGCGCAGTAGAGAAATGGCGGAAAACGGGCATCTTCAGTCTTCCTGGATCAGGGGTAGCAAGGCTACGAGGGATAAGCTTCGGCTGATCCCCGTCTCGTATGCACAGTAGTTACGGGATATGCGGGACAGAGGATAGTTTATACGCGTTAGTATATATACACATATAGGTTTATATATATATATATATATATATATATGTATGCAGGCACTGCAGGAACATATTTCAGCTTTATTTTTGGACCATCCATGGCGACCACATTGGCGTCAGGTCCGTAAAACACACCGAGAAGAAGGAGGCAAGAAAGCATCGAGCTACTACGAGTATGTGAATGCATGTGTTGCGTGTAGGTATGTATTGTACTTCACACGGGGTCTTTTCAACTAGCCGTATGCGCGCGGGTCGAGTCCGTCATTACGCCCATAGACGAAAAAAATTAAACATACATATATATATATGTATATATGTATTCCTACACTTGCGAATCGGATGTTATGCAGCCGGTGGAAAAAGATGTTTTTAAGAGACTCGTACACTGCAGTCTGGATGAAAATGAGAGGATGCAATAAGCTTTATAAACCACAAGTAGAAAGTCAGAAAGTCCGGTGACATCGCATCGCGGCGTTGGAAGTGACGAGCCGAATTTTTTATTTATCCATTTCTCCTCTTTTTTCTCTTCTTATTCTTCTTCATCTTCTTCATCTTCTTCTTTTCCATATAAGAGAAAATTTGACGCTCTGTATAATGATTTCATGTCGAGACGCAACGAGTCGTGAAAAACTGTCGAAAATGACTCTCGACTGGAGTGATTTATATCAGCCTTTCATGTATGTATGTATATATAGGCTGTAAAGATGTATAAACGACCGGAGATGACTGCAGCAGTTGCAATTATATTCAACGACAACTGCAGTTGCACTCGCCGTCCGGCGCATCACACATGTCATGTAAGTATGTAACTACTTCGGTGCACGCGATGTGTGTGTAATTTAGAAATGCGGATGAATGACGAATAATTGAATAAAGCAAGAAAGAACGAAAAGAAGAAAGAGGGAAAATGGAAATGAACGAAACGAAGTAGTAACAGAGAGTATAAAGTTAATTGACGAAATCACTAAGAATAAACTGATTATAATAAATTTTTGCAAAGAAATTGCAATCCTGCGAAGCGGGGAACAACCGATCTCTGAAACGTCTAACTTACGTGCAGTGTAATAATTGACATCGCGATATCGCGTATATATAAAATGATAAATCTGTATTTCTTAGAAAAGATATAATATGTGGGATAGGCAAAGGATGTGGACACGCGTGAATCGTTGTACTCTCGGAAGCTGTAACCCACGGCAAGCAATTCATTCAAGACAAGAAACTTGTGAGAGAGAAAGAGAGAAAGAAAAAGATTGAGAAACAAAGAAAGTGGGGAAAAAATGACGCATACTTCCGGCTAACCCGACGTCACAGACCGGAAGTATTCACGGTATTTCATCCGATGAAAATATGCGTATACATTAAGAACGAGATAAAACGGGTGATGAAGATGCTACGCTTTTAGACCTCAAGAGCTTTCTTCGTCATTCGGTAATTTATATAGACCAGTAATGGTCGGAATTTTAAAAATCAAATTTCAATTATGTAGCTGGAATAATTGACTGAGAGTGAATCTTGAATAATAAACGATTCATGCGATCAGCGTGTTTAGGTCGAAAACAAATTACGGAAATGATTACAGCTCGACAGTTTTTTTCCACGATTAATGGATCAGACGGATATGATATAACAATTTACTGGTCACACGGAATTGACGCAACATTTTGTGCTGACGTGTTTGTTATCAAGTGTTTTCAAACATCACGGCACACATATGTTTCACATTCGGTTTAAATTCAAACTAAGTGAAGATCCGACAATCGGAATAAACGAAATAATTCTCCCAATGCTAACAAGTATAATTCTCACTGTTTCAGGTATTTAAGTTTCTTTTAGCATCATGCGAACGCGAGACTTGGAATCACGATGCACAGAATTTCGCGATGTCAACTGCTTCTGCCTTGTACTAAGGTCTACGAAAATCTTCTTTACGAATTCCGTTTCATTTTTGCAGAACACGTCCGACGTGCCTTGGAAAATATTAGGTACATCGAGAAAAGAACTCGTGACTTAAGAAATCGTTTCGAACGTAAGGCGTGTGGCGGTAATTATGCCAAGTTCCAAGAATGAAAAGGCCTTGCAGAGAAAAAGAAGAAGAAGAAGAAGAAGGAATGGACAAAAACCCTGAAAAGTTCTGAAATCCTAAAACCCTTGGAGCGATCGCGTTGCACATGTTCACCGGGAGACTCTGGCTAGAATAGACCTCGGCAGTTCTTAAAATAAACTGCACGACCAGACAAAAAATATAGCACCGTTCGAAAAATATTAGGGGTGTCAAAAGCTTGTATTTTTTCATAAATTTCACCACTTCGTCCGTTAGCGAAAAACAATTTTATGTCATTTGCATAATATGACAATCTATCGTAGTTATTATAGATTATATGTATATAAATTTAATAAAACACTGCTGTGATTGAAGTTTAAAATATTCGAATATTAGCTAAAATGAAATCAAACAATTCGGTAAATTAAAAGTCAAGTCGTAAGAATCGATCGACTTATCTATACCCATGCACTAATCTTCTTAAAGTCATTTTAAACAAGTAAAATTCACACAAAAAATGTCGACTAATCGTCAACCGCCTAATCACGTTCAGTCGCTAGAATCGAGTGTGAAATTCTTTCGCGGAATTTCTTTAATCTACAGTGAAAAAAAAATTTTCTTTTCTTTTTTCTTTTTTTATCAAGAAAAAATACGTGCGGCTGTTAAACGGGTGTAGAATTAATTCATTTCTGCAGAGGGCTGCAGCTACGGCAGGACTAGGGCAGATAGCTGTGTAAGACGAGCCTAACTCTGCTTTCATTTCACCATTCTACTTCACCCCCTCCCGTTAGGTCGACGAAAATTACGTAGGTCCTTTGCAGCAGGAGCTCAAGGGTCGTAATTTGGAGTCGAAGAGAAGGAACGAGGGTAACGAAGCTGTGCATAATTTAGTATAGTATATACACATGGATACCGAATGATATTTGGTTATTTACCAGAATATTAAAATTTCAAAGGGTAGTAAAAAAATTAAACTCTCACCTTTGCTGCGAAGGAGAAATTTCGTAAAACATGTCGGCTAAAAGTTTCGTAGTAAAATAAATTAAACTCCGTATGACTTGAGATTGAATTAGAAACTTATTCAGCTTTCGAAGAACAATGCTCAGAAATGATACTTCGTTCGGTTTCAAATCAAATTCATTGACTTTGGCTAATTATTATTATTACTATTATTATGTCCTTTTTTTCTAATTTCGTTTTGACAAAAAATAAGTCATACTCAATGGAGTGACAAAAAATGAAATTCGACGCGAGAATTGCTGTAGAATTTTTCGACGTGATCGTTGCGCAGGTTTTATTCATTAATTCAATCGGATTATACAGGGGACAAAGGATCAAGGAACAAGGATATTTCCTTTCCAGTATTAGGTATGCAGAGGGACGTGTCTATAAGGCGTAGGTGTAGGTGGGTATATATATATATATGTATATAATATTGTTGGACACTCGGAGCGAACTGAGAGGCAAGCATGTCCAGGCTTTTCACCAACATGGCCAAAAGTAATATAGATGCTAATGGAAAGGGTGGAGGAAAAGTTTCGTTCCCGTGTATGTATGTATATTATTCACCGCGGCGCGGTTAAAAAAAGGAATGACGAAAAAGCTTTTTCATACTGCACGCACCTTTTCTCTTTCCCCACCTGCACCGAATTCTATACCCGAACCCTTATAATCCATCATACTCATTGTCATTGAAAATTAATCTTACGCATATAGGTATATAATTAATATGAATCGTCACGTTATCCGTATACCTACGACGTACAATCACACGAACGAGACTTTTCTTCTCTTGAGTCAATGGTTCAAAAATAAGAAGATAAAAAGACCGACATTTTCGAGATACGAATTTTAAAATATCAAATAATCAGTGTACAGAAATAGAGAATTTCGATAAATCACCCGGTAGAATAATTCCTCCTCCGAAAGTAATTCATTAACCTCTCGCTATCGTCTTCTAAAAATTGTAGAAAATTCAAGTTGAGTTAAAGAAAGAGCGAAAATAAACAAATAAAAAAAGCCGAGTACCTTTCGAAGTGAGAACAAGCGTAGAAAAAATCACGCGCCAAATCTGAGAGCTTAAGGGTAAAACCCAGGTCGAATTGGTGTGGAATGTCCCATATGTATATATCACGTTACGAGGAAGAATTTCCTTCAAAATCTGCATAATACCCGGGGAGTTTGGAAAGTATCGATTAACTGTCTAAGGACTTTCGTGCTTGCAGGTCTGTGCGGATCAGATTATTGTCTCTTGGAACGTAAGCTGCGGCTGCTTGTCGGCACGAACCTCGAGTCATTCGACCGTCTCTGCAGTCTTGTCAGTCGATAACCTAACTCTATGGCTATTCATCGAGAAGATATTACAGAGTACATATTGAAAAGGCGTTCGATACTCCGTGAAGCAAGCCGGCTGCTGTATGGCCAGAGTACAATTTAAATAATAAACAAGGCTTGTCCGGGTGGCTGAAAGGGTTGTGAGAATCGACGGGACGCTGGTGGAAACTCGAAATGTTAAGTGTTTTTCTTCTCGTTTTCCCTCGGGATCTAGGTATTGTTTAAGGATCGCAGAAAAAGTTCTCGCAGTTTTCCTATAGCCAAAATTGCATTTTTTAAATATTGTAAAACATGGGTAAATTTAAATAAAGTGCCAAAAATATCGAAAAGAGGCCTTTATTTCACACGAAGAATGGCGCCAGAGATCCGTTCTCACAAATTAAGGACTCTACGAGGGGTTTGAAGAATTTTTGGGGTGAAATTCACCCCCGCTGACCTATTAGGGTTAAAGATTTGAAGTCACTTTATACGTTTAAAAATCAATTTTCATCAACAAGGAACGATAGCAGCGAAGCAACGGAATTTCAGATGTATATAGAGGATGATAGGGCAAAGTGAGCACCTTAAAATTTTTGATACTTTAAGTTTTCTCAACTTGATTTCACGCAGACTTTTTCTCGAGAAAGCTAGATAATATTTAAAAATAATTGTTTATATAAAGACTAAAAATTTCATTTTGATTTCAGACATTATTTTCTTAAGGGGCCCACTTCGCCCCACAATCTCCTAAATAAGAAAGTGAATTTTAATACTCACGACAATCATCTCGGAGGGTTCCAGGACGAAGCATTCGTTCGGCCTCCGGGCGCTTCCTCCCGTCCGCTTACCAAAGCTGAAACACAGAAGGTGGACGAGGTCGTAAAGTTATTTGATACGCACGAAGTCACCGCACACAGGCTGAAAAATGTCTGATAAACGGTTACATGGCAGCGGTTGGTATGTACACAGGGTGTGAGACACGTGTATTTCACTGACGACGGTAAAACGAGATTGAGGTAATTGTTTATCTTACACCCTCCGCGTGAAAAAAAAGAAAAAAAAAAAAAAAAAAAACACGCACATACAGGGATAAGAGATCTTACTGGTCGACTTACTTTACTCAGAGATATAGGTCTACTACTCATCGTTCCCTATTATTTCACATTTCACTTTTTGCAATTGTCGCTGGATCTGCATTCGATTGCAAAATCTCTTTTTGGTAAAACATACTTCGTAATATGCAGAATTAGAACATTTATAGTAAAAAAATATATAGTCGACATGAGTATTTTTTTTTTAAACAAAAACCCTGATGTGTCCTTCTGTTCCTGCACTTTTTATTAAAATCTGCGCACGTTTTCTTCTTTTTTTCACATATGAATACCGTCTATGCTAAAACCAAAGGATAATAATATTTGAGGTGTGACGTAAAGAGCGAGACACGGGTAGCCTCGTAACAAGAGGTAGAAAATTTTTGCAACGAAAGCTCAATCACTGGCAAAGCTTCTTTGAAAATCCAACGCCTACGTTTTTCTCCGTTCCTCCTCCAACCTTGCAAGTGCGTATAATTTGAACTGAACGTTACGCGCGAGATTTTTAATAAAACGAGAGAAAGGTCAAGTGCTCTCTTCGGTATAACAGGTTTGAAGCTTATAATCCGGCTGTTTGTAGCGGGACGTACAGTTTGCCAAGATTTTATAAAGATTTATAACGAGTCAAGCGAAAGCGAAAAACAAAACAAGGTGAAGGAAAAAAAGGAAGAGAAAAAAGAAACGTTAAAACGAGCTTATTTCTTGCTGAAGGTATTCCTGCTGAACTGCGACTGAAAGGTCAGAACAGAGCAGGTGTACGAATGATGTAAATCTACGTGAAATATTGAAATCCGACTAAAATAACCGAATTTCGTCTCACGAGTGCAGGTAATCGACAACTCCGTTCGCGTAATTCGATTCCCCTAATTCCGCATACCTGTGCGCCTATATATACATATACCTGTACATATGTACACCTATATGTATACATATACCTATATTATGTATCGGGACGATTGGCAGGTGTCACAAAGAGAGATTTGTCAACGTTTGTAGTTAAAAACCGTTACTCTTCCTATTTTGCATCTCTGCACGTGATTCGATTTCACGGACAACGATCACACCGTGCGCGGCTTTAACCCGACGAAAGTGCTTCTCTCCTCCACTTTTTATGCCTACTATTTTCTCTTCTCTTTTTCCTCTTTTTGGTACATAAAAATTTAACAACTTTTCGATCCGGAGTTTTGTTTGATGAAAAAATAACAACAACCAGAAGCAAAAAAAAAAAAAAACGGATAAAATAAAACAGAAAAAAGGGGGGAGAATTTTGTTTCAACATCAAAGTGAAACTTTTCAGAGGGCGGGGGGGGGGGATATATATATAGCCTGTAACGCCTGCAGCATCAAAATGCAGCAACAGCAGCAGCGTGCAGTGCAGTGCAGTGCAGTCTATATACTTATGCACGTTTGATTCGGTTAGCAGTTAGCAGACGGAGCGCCTTGCGCGATGCAACCAAGCGTACAGCGCCGCGATCACAAGTTGCCTGCACGGTGGGGTTGAATAAATATATTTTTTTTTTTCCAATTTGCATGTTTTTTCTTCTTTGCAATTCGCATCTTTTCGCGTGCTCGGAATTTTATCGCGTTTTTTTCACCGCTGCCGATCGGATGATGAAAATCACTCGTCACGGTAGGATTCCATTTGTTTTTTTCTCATTCTATTCCGTAAAAAGATAAGAATGTACGATTTACAGGTGACTGGGAATTTATTTCGTTGACTGTTCATTTGGTAGGTAAAAAGAAAAGAAAAGTAAAGAAAAGAAAAAAAAAACGGGATCGTAATTTGTGAACGAACCGTGTGAGAACTAAAAAATGAGGTGCGGGTAAAAAAATTTGGAAGGATCAATATTTCGAATGACCGATATATCAGGAAATTTGAAACATGCGAAAATAAAATAATGAAGAATGAATTGTTCGCGATCTTGATATTTCGAAAGTGTTACTGATTAGTCTAAGTCATTCTAATCAGTGACACTTTCGTAAATCAAGATTTCAACTTTCGTTATTTCATTTTCACATATTTGAAACGTTTTGATCCCCAGTCATAAAACAAAGCTTCAAAAAACGTGTTAAAAATTCATCTCGATTATCATAACTGATGCAAAAAATTATCAAGCAAACTTCCGAAGCCACCAACATCGGCTGGCATGAATCGCGAGCGTTTAATTGTAGTTCCGCAACAGTTACGTATTAAACGATCGGCTTTCCACGCCGCGACGTCGTTGTGGACTTCAGAGGAGAAATTGCAACTATCTAGGTACTAAAAAGTCGGAGAAATCCGTAAAGGCGATCGGCATTGCGTCCTTGCCTGCAGTCCTTGCTATTCCTCCTCTCTGTTCATAATTAACGGCTAATTGTTAAACGAACAGCAACAGCAACAGCAACAGCAGCAGCAGCAGCAGCGTTGCTGAGCTAAGCTAATAACTGTTGCCTCAACTAAACCGTTTTCATTGTCCCGACCTCCGCTTTACGCTCCAGCGTCGTATACAGTGTACACTGTACACCTTATACACACCTTCCATTCCATCTCTACGGATATTCCTCGAGCTGTATAACTTATACACACCTTATATATATATATATATATATATATACACTGCTTAAACACTGTTAGCATCCAAGAGAGCTGAGGCGAGTCTCTGTTCTCGGTTCTTGGCCAAGCAGCAGTGCATTTAACGGGGGTTTTAGCTGCTCTACGCGATAAAATAAACCGTCGCCTTGTACTTACTCGCAAGCAATATTCTATACGAGAATGTGAGAGAGAAGACAGAGTTCGGTGTTGTAACGGAGGAAAAGTTTTCTAACAAATTCGCAGAACTACACTCGGAAATTGAATTGAATAAAGAGAAGAGGAGAAAAAAAAAAAAATGTTGCGTACATTATGTAAAAGGAAAGAATAAATAATGGTGGGGGGAGGGGGGAGTTGAATTAAATTGGAACTAGTTCAGCGGTTGGCGGTGGACTTCGGGGTAAAAACAAGATATTTTCATCAACGCATTTTTCGCGTATATTATTCTCTGTTGGACGAATCGTTCGGATAAATTCCAGGAATTTTGTAATATTTTTTTTCTCTTCTCTTTGTCTCTGCTAATCCAAAAGATTCGTTCTCGGTAGTCGATTGTTCTGCGAAAATATGATTGGAGTATTTTTTTTTCCCCTCTTTTTCTTCTCTTGCATTTTTTTTTTTAAATTGTTTTCTTCAAATCATTTCTTTAACGAAGAATATTTTGCGACCCCAACCTCTCAAGTAATTAAAACAAGTGAACAGAGAAAGAAAGAAAGAAAGAAAAAAAATCATTAATTAGAATCAGATCAAGCGACGATTAATGTTTTAGGAATGAAGCCCCAGATTTATATCTATATATGTATTTGTATATGTATAAAAAATATTAAAGTTTTATCCTTTTTTTTTCAGCGTGTAATATTTCTCACTAATTGAACATTTCTAATTATTATACAACTACGCTGTTCCGAGAAATTTAAATAATAAAAGTAAATGATGAAACTGATCAGGAAAAGAAGCTAGGAGATGAATAAAAACAACCATTTTTAAATCTCCGATATTTATGCCTTTCTTTACTGCAGGAAAGATGAAGATGACTCGAGAAAAGATATTTCCCAATTACCTAAAACAATTATTAGCGAATGAAAAATTGCAACGTATAAATAAGCGGTTGTATATATTTATATTCTATTAAATAAATCAACCATTCAGTCCTTCGAATATTACATAATATACCCCGAATCGAAATATCACGCTACGATTGAATTCGCGAATACCTTATAAAACATTCGAATCGCGAGAATATACTAAACCTTCTGCCGCGTTATACGATAGGGAAGAAAATATTTTTCTTCTCCCCTTCAGATTCCAAGGGATAAGAAAATAAAAGAAAGGAAAAGAGAAAGGAAAATCGGTTCGATGCTGCACGACTCGACAAACACTTTATTATGCATATTCTCTCTCTCTCTCTCTCTCTCTCTCTCGCTCTTTAGCTTTCCATTAACGCCCTCGAGGACAGTTTGTGAAAATGTTTACGACCCCCATCCCCTGCCACCCACCCAAAAAAATGAGTTAAAAATCCACCGAAAATCTCTTTGACATTTTCGCACTCCGAGGTTTCATAACATAAACGTGATAATTTCTCGCCCCCCTGAACACATATTTTAGTTCAGCGTTGCTTCAAAATCTGCTCAGCGTTTAAAATAAATATTCTCGACATTTCCAGATTCACCCTGTCAAAAAGAAAGAAACAAATCTATTCCAAATATCAGTTTCCCAAATCAGGGGTCAGTTTCGACCATTATTCCAACCCATTACACCAACTGTACAAACATTGTTACAAGAAAATGTGATACAAGTAACAAATGGGTGTGATTACAGTTGTTAAAAATACTAAATTTTATTGTTATCGAAAAATTGCAGCTATTTGTTTAGTTGACTCCATATTTTCCGTCAAATAAGTCCTTAATACCAGTATCGAATTATATCGCAATAGCTGAAATCAAAATATTAATATACAAGTACCAGTAGCCATAGTAAGGTTAAAAAAAGAACCTAAAAATAAATAAATAAATAATTAAATAAATAGTAACACCTCAGACTAAATTTTCTGGCTATACAGCAACAGAAAATTAATTTCAATCCATTTTTTTACACCTGAAGAATGATATTTTTCGGTTGTGGTAAAAAAAAAGGAAAGGAAAGTGAAATCAAAGAGAAGAGAAATCATTCGGGAAAAGTACGTGGGGCATTCCGTGTCAAATTAGCCGCATAAGAAATTTAATTTCATTATCTCACCCTCTTCGATTCTAATCTCACCGATCGAAAAGGATTTCAGAATTTTTTTCAAATTTTTTTACCCACCGGTGAAATTTGAAAAAAATCGACAAACCAAAGCGCCGTTTTTAAACATCATCTGAAAAACTTTACTCAATTTCTATGATTTGAAATGTGATTTTCAAGAATCACACGGTAAACGGGATCTCAATATTTACTACTTTTTCGCAAGTTTTCAGTTTTTCCATATCGGAGTTGGACTTTTCTTTTTTTCTGTTCTCCGATTTAAATAGATCACGGTATCATGAAAATAGTGTGATTCTGCAATCTATTTAGATCGAGATATTGAAAAAAAAAACAGAAACAAAAAAAAAATCCCGACATGGAAGAGCTGAGAACTTGTGAAAAAATGCTACATATTGAGATCCGATTATCGCCTGATGCTCAAAAGTCACATTTTGAATCATAGATTAAGTGTAAATATTTTCAGATTCACGTTATAAAAATGGCGTTTTCAGCACTGGTTTTACGATTTTTCAAAAATTTCACAACAGGCCTCAAGAAAATCTGAAAAAATTCTCGAGACCCTTTTGGCTTGGTAAGAACATCGTACTAAAAACTGATCAAAACCGAAGCTGAAGCCAAAGTTAGCAGCCAAACGTGTTAAAGACTTTTTGGAAAAAAAAACCAGTCTCACTACCTTACGCGAATCAAAATTAGAACATTTGGCTGCTAGCTACGAAAAAACCAAAAATAATCTATTACTTTTAACAAACTCTACGAACTGAAATTTACGAAATTTTGGTTTCATAATCACAATTTCAAAAAAAAAAAATACGAAACAATCGATTAATCTATTAACTTTCCCCGATTCAATCAACTCTTGTTGAATTATACTTTTTTGAGCCCGAGATTAATCGATGCATCGATTATTTCAAGCTCAACGGCCACCTCTAATGTACCGCATGGCCCGCTAACTTCACGTGAAATGCCCCCCGCGTATAAGGTAAGCTCTTCTCTGCGACGAGCGTTGAATCTCTCACCAAACGGAAAACCTCCTCCTGGGAAAGGAGGGCGGGGGCGGCGGTTGCGCCCTGTGACTCGTCCTGTCGACGCTCTCGCTTCTGAGGGCTTGAATGGCCCTCGGCAAGGCTCTGAAGGGTTCGGCACCTCCGTGGGCCGCAGGTCCACCCCCGTGGAAGCTGTTCCACCTCCGCACCGGTCCCCTGACTCCCCCGGCCGCAGCAGCAGCAGCAGCAGCAGCGCCAGAGTTAGAATTAACGGGGGGTTGCTGGCACGTGTGTTTTCGCATCTCTGGATGTGACGCGAGGGTGAAAACCACCACCACCTCCACCTCCTAGCTCACCTTCCTCTCGCCGCCCGATATTCCCCTCGCCAATTACCCCCCATTGTTCAATATTATTCTTCTTATTATTATTATTATTATCATCAATATTTTGGGTTCATTTTCTTGAACGAAATTTGATTCTTTATTATAATTATAATTATTATTATTATTATTATTATTATTATTACTTATAGCGTCTGTTCACTCTCTCTTTACAATTGTTATAATATTCTTTCTCACATTTAATGTATGTGTAACATATTGTAATATTATCTCGACGCAATTCTTCTGATTATATTCACAACATTTGACTGCAAAGTTTCAGAGCGCACATTTTTCACTATACGTGTATATAAATATACACACATAAGGAAAAAAAAAAAAAACAAATCGAAAATCAATTTGATCTTGAAATTATCGTTCTTCATATATATATATATATATATGCGGAGAAGAAAAAAATAAAATCACCATTAGTATACAAGAGAAGAAAATATTTCATATCTGTGCACTGTGTATGCAATAGCACGTAGGACGAGTGACGACTGATCGCATATATGAGCCGGAGGAGTTCTCGGGATGCCAAATCTGTATAATATATACCTATATGATAAAGTATATAGTATATATAGTAGAAAATATAATATAACCCGCAGCAAGGTGTCGCGATAACGCGGGGCGGAGAGGGGGGGGGGGGGGGGAGGGGGTGTTATTTCGTCATCGTCTAAAGAGTGTTGATAGAAGGGTAGAGGGCGGGAGGGGGGTTGAGAAAAATAAAAAGGAAAAAAAAGGCAAGAAAAGAAAAACAAACAAAACGGACGCGGCAAAGCGAGAAGCTGGAGACCGGTAGACGAAATCCGAAACCGAAACGGTTGCAAACGTCTACAATTCATATCGCGTCTTATCAGCTCAACTCGGAGCCACGGGGTGATACGAGGCATGTATGTACTTACGGTGGGAAAGAAAAAGGAAAAGGAAGAAATAAAGAAAAGAATATACATATATGTATATTATATATATGTATATATATTCCCCATGTACGATGCGGCAGAGAGAACTATAAATCCAGATTATATAATATACCAACCGTATATTAATATTATACAAGAGATGTTTTAATCGCAACTCCCCCCCCCCCCCCCCACCCCTCTGCCCGAGTCAACGCGCTGCGCATACTATCAAAATGGAAAAAAAAACAAAAAAAAAAACATCATTTCGATATTTTTTTTTTCCAATATTATACCGAAATAATTTTTCTGCAACAGTTGACTTCCTTTTCGTTCTAATTATCAATTTCATTTTAATATATGTATAATTTTTCTTCGCTTCTTCCGCGGCGCGTTTCTTGAAAATAAGCATCGAGGGAATATAAATTTCGATAATACTGATCTGTATAGACGTGGAATTTTAAACACCGCGAGTCTATAAGCTGCGCAATTCTACATATCCGTAGGTATGTACATAGAATTGACGATTAGGGGCGTATAGCCGCGAGGCGTAAAAGCTACGCATTCGTGTCATCGTCACGGATTAGTACCAAGCAGGAACAGCGACAACAAGTTGCGAGCTCCATTATCTGCATGCCACTGACCATTCAATATGCACTGTAATAACGACGCCTATACAACACGACGTGTGCGTGTGTTTGTATTACTATCGCTAGACGAGAATTTAATTATCCAAGCTCGGTCATTCATGCGAGGCGCTTGTGACCGTTGCTCCGCATCCTCAGCGTGTAAATATATATATATATATATATGTATGTATGTACCTATGTATAATTGTAATAAAGTTTATTAATTTTTCTTCTTTTTCAATTTCGACCCCCCCCCCCCCCCCCCCCCCCTCCCCCGTACATCATCTGGAATTTGATATTTATAATCAGGTTTGAATTCCGACGAAAAACTAACCGGAATTTCGACGACTGTCTAACCCTTGAACCCTCTGGGTAACTGGAAATATTTTAAGGGTCGCCTTGACCTCGGCCGGCTTGAATTAAGGGAAAAAGTGGGCGGGCGAGGCTCCTTGTTGCATACCTGTTCCCATGATTGGTGAACCTGCGGGAACCGTGACGACTGCGCGCAGGTATAATCCCGGTTCACCTGCTTGCAGGCGTTTCTATAACTAACCCGGAGGAGTGAATGTAATGCAGGTAGGGAGATGGAAGGAAGAATTAAGGAAAGACATATCTTCTCCGTGTCATGTCGGGGGACTAAAAACGAAATTATCTCGATATCACGTAGATTTCACGCAGATTTGATTTCTTTTCTAATTGTAAGATGTTAAAAAGTGGACTAAAAATTAAGCGACAGATATTTATTTTTTTTTTTTACTAATTTGCCGTTAAATACTTTAACGAAGGGATGAAATCAACCTCCAATTAAGGCGGCATGTCGAGGAGAGATTTGAGAGTTTATTTATCTTTCCTTTTTCTTTTTCTTTAAATTGAGAAAATTATATTTTTCATTTCTCGTTGTATAAGAAAACTTTTTCCATTTGGATTGTTTAGAAAGAAAAAAATAATTGTGTTCTCGTGAGTTAAACTCACCAAATTAATCGCCTCTTGACTATGCCTTACTTTGAAGAGTGGTTTCATACCCCCTTAAAGTGTTTAATGGCAGATGAAAAAGAAAAAAAAAAAAAAAAAAAACATGTCGCTTAGTTTTTAACTCACTATAAAATGTTGCAAAAAAAATCAAATCGGAGGGATCGATTTGCGATTAGAAGAATAAGAAAAATCGATAGAAAAGCTTCAAGGGATCGCACTAACGTTTTTCAACGATGATTAAATGCAACGCGTTTATTTTATTTTTATTGTTTCCCTGGTCATTTTCTCTCTACATAAACCCTTAAATTTTTCAACTGGAACAATTTTGCCGTGTTCTGTTATTTCATCGTGCATTAGGTATACTACGAATCGTATACCAACGTTAAACGAACGATATTTTGTTTATACAACAACGTGCAATGTTTAACCTTTGTAAACCGAAAGCTACGCAGATTCAACAACAAACAACTGCGATGAGAATTCATGATAAATTGTATGCATACGCAAAATTTCCGGCTTGTGATTTTACATGCCCAAGGATATATATGTATAATCCGTTTTCAGTATTACTGCGTGTAGAATCCCCATGTACATATGCTATATATATACCTATATGGGTTATACATACACGCATTATATAGGAACGTACATAAATAAAACCATCAATTATTTTATGCCTAACGAATTATACGCCCATCCGGCTGAAAATCCTGTTTTGCTCCCCCGAGTAATTAACAACAATTTACATCCCTTGTTCGGGAGAGCTTGCCGTATTTATAATACCTATGATGATGAAGATGATGATGATGATGATGACGATAATGATAGAGATAAACTTTGACATTGACCTTACAACTTCTGACCGGCTAATTGGAAAAAATTAATCCGAGATGAGTGTATAAGAAAATGGATCCTTGACTCTTCGAATATATATCAGAGAGTTTGTTCATCACGTAATACAAGACTTATTTAATAAACATACCAAGTCGATCGAATTTTATTATTTCAATTTAATCTACATTTCACAGCTGTAAGCTTATGTACATATTTCGTAACAATAATATTGTGCGATTTAACTTTGACCGTCTGAACGTGTATAATCTAATTCATCAGTCAGACGTTAATTAATTCAGGACTCGACCCACTCACTCGACAGCTTATAATACAGAGCACGTCCCCCCTTACGACGATGAAACGAGAAAATTTTGTTTTCAACGGCGACCGTCGAAAAGCGCAGGAATGAACAAGAGAAAGAAAAAAAGTAAAATTCAAATTAAAAATAATAATGTTAATAATAATAATAATAATACAGAAAAAAAAGCGACAAAAAAGTAATGACAAAGCTCAACCACCAACCAACCTCCCCCTCCCCCTTCCCCGAGTATTTCTACCCTGCTAATTTTCAACTTTCGACCTAACCTCGCAGCCCCCCCCCCCGCACGCTTATAGCATATTAAAAGCTGAAAGCTCAGAGGCTGCGCGAAAATTATTATTACAATATTATACAAACGCTGAGGGTTAATTCTGTGTATAACGAAAAAAATTCGGCAGGTAAAGTATTTCGGTCTAATGTCGTCGGCGGTCGAATTCCTGAACAAGCGGATACTTTGCTCGGGGCAGATGAATGGAATTTTACTACCACGCTGGCAGCGGCACTGACATTAAGAGAGAAGAGAAGAGATCCTACCTCTCGGAAATTCTTTAGTTCACAGTTTGTGTTACAGAGAAGGTGATGAAAGTAACGACACACACGTAAAAGAATTTTTATCATTTATATTTGACAGATTTCTTGTCGCAGGTTGTCATTGAATAATTTTCACCTATATTGCAAATTTTTCGTAAAAGGTATAAAGTTTAAGGTTTACATACCTATATATATATATATATATATATATATATATATATATGTATTAGCAATTATCGAAATAGCAAAGTCGCAAAATGACAAAATGACCAAAAACGTGAAAAGTTTTATGACGGTTTTTTACCTTTCTCATTCATTATTATTTATGTTTTTATTTTTCTAATAAAAATCTATCCCACCCCATTAATTTCAGGATATTTTTTTTTTTTTTTTGTGATAGATGTGCCAAGTGCATCACGGTGTTAAAGATTGACGATCAATTATTTATTCACCAAGTATTAGAATAACGTTGTGAAATGTGAAATTTGAAATTGGATATAGGATCTCTCTCTCCCTCTCACTTTCGAAGTAATACCCCAATCCTACGAACCCTCGGCTTCTCTTCTCCATATCCCATAAGCTCGCAGCATCCGGCGCAGACAATATTCTAGACACATGTCGTCTCACCGAATATACGCTTGTATTTTCAACGCTGGCAGCCGGCGGTCACGGCTCTTCGATCCGATCCTCGACTTATACATATTGCAACGTGCACAATACGCAGTAGGCACGACTGTAGAACCGCGAAACTGTCGGGCTGCAAATATGCAAGTTAAAGAAAAACCCTCAAGGAATAAGAGAAAAAGGATGAAAGTAACTTGTAAGATCGAATATTCAATAAAAAAAAATGTTATGTTTATAATAATAAACGTTTAGTTCAAAGTGGTAAAATATTGCGATAAGCACCTGCTTAGCAATCGTTAATAATAATATAACAACAACGACAATAATAATAATAATAATAATTAATACAGTTTATTTCCTTTAATTTTGCAGAGATCCTGGACAAAAGATGCGGAAGAAAATTGACGCGTGAAAAAAAAAGGAACGAAAATTATAAAAATGGAACAAATAAGGAATGAAAATACGAGATATGATGTAGAGATAAGGCAGTAAAAAAAAAGAATATCAAACAGAAAATATATCCGTGACCCGAGCGAGTAGATGATAAAAGTAGTTACCGGAATTCGGATTAGTATTCACGTCGTGTCGCACGGCTCGTGGCTCGTGTGTAACAAACATACGTAATATGTTTTCTGTTTTTTGGCCCTTCAACACAATTATAATACATCTATACATATATACAATAAATATATATATATTTATATATACGTATTACAATATACAACCCCTCGGCACATTTTTTGAATTCGTTTCCTGTTGCGATTCGCGAAGGGCGAGAGAGAAAGAGAGAGAGAGAGAAGGAATCTCATATCCTCTGCGGCGTTTCTACTCCAGGGTGTCAACAATTCGTAGGTGTGTATATATATATATATATTTATATATTCTCTTATTTATTTGCTTTTTTACCTTATTTCACACCACGTGCGATTTTTGCAGGAAATTCCGTTCTCCACTAGCTATACCGACTAATTAATCAGTTTCTTTTTCTCCGTGTTAGTTTTCTTTTTTTTCTTTTTTTTTTTTATCAATTTTTTTTTTTTTTTTTTTCCTGTTTCATTTTTATAACAAATCTCGACGACGTTTCAACAGCAGATCTTTATACGAAATACCGACGACTCTGCGCGAATAATAATTTTGTTAGAATTTCTTTGCAACGTCAATCAGTGTGAAGAAGACGTTCGCAAATAATGGCTTATTGAGTCATTTTACATACCTATATATACGTATATGTATATGAAAAATTACTATTTTAATTACACAATGTACGGTATGCGCGTACTCTGTAGTCGTCTAATATTACATATATAACACATAATACGTATATATATATACCCTACTATAGATGTTCTTTTATACTTTATACTTTGCATGCGGGATCGATCTCTGGGGCGCATAAAAGACCCCAGAGAGCCAATCGCGTTTTGTGTAATTGTGAAAAGGTACGTTGATGTGTATGTGTGTGTGTGAGTATGTTTGTGTGTGTGTTTGTACGACCTATCAGTTGGAATTTAATTACGTAAGTATGGTAGTTGCTGAACGATCTTATACGTAGGTATAAGTATTAGTTCTACCCAGGAACAGAGACATCGCGATCGTTACGAAAAGTAGTTTATTACGTATACATACTTGTGGAAGAACGATTTTTTTTTTTTTTTTTCTAACAATAAAAAACTACGAACATCGTTACGCTGGTTGAAATATTTGAAAGAATTGCACAGAAATGTGAGGAAAAGAGAACGATTGAACACAAATTATTTATTCGACGCCGAATCTTATAATGAAAAAGTAAAGAGAGAAAAAAAAAAAAAAAAAACAAACATAGCGAATTTCGTTAAAACCAAAGTTGAAATTTTACTGACCGTACGATAATTATTACAATACAATACGAGCGATAGTGAAATATTGTAACAATAAAGATGCGAGATTTAATTAAAAAATTATTTTTTAATCACTGTATCGTTTTATTCATGCACACAACGATTCGTATAAATTGTAAGTGTATAATATCGTGAAAGTTTGGTTTTCATCGTTCGATCCTTGTTTTTTTATTCTTTTTTCTTTTCTTTACTTTTAATGGTATATTATAACACGTTTCAATTTAAAATTTCGTAAAAAATAAAAAGGATTCGTCCTTAATGTTTCCTTTTCTATCTCTTCTTTCGAAATTATTTAACAGTTATACATTTCATGTGTATATATATATAATATATATACATCGAAGAACACTGAAACTCATTTACCACGTATATACCGTGTATGTATTAACTTATACGCTCACCTATTAGCTAGATAACTACATTATACCTTCATGTAATAATCGTATCATAAAGTTGAAAGCTAAAAGCATATAGATACCTACATAACCGTCTGTGTAATAACGCGAGGAAACAGTTACGCCTGCTGTACAACTTTCTATACATCATCCTATATAATTATCGAATGTATTTATTTATAATTATAAAATATAGAATTAACGCGAAGGAAAGATTGATAATCAAAGGAAATAAAATCGAAAACGATCAAATTTTTACAAGTTTTTACAAAACAAGAGATATTCTTTTTTTTTCCTTCAAAATTTTCCTCGAATTTTTGTATAGAAAACGTTACATTTCCTCCTCTCGATGTAGGTATTCGAGTCCTCGAGGACTAGAATCACTGATCGAGAGCAGGTCTGGTAAAAGGGAGAGCAAGTATCCGCACCCACGACGGAAGAAACGTGTCTATGAGGCCCCATAGCTTTCGGGAATGGGGCAATATCCGAGGTCCAATATTATGGGGGCAAATGGGACAAGGCAACTTGGTATCGATGGGACGACACGGGGGCCATATGCTCGACATTAATAGAATCGACCATGCAGAGGTTCTCACTCCTCCTCCTCCTCTTCCTCCTTCTTCACTATGTATTCAGTAATATTCAACGTCTTTTTATACTCCGTTATGCGTTATATCATTATCATTATTATTATTATTATTATCTTTTTATTGATCGATATTTGATGTATTATACCTTATAAACTCCGAGTAAACTCAGAGTAATGAAAAAAAAAAAAAAAAGAAGAAATTTGATTTACCGCGATTCTCTGATTCTAAAAAATAATTTACTTCCGTGTGAAAACGATTTATAAGAAAGTTACGTTTTTTTTTATTTCCTGCTCATCATAAAATACCCGGAATTTTCCAGACAGATAAAAGAAATTCCCTGACTATTCCAGGTTTATCCCGATTTGTCGCCACCCTGTTATCGTAATAAAATTAAATGCCGAGTCATGAATAATCGGGAAAAGTGTATACCTAAATATAAATTCGTTCGTCGGATGTGCGTGTCGGGGGTCAAACGGATAAACGAGAAGAACCAACCCCCGTTTAATTTCGGTTAGTGTGCAACCGAGCACCGATCCCGACCCCCCCCCCCCCCCCCTACCCTCGCCACATTTGCAGGGGTTGCCGAAGTGCACAAGGCATTTATGTCGAAGGGTAGGTATATAAATAATATAATGAAAGTGCACGCCGATGTTGTTCGTACGGTCCGCACACATCGGGGTCAGAGAGTTTGTATCGGAAACGAAGGATCGCTTTTCCCCCGCCCCTTCCCCTCGCTTTCCTTTCATCGCGGTTTCGACACACGAGGAGGTGAAACGTCACCCTCCATACCGTCCAGTCACCCATCTGTCCAAACGAGTCCCGTTGATAATACGATGCAGTTTGCCTTGTGGTTTTTGTTGCGACAATAATACGACACGGTATAATTAATGTGCGCAAATTGCAGGGGGTTGGTAAATTTCGCGAGCAAATTTACACGTCTGAAGAATTATCAGATTTCTTGTTTTTTTTTTTTTTTTTTTTTTTTTTTTCATCTTGAAGCTTGGTGTAGAGGGTACGAAAAGAAAAACTTTTACCGGGTTTTACATCTTTTGGATCACGGATTTCATTTTACGGCGCTTAAACATACGAAGAGCCATTTTTTAACGAACAGCTCCAATCGATTGGCTTTTTTTCAAATTTTCCTCGTAAATCCTTTGTCAAGAAATGAAAATTAACAAGAAAAGAAAAGAACAATTAAAACGTGAGAAAAACGCAATTAAACCTAAATTTGTACCCTTTATAAATTCATGATTAATTCAATTTTTATCACTTTTCAATTACCTCTTTCGCCTGTATATAGCCTCTAAACCAAAACTACACCAGCGTGCCAAAATTTTCTTTTCCTATCAAATAATGTATGAAAAAAATTTCAAGCCAATGGATCGGAGTTATCGTTGTTTTTGGAAGCATTAAATCAAAAGCCATGATCCAAAAAATCCAAGACTCAGAGTGAAGCACGATTTTTCTTGTACACTCTACACCGTGTTGAAAAAAAAAAACAAACAAAATCACCAATAGTGAAAAGTTTCAGGGCAGAATGCCTCATACATAATGAACTCATTAATTAATTGTTATACCCGGCACAGTTGTATAATCAAGGTATATTGTTAATTAACAATAAACCCACGTGCCCCCCTCGCAACTGCGGCGTTAAATGTACGGTATAGTTAGAGAACTTGCAGAAGTACGCGAGTAAGTAACTATGTGATGAAAAATAAACTATAAACCACGCCATGCGGCAAGAGCGTAGCGAGTTGAAACAGTAAAATTCCCGCCCTGCACCACGCAGTAGGTAGTAGGTATATACAAGGTACGTACATAGACTGAAACGGAGCGTAAATCCTCGACTATGTATGTACGAGTAAATATCCTACATAAAACAAGAAGAACGAGAGGCAGCAGCAGGAAGTTTGCCCGTACTTTCGCCGTTTTCCATTATTGTCATTTTCTCGCTTTGCTTTTTCTTTTTTTTTCTCTTTTTTGTTTATTTACTTTACTGGTTTCTTTTTTTTTTCACTAGCGCTTTGCTTTTTTTCATCGATTTTTCCTTCCCGATGCGATGATGATTTCTTTTTTTTTCCCCCCTCTCCTATTTCAGGTTTAATATGCCTAGTAAAACCGAGCCTATTTTTATTTCTTTTCTCACATTTTTCACGCTCAATTTAATGCATGCTCCCCCCCCCCCCCCCCCCCCCCCCCACCCTGCCACCTCTCGCCGGAGTGAACAAAATAATTCGTGCTCAAGAAAGAAAGAAGGAGAAGAAAAGATCCGCGGAGATTCCCGTTTTTTTATTCCTTTTCTTTTGAAAAAAAAAAAAAAAAACAGCGTGAGAAAATCTTCGGTAAATAATCGATATAAATATTTCCAAAATAGAAAATTAAGATGGAAATTTATATATATATATATATATAAAAATGTATCCCCCGTATACAGTTACGTAATAGTTGAATTCACGATCGTTATAAATGTATAAAAAATTTTATCTACTTTTTCTTTCGCTGTCAGATCGATGTTTCGTAATGGAAGAGCAATAACGACAACGTGCGTCGACTACTTTCAGTTTCCGGTTTGATTTTCCCACCCACTCGTGTTACCTTTTCACGCTACCGCGTATGCATATAACGTGTAGTAGTAGTTAGGTATATAGATTATGACACAGAAGTAGGCGCTGAGATGCATGTAGAGACTCAGAGACCTGCAGTAGCCCTATCAATGCACGTGATATGCGATTGCGAGAAGCGGAGTCACGACGATCGATCCTCGAGTCTAGTCGCGGCGATGAGACAGGCCACAATACATGTATACACGTATACAGTTATATATACATATATGTAATAATATGTATGCCTATAATGTGTTGTTTTAATCATAGAGAAAAGAAACGTGTAAACTTTTATTTTCTTTTTAAATTTCCCTTCGATTTTCGTGGTATAAATTCTCTGAATTTTATATTGAAATATGTATAATATAATAGAATTATATTTTATTATAAATTTTTATTCAATTTATATAATTCGTTTAATCATTCCAATGATTATTTTCAAATGTTGAACATTTTTTTTATCATAAAGTTTTATATATATGTACTTAATATTTTACATCAGCTGCGTAAAATCAAAGAATATCAATCTGTCAGAAAATTTATTTCTTGTATATTTTATTTTGTTTTAGGTTTTTCTTTTTTACGAGACATTTCTCGACTATCCACTAGTTCGATAAGAGTGAAAGAACGATAAACCGTCTCGAAATTTGTATTCAATTTTCTTTATGCTACATGTACAGCTAAAAAAACTTTTCTTCCGCCTCATATAATTACGAATCGTTGAAATTTGAAAATTTCCCATAGTTACCGAAAAAACTCATCGTTAGAGTGGGTGAGCAAAATGTATTCAATCAACAAGATAGGTAATTGAATCGTGACTGAAATAAACTGACTAAATCGTTAAATATATATATATATATATATCTATACCTAATTATTTTCGTCTTCTTTGAATTACATAGATAATAATAATAATAATAATAATAATAATAATAATAACAATGATAATGACGAAGAGAAACGAGATGAACGCCTTTAGCGATCACGCAGGGCAGTTAGAAGAGGGCGGCTATATACATGTACTTCTAATACATATATATATATATATATATGTATATGTATATTTACTACTGCAGTACGTAGGTATACGTATAATAATATAATATAATATAATATAATATACACTAATCGGCTTGCCGTTAAGAAAAACGATCGCATCTTTCTTATTATGAATATGTATAGCTCGGATGAAATTTCACTCGCATAAGTGTTATTTGTGTGGAGTTTATGGGAGTTTATGATGTGTGTTGCGTTTATTATACAGCGTGAATTTACGCACACGCATATCGCATTTTACGTAGGTATAATAAGCGATGGTGAACCGCAACGAAAGGAACGCCCGCGCTCTGATTGAACCTACGATGCCTTATACATTATATTACGTTCGTCGGTATGATATAGCTATATACCTATTATTTAAATATATATAAATGAGTATATAACATACAAAATAATATAACAAGTCATCGAGAGTTTAGTTTAATTGTTCGTTGAATTGTTATTGAAACAGATTTTTGATTTTTTTTTTTTTTGTTTTAGATTATCGCGACGACTATACATATACTGTAATCGTGGTGGTATAAAAATTTTAGGCAATTTTATTTGTTAGAAAATTGAAACTATTAAAAGGTGAAAACATAGGCAAGAGCAAATAAGACATTTATGAGATGGTCTGCAGAATTTCTCTGTATTTTTTTTTTTTTTCTATTCATCCTAACGATCATATTTTAAACGTGATTGCTTTATACTTACGTCGTGGACTTTTATTTCTATTCTTTAACTTACAAAGTTGAAAGAAAAAAAAAAAAAAATCCCCAAAAATTTTGAAAATTACCGTAACGATGAGAGGAAAGAGACGATGAAGAAGAAAATGACACAAGAAATACAAAAGATGTAAAGTAAAATTAGTGAAATTAAAAACTTGGAATAATTATCCAACAAACTAATTCTTTCTCCTCTCCTCATCGTCAGGCATATTTTCTCACCCTAATTTTCTAATCCTTCTGCATGGCTTCTCGTATTTCCTTGACAATAAGGAGGCGTTGCAGCGTTCACTTCGTACCCAAATCTATCTCTTTCTAGTCTACCTACCTACCTACCTAGCTACCTACGTATAACGTAACAACGGATCAGAAGAAAATCATTCGAGCGTTATCGCTTTGGCTCTGCCTATGCACATTGCACATGTCTTCGTACACCATGCACGTAATGACAGAGAGCAAGCATACAGCAGAGTCGTATAAAATATATTACACGGAAGTCTCGAGTGTCAACAAAGATACGTAACGCAGACTAAACTGTCGTCTCGTTTCCTCCCCTTAGATCCTGCACATTTTATCCCAACCCCCCTTCCCCCACGACAGCCGTTCATAACGACCTGTAAACAGGATAAACCGAAGGAGTCGAGTCGAGTCGTCTCTGTAATCTGCACCGCATCATGCATGTTATACAGTCGAAAACGAATGGTAAAAAGAAGAAAAAAAAAAAAAATAATAAAAGCGTAGGGAAATTTAAAAAAAAACTTTTCATCGATTTTTTTTTTTTGCACGAATGACATTTTCTTGCGAGGGTGGCGGGACTGATATCGGAGCAAAAAAATCCTCGTTACACTCCACGTGCTCAGGGTTGCGCGATCGTCACTCGTCGATTTTTTTTTTTTTTTTTTTTTTTTTTTTTTTTTTCTCCATACGGTGTGTCGAAGAAGAAATTATATTATTACAAGTAACACACGTGTATGTATTAAATATAACATTAATGATCGATGACACAGGTTTAAAAAAGAAAAAGAAATAAATAATATATAAAAAAAAAAAAACAACACGACACGACACGAGAATCAAAAAACCAAAAAACAGTATAAACGGGTAAAAACCGTTTCGGTAACAGCACAGAGCACAATTAACATAAACACACACTTGCACAGTCACCTTTCGAGCTTTACGCTGCACTGTGTAATACACGTGTGTTGTTGCTTAAAATCGATCAATGATCGATGATCGTACGAAACGATTTAGCAAGAGAGAGATGAAGAAAGAAGAGGAAAAAAAAAAAAAAAAACTGCATGGAAAAAAAACCCGCGAATTTCAAATTCGAAACGGGTGATTCGCGTCGTCGCGTGAATTGAGGAAAATAAGAAGAAGAAAAAGAAAAAAAAAAAAACCGTAACCGACACCCCGATTAAATTCGGCTCCAAATCGTGAACAAACGCGGTGTTTCGTGGTGGCGTCGAAAGCCGTACTGACGATGAGAGAGTCGTCGGAGTTGAGGAGGAGAGCAGCACCGTAGAGTGAAGAGGGGGGCGGGGGTGGAGGAGGGGGTGGGGGTGGGGGAGGACCGCTTTATCGCTACTGGCGCTACGTAGCGTCGAGCCCCGGTACTACATAGTTATAATGTCTAGCCAGCTCTAACGCCTAGAGAAGAGAGATGAAAACGTGGATGTGTGTGTGTGTATGTGTGGATGGGTGGTTGGTTGGTGGTGAAAAAGTTGAGCCAGTGCGCACAGTTACACACACACACACATACACAAAAACATAATGCAGTGTCTGCAGTGAGATGATGATCATGATGATGATAATGATGATCATGATGGTGATGGTGGTGGTGGTCTTATTTAGGTTGCAGGACCAGGAGAGCATCGAGTTACGTAAAATCTTACCCTGCCGCACAATGCTCCTCCACATATATGATCGTTTCTCGATATAATAATATATAATAATAATATAATAATTACTCCTGCATGTGCATTACGCGACACACACACACACACACCTGCACGTGCAAGGTAGTACCTAAACTTGTATAATGCTTACAGAGACAGTGGGTATTACGCGTATGATGCACGCACGTATACCTATATAGTTGTACGTACTCGTATAAGCACGTGTGTAGAGACGACGACGCGACGTTCTTCTCTCGTCTTCGTTTTATTACGAGCGAGAGATAAGCCGAGAACTGGGCGATACTTTAAATTGATACTGCCCTTCGATAACCCCGAATTGACACAGGATAAAAGCGATATATTTCAATCTACATGCGATTATATTATACATGTGTATATAGGTGTGGGTGAGCGTGTGTGTGTGTACATACAATATCATACAAATTTAAAAAGAAAGCCTTCATCTATCTATCTATCTATCCATCCATCCATCCACCCATCCATCCATCGTCTATCCATATCTCTCCTGTTAAATGTTCGTCAGTCAAGAACACCCGAATTGGCGTTTCACGCGAGTTGCAAATTGTAATTACCGGCGCATAACAATCGTATCGCAAATTGGCAAATTATCATCAAAGCACAGTGATAACCGTGAGATTATCAATATCCTGTCAAGAATTTCACTTAATAATTCCTACGGAACGGATCAAATTCTTTCAGGTTACACGCCGGACACGTGGATACCCATCATATGGCATCTGTAAAATTAGTGCAAGATATGAGGGCGTGTGTACGTTGTACGTTCATACACACATCCTTGCATTCAAGTTACATATACGTATAACGTAACGCGTACCTACATATCTTGTCTTATGACGCGCCGGTTTATGGAGAGAATACTGCAATGTGTGCACAACGTAAGGTTCCTTCGGTAAGCAGTATAAACTACACATGGCATCACAAAATATAATAACGCACTATATATACGCATACGTATTGCACAGCCAGACTGGTGAGTGTATATATATATATATATATATATATGCACGTAAGGTAGATACCCAGATACTACAGTCTAGGCTGCGTTCTGCAGGCACTTGACGAACTTGTAAACCATAACAGCAAGCTGCCAGTCTCTAGCCTTACTTACTTACTTACACACACAGAGACACACACACATACACAGACACATTTTCATACACTTGTATGCATTTGAGAGTTAGACTTGCTGCTGCTGCTGCTGCTGCACTGTGTCAGGTATCGGCTTACGGGTGAAGATTACGCTTTTAACATGTCTGCAGGCCATGTGGGTACAACAAAGTATGTGAAACGAGGGTGTGTTCAACGGATTTTTTCCACAAAAATTTAGACATTTTATTATATAGAACAGTGGTTATTTCAGTACAGTTATTATATTATCACTATTTTCATTTTTTATTGTAACAAATGAAGAAAAAAAAAAAAAAAAAAAAATCGATTATACCACAACCTCGTAGCTAAATTTCTAGGAAATCGAGTACGTGTGTGTTAATCTTCTTTTTTTCACAAGTATTACATTTTCTCGATGTGGGCACGGGAGGGAGGTGGGGGGGGGGGGAGTAACGATCTTAAATTCTTTTTTACTGAACTCAAAAAGTGTAATGAAATAAGCAATTAACAAAAAATTTAGTGTCCATACCAATAACCGTGATCACACTGAACAGTTACTAGTAAGTAACATTTCTTTTCTTATTTATTTATTTTTTTTTCGGCCCTCATCCCAAAAATATTTAAACATTATTTACAATCATACTCATTTTACTGTATCCTAATTTCCCGTATATGCATGTAGCAACTGTGACAGGAATTTAATTTTTTCTCATCGTGTCCAAATGTTGTCCACTAAATATACTTAAATTACAGAATAATAATATCGTTACATGCGATCACCTGAAATCTTGCTACATATTGATCGGTCTCAACATGAAAAAAAAAAAAACCAATATATAGAGAGAGAAGAAAGTGCCTTTTCTCACGAATAAAATCTCTCCGCGGAAGATATTATATATGTATATATAATATAATTGCAGGGTAATGCAATTTCACCGAAAGGTTAAGCCGGAAGATCGTCAACCAGAGGTACACGAGCGAAAAAAAAAAAATGTACAAAAAAAATTTAATGATCAGAGACTCACCCAGTTTTCGGAATTTTCCGCGACGAATTACAGTAAATGATTAATTACATGGTAGATGTATGATCTACATATAATGCGAACAATATTTTACCCTCAAATGATCGGCACTTGCACTCTACAGATAATACATGTGCACAACTATATATCTACACCGTATATATTCATACATATATATATATATATATATATATATATATATATATATATATATATATATATATATATATATATATATATATATATATATATATATATATATATATATATATATATATATATATATATATATATATGCGTGAATATTAACTAGATGGGAAATTATTAAATATAGTATAGTAGGTATGCAGGTGCCGAGGGACACGCTTATTAACCCCGCGAGTTGCGCAACGCGAAACTCGCTTCCGCCTGGATTAATAAGAGGAGGAGGAGGAGGAGGAGGAGGAGGAGGAGGAGGAGGAGGAGGAGGAGGAAGGATTGGCGGAGAAGCGCGAGAGTGAAGGCGCGAAGCACGTTTCCTATCAGAACGAGATGCGGTGTGGGAGAAGAAAAAAAAAAAGAAGAGAAATAAAATAGCCTCGTAAAAGGTAATATCCTCGCGGTTTTGCCTTAGCGAGAAATTATTACGCCTGACAGCCTCTCGTCACAATTCGCGTAGCAGTTGTGACGGAAAAAAAAAAAAAAAAAAAAAAAGAAAACCGGTATCGCTAATCATCGGTCGTTTATTTTCTTCAACTTCCGTTTTACACAGAATCCTTACATCTCGATAAGGAAAGGAAAAGAACGAACGAAATCGTATACATACATATATATATATATATATATATATAAAATCGAATCGGTATAAAAATTTATGCCGGAATCTTTCGAGAGCTGCGGATGAAATAAGGAAAATGCAAAAAAAAAAAAAAATATATATATATAAATCGCTTTGCGCGCGGATACTTGTGAAAATAATTACGAATTATCACAGATTACTCTCTTTTGCGTTGTTTGTTTAATATTCGAAAAAGAAATTTTTTTTTTTTTTCACTCCTTTCATCTGGAAAAAGAATGTTGCGTAAATAACGCTTCCAATGATTACACACCACGTTTTATGGACCTGTAATAATATTACATACTCAGCCTGAAAAAATACGATTTATTATTATACGCACATATATATATATATATATATATATATATATATATATATATATATATATATATATATATATATATATATATATATATATATATATATATACTTATATACATATAGGTATACATACGAAGTTGAACGCGAAATCGCATAATCATAGACCTATTATGTAGGTATTTCGGCGGTGTAATAGGCGATATATCTATAACGTATACGTGATCCATATATGCATACATATATATCTATACCCTGCTGATCTACAGTTGCCTTAGTTGATGTAAGAAACGTGCGAGAATTTCCAACATATAGTACAAACGATTGTATTATACCGTGTATCGAAGTGTGACGATAATAGGTATAATGATTGCAAAATAAAATAATAAAAAAAAAACAACAAATGAAAAAATGAATCAAATATTATTTATGCAGCACATACATACGGAAAAATATGAACACATGTAACGGCGTGTTATTGGCGGTTACCGTTACACTGACAATCAGCGACGCCTACTTTGGCGCCAGTTTGCGAATCAGATTTTTTCTCTTGCTTCTCTGTTTTTTTTTTTTTACTTTCTTTCTTTCTTTTTTTTACATTATCATCTGGCTAGACGTAGAAATAAATGTCTATGTAATACATACAGTATACAATATATGTATACAAATTGCATGTACTCGATATATTTCAATGAGGTCTGTGTATATATATTATATATATATACATATATATATATACACAGTACACGTGCAGGTATTTTATTACGAATGAAAGACGAAATGATGATAGAAGAAAAAGTAAACTTTGCATAAATTGCGGCGAGCGGTATGAATAGTTGTGTACATAAAAAGATGATTCGAATTCGATTTTATTCCAAACCCAACACAACAACAACAACAACAATAATAATAATAATAATAACAAAATAGAATATGCGAGGAAATTTTCAACTTTCAATTATCAGATATATATATATTGTGGTATGATATCACAATGATTATACGCGAAGTGAGAAAAGAAATAAGGAAGCGGATGTAAATGAAGGTATATAAACATAAATGTATAGTATAGGTATAGGTATACATACATATTATTTATATCACAAGAGAAGGAGAAAATGTGCAAAGCACGCCGCCGCCATATCGGCGGGGCGTAATTAATTAGTTAGGATTGCGAGGATTTAATTAAATCATTAGCGATTTCGGTGAATGTGTAGGTATATCATAGGCGTATATTATAATATGTACGTATATATTTGCATCCTGTATAATATAATACATATATACATGTATACTAGGGTGGCGCAAAAAAACCGACTATTTTTTCAAAACAAAATTCTTAAGAGGTCGCTCCACATTTTTTAAAACGTCAGATATCGTCGAAAATCGATTTTATTCCAATTTTTTTCTCGTTACGGTATAATTTTATAGCCAAAAAAAAAAATAAGTTTCCCAAAGTTTCAGTTCAAAATTTGAATTTTGAAAGGTCACTCATAATTTTTTTTTTCAATTTTTTGGTGCATTTCTTCAGATCTTTTCGAGCGACCTTTTAATATTCGTATTAAAATTTCATAAATTTTTTTTCTTTAATTTAGTAAGAAAGAATCGATAACAATACACCGCGACATGAATTAAAAATCAAACAAAATACTGAAAATATAATTTTTTTAATTTCATTTTTTGACGATTTTTTACATTTTTTAAAATTTGGAGCGACCTCTTAAGATATTTTTTTTGAGCTGTCCTTTGAAGTGGGCTCTTGAAACATCAAAAACTAACATTTTGTCACACGAGGCTCAAAAAAAAAAATATTCGGTTTTTTTGCGCCACCCTAATATATATACATATATATATATTCAAGAGTTCGCGAGCGTTTTTTCAGCGATAAAATTGCAATCACGTTTTTCGCGACTACTTGTATGTATACTATATATATGTATATGCATGTGTATATTATGTAAGTGTATATACATATATATACAAATTGTAGGTACTTTGCGGTATCACCGCAACCGAAAATCGTAGGTAAATTAATATATTAACAGTGAAAAATGTTGAAATTTTTTCTTGTTAATTCCCTCTTTCGTTATTCCCTCCACGCCTCATTACGTTGTATCTCGCGTTCAATGAGATAAAGGCGCAGGTTATTATTGTGTTACGTTTTTCCTCGTTCGGAGTATTGATTTAATTCAATGGATCGCAACTTCATCAATCATATATATGTAACTCTGTACCACAATACTTTGCAACGCTATTATTATAATGCAGAACAGGAAATAAGTATTGATGTGAAGAATGAAAAAAATAAAGTTAATAAAAGAAATAAAAAAATATAATAGAATACAACGAATACGAGATATGGTGTAAAATATTCCCAACTTGCGAGGCGTTGAATATAGGAATTTTCAAAAATTGATAACTCGTTTCGGAGGTAATTGTTGAAAGTTCGACAAGTCAAAGTTCCGAAATTGCAAAATGGGATAATTAAAAAATCTGAAGTACATGTATTGAAATTTCGGATGACCGAGGATTTTTAGTTCTCTGAATTTCTGACTTAGTGAAATATCACAGCTTCGATCATTCTTTGTTTAGTATTTCCAATATTTTTACTTTCGGAATCCAGGTCACTTAGATTTTGGGTTTTTCTTATTTTTTACACTCACTCGTTGAGAAAGTTACGTTGTGATGAGTGTATTTTAATTTTCCGAACTTTGTTGTTTCTTCAAACTTTCATTTCTTCACTCAAAGTTTCGCCATCAAATAATTCGGAATTAGGCGTTTTCGGAACTTTTCAAATTATAAACTATCCGAAAATAGCAGTATAAAAACGTGGAAACTCCATAAAAAATCGAGCTGGGGAAGGATAACCATCTACACCCACAAAAAAGTGTAGCAGACAGCGCGTCGCTGGGCTGCGGAGTGTTTAAGTAAGCGTAGGTGGTAGTAGGTGGTAGGTGGTAGGTGGTAGGTGGTAGGTGGTAGATGGTGCAGGGAATAGGGTATAGGGTAGGCAATACGTTCTACGCGGTGAACACAATACGCGAATTATGGGTATACAATCCAATCTGCCTAATGGTCCTGGACATCCCGCGCCGTTTGCGGTTTCGCATGTTTGCCCGGATTTTCGTGGGGGAGGCGAGGGAGGCGGGGGAGGGAAATCGCTGCATCCTGCATCCAGAGTCATCCCCCGATTCGCAGTGGCGTGTCGATTTATCCCGGACCGATGCAAGCCGATTTACATTACGAGTACCTACGCGTATGAATAATAATAATAATAATAATAATAATAATACATTTGTGTATCTACGTACCAGGGTGACCATGGTGACCATGGCGACCATTAAAAAGAGTTTGAAAAAGTTCACTCACTATTTCCTCATCAAATTCAGATTCTTACTCTGCATTACTAAAATTGGCCAAGTACAACACATTGCCAGTGTAAGAATAAATAAATAATTAACAAAGCTAAACGAATTATTGATCGATATTCAAAATATCCTCACGATTTATTCAATTTTTATTGATTAAAAATTCCTACCGTTATATTTATTAGAATTTTGATTCTACGTGGAAGAAGCTGATATACATAAACATTAAACATATTGTTTTTTCTTGTTCCTCTGGACGACTGTTCATTTTTCCTGACCAATTGAAAGATTCCCTGACTTGATTCTCTTGACTTCCAGATTTTCCCTGACGATTGTTCCTTATTTTTGACGTTTTTGAAATTTGAACGTAAGCCCCCTTCCCCCCCCCCCCCCCCCCCCCCCTCCACCCAAATTGATTTCACATAAATAAATGAAAATCTCCTCCAAATCACGAACCTCCGCCTCAACCCTAAACAGTCTCGCAAGGTCTGTGAAGTTTGTCATAAAAAATTTAGCGATAAAAAAGAAGCATAAAAAAAAAATCGATTTTCTCTAAAAATTCATCGTCACCTGATAGATTTTACGAAAATTCAGCGTAGATAAAAGGCATTATTCAGGGATGAAACGGGACGTATATACTAAAAGTATAATAACATGCGTATAAGCTACAGAGTACGCAGGCCTCGGAGAAAAGCGGAGAGAGAAAAGGAGAGAGCGAGAGAGGCGGCGAGTTTGGAGAGGGTTTTCAGCCGTCGTAATCGATTCCGAGGTTTTCCCGGGTATGACGTCAATGTCAGGGTTACAAGAGGGGCCGGCATAACCATAGCGAATAGCGTCGCGGATTCTTCCTGCTGCATGTTTCATTCCCTGTTCTCACATTTTCGCTCCTCAAATTGGGGGGTAACCGGAACTCGGTGCAAAGAGAAAAATTACCGACATTGTACAGAAATTGAGGGAAGAAAATAAAATACATTAATAGTTCAGCTGGTATTTAAATTCTAATTAGCAGATTCTCATATCAGGATGAAATTCAGATTATAAACATATGTTATAGGGGACATTCCATGTCATCTCGATAAAGATTCCAAGTCCGTGTCTCAGACAGGTTTTATAATTTTTTTCATGAAAGTATATACGTGGCGAAAAAAAAATGACGGTCGTCGCAATTTTTTCACAATCATTATTCGACCCAGCGTATGCGAAGCGTGATTTAAAAATTTGAGAAAATTAAAATCAAACTTTATAAAATCTGAAAGAAATTTCGAAAAATCTTATAAAATGTAGCAAAATTTTTTATACCAATTTGAAGATGGAAATTTCACAACTTCGTAGGATGAATAAGATCAATAAAAAAAAAAAGAAAAAAAAACATCATTATGATTATTGGATTGCATTTTTAACATTGTCATAATATACACTCAATTCCCTGAATAATTCTCTGAATACCTAGACGTTTGCGTTTCATAATATTACAAATAGCTTTTATGTTAATTATTACTTGAAAAATGAAAATCTTTTGTAAATCGTACATCAGATACAATGAGTCGGAAAATTCTGAAAAAATTGCGATCGCGTTTTTCGCCACCTACTTTCGTAAAAAAAAAAGAAAAAATAAAAAAAAATATCATGAAGCGATTAATCTGTGACATAAACGTAGAATCTTGATCGAGATGTCAGGGAATGTTCCATATACTAGATAATAGATGATATGCGAATACTCATACATGCATATTAAACATTTTTTGCCGATCGTTGATTCGATCGAGGATAAAAATTCTGCACAGTGTAAAATTACGCTAACGGGTGTGTAAATATTGTACGTGTGAACGAATGTCGAGTGTCATAATATATGAAAATAGGAACTCCCAAGGTGCCGCGGGCGCGATTTACACCCGGAACATATCTCAGGGAACGACTCGAGCGTGAAGAAGAGAAATAAAGTTCTTGATCGTGAGATGAAAGGATACCGCGAAGCGACCAGAAAATTGTGTCTTATTGGTTATAATACATATATACACGTATACATATCACATATATCTATATATATGTATGACTTATATAGAGATATTTTTCCTTGTACAAAAACTGCAGCTCCGTGTAATTTTCGATCGTAATGTGCAATTTCAATTCGCAAAAAAATACCAATTCGGACTTCTAAAGCAATTTTACATGTAAGTAGGTATTAAAAATTTTTACAGATCGTTAATCGATTTGAAGCTAAAAACAAGAGAAGATCGATACAGCGGATGATGTGAGAAAATGTTCTTCATTACCTTAATAACGTTGTCGATTATCAATTTATTTTTTTCTTGAATATTTTTCGATATATATAATCTGTACGGTGTATAAGATCAATTTTACTTGATCTTTTTCTTCTCTCTCTCTCTTTTTCTGCTTTTCTGAAAGATTGCATTATATACCTATATATAGTATATAGTTATTTATACCGCGAACGAGACTTTATTTTCTCTTCATCAACAAGTCCGAGTCAGTTTTTTCTCATAATTATTACTGCGGTAATCTCGATGTAAAAAAGTCGATACAAAGATTGGCGATGAACAAAAATGACGGGAAAGAAAAGAAACAAGGCAAAATGTAAGAAAGAAAAAAAAAAAAACTACTACGAAAATTATTCAACGGTTAACGTTTCGTGTGCAAGCACAAGTGGCAGTTTCATCCACTTAACTTCCCTAATCAACGATTACGCCGTAACCACGTTATACATAGTTATACAGAAAATTGGCAATAATCGTTTTTAACGATATACGTACAGTAGAGCTGCGGATGATGATGATGATAATGATTGTCATTCTTATGGTTACCTAATATATTATCAAGCGTCTATCACGAGCGTTATAATCCATAATCCAGGTACCTTTATGCGTATTATTTAATATTATTATATTGAAAAAGTGCATACAAAAGGTATACAATGCATGTACATAAATGTATATATAACATAGGTGTGTTATAGAGGGCTACTCGAAAGTGTCTTTTGACAGCATTGTTCCTGCGCTGCTGCAGGCAAGCCAAGGAGAAAAGCTGAGTGGCGTGTTATATTGTTCTCATCAGCATCGCCGAGAGTCTCATCTCAATTCTCTCCAAAGTCTTGCCGCAATAATATCATCCACTCAGCTTGACTAACTTTTTTCAACGTCAGCTCAACCAACATCTATATACCCAGGTACGTAGAAACGGTTCGGCTGCAGTCATCTCGATGACTTCGATGAGTAATAAGTCCGGAGAGAATATCGAGATTGGGATGAATAGGGTTAAAAGTTTGATTGAATTTTCTCCCCGTACCGGAAAAACAATTTTCTTACAATAAATTGTAAAATCGTTCGTAAGGTGGATTCGAAAATCTGTGGTAACATTTTAAAACTTGCAAAGTGGACCTCATGAATTTTTTTTAATTAAAAAAGGATAAAATAAATCACTTCAATTTTTTGTTAAATACAAATTATTCGGAAATCATAATTAGTCCGAAAATTTTATTCCGATTTTAGGCATTATTTTATTAAAGAGCCCCACTTTGTCCCCCCCCCCCCCCCCCCCCCTTTTAAGGGTTTGAATCTTATTCATTTCCGTGTAATTTAAAAATAGAAATTTTTCTCAAGATCAAATCTTCCTCCTCCTCTTCCTCCTCCTCTTCCTCCTCCTCCTTTCATCGTCAGCATCGTCCTCTCGAAGCTTCGTGAAAATTTTGAAAGGCCGTATACGAAAGGCGGTTCTTTACAAGACGTGGATTACAAAGAAAAAGTGTCTCTCCCTCTTTTCGTTTTTCTTTTTTTCTTTCTCTCTCTCCTTCTCCGCCGTTGGTTGTACACTCAGCGTTTATATATATATATATAGGTATAACTATCCGAAGCAATCTTGCGGTATTTAATCTCCCTTCTTCTTTCGTTACTTTTCCAATTCTTCCGAATATCCAATTCTATATCCACGGTATATTTATACAACAATGATTGATTTAAAAACACAACGATCTATAATTTATCATCCAATTTGCAAAAAATTTATAATATGCTCCAAAATCTCCACTCTTTTACCCGAGCAAGTAAATAAAAAACATAAATTTTCACCTCCTTTTTCATTCGGAAAGATCAGGTTGAAGAGAAAAGAAAAAAGCACGACAGATAATTTCATATCTTCGACGCTGGAAAGCGCAAAAAATTCAAACACAATATTTGTTTGATTCTTAAACGTAACAAAAAACAAACAAAAAAAAATTGACGAACGTGTTTCTATTTATATAAATGGCAATTAGAGCGGAAGCCCAAAAAATTGTTGTTTTTCCGATAAATTCTTTCCCGAAAAATCTGGCCAAAAGCTATCGTATGATTGTCCCATGTGTATAGTAATAATAATAATAATAATTCCTGAGCTTCTCGCAAGTTTCTCCGTAGATCAGCGTCGCGTTTTCCTTCGGTGATTCTGAGTTCGTCCCACGGTTTTTCCACACATATATATATGTATCGTGTGGGCATCCATCGCTGGTTCTCTTTCGGAAGAGGTGGAGGTGGAGGAGGAAGAGGAGGACATGACATACCCTTTTGCAGCTTATTCCGCCTCCTTATTCTACTCATCGTATAAACGGGATGCTCGACGCATAACGTTGACGTAGGAGTCGAATATCGACCCGCGTCTCCTGGTCTAGACCCCCTCCTCATCCTCCTCATCTTCCACATCCTCCTCCTCGTCCTCTTCGCAATAACGCTATAGAACTGTATTATAACTCATGATATTTGGTAGCTATATAATATATAGCTTTATTCTCTTGACGTTTGACCAAAAAAGGGGCGAAAATCAACGAATTTAAAAAGTTTTAGATTTTAAATTTCAAACATAATCATCACACCCTGTAGGTACGTATTATTTTGGAATACAGTATAATTGATTTTCAACGATAATTAGACAATCTCAAAGCTTGAGAAATGGTAAAGAATTTGTATCGAATTTTTTATCAATCATCCAATTCGTCGAGATTCTATATACATTAGGGTGGCGCATTAGTCTCGTGTGACAAAATGTTAGTTTTTGATGTTATAAGAGCCCACTCCAAAGGACAGCTTGAAAAAAAAAAAAATTTAAGAGGTCGCTCGAAATTTTTTTAAATGTCAAAAATCGTCAAAAAATTAAATTGAAAAAATTGTATTTTCAGTATTTTGTTTGATTTTTAATTCATGTCATGGTGTATTGTTATCGATTCTTTCTTACTAAATTGAAGAAAAAAAAATGTATGAAATTTTAATATGAATATTAAAAGGTCGCTCGAAAAAATCTAAAGAAATGCACCAAAAAATTTAAAAAAAATTATGAGCGACCTTTCAAAATTGAAATTTTGAACTGAAACTTTCGGAAACTTATTTTTTCTTTTATCTATAAAATTATACCGTAACAAGAGAAAAAAAAATCGATTTTCGACGATTTCTGACGTTTTAAAAAATTTGGAGCGACCTCTTAAAAATTTTTTTTTGAACCATCCTTTCAAGTGGGCTCTTAAAACATCAAAAACTAACATTTTGTCACACGAGACTCGAAAAAAAAAAATAGTCGGTTTTTTGCGCCACCCTACATACATGCTGATATATAATATATATATATATATATATATCATATATTCGCACGCGAAACTTTCTTATTAAACATATATTTTCCGTTACATAGTTGACTGTCTATAATACGTAGGTAACGTAATATATATATATATATATATATATAGATAAAATAACCAATGTTGGCCAAAGTTTTCTCCTCAATCTTCCGCAGCACTTAAAAGTATAATACCTTATAGATAGATATAGCCGAACTCGGTGACAGCGTCGTCGTGAAGTAAGTGGTAAGTAAGTGGGCTGCAGGGTACGGATTTGCTCGAGTCTCGCCGAGACGAAATCGACGAATTTCACAACCGAAATGTATTAGCCGCGATTCTCAGATGAAATTTGGGCGGGGCTTCGGTTTCGTACAATATAGGACACGGCATAACGAACAGGATATGCCTCGGCCTGTTATCGGATGAAGAAAGTCACTTCACGGGTAACAAAGTTTCCGACTTCGTATAATATTCAGAAGAAAAACAATAATAATGCATGTGACGATTGTTCGTGTTTAATTAAATTTTTGAAACAATAATGATAATATTACGAGTAAATTATGGTTGGGCTGAATTTACGTATTATACAGGAGTATGAATGTACATAATTTGATTGGAAGAACTCTGGTGATTAGAATTTCACTCTATAGGTAACGTAAATCAGGTCGGAAGTATGAAGTTGCTAATTAATTTGAATGTTCAAACACGAAAATGTAGTTACGTGGGCGAAATTTGGCCCACGTGGATTTTCCAAGTAAGAATTATCGTCGTGCAGAAACGCAAAATTTACGGTTTGCCATTCCGAGCATTGTGATAGAAATATGGCAACCTGCCACGTTTTTTTTTTACCCTCAATTTGGAAGATAAGTTCGTCTCTCGACGTGCTCGTCGAATCGTAGATTGCACACCAACGTATAAATTATTTTCAATATCCGTTTTTATCACTAAAGATTTAACGTTATTTCTCCTCTTTTTTGCACAGAATGCATAAATTTTCACGAAGACGTGCAGAGACAACTTCTCAATACTTGCTCTGCATCCAGACAGCGGAGATTTTACATTAATTGTTTATTTATTTATTTATATTTTCTTTTAATCATAAACGAACGATTGAAAAAATCTAAGATATCTAAGATAATAAATAGATTTTTTACCCATTCACAATGTATTTTTTATGAAAATTCTGCTACGATATCATGAGAGTATGCAGCCTTAGCGAGCTTTCAGCTCAGTTGGTAAAACAGAACGCGAATAGTCTAATTTTTTTCAAATGGAAATTCGCATTGTCAACTGTTTACCTTGAAATTAATACAGTGCACTGTTGTTTAGAGTGATTTGACTTTAAAAATAATGCACAAAAATGAGAAACACTGCTGACATTGATAACGAATAAAATAAAAATTAGAGAGCGTTTTGGTAGCCGCTGAACGAGACCAGCCGAAGCTCACATACCGGCACCGGTAATTTTGCTTCCTAGATCCTCGTGGTCGGTAATGCAGAAACATTTCTGTTATACCGGATGTTAAAATTCACGAAGCGTACCTAACGAAACGACTGCGTTCTCTATGTGATCAAATGCGGACGAATTTTGCAAGGTAATATTTCCATCGCCAGTAAAGTCAAGGTACTTTACTTCAAGTTATAACCTTAGCAAATATCAATGAAATTCAATTTTCCGTAGCATGGTTAATTTTGTCGAAAAATGTTCACACGACGAATAATGAGAAATTTATTCGTGATTAGCAAAAACGTAGACGTAGATTCTGCGGAAGAATCTTCTTCGCATCGCGATTGAAAGTCTATTTCTTTCACACTTTGGATAGTCGAGAATTAAATTTTCTAAAAATCACACGAGTGAAACACAAAGACATATTATTTTTTTTTTTTTTCAAAATTCTAAGTGGTAACCGTGTATAGAATTTCCCAAGTTTGTTTTCAAGAAAATAAGAAATAAAGGAAACGCAACTACGAGCAAAATAATTCTTCTGATACGAGAATTGAACGAAAAATTTCTATCCAAAAAATGAAAGTGAAGTCCAAGAAGTGTGAAATATTGTGTTCTAATCCTATCACATATATATATATATATACTCGCTGAATGACAATTATTCGAACTCGTCGTATTCGTCTGCTGCAATTAGGCCAGCCTAATAATTTAATTTCGTTTTTTTTTCTCGATTCGAATTATCCATTCCACAATATATCTACATAATATATAATAAATATTACATGTATATACAAGCATCACGTATGTACGTATATACCAATGTACCGCTTTGGGTATCTCAACATCGCGTTTTACCGAGCCACGCGTGGGTTTGACATATTAATCTTAATTCGTTATTATTACATACCACCACATTCATATGTACAGTTACACATGTAGGTATAAAATAAACATGGAAAATTTTACGGTTAGCGTGGGCTATCAACCTGCGGTTATTGTCATATATTACGGATAATATCGGTGTTTCTTGTATTAAATTCGTTATTTTTTTTCTTCTTCTTCTAACCTGACAACTCTAGAATTTGACAAATTTAAACGTAGGTGTTCAAAATTATTCATATTTTCTATACAAATTTATACTAACTTTACCGTTATATTAGGGTGATTTTTTTTATTTTTCTTTTTTTCTTTTTTCAGTCCCCACTCAAATTTTGTCGGATGATCCGAACGAAAAATGTCCTGAAAATTATAGCCCTTGATACTAATTTTAGGCCTACTTTCCCTCGGTGTGAAAATATTTTCCATACAAAATACACGTATGTGAATTAAAATATATATTTTTTTTTCTAAAAATTCTATAACTCCGCGGTATTTTATGCTATCGCATTATTCTTGATATAAATTTACGCAGAATTGTACGATCTTCAAAAGTGTCTGGAACGGTATAAGTGCAACTTACACTGGTGAGATGATACGCGTCAGTAAAGTTGATTTTTACCCAAAATACTTTTTTCACAGTTTTCTCTGTCTTTCTCAAAAATGATTAACTTTACCGAAAAAAATGTTAAGTAAAATTTTGTTAAAAATTTAATTTCCCACAAAAAAGATCCTCCAGACCTAAATGCTCAGATCAATATTTCTTCGGATGTCGAACACTAACTTACTTGTCGTATAAAATTTTTATGGTTCATTGAATCAAACGTTTCTAATTATTGATACTCCATTGGAATTTGATTTTTTTTTCAATTCGATTTCATCCATTCGATCTATTATATATGTATATATATTCATTCATTAAAAATCACAATTCAAACCTCCGTGCATAAATTACAATCTTCCTTTTCCGTGAGTATAAAAGTATAATTGTAGCCACTGTATGCCAACAGCTCCGTTGCATTAGACTTCTGACACTATACCTACTCTGTATACGTACGTATAATGTAGAGGATAAGTGCGCAGTCTCTCCTTTTCTTTTTCTTTCTCTTTTTGTCTTTGTCTTTCTCTCTCCTTCTCTCTCTCGCAATAATTTCCACAGCCTCTTACCTTACTATACATTTCACGTGTTGTGTATATTACCCTCGTTCTCTCGTTACTCCCGCGGTTTCGATTCTCATCGAATCACTGGCTGCTGTTGCTGTTGCTGTAGCTGTTGCTGCTACTACTACTTCTGATCCCGATACCCCGGCGTTTTTCCTCCCATTCACTGTGTTACACTTTCTAGGCCTCGGGGCAAACGATACAGAGAGAGAAAGAGCGAGAGAGGAGAGAGAGAGAGAGAGAGAGAGAGAGAGAGAGAGAGAGAGAGAGAGAGAGAGAGAGAGAGAGAGACAGCGAGTGACGCAAAGTATACAACTAACTTTTGTCACGATCTACTCTTTTCTTTTCTTCTCACGATTTCGACGAGTCTTGCGTGTTTGTTATATATTTATTTGTACACACCGTGAAAGCAGGGATTCTTGGCGAGAGGATTTGATCTAAGTGAGAAATAGAAACAAAAAAAAGTGTAAAAAAGAACAACAACTATAAAAAAAAAAAAAGCAGGGAAAGAAAGTAAAATGATAATCCGAAAATAATAAATCCGAAAATTACGAATCCACAAAACGAAGAGCTTCGAATCCATCAGATTCCTGAGTTAAGATTGTAGATAAGTTTATAGGCTGCACAAGTTGAGAAGGTATTTCGTCGGTAAAAAAAAAAAAAAATAAAAATAAAAAAGTAACTCTCAAAGGCGGAATTTCGCGAGGACATTGATTTCCTCAGCTACGAGTAAATAAGAAGATAAAAATTCAAATAAATAAATAAGTAAATAAATCAAAACAAAGAAAATAAAAACAACCATCGATATTTCAACCCAAGCGGTATTAAAACGTTTCGCAATCGACAAGAAATTCTTCTTCCCTTTCCGAACTGAAATAGTTGATATCGGACTCGAAGGGTTATAAGTACCTTGCCTACAATACGAAACCACAGAAAACACTCCGACAGGTATAACAATATAATATAATATATATATATATATATAAAATAGCACGCGCGCGGGCGATCGAACGGCTGCACGATTTTCTCTCTCTCTCTCAGTTCGAAAGAGAATGAGTGAGTGAGTGTGAGAGAGAGAGAGAGAGAGAGAGAGAGAGAGAGAGAGAGAGACTTCCGGCAACGGGATATAATTCAAGAGGAAGACTATCGTACGGGTGGCTGATTGTGCAGAGCCGAGGAACAATAATCCGAATGAAGGCTCGTACACACGAGGAGTATATGTGTCAATCCCACAAGAGTGCCGCAGGCACTTATGGCGAGGGCACAATGGGCCTGCTGCGACGCGACGCACAATGAAAGTATTAAGGGTCCGCTGGCATATGCGTGCAGCCTCCCTCCCTCCCTCCCTCCCGCCCTTCCTTCCTTCCTTCCTTCTTCCCTTCTCACCCTTTTTTGCTGGACCAATAACCGCACGAAGCAATGCAACCGCGTTTAAGGCCCTCTTGCAATCCCTACTGTGTTCGCCTCTCTGACTATTTATTATACGTATATGATATTGTTTAGGCATATTGTTTTGCCGCAGTGCAGCAGCAGTTCAATCATCTCGTCTATTGTAGGTACTTGTGTATAATGCTCTTGTATGAATAATATTGTTTGCTGAGGAATCGTTTCATCAATTTTTTATACACTTCATAGTTATTCCAATAGATATATGTATTAGGTTTTTTTCCTGTTGAATATCGGGCTCGTTTGATTTTTCACTTTATTTTCACACTTTTTCGAATTCGTGAAAAATCACGTTGTAGCACTTTGGTTATTATTTTTTTACTTAAATTTATATTCAACTCAAAGATCACGATTCTTAAACAACGATATATCATCCGGGAATCTTATTCTCTTGAATTAAAAGTTCGTATTAAATTGTAACTATTTTATGAGTTTGAATTTCATAATAAATATAAGTAGTTGGATACGCTTTTCAAACAGCAACTGGAGGCTCGATATTACAAGTGACGGTCTTCTTAGTGACGTAAATTGATATCACGATTGATGTAAGCAATAATAAAAAAATTTTATTCGCGATACGTCATGAATTAAAAAAAAAAAAAAAAAAAAAAAAGTATAAAAGTAAAAAAATCAACTGAGCTCACATCTTACACGTAACGTAAAACCCTCATTTTTCCACAGAACCTTTCTTTTGACCTAAACAAATTTATCATGGATTACCATGGTAGTAAATTGCGAATTATTTTTTTCCTGCAAAACTCTTTTCAACTCCTTTTATTTATCGTGTGAATTTATACAAACATTGAATATCGCGTAATTTAGTATTTCATAGATACGATACGCATATATAAATATATATAAATCATTTAATATCTCGTTGCGTTGTAATATATCGTTACTAAAAAATACGACAAAAAATACTTGCTCATCAGCTAAAAACCTCAAACCTATCAAAAGTATTAAAACAAAGGAATAAGGAGACGCAGGAGGATCAGAATAAACGCCCTCGCGAATTCAAGCCCGAAGAGGATCGATTACCCTGAATAATTGACTCGATTCGCTGTTGCATTATCAAAACGAAGCCTCTCCGTGCGTCAGTGATCGGTTAATTCTGACAATCAGCGTGTCTATAATCCTTCTATAAATTATAACATAAATTGTACGTCGCGAGCAGCGAGTCTGATCAGACACGGACGTTACTACTCAACTCGCATGCTCTGACAAAGGGTGATCGGCGAAGTAGTAAAAACCGTAAAAGACGGACGAGGAAATTGCGGCTGACATCTACGGTCAGCTATCACTGCTGGAGGAAACGATGCATGACTTGCACTTCGACAATGTTATGGGAAAAAAGAAGGTTGAAACCTAATTTTAAATAGGGGATGTCGGGGCACAACGGCCCGCCTGAAAATTTGGCCAAAAAACTGTTTTTTGTTTTTTTAAGAACAATTTTTTAGAAGGAGGCTGTCGTGTACCAGATATTTTTTTTTTTTTTACTAGACTTTTGATGGAATTTCGATGAATCTGTTCCAAGTAGAACAACAAAAATAAAAATTAATTTCAAATAAGAAAAAGACAATTAACAATCATAGGAACGTTTTTAATAATGGTTAAAATTTTATTAGCTCAATTTGCACTTTAATCGTAATTCAGAGTAAATAAAAGTTGAGTAGAATAAAATTATAACGTATAAAAATTTCGAATACTTAAAATTGAAACGTTTTATTGTTCTTTTTTGTTTCTGTTTTATTTTTATTTTTTTTCTCTGTCTGAATCAAAACGTAATCAATAATTAGTCATCTTGCAAATCGAGGGCGTATATTTTCTCCATATATGTATGTACATACATACACGAACAGAAAACGTTAGGAGAATATGATCGTAGATGAGAGCGCAACCTTTGATGCTATTATATATACCTCAAACATAAACTCTATGGTTGACATAGCATGGCTGGTAACCACAAGAATTATAGTACAGGTTGCGTGATGGGATTCCCCGTCGACTTGTATTAAGTATATCTATAGATAATATGACCCTACGTTGCACGCCTATAGAAGGTATAGGTATGTCATATCCGTTTCCTTATTTTCAGCTTTTCTATTTTCTTCCCAGGCTCTTGCTGCAGGTGGAATCTTCTTTAGATTTGCAATTATTCCCATATACAATATGTTGCTTTCTTTCCAAAAAAAAAAAAAAAAAAGAAATAACATATTAAGAAGAAGGAAAAAAAAACAAAAAAAAAAAAACAATCAAACAAACAAAACAACAATTCTGTCTCATCGAGTCATTTAAAGTACAGTTCAATTTTACTCAAGCTTGAAAATCTGTAGTGCAGATGGAAGAAGAAAAAAAAAAAAAGAAAAAAAATTTCAAAGAATATCGTGCACTTATATTTTGTTTGAATCGTTTATTTAAATACCTCAGTAAAAAATTGTACAATAAAACCGTGTTGAGGTCACTTTAAGATACGATAGTACGTGCGTAATATTATGAAATATATTATTTCCTTGTTCCGTTCGCAATTCTGCACATATTAACTTCTATATATATATTTTTTTCCTAACAAACTCTCCGTAACGCTGCACGATCGTTAACATCCCGGTAATATATCGTGATTTTGACACATAAATGTGAAATGAAAAATTCCCGATGCAATTGTAGTATTTGTAACTATTTAACTGCTGTCCGCGAGGATTCCGCAATTTTCTGTAATTTTCTGAAAACGTTTCAAGAATATTACATATACAATATATATATATACGATATAGAACGTATTGAGTATTATTATAACCAGCTGCGTATCAGATTTGCAAAACTTGACTGTTCGTATGATACATACTGCACGTTTTATACAATGCACTAGGACTGCAAGCTCTGAAAAAGCGCAACGATTATTTATATAAGATATGTTATACGGTCCACGTGTATTATCATTATCAGAATAACATATCACGCACGTACGATTTCACACTTTGTAGTCGAGTCATGCGGTCATGCGCCGAACGTTCGATCAATCTCGTATATCCTATTCGAAGAGTAACGAAGACGGTAGGATTGCCATTTCATTCCCGGAAAAGCTCGCTCGGTGATCGTAATTAGATATTCCCAGATGTATTTGAAACCAGAATGAAACCAGAATGCGTTTTTTCCTGATTTGTACGTTACAAATGCATATGGAAGCTTTTTTTTGTTTTTTGTTTTTTTAAGAAGTAAGTTGTGTCCGGTAAGATAATAAAGAAGAAACCGGATGCAAGTATGTAAAAAGAGAAAAGAAAAAAAAAAGATTACGATTGGTTGTAACGAATGCGTTGATAAATAATTTGTATAAAGTACAAATAATTAGGAGAATCAATTTTGAGTGACTTAAATGAAATCGGATCGGATGAATCGGATTTCGGACCATTCTAAACTTTGCTGTTTCTACAAAGTTTTCATTTCTTCACTGTAAGTTACGTCACCAAAAAACTGTAAAATTGGCACTCTCGCAAAATTTTGAATTCGTAATTTCAGCCCCGCCCCGATTACTAGCTTGCGTAATACGTCACACGTGTCGTAATTGGACCGATACCGATACAAAACACATTAAATCCAGATAGATACTCGGGTGTTTTCTCGCGATCCTTGGACCCGGTGAAAAAGTACGAATGAAAAACAAAAAACATAAAAACATAAAAACGAAACAAAAAAGCAAAGGAGATAAAAGACGGAGAGAAAAAGCTTTGAAACGGGAGCGCGAGCTCAGCGGCCAAGGTTATCGAGTGCATTCCGACGAGGACGGCGAGCTGCAAGTATAAGCATCTACGTGGTGGTGGTAGGTGTGGTGTAGGTACAGTCATTCCTGCGTTGCAGAGCATCCTGCAGTCCCGCTATTATACATCGCCTCGCGTTAAAGCCAAGATGCATCATGACACGCCTTGGTCGTTGCAATGGGGTCCAAAATGAGCGGTTAAATTGAGGGGCTGAAGTAGAGAGAAACGGGAAGGAATATTCTGAAATTGCATCACAGCCCGAAGCTGCACGGTCAACATCGTCCTTTGCTGCTGCTGCTGCAATTTCCCATTCGCGGTGAAAACGTGCCTTGCATCGTTCGCCAAATTGGTTCTCAAGGGTTCGTTTAAGGTATTCCTTGCGCGAAGGGTAGTATTTTATGAGGGTATAAGTATGCCCCCCCCCCCCCCCCCACCGCCCCGTCTACTCTTTTCAATCATTCGTAAATTAGACTGGTTCTCTTAATAAGAATTAGTTATGACAAATAGTAACACGAAACTACAAACTGGAGTAGAGAAAAGAAATTTTGTCATGAAATGAACGAAGTTGAAGTCACTAACGTACGTTAGTGTAACGGAATATCGGGAGAAAAAATCAATCATAGTTGAGAAATTTTTGAAACGACTTTCTACAGGGGTTGGATTTAAGAAGAAAAAAAAAAAAAAAAAAAAAGATATCTTTTGTTCATCATGCTTGGCTAAATTTCGAACAATTCCAAAGGTTTGAGGTAACGATTCTTCGGAAACATGCATCGTTAGAGTAACGTATAGCCAATTTCAACGTCATAAAAGATTCTTCTGTGCCTTGTTGTACGTTTTTCCAAGTTTTATCATCATCATCATCATCATCATCATCATCATCATCATCATCATCATCATCGTTATTCTTGTCGGGCAACGACACTTTTTTATATTATACTTGTACATAATATACACCATATATAACATATATAATTGTCAGTGCACACAAGAGAGATGCATCTAATCTGATATCGTCTCGGTTCTCTCTCGTTTTCGTCATAACCCTTCACCTCGCGAGGATGGATAAACGTATAACATAACTATAAAGTACAAGTATAGCGAGGCAGCTCATATAACTTGTATAATTACGAAAGCAACGGCTTCGCTGCGATGAATCCCATTTTAACTAAAACAGAGAGAAGAAAAAAAGAGAAGGGAAAAAAATATTTCATTGGCGGGGAGAAACCGACTAAAAAAATAAATAAAAACAATAATAATAATAATAATAATCATAATAATCTCAAGTAAAAATAAATTGCCCAGAAAGGAGTGGGAAGAAAAAAAAAAAAAACTGTACATACATACATACATACATACATAAGTACCTATATGTATTACGTATATGGCAAAATATATATGTATTACAGTATTACGACGATTCTCCAACTAGTTTTGTAATAACGAGTTGTTATCTCTCTCTTTCTCTCCCTTTCTCTCTGCTCTGCTCTGCGTAGACGATTAAGCATATCGTGTATCTGCAACCCCCTGGGCATTTATACAACACACCGGCATGCAAATTTAATAACCCGTCTACGTCAGGTTTTTAATATTATGCGTGTGTGTTTGTACGTAACTATATGTATAGGTATTAAGTACGCGACTGTATGCATGTGTAAATTTATTCATATCAGTTCAATTTACGATTCAACATCCTTTTCAATGGTAGTCAGTATAGTTTTCGTGACATTCCTTTTTCTGTTAACTTTTCTTTATTTTCTTATTCATCTCGTCTCATCCTCAAAGTCTTAGTCCGCCGAACTAACTGACTTTCCCTCGAATGCCATTTAAACCTCACGCACCATAACGCAATTAAGTCAGGCATCATTACGTCCATTACGGTATATATATTATATATAGTGATGATGATGACAACGATGATGACGATGTGTATATTGTATACTATGACACTCGTGAGTCACGTATATATATATACAATATAATGATCGGCAGGTTAATGTATACACCGGACAATTTATCTCTGGTGTTATAACAAACATTCGGTTAAATCAATGAAATGACAAACTTATTCGCGTATGTTGTAAAAACGATTATATAATAATAGTAATAACAACAATAATCTGCAAACGGTTTTTTCGCCATTAATTCTAATACACGTTACTTATATACTTCCTTGTTGTTAAATGAAAACACAATTAACTGATTTAAAATCGTGTTCAATTGATTTGAATTTTTCTCAAAATACAAATTTCACAAATTTATCTCTATTTTATTATAAAACATTGACTTGTATGCAATTATTAATGTTATTATTATTATTATTATTCATTTAATTATGCAGTAAAAGTTCTGAGGAAAAAGGGTGAAAGAAAAAGGTAAAAGGTATATATATATATATATAAGTAGAAAGAAAATGGGGTGAATATGGGTTACATATCGATGATAGTGCTCACCGTTCATCTTGGGTGATGGTAATGTCGGGGGGTGGCGGGGGTGGCGGGGCACCGTCCGTAGCATCCAGTTTGCCGGTTTTTTTTTTGTTGTTGTTACGGTGTTTTATATTTTGAGATACACCGCTGTTACCACCCTTCCGCGTAACTCCTCCAGATACAACAACGACGTCGACGACGATGACGACGACGAGAGAAGAAGAAGGGTGAGGTAATTTTTATGTTAGATCAATACCCTCTCGACGGCACTGCGGTATATAATATGTGTACAACAACAACAGCGAGAACAAAACAAAGTCACACAGTTCTGCTGCACGCACTTATTCCGTGAAATAATCAGCACTGCGTCACTCACAATTCACGGACGTGAATAATAATTGCACTCGTTGTAAAAACGATCCATTTTTCCGAAGAAATTTTTTTACTTTTATTTATCACCTTCTTAAAACCTTGCAGGTTTACGATTTCCTTGACAATTTTTTTGACACCAAAATTTCCCTTTGAAAATTTCCCCTTTTTTGTATTAAACGTTGCGTGTATAATAAACAAAACAAAGTCAAACGAAACACTTTTCTTTTACAGGTATAACAATCTGTTGGATATAAATTTCAGACGTAATTTTACATGCAAAATATATAATTATAGATATATTTTTATAATTAAGTCATCGACTCTTTGCTTTGTTTCATTACTTTCTTTTAAATTCTCTGCAAAGTTTACTTCTTCGAATCATTCGTCCTAATAGTATATAATAAATAATTTACGTCTTCGATAGGACGTGACTTTCTCACTAACGACGAGAGAGTGTCTCTCAATTTATAACCGAGGTTTGTTTATTTAAAAAACCAAACCGTACAACGCGCAAGTAAAATATAAATAAATCAATTCGTTTACACAGAGTTATGCATCGGTTCATCAAATGCAAACGTTTTTTGATTTTCGAACCACGTGCGATATGCAAAAGTGAGTAAGTCAGATCGAGAAAAATATTTACAGTATGTGTGGTTTCAGAAAGGATTTTTGTTCATCTCTCGGCTTAATTGAAATCAATAAATAAATTCTCTAGTTACGAGAATATTCAAACCGTGTGACTCGTGAACGCAACAACAATTAAATATCGATCACATCGACAATCGAGATGTTAAAAATATTCGAAACTACAAGTATTCGAATTCCCTTTGCAACCATTAAATACTACCTACACCCTGGTAAAAACCTCTACGACGACGAATTTTTTTTAACAAAAATTTTCAACATTTCGTATTACTTCGTAAAACAAATGAAGAAGATGAAAAAAAAAAAAAAAAAAAAAAAAAATTCACGAAAATCGGCAAGATTTTCTGATTTTTTTTGTGAAAAATTACAAGTGTTTTACAATTTCGTACGAAAACGATCTTTTCATTTTTCTTTGCATTTTTTTTTTTTTTTTTTTTTGCACAAAATTGTAGGAAATGTTTCAGTTTCAGTGAAAAATCATATAGAAATCATTTCGTTTCGTACGTTTCATTTGTAATTTCTCGTTACAGCTGCTAGCCGTTCGCGTTACTATGTAATCTTGTCAGGCATAAAGATATACCTCCACGAATTATACCCGGGGGAACGTTAACAAAGCGGTCCTCTGTGCAAGTGGTGTAAAGTATATATATATGACATATAATTGTGTGCAGTGTGGGGTATAAGCTGCATGAGCGAATGGTATATACAAGTGCATATATATCGTAAGGATGGGTGGATGCGAGGTTTGTTTTTACCTTATACGTATAAATAACAACAACAACAACAACAACAAGAATAATAACAATAATAATGTTATATCAGACGTCTGGAGATGGCGGTAAACACGAAGAGGAGCAAGTATTTTATCTCTGTATACAGGACATTCCTCTTTATACTCGCGTACGTCCTCAATACGAACAGAGAGATTTACGCCGTGTGAATATGGGAAAATTTTATTCTCTTTCCGCGATGTTGGATTTTGCAATTGTAAAAATCTGCTTATTAGATGACGGATCGATCGATATAAGCAATGAAGTTAATGTACAGTTTGATAAGAGCAAATCTGCTGCTGGTGGTGGTGGTGGTGGTGGTGGTGATACGATTGAAGTTAGCAACGTTACTGCAACGATCGATGAAAAAACTTTACTTCGAATGATTTAGATTATGATTGTTTGAAATTTTGAAAATTATAGCTAATTAAAGAATAATTATATTTTTCAAAAGCCAAGCATTTGCAAATTCATTCTAATCGTAAAACTGAAAAATAATTAATTTCATCCTGATATATCGAGACGTTGACGTACCGATGCTGCTGATATTGGCATTTTAGCGTTATTTTTTACCAAAATATTTCATATCGCGTGGATATTTGCAGTAAAAACGTGCCGTGAATACGTACACGATTATAAAAAAAAAAAATCTCCCATCAGGTTCACTAAATATTTTGAATTGTTTTAACAATTTTTTGAATAAAAAAATTACAAATTAAATACTGATACGACGATTTAAATGTCAGAATCACAAAAATTTCTATCATATATTCACTAAGAGGAATGTAAAAAAAATAACACAAAATATGAAGTATACCTGCTGAGACATTAAATTTAACTTAAATTTTTCTAAAAGTGTTCGTAATGAATTCACACGTTTACACTTATATGTAGGTACAATGTAGAAGCTGCAGAATAGCTGCATTGCTCAAATATCAAAAGGTCGTACTTATACTGCAACGAGTTTATTTATATATACGAGCAAATATCAGCGAGCAAAGTCTCTACATATGCATGCATAAATGTATATATATATATATATATATACATATACATCCGTGTATAACATGATACGTAATCAATCTTCCGGAAATGTTCAACATATTGTCTCTCCTTTCTGTCCTACTATATCAACTTTCGTTAGCAATAATTTATTTGCCTTTGTGGATAAGATGTGGAGAAAAAAGAAGAAAGAAAAAAAAAAAAAAAAACAGAAAATGAAAGCTAACGCCAGCTAATTTATATCAATTAAAAAAATAATTTATCATCGTCTAATTTTCTTCATTGAGAAAAAGAATGAATAATTTTTCAAAATGGGGTAAAAAAAATTCTCACATTTTTCACTTGTACATTGGTATTATACCGGTTATATACGATTATTTTTAATCAAGTTTACGAGTAATATATACATTAAATTTCCGAAAAATTGTCTAAAAACTTCCAAGATACGATTAAATTCCGTTTTATTACGGTTTATTTAATATAAAAAACTTCGATATACATATATATATATATATAAATTAATTGCGACAAAGGTACAAGGGGCAATCGAGGTAGCGGAATGCGATACAACCGGTGAATCAGTGGAAACGACGGTAGGTTTGTAACATCCTGTTGTAACGCTTACGAGACGTTTTAGAACCGTCGATAATTGAAAAAACTGAGTCTTTGCGCCCCGATTTTCGAAGACGTAGTTTCTAATCGCATTTATTGTATCTACACTTGTGCAGAAATTTGCAAATAAATTATACACGTACGTGAATAATATTGTAAAATAAAGAGCGATGACGATAATTATATAGCTTAAGATCTGTGCCTATAATATGAAGAATTATACCTCTACGTATAATGCGTGTGTGTGTGTATTCGAAAAATGGTATTAAAAAACAATCAACAAAGAAACAAACGAACTGCGTATTGCACACACTTTCTTGTTGTACGATTGGAGAAAAAGGAAGAAACACTTTTGAGCACTGGTTTAACGGATATATTCACTGTGTCACAAGCAGGAACCGGATATTCACTTTTAACGTTTTAAAAAAAGTAAGTAACGAACCGCGTTTATCGAACAAAATATAATCAAAGTACGAATACGTTTTTAAAGAATTTTTCAATCCATCCGTCAGATTCTCAATAAAACGATGTTACATAGTAGATATATAAGTATTGTAAAATTATTAACAACGTATCGTGCGAATGATCGTAAAAATCGACAAACAAACGCGCGAATCTCTTGCCGCACGTGACGTTTTAAAAGGATGAAAATTGATGCTGTGACTGATTGTAAATATGCTATATATATATAGAATCGTTGACTGTGTCGCCGCGACGCGTTTTGACGTCGTCGTCGTTCCGTTCTGTTCTGTTCCGTTCCGTTCACGATCAGAGAGACGAGCGAATGAGGTGTCTACGGAGTAAGTATCTGACTGGCGGGCGACGAGCTCTGTTCGACGACTTCGTTTAAACTCGGCTGCCATCGGATTAGAGGAGAGAGAGTTAAATCTAGAGAGAAATTCAACTTGAGGGGGAGAGAGAGGGAGAGAGAGAGAGAGAGGGAGAAACGGGACCCGAGAAACCTGACCACGCCCCTCACACATATATATATATATATATATATATATATATATATGTATATACATGAATAATATTAATCCACTTATATATAATATATATATATATATATATATGTATGGCTTGTGACTTTTCATTGATGAATAAAGAAGAGCAACTTGACAATTAAGTATATACATATAAGTAATATTTTTATTTCCGCTTTCTTATCTCCTCGACAAGTTCAGCCGCAAGAAGAAGAAGAAGAAGAAGAAGAAGAAAAATTGTTGCTTTATTACAATGATTCAGGTAGAGTAGGTACCTACGGTGTAAGGTGAAGGTGAATTTTTATCATTCACATGTCTTTTTCTCTCTCTAAAAAAAAAAAAAAAATCTAAGTATAGAAAATAAAGTATTCTCATTTGTTTGATGAATATTAAAAAGACTAACGTAAAAACTAAAAATAAAAAGGAACATTCGAATTTCGGTATCGTAAAGATTTTCTGAGATATTCTTTGAAAAAAAAATTGCCTAATTCAAGATTTAAATTTTTGTACGGTATCTTAATTTTCATACGCATATCGTTGCTGTTGTTGTTGTTGTTGTTGTTGTTGTTGTTAATATTATTGTTATTCATGAGGCAGCAGCAGCAGCAGCAGCAGCAGCAACAGTAAGAGCAGTCCGGATTGTAACGGAATATATGATCGTCGAGTGACACATTCGTTGAATCACGCGACGACGTGGTCGTCGTCGTCGTCGTCGTTGTCGTCGGGGCATAAGGCAGCGTCGTCTTCCGTGTAGATAAAATTGCACAAACTCGTTGCACTCGCGAGAGATTAATTTGTCAGTAAAGTAATTATACGTATACGTACTACACGTCGAGACGAAGAAGAAATTACGAAGTGAGAGTCGAAGTAAACGTTGCGATTACGAATTGATTTATCCAAATCGCGAATCGCATAACTTCTGGAATATCAATGCAACGAAGAAATATTCGCGCGGTAATCAAAAACAAAAGAAACCAAACAAAAAAAAAAAAAAAAAAAAAAAAAAGTTTGAAAGTTGATATATATATCAGAAGCAATAAATGAAAAGAAAATGTGTAAGAAAAGAAAAAGAAAAAACAATAAACTTTTCCGACTCCTCCGCGATAGTTAGAAGAAATTTTTTCACCCGCAGACTCATTGTTTTTCTTTCCATCCTCTTGTTCGTAAGAACGATTTGGAAAAAAGTATGCGCATGTACTAAAGCGGTGTAAAAAAAAAATTATCGAAAGAAAATTAAAGAAGAGAATTCTACCTATATTAGGGAATAAAAATCAAATAAAATATACAGGAATAAAGTAGGTATGATAAAACGGATCGGACTGATCGAATGAAAAGATTTATACAAGCATATAGTAGGATTTATGTTGAACGCGTTCAACACGAGAGCGATTGCCTTGTCAGATGGATTATTTTTCAGCCCTTCGTGTTTCGCGTAGGTGTTAAACTGATGTAGAAAAAAAGATCCTCGGTAAGTTTAGCTCCTCTGAACGGAGATGAGATGAGATGAGATGAGATGAGATGAGATGAGATGAGAAGAGAAAAGAAGAAGAAGAGAATAGAAAAGGAGAGGTCAGCCCACCCGGATTATCCTGTCTATCCTGCCCGCGTCCTTTTTATTTCACCCCTCTAAACCAGCCGCTGTATTTTCACCGTAATCGTGTCTGTGACAAGAAGTTTCAATATATAGAATGTAGAGAAATTCGAGTGGAATGCACTCGCATCGTTGCGGAATATTTCATTTCCAAAATTACTCGTAAAAATAATAGATCGCGCGAATATTTTCTATCGAGAAATTCTTTTTCTTTCTTTTTAAGAAAAAAGAAAAAAGAAAAAAAAAAATTATTTGAGAAGAATAAATGACTAAAAAAACGATTTCAGATTTACTGAAATTTTGTCAATTTTTCCTCTCTCAAAATTCCGCTAATTTTGTATTCGTTACATTTTACAGAAAATAGCATGAGACTGTGCGGTGACGAGTTGAAATAAGCTTTGGAAAAGTGTTTGAATATCGGATAAAAAGTTGATGCAGATTAGAATAGATAAAAAAAAAAAAAAAAAAAAAAAAAAAAAAAAAAAAAAAAAAAAAGATAAACTTAAAATAAAACAAAAACGACAAAAACTAAAAAATTTACGTTTACGTAGACCCTCCCTCCCTCCCTCCCTTTACCTCTCGTCAGAGCTGAGCTCCTTACGTGGTTGCCGTATACGTACGCAAACCAAGTCGTCGTTTTTTTACACATGGTATAATACGTATAGGTATAGACACCGACCGCAGGGGAGCGAGGATCGTTCGTTCAATTTCCGCCTGGATTAACCTCGGTCAAAATATAATCGTTATTGGCGATTGTGGTTGCACAGGCCTATAATATAGCTATATATATATACGTAGATATATACATATCTTGCAGGAGTTACAACTGCAGTGATACGACCCTGGGGGAGGCTAAGAAAGGAAGGAAGGAAGGAAGGAAGGAAGGAGGGAGGAAATCGCCGCACACCCTTCCAACAACTGCGTGCTGAGAATATTTTGCAAGGATGTGAGTGTCCAGGATGTAGAGACTAGTGATGGACACACTAACGAGTGGGCTAAAAAATAATGGATTTATCGATTAATCGAGTCGAAAAAAAATGATGGAACACGAGTCGATTGAATCGGTAAAAATGAATCGATTAATCGATTGTTTCATATTTTTTTTAAAACGTTGCGTATATGAAACCAAATTTTCTCAAATTTCAGTACGTATAGTCTTAACAAGGGAAAAGTTTTTTGATAATCTATATATATATATAGTTTCATAAAAAAATATTTTTCAATATAAGGTGAAAATATTCATTTATCTATAAGTTATTACATCAATTAGTTACTTAGCGATTAAGACAATGATGATAATATTCATACTTTAATCTCATATTTAAATTGATATTGTATCGCGTCGTTCATGGGATTAAAAAATAAAAACCAATTATGCGGTTAAATAATCGATTATTTTTGGTAATTCTTTGTAGAAACGCGTATAATAAATATACCAATAGCGTTTTTCAGTTGTATCATTCAGGCAATCAGGCAACAGAGAAAGGGAGGGATGCTGCTCATATACGCGGACGAGTGAGGCTGCGATGGACCCTCTTCTCGTCCTTTGCAGATCGGTCAAGCGTTATATGCGCCACGGGGCGAAAGGTGAGGAGAGGAGAGGAGAGAAGAGAAGAGAAGAGAAGAGGAGAGGATGGAAATATTAACTCCACCACACTATAGAGCACGTATATAAACGCAAGGCGTATAACGTATTTAGCAAATATTGATTATTGCAGTAATATACCTATAATGTATGCGTGTGAAGACCGTCGAGAAGAATTTATTTGTAGATACATTTCACGTTAAAAATACAACAGCTCGTCCATCGTTTGAATATGTTTTTCTTTTTATATTGTAAAATTTTTTTAATAGGGTTAAAAACTTGATACAATCGATTAGAAGATGCGTGAAAAAAAGAATCAGCAGACGCACGTATAAACGAAAAACTTTATAAAATCCATCAGATGTTTTCCAATTATTATGAAAAAAAGAAAAAAAAAAAAAATCCATTCGACAGATCCGTCGGCGATTTTTATCGATATAACGTTTCAAACCTTTTTTTTTTTCGTTTTTTTTTTTTCTCTGCTCTCACCATGTCACATATATTTATACTCAACCTTCGTAGGAACTCGTAATATAGAACTTGAATCGTGTAACACGATAGACACGCTGGTATATCATTTTTACACGCAAACGCAGAGCGTTGAAAGGTATTAGAATATGAAAAGGTTTTCTGACTTTTATATCGAAGGTTGTTTTATACTGCAGGATCCAATTTCATTCGGACTTGTGTATTATTTTTGACGTAGGGTACATACATAACTGGTTTCCATTCAGTCTGTACTATATACTCTCGTTTTGTACACGGTATAAAGCAATTCAATTGTGATTCGTGCCACGTGGTTTTTGTGTGAAAATCAATAAATAAAATAAAAATAAATAAAAAAATCATCATGGAACTCACCTGGAACGGGGCAGAAACATAGATCCATCGATGAAGACGGAACCGGAGAGCAAGATGTACCAGCTGGTGGCAAGTTCGCCGGTGCTGAAATGAACGACATTTATTCATTCGCGTATACACGATAACGTGTTATGATATTATACAGGAGGATAAATAAACTGTGTCACCTATAACGATTCATCTTTCTATTTTTAACTTTTATCTTCTATCCCGTCCCTGTTTTCTTCGGTTAAGAAAAAATGAAAATGATATGACCGTATATTATTACGTATACCGTAGAATCGTATCGCTGTTTGACGTAAGAAAGCGAGCGAGCGAAGCCCCGGCATAAAGCGAGGATTGTTAATTGCATAACAGTTCGGGAAATGGGATTTACACGCCTTACGAGATATTTGTGTAATATATATATATTACGAGTCGGTATCTGTGGTCTGAAAATTCCAAAAATAGCACAAGTTCGCCGCATTATATTCATCGGATAATTAATTTTGTCACAAAGATGAGAAAATTAAGGTAAAAGAAAAAATAGAAAATCAATCAAGGATTAACGACGCGAAGACTAAATCCTTTTGATGATTTATAAGATTTCCAATAAATTCGTTTACAGTGGCGGAATCTGTCTCGCGAATTTTAAACTTAGCGCCAAACGGGCACGACGAGAGAAGGATTATCGACCGTCGGTAAAACAGTTTCAGTGATAAAAAAAACCTCACTTTTTAGCCGATAATTCAGATTCCTACTTGACATCAGCTGATCTGTTTAACTCGGTGAATTTGTAGGTGGAGGCAGTGAGACTGCCGCGATCATTTACGACCACGTGTTTCCCGTCGACGTTTCTTCGCTCCCCCCCCCCCCCCCTCCTTGCCGCTCCTTTTCGCGTAGTTTTTTTATTCATTTTTTTTACCGAGGCGGGAATTTTTCAAAACGTACGTTTTGGAACCGTTAATCGCAGGTTTAAAAAATTCTCGCCGAGTGATTTTCGCACACGAATAAAACGAATCGACTCTAGAATTTGGAATATTTATAACACACGTGTGAAATATTATACTCACTAGTAAAGCACGTGATTCGCATGGTGTCTCTCGTAGCGAACAATTTTGCACAATCCCCGAAGTATGGAATCCCTGCAGGGTCGAAGTGCTTCGAGACCCAATAATCCGTAATAAATAATCTGCAGATCCTGAAACACGCGACGGAAAAGAAAAATAATGATATTAAAACAGATTTCATTTACAATTTTAATCTGATGCTTTGAATAAATCCAGCAATATTAAAACACAGGAATCGATCTTGAATGGAAATTATTTCAACATGCGCACAGAAAGATGAAATGAAAATTTCAGAGCTTGACCTAAATTAATATCGTTTTTATGCTCAAAAATGAAATAACGTACTAAATTCAAGCTTATACTATATCATATATATATAGTCGCAGCGGCGTTCAGTTTGCAGATGAAAGAAGCTGCAGGATCGCCGGAGTTACAAGGTTGAAATTTTTTGGGGATCAAGGATCCCTCGACAGGGAGAAAAGAAGGGAGATAGCAGAGAAAACTACATCGACGTCGTAAATTCGCAATCTTCTCGATGGAATGAAAAGAAGTCTGTGTATTGTAGATGTGCGTTGTGTGTGTGCGTGTAATACATATATATATATATATATATATATATATCCTAAACTGGTGGCGATATGTTTTTATTCTGGTGTAATAAAAGTGGGACACGATGCTGGATGAGCAGCTTGCACGTGTAGCAAAATGATATATTTCAACCCACAACCGCGTTTCACGTCTTTCCCAGCAATGATTCAAGATTGTTTGTCGCCCCAAATGTATACATACGTATATATATATATATACATATAATATAGTCAAGTCGAACATCGTGTTAAGAAGAGTGCTTGTCCAATATTCCTATCCAATCCTCGACATTTTTCTGCATACTTTGAAAACTGTTTGACACAATGTTTTGTCAATTAAAAAAAAATGTCAAATTTCGATTTCAAATATTCTTATCAAATCTTTTATTTATTTTTTTTCTATTTTCCACTATCGATATTCCTTACATTCTCTAATTGATATTTCAAGTAAGGAACAAAACTGATGAAAACAAAGAAACATTACGCAGTTTCATCAGATCGTAATAATGGAAGTGTAATTTTTGTTTCGTAAAAGAGAAATAGGTTTAAAACAATCAAATGTCGATAAAATTGTATTGTATATATTGAACTAGATAACAGTTGCGTAAAAGTAATTTACACAGAGATTTCGATCTACGATCTAAGCGCAGCGTGGATTCGAACGAGATTTAGAATAAAAAAATTAAAAGAAAAAAATAAATAAAATTAAATTAAATTAAAAACACGGATCGGCTGCTAACTTCGCCTGCAGAAGACGAGGTTATCTTTTGTAATTTCCTCGGGCCACTGAGCCACGAACCGCGGTCTAGTTCCACATAGATAAGGAATATTTCAATAAAAGAGCTGCTCTGCTGAACCTTCTTATTGGAGAAAAATCTTTACGCAGATCTATATATTTTCGATAATCAGAAATGAAACGAGGTTGACGTTAGCGATAACGTTAGCAATAACGTTATCGCAACGAAACATTTGGGAGGGGGGGGGAGGGGGGGGGGGGGGAAGTCACTACTTTCATAACGTTAAAATAATTTTTAGGAAACTAAGATTGAGAAATATGAATCCGTTTTATTACGTTTTACTAAATTTCCATCAAATAAAAATTTAAAAAGCAAAATAACTGGTTTATCCTCGACATAAATCGTTACGATAACGTTATTCAACTTCAATATAATGAAATAAACAAATTGTTTCTGAAATCTTTCGATATAATTCACCTATATACAATGTTTATCTCGAAATTTATCAATCCTCAATTATGAACATAATCGCTGCATTGTGCAATAATTAACTTATGAATAAGTAATTGATTAATTAATTAATTAATCAATTAATCCATGCACGGTTAAAACAAAATTCTTCTACGATTTTCTTACAGCTTTAATTATTACGCAACTTGTATAAGGGAAAAATTAATTTCTCCTTACTAACCTGAAGAGTTCGTCTGTCTGGATCGCGGCAAAGAGCCCGAACAAAGTGGGTGTCCAGGTACTCAGTCATAATAGGCACCTACGACGGTCGTCCAATTTCTGCATCACATTCATTCGATCCTTATAATTGATCGAACGGCATTTTTCTCAAACCGCGGCAAGAATCACGCCGACTAATGATAATCGATTGAGATCTCTCGATCGGATTCGCGTGTTACAGTTGTCGTTTTTTTTCTTTTTTTTTTCTTTCTTTCTTTGCGCCGAACGAAATTCACTCAGTGTTTATTAGTCGAAAACGTTCACTCTGTTTTCTTTTTGTTTGTTTTTCTCTGTTTTTCTCTTAATTTACGCGATGAAGAAGTTCGTCAGTGCGATATTACGATTAAAAAAGCGCGGGAAAATTATCACACAGAAAGTTTATAGCGAACGTTACGCGGCACGCAAGTAGAGGAAGCGGAAACACTGCAAAAACTTGCCATCATCTCGATTAATGATCGAGATCGAACGATTATTCGCATTTAAATTATCTCATCCGCGATATTATGCACTTTTGAAATTCCGAAAATAAAAGACGTAGAAAATAAATGAACGAGTAAATGAATAAATAAATAAATAAATAAATAAATTAATTAAATTAAATAAATAAATTGGAATATAAATTCAACTAAAGAATCTACCGATTATTTTCTGTTTGATCTCGACCCAGACGTTTCAATTTCACGTTCGTTCGGTCAACGCGATTGGCCGATATTATTATTATTCGCGTAATCGCGATACGTCGACGACGACGACGACGACGACGAAACGGACCAAGTGAGAGACACAGACAGTCGTGTCCTCTCGAATCCAGCTGAAACTCCGTAAACCGAATTCGTCGCTGATTATCCACGTGACAGATGGAGTCGCCGCATCTGGAACACAAGGAAACAGAAGGTACGTAGGTTAGACGTCGTATAAATATTACGTTTCGTGTTACATGCTATATACATAAATAAATGTAATAAGGTAAGAAAAGTAGGTAAATGTGAAAAATAAGGAAAGAAAGAAAGAAAGACAGAAATGAGGAAACCACGACCTATTATTACAGGTATATAAGGTATGCTTGTGTGCATACATGAACCTACTTACACACATCGTGAGTATGTGTAAGAGAGAAAAGACGACAGCTGTTTCAGGTTACCCTCTTAATGTGATGCGTTATACGAGGCACGTGTCCGGAGGGACTTTCTTAATGCGTTTCATATTATACATACATGTACCTGCATACGACAATAATAAAACAACATTTCGCTCGAGTACAAAGAATTGGTTGAAATTTTTTTTTTTTTTTTTTTTTTTTTTTTTGAAAATATAAAAAATCCTCTTCATTTTTCTATTTCTAAATTGGTTTATTGTTTCATACAATTTCTGATTGAATTTTAACCCCCCTTCCCCCCCACAAAAAAAAAACGCGAATGCTCAAATTAGAAATTTTTCTTTGTCGGTCGACAGAATAAATTCTTATTGTTGTACGTTCGGTTTTCTTTCAAACTTTACACAGTTTATAGTTTACTTTGTGACCGAAACCAAGAAACTACGAATAATTTTAACTTTTTCTATTTTAAATACCGTTTCAAAATCTCGACATTCTGTTTGATCAGATTATTATTATTTTTTTTCTTCTTTTTTTTTTTTCTTTCATACTGCTGTAAAATCAAATTTTAACGAACAAATTGCATGTAAGAAAGAATATTTCGAAATCGGGGTTAAATATGATGAAAGATTTTAATGTGATCACACGGTGAGGTTTTTTTTTTTCTTTTTGCCGCAATTTACACAAGAACTTTGAAAATTCCGGTAAAAAAAAAAATTCCGTGGGTCGCCAATTGGAGTGGAAAAGTATTCGTTATACCTATCAGCGAACTCAGCTCGTATATACAATAGAATACGCGGGGTCATAGAGAAAATGGATCGATTCTCTGGAAGTATCGATCAAACGCGAGACCGGGGTTGGTTCAGGGCATGTATACGTAGGATAGGAAGCTATTCGCGGATAATATGAGTCGACGGATGGAAGGAGCTCGATATTCTCGACGTGAAAATATCCCAAATCTAAATACGTGTATACTAGGGTGTTTCAGAAAAAATAATTTGTAACTTTCTCACCGTGACACCCCCTGATAAGTTTGTTTAGTTCTTGACCGATGGAAGATTTAACGAAAAGATGAGCGTTTTACGTTACGTGGAATTATTTAAATTTATCAAATTATTTTATACTTTTGTGTTACATATATTAGGGTGGTGCAAAAAAACCGACTGTTTTTTTTTTTTTTTTTTTTTTTTTTTTTGAGTCTCGTGTGACAAAATGTTAGTTTTTGATGTTTTAAGAGCCCTCTCCGAAGGACAGCTAAAAAAAAAATTTTAACAGGTCGTTTCAAATTTTAAAAAATGTCAAATTCGTCAAAAAGTTGAATTAGAAAAATTATATTTTCAGTATTTTGTTTGATTTTTAATTCATGTCGTGGTGTATTGTTATCGATTCTTTCTTACTAAATTGAAGAAAAAAAAAATTATGAAATTTTAATATGAATATTAAAAGGTCGCTCGAAAAGATCTAAAGAAATGCACCAAAAAATTGGAAAAAAATTATGAGCGACCTTGTAAAATTCAAATTTTGAACTGGAACTTTCGGAAACTTATTTTTTTTTATCTATAAAATTATACCGTACCGAGAAAAAAAAATTAAAAAACAAAAAACGATTTTTGACGATTTCTAACGTTTTAAAAAATGTGGAACGACCTCTTAAATTTTTTTTTTTGAACTGTCCTTTGGAGTGGGCTCTTAAAACATCAAAAACTAACATTTTGTCAGTTTTTGAAGTGAAAAAGGCAGTAACGCGAAATAGTAAAAAAATACGAAATTAGTTATTTGACGAATGCATGATTTATACGAGAAAAAAATTCTTCTCAAAATTCGGTAAAGAGCTCTCGGCTTTCGGCTTTTTCAAAAGCATAATTAACCCAATTCTTCGTCGGTATAAAACCCGATTAAGCATAAATTCTCTCTTTCATGGGTAATAATTTTGAGCAGTGATCGAAAAGGGTTTCATCTGGACAATTAGATCTTAAAGCCGCCTTCGAGGAGGAGGAGGAGGACGTTCGGTTCGTCAGCCGACCTTGGGTAAGTGAGTGACGTCAGAGGCGATACCGTAGCCGCATACCTGAGGCAGGCTCGTCGTCGTTCGGTTGCCTTGTGAATGCTGTTCCTGCACCGATGCGTTCGTTGGATGCGAGATATAGAGACGAAGTTGACGTCGAGACGACCGATGACGACGACGATGAGGCGGGGTTGAAATTCCGAATTTGAAAAGTTTCGAAAGTGCCGAGATCCGATTTTTTTGGTGGCGAAACTTGAAAGCTCAAAAGTTGCGAAAGTCCGAAACTGAGAAAATTTTTAAATCTGGAACATTTTTTTTTTTTTTTTTTATCGAAATATTTATCGTAACTTGAATTTTCGGAACTTTGTCGTTTTGTAGAAGTTTGATTATTTTGCTTCAAGTTTCTACGCGAAATAAATCAGAATTAGGGGCTTTCGGAATTTTTTAAATCTCGAACTTCAACCCCACCCCGATGAAGATGATGATGATAATGATGATACGGAAATCTGCGTCAAGTTCCGCGTTCTATAATCGCGCGATTCGCGATGATAAATTGCAAAACCGCGATTGCCACTCGACCTCATTGAATTGATCGAATTTGATAATTGATATACATAATATTTATTTAATAATAAATCGATTTCACGCTTATAAGTAAAAAAAAAAAAAAAAAAAACAATAACGCGTTACATTGCAATTCCATAGTTATTGACTAAAAAATAAAGTAACTATATAAAATTCTTTTACTTATTTTTTTTATCATCAAAGTAGAATTTTTTAATTCCTCCCCTATATTTTGTTTAAAATTCATTATTCATTTTTATGCGAAGAATTTAGTTTCTCAAAAACTTTGTAAACAATTAACACGGTAATAATTGAAATCGCAAGGTTACAAGGAAAAGTAAAGCAAGAAGAAATAAGAAAAAAAACAAAACAAAAAAAAAAAAAAAAAAAAAAAATTGACACAACGATAAAATTATCCGAGAAATTGATCACACACAAAGGATTTCTCTAATTATGAAAATACGTTCACGTCTCAGCCTTCCTTCGCGTTTGTAATCGATCTGAAACCCGATTCATCTCATCTCACCTCATTCATCCGCTACTATAACAAACCCCCCTCCAATCATCTTCCATCGAGTATTGCCAAGTGTAACAAAGTGTAACGAAGATTCATCGATTCATCAGGGAACGATACGCGCGTCCATTAAACGATAAGTTGAAATATGTATGTACCCACTGCAGACTGGATGATGGTGAGCTGCAGGGTATGTGTAGTGTAGGTAAGGCAAGGTAAGGCAAGGTAAGGTAAGGTAAGGTAAGGTGAGGTAAGGTAAAGTGTATGGTATACCATACATACACATATCATTATAAGATGGGTTACTCGACGTGAAACTGGTTTACGGTCAGTCAACGCGAGACGCAACGCCGTGAGTTTAATTCCCCCTGCATTCGCCTCCTTTTCTCCTTCTCTCCTTCTCTCCTTCTCTTTCTCTTTATTCCCGATAGTCCATACCTGTTACTATCGAATGACGGTGTCCTCGATTGATCGGAAAAATCACTTTATGCGCGAGTTACTCGGAGGCGACGCCGCGGCTGTTATATTCACTCATGCATGCACATATACCTGTCCATCTACCTGCAGGTACAAAGAGCGCGAGTCACGGAAGCTCGGCCGAGATCCATCGGCTGTCTCCTCATCCAGCATCTCTCTCTCTCTGTGAGGATAAAGGTAGAGAGAAAACAAGAAAGAGAGAGAAAGAGAGAGAGAGCTGCCGCGGGCTAATAATGCACACACACACACGCACACATACCTATGTTACATATAAACATATTAATAACACGTGTAGGTATTATTAATATTGAAAACATAGGACTATTACGTATCTCTGAGTACACCGTGTGTACGTGTACGTGTACGTGTGTGTGTGTGTGTGTGTGGCTGTTTATTTTTTATTTTTATTATTTCTTTTTTTATACGAATAGGTACGTACAAATTTGACGATTTTTATACACGCTCAAGTCAATTCGATAACAAGTTTTTGCCCACAATACGAAACACCGTAGGTACGTAATAGTTAGTGTGGATTCGCTTTACTAATGCATATATGTAAAAAGGTAATTCGTAATATATGTATAAGCATTATAGGCAAGTGTAATTCATGTATTATCATATTTATACTACCCAGTATATATATATATATGTGCATATAATTTTTAAGTATAGGTACTACGAATGACTGTGTGTGTGTGTGTGTGTGTATATACATATATAAACGCTGAAAGATAGAGCAGCTTTTTTGTTTTTGCGAACATTATTTTGGGTGCCAAGTATTGGGAAAAAGAAAAAAACAAACGATCATTTTTATACTATAATTTCTAAAAATGATTTTCAAATAAGTCCATATTATATATATGTATGTATACTCTATAATTGAAACGTATGAAAACATTTCTAGGAAGAACCGAAGAAACATAGGAAAAACAAATAAGAGTTTCTTCTTTAATAATTCCCGTATACAAAAATAGAATGCGATAAAAAAAATTTTCATCATCACTGCGGTGACAAAACTGCGTGTCATATTAAACAAATCCGATGAAATATTTCCTTGTGATCAGCACGATGAACGTGTTTTTAGAATAATTTGTACACTTGGTCGATTCAATGAATTCTTCATTTTTAGCAATATTTTTGTATTGTATTACTCATTGTTAATTTAATTTAATTTATTTATCAACTTTTCTGTACTCGCTTTTCGGCCAAGCACTACTTTCGTAAATTTCTCTTTTTGCATTGTATGTTAGTTACTTTTTTTGTTGTAAAGCATAGAAGGACATCCTTATCCAGCATTATTATGGATAAATAAACCTATCTATCTATCTATCTATCTATCTCTTTATTTACATCTTTCATCATTAATAATGCAGACAGGGTTACGACTAACACTGTAAATTATTAAAAATCGTGATAAAATTGCTGAACAAAACACTTTTTAGCCTATAACGTGTAGTTTGACTTAGAAATAAAAAATCACCATTCATTCATTCGTTCGTTCCCTCTCTTTCTCTCACACTTTCGAATTGGCTGATGCAGCGAGATACGTAGAGATGCGATGCGATCTGTGAGATGAGGCGACGTAATACTGGATCAGGTACAGGCACAAGCAGCACGCCTTTTATTCACCATTACATATGCCCACGTACAAATCGCTACTTCATTCATTCATTCACTCCTTCATTTGGTCATTGAAAAATTCAGTCCAAGCCCAAATCCCCTCAGGGTATACGAAATGAATTCCGTTCTGCAAACGAGAACGTTATACAAATATTATAGTATAATATATATGATCTATACGGTATAAGCTAAAAGACAGCAGAAAATGACAGTAGAATCAGACTTATTGTTAGAATCAAACAAACAAATGGGAAAAAAAATGAAAGAAAAAAAAAATTAGGGATCAGGAAGATTGTAGTAAAGAATATCACGATAAAAGTAAAGTCAACTATTTCATCGTTTTTATACGGTTCCAAGTATCGCGGAAAATGTGATAATCAGTCGTTGGAATATTAATGTTTATAAATAGATAAACAATGAATGTTTGTCGTGAAATTTTCTTGCAATAATATTAAATTCCATAGAAATAACCTCAAGTATCCGTTCGAATATTATGTTAATTATAATATCAAATGATTAACACTTATCGTGATTTTTTTTTTTTTTTTTTTTTTTTTGTTTTGCAATAATATTAAACTACTCCGATACTGTAGCATGGGGGATTAAAAAAAATTGAAAAATAAAGTCGACGTAATCGATCCAGAAGTATAAGATAATTTTTTCATGTATATTTTGAAAGAGGAGTAATAAATTAAAGTCTGTACTATCAGCTGCTTTCGACTATTGATTATTAAACCTTGTGACAATAAAACGACTAGCTACCTATATAACACAATAGTGAATAGGACAAAACGGCTCCATACATCACGCTTGTAACACACGTGCATCGATAGTCTAGCCGGATGATCCAGAGGCGGCGGCGGCGGCATTGGCGCGAACACCCGTGAGTATTAATTTAACCCTTTGTTTCCGGTCGTATAATCCCTCCCTCCTTATCCCCTTTTTCTTTCTGCTGCACATGATCCACGTCCGAGTCGAGTCGGGAAGAGAAAAAGAGAAAGGAATAGAGAAAGAGTGAGAGAGAGACAGAGAAAGGGCTCGATTTTTGATCCAAGGCATGACGTCGCCACCCGTTGCGTGAAAAGGAAAAATTTGGAAGCAAGAAAAGGAGGGTGATGGAGTACAGAGAGAGAAAGAGAGAAAGATAGGAGGGAGAAAAGGAAAGACGAGTGCCGAGGGCGAGAGAATCTCGTCCCTAGAGTTCCTGAGAGGTGGAGGGTCCTCCTTACAGCGAGCCACTAACGACTTGGCGAAGGGGTGAGAAGAAGAGGGCCTTATTTTCCACCCCCGCGGAGACCGAGAAGACTCGGATGTTGCGAGTGTGGAACTTTCTCCTCTCTCTCTCTCTTTTTCTCTCTCTCTCTTGCGGGACGCAACGAATGCTTGCTCGGCACTTTTACTTCCGACTTTTCATCCCTTTTATGCTGCTAGGTTTTGAGAAAGCATTCGACGTATGATTATAATAGCCATAAGTGAAAATAGTGTGGGAAGAAGAAAAGAGAAAAAAAAACGCGACGAAAATTAAGGTTACGAAAAATCACAAGACATATTCGAAAGCGCGGATTGGAAGATTTTGATAATATTTTAACAGATTTCAATTTTCAATTAGACCATCACTGAACAGTGATTTCGAACGATTTTAAGCAATTTCAAATTATTTCCAGTTGAATTCTAAGCGATTTTTGCTTGGATTTTAAACAATTATTAACGATTTCGAGATATTTTTTTTACCGATCTATCAGGAATCGATTTCAACAAGTGATAATAATCCCTCGAATATTTCACTGAGAAGCGCATCTAGTTACATTGATGCAACAAAAAATTCCGCCGTGATATAAAAATTGAAAATTTTTTAACCCTGAATTTTATCGACTTCAACAAAGTCAAAAAAAAATTTTCGGTACGTATTTCTACAGACGATAATTTGATATGAATCTGACACTATCCGCGGTTAATTCAATACTTTCAAGGATTTTTGCTACACACTAATTGGCACTAAATTTCAAAAAAATTGTTCTAAAAAATAGTCTACATCATCGTTAAATTTTTGTAAATTATTTAGAATCCCGGGATCTATTACAGTGAGCAAATTTTGAAATAAATCATTTCTGTAGCGAGTGTAAAAAAAATTCCAACTACAAGAAAAATTTCTAGTTCAATACCATATAGTTAAATACTCGTTTACAATATACAAAACTGAGGTTTACATTCCTTTACAATGCTGTACACGTAACTAAAAAATCTAGGACGAAGGAAGCGAATAATTCATAGTAAAAAAAAAAAAAAAAAATTTACGCTTCATTGTTATATAATAAACGGATGAGAATTTTTCTCCGCAATGACAGAGAATCTACTCGCTGCTAAAATCGACCATACATAAAAGTTAGTTACGACTGTCAGATAAGGTCGACGTATAAGCGTCTCTACAGACAAAAAAAAAAAATAAATAAAAATAAAAAAACACACAAGAAGTTGGGAAACGCGAAGACGCGACTTTTATCGTTGAAATGTTGAACACCAGCAGCAGCATGCAGCCGTCCGGGTAAAAAAATTGCGTAATTTCTTACGCTATCTTCCGGTTGGCGTACGGAATCCTGCATGGGAAGACGAAGCAGGCCTACACCGCTAAGTCTGTGACGAAACTTTATACGCTGCTGTAGCATAAATCGAGATCAGTCGTAGATGATCCCGAGCGTCTCGGTGTGGTCCAATCAAAACAAACCAACCTCGTTCAGTGAGTCAGTCAGTCAGTCGTCAAGGAATGAATCCTCGTTTCTGTGCTTGTTTTTTTATTTATTTTCTCTTCTTCAAAAGACAGAAGTCGATCAACATCAAATTTACGGTTTAAAAATGCCCGGATGCAGAATTGTTGTACGGATGGTAAAGAAGAAAGAATTAAAAAAAAAAAAAAGAATAAACGAATTCAAAAACGAACGTAACGAGGTGTTAAATAATCACTTTTGTAATCTGTTATACGCAGGTTACTGAAATCTCATGTATTCTTTGAAATGTTTTGAATTCTTTGTAATCTCTTGTACTCCTCGTAAATTTTTGTATTCCTTGTAATTTTTTATAATCATTGTAACCTGCGTACTATTCCCATAATACCTGTCAGCTTTTGTAATCCTTAAAATTTTTGTAATTATTTGTAATCCAGGCCCTGCATTATCCACGGGGATCTTTTGGAATCTTGTTGTGATCGCCATTTTTGTACGGTAAATAAAATTGCGTGCGGAGTTATTTTTGACTGCATATATACGTCGTAGTACTTTTCCAACCAAACAGAATAAAATCATTTCACTCGACAAGAAGCAATGGGAGATAAAAATTATTAACTTGGTATTTTACAGTAACTTTGAAGTAGTCAACTGTTCAAACTATGAGTACAACCCTAATTTCCTTTATCACGACATTCCTAAAACTGCGAATTATAACCAAATTCATCGAAACGTGAATCATTCCAACATAAAATTAGGTACACTAACTTCATCCTAATAATTATTTAAGCAAGTGGCAAAATTTGTGTATCATTTTCGAGACTCGTAGAGATAAAAAAAGAAAAAGAAGAAAAAAAAAATCAACAACATACATATAGTGAATAATTGATAATAATACAAAAAGAACAAAAAAACTAAATAAAGCCGCGAATAACGTCGCTATAAATATTTGTACAACAGTGTGTGTGTGTGTGTGTGTTTGCTTCGGTGTTCTCGCATGGCTGGTCAATTGCGTCACCGTCTTCTCTGGTCAGTTTTCGAGTTCTATTCGTGGCCCGACGAATCGCCTTGCCTTGCCTTGCCTTGCCTTGCCTTAGCATGTCTCGGAAGCTCGTGTCTTGCTGCAGGCCCTCCTCGCATCCCGTAGGATATATGTACATACATACAATAAATTCGCACGATCGAATCACCAAATCAAGCAAGTATAACCTACAGGATAGATATAGGAAGCAATGAAAAGATTATACGGTTACACGTCCCGTAGGAAAGAGTGCGATAATCGCGAGCACGTGTCGCCACGTGTGTGATTTTGGCACAGTCATCGAATATCGCGGGTCAATCACTTCCTCCTTCTCCTCCCACATATATAGGTATGTGTTAATAAATATACAAACTCTGCAAACCTCAGCCTCTCTTATTAACATATATTACACTCTATAACATATATATATATATATATATATATATATATATATGTATATTCCAAAGGGTTACAAAGATCACCGATTTGGGAATACATTATACAGGTATATATGTATGTATGTATGTATGTATTTGTATTGTATTGGGCAATGTAACGCGGCGTAAAAATCATCTGGTTTTTCTCCGATCTCGAGACTCGGTATTCGCTCAGCTGGACGCCTAATTCCGGAGACTTTAACGTTACACTGTAATATATTATGTAAATCAACGACCAACGCGTGGAATCGTCCCGTTCACCCCCCACGTGTACGGCGCAAGTATAGTATTAACATATCATTTCTGTATTCTTGCATTATGTGTGTATGTATAGATATTGAGGCAGATGATGAGAAGCACAGATTTATTGCAATTTTTTTCTTTCTTCTTTTTTACTCTTTGTTGCTAGATTTACGAACAACATCAGAAACGGGAATAAAAATAAAATTTAGTCTTTAGAATTAATAATACACAATTGATAAAATTAAAATCACTGTAATTTTCAAAACTTTTAACAGTTTTAGATAAATACACTCTTAGAGTAATTATATTCTACTAAATTTTTGACAATACGATTTATTCACACAATAAATCTATACCGTACACCAGAGTTACGAATTCCCCTACGTTACACCATAATTATTTGTCTAATCAATGCACGACAAAGATTATATCACATAATCTGACGAAAGAAAAAGAATATACAAGTTTCTTTTTATATCATCTTCCATTCTATTGTCACCGTAATTAATCAAAATTCCAGATAAATTGCAGTAAGTAAAACAAACTTATCACACAAATATGCAAACAAGAATCGTTCAGCAATTTTTCTACCCTTGTGTATAATTCATAATTTTTCGTTACACATACCCTCCTCCTCCCCCCTGCAACACTGCGGCAGAAAAAAGAAATATAAAGAAAGAGTATAAAAACGCGAGAGGAGAGGAATGCCTGTCGCACCCACGGGCGCACTTTGAATTCAGCTAGGGGTGAAAAGTCGACGCGGCTATATTATCACGTCGACAAATTTCTCTCGAGGACGGTAATCCCTCCGGATCGCGTGCATGCAGCCTACGGGGAACAAGGCGGCCAAGAGGGCTGCATAACGGGCATGTCGAGGAGGCAGAATCGAGGGGTTGGGTCGTCGCAGTTCGTGCCCGGGACTCCGGCGATCCGCTGATAACGCGGTACACACCGATGGGGTGCAGGGGGTGCAGGGGGTGCAGGGGGTGCACGGAGGGCGAGCCCAAAGGGCTGCATCTACGTATGTATTATACATATGATACAACGCTGCTGGTGTTGGTACATGGCGTAAATAGTCACGTGTGTGCTGAAGCTCATGTGTGTGTATGTAGGTAGGTACCAACCTTATATCCTACTAACCCCGAAATCGATATGACGCGAGAGTCAGTCACGGGGGTGGAAAGCTTTCCGAAAGTGCAACCGAAGGGTTTCACTTCTTTCGGGGGGTAATAATGGAGGTTGTTGACGTGAGCTTGAGTACACCGTTGGAAAAATTTATAACTGAATGTAATCAGGGAGTTTAGTTATTTGTGAAAACGGATTTCTCTGAGAGCTCCAGGTTTTTCAGACAAGAATTATTATTTATCCAGTTTCCAGTTATTTATTTTCAATTCAGTCATACGAACAAGGATATTCTATGTTTGATTAGAGAGCACAGCTCATTGTCAGGCCAATTTGTAAGAATTCGCTAGCATACATGTACAATTTTTATGACGTCAGAGCTTGGTTCGTCATCATTGCCTGAAAGTTGAAAGTCAAATTTTTCTTCTCTCAGCAAATAGCTACATTTTTATGAACCTAGAAATTCCTTGAAATTTCCACCAGGTTTTTTTTCAGGGAATATTAAATTCCCTGAGAATTTCCTGATTCCATAATTACCATAAATACTGGATAGCCTGCTAATGTCCCAGCAAGAAGTTGAACTTGCAACAATGGTTTTTCTTTTTCTCCGATTACACATTTTTCCAAAAATTTCTTTAAAATGATAAATTTATCAAATATCAGATTCTGAAATATGCCGAAAAGTCGTTAAAAATAATATAACCCATAGTTGAAACTGTAATTGTAAAGAAAATAAATGAGAGAAAGGAAAAATAAAAATTCATTTCTCGATAAAAAATTTATAATAACTGATGCTGGAACGTATCTGACGCACCATAATACAAAGTAGTGAGTGGAAAATTTTGCAAGGTATGTTATTAAACACAACATGATAAGCGCGCGTGACGTTGATCAAATCGGTGATCCGTACCACCTTATACGTTATAACCGCGGTAAACTGTTCAAACTGTGTTACATCCTCATTACGTTCAGCGTCCCTCATCTCACGGTATTTAACCGCTTTTTATTATTTTATTAATTTGACTTTGCCAATTACGTTACGTTATGTTACGTTACGTTACGTTCCGTTCCGTTCCAGCAGCTGATATCCCCGCGCTTCCGTACCTATACGTACGTGCTATAATCCGTGTGTGTGTGTGTGTGTTTGTTGTTGCACGTATTACTTAGGTACGACGCAAAAGAGATTCTCTCGTTGAAGCATCGTTGTAGGGGAGGGTGGGTCAAAGTGGGCCCCTTAAGAAAATAATGGTTGAAATTGGAATAAAATGTTTATAGTCTTCATACGAACAATTATGTTAAATTATTATCTAGCTTTCGCGAGAAAAAAGTAATCGTAAATTTAAGTTGAGAAAATTATTTGACTTTGACGAGTTGAGAGTAAAGCACAACTTTGTAAACGTTTCGCGTTACGAAGTGTGCGATTACTCGAGTAAATAATTTTCGAATAATACATATTTAAGAAAAAAAAGTTGAGAAGGTTTATTTTATCCCTTGTTATTTAAAAAATTTTATGGTGCCCACTTTGGCCCACCCTTCCCCTACATATATTCTTATAATCGTCCATACCTATCCATTTTAACTCACGCCTGCTTTTCGATTCTAAGCATAAATACCACCGATCGGTGAAAAAACTGTTTTGCAAAAATTTTCACCCGCTAAATATACGATTCAAAATACGCAGCTGTTTTGTGAAATAATTGTATTCTACTTAAAACAGTTTGTAAAAATTTCTTTTTTTTTACTCGTTATAAGTGGGTTTTGTAAAAAATTCAAATTTTTTCTCAAATGAATTGAGTGTCTTATATTTCTTTTTCTTTTGTCTTTTTTAAAGGTAATTCTTTTGACGATTTTTGACATTTAAAAAAATTTTGAGCGACCTCTTAAAATTTTTTTTTTGAGCTGTCCTTTGGAGTCTGCTCTTAAAACATCAAAAACTAACATTTTGTCACACGAGACTAAAAAAAAAAAAAAACATATTCGGTTTTTTTGCGCCACCCTAATATATAATATACATATACACATGCATATGTGTGTGTAAGGTATCTGCGCATGCAGTGTAAATTTGTGTAAATATGTATACATGACACACACACACACAGTGCGTGTTGCGTGGACGCGTAACGAACCCCAAGTTTTACGGGGCAGCATAGCCGCCGAGTCGAGCTTATAGGCGCGAGTCTCGCGATGAGCAGCTCTATGAGAACTATCCCACGCACAAAAGCAATTTCGAATCTCGTATTACCCGCGCCACCTTCCAGGTGCCACACCGTTCTACACATGTTACAAGTACCTACGTTTATACGTGTAGACGCACACTTATATTCTACAAAATTGAACACGCCAGGCGAACCGTCTGCTGCCGTTGGTTATCTATATATATATATATATATATACATATACGCACTTCCTTCATCCACGGCCCTAATTAATAGACCCACTAGCTCTTTTTTTTATACACATACATATATATATATATATATACATGTACACATGCAACATATTCAGACCTTTATGGTGTTTACTAGAAAACCTGTGAGAGGAGCGCGGGTTTGAAAAAAATTGCGCGGGAAACGCTGCTAATTGTGACGTGACGTATGTTGTACCGTTTTATAAGCGGATGGACGGTCCGAAATTGGTAAGGTGAACTGTCTTTTTTTTTTTAGTTTTTCTTCCCTATATACGACTGTTTCCAAATGATCATTCGTTCGTGAATATTTTGAAAAATAAGGTTCAGAGTTTTTTCATTTTTATTTTTTTTTTTATTTTGCATAATAAAATCCTTAAACGATCGCCGAGTAATCAGTGCAATTGATTAATTGCACTTGAATCGTAGAACCATAATGAAAATCGGTTATTCCGGCATGTGTTGTAGAATTTGAAACGAGTACGATAAAAGCACGAACGCTTTTCATAGAAATGAAAATGACACGACTTAAATCGATTATTCATTAATATAAATAGCAAATGTCTGAAACAACGAGTTAAGTGAGTCTGGAAATTCGGCGAAATGATTTCAGCGAAGTTTAATTAATGATTCGTGAATCATTGATCTTCAAGGCCGCGGTCCAAGGCCGATCATCGTCGAGTAAAAGTACCTACGTACAAGTGTGTACTCGTACTTTTAGCTATAGGTGTATACATATACGTTGTAAGTATGTATGTACATTCTATGCATCGTGTGTATTAATGAGGCTGAAGTTTGTAATTGTAATTGTAATTCGTGTTTAAGAAAAACACGTTACTTCGTGTAATTATAAGAATCTCTGAATTGCAGTAAATTATAATAAGGTCGAAGTAAGTATTTTCAAAACCCAATCACTTCATGGTCACTGCAAAATTTCAAAATAAAAAAAAAAAAACAACAAAAATTTGAGAACGTAAAGAATCGAAAATTGTCACATCAAGGTATAATCTTATAGCTCTGTAGATACTTCCAACCTTAAAGAATCCTCATAGAAAGAAAAAAAAATAATAAAACACTAAATCTCAACTCCAAATAGCTAATTATGTACAAAATGAATCAGAAAAATTGTTTTATTTATCAAACTGTTGTTCTTTCGTTTTTTTTTTTTTTAACGAAGGAATCTAATATCATAATTGCCTGAATCTGATGATCTTATGAAGAATATATTATATTGTATTAAAAAATTAGTAGTTAATTTTTATTTCTCTTCAATAAATTTTCTCATCGTAAACGTCCGAGGTTAAATTTTAATAAATGCAAATGTATAATAATTCTTCGGAATTTAAGTATACATGAAAAATAAAAATAGAAAAAAAATTAAAAAAAAAAAAAAAGAAACAAATCAATCCATTGTTAAAGAAAATTCCCTCGCATAAAAAAGGATTCTTCTCTTCTTCGTCCAAGTGTTAGAAATTATCGAGAGCAATGGCAATCATAAATTTCAAAGTCAAATATTAAGCATGGCATGCAGCAGGTGACATTGTTACACGACGTTGTGACAATAATGCTCGTCGAGCTGGCTACGGTGGGTATAAGGAAAGAGGAAAGAGGAAGGAGAGGAAGGAGAGGAAGGAGAGGAACGGGGCTGTACGTGGTCGCGCATACTTAGCGATCGCCACTTCCGGTCTGAAGCTCTTCAGGGCGGCACTTTCCTGCGCCTCTGCATTCTCTCTCTCTCTCGCACACTCTCGCGTTATACCTGGAGAACGACCCCGGTTTTACAATATACGTGAGCACGCGTGCGCAGGTGAGCCAGAAGAGGGAAGGTATGTTTCACCTTACCTACCTACACCTACACCTACCTCCGCACTCACACACGCATGTACATATGCATATACATATATATGTATGTATGTATGTATGTATGTATGTATAATGTGAGAGACTTCAACTCTAGACGGGGTGTCCAATTAATTAGAACACGAAACCCTCAAAGTTCACATTCTGTTGTTGTACGAAAACGTATACATATATATATATATATATATATATATATATATATGCATTTTTTTTTTATGGGATTCAAGACTCGTGAGTCATTATAATGTAATTTTAATTACAGTCAGGTAAAATATTTCCCCGAATGCGCGGCAGCGAAAAGCGAAAAAATGAACTAAAATAATTATCTACGCGTATAAATTATATATTATATATTATGTATACATGTAGAACATAGAAGCGAATCATAATATTGTTTTCAGTGAAAATAAAACGAATTAAAGTAATTGTTGTTTCTTTTATTTATTCTTCTTCTTCTTCTTCTTTTTTTTTTTTTTTTTTTTTAAACAATTATGCGGGTCCTGCAACGGAGTTATAATTTTATCACATTGAGTAGTATGACATAGATTTAATTGTATGAACTGTAAATTTTGAGCAAAACTTGAGAACGATTTATGACACAAATCTGTTTAGCAATGATTATTATTGATTTTTGTTTTATTTAAAAAATGACAGAAAAAAAATGCATAAATTTGGTTCGCCGATACATTTTTCTAGCACAGATTCGAAACGAAATTAGTGAATAAAGTATTTGGGTGAAATAATTAGCTATTACATGACTCGTAAAATGAATTTTAACAGAAACCATGGAATTGGGAAGAAAAACAAGAAAGATAAAAACAAACCGGAAAAACAGTTTTTCCGAAATAATTTTCTTTCGTTCAGTCTGTCCGAAAAAACTTCCGCGATATTTTCGAAAATGGCCGAATGAGAAATCTGCAACTGATAGGACTTGGCAGCTAAATGCCAAAGTTTTCAAAGTAAAATTATAAAAAACAAAATAATTTTTTTGAAGAACAAAAATTTATAAGTATTTAAAAAAATAAATACATGTATAAATGTATATATATATACTGGGAAAAACATAATCGTTTACTTAGAAAAACTGACAATAAGGAAGAAGTGTATCATTAATTCCCGGTAGAACCGTAAATTCAAATTGAACGGGACACGAAAATATTTCATGCCCATCAATTGATTGTGAAATCCGGCGATGAAGTTTCAGATTTTTTTCCATCAAACCCATTTTCGAGATCGTCGCAGGATTTTGTCGGACAGACCGACATTTAAAAAAAAAACCTATTTTTCGGATTCGACAGATCTTCGCGAGCGTAAAAAGATTCTTTGAAATTAGAAAAATTGATTTTACACCGAAACCAATACTTTCCCTCAAATCCCTAAAATCGACTAGAAATAAGAAAATTCGAAATTTGCATTTCAAAATACCTATAATATTTAGAGAAAAATCTATAACGTGGCGGAAAGAAGACGGAGAGACAGCATATATGCAAACGAATTTTCTTCCTCCGAAATCTTTTCCTGACATCCCCCTTATTCATCAACTCGTTTATATACACGTTTACACATATTTTCATTCCGCGGTATATAAATTGTCCAATAAAATCATCCTCTACATCCACGCGATATAAGGAAAATTGGCAATTCCGGGAAAGACGAGGACGGTCGTCGCTGCAGGTTTACCCCTGGATGATTTTCTTATCCCTTAAGGGCATTTTGCGTCTTATCACGTTATATATAGGTATACCTAACTAAGATATATAGTATGTATACTATATATATATACAAAAATCATTTCATACTCTGTAAATTTTGCAGGTTACATGCATTATTCGTATACCTTGTTCGTTATATATATATACATTTTATATATATGCACATAAATAAATAAATAAATAAATAAATAAATAAATAAATATGTATATAATAAACATGCACGTAGTTTTATGCTTTGCACTACTTGTAAACGCGTGTGTAGGTACAGGAAACGCGATTCCGATGACTGCATGGTGTCGAAGCAGCGCGGCGGCAGGAATCAGGAAATTGGTGTGAAATTGCCTGAAAATTGGGACACCCTCGTCGCGCGCAACGTAGCGTTCCTTCCCCTCCGCGTAAGTATTTACACGGAATTACGTCTACTTGTTTATACGTAATAAAAATATAAGCCGGTAGACTGCGAGTAATAACGGGAAAAAATCATCCCCCAAAATTTCACGAAAACGGCAATTAAGGGTTCTCGTTAATAAGATCTGGCGATATTTTTTTTATTTTACCTTGCGCAAGATTCGTTTATTATTTATTTCTACACAAGGTTCAAAATTTTTAATCCTGTCGATCCGAGTTTTAATTCTGAAAAACTATTGTCATTATTACTGTTATTATTATTATTATTATTATTACTACTTATTATGGTTTTCTGATTCGTATAATACGATACAATACACGTAAAACATTTTGCTAAAACGTGTGACGATTTTCATATACATATATATATATATATCAAGATTCCTCGCGTCTGTCTTCTAGAAATAAAAATATGGAAGACTCTGCGACGGTGGTGAAAATCGAAGATTAATCGAGACTTACAATTAGAGGCGACGCGACGCGACGGGATTGGTGACGGTCCCTCGGGGCCCTGCACAAATAAAGGAGGAGGAACCAGGGGGAGGGAGGGAGGGAGGGAGGGAGGTAGGCTAGACTTTCCCGGTATAATGTGATCGATAAAGGCAAACCGATAACGAGTAGTAACATAATTAATGAAAGTCGAGAAAGTTTCAGGGCTGACGGTGATTGTTGTAGGGTGAAAAGTATAATCACGCATATATATATATATATATATATTCGCAAATTCGCAAACGACATCTGGTATTATATTATTTATTATTCAGGTGTTATTATTATTAGATATTATATTATCTGCTTTATAAATATATTATTAACAAGACCCCAATAATTGATCCTTATCCTTTTTTTTCTCCCTTCAGTATTACATGTGTAATACAATATATTACGTTAGGTTATATATATATATATATATATATATATATATATAGGTATATATACACATACATATATAGATCGGGAACGTTGAGAGGATAAATTGAAAATAGGGATAATAATCGAAGAACCGGGAGAATCTGACGATGAGAGACTGTCGAGGGTTCGTTCGTTCGTTCGTTCGTCGTCGGACCGGCGGAAGTCTGTCGGATGACCGGAAACGCTGGTGTATAAGCCGCTGGTATCCGGACACGAATAAGATCGTGTTGTACCGGACTGACAATGAGGGGGGGACGTGGTAGGCTTGGCTTTTTTTTTTTTGTTTTGAAAAAGTGCAAATATAATCGATAACATTATCACACAAATTGTTATAACCGATTTTCAAGTGTCTACGACGTCGTAATTTTTTTTTATTTTTTTTTTTAAACTATTTATTGCGTAATGTATAGGTATAGTAATATGTAGATATAAATAAGGTAATAAAAAACGTTTAATATGCTTACACGGTGTAATAAATAGTCCCGACATCCTTGACACTAGTATAATATTATTGTTAGGCTCGTCAAAATCGAAACGAACCGATTGAACTTTCACTCGCGCTGTATGGAACGTCCTGTGCAATGTATCCATGCCACGGTATAGTATATATATATATATATATATATATATATATATATATATATATATATATATCTAACAATAAGGTAAAGAGCAAGCGCCAGCCTATTGCCTCATTGTCAGGTATATAGATGTACGATATGATATTTTTTATGCATGAAATAACACGTGTGTCAAGTGGTGAAAAAGGTGTGAATATTTGTTGATCTTGAGAAAACAAGAAAACACTGCAGGCGATGCAGGAAAGTGGTGTTAAACGGGTTACGTTATACATATACATATACATATACATATATATATATTTACATATATACATATGCACACATGGTGTACGCTGTTGCGTGCAAACATCGTGTAAGATACGAAACGTTCTCGGAATTTTTTAATCTATGCTATGAATAAGAAGATGATTTGAAAAGAAAGTGCGTAGAAATTTGTCATACGTAGAGAAGAAAAGAAAGAAAGAAAGAAAAAAAAAACTCGAGAAACGACGAAGTTGACGAAATGAAATCAAAACGATTAAACTGTTACAGATAATTTCTAGAAGTAAAAAACGAATCGTGAGAGAAGAGTATGAATAACACGCGTGACAAACGTGCGGGAGAAAAAAAAAAAAAGGATCGCAGAAAAGCGCGCGTGCGAGAGAGAGATAAAATATATAAAATTGCAACGCGTGCTCAGCGCACCGTTTTGTAAGTTACTGTTATACCTAGACGTTGATGGCTGTTTAAATATTTCCGCTAGGCAAATTATTTACGCTAGAAGCTTACGAGACCGAGATTCATGCAACAAGACGACGAGACGCCGGCGAGTAGGTCAAAAAGCACGACATTGCACCGCGGAATGAAACAACAATGAAGATTGCGTAAAAAAAAAAAACTGTTTTTTTTTTTTTTTTTTTTTTTTATGTTGCGACAGAGAAACTGAAGAATAATTGCTCGTATAAAATATATAATATACGTACGTGTGTGTATATATATATATATATATATATATATATATATATATAACGCATGTGTGGTACATTGTATAAGTGAAAATGTTCCGGCGATTGAACACGCCGCGAAAACAAAAGTAGTGAATATAACAGTATGTACGTACATATATATATATGTATAATATACGTAACTGCAGATATGCGGAAAGGATGTGGGAATAGAAAAAGGAGGGAAAAAAGACGTTTATCAGAGAAGGATAGTTGGTGAGTTTTTCACGGCTCTTGGAGCTCAAGGTGTTCACCACCACCACCACCACCACCACCACCACCATCTCCTCGTCCTCGTCCTCGTCGTAGTCGTCGTCTCCTTCCTTCTCTCACTCTCACCCTCTTCTCGTCTCTGGTTTACGCGGGTGAGCAGGAAATTACTCAAGCGCAAACAAAAAATCCTTACACACCAAGCTACTTCCGTTCATCCTTGTAGTTCCTTCACGGATCCTGCTTACACGCTACACCCCCCCCCCCCCTCCCCCTGCCCCGCCAACCTTTCAGCATCCATGAACGATCGCTGACGTTAGGTGATAGTCTTAAAAACCACCGCGCGAAATACGAAGAGTTAAGAAACAACGAGTCACGAAGTTGAAATTATAGCAAGTATGACTGCAACAATGCATCTTTATGAAAAATCGTTATTTTAAGGAGATTTTTTGATACTTGAGTAAATCCTAATCAATAAATGATACTCATATTTTTAAAATCCGACTCCTTGAAAGTCATATTTTTATTCCTCGTGTTGTTCCGCGTTACGTTAAAGTTACTAACTTCAGTCTGGTAATGATTCTCTTGTGATCGTATCCATGGTGGAAGGAATTGCAAACTCACAATTAGTATCATTGTTATAGGTATGCTCGTGGGTATGAATCGATTCACGGATGCCTAGATTCGAATTTCTTCGCACACCTCTTTTACATTTTGACGATTCATTGCCGTACGATAATCATCGTCATCGTCATCACCACCATAATGATTTGGGGACAAAGTTCGTCCCGAATAAGTAAACATAGAGGTATATGAGGAGGACGTCCGCGTTGTAACGTACATTCGAGGTTCTTATCTAAGAGAGATTTCAACATTATACAAGATTATGGAAATTCCCTTGTCAGCTCGATTTTTCTCTTTCTTCCACAGCAGCTTGTCTTTAATTATATGCATAAACGAGATTATTGTGTTCAGCGAATACGTTGATTATATTATGAACAGCACTAGCGGTAAATTTGCGTCTTTGATAATCGATTGTTACACATACCTGCGTATGTATAATAAGTATATAATTCATCTGGTTAATGAGCCGCGCGACATCGTCACGTGTGTGTATATATATATATACTTGACTATTTTTTTTTTTAATGGTATACTGAAAATATTATTCAAGATGACGAAAAAGAAATACCATAAAAATTTCAGATTTTAATATTGATATTTAGAGGTGCCTCATCGCGATTTTCTACTTTCCATAAGAATAACATGGCAAAAATGGTTCTTACTCCTTGCGATTTTTATAACTAGATAACAACGCGTCGTACAGAAAATTCGTAAACATGTTTTTGTAGGAAATTGAACGTTCTACAAAAAAGGTCTGTTGTCATTTTACGATAAATCTACTCCTTAAAAAGTTATTTGAGGTCAAACATCAACAAAAGACCTCAAATAACTTTTGAAAGAATAGATTTATCGTAAAATGACAAGAGACCTTTTTTGTAGAACGTTCAATTTCCTACAAAAACATGTTTACGAATTTTCTGTACGACGCGTAGTTATCTAGTTATAAAAATAGCAAGGAGCAAGAACCATTTTTGCCACGTTATCCTTATGGAAAGTAGAAAATCGCGACGAGGCACCTCTAAATATCAATATTAAAATCTGAAATTTTTATGGTATTTCTTTTTCGTCATCTTGAACAATATTTTTAGTATACCATTAAAAAAAAATAGTCAATTTTTTTGATACAGTCTAATATACATACTCACATACATATGCACATGTGTTACAGGCACGATGGAAACGGAAGCAAGACGATTGACGGATGCCCAAAAATAATAGAAGCAGCTTCTGTTCGACTGACTCTGCGGGATGCATCGGCAAGTTACGCAATATAGAAACGGTGAAGAAACGTTATTTATATATATCATAGATCATAGACCCGTGAGTTACTCGCATACGCGTACAAGAGCTACGATTTATATATGAAACGTACGCATACACGAAAGTGTTTCCGCGTCTGTGCAGGTACTCAAGTTGATGTATTTGCATAGAAATGTGCTCCGGTCGTTACAACTGTCCATTGTTTTCGATCAAGAGTTGCGTATACACATCCACATCCGCATCCTTCTCGACGATTTCGTATTATAAGTGCAGATGAGGTAGTGGAGGTACACACACACCTCTTTCGTCGTCGTCGTCTCGTTCATTCTTTCGTTCTACTCGCTGCGTAAAAAGAAAAGTGTTTGTCTTTTACTACACACGAGGCTCGTCGCCGTTTATCCGCGAGACAGATATTCGTTTTGAAACACAGAGCCGACAACGTGTGAAGGAAAGAAATTACATCTCGTATTAGCACGAGAAAGTCAATCCATTCTTCTTCCATATAAGCAGTCTGAGTGAGATTTTTAAGGATTATTGCATAGAGACGGAGATATTGATATTTGAATAACTTGAAATAATTCTGAGATACTCTAACAAAATATGTGATATTTCAAGGCAAATTACTTAATTTTATCAATATGAAGTTTTGAACGAGAAGAAAAAATTTTGAAGACAACAACATAGATCGGGAAATGGATTGTTCTAGTAAAAAAAAATCATAACTCAATGAATAATTTTCAATGTTTTGCGCCGCAAATTTATCGAATAACTTTCGTGGCACAGATATTTAAGAAAAAAAAAAAAATAATAAAATATATGTGTAAAGTGGATTTCTTGGAAAAAGAATAAATTAACAATTTTTACGATATTTCTTCTTCGTACAAAATTTATAGTGAATATGCCGTGGGATTATTTTGACCCCGGTTTACAGCGTAAGGGTTAAATACGCACAACGTTCAAAAATGATCCTACAATATATATCGCCGTAAGCGTAGATTAATCGGAATTAACATTAATAATCAAAAACCGAAATTTCACGTCCCTCGTCGATAATAATTAATCGATACATAGAACACTGTGTTCTACGTGCAGCAAGGATGAAGGATGAAGGATGAAGGATACAAGGAACGGGGACCTGCAGCGACTTGCGGTATCCGGTTACTCGACTCTGGACAACAGAATCTCCGCAAACAACCGAAATATATATACCACATACTACACGATATACGATATAATATACGTAGATGCACGCATAAAAAGTCGAAGGTTAGAGAGGAGGTTGGAGGCGTCAGGTGCATCGCGAGCGTGTTTCTCCCTCCCACAATACGTAGTAAAGACAGATCCTAAGATCTCTAGGTATAGATCACGCCTTCCGCGCGATATTCGTCAATGGATTCTCCATTCACGTGCGTAGAGCATATATGTACCCATTAAACAGGCAAACCGCGCGTACGAGAGCTTATACAATACTATACATACATATACTGTATATAGAATAATACAAACAAGTACGTAGTACATCGTACACATAGAATGACATATATCGATGAATAATAGAATCCAAAAAAAAAAAAAAAGATGCGAAAAATAAACCCACAAAAATAAACAAACAGAAGTTTGTTGTAAGCGACTGGTTTCGTCGAAAAAAGAAAACACGAGGCTAGGAACGTGAACGCCGCGGGCGGATTCTGTACACTGCATGTATGTAGGTACGAATGAGTCGTGGGTAATACATTAGGAATACACACACACGGACGTGTTCGTACACTTTATCTATGTATACCGAAAAATGCACAGGCGTGTGTGTCCCGCGGAGGCTATTCAAGGGCCTTGTTGGTGTTCCCTTCTATCTCTCTCTCTCTTTTTCTCTCTCCACCCAACTCGACTCGACTCGACTCGACGCCCGCGGTTTTAGGGAGGCTACACACACGATTTTACATAGGATATACCGATAGGCAATCCCACGTGTATTAGAGCATGCAGAAGACTGCCTGTCCGTATGTAGTACTACATATGTCGACAGTCAGACAGCGCCGACAGACCCCAGGTTTTTCGATTCTCTATTTTTTTCCTTTTTCTTTTTAATACTCTCCCTCTCCCTCTCCGTCGTCAGCGTCACCTCGCCCTCGGGGTATCGTCGACGTCGACGTCCTCCTCTTCATCGTCTACGAATTGTGTGTATGTGTGTGTGTGCTAACATTTACACCCTCCGTCGTCCTTATACACACACATATATATATATATATGTGGGCATACGTGCAGCGTGGATACCTGACTGCGGAGCGATATCCTTCTCTTCACCTGTCGCGCACCTGTGTGCTCATCATCGCAAGATGGCTTTTTACCGGTTTTTTTTTTTAGTTCGTACGAATGTGTACATACAATTCTTGTACATACCGATGCAGTTCGACGGTGTTGTACGAATTTTTAATGATTCCGGATTGGAAGAATTTATTTATTGAGTTTGATGTAGAAGAACGGGATGTTGGCAATTGATCTTGAAATTCTGACCATAGTCTAGGGCCTCTAGGGTGTAATAAACGCGAACAGGCTGCTCAAAAATTCTACACATTAAAAATTTGTTCATCTTCGTGTGATAATAAATCATGACGTTGAAGTTGATGACGTTAACTTAGCGAAATATTATGGAAGCAAAAACATCGTTCTTTTTCAAATTCTATATTCTTGTGCATGTTTTTTTTTTTTTTTTTTTTTTTTACGAGAAAACAATTTTTCCTAAGCACGCATCGTTGCGCTATAAACGTTGCTAACTTCAACCCCGTAAAAGTAAATTTGATATTACGTATATATCACGCAATTCTCGTTGCGACGATATTAAAATTAAAAAGTTTGCTCAGTTGTTGAAATATGTATTTAATAGTACATATTGCGTACGGCAAGGTGTAACACCTATAAACGATGTCGCACGTGTGTACATCGAAGAATACACGCCGCAGATGATGCGCGAGAGAAATAAAACTGGCGCCCGCAAAAAAGCTGAGGTACGTAATACGTACACCGACTTACGCACAAGATAGTAAAGTACGGTATTCCTAGCGTGGCGAGTATATATACGTAAACGTTCACATATGAACAACGTGTTAAGATGAAATGGTAACGGTACAGTTAATTGCGCGGGCAGCAGATGAACGCCTCTCTTGATCGAGGTGTTTTTGTGACTAATCCATAGCGCGCGTGCAACCACCGATCGTGATCTGCGCGTATTTATTTTCTTGAAAACGTAAGTAAAAAAGGCAGAGATTTGTGTGAATGTAAGGTGCATTCGAGGCGGCTGGATGGCGGCGCGTCGACTGGTCGCCGCGGTCAAATATTCGTGACAAGGGCAGTATATTATACACTTCGATGCGGCGAGTAGAGTCAGGTGTTGGGCCAAGGCACAACCGTTACAGCCGCCAGCAGCACCATTCATTTACATTTAAACCAACAGCATCATCCTACCTAAATTCCGATTCACGGCTGCCTTCAGGGATTAGAATTGAATTACGCCTCTTCGTTACGCGATCTTCGATTCCGTCTGAAGTTAGTTACATACGTATGTATACATGCATAGCTTATAAGTGACAGCGTTTAGTAGATTTGCGGAACCTGAAGTTAGGCACAGATCGCGCGGCATGGTCAAGATTCAATTGTTTTACTTATAACAGGAGTTAATTTGTGAAACATGAAGGTAGGCACAGATCCCGCGGCGTGATCGAGATTAAATTGTTTTACTTACTTACACTGTCTCGGCTGTTTCCCTCGAAAATTTGAAGTTCGAAGAAGGGGTCCCGATCGGTTAATTAATCCATCTCGCACTGTTCTCACTCTCACAAACACGACACGCACACAGATCACTCAGGTAGAGAAACAGACACCTTCACGGCGGTTCGTTCGGGGGTTTCGATTCGAAAACAAGCCGACTGACCGCGTGCTAACGCGAATTTATTATCTAACGATGAAACGATCTCGCGCACGGCTCGAAGCCGACTCAAGACTCGATCGCTGCCGAAAGTTCGACGTTGTCCCGCCGCCTTGCGCGTCACGTCGAGTCGAGCTACGTTCGAGGCTTCTGCGCATGCGCGAAAAACGCGTTCGAAGCCGCGAGGGTTCGCTTTCGGATACTTATGTTTTAGGGAGCTTTTACGCCGGCTGCACGCGATCCGAAGCTCTGACGGTTTTCAGGAAATTATCGCATTGCGTGACCTCCGGCAACTAACGCGCGATGCGATTTTCAAAGGTTTTACAGCGATTTATTGGCCACTCGCAACACGCGTAGACTCGATTCTTCCATGTGTATCGAACAAACGACGGCTGCGGAACGCGGTGAAGTGAACTGCCGATCCCGGGCATCGCGGGAGATCCTGTTTCAAACTCATTTGTTTCTTCTTTGTTTTTTCAGGTTCAGGACTAACTTGGCAACCCTGTCGGTGTATTCGAAGTGTGGCGCGTTATTTTTGAAATCAGATTTTTTTATGCGTCAAGAATACCTGTAGATAAATTATTGTTTCTTAATATTCTACATTACGTCTTATCTTCCTGCTAATATCGCCGCTGAACGATTGCTGCTAATTACCGCAGTCTTCAAGGGCACGATTACTCGTAAAAAAATTGAAAGTTGTATTCGATGGGCAATAAATTACGTCACCAGTATCGATTTACTGTTTTTCTCTTTCTTTGCTACCTTGGTTCAACGACCCGGTGCGTGCGTCATCTGTCTATAAATAAAAATTACTATTCAGTCTGAATGAAAATCCTTGGCTTGCCAATCGATCGTTTTAAAAGTAGGGACGTTTCTGCCTGACACGATTTTTACTATCCTTCTCTTCTGCTTCAAGTCACTCTGTGTCGAGAAAAGGTTCAGCAGCTATTAATTGCTTAAAATATCGTACTTTATTAAATGTTTCATCAGGCGTCCTCCTCCCTGTTTGTACAATTATTCATTTCGCTGTCTGGAATCCTTCCGTTTCGAAGCCAGCTTCTCTCCGCAATTCATAGATCTGCAATAAATTGGCATGTAAGATCATGAAACTGCGTTACAATGATCAGGGTAATGATATGCTCACCTGAATGTAAGCTTCGGTCAGCGTTATCATTTGCGGCAATATTTGCGTCACGTGTAAATCCTGCATCTCGTACCACTGGCCTGTGCCTCTGTGCAAAACGTGAACTCGGTACGTTCCTTGACCGGGCTCACCGTCGTGAACTATGTTCGCCACCAAGTCGTACGTCGTGTACGGGTGTCTAGCCTTGACTTCCGGTGTAAGAATATCACCGAAATCTACATTTCTGCAATGCATGTGTGAAAGAAATTCTTTGAATCAAATCTAAATCGTTAAAAAGTACAAAAGCAAGCTAACACTCACTTGACGGGAAAATTAACGATGGTTGGATTCTTCTCGACGAAGAAAGTATTCTTCGTAAATCTCTGTAACCGACGAAAAAATCTTTGTTATGCTTTTTTTAATTAATGGAAATATTAGTGAATCTTATTTTATTCGCGTACCTTGATATACAAAATAAGATATGGCGGTAGTTCGGTGATTTCAAACCTCTTCATGAAATTTTCCTTGTACGTTTTATACTCTTTTTCGGCTACTGCGTTGAACTTGTTTAGTAATGTATACAAATTCACCTGTCAATTAACGAACAAAATTATCAAAGTGCCTGATACTCAACGTAACAGGTGTTACATGACGACCAACAATATCTATTTGCCATGCTAACCTGAGGAATAATATTTTCCGTAAATTGGTCCTTAAAGAGCGGAGGAGGGGGCAGATCACAAGTCAGGTACAAAAAAGGACTTTCAGTTACAGTTTCTCCATACTCGAGTGTATTCAGAAGCTCACTTCGTTGACTCTCTTCCAGTTCTAGTGGCGGTATTTTCCGCGTATAAATCCGCATGTGGCCAAGAAATGTTTTGTATATAATGCTGGAGTCTTTTTTTTTAGTCCCATTCAGTGCCAGATGCAAAGCGTTGAGAAACCAGGACAGAAAATCCACCGGATCACCTGTAATGCAAGAATGTGAATTCGAGATGAGGCGAAACATGCGAATAATCATCGTAAAAATCCGTGCAACCTTGTTCTGTGAATTGGAATCTCTTCTTGCTCCACAATACAACAGCTTGAAGCATTTCATGCGGACTAACGTGAGCCTTGAAATTTCTGGGATTCCATAACTTTCTCATCAACTCTCCGAACCTCTGGACTAGAAGGTACGACGAATCTCCTGGTGGTCGTTTCACGTGGGAGTAATTATATTCTCTCAGGAAGAAATCTCGCAGTGGAGTAACGTGAGACAATGCCTGTACGGAAAAATATACAAAGATTGCTTTTCGGACGTGTTATCTCTGGTGTTGATGGTCCAAATTTACCTGTAAAATGACGTTGCAATAATCATTTGCCTTGATGTTGTTCATTCCGACTATCCCAGGTGAATACATCGAGCCATCGATAGCTCTGGATAATTTGTCACTTTTGTCAAGCTGAGAAATTTGCCATTTATCAAAAGTAGGATTTAGAACGTACTTTATGTCGTCGAGGGATGAATCTAAAAACATTAGGGATAAGGTCAGGGTTGAATTAAATTGGAAAATTCATATTATATAGGTGTGTCAACTTACCAACAATTTCATAGTTGTCCGGTAAACAATAAAACTTGAGCGTGTGAAGATTGAGAAATACGTGATGACTTTCAGCGACGCTATGAGTATAGGCGTGAGTGTTAGTGCCTCTACCTTGGAAATATTTACCACAAACTAAACAAGCGTAAACGTTGATTCTGGAAAGAGACACAGAACACAATTTCTCAAAATCAAAATCCAAGAATTGACGATTGATCGTATCGAGGTAAGGGCACAGACGTGGAGCCTCTGAGTTCGATCTATAGGTTTTTTGCTGCGCTGTAAGAAAATAAAATGAATCAGATGTAAATTGATGTGTGTGTAAATGATTTCGAGATACTGAGGAATGAAAACCAGATTTCAGAGTGGTTCAATGAACTATACTCAAAGATTCGAGAAATAATAAACAAGTTTCTCTGATTCGGAATCACTTACTACTGGCAGAAGCTAATAAATTTTCTGTACGTTCAATCGGGAACGAGAAAAAATTGATAGTTTAACTGAGTAATGAATTACAAGCCGAACGTGATGAACTTATAGGTTAGTTTAGGTTATGTGACGTTATGTTGAGGGAAAATTTTTCACTCGGACAGACATACTACGACAAAAACAAAGGTATTATTTAGCATTTGAATTACAATAGTTACCATCGTTATCGTCGTCCGAATCACTGCCGTGTTCGACTAATTTTCTCTTCAGTTTATTTCCTTGCTTACTGGACGCCATCATTGATATTTGTTTGTTTTTCGACTCTCGACTTTCGAGGTTCTTCGACTATCGCTGAGGTCGGTTCCAAGCCATGGTTCAAACACTAACTAACTTACCGGTAGTCGGTAAGTGATGTTCTTCAGTAAACGCTTTGGCGTACTTACCATCCGACAAATAGTGCATAAAATACAGAGCATGCTTACTATAGCGAAGTGCCGCTGCAGCGGTAGAAGCTGAACAAATAACAAACATTCAGCAAGAACGAAATTTTAAAGCGGCGTTTATGGCCAAAAAGTGGATTTTCGGTTTTTTGCATTTTTTGTATTGATTTTGGCCCGAAAAACTTTTTGAGGATCGAAACCCCTCAATTTCTATGGTTCTACATACTGCAACTCTCTGAGAATTTAAATTTGAAATGCATTTTTCTTTAGTTTTGTTTTGTCATACTTGCGCGCCAGATTTCTTTTCTTTAAGTATTTTTCATACATTGTCATAGGATTTTACCAGGAGTGAGATACTAAAACTTTATGTTGAAAAACGGCTAATTGTTTGACATGATTCTAAAAAAGTTTTGCACAATCACGTACCAATGCGATAAGATCTATGGTTTCAACCGTTGTTGGTTTCAAACGTAATCATCGTTTACTGAAGTGGAAAAACATCGCGGCTGTAGAAATAAAGATGCGAAAGAATAGAAATAGGTCGACACTTGTATAAGTGTTGCACACTTATTCTACAGCCACGAGGTCGGGAGATCAAATCAAATTCTATTGTCTCACAATCAGTTATTGACCTTTAGCATACACTACAATGGCTAATAAGATAAGGGCCAGATTTCCGGTTTTTGTCCGTAATCTGGTTCCGTCTTTTGGGGTAAGTCAATGGCATTGAGAAGATGAATCCGGAAACGATATCCAAAAATCGACATAGTTTCTCTTGATTTGATATCGAAGTGGAATTATAGATCACCGAACGATCACCCAAAATCAGATTGATTTCTCTCGATTCGGTACAAAAATCAATTTGTCGCATGTCCATTTTACCAATACACAATAATTATCAATTTCAAAGATGATTTCGGTACAATTTTCTTTAGCTTTGATGACATTTTTTTTTTTGTATTCCAAGGAGATGCTTACGGAGCTGATCGTAGAACGGCAACGTTTCCATGGTTCCAATCGCACTGAGAGAGTCCAATCGATCGATCTTTTTTGTGAATCCGGGTTCAGTCGTACAACAGAGATTCACCATGGAGTAGATGATAAGTAATCTTTGGGCTCGATTTCAAGCACAAAAACTTTGATGAACATCCATTCATGTTGCAATACTTAACATCATTCGGTGAAGCTTTTAATTCGTTCCAAAAACCTTTTTCGTTTCCGATTTTTGTCGCTATAAAATCCGGAATATGTAAAACGCGAGCTTTCGAGCTCTTTGCAACGTCCCTCTCTGATTCAATATTTTTCCGCATAATTGTACAAGGAAATATGGAGAAATACCATGTGCAGATTGCAATTATCATGGATTATACAACGTATATTATACCTGTATCAATATGAATAGCCTAAACATAATTATCTGCACAGTGCATTTACCTATATATGTATATATATATATATATATATATATATTGAAGTTGTACTCTTTAATACTAACATTCATCGTCTTATTACGATATTACACAATAATAATTACACATTTAAATTCAAATGTATAAACTAGACAAGTTCTCGCTTATTGTTAGACATACTAAATCCATATGTTTACACGTATACCGACTATTTATTTACAATGAATATATATCTATATATATATATCTTCTTCATTACCATTCACCTGTATATTATATTGTTCGCTATACACAATGCGTAGTACAAGTCATACGTATGAAGAAGTACTCCAGTTTATATCGTGTCATCATTGCAGCAATAACAATCATAATTTTAACGTTACTCCTCTCGTTTCGTTTATAATTACATATTACAATAATTCTGTGCAGTGAACTGAATTGTACTCGGCTCTGATCAGTCAGTAAACGGGAGTTGTAAATCCGTGTATAGATCTGAGACAATTGATCGGGTAAAGGACGGTGAAACCATGAATAACTGCCTGAGATCGTACGGATTTTCTACCGCACGTGTATTGACCGCATTAGAATATACGAGAAAATAGGACTAACGCTTAGAGCTGAACACTCGGTGAAATGAATAAATAACAAGCGACTGAAATGATATATTGTTGCTGGAGTTTTTGTAGAAGGGTAATTTTCAAACAAGCTAGGAGAAAAAATTGAGGGAAAAAATTTGTCAAAAGTAAAACGAAGAATGATGAAGAACTTCGGACTTGTTGCCATCTTCAATCGTAATCAACGTCGAAGTCGTGCGAAAGTCCGTGATGCATGTGAATGTGGGGTGGAAGGTCGATGGCGCCCCCCAGGCTACTCCTCTGAAAGAATTTCAAACTTTTTCCCGTTGTACGAAAGTTTTCATACAGCTACAACGACGCCAATTTCAATGCTTTTCTCCTTTTTTTTTTTTACGAAATTAGCACTACAGTATTGCACATACTTATAGTGTTTTACAAATTACTTTACGCAGCAATAATTGCGACAGCTTTATTTTTTTATCAGCAGGGTGTAAGCTAAAAAATTACTGGTGCAGCGAAAAGCAAGTTTTAGGGCTTAAAATAAATAAATAAATAAATGATAAGGAGAAAAAAAAAAACAAACAAACTAATTGCATGAATGAGCAAACTTCAATTATACAAACACTTTTGACGTTTGACTTGCAGATTTTCAAAATATTGCAGAGGGGGTTGATTTCATCTCCAGGTGCATTCGAGTGCATGCGATTGCATGCATTTCCAAGTATCACGTTATACGCATTTACGAAATCACCTGTGATCTGATTCCGTTAATCGGTGTGGGGGTTTCATTTTCTTGGGGGTAACCGGAGCCTCGGTTTGACGAGCATTTTTCGCATCCTCGTCTTCTGCGCTTCGAAGAATTGCAACGAATCGCCAGACACAGTTCTCGAGCCATTTCAGAGCACAGTGATTCCTGGGGGTTGGAATTCTGCTGTTGCTGCTGCTGTTGTTGCTGTTGCTGTTGCTGCTGTTGTGTTGCCTGAGGAATGCCTTGCAGGGAACCAGAGCAGGTCGGAGGCCCCGTTGGCCGTTGCTGCAGGATATAAAGAAAAATTCGCCAACGTTTCATAAGTTTCCGCGTGCGTAAGGACATTCGTAGAATTGCTCGGCGAACCGTTTGCAAAATTCTGCATAGCGTGCAGGGCGGAAATAGAAACGATGTTTAAACGTCCATGCCACGATTTTATTTGTTAGGAAGATCGAGCTAATGTTTCACTCAATTTGCTTTGCAAAGTCTGAGGTAAATGCGAACGAAATGAAAATTTCTCCTACAAATTAACACGTTCACAAATCCCAATCGTGTCTCACCTTCATGCCTGGCGAATCGACGAAGCTAGGTAAGATTTTCGGACATGCTTCAATCCACGAGTTCATGCTGTAATATTTGAATCTTGTATGGGTTTAGTGGTAAAACGAAGCAGATTATTCCGTCGAAAAATTGTTGTTTGTAAAGAAAAAACCGTAAAAACGTAGTACGACTATTCGTAAGAAAAACAAATTAGATAAAAGAAAACCTCGTTGAGTATCTTGGTTATTAAAATAAAGAAACTTGCATGCCTAGAGTAATTACAATAAGCAAAAGCAAAGCGAGCAAAGCATAAAAAGCGTGTACCTAATCGAATTGTGTAAAATCGACAAAGTCATTAATCGCAAAAAACTAATCTACATTCAACCGTAGCCATACCGAAGTTCCTTAACAAATTTTCACCATTTGGATGAATGAAACTCACTCGTTCGGTGGGCGGTGGTGCGTTTCTTTTAGAGTTGTAGCAGAACTCGAATATCGCAACAAGAACTGCGAATGCGAGACCGCAGAGGAGGACGACGAATACTCCGCCTACAATTTGAGGCGGCGGGCTTAATGAGGCGTTGAAAGAGCGAGGGTGTGCAATATTAAACTCCCATTCAGGGATACATATGTAAACATTATCACGTAATACGTGTGTGTGCGTGTGTATGTATGTATATATATTTATGCAGGCATGTGTGTATACCTATATTGTCGACGCCGAGGGCGTTGGCTTTGCTCTCCTTCCCTTTCTCGGTCCTCATACACGTGTCGCCTGGACTCTTCCACCATTTATCGTATAGCATCTGGATCTCTCCCTTCTCCTGCAGCTCAAGGATTGCCAGCGATATTTTGTCCCTCCAGGGTGATCCTGCGGTAGGTATGCTTGAATGTTCGTTATTGAGGATGGGATTTGGGTGGCGTTGATATACTGAATTTGAATGTTTCGAAAACGAAAAATTTTTGATTTTCTGCTGGCGAAATTTAAAGTTAAGAAATCGAAATTTGGAGAAATATGGAGTTTCGAATGGTCCGAAATCCGAGGTTTGAAGTTCCGAAAGGGCGGAATTTTGGCAAGTCAAATTTCCGAAAGTGAGAGAATGAGAAAGTTTAAAAATCTGAAACATCGAAATACCGGGTGATCGAAGATTTTCACGTTCGGAATCTTGATTATTCTGATTTTTCACACCCACATGTTGAGTAAACTAAGCTGTTTGAGTATATTTTGATTTCTGGAATTTTACTCTATCAAAACTTTATTTTTTGGAACTTTGCAACTTGGATTTCGGAACTTTAAACCGTCGGGTTTCCGGCCGTTCGAAACTTTGTGGTTTCTTCAAAGTTTGATTTCTTTACTTCAAATTTCGCCACAAAATAATTGAAAATTAGGCGCTGTCTGAACTTTTGAAATTCGAAACTTCCTCCCAAACCCAGGAGGCTCAATCATTTAAATATTTATTTATCAATATTTCACATCCGTTATTCTCTAATTCGATTATTTTTTCATCTCGATCATAGAACCGCTAAAATAGGCAATCCAAGCAGGCGTAATCACGACTCGAATTACTACAAGAGAATGAGATCAAATATCCACGAAATTGCACCGACCCATCGGCGTCGCGATGCCATATCCCTTGCTGTCCAGCAGTCCACCGATTTGTGTGAGATTGCAGTCTCTCTGTACGATGTAGTCGAGCATCGTGGACTCCATAAGGAAGGCGTAGTCGCCCTGAAGGACCCGCCGTATCCCCTCTTCGTAGGTCGGCACAAAAACCGAGGGTTTCTTGTTCTCCATGAACCGCCACATCTTCTTGTAAGTCTCTATCATCGAGTCCTGAAACAGGCGGAGAACGACAGTCGAAATTTCCTCACCGACGACCCCGAGGCGGAAACTCACCCTGAAGAAGGTCATCGTACTCCCGCTGTCCAGCGTCCCGTAAACGATATCCGTCTGGCCTTCGAGGTCCTCCGCGTTCTCGATCGGCGTTATCATCCTCTCGACGGTTAAAAACGCCGCCAAATTTGCGGTGTATGAGGATATTATTATCAGGGTAAAGAACCACCAGATACCGCCAACTATCCTGGTGCTCGTAGCCTGTATTCATCGGTATCGTTGATCATTTGATGTATGTACATAGATGATTAAATACTGTTACTTTTGTCTATTCGAGGTGAAAATTTGAAAAGAAAATACTCGCATTACGCGAAATTATTGTATACACGTGTAATTATTTTTGGTTCTGCAGGTCTCCACGTGCACACAAGTAATTATCTGCATCGTCACCCGGGCGTAAAAATTTCTCATTATATCCACAGACAGCTGCATGTAGTTGTGCAGCTGTGCGAGAGTGACGCGCAATTATATCGGAGACGGGGGATGAGAGTTAATTACGCAAGGGTTGTTCGCGACGCGGATATATACAATATATATATATATCAGACAGTACGACAAAAATCTACAACATTTTTTTTCTCGAAATTCAAGTCGAAACTATTGGAATTTCTTTTTTTAACTTTTGAATTTTATAGCTCGTCAACGCATTAGTGTACTTATGAGACAAGAAGATATTTTTTTCGGAAATTCAACGATTTACAAAAAAGGTCTCTTAATATCTTCAGACCTTAAATAAATTTTGAAAGAGTAAATTTATGATAAACTGATAAAAGACCGTTTTTTCTGGAGCGTTCTATTCCTTAAAAAAATATCTTCTGATCTTATCAGTACACTGATGTGTTTACGAGTTATAAAATACCGAACTTAACAAAAAAAAAGAAGGAAATTCCCATGATATTTAAATGGGAAGTAAAAAATCGCCATAAAGTACCCCTAAGTATTAATATTAAGAGCTGAAACTTAGACAGCGTCTTTCTTTTATAATTTTAAACAAACTTTCATCTTGTATTTGATTGACATCTTGGATAAGTAGTCGATTTTTTGATACCGGCTTTCCAAAAGAGTGACGAATAGCTAACTTGCTAAATCCCCGCAGGAATAAAAATCCACACGTTCGTACCTTCGGGTTGAGGTCGCTCCCCTGTTGCATGAGGGTGCCGATTGTGAACCAGAAGCTGTTCGCCATCGAAAACTGGTTCTCGACTATGTCTGGCCCCGCGTGACAGGGATGAGGGTTGTTCCATTCGTAGGGGCTGAAACGGGCGACGACGAACATCGTGACCGAGACGAGAACGTACGCCGCTAAAACGTAGAGCCATATCTCGATCGCCAAGGGATTCATGAAGGAGAAAAGTCGAGCCGGGTGGCTGGTGGGAACCTGCGAAAAATAATCGTCACTCATTCTGAATTATTTTTGACGACCAACAAAGTCAAGAGTCCGTCTCGTTCCTTCTACTTCGTCTTCGTTTTTATACACATGTATTATTTAAACCAATCCAAGCTAATCTTCCGGTTTCTTCAACAATAAATCGCGAGTTCAGGGAAAACGTTGACAATTTTTTCATCATGTCTGCGGTTGAAATAAAAAAGAAAAATATATGGTAAAGTTATTATTATTTCCTCAACTATACGAAAAAATGAAATATTATCGGCATTATCGCACGTCACGAAACTCTGCTTGATTTTCCTACAACCGCGATTGCGATAACGTTTTTCACCGTCGGTTTTTCACTCTTTCTCCGTCTTCTCGGCGTTGGTGGACGAAGAGCTTCGAGAAGGCACCGTGACATTAATTTCAATTAAGTCATTGACTTGGCCGTATAATTACAGCCTCTGTTCACGGCTGACCGATTGGCGCAATTAAACGGAACTGTCTTGCCGCCCCTGAAATGGAATTACTAATTAGAGTAGCACGCGCGGCTGTTGCAGCCATCGATGAGCGTCGTCGTGAAATACGTTTATTTGGGAATCCTTTTCCTCCCTGACTTCGATCTGCGACGATTAAAGACGAGACAATGACTCATTAATTTCGATAGAAATTTTCATTCAAGTGAAAAAAAAAAAAAATGAGACGCCAAAATCTCGGGATTTTTTCGCATTTTGAGTCATCAAACATCCCCGGGTGAAAACGAGCTGACGGTAAGCCGGAGTGACGTACGAGTATTAGGGTGAGTTTTCAACCCCACGAGAAAAATTGTCCACCTCTGAACGTCGTTCTTATCACTCGTATTGCAGACGGAATTCACACGCGTGCGAGTTTGAATCTGTGATGAGTAATTCGGATCGATGATCAGATAACTCGATTCCCAAAAGGAGGAAGAACCAGGAATCGAGACAGCTAAACTTTGTCAATTACTCCAAGTTTATACCCTGTGCAGTAAGGGTGACCAACTACCGGCTCGATGAATAAGCGATCGCGACGCCCGGCGTCGAGACGAACTTTCGAGATATTGGTTCCTCCGATTCCCACGGCCTTGAATGAATATTTTAAAGGAATATTCCGGTGTAGAATTCCCGCGGGTAGGTAATTGAACGCCATTGCGAAATTAATTTTCCCACCTTCCCCTGGCGGTTACTGCAAGTTTCTCTGATTTCTGAAATATGCGAGACGCAAATGGACCGCAAATATATTAGATGCGCGGGGCGGGGGGGGGGGGGGGGGGGGGGGGCTTGGACGGTCTAAAATCATACCCACTTTTAAGAGTGTGTTTAAAGAAAATTAAAACACTTGGAGCAATTTGAGTTTGAGGGTTTTATTATTTATAGTTTTAAGAATAGTTTAGGATTTTTTTTATTGAAATTAATAACAAAATGGCGGCATGGTGCACGTAATTATCAAACGATTTTGAACTCAAGGACTTTTTCGGTGGCGTATTTCCCCTGGCGTCACGATCCAACTTGTGACAGATAGCTAATTTTTTTTTTTTGAGTTATAAACAGCTTTTCGGGTTCGAGTCCATAGCACAAATGTCAAGAAAAATAATTTTTTTTTTAATATATACGATTATGAAGATAAAACTTAATTTTCGACCGAAAAATTATGAAAATTTCTTATAAACAAATTTTCAAATTGAAATTCGAAAATCTAGCCATGAGCTCGAATCGATAAACAAGTTTTAAAGATTGTGTCGAAATTTTAAGTCGATCGGATAAAAATTGACCAAAGAATCTACGCCATGGGATTGAAAACGTGGTCGTTCACTACTTATATGCAACATGCCGCCATTTTGTGATTAATTTTACTGAAAAAATTCTGAAATATTTTTGAAACTGTAAATAATAAAACTCTTAAATTTAAATTGCTCTGGGTGTTTCAATTTTCTTAAAGAAAAAAAAGCAAAAAAACTCCTAAATAGGTATGATTTTTAACCGTTCAAACTATACTCCCCCCCCCCCCCCCCCCCCAATGTGTAATAATTTCGTTAGAAAGGCAGAAAGCTGCGAAGTCCGGCGACCCCCGCAAATCGATCACCGTGAAAACCTAGACAATCTCACCCTCTGGTAATTCAATAATTTCTCCCCGAGCCAACTGCAGCAAGCCTGAACGATCGACTGGCGACCACATTTGCCAGGAATGAATTAAAACCGGATGACGGTGTCTCGGAGTTAATAAATGAGTGGCTTTGAATTTTCTCGCTGTATATATTCTCTCGATCTTATTCAACGCAGGATCTTTCAAGATTCGCGGCGCGACATTTTATAATTACATACGAGACAATTCAGGTCACTTTATTCAGATTTTTAAATTGTGTCAATCAATAATACGGTTCTGAAAAAATTTAGAAAATTTAAACCATGTCGAATAAATCTAGAAGAAAAAAAATTAGTGCTTTTCAAAGTGAGAACAATCACATAAAAAAATCCAGGCCAAATTCCGAGAAGTCAAGGAGTGTACGTAGGTCGAAGTGAGCTGACATGTATCCATTCATCCAAGGGTACGCAGTAAAGGGGGAGACGATTTTTATCGAATACAGCTGGAAGGAAAGCGAGTTACTTCAGTGTGACGTATAAAAATGAAATAAAAATACACCTCTCGGTCTCTGCACCAGAGGAGCTAATTTTCAATGACAAAGCGGGCTTCAAAGGTGAAGCTCATTCGGGACGAAGAGTCGTTTTAAAGGGAAGGGGTGCAGGTTTACTCGAGAGACGAGGACTGCCTCGGCTAATTCAAGCGAGACTGGACCTACCAGTAATTGGTGAACCGAAATGCGATCCATTTTCACGACGAACACTGTAGGCATTATATATATATATATATATCGGTATACTATAGATAGCAAAGCATTGGGGGTGGAGGAAAATACGGAGATGAAATTTTCACCAACCGTTGCACGTGTATAATGCCTCAATATAATGTCTGAATCTAGCGAGCATCCGCCCTCATTATTCACGTCTGTAAAATATTGCCTGAGGTATAATATTTTGCTGTGAACATACCTTGAACAAGATTGATATTCCCAAATTCATAAACGGCTTTGTGAAGTCGATCACGCTCTCTCTCGCGTAATTTATCGTCATCGAACCGACGGCCAAATCAGCTTTCTGAAAAAATATAGGCAGAAAATTGTCAACAATATTTTCCTGATAAGTGAAAAATAGATAAAAATCTTAATACTTTTTCATTCAAATTCAAATATTTTCATTTATTATTTGCCGTTGTTTTCCATCGATTGATTATTACTTCGGTTGCTTTTGTTATTCTTCTTAAGCAGCGGGTGATCTGCAGATTTAATTATTTGCAAGTGCAGGTGCATATTACAAGCTCGTCGAAATAACGCGAGTAGGGATGCGGTACAAACGGCAGAGTTCAATTTCCCGGATTGCGGCGAATAGAGATTAGAATCGATCGTTGTTGTCGGCACAATTTCTCCGGCTCGCTAACTAAGTTCGCCGTTAGACGTAGCAAGGAGGTGATAACTGATAAACCTGGCGGAGCGTCTGAGGTTCAAGATATCGGGAGAATCGCTAGACCGGAAACAAACAAGCAGAGTTTTTGTTGGTTGAGAAGGGAGAGAAATCAAATGACGCTAATGATTACCGTCGGTGTTGGATTCTCTTCGTTCTTTTTTTCTTTTTTTCTTTCCTTCTTGCTTTCTTTCTTTACCCTCGTTTATTATACGCCGAAATGATGACAAAATTTTAGGGAACAAAGGAACTGAGATTCGTTCACGGATCTTGCCACCCTCGCAGTTTATACACGTCAATACATTCGCGTGCTCGACAGCTGCTCCCTGATTTTTATTATTTTATTACCCGTCAGTGCTAGCTTCTCGTCGACGGTTCTCGAATTGAACGCGTCTCGTTTTTCTGCTTCTTGTTAGATCTGGTTTTCTTTATTTTTCTTTTTGGGAGCGGAACCGTCAGCATCACAGAAGCCAGCTTTGATTAATTATCCTATAATCACTGTTCGAAGTAGGCTTCTGCGATTTTTTTAATCATTAGATTATCAGATTCTGCACATCGAGGCTTCAAGGCCCAAAAACTTTTATCCTTGAATAGATTTGTACGAATATATAAATATTTTTCAACTATTTTTACATTTTAGGATCTTTCATTTAGCAGGTTTTCCAGTCCCGGAGAAATTACAAACTCAGTGTAAAAGACCTTCATAGTAACAAGTATGTTCGCTGAACTACGATGCAGATAAGCTGGAATGTTTTTCGGAGAGGATTATATACGAGTCGAGGTTTAATTCTCGTCCCGGATTTTCTTTCTGTGAATGTGAAGCGCGAAATTCGCCAGGATGATATTAGTAAGCACATGAGGGTGATAATTAACCGTTGAAAAACATGATTAATTCTTTCGGGTTTAAATTACACCCTCGCAGGAGCCGCGCTACACGGATGACGGTTTTGTTGTTAATTTGTCAACCTGTTACGTGGCTTTAGTACGCGCCACGAGCTAATTTCGTGCCTGACTTGTTATACGTCCAAAGCTTCTCTTATTTTTCATTTATTTCCGATTTATATTTCCCTTCGGGGGAATCAATAATTTTATGAAGAAAAATTTAAAAAAATGAACAAATAAATAATCGAAGAGTAATTATTATAGAGAAACAAAATTCGTGATCAATTTTTTTTTGATCTCGTTAGGAATTATAGAGAAAAAGTTACGAATCGTTCGAGCGTAACGACTGAGCGCGAAATTTCAGCGAGACGGTGAAGCGGACGAAAACGTTTATAGTTATTTAGTTAATAAGTCTGTGTTAACGAGAGAGGGTTTAATGTACCGAAAGGACTCAGATATCATCGTTCTTATTCTAGGTACAGGAGAATAGTCACGCGCTGACGCGGTAGAAAAAAGTTTAACAATCTATTTTTTTCCCTCTCTTTACAATATATGCGTTATATAAAAAAATTCATTGTTTGATGAGCTGCAGTTGATAGTCGATGCAGTAAAATGAGTTTCATAATAATCAGACCTGAAGTTAATTTCGAAGGTGATTAGTTGCTCACTGTCCGGTCGATAAAACAGTATTATTGCAAAAGCTCTTGTGATTCGGTAGATCCAGATCAATATAATAACAGAATGGAGATGAGCCTTGTTACAAGTATTTCGCAGCAACGGAACCGCGTGACCTCCATAGAAATTCTACAATTCAAATCTGTATCATTTTCGCCATCAGATTGAGCTGTATAAACATGAATCGAGTAGGAATGGTAGGAGTGAGTTCTCGAGGTCATTGGTATGCAAATGGATTCCGATTCGCTACCGTGCACCGCGGAACTTCTGCGTTGATGTGCAGTAATACTACAGGTGCATCGTTGCGGTGGCGATTCCGCGGGGACGCGGACGAAACGCAAATTCACGCCGCGTGTAAAGTGACGGTGAAAGTTTCCGCATGATTGCGATAATCTTTCTCTCCTTCTGTCTTTTCCAGGATCGCGATTTTATCCAGCCTCGTCTTTCAATAAATCCCACGGGTCAAACCAGCCACCATGTTTATTTATTTTATTTATTTTTTTTACTTTTTTTTCTATGGTTGTGTTCGTGTTCAGTTCATTCTTCACGGTGAACTAAATTCTGAAATCCCGGCAACTAATCCCCGTCTAACAACTCGAGTTTGATCACATTTTAATTGGTCAATTGGGAAGAGGAGAAACTTTTACTCTCGGAGCTTGTATATATGCACACACTGCAGTCACTTGCTTCACGCCATGTTCCTTTTACGGTCAGTCGTCCGGTTACCCATTAAATATGCTATATACCAACCCACACATTGCCGTAGGTCTCTCGACTGCGCATAGAAAACAACGACTGTTGAGAACATGGAGAATTCGCAATTAGACGTTGCATCCACCGTGTCATATGGTCTTAACTCCACGCACATTGGAATCACTCTTTTACACCTTATAGTATGGAATAACTAGTATATAAGAAGTGTATAACGAAACAGAGAACATGGAGAATTCTCAATTAGACGTTGAAGCCACCATGTTGTATGGTCTTAACTCCACGCACATTGGAATCACTCTTTTACGCCTTATAGTATGCAATAATTAGTATATAAGAAGTGTATAACGAAACATTCGGAGAAACTGGAAGGCAAAGCAAACGATAAAGAGGGTCGTATACTGCACTTTGGGGAATTGGGCTTTACGGCTACACTCTGGATGGGATTGTCTACGCTGAGTGCGAAATACCTGTTGGAATTGGGGCGTTGAAATCGTCGGATTCAACCAGCGAAACTTGGGAACTCGGGGGAACGACTTACCTGCAGGATGGATCCGGCAGGGTTTCCCCGATTATCCGAGGACTCACCTTGTCCATGAGCTGACGAACGATGCCGTTCCATTCGCCAGTCTCGTAGTTGTAGACGCCGTACTTGCCGTCGGGGACGAGTTCGATTCTGTAAGTGAATCCGACCATCTTAGCGATCTCCTTGAGAAGATCGATGCAGAATCCCTCGTACCTCGAATTTCCTGTGAGGTTTGCCTGCGCCCCGAGCATCACGTATGGCTGCTCCTACGGGGATCAGAAGAAAGGAATCCTGGAGGACTACCGATGCTGAAGGGACGCGTAGTCCAAACCCTCCGTTCCAAGCCGCGGCTCGAGTTAATAAGCGAGGAGAAGAGAAACGACGAACGAAAATAGAAAAAAGAAAAAAGAAGACAGAGCGAAAGAGAAAGAGAGAAATAAAGGCACTAGGAACACGCGGGAAACACGCAATTCTCACCAGACGACGATCCGCCCGCTGCACCTTAACTTCTATACTCGCCGTTAGAACTGATTACCCAATTCTTTCTACCGTCGGCTTTGTGACCTGTAAGATTAACATCCCCCAGCTATAAAATACGCGACAGTAGAGTATGATGTTTTTTATATAGCAGGATTTTTACTGCTGGTCCAGATATTTTTCGTGACCTTCCATGTAAGTAGGACCAGTAAGTCGATGGGGATGATGGCCGAACAAAGATTCTCCAATTTTGAAGTCGCCACACGTCATGACACATCGAAGAAGAAAAGCTATTCGTTATACCCAGATGAATATTGGATACAGTATACCTTCTCCACGATGATTATGGGCCAAACGAGCAGAGCGAGAAAGAATCCAAAGAAACATACGGAAATAAAAGAAACTTCTACGTAAGATGATTTAGAAATGGTGTAAAGAATCCCGACGACGTTATAATACATTATAGTTTACTTGGGACATGGATAACGTGAAAGTGCGAGTGGTAATTCAACTTATACCATTTTAACACCCATGCTGTATTATGCCGGTCTACTTTACTTTAGCTTCGAACGAGAGTAATAGTGCAGGTTATGATGTGTGATGGTTAGTAATGGGAGGGGAAAATCCCTAGAGTTGGGTCAAAGGTCAAGCTAAGACTGTAGCCTAGGAGGGGGCGAGGCGAGGGTGTGTAACACGGGGACTTGTGTTGTACGAAGAATCGAGGGATGGAGAAGAACAGGGTGGTTAGTGCGTGTTGTAAGTATATGTATATAAGCGGTGTGAGGAATAAAAACGACGTGAGAGAGGAAGTGAGAGCGAAGAGGGCAAGGCGCAGTTCTGCTAAGGATTATGGATAATGAAGGGGTGAAGAAATGAAACGAACAAACCAAATCATACATGTCGCATGAGTTCATTGACGATGCCGTTCCACTCGCCGGTCTCGGGGTCCTTCGCCCCGTATTTCCGGTCCGGAACCAGTTCCATTCGATACGAGAATCCGACCTCCTTGGCGAGCACTTTGAGCAGGTCGACGCAAAATCCGTAAAACCGTGAATTCCCCGTATAATTTTTCTCGTAATGCATCATCACGTAGGGCGTCTCCTGCGCAGGCCAAGTAATTCCATCGTGTCAGGCATTTTGACCGGAAGTTAAACGGTCGGTTCGGTTTCCGTTCGAGGAGACGACGCGTCATGGAAAACAAAGGTTTTTATAATCCTGACGACAGTTATCACAGTAGTAAAAGAAAATCGTTTTCGCATGGTGAGATCAATTTCTGCATTTTGCAGCCCTTAATTCAAATTTCCGATTCACGATTTTTCTACGTCACGTTAAGGCTGCTGCTGCCGCAGCAGCTTCTGCGTTCCTCTAAACTTCATTCCGCGTTTCGTTTTGCACTGGCATTAATCTTTCGCGTCTTTTTGCCGCTGCTCAAAGGCAATTGCGGCCGCGGGATAAACCAGTTTTTTCGATCACTGAGCCGCTCACTCGCCTGCTAATATCGTGTGCCTTTGAGTACCCGGATCAGTAAAGGCTGGAAAACTATTCGCATGATACGATTGAAATCGCGGAATCGAATTGACCTCAAAAAAAGCCTATTTACACTGAAAGGGATAAAAGAGAGAGTGAGAAGGGGAGAAGGGAAAAGGGAAGAAGAATCATTCGCAATGCAGACTCCTCGGCTCCATCCGATTCCTCAAACATAAATCAGAGCTGTGTGCGTGCGGTGCGATTCGTGCGGAAAATACATTTTCTCATGGTATAATATTTACGCTTGTAAGCAATATCGATAACGAAATGAAAACTGGTGTTTGATACGAATCGTGGCAGTAAAATTGGTGCCGAACCCTAATTCGCAGGACAGAAAATTACCGGCAAAACTTATACATGTATAGTATATAGTATATATAGTGCTGCATGGGGGCGGTGAAAAACGGGGGTTGAAATATGGCAGCATCAATTAGAGAACCGCGGAGCTTGAGGATTTATATATCCGTGTGAAAAATGGCCGGCAAGAAGTTTTAATTCAAGTTTTTGTTTATTTCTTTTTTCCTTAACTCGATTTTTCTTCTTATTCTTCGTCTTTTTTCGGAAAGCGGAATCAGGAATGGGAATGGAAAATAGAATCGGGCGATTTCATTTCACCGGAGCAGCGGTGAGAAAATGCCTGCAAAAGTTTTATACCCCTACTTTCTCGACCTCCAACAAATTACCCATGTACTACCTATACATGTAGGTACGTATAACCTATACCTACATCCGTATAACGATCGGGTTGAAAAATACTTGCGGGTGAAGTAAATGCTTGAATAAAAGTAAAAAGAAAGAGTAACAAGAGGAAGTAAAAGTGTGAGAATGAATGAAACAAAGAATATAGCTGAAAAATTTCTACTCAATTCTTGTCTCTCTGCAGTTTGCACACCGCGCCTGGAAGATCTTATACTCGGTATTGAATATCGATTCTCAACCGCCTTTTCTGATTATCACACTGATTTCCTACACGTCAAAGGAAATGCGGTTCAGACTAAATTACAGACATTATAACGGGCTTGCGTTGCACAGAATTATAACCGGCTTGGAGAATCTGAAATCCTTCGTTACGGGGTTGAAGATGTAATCGCGACATCCGGTTGTCACTGCCAAAAACGGTAACGTACAAAAAGATGTATAATTTCTAGCGAACTGCAGGGACGCTCAGTTGTCGACGAAATCGAATGAAAAGAAATTAAAATCGATCTACGGTGTAATGAAAGAGCAAAAAGAAGGAGGGGAAGGAAATTTTCATCGCGAGTTCTCGACGAAGCGATGAATTTTTCCACGGTATAAATTTCGCCCGAAATTTGAGACGGGGTGAAATTTAAACGGGAATATGGAGGACCTAAGTGAGTTATCCCGGGTCAAGCCTGATCGCAGGGGATGGTTTTCGGCCTGAGGTTTGCAGCCGAAGGAGAGAACGCTGCGACGCTGAGTGGCAAAATGGGGCTCCGGCTATTATCCTAGGGGATGATTTCCCACGGGTTGGGGGGGTAGGCGCAGACCGCGCAGACCTTCGGCCCACCTTCGCTTTACCTTTGCCTTCGCCCACGCGACTTCGGCTCTGCCCGATTCTCTGGAAATGAATTTATATACGACGAGGATTTTCCTCGTCTAAAGTAATTGATCGATGCTTCCTTCCCGAGGCAATTGTCCTTATCCTACTTCGTCCAGGGCGAAATTTCTCCCGGATTTCGATCCGTATATTATATATGTATATATATATATGTATATATATTTCTACCCAATTTGTCCAATCAAATATAAACGTCTATCAGAAAAGCGTCTCTCTTTGCTGATCAAATGATTGTCAATAACAAGCCTAGAATTAGAATTTTTCTTTCCCCCCCCTCTTCCTGACTCAGGTACTATATAATTAAGTATTATATACAGACTTGACTATTTTTTAATCGGACCAAGGGATTACAGACCCTCCATCGATTCATGAAAGACGGACTTTGAGACTGCGTAAGACTTCGAATGACTTTAAGTCACTTATTATTATACAGGTACAGGAGTTCAAGTGATTTCGCGTAATATGGCTTCTAGGTAATATTGTAATCCGGAGGTTATAAAAAAGACTTCGCACCTATCGGATATGGATCATTTCGTTTTTCTTTTTTCTTTTTTTTCTTCTCTTTTGCACTAAAAAGTGCAGACGATTAAGTTAACGGGGGATTGAATTTGCAGGGCGGAATCGTCGTCCGCGAAGTGTCTAACGATTTCGTCATTTAAATTTTGGCTAATTTGCCGAAATTGCGAGGAAACGAGGAACGACGAAAGATACAAGGCTGCGGATACGTCGCCGGGTTTTGACTTACCAAAATTGTTATGACGACGAGGGTAACGTTCGCAATTCCTGGCTCGAAGAAAGCCGCCCTGTCTGTGACGTTGATGCCGGCACCTGGTCGCCATTCACCCACCTGCGCGGGTCAATTTTACGATTTAAAAGCCAGCAGTTGTATAATAATAAAATTGAGGGTTGCGAGCGAGCTGCTGCTCGGGAATGAAAGAAAATAAAACGAAACGCGTCTCGTCACCTGCGAATATTCGAATATAAACTTGACTCGTGAAAAAAGTATATACATATAATATTTTATACACATAATCTCGCAACCCCTGATGGTATTGCGGCGGCATAAAAGCAGCATCGGTTTTACCTTGACGAGTGAGTGCTGCTTGAGTTTGAGTAAATCGAGTTTGAACTGAATGCGACGTCCCTCTTTGAACTCTATCGGTCCAGATATTCCCTTCAGCTCTACCTGCAACCAAAGAAAATAACCATCGATTAAAATTCTCTACCTAATATTTTCCACCAATTACCCAAAGCTCAAAGTCCATTTCCAATTTCGGGAATGCGAGCGAAGAAAAGAAGCCGTGAGTTGGAAACAGGAATCGTGTAAAAATTTACCTCCGGTATATCATTTTCAATATAATGCACATCCCCTCCCCCCTCCCCCCTCCCCCCCCCCCTTTTCCTCTCCCCTCGACTCTATAATCCTGTTTCAGACGGCATTGGTCCCCGGCACGTCCTTGCAGTCAGCATCCCGTTTCACCACCACGCGCGTTGAAAGCTGCGTTGTAGGAGGATTACAAGCCCATAAACCTGAAAGGCTTTGCCGTTTCCCGACAGGAAGTGCAAGATATGTACATACTGTATAAAGCAGCTCGGTGGAAGTGAGGCGGTAGGGAATAAAAATGCATCCACAGTCCCAGTCGTGATATCTGTATCATTAAATATTTTTATACCTCGTACTCCTTGCAGCTGCGTTCTGATCTCGATCTACCGAATGGAGTGAAATATCGAAGGAAAACAGTCGGTACTTTTCGCTTTCTAAGTTCCTGATTTATCGCGGAAACTGAAAATTCAATCCGTGTCAATTGATTTAAGGACGATGATAAGCGAGCCGAGGAAACCGGGATTCGAGCTACGGATTGACAGAGACTAGGGGAGATGGGTTTGGGGTGAGAAACTTTGACGATAATTTCAAGCGCGGTTTAGGAGGATGCAATTTTCATGTAGAAAGTTTTGGCAAGCACAGACTGTACAGTCGCATAAGTACCGCGAAGTAATTTGAACAAGCGTTTCTGAGACGGATGCGGTAACGCCTTCGAGTCACGTGCGGCAAGTTTTTAGCATTAATAGGTAGACAAATTTACAGTAAGTTGACTGTTGAGCTTCACTTTCTTGGCGTCAGGAACGTGTTGAGGATACGTAATTACTCTCGGAGAGTTTGGGAGAGTTAAGGGATGAAAAGTACAGCAAACGCGGGGTGAAGCAGAGGGAAAATGTACCTTACGCGGCACTTCTCTAATCGGCATCGCGAATCCTGAAACTAGAGAGTCAAGAGTTGGCGAAATAATAGGACTCGATTTTAGATCTGAAAAATATTTTCCGGTTTTTCTTTCTCTGTATTTTTCCTTCGCATTAAGATTGCTTTGACCATCGAAAAGGGTTCCGAAGGATACGTCGAGGCCAAAGTGCGGGAATCATGGCCGGGTGGAAGGATCGTGAGAGTTCAAGCGGGCAGCACTACACCGTGAAATCTGATCGTTCGGGTTCGTACGGTTGAAAGGAGCTGCTCTTGAAAAGAATCAGGCTCAATAAAATCGGCGAATTTTTACGGAAGAACTTTTCTGCCTCAGCGTTTTGCTGCAATTACCAGGGTCAATGTTTGACTCGCTAAAACCGTCACATATTCAAACCACGAGATTGATGAATCTGGATTTTCACCCTTTGAATTACAAATGCAGCAGGAGAAATTTCTTTCCAATATGTTCCCAGTATTTCGCAAGCATTGAATGAGCAATTAGTGAAACGAATTTCGAAATATCGATACGCCCCTGGGAAGGATAAAAATTTTGTCTCGAATTTTTCTAACGCTCAAGAAGAGGGATTGGTCGTGGCCATTAGTTGGCCAGAGTGCCACTAAAAGTGACGTGGTGTTCAGCCGGCTACGCGGGTTGGGTTTCACACGTCACGGAAGGATTTATACGGGATTCTGCCGGGGACATTTTCAGCGCCGTATATCACGGTATTAAAATGAACAATTCATACGGAGGACAGAAATTTGTTCGGTGTGCAGAAGTGCGGACACAATTACAATCGCGCCATTTCATTCAGAGCTTTTTTTCAATGGGCTGTTAACTTACGGATCATGTGACAAACGATCGTAGACTGCTTGGTGCTGCTGAAAAATTAACCCGATCTCTTTTGAACTTATTTTAACCAGTTTGGAATGATTTGCGAGCGATTTGAAGTGGTTTCAAGCCAGTTAAAGACGGTCACAAACGGTTCTGAACGATTCTAAAGAGGTTTCAAATGATTATGACGGGTCTCAAAGTGATCACTAACGGTTTCAAAGTAATTTCAAGGAGTTCCGAACGATTTCAAAAGGTTCGAAACAGTTTTTAAGCTTTCAAAATGAATCCAAGCTTTATTAAAGTGATTTCAAGGAGTTGCCGATGACTTCCAAACGCTTTCAAGTAATATCAAATCGTTTCAAAATGATTACAAACAGTTTTAAACGAGTCTGAAGTGGTTTCAAGCGTTTTCGACCGGTCTTAGAACAATTACAAACGGTTTCAAACAACTTTCAAGGAGTTTTGAAGGATTTATAAGGGTTTAAAGAAGTTTGAAAATAATCTCAAAAGTTTAAAATTGATTTCGAGGCGTTTTGAACGATTTTAAAATAATTTCAAACGATTCCTGAAAATTTCAAAACGAATTAGACCGATTTTATGCGACTCAGCGGTGAACAGTGACGAATACAGGAAGCGAGGTCGATACTTTTTTCGGATTTATACAGCGATTGACCCTCGGCTTCGGTGCGGAACGGCGGTTTTCCCGGGCATTGAATTGAGCCCAGAGTAGGAATCCTGGGCTATTGAACCAGCGATTTACGCGGGAGGATTTTGCGATGCTCGAGTGCCATTCGGGGAAGAATAATTACCAGCTACTCACCGAGTTTATGTAGTTGATAAGGGAGAGGCCGCCGTCCCATGGGTGTTCCAGCTCGCAAGATAAATTCGCTGGGCGAAGGGCGTGCGATTGTTCCAAGGTCCTGAGGCCCACGGCGAAAACCTGGACGCTGTCATACATCAGGGCTGGTTCCGCCTGGAAATTCGAACCTTTGAAGATGGGCGTGACTCTATGGAAGAAATCCAAGCGAGCAGTTGATAGGCGAGCTCCGCTAGATTTCCGCCGCGATATTTCATCGCGGTCAATCGGTCTCCAGCTGAAATCAGCTCTCAAAACTTTGCTAATTAAATTTTCTCAGGTATAAATTGGCAGGGCGCGCAGGCTGTTCGGTAGAAAAGTTACCAGCCGCCTCAAGCCGCCCCTTCCTTAGGCTTGGAATTAAATTGACACACGGGTCGGCCTCAACTTTGATCAACCCTGTAATTAAGGGTCGTATATACGTACCTTACCCACCTACGTACAAGAGGGGTGGCAAGGGCGGCACCGACGTGACGCCTTTTAATAAGCAGCAATGAAGGGGTCGGTTGGAGGAAAAATTTCCGGTAAATCACAGGCTCGCATCCTCGGGAACTTTAGGAGTCGAAGGTTGACATTTGGCGAAGGAGAAAAAATAATAAGAGGCGGAAGTGACGCTTTGCGTTCGGCGAATATCAAAACAAGTCTGAAACCTTTCTTCAATATTTCCCCCCTGCCCTGGGTAAATGATGCACTGCACTTTCGACTAGCTGCCAATGCAAACACGTTTACACGCTCCGAGTTCCACGAGCTTTTGCATCCTTGGTACGTGGATCCAAAGGAAGCCTACGGACTATGGAATCCTTGCGAAATCTCGATGGAGACGCTCCTGTGCCTGTCCCTCCATCCTCGCAGTGTACATACATAGTATATCCTATATTTGTATGTACCTACGTGATCAACATACCAGTTACACTTGCGACGCGACTCCCTTAGAGGTCGATATCGCATGTAACCGTGGAAGATTTCGGTTTACAGGAACTTTTTTTTTTTACACAAAATTGGCAACACGTCAGACTTCGGTCCTTCAATTTTCTCGACAAGTAAAGGTTGGCCAAAGTTGTTGGGTGAAATTTTTGAGAAAGTAATGGGTATAAGGGCACTTGTATAAACTGTGCAGTCCGGAAAAAAAAACGCAAAGTTGATATTTCCTCGATGACAGATTTTCGCTGGTGCATTTCGTGGCTTTCAAGCTTGCGAATTGCAAGCATCTATTCACCCCCTTGATCCCAGTTTCGAACAACGTTTGCACTGGTGAACCACTCTGCAGTGGATGAGGCAACGTGTTACTTGAGCCCGGGTTTAATTAGTTACCGCGTGTAACCAGCGGCAGCGACGTTCGTGCTCCACGAATCTCTGGAGAACGTATTTACGAGACTGCGGTTTAAAACAGGACAGACTTATTATCCGAGTACGTGTGTAATGCAAAGCTCAAAAACTCTTCTCGCAAAAAAAATTTCCCGAGAGACTGAAAATTCGCAAAAAATATACATTTGTTTGCGTATTTCAGTCACAAGAGAAAAACGAAAAGTTTTGTTAGGCAGGGGGAGAAAAATACACACAATAAAATGGGGTGATCAAAGTCTTTTAGAAGAAAAAGTTTCAGAGGTTTGTCGTCAAGTTTTGTCAAGCTTTTTTTTTGTTTTTTTTTTGTGCTGAGGTGCCGAATGTATACAATATGATTCTCACGTGAGGGAGAATCGAGTTTCGATTTTCATTCACTGTTTTTACACCTGTTTTTACAGAATAAATTTAATCGTGGGAAAGTTATGGAGAGTAGAAAAGTGGAACTTGGTAATCTCGGTTTTTGGGGTCGCTAAAAACGAACGCGGTGTCAAAATTTCGAAATTTAAATTAGGGGATCCAATAAAAAAATCCTTAAAACCCCGGAAAAAAAGTTTCCGGAAAATCAGATCGCCATTTTGAATATTGAAAACTTCTCAAACCCCATTTTTTGAATCAGTGACCTCGAGAACCCTTACATACCCAGTTTCATGGAATTAGACTGCAAGGAAAAATGTCTGCTTCAAAGGGTTATTAATAAGGGCATCTCAAAGGACGCGTTTCGTCCCCCCACCCCCCACCCCCGACGCCAGTTTCGCCGCCACCCTGGCGTCGTCCAGAGCCTAGATCTAGGACTCGGGCGTCACTTATAAGGTCCTGAGACCCGGGCATTGCAGTGGCGTCAATAAGGGTGGATTGATAACGACATAGAACAGCGTAGAGACGTTGGAGCATGAGGGATGTGGTGGAGAGTTAAATCGCGTCTTTTTCGTCTCACTCGTCGGTTTGTTTAAGTCGCTTCAAATTGGGTTACAGCTGGTTTATTCGGCGGTTCGATGAGACGCGGAGTTGTTTAGGGCGGCTTTCCTCCCCCGCCGAATTAACCGTAAACTTGTTAAATTTCGAGCGTCTAATTCACTTGCGGCGTGAAGACATCGAGTGATTTTTCTCTAATCGATACTGAGCTGGCGAATTGGGAGTCTATTCTTACACTTTGCTTTTCGCGAATTCCCAAATGCATCGCTAAAGGGGCAATTAAATTCAAATTTGAGATGCCGCAGTTGTTGGTCGCGAAGGGGGCGGTTTCGAAACCCCCGAATATTGCCTCTCCCAATGCAAATTTATTCACAAAATTAAAGAAATTCTACAATATCTGTATCTATTTGGAAGCTGCCGCAGCCCGAAACGTTGAGTCGCTTTCTCCCTTTGCGTTATTTATCTTTGAATTCAGCATCCAAATACCTCACTACGTAGCAAAGATTTAACTTCAAGTTTCCCTCCGCGAAGGCGATACGAGGTTAGTTTTAAAAAAATCACCAATCCCCAACGATTCTAAAGTGTGGAAAAACAAACACGAAAAATTTCCGCCTAAAAACACGCGCGACGAAAATTATCTAACGTTTTTGTTTTTTTTTCTGCGGAAAATAAAACGCAAGTGGACTTTGGCCAGCCTGGAGGGTCGATGAATTTCATCCCCAGCCACCCCTTGGCATGGGAAATATGAAGAGAGCGCAGTTTGCGAGTAAAGCTGCAGCAGTCAAAGGTTCGTAAATATTAATCGAGTTTCCAGTAGTTTTGCAACGTCAAATCGTTGCGAGTATAACGAACGGCTCGAGTCTCCTCGCAGCACGCGTTCAGGCCATTCCGTCGTGGATCCCTAATGGGTATGAAATTTACATCGATATGAATAATACGAGCCGTTCCCTCTCCGATTCGCTGAGCACGATTTAGCTGCTGAACGGTTGGCAGTATTCGGTATTATTTGCGAATTATTAGAATACGTCAGGCTATCATCAATTATTGTCGATTATTGACTTGATCGTTGTATAAAATTACCGCGCAGCTTTCATTACAACCTGCGTATTTATCCCGTTTTCGTTTTTATTTTTCCTCGTTTTTCTCCACGCAACTAATGGACTAAAGATGAAATCAGCGAAGATTATGCGAATGCAGAAAAATATTTGCGTAGTTTTTTCGCACTTCCTTTTCGTTCCCTTCCGCCCTTCTCTCGGTGATTCTTTCGCTCGTTTTTCATTCATCGATCAGTGCCGACTGGGGGGAAAAGTTTTCGGAACAGGCTGCAAGAAGAAATGCAGCGAAGACCGTAGAGATACGTTATCACGTCCGGAAAATCCAGTTGTCCTTAAATAAATTGACTTTTATTTTCATCTTGTGCATATAGATAACGGTATTAGCATTTAGAGAGTAGTGAAAGTAAGAACGGGACATTCTTTCCTCCTTTCGTTCTTTTTTTTTCAGCTTCGTTTTCACCCTCAGCGAGTAAATTTCATTTTCAAACCAGTCAGTGCGCAGCTGTGCGAGTCTGCTGTGCTTAGTTTTTTTTTCTTGCTCATTTTTTGCTGGAGGAAAAAAAAATCAGATCAATCTGCGTGAGCCTTATCATCGGATCTCTGTTACTTCTGTCTTTTTCTCGCTCTCTCTCTCTACCTCTCTCTCTCTCTCTCTCTTTTCATCTTTTTCATCCACTCACTTATACCTTATTTCCGATGTTACACCGAAAACTTTTCGTATTATTAAAAAAGATGTGAAAAATTATATAATCCCCGTACAGCAGCAGCAGCAGCAGCATGGAATGGCAATCAATTTTCAGGTTGAAAAACTTTTCTTCCTAATAGCAGCGTTAGATTTTCAAGAGAAAAAGTGAGGCAAGAAGGATATAGAAAGAGAGAGAGAGAGAGATAGAGAGAGAGTGAGAGAGTAAAAAAACGCGTTTAAATTAACGTAATTTACGTAGCTCTTTAACTGGCATTTAAGCGTTAAAGGGGATAAATTTTCCACGCCCCCTTGTAAGAAATATTCCCATATTATACATATATGGGGGTGACTATAGGTGTGTGTTTGCACACACACACACGTCGGCCTGGAAGCGGGGTGAGAACGAAAATGGAAATTTTCGAGCATCCCTCGGATTTTGCAGAAATTGAGTTCGCGCCTCGTTGGTCGCGGGTAATCATGACAACAAGGGAAAAAATAAATAAATGATGGGAAAAAAAAAAAAATTAAACTGGCAAATGAAAATTGAAAATATAAGTATAAATATTAAGAGGATACTGTGTGCATGCCGAATATCGGCCTGGTATCGACACGTCGCGGGGGGTGAGAGCTGTTTGATTCAGGAAAAGCAGCGAGGAGGAACGAGGGAAAAATGGGAAAAAGTCGGGGGTGAGGAAGAGGAGCTGAAGGGAGGGAGGGAGGGAGAGAGTCGAAGTTGGCACACGTGACAAATAAAATAATAAAATCTTTCGAGTGCGAGATATCGCGGCATGATTTATGGTAAAAATGGCAAAGGTTAGCCGGTGGAACGGTAATTCCGTGATTCAGTGCGGTGACGTATGGAAGGAATTCGGAGGAATTCTCGTAGATACATATGTACACATAAGATCCAGGTTGTTGGTTCGTTTGGTTTTAATTTTATTTTCCCCTTTTATCTCAATCTATTTTCCTTTACCTTTCCTTAGCCCGATTTTATCAGTTAACGTCAATTCTTTCGAGATCGTAAAATCCCAGCATCAACGATGTCGTCCTGGCCTATTTACGTTACATATAATTATACTCATGTATTGCGTATGTAACGAGGAATTTTTCACTCGGTCGCATCAACGCAAATTGAATCACTCGCATCCACGTCGTCGCGACGGCGACGCCTCGGCTTTGGTAAAGAAAGGAAGATGCAGACGACACCAACCACAATTTTTAGAGGTAAATAATTTTTCGAGATAAGTACACGCGGTCTCTTGAGGGGATTCTTCAATAACAAATTTTCACGCTGTCCTCAGCCTCGCTCAAAGACCGAGTTGGAATCAGTATTTCAAAGACGGAGCTCGCCGGAGGATAAGAAAATCGAATTTTCTTCATCCAAAATCCAACGTCGTTCCAGTAATTCAACTTTCCACACCCTACATCCATAGCTTGTACCTTCGATTTTCACAAACCAAGAAACGTACCTAAATTTCGAGAAAATAAATTTAAAAAAATATATCTGGCCTTTTTTTATTGTTAGCAGAACAATTTTCATCTTCTTTTCTTTTCTTTTTTTTTTTTTTTTTTAACTCCAGATGCAAGTAATTTCGAGGATAATAACAATTAAAAAAAAAAAATAATAATAATAACAATACACGTTCTTTTGTATAAATTTGCGGATGCTTCGCAGACGTCTGGTGGATTTTTTTTTTTTTTCTTTTTTCATCTACACTGCAGGCGAAAGAATAAAACGATACAGAAAAATTCGCCCAAAGGTGGTAGCGATCTACACATACGTCGAGGTTTGGGGGGTTTTGTACAAGCATGAAATCAGGAGTATAAGGCATACGTACAACTGAGGAATCAGTATGCGACTCAAGTTCTTCGGCACGTGCCCATGTCTAACTCACAAACGTTATATATCTGTCTGTCTGTCTGTCTGTCTGTACAGTGGCTATAGGCGAGTGTATTTCTCTCCGACTATTTTCTCGGCGGTACGTTTTCCGCCAGCGTCTTTTCGCCCGGGGTTCAACTTTTTCCCTCCATCTCACCGCGGGTTTTCCTAGATCTCGATGTATATCTCTCTCTCTCTCCCTCTCTCTCCCTCTCAAGTTTTCCTTTTTACCCCGCGACGCGTTTAGCTCCAGACATCCACAGACCATCCCCCCCGCACCTTCGTATCTTGACTTTCTAGTCTCGCCTCTGCGAAACGCGATGCTCCAAAGTGCCGGAAATTATGCATGCACCATCCGAAGCAGTTGAAGTTTTGCCTTTTACTTCTGTATGTGATGCTGCGGATGATTTTTCATACGGACGATTGATTGGCGGAGACTTCGTGAGAATGGGGGTGAGAAATTTTTGTCGAGGGTGAAATTCCAACGGTTAAGAATATACCGTGTCTACGAAAACAATTTGTGTGTGATAAGAGAGAAAAAAAAAAACAACAAAACAACAAAACAATAAAAGAAAAGGAAAAGACAAAAAAATTGTTTAAATATATCAATGCGATACAATGGATACGCGGTGATTCGTGCATGGGACAAGAGAGGAACAGCAGAGGGTGAATTTCGACGTTTGATTCAAGCTTTTTATTCAAATCACACCGTTTTTTCTCCCTTCTACCCTCACTCCACTCTTCTTTCAATTCTGCATCGGATACATGCGAAGTGTAGCTTGCAGGCAGACAAGCGTGACGGATGGACAACCGGTCATGCATGTATACAATATATGCATATCTATATACATATATGTATATATATATATATATAAATCGTAGGTAGACACATGGCGAGTGGCAATTGGATCGGACAGACGTCACCGTGAGTTTTCATTCCTGTTTCGACGTACCCAGAGCTTTGGAGTCAGTTAATTTTCAGAAAACGATATAGTTTGTTCTTTTATGCCAATAGCGTGATGAATAAATAAAATTTTCGAACGTTATTGCATTGCGAATTGCACGCAGATGTGGAGAAGAATAATAAAAGCCGAGAAATAATTTACCATCTATTTATATGAATGCATGAAATGGATATTTCATCGAATGGAGAAACTGTACAATTCGAATATGTTTTACAATCATGGAGGGAAGTAGTAACGAAAATAAATCTACCGAAAACCTTCCATTCCGTGGATATCACCCCTGTTTACCGTAGCCCCAAATTCAAACTGCGATAATAATATTCGCCAGAGTTATTAGTATAGTTATAACTTAAAGAGGGTAGAGAAGCGGGCCGAAGAAAAGATGTAAATTTAAACGAATGGTAGAAATAGGGTGAAGTGGCCGAATCGATTCGATCTCCTCGTTTCGTTCAACCCCCCAAAAAACTTTGGTGTTTACGTTGCAACGTTTCATAATTTCTCTGCAGACGGAGTGAAGAAGATACTGAGAAAGATAAAAAATGGAACAACTGTGGCGTCGCCAAACTTCTGCGCCTAAATTTTCAGTCTGCAGGCTTTGAGACTATTTCCGGAATCCCTTGTGCAATTAGACGCGGCATGAGGCCGCGTCCGATTTTGGTTGGGGTGAGTATATACATAATAGAGGGGGTGAAGGGGAGAAGGAGAAGGAGGAGGAGGAAAATATCGCCAGAGGTGAGTTAGAGAATTTTAACAAGCCCGTCCCGAAATGGCCAAATTTACATTTCTTAATCCACCCCCAATTAAAACAATTTTCTCCGTAAGGCTTAATTGGGACAATTAGAATGCTCGCAAAGGTAAAACGGAGCCGTTGGAAAGCTGAAGGCTAAACAGATCCGCGTAACCTTTTTGTTTATTGGGTCAAATTTTTACTCTAGAGAAAACGCGAGAAGGAGACAAAAATTAGAGATTTGTTTGGAAAGGGAGGAAGGGATGGGGGGGGGGGGGCGGACTTTCCTCGATGCGAAACGATACTGCGATCCTCGAATGCTCAGCAAAAGCCGTAAATATCCTCTGCAAATATTCCCAGAGATTTGGTTATTTAATCCCATAAAGTTTAACCATGCAAGCGTTTATGCGCGTTTTTTATTTTTCACGCGATACCTCGACTTTCGACGGCATGCATATATCGAGGTGAAATACGAAAGGCGAGTTCGTTTTCAACTCGAACGTTTTGGCCTCCGTCCATTTTTGCGAGATGCCTGCGAAAACCGCGACTCGATGGATATTCGATTATTGCTCACCTGAATGACCCGAGATTTATTGAGTATCGTGTTTCCACTTTGTTGAAATTTCTCCATATCCCTAAGCACGCCTCTGACCCCGACGTCGTCTGCGTCGACGAGACGAAACGCGGTCATGTTGACGAAGTTATACTTGAAGTCCTCGAGGTCGAACGTTTCGATGTCCTGAAAAACACGAGAATGCAAGCGTTACCGTGGATCATTGATCCTGAATCTTCCTCGAGAAATATACTCACGAATGTTGCGAAAAGATAGTGATAATTGTAGTCGTTCATCTGAAGCTGCAGTATCTGGAACACAACAAGTAATTCGTTCGTCGTCTGGGATCAAGTTTCAAGAACGGATCCATCCGCGTTCGCTAATTGCGGGGTCGCCTCAGCTTTGCTTTGCTTTGGAGGTTTAGCTTATTGTTAGTTTGGGGTTGTTGTCTGGTTTGCTTAGGGGACGGGGACCTTACCGTTCGCAGAAAGTGGTGCATGTGCTCAGGCTTCGTGTCGACGACCAGGTTCCGTATCTCCTTAGTCTTGATATCCGCAAGGACCTGCCGATAGGAGTCAGGACCCGCCTGTCTCAGGTGGATCTCCATGTCCTGAGACCTGGGACTGCGAACGAGCTCCCTGAGTTTGACGAGTCCTGGAAACGGGAGAGCGTCACGAAGTCGTTTAACGAATGATTTATACTTGGAACGACACGCAACACGTGGACGTATTTTCTTCTTTTTTTTTTTTGTTCTTTGGGTCTGAATCCAAAGAGGGAATTGACAGGTGGCGAAAGCGGTTGGTAATAACCAACCCCGATACAGCGATGGTTCTTGGGGGATGATATTTTTACGTCCGGACCTCATAGGATCCGCATCACTCGCCGGGGAGCCGTATCTCTTCCTTACACTTTCTCTACGTCCAATTTCACCACCCCCGAGAGTTGCAGGTTATCCTCAACGATTACGCGCAACGACGCCCCCCGCAGATCCAATATCCGAACGTTTCCGTTGCATGTTTACAATCTCGGTCATATTCGCGATACCGAACCCAAGATATTTCAGCTCGATGACTTCGGAAGGCTGTCAAGACCCTCGTTCAGTTATAAAGAGTATTGTCAACCCCGTTCAACTCTTACCCCGAATCCCATTCGGCTTGGATATTGTAAGGACTAATAATAATAAGCGATCAGTCCGACACACGGTAATCGTTCCAGTTTCCATCGCAACCGCAAAAATAAACTGACCCAGTTCATCGTCAGCAGACATATTTAGACCCAATCATTATTGACCCTTTAATTTTCCAAAATTATAAATTTAACGCACAAATCGTGAACTTTTTGATGACAAGAACAAATTGCTAGCAGGTTAGAAACTTCAAATTTATTTTTTGGTAATTTTAGAATTAAGGATCGAAAAGGTACTGCCAAAAGAGGTCAATAACTGGTAACCTTTTTCTAATCTCATGACTTTGATCTTTCTTTGAGAATAACGTGTTTCTTTTTACGAAGAGTAACTTACGAGGTTGAAAATGCAAGAGAGAGGGCGACGGGAACACGCGCTTGAAAATATCGCTCCGGCGATTTGAGAGGTCGCGAAATTACGTGACGTTGCGAATAGCTGTGTACCGCAAAGGTGCGAAACCTCCTCGCCATTCGGAGGGTCGAAGCGAGCAACTTTTTACTCAACTGACTGAATCCATTTGAAACTCCGTTGAGCGAAACGAGCCGAACGTGACTTTTCGTTGTTTTTTCTTCTCCCTTCCTTTCGGTACTTTCATCGTTTGAATCGCGGAGCCGTTGATACGACTGACGTCAAGTTTTATACAAGACCCGACTGCTGTTAATGTCAGATTAATAAATGAAAAGCTACCAGATCTACGTACGTTTATACTGCAATTCGCAATCCATGCATGCGAATTCTGAATGGACGTTGCAACGGTTTCTATACCCACGTTACACTTTGTATTCAGTATCGTACAAACTGAAAGAAGTATCATCCACGTATGGTATCCACCAGGTCATGAATAAAGCGGCATAGAAACTTGCAGGATTCTACATTTTTTTCAAACAATTATTATACTTAACCCAGTGATACGATTGCACCAATAAAATTCCAGAACAAAAGCTGCAGCTGCAAGCTCTGCACGAAACTGCACGTACCTACGTATATCAATGAGATTAAATACTTTCCGCCGTGACGTTATTTCCGGTGTAAAAAGCTCAACCTCAAAGTCCTGCGTTCTGGATTTACAACGCGAGGCAAAAGGCGAGGAGCCTTCGACCTCGAGTAGCGGAAAATATTAGAGAATCGGTATTTTGGCGCGATAAAGACATTCGAGGGGTTGAAATTCACGAGGATCAGAGTGTGAGGGGGGGATGAGGGGGATGAACGGGCGGCCTAGAGTGCCGGGGATGTTTCAATGGAGAGCCAAGCGCGCACTCGACCTCCTTCAAATAGAGCAGTTGAGCGGATTCTTTCAGAGTTCGAGCCGGAGCGCCGATTAAGCGCCGCGACGTCGACGTCGGCGTCGGAGGCGCCCGCCTCCCTCCTCGACCCTGTTTCCTTTTTTGCTCTCCGCCCCATTTCCCACCCCGGCTTTTCCGCCCCCCAGACAGTTCCGACTACCCGCCAACGTAGAGTCACTGAATTCACATGACTGCCATTGAATTATCCAACCGCAATTAAAAACGGGACGACGTTGCGTTACGTGCCGCAACGTAACGTCGACGAAAATTCTCATTCCTGGATTCTGGGAACAGTTTCCGTCGCCTCGCTGCTGCCCAGAAAGAGCTCTGACAAAAACCAGATCCGTCCATCTTCAGGTTTGCATCAAATTGTTCAACCCTTTTCGCAAACTTGTTTCATCTCCAAGAGATTTTGTTTTACAATCAGATGAATAATCCTAACTCTAAGACGAAAGTAACTGCTAGAGATCGAGTTAATTAGATCGATAACTCGAAGAAGTTACCGTATAGTTACAATAATAGTAACGACGAAGATTTAGGAGACGAGTGTTAATCGAGCTGAGATCTTATCGGTAATCGATTAGAGCCTCGGAGGGTCTCACGTTTTCATAAATTCGGATAATAATGTTTACTCTGGTATCAAGTATTCCCTCACGGTGAAACGTTTCATTATAAAAGCACTTACCAGCTTGTTTATTACTCGTCTCACTCACTCATAAATTCATCTGCATTTCGATGACTGTATAACTTTGCCCAAGGATTTTACATCAACTTACTCGTACTTATTTTTACACTTCAAGTACACATGTTACATTTACGAAACGGTTATCTTCCCTGGGACTTTAGATCCGCTGCATTCAGACTGAAATATCTACTTCGCTAGACATATCCTGTAGGGGATGGAATCGTCGACAGGTTATATACAATATACATGTATATATACAGCTTTTTTCGGAGTAGATTAGACGGTGGATTACGTTGAGGATTAGCCGGTCCGGAGAAGAGGGTAATTTGTTATGAGCATTATCTCGGAAGCAGCGCGCACAACGTACCTACGTAAACCGGAAAAATAGCTACTATTTCTCTGAACTTCAAGTAAGGTAGAAAAATTACTCGAGGCGTTTCGTCTTTCTCATGGATAATAATTCATCGTAAATTCATTAGCTGATATTTTTCTGGCACCGCGCGGAAAATCCCCGCCGGAATAATTTGTCAGTCTAAACAAATTTCCCGTAGCTCGGAACATCATCGGTGTGGAAATGTTACGGTGAAACCGCAAGAACGCAGAGAATCATGGAATTTATCACGCGACCGATCGTTGCCTCGACGTTTGTAATCCTGCGAAGGGTAAATTTGCAAGGATGTACAATAATAAGGCTGACGAGGCGAGAACAGAGTCCTTAATCGGCGGTGCTGACTATTATTCGAGTTTAAATTCGAGTCACGAGGCTTTCGGAACGTCGTGTTATTAACTTGTTCGATCCCGAGCGTTATCAAATATCGCTAACGAAGAATGATGAATGACTGGCGAAAGCGGGTCTGAGTCGAACGGCGCATTCCGCATCGATCGAACCGCGGGACGTGCGCGGCTGGATACGCCGATATTGAAAGATTATACGACATCGCAGATATTGGACCTCTAATTTGAGATTTCCTCCTCTCTCCTCCCCCCAAATCCCTCCCCCCTCGGCCCCTCTCGATGTGCAACGTCATCGAGCTAATGCACGGCAATCATCATTCATTATATACTCGCGAAAGACATCGGCGATGATCTAAACTGCGATCAACCCTCGTGGCACCGAGCCAGAAAGGCATTAACGCCTCCGCGAGTTGGAGTGGAAATTGGGAAATTGGGAAATTGGATCGTTCGCTCGAGAGCGGCGCCTACGTTCCTACCGTAATCGTCCTCGTAGATGATCGCCACCTTCGTCCAGTTGAGAAAAGCCATGACGTCCTGATAGGCGGTGTTAAGGAGAGTCTGCGCCGGGTGGAGGTTGATGCTGAACTCCTTCGCCTCGGCCTCCAGGTCCAGCCTCGCCTCCAGGTGCGGTATGTCCAGGGCGTCGCAGATGCTGTGAATGTGTTGTCCCAGGATCGGATCCGACGGACCGAAGACAGCCTGCACCCCAAACTTGACCTGCTCACAGGCTGGAAGCAGAAGGATTTTCGCAAGTGTTTATAAAGCCTTGATACATCTGACTCTGAGAATATTGAGCAAAAATATCTAACTACGGAAAAAATTTTACGAAGCGTCACGTCGCTCAGGAACTCCGGTTTCATTATCTTGATCCGTGTGGTTCTACCTCGGTTACCGATACAGACGATCGTGGATCCGGGCCAAAAACGCTTCAAAGAATGGTCGCCACCTGACAAGGTTACATTTAGCTAACGTTGTTGCTTCAGAGGAATTACGATTCACCTTGGCCAACTTCCCGGGGAATTTCCGGCTTCTTGATCACTGCAGCGGGGTTGTTTTTCGTGCCGAAGTTTAGGTAACGAGATGAGAGAAAGCTGAGGGGAAAATTCTGATACGTTTCTTTTCTGAATATTACGTTCTCAATTCGAATGCCGAATATTCGAGGCAACGTCGAGGCTCGGTGGTGACGATCACATATTCCGGCTTGAAGAGCCTGCAGAGCTCGAGGAAGCCAGGGGCGATCGAACTGGCATTAATCCGATTCGCCTGGGAATTTAATATTCCAGTAGGTATCAGAAGGTCTTCGACCTTTTTTCCCCGGAATCGGGCGATAGCCTGCAAGGCTCACTCAAGCCCGTTTTAGTCCCCTGATAAAGTTTACGTGCGGTAAGTTTTGTCACGCGCTTAAGGGTTCCCTTCCCTGTCAGTGTGACGAGGCGAAGGTTCCGCCGCGATTCCAAGATCCGCACGCGCCCGCAAAACCCGCAAAACCCGCAAATCCACGGTTAACAACCCAACGTGGTTAACGACGAATATTCCTGTGACGACAACTTTCCCGCAGCTTAATAGCAGGCCGGCCGGGTAGAATTTCGCAGGACGGACGGGACAATTTTCCGCAGGTCTTCGGTGTCCGCATCATCGTTCGAACGTTTTTTTTTACAAAGCTTCGGAGAGTTTTGCAGAGCTAAGTTTCGCATCTGAAATTGTAAAAATTACGACCTCGCAGCGGAAATTGTCGAGTGCCTCTTCACCTCTCTCTCTCTCTCTCTCTCTCTCTTCGAGACCCTCCAGTTTCACTCCAGAGTTTATTTCCTGAAAACGACTTCTTCAAACTGTCGAAGGTCCTCCACGGCTCAACGGAGGCTATGAAAGGCTCGGTATAAAATTTCTGTTTTACTGTGTACGATCCCATCTGCGATGCCCCCTCCCCCCTCCCGCAAATATTCTGGATTTGCAGACGTCGGTATAATCCTTCACCTCAAGTACATATTTGATTTTCAACCATGATGAAAAACCAAGGCTCCAAGGATCGAGGCTGCAAGTATATTTATGCGCAGAGTCCTGCAGACACCCTTAGAAGGGATGAAACAATGTAATTCGTCCGGCTCATTGCCGACACTCGCCACGTGCCTGGCTACCCTTGTTCGACGCGACGAGTCGTAATTAGCAAACGAGCTAATTAGCGCGGTAGCTTTGGGAATGATTAATCGATCGGTCTGTTCCCACCCCAGCTTTTCCAGCTGGTAGAATCCTTCCTTTGTGTCGGAGAAAAAGCTTAAAAAGCTTCACCACTATTATTTTGGGGGTGAAAAAAAAAGTTTCCGCTTGGATTTAAAGAGTAGTTGAAAACTGGTTTAAATTCGATATATTCGCGATAGTTGACTCGTCTTGCTTTCTCCCCTTCTTTTTTCTTTATCCTTTTTTGAATAAATTGCATTCCCGTGAATAAACCAACGGGCCGTAGTAGGAGCCGCAGGAATTGACGCAATTTCTCCCGGAATCGAGGAGATTTCATCCAGGCGTCCCTAATAAATCCGAGATCCTTTTTCTCTCGCGGTATTTCCTGCAAACCCGGATGCAGGAAGTGAGAGATTCTCGAAACGAGTGTCACGACTGGTGTATCGAGGTCACGCACAATCAACGCGGCCTCGTTTATCGGCCCTGCAGGGTTCATCCCGAGGGACAAGCCGAGCTCCCCCTGCGGGACAAGGGATGTCGGCTTCGGAACCGAATCGGGAGTCTTGATCCCCGCTGAGAGGGGCTGACAATAATTTTTTTGGTCCTTTGATAGAGTTAAAATTCCTCGATGATCGAGATGTTGGTCCGAAAGTTTGAAACGTTGATACGAATCTGCGGTGAAAAACTCTTTTCTTACGCTCCGAAAGCACGGAATGGTAATTTTAGAGTCCTGGTAGACGCTGTATCCACTGGCGTCGTGTAGTTGCGAGTCCAAATGCGAAATCAATAGCTCCGAGGGAAAAAGGAAAGATCGCAAAGACGGAAACGCAGTGCGAGCATAAGATACACCATCGCAACGAACTGAGAATCCGAGGGGTGAGTTTTTACGTACCTACCCTGACGATAAAATCGTGCGCCGTTCTGAAGTGGAGGGTAATAATTATAAGCCAGAAATAATGCGGAGGGTCTTTGTACAGTGGCTGGTAATTTTCATCATCTCGTTTTCTTCTTTTTCGTAATTTTTTTTTTCCCCAAGACACAAGTGTAGAGGAGGAGGAAGAGCTCGTAAATTTTTAATAATCCCTTCTCGTTTCTACCGGTCGATCGTTACGCGGAAAGAATAATTAACCAACGGATCAAATCGCGAACAAGTGTAGAAAAACGAGAGCAAATTCGCTATCGAATTAGAAAAATTAGGAGGAACGAGAGAAAAACTGCTTGACGAAGTCATGAATCTCGTTTGAATTAATTGCCGATTTTGGAGACGCAGAAAGCAAAGTTTGTCACATGGTTCGATTCTATCAAAGTCCGAGCTTGTACGGTCAGAACCCCGGGGCGAAGCGTGATCGATAAATCCTATTAAGTGTGGAAAAAAATAAGGAGTCTTCGATGGTAAGAGATTCAATTCTGAAGTTAGTCAAATTAATGCCGAGTCACCACATCTCGGAATATTATTACGATTCATTAATTGCAAGTGCAATTTATGAAGATTTTGCAAGTCTTGCAGGATAATCGCGGTGATTTTATTTCACTGTCTACTTGTTCCGCCAGGGAGCAATAATAACGATCCATTTCGTGATCTCGACTTTGTTCTTCTTGCCCTTTTCTATTAACATGATTTTCTCATCTGTCGTTGAGCTCGCTTGGATTCAAACGATATTACCGATAGTTGTCGTCTTCATTCTTGAATTATAAGATTCTGATCGACTATTTCGGTTCACTGTTACTTCCATTCGATTAGAAGCGGATTTATTACACTGGGATCTTTTCTCGATTCAAAATTCAACGAAAATTTTGTCTCCAAGAGCGGCGAGGGTAAACAGAACAAACAACGTTATTTATCGTGTGTCTGAAAAATGTGACGATATCAAAGAAAGTAGAGTCAGTGCCGAAGCGGCGATCATATTTCGTCGATTTTTAGTCGCTCCATCGCGTCATCATTATTCATGCAAGTACATAAGATAAGTTTCTTTATACCCATAGTCAAGTGTGCTATACTTATATAGAGAGAGATAAAAGGTGGAAATATTATAGGAGAAGAATAGAAAATAATTGATACTAGCTTTAGAAGTGCTGAATTATAATAATATACTTGAAAATCGTTATTTATTTAATCTCTAACCATAATACCGCCGTAAATTTCGTTTTCGATTTTCAATTTGGTGAAAACGTAAATTTGAATTACGTCTCATCACATATATAGAAAATTTGCTGCGATATATCTCCAGAGGAATTTAGGTGAATAGAAGATTGGATCATCGTTTAACTATAAAAGCCATAAACGTAGAAAAGTGTAGAAAACTCCAGCTGCAAACGGCTCGCAAAGTATTTCCGTTGATTATTATTTTTCAGGGGGTGTTTTCGCAGGCCTAGGTGTGGTCGTTAAGGAAAGCTTTCCCCAGAGTTCCGGGGTTCGTATAATTTGTTCAGCCGTGTTGACAGCGGTTTCAGGACTGCACGTAGTTGGGGGGTAGTAGTGAGTGAGTGAGTGAGTGAGTGGTAAAAAGGCAGGAAGGCATTAAATTAGCGGTGTATAAACTTTACGAAATCCGAGTAATTGTCGCATGTGATATGGGTGAAACATTTTGACCAAGGATGGGATCCCGAGAATTGTTCGTTTTTGTGTACGCCCGCCAGAACAAAGTTCGTCCCACCGAGTGAATAAATTTTCGATTCAAATTTCCGGGCTTTATACATATAAATAACGCGAAACGTCAAGTCCTAGTCGCTCGGTTAACTAACTTCACAGACACTATAACTCAGAGTGAAATCTCGGAATGTGTTACAGTCCGACTATAAGCTGAGCCGTCGCAATCTGACGTCCACTTAATACTAACGTGCCACAAACGCCTCGCGTTAATTGATTGCGTCGTCAATCGCGTCACGGTCCGGCTTCTCTGCAGCACCAAGGATCAAACCGGGATCCTGATTCTGCAGGAGCATCCCGGATGACACGTACCAACTGTCAGACAGGAATATAAAGGAATCCACAGTATTTTTGGGCTTCTTCTTTTGATCTTCGTAATTCGGAAATTCTACCGAAAATTGAGATCGACGCAATTGCCGTCAAATCGTTTCGTCGAGGAACGAATGCTTCAGTTTTTTCGACCGTTCCTTACAAACAAAGAAAGGCAGACAGACGGCTTGTCTTTGCAGCGGGTTAATCCTGCCACTGTTCGAGGATTAATGACTCGAGGATTTTTCCGCCTTCAAGTAGCCCGAAAGGGTTCGCGAATAAAGGGGAAGCGGAGTGGTGTGCAAACCGGAAGCTCAGCCACTTGGAAGTTTGAGATTCCACTTGAATTGTCAAAGGACTTTGGGAGACTGGATGAACCGAGTTTCGTTCAAGTTCACCGAATCCGACCGACGGAGTCTCGCGAATTTTGACGCGGACATGACGCGATGATGGATTTCGTCACCTCGAGTACGTGTTAAACAAACCCCGCCAGGATTTTCCAATATATTTGTGTAATCAGAGCGGCGATACGTCACGTATCCAGCGTATGCGAAGTGATCAGAGCGGTGCGGCGTGCGGACAAATATTTGCATCGCGTTGACGCAGCAGCGGGGAATTTGCGTAGGTATATGCACAACGATTTAAATCAATAGACACAACGTGTCGTGGGCGATGGTTCAGCGGAAGGTTTCCGGGATACGGAAATTAATTTTACAAAGTGCCGTGGCAGCAGGGTGAAGGGTCAATTGATCGGAGTACTTGTGAGATTTCGTTGAGATGCGGAAAAGTGAAATTTTCACACTACGAGGTGGTGGTTGGTATATAGGAAATTTTATCCTGCACTTATCTAAGAACGATAAAGAGGCATTGAGAGAAGATGATTTCACGAAGTTTGGTGAATTGGAGTTAGTTACCGAGTATATAGAGGGATAATAATATCGGTTATTATTGATTCGATTGGGAAAGTTTACGGAAAAGGATCGTCGAAGAGTTTAACAAAATGAGGCATCCATCACACGCTACGTGGAAATTTTTTTTTTCCCTGATCAGCGATTTGGAAATAGTGGCGAAAATAGTCGATTATTTCACACTTTGCAGAAACTGATTTCTCGGCTGAACTAATCCTGAGAGGGTCAATTTTTCGGCGTTGATTCCACAACCACGCAAGCTGCAGAATAGATCTGGGTTGGTCAGCTAACACGTAGGCCAATAATTTCCGAGAGGGAAATTTCCCTTAATCAGCACCCCACACAACACCCTCTTCCCGGTGAGTAATTAGATCTTGAGGTGTAAGCACTCGACCCATCCTGCAACCTTTTAGTCGCAAAATAATCGAAAAATCGTTCAAGCAATCTGCTGACTAGGCCACTCGAGAAAACCGGCCCCGGAAACGGATACTCACATCTTGTTACCACTTCGAACCCCTTTTACACTCCGGATACCCGAGATGGTCCTACACGCTATAGATTTCTCTATACCGAAACCCTAGAACTTCTCGATTTTTCCATTTGCCACTTTCTTACTTTGCTAAAGTGCAACGTCATACGGTGACTGGATAAAGTTTGGTCCGAAGAAGCCCAGGCCAATGACCATCGGGCATTCGGTCATTCAAAAGTGATTAAATTAGCAAAGTAAGCTCGACGATGATACCAACCTGGGATCTGGATCATTACCGCTGTATAGTTTTTCTAGATCTTGGAATATGAACAGTGATCAACGCTACCTCAATTCTTTCACCAACAGTTTCATATCATCGTCAATATTTACTGCTGGAAGTTACGGTTCACAAGTTGTTTGCCCATCTCAATGACAGGGACTATCCGAGGTTCTCGAGGAATAGGTAAGTCATGGTTAATCATGATCGATGCTTCGGTCTTTGACGCACCATCGTCGATGTACTCGACTTGCAGCTTTTTTCTCTTAACGTACAGTTTCGAACATATGCGAACAACTTTTACCGACACAAATCGTGTTCTGCGCAATAACGATTGATGGAGTGGAAACTGGATTTTGCCAGTTATTGACGTCGTGGCAAAAGCTCGTGAAAAACAAAAGCCACGGTAATCAAGTGTATGAAACAAAGCGAAGTGGAGTTTCGACGTGTGTCATTAAGAGCAGAATGAATTCCAAACTGTACTCGATCATATTCATCACTCGACACGGATCGGTTCAATTGTTGATGGTCGACAGCTCTACTGGATGATTCTCGAGAGTGAAATTCGATACAAAGCGCAGGTCCTTGATCACACATTTCGACAATTGCCGACTCCTTTCAACCAATCTGCAAAAAACGAAGCATTATAACAACCAACCTCTCACACATCGGCTGGTGTTAATCTGGAGCAGCGCTCTGATTCGAGAACAGCTCTCGAGCACGTCGCACACTCGCCATGCACCGCACTATGGCATGAGATCAAAGGGTCGAAGGTCGCAAGCTCCGAGATAAAACGAAGGCAGACAGGTCGTTGGGCAAAGTCGACCAAAATGCATGGGAAGATGTTGGAGACGTTTGGCGCAATCAGTGGTGACTCCTTGGCGCCGCTGTCCAGGTCAAGGGTCAAGCGTCGAGTCGAAAGACAAGGCAAGAAACATCTCGTTTCAAGGGTCATTGGAGGCGTGGTCCAGAGCATCCGCTTCCACCTCCCATCCAATTACTTTCAGTGCGTATTAAAGTTTTCGCGAACGGTTATTTCGCGGAGCGAACGTAGAACGGACATCCGAAGAACCGGGTGAACAAACTTTTCGGAAAGTAGAAACGCGCGCTTCCATCCCGTTCCGAATGGCTTCGGGTCTTTGGACCGTTTCCACGGGACGGGGAGAACTTCCGGTACAGCACAGTGCCGATCCCCCGCTTATCACTCTACGTGATATCGTCTCATCCCTACGTGGATTCACCCCGACCTTCCTTTCCGTAATTACAACCTGAACCTAAACCTAAACCTCCCGACCATTAGTGCTGTACACGTTTTTTACTACACGTATCAAACAAGGGTTCAACCGGATTACGGATCGGCTACTTCGTCAATGTTTTGCGCACATTTTTCAACGTTGAAAACCTTTCTCCATTCTTCCGCGAAACACATGAGAAATGCACTCTGTGTCATCGCCTTGCAGCAAGTGCTACAGTGTCGTTGGTCGGATCGCCCGCAAGATGTCTGGTTAACTTGGCACCGTCGTCGGCTGGAGAGATCGGGAAAGAGGCCAGCGCATAGCCCGGTCCACGACATAATCGTAAAATCTGAAAACCGTTGCTGTCCAGAGATAACGCGTACTCCATATGCACGTGTTCCATACAATACGTGAACCCACGATCAGCACTGGGCACTTCGAGCCGCACAATCGTAGTCAGCAATCGTTATGGCCCCACAGCTTGATAGCGAGTGCCCAGGAGGGTTGGAATTCGGCCTGAAATGGTAAGGTGCAAAAATGTTTTCCTGGATTTTGAGGGAGACGTGTTTTTAGTACTGATTTTTCAACAATGGTCAGCATTGGTTGCACCGTGGATGTAAGACGACGAGAGCTGGGGTGAAAATGGACTCGGGCAAAACGATATTACTGCACGTTCACCAAGCCAGGAACCACCGCTGATTGGAACCCTACCTCAGCGAAGGTTTAAAGTACAAAAAGCTGGCGTTGATTGTCAACCGAGCTTGTAAAGCAGCCGTAGAACCTTCCAATACACGCTTCTTTGCAAATTGTAGAAACTCAAAAGTTGCGAAAGGAGGGGTTAAGACGTCTGCGTGCTGATGTTTTTCCTCGCACCATGCTTGGTACTAAAGTTGAACAAAAAAAAAAAATGATAAAAATATGTGTACCGTAGTTGGAGATCAATTTAAGAGAAAAGCTCTACCGGACTTTCGGTGCGAGGAAGCATTTTATCTTTCTTTTTCCCTCTATTTCTTCCCCTACTTCGTCTGTAAGTTATTTTAAAGCTTACGAGTCTGTAAAGCTTATACAGAAAGAAGAAATGAATAGAAAAGTGGACGGAGTGCTTAAATCAACAGAGATAAACGTACCTGTACAATATATCTATACTGTATATGTATATTTCAGTATACTAAAAGTACGAAGAGTCGCTGCCAAAGTGAATTATTCAATGGATTTGCAAGGACCGAGAGGGTCGCGAAAGAAGAATATTCCACATCTGTAAATCCGAATCACATCGCACTTCGCTGCCCACCCAAAAAGGGGGTGGTGGTGGTGATGGGTGGTGGACAAGAAGTGGAATGAAAAGAAATAAAATAAACGCCCGTCACGCACGCTGTTCCATACACAACATAAAACGCAAGAGATGTCGTCCGGACGATTGGGATTCATCGTACGTTTCATCGAGCAGATAACCATTTCAGATATTGAATTTTACCGCGGTTTTCCTACCGTCAACCGATACCTGACCAGAGGGGTCAGCGCCGCTGAATGTGAATTCAACTAAATAACCGCTTTCGATGGATAATGGTCGGCGAGGGATTTTACCGTCATCTCGCATGAACCGATTTTCCGAAAGCAATTCCGTTCTGTTTATTTCACGCAATATACGTCGGCACGAAGATCCCGATGAAACTCGAACTCGAAAGGCAATCGTTTGTTATATCATTGAGCCATCGATTGTCGTTCAGAAGTCAGGATTACCGGAAAACGGGGATGAAAGAAAATTCCAAGATAACCAACCCACCCTAATACTTGATATACTTGAAGTATAGCGTGCAAACATCTGATCAGTATAATTGTCAGTCCATTTATGAAATAGTCGACGACTGCCTTTCGAAGATTGCTGTCAGCCGTATGTCATATTAAAAATTCTTCCACAATGATGAGAGTAGGGTCTAATAATAGAGGAAATGCAATGTAGCAGGTAATTGAAACGCATTGATAACTGGATGTGTGCAGTTGTATACATATGTAGGTACAGAGCAGTGCACGGACCTTTGTGGACCAGTAGATCCAGGATGTAACAATAGTCCAGATGGGTGGTGAAATGGGTATGTAACACACGTAATGGACTAGAACGGTGAGATCCACATATAGAGAAGCGCTTTATGAGGTAGAGTGCAACCGTCGCGGAGCATCCATGAGCTGGGTATATTGCCAGGTGATAAATTCATGGTGGTTCAACCGGCTCGACCGGAGTAGAACAGAGTAGCGTTGATAACGTTACCGGTGGGTCTTTGTGAGCCGTAGCATAACTCGGGGTATAAAGTACAAGGTATACGGTGATCCTCGCGACGTACTTGGAATTGACTTCATTGCCGGAGGTAGGCAGGCAGGCAGGTAAGTAAGTAGGTATTAAACCGCGATTACGCTTCACATGCGACGCGTCGTCGTCGGGAACACTGACCTTTTTTCGAAGCATGGAAGGAGTCATCTCTCGGCACGTACTGGATGTCGTAGGCGAGGGTTGTGTGGGGCAAAATGGTCCGGTCCTCGTTGATTTTGTACACCGCGTACTTGAACGCCAGTTCGGTGCTGCTATCTTTTTGGTCATGAGTGAATATGGCACCTGAAACCAATGAAACACGTCGTTTAAACTGAGATCTTAGTTATCCTGCAGCAGCTCCAGCATCTCCTACCCTCGAATGCACCTTCATTAATTACCAATCGATGCCTCGCCCTCCAGGAGGCAGGAGGGGTGGGGTTTTAGTTCGTGTCAAGCATCGCGCTCTAAAATGCAGTTCGATAATGACAAAGCGACAAAGGGTCTCTGCTTGCACAGTCTAGACCACTCCCGGGCGTCACGGTTGCCTCTGGCGTCACCCGAGCCGTGGATCACATCTCGCAAAAACGACGACACCTATCTGCACAGTGCCGAGAAAGGACGCTAAGGACGTAGCTTCTTCATTACTTGGTGAATACAAGATACCGAACAACCGGTGTCAGACTCCGTCTACGTCTCCGGAGGTCTTTATTGCAGCCTGATGATACACCTTGGATCTTTAGAATCGGGAAATGGGATGTTGAAGGAGTTGCTCGGTGGACAGAGTTCCAAAGGAACTATCCAGCCACGCCACGTACACCTTCCTTCCACAAATAATTTGGTCAAATCGCTCGAGGACGTTTGCCCGAGTCTCTTCCTTTATACCTCCAAGGTAAACCGAGCCCTGGAGCTAAGGCAGCCTCGCGCACTCAGGTAGATACAACGTGACCTAAGATAACACGAGTCTTCCTAACCCATTGCCAAAGGCAACCGGCTACTGATACCGTACAAAGATGCAGCTCGATTCAAAGATGGAGATCGTAGAGACACGAGTACACACGGGTTGTATCTGTGATCCGCAACTGGGTCAACGCTTGGAAAACACGGAGGTAAATTACACATTCGTGAAATGAGGAAATCGCGAAGGAGCCTTGCGAATTGCTCAGGTCTGATTGTCAAGCAAGAGGGGCGAAGCAACGTCGGACGAGTTAATTGAAAGTGGATCGCTGTCTACGCTGGTTGATCTAAGAAACGAAGTGAAAATTGTTTTTCCTTCCGAAGGTGAGTGCGGGATAGAGAATAACAATTTTTCCATCTCCCAGCGGTCCGTGCATGCATCTACAGCCCCGCAACGCTACAGCAGCAACTAATTAATTAAGGACTTTGGAACAACACGAGAAGGTGCAGCAGCCATGTGAACTGCGCTTCGCTCCGTTTCCATTCTTAGTTTCCAGGAAGGTTGGTGGTGGTTATACATACTCTCGGGTTTTCTTTTGCAATAGTTACGTTCGTTCGTTGGTTGGTTGGTTGGTTGATATATATAAATTCACCTCAGTCTGCAGCGAGCCCTGGTTACCCTGGCAACCGAGTGCCGAGAACATCTTTGGAATAGCAGAGGCAGTCGGCGGTCAGGTCAACCCTGGGAATGCGGCATAAACACTAACGTCGACTTCCGGCTTCCAGTCGAAGTCGCTTAGAGCAGTCCGTGCGTTACGATTCGTGGCGAAGAAGTACCGGAAGTTCGTAGGACCACGACATCCATGCTGTTAGGTAGCGGTGCAAGACTGCTATATCCTTTGTCTCGTATTTCATTCCATTGATTCGAGGAAAATTTTTTATATCACGAGTAATTAGTGCGGAACAAGTTGTTCGGGCTGCAGGGTTAAAGAGAACGGAGAATGGAGAAAAAAAAAGAAATTGTGAAAACGAGACAAGGAGTCTCGAAGAGGTTCAATTTTACCGACTATAAAGTCCTCCGCGAGTCGGAGGAAGTTATGAAGTGTATAAGGATCTCCGGAATTTTCAAGAAGCCTCGAGGCTCGAGACACGGGGTAAAATGTTAATTTATCACTGGGAAAAAGCCCGGAAGTTGGAGCCCGAAGAGCCGGTCGGAATGACAAGATCCTTGATCCCTGCAATATTGTCTTTTTTGCATAATCATGTACTTTGGTTATTTACCATGGTACATCGGAGAGTTGAGGTTTCGGTAACAGATGAAACGTTTTTTGTGTTAAGAAGATCGTTTTTCTCATTGAATTCTAAATCTGCCGGAAAATTGTGATCACGATTTTAGTATCTACCGGAGAAATTTCAGAATGAAATAATTTCAGTTCCACAGGTGAATAGTGGAATGGAAAAATAATGTTAATCTGTGGGATGGCAATGGATTTCACGAATAATCAAAATTAAATTAAAAAGGTTAATCAAACGTTCGCTATATGTGCACATCGTATGAAAATCATGTTGCAAATTTAAAGCTTGCTTGGTCAAATGATATGAATTTTACTGCAGATACGTGAATTTTTATGATTAAGTTTTTTTTTACTACACCGTGTAGGGAACGTTGCCCGTATTTGATTATCTGACAAGTGATAAAACGGTCACAAAAATGGTATTAAAAATGGAATAAAAAGTTGACAATGTTAAAAGTAAAACAAGGTTTAAAAATCCCCAATTTTTTAGCTAAAGTTTGTTTTAATAAATTTGAAAAAAATCAACGATTACTAAAATTCGTAAGACAATAACCTTAGAATTTCTTTCATGAACTCGAAGGCACGTAAGCTGCTGTTTACATTCGCAATGCCTCGCAAGGGCGGGCAGGGTGAAAATGCGACGTACGACCATTGCTAATAAGTACGGAATAGCTTGTTGACCCGGCTTATCGTTAGGTACACGGAGTATAAGCCCTGCGCTGAATCCGCATAGGATTGTTGCGACCGTAATTTCACATCGTCCCTTTTACATCCGTCGGACAAGTTTCCGCGAACGTAAAGCAATGAAAAGGGTGAAGGTAATAATAAATGGCCTAATTCGTTGTGCGATTGAAACGTAAAATTCGACGAGAATCAATCCGCTGTTTTAATTTCTGTAACGATTTTTATTTTATTTTATTCCAGCCTTTTCCTCGGTGGATACGCGAAGTTATTTAAGGGTTACATGATTCTCTACGAAATACCATCAGGAGTCGACCCCTGATACCGATAAAGTGTATTTGAATGTTAAAAATGAAAAAGAATAAGGCTAGAAAGTAACTGGAATAAGTGAACAGGATTGATTTCCGGTAGAAAAATGTTATCTCTTTATAGAAAGAGCGTTCAAGCTCCGATATTGGATCTGCATCTGATTTTCCACAACAGGGTTTTCGTTTAGAAAAGTCTATAAAAATTTTCCCCTCTGGCTAGAGTAGAAAGAAATTGGTTTTCCACGCTTTGGCGTTACACGAGATCATCCTTAAAGTGAATCAAACCAACGTCAGGTTGGCTAGCTTCGCCGATAATTTTGCAGCAGTGTGTTCCTATCTGCATACCAGAGAGTTTGAACGGATAGACTGAATTCCGGTTGATCGAACTCATCGGTTCGGTAAGTGAGTAGTGAGCAAGTGAGTAATGCCAAGAAGGACGCGAGGAAACCGGGTGTAACAAGATTACGGTTAAATTTAAGATAAATCTTAGGAAGCCAATAGTTCACCGAGAACATACCTCGTGCACACACGAACGTATATATATATATACATATGTATAGCGATGGAGTGACAGACGAGGGGCGATAATGTGACACTCTGTTTTACCGGGGCCAAGGAAGCTGAGAAAAAGCTGGATAAAGCGAAGAAGGTTTTTGGTACTTTTTGCCCGACCACCGCGCGTCGAGCAACTGGTTGCAGAAACCGACATTAACTTGTTCCTAACCTCGATCGAGATTGAAAGAAAGACCCAGAGGATGGAATTTCATCGCTTCTACCTTCGTCACTGTCACGTCGCTGCTTTTTCACCAGGTGATCGTATTTTTCAGAAGTAGAAAAAAACGAATACATCCAGTCAAGTACAAATTTTTCCTGCAAACGATCTCGTCTACCGATATACATATAATTCACAGATCTAAATAGATTTAATAGGATCTAAATACGCGTTATTAAATTAGACATAGATCGATAAATTACACCTGTATTATAAGATCGAAATATATACATATAAACAAAATTTTTAAGTAATTGGACGAGTTCATTTTTTGCGATGTATGATGGCTTTTTTTTTATTTGTTATTATGAATGTTGTTATGGTCAATCGTCGATGTAATATTCTTATATCATTATTATCTGCTTTTAATCGCTGTTTTGTAATTCTCGAATAATTTCCATCAATCAAAGTATAGATCTACCTCCAAAATCGTTGCGTACAAAAATTCTTTCTCGATGAGTGCTCGATCGATTTCGCAGCAAATTTCCGTTTCATCCGATGAATTTCGCCTCGTTTTATCGTCAAATACTGCCGACTGCACTTCCTCAATTTTCGGTGATTTCCAAGCGAGTTTGAGGGCTAATTAATAGATGCACTCGCGTTGTTTGTAGCCTCGAGCGTTATACAGCCGGAGGTAATGAGGCATTGTTATTAAAATTAATTTCGCTAGCTGGCGGTCACTGACCGCTTGACCATCGCCGGTATCGAGGGCTGGTGCTAACCGAAAATTCCGCACCCCGTACCGAAGGCACAACTAGGGGGTCCAAGCTGTGACAATTTCCGGAATTGCGGGTACAGTGTCGGTAGGAAATAGGGTCGTCTATGGAATTAGGGTAACCATTGTGGCCCATCTTACTTATCCAGCGGTTTAATCCGGGTCAAGTAAATGCTGAAAGTCGTATCTAATTAAGCTCGTATACCTACAGTATTCATCGATGTAGTTTGTTGACGAATTTTCAAATGCCTTAAAATGTTTCTGATTTATGCTAAAAATATGAGTACTTTTTTATCATTTTTATCACACCTGAAACATGAGTTCGAATAATTGTTAAAAATTAAGATTTCTTCACCCTGGTTTCTGGACGTATTTCGACCTGGAGGCTGATAACAAAAAGGAAGAATTCGGGGGTGGATTATGATTCGTAGGGAAATTTGTCCCCGGCGCGGTGGTGATATCCAGGGCGAATTTATACCCGTGGGGAACAACTCGATAATATCTCAATAACCAGAGCAATATGGGTTCGACTGTGGCTCCCGGAATATTTCTGGATCAACACCCTAGCGACGTTGGTTCGGGGGTTGGTTCAGGGTCGCGTCAGCCACGTGTGGAGAGAGAGAGAGAGATAGAGAGATAGAGAGTTTAGCTCGTTGTGGTTCCCATGAATACGGGATAAGGTATGAAAGTTTTTTGCGCCCGACTAGCGCCGGTCTGACTGTCTGATACAGGAACCATGGTGGTTGTGGATCAAGTTCGATTGCCTGATTATCGACTGAAACTTCACTACCCGGGAGTTGTGTTTCGCGAATACAAAGCCGCCGAAGCTTCGCCCCGCGGGGTTTCGGGGGTTCATCATTTTGATCCTTCACCGTTTTTGCTACATACTTGAGAGATCACCGTCTCTCGTTCTCTTCAATCTCCGCTAAATGATAATAAAAAGAAAGGAGAATCCAAATGAAATTGTAAATTATTTCGTACTTGTATAAAATTTACGATCAGCAATCATTTCGAGCCTTCATCTCTCTTTAGGACTATCGTACTGGTACTAATTTGACTGAAATTCAGAGAGGTAATGTACAATATATATATATATATAGTTATATACAGATATATACGAATTTTGTACAAGTATCTACTCGCTCTTACGTAATTTCAAACGAATTTCTCTCGAGGAGAAACCAAGCGGTCGAACAATATCGCTGTGCAGAAATATCAGCGCTGGCAGCGCCAGTACTGGAAGGTAATTGGATTTTATTGCTCCTCCGGGAAACAAGGATACCTACAGGATGCCGTTACTCACGTTTCACCTTTCACTTTTCGACAAGCTTGTATAGCTGGTAAAAGTAAAAATTATAACAATAAATTTGACATTCATACTTTTGGTGATCTAGAAGAATTGATTTGAACCCGACATAAATCCTTCAACGATTTATTTACTCGTTGCTCGACGTTTTTGCGGTCGAGGGTTGCGTTTACTGCCGGGTATCGGTCGCTTCGGCTTCTGTGGAAAAATTTTTATTTCCGCCAAACAGGCAGCACCCACACACCGCCCATAACCATATCGGCAATCTGCCGCTCGTACGCGATTCGCCCCATTTTCTCCCGGTAAAGCGGACGTCGGGTTTCCTAGTCGGAAATTTAATCGACGATACTCGATTATTAACTCGAGGTTCAGGCTTTGGCGTCGGGTCGTAATTACGATACCGAAGCTCCGAATTCACCGTCTGCTCTGCGCGTTTTCCAGAATCGAAATTCAATTTTCCACCCCAATATTTTACAGCCAGAATCAAGCGTGAACTCTGAAACACGTTGAAAAACTTCGGAGTCGGTTATTTTTTCGCCAAATTTCTCTGGTTTTACCAGGATTTCGCGGCATTCTTTTAATCGCCATCGACTCGATCCGGGCTAATTAACCGTTTTACGATGTTCACCGAGCGTTCATCGCGATAAATTCGACGTTTTCGTACACAGTATACGGCATTGAACTCTTCGCGGAACATTTGGGATTAGATCGGTATACACGTGATCGTAAAAGCTCACACATTTACCACCGCGTGCAGTCCGAGACCATTATCTCGAAAATAAGTGGACCTTAGACGATAACAAATGATTCCTGCAGCCCTTCCGCGGCATTAACTCGGCAGCATCGATCCCCGCCTGATTTTCGGGATATACTCATTTTCCGGTTTCCCTTTCCTTTTCCGGGGCTCTTGCACCCCGTAAATCCGCGTCGCGAGTCGTGTTCAATAAGCGATAAAAACGAGATCAGCACCATTGTCGCCCCAGATTTCATGAAAACCAAACTTATACCTATACACTCAAAACCAACTTGACCAAGCATATTTTTGAAACCAAATTATGGAGCAACGAAGGACGAACAACGAATTACATGAAGCGTATTGCCAAGGGTCGTACCTGAAAATTTGGAAGCAGGGGTGGGAAAATGGGGGTGGCACGTCTCCCTCGATACCGTATCTTGGTATCGAACGTGCGAGTGGATCGTATAGAGACAGGCACAGACGAGTGTGTCGAGGATGGATAGACGACGAGGGTTGTAATGCGATTACACTTCGGGGCTTCATCGGCTGTCCCTGGACCCACCCGTCGGATTTCCAACTATTGACTCGTCCCGACTAAATATTTCACGCGATTCGCCTCTGCGTACTATACCTATAACATGTAGGTGTAAGGTGCTATCGCGACGTGTATCGATGCCGTTCATTTGCTATACGTATCCGAATTTTTACCGTCGGTGTTAGTCGTTATAACGCGACTTCGTCTTGTAGTTACATCGCATTGTGACCCTGACACGTGTAAGTATGCTTATAGTAGTAAGTATAGTGCGTTGTGATAAATTGATTTCGCGGTGTTAATCAGCCATTTTATTTGTCACTTGGTGTGGTAAGGAAAGAATCGAATAAAGCATGGAACCGTAATAAGAAGTGTTCAACTATCGTTGGACTGTGTTTCAATGTTCTTTACAATAAGAGCTGCGCGTGTTATTTATCTGCTTAGAAGATTGGCTATAAAGGAATTGGCTTCCTTTGATGAGATAATTTAAAATCTAGTTTGGATAAATAATAGATCAATTCACGTTAAGTCCAAATTTAATCGGCGACTACATTCGTCATCCATTGCGCATCGAACTATCGCCTTAAACTCCGGACAAACCGAACCGTCGATATAATTTGAAGCCTTGGAACCGTTAAAAGCGTCAGCGATTTCAATCGTCGAATAGAGGATAAGAAGCGTGTCGTTCGTGTATCGGCGATAAATTGGGATGTGGAATAAATTCCACCCATCCAATATCCTCTGGGCCATCATTTACTCTCTGCCATAACCTCCTGGAAGCGGTTCGGGTGCACAAAAGCCAGCGTATGGTAGTGGGGAGTAAAAACATCAGGACGGAAGACGAATCGCGTGCTTTTTGGCCCTCCGTGATCGCCCTGGATGCCCGCCAGGTAATCTAGGACATTGCCCGCTGGCGGTGGACTAGGATGTGCTCCTGCAGGATGTCGCTACAAGCTGAATGTTGCCCGAAGGATATGTCGAGCCTTGTACAAGCAGCGTTCTGGTATCGCGACACGAACCACGTGGATGGTTTGGACAGCGATTATCGTCGGCGAACAAGACGGAACAACCTGTCGTCTGCAGGAAAAAACTCGATTTTAAAGGGCGTACTTGAAGGGGTGTGAATAATTTTTCCACCCTTGCTCATCGCGAGCGACAAAAACTAGGTGAGTGCGAAGTACGAAGTGTGCCTGACTTAAGTTCGCTTTAACCTCCACCGACATCTCGGACCTACTCGTCATTCATCCGAGAAGGAAGCGTCTGTTTCGTCGAGGATACCGCCTCGCCTGCGTCGGCTTACTCGACGGAAATCTCGAGAATCCTTTGAAGGATCAGCGGCTCTCCACCCCCGTCAGACAAAGGAGCGGAACGGCGAAAGCTCCTCCGGACTTGAAAGTCGTTTTAAAGCACCGAGCTCGAGAGCGCCGGAAGGGTGGCTCTTTATGCCACACAGTTGACCGAGTGCCGAGCCAGTTGTCACACTGTTTGACAATGGTGATCATTGCTGTGGTTTTAGCGCGGTAAAACCGTGGTTCGACACTCTCAGGATATCGACGGAGAGACGTCAGTCTCGTCACTCATTGCGAAACGATTTGAGAACGAATTTGTTGCGGGAATATCAGCGCTAATTTGATATTCGGTTACCTAAATTGTGATTGCTATTGGGGGTGAAATTGAGTCTTGTGAGACGGTTATGAGCTTGTGGAAATAAATAGCAGGTACGTAGATCGGAATTGCTTAGTCTTTACGTCCGCGTTGTTCTTTATTTTTCCATGAAAATAAAACGATTCCAATCAATTAATTTCCCGCAAGCTCTTGAGCTCTTGAAATTCGTTTCTCTTGGATCGTTGAATATTTTAATGATCGTAAATATATCGTGTTGAGAAAATTGAACATCGCTTTGTATTTCGGAAACTGACTCTTCGAAAAAAGGGGAATTGACAAATCGAGTGTGTTGAGTAAAACGAGTGTCTGCTGGAAGGGGGGAGGGGGTGTGTGAGTAATGGAAGAAAGGAGAAATGACTCAAGAGTAAGAAAAATGAAGGGGATATATTTCAGAGGGAGATCATCGCTCTCGTACTGAACGATGAGAATATATATGTATACACTATCTCACGTAAACGTACAGCATTTTAATAGCAGCTCTTCTATTTTACGCGCTGACGTCAGTCACCAAACTTTTAACACAAACAGCGTCTCGGCGCCGAGCGTCCTGAAGACTGGGAGCTGCAAGCTCTCCACGTTGTTGTGGGCATAATCCCTACTCGACTGTGAAAAGCGTGAAAAACTACTCGTTCAAACGTGCCCGAAGGAATATAAGTTAACGAAGTCCGTTTAACGGAAAAACATAAAGAGTGTAGTCAGTTGAAATACTCCCACCGAAGATCCTTTTTTTTTAATAACAGACGGTATTCGCAGAGTGTAATTAGCGAACGAAAATTAGGAAATTAAAAAAGCTAGTTTCAAAAGACTGATGAAAGAAAACACTAATGAAAAGAAATAAAATATTAGTTAGCTAATCCAGCTGTTCATCAAATTTTCGATCAATCGAAAGAATGTGGTTTCTGGAAGAATTCGATCCTTCAAGTCTGTTTGTGGGGCAGATTTCCAGGCTTTGTATAATATTGGAATGCAACAGAAAGCGCAGGATGCATCAAGTAGGTATAAAGAATTACGTTTACGTATAAATTGCGTTCATGTATAGAACACGATTTGTATGCAGGATCGAAAGCAATAAAGTGACCGAGGAGGTCAACGCGGTCAGAGAATGCAACTCGGACTCGGGGATTCGAGAGAGATAAGGGTTCGGGGTGAGGGTGAATCCCAGGGGATGTTCGAAGTGCTGCAGAAATGGATAACGCGTGACTTCCGCTGAGTTACGGGCGCCGATAACCTCGACAAACGTTGATATTTATTCCTCAGCCAAAAAATTAATTCCCGGAAGTTACCAATCGACCCGGAATCCCGAAACGGAATAAATACGGGCATGATTTATCATCGGGACTTTCGATGTATTCATTTTCAGCATTTCGATTTCAAAGACATTTTTGTCGCGTAGAATAGTCAAGCCTTCATCTCATACATTCGTTGAAAGTAAAAATTTGTCGATTAGATAAATTTCGAACGAACCGAAAGGTGATGAAAAAGTAAGAAATAAATTGCAAAGAGAAGGGAGTGTTGACGCAAAAATTAACAAAGTATCTCGCGATGTTCGCTGTTAGTCTTCGCTTCCTTTTTTTATCTCTCTCTAACTTTTACGAGGTTTTTATGCGACTCACCACGACTTCCAGTCCTACACGGAATCAACCCCCGGTATATTAAGTCACCAGGTGAGGGGTGGGGGTGGAATTACACGTTACGAGACTTTCATACTTGCGTTCCATCTCAGGGGAGACAAATTAGGTTTCGTTCGAAGCTCGCAAAGCTTGCGACTGGATCTAGAACCCCATGAAAATCGATTCAATGATAAGAAAAAAGGGGTGGGGGTAAAAAATGAGAAAAACCGAAAATAAGAATGGTTAGAATTCCGAATTTAATAAACTCGAATAACAAATATAAGGGAACAGATATTATCAGAAATTTTAAGTCCCGAACAGTGCCCAATAAAAATTTTCAGCTTACTTAAAATGTATTTGATCGAGAGCTCTGTAATCTGATCAAATTCTTTCAGGAAACGTTATTCCGAGAATTTAAAAATTCAGAATTCAACAACGTATAGAAACAATATTCTAGAAAATAAATTTAATATTATAAAAATAAAAGCTAAAACTTGCAACCAAACGACGGACTGAGTTTCATTTTCCAAATTTTCACAAGTATTTTTACCCACCAATTATCAGTTGATCTGGGTACAAAAATTGTGAGACGCAGACGCAGGCAGGATTGATTTAATCAGATGACAAGGTGAGTTTTTCACCGATGCATTCGAGGATCACGAACGCATAGTGTAAGGTAAGTCGAGGGTGTGCAATGGGTGCTTGGAAAAAGGTATCCGAGTGTTCATCTGCAGGTTACACGCCGAGTCGTCGAGCAGTAAGCGTGTGGTAATAGCGACCCGCTGCAGCTTCCTTCTAGCAAGAATGCATCCCGCGTTTACGGCTGTTTATGGAACCTGTAAAACGTTGTCCTCGACTCCCATGAGAAGCGATAGCATTTCCACGTACCGAGGAAACCGAGACTAGATGAGGAGAATTTTCACGGATACTTTAGCTCCGATGACGATTGTAAAAAATTTGTAAGCACAAAGTGCTGCCGGATAAATTCACGTTTAGGGTAACTTATAATCACATGTTTTTAAATATACTCACACAGGTGTAAAACTAAGAAAAACCTAAAATCGGAATGACCAGGATTCCGAAAGTAAAAATATCGAAAATCCAAAACAAAGAAAGATCAAAGCGAAGAAATTTCACTGTACCAAAAATTCACAGAATCAATAATCTTCGATCATTCGGAATTTCGATGTTTCAGATTCGAAAATTTTCTTATTTTCACACTTTCAGGAATTCGCCGTCGTGGAACTTTGAGCTCCAGGTTTCGGACGATTCGAAACTTTGATGTTCCGTCAAAGTTTGATTTCTTGACCTCACGTTTCGCCAGCAAAAAATTGAGAATTTTGCACTTTCGGGAATTTTGAAACTCGGAATTCCAACCTCTATGCGAATTACGACGAGGAGAAATTTGCTGCTACTAAATTTGACCGCCGACTGCGATGATTGATTATCGAGAATATGATCGTGCCAGCGTGACACGCAGCGTGATTATGTACACGGGGAGAAGTAGCCAGGCTGAACTGCAGATTGGTGGCTCTCGATGCATCTGCACGTGCAGCATGCGGGGGTCAAATGGCCCATCGCGATCAATCAATCATACCCAGAGTGCCGTTCGAGTGGGGGATACTCGGGCGCTGCAGCTTCCGGCAAAACGTTATTCAATGCCGTTTTATCCCATTATGACCGACAACGAGGTTCTGCTTCCCGATTCGGCCGGTCCTCGACGACCCGACAGAGGGTGCCATAGATAAGGGCGAAGCTGGTCATCGTCCACACGCCAAGCCGAAAATCGTCTTCCCCGAATGAACGCGAGTATGTTTCTCATCACCCGGATGGAGGAGTTTTCCAGTTTCGCAGATTCGGGATGCCGTTGTTTTTTTTTAACATTTTCGCACATTTTTTCAATTTGGTAATCCAGCAATTTTTCAATCGCAGAATCCGACGTTCCGATCTGCGATCGAGAATATCTCGATACCATTTAAAGTTTGCGTTTCAATTTAAGTTTGAGCAATTTCAATTTGTGAAGGTAAAATGGAAAAGGTGAGATTGTTTTTTATACCCTGGAACAGGCTGAGAGACGGTTTGAAAGCTTCTAGTTACTCCCGTCAAACTGTTGGAAATATATCAAAGAGCCGAAAAGAGGAAGAAAAAATAACAATCTCTTTTGCCATGTGGAATTTCTTTTCTTTCTAATTTCGTATCTCGTTCAGATTCGTTGTACGTAAGTTATATAATTGATACGATCACATCCAGGTCAATGGAAACCCTATATTCCATCGTGCTAGGTACAATCTGGCGATTTGAGGAAAGTTTTCTCGCGTTCGATCAAGCATTCTACGTTAGCAGCCAAAAAAGTGAAGTGGCCGGTTAGTGGTCGTACATTGTATGCGATGTATAAGCGGTTGTGAGTGGCTCCTCGTCTTATTTTCACCATCTTGGCTCGTTTTATCGATAAAAAAACGAACTGCTGCCACTGCCGACAATCACCTCCTGATCAAAGTAGCAGATTCTCGTGAAAGTAGACTTTGATGGCCAAAAAGAGAGAGAGCGGAAGCAAGAAGAAAAAAGGAAAAGCAACGGATCGTTAGGCTCTCTATCTCAGCGAGATGTTCTTTGTTCCAAAGACACACAGAGAAATCGATCGAAGAAATGAAAATAAGTGAAGATGAAAACATAGTTCTTGTGATATGATGTAATGATAAATTGAAACTCATACGAAAGCTTTCATGAAAATTTAATGAATTTCACTTCTCAGCTTCTGAATTCTTTGAATCTAATTTTCCTGCTAAATCATGGTGCCGGAATTTTTTCTCATCTAAACGCCAGTTTCATTTCACTTTCCATCCTCGTTGCTTAAGGGGGTTGAAATTTCGTCTCGATTGACGTCGCTCGTCGGATAAAAACGCCGTGTAGGTACATCGCTATTTGCAATTAGGGGTAGAGATATGGGGGATGTTTCCCGCCCGGAGAAACGGGGCAAGAAATAGTAATCCAATAAACCATATTCGACGAGGAAAGCCAGGCCGAGTTGACTCGAGTCGGGTAAAGTCAAGTCAAGTCGAGCCGGGGGGCTGTTTTGTCGGCTGTCTTCCGTCGCCCCGATATATCGAGTTATCTCAGGGCGACGGTGACGGCGGGGTAAAGTTTGGGAACGTCATAAAGTAACCGAAACTTTTCTAAGCAAGGACGAGACGAAGTCCGGCCCAACTTTTTATCAATTGGCCATCATCGCAGTCTCGCCTTCGTTTTTCTCCGGTATCTCCTCACTTTTGCCGCACCAAAATTTCATCCCCAAATCTCGGGATAAAAATACTGCAAATGCGACATACCTATTTTAATAACGTGCGTAAATACGAGGTTGAAAGTCGATCGATTGTATGAATTTATACTGAAAATTAACAAATTTAAAAACCGCAATTAAGGGTAATTCGATGAAAAGACCTTACCATCGAAAAAAAAAATGTCTCCGTACTAAATTTTCTTGGATATAAGAGACCGTGAATCGAAATGGAGTAAAGATTCAGTGAATTCCTGTAGAAAAGCAAGAAAATAAAAATAAAGCAATTGACGTTTATTTGACGCGACAGTTTCGACGCGAGTTTTATAAGTGTCGAACGCAGTTATACGCAATTCGAATTTGAGTAGTATTAACGCGAGGTTACGTAAACAGGTGCCATGCACGAAGTTACACTATAAGAAGAAAAAAAAAGGAAATGTTTAAACAAGTTTTTCAAACAATATTACCTAGCATGTTCCCTCGATCGTTATACACACTAATATACTCGCTACAGCGAACCATAACTTTCGAGTTTCCCGCTGCAGCTAGCAGCAGGTAGTTTTACCGGAATTTAAAACTTTTATAATCTCGTACGTCAATATAATTCCCAGTGGAGGGTATAGGAGTTAAAAAAAAAAAAAAAGAATCTCTCGCGGTTGCTGCTGTTGCCAAGGTAATCACGGTCTTGTAATTATTTCACATAATTCTCGGAAGATTTTCTCCCTGCAGCTGCTTCTCGCAATATATGAATAAAAAAAATGAAAAAATAAAAAAATTGTAAAGTAAATTGGAAAAGGGGAATTCGTTCTCATTTTCATTGAAGATAAAATAAATAAAACAAAGTAAAAGGTGAAAAATATATCGCTATAATCCAGAGCGGCGACACGAGCTAATAAAACGGTTTGAAAACCGGCCGAAATCCCTTTCTAGCTAGACAAATGAACCTCGGCGAGTCTCTCTCATCAGATTTAAAAAATAATACTGAAAAGCTAGACGTCGGAGAGATTTTTCACTTCTCCAAGCGTAAATACCGCCGCGATAGCGTTGAATAACGTTCCTTTCCAGCGACGGTGATTCGTCATCTCATTCGCAATTTTCACCGCGATGACAATCCCGGAATTACCCTCATTCTCTCCATCTGCATCAGAGTCGCTGAGCGTACCCCGCCTCTGAATTTTCAATAAAAAAACGAGGGCTAGGAGGAGGAGGAAATACTCAAGAGGCGTGAAAAACTCGAGGAAAACCACGGAAAGGAAATGAAGAACGACCAAACAAAAAAACAAACAAAAGAAAAAAAAAACAAAACAAATGTAGACCAGCAACTAGGAAAGAGAGGAGCCATGATGAATGGCCTCCGGGGATAAATTTGTGACAATTGGCCTCGACGAAGACTTTGAAGATGCAGGAAACTCGGTTTGACGCAGGGGAGGGACTCCGTTTGTTTCGGCGGGGGTGGGAGACTCGGGGGTGGTTTGCGTTGTTTGCATCCCCTGAATCTGCACTCGCAGATCCAACACCTGCGGACGTCCGGGTTTCCCACAGTTTTCACGGTTAATCCTAGGGACGAAACGGATTTTGCGCCCCTTGTCGTCCTCGGAGAGAAACGCGCGAGAGCGGAATACCGGAGTCTGAATGTCGCCGCGAATGTGGAGGAATTTGCAGGATGCTGCCCGGCGATTTTGCGACCCACCCGACGACAATGCACAATTGCCGTGTTGAGCGAGATGAGAGATGTATAATGGAGTAACGATTCCAGGTTCCGACGATGCTGCCTGTGTTGAAGAAATAAACGGCGTTCCGAGTTTCGCCGCACGGTTATACAGACTTTATTCAGATTCAAATTTACTTCAACGTCTCTGTAGCTGTGTTCGAATGCAGCTCTAGACTCGATTCAGAATCGCGATATTACGAAGTGTTTCACGGAAGGGGTGAAAAATGTCATCGTTACGGTGGTGGCGAAATCGAATCGACGCTAAGTTGCAAGATTTTTTTCCTTATCCTAATAAAATGTATTTTTGTTCATCAGCGTGGATGAAAATTGGAAAGAGGAAGAAGTCGAATTATTTTATACGGTGAAAAATTGTCAAGCACTTTATATGAAAACACAGTTGATTATAATCCTGGAATATGAGAAATTCTCGGCAATTGCAGGACGTCTGGTTTTCTACTGAAAACTCGTTGCAGAATTGTGACATTTCTAGAAAATATTCGAGGTAATACGAGTCGTGGTTACCCGCAGAGCTATGAAGTTACAAAGCTTGCGGAGAGAAAAAATTATTTATGTTACGTTCAACTAGGAGCAACAAAATATCCTTAAACTGTGTTTATCATTCATGCATCTGGAGCCAGAAGAGAATGGAGCGTAAATATATCTATATATATATATATACACACACACATATATATATATATAGCAAGTACTCAGGACAAAGAAATTTCTCGAGTTTGGTTTTGCCCCCTTGGAATTCCAGCAGTCTGGTCGAGCCATTTGGCTAACGACGAACGCTAAGCGGCGGAAATTAATAAATCCATTTCTGCTTCACCGCCGCTGAGATGCTGGGAAACCTTTTGTTTATTGCCATCGTAAGCCGACAAGGATCGTTTATTTTCCAACAATTTTCCTGAGTTTATCTTTTTTCCGACATAGCCAGACAAGAAATTTCAAAAAAACTTTGCGTAGGTACTTGACGATTCCAAAACTTAATAGTAAGTGTATTTGAGAAAATAAATTTCGAATCGTTTTTTGAATGAATTCATTCATTCGTTGACTCGACCTCCGATATGAAAATTTTGAATTTGTCTCATCGTTATGCTTTTCCTCCTTTTTTTTGTTTCTGTTTTTGTTTTTTTATCTGGTGTTGAACTTACCGATTTTCACCACCGGCGGCAGTCCGTTCACGTTGACGATGTGAACGACGAAGACGGAGGCTAGCAGGCAGCCCAGGCCCCCCCTCATCGCTCATCTCGGACCGCCAGCCTTCCGCCAGCCCTTCGCCAGCCCTTTCTAAAACCACTTCCGCTTCCACTACTCGCTCTTTTTTCCGCAACCTGCGAAAGATATCACCAGAGTAATCAGTAATTTGGTCCTGAATATTATAACAGTGTGTTACATAATCAGCCATCCGCCTAATTTTGTTTACAGAAATAACTCATTTCGTTGTTTTTTTTTTTTTTTTTTCTCTTCTACGATTACACAAGTGAACGAAAAAAAAACTTTTCACAAAATTAAACTTCGTTTCAACGCATCATGTGAAACAGAAACTTATTTTCGTTGACTGATGAGTCGAATAATTTATAAAAATATTTTTTTTTCAGCAAAAGGATTTCTTTCCTTAGTTCGTGACGATATTTTGTTAATTATAATTTTTAACCCGCTTCGGTAGTGAATTACCTTCTATGAGCAGAAAAAAAACACAGAAGTTCGATGCATCCTCGAAAAAAAAAGGGGATATGTTAAGAACTAAAAGTTTATCGCGACTTCTCTCGCTACAAGATAATCACGAAATTGAACTGCACCCTGCGGTTTGTCCCTTGTTTAATTAAGACAAACGATCATAGGGTGTAAAGATACGAGTTCTACGGGTTGTCTGTGTTTCTTGGTGCGGAAATCACAACTCGCTAAATTGCTGGAAAGGGGGAGAATTAATTCCTTGGGTAAGGGAGTCGTGGCGATACGGGGGTGAAGCCTGACTTCCCGAGTCAAATTAGCCGAATAAAGTATGCGTCGAAGGGGGTTAAGATGCCGAGGCATCGAGGTCCTTTAAAGTCGAACCAACGCAACGGTTCTTTGCTCCGGGCCGCAGAAACAGTCCCAGGACTCTTCCTAAGCTCGCCTCCTGATCCTTAAGCTTTACACGCACCAACGCACATCCGACACGCGGGTTTCCACCGCGCTCCTTTCGCCCTTCGTCTTCTTCTTCTTCTTCTCCCTGCCGAACTCTCGGAAAGTTTAGGGCACACGACAGTGTCGCCTGCAGAGTAAATTTGCAGAGAAAGGAGACGACGTGGGGAAGCAGAAAAAAAACATAAGAAAAGTTCTTCCAAAGTTTGTTCAGTGTTAGTGCAAGGGAGAAAGAAAATAAAAAATATCAGCTGGCATTAAAGAATGACGAGAAATTCGCAGCTTCGTCTCACTGTTTTATCGGACATTTTATTATTTAACAGTTTCTTGCAACTTTTATCAGGCATTTTCGTAGAAGTATAATTTCTGTATTTTGGAAGAGAGAGAATACCAGAGAGAGAAATGACTAGGATTTTTTTTAAGGACTCTCAGGAGACAGAATTTTAGCAAACTCATAGCGAGGGAGCCGGCCGATATTACACAATAAACCCAAAACACGTCGCCGAAAAAAGAACCCTCCAAAAATAAAGGGCGGGAAAATTTCCGAGAGAAAACTCCGGCTCAGTACGTGATTGTAATACGCTTAAGTGTAATTGAAATGCTTCGAAATCTTGAGATTACACTCGTCGAATTCAAAGACCCGAGCAACTAGCCGCGTGTTTATATATCCGTGCATTTCCTTGGTCCTTTGCTTATCGCGTCTGCAAAGCCAAAGGCTAAGTAAAACGAGATAAGAAAACGCGGATCGGCGATACGAGTACACTGCATATTGCAGGACAAAAATCCCTTTTCTCCTGAGAGAATTCCGGAAGTAGGTATCGCCGATCGTACTTGCAATTTATCCTTTAATTTAACGGTACAGAAATAAAGAAAGAAAAGAATAACTAATAATTTTCACATCGATTCCCGCGCGTTACCCGCGAGTTCTTAATTGAAAAAATCTCGTCCAATTATTCCTTTTTCATTCAAGATATTCGTTGAGTGCTCGGCGATCAAATGAGACGAAATATTGGCAATCAGATTGCAAGAGGGGGGTGATTCAAAGAGTCGGCGAGGATTCGACCGCCCATCTGATACAGCGGCGGCCATTTTACGCCGGAAAAATTCGTCAAAATACTGGAAATGGGGGCGAAGAAGACCGGGCGCCCCCTGCACGTGGTTTGCCTCGCGTAGCCCGCGAATTCTCGTCCTGGCTATTGACAGATCAATGGAAACTACAGCGCGAGACTAACGTGCAGACCGACTGGCGCCACGGCGCGAATCTCTTCCAGTCGCTCTCCGTTTCCCTTCCCTGTCCATTTTGCGAGCGTCCCCATGTGTGCTTACCCTCTATGGTTGGCATGGCCCATTCAGGCACGTTAACAGCCTGGAAATATAAAAGGAACTGCCATTTTTATCCAGCAGAAGGAGTTTCATCAGGTCTTTGGTTTCGGCCTTTCGTCTCTCGAGCGGACAAGAGCTTGTACAGAATCCTTGCGCAATCGGATTTTACCACCGGAGGAAATTTTTCCGGAAAACGTCCCAGCGTTGACTAAATTGCTGAAAAGCTTGAATGGGAATTCGGATAATCGTTGAAAGATTTTTACACCTTGTTCAGATTCTTTTGTTACGGTATTCGGGCGTCGTTCCAGTTTCTTTTCTCCTCGTATAATGGACGGTCAATATGTAACCCTTAAATTGATCATGTGCTCTAAAAGAAAAATTGTTTAATACCTGAATGAAAATTTTATGTAACATTGTTACGAAGTAGAATTTAAGAATTCAAACTTTTTGTTTAGTTTTAACCAAAGAAAATAGGTTGGGTTGAAACAATCAACCCCCATATAGATGTATACTATATGTATATTATTTCATTTCTTTTTTCTTTCGTTTTCTTATTCTGTGAATCATTATTAATTATTTGTGAAACGTCAGCATTAAGTGAATTAATATGACCGTCTACACCCAGGATGTTTTATTTATTTTCTATCAATCTACGGTCAAGAAAAACTTCTTCGTATAATGGATGAAAATTCTACTTTTCTGTATAAGTAAACTTATATATACAGGCAAGAATGAGAATAAAGTGCAGCCTATCGTATTTTAAAAAATTTCGCCACAAATAAGATAGTTTTGAAAATATGAAAGTTTTGTAAAAAATACTCTCATGCTCCATTCCTCGGGAATTTTTTTTTGACATAATCAGAGCAGTTTATTCGTTCGTGAGATGCAGGGAGAGGCCGATTTGTTCGGAGGATAAAATCTCCCCCAGAAAAATAAAAGGGATGCAGGTACGAGCAGCCAAGAGAGAATCACGGGCGGATCTCGTTGCGGCTCAGAGATGCTGGATGCATCGTGTAGACAATGAAATTATAACAAATGTACGCTATAAATAATCCGCGATATGAATCTCGTGGTTCCGAATGCTCACCGCGTACAAACGTAGGGCTTTGAGAAAGCGAGCTTCAACAAATATGCACGGTGGAAATTTCAGAGAAATACTGTAATTCCACGATCCGCAATCTCCTCGTTGAGAAAAAAAACAACTCGAAATTAATCTCGAAGACAAGCATTTTGAATAATAATCATCGATTTCGATATCATACATCATTTCAGAGTTGGATTAACCGTTAATTACCAAATTGACCAAATATCAAGTAATAATTAAATCATATAAGAAATAAATAATAATTGAAAGTGCAGAAAAAAAGAAAACGAGTGAAGGAATTTCTGGTCCAGTATACCTGGATACTTTTCCGATCATGTTAGCAATGCCAGGTGATGAAATCAGCCGAATGATGAAAACAATGAAGGATAAAATGGCGGCAAGATATAGTGATACGCGTTAGGCACAGATGTCGTCGTCGGTAGAGGGGATACTTTTTTCTTCGAGAAAATTATAAAAGCTCAGGGGTGTGTGGGAGACGGAAGCACAAGGAGGGGAATGGCGGGGGGGATGGTTCCAGTTAAATTGAGTTGGATGTCGCAGAGTTTTACGTCCGTATGGGGATTTTGTTATAGGTGTGGCTCGGCGATGGCGGTAATATACGTTTCACCCCAACTAGAAAGCGGCTCAAAGCCTTGTTTCTGCCATGGGAACGGGGTGAAGGGGGTCGAGAAAGAGAAAAAACCGGCGGTCGACGAGGGGCGAAGAGGGAGGTGAAAGGGGGGGGGGGGGGAGGGGAAGAGAAAAGGTAAAAAAGAATAGAAAGAAAATTGTTGGCCTTATCTTTTAAACGCTCCCCAGGCATGCCTGAGCCCGTGCAGTCAGTAGTCGTGTGTACCTCGTTTATACGCCCGCCATTTGCCCCCCCCTCCCCCTTCCCTTCCCTCAACCACCACGGCTTTATTATTCCATGCCCGTGTTTGCGACGCACGTGTAATGTCCGTGTCCTACCTGTGCACTTATACATATTATACCTACCCTCGGTCGTTACACAGGGTCCGTATATGAGGGGTAAACTCTCGTTAGACTTTTCGGATAAAATATAATTATTCACGCTTCGGTTGATAAATTTATTCAAACCACCAGAAAATCTGACTGTTTATTCACGCTTTGAGGGCAGGTGACTTTGGTGAATTATAATAAGTGTATTTAAACGTCGAACATCGTATACATACATTATTATGCAAAGCCTGTATACGCGTGTATCATGTTTCAATTAGAAGTTTCGGGGTATATTATGTAATATCGAATAAATTAATCGAGAGATCTACTTACGCAGTTGTTGACGGTAGTTATCCCCTGATGGAGAATGACTTATAAGCATCGGTAGTTTAACGGGTCGAATATTATCCTCGGCTTAAGCGTCAGCGGCGATCGGATTGAGTCTGATTGGTTTTTCCACACACATATACACACAGAAGTAGAGCGAGAAAAAAAGTGAAATACAATAAAAAAAAAAAAAGAAAAGAAAAGAAAAAAAAATACTAGAAGGAAGAAAGAGAAATAAACAAACCGGAAAAAAGAAGTCACTCAAACTTTTCCATATTTTTGCTCTCTCTCAATCCCCCCCCCCCCCCCCTTACATTAGTATAAAACAAACGATCCGAGCTTGCGGGAGGAAAAGAAAACAGCGATCATCGAACGAGGTGACGCCGCGGTGCCTCGCGAGCTTTTGAAACTTACTGATTGTGAGAACTCTGGGAAAACAAGGAAGCGGGATGCGACTTACCGAAGAACCAACACGCGAATCTAGTCCTGGCGACGGCCGGCGCGCGACTGTTCTCTCCTCGTCTGAAGCAACCGCCTATGGCGCCACCCTTCGGCCTCGGCCGACGTGCACCGCCGTTACTACTAGTCCTTCGAAGCTCGCCACGTGCTCGAAGAGCTTGCGGCGCCGACGCCGGACGAGCACGTGCTCAAGTTCCTCGTCGAACTCCTCTTCCTAGGTCGCGGATCAACGGCGCGGCGCTAACTCGAACCGGGTTTAAATCCCGGCACGTACAGCGGGTAGGACAGTGTGCCCATTGCCCGGTATTCGAACGATGGATTGAGGGGAAACATTTTTCGCTCGATGAAAATGACGCCAATTTTTTTTTTTTTTTCTTTACTCCTTTACAGGTTTATCGTAATTATATCTATTGTTAGATCCGAGGACGATGTCGCATTATTTTTAAGAATTTAAAAATCAAACTATCCGCGATTAATCATAGTATAACTGATTGTAATGTTAATATTTTTAACCCATTCAGTCACGGAAGCCACTAGAGTGGCACCATTTTTTGTAATTTCTATGTTTTACACTGGATCCTGAATTTTTTTTTTTTTTTTTTATCATTTTGAGGTGAAAAAATACTTGAACTTTGCAATGATTACGACTTTTTGTCACTTCGTTATTGTTTATAATTGTCATAAATAAATGTATGCAGAAAAAAAAAAAAAAAAAAAAAAACGTTCTTTCAATTTGATCATAAACGTCTACTGAAGATGCTTGGAATTTATTGATCTCAGAATGTCTATTAGATTTACAAAATTCAATGCATAGGAATTATTTTCACCCTCCTTAAGGGTATACGTCCATAGTATTGGGGGCCTAAGATTGTATTGTTTGAAAATAAATATTCATGTGAACCTTATTCAAAAACACTTTCTAAAACAAAGTTGATAATTCGCTCTGTTTTCACTCAATTTTAGAGGTTGTTTTTAGTTTTAATAAATTTTTGAGATTACATTCCAATTCGGCGTAAAAAAAATATATAGTAAACGTATAATTGCACTTACATGCAAAAAAAAAAAAAAAAAAAATGAATCGCGCGACGGAAAGGGATAAAGGCGTGTCTGAATTCAAGTAGAATTTAATTTACTCAACCTTTATAATTTTCTCATAAAATTTCGTTATTTATCTCGTATCTTATCTCGAATAGATTTTCAACGCGTATCAACGGTGTCTGTGCGAGGATATTTTCAGCTCGAGAAGCTCCGAGTAATCAAATCAGAAAAAGTGGTAACCAAATATCTGTACATTATCAGATTCTCCAACTACACGCGTGTGGAGAAGGATAACGTTCGGCATACGATGTTTAAAATTCGTTGGAATTGAGGGACGCGCGTGACCTGCGTGCGAGCTTGCAAGGCGAGGATGCGTGAGGCGGAAGCAGCTGATTCGTCCACCCGACTTTCAATGAGACCGCGAAAATTTTGCATTTATCTACCGGAGGGTTGAAGAGCGCGGTTTCTCGGCTCGGCGAGACGATCCTTCGGTGCGGTCGGAATTGAGCCACGGAAAACACCCCGAGTCGGTAGGATTCGTCGAGGAATACCTTATACATAGAAGACACGAGCCGAACTTTTTACAATACCCGCTCATTACTCACCCCAGTAGCAGGCAGCAGCCCCTCGTCGCGAATTTAATCTCCTCCAACTTGCTTCGCCCGGTAATTTATTCAAATTCTACTTTGTTCCAAGAGCTTATGTGCATGTATATATATATATGTATATATGTTACTACACTGACAAGTCTTGAATCCCGAAAACGTGATTTGAAATAGCGATTGAACTGGAAAAGCCTGTCCATCATAAGTGTAAGTTTGTGCAACAGATTACGCGAAAATAAAAGAATGGAAAAGAAAAATTCGTCCAACACGGTCGCAGAAGCTGTTGTATTGAATATGTAGGGAAGTAAAAGGCAGTATATGGGCGAATATAAACAGGGAAATATGTGTCTGCGTTTGCCCGAGTATCAAGTACCGCAGCTATATATATATATATATATATATAAACGTGGGTGTGCACCCGGAAAATATCGGCGTCAACTTTCCTCGAGGGAATAACAATGCCGTTTATGGTTGAGACGTGGGGCGGTATTGCATTGAAGAGGGATGAACGAAACTGAAGGAAACGCAGCGTGTTATGAGCATAACATGTAAAGCCTCGTAGTAAGTAAGTATAAAGTCATTCTTGCAGGTTTATTGCAGTTTTAAAAGGCCGGCTCGAGTCGCCTGGATCTTCCTGTAATTTTTTCTTATACTTAGGAAAAACTTTTTTACGGTTGCAGGCGCTCCGGTTATCACGTATTTAATAACTTGTATATGACCAGGGACGTTTCGTTCTCGTTCTTCACCTCTTCACGGCCCTCTTTTCACCTTACCGGAGTCAAAAGTTGTCTCGAATTTCCGCTGATGCGAAAGCTCAGCTCTTCTCATCCCTCCTCCGCCCCTTGAATTTTGCCACTCGTTTTTTTTCCCACCCCTCCGAGCCGTTGAGGGCCGGTGAGATCGTCCTTGTACAAACGTGAGAATCACTGCTTCGCGCTGCCAAGATCGAGACACGTTATATTGGCACATACTTATGGAAATGTAGAACGAGCATCGAACGTGGGAAAATATATTCAGAATTCGCACTAGAGTTGAAAAGCTGCATCCGGTTTATCCCGACGAGAATAAATAAAATTAAATTGAAATTTTCTCGACTCTAAAGTAGAAAACAAATTTGGTATTTCTGTTGCAAAAATTTTTCAATTCCCTTATACCTCATCGTTTCATTTTAATTTCACCCTATTCTCGAGGATAACGAACTAGTCAGTCAAGGGGTCTTTTGTGAAAACGATAAAGTCGTTTGAACCTCCTCCAAAGGATGTACTCGCAGTGCTTTTAATTTACCTTAATTGGCCGCTGAGTGTATTCATTTCCCCTCCGGTCTTCATTCCGGGCAGAAAAATTCTGCTGGTATCTGGCTTTATTACGGCAAAGAAAGAAAGAAAGAAAAAAAAAAAAAACAACAAAAAAGAAAAACAGAAAAAAATAAATAGTGAGATAAAGATGAAAGTAAAAGAGCAAACTGAGCAGAAAGAGAGAGAGAAAGAGAAAAGCGACGTTCACGCACGAGTAATTTACCTTTGGTTCGATATGACGCTGCGACGATGTGAACGTAAATTCAACCCCTATACATCACGTTGCGGCTATATAACGAACATACGAGAACTGTAATATAAATTGTGGCGTGGTTTGAGGCGTCTATTGTCTACTCGTAACACGACATCACGGTATTAGCTCCGCGTTATTGTACAATCGTTGCTTTCCTCATACAGACAGCAACATGCGTCAGAATTACAAGTAATTAATTAATTTAGCTTTGATTATATTACCGAGATGAATGGAAATTCTTGTTGAAGTATCGTTCAATTATTTTCCCCCGGGATTCGTATAAGTACCCTGCGGGTATCGGCGATGAGTAATTACGAATCTCCGATATCCACCCTCAGGAAAAAAAATCCAATTTACAATAGGAAAAAGAGAGAGAGAGATAGGGGAGGGGGATGAATCGCTAGAAGCGACTCCCGAGTAAAATCACCCCCAGTGGTGGGGGAGGTAAAATTATTTAAACGGATCGATAGCTCGGGACGCACGTGGTCAAGGTATAAAATACGTTGCACCCATCTTCCTGGCCCAGTAACCGAGAACCACCCCCACAGCTTTTAAATTGCAGCGAGTCGGGGGGTGACTGAGGCTACAAAGTGCAGCAGTCACCCGAGCGGAAAGATGGCGACGTGACGGTGCGAAAAGTCGGATTACTCGACATTTTTCGCGCGTGTGTCAGCCGGCACAGCTGGGAGTCAATTTAGAGGGGTTGGCCTGGGAGCAGATAGCGACTTACATATACAAGCCCGCTTTATGCAAAGGGACTTTTTGCGCCCCGGCAACGGCGGATAAGCCGGGCGTAAGCCTCGCCGTTTACCCGGTCTCCGAAATCTTGAGATTTCCATGCTCGAGGTCATGCGGGGGTCGAAATTCCCAATCAACCCCTGATAGCCGGTGACTGCATGCATAGGCGGCGAGGGAAAACTTCTCATCCTCCATTCCGATCTTGTCTCGTCTCCCGCAAATTTCCAGTAACTAGCTAAATTCAGGCCAATGCAAATGCGAACGAAGGCGCGACACTCTGCCGCCTTAGAGCAATGCCGATTATTCGGAATTAAAGCTCAGCTGGGGGTGGTGCTTAGCCGAGACTCGAACCCTCCGGAGCTTGCGGATTGTTCGATCGGAGAGGGACGAGCTTGACGAGAGCGTCGAGCGATGGCGACAGCGTCGATTTTCTTCTTCACCCTCTCTATTCCACCCCCATAGTTTTTCTTCATCCCCTTTCGCGCACGATCTTCCCTACAATATTCCCAGCTGTGCTTACCACACGTGATGGAATTACGAGCTTTCTCGGTTGATTCCTACGTTTTATTTTCCCCCATCTTCTTCCAGTTATGATACACACCACCGATGAGCCTCCGGTTTCTCAGGACGCTGTAATCATTTTTCCTCCCCAGAGGGGAGGTTCGACCCTCTGAGTCATCGCCGAGATCAACCGACGTGCTCCGTTGCATGTCGGGATCGGTGTGTATACATCGGTCCGAGGAAACGAGGCGACTGGTCATCGTAAATTTAAACTCCGGGTGCAGGAATTCTCAGTTGGAGAACCGTCTCGAGTCTTTTGCTTCCTGATCCTGGCGATCAAGTAACGATGTTTGTATCCTGGTTCAAATGTCTCTCATGAGAATTCGGCTGCGAATTTCATGCAGCACAGCTAAAGCAAAATCAAATGTCGAGTTCAGGTGATACACTTTCAATCGAAGCGCACTCGCTGAAGTCCGGACTAATAAACGTTGCGCGGCAAATCCTTGACCGTTTTATCGAGGAAACTTTTTAGACCCTTGAAATGACACCGGCTTCTAAAACTTTACTTCGTTTCTCGAGAAGCGCTCTCTTCGTCTCCCGAGTACATTATTCCGGATACTTATACCGCGGTTCTTGTCACGAATTTCCGCACTTTACGACTGAACATATAACGTACCTACTATATAACAGGAATGAGCTTTATTGCCGAATCTGTGACGAACCTGCGCCTCGACGTCTTCAACGAGATCGTTAAACCGACGATCGCCTGACAAGGCAGTGTTAAAAAATAATTGTCAATTCACCGCCATTCAGATCTGCACGTTTGAATTTTGCTTCATGGGACCGGATGCGCGGACGCTGCGTTATTCTCTCCCTTTGTTTCGTAGTTTCATTCGTTAACGGCTTTTTACCCCGACGAATTCGTTGGCCGGACGAAGAGCTTGCGCAAAGGTATTCACGTACACGACACACGCACAACGACGTGTCAATATCGGAAAAACGTATGGCTCCTGGAAACGAGGGAATTGGATTATAGTTTAGGTACCTGAGCCTGGCGATGGCGCGTCGAAGTAACAAAAGGAAATTAAACCCCCGCGTCCGTTTCATCGGAGGCTAACTAATTGCGCCAATTCAAAGGTTCTTATCGTTGGCGCGTAACGCGGACCCCAATTTGTCCGGCGAGTTGTGTCCTCGCGTTATTGCGTCCGGCTAAAACCGCGCTGCCTCGATCGTAAACGCGAACGGCGATGTAGGCGACCGAATTCACGTTCCTGATTCTCACACGCGTCACACGACGAGTGCCGATAAGAGAATTCGACCAAAATGGTATGCTGTCCGATTGAACCGAGCAGGCATCGATTACCCACGTTTCGTTGGCTCGATAAGCGATCAATCCGACCCCGTCAGATAGGATCGATTGCCAATTACTCCCATAGTTTACTGTATTAACTGAACAAGCACTAAACAAGTTTCGTACTCGCTCCGCTAATGCACGTCGACATTCTTTTCGCAAGTTTGCTCGCAGCCTGTTGCTTTCAAGCTGCAACGTCGGCAGGTGTCGATGGATGCGAAATCCCCAGTCGACTCTCCGGAATGCGCTTGAAAAGTGGCACTGAGAGGGTGGAAGATAAGCTCGATTCCCTCGTCGAGGAAACGCGTGGAAATAACAACGTGGAACAGACTCTTTTCGCAAGCTCGAAGCTCGAAGCAGGGAGGAAATGGAAACAGCGCTTTCTTTCGCTGGAGAGTAAGGGATGATCCTTGGGACAAAACAGCACACATTGGACTAGTTTTGGGGTAGATTGATACGCTGGAATGGCCACAACTACACGACGGAATCCTTAACGCAATAGTTGCATCCTGGGAGTGGCAGACGGTTTGAAATCGTTTCCGACGTTGAAAGGTGGGAATTTTATAGTCAGCAATGCAATCGCACGTGGCGTGCATATGAAGGTTGGTGCAAAAATTATTACCGCTGACGTTACCCTGAGCGTTTCACTTCTGTCATTGCCTCTTCCACTTGACTTGGCTCCGCATAAAACATGATGATGCCAGAAGGCGGGTCACTTTTATTCCTTTTCTCTATCCACCGTTCTTCGCGGCAACAATTTTTACTCCATGTGGATGTTTCGAGGTGATCTTGTATCTCTGGCCTGTTTGTATGCCAGGTCACGTTTCAGTCTCGAGTTACTAGAAGCCGGCGTTGTGCGCGCTGGAAATAAATGGACGCATCTAAATGAAAACAAGATCATATGCGTGCAACCGTCCGAACTAAAACGTTTACATCTAGAATGAATGATACGTGGTTTTGTTGCTAACAAAATTACCCGGAAAGATGTCCACACACACACACACACACATCGACGGTTGCAGAAGAAATTGAGATCCATTACAAACAAAAAAAAAAAAGAAATCGCAAAAGACATTGAAAATCATCGCCTCAACAACTTTAGATTGAAAAAGTACAGGTCATTACAATGTAGAAAGGGGAAAAATATTCGAAATATTTGAAATATGAATGTATGCAAGACCTCTCTTCCGCAGTTCGTAACAAGATAATTTACTGAAATTCTATTGTACTTCTGACAGATTGTGAACAAAATTGGGGTTAAAGAACAAAAAATATTTAAAAAAAAAATAAAAACAAAATAATTCGTGTACAACCTCCACTATAGTCGAAGACAAAGTGACAAACGCTTCTCGCTAATCGCTAGCGAGTATCGAGAGGTATTATTCCTCAGCATTCCGCGTGTAGGCGGAGAAAAGAAAATCGCCTCTCTAGGGCAGCGTATTGATTGAGAAGTTCACCGAAGGTCTTAACTCTCTTTTCCTTTTTCTCCGCTTACTCCACTTTCCCTATTACGAGAAGAGCGTTTTTGCTATATATATATATATACATATATATATATATATTTTTTCCCAACACAGCACGTATATTACGAAGAGTTTTTATATCGCGGTGAAAAAAGGAAAGAACGAACGACTCCGCGCGTCTTTGATGAGGGGCTGGTTTTCTTCAGGATCGCTTCAAATTATGGATATGTATGAAACGCGAGGATCGGCGTATAGTAGAAAAAAAGAAGAAAACGAAGAACATCTTGAAGGCCGACTCACGATCGCAATTTTGTCGTAGGCATCAATTTATATACACGAACCGAAAGTTTGAACTTTTCGTGCATGGTACGTACACGGGGTGAAACACCATCGTTATGTACAACCGACTTATCCCGGGAGAGGATAAATCTACTCCTGGAAATCCAACAGCACCCCGAGAGAAAACACGTCTTTGGATCTGACGAAGTGGAAATGAACTTGACCGAACCGAAGATTCAAGGCCACAGTATCATTGTATCAAAAACCTCGAATCCATCGTCCTGCAATCATTGCTGATTTCCTTTTCTTTGTCCGGTTGTTTTTCGAGGTCTCTCCGTTCGCTGGATTGACGAACAATTGAGGCTTTTGCATTTCGAGACGGCGATCAGACCGCTCAATTTATTCACAATTCACTACCTACCTTCACTACCACTTACTTATCCCATTCGGAGTTCAGTGTGAACAACCCGGGAGTGAAGGATCGAAACGTCGTGCTCTCAAAGTGGAAGGGTGACTCTACTGCAGTCCTTAACGTGTATCAACTAACACAATTTCACATCCAGACGCATGTCTTACCGCGATGGCAATTAGTTGGATCCAGGCAGCCAGTTTCCACCCTGCATCCTGCGGGTTCAAGCACCGCACGTTCCAGGCAGATTTAATGAACGAATCACTCTAGGCTTCAGCGATATGTGCGAATAATCTTGATGAATTTTGCCGGAGCTTTGCTTCGCACGCACGTATGATCGTGAAGAGACCTTTTGGACTCCGGCTTCTTGGGATTCCACTTGACGTTCAATTTCACACGAGAGTATTACCGGGTATTTTCATCGGTCCGCACTTCTTACGAAAGCAAAAATTGCTCAACGTGATCACCAGAAGACGATAAATCGCGTGTTTTCCTAAGATATTTAATAAGGGGCAAGGTTAACGGGTCTTGTTCAATTCTAGAGAATCTGAATGCTCGCAATTACTACCTCATTAAATTTGCCCAATTAGCTGAGGACATTCCTCGCGGCTTATGGGGGACATGAATAGCTGCTAATAATAATCATCACTTTTACATTCCTCCTCAAGTTATCCGATTGTCGCGGTAATATTCCATTAGGAGACAATACGCAGGCCATTATCGCGTCATACGCATTTCAGTATAACAATATGGAGTTCCAAAGGTGAATTATTCAGTACTCGAGTATACTGCCGTTTTTTCCAGATGAATCATTCCTTGGAAATATAGAGGAAAAATTATAGGAAACCTGTCTGCAGTTGGAAAAAATTAACTGTTGCATATACATCGATCATGTTCCAACTTGATACAGTTCTGCAAAACAGTCCACGTCACGTATCGTTTGTGCAATTACAAGAACTGCAGTATTGCGACTGTATCAGTGCTAATCTAAAGAATTTACCACGCGATGACCAGTGATGATTCACTCGCCATTGCCTTCCGAGGTTGTACAACAGAGTTCTTTGAAATTGTTACTCTGACGCTTATCGCGGTGCAAAAATAACTTTGTGGTCTGCTTCTGTTTCTCTATGCGTCAGACTTAAAACCATTCAACTAAACTACACCGAGCCATTCGAGTTACGTGCCGATTGCCAATTACTTTCAATTGACAAAATTTTCCTAACTATAACCCACTGCTATCATCCACTTCGTTCCATCTCTCCTGGATAGTCATACATTTTAACTTTATTACCTTCCAGACTTGCCAGTAGATAAATGATTCTAAGTGACTACTCTGCTCTTTGAACCTCAGTTTCGAAAGTTTGATATTTTTCCATTGCGATTGCAGGAAAGTCCGTAAAGTTCTTCATGCAATAAATTCGCAGTTCTTTTTTGCACATCTTTAGAGCCTCTCTGAAGTTGGGAGTAAAATAGATAGTAACTTTGAGACGAAAGCAGCTAGTCGAAAAACGAGAATTTTTTGCAATCCTCTGTAATTACCTTCTTTCAAACATTTGACTGACCGTGATCTAGGTCAAGGATCAGATACGTGACGTCGATGAAACTTTATTCGGGTCGGACTAGCTACTGCTAATCAAGTGGTCTGCAGCATTGAGCTGACCAGTCGAAACAACGGCTCTTTATCACGTGGTACTCACACTCATATTGCCAAAGCTGGTATGCTCGGGCCCGGGTTCGGGGGTCTTATTGACGCAGTCGCTGGGCCTGATCAATTTAACACCGACAGAGAAAAGAGGTGAGTCAGTGTGCGGATCGTCCACGTGCCCAGCAATGGGTCGAGCTGGAAGTGGCAGCGAGTCGGCGTGCTATACATATAATAACCGGATCCTGCGACTGCGTGTCATTCACGATCGAGTCACTCGTGAGCATCGCGTGTCTTCAGAGCGAGTCTAGTTCGTTGTTTGCCATACCTTGCGAGAGAGAAGAGAAAAAATCAAGCCGAAAATGATCAGCCGAAGGACCATCCTGATCGCCATTTTGGTCATCTTCGTTATCGACGTACGTAGTAAATCAGTCTCTGTCAATGATAATTAATTCGTATCGATTTTTCTGCGGGGCAGACGTGATTTTGTGAATTATTGGGCAGGCGATGAGGAAATCGGCGGGCATTCGATAGGTCGAAAGTTCAGGTTGTATATGTATATATAAAAACGATGAGTGAACGATGGAGAAAGTGAAGGATTTGTACCGTGTTTTTCATCGAGTGCCTATATTTCGCTCTCCGTAACCTTATACCGTCGAGATTCATCTCCTCGCTGCTTTTTACCGTGTTGTGAAAAATCGTTCTTGGCCAGAAAATGAAAATTAGCATCGCAAAGACCAACGGACCATTTGCTCTTTAGTCGAATTCGAACTCACCCTGAGGTTGTTGTCTCGCTGCGGTGATTATTGGCATAATAGAATGATTCATAAACTGGAGAGAGACGGTGAATTTAACGAACCGTGGAGCTTAAAGGTGTAAAGTAAGGCTACCGTGACGATAAGTAATTCGACGCGATGAAAGAAGTCACGCATTGGTTCCAGCAGGCGGGATTGACTGTTTTTCATAACTTGTTGACCGTGCCATAGCAATTGCCGCGATTAACCGCGGCGCTTATCGACGTTGGATAAAAAATGAGGTGGCTTGTGTATTGACGTGGTTTATATTTCATTGGTGGGGAAGAAAAAAATTATTCCATGCCCGAGAACCGTTGGAAAAACACGTTATCCAGGAAGTTATCTAATCCATCAAATCACTGATCGTTAGGGGATTCCTATATTGTGCATTACATACACCGCAGGAGATGATATTTGGATGGATGGCGAGATAGATTCTCTAACTTTTGATCTATTATAGCGACTTATTTTTGCTGTTTTTGTTCAGATGATCCAAGCCGGAGTTATCGACGACATTGGTGAAGCCATTCACTACGATGACATCAAGAAGTTCACCAAGGATGCTGCCCACAAAACTGGTGAAGCAGCGACGAACGCCTACAATAGTGTGAAAAAGTTCTTCACCCCAAACGTCGATGGAACTCCTGAAGTTACGACGACTCTGAAGCCTTCATCTTAACCACCGAAAACGCCAATAATTATTCAGTATTATTACTTACCATTTCAGTTTTTAATTCTTGTATCATAATTAAGCATGCGAATCAATGTGTAGATTGGAATTCAACGGAATCTTTAGTAATCAATTGGCAACAATTGAGGCGAATATCTAGACACTGCAGATGTCTTTGAACGTAGCTTGTAAAGAACACCGTAACGCACGTTTAGACTATTTATACATAGTCAATTCCGTTCTGATCTTATGATCGACCATTTTTGGTATTAAACAACATTTTTATCAGAGATGAGAGAAGAGCTTGTACATTACCCGTTTTTTTATATTCGAATTCCGTACCTGCTTGAGGGTGTTTATTGCGTTTCCACCTCAATTCTACTTCTGAGTTAGCACCGAGCGACACTGCGTATTACGGTTACGTAACCACTTTCTACCCCGTCAACTCCAAATCGAATATTATATAAGGTAAGACGTGGAACACGTCGTGTTAATGAATCGATCGAAAGTTGGCAACTCTCTGATCGTCAGCGTGGAGCGAGTGCGACAGGCGTGTCAGCCCGTCGTGTCTTCTCAAATTTGACAACTTCTACTATGTATATACCATTCGAATGGCTGATCGGAAAACGTTACGGAGGTACAAACGAAACCTCGCTATCGTATAATATAAATATACTCTCTCACGCAAATCGAAAGAGGCATGAATCATCCTTGCGACGAAGAAGTCGGAGTCTAGGGAAAATATCGTCAACCCCTCAACATGTGGCGACGCGTCAAGAATAAAAAAATAGATGCAACCAAAAATTGACCGATTGAATTTCAAAAAAGGTTCAGCAAATTGTGGAGTAAAAGTAAGGGTAAACGATACATTTAGGATCATTTAACGAATGAAAAAAGCTGCACTACACCAAGCATTCCAAGCAAACATCGAAGTGCATTGAATGATTGAAAAAACCCTGCAAGTATTCGATGCTTGCGCCGTTATCGTCCGTTATGAAAACACTTTTTTCTCACCTTCGTGTAAACATTGACAGAGTACGTACGATATGAAGAAAAGTTTAGCAACGCAGCTGCCTCTTGAGGTGTAAACTGCGTCGGAGATTCGCTCGAGCGAGTCATCCACGTATCCAGCACAGACAACCGTGTTGCTTACGTGAAGAACATCGCCTGAATGCTTAAACGTTTGCACAACACATGCGAGAGAAGAGCCTGAGGCGTGTTGGCCTTCGGGTGGCCAGGTGAGACCGAGAGAACACGTCAAGTTACGTTGTGAACGATCGTGTTAAAGGTTCCACAATGAGGCTCAGGTACCTACAGTGTCCTTGTCGCCGTTGGCGTCATCAGGCGATAAGTATAACGGAAATTCGATGTGCAAAGAGCAGTTATCGAAATGCGATTGAGGGTCGTCTGGACTGTCAGCCATGGTAAATAAAATTGTAACACATCGAGTTATCTACGCGCCACAGTAGATCTGCCTTCAATAAAATACATTCAAATCCAGAGAAATCCCAATTTCAGATTATTATTTTCCAATACACGCTCGACGCCGAAGATGAAGTTGATTTTTCAAATCTACCGAAAAATGTGTGTATTAAATTATCCATTTTTTATCACTTGACCAAAAATCGCCTGATCATTGGAACATCGATGGTGTACAAAAAAAGTTCAATGACCATTACTGATGTACAAGACTTGTTAAGCGTATCGACTTTGCTATTGAGATGGAGATTGGTTTCGACATATAATAGAGGTCGTTTGCTCTTCGCCTGCTTCTTTACTATGTTTCGACTATTACGTAACTTCCAGCTCGAGTTTAGCTGTGCTTCCGGGTGCTTTGAACCGCTCTCGACGAGGCTCCGAATTTCGAGTGCAATTTCGGGATCAGGTAGTCTACAACGAGTCCTAACTAAACAGAGCGAGTTCGTTGGTGCATAGCGACAATAAGGCGAAACCGTCGCATCTTGTTCTTCATGTCTCTAATTTCCGTGTTAACTAAGCCTGCCATATTAATTTTTGAGATTTACTGACGGGCTGAAAATATAATTTGAGAATGAAAAGAAGCAACGGTAACTCTGCAGGATGAAAATCCTGCTTTTCCCAACCAATTTCGGGTGTGTATCACTATCCGGAGATGGAAATTTGCCGATTAAAGTGAACGCGGCGATCTCGTTTCAGATAAATTCGACCATCCATCTGCGGGCGGCGCGTCTAGATGATCATATTCGTCAATATTTCTCAGGCCTCAACGGCTCCGGCGTTTTGCTTTATAACCAACGTCGATTACAGCGTGCGAAGCGATACGTTTTAGCGCGTTACGTACGTTTGACGGTGCGCGTTTTTTTTTTTTTTGCCGTGTTTTACAACACTTGGTTTTTTGTGATGGATGTTAGACCGCGCCTAAAGGCAATACGTCGGATAATTATTCCTGTTGGATATGAGCAGATGACTTCTCTGCGTGCATAACGTAACAGTTCCACTTGCGCAGCGTGATTTGAAAGGCTCGGATCCACGCGTAAAAAAGCAAGTGGTTAACAATCCCAACGACCGAATTTCGCGGCTCTCTTTGGCAGTCTCTATTCTTTGAACCTATTACAGTCACGCAATACGGAAAGCTCGAGATTGGCTATTTGCGCAATATCTGTACATATATGCATCCACAGAGCTCTTTTCGTCTTTGCTATTTCACCGTAATAAGACATTATAATAATTGCCGGTAAGTATCGCCTGGTCAAGATTTTGAAAGCCGTCTCCTTTTTCGTAATTTCAGATGCAACAGTTTTTAGGCTCTACAATAACTTCCATATAAAATCTATTTCCAGAATTCACGTTACTCGCTCCATCGCTTCGCCTTGTTCATTTAGCGCCAACTGACTAGATGAGGTAAACTGTCACTCGACCCTGTCGTGTTCAGCTTTTATACTCAGACCTCGACGATGACGGAGCACCGATCAACCTTCAACCTCGGTGAACGTCTCGCCATAAGGTTCCGTCATAAGCTAACGCTGCGAGTGTGCAGGATTAGAAACAGCTTAGAAAAATGCATACGAGTCCAATGTCACTGTCACACTCTCTTTCTATTTCTCGCCACGAAAACAATCGGGCAAAAATTATTTTGCCTTTATCGCGCAATTGGCTTATAGTAGTCGAGGTTTAAAGCTGACGAAGAACGTAGAAAATTTTTCGAACCTCAAACGTTGCCGAGAGGATGGAATTCGTTAAACCGAATTTTGTAACGTGCTGCATCCCTTCGGTCCGTTGCAGTAACGAAATTCAGCTCGCAATTCAAGTGGACATTACCGTCAACGGTTGGACTGTCGAGCACAAAACGTTCGCAAAAGTTTTTTCCTCCTCCCCCCTCCCCACTCTCTCTTTTTCTCTCGCTCTTTCTCTTTGTGTTTGGCTCGGGGAATTAGCGAATTAATTTTACCACGGCGGAGGAAAATAATTAACGGAAAAATCTTCACCTCTCTGATATAACAATTAAAGCTCAATCTGACTCGGGGTTATTTGACATCGTGCAGTGATAGCAGCACCCTTGAAATTCAACGCCATTTTCGTTTTTCTTTTTCATCAAATATTGGATAAGCCCCATCGCTTTATTTGCGTAACAGATATGAGCGCTTTATCGCTGTATATAATGAATTCACGATTCAGAGTAAAACGCGCGTTCACCTGCTCCGCGTATTTCGAATTTCATAAATTGTTCAGCGGGTTTGTGAACGTTATTATTATCACATATTCTATCATCAAGTGCAGGAGAATAAATTTTAACCCGGCATTGTGACGGGCTCTATTATGGGGTGGTTAAAAAATACATCATACTGAATGGGTAAAATATCGCAAATATAATAATAACCATAATTCCACCTGGCGGAATTCCATATTCACCATTGTCACCTTTTAAACCAACAATTTTTACACCTGCTCAACCGTTACATCAATGCCCACAATTGTCACACTCCTAACTGCACTGTCATTTATTGATTTATCAACATACCGGGTGAGATGTTAGTAGAACGATTTTAACCAGCAGCATATATCTTGACTCGTTTTTAAACCACGAAATAAAGTATGAGGAACGAAAGAATTTTTAAGTTATACCCATAATCCCGAATATCTGCACTTTTCTCAGCTCTTTCCTCGCAAAGAGCCGGAAAAGCGGAGGAATTTCCCTCACACTTTTACTCGCGGTACACCCTGTACGCATTCTTGCATGAGAGAATATGTCTCTGCCGCTTATAAGCGAGGTTCAAATGTCATATTTTCTAGTACCGTTACCGTTAACCTGTTTTCTGAACGAGCAATAAAATCGCCTCAATGCCTCGCGAATAAGTGCGGACAGCAGCGCTTTGTTTCTCTTTTAATCACAGCTGTGCACATGTGTGTGTGTGCGTGTATGTGTGAAAGAGCAATTTTCAGTTACTTGCATCAGTTCATAACTCATTTCAGTATTAACTACAATTCTTCGGTTCAATTCTCGTTTTACATCAGATTTTATTTGCGAAAATTAAATGAATATTAAACAAGAATACGGCTTTGAAGATCTTTTTGGACTTGGAATTATATTGAGCTTCAAGATGTATAAAAATTCACTTGCTAAAAGGTCCCCCTCCTTAATTTGCGAGAGTGATCGCAATGATTTGTTAAAAAATAATGATACTTATTTTATTTTTATTTAATTTTCTTTTCTTTTCCATTGATATGCAAAAAAATGAAATATAGAACATTGCGGTTACGCTGTTGCGATTTTCGTGGTACCGGAGCGTGTTCTGTGTGATGAATACCGCTCCAATTAAATCCAAATATAGTTTCAAGTTTCCATGCTACCGCGCTCTCCGCACCCACGCCACGCCGCGATTCTCTTGTATCGTTAATGCGAAATAGTTACGCATGGCGTAATGCAAAATACATATGTAGGTATGTATAATGTATGAACATCAGCCCCGAATCGAGGCTCTGTTAATTTGTCAAATATGCGAGTCTGTCGTGGTTTTTTATTCGGGCTTCACGCTACACGAAGCGAAGCGCGCCTCGAATTTCACCCTGTGTCTGCGAATTTTCACCGCACCTGCGTTCCTTCGTTGAAATTGCAATCAATATTCTTTTCAAACAGATCAATGCTATCTTGATTCTTCTTAAAACGATCAAACTCGCCATAAGGCCTCTCAAAGATTACGACGGGAATAATATAAAAGCATCGCGGAGAGTCGCTGAGCCGTTCTTTAAATCCCGGAAAAGTTTTTCACTGTCCAGTCTAGTTTTTATTTTTAATCGGTACTTTTGGCAAAGACTTTAAGGATAAGATCCGCGCTTTTGTCTCATTCAACACTGCGAGTAAAATATATTCTTGCGAAGCTTTCAAAAGCTGGAGTTTCATTTTTGCCTCTGTTTTTCTTACATCAAGGAGGCGGCCAGTCCGTCGAAACTTTACCGGACTTTTCGCCGTCCAAGTCCTTTGGCAAGTCGAACCTCCTGGCCGTGCTGAACGAAATATTAGCGCAGCTAATCTTCGTTGGTAAGTAAAAAAAATTTTTTGTGAAAGAAGGAAAAAGAATTTTCGCCCACGGATACAAGTTTTTAATTATAAGCGTGCAATTGGTCGCGCGCCGAGCGTCTTGGAAGGACTTCGGCAAGCAAAGAGAAGCTGAGGATTAATCATTGTCTGCTGCGAACTTTATCCGCGTTATTACACCGTCCCGTTCTCCTAATTTTAGAAATTTGATACCTACTCGAGAACCAGCCTCGGAAAGTGGAGCTTGGGGGGTGAAAAATTGGGGGTATTATTCATTTGCTCGAAATTAATATCGCGCTTTTTATGCTCCGGTTTGATATCCTCATCCTCATCCTTTTCCTGATTCTTCTCTCCTCCTTTCTTGGTACACACGAAGCTCGTCCTGAGAACGTCGAGGGGCGGCGGGAGGCGGGAGGCGGTTGACGCGTAACGTAATTTCAGCGCAATCAATAACATCAATCTTATCTTTGTTCGAGGCCCGACAAAGGTGTACGAGAATCGAGGTTTCATCGGCTTTAGGTCGGATCGTAATTCACGGTCGAGTCAAAAAGGAATAAAGTACGTTGAGGTCCGTTCATCGTTCGGACAAAGCTTCCTGACCTCGGCCGAAAGCTCAAACGGCGTTTTCATCCCTCGCAGATCTGTTTCGTACACAACGTTTCCCTTTTCTTTTCAGTGTTCGGCCACAACTGTAATCAATCGTCCTTTGTCGGCTCGTCAAACGCAGGTAGGCAGTCACATTCCGTTAAATAATCACTTTTATATCACTTGAAAAATACTTGCGTAGAATCGGAGTGGAAACATTAAACAATCCGCTTCTTGGAATTTCACGCATCTCGCTGACTGACGGAACAACCGCGGAAAAAATCGGAAGTAGAAAAATGTTCCCGGGATCAGTCGAAGAATCGCTGGATTGGACGGACCAGCGCCCCACAAAGAGACCGGAAATGTATTGATATCGGGTCCGATCCAGGCGCCGGAGACTCTGGTCTAGACTAATTGAAGTGCCATGCCAGCAATTTCCTGAAATTACAGACACCGTTGCCCGGGAAGCGTCCTTCTTGCCTCGCGTCCCGACGCTCTGCAGCCGGTGGCTTCGAGTTCGCATTGTCTCGCTATCGGCCAGAAAACGAACCACCGCCGTCGTCGTGCCTCAAAGCAGCTGCATCGAATGATCGAGGACCAGCTCTGGCTGGAGACCTCGAGACCTTGCATTAAGGTGAACTCGCACGGATAAGAAATCGGAAGATCTAAAAAGATGACAAAGTACAGATGGATCAAAGGCCATTCGTTCAATCGTTGCATGCTTTGAAAGTGCGAGTTTATTAAAGAAAAGTGGAAAAGTGGAAAAGGAGATCGGAGACAAGAGCTTAGGTTGTGTACAAAGAATTATATTACGTTGGTTAGGTATATTGCAGAAGGTCCGCTGCAGCTAAGAGGGTAAACACTTGTGTCTACGGGGCAGCTGTGCCGAAGATCGTTAGACGGTCAGCTTGTGAGGTCGGGTCGGTGGCTCGTCGAGGGGTGGAATTCGGTTACTCAGGGGTGATTCCGGTTCACCAGTGTCCCGCCCATCCCTGGGCAATACCGGCGTGTCCGGCAGCCCCGACGACGATGCTGCCAGATGGTCCCGCGACGACTGCCGGTGCCGAAACGGCGCCCGGAAGAGCGACCCCTGCGACACCGTGTGCGGCTGTAAAATCGGCCGCCGAAAGGTTAGAGGCCGGAGACTGACGCCTGAGAAACGTGGCTAAATTCACTCACCTCCCCATCCAAGGGCCGGCACTCCCCATCCAGAAACGACCGCGGGACCAGCGACACTTCCGGTCACGACGGCAGGTCCGGCGACGGCACCGGAAACGAGAGCGCCGCCGTCAACCGGGCCGGAGAGTCTCGCAGGGCCCACTATGGGTCCCGCCAGTGCTGCGGGCCCTAGGACCGGACCCCCAAGGGTGACACCATGGGCACCCCAGAGACCGGAAGGAGCGGCTGTGGCGGTGGCCAAGATGGCGGCGAGGGCGGTGATCGCGATGAAGAAACGCATTCTGGAGGGTTGGTCGAGAGAATTGCGGAGCAAATGGCTGCGGCGATGTGTCAACTTCGGTTCTGCGTCCCGCTTTTATACGACGAGATCCTGCGGTTGCGGTTGCGGCCGCGACCTCGCGGTTCGGGCGTGGCGCGGAATTGCAAGGCTGTAGGGTCGCGCACTTTGAACATTCCTGGAGGGCGAGGTGCGGTGCGGCCTGTGGACCTGAGGCGTAGGTTTAACGGGCGTCGGTCACGTGGCGACACGACACCCGGACAACGAGCCGTCTTCGCCTCCTCCGGAAACTCCCTGGAATTCACTTGTAATCTTGTAATTACGTGGAAAGCAGCGTCGACGACGGTGGGCCGAAAAGAGAGGGTGTCGTTTCTGCAAGTTCGTTTCTCGTATGTTTAATTGTCAATTTAGTATATTTTAATTTAATTTAGTTTGAATTATTGGACCACGATTTGTAGAACCGAATTTGTAGGATAGTAGCTTGTAGAAACGAATTTTTAGGAACGGTACTTTCCCGCCAAAAAACCGCGAACAAAGCGATCTTGAGTATGGCGCGAGTGGGTGACTGCAACATTAAAGGTTTCTGCAAGCCTTGCCGATTTATTTTTATATTATATGCTACGACGGAGGGAATAGCGAACGGCAACGCGGTGCCTTTCTTCTTAAAGAATCGACTTTGTCACGAAAATGATGCAGAGATTTTTAAAAAGAAAAAAATCAATTTTTCCAGCTTTATTGTACCTTTAATAGCGAGAATAAGACTGCAGGATATTGATATTTTGTCAACCACCTAATGAAACTCGGTGAATTTATTTATTGCAGAATCTCATTACGTACGGTATTTTAGAAACTGTGCCGTTCAATTGGTACAACCGTCATATCATAGGATTTTACGTGTTTTCCATTCTTTCTAATCATTCAATTTTCTTCGTATCGCTCTCGCATTCCGTATGACTAGAGCTTTTCGACTCGTCAATATCGAACCACTTCCAACGGTAGGTACGCGGAGTATCATTTTATTTTTCGCCCGAAGCACGCTGCAGCCGTACCATACACACACACACACACACACACACACACACACCTGGAAGCACGACTGAAAGTGCCAATATGTTTGAAACAGGCAATTTGTCACGTTCGAAGATTCCTATCAAATATACTGTATGATTTTTACCACCATATATGTAGGTATACTGCACGCCGGCGCAGAGTGCGAGTTATATTCGAGGTTGAAATACCCTCCAGGCTTTACCTCGTTTCTCGTTTTTTTTTTTTGGTTTTCTTTTTTTTGATTTTTTGTTTCTTCATTTTTTTCGTTTTAATGCAAGATTACACGAACCGTATCTTCGAGTTTGAGAAAGTTTTATTACTTTATTCGGGACATACAGATATATATATATATATATATATATATATATTATCATACAAACAACCGGGTTTGTTGAATTCTTGAAATGGGGAGTAATTGCCGGTCAAATTGGTTAGAAATTAATAGCCGATCAGACGGACGTGAAATTTTAATTACTCAGGCATTAAAAGCTGCGCCCAGTTACCCCAGGGCCTGAGATATTTATCCCCTTCACTCTTCGAAAACTTTCCTCCTACCCCCCTAGTCCCCCTGCCGCACCATTTTTTATGCCCCCCACCCCTCGCGGCCTTCATTGTCGAGACAAAGCGTTGACGAGAAGTTTAGCCTGCACCCGGACAGGTTGGCCTCGCTTGTCTGGAGGCAAGGCTTCAGCACTCTGCATTAGGACTTGTCCTGGACTGCGAGGCAGGATACGTGACACCCTCCGGATGTCAATAATAGTGAAAATCATCCTGTCTGCATCAAGCATTGTGATGCGCTAAGGCGAATTGGGGGGGATTTTGTTACTCTGGGTACCGAAGAACGTGGAATGTTTGAAACGTTTGCCGAATCTTTTCGGTGACTATTCGGATACTCACATTTTCATCGTATTGCCTCAGTTTTGATGCGCGATATGTTAAAGGTCTCAGAAATTAATTTTTCCCTCGAGGATTGAGCTGCTGTTCAATCCTTACTTCGAGTAAAAAAAATATATTCTTCACTTGAAACCCATTTGCATGACCGAAAACATCTCGCTTTTACAATTCATTTATTGTTGCTTTCAATCAATTTTCAAACCCCTAGTAGAGTCCCTAAGTCGTGGAAATGAACCTTTTGGCGCCATTCTTATTTTTTCGACATGTTTAGCATTTTCTTTAAATTTGTCGATTCTTTACAATATTTGAACAATCAATTTTGGTCAGGAAAACTGAGAGAACTTTTTCTGCGATCCTTAAACTATACCAAGGTATCTGTTTTTTATAGATTTCTCAAACTCATTTTCGAAGCAAATTATCACGTTCGGAGTGAATTTCATCCAGTGTGACAGTTATTACGATCCTGCAGAAGTATGATCAATTAGGGTTAAACTGAGTCTGCAAAAGTGGTCGAAAACTTTTGAGTTTCACCCCCAAATAAATACGCGGGAAAAATACGTGTCCCGTTTATCGTTAAAACCCTACAGTTTCGTTGGTCGGTACAAAGCAGCGACAGAGAGAATGCGAGACGGTTCGATTTACGGTATAGCGTTAACTTTCAGACTTGTTAGTGTTTCCTCCTAATTACACTGTATACATGGAGAAGCACAGAAAGTTGGTATGAAATTTGTAACTCGATACAATAGTTATTATCGTTGGTCAAGTTACTCTCCGCTTATGCCACGCGTGTTTTCACCTCCCCATCTTGCCACTCCGAAATGGGCAACGTAAGTGGAGAGTGAAATTCCTGCCTACCCACACGCTCCTCGCAGGCACGTACTCCAGAAATTATCGACACACTGAGTTTGCACTTCCCACACCAATGGCTAATTCGAGTTATAGATCCTTTGTTAGCCAGTGCAAGTCTTAGACTCTATAGGTACATACGTAGGTGCCAGAGGTCAGGCGTGGAACGCGCGTGCCGGACGTATTCGCCAACAGCCTTCAAGCTCCAGTGACAATGCCATTGCGGTTATAATCATAGATCAGGAAAATGATCGCTCGTAATACAGATTGTCGCGGCCACTCGAAACCCTCCATTCACATCGAGTGGGCGATCAATTGATCAGAACGTCCGACCTTTGCCCCGTGCGTCTGTCTTAGAGAATCGTAAAAAATCGGGGGCTTGAAACGACGAGGAAAACATGTTTTAGAAAATTCCTTGGCTGCGTTACAGTTAACAAGCTATAGCTTGAGCAATTCATTGTGTATCAAACATTGATCTGAGAAAGGGTAGAAAAAAGTTTTCGTAATACTTCAGCGCGTGTCAAAATGCCAGAGACAAAAGTTGTTTGAAAGAAAATATGTAGAAACCCATGCAGGGAAAATCGATCGAAACAAGGTTCAATCGGGGTGAAGCATTGAACAGGAAGGTGCTTGAGTCTGTACTCGGAGACTGTCGCCACTTTGTGCAACCCCAGGAATTCGATCGATTCAGATACGATCAACTGGCACTGCAGTTGTAAACCAGCCGTGCCACGAGCCCAGCCTTTGCTGGTCGATCCGTGAGTGCATCGGTCCAGGGCGTTTGAATGATGCTAGAATCCACGTTTTATGTACCAACCAGATGACGGTGGTCTTCTTCTGTTGAGTCCAGCTTCAAAGCAGCGACTGGGTGGAATATGGTCGATGCTTCCGACCAGAAATGGGAAGTTCTGATGCCTTTTAGGCAACCTCAAATCGCCTGATTGCAGAGTGCAAGCTATAGTGGAGTAAATTGCGCCGAGTTTTATGAGTATAATCAGACTTTATTTATGCGTTATTAACGTCGTCACAGTTTGCGACAATTATTGTATATATAACAATGAGAATCAGCTCTTCAGATTTACGTTGGCGTGAATACTTTCAAATGTTTTCAACGATTGTTACTAGACGAAGGTGAACGGGATAAACACTCAATGAACGTAGCGACATCATATTTCAAATGTAAAAATGCATTTATTCGATATTTATTATACAAAAAGATCAGAATCGGAGGTCGAGAAAGGGAACCGAGCCAGGATCAGTCAGTTAATTTCTTAAGAAGCTCAAGGGAGGACACGTGGAAATCACCAGTGACCATGTCCAGCCCATCCATGGGCAAGTCCAGCATGGACTCCAGCTCCGTATCCAGCGCCATGGGTGGAGATGGTGCCGGAAGGTCCTGAGATCACTGCAGACCCAGCGTTGGGTCCAGACACAGCAGCCGCTCCTGAGTGTGGCCCAGAAATCACCGCTCCGTGTCCAACTGGGCCAGCTAGAACCGCTCCATGGGCCGCAGGCCCAGCCAAAACAGCTCCGTGTCCAGCTCCAAGTCCGTATCCTACAAAAGTGGATTGGATTTCAGTGTTGACACAGGATATTTGGGGGTTTGCTTGTATCGGACATTTACCTGCGCCAGCCCATCCAGCAACTCCGTTCCAGCCGTGACCCCAAGCTCCGTCCCAGCCTCCGTCAACCCAGGTGGGACCAGCTACGGACCCGGTGACAACCGCGGGCCCAGCAACGCTGCCGGAGACGTGAGCGGGGCCAGCAACAGCTCCGGAAACATGAGCGGGACCAACGACAGGCCCAGCGAGGGATGCAGGGCCCAGATGCGGCCCAGCGACTGAAGCACCTCCGAGGACTGGCCCAGCCAGACCAACCGCGACGCCATGGGCACCACCCCAGAGACTCCGACGTTCACGAGGCGTCGCGACGGTCACGGAGATGAGGGCGAGGAGGGCGATCTGGGGTGCGACGAGGAGGAGAAAAAAATTGTTGTTGTTAATATGATTATCATTGTTATGGTTATTAAATTTGTATACTTACGAAGGCTTTCATGTTGACTGACTGAGTGGTCGTCGAGTGGTGATAGACTCTGGATGTCGAACCGAGCTTATATAGGACTCTGGCATCCTGATTCGCGCCCCCACTGATCCCGCGAATAATAATACCTCCGAGGCTCCGCGGTATGGTCCGATTGTGTCTGAAGGTGGTAACCTCGCCACACCCATTCGCGGCCTGTGTGACTATGTACGTGGCCTGTTGGAAACCGTCCCTTCCGACGGTGACTGCAGGTTACCCGGACGTCGTCGAAGGCCTAAAAAATGCCCTTGCGGCCCGCTGCGTCGAGGGTAGGAAAACTAGTTTTTACCACCACCCACTTTCAGGCCGCGGAATTTTCCTCCGCTCACGATCGGCCGCCACGAACCGCAGTCCGCGACTCGCCGTCTAAGGCCAAGTTTCTCGCCGAGTTAAATCCTCGGTAATTATTTTAGCCCCTCGATTCGAGCACGAATTTCAACCTGACTCTGTTATTTGGGGCTCGAATTTACGTCGGGAGAGGCACGCAGTCCGTTACCGCAAATTTCTCTCGCTCAATCAGCCGGCTAAAGCTTTGTTAGGTACAAGTTTTTGGAGCTCGCGGTTTTTCATCAGCTTATTCACCGTTATTGTTTCTCCGATATTAAGCGAACTGAACCGTCAATTAGAGACTGAATGTGTTAAGCTCTAACCAGTTGTTGTGACATTGAAACATTTCACGATATTACTGTCAAGCGTAGCAACGAAACGGAGGCTGAACAACACTCGTGGTTAAAAACAAATACCGACCAACAAGTTTACAAAGGGGTTTATAATTTCGGGAATTGTATGCGTTCTCGTCGTTAATGGCAAGTGTCTACACACGTCAAGAGGAAGAACAAACTGACAATGAATATAAATTTGAAATTCATTGTTTCGCAGACGCGCCAATTGCCCGCCCGTTTTCAAGTCCGTCATTTACGAGAAGGAGGAGGTGGTAGTGGTAGTGGTGGAGGGTACAAGGTACGTATAAAACAGAATATGGCGGACAGCTCGGGGGCTGGTTTAATTATGAATCGAGCATCTCCAAAGTTATACGTCGTTTTAATTCCTCCAGTGCTACAGCTGAACGAGGCTCGTGAATATATACCTTGGAATTGCCGAATTAATTTAGACATTCTAAGTCCGAGCCGAGCGCAGTGCCGAGTTAGGCAGTAACCAGGGCCGTCACGAGCCCCTCGACGAGGGTTCATTACTCTAAGAATTATTAACCCACTTTATTCTTTGTTGCAGAATTTTCTCACTCGAGCTGTGCGAGCGTTCGCTGCATCTTCGCCAAATTTCAAGCCTCACCGCCGATCTAATATCCCGCCCCGTATAAGTTTTCGACCAAAATCAATAATCCCGCAAACAAAAAGCCAATAACAATCGTTGAATATGGCGACCCTCGGCGCCTCTCTAAGGCCGGCAATTAAACGGGTCAGATCGTTTTAGGCTCAGGTGCTTTCATTAGGGCTCAGTTTTCTCCCTCCTCTCAGCATTCTCCACATCTTTCTTTGTCCTCGTCCCGACCTCCGACTCCAAATTCTGCTCGTCTCCTCCGGTGCCCCAGAGGATATGAAGAGAGTATTCGTACAACTCGTGGAATATCCTCAGCCAGTACCAACAAACACAAAGTTCGCCAGTACGCCTCGACCTTTGCCGTTCACCTCGATGTTTGCTCCAATTCCCTGCAAACTGCGATGGATGCCTCTCTTACCTCCGCGGCTGCAATGCATCGTGCCTTTGTTGCCTTTGTTGTATGATGAAAGGTTCGATGTGTAGGTTAATAATTCTCGATGAGGAGGAGGAAGGAGCAATGAGATTACACTGACATTTCAACTCCCTTCTAGTACACAATCTGCGAAGGTTGGTAAATAATTGTGATTTCACTCACGAATGAGGGTTTTTGAATTGAAACGTTCAACGTTCGATATGATTTTTGGACCATCGAACTTCTGTCCAGACTTTTCACAGCGTTAAAGCAAACACACAGGCTCCCGTTAGGGATTCTATATTCACGTGTTTCGAAATTATCGACTGCGTTAATTACGCTTCGTTTATTGAGTTCACGTGGTGCTCGCTGCTAAATTAACGAGAGTGTCAATCGACGTTGACCGTTCGTTTGGAAATTTGAGCCGAAGAATTCATTTCGTGTACAATAATTGCTTGAATAATTGACTTGTCGCGAGCTTTGTGTGTCTTATTCGTTATCGAGTTTCCAATCATTTCGAATTACTGCACGCAACGTTGAACGTCAAACGTTTTGATTTCGGATTCACCCCACATGCAAAAATAAAAGAAGAAATAATAAAAACAATTAAAAAAATAAAATAAAAAAACAGCCTCGACATCGAAACATCATTTTAAAAACACTCGAGCTCTCGATCCTTCCCTGCGATAAGTCCGTGTGACACTTTGAACGCGGAAACGGAGAGTGACGGAACAGGTATCAGACTATTACCACAATTATAGCGGCGTATCTGTCGTCACCTCGAGGACAAAGTTTTCTCGGTAACCGCGACCTTGATGGAAAGTGCAAACCGCCGAGCAGGAATCTCACATCGATCGGTGAAAGGGTAGAAATCTCAACGTGTCGCTTTGACGAACTCGATTAGCGTCAGGATTAATTGCCCTCCCCTCACCGCACCCCGCGTCTATAATGGAGTTCATTGAGAGAAAAGGAAACGTCCTTTAAGCTGATAAGAGGATCTTGGAACGAGGAAACAAAATAAAAATAAACAAAAAAAAACACTGAGCTTTTCGTCCATAATTGAAGGCGTCCATCCCTCAAGAATGGAAGCCGGTAGAAATTCGCGGTGAAAACTCTTGGCGAAGGACACTTCCGGTCGAGCTATGTACAGACGCAGGATTCTCCGGGGCACACTCCACTTGAGACTTGAACAAAACTAGAAGAAGAATGCGGCGTGTGCAGTGTGGGAGTTTTCTTCTAAAACCGTCCAACGTCTCGCGATCTCCTCGAGAAGCTCAGAGCCTTTCTTTTATTCGTGGGCATCTGCTCGAGCAGAATGCCTCAGCCAACATCTAACTCTAGATGCAACTTGACAAAAGATTTAAAGCGGCGTTATGGACGCTACAAAGTTCAAAGAAGCGCTCACCTCGCTCGCCTGGATACTATTGACCCTGAAATTTTCACTTGGCACTGTTCAACATCGGACTCACTTTTCCTCGTCGGTTGGACGACGCCATTTCTTCGTCGGTCCGACGATTCAATGTCGGTTAAACTCACTCAGCCGTCACTGCTGGACTAAGATGTGGTTTCAGAACCGCGAAGAGAGTCTTTTTCCTTACGGTGCAAAAACGACGCGGGCCTTTTTTCCGGTTGGCTCTCGTCTAGCCTGAAACCACAAGGTCTGCTGCTCAGCTTTCGAGATTGAGTTAGAGTATCACTCGCTCTCTCGCGCTACTCATTGTTGGTTATGATTTTGCTAATTCCATTTCCTTTGTTGGCACTTAAGACCGCGAATGCAAGAGCGCTTGAGATCCTCTTAGCACGTCGTTCATAGAAGTTGGATCAAACCGGCAAGTTGGAGGAGCGAGTATGAGTTTATTTCTAATTGCGAAACACACTCTGCAAATAATTAAGCAAGGGCAACGCAAGGGCAAAATAGGTAACCAACGATGGAAGAGACGATGACTGCAGTTCTCGAGTGTCTTTTGGCCTGAGTAAGTCGAGCTGAAAAGCGATTCTACCTCTCGTCCGCTAAGGGATTTCGCGACGGTGTTACTCCGGCACTGAATCCTCATAATTGCAATTTACAATTTGACGGGAAACCCGCGGTCGGCGTCACATTCCGTCTGCGGTGAACCGGGGGCCAGTAATTCACGGCGTAATGCGTACTGCCACACCATGGCGTAGCGGGTGCAGTGTCACCTGTCCGTGTAATTTCGGTGGTTAAACTGCAAATGGAAACAGAAGGTCGAGCCGAATCGGGTAAATCATCCAACGTTTCCGACGCTCCTTGAAGGACCTCGTAACAAAAGCTCAGCAGTAAGTCTCCGGGGACTTTCCAACCTGGATAAGCACTCCCGACGCGCTTCGCGAGAACCAAATTGATAAAGCTGTTTATTCTCCCCTTCCTCCGGACTCTCCTCGACGCCACGCCACGCCGTTAATGTTGAAACTTCACGCCTCCGCGGATAATGACAATGCGAGATCAGACTGCGGGACAAATTCGCCAGTCATCCGAGTGATGCTCTCGTGGAAAAGAGAACTCACAGACGGTCGTCGACACTATCAGCTTCATCAACCTGGCCTGAGGGTGAGTGCCCCGACAATTTCTTGACGGGCTTTGGCTTAATGTTCTCTGCAGATCTGCATTATTTTTTGTCACTATGTAAGCGTCTGCAGGAAGCTCGCTGTTCTGAAATGCAGGCCATATTTCAGAAGCCCATCTCTATGGTAATCCAACTTACAACGGAGGCTGTGCAGGACCCCGGTTCGTGTATCAGCTTCATTAACGAGGCAGACTGGAACCCACGTTGTACGAAGTTTGAGTAAGTCTGCAGCTTCATTCAGTTGCCTTGGAAGTTTATAGAACGAAATTGATAAACGTCAATGAGCTTTTCGTATTAATTTTTTGGGCCATGTTTATCAATTAATTTCGCTATCATGGACTGATCGAGTTTGTGTAATTGGCAGTACTTCTTTCTCTAGGTTAAAACCTCTCGCGTCTGTAGAAATCGTACCAAACAAGTCGTAGATAAAATTTAATATTTTTCGGGATTTCTTGCGTACTTTTTTCGAAGTTTATCTTGATACAACCGCGAAGACAATTCCATTTTCGTCAAGCTCTCAGAGATATTCGCGTAAGTCCAAATCGAATAACGAGAATGAAACTTTTCAAAGTTTTAACGCGCGTTGCGAAAGTCTCCCTCGAACTTTTCTCGAACTTGATTCAAAATTTCTGATTACGCACAGCAGACCGTGCAATAATTTTCGGGGGTTAAATCTGGGTCGAAAGGCAGGGGTTAAACGAAACCAACGCCGCAGGTGGTGACATTAATTCTAAGCAAATAATCCTTTATGAATTATTAATATATTCTCCGATCCACTCCCAGGCTATGTATTTCATACAATGTATATGTATACATACATATAGTACATACGCAGCGTCTCCATAAAGTAAGAATCTCTCCTCGTCTCCATTCCCATTTCAGGTTTACGACTTATACGGGTGAAAAACGAGACGAGACTCACTCATAGTCGGTTCCCCCGAAAAGCTCCCCCGGCTTTGGAATTATTGTACGTCACTCAATTTTTTATCTTCTAGATTCTCGGAGCGGCGCATTTGTCGTCCAGGAGCTTATCGACCGCCAAAACTTCTCCGTACCAACTACCTACGTGCCATCTTCATCGTTGTTTTGCAGTCTTCAATTAAAAACAGCAAAATCTGGGTATTACATGTCTTCTGCGTGTACACCGACAATCAGAACTAAATTTTGAACATTGATAAGTAACAGTTTTTGCAGTGGAACATTTGATTGAGCTGATCTTTGTGTTAATTCGCTTTGATGGTATTTTTGAACCTTTGAGATCGGTGGATGCGGTGGTTGGTTGGGTGTTGGCGTGAAGAGTGAGAGAGAGAGAGCAAAGGAATACACATTGTCGTATTGAGTTTTAAATACTGATGCTTTATTTTTATATAAAGTATTGTATAAATGTATAAACGCTATAAATACGTGGTATCTATCTATGGTGGTGGTGGTGGTGGGGTGCTAGTCGTGATCGCAAAAAGAGGGTGAGACGAGGGCGAGGGTCGGGCGGGGTCGGGGGCCGGCGGCGGGAGGTGATGCGCCTTCTATGTACATTAGTTCGTTCGCAATTGAACGGCTGACCTACCATTGGCATCTACCGGTAGCCATTTTTCACTTGCCTGTTTACCTTTTCCGTCCGTGCACTATATATTATACACGGTATACACGTGCCTTGTTTTAGGGGATGTTTCAGTTTGACAGGGGAGTGTATATAGCCTGTGTGTATATGTAAACATATACATATATATATATATATGTATGTATATTGTGTATGAGCAAAAAAAATAAACAAATATATACATATGTACGTGTGTAATACACAGAGTTGTATAAAAATGTGCGTAGACGAGTATGTGAATACGTAGGTATTATAGTAATAATATAATAATAGTTAAAGAAAAAGATGTATGCGGTGCGGCAGTGAGTATATGTAATAACAACATTGAAGAATACGATGTAGAGAATTGAGATTATGAGGTATCCTTCCGAGGGAGATAATTATTACGATATTATGTAATATACGTGGGTAGGCTTGTGGCGAGATATATATATATAGAGAGAGAGAGAATTAGAGAAAGGAAGAGTGAGAGAAAATTGCAAAAGATAGAAACCGAGAGATTTGGAACAAGAATATACGGAGAATTGAATGGACAGAGAGAGAGAGAGAGAGATGAGAAGAGAAAAGACGGAACGGAATAAAGAGAGAGAGAGATAGAGAGAGAAAATTGGCAGTGGAATAACGGGGAGAGACTGATCCGCAGACGTGTGAAGAACGTCGGAAACCCGTGAGGAGCAACGCGGCTGGTGTTCAGAAAATAGAACGCGCCTGGTTCGTCGGGTTTCGATGGATGCTCGATGTTCCTGAGCCGTAACTTGTCCACTGTTTCACACTGTGCACTCTCTCGTTGTCCCTTCGGCTAAACTCAGCCAGTCTCTCGTCTATTCCCCGTATAAGTGGTGCGACGGGGTTTTCGAACGTCGCTGTTCCTCTCTCGCGGTCCTCCTTTACCTCCTCCTCCTCCTCCTCCTCCTCCTCCTCCGATTCTCTTCTTCACAGTCCTCGTCCTCCTCTCGTTGGAGAAGAGGCTTTGGACGCTTCCGCCCCCCGCGGGTAAAATTGCAGCGCATGATGAAGAACCGGTAGTGCAGTGATGATTGGTGTGTGTGTGTGCCGCCGTCGCCGAGCCGAGATCGCTTGTCTGTTAAGACCGTCTACCACTTGCCGTGACCGATGGAAACTGGGGCCGGGATGATGGCTCCGTGGGAACCGAGTCCGGCGTGGATGGCTCCGGAGGGTCCGTTGATCACGGCGACTCCGGCGTCGTGGCCGCCGATTCCACCGGCGATTCCTGGGCCTCCACCGACGACGGCGATGGCACCGGGGCCTCCGTATCCTCCGGCGAATCCTCCGCCGAGTCCGAAACCAGCACCTCCACCAAGAGCGATACCTAGAGGAAAAGAATCGGGCTTGTTAGCAGTGCATCGCTCGCTCTCGAGCGTCGACGTCGCCGTCGCTTGTCGACCGGGACTCACCAGCGCCTCCAAGACCTCCGGGAGCGGCGGCAGCGGCGGAGCCAGAGCTACCGTCGTCACCGTTGATTCCACCGGATCCGGCGTAGAAAGCGACTCCACCGTAGCTGGGTCCGACCAGGTTAGCGGTCGCCTGGGATGGTCCTACGAGGGTGGCGGTTCCCTGGGAGGGTCCTACCAGGGTTGAGGGTCCGGCAGCGGGTCCTACGAGGCTTGAGGGTCCGGTACGGGGTCCACCGATGGACTTGGCGCCCTCCTGGGGTCCGACGAGATCGGAAGGTCCGCTCTGGGGTCCGACGTTGGCCTTGGGTCCCTCCGCGGGTCCGATGTCGGACCTACCACCGGTCACTCCTATGGAAGAAAAAAAGCGTTTAGGCGTGCGGGAGACGGCGAGCTAGCACGAATCGGATTTCGGTTCACCCACCACCAGAGACGATCTGTTGAACTCCTGCAGCACCAGCAGCGGCCGCTGCTCCGGCCGCGTAGCTGGCTCCTAGACCACCGCTTCCCAAGCTAGAGGCTCCGCCTTGGAGAGAAGCTGCGGTACCAGCTCCGGCTGCGAGTCCGCCGCTGAGGCCAGCGCCTCCGTGTCCGGCGTATCCGCCTCCGTAGCCTCCGTAGCCTCCACCAAGGCCTCCGTGTCCGCCGCTGACCAGGGCGATGCCGGCACCGTGGCCGCCGCCGTGTCCACCGTAGGAGATGACTGGTCCGTGGGCGATGCCGGCGCGAGCGGTCGCCACTGCCAGACAGGCGAACACAATCTGGAACAATGAGGTTTCCCGATCTCGTTGCAGTCCTCGGTACTGTGCATTGCCGGTGGTTGAGGGATGAGGAAGAGGGAGAACCGGGCGGTCGTTAATGCTTTAATGCTTCGCTTTCACTGGCGTCTAACGTCGGTAACGGATACCGGACGCGAGGATCGCGTGTGCCGAGACGAGAAAACCGCGTGAATTTCCATTGGCAAACGAGGAGGAAAGGCGGCGTGTCGTGGTGATGATGCAACCTTTCGTAACTCGAGCTAATGCTAGTTGCATTTTTGCCATCTGGTTCAGGCGAGCTGAGCCGATTCTGAGTCGTTCGTTCGTTCGTTCGCCACCACGCCTCGATTCCGGTCGGGATTCCGTATTAGGTGAAAAATTCTTTCTAAGCCAGTTTTATGGATCGCGGCAGAGTCCGAGAGTCGGCTAACTAACCAGTCGAGAGCTGCAGGCTAGTCGGCAAAAAGTATTACTCACTCGATATTTTCCATTCCCGTCGTTAAACTTTCGCGACGTCAGGGGAGAAGCGAGTCTACTGGAATAGATTATATCACCATCCGTGGTAACGGTTCCGCATAATTCATTCCCGGTCTATAACAACCGTCTCGGAGAAAAGTGATGCTTGTTCTCCGCAGCTCTATAATGTTATATATTTTACAACCGACGGGTGTAGCTTTCGTCGTTTTGCCTCGTCAAAGTGCAGCTACTTGGACTCGATTCCATTGCATGATTATACATAGGAAGTTGAGTTTAGAAAGGAAGTCATCCCGGATTATTAACACTCGAACGATATTATTTCGACCACCCGCGGCTATCCCGACGTCAAACGTCTCGCTGACGATCCCGGATCACTGAGAAACACGCGTACAACAGTTACATACAAATGTCGTGAGAGACCGACGTTACTCTATGCATGTTCATATTACATGATATACATACTCGCGAATAAACTTTCACATCCTTTCTCGCTAATGCAACGGTGCACCAAAGGTGCTATTTACTCGCCCGGAAGCTAGAGGCTGCGTTTTATTGTCCCGTAATGTCGCGGCGACTTGAAATTTCCTCAAAATCAGACGAAACCGAAGCGATTTTTATGATCCTCGATATACAATCGTAGTGAATTTTCAGAACATTGGAAGCTACGTTGTCCCGTTTGATACTTCCCGGATTCTCTTTCGGGTTTAAGGGTTCACCCGTAATCGTATATATAGATATATATATATATATATGACCGATTTTATCGACTGGTAGTAAAAAGTTTTGTGACCAAAGGAATAATAATGTCGCGTATTCGAGGTATGGAATCGAAGTTTACTGCTGCAGTGCAGCGATATAATAAAACGAGGAAGAAAGTGTATAGAAAAATGAAAGGGCCAGCAGTTTGTTACTCTGGTTATTATCTGATACCGCGATGGTTTTAAAATTTTCTCAAAAAGCACGTGATGATGGAAAAGCGGCTTCAGGTACGGATTATGGTCCCGGATAATTCGCCGTAAGAGAAGGCCCGAATACTCACAAAGGCCTTCATGTTTGGTGAGTGTGTGGTGGTGGTTGGGCTGCTAGTCCGGTGAATGACTGACTTGGGCTGGGTCGGTGGGCCTTATATACTCCCTAGTCAACGCGAGCCACGCCGGCCACGCTCCACAATCACCATCCTTTCGAAAGCCTCACTATCCCACCCCCCTGCCTCCGCCCCAGAAAAACTAACTATAATCCTCCGAGGTTGGTTAGCCGCCACCGCGAAGGTGGCGGGTTGCTGGCTCCCTTCCCTCCGTCCTCTTTCCTCCGTTGCTTCCATATCGCCGATCGGCCGGACCGGGTCACCTATGACGATTCCTGAAGGCGTGGTTGCCGCCGTTACGCGCCTACCGCGCCCGTCACCGACGGCTGCAACCTCTGCAGGTGTAGGTACCCTCAAATTGGGAAACTCGCGACTAAGGATTATGCAGATTTGCGCTGCGTTCTGACTGACGCAATTTCCCACCGCACTTACGCTTTTCCCATACTTGCGGATTATACCGTTTTTCAAATCATTCTGCACAGTTCTCAGATTCTGACGATTAAATTCTCCTACAATTTTCGATGGTATACTCGAAATAGTCTTGGCTAGAAACCATCGGCGAAGTTGAGCTGAATTTCTTGGAAACTCTAAGACACTGATCTGATCCTGGTTTTTAATCATTTTCTTTCAACGCCGTAGAAATCGCAGACTTTGATCAAATTTCGCGATTCACAGCTGCTCGAATTATTGCATGAACGAATTCTCTAGAATTCGTTTCTGCGACTCGTCTAATCATTTTAGAGTGGAAATCATTCGTCGGAGTTCAACAGCTTCGGGTCAGCGATGTTTAGAGAACAATTAGGCAATTCTTTGTTTCCTCGCACTGGAAAAGCAATCTATGAGCTTCGACGAGAAGAAACGGTGCAGCAATGCATGCAACCTCCGTGTTAAATTTGCAAAAATTTGACAATCTAAGTTTTTACCCACTTGACAAGGAGTTTTTCCATTTCATGAAAACATTTTCCTCTCCAAGATTTTACGTAATCTCTTTCAGAAAATCACGAGATAATTTTTTAGTGGGTGTTTGATTAACAAGACGTATAAATTATAACCGTTCCCAAATTACAGTGTGGAGTCATCGTGCCAAAGAAATTATTCTCTCCTGTTAGAAACGATGGCTTAGAATTTTCGTAGGAAAAGCAAGGCCATGGGAAATTTAATCGAGGAAGCCGTGGCCTGGAGATTCATCATCATCATCATAGTCGTAATCATCTCCGTCTTGTTGTATCCACCGTTTTATCGGTTCTGATATCGCCGCATTAGAGGATTTAAAAGGCGATTTACGTTCAAGATGGAGAGCCGGGAGTTCTGAGCTGCCTTTTCCAAGATATCTAACAATGTGTGGTTACCTTGGCACGGATAGAAGTCCAATGCAGCCACCAATCAGGTTCGGAACTACACATCGTTAGTGCCTAGGAGATGGTTGCATAAGCGGTGCATAAAATGGCTATTTTCTTTCCCATTATTCCCATTATATTCTTCAGGTTCATTTTTTCTCTCGATCTTTCAATTCTTTCCTTTCAATACCACAAGAGGCGGATAATTAGTCGGGGTTACCGTGTTACGATTACAAAGCATGCAAGGCTCTCTCTCTCTCTCTCTTTCTTTATAATAATTCGCATTCGTTAGAGATTTTATACCCGTGGAGAAATATGTATGTGCATACAATCCGTCTCGGTGCAAGGCACGTAAATAATATGATAATCTCCGCGTCTTGGTTTAGAAAGCAAGCAGCGATCATGAAAAACGGCCCATTCTTCAATCTCGAGGTTGAGAAGTGTCAGCGGTTATTTTTGGGGTAAAATTAGGCAACCGGAGGGTGGATTTTCGAAGAATCGAAAACTGAACCTTCTCCGGAATATCGCTCGGTGGTTATAAAAGAGCGCAGCTTAATCGAACCGATTAACGAGCGTGTTCTATCGCAACTTAAAAGGTAAGCGACTAAAAAGCTTGACGGCCTCAAGTGACCCCGACGACCTGAATTCTTTCAGAAATAAATTGCCTCCCGGAGGCACGTATGCAACTCGCTCATTTTGCACCAATTCTGTGCTCGCCTCAAGCGCACTTCTAAAACGCTCTATATAATCCGCGTTTTCCACGCAACGTTGAAGCCCGATTTTTTCCCTTCGTTTCGAGTCGATTTCCGACAGTTTAGCCCCGAAGACCCCCTCGTACCTCTTTTGCAAACGCGACGAAATCCTCCCGGATACGAGGCGGCCACCTGTTGACTCTCTGATTTCGATTTCCCGCGATCGTTCGGGAAACGTTCGGCGCTTCTGCCACCTATAAGCATCCTCGTTTGTCTAAATTACACGACTCGATGGTTTTGAATTATTATTTTATGTCGTTACATGCTTGCATGTCAACCATGCGCACCGGAAAACCTGGCAACAGCTGATCAGACGCGTGGAATCGAGTCGCACCTCGACTTCCGGGTCTCCTTGACGATGCTTCCGGTATTTCATATCTTGAGCAAAGATTTGGCGATAAATCCCGCGGGATTAACCTTGGCATTGGTATTCGTTGAGCACTTTTTTTTTCAAATTGGCAAACCCTTTTTCACCCATTCATGATTTCCATTCTTGTAAGAATTTTGAATTTTTTATACTCCAACTACCGCAGACGTTAAATTATGTTCGTCGTATTTTAATCAACACTCTTTGATTCTCGGGGAGTAAAAATATTGCAAATCCCGATTAATTCGCTCAGCAATAAATCCGCCGATCCGATTGCACGCTGGATTCTTACCCCCGTCTTGACGATATCTTTATCCAAGCAAGAAACGCCGTCTACGATCATTTGTTCAGATATTTCAGGTAATCATTGTACACTTTAAAACGGTCGAGGCGAACCGCAGCTGGCAAATACACCGCGGCTCTTGAGGCTTAGTCTAAGATAATAGCGCAGCGCAACTACAATGCATGATGTTGGTGTGCCCGCCGTTCTCTGTAACTCAGTGTACGTGAATAACGTTACAACTTTGTCTTACCTACGGGTATGTAAATAATAAATATAAGAGAATAAACCGTTCCCATGGATCTCCTGACGATTTCATGAATAAGGTTTCACCCGTTTTCACATCCTCGTTACATGTGTTACGTAAAAAATTTACAACTATAACTCTGTTGTTATACTTTTGTCACCGGTAAAAACGTGCTGCGGATAAATCGGTTCGTCTAACTTGATCGGTTAATTGATTTCCAAATTTTTCAGTTTTTCCAAAGGTTGGCAAAGATGAGTTAATAAATAAATGAATGGAAAAAAAAACGTCGATCGCTTTCGTGCGGTGTGAGAATTATTATCTTCCAAATCGGAAATAGCTTCGTCTCCGGAAATCAGGTTACAACGATGATATCGGAGGTCGTGTGAGTCGGCTTAACCCCTACGAATTGTCTGTACTCGTCTAATTCAATCGCGGTTTGAAAGGAAACTTAAATATGATCGTTGAATAGGAAAGTGAAAATTTTCTCGTCAATAAAATCAATTCAATTAAATAAGTTAACGATTAACGTTTTGATACTAAAAGACGGTGATGAAATTTTCCATAAGCTTACGTCAACTGAGCTATTTTCTAAAAGCAACAAATAATTCAAAAAGCATGAAGTTTTGGTTTCTTCGTAGACGATTTTCATTTGAAAACTTGACAAATGTAATTAAACTAATTACTTCATAATCCTGAGACTGTTGAATGGAATTCCATTTTTATGGTGGGGATAGAAACAAAGTGGAATAGCCATAGAAAAGAAGGTTCATAACATATCCAACTTTCAAAAGCGTGAAATATTTACAGAATCATAAGACTTAGAAAAATGACTGGCAAACTTTTTTCTTTCTACTCTTTAGCATCGCATATTTTAAAATTCAGTAATTCGGATTCACACAAAGATTCGCGAATTCAATTTTCTCATTTTTCTGTGCTTCGTCTTTTTACGTTTTAAAATTCATCTCTTTTTAAAATTCGAATATTCCGACTTTTCTATCGAACGTTCATCGGTTTGAGAATTCGATTCTTTCTCTATTCCATAATCAAAAATTTCCGCGAACCAAATTTCCTCCCTCTTAAAATTCGATCTTCATAAATCAACCCTTATCCCTTATCAGTCCATTTCCTCCACTTTTTGACCCCAACCTAGTTTCCTGTACGACAATCAATCGGCGTGTGGGAGTCGACGACTAACTCCTCGATGTCGACTCGAAGGTGGACGCGGATGAAATGCAGCCGCAACTGCACACCGGCTATAGCGCAGCTCGAAAGTCGGTTATGCAATAGGTGGAGCAGGCGGCTCGACTCGTTCTACTCGGTTTACCGATACGAATGCAGCCGTCTATCTATCTATCTATCTATCTATCTATGCACGCGCTAGAACGAACCGCGTGGGCTACCGCCGTCCGCAAGACGCTTCCGTGTTCCCGGATCGAAAAACCGGGGTCGCCTGACCCGCTAGATTAATCGTAAAAAACAGAGAGAAATTGAGGAAAAATGTGGAACAAAAAAAAAAAAAAAATTCACCGCCGAATTTCGCCGATTTAAACACGTCTCGCTGCTCCAGGTATTTTGATTCCTTTTGCTTTACTGGCTTCAGGCCAAAACCGGGAAATTTTTTTTCCCGCTCGATCTATACACAGGCGTCTGTTTTTATCGTCCAACTGCACTACCGAAAGTTTAATTGAATCTGTTCGATCGGTTTTAGCCCCTCACAGTTTCTATCAAAATTTTTTTCCTTTCCAATGCTTTTTGCGAGACTGCTTTTCACTTTTGGGAATACTTGCTTCGGTTGAAAATTTACACAATTCCTGAACTTCAGAAGGAACAGCCAAGGCATAGATCATTTTCAGGTATCCTGTATAATACATATATATTCTTCGGACAAATAATAATAATAACAATAACAACAATAATAAAACGGAAGTGCCGAGAGCGGAATAATTCTTGGCAAAACGAGTGTGCAATATCATAATATGCGCAGAGGCGAAGGTGTTTCGTGTATGAAATATTTTCTAGGTGAAACTAAGTTTACATTAACTAAGTATAATATGAACGTATAAAGATACAGATGTAATACCTAGGTAAACGGTCTTGCGTGGAAATAATAATATTCTTGCTCGGAGAATCGACGCAACACGTTACAAGAGAATTTTATTTTCTCCTTACGATTAGAGATAATTGATTCTAGATTCGGGGCCAATTTACAACTATATTTCTTTTCATCTTGAACACGCAGCGATTACATTGCAGCACTCGGGACGGCTAATGAGCTTGAGTAAAAACGTGAGAGGATTTCAACTCCTCGATCAAATTTAATCGATCGAACGAACGCGCAATTCGCGCTATGCAGCGAAATCATGCCACGTTTATTCTGTTAGACCAGCCGGTGAATGTGAATGGCTTTATGTAAGAAACTCGAGAGAAAAGAATGTAATAATAATTTTCACAGTGTAAGAATATTTCCGTAAATGAAACATCGTATTTTCTCTTGTCTTTATTTTCTGTTTCTGAATTTTCCTATCCCTGTGCAAAACGTCACCGAGAAGTGAAACTCGTTAAGACAACTTGGCGCTTTTGGCAAACTAAGGTCTGAAGGGCCGCAAATTGCACGGCATAAACACAATACGCAAGTGCAGCAAAGAAACCGCGACTCTGAGATTATTTTAATTTTTACGCCATGCTTTTTACCGGGCAACTCGTCGTAAGTTGACGACAAAAAGTTTAGACCTTATATTTTACAAGAACTGTACAGAATAAAAACTTCTCAGACTTTTCAAAGTCCGGATTCAACCGCATTTAGTTTCTGCTTTTTCCGCTTCTGGCTTTTGGCTTTTGGCTTTTGGCTCTCAGCTTCTCTCTTCTCTTACACCTCCTTCTCGTCGACAAACGACGCGTTTACATCTGTGCACTGCGTCGACTTTGGAACGCTAAATCGCAACCAGGGCCACTGCAGGCGTGTAAACGCTCTGCAAATGTTAAATAATAACCACATTCCTGCGGAGCTTGGCTTTGGACATATAAAGGCGCGCGCGAGCTGAGCTGCTTTATCTGCTCGACGGCAGTCGGCGACCATCGAGAAACAAACTTCTCTCGATTCTGAAAGCCGATTTTCATACCCAGTAAGAAAAACCGCAATCACTTCGAATATTCTCTAGATTATTGACAAAAACAGAAATAATCACAATTTTTATTTCGGAGATATTTAACCGATCCATTCGATAATTAATCTCAATCACGATTTTCAATTTATTAATAAATCTGCGAACAACATCGCTGGTCAATTTTGAGGAAACAAAAAACAAATTCCAAAGTTCCCACAAACACACTTTCATCGAATTTTACGGTTTTTTGAGGAAATCAAAAAAGTAACAAAAAAAGTAAAATAATGTAAAATTGGTCAAACTTCGGTACTGAGATCTGAAAACACACACGAGGTTCATGATTTTCGAAAACAATATTTTTTTTTTTAATATTGATTGTCTGCAGAGATGCGATCAGAATACGAATCAGAATTATTTGTGCGAAGAACTAGCAGCTTGAACGTACTCAATTCTGAAACTTGCATACAATTCTACGATTGCGAATATTTTAGCGGATCGTTTTCCGCGTGGCGGAAAATCCCGATTCTAACAATAACACTGCGGACGCGTAATTGTCCCGCGAGTTATAGCGGAGATTGGTTTGGACCGAAAAAGAGATTCAAATACGATCAATTAACTTGTTGCAAATGACGTCGAAATCACTACATGCTTTCTACAAATGAGCGGACGTTCGCCCCGCGAATATGTATAAGTTTGTTCGGTGAAAATTTTTCATCCGCGCGTAACTTCGGTGAAAACATTGCGAAAGGGAATGAGAAGCGTGAAAAGCGGCGACTGGTAAAATAAAATTTTCTAATACTGGTACAATCGATTATTGGTTTGATTTGCAACGTTGCAATATCGGATCTACGAAATCCACGGAATTATCCGAAACTCGGTTTGCGTGTGACGGAGGAAAATGAGAGAACGTTAATTATCCCGTAAAACGGATAAAATTATCACTCCGTAGTACTAAACTGAATAATACAGCTCGTTTGTTAATGTGTCAATTGCATAATTGTCTGATAGATAAATTAGAGATAATTTGTCGGTGATCGACATCGATACGTTTCACCGAAATAACGCAACCATGTTCATCGGCATCAAACGATTGCATATAGTTAAATAAAATAGCAAACATATTCCGCATTCGAAATTCGCTAATTCATAATAAATTCCCATTTTCCGCGACTCAACTTCCACCGTTTAAAACTTAGGCAATCATAAGTTAAGGGATATAGTTTTAAGCAGATCATTACGATTTCCGGCCAATTACTCTCTACTCTACTCCCTTGTTCCCTTCTTCCTCCTTTCTTTCTTTCTCCCTTTGGCGAGTAATCTGGCTTGCCAAAATGCAAGCGGGCTCCGTAGAAGCTCCAACTGCAGATTTCCGCTTACGAAGCGCGGGCGCTGCAGTTGCCCACATGCTCAAGCTTCGCCCCGGTGCATTCTGGGATGCTGCAGCGCCGAGACGTCGGGGTCCACAAATATCTGAATGGCCGTCTCTTGGGGGTGAAAAAGTGGCTCGACCGCAGAACCTTGCGCCTAATCAGTTTCATCAGCATACCGCAGCCGATTTCCCGGCGTTACATTATTCCTGCGAGTCGTTTTTATCCTCCTCTTTGAATTTTACGCCCCGTTAAAGCCGGTTTTAAACCGCCTCCTCCTTATCGGTCGGTGATAACTGGGCCTCGATCTATTCATCTATCCTTTCCAATTAGCCATCCAGGTGTGACGCCGTTATTCCGTCCCATATATACATAGCTGCATTCGTTATCCTGTACCTGATCCTGTGTACCGTAGATGCATTAGAGCACGCTTTCACCTCTCCCTCCTTACGCTTATCACCAGCTCCGTTATCATCGAGCAAAATCAGGTCGATTCTCACCCACGCGTCGATCGGCGGTAAACCGATCGTTGATTCGTGGTTTCCTGTTACGGATAGAGTCCCATGTCAAATATTTTTGAACTCGTGAAATTAGCGCGACTACTTTCTCCCGTAAAAATTTCACTTTTACATTATGCTGGAATGCTTTGTCTGGGGTAGTAAAAAACACTGCAAAGATGTATGATATGCACCCTTGGTTGAATGGGAGACTGATGAAGCCGCCCTTCTCGCTCCGTGATTAATGACGCCGTGATAATAATCATTTAACCGAGTACACAGTGAGGAGTAGAATTAAAGCAGCGACTGGAGACGAAATTTTTTCATTTCGCTTTTTACTTTCTTCACTTTTTTAAGACGTAATTAATTTCATCTCTCGCGGAAAGTCGGCACCGCAAATCTCGTACGAATTTCGGAGCAAAGGGTGACCCTCGAGAATCGGGCGTAAAGAAATTTGTCGAAAAACTCTGTATACTTGCAACGTGATATCGCGAGGCTTTACAAGGAGGACGGAAGTGAGCTGCTCAAGACCGGAAACTGCAGCACGAAGAAGCGCGTTTACGACGAACCGGTCATTACGTCACCGATATCAGTGTCATTATCGGTGCTCGTTATTGTCGCACGGCTCGAAGGCAGGTGACGATCAGAAGCGACACTTTGCACACCGGAAGCAGCCGGAAGCTAAATTCATACCGATATTCCGAGGACTCAATTACTCGAAGGAATGATCGATCGCCGATATTATAGCTCTGCAAGTGCACGGAGCTGCCTGCATCAAGCCAGCTGCTGCATACCTGCGAATGCATCTGGAAAATTGCTAAGACGATAGACTATGAAAATTGGCGTCATTCTACGGTCTGGAAAGCAATTTTGCTCCATTCGTCGGAGTTACAACCGTTGAAAAATAAAAATGAAAATAAAAAAAAAAAAAAAAAAAAAAGAAACGACGCTCGCCGATTTCCTTGGCGGATTTTATTGCACCTGGGTTGAATTTGTGTCTGTGTGTACGTGGAGGACTTTTCTTATCGGGGATAGAACGGACTCGGAGCAACCTTGCAGTCGCGGAATAATTAAGAGGGCAGTTATTAGGTCGGTATACCATATATACAAGTTGCGCAAATCAGCTGGCCTGTTAACCGTATGCACTGAAAGAAGGTGGTAATCGAAAGGAGCCGGAATCCTCCCGCAGAAAATCGTACGCAATAGAAGCCGCGCGATTCCCATGATCCTATAACATGGATCCTCGACAAAGGTCAGACTGTGAATGCACGATGTGAAGAAATTATACCTACTGATCTTAAAACGAGGCGCGGTGCAGGAGGAATCCGAAGTTTAGTCGACACGCGTATTTATCGCCTCTTCGATCCTCCTTCTCTATGGAGGGATGACGAGAAGAAAGGATTTACGTCGAAGATCGTAAATCGAGAATAGCCGGTGTACCTACACTCATCGTTGAACCTCGTAACGGCGACGAGAAATTTTCTTGCGCCATTCAACGTGCGCCTAACAGGTATTCACAGCTGATACAGACTGACGTGAGCGAGTATCTTATACTCGGATGCTGCAGCGAGTCTCTGCAGAGTAACCAGCAAAAGCAACCATTTTCACAGTGCACTCGGAACAATTACGTCCTCGGAAAGCTGCTGGACCAGCTTTGATTAATCATGGAAAACTACTATCGTCACGATCACATATTACTACACTTTGAATATAATCAGCCAGGAGTAAAGGTCCTTTCAGACTACGAGGACCCGGCCCTTATGTGCTGCTTTGGGCCTCAAAGCGCTCCGCAGATTGCGAATTATTCATATCGCATCTCTCGTCGTTTCGTTTGCCTGTGCAGTGAATATTTTCCGACAAACTGCAGTCGCGAAAAAATATTAATGAAAAAAGGGATAATTAATGATGATTAATTTCAATTTTTTTATATTGTTGTAAAAGCAAGTTTGCTACTAAGAGACAGAAAATGGGGGGGAGAGATTGCCGGTTCCCGCGAAGGAGTTTCAGATCAATTGGCGAAATTTATTGCGGCTGCTTGTTAATACATCGCATGATGTATAATCGGCGAGAGGCTGAGATAACGGATTGTTGCCCACAAGCTAATAGAAGTCAAGCGGGCTTTAGTCGCACGCGTATGGCGCGATCACGCGTAATTTAAACTAGGCTATATCAGCTTTCTAACAAGAATTCTCTGCTCTGTCCGCAAGTTTGAATTTCACCCGATAAACCAGCAGCAACTGTGCGGTATAAACCAGATCGGCGTCTCTCGACTGCGGGTCACGCGGTGCACTAATTGTGCATAATAATCGTCGTATGCGAGTGATTAGGTGCGGAAATATGGGGTGAAGAATGAATTTTTTAACGAGAGAAGGGCGAAAAGTCTCTTTAGTATTTTCCTTCCTTTTGTTCTCCTTTTTTTCGAGCTAGGTTGAAATTTCGAATTTCAAAACTTCCCAAAGCTAAAGATCAGAAATTTTTGGCGGTGACAGTTGAAGAAAAGAAATCAAACTTTGAGGGAACATCAAGTTCAACTCCGACAAGTCAAAGTTCTGAAATTGCGAACATGAGACAATTTAAAAATCTGAAACAATTAAATTCCGCTTTCAGAACTTTTAAAATTTCGAACTTAAATTCTTTTCCCTCTTTTCTCTGAAAATTCATGCGAAAAACGAGCCGGCTGCTCGGTTTTCTCTCGAATCGAGGAAATTCAAACAGGAAGAAAAATTTTGCGGGTACTTTTAACCGACCGAGGTCTAATGATCGACCTTTTACAAAACCGCGGCTTCGGGTAACTTTACTCGTACAACGCCTGTAGTAGACATTATATGTCGTCGGAACATGGCGAATTGACAAATGGGTTTTCGACCAAATTTCATCCGCCCAGAGAGTGCTTAGCCGTGTTCGATGTTTTCTTCCACGATGAAATGACGCGGCGAATCTTTTTTACTCAGAGTATAATACACAGAGTAAGATAGATATGCCGAATATTTGTTTTCAGTGTGATAAACTGAAACGTTTAAAGTTAATGCACATTTTTATACGCCCCTCAAATTTATTTAGGCAATTTTTCGTATATTCGTGAAAGCGATTCTGCAATAAAAATTGAAAATTTTCGATATTGGAATCCTCTTACAGTTTTTGCCGATTGCAAATTTAGCTTGAATTTTATTCCAACCGCATCTCAAAATCGAAGTCAATCATACTTTTGCATAAATAATTAATTGACCTTTGTTCATTAGTTTAATAATTTTGTTTAAACATTTTCCTTAAACGTATCTTCAGATGTTTTACATTCACCCGAAATTGTGCCTGAAATTATAAATAGTAATAATTATTATCAAATACCAGGATGAATATTGTTTACTCAACTTCACCGTTTAATTAATTAACGAATTAGTTCACAGCGATTATTCCTAATATACATATATACCACGTAAGTAATTCGACTTGACAAGGTATCGAGAAGCTAACGCAATCAATCCCAGCGACAATTTACTGTCGGAAGTTTGGGGTGCAGGTTGGTTGTCTCACAATTAGTACAGTCAAGACAGGGAGTGAAGCATCAATTTCCTGTTAAATCAGCAACAATCGAGCAACAGTGGGACCGGGGGGGGGGGGTTGTATACGGGAATAAACAGGAGCATCTGTGCCTCGGAGAATCCCGAAGGCATAAACTACGACCCATAAATTCCCCCTGATTTAGTTAACCAGAAACGATTTTCAAAAATCGAAAGTGATACAATTTTTAAGAACTTATTATGATAATAATAATAATGATAAGAATAATATTCAGAGAGTGAAATGAACTTTGTTCCGCACGTGAGAAATTTGAATATAATTCTCGAATCGATGACGATACTAAAATAAAAAAAAAAATAAAAAATAAAAAAAAAAAAAAAAAACGCTCCTGCGAACCCAGCGACGGATCTGATAGCACGCAGAATTGAAATGGCAACGTAGAAATGAGCGGAACAGTTTATATACTCGAGGAGATCTGGCTGGGAGGAAGAGGTCGACACGGACACACCCATGCAGCGATCAAGGTTTCTGGCTGTAAAGCAAGGTATACGAACCAACTGCGAGGCGAATCGTGTAAGCCCGAGTCGGACATTCCTGGGACCTGTTACATGCGGCTGGAAATATATTTATCATGACATACGATCGATGTGTAATCGTGGAGAAGGAAGGAAAAATGTGTGGATTAAATTTTGATTTATTTATGTATAAAATGAGGGGTAAATAGGCGCGCTGATTCGATTTGACAATATTTTTAGTGCCTTCTTTTTTGCTTTTTGAATAAACGTAAACGCTCGACACTTCAGTGGAACAATCACAAACAACAATGGAAACAATGGAAGATAGACTCTGCGGGTAAACGGAAGCTCTGATATACGGGCTGAAATCAAGCTGACAATGAGGGTGGCTAATTATACTAGAACTCTGTAGAGCTTAGCGGAAAGGTGCGTTTGTCGACGGGACGAGGGGCTGCTCGAATCGAGAGCTTTATTCGGGGCGAGTGTGGGAAAATGGGGTAAAAAACGAAGGAAGGAACCTACGAACGGGGGTGAAAAAACGTCAAATTCAACGAGGGGCGGTTCTCTTGGTTCTCTACGGAAGGCCAAAAAGTCAGGTGTAGAGTATAAGGGTATATATCTCTCGAACAGGGCTAATAGAGACGCGGACACCGAACGAACGCTCCCTTAATTAAGAACCCTGGAATGTCCGCCCTCGTAATCAACATTAGGTTTCGCTAACGGGGCCCAGTTAATTCCACCGCTTCTCATGGACGTTTCGCTTCGTCCCAACCCTCTCGGCTTCGGGTATAAAGTACGTACCACAGGTATGTGTGTATGGCGAATTTAACCGGTGATTTTACCGCTTCTCGTTAACTCCTTTCTGGCCTGCGAATTTCAAAGAGAATCTCTTTGGTTCTGTGGAAGTCTAAATGCGGTTTGGTACTGATTTGTCTGCGATAAATTGTAAAAACTTGTCAAGGGAAAATGAAAACCGATATACTGGATTAGGAAAAGGAGGACCGTGTGAATTACCTCTCGATAAGGTGAGGCTGGATTATAATCTTCCAGGAATTTCGAGGCGATTCTATTCTTCAACCTTGCGGACAAACATAGAACGCGTGTCAACACTGAAAATCAAAACACCCTCGGGTGAAAAGCTTTGGCTGACGCGGCAGAACGATGGAGAAGTTTGGAGCGGATGGTTCAGCTGCTCATCTCTCGTGTGTGTTTACAAACATAAATAGTCGAAGCAGTTGATAATATACCAAAACTAACATAAGTCCTGAGTCAGTTGTACGGAGATCAACGCTGTGTTTGAACTCGCGAAAAACACGGAAAATCGCATTTTTCAGCAAAGGTGGTGTCTGGGGCGTCCATCGAAGAGGTGAGTTTCGTTTGGATTATCCAATTCTACTAGCGGATTGAAAAGAATACAAGCATAACTAACGAGAATAAGTGAACTTTCGGCCGGATTCCCACACGCCTGAATCGCAATGGGATTTCTATTCGTATAATGACTATTAATGAGAGGGAGGAGGAACATCGTGCGTTTCCGGTGAAAACGGCACGAGCCTCGCCTTCCTGCACCCAAGATATCTATAATAAGCGAATTTTTCGGCAAGGAAGGAGCGCCGACGTCTTTGCATAACGCGTTCGTTCGCCGTTTCGCGTGCAGCTTCGCTCTGTATATATATACGTGATTGTATATCTATATTATCTATAACCGTCACGCTCTGCGTCCTCTGCGCTCTACGGCTCTGCTGCACTTTCACCTGGTATTCGTTCGCAGGGTGTGCGGCACACCTATGATACTCTTGTGACGCGTGTGTGTACCTCTAATGATACCCAACATGCAACGGGCAAACTGAGTCGGAAATCTCGACGTCGTGTATCGCAATCGTGTGCGCCTTCTCCACGTCTTATCCTCTATGTGTCAGGCTGATCCTGCGTCGCGTCGGGACGCCTAACCTTGCACGCGCACGCCTTATAGGCGTGGACCACGCGTGCTGCACGCTTCGCTGCTCGGCTGAAACGCAGCCCCGGCTCGCCTATAACCGGATTATAATTCCCCTGCATCGGGAATATCTGTGACTCGATTGGAAAAGTGCACTACCTACCTACCTACCTACCTACCTACCTACCTGTCGCCAACTTGCGACCGATAACGCGAGAGACTTTTGTTTTTTAGAAATCGTGTCCTCTTTTCACGGCATCCTTAACCGGTGCCGGGACTCGGTTCTGGTATTTAGATTTTTTAACGCTTGAAAATAGGTACGGAAAAAGGACCTTGCAGAATAGTTGGGTATGGAAATTGGCTCGATTTTAGATTTGTTATAGCGCATATCCTTTCGATCAAAAGTTCTCGTGAACACAAATTCCGGGAATCAGTAGTTTTAGAAATGCAGACTCCGGAAGAAAGGTTTTTAGATTTTTTGACATCTATGGATTTCGGGACTTTCAAGAATTATAAAGCCTCCGGGGGACGAGAAATTTTTCGGACTTGTATTCATGAGAAGTTTTGATATGGAGAATGAGTACTACACCATATACTGAAAATTCAGCCAATCCTAGCAGCCAATTTCCATAAGGATTCCTTTATTTCTGAGATGTTTAACCTCGGAGATAATTTCAGGTGCTGACAATTTTAATTATTAGAAACCGGCACACCCTGTACAATGAAACGCGTTAATGGCTGGATAGAAAATGATGGAACGCTTCGTGCACGCGAACTTTGGCTTACGAAGTTACGAGAGGGCCGAGAATACGCGAATTACTTGTTTGCAGAGGAAGCTGTGAGAGGTTGAATCCACGACAGTCTAGCCTACGGGGCTACGTATGCTTTGGACTAGCGCAAGAAGCTGGAGGATATTAATATATTACTAGGCCTACGCGTGTACAGACCGCTAGGCGAATGATGTGTGATTCCAATTACCCGACAACCCTCGAATCCTGAAGAGGATGTTTCGAACTCGGGAATCCGTCGTGGGTATAAGCAAAAGCGGAAATTGCACAATGTTACGATATTCCATGACGCGTGTTGGGAAGAAAAATTTTGCATCAAGGGGTGCGAAATTGAGCTAATTAGTCTGTTGATATTATCGATTAAGAGGAAATCTTACGGTTGAAGAAATTATCTCATTCCTGACATACCGCGAAATATAAATTTGCAATTTGTATACGGGATAGAATATGATGCGGATGAAAAAGCAGCTCGTTACCACAACTGCATCAGAGTTTAGTGCCTGCAGCAGGCTTGCAGTCTGCACCGAGATAATACACAAAATAGAAGCTATTTTGCGGTGTAAAATCAGCGCGGAGAACTAGCTAGTCGTATAAGCAGGTCGCGAGATATCTCGTCGCAACCAGCCGAGGGATTAGCTCTTGAGTGAAACGGAAATTAGCCGGCTAATTGTGGAGGGAGCGAATTAAGCGTGCGTGAAAATTTTACGCGGAACGTGATTCGGCGCAAAAAACGAGTGACACTGATTTGTCTGTTCAAGGGCGGGGGTAAAAAATTTGAAGGATTTTTTCGATCATCATTCCTAATCTTCATTTTCGAAAGTGTCACTGATGAGGATGACAAAAATCAAGATTTCAAAAAATTCATTTTTCGCTATTTTACTCTCACGTGTTTGAAATTTCGATATATCGGTCATTCGAAATACTGAACCTTCCAATTTTCAACCCCACCCCTGTTCAAGGTTTCACATTTTTTCGCTAAAAATATCGCCAGTAATCTTAGTATCTCTCACTGGAAACATCAACCGAGGAATTAATTGTTTTTCGGCTTGAAAGAACGGGTGAACAAAAAAATCTGTGACTGATGAACGTAGTCAAAAACGTCACGTCGATGCACCAGCGATATTCATCTCGGCGACCATTTTGAATCCCTCGTAACATGTATCCGTCTCTCTTAAGCACACTTACAATGCAGCAGCAGCAGACAGCAAGCGCTGCCGCCAGACGCCGGAAGTCGAGTGCTTTCCGCAGGCGAAAATACGACACGCCTCCCTTCTGTTTTCCGATCCGTTTTTGCGCTTACTTAATTAGTCCGGTACATCCTTGAGATTAATGACACTGGCCACGTGATATCTAAGTAATAATTAATATGCAAAACTCGAGCGGAAAACCCCGATCATGAATCAAAATATGAGTATTTTTTATAACATTTCAGCAATTCTAAATTTGGTTGTAAAAATTCCAAATTTTTTGGACCGTCAAAACAGCCCTTGGTTTTCCAGGGATGAATTATTCCGCCGAAAGTATTATCGCAGGCATGTGACTAAGGGAAGTGCGCAATAAGAAATAAAAGAACGGAAGAAGGGAAGTTGGAAGTAGGCGAAATGTGTATCGGGAAAAAATCTTAGACCAGACGGCTTACCCTCTGCGCCGAGATATTATGTCAAGGATGACACTTGCCGCTTGTACGCGAAAAATCCCTACCCTGCAAAACTATTTGGCACGATTCCACCGGTCGAGGAATCGATACGATACTCGGCCCTGCCCCTCGCCACACGAACAAAGGCCGAGTAGGCCTTAATGCAGGCTTTGTAGTGGTCGTAATAAGGAATATATGTCGAGATTAAGGACGAGTCGGAAGTTGGGAGAAGCGAAAAAGCGTGGAAAAATTTCCAGCCATGTTGTTTGTGCTGTTGATGGTAAATAGGATGAATCTAGTATCGGTAGAAACGAATTTGAAGAAATTTGAACAATTACGGAGGGTTGAGATAACAACGATTTGAGAAGAGGCTTCATGATCAAAAAAATATTTTATTTTAGCTATATGGCATGTTTTTGGCAAAAATTACGTTTTTGAGTGAGTTGAATCCAAAAATGGCTTCCATTTCCCTCCATCAACTATAGTATTTTAGCAAAATAATGACAAACAATAATGAAAATGAAACACTATTTTATTACAACGAAGTAAATAATATTTATTACAAAGTTGAAGGAAGAATTTTTTCATGAAATGTTGATACTTAACATTTTGAGTTCATTCTTTTTTCCTATGAAACCACTTTATCTTCTTCTCTTTGATACTTCTGCGAACACGCTTATTTCCCTGAATTTCCTCCCCTTATTTTTCCACCATTCCGCTTATTTTCTCTCCGTATTTATTCTTGAGTCTGACTTCAATACGTATTATATAAAAGTAAAAAATTACTTTTGCACAGGAGTTTTATAATCATGAATAGGATACCAGATTTCGAGTTAGACGGGAGTTCCACTTTATAAATAAAACTACAAACGTTTGTGACGGAATTTTTTGAGTATTTTTTTCGGTTTCAGAGAGTAAAAGTTGCAGTTTTTCTGCAGTTTTTCGGCTGCAGACCTGTGTTATAAAACGCTGGTGTTTCTTAACCGTTTCTGATACTCTTCTTTCAACAAAATGAAGATTAAAACCTTCAATGAGATTGACGTTGATTGTTTAAACTATTCCTTTTTTCAATTCTTTTAACCTTCCACTTATAAAACGTTTGAAAAAGCGGAGCTAATTTTCGTCTAGGTTATTCTTTCTTGAATATAATTTAAAATTCGCGAGAGGTTTCTCGAGTCGCTACACCGAGATTAGAAATATGTAGGCATCAGGCGAGTTGCCGCCGCGGGAAATTAGCCCGATTAAACGCGGCGCGGTGCCGGTGAAAGAGAGATATAGCTGGAGTCTTAATTATTGTTAATTTCGAGTTTTTATCAGTCACTTTGTCGCCGTTCCACCCGAAATTAACACAACCTTAATTTGCGGGCTGAAGTTGGGAAGCCGCGAAGCTCACCCGGCGCAACTTTGTTTCGCCTTCCCTCTGGATACCCGGGAGCTGGTTCAAGTTCCTTCTTAAACGGCAACCCACTCGGGTCACGCAGACCGCATTCGTGTTAATTCACTCTGCGTACACGAAGCGAGGAATTATTTGACCGAAATCACCGATGCACAGGCAAATTGATAAATAATCAACGTCTAATCCCCCGCTGATTATTTTCGGAGAAAGACAAAAGAGACAGAGACAAAATCACTTTCGACCCGTTAAATCGTGACGACTCGTCGATGCGTTCAATGCCTACTTGATCACACACAAAGGCAGCATCCGGGTTGGGATTTTCACGTCAAGAGATCATTCGAGTCGTTCTCGACGGTCCGAGATACATTCTTGATCGCTTAATCCTCGCCCGGATCCATCGGTGCCAGGTTTTACCAGAGAATGTAGATTTCGATGAATCGATGTTTGCGAATTTTCGGAATTATTTTAATCGTGAATTCGACAAATTTTTTGCAGAAATGAACTGGTCCCAACTTCCTGTAACGAAGGAGGAATTACAAGGACATCAGTATCGCGCAAGTTTTTATTTACCACAAATTTATCGGGTAGCAAATGGACTCGTCCTGGTTTATCCCCTGGAGTTGGGGTGGAATTGAGGAAATAGGAAAATAGTAATACAAAGAGGGAAAAGAATTGACGTAGCAAACGCACAGTGACGTGGAAGTTTATAGTATAGTTGCAGCATTTTCTTGAAGTGTTAAAACGAGGGTAACTGCAGGAGTAGGTATAAAGGAATGACAACGACGTTTCGACGTCGCCAGGTCGTCGGGCTCCGGTTTACTCGTCGGTCTCACCGTTCGAAAGAACGCGGCCGCAGCCTTCCTCGAGTCCTCTGCTTCGGCTGCAGGACGGCTAGGAATTTTCAAAAGCTAAAAAACGATACACTTTTATGAAATTTTATTGTGCATCTCTGGGTCTCCAAATTCCTAAGGTCGGAAAAGGGGCAAAGTGGATAAAAATAGAATTTAGAGACTTTGGGCTGACGATAAAGATCAAAAATCAAATTTGCAAATTCTTGCAGAGCCGAAGAAGTACTTTAACAATTTCCTAAAATCAGTTGTTACTTGTGTTTAGATATTTCAAAATTTTGGCCGTTGAAATGGGTAAAAATCGAATCCACAGTCATCATACTAACAGTTAGAAAAGAAAACTAAAAATCACTGAACTCTCAACTACTTATATTTAGCTGTTTACAAACTTTTTTGTTCAAAGATTAGAATTCAAAAACTTTGGCTGAAAGAGCAAATCGCCAAGTTTTCCTAGAGCTAAAAAAATGTGCTACAGATTTCGCGAAACAAATTTCCATCAGGTCTATATATTTGCAAAGTCTTAAGTTCTCGAATCGATTAAAATTTGGCTGAAACCGAATTCCGCCATTCCTTGGGCCGACCATCCCGAAGAAGAATATCCAGATTCTGGGCCTTAGCGTCGTAAAAACGGTTCAAAAAAATTCTGACGGGATGTTCGAGCGGTGAAGGAAGACCGCAGGATCTGTCTGCTCGCAGGATATTGGCGTCCAGCGGTCGCGGATGCCCACTAACCCAGAGGCGGAGAGTCTCGCACCCCCGAGGCCGAAACGCAGTCAGGAACGAGTCTCGGTCGGGGTGCGCAGGCGGGGTAGGCGTCCCGACGCCGGGCGTCGGTGTGCGCGCGTGTTGGTGAGAGAAGGCAGCAGTGACCGCGCGTCGCCCGCGAACGACGGTACGCGTGTTTGAAAGGGTGACAGGGTGCGTATTTGCCACCCCTAGCAGCCAGCAAGCCGGGTCACGTTATTGGAAGAAGCGAGGAACCGGAAGTGAGGCGAGGGAAAAAAATAAAGGGTGCACCGTGAACGCGGTGGAGAAAATTACGCCGTTTTAGATTTTTTGTAATTTTTATGAATCAATGTTGAAAGGTGGAGGTAGATTTCAAGTCTGTGGAAGTTTTAACAGAAGCACGCGTTTCATGCCACTAATTAAATCAGCAATGTTCGATAATATTTTTACGTAATTGTTACACCGTGTTTTAAGGGGGGAAAATGGTTTAACGAGGGTCGGTTTTTTGCAATTTTTAAAACCACTGAGACGGAGGGAGGTTGCGTGTAGCTGTTACAGTGTACGTCAAGGATACAAGGATATGTGTGAAAATAAGTAGGTAAACAGCAACTTATCTTTTTTTTTATCCCTTATTTTTTCTCCCTTATTCTTATCGCCTAAACAAAATTATAACAATTATAAAACTTAGTCGATGTATTCAACTATTTCGATCCGGCGGCTGAACGGAGGCAAAAAAAGTTTCGAGAAACAACAAACTCGAGATCTAAAAGCGCGAGGACCTGCACATATACGTATACATATAATACACTGGTTGAAAAAGTCCTTAGAAACTTCCAACTTTCCCGTCCATTGTTCCGATGATGTGCATCCCGAGGACAGTGTTTTTCTCCCCGAAGGACGTCCCGCGTCGAATTTCCTCCCCCGATGCAGACGCCGAAAAAAGCAGCAGCAGCGTGTACGATATTGAAAAAAGTCTGGGATCCGGGGTGCAGAAGACACGCGTTTCGCCCGATCCCTGGGGGATGAATCGTGCTGGCGAAAGCGCGGATCCCGAAGGCCCGAAACACCGTCCCAAAAAAGATTCGAAAGTGTCATCTTGAGTGTGCGTATATGTGCAGAGTCGAGGAACGCGCACGCGGCGACAGTTTTCCCCAACACGAGGTCCAGATTAGATTTCCCCGAGTTTTCCAACGGCCAGCGACAACCCCGTCGAGCTTTTGTCGACCCGGTCTAATTCCGTGAGGATAAAATAAGGGTGGGGGTGAGAGAGAGAGGAGAAAAAGAAACGGGGAAATGAAGTTCGAACGAGAGACTATCGCGTCGTGCGAACCCCGGAAAAACAACCCTTGATCTATCTGTGTTACGCATTTTGAAAATCGTGAGATTTTCACCCGTAAATAAAGGACATCTGGGCCCGAAAGCCGCGTCGATTGAGGTGAAAAGAAGAAAAGGGAATCCGGTCTTCCGTTTCGCGGAATCCGTCAATCTCTCCACCCTCTAGCTTCGGGGGCGCATTTCTTCCGCCCCGAGGCCGGCCTAACATAAATTCAATATTGAAGGAGAGGCTGCTTCGGTTGCGGCGCCTGAATATGCCCCTAATATCAAAAATTACGGGGCCTTGGTGTGCGTCTATCCGTGCGAAACGCACCGACTCCCTTGTGTTTACACTGCATAATTCTCTACGAGGGTTTGGACACCTTTGGCCTCTTCTCCTCTTCTCACCCTCTCCATCTCTAAGCCTTCCCTCAAGCATCGCGCTGCCGGAAAGCCGAGGCGTGAAAATGTGAATAAAAAGTTTATCCAACCGGCTAGAAAAAAACGAAAATTGAGAAAATTCTTGTGCCTATACTTTCGTCGAAATCGTTTCCCGATCTGAGAATACCTACGAGAATGATTTTACTCCGACAAGAATTGACGATAGAAAATATGAGCCAAGTTTATATACCATGTATACTTTTTTTTGCGCCACCCTAATGTATACAATTGTTGCATCATCTCGGGTTTGGGGTGATCTTCTCCTGCAAATTGGAGGAACTCGATAAGGGATGAATCAACTCCTCGAAGAAATAGCGCAGAAATTAATTAACTTTGATGAAAAGTTGGACAATCTCTTGTTTCCGATTCTGTCTTTCGGCATATCCTTGCAGGACTTGCAGGAGGAGAGCGGCGCGTTGCTGCTGCTGAGGGAAGTTCGAGTGGCTAGTGGCAAAGGGGTTGGTTGGGAGTCGGGTGCCTTGACGGTACGTAAGGCCGATGGTGGCTGGTCTTGAGGGCAAGTTACATGCCACTCACGCCCCCGCTATTAGAGTTGCCGTAAAGGGATTTCAACTAACCCAATTTAGGAACGGGGTAACTTCGCCCTCCACTCGCCCCTCGCGAACTCGCATTCGCTGTTTGTTTCCCCTGTTCGCCGAGATGTTTTAAGCGTGCCGTTTGATTGCGTACCTTATACTAATTCGCCGTTTCCGCATCGTTTTATGTCGGTATACATATTTTGCCAGGAAACTTCAAACTTCGCTCACTTCTTTAACGCGTCAAGCACAAAAACACGCGTACGTATTGCGTGACTGCTAACAAGTCGGGTGAAAAGTTTCAGCTTAAGAGTACCCGCCTTGCGATTCGCGATTACTAGGCGAGCGGAAATCCTTAGAATCGTGGAACGAACAAAATTTTTATAGAATCGTGATAACTTGCTGATGTCAAGAAATTTTCATCGGTACACCGGAGAATCATATGCAGATGCAAGATATATTTTCTACACAGACTTCGCGGTGATGTGATTTCGCAAATATGTATCGAATGGTCCTGAACGCGTTCAGATCCGACCGAGTAAACAACACATGTTTACTCAGAACTCGTATGAGATAAATGAAATGTAAACCGTAGATACGTGAGTTTCGCATGCGACGTAACAGCAAGGTAAAAATTTGCACATCACTAAAAGTTGGATTCCTTTCTGAACCCGGCAATTATTTTGCGAAATATTCTCAGGTTCGATCTGACGTTAAAAAAATTATTTCAAGAAAATATGTGAAGCTGCGATTTAACGAATACCCAACGAATATCTTTGCCGTTTCCGAAATCCTCATCCAACGACAACGTTTCGATTAAAACTGAAACGCATAAGCAGAGGGAGTCGAGGATTTGGTACACAAAGGCTCATTATCAGCGCTGGCGGATGAAAGCTTAACAGTTACGCAGCTGTGGTCGAGATGATGATAACACGAAGCGGATTATAATGCAACGCGAAACGTGATTAATGGAGCGTGATTTGGATGAAAACAGACATCGAGGGTTGAAAAAAAGAGGCGTCTCTCGTTCCTGGTCATCGTAATTAAATACACGCGTACCCTCAGTTCATGGATACAGTTTTCGACCTCAACCACCCCCAAGGGGGTGTTAGATACGCTCATTGCGATAGCCAGCGACTCCCTCAGCAAGCATCGTGCAAAATTCCCGTTTTTCACCGCTATTTTATACATGAAGAAGAAAATAATGATCAAGCGGAGAATTTCCGAGCGCAGTTTTCCGCTCGTCGTGTAATTCAACCGGTCCCAAACCGGAAATATTTTATTCATTATACGCCATCCTGTCGTTCTTGTTTTTATTGTTGTTGTTATTGATACTCTGTTGTTTTTGCTGTTGTTATTGTTGTCGCAAAATATCTGCATACAGGCTGAATAATTATATTCCTAGGTACGATGTACACGATTTTTCTGTTTGTTTTTCCCACCCTACGGCCATATTCATTTTTCCCATGAGGGTTTTTCCAACTCCGTGTCTCACGTTTCGTATGTAAATTATACAAGAGTGTAGTAAAACCAGGGCTTTATATTATGAGCTTCGGTGGGTTTGCATTGTGCATTGCTTTTTGTTTTTCAATATAAAATTCTTTCGCAGTAATTATTCCGCCAATTTAATCGTAATTGCGTGTATGCAAATATCTTCCGAGGTATAAGGTATGCACCAAGATCAGAAATAGTAAGAGAAGGAGAGAGAGAGAGATTGGAGAGGGGGCCGAATTGTTTGAAAGTTTAAAATAGAAGATCAGACGGAAACGATGGAAATTCCGAGACGCAGATATGCTCCTCTAATGGCTTTAAGATCTCTTGCCAGCTGTTTTAATTCAACTCGCTAATACATTTTTCCATACTTTTATTTCTCGCAGCTTCTTCTTCCCATTATTCTTCGTTCACTTTGTCCGCTCTTTTTTAATTTCATTATACCCTGTTTCAGGTGCGACGAATGTCGGGAATCCTGGTGAATGTCTTCGAGGGTGCATCCTAGGTTTTTTTTCACCAAAAAAAGAACAATGCTCGGTGTGTGCGGCTGTCTGGTTTTCAACGGAATAAAGTCGACGGTTTAAGCATGTGCCATTCGAAGTTCAAGTGTTGGTGACGCGAAGTATCGGGTTTATCGTAAAAAATTCTTCCCAAGTTTCTTAATTTTTCCCTCGATTGGTGCACGCAGTTTTGTTTCGCTGTTTAATTTCATCGGTTCTTTTATTTCCAACGGAAATAACGAGGCTCGGGGGTTAAGATGCAGCTGAAGTGGTGGCGCGAGTGACGGTGCGCAAATTCTGTGATATTCTACAAAGTGGACAAAATGGCGTTGCAGTACGTCATCATCGTTATTCTGGTGACAACTGCCGTGTCGCTTCCTCCAGTCATAAGAATCGGTGAGTTGAATTATTCAATTCTTATTCTCAAGTGGAAGCAGCTTAAAGATGTCTTGAATTTTGACAATTTTTGCGATCGGGGATGACTAGGGGTGCGAAATTCGCCCTCAAGATAAATCTAATTACGCTGATTTGAAGTTGAAGAAAATTCTGAGCGTGATTGCTGGATTTTGAAATTATTCAAAAGTCAAAAATCCTGCGAAATCGTTTCTTAGACCATGAAAATTGCGCTAATTATTATTGTGTAAATATAATAACGACTGTGCGAGGCGCGATTCTCGCCTTGTAACATCGACCGCTCGTCTCGTTTCTTGACTTATGAATATAACGAATATAAGGAGGCAACGGGGTCACGGATATAAAAGAAACGCCACAATACTCCGCCCCTCGCGACAAGCTGACTATTAATTTGAACCTCTGCAGCTGTGCAGCATCCGGGATTTCTTACCCTCGGCGAAAATAACTGCCGAGATAATTACTCTGTCGGTTATAATGATTTTCAAAAAACAGAAATTGTTAGTCTGGATTTTGAAACGCTTTCGAAGATTTCGACTTGATAATTCTCCTAGGATTTAGGATTATTGTAAAACGCGTTTAAATTGTAAATTCCTCTTTCATTACTTTCGGAAATACGATATGACGATTCTGTCTGTCAAGAAATTTTTGAGAAAAAAATAGCGATGTTATTTGAAAGCGGAGGAGAAGGGATATTTGAATTCCAGGGTTGATAGTGAAAACGCGCGAATTAAAATGCGGACGCACGTGTGCCTTGCGAATTCTTCCTAAATTAATGTTGGCATCGATTCTTATTGTGCCGTGCGTATAAAATCCAACAGCACGCCGTAGGATCGGAGAAAAGATTCTGACGTGGTCATTATTAAATCTTGAAACGAATCGAGAGACACTTTGCCAGCTTTATTATGTACTAACGGCATTAAGGTTTTATACGCCCGGGAACGTGGACCAAAGAATTTTAATATGCTTAGAAGCTCTAGGAAGGTGTGGCATGTTCTTTTGCAGCACCCTTCTTCGAAAGCTCTCTTCATTCTCCTACTTAAACATACCGAGAATTTCCTGCTCGTCATCATTTTTCCGATATTTATTAAATCCTCGATTCAGGAACTTCAGGATGTACGTCTAACCATAGAAGAAGTTCTCTCCAAAAGTCTCATAATCACGGCTCAAAAGTAGAGTGACTATTCCGCAATGTGGATGAAAATCCAAAAGCGTTAAATTCCAGCAAAGAAACTTCCAATTTTGATAACATAAGAAGCATCAAGACTGTCTTAAAAATTCATTTCTCATCGGCACAGTTTTGTTTAGAACGTATAATACAACCCCAGCGACCCTTGAGGGTCTGGCATGAAATTTTTATCCACGTTCCACATCACGATTTTCTGGTAAAAGCGAAGAGCTCTGCTGAGCGTAGGAAGAATACTGCGAACTTAAATTTATACTCGTACATATCCATCCACCCACCCGACCGGAGGCTTCTCTCTTCCATTGTCCGCGATCTCGTTTTCACATAGCGTGCTTCGGGGGTTGCAGTTTTGCTTTAAGCACAGCGAAGCATGAGCGACGTTACCGGAATCCTTGAGGGTCGTTTATACACGGTATTTTTATGTAGTACCATCCGTGCCTGACGTGCTCGCTCAATATTTATCGAATAAACCGTTCGGCGTGGCTGCCATTGGGGGCCATAAATCGGGTGGGCATCATTTTAGCTCGGACCTGCGAGGTGCGTGTCGGGAAATCTGAACTCCTCGAGGAGCTCGTCTTCGCCCCGAAATCACAGCCGATAGTAGGTACATCGGTTTATTTATACCGTGTATCTGCTGGGATTCCCGAACCTTTTACCTGAACGAAAAGCAGTTCTCGCTTCGCGAAGACCAGCGCGCCCTAGAAACTCGAGGATGAAAAACTCGGAGAAAACGGGAAAAAGGTGTGGAATATATTTATATTTCCTCGAGGGTTGGTAGAAAAATGAAAAATGAAGAAAAAAGTAAATCAATAAATAAAAATTCCCGTCTCCCGTATATTTCAATTCAATACCTTCGATCAATCGTGCCTAAGTATATATATATATATATGTATATACACCGATGTCAACTCGTTCCAATTGACCTCTGAACTTCAGCGAAATCAGCGTGAAAGGAAGAAGGAATTTCTCTCTGCGTGTATAAGGAGTTAGAATTCAGCGTAACGCGAAATCTACGTGAAACGATAAGTACTGGTGAAAATAATTATTATGGACCCTTATAATATTGTATAACAGCCTGCGAAATGAAAATAAAACGATGGTAAAATAAAAACACAATGATGGAAAGCTTGAACATTGGTCAGGTATAATTTACGAAATAATTGTGGATCTCTATCGTTGATGGAAAAATTAGAAATCTGCGCAAGCTTGCGAGGAATGATATTTCCGCTTTTCTTTGTGTGCCCGAGGTTTCAGCTCTCCTTTATTTTTCTCGAGTTTCACGTTCGTCTTGTTACTCTCGCGATGCTGCGATCTTTTCTTATCTTCCCGAGGTAAATTCTCGAATTCGAATTCGAATTTTCGAATAAAGGAAAATTTGACGCGTTTTTTAAACCAACCTTTAAAACTCTTCAAGTGCTTCGGGGCTTTCAATATTTTCCATATCCGTATTCAAAAATCTTGGCTGGGAAAGCGCTTGACCTAAAAAAAAAGAAACAAGAAAAAACAATCGAATAACCCTCCAGTGGCGATCGACGTTGTTCATCGAATTCGAAACTTGTTATTTCTCGTTTTTGATAATTATTTGTTTCGAAACAAGCCGGAATTACGATTGGAATACCCACAACGTACACACGCGGTGATAAAATTTAGGCCGAACGACTCGCCACAGGTTTCCTCAATCACGTGCTTTCCTTATAACGAAGGCAATTAGCAGGTGAATTCACGGGTTTCGGTGCTCCGCTCGAACTAGGGGGAGGAAAAAAATAGGGGAATGAAAAAAGTGCCCTCGGATACCGCGTTTTCAAATGGTCTTCATAAAATTTTCAGCGTCACCGCAGCTGCAGGATTCGTCCCCGAGATAACGGACAGAGAAAATAAATCTCCTCGTCTCTTTCCTTTGCGTATATATATAGATATATATATATATATATGTAGAGGAGGTTGCGGAACAAAAAAATTTAACCCCCTTTTCACACCTTCGTAGCTGCGGAGAAATTCTGGGACTAAAATATTAACTTAACGATACGACTAAGGAGTTTTTCAACGCCCCTGCGAGCTCCGTTGTTATCTCAGATTACCTACATATGTATCCCTCTGATCAACTTCCCGATCCGGGGCGCATGCAGGTGGAGGCAGAAAATAAACGCGTACGTATCACATACCTTCTGTGTTTGCGCGTTCTGCGTTTGGATAAAAGTATCACGTGGCTGTTGGCGATTTCTGAGAGAGTTTAAAAATTTTATACAGCTGTTTTAAAAGCTTCAAACGACAGTTTGACAGAGTTTCAAAGCGGGTTTGATCCTCTGCTGGCGGTTCGAGATCGAATCCTTCATCATTTATTTACTTTGCTCTCTTATTACGTCTTCTTTTTACACGTTTTCAATATGTATATATTTCTCAACTTCATCCCCTAGTCGTAAATCTCCTGGGATTTTCCCGCCGAGTGATATCTCCGTGAAAGTAGGTTAATTTCGCGAGTGTAGGTACGTATAAGGTACATACATGTACATGGATAACGTACCTACATATGTGATGTGAGAAATGTACGATGAAATCTGCGTGCAAAACGCTGCGGAATAACGCCGATGATATGTGTTATCGTCCTCGTGGCTGCTGCTGCTGCTGCTGCCTGTCGCTTTACAATACTGAAATCGAAAGCTGCAGTTATTAGAATCGAGGACTTGTGTCGGGGGATGAAAAGGGAGGTGGAGGGATAGCTAGGCTTCGAATTTTCTCGCGTCTGTTCGGCACCACCTGTGCAGAGCTTTCATCCCCCTCGGGGGGACAAACGTGGAGAGGTGTTTTGTGAATTCGAGAGATTCTCCAGCTCTGCATGCTGGATTTGTCGAAGCCGGATTATATCGGACGTATTTATTAATCCAGGGTATCAATGTGTTCGCGAAACGTGTCGGTCATACCCTCAACGGTTACACGTGTTTCGACATCAACAGCATTGAAATTTCAATTAACGTACAATTGAGTTTGAAACCCTGTTCAGTATTGATTCACGCGATTCACCGTAATTATTATTTTGACCTCGCAAAACAGATTTTCGTTACGCAATGTCCAAGAATGTAATTTCACAGCTGCGCTTGACATTTCTCGACCTAATTATTCCACGCCATTTCCTTTCACCTGATTTGCTTTTTTCAATCACATCGTTCAGGCTCCTGATATAGATCCGTACTTCAAAATTCATTCGATACCCACACTTTTGAAAAAGAAAAATGAAATTAAGATTTTGCCCAAAATTTTCCATCGCTATATCAATAAACATTTCAATTTTTTTTATTTCTCCCCCACTTATACCGGAAAATGTCTTTTCTCGAACGACGAAGAATCCTCAACGATTTTCGATGACGGGAATCGAGAGCAACAAAGTGGCTCCATTGTTCCCAAAACGGGCATCGTTTCAGGGGGAGAAAGAAACTAAACGCGATTAGAGAGGCTCGAACTTCCCTACTCGGTCGGTTATTTTGTAGTCTAGGTGCCGTATTAGGCGGGGATCCAGAATTCCGGGCCAAAAGAACTCCGCGATGCGGTTCCCTGGGGGACGAGTTCATCCGTCCTCGTGCAGAGAGAAAAGCCCCCCCCCCCCCCCCCCCTAGCGAAGAACGAGAACGGCGGGATAAGCGATCGGGCGAAAAGCCAGAAGCGGTAAAGGAAAACCGGGAAACTCCAAGGGAACAGGGAAAATGATCCCTGCATTCTCTTACGGCTCTACTTATCGTGCAGTTCTCTGTATCGATGCGAATTCGTGCTTCCTCGATGCTTTGATCTTTTATTGCGACGATTCGCGTGCGATTCATATTCGGAATATGTATATATGTATAAAAATATGGGTATCGTTACAATTATATAAATGATTTTGAATATCGTTTGAATTATAGAGGAAAATTTTGTTGTAATATTTTATTGTTACGGCTAAAGAACTAATTTTCATTTTTTCAGTGGAACTGTATTTTTTAATTTTGGTAGAAAATGAAAATAGTTGAGGAATTTTTATTGTAATCGCAGGAAGAAATTTATCTCGGTGTTCGTTTTTTGAACAACTCTTTTTGCAACGTAGGATTTGACGTGTCTTCTAGCACGAAGTGCGATAAAGTTGAGATAACACGCGATTTTCTCGACACCCGTTGAAACGGCTCGCCCGCCGGGCGAAAATCCGCCAATTCTGCAAAAACACTTTTCCGCGGTTCTTTTCGGGCTGGAATTCAGCTTCGTACCGTCAACTCGTTTACTTTTACTCATTCTCCACGGCCTGTATCAGTGTGTATGTATATACCCACACGCATATATATGTACCGTTTTACCACCACTGTGGGGAGAAACGAATCGAAAAGGGTGTGAGAAAAGGGTTATATTGAGCGAAATAGAGTCTTCTGGATTTCAGATAACCTGTTCTTGTGCTGTGGAGATATCTTAAGGTGCGAATAATGCCAAAGCTTGCACTTTTAAATATGAAGTCCCGAAATTTGGAATTCCATTTCTCTTTTATTTTCCCCGATTAACTTTCCCTGATCGATTACGCAGGGCTTAGAATAAAACAATTCACCCTAAAATTGGGAAGCAATTCTAACTCTGCACGCAGTAAAAAAACGGAGGTATATGCTCTCGACAAATGTGTGTGTAGACGTGTTTCTTTCTTACGTCGTGACGGTGTTTATTACAAAATCAATAATTGAACGCCGACACCGTCGAGGAAAGGGGATAAGAAACAGGAAACCGGCGTCGAAACGGTCCGTCAATCCTACCGCGAGCCAAAAAATTGACAGGATTCGACATCCCTTTTTCCACACATTATACACCAGATTGATCTTTTCGTAATCTCAATATTCAACTTCCCGTTTCTTCGTTTTCAGAAAAGGAATGAAGTTGTTGTAATCAATCCGAAAATGAAGTTCAGAATCACAGAATCACCTCCAATCATTTTCACGCGCGATTTCAATAATTTTGGTCACGATCGATGCGGCTTTTCCAAACTTAGAACTGATCAGACTTTTGCTTTAATAGCTGGTTCAGTACTTTTTCAATTATTTGAATAACAAAATTATAAAAAATCAAATAAAAATGGTAATATTTCGAGAAGAAATTAATAAATTCAAATGAAAATTTATATCGTCAAGTTTTTTGGTTCTCTATAAACTTGGAGCCTGCAGTACTATAACGAGAAGTTCTAGGGCTGGCTGATAGCCAGCCTAAATCCAGTTGTTATTTCCCTAAGGAAGGGTAAAGTAAATCAAATACATCAGGACAGGGTTAGCAGGCTGATATTGTCGGGCGGGGTGTGGTGCTGGGAATCATTTCGGCGATGAGATCAGCCTGTCGAACCCGGTTCCTTGCCAGCTTCGGTACAGAACAACCTTAAAGAAGCGCGTATCCTTTCGGCAGTCTTCTCCAAGAAGTTAAGATCCAATATTTCGTTGGGTATCCGAGGAGAGGCGGTGAAGACGTCTTCGCTAAACTCTTTCACGAGAATTACACTCTCGCCTAATTATCGTCGTTGCACCGAGGCGACAATAATAATAACGATGATCGTTATCCCGGGGCTTTTAGCGACAAAGGCCGAGTATCAATTCAGCAGAAATTCATTGAAAAAACTTCTCGAGCTCGGAGCTCGCAGCTAGAGAAAGACGGCGAAACTCTGTTTCCGCATTCGTTTAATGGGCGTCAATTAACGGGGCTACAATACTCTCAAAGTCTCTCTCTCTCTCTTAGCGTCGGGTCTTTTCCACTTTGGGAATGAGGGGCGAATGATCCGTCAGCGGCTCGCGGTTTATCCAAACCTCCGCCCGGGTTTAAACCCGGGCACAATTACTACGCTCTTCCTCTTCGTCCTTTGACCAAGCTCTGGTTCACCGCGCCATAATCGACGCTCCGATACCGGATGAAGACTCACGCAAACTCGCGCCAACGAGATCGCGAAAGCAACGATATCAGCGGTAATTTAACGCCGGATCAAACGCCGCGCGCGATCTTTGTAGTGAAAACAGTAGCAGCCACAAAGCTGCAACTAATTAACGAGGAAACTAGCTTGATGAAAGCTTGCGCTTCACTCGTGGAAGATGAAAAGTAAAGAAACTTTCCTCGAGGAGGTTGTAGGTTGCCAAAGATCCGCCGCTTTTTATTTATTTTTTCTCGACAAAGTTGCAAGCTTCTTGTTCATCAAATTATTGTATTTCTAAGGTAACCAGATCTCTGTGGATAATATTTTCGGTAATAGAAAGTACTGGAATTATAAACGCACAGCTTGGATATCGATCATACATTTCAAACTGTTTCAAAATTGTTGAAAGTCTAATTCATTCGATCTATTGAGAAGACCATACTTTTCTACAAATTTACAAGTTAAATATTCAATATTTCATGAATATTGATTACGATCATGAAGTGGCAATATTGAAATGACTAGGTGCTGAAAAATCAAATTTCTTAACGAAATCAAATGAATCTCCAAGGTTTTTAATAAATTTTTTTTAGGGATTAACACTAACTTTTTCAGAACCTCCGATTTTTTTTTCGCGTTAGAGTAGATCGCAATAAAATTAGAGAATAAAAAGCATCGATTCTTAGCTAACCGATCCCCTTAAACAAGGAGACCAAACCGCCGCTTCATCATCCATATGTATAAGCTCGGGATGAAGCCGTTCGTACCGCGTGAGGAATGCACTCTGGATCGCTGTTACAGTTTAGCTTTTGATTAGGTTAATCTGGTGTGATGATAACGAATAGTTTGAGCGCGTACCTATTTCGAGACTTGGGCATCGTTATTACCGAAGATAACGCGCTTAGCTGGCTCTTGCGTTACTCCAATCTGCAGGGCTTAGGTATAACCTGGCTTCCATGTACCTACACTCCGACGAAATTTGCCATATCATCTTACTTCCGCGTATCCAGATCGTAAGATTTGCAAATTTCTCTCTCTCTCTCTCTATCTCTGGCTACGAACTTTCGACTTTCAAGTTTCACCGCTCAGAAATTTCACGTCACTCCACGGTTAAGTGTCATATGTCAAGTATTAAGTCAGTTGGCAGGATGGAAACTACTACAACTGAAGATAATACGTGTTTTCGATTAGCTTTAAAGACCTCTGACCAACCTTGTGAAGCTTTAATTGACTTTTTTTCAATTAGGAAAACACAGAAATTAACCTGACGTTACTCTGAGAAATTGAAATAAGCTCGGATGAATAATCGGAGAGTGAAAAGCTCGTGATTGGCAGGTTCGCCATTGGAATTTAATGAGGAATCGGTGGTATTGGAATGATCAAAGCATTTCATCAAAGGCATTTCGTGCGGTCAAGAGAGGTCAGCGAAGTCAAACCTGGTGAAAGCAAGCACTTTGCAGTCCGGAGAACTCTGAAGGGGGGAAAATTATGATCGAGCAAGAATCGCGCGCGGTCGAATTAGTCGCGGATTGAAATTTTGCGCTTTGAGAAAAAAACAGCTAATTACAGGCGCTCAAGGCGGGTGGGAATTGAATGGGAAACTCGGATTTCCGTCGGGTTGATTAAACGCCGAGGTACGCACGGGCTCATTTATCGCTGACGAAAGCTCCGCAATTAATTCCTATCTCGACTATCCACGCCTCCCTCGTTTCTCCCTTTTTCTCGTTATTTCAACCCACTTTCTAGTTTTCAACTACTCCGCTCTCCACTCTTCCTGCAGTAAGTAATAAAGCTAATCTTTTCAAAGATCCGTGACGTTTACCTTTTGCCGTTTCCTTTTACGGTCGCCGAGTAACTTTATTGTTCAACCTTACGTAGCTCAGAGCTTTTTAACGGATCTTATACGCAGGCGTAGAACACTCGAAGAAGAAGATATATAATATCTACACACTTCGCTTCGTCTTCTCACCTCGGACTCTATAAATTCAGGATTTTATCGTCTCGCTGACTTTCCCAGTTTCCTCCTCTCTCTTTTACTTTAGGTACCTGCTTTAATTTTTTTTTCTTCTTCTTTTCCTTCTTTTAATATAAATTTTGCGCAATCCAGGCGAATGAGTTATTAAACTCAGCTTACAATCAGTCGGTCGGACTCGATTCATCGGGACCATATTAATCTGCGACTAGATTTGCCGCAATAATCAAGCCTGCTGCTGGGAGTTTTCTGGGGATTCTTTGAATCTCGGGGTCCTTTCTCCGGGCCTTGTCGAATCCTTTGATGCGCGAATAGCCGCGGGCATGGTTCGATCGAATTACCCGCCAAGTCAGCCTTGCGTAACCGAGTTAAAGTTCATTCCTCCAAGGGTTTTGTCTCGACGGAGCTCGCCTCTACAGGCTAAGCTGCAAAGAAATATTGTCCAAAGTTGTCTGCATGTACGGATCGACAGACATGATTGACAATCGGAAAAAAAAACTTTCGGAATCTATCACGGGCGAAAAAAATCCCTCAACGGTATAAACAATCAATTTTTCAAGATGCGACATTTTTTTTCTTCTCCTCCCAAAAAATATCCAACAAAAATTTCGTTGCTTTCTTTTTTTCAATCATTACCGTCTTTCGCTTATCGTGACCAGTAATTTATATTCCAATTAACCGATACTTCGATTTCGTATATATCACGTACCTGCGACAGCGTTAATTAAGAGCTGGCTAATTTTTCTTTTTTTTTCTCTAATTTATTTTCCTCGGACTTCATTTTTCTCACACGTGACTTATTCTCGTGAAATAAATTTCTGGCGTTGTCGGTCGGACTCAACTTCACAGCTCTTGAAGCCGAGTATTTCTTCAGCACGTATTACAAGCACGGAAAAACGATGGATAAACATATAATAGAAATAAGTACACACCATCAAGTTATAACCGATATTTCACTTACCCTTGATTATCTATATCTAATAAAAATAACCTTAAGCGGAACAAAAATATCGGAGTAAAAAACGCAATCGAGCTTTGTAGAACGGAAAAAACGGTGGTTGATTTTAGGTTGATTTAGGAGGCGTAATTTTTCTGGGGAAAATATACCCATCAGCAACGTGTTGTGGAAAAGTGAAGGATTATTATCGTTTAATTGGCCTGCGAAGAGCCGCTCAGCTCTCACGGTTATATATTTTGAGAAAAGTTTTCAAGCTGGCTAGATGCCTACGTAACTTACCTACATATATATATATGTATGTATATAAAGGTATATAGGTGTATATATATGTAGGTATGTATAGCTACTATACAGTTAAGTGGTGGAAGTAGGTGTCTCGAGTTCGTTCGTAAAAATTCTCATTCGAGAGTTTCTCATTTACATTTGAACGCCTTTGCGAAAGCAAATCCTTGCATTTAAACTAGCCTAGCTGGTAGTGTTTTTTCTCCCTTTTCTCTCTCTTCTTCTCTTGTCTCTTATCCGGTAACTGCTTTTTTTTTCTTCTAATTTTCGTTCTACTTTTTTCACACTTTCTCTCTCTCTCTCTCTCTCTCTGTAGCTTGCGTTTCCTCTCAACGAGCAGCTGCAGCCATTAGACAGTTTCCGAACTCGACTTCGCTAATGAGTCAAGATTATATTACTTTATACTTTTATAAATTTTTTACGTACGAGAACTATTTGAATGGTCAACTTCAAGTTGAAATACTATAATGAATAGTTTCGATGCAGGAAATTTTTTTCGTATCCTTGTCATGTTTTTACCAGATGTACGTAAATTCCGCCCCTTGGACTCTCGCGGCTTTCGTAGAGCTGTTAATTATATTTTCCGCAGATACGGCTTCTTCCTTATGTTATTTTTGACACGCGGTACACGGCTTGTTTACTTCACACGAAAAGAAGCAAGATATTTCCCAAAAATATCGAATTTCATTGACCTAAAATTATTTTTTCATAAAAAAAAAAAAAAAACTGAAGGAGAGAGTGAAAATTTAGAAAATAATTGCCACGTGATTACCTCACGTTAACAGCTCGTTAACTGGGAATATATTTACGTATTCTTAGCCAGACCACCGCACTTTTCCCGTAAAAATCCCATGAAAATTATTCACAAGAGTACGGAACTCTTCAAGCACGCGTAGCGATTATATAATTTAAAGAAGTTAGCAGCCAACTTTTCGTTAAGTTTATAAAACCTGCGAGAGAAGCTATGCGGCTAGTTGAACAGGCGTGGTAAAAAGAAGCATCGAACAATGAGGTTCCGAAGTTGGGGAAAAGCTTATAGGAGGAAAAATTTATTTGACACAAAGAACGAGTCGGAAACTCTCGAGGACGAGTCAGACTCGTCGGATTTTACGTAGAGGTAGATTTTTTCTTCACAAATTTAAAATATCCCCCAAATCATCCCCAGGGTTCTTGGAGATCAAACACTAGCTCAGATTCACGAAGATAAGATTCACGACAAACGTCGATTCATCCATAATCGCTATCGTGCCGTTGGTACGTGGAAAGTATAGACGTATGAATTTTCTTCCGCCTCCGATGGACAGAAATCCGAAACTTCGTCAACATTTTCGACGTCGTCGAGTTGTTTGGCCTCCTTGGCCCTCGTTTCGCTAATCTTCTTCCCGTACTCGCCCCGCCTGCATCCGAGCCCCAGAACTGTCGGCCAATCGGAGTTCGGGTCGAGACTCGGTGGGTGTAAATTTAATATAACCTTCACTTTTATCTAAATGGCTTCAGCTCGCGTTATCTTTGCCGAGACTCCCCCAGTCAGGCCCGTAACTGGGCGCGATTTACAGGGGCGTAAGTCGCCCCGAACTCTTCGATGGAGAATCGTCATGGTGTTCCAAATTCCCAAGGTCGCTTGTCGTCGGAAAAGGCGAAAAGGAAAGAGGAGGAAACGCCAGCTCATATTCCACCCCCACCCCCATCCCCTATACACGGAGAATGACGGTGACCTTAATTCATTCGGTATACACGATCGATGTTCGACACTCGAAGGAAAGCCGCCTTAACATAGGCAGCTGCTTCTCTCGACCTTAGTACCACACTCTGTCTACCCAACCATCGACCTTGCGGATTGAGTCCTCTTGATAACGCTTGTAACACCCCCGATGATTCGATTAACCCGGGTCATCTATACGAAACGAGGTTAAGAGGCGAACGAACAACCCGCTGTAAGGCTCTTCCTGATTCTCTACCATGCTCGATTGGTTACGCTCAAAGTTCGTGAATTAATTGTCGGCTAGCTGGGAGAATCGGGGTTGATTTCGGCGAGCCTCTCGTCACCGAGAAGCGACCGAAAAGCTCGCACCCTTCATACTTTTCCCCAAAAATTTGAAAGCGAGTTCTACAAAACGTTGGTGATTAGTTTCGAAGGACCTTTTTCACACCGGAATAGGGATTCGAATAACGAGGATCTTGTTGCTTTACCCTCGTCTACTGGAAGTGCGAAATATACTTTGGTGTGGAGTATAATTGCAGCCGCAGATATTCCCGAGCTCACGTCGAAGCAGTGCTGCAATGTAAAAAGTTTGAAAAATGATAAGGATGCGAGTTTCCGGTTGGATTACTCCTGCAGTTCGGATACGTACAGTTGGAGAAGTCGACGCTTCCGGAAGCGGAAAAGAGGACACAACTTGGGGGTTTGAAAAATGCCGAGTTTTTTTATCTCCTCGACACGCGGTTCACTTTACCCGAAGAAAAATATTGTTGTATTCCCGGTACGGAAGAAATTCAGTGTGCCAATTGCTCCCGCATAGGAATTCATTTCTCATTTTTGCTTTAAAGAAACCCCAAGCCAAAAACGCAAGTCCATTGCGGAGAGTAAAAAACTCTCCGAATGCTGCGCTTATTGCAGTCTAAAACTCCATGGATGCAAATATTTCGGAAAAAGTTTAACGCGAACCTTCGAGTCTTGTTAATTAAACTCTGCACTAATCCAACTTCAAAGGAATTTCGTTCTGCTTTTACCTTCGAGCGATTATCTTCGCCAATAACATCGTCAAGATTCATCAATGATGTATAAAATTTGTCACGGACTAATAAAAATCAGCGGTTCAATTTATAACTTGTGATTCAGAGAATAGTTAAGAATTTTTCAACACTTCTTCTCATAAACGATTAAAAACTAAGTTTCTGCTCATAACGTCTCGACAACTTTTTCACATCCCTAAATCCTCGCTGATTTTCATCCCACAACGTTTCTTGTTTGCCAACAACAGGCGCGCCGTTTCATTGAAATCGGCAAAAAGTTTCTCCCCGGAATAACTCAGCTCCGCCGGATATGAGCCCGAGTATAACAGACATCCGGCTAATAGGACACGGGTAATCAGCCTCTGTATCTTGCGTGATCCTGAGGCGAGGGTCGGGTGGCTTTCAGTTTATATTATCTCCATTTTTTTCCTCCTTTGCTTTCCTCCTCTCCACGCGGCTCTCGGGGAAGGTAAACTCCTTGAATTACCATAGTCACGAGGCGGTTGCCCCGTCGCTGATGGACTTGGAATTACTCAGGGATATGGGCGGCCATTTTTCACCGGTGATTCTTCGCCCAGCTCCATCCACTTCCTGCCTCGGTTTCTCTATAGAAAGCGAGACGAACCGGCTCCAAGTGGCTTTTCAATGACGTCTTCATCCCTTGGCCTGCCTGCAGGGATCAACCCTTGCAGCTTACAGAATGCGCGCAGACCGGGTGGAAAAATACTCTAAATGGAAAGGTAATATATTCCTTTGGAGAAGATTGATAAGATCGTTATAGGAAATCAATCAAGTTTTTCGTTTGATTAAACCGAATCTCGTCAGAGATTTAAAGTCTTTCGCACTCTGATTTCTATAGAGATTTAAATAAGGGAAATGGGAGGAGAAATTTGTGGAAATAATTTGTGGTTTTATTCGAAATTATGTGAAACCTTATATTATTACCTCATTCGTCAATTAACGGTGAAAAATTTTATTCCACACGTTTTATTCCCTAAGACAATTAAAAAGTTACGATAATAAATTTCTACCGCGTAGGTAATAACGTGTTAAAAAACGGAAACAATGAAAAATAAAAAGGAAAAGAAGTGAAATGAAAATGAATTCAGTTTTACGTTAATTAATAATAATTAAACCGAGTGAAAAGCGCTCAACGCGACAACTCGACACTGCAAAAATTTCACGTGTTACACGTATAATTTAAACGCCGATGAAAAATAATCATGTTAAATAATTCCAAGCGATTAACGGATGTCGAAAAAAACTGCAGTGCCACGATTTATTTGAAAAGTAGTCGAATCAATAAACATGGTGATTTCGATGCGCTTTTACTCTCAAGTCAGCAGAAAGCTCGTTGATTTAACTAACTTCGAGACAGAATTCAGCAGGTGGATTCTGAATGGACGTAGACTTGGCTTTGCTAGTCAGGAATGAGGATCGCGCCAAGAAATAAGGCTGCACAGGAAAATGAGACGGCGAGTATATTATCATAGAAAAATACAGATTACCTAGTCGAATAAAAAAGATCGTATCGATTATTGGTTAATCTCCCCGCTGCGAGTCGACAAATTGATCAGGGTGAACGCATCGCGAGCTTTTTGAGCCCCGTTTCCACCCCCGTGGCGTCGTCGCAGTCGAGGTCGTAGAAATACGACGCCGAAGCTGATGACGAGAAGTTGGAGCTGGTTTTATAGACGCGCGGGACGTTCAAGCGGCGCCGACGAGACTGGGGCGAGATGAATTTAACGAAATTCACCCCCTAGCGGGGGTGCTCCTCTTCGCGACCACGAGCTTCACATTTTATGCGACCTATTATAGATTCAACGAATTCGCGAATTCGCCCCGCGTATTCTTGATGAATTATCGGCCTCCCTTAGCGCCTTTCCCCTCCCCCCCTCCCTTCCTTACCTCCTGCCATCCACCCTCTCAACCTGCTCCACTAAAATTTGAAAAAAACGCATCGGGATTACTACGCACTGCTTGCGATCGTAAATATCAGTTATTTTTCTCGGGGGTGTGAAAATGCACCAGGGGTGGAGGGGAAATCTCTTGAGTAAACGAGCTGGAGTGCCGAGAACGTCGAGTGAGCGTTTGCGTCGAGTGAGTGTCGAGTGGAAGCGAACGAAACAGAAGATTTATAATCTGTTTGCAAGGGGTGCAAGGCTTCCGGGGGCCACCGCTGCCAGATTAAGTGGCCGGGAGATAGCACGCAAAAGCAAATTGCACATATATTTTTCAACCCTATTTTTCATCTTTATCGTATACACTTATTCACGCTTGTGTCATTTCACCGCTTTTTCGAGAACGTGTTACCCATTTTTTTTTGTTTTTTTTTGTTTTTTTTATCGACGTTCGAGGTTACCGGAAGGGGTGGAAATCAACGGACGAATTATCGTCTAATTCAGATCCGAAAACCTTTTGTAGATCTTAGAACTTCGATCCTTAATTATTTCGAAATATTTTACCCTTGTGTTCGTTTTTTTTCGTCGATTAAATTCTCCTCTACTTTCCTTTCCTCGTTTCTGAATTCCTCTTCCTTTCCCCGGGAAAGTGAATTTCTTCGTCTTATTCCCACGTGAGAATTGAAAATTCCGATTAACGGGTGGGTTTATTAAATGAATTTCGACCTGATATAAAAGGAGGGAACGTGTTCCTGTAAAATGACGGGGAATTTACAGCTTAAAATTATCATTATCATTAGCATTTATTTTCTTTTTTCCCTCTTTTTTTCTATCATTGATTTCTCTTATCGCGTAATTTCGAACACGATCGCTTTTTATCGACTAGGGCGAGATTAGGGCAGGAAATATTAAATGCCTGACGATAATAAAGCAACGGTGGTTGGAAAAACGGAACATTTATTTTCTCTTTTCATCCAGTGGAAGTTCCACGCATCAACCAACGACGATAGTAAAGTTGTAAAACAATTTTACTATCCAACATTCTCGAGAGTGGATGAAAATCGTAGTAAAACTAACGACGAAACGTTGAGTGAAGTATCGTTTTAAAATCACCCCCGAGGCAAATGCAGGCGTGCAGAAAACTTCAGGTTAAAACGAACTATTATTTCAGCGTTATTTCATCCCTCCCACCCAACTTACGTTTCACGACTGTTTCCATTTTATACGTCACTTTCCACTTTTAGTTATTAGCAGTTTTTCAAAGCTCAAAAAAAGTCAACAGCCGTCGAAAGCTCGCCCTCTGTGGTACGTGAAAATGGAAAATGGCAGGCCGAGTTTACGACCCTGCTTTTCTACTACTATCTTCCATCAGTTGAAGAGGAATATTTTGGGTATCATGAGGCGACCGCGTTGCTTCTGAATATATCGAAGAAATTCACGGATTTGTGAAGGATTCAGAGTAATTCCTTTCCGATATATATACATATAAAGGTCTATACAGTCAGGATATGCCGTGTATACCGAGTTCGGTTTGAGTGCCGAGCGGAGTTTGCGCCCTTAAATTCGAATTTGGCTTCGCCTTTTCCCTTGGATTCAAAGGTAGCGAGTTGGCCTGTCCGCATACAATAAACGAGGAAACGAGGTTTCATCCCCCTCCCTTCCGGGCCTTCGTGCCTTAAAATTTGCCATCCGCAACCCCGCGGGGGGTGCGAAAAAGCCGAACGAGCTCTTCGAACGAATTTTGTCAGATGAGGAATAAAATTACAACAATTTATTATAAAAACTTCTCTCATCGCCCTCAGCTTTCTCGTATAATATTTAGCACGCCCTTTTATTGTCGTTATTTATAATTAACGACAGCAACAAAATTCTCCGTATAATCGACGCCCCCGAAAATTGTCCTTGCTTTTACCCCTCGTGCATTATTGTTTATTTCTCTTTTCCTTTCTCTTCTCAATTTTTTATTCTTCCGTCACTCTCTTTATTTTTCGATTTTCATTTCACCCCAACCTCTGCAGCACCAGCCTCAACGTCAATTATCACACGTAAATATCTTTCGCCGAGGGAACGTCCATCCCGTCCGTTGATAGCTGAGCTATTTTAATTACAACGCGATAAAAATATGGCTTTTACGAGGGAGGAATAAAGCGCGGAGCTGCCGCGGGAGGAGATTCAGTAATGAAATGAAGGGGGATGTGCAAAAAAAAGCAAAAGACAAAAAAAATATTCGAAAAAAACCGCACAAAGTGTGAAAGCAGGTTTACCTACCCACATTTTGCAACTACATACCGTGAAATGAAAAAAACTAATTCCCCAAGTTTTTTTTTTTTTTTTTTTCTTGGTAATCTTTCTCTCCGAAAATCGAAGAGTTAATTCGAAAGTTACTCGTCCGCTAATTTCTTTTCTCCTTGTGCAAAAAAAAAAAAATAAAATAAAAGAAAGAACAGCGAATTATAAAGAGAAACTCTGCCAGCGGCTAATTGCCATCGAAAATTTATATATCTACTACATCTCGGTAAGATTGTACCGATTTTCAAATTGATATATATATATATAATTTATATATCACCGCGTTAAAGTGTCTGGCGTGGAACGACGTCTGTTCCACTTTGAGCATAAGTAGCCACTCGGAGCTTGGCGAAATTGTCTCGAATCATTTCCTCCCCCTTCAACCCCTCAGCCGTCCTTCTTTGTCGTCTTGGAAAATTCTCCTCACCTTTCTCCCCCGTCTTTCCTCCCTTCGCCTCTTCCTATCTTACTTTTTTCACACCGCGATCGCGAATCGGGCGCGTGACACTTGCTAAAGTCCCGCAATTTTCCACGAGTAGCTGACTTGACTTTTTAACTGTACTTGTCGAGTGCCTCACGCTCAGGGTCGTTTCTTCTCTTTACCATGTAATTGCCGAATCGATCCAGCCGAATGAATCACGCCACTTTTCGAGGCTCCCTACTCTTCGAAATCGAACCTCAGCTGATGAAATAGAACGAAAAGAAAAAAGAAATCAGAAGAAAGCTGGTCGTGAGGTGAGATTCTGATGTATTTAAACCGACTACTCGGTGTTTAGAAAGTTCCTAAAATGAATTACTTAAATCAAAAGACAAACTATCGCGTCGGGAATTCAGAATCGAATTTATTATTCATCGAAACTCGGAAACCGCGGTTCAAGAATACAATTTTTCACGTCGAATATCTCCTGAAAATTCAAGGAAATCGCCAGCGCATCCATCTTGCAGCATCGCTTTGGCACCAGCGATTCCTCCCTTTCTAACTACTGACCCTGTCCTGTCCGATCTCGGTCATTTCCGTTATGAGATATACCTGTATTCGAACCCTCCGCTGTGGGATACCGCGATGCGAAAATTCGGGAAAGCCTATCCGGCTGGGAAATTTATTGCGAAGGAAGATAACGACTCTCTACTCATCATGGCCGCCGGAAAAATCATTCGACAATTATTTACGCGATAAGGGTTGAACTTTTACGCGATATGGAATTTTTTGAAATTCCCATTTTTCCTTCTTGCTTACTTATCGCTTTTATTGTTATCTTTTTCCACAGACGATTTTTTAAATTTGTTAACAGCCAGAGATCGTTTCACTGGAAATTGTTGGAGATTATTCAGAGTTTGAATGTTCCTAATTATCATTCTAGGTTTTACTACTTCGTCGTAATTAAAATTATAGTCAAACGAAATTATACGTTTTTAACGAGTTTTCGCATTAAACATCAAAACTGTTGCTACCATGTTTCAGATGTAGCATATTTCGTCAACGTCAAATTCCGCTGCACTCGAACGATTTATCACTGCCCGACTATATTATTGATTGCAAAATCGAAGCTGTAACAGTGACGATACTAATTACAAATATTTGTTCTATGAATATAAATACGTATCGAAATTGCAATGTGCTTTGATGAATTGCTACGTCATCATCATTTCAACGATTTTGAGATACGAAGTTGACTATTCTCAGATTTAAATCCTCAGTATAAAATCCACGTTCGGTTTCGCCTGAATCACCTTGCGCTTCAACCCGCGAGTTATTTAATTAATTCGGGAAAAAATCTGCATGGAAATCTACACACTTTTTTCAATCCACTCTGTCTCATTCGACATGTAAATAAATGCAGAATCAATATTTTCCTCAAAAGTCTGACGACATCCCAGAGAATCCGGTGCCCACTGAAATAATTTTTGCTCTTCTCGTGTATAATTACCAAAAATGCAATCTCCCAAAATCTCCGCAAAGTAAAAAACCGTCTCGCCAATTTTCCGCGAGGAAAATCACACCTCGGAAAACTGTTGAAAATCAGACGGTATACAAGCCTGAAGAGGGCTTGAAGACCAGGGTGTTTCGGGTTGAATAGCACGTCACGAGGGGGATGAATGGGTGCAAAATTTTTGAGCACTCTGCAGCGAAATTTTCTGTACCACATCTGATCGTCGAGTACCTTCCTTGGCTTTAATTCTCAGTGTGATTTATCCCGCGTGATTTTCTCGCCTGCAGAAGCCATCACCGAGGAGGGAAAATCGAAGGGATTGAAAGTCAGTTCTGCTACCATCCACGCACCGGCAGAGCAGCGATAGACAGGACTCGTTTCGGCGGTCGTCAGCACTTCCGGCCCTCCGTCATCCCCGAATCCACTTGCTGATTTAGGGCCCTGTAATCAGTTCATGGTGGCTTAGGTCGATCCCATACACGCGTAACCGCCCGGTCTGATCGGATTATAATTATTGGGGATGCGATAACGAGCGGCGAGGAACACTGGCGTGAAATACTCCCTTGTTTCGTGGCTGAGATTCAAAGTTCAAGGGGTGCAAGCTGCTCTTCGACCGACACAGCTTGCTGGGAAAAGTCTTGGTTCATTCACTCGAGCTGTTGTTATTCCAATCCAAATATCCAACGTCTCCTTGTACGTAGCCGGCCATTTACCGCGTAATACCGACCGCATCGGTCCACCTTGATAAGCCCTCGACGGTGGAACATGGCATGCAATTTATGTTCAACGGTAAACCTCGGCACCATTTCGGAAGGGATAGTTAGATGTGTGTCGGCATAAATGGGACCAGAATTCTCCATTCGATTAACCGCCTTCATTCTTCGTTCGTTATAATTCCGACAGACTTTGCTGGACACCAGAATCAGAGGATGGAAATGAAAATTCAATTCGACGCGACAGAGTGGAACCGATATTTGTTTTCGTCTTGAAACTCGGAGCTTTACGGGGTGTCATGGACGTCGGAGAGTGCGGCCACTTGACTTGAAGTGACTTCATTCCGGGCCTTCCATTTTGCGGAAAAGTCGAGCTGGGATTTGGGCCCGAAATTCATGGCCTTACAGCACCGTCGATATTCGGTCTGATAAGCGCGATCACCGTTACCGATCACTGATTGGAATCCAGATCTCGAATTCCATCGTCTCGAATATAAAACTACTTGCTGATTCAGGGTACAGATGGGATCCGAGCCGGTGGTTGAACCATCGTGTCTGGAATATCTGTCAAAGACACGGATGGGGATGGTGAAAGCAACGAAGGGGTGAACCTCTCGGTATTGTACGCTCGGTAAATCGTCTGCTGGCGGGGTAGTTATTCCGTGGTCAATGCGGGATGCGGGGGGTTGATCTTGAGGACTCGTGCATCGGCTAGCCAGGTGCGTTGGCATCTCCGATAACCGTTTGTTTGCCTCTACGACAGTCACCGCGAGGTAATTAACCTGTCCTGTTCTCGACGCGCGGAGAATTCTCTCTCATCTCTGTTCTCCACCGGCCACCCCCGACTCTGGACAGTCGGTGTAATTAGTCTTGATCATCGGTGATCGCAATGAGACCAACTCCGTGTGACCAATAAACAAGAACGCGTTCTGCAGACTCGCTTGGGTTCATTGATGTACTTCTGTAATTGGAAGCTCGTGGTTGAGGAACAAATTAAGATGCATGAGTTTTTTCATTTTAGAAACAGAATCATGGTAGCGAATTATTGGGGATTCTGTTTTTTAACTGGTTTTTTTAGATTCATATTGCAAGCACGAAAATGATTGTTTTACACATATTTCTGTAAATGAACATCCTGCTTTGTGGGATGCTTTGATTTTTTTGTCTTGAAAATACAACGTGTAGCTTCGCCAGTTGATTAAGCTACACTTTCAACATATTTGAAGCGAACATCTCTGAAACACTTATAACTTGCATCGAGTTCAAGATATAACTTCTCACAGTGAAAAACTAATGTTTCAAACATGTTATGTATCTAGTTTCCTAACTAACGCGTTCAGGGTAGAAATTGACCAAACTCCAAACAAGGAATTAAAAAAATGACCATGCCAAGAAACAATTTGCTAGCAATCGTTGTTTAAATTAACACCTCCATACCGAAAGTGCCAAAACGCTTCAAACTGTCACTTCAAAATAAACCGCCGATATTCCAGGAGATCTTGTATTACGTGTATTCCACTCGTCCAGCAGCGGTATGGAGGCTTCAAATTGTGGACAGTTGGAACGCTCGTTTAAAGCACTCGAAATTATCGATTTGTTTAGTTCCCGAGAGGTAGAGAAGTTCGATAGCAAAGCTACGACTGCCCGAATACCACACCCAGAGACAGGGACAGTATCAGCTTCTCGCTGCGATCCCCAGGACGTACGTGGTTGTTGCAACCTGGTTGGAACCGAGGCTCGCGTGGCCGTTCCGCAAGTCGCACTGGAGCACTTTGTTACCTCGACGTCACCACCGGTAATTATATAGACCGTTAAGGGCAGCTTCCGTCTGGCTCTGGACTCGAGGGGTGTTCGGTTACTGGTTTACGGCTTGTTTAGGAGGTTTACGGTACGTCGATTCGTTATGGAGCCCATGGGACGGAGGCGTGGATACAGAGAGCGAGAAATCGCCGACAGAGACCGAGAGAGAGAGAGAGCCAGGAATCGAGCCCTGCTTCTGTACTTTCGGTGACATTCGGCAGGATCCAGAACAGAGTCTCGAACGACATTTCCTTCCGGTACATATTCGGCGAGTAACTTTTGCGGACTGAATGGCGTCTTTGAAGAATTCGTACGCCTCGAAGCAAAGGGATCGAGGTATTACCGGAAAGTAATTTCATGGACTTTACTAATTGAATCAGAATTCCTCGAGTTTCCGGACCGAAGGAGTATAAATTGGCCTGAGTTTCCGAGCGTTGAATTCACTCTCTTTCGCTCTCCTTCTCTCTCTATCACTCTCTATCACTCTCTTCGGCACACGTTGAAATACACTCGTGGCAGCTATTTAGCGGTACGGAACAGCCGCATGTCCCGTGTTTCAATCAGCCCGTGTTAGTTGAATGGGAAAATTATTGGGGAGGAGATCTTCACCGAATCAAACGCCGTCCTCATCCCTCATCCTCCTTATCCTCGACTCTCGTCTTCGCTCTTCGGCACTACGGACCATCGGGTTATTTGATATGCCAGAGACAGCATCTTTCCCGCTATGTATAAGGGTTGATTCTTCAGACGTTATAAGCGATCCTCGCATACCTCGCGGCAACGCCGCCAATATCTTCTTCGCCGCAGCCAGTTTCCTTCCTTCCCACGATCCTCTTCCTTCTTACTTTCTGCCTGACTCCTTCCTTCCGTTCTTCCTTCATGAGACCACTTCAGAATCCATGGACTTCTTCGTTCCCGTTCAAGGACCCTTGAAGGGAAGAGAAAGAGAGAGAGAGAGAGAGGAAAATCTCTCTCAAAGATAGGGTGAGAGCTGAACTCAAAGCTTGCCTTGGACTTATAGAAAGTTACTTTGATATTTATTATCCTCGTCATTATCGTTATTACTTTATCGTATACGCCATATCAGACCTCAACATCTTCTTCTTCTTCTTCGTCGAATCTTATTCTTGCACTCCTCGGCTCAAGTCTTCCCAACAAGCGAACCGAGGCACGAGAAGATTTCGAAACGATGTATCTTTCAAAGGACAGAAACAATTCGCTCTCTCGGATTTCACTGCAGATTTCCCGACTAACCCTCGCCCATGTTCTCGTCTATCCATCTGTCCCACCGAAATCCTCGCGAGAAGATCTCTTCTCGAGGTTATCCGAACGTCGCTTGATTTATGGACAGGGTTAGGCGAATCTTATAATGCTCGGATGTCGCGTGTTTGGAAAACTAACTAAGAATAATGACGCCTTTCCTTGGGTCAACTCGTTACACTCCTTTCATAAAATAAAATCTAACGCTGATAACTTTTCCTCGCGATCTATTTTCCAACCAGCAAAAATAATTGAGACGCCAAATGGAAACGGCGCGATACCTTTTGCCTCGTGTTTCCACTTCAGTGGACGAAAAATTGAGGCACGCCGATAAGTTTATATCACTGTGTTCCAATATCTTTTGTACACCGTTTACGGATACACACAAGTATATCGATTACACAGTTATTTTCTTCAAGACGAGAGGTTCTCGGGTCGCAGCTCGGCCGAGAGGGTCTATTATTTTCAATCTCGACTAAGATTTTCCCATTATTTCAACCCCGCGTCGCGGTGCTGCAATCGCCCCGGCATTACGCCCCATTAAACGGGTTCGCGAAATTAAGACATTACTTCTGACCACCATGAGTCCATTTGCCGGCTATCATCTTCCTCGCTACCGCCGCCGGCGGACAATTTGAAGCCTCGTTTTTAGCATCGGGGAAGAAATTAAATACGACGAAATAGATTCCATCCGAATTCCATTCGGAGTCCCTTCAACTCCACTCGTTCGCTTTTGACCTACTATTTCTACCTGCGATGGACCGTCTTACAGAATTTATCCCCTTCGGGCAACTCGCATAACTGACCTTTCTTAGGGGTGGAGGGTAAGGATGGTGAGCGGTAAGAGCGTATCAAGTTTTCATGTAATATGCATGGGGTTGAGGTAGGTGTGCAATCCGTTAGTCGAGAGCAACGAAGAGGGAAAGATTCTTTGACGCGACTTTTAATATTTACGAGAATTTTGGACCAAATAAATTTACAGGCTATACAGCATCAGCTTACAGCTGAACATCTGAACGCATCGCGATGCAATATTCGTGATAAATTATCAGCCCGCGTGTCTCTTCCCCGTTAAAAGTCGTGGTTGTACGATATTTTAAAATCTGGTAACCAAAATTCGATTTTTAGATCCTGTAAAATAAGATTTTTAAATAAATTTGTGCACGCATTGATATCGAGAATTTCTCGATATCGTTCGAAGCCTTACGAAGCTTCCTGCGGAGTAGAAAAGAAAACTGCGAGAACAGAAGTGGAATTATATCGTTCGCAAATTCATTTCGACAAGTTTCTTTTTCGGTTTTTTCTTTTTATACGACCCTTTTTACTTTTGCTTACCGTGAAAAGGAAATTATACCGAATTATACGGAAAAACTTAAAGTTTGGAGAAATTGAAAAGCAGGGTACGAAAATTATTTTCGGAATAGCGTATTCCGATTCACTCGCTTGGAGAACCGTCCGCGTGCAGCGTGTTTTTCGGGTGAAACGAAGCCGCGAAATCCGCTTAGAAAATACCCGCCAGTTTCAAATCTTCTCAAAACTCCCGACGAAGTCTCGAGTCTCGACACGTGGAGCCAGAATTCCTTAAATATTTAACGTGGTTTTCCACCGAGCCAGATAGCCAAGAGGATATCGTTCGCTCGTTGCAAGCTCCTTGGCCGATCGCGAAGCGCCGAAGAGGGATTCGAGGCTCTCCATCCTCTCCATCTTCTTCCTCTTCGTTTTCTTCTTCATCTTCCTTCGCGTCGTCCTCGGTCGCCAAGACCCATGCATTATTCATCGAGGATTATGAACGATACTCTCTACGTGACAGTTTTACTTCGCTTTACTTCAAGACCCGGGTTTTATATACTCTTTAGTTTCCTTCGTACGCCATCGAAGCCGAAGATGTGTGACCGCGAAATTTCACGCTCGATTCTCGAACCTTCGAGTGATTATCCGGAGAAAATCGGACGCGGAGGAAGTTGAGAAGAAAATTTAACGAAATCGTAACCCTCAGAAATATGTAATGGATGTAATGGAAAATTCACGAAGAAACAGCGCGATGCGTCAGAGTCGACAATTGAGATACAATAAAGTTCCTTGCAAATACACTTTCAAGCTAATCTGAATAAGTTGAAAGTTACAGAACTCGGCGCGTACAAAATGCTCTTTTACGTAAGACGAGGAAGGTCAAAGCTCGAACAACAATTCCTCTGATGCATTCATTCTCAACTAACTTTGTTCCGATATGAATTAAGGTTGCAAAGTCAAGTCCAATTTTCTGCACAAGTCAGAAATGCAGTTCGCAGAATCGTTATATCACCGTGAATAAAAATTCAAGCTCTGGCTTAATTTTGAGATTCACAATTTTTAGATTGATTTTCAATTGAACCGAAGTTTATATCGTAGATGTAAAAAAAAAAAAAATTGAGAAACGTATTAGAACGCGACGAAAAGACTGGAAGCAACATTTTCCTGAGCGCAGGGAGAGCCGACGGATATCCTATAAGTTGGCAAGCGAATTGATCCGACACGAGGTCGTCGGGTTTCCCGCATTCGACGCGGTGTGACGTTATAGTTGAGCCATCACTGGTCGGCTGATTGAATGATCGACGTCGATCGGACCGCAAAAAGCATCGAGAAGCGCGCGGAGCTTTTGCAATTAAACTGCAGGAAACGCACGCTTGAATTTCGCTCGCATATTTCCGCAGTGTCGGAAATTCGACCGTAATTAAATTCTGGGACACACAAATATCCCGCTTTTCAAGGACCCTTGGGATCGATTGAATCCTGAACCCTTCGACGACTTTTCGACGAGACCACGAGCTCCAAAATTCAATGCTACCAACCCCCGAGGTACCCTCTGCCAATTGAATGCTACCGATCCGTCGATCCGTCGCTGACCCTGGGGACAGATTAATAGAGACGAAAGCGAAACGGTTGAAGACAAAATTTTACCCCATTTTTTTCGAAAATTGAATTTCGACAGGCTGCCTACAAACTTCGCACCGATTGTCTGACACGTAGCTTCTGATTTTATTTCAAGTCCCGTTGATTTGGCAATTTCAAATTTTTTACGTTTTATCTGCAAGGTTTTAACGTATTTTTTTTTTTTTTTTTGGTTTTCAATTCACGCTCATCCCTGCATGGTGGAAAGTTTTCAACATTTCTGAACATCCTTGAAAAAACCGCGCTGCCATGCCAGGGTCGAATCTTCTTTTCAACGTGTAAAGAAAAGAGCGAAGGGGTTGAATTTGCATAACTGATGAAAAATTCGCAAGCCTCGTCGCATAAAAAAGTGGATGGATTATTTTATGATTTTATTAAAACAGTTTCGCGGAAACTTTTTGTGGAACTGACGATGGGCTGAACCCGGTACGTCATGTATGTAAGATACATCCGTGCGTCTAGCTGTGTGTATGTGTGTGCGTGTGTGTGGGTGGGTGGGTACAATCTGCATCTGTTCACACGATAAAACGTGGTCGTATAATAAAAAGTCTCGGTGACCGAGGCTGTTATTGAGCTCTTGGGACAAATTTTCAGTGAATTCTTTCTGTTGTTTTTTTTTTCTGTTGTTTTTTTTTTTATCTCTCAGATTATACACATCATATTCCACTCGTGAAACGAGAATCTTCGAACGAGTTTATTAACGCGAGATCTACATATACATGAATGTTATAGATATCAACTACCAGCTGCACGAATTCAACCATGTAAAATAAAAAATTATTATTCTTTAGCCGGAGCGGATTTAGCAATAAACGAATGCGGAAAATCATCGCAAAAATTCAAGAGTTGCAAACGAGGATTCAACTCGGAATTACAGGAATGTGAAGGCGGCACGTGACTACTTTGTCTTTAAAATGAGAACGGGAAGCGGAATATGCTGAAGGTGGGCATAAGATAACCGGATCATTTCAGGCGGTATAATAACCCGTGCTAATGCTGGCTCGGCTATCAAAAATTCAGAACCGGGAATAACACGGATTTCTTCAAAATTTCATACAACGTTTCGACGGATTATAATTTCGGATTTGAACCGCGAAGCTGGTGGAAAATTGGGATGAAAACCGCCCATTCAAATTAAGAAATTTTCTCAAACCTCTCGAGTCACTCCCACGGGATAAATTTCACGGAAACATCGAGCTCGGGCCGAGAATTCGAGTGTCGTCCGTCTTCCACCTTCCCCCCCCCCCCCCCCCCCCCCACACAGCTGTCCCAGTCCTGCGATTCTGCACGGGACGCTAAAACGTCCCGAGGGATCTATCCAAGATTTAAGATAATACGAAGGGACTGGGACACCGTTCAAATCGTTACACGTAGCGACTTGGTGGGACCCTGCTTCCATTGATTATCGACAAGCGAATGAATTCCACCGGTGGAAACCGCGGCGATGATCTAGATCGTGAAATTTTTTCTAGTTTAAAGATAGGCGGAGTGAGTGATCGAGGGGAAAAATCTAGACGATTGCATCGCGTGTCACCCGGTAGACGAGACGTTGACAGTGTGTACATGCATGGAAGAGGAGGGCTGGGGTGGAAAAGGCGGGGGAATGGCGTGTCCGGGGGGTAAATTCGAAACGAGTGGCGGTGGTGCCGACGGGGGGAAAGGCGAGGGTCAGACAGGAGTGAAGCCAGCGGAGAAGCCCTTCGTCGATACGCTTAGTTAAGTCGGCAGCCACCTAAATATACAAGGTGACACCTGGGCGCGATGCATTATGGTGAGTCTCGATCTACCGGAAGCCGGGAATTTGGTTACTTGTTTACTTTTTTGTTTGTGAAAAAAGCGCTGCAATGAATAAGTTTGATTCTTAAAGCTTATAAAACTTACAAGAAAAACATACCCGAAATGCACCTCGTCGACTGTGATACGTTGTAGTGCACGAAAAAATGTTAGATACTTTTTTTTTGATCTGCCAATTTAGACGTTTGAAGGGTGAAAATCACCCCTAAAATTAAGGGCTGCTTTACCTAAGGATAAAAATATTACCTATATTAGGTATCGTCTTAATTGATAGTTAATAATGTCAGATTGATGTCATCAAAAAATTTTACGTCATTATCGAGAAATCATGAAATAAAATTCGATATTTGGAGGGTAAACTTTTACGCATGGTTTCCACACCGTAAACGGCTGAATTAAATGAGGAAAAAATACTTGTCTAGAATATCACAGAATTGATCTCGGGTATTTTCCTTGTCATAAGCAATTAGGTAATACATGTTTCCGAGAATAAGAATGAGTTAAAGTAGACATCGTGAGAAAGAACGTAATAATAAGCTGAGAATGTTTCGTGCCATCCCCGCCACCCCCTCCGCCCCTCCACCCTGCAGCGGTGTTTTGTATTTGCCACTCGTCGAATAAACCATGACGAATCGTACTATAATTGGGATATAAATAATTAAGGGGGTGGGGGTTAAAAGCTTCGGGAATCGGGGCGAAAGGGTCGATCCAGTGAATAAAAGATTTTCTTTGTTTCTTTTATACCCTCTGTTCGTTTTCCGCTTTATCCCCTCGGTATAAAAATATATACGTATGAAGTTTCTTTTGATAGCCGTCGCTCGCCTTTCTACATCTCGTAAAAAACATTTCATCCCCGCGATTCGCAGGTTTCCGCGTAACCCAAACTTTTCTGCAACGTCGACAACAACGTCGAGTATCGTATAATATAATAATATAAACATACGCAACAAGCATGCGATGCATACATACATTTTTTATGGAATTTTATTTAACCTTCGTTTCACAAACTTAGTTTTCCGTTCATCCACGTGTTCTTTGGTTCCTTTTTTTTTTTTTTTTTTTTCACTTTCGCAAATTGGAACAGCCACCTTGGGGTTCGTTTCGTTTTACGAAAGCCCAACGCGAGTCACGCTGCCTTACGTTTCTCTCCCCTTTTCTCGCCTCATTTTTTGATGGTTTTTTTTATCTCACCTTTTTCTTTTGCTCTTCTTTCGACTGACAAATGTCGAAAGAGAAGCTGCGCCGTCGTTCCGGATGTCGTAGCAATGGAAGTCGACGAAAGAACGGGAAGCGACGTGCGCGACAGCCGAACAAACGGATCAAACGAGTCTTGTTTGCGCTTCGGTGAGTTTAAATTTACTCAATTTACTGCGACACGGGTAGTACGTTCCTTTTCTTCACCTGTAAACCCTTCTGGGTGGCTGCTATTCGTCTTTCCAACCCCCTGCGAGGCGAAAAAAAAAACAAAGAAAATAAAATACGTATACAATAAATAACCCCATACAGGTACAAAACCGTATCTAATCCCAGAGAAACTCGTCTGCTTCTTGTCTTCGGAATCGAATCTTCACCCCTCGTGACTAACACATCGAATTTAGACAGAAATTATCGTCACTTTTTTCAAATTATTATTTAATTATTATCAAGACGCGGATCGTCGTTATACCCACCCTTAGTAAACACCACTTGGTTTTTGTATTCATAATTTTTATTACCATTTCAATACTCGTTACCCGATCGTAAATTTTATGGAAATAAAAAGCAGTCAAAGATTTCCTGTAAATACGACAGGAATGTATGAGGCTAATTATTTATTATTGACCGTCGAGGCGTGCGTCAAGAAATTGAAGTGATATTCGCCGACCTCATTATCTCCGATTAAGCCAATCGCTCTTCTCGAAATTTCATGCCAATTATAATGATAAGCGATCGAACTCGCACTTTATGAGAAATTGAAAGTTGACTTGAAATATTTTCCATCGCATTTCTCGCTTTGATTTTCTTCGCCTGCCCTCCTGCTTTTTTCATTAATCGAGGCGGGTTGCTTTCATCTCGCATATTCAGGTCACGCGTACGTCTTCTTGAAAATCTAAGGAAGCCTGAAATATTTTAAAGCGCGTCCAGAAACGAATGAAATTTTTTCCTTCCTCTCGTCCTAATTTTCTTCCCTCTTCTTTCGCCCACTTTTCACCTCCCTCCCTCCCTCACGCACGCACACCCTTCAGGAATTGGGGCAGAACTGAGCTACGTAGCAAAACACATTTATGGTGTAACGCGAGATAAAATAAATACGCACTTGTATGTATATATATAGATAAAGCGTCGAGGTGCGTCTACGAGGAAATAAGGGTTGATACACACTGGAGCCGATCAAACCTCCCCGCAACGCTGCTCGTAATCCAAGGAGTGCTCTTGGAATTGAGTTACGGTTATTCGAGCTTCGTGAAAGGGGGAATATGGGCAAAATTAAGTAATCCGTTATTCTCCAGCCGACGCCGACGCCGACGCCGACGCCGACGCCGGATTGCAGAGTCTTTTTCCATTCATCCGCGACTTGTAATCCCCCAGCCCTGCAGCTTCGTCGTTACCCATCTACGCGATAAAACTAACGAGGAATAAATACCCGGTATAAGCTGCTCGTCGTTTCATTCGCGATAAAATCGCTGAACAGCAGAGAGAAAAGAGACACTCGGAAAATGGTGGAAAATTACTTGGAAAAACAAAATCCGGCAAGCCATTTTGCAAGCCGGTAATTATTTCATTCAAATATTTCCGTGGTAAAGTAAAGATTCGAAGAACGGATGTTGACGCAAATTCCAACATTTTTGTCAATTTTTTTTAAATGCTTTTATAGACGACAAAAAACTTTTCAACGCGGCCGGCTGAATTTCGATTACAAGGGAACTCGAGAAACTTTGTTTCTTTATTTTTTATTCGCATCTCTACGAGAATTAAGATTCTCTCGATTCTTATTTTGGTCTAGTGCAAGGGGATGTTATATATAATTGAGACGTAATTAAGTTTATCTGACGGTATTCGCGCGATCCTTGGAAGAGAATCGGGAAGTGGAAGAAAGAGGGGGAAAGATAGAAAGTTTCCGGGCAAAAGTTTCACCAACTTCCAAGTTTCCCGGAGCTTGGTACTGGCTTATATACATATATTCTACTATCTATCCCCCTGCTGCAATGACTATTCATAATTTCTTATATACACTTTCTGCCTTCCACAGCCATTGGAACTAACGTGATTATTGGTGGCTACTGTTCTATATTTGCCAAACAGGCTGTAACTGATTGCAAACCATCCAAGATCCATTTCTGGAAATTCGCTGGCAATTTTCCGACTCCGATTACGCCCACGATTTTTCACGAATACAATATTAAGTCGGTACACGTCTCTTTATGCTCTTCTATCTCCTCGCTCCATATCCGTAATTTTCTAGTATCTTCGAATCGTCAGATTTATTCGAAGAATCGCTGATCTGAATTAATTATAAACTTGCACCATTCGCTATAAATGTTGAAGAAGAATTGTGAGTTTAAGTCTACAGTAACGGAAAAGTTCGTCGATTAATTAACTCGACATTCGTGTAATTAGTTTTTCAATATCTCCATGAATATCCAGTCTCAATTTCTCTGCAATCTTATAGTTCAGCAAATCTCGATGAAAACTTGGTAAATCAATAAGTCCCGTATAATGAATGAATTAAAAATCATTCGGATCGGCAGTCGATCGTATAACAAAATACAAACCATATTATACAATATGGATATTTTTTTTTTTTTTTTGCCGCAAGGGGAACGAAACGCTGCTTTTTGCTGATTTTTTCCCAGGATATGACGTACCTACACATGAATGTGGCGGAATAAAACTGTCGAAATCCAGGCTGTCAAACTCGATGATTGCCTGCTCGACACTTGACGTAGCAACGACAAATATGTATGCATGAATTTTCTACCCCAAACTTTACACGTGTCTCCAAATCGCAGGCGAAAAAACTTCTCCTTCGGAAAAAAACGTGAAACGATTCCATGACCGGCGGGAACAGCCATCGCGATGAATACAATCAGCTAGCAGGTTTCATGGGGCAAAGATGACCCCGTGCGAATCGCAGCCGTAACTCAGCACCCCCCAAAAAAGATAAACGTTTCTTTCTGGGACGAAGTAGAAGAAGCCGAGAATGGTCACCGTCGTAAATTCGTTTGCTTGGCCAAAAGCTGCAAACCACCCTTAAACTCGCTATCGTCAAACTATACATATGGCTTCTGTACTCCTAAGGGTGAAATTTGCACAACGTTTACACAAACATGCACATAAGGGAAAAGTTTTCATCCGCGTGAATTTATCTAAGAATTGTTAGTTTGTTTGTTTGTTTGTTTGTTTGTTTTTTTCTTTCTTGTTTTGAAAAACAGCAAAAGACTTTCATCCCTTCAAGAGAGATCGTCCGAGTAAAATTGGGTGATACGTGGACAGCGAGAGTCAGGTTCTAATTTATTTGGTTCGATCGAAAGCCGGGAGCGGGTTGAACTCGGCTCGACTCAACTCGACTCGATCAAACGATATTGGACGTGCGAGGGATGGAGCTTTGGGGAGTTAAAGTTACGAGACGCGATCCATTTATTGTTCTTTATTGTTTTTCCCGTTCCCCAGGACGAGAGATGGATGCGCGCTCATTGTCCGAACCGTCCTAATTGATATATCGCTTAGATATATGTATAGGTACATAAATGTGTCTATATACCAGTGCACATAGCTTATATATACGCGCGTCCACTCATTTTCAAAATCGCGATTCAACCCCCTGCATTCGCGTTGCTCTTGCAGCCTTTCGCCACGTTTCATCCGGTTTCGGATCAAACCGAATTCGCAGGCGAATACTCTGCGAGAAACCAGTTTCATTTCGCTTCAGTTTCGTGTCATTTCACGTCTATAATATGTTTACACGAGGGTATGCGATAAGCCATAAGGGAATAGTATACCCACATGTTTAGCTGAAAATTCGTAAACGTATATCGGGTATAATTTTTTTTCAACATGCAAAGATAGGGGAGGGATTTTTCTTAAGCTGTTTTGCTTCTTTTTCGTTTCATCCATTTTTCGAGAGGGATGAAAAAAGAGATACGAGTGATGGGCGGGGGTGCGCGGGGAGGGGAGTAACGAATTTTCGGGAAATAATTGAGACGTCGTTCATCCGACAGGAGATCCGAGCATAATCCGAAGTAATGGAACGCTTTGCCAGTTATGAATGTAATCCCGTCATAAATTGCACTTCGTATTTAATACAAGCTAACTATACAAACGCCGTTGAAGTTATGTATATATATATACAGATATATATATATATTGTATGTAATAAGACGAGAGCGAAATCGTAATGGTGGCAACATATACCTATAATATCCACCTAAATTGAATATAAATGAAATTTTACGCGGAACGACTATACATCTACGTATGTATACATCCATATATACCTATATATTGTACATAAAGCGCTAGGTGATATGCATACGCTGTTGATATATGCGAGTATACATACATATGTAATAGGTGCACACTGGATTAGATTAATTTTTTTTATTTGTCTCCGTACAGGATACAAAATTGAAACAACAAAACGGAAAGAAAAAAAAAAAAAAAACTTTCATTATTTATCATCCCGTTGTTGTTTGTTTTTTATGCCTTTTGTTTTTCATTCTTGTTTCCTCCCAGCTCTCACAGATTTTTCCGGTGTAGTACATACATACATTACATACATAAGCCAATGAGCAAAATGTTCGAACGAGACCTAATAATGCATGCGTGCAACGAAAAAACAATAATTTTTTTCCGCTACGAGAGCGGCTGAAACTGTGGTTTGTTCTCTGTTCTTTTTTTTTTTTGGTTTTGTTTTTTTGTTCGTTTTTTTTCTATTCTTGTTCTTTTTTTTTATACCACCATTAATCTTTCCCGAAGCCCCGCGTTTGCGGTATCCGTGTTATTGGCAGGTTCGGGGTTTCCGGATAAAGTAAAAAGGCAAAAAGACACTAAAATGAAAGTAAGAAAAAAAAGGAAAGCGAGTCAACCTACGAATCGACGGATATACATATAACTTACTTTTGTCGGGTAGACCTGGACGGTCGACATCTTCAACGTATCAAAAAGCCGTCGTTTAAATAAGATCTTAAAATAGAAAAGATATTTTTCACCAGTAAAGCGAAAGAAATTTTTTGCTTTTATTTTAGTTACGTTGAAAATTTGTACGAATCTCGTACTGATTGTCCTGCTCTCTTGTTAATTATTAATTAATGGGAATTTTACGCGTCGAAGGTCTGAATGTGGATACTTGTATATGCATAGAGAATGAAAGGAGGAGGAAACGTTGGCTTTTCAGACCGAAATACCAAAATATGTATAAGGACCAGCAGACGAGTTGATGACGAGCCTCGGCTGGCTAGAATTCCCGGAGGAAACAGGCGACGCACAAAGGAGTTCATCTCAGGCCTGGGATGTTTCAATCACAGTTTCCCGTTACATTAACCGTCAGAGCAGGATCCGCGGTTTATCGGGGCTAATTACGAGAGCCAGCTCCCCAGAAATGACCGGCCTGTTGACGTTCGTCGTGGCGGTTTGAAAGCCTCAGACGGAGAGCGGCTAATTAGATGAAACTTAAAATTAGGAAACCGAGTAATTAACCGGAAGCTAATAGCCCAAAGTATCTCCAAACATCGCCCCGTCTTCAGGTGTGATAAGAAACTTGCCGGAAAGTGAGAGAGAGAGAAAGTCGCAGGCTGATTAAGTAATCGGAGCGTTTTCACCCCTCGAAGAACGCTGCTTTGATTTTGTTGCTTAAAAATTCTTTTCTCTTTTTGTTTGTCTTCTTGTCTCAAAAGTTTTACCCGCTCGTCACGCGTCGATACTTCGAACAAAATTCAACCCCCGCACGCGGCTTACGTTGCCCAAGCTTACCGAACCCCCGAGATCCGAACTTGAACCCTCTGTATTATACACACTTTGGAAGTTTACCGATGTACCGCAGCAATTATCTACTGTTTGAAGGGATTAGGATACACCTGCAAAGCTCACGGCTTTGACAAGAGATCGAACGCTTACCGAGAAATCCAGACACATAACGTGCGCGTAACATGAACGATTATTAGCCAGTAAACGCTTGTCGAATAACAAATAAACGATAACTTCGTTACTTGATATTATTATTAGTGTTTGTTTATTTTTTATTTTTTAATAAATAAATTATAACAACGTCTGCAAGGATTAAGTAACTAAAAAGAAGATTATTGAATATTGAATTGTCTATCTACTTTAGTAGAATTTTTTTCTAAACTCGTGTTCAGTGTCGATTTTTTTTTTTTTTGCGTTTTGGTCCAGCATTTTTTCCTTGCAAAAATTTTTCACCAGGCTAAAATCTGGAGCTCTTGAATATCGGGTGTAAAAATTTTCAACCTGGACAAAGCAGATGAATTCCCGTCAGAATTCCGCGCGATGAGTGCGATGCCTCGTTACTCTCAAGTCGACCCTAATCTACCCTAATCGTCTCTAATCGAGGCGGGGTGAAAAAGAGAAAGCGGAAAATGTGGGCCCTCGACGAGCCGTACAGGTTAAAGCAGCCGCTGCTCATAAAACGCTTTGAATCTCGAGCGGAGAAATTTCACGCGTTTCTAGGTTTTTCGGAGGTAAATAATTTGTGACGAAAAAATGTTGCGATTCACAAAATTTTTGTGCGCTTCCTGTTTTTTAGCCCACAATATATACTTGATTACAGCCAGAATTTTGGGACGAAGCTCGTTCCTCAACCCGCACCTATTAGATTTTGCCGATCGATTTGGCTAACGCAAATTTATGCTTAATCGGCCAGCGAAACGATTACGTCACAGTCGCTTAGGCAGCCACTGACGCGTATCATTAATCGTATATTCGCCTCTTCCACGTTCATGTATTATACACGTACTAATCTGAATCATCCTGTATTTTATCCGGCATGCAGACGGACGAAAAGCTCCCATATAGTATATCCGCTAATTCCGGCCAATATCCTGTCGATGGAATTTTTTCCCATTTCACGAATTCAATATATCAGGATATCAATAATAATTACGCAACTGCACGATTACGAAAGAATGGAAATATAGTTTTTTTTTGTATTTTTATTTTTTTTTTTTTATTGGTTTAAGCCACATCGAACTGGAACATCCCTAGAAAATTGGAAGCTCAAAAAATTGGGTAACTTTTTTTTTTTTCTACCCTGTTTCTTTCATTTCGCAGCTTCGGCGTGATGCTCATTAGCGGTGATTTCGTGCCCATTTTATCGCGACGGACAAAATGCGGTGAATACCTGACCGCGTTTCTGATTTATGTGAACGAAATGGACCGAGAGATGATCGCGAGCGTTTTTCAGTCCGTTTGGAGGGTGGGATCGAGCGATTCGGTAATGCGAATGGAGAGTCGAGTGGATGTCGGTAAAGCGAGAAAAGAAAAGCACTCTTCGAATCGTATGAGCTCGACTTAGCACCGGTGCTTTCCTAATCTTTCGAGGTCTCATCCCTCCTCCCATCCCTTCTTTTTCTTTTTCTTTTCCCTTTTCACTTTCCTCCAGACGCTTGCAGCCATGCGAATCGAGATGCTACGGCGGCTCTTATCATCCCGGTTTGCGACGCCCCACTTTCACCCCTTTCACCCCTCTTTCTCGCGGGCAGTAAAATTGAGATACGACGACGTAAACAAGGGAGGCAAAGTAGCGACCAGACTTGCATGTAGCACTTCCGGCTGCGACTCGCCGATCGTTTCTCTCTCTTTCGGTTTCTCTTCTCTCGCGGAATACAAGAAAAAAAAAATTGGCTAAACGAAGGGAGTGACATTTGCATTTGGTGTTATCACCATGTGGAAGGAAATGTAAAAAAATTTCTGACGCTTATCGCTTCGTTGTATCTATATCGATTTTGGAAAAAAATGAAATTCCATTTCCAACGCGTGACAGAAATTTGTCTCCATATTAATTAGGTATTTATTCTCAACCTCACGTCTTGATGATATTGTTACGATTTTCCCGATTCATGGAGTGTATATGAGGTGAAATTTTTTTACGTCATGTAGATGCATTCATTTATTTATTTCTCGTTAGCTTGACTGAATGATTATTGTTCTGAAAAAATTAAGGGAAGAAAAACCATCGGGTTTCAGGTTGAACTATTTTCTCCGAAAACTACATTTTCTCCCCGATTGCTTCGTTTTTTACGCACGCGCTCGTATCAATCGCCGAATTGTAATCCCAGGAAATGTTCCCGGAACGAAATGCAGCCGTGATGAAGTGCGTGGATCGCAGTGTGTATACGTATACGTTGATACGCCTACGACACCGCGAAATCCACTGACCATTATCCCCAGATTGTTTTCTAGAACGAGGCAATCCGACGTGGACCGTTAGACGGAAAACGACGGTGGAAATTCAAGCGTAGAAAACGTTGGATCTTTATTCTTTCCTTCGTCTTAGTCTTCTTCTTTTGGTTATTTTTTTCATTCATTGAATGATTTTTTTTTTCTACTTCTTTTTTTTTTCTCCTTCATTGATCACCCGGACGTCTATATACATAAATATATATAACGACTTTGCAAGCTATTTAACAAAAAAAAGTCTCCCAATCATCATTTTTCTGCTTTTACTTTGCCAAAAATCGACCCAAGCGAAGAATTTTACTGCGTTATCTCTCTCAGCATCTACATACCTACCTATTTTGAACCGAGATCTTTGTTTTACGTATGCCTGCTACATCATATATAAAATTTACGACTCGAGAGTATACACACATATATACATGGACATGTGTTAGAGAGACGCAGCTTCAAGTTATGGGGTTGTTAGGAAAGCTTGGGAAAAAAAGCCTTTCTTCTCAGAAGTTGCTTCCGGTTTGTTACAGCGAGTCTTAGAGAATGTATCGTTTAAGCCAGGCGACCTTTCATCTATAATATATACTTGTAAGATTTTCAAATTTGAGAAGAAAATTTTTTAATTCGTTAAGAAAATCAGTTAAACGTGTTGTGATACCTGAAAGTTTTACGAATTATTAGTCAAGAAGAACATTACTTCGAAGTCGAGTACATTTTTATATTCAGACTTGGATTCTTGTCGCATCGAGTGGATAAAAAAAATAAATAAAAAAAAAATAAAAAACGTTTTAATAATTTTCCGGCAGAGGTAAAAACTCCAACTGTGATCAGGTCGACTTGGCTTAAGGTTCCACGAGGCATTGATCCGTGGTATTTCGGTGCTCGAATATACGAATAACAACGAAAAACAGGAGCCTAGCCGAAAGTACAAATGGCAGAGAAGAGGCGATTATCGGTCGAGGACGTGACTCGGTTTCATTAAACCCAATTAAGAATCTTATTGACGGTGAAGAGAGAGAAAGAGAGAAATAGACGGCGGAATTTTACAGGTCGTCGTTTGCGACCTGCAGCCTCGGCCTCGGCGAACCTCGAGGGCCGAGAGGAAAGTCAGTTTTCATGCAAATTCAATTACCGCGTTAGCTTTGCAGAGAGTGTAATTATTAAGTAACTGCGGGCAGTCCTGCTTCTCCAGCCTCACAAAGCCACTTTCCCTTAACGATGGATAGATCGATGCCACTCTCTCTCTCTATCTATCTCTCTCTCTCTCTGGGGTCATTAACGACGCGGGTTTACAAGCTCTCAAAGCTACAACGATTATACCGCTTTTTGCATATTTTTTACACTCGAGGTTCGCGAAGTGCTCACGATTTTTGCCTCAATTGGCGGTGAGTCAAATATTTTTACACACACACAGACACACGTTTACAGATGTCAAACAGCTGTGTCAAAGACGTGACGAACGTTACGTTATTCTTGTTATTTTTTATTTTTTTTCTCCTCTACATTTTTTACACTGTTTTTCTTTTGAGGAAAAATACGTGATTCGTGAGGTTTTTTTTTTTTTTTCAACACCTGACGTGCAAGTTCACGAATTACTCTACGTAAATTTATATACATATATATATTTATGTTAGTACAACTCTGAATCCATTTTCACAGCTACATTTTCCATTAAGGTTTATTTGCATTTTACTTGTACGAAAGCCGAGATGGGAATTCACCGTAGAGTATTACCGACCATTATAACATCGAATTACTCGTGGAAACGTCTATTTCTCTCGCTGTGCAGTTCGCGAACTCACCGGCAACCATATTTTGCCTATGTGCATCGGAATATCCACTTTCGAAATCCCCGACAAACTGTGCAAAAGTTCATCATTATAATGACTCGCCTTTTCTCTTGGACTCGTCGTCCCTGTAGGAAATGGAATTTCGAAGTACTCGGAACTGGATAAACTTTTGAGGTGATAACGAGTCTGCTGGAGTTTTCTATGAAAAAAATCTAGGGTGATGAGAAAAATAAATTGTCGGGATATCGCGCGAGGTAAATAACGAGTCCACGCAATTCTCGAGAGAGATAGGAAACGGGATAAGGATACGGAGTAAACAAAAATGCAATAAATAAATTAGACCAATAGCTGCAGTATAGCCGACCACTCGCATAACGATAAAGTAATTGTTCGAGGGCAGAGAATTATGTTGTTTTTCTTCCTCCCTATTTCCACATTCTGGACTCTCCGAAGCTCGAGGGGAACGCGAATTTAGACGAATCGATTTCACCTTCTTCTAAGGGCTGCAGAAATACTCTAGGAATTCAACCCTGCACCAATACAATCGCGATTTCCTCGCACAAATAGTCTCACTCTTAGCTCGTTCCCCGATTATCCCGCTCCTTGTACGTTTCCTCCCTCATTTCCGGTTGGACATGATTACCTGTAGGGGTCCAAATGCGAATCAACTCGTTCAGGGCTGGAAACTAAAACCGAGTCACTTTATCCTCGCAATTTCTCATTTCTTTTTCACTCATCTCATCCAATTTGGTCAAATTTTTCTCGCTTCTTTATTTCTTTTCTTCGTCTTAAAATTAAGGAGCGAAGTCAGGGGTGGAAATCAATTATCAATTCACAGTCTACTGGCCGCAGGGTAGATATCTACGTAACAAGGGGCATGAACAGCAGCAGCAGCCCGAAAATTGTTGGAGTACATTCATTGGTAATTGCTAATTTTATTCAATTAAAACTCTCTCTCTCCGTAAAAGTCTTGCCCTCGGCTTCGGACCACGAAGGGTTATCACTTCCCCCAGGGAATCCTGTTTCACCGCGAGGGATTTTTTCGCAAGGATTTCGTCATTTTCATTTTACTAATGCGAGTTTCACTGTTACAGGTGCGATTTTCACCGAGGACCAAAAGGACAGCCCGTCGGAGCTGGCGTTCAAATACGCTGTCTACAGGATCAACAAGGACAAAAGTGTCCTGCCGAACACGACGCTGGTTTATGACATCCAATACGTCCCGAAGGACGACTCATTCCGTACCAGCAAGAAGGGTAAGTCAGTCCTGTCTCGAATCGATTTATCGAAAAAGTCGGTCACGTGATCACTCGAATCTTACAAAAATCTTTAACTGGGAAATTATAAATGGTCGGAGGCAAAACCGCCAAGATCTTGAAATCCCGATGCCACGGGGCTGCAAGATGGCGGCACGTCAGTCGCTAAGCTCGGCTACTAATTACTCCACAAGTTAGTTAAACTGCTGTTCAAACCCCCAACGATGTTGAAAGTCCCTCTCTCGGAAGCAAAGTTATTTTTCTCTCTTCTCTTTTATTAACTATATACTCGAGGTATGAGATTATCAATTTCTATGCATGAATTGCGCGAGAGAAATGATATAATTAACAATAGTTGTTTGGTTAGAGATACTCGCCTGGATGGAAAGTACAACAAAAATAAATAAATGAACAAATAAAATAATAAACCAACAACAAGGTGCGCGGAAACAATTTCGCCTCAATTTTCTACCGACAAAAACTTCGCAAGCTGATGTATTTTTCACTTAAATTATATACCACTGCAAGGACTGTTTTCGCATTATATACCAACTGAGAGGAAACAGACAGACAAATTGTTGTGAAAGTAAGAATTACGAGAACGCATAATCTTTGACTGAGTTAAAAATTGAGGAACATCAGGGGCGCAGTAGTAACGGTCAATTACAGGGCCGACGGTTACAGGGTGAACTAAATTGCGGACAACTATTTCCCCGGCGTTAGAATAAATCGCGAGATATTTGTCAAGCTAATTGCGAACGATTTCTTCAGGTATACTGTAATAACGAAACCTGACGTTGTGGAAAAACTCACTGAAGCTCGTCCCTGCACTTGACGCTATTCGAAGGTAATTATAGGTGCTTGAAAAGGGGCGAAGAAAGGTTCATGACGTTTTTCACTTCGGGGTGAAAGGCTGTCGAGCCTGTTCAGGACTCGAAACTACGATCGTGTGTGTATGCGTGCACGTTTGCGAGGGAATAATAATAAACTAAAATGTAACAAACCGCGTCGCTGCCCCATATTCGCAATAAGGGAATGTATAAAACGGACCCTCGGGCTATAACGGGCAGGAATAACGGCGATAAAAAGCCGTAAGGCTGGGCTTGCGGGATGTCCTCGGTTAACAACAGCGATCGTGGTTGTTATAAAGAATAATAAATGCCCAACCGCTTCTCTGACGAATATCATTAAGCGGGAAAAGTTCAACGGTTTCAACCCGGAATTTCAAGGGACGAAAAGGACCGTGTCGAAGAGTGAAAACGATTTGAATAAAAGTAAGAGAAGAAAGGGTGAATCCATTCTTGATTATCTCACGTCAAATGAAAAGCGAATTTTCCTAAGACGAGGCGGGTAAGATTGAGCCAGAAAAAAATTAATTACAATTTCGTTTAAAAAATTAATTATCACCTTATAAACCGAATCGCTTATTTTTCTTCTTTTTTTTTTTTCTTTTTATCTCTCACCGAGTTTCGGACTAACGACTTTTATCCACCGGTTTCTCCTTAACGCCCCTTTTTCTTCGCTTCTTTTTGCCTCGAAAGTTTTATAACCGATTCGAAATTGCCAGCTTGGGGATAATTTTATTGCGGCTCAAAGAAACGATAAATAGCAAGATGATACACCCGAGCACCTGATTTCGAGGAGAGAAAATCTGCAGCAGGAGTAAAACGAGGATAATTCCAGATTCGTCCCGACAGGATCCTGGAGACCAGATTTATTCCCACCCCCACACATCCGTTCTTTCGTCTGCAATATTCGCGCGGATTTCGAGATGATAAAAAGTAAAACGAAGTAAAAATAAGTAAACAAGAGCAGTCCTGGTTCGCTCGGGGTTTAATTCACCCTCGATTTTTTCTTTAAAACGTACAAAAACCCGCGCCAGCAGAGGGAAATACGTGAGCAAGATTTGAGTGGTCCTGACACGCCTCAGAGCGAAATCCTGATTTTATTCATGGAGCCTCTTCAATATTTTATTGCCTTTTTTTTTCTTTCACTTCCTTCCTTCATCCATCCTCGTTTACTCATTTTATCGAGAAAAAAACTCTACACAGGTTGCATATTTCGATGATTCCAAGGAAAAAAACTACTTCTCATCGTTAAACAGAGTCGATTCTTTCTTAAACACTGTACATAATTCACCGTATATCATACGGGGAAACGCAATATCCACCACCCCTCTTCACCCCCTGTATAGTACATACGAAGCCGTAATTATTCTATCATTATTATATAGACGATGCATAATTATCGTTAAATTAACCCAGTACTTCGGTGTAATATGAGCGCGTGGCGCGAACCCCTGCACGATACCAGTTGCTATAGCTATACGACCGTAACCTCGTTATTGCTCCAAGTAGAGTGCTAAGTTTCACCGCACCTATGGTTTACATCTATTCATTATATCTATAGAGATAATACATATACATATACATCATATTAGGCTGGATAAAAAAAAAAATGGATATTTATTTTTTCGTTAGTCAACGTGAAAATATTGTTCAAGATGATGAAGAACTAATATTCGAAGCGCAAACTTTTACAGAATTTTTTTTCGTTCTCGTCATTTTAATAAAAAAAATATTAATATATATGTATAATTTTTTACGAACGTCTTATTAGCAACGATATTTTTTAGCAAATTTACCTTCGCTATTGGTGATCGATTTCGAAGAGATATTATTACAGGCATGATTATAATTTTTATGACTCATTATTGTAGACGTCTGAATCTCGGGGAATTTTGCCATTTCATCATATAATTGTTTGTTTAGTACTTTATTTACTATCTCCGAATTTATCGCCGGTTTTATAGTGTTTCCTGTCGACGTGTGTATGTGTATATACGTGGGACGAAAGTGTTTTTTATAACCTACTCGTAACCCGAGTTCCCTTATTGATTTTTATAAAATTCGACCAATAACTCGATGTGTCGGATGGGTGGAGATAATATAAGCATCGGATCGAAATATAACGAAGGGTAGCGTGCGGAAATGCAGGATTCTTTTAAGCCGCCATCGGGGGTTTCACTTTTACCTACATTCAACCTCGCGGAAAAGCTTTGTGGATTCTGCTCCCGTCAAGAGCTGAACAGAGAGCTTTCGAATACTTATACATACCTGCCTTATATATTGATTAATTTATTATCATTAAATATTAATATTACACGTCCAAGAAAAGCGTGAAATTTACTATTCCTTCGAATCCAAGCTCTCGACTTTAGCCAAGCGAAACTTTCGATACAGCAATAAAAAAAGGATCCAAAAAGGAATAGTTAAAAAAAAACTCGACAGTATTTCAACGCTTCCAAAGTGCACTTCACTCTGGTTCGAATTATTGACAGATTTAAAAAATCAGTGTCCGATCATATTCGATAAAGGGTGAGAAAAATCTTTTTGACCGCAAATATAAATCACCGAAGTACGTACTTGACGTTTTTGAAATTTTTGGAAACAGTGCATGCGAAATGGTGAATAAAAAAAAAACGAGCGTCATAACCGCCAGGGGAAAATAATTAACGATACCGCGGGGTTGTTCGGTCGTTGGTTGAAAGAACCGGAATGATTAGAGTCCCGAGATTGTCGGAAACGCGAAACTGGGACTTTCCGGGGTCGTAAAATTATGCATACCTATATATATATATACATATATATACACGTTTGGTCCACGAGGCAGCCGTTACTGCAGAATCTGGTGGTTGGTGGCTAATTGTGCGTGACTTTAGTTAATACGCTGAGTGCTCGGAGTCTCATTTGAGCCCGACGTAGATACGCCCACAAATTTCATGCCGTTGCAGAGAGGCCTAACCAAAAGCGCCTCTTCGACGTCGGTGACCTTGTACGTCGGGTGGAAAATGGAACCTGAGCTTATCCCAGGTGAGATATATTCTCAGACGTAGAAGGCCCGGGCGGGCCCTTCTTTAAAGGCGTTCTAAATTAGTCACTATTGCCCAGAAACCTGAGGGTAAAAGCTCGGAGCTTGCAGCTCGTTCGAAGAGACTAAGTGAGCGCGAAGCGCCGAGAGTAAATTCCATTCCCCTGTATTCCTCCCTTTCTCTGAATAACCAGCTTCGGTTCATCCTTCGGGACGAGCCTTGTTTTCAGTGATAATAATTTCTGTTTTCTCTCTTCACCAAAAATTCAACTTGAGATTATTTTCAGAACCGTGGAGCAAAGGGAACGCTTAAAAACCGAATATAGATAGACATCTATATACATGACTACTCAGGCTATAGATAAACAAGGTGCAAAGTATCTATGCAACCGAAATTCTAAACCCAGATGTAAATATACGAGTCGTGACGAAATGGATGTAGAAATATAAAAGGGATGAATATAAAAATGGGGGAGATTTTTGCAATATCTCGTTTGAAAGCACAGAAGCGGAGGAAAAAAAACCTAAATAAAAATAAAAAAAAAAAAAGAATCCCACACACTTAGGGAGAAAGTTTCGTAGAAATAAAAAAAAAACCTTGCAAATTCAAAGTTTGCTATATACGACAGGTTATGGTGTAAAGGGGGAAAATGTTTGGTGGTAAAAGAAAATGGGAAAAGAACTAGGGGAAATAAATTGGATCCGTGTTTCTTCTTACATGCTTGTTTATTTTTTCATGTAGGTATGTCGCAATAATAAGGTTTCATTCGACTGATTCCACGTCACCTTTTCCACTCGAGAGTGTCGCTGTAATTAATTATATACGCTCATTTCCGCCTAGAAATATCCCGAGAAATTCTCGGAGCTAGGCTGAGAAGAGATATGAAATTTGCAGAACGGGGTGAGCTTACTTTCCGGGTTGTGCCCGGCGACGCTTTTACTCTCTACTCTGCGTGCGTATCCTTTGCATAAGTCAGGAGCTTCGTGGGCCGGTTCCGGGGACGAAGATACGAGGGAAGTCTCGGAAGGATTCTTGTTGCACAAATCTACGTGGTCCAGGATGCTGGGACTCGAGTTACCCGGCCCTGTGCTGTTTGCCCTACGTTTCGCGTGTGTTTAGGGCGGATCGCAAGCTCGTGTAACGACCCTCCACCACCCCCAACCCCTGAAATACGGCGGCTTGGGTAAATAAAAATGTACTCGACGTAGAAAATCCGTTCACTATCAGCCGTTCTTTCCTCGGAAATAAACCGAACGCCGATTCTCAATCGCCAGGAAGTTTTTATTGAGATGAAACAGAAAAACTTACGAGTTTTTAGAAATTCGGTTATAAAGAGTTTACGTTAGGTACTGTGTTCATTACACGATTTGTACATACAATATTTATCGTTTTTTGAGACGAATCGAGTGTTTTGCATCCCACAATTTATGACCCTTCGTGATTATTTATATTTAATACAGATTCATGCATGTTTTTTAATCGAAAAGCTTTTTCAAAAATTTTATTAAGCTCTTCCAAAGTTTTGATATCGAAAAGTCTAGTGTTTCGGTTAATTGGTGACAGTTTTTTACGTATCCTGAAGTAAGTGCAGCGGTTGATCCTTCGTTCATCTACAGTTGAGTCGCTGCTCGTGCTGTGGATTATAAGAATTGGAAAAAAAGTTAAAATTCCATTTCGCATTGAATGTATTTTGCATATTATTTGAAGAGATTTCGAGACGAGAGACCGTCTCTAAACGCCTCGGGAAAGAAGGGATAAGGAAGATAAGAAACACACAAGTTTTTCTCGAGTTTTGTACGTTCAGCCTACGGCCCTTATACCTACAATATACATACCTACATATCTTTCCTTTTCCCATCCTTATTCCAAGTGAGATATGGAAATTATTTTATACATTATTCCCGACGAGTCCTTGCTAAAAGCGAATCGTCCACTCCTTCGTCCTCCAAAGGATTTCTCCTTTCAATTCTCACATCTTGTGAACCTTAAACCGACTTTTGCTCACCTTAGATCTCGCGGAATTGAAAGGGCCCTTTTTTGCCGAACAACTTCTCAGGCTTCTTGTGTTGTCGACGATGCAGCTCAAGGATGAGAAAACGTCGCAACATCCTTTATTCCTTCTTTCCTTTTCATACTAACGCCATGTTTTACCCGACGAGCCTAAATCCTGTTATTTCTCCGGCGTTTCTCTGCTATCTGCTCTCTTAGCTCGTGTTTACTGTTATTACAAGTTGGAAACTTTTGGGTCTGCACAACGAAGGACGGGTTAAGATTATTACCATGTAGTAAAGGGGCAGCCTAACAACCCCCGAGAAATTTTGGATCGTGAATCTCTAGTCGTGCGGAGTACAATTGAAAAAATACAATTGACAAAAAACAATCATTTCCGATTAAGCAAAACTGCGCAAATTTCGGCTGCAAAGAAGTTCTGCAGCAACGACAACGCGTTTGCTCGATTTCAAAAATAGCGTGAAACTTTTCATGTGCATTTCATTCGCCAGACGAGCGAGGGTCGTTTGAATATTTCTATCCCATTCATTCCTCGAAATGGAATAAAGAAATTAAATGATACGTGCTTTTTATGCGAGAGAAAAAGAAAGAGTCTAAACTTTCTCCAAATAAAATATCCACACTCGGATTCCTCGAACCGAGTAGGCGCGGGTTCAGGAAGTAGATGGAAAATATGATTATGGAGAATAAGGAGATGAAAAAAAAGGGGGAGGGAAGCGAACAGTTTCCCCCCCCCCCCCCACCCCCTGAAATTCAGAAACGGCGAGCATCTCAGCCATCCGAAACTTGGCCATTCTCTCGCAAAACTCGCCAACAACGGGTATGAAAATTGGATACGAATCGGGATTTTCTGCAGGGAAAAGGGAACTTTAGCGGGATAAATTCCGGGAGACCATGATGGCGCATTTAATAGCGCCTTTTGGCCACCTGCGGGAAACAGAGACTCTCGATGAAAGGCAGCGGCAATGCTGCTGTTGTCTGCCGAGAATATTTACCCTCCTTGAAACGCCCGGGAGCTTCATTCTCGAGGGTCGTATCGCAACGACGGTCTGAATTGATTATCCGAAGAAAGAACCGAAGGGATTCCTCCGCTGGTGAAGTCGAGAGCGAAGGTCACGAATGGACCGGAAGAAGCCGCATAAAACCACCGTCAATCCGCGCGTTTCTCCTGCGGGATGATAAAATATTTATCGACTTCGCGCCGGGTCGTTGGTTCACGTCCGGCTGAGGAGAACCGACGACCGGAATTCGCCGACCTTATCTACGATGAACCCGCGTAACTATCATCGATTTTCACCAACTGCGTTTGCCCTATCAGCTCGGCGAATCGCGAAACCGCGAATAGACGAACACGTGGAATCGAGTGCCGGGCGCGTAACGCTGGAAAAAAGGATCCTCGATTTTCTGAAACGAAAGAGTTAACATCGAGGATGTGGAAGCGAAATTCATTCGCCAGGATTCTTTCTTTTTAGAAAATAATTCAATTTTTTCTTTGAACACCTGATTCGATTTATGACTTCCTGCTGTCGTAATTGGATCACAAAAAAAAGGATTTAACGAAAGCGACCATTTTACTACGAAACGAAAACTTAAACACTTTTTTCTCTTTCCGTTGCAGCTTGCAAACAGCTTTCAAGATCGGTGCAGGGCATCTTCGGCCCGTCCGATCCTCTCCTGGGAGCTCATATCCAGAGTATTTGCGAGGCATTGGACGTGCCGCACCTGGAGGCGAGAGTCGATTTCGAGCCGACGTTCAAAGAGTTCAGTATAAACCTCTACCCAGCCCAGGATCACCTGAACAGAGCGTTCAAGGACCTAATGTCCTTCCTGAACTGGACGAGAGTGGCGATTATATACGAGGAAGATTACGGTAAGTCGATTCTAATCCCGAATCAACCGCATATTGGAATATTCCGAGCAGCCTCTGGTGGATTCGAAAACTCACTGCAAATGATGCAAAAAGTTTTTCCTTATCAATCAACCGAGCTCTTAGTTCTGTATTAACTGATCAAAAATCAATGCAACGGAACCAAAAACGGAGAGCTCAAGTTTCCCACGCCTGTGATCCTGCAGCGTCCTACTGCTTTTCGCCGACTATTTGCAGAGGGGAAAATTTGCACGAAAATGGAACCGGCGAAGCGGTTTCCCGGGCTCTCAAGGTTCGGAGAGTCATGAAGGGAGTCGCTGCTGGAAGGATGAGGTCGCCGTCATAAATCTCGCCGCAACAAGACACTAACTCGAAATCCCCCACGTGGGGGAGTCTCGTTCCTCATCCTCCCCTTCCTCCCCCTCATTCCTGGTCTTTGCTCAGCGGGACACATAGTTGTTCATCCCAGTTATCGCGCCCGAGAGCAACCAGAGAAATATTGGACGGGTTTGGTCGGAGACCGAAGCGGCGAATGGTTATTATTTTTCAATCTCGATGCTCTTTTAACAGCCCTGAGAGTTCCTCGCATCCCTCGAGGTTCTCCAGTGTGAAATTTGCCGCTTTCTTTTCGACGTAGTCTCTTCACCCGATGTCCTTTCTCCGGTTCCTATCCCGCAGGATCAGGTCCTGCAGGACGTTTCGATTGCAACTTCCGCCAACGACGACGATAATTAGTATAATCACTATTCCTTATGCCGGAGGTGGTTGAATTGCTGCCGAAGGTGTGCGGCAAGTTACGTCGTCGTCTTGAAAATGAAACAGGAAGAGTACGAAGCGGCTCCTCGTAACTAGCGGCACTAAAGCTGGCCGAATAAGACGTGACAGAAAAATCTGGGGAGAACGTGAGGGGATTTCAAACTACGTGACTGTTCGCCCTGCGCTTCTTCGACCGCGAGTCTATGGCTTGAATACCGGCTTCCGGTTTGATTAAAAAACCATCGATCAAGTCCGAATGCTCCAATGACGGCACGAAGAGCTTCCGGGCATTGGCTCGAGGTTTATGTATACATACGTCTAGATTATATCCCTCGGATCCGGGAGAGGATGTGGAAAACTAATCGAGATATGACAACAGCAAAGTGGCTTTTCTCCGGGTCGCTATTTTCTGGTAGACGTCCAAACTGCGGGGAGCCTCTTTTCTCATTCTCATTTTCTTCTTCTTCTTCTTCTTCTTCTTGCTTCTTTTCGCTTTTACAGGTCTGTTCAAGCTCCAGGACCTTGTCAAGTCGCCGCCGTCGACGAGGGCGGAGATGTACATCCGACAGGCGGGACCATCCTCGTACAGACAAGTTCTCAGGGAGGTTCGTCACAAGGAGATTTACAAGCTTATCGTCGACACGGATCCGGCGCACATGCAGCAATTCTTCAGAGCGGTAAGAACGCGCGCTTTTTTTTTTTTTTTTTTTTTTTTTTCACTTGAAAAAATCTCCTCCCCGTTTTAGACACACAAAATTTTTTTCCCACCAAGCTACGAAATCCCTACTTGAGCTTTTTCGCCAGCTCACTCGAGATTCAAAGAGCGCCGGCAAATTTCGTTTTTGGATAGTACGACGGGACGAGCAGACGAATAGATGGGAAAATAAACCGCCCGCTATTTTCAAGGGATGCTTTTTGACCGGAGGCTCTTCGGTACCTTCGCTCTCACTTCGTCCCCTCTTCGTTATCCACCAAGGATCGCCGCCCTCTTCAAAGTCCTTCTAAGGCCGGCTGCCAGGACGGTTAGCGAATGTTGCTGGAGATTAATGAAGAGATCGAGTAACGCCCCGTTTACGATTCGGTGATAATTCGATCCCCGACGAAAATGCTGCAGCCTCTTTATCTCCACCCCCTCCACCCTCTCCAGCCCATCACCTTTCTCCTTGTTATTATTATCATCCCGGTGTTATTCTTACCCAGTCTTAATTCAACTTTATCCACTCGATTTACTTACTTACCATCGCCCTGCAGTCAACATTTTCTCCCTTGCCTCGTCTCGATTCCTCTCTGATCGGCAGCACTGAAAACAATGATGATATAATACCATTTCGCATACTAATTAATTACTGAAGAAAGGACGAGGGAGAGGGAAAGGGGGGAGGGGGGGGGGGCAAGGCAATTTCTTTTTGTATATATATGTATAGGTACGAATTTTTCTTCTCTCTCGTTTTTCACGCTTACGTATTCTTTTTTCTGTTTTCTTCTCTGCTTCAGATACTTCAGCTGCAAATGAACGACTACAGATACCACTACATGTTCACAACCTTTGTAAGTATATACATATATATGTATATGTATGTATATGTATATATAATATACACCGAACGAATTGTAATTGGAAAAAAAAAAAAAAAAAATTCTCCTCCCAATTTCTCGAATTCACTTTCCTCGCGTGCTTGAATTTCCGGATCACTCAAGAGCCCAGACTGCGAGTTTTCCTTGAGGAACTTTTCTTGTTTTTCTTTTTATTTTTCTTTTTCTTTTTATTTCTTACTTCCCATCCCTCTGCGAACAAAAGGTACAATCTGGAATTGAACACCCTTTTCAGAATATTATTTTCCCTCTTTTATATCAACGGAGTAAAAACCCGGTCTTAATTTCCCTGCACAGGAGGCGCCAGTAGCAATATTATATAATACGTAAGCTTGGTTGGTTATAATTATCATTCCTGCAGAAGGATATCAGATGGAAATTTACTCCCTCTTGACTGCAGTGGGTCTTCAGAGTCAAGCTCGGTTTCCTCTTATCTTGTCCTGATCACCGTAAGGCGGGAAATCGGTTGAAAAGAGGTTCAAAGAAAGAATGTAAAATACTTGACCCACTGATTCAAGCCCCATTGAGTATCGCGATTCTCAAGTTATTTCACCCGCGGCATTGCCTATGCAAGCTCTGATTATCCGTCAAGCATATCCATTGTGCTTGATCTATGCAGAACGATCGAACTCTGAATATCTGTGATACAATGCCAAAATTGCATACTGCGCGTGCAAACTCGGAGGCCAAAGGCTTCTCTACGTCACTTTCGCATCTTGGATTAATCGCACAGGCCTGAGAAATATAACTTTTAATCTCCCCCTTGAGTAATAATGGTGATTGTTTTTTTTTTTTAGCAATTTAAGTATGTTGAATTAAAATATAGCGTTTTTTTTACAGTACATTGAGATTTATTTTCATACGAGATACGCATATTCACAGTTTTTTTCAACAATTTTTATGATGCATAAACAAATAAATATAATGAATATAAAACTGAATTTCTCAGTATAAAATAAATAGAATTCGTCTTAAACTTATCGTGGCGTTTTCTACTTTTTTCAAAACTCTTGTTCAATATTTCTCTCTTCTACTTTCGTAGCTCTAAATATACTCAAAATCATGATAAACAACAACTTATCAGGGTAAATAAATATATAAACAAATATTAAGACGACCATTAATACATATATTTAACACAGAGATTAGAAGTCAACTCTAGTAGTAGGAAGAAAACAGAGGAAAAAAAAATCTCAAAATTTTTTTATAAATTCGTACCTAATACGAATTATTTATATATCATTAACAATAAGTCCTGGGAGGGGGAGATCATTGCAGGACTGTCTTATCTTCATTGGTTCCTCAGAGTTAACGGTGAGCTTATTGCACCTGGAAACAAGTGGAATTCACGACTCCTCGCGAAGCCTCCACGTATCCAGACCGTCTTGCTAGAAAATAAAGGAACCTGTAACGACGTCTTATGTTGGTTTATTCGAGTGTGTTGGTACACCGCGGGGCATCCATCCAGTCTTAAAACGCACCCGGAGGTACGAGAAAAAATCTACGGCGTACTAAACCTCGAAAATATCGCGGAAATATCCTGTCAGACATTTTCTATTGTGGAAAATATTTGGCTAGACTTTGGTTATAATCTGACTGGGGGGAGCTGAGAGGAATTAATACGGCGGTATATTTTTTCTTGATCATTCCAGGAGGGAAAAGGGAGGGAAAATTTGAGCCGATAAAACGAATTCCTGGGTGAAATAGAGAATTTAGGTAAAGGGTGGAGGGGTGGAACTGCTGTGCAGTGGTCGAACTGCTCGATAGATGCTATCGAGGTATCTACGAGCTGTGCACAAGCTCAGAGGCTAGCTACCTTATTGGAATCGGTTTCGCCGCAAAATATTTCACGCCAACTTGTCACCGCTTATTTATTTAGTGCAGGGGTGAAATGGGATGAGGGTTCGTTGCAGGCTAGTCGGACTCATCCTTGAAATACTCGGAGAGACGTCCTTTTCGGAAATACTCGTACGCACCGTTTTATATAACTGAGATTTTCCATCCAGATTTCCTCTTCATCTCTGAATATTGAATAATACATTTTTTTTTCTTTCTTTTTTTTTTTTTTTTTGTTTGTTTGTTGTCCCACTTTTTTCCTTTGCGGCTCGTGAAACTCCCACCAGACGAATTTTATTATATCCCTTTCCCTCCCCTTTAAATCTGTTTGGAAACTCACGTCAGAATGTGCCAACATCTCGTGAAGCTTTATTTTTTTTGTTATTCATTCTATCTGTATATATATATATATATATATATATGTATATATCTCATTTTTCAGGATATAGAAACCTTCGACCTCGAGGACTTCAAATACAACAGTGTCAACATGACTGCCTTTCGTCTCGTAGACGTCGAGGAACCCAGAGTAGCCGAAGTCCTTAGACAGATGGAGAGATTCCAGCCGGTTGGTCACGCGATTTTAAACAAAACCGGAGTCATTCAGGTCAGTCTGTACAATCTGACACGTTGATGTGTATATATGTATAAAAATTTGTAGAAATTTCCTACATCGTATATCATCAAGATCAAGAAATCCCGCTCTCGAGTCGTCCTTACTCCTGCTACTAAGATAATTTTTCGGCTACTCGAGGAGACGAGGAAGACCCGTTAAGGGTGGATTGCGCAGGGGTTTCACGGGGCGGAACTTTCTAGCGACGTCTCCTTTGTTCTCCTCGCTGTAATTAAGTCTGCGGAATCCTGGAGCGCGCAGCTCTCCAGGTGGAAAGCTCGCGAGTCCCGGTTAAGCTGCAACCTGGAGTGCCGGAGGTCTCCAATCCCAATGCAGGCGTCGATGACCGCAGCCTGGATTTTGAACTGGATTTTGAACCGTACCCTCGATTTCCTATTCTCGTTCCGAAGCGCCCGCAACTCGCTCTGCATTCGCATCACGTTTCCAACCAACCAACCAACCAACCAACCAACCAACCAACTTGCATAGTCCGAGCTTCCCTGCACAGACAACGGCTCAAAAGCTCCGAACGGAATCGGGAATCGACGCAAGGACTCGCCTCGATAATCACTGCAGCTACTAAACACCCTCGACTCGTCCTACCGACCTCAACAATTAACTCAGTTTCCACCACCGTTGCAGGATTCCATTCCAAACCTGTTCAAACCATAAAGCATCCCCGTCTGTCTGGTGACAATGCTTCGTTGCTTCCGCTTAAATCAGCACGAATTCACACCCGGGGAATACGAAACAAGCGTTGAGCACTCGACGCTCGCCGTTCTTCTTGCACTGGATCCGAACTTCTCGCATATTTCGTTCATGTTCCCTGGAAGCTCGAGGCGTTATTCTCACACTCACAGGACGATGAATCGTCCAGATTTTTTTCTGCACTCTCGAACAGACTCTTCTTACTTTACTTTCGGTCGATGTATTCAGTGTTAACCTGTGTTTCAGGCAGAACCAGCGCTCATGTACGACAGTGTTCAGGTTTTTGCCCACGGTCTGGCCTCCTTGGATCGCAGCCACGTCCTTAGGCCGGCGAATTTGTCCTGCGATAAGGAAGAGCCTTGGGACGATGGTCTCTCGCTCTACAACTACATAAACGCTGTACGTATACTTATATACATAAAATAATAACACCTCAAATATTATCGTTTTTGCATCGTTTTCTCTCGAGATGCGATGACGAAGAAGAAAAATAAATGGAAATGTATGCTGCATGTTTGAAACGCTATGCAAAACTCGGCTGAAACGGCGAAGGATGTTACATGCGTGTATAGGAGATGAAAATATGGCGAATAACTTCCCCTGAGAATCGCTCGAGGAAGGGGTCGACCCTTGTTTTCTTCCTTTCTTTCTTTCTTTCTTTCTTTCCTTCTCCGTACCTTTAACCTCTCTTCCACATCCGTCTGAAAGGTTTCTCTTATTTACATCTGCCTATAACAGCTCGGCAAGCCGAGAAACGACGAAGTTTAATCGGGCTGAGATTTACGCGAGATCTGAGCCAGCCTTGAAAATCCTCGCTCAGCTTTATAACAATCTTCCCGAAGCTCAGATTTTCAAGCCTATTTATCTTACCCTCTGATTTAATCAACGAATCTGCGTAGGTATAATAATTATATTATACAGAGAGACGTGAAAATACGATTCGAACGAATGTCGCCTACGTTTTGCCAATTAGTCACCTGGCTCTTATTGCTTGCCTTGAAAGTTCGAGAATCGCAATTTTCAATCACTAACTGTCTTTCTTTTTCCTTATTCTTTTCTTACCTTTTTCTTCCCTTTGCTGTCAAAGGAGAAAGGACAAAAGTAAAATCAAGAACACGGGAGAAAAAATATAACAAGAAAGTCTTTTACGGGGATCCGGAATCGCTTCGCGAGTCACTCGATGGTGGGTACTTATTTTTCTTTTTCTTTCTCCTCCTCATTTGCTCCACTATCTTTCTCAGTTTTATCCCTTTCCCCCGTGTCTCACCCTCTCTCACTCACTCACTCACTCACTCACTTCGTCTAGCTCCGTGGGGTTATTTTACTTTCTTGTTCACCGGGAAAAGTTTGTTTTCTACTTTTTCAAGGCCTATTTAACAGCCTCTTGAGATCCGCAACCTTTTTCGTCCTCTACCTCGACGTCCTCGAGAGACGGCATTTTCCTCTTCTCTACTTGCTTTATTTCGCCTCATTCGGCATCGTTTTTCTTTTTCTCTTTCACTTTTTTTCCTCATAGCTTACTTTTTTCTACTTCTTTTACTCTGTACTCACTTTACGTCGACACACTCGCTCCACTGACGAGACGTGACGTCGAGTTGCTCGTTTGCTCGCTCGCAATACCTTTCAAAGTTCCGTAATGATATTTCACCGTACAAAAATCTCCCCCCCCCCCCGCACTCTTCAGCAACATGTAATTTCTGAAAAAGCACCGAGTACTCAACGAAATTCTCCCCGAATTATTCAATTATTTATATAAATGTATGTATACACCGCCATACATACATACGTACATACGTGTGTCATATTATTCGAGAATTCATTTTCCAACTGAATTTTTATTAAATTCTAAATTTTACTGAATTTTTTTTTTCTTTTTTTTTTTTGTAGACAATATTCCTCATCGAGTATAGTCCTTTCGTAGCTCCCAAAATTCGGTTGGAGTAAATCCCGAATCTTTGTATCGATCGGGAGATAAGATTATGCGATCTGTAATCGAGGGAATCAATTATTCCCCGCTGTTTGGATGGCACGAAAGGGATTTTGGGTAATCTAATAAAGCGAATCGAGCGAGAAGAGGCTGAAATTCTCCCCAAAGCGACACGGGGGATGCTTGCGATAATAATTAATACGCAAATTGAAGGTCGTTACGGTTTCCCAGCCGGTTCTCTCGGTAGTCGAAATCCTGGCATCGCCGTGGCTCCTCATCCGTTTACATTCTGCAGGGCAGTCGATCCTTCGAGAGGATCGGGCGATGGGTCAAATGTCGAGAGACGGCTGGATCCTGATTGTCAAAGACGGGAAGCCGGCGGCGGGATTCCCGATGGAAACGGGATCAAATCCCATGCAACTTACCACGCGGGAGAATTTCGAGGACGGAAATTTCCTCCCGGCTTCCCAAATCTTTCTCCAAACTTTTCCTTCGTCGTATAAAGCGGTAAAAGAACCGCGATGCCGAGCTTTTTTTGTTTACAGAAATCCTGCGTTATGCGATAAAATCAAAGGAAAAAAAAGACGACAAATTTGCAAGCGAATCGGGAATTCTCGAGACTTGTAACAAGCGGATTATCCTTGAATGATATGCAGGCTGACCTTTTTTTATTCGTTTTTTTTTTCATTGTATTTTGCGAAGAAATTTTATCCCGAGCGTGTAAATCGACGTAAAAATCGTTTAACGTAAAGAAGCCATCGTTGAGGAATATAAATGAGCGGGAAAAAAGTTTTCCTTGACTCGTATTCTAGTTCAGACAAAAGTATGACGGATAAGGAAAATTCTAGGTACAAGAAATTTAGCACACGTGTGTGTGTGTTTGAAATTGTTTTCTGCGAGTGAACAATGTAATCGTAAAGATTTAAGACTCTAGACACGACTGAACGGAATTCATATAAATCGAAGATACGAGAAGAAAGAAACGTATTTCGGGCGAATCATCCGGAGGAAACTGAATCCGAACGACAAGCCATAAGAATTCAGCGGAAAGTCGAAAACAAAAATTGCGGGAATGGATTGAAACGCGTGGACGAACCGGAAAGCCGTCAAGGGTTTTTCATAAAAGTTATAATTGGCTTCGGATTTCGGCGAGTTGAAAGAAAAGAAAAAATTGAAAAAAGAAGGAAGAATCATACATTGTTCAGGGAAATTCACCGCATATGAAAAGCAGAAAATGATTGTCTCCTTCGCTATTTTATTAAATTTATACGTAGAACGCACGATATGTGATAATAATCCTTGCGGTGCTTGCAGATGCGGCGGCGATGCTGATTAATTTTATCTCTCGTTATTCGGTGCTTCGTTGAATTATTATTATTATTATTTATTATTACCGTACGAGGCAATTACCGTGAGAATGTGAATGCGAATATTAGCATTTTAATTAAAAGAATTCTCTCTGTCTGAAGTATTTCTATGTTTTTATAAAAAAAAAATTGAAGCTTCTTTCAGTTTGAATGAGGTAAGAAAAATTTTTATGTAATGATGTACGAATTAGTTTCAACCGATTCATTTAACTGAGATAATCAGTATTTTATAACAATCTCAATTTACTGCTTTTCTTCTTTGTTCAGCTAATAAAGTGGCGAAAATTCCACGCTGTCATACGCGTTGAAGAATGTGATGCAATTTTGACTTTCGAGAATTTCAGACACGCAAATACTGACTCGAGTGCATAAACCAGAGGTTAAATATGCCTGCGCGGAAGTTGTACGCGGGTCAAGTGTAACTTGTGAACCGCGGTAAACACCGTCGTCTTGGTTTAATTAAACAAAGATTTGCACAGCTGTGAAGATGAGCTATTCCGCAACCGGCAAGACTATTAACACAACCTTGTGACTTAGCGCTTTAATCTCGGAGTATGCGTTGAAATTGTATTTCAAGGATAGCTTTGCCAAAAATTTATAAAACATTCGATGTCTTCCTCGCCTCGAAAGATACGAAACTTTCGTTGTATCGTCGGTTTACAATAACATTGAGTCACGAATTTTTTCTGAAAGCTTTGCCGATTTCAAGCCGCCAAAATCGAAATTCGCGATAAACACAATTAATTTATTTGTCATTTGAAATCGAACCGTTACCCGCAACCACTTAGCTCATCTTTATCTTCTCTTTGATCAATATTTTGATTCTACTTTTTCGCTATTTTCTTCCACGCCTAGGTCAAAAACTTAATGAAAAGGTACAAACCGATTCGCGGGGAGAAGAGAAGGTGCGGATTTTCAATTAAACCTCGATCCTTTGCCCAGCAGCTGGGGGAAACGAATGTAACGAGTCCCTTTATGCAAACCAAATATACCGGGTCGATGAATTCAGTAATTCTCCACTTTTTCAACTCCCTGAATCGGCCAATCGTGCAACTTTTATATATATATATAACTAATATATATATACATAGCAGTGAAATATTATTTATAATGAAAAATTGGCGAGGAATTGTGGCAAAGAAATATATATATATATAGGGTATGATATTGGAAGAGGAAGAGGAAACGATATTAATATTGTGTCTCGGGGTTGATTGCCAATTAATCAAAAAAAAAAGCAATGAAATATCTGCGCAACCTCAGCTTCGTCGCATTAAAAATTCTTGCAGGAAGTTTGAAGACCCGCATTGACAGAGATTGGATTTTCGATTTGCAGGCAGGGATCCACGGTTTGACCGGGCACGTCGAATTCAACGAGGGTAAGCGGAACAACTTTAAACTCGATCTTCTAAAATTGAAGAGGGAGGAATTGGTCAAGGTTGGAGAATGGAAGCCGGGCAGCGGAGTCAACGTAACGGATGTCGGAGCCTTCTACGAGACAACCGCAACCAACATCACCTTAGTCGTCATGACCAGAGAGGTATTTTCGCATTTCAAATTTACTGATTGATGACAATTCATTGCGATTTCTTTAAAGCCATTTAAATCATCCACCGACTTTAGAAATTCGACAATTTCTACACGGCGATTCCGATCCAATTTCGTTCATCCGACTGCAACCCACGGTTTCGATAAATTTATCGCCTCGTTGGATTTATAATTTTAAAAAACGCCGAGGCGAAGAAACTCAAGCTACAGACTGGCCTCGATGAAACGGGGGATTTACAGCCGGGAAAAAAAACCCGCGGTTTTCCAAAATAATCCCGGTGAAATTGGATTTATAATTAACGTGTATATACGCGAGGCTCGCATGTCGTGAGTGGATCGTTGAAAAAAAAAAAAAAAAATAGAAAGAATATTTTTTCTCTTTTATTATTTACCTTGGTTCCATCCCTTCTTTCTTTTTTTGCCTCCGTTTTTATTACCGCCGCTATTTTGCCGAAAATATTACGATTCCCAACGGACGCTGTAACTAATCACAGGGCTTCTCTCCAATCGGCGAGATTGATACGCGCTCGAATGATTTTTGTATTTTTTGTAATTCCCTTTTTTTTCGTTTTTTTTTTTTTTACTTTTTTTTGCCACACTGTACGTTTGACTATAATTTTCAACGACATTATTATTACACGCTCTGTAACTTTGGCAATGCATAATAATATGATAAAGCTAATAGAATTTAACGAATTAAACTAACCGATTTGAGTCAGAAAATTCAGTGGAGTAATCACCGCGGTGAGAAGGAGTAACGGGGAAAGTTTCCTAATTGCTTTACTTACGCGGAACCGTTTGAGGAGTCGTGTTAAACATCTCGCTTCTTATTTATATCGCACTTATTTTCTGAATTCAGAAAAAAAAAGAAAAAAAAAAAGAAAAGTAACAAAAATAATAACAATAACGATTACCGACTTGAAAATTATCATTTAATAAATAATCTCAAAGTATATCAATTCACAGGACTGTTTCTGGTCGAAGTAATTCGGTGAAACCCAGAACCCCCAGATACCTACTAAAATCTCTCCCATGTCCCTGATGGGCTGTCGATTCGCTTGGAGGTAATTTAAGTTGTAGTAACTCAATTTGGGGTAAAATCCCGCAGTCCTGAGTCGAAACTTGGTGCCTGCCTATACCTACGGAGGTATGACACGGAATTTCCGTCGTTCGTTCCTTATTCGCGTTCGAAATTCAAACTCGATATGCTACCAGCGAAGTGGTGACACTTGGAGGGAAACCAATACAGACGTAAGTGGATAGGATGTGTCGTCTTTGGAGAGGTAGAAGGCGAAGGCACAGGGGTGGAACTCGATATTAGCTCGAACTCCGTTTCTCCGCGACGACAGGATGAGAGGAAAATCGACTTGTCGTTGTGCACTTTCTCGCTATCCATAATTTCCGAAATACGGTTTATTTTGTATTTTTTACTTATTTTTTGCCCCTCTTTCTCCGATGTATCGATAATTGACTGGATTTGATTCGAAATATCCAACATTCGAATTGCCAATTTTCTCGTTCAAGGAGAAGCCATACGTCATGGTCAAGGAGGACAAGAATTTGACCGGAAACGCCAGGTTCGAGGGCTTCTGCATAGACCTTCTAAAGTGGATCGCTGGCCAGGTCGGATTCCAATATGCAATACGACTCGTTCCCGATCACATGTACGGAGTATACGATCCGGAAACCAAGGAGTGGAATGGAATCGTTCGCGAGCTTATGGAAAAGGTACGTGTGGTGTTTTTTTTTTTTTTTTTTTGTATTTTTTTATTGTCGTTTCGTCTCTTTGCAACTTGGACCACAAATCAGGCAACGATCAATTCTATACGGTGTACAATAATACGAATCTCTGTAGAGACTATTTCTAGACAACGAGTAGAAAAGGGTAGAAAAATGAAGATAGTAAAGAGATATTCGAAATTCTATGGAGGGAACGAAGGGGGACAAATATAAATAATGTAACGTGAACAAGAGTAAAATTGAAGCAATCTGATTTAATTTCGCATGCAAAATACTCTCGGTGATAGAAGCTGATATAAATTTTTTTTCTCTTCCTACCTTTACAGTTCACTTTTCTTTCTTTCTCTCCCTTTTTCTTTCTCTCCTCGATATTAAATTCGTTATGCAAAACGTTCGGTATAAGCTTGTAAAAATGGTACAGCTTATATACACGCCTCGTTCACGTGTTACATTATCTGATTTACGTGTAAAACGCATCGACCACGAAAAGAGAGTTAGAAAAAAAAAAAAAAAAGAGAGAGAATGGAAAAATATTCGACGAAATTTAAGGGAGACGATTCATTGGCTACGGTTCACGAATTTCACTTGATCCTTTCCCTCGTAACGAGATTCATTTGAATTGTAAAAGCTCTCTGTTATTAAACAAGATCTCTGACCACCTGCCGCAAGCAAATTGCTCGTCTTTCTTTTTTAAATTTGTTCCCCCTTACGGGAAGTGTCATAGATATGTATGCGGGAGGTTCAACACCCAGTCGAAAACGTTGAAAACTTTTAAAATGAACTTTCTAAAGCGCGCCCTGCCGCGACGATCAGACTTGTGCCGATCGACCGAACTCGAGCTTTTAACATTAGACGCTTGAAAGTTCACGCTCGGTATTTATACGGTGAAAATGATAAAAATTTGTCCAGAATGAACAGGCGAAAAAAGGGGAAAACTTTCTTTGACACTGCTTAGCAATCGATTATTTTGAAATTGAAAAATATTTTTAATGAAACTATGAATTATCAAAACACTTTTCCACTATTAAGACTACGCGCTGAAATTTACGAAATTTTAGTTTCATATGCACCGTTTAAAAAAAAAATACGTAATAATCGATCGATCGATTAATATTAACCGATTCAATCGACTTGTGTTCGATTATTTTGTTCGACTCAATTAATCAATGCAGAGATTATTTTTAGCCTAGTGGCCGTCGCTAGTATACGCATGTGATGGCGAAAGCGAGAAGTTAAGGGGACGAGAAATCCTTAGTTTTGTATCGTTAAAGAAGTTCTCGAAAAGAATCGCGCTGACTTTCAGGACGAACAAGAAATATAACACGAGGTTCGAATCACCAGCTGTGATCCTTTGAAAATATCTATTTACAAAATATCTAGGATCAAAAAAACGAACCCTTGCAGAAACGAAAATCGGTATGCTGCCTTTTTTTTTATTCATAAATACACGAACCAGACGCGCAACCATTGAAATCTTGAATACCCTTCAAGATCTGAAAACTCGAACTGTGAGATTTTCCCTATATAAGAGACACTTGCACTAGGCGCTGCATTCAGCGCTGCGCAGCGTGTATAACCAACTACTTTGCGATGAAAAACGAAAATTTAGAAGCTTTGAAAAGGGAACTCTGCGAAGAAAACTCGAGGTAACTCAAGGCTCTGTATTCGCACTGAGAAGCTTTTTCAATAAAATTTCTCTCGCTAAATTTCACGACCATTTATAATTAACATCTATGAAGCGAGTAGGTATAATAAACACGGATTACTAATCGACGAATTATATAATCTCTTGGTGATTAACTTTTGCAACAATGCATGTTACAATTACCAGTTATGGTTATTTTTTTTTGCAAATTATCTTGACAGATAAAAATGCATAAATTTTGAAAACTAAAATTCACACTTTCCGGAATTAGAAAAAACGATCTGGAATACTGAATTCTATCTTCGTTAATTGAATAATTGTTAGTATTCGGTAACTAATTCATGATCGAAGAATACCAGTAAGTACTTGAAAACTTTGACACCTGCTATTGAAATAATAATACCTAATTAATTAAACGCAAGCCACTCGCCGGTGATAATCGAGAGGTTTTGTTTTCACCGTTTGTAATCACGTGCTGCTTCGGGGTATGAAAAGGCTCTTGAATTTTTAAACGACAGTTTTTTTCCGCGTTTGTACCCGAGACTTTGAAAGTCGGGGCTCTTTGCGTTGGTACACCAGGGCTAATTGCGAGATCAAAGAAAGGAGCGAGGAACGAGAAAAACTCCCCATTACTTACTCATGTATGTGTGTAAATTGGCAAAAGTGAATTGGCCTTTTTTGACGGTTTTTACTTTTAATTTTCTATCCGTAAAAAATAAAAAAATAACTCGAGGGAAATATAACTTTATTAAAGCAGGCATAGAGACGCTGCTACTTTTCAGCTGTGTGTTACCTTACGTTACAGTCTCTCCGCCTGCAGTCGAGCATTCCAGTTTTTGAAATTTGAATAAAAAATGAATACAAGCGTGTATGAAAAGCGCCTCTTCACTCGCTCCGCAATCTATTCTTAGACCGAAGAAACTGAGAAAAGTGAAGAACGAATTTGAAAGGCCCTGCAAGCTCCAGTTTCCAGTCCTACAATTTTTGCAATGCGTTTCCCTTGCGCGTAAATAGAACTGCATAAGCTGGTGCAGCTGCAGCACTTTTTTCACCTGGGCGTTGCACAATGTTGCAATTCTAACTAGAACAAAACTGTAGAATGTAAAAAAAAAAGAAAAAGAATAAAAAAATTTGGGGTATCGTTGTTTCTCTAGATTATAATTCGTCGAAATTTAACTGATCGTCGATTTTTTTCTATACATATTTTTCAGCGAGCTGATCTGGCCGTAGCTTCAATGACGATCAACTACGCGAGGGAAAGTGTAATCGATTTTACAAAGCCGTTCATGAATCTGGGGATCGGAATATTGTTCAAGGTGAGTTGAACTCGGCACGTATGTGAATTCGTCTCGTTTTACAAATTTTATCCTACGAAGCAACTTTTTCAATCATTCCATTCCAATTTCATGGGTCAGACATGGAGTTGGACTGTGAATATTGAGATCACGTATTTCAGCTGGGGATGAAGCTGCGGCGTCATGATCTTGTTATTGATGTAGAATCGGAAAAGATACGACCGTGTCTCCCTGAACTTAGGAAAACTTTCTTTTCTTTTTCTACAATTCTCTTAACTGTCTGAGACGTGAAAAAATGTTTTCGAAAAAGAATTTCAACTCCCCGATTCAACGTCCGTCGCGATTAACAATAGGAAAAACTTGTTGAAGAATTTGCAGGATAAGGTAAAAACGTGAATAAAATCAAGGTTCACGAGTGACAAATAAATTTATCGATTAAATAAGATCTTCTCTTAACATGAAAAACAAAAACTTATTTATCGCAATTTCGAAATACTTAGGTATATAAAATTTTTTATTTCACTTTTGTTAATTTTAAATTCTTAAGCTAGGTATCATCAATTTCTGCAAATGACAGGGAACAAACCGAGCGATGATAATTCACTTGCACATCGTGACGGGTTGGTTAATATGTCAGCTGCTAACTCGATGCGCGGTTATATTCAGTGCAGTTTTATTGCAGACGACGTCGCTCGATACGATACAACCTCACGGTTGGATACACGACATTTAAATGACAAATTGACTCGTTGATATTAATTACCAACTCAGCCGATTATTGCGGTCGTCCGGAATTACACCGTTGGAAATTGAAACCACGAGTGTTGTTCTTCGGGATTAGGTATAACAACGTTGACAGTGTCGAGGGTGGGGGGAAAATTAATTCAAACAATCACGATAACGAAGATTTGATGAAGAAAAAATTATCCGGGGTTGAAGATCCACGAATGTATGTAGAAAAGATCGCGTAAAAGTCGGTGTGCTTCGTTTTGTAATTAAAATATTTTAGTTGATGAAAATTTAGGTGCCCACAAGCCAGCCGACCCGGTTATTCTCGTTCATGAATCCCCTGGCGGTCGAGATTTGGCTCTACGTTTTGGCCGCCTACATGCTGGTCAGTTTCACCCTCTTCGTAATGGCCAGGTTCAGCCCCTACGAATGGAACAACCCCCACCCCTGCCTCGCCGAGAGCGACGTAGTCGAGAACCAGTTCAGCGTCAGCAACAGCTTCTGGTTCATCACTGGGACATTTCTCAGGCAGGGAAGTGGGCTCAACCCAAAGGTACACTCAACGACATCCGCCGACACTCAACGAGGCCTGCAGTCAAAACCGTCCAACGTTTTCCGTGTCGATTGTATTTCAGGTTCTCGCGATAAGAATCGGTAACCAGAAGCTGCGTGACATTGCGATCTTGATTCTTCGATCCGCGTCTCGATCCGATCGATCAAGCACGATTTCTCAGTCTTGAAAGATGACAGATCGGTTGCTGGAGGCTCGGCGAGTCAGAATCTGAGAGGAAGAAAATGGTGATAATAGAATTCGAGAGAGAGATTAGCTGATCATTTTTGTTTTGAGATTGCTTGAAAATTATTTCTGTAACTTTACCTCGCGATTGCTCACTTTATTTACAATCCTGCCAATCAAAAGGCACTTGCTTATTTTTATCGCCACGTTGATATCGTTGAATATTACAGTTTTCAACTTTACGTGGATATTGATTGAAAAATCGTTGTGTCGAATAAGTGTTAAAAAAAAAAGAATCCATCTTGTAATGAAATAGAGGGTGTTTAATAGATTTTTTCATCAATTCGAAGCGATTTGAAATTAAAAATCGATATCTATAAACTCGGTTTGAAAATTTCGGAGCATTTTTACTCTCATTCAGTTACAAAAATCATCGTAGCTCATAAATAAAACGTAAATTTGAAACGCAAACAGCGTGCGTTCACATTCCACTTTGGATTAACCAACAAAATCCTCATTTTATCACTCACATCACTCATCTGTCAATAATCCAACTTGCTATTTCCGGCGCGATTCGGCTCCTCAGGTTTCGATTGGTCGCGATTATAATCTCGCGGAGCACTAAACTCAGGTTTGGGTATTTGTGGAGGCGGGTAATTATTTCTCAAGGATCCTCGGGCTAACCGAATCCCTATTTAGCGTGCGAACCTTCGGTTGTTATAATGCAAATAGCCAGCCTCCGGTAGTTTGCCTAACGCGCCCTTCAATATTTGATACAATTTCCAGAGGCGGCAGAGCTCAGGGGTTAAATTCCTGCCGAACCGAAGATCGGATCGAAACGCGCGAATCCATGCATCGTCATCAGCGAATTTCCCTTGAAAATCCCGTGAAAATTGTCTTTCAAACATACTTGCAGCCAATACAATGCTGCGAGATCGAATGATCGAGATCTAGAATGCTTGCACACGATGATCCAGAGTCCTTAAAATTGTCGCAGGTCTCTGGGAGAATGCCGTCGCGTCTCTTCTCCTTCATGAATCCGCTCGCCGTAGAAATATGGCTTTCCATGCTAGGCGCCTACGTCATTGTTTCACTCACCATTTGGATCGTGGCGAGATTTTCACCCTATGAATGGGTCGAGCCGCCGCCATGTCCGAGCTGCAAATGCCCTCTACAGGTAGGCGGGATGACCCTAGTTTGCAAAAATTTCACCCCCCGAATCCGGTTTGCTCGCGATTATTTATCCCGAACAAAAGAAGACTTTCACAATTTTCGAACACCCTGTGCAACAACGTGACACGGATTGTTAATCCCGAGAAATTGGGGCTGAAGATACAGGAAGTCGAAATAGGCGTTTTTTATATTTTGCGATTTTTCCACTTTCGCATATTTCTGTCACTCGTTACCTCTCTTTCTCTCTCTGTGTGGGTGTTTCTGTTTCGATTTCTCTTCACGCCTCTGCAAGTTTATTTATTCTTCTGTTTCTACTTTTATTATTATTATCACGCCCCGGGGATACCAAGTCGGTTTTCACCCTAATCCAGCTCGACTTTGCATGGGGGATAAACTGAAAGATACAAATTGACGATGAAAGCTTCGATATCGAGACGGGAAGATGACAAGAAAGGCGAGGAGGTGAGGGATGAAAAGGGAAAGGCACAAATCTGGTAAAAAGATTAAAGGAGACAGAGAAAAAGATAAATAATAAACAAACGAACGAATGAATGAACGAATGAATAATTCAAATTTGTTGAGGACCAGGATTCCCCCGGAGCTTATGATCGTGGGCGAAGTTAATTTCGATCCCAGCCTCCTTTCTCTCTCTCTCTCTCTCTCTCTCTCTCTCTTGACTCAACTCGGAGTTAGTTACACCGTTCGTTACCCTTCGTTTTTCGAGTTTCCTTATTTTTCTTCTCTTTCCATTTACGTCTAGGCTTCGACCTCTCGAATGCTTCGCATCTCGCTTCTATCGTTATTCTCCTCGTTTTCCATTGTCTATCCACACACCGCTCTTGTATTTCCCGGAACTGTAAGACAGTTTTGTATTTTATATACACCCACACACACACGTCTTATACACTGCGTACGTCGCCCTCTTGGTTCGTTAAAACTTTTCCGGGAGCAATATCGACGGTCCATCGAACTCGTGTTCGACCCGATATCCTAACGACATCTCTTTCCGTACGAGTTTCACCCTGGAATCCATCCCCGATCTCTCAACTTCTGCGTTCCTTATATACTTTCATCCCTGTTTTTCACTTTTCACACCTGCACGATCGTGTGATTCGACATCGCGTGTCTGCATTCCGGTAACCTCAGGGTGTTCGAAAACTGCAAGAAACTTTGGAACCCTAGTTCTTCGTATACTTTTCTTACTTTCAAATCCATTTCGCGTTACAAGGTAACGTCATTCTACCTCAAGCTTTCTCATGCGGTGGGATAATGGGAACGAAAACAGAGGAGAAGCATCAAAGTAAAATCTCAACCACACGTGGGCAAACCGGATCAACGCGTCTGCTATGTGTTTCCGGAACTGGGTTAATTGGGAAAATACAGGTTCGCTTTCGTTTTAATTACCTTCTGGGTAAACTCACTTTTTTTTAGATCGACCATCCAACTCACAGACAAACACCAAAGAAATTTCTGCAAGCTTTCTTCCTGTCGTTTATTCACCCTAAATCCGAGTTGTGAAAAGAAACGAAAAATTTTTGTAAATCTTGAAAATCGAATTCGATACCAAAATACTATTATAATAACGTTAATTTTTCCACCAAAAAATAATTACACCCAAATTTTATTATGTGCCTGTATTTTCCCATTCAACTTTCATTATCGTTAGACTCGGCAAAAATTTGATGGAAAATAATATGAAACAGCGTTATCCTGCCGCGAATCTCTGACGATGAACTACTTGACGTAGTTAAGATTATAAAATAATTGTCAGGGCGGTCATGTGAGCGCTCTGGAACCGGACAGCGACGACATCCCGTTGCCGAGAACGGTGAACGACTTCACCCTGGCGAACAGCTTCTGGTTTACCGTCGGGACGCTAATGCAACAAGGGAGCGACCTCAACCCTAAGGTAATGCAGCCGTAGCGTGTAACAAGCGTACAACACCGCACCGCGGAGTCGGCTAATATCCGTGATACCAACTCGATTTTACACCCTTCGACGAACTTTCCTCATCCGGTCCTCGCCCCTCGACATCCGCCCATTTCTGATACTCACTCCGGTCAGCTTCAAATGCGAGTCTCGCCAAGGAGGCTTTGGCAACTTTTTTTCTTTTCTAAATCCATCGGCATTTTGTTCTTCTTTATCTTTTTTCTCGTTATTCTTTGGAACAAATTTTCTTTCCACGTTTGTTAAAACCGCAGCTTCGGGGGAAAGATATCAAAAAGTTACCTCAACGTGAAATTTTTTCTGCTCGACGCCGTTTGAAGTCTCGCTTCACTCAAACCTCGAACCTTTTTGCCGTTTCGCGTATCATATATACTAGAAATTTTGACAAACCCCAGTTTGACGTTCGATCGACGCGTTTTTCTCGCCAACCTCCCTATACATACGGGGATGAAATTCAACAATCAAATATCTATTTTCACAACACGTGTGTTCAAGTATTCTGCCGATGCACCGACTTCCTACTTCACCCAGACCAGCTGCCATTTTCGCATTTCTCGATCCTTCGTTATTTCCGCCGTTTATACGTTGTTGTAGTCGCGCTTATATGCATATATCGGTACACAATATCACGTATGTATTGTACAATATCGTCGATTCAGCATTTACGCTCGATATTCTGCAGTTATATGTATACCATAACACAATATGCATATAAGGTATGTCTATCCGCTTCGTTGTTTCGCATATCAAACGTTATTATACCTGCAAGTCGCTGAACTTACGCGCCGGTGATTCGATCTAAATGCAGACAATAAGATAGAGCCGAGCATCAAATTTTCAATACGGAAACTTTCGTTCAATGCTCCTCGTGGAAACTCACGACGCGCCAGTTGGTCTCTCCTCCAGGATCCGGGCACCGGTTGCTTGTACGCTGCACTCTGCAATATAAGGAACACCGAACGATCGCCGATCCTCATCCGGCGCCAAATTACAATTCATAACTTCCTCCAGAATCGTGGAATTCGAATTATGGCTTTTTAAACGAATTTCAATTTTATATTGATATTCGAAATGTCACATTTAACGCCCTGCATGCACGTACCAGCTGATGACGGACCGAGCCACCCTTCTAAATTTGTCTATCGGACAGCTTATTTTTCTCAACCTTGTTTTTCCTATCTTCGATTCTTCACCTGATCCTATTTTCTCAGAGGAATCTTCAGCGGTTTAAAAAAACAAGATGGAACCCAGACACCAAATTAGACGATGAATATTCGATCGGGAAACGAAAACGCCTTGAGCCACACGTTTTTTCAAATTTACTTTCATTCTTTCCCCCGAATCGTTGTTGGGGTAATTCTGCAGCCACTATATCGATGCATATTTTTTATTTTCTTTTTTTGTGTTCTTTCTTTCTCTCTCTCTATCTTTTTCTGTTTTATCGGTGTATGTGCATAACAAAATCACGAGTAAATTGGCGTGGTGAGAAGGAACGAACCAACAAGCACTGGTCGATAAAAAGTGATAAACGTTTTTATTTTACACCTCCTCTCGTACAGACCATCCGTATGATTTACTCGTACGATTTGTTTTTTTCAATTTATTTCCCTTTTCCTCTACTTCGACTCAGCGATGAGGTAAAAATCCAAATGCAGGGAATTTCACGCGCAATTCCGTGTCTCCGCGTTGTTCAATTTCGCAGTTACTATATCTATCTAATTCCACTCTATCTATCCGTACGTCTGTATCCATCCCTATTCTGTAATAATACCTCGAGATAAAATGTTATAAAGAAAATGGGAAACGGGAAATAAATGGCGGAACGAGCTTAACAAAATCGCAGAAAGCCGGGGGAGAGAAACGCGGAATCGAAAAAAGAAGGAGGAGGAGAGCCGAGCTGCTGATGGAATTGCGAAAGAATAAAATCCCCGCGTGTCTATGCACTTTCTATACCGACTTTCTCGCACTGCAACACTGTTATACAATAGCTTTGTGACTTCGGAGCGCATTTTGCCGGCAGGCTTTCCGCGCGAAGCGCGTTTTTACTAAAAAATAAACCAAATGAAACGGGACGCGTTCAGTCTGGAAGTGACAGGAGAAGCTGGCGCGTTTCGCGAACTACTGCAGACCAAGTTTCCCCCCGTGATTGCAAGCTAACGCTGCAAACACCCGCCTTGCTTGGATCGTTTTTGCAAAGTTGTATTTACGCTCCCGCGAATACTGTACGTACCTATTAGAGAAAAAAAACGAATCAACGATTCCCAGAGGGAATACATTAATGTTATACACCTCGAGTTGCAGTTCATGCATTCAGTCAGTGTCACTTTATCTCCGATTATCTGATCGTCCGTTTTTCGTATGTTTAAAAAAAAAAATCCACATTCCCTCCTTTTTGTTGAATAGGTATCGCTATGTTGGAATATGAATTTCGGAACTTGTTTCTCGTTATCGACGGAACGGTGCCGGGATTCGGGTCCTTATCACTGGAGAGATGCTCTCTGGGAGCGGGGTTGAAATTCCAGATGTCAAAAGTTTCGAGAGCTCCAAAATCCCAATTTTTTTGTGGCGAAATTCAAAGTAAAGAAATAAAACTTTGAAGTAGCGTCAAAGTTTCGTAGAGTCCAAAACCCAACGTTCGAACATCCGAAAGTGCGTAAAAATGGGGAAAAAAATATAATACGTCGGAATTCCGGGTGATCGAAGATTTTTGGTTCCGTGGATTTCTGGCTGGGATTTTTACGTTCGGAATCCTGATCATTCTGATTTTCAATTTTTCCGATTTTTCGCACCCACTCGTTGATTAAACTACGCTGTGTGAGTATATTTTACTTTTCAAAACTATACTCTGCGGTAATTTGAATTTTCGAAATCTTGAATTTCGGAACTTTGACCCATCGTGTTTCCAACCATTCGAAACTTGTTGTTTCTTTAAAGTTTAATATCTTCACTTCGCAAGTTTCGCCACCAAATAATCCGAAATCAGACATTTTCGGAACTTTTCAAATTCGGAACTTCAACCCCATCCCGCTCCTTGATCCTCGCGTCCATCAAGCTCCCCTAAAACAGACGAACATCACGAAGACTGCTCAACCATCAACATGCAATAGCCACGCCAAATTTCAGCAGATAAAAACGAGTCAACCCTTCAACTTACCTACTCTCAGTGAATTTATCAACCTTAAAGTTCGCCAAGCCGGCTCTGCGGTTCTGGATATGTACATGCAGGGTTGCGGGCTGCTCGCTATCGTCGACTTGACTTCTTCCCTCGTCGTTATTTCACCAAGATTTGAGTCTGGAGTGTTTTCGGCTGCCAGGCCTCGTGCGAGTCGTCCATACACCTCGAGATTGTGAATGGAATCGTCGCGAGCGGACGAGGATCGGAATAGATCTATCTGCGAAAAATTCCTCTTAATTCGAAGCTCGCGAGGAACTTGTCCTCTCCTTACAAACCGTCCTCGATTCACGGACGGCGGTAGCTTTTATTGGCATTCCTCGACCCGAATTTCCCCTCGGGAGTCTCCCTAATATCGTTCCCGATGTCCCTCGATTGATCGTCGAACATCGTCACGACTATCTGGACGCGTTTTAAAGACGGTCCTTGTACGTCGCTGATGACGTAATTCCCGTCCGTGGATCGCGCCTCTCCACCAAGAATTCGGCCTCTGCTGCATCCCAGTTTTTTCTGTTCTTCCTCCGCGACGACAGGCGACCAGCACTCGGATCGTCGGTGGTATCTGGTGGTTCTTCACCCTCATCATCATATCCTCCTACACGGCGAATCTGGCCGCTTTTCTAACGGTCGAGAGGATGATCACCCCGATCGAGAACGCCGCCGACCTCGCCGAGCAGACTGAGATTTCTTACGGTACCCTGGAGGGTGGAAGCACGATGACCTTCTTCAGGGTGAGTAGCGATCGTGAATCGAATCGCGGTTTGCACTCCACTTACGTCACTTTCTCTCTTTCTCTCTCTTCCAGGACTCGAAGATCGGTATTTACCAGAAGATGTGGCGGTTCATGGAGTCCAAGAAGCCCGCCGTTTTTGTCTCAACGTACGAGGAGGGGGTGAAACGCGTCCTCGAGGGCGACTACGCCTTCCTCATGGAGTCCACGATGCTCGACTACGCCGTCCAGAGGGATTGCAATCTCACGCAAATCGGTGGCCTCCTGGACAGCAAAGGATACGGGATCGCGACGCCGAAAGGTTCGCTAATTCCAACCGCACCCCGGCGGCAGTTTTTCTTTTTCTTTTCTTACTGGTTTTTTTTTTCTTTTTTTTTTTTTTTGCCGTCTGCTACCGCTTCTTGTCCTCCTTTTTTTGCTCCCCTCACGACTGATCTTTCAACCGCAGGTTCGCCCTGGCGGGATAAAATATCTCTGGCCATCTTGGAGCTACAGGAAAAGGGAGTGATTCAGATACTCTACGACAAGTGGTGGAAAAACACCGGCGACGTTTGCAATCGGGACGAGAAGAGCAAGGAGAGCAAAGCCAACGCTCTTGGCGTCGAGAACATCGGTGAGGAGACACTTGCACCTTCAACTTTATGCCATATCTATACCTACACACGTGGGTAAACACGCATGCACGTCGACGTGTCTTCTACTCATTTCTTTCCTTACTTCCATCTTTTCTCTAAGGAACGTGTTACAGTCTTGATATTCAACTTTACCATCATCATCATCATCGCTGTTATTTTCTGTAATTAAAATGCGATTTCTATTCATACGCTACACGGCATTTTGTTTCTCGTATTCGTTACGTACAAATTCTTTAATAATTGTTTGCTCGTCTTTCGCGCAATGAGGAGAAACCCTGAAGCCTTTTGGTGAACCGGAAACGGTCTGAAGTACCTTTAATGATGTGGAAAACCGCTTGTCGCAGGATGTGCAGGTACCTGCTCGGCTCGTACGCTCGGTCAGGCGTCGGTAACGGAAGTGAAAGTTTCCACTTCCGGCTTCGCGATGACAATCGCCTAAATCACGACATCCTGAAGTTATGCAAATTTACCCATCCACCCAACCTTTTCGCACCTTGTACTTACCGCGACAGAACTTGAAATTGTTTCTATAAATTTCTGAATTTTCTGGGATATTTCCTGCACATCCTTTAGCTGATTCCTTGGAACTTCGAATTATAGGACATACATTATTGTTTCTGGTTTTTTTTCTACTTGTGGATTAAATTTTCTTACTTTAACTGAAAGAAAAAATTATGAAATTATAACTGAATTATTTATTTTGTGAATAACGTAAAATCGTTAGCATATGTGTGGATGAAATTGAAATCATCATTTTAGTATTAAAAATTTGTCGAAAAGAAAATTTTCCGTTTAGTTACACAGAGTGTTGCGCATGAAGAATAAGATTAGCAAATTAAAAGTAAAATTTCTCCATCACGTATATTGACGAAATTAAACGGTACCCATCCATCAGTTTAACGGTAAAAAATGTAAAAAATTTTTAATAACGATTGCGAAATATTATCCATTTCGAATTTCTTAATTTCTCGTTCATATACGTGATGTGCGGCGTGGAAACCCTAATTTCAAAATTTCGATTCAATAAAAAGGGCGAAAAAATTCACGCCCCTCATGATTAAACAGTCACCTTAATTCCTGCACCATAAACACGATCCCGATCCACCCTTAACTTTTCTCCACTCACCGATATAACAGCAATCAGAAGCCCGCAATATGAAAATGAACACAAATACAACCTGCAACAATACACATCGCTACCTATAATTTCACCACGAGCAACAGAATCGACGTTTGCGATTCGGTCCACGAAGAATGACGATATCGATTGCGGTTTGCGCCGAGGGTGTGGGACACGAAGATGGTAGGGTTTCACCCGGATGCATGGGAGGGGTGGTCGCATCGCGACGCCGCGGGGGGACGGCGTCGCGGATCCGGACGGCGGAAAAATGGGCAACTTTTGATAAAGTCGCGGCCCGCCCGCACCATGAATACATAGTGGCAACCAGCGGGTGGAGCCTGACGGTTTTCTCCCGGCTTAGGGGTACGCGTCGAGACTGTATAGGTATAGAGCCTAAAATATTCCGCAGGGTCAAAGGGCGCGGAACTCGTCCCGAAGGGCGGGCCAAAGACCGAGGTAAAATCTTTCACCCCTACAGTAGGTACCGTGATTTCCGGCGACGCGGATTTATATTCAAACCGCGAATTCCGCGCCATGCGAACCGTACTTTATACCTATTCCCCGTTTAAACTCACCGAGATATTACAAACTCGACATTTTCGCCAATATCACCCCTCTCGATTTACACGGCTTTCAATGCTGTTATTTCTACCCCTTCGACTCGCGGATTCAAACGTTTTGCCGATAATTAACCGTCGCGAGTTCGAACAAACAAATCGAGCGGCGAGATTTGACTCGCGGAATTCGAATTCCAACGTCTTAACGAAAGTTTTGCTTTTTAGATGTATTCGATAAATTATAAAAAATCGTTGTGAGATTTATTCATGCAAGCTTCGGTCGATCTTTTTTTTTTTCTTTTTGTAGAAAACATTTAACCAAGTATATATTATGCGGTAATTTGATCCAACTCAGTAAAGGATTTACCATAAAATATTCATTCTCTCTCCAAGGGTTTTTCTTATGATAATAAAAAGCCTGAATTCTCACAAAAATTTTTGCGATCTTTTTTCTCTTCTTTTTTTCGAACGAACCGTTTTCGAACGAATTAACATTTGATTCTCAAAAACCACTGATGAAATTATTTGGTTTTCGATTTATAAAATCGTCACACAAACTTCGGAGTGGAAATGACTTTTATTTCTTTTTTTCTTTTCACCACTTCCGTTATATTTATGTGGGAGGTTTTCAGAGGTTTTGTACCTTCCTAGGATCAAATTCGCGTTGAAAATAAAAAATGTCAGGGTCAATCGTTTACTGAGTTGGAATGAAACGTCGCATACATATACTTGGTTGAATATATATTTTTTCTCCTTTCCAGTGAAATATTATTCACCGAAAACCGGGGACGTCGTTCAAGAGAAAAAGTAAAATTGTTGAAAATCCGTACGACGCTGAACAATCTAACGGTTGGCAAAAAGCGTGTACCTACAAACCGACGAAGCTTTTACACGCGATTAAATCCAAACTGACGTTTCAGGCTGGAAGGTTAAAGTATATAAGGTACAGCGTGTAAGGCATAGAACGAAGGGTTTACAATAATGTAGGAACAAGGATCGATCGGAGGTTTCGCAGGCTCTCTCGACCATGGCGAAATCGAATCTTACATCCGGGCTGCACGTGGCCTTAATACGCGGTGAAAATTTACCTCCCCCATGATATAGACACAAGTACTTTTAACACGGATCATTTTCCCCTCCGGTGTACGGAAATCCTCCGGGCAAAGCCGACGTTTCAATCTTTCAAAGTACCATAAGTTCCCTCTTTTTTTTTTTTTTTTTGCTCTTCTCGCCGTTTTCTTTTTCCCTTCTTCTTCTTTTTGCTGCTTTTTTTATACCCGGGGAAAGCCACGCGCACTTGGAGATATCAGCACCTGTATCATATTACAATTTTCTCCACTCCCACCCCCTTTTCTCTCTCTCTCTCCCTCTCTCTCTCTCTCTCTCTCTATCCGCCTATTTTTACCTTTCCCGCCTTTCTTCCATTTTCCCTCCCTCTTCGCAGACAACGACGGGCATTAACAGATCTCAATCGCGAATATAACCGCGCTCGGGTAAAAGCCGCCTATATATTTTTTACCACGCCACCCCCGCGAGCCCGAAGCTTGGCAGTAAATCGTTCGAATCATCGCCGAATGACGGACGACGCCGACTTCCTGGAGACCGCCGCACCTCAATAAAGGGATGAAAAGCCTCGACGGGGTATAAGAGAGACCCACCGTCGCCCCTCACTCGATAACTCAATTAATCCGCGACCCCTGGACCCTAGGGTCTCCGAAATTAAAGGGACGCGTCGACGCCTCTTCTCGACCTACAAAATATCGCTGTTTTAGCAATTTTTCCTAGTTTACATAATACATGAATTTATGAAACTGATACAAAAGCCGAAAAATGGGTGAATTTTTTAATTTTTTTTTTTTTTTCCCTTTTTTTCGACAACAACAAAATTTCACGTTCCGGGGAAAGTTTTAGAAACCTTCACCGATCCCGTGTGCACTCGCAAATTACACCGAGTTTTGTTTCAAGTTATAATATCAATGCCTGAGCACCCTTGACGCCGAAATTGGGCCTGTTTGAACCCCGGGTGCAGGCACGAAGAGGAATTTAGAGCCGGAACGCGGTTATTTGAATGCAAATCGTGAGGTCCGAACGTCTTTGTAAATTTTGACTAATGGCGGGGAATCCTCCCCCGCAAGCTTAGAACCAGGCAGACTTCTCTGTCTCTCTCTCTCTCTCTCTCTCTCTCTCTCTCTCCTTATTCCTGGTTCACGGTTCGCACGAAAGTAAGGATTGCGTGAGCTGCAGCCGAATATTAAACCCGAGATACCTTGTTCCAGGTGGAGTATTCGTCGTTCTGCTCTGCGGACTCGCCCTCGCGATTCTCGTTGCGATTCTCGAGTTCTGCTGGAACTCGAAAAAGCACGCCCAGTCCGACAGGGTGAGTATCAAAACCCGGAAGTGCACGATTGCTTCGTTTTCAACTTAGGTTGAGCCCGATCGGTGAATTTCAAAATGTGAAAATAAAAAAATGCAAGACCCAAAATCGGCGAGTTATTATCGAATCGTAATGAATTCAGGAATCGCCAATTTTTTGTCGACATATATTACAGGGGAACTGTTATTAATTTAATTTGATAATCTTGTGAGTACACATCCAGAGAAAAAGAGAGAGAAAAATAATGAAGACAGTTTCAGTTCCCTTGTAATGATAATACACGATATGTTTTTGCACGATAATTATTCAATTTTATTTTTCATAAATTTCGTCTCGCTGTTTAAATAATTGTATAAATATCGTCTTGTGCCGTGTCCGTATTATCATTATTTCTTATACAAATTGTATCGTTATATTATATATATATATATTATATATGTGTGTGTGTGTGGGGTGGGGTTGAAATTCCAAAAGTGCCGAATTCTGAATTTTTTGGTGGCTAAACTTAAAGTAAAGAAATCAAACTTTGACGAAAGATCGAAATTTCGAATGGTTTCAAATTGACAATTCAAAAAAAAATTTGAAAACCCGAAACATCGAAATTCCGAGTGATCGAAGATCTTCAGTTCCGTGAATTTCTAGCTCGGTTACTTTGATTTTCTTTCTTTTGGATTTTCGATATTTTTACATTCGGAATCCTGGTGATTCTGATTTCCGGTTTTCCTCATTTTTTACCCCCACTCGTTGAATAAACTACACTGTGTGAGTATATTTCAATTTTCGCAATTTTACCCTATCGAAACTTTATTTTTCCCATTTTCGCTCCATCGTAACTTGAATTTTTGGAATCTAGCATTTCAGAACTTTGTAACCCGTTGATTTTCCGACCATTCGAAACTCTGTCGTTTTTTCAAAGATTTGATTTCCTTATACTTCAAGTTTCGCCACCAAATAATCAGAAATCAGGCGCTTTCGGAACTTTTCAAATTCTGAACTCCAACCCCACCCCACATGTGTATTACTAATGAGATAGTAACTGTTGAAATTTATGTGTATGTGTACGTGTATATATATCGTTGTGTTCCTGATCGTTGCATCGCATCCGCTGCTTCTGCTGTTGCTGCTGAACAAAATGAAAAAAAAACAAAACAACAACAAAAACCCACCGAAAAAAAAAATTAAAAAAACCGCAGTCACTCTGCGCCGAAATGGCCTCGGAATTAAGATTCGCGGTGAGATGCGGTTCCCGTCAGAAGCCTGCGACGAAACAGCGGATATCCCGCGAGGGCCATCTTCCATGTCCGAGGTGCAGCCCTGGTGCTTCGATTCGAAGAGGAAGATACTGCGCTCGCGAAGAAACCACATACGTACCCAGCATCGAGCTGCCTCGACTAAATGGTGTAAGTCGCGTCCTGCCCGACCCGCAGCGAGTTCCCGTGGGAGTCATCCGCATCCCTTCGCCCGTCTTTACACGTACCTACATATACCTACATACCTACAAATACTACTTTATAGACGGATGAGTGTGTTGCACGTATGCGTACACACATATGTACGTACCTACGCACGTATAACTTGGACATGATCCTTGTTTGTTCGCGGTCGTTGATTTTTTTTTTCTACCTCGAGTCGTCGGATCCACGGGAACTCGTCGCGGATATGACGGGAAGAGTAAACGAAGGGAGTATTATCGCGATGGAAGAGTGCCTAAGCGCATCGTTGGATCCGTTTTTCCATGATTTTATTTTAAAATTTTTTTGATGCTTGATTCACCTTGCGAGAATGGAAAATAAAAAGCAGTTTTTACCTCGCAAGAAATGAGAGAACGCAATTTTATTCTAACTTGCATATTGCATTTTGACTGTTATTTCTTTCTTTTTCATACTACGCATCACTTTTTATGCGTATGGATGGAAAAAAAAAAGTTTTCAGTCAATTTTATTCTACTATTTTGCATTTTGCACGATGAAAGTAACCGTTTACAATATATATATATATATATATATTTATATGTTTCAATATATTATATTTTATTGCATATTGGGGTTGTGTATATTATAGATTGTTCGCATTTCGTTCCGATATTCGTTTTTTTTTTGTTTGTTTTTTTTTGTGTAATATAACTTGTCGTTTGTATATTAACTAAATATTGGCTACATATATGTAAATGTATAAATTTTGTGTAAGCGATGGATTAATTTATCCAATCATGCAGAACGGGATAACGTAGTAGGCAGACACTGTTTACCGCAGAATTGGCAAATATGAAATTACAGAAGTTATCGAGGCAATTTAATTTAGCAACAAGAATTAAAATTTTCCATTAGTTTATACGTACACGGTATGAGTTACCTTTTTTTTTTGTTGTTGTTTTGTTTCGATTTATCCCGTGCTGCATTTTTACATACACATGGAACATTCGGTGTGCAGCTTGAATTTGCATCATAGTAATAATCGCGACTCGATTGCATGCGCTGAGAAAAAAAAAAAATTATGATGTTATATATTAATTACACAGAAATTATCCGTGTTTGATGAAATTTTTGTTTAACTTCTTTTTGGAAGCACAGATTGGAAATGAATTGATTTAACTACTTGCAACTAGAACACGTATTTAATCAACTCACTTGTCGCACTTGCCAAAGTTATCGAGAAGTGTAAACTTAACAGGTTTAATTTCAACTTGCGAACGTGAAGAAAATTGCGAGATGTATTTGAAAATCAAGTCGTTTTTCGCCACTCGAGTTTAACGCGGTGCCTTTGAAAATCCAGACAAATCGAGAAGCTGCAAATAAATCACTGCCTGCAGCCAGGCTATTAGGAAACGCTTTGTCAGCCTCAAAACAGGCCGGCAGCTGCGGAGTCGACAGATTCGGGGAAAATCGTCGTAGAATCCGGATCCGGAACGGCGGAGAAGAAATGGGGCCAAGGATAAAATTTGAAAAGAATTGCCTCCCCCCTCCCCTCCTCCCCCCCTTCTCTCTCTCTCTTTCTCTCTCTCGCTCTTTTCTTGCCTCTGCATATTAAAAATAAATAATAAAAAAAAGAGTAGAGGGAGGTATAAAAATAGTGGAAATGTTAAACCGGAGGGTTGTTTTCCCAGACGGAGTAGGTATACCCTTTTGGCGAAACAATGGGCGGCTGCCCTGATTATACATTTCGAATTTTCTCCTATGATAACGGAGAAAAGCTTGCGCTGCACGGCTTTCGCTGCTGCGATACTCATATCGTGGCTCTCGGTTGAAATAACTCGAGGATCGCCTTTTCCAGTTTGATAATTGCACATGCAAGGTGGAAAGCTGCATTCTCAGCTGAACGGAAGAGGGAAGCGCGGAGGAGCGAAGGAGGATATTCGAAATGGCAGGAATTTGCATAGCTTAACAGAAGGCGTGCAGCGGAGGAAGTTGCCGGGTGCTCGGATCGAAGTAATTGTTGTTGGCGTTTACTTACTTACTTACTTACTTGCTCGACGAAACACGGTCGAAGTCGAGGAAAAGAGAGAGAGAGAGAGAGAGAGAGAGAGGAACGGAAATGAAGTCGGAAATTGAGGAAGACACGACCGCGAATTCTTGTATGTGTGCCGAAAGCTTCGTCTCGCAGAATTGCCTTTTACCTTGAAAATTCTTGTTATTCTATTCTTGTCAAAATTGCGAGCTTTGCAGGTGATTGATTAAGAGTGAGAAAAAACATATTCTTCTATCATCCCTTTTGAAATTATATTTGAGCTAATTTGACGGAGCGAACCTGGGAACAAAGAAAATTGAGAGAAAAATTTCATCACCGAAATTCTAATCCATTCGACTGATCTGAATAGTACGGGAACAGGAGAAAATTAAATAGTGCGAGTAATCTTCCGCCGGAATTAGAGGTAGGCTAACGAAATACGGAAGCCAAGATCCCCCAGTTTAGGGATGAAATTTAGAGTCGCGTTGTAGTAAAAAAAACCTGATGAAGTCGAGGCGCCAGTCCTTGCTGACGGGAGAAAGAGCGCTTTATGGTTTACGGTTAAAATTAATGAGAGCCAAGGAGCCGGCACTCGCAAGTTTTAAGAGAAACAGTTTATATTCATGAAAAAAAAATTCGAAAGAAAAATACACGTTTCAGCGCCAAGTTCTATTTTTATTTATTTATTTATTTTTTTCTCTCTTATCTTTTTTTATTCTCTGTTCAACCTACTATTATTCATATTCATAGATGCGAATTAAAAATGGAAAATATAAATGGCGGTGAAAAAATTTCAGGGTAAATTTATTAGATTTAAAAGGAGAGAGGGAGAGAGAGAGTGAGAAAAAAAAGAGTAAAAAATTTTCTCATGAAGACCAGAGGCGATTTTTCAACCTCGAAAAAAGGCAGCTGATCCCTTCGATTGATTTCTCTATACATACATACATACATACATAAAAGCTACGTTCCTGGCAAAGACGAGAAAAGTTTCACCCATAAAGTATACGAGCTTCTATCTCTCTTCCAAAATTCTGCAAAGGGTTTCAGGCCTGGGATAATTCTGAACGTGCTGAAATATACATATATACATACATGTATTTATATACATATATTCAGCAAACGAGCGGGTGAAGTACTCACGTATTGTGTGTTTGTCTTTGCGATAATACGGGCCGCGGTGGGAAAAGAAATATAAAGTACAAGAGAACAATGAGTACCATGGGCAGAGAACAAAGGGTGAACTTGGACCCCGTCAAGCGTTAAATGTTATCAAGTTTCAATAGATATACATATATATATAAGAGAACTTCCCTCGAAGCGTTTCGCTTTTATTCAGCACAATTTTATTGTCTCGTTTTCGCACTCTCGCTCTTTTCGCAATATACGACGTATATATTGGTATCTTCTTTTCTTTTCGCATTTTTTTTTTCTTTTTTTCTTAGATGGCGGAAGGGAGGGTGGGGGTGGTTGTATTTTTGTTTTGTTTATTTTTGCTTGCCTTGCCTTGCTAGGACGAGTGCAAAGAGAGATCAAAGTTTTCTTTATCCTTTCTTCCCTGTTAGCTATGTGTGTGTGTGTGTGTGTGTGTGTGTGTGTGTGTATGTATAGGTGCCTCGCTTCACGGAATTCATCGACGTCGATAGAACCAGACTAATCTCACACAATACCTTTAGAAACTACGCTCAGTAGGGATTTAACTGTAAATATTCTTCAGGTTTGATCCCTGCGAAGAAGATTCTTGGAGAAATTCGTTTTTCCTCTTCGTTTGAAAATCATTCGGAAGGTAAAATTTTCAAGATCGCATTCACGGTGAAGGATATAAAGATATTTATGGGATAACCGCAGGAGACTGTGTCTTGTACTTGTGAAACATCGAACAACGGAAACACGTGTCACTAAGAAGATGATCCTAGCAAATTCGGGCGTCGGTTTACGCCGCTTTTTATCCCGTCTACTCGTCGCGTCGTCGCGTCGTTGCCAGATTCATATGGAAATTTTCTTCCTCCCAGAGAATCTTCCACCCTGATGAATAAACCGCGATCCTTCAACTGCGGATGAATCATCGATTCTAACCGATATCGATTTCGGTTTTTTCCACCCTCTCGTTGCTCCGTTCACGAAAACTAAGCGTAATTATTGGCAAAGACAAAAAGTTAAAATACCGAGGGAGAGTTGTTTTTTTTTTTTTTTTTTTTTTTGTACGTCCTAACCGTAAACACTAGGGTGTCCCTTATTTGGGGTGTTGACAAATTTTCGCCCTCCCACCCTCAACTTCAAATAATTCGAAAACAATTGCCTAATTTTTTCAGATTTCTATCTCAACTCTGGAAAAGTCCGCTTTATGGTCGAAGTTTCTTATGGAAGTAACATGAGGAAAAGTTGTTTCCTCGGTATATATTTTGTTGCGAGAGTAATGATATTTAAAAAAATCTGTAACTCCGAGGTTTTAGTGGGCGTTAGTACTAATATCTTTAAAAAAATTTGAAATCACGATACCAGCAAATCTAGACAAATTGCACTTCCTCTAAATGCAAAAAAAAGTCAGATTTCAAGGGTGTGCAATTCGTTGAGATTGCGTGTTACGATTATGGGAATTTTTTCCCAGACGACAGTAGCACTAATGCCGACTAAAACCTCACGGTTACAAATTTTTTTTTAACATCATTACTTTTACAATAAAATATATACTGAGAAAAAAAGTTTATCCCATCTTATTTCCATAAGAAACTTCGACCACAAAATGGACTATCTTAGAATTGAGGTGAAATTCTGGAAAAAATTAGGTAATTATTTTCCAATTATTTGGAATTGATCTGAAGAGTAGGGCAGCAAAAATTCGTCAACACCCTAAATAAGAGACACCCTAATTAATAAACACGCTTCTCGGTAACTTTCACGGTGACAATTAATTATCAATTGAAAAATAACCAGATTACCCCCGCGAATATCTAACGAACGGCTCGATATGGCTAACACTGGTAAATGATTCCCAGCAGGAGGCTGGGGCGTTGCCGATGACGGAGATGAAGAAGTCATTGAGCTTCGAAGCAGCGGACACATGCAGGGGGGTTGGACGAGTCGGGGGCAACACCTAGCACAGGCCTCCACCTCGTCTGCAACCTCAGTCCTGCACCAGAACCACCCCCTCGACGCACACTCACCCGCCGCCCCCCCTCCTCCCGCCCCCGCCGCCCCACACCCACGGGCATCACACCCACGCCCACGGCCACTCTCACACTCACACGCACAAGCATCATCAGCCTCCACCCCCGAGGCTGAGGCGGGACTCTTCCGGCATCGGCTTGGCTCAAGGTCAGTTATGTTATACGGGGTGTCTAATTTCAATTAATCCAGTCAAATGTTATATCGAGAACACTAAGTCTGAGTGACTAACAATAAGTAATTGCGGAGAAATGTTGCAACGTCAGAAGGGGGGTGGAAGGAAGGTCAATTTGGGGTTTTTTTAAACTTAACGGTATACTTTGTTTTTTACTTTTTGATTGATTTGATTGAACTTGACTGGATTGAGATTGAGATTTTACTGGATTGGTTAAGATGAGACACCCTGTGGATTCTGCAAACCTGAGAAATACCCACTCAGCTGCGATATAGCGCCGATTCTTACAGCCTCGAGTTATCTCTTAAGGCGGGGGTGAAAATGTTGGAAGATTCGAAAATAGGAGGGTCGTAATATCGAGTTTTTGAAAACGGGATAATGTTTTTATCAAACTTTTGAAATGGAGAAAGTTCAAGTATATAAACATGAAATATGTAAACTGTTTGTACAGTGTAGAAAGATTTAATAATATAAAATCGTCAAAATAATTAAGAGTATTTCGAAATTCTGAAGAATTTATTTTTTAATAATATATACTAAGATCTTATTTTTACAATTTTACTTTTTTACAAATGGAATATAGAATTTTTTTGAATACTGTTAAATAGATTTTCACGTCTTTGAAAATTTGATTTTGTCACTCGTCTACAGTCTGATCTCTCCAAATTTTCACCCACGTCAGTTTTTTTGAAACGCATGCTCTTAGATGAAATTACGATTTGGATGCAGGGGTGAAATTGTGAAATTTTTAGAAAATGATATTAAAATTTAATTAAAATTATTCGTCCAGTCGAATTTTTTTCCAATTTCGTAAAACATATTTTTTGTTCAAAACTTATTTCGGTATCGTCGATTAAAAATTGGATGCACTCGCACTCGAAAAAATTTAACAAGCTTGCTAGCAGAGCTTCGGAGTTCCGACTTGAACCGTTCTCTGCACCCTCAAGTCTCATCGGAGAGCTTGCATAGTTGCTTTCTAGTGTCTTCTCGCCGCCCCCCGCAGAGCAAAAGCAATCCAAAGTTGGCAGAGCGAGAGTACGAAACGTCGGTTCGACGCTTACTGACCCTCGAATAATTTCCGCAGGAGGTGACCACCCTGAGAGCATTCTCTGGAGGTTCGACTGCGACCTGGCCGGTGAACCCGACGTGGTGATTTCGCCCCCGCCGCCCCCGCCACCACCCCCATCGGCCGCTGTCTCGCGGACGACGACCCTTTGACCAATACTGGAGGAGGTGCCCACCGGGGTTCCCGTCCAAAAAAACATCCCCTCGAGCGCCTCGGCCCTTGTCGTCAACGTGGACCAAAAGGAGACGTGCTTATAGCAGATGGTGAAAATCGGTGGCGAGGAGTCGGGAACGTTGCCGATTAAACACTCGGACTATTCGCAATGAACCGGGGGTGAATCCTCCCCGAAGTGTTGAACTCGTTCATTCGTAATTTGCGGGGTGAAGGTTGAGACTCTTCCTATTCGTTCGGCATTGTTATTGTAGGTATGCTCAATGCCTATTGCACGGATAATCAACCGCAGGGTTGTGAACATAAAAGAAAGAAAAAAAAAACAGAAAAAAGATAATGGTGAATGAATGGAAATTGGAAGAAACGCAAGGATATATAAAGAAAATCAGAGACACTGGAAGTGAAAGTGAAGAGAAATCAAATACAGAAACGACAAATATTGTAACAAAAATCGAAGTCTCATAATTAGCTAGTCAAAGTTGTTGTTTTTTTTTTTTTTTTCTCGTTTCTTCTCCCTCTCTCTCTTTACGACAAATAATACAGTGTAAAAAATTATCGAAACGACACTAGCAACGAACTTCAGTGCACCTAATTGGTTAAAATAAATTATAATAACGTCGTGTATTACGTTGCATAATACACTTACCTGTTGTATAAAATGGATAATGTGCGATAATGTGGGTTAGGAAGTGGATGAATATAATAATAATAATAATAATAACACGTGAATTTGTAAAAAAAAAAAAAAAAAAAAAAAAAAGGAAAAAGAAAGAAAAGAAATCAACGAACACTGAAAAACATTTTAGAAAATACAAAAATTGAAAAAACTGGTTTTGGAAAAAAATTTGCTGCAGCGTATATTGTTGTATGAACGGTAAGGCTGGTCTTTTTCCAATTCGCGTGTCTTGTACAGTAATTGTAACGTTGTATAAACAATATGTATAATGAAACTCTATGAAATGTAAGGTAACTAGTAAGTTGATAAAAGAGAGAATTGAGTATAGACGTATAAAAGACGATAATTTGTTTAGCTAACGACGTAGGTGAAAACGAAGAGTGTTTTAGTAGTATTTTGACACAATTGCGAAATTCAATTAGTTGAATGATTGTCACGGCGTGGAGGAAGAAAATACTTGTAAGCGATTTACAGTGTTGAGTGATATTCATAAAATAAATTATTTATATTATATAGTATGATGTATAAATATATATATATATATATATATATATATATATATATATATATATTATATACATATATATGTACATATAATATATAATATACACACATATATATGTATATGAAATTTGTTACGTAGGTTATACCGATGAAATAATTTTTATTTATATCAAAGTTATTATTGTATAATATTGTTCAAAAATTATTCACACACACACAACGTCATCATTTTATTTCCGATCCGAGAGTAAGATCATAAAATGTTTACAGATAATAATTAATCTTGCCAAAATTCAATCAGGATTTATTTATAAAATAATTACGTGTGATCGATCTGCCACGCGTCATAATTATTTTCACATTTTCACCTACACATGTGAGTGTAATAAATAATTATGATGCCAATGAATTTTTTTAAATTTAATAAATAACTCGAACGTTTGAAGAAAATAATAATCGATTAACTCGCGCACACGCAAAGTAAAATGAAAAAAAATAATTCGTGCAACGAAAAAGAGATATCAAAATTCTGGTGAAAATTTAACTAAGTCGATTATTTTTTAACTCCAGCTGTTCAACTCCGCGAGTGACAAAAGTTACGACAAAAAATAAAAAAAAATAACAACAAAACAATTCCTTACAATCCGACACGTGTGTCGATAAATCTGAATCGAAGAATAATAAGAAGACTTGACAGATGATTGAGATTTAAGGAGGGTGCAAAAACAGCTGCGTGTGGATAACGTAATAAACCGATAACGCAGGTAACAATTTCTTCTTCGTTTCAAGCGAAAGTTTGAGAGGAAATTGGTGGAAAATAGCTGCAAAAAAGTCCTAAAAAGAAGTGAAGTTTTGCAGTCCTGTGACCGGGAAGGTAAAAAGTTCAATGCATTTCGATGGCACATTTTTCAAAAGGCTTCTATGAAATTCATTGCAAAGAGGATAGAGATTCGAGAATTTATATGAAACCGGCCTACATTCAATTGGATAATTTCAATTCTCCATTTCCACGATTACGTTTGTTTAAAATTTATACGTTCGTTTGTGTGAAGGGTGTCGTGTAATGTTCGCCGAAAACTCCCGCGGAGATCCTGGATACTTTGTCTATAACAAAATAAAGAATTTCAACAATAATGAAAGGTGTGTTTTAATCTGTATTTTGAACATTGTTACGGCCGACGGAAAGACGACAAATTAGGTCTCAAATATTTTCGTGCTTTTTCAGCTAGATTTCACGCTGGTGGGAGCAAACAAAAAATTAATTAACAATTTGTTACCTAACTGAAGCACGGCGAGGCATGTGCCAATCAAATTATTCCGCTGTAACGAGAATGTCTGGTTTATTAAACGTAAAAGGAATAATTAATTATAAGGTTGAAGAAAAAAAAACACAGAATTGTATAAAAGTACCTGCCTTGCGTAATGACCGGAAAGTTACGAGACGTTATTTCTTCTTTCTTCCCTCTCTTTCTCTCTCTCGCTCTTTCTTTTTATTCCTACTTTTATACAGAGTGATAAACGGTTTAATAATCGTTTTAATGAACGCGAAGGTAAACTTAAATTGAAGAGAGAAAACTTGAAGCTTTATTTAATTACATTATGTTATTATATCACACGTATTGACTTTGAAAATGTACTTTCTCTTAGCACAGAAATGTGCCTAAAATCAATATCTGTAGGTACAATTTGGAGATGCTAAATATGCGAGTAAGGATATCGAGTGGGAAGAAAAGGAATCGATGCCTGAAAGCGAGAAATGCGAAGGGCGAAAGGTGAAAGCAGGAACTCGGTGAAAAAAATTCAATGGATTTATCTTCAAAGGGGGGTGAGTTCCTCCTCCATCCCTTTCTCCTTCACTCGCATCTTTTCTTCGAGAAAAGGTTCTTAATTCGATGCTAATTGATATTTGATTGCTCGCGTTAATTGCCTGATTACCCTACCCCGCTTGAGAACTTAAGTGAAAAGCCGAAAAAGACGGAGGGCGGATAACAGGACGAATGAAAAACTCTGAATAAAGGTGAACGAAGGGTCTGTAAAAGACTGCAGGCGGTTGGCACTAACGACCCATTGATGCTGAGTCCTCCCTTAAATTCGTCACATAACTTACCGATTTCGTAAAAACCCAAAAAAAAACGGAAACGTCGCTGAAATTGAGGCCAAAAATTTTATCAATCACCTCACGTTGCACTCTGGGTAATACGCGCTAATTTTGAATAATAGATTTCTACTTTTCTGTTATTTACAGCAGCTGTTTGTCTCTCGCATTGATCTAATGTTCTGTTTGCATATTTTTGCACGCTCAATTGGATCGAATGTTAAATTTCTGTTGCGGACACCCGGTATATCGCAGAGCGTATTATACGGTGACTCCGAGTAGATCCATCTCGAGTTTGTCTAGTTTGTACGTCTACCCACGTCTCGTATATAAACTAGAGCAGAGCCCATCTTGTCTGTTGCCTCAATCTTTTTCTTTGCGATTATCCACCCAAGCCAGGACTAACCCAACCGGAATCAAATTAATTTATAATGACGCTTCTGATTATAGTGTAGCAGAATTTTTAACCGTCATCGTCAAATCATGTTCACTTTGTTACATAATTTTTTTTTCTTTCTCTTACACTCCTTCAAGTTATCCTTTCCTTGAAGTCAATCAATTTATCAGGAATGGAGTAAAAAGCTTATCTTGTAAGGCAACGCGTGCAGTGAGACTGGAAAATAATCCTTTGTAAGCCCTAAAATGAGTGAAATAAATTTTGTGAAAAAAAAAATCAGCACGCTACAAGAGAAGCCCGATTTTTGTTTTCTCCTATTACTTCTTACTTGTTCCTAACTTTTTTTCCTCCGCGATGCGTCGGCGTCTCCCCCTCATCTCGTCTCGTCTGTTTTTGCCATTTCTGAGTTCTAATTCCCTTGCTTTTCTTCTCATCGCTCAATTCAATGTGTCACTTTCGGCGCAATTTCTTGTGCAATTTTATCTCCGAGACTACGAACAATTAAATTCCCGCCCCGGCGATTCATCGTCCTGTCGTCATGGCGCCACGTCATTTTGAATTATTACCCAAGAGTAAATCGGATCCTGATGAATGGGACAGAAGTTTGCGTAATCTTATACGGAATGTACAAGATGCGTCGCCGATGATTTACACGTTGAATGGAATCTGTTTGTACTATAATGTTCATTAATGCCTTGGGCTTCCGGTGAACTTCTTTTCGGTCTGAAATAAAATTTGAGCTCGATTCTGTACGAATCATGTGATTTTATTATTATTAATTTATGAGATTGGGAGGCATTGTCACATAATTCGTACAAAATCGAGCTGAAATTTTATTTCAGACCAAAAACAAGGGACTAATAAACATTAATAACAAATGAGTAATTTCGAAAATTGACGAGTATCTTATTGAATATCAAGTTTCGATTTTTCGGTGCCTCTTTCTTCGCTCTGAATTGAAAAAAAATACGAAAATTCAAATATCCTTTGATGGATCATGGCTGTGGTAGCAGCGCAGTCATTTTTACCAATTAATAATTCATAACTCAAGGGAACTGAAATTTACGCTACAAGCAAGACGACGGGGTGAGAAATGGCTTTTGAAGAAAAAAAAATATTTAATAAAATCGAGCTAATATATATCATAGTTCAATATCCCGAAATGTTTTTCTTTATACATATTGTACATCGATTTAACGCCCACGCAAAGTGATTTCTTTGCATTCGACAAATCGTATATTATTATAAGGGAAAAAAAATTGTATTAAAAAAATCTGAGAAAAACTAACAGGCAGAAAAGTAGTTTCCGGAACCTAGAGATATTCTTTTACCTGCAACATTTCTATTTAAGATTATTTTGATCGTTGTGTTATACTGACGAAATACACATACTTCAATCTACGAAGTCACTGAGTGATAAACAAAAACGAAACGCGATACTTTTCCCGAAATTTGAATTCGTTTTTCTTGATTTAACAATTTCCTTTGTCGCTATTCATTCATTTATCAGACATTTTGCAAATGTATATGTATGAGTACAACAAATGCGACGTAAATTGTATCCAACGATGAGACAGGCAGCTGAAAAAGTCGCGATACGGCCAATAGATAAAATATATAAACCGATAATAAGGCATCAACGTCAGACTCAGGATGTCGGAAAAAGATTCGATATTTTCTAAGAGCTTTTTCTCCCCTTCGACACCCCGGTCGACATCATTCAGACGCAATACCATTTCGCGAAGGTAAACTTTTATAACGACTTACCTTCTTTGGCAGTGGATCTATGCGTCTCTGCGCACTCTAACAACCTGCAATTGTATAACTTCTTGTTATCTTTTATCTGAAAAGAAATGCTCCTCGACATTCTTAACAAGCGTTGCTGTTACTTATTATTTTAAGTGCAAAAACATTCTAACGCCTTTTATAATTTTACCTGGTTTTCACAATCCACCTCTAATGTTAACAAACAAAATCATTTTCTTTGGTGCAAATAATTGTTGCATTGCAAAGCGCCAGAGTTGAGGCAACTCGGATCATCGATATCAGTTGTGTGTTGCAAGCAATAAGGCGCACATGAGCATCAGTGTTTAAGAAATTTTTAATTAACGTACAGTGAATGATTTTTTTGATACACTAACCCATAGAAAAGGTGGAAAATTTATTTATAATGAAAGGTTTTTGAATAATTTACTTCGTCGGGATTGATTTTTTACCAATTCAATTTATTGTAAGTTAGATTGAAGATAATTATAAACTCGCACAACAAATAACAAAAGATATTATTCAATAACATTTATATTATAATAAATCCAAGAAAGACCTTTCTGGTATCAAATTTTTATTACAAATATTCCGAAACCTTTACGGAAATATTTACTTCAATATATTATCATTACAGTACACTAACGTTCTACATTCCGAATTTTAATCCAGTTCCTCGCATTCGACAATTTTGCTTTGTATCGAGCTACAACGTCTTCATTTCTGGAAACGCAGGCTCAACAGTAGACCGTCTACAAATGACGGCTCCTTAACGAAAATTTAATAATGTACACGTATGTGAGAAATTCCCTCAATTTTCCTTTAATGAATGTAAAAAATAAGTCGCATAAATTACGGATATAAAATTACTCAAGATGAATTTACGGTTCATCAACAGTCAATCCGCATTCTACAAATGGATCCCTCAGGGTGAGGTGTCTGGTAAGAATTTTCAAATCTACCAACGAACAGGGGTTCGAACACCCTGATATGTAAAGCTCTGCAAGTCCCTCGGGTTTTTTGTAGAACAGCTGAAACAACACGGGGAAATAGTCAAACAAGCAGTATAAAGAAGTGAAGAGAATGGAACTATGACGAATAATAGAGAAGAAGGGATTTCAAGGTACATAGCAATGTACCCACTCGCACGTAGTGCTGATCGTTTCGAAAGTCTCGGTGTAACTCGGCAATAACACAGCTGCCGAAGCTCGGCACGTGGGGGTAAAAACTATCCAGCACGCTAAGAAGACCGGCTATATTGATCTCGTGTCCCATGTAGAAAAGCATCTTGGTCGAGTTCTTTCCACTCGCCGCGTCATCCATATTTTTTATGAACTCTCTGATCCACATGCCTGTGAACGTGGGATTCAATCAGTAAGCGAATGGAACTGTTTGAATGTAATTTGAAAATATGAGAAAATTGTGAAGGAACTTGTTCGAAGATGAAGCAAGCTCCGACTGATATGGGTGAGTTCCGTTACTTTCAATGTTTCAGTACAGGAAGGGATGATGAAACGGAATTCACTGCCTACCTCCATTTATCCTTTTAAGCCTCCAAGTGTAGCTTTGCACAAGGTATTCGTAGGCGGCAGTTATTTCAAGCTCTTCGGATAAGTACATCTTTTTCGTCCAGGTAGGCAGTTGCAGCCCCATTGATCTCTGAAGACAAGCACTCATGACAACTATCGCCAACCATTGAAAGTACGAAATCGTTTATTTAACGATGACGACAGACCAGAAACTTGAAATAATGTTTTCATTCTTTTCAGGCTTTACCTGAGCCGTCAGCGTGTCGTAAAGCATGAAAGCGTGATATCTGGTCGCATTGAGACCCAAATGTTGGCTGAGGTATTCACGCAGAGAATTCCAATTTCCCGTATCATCTAATTCCTGAATAGTTTTTTCGGCTAGAGTCTTGTCTGCGCTGCAAAAAAAGTATCACCACTTATGTATCCTCGAATCCTCTCAGATTATTCCTGATCAATCTCACCCAACTAGCGGACAGATATAAACTCCTAGAAAAAGCAGATCCTTTGAAAATCGTTGATAATGAATCGGGATCGATTGATTGTCCGGAAACAGAGCAAGTAAGGCAGCCTGCGCTGACAGCAGACATCGTTCTGAGCTCGATGAACGGGCCTTAAACAGGCTCTCCGAGTACTCGGATAAGTTCAATTGTTGAAAATATTTTCGTCGAAGGAACTGACCCAAGGCGAAGGACCGGTTACGACCCTCCTGTTGCAAAACAATGGTGTAAAAGATTTTGAAAAACGATCAACGACACTGTACTCACCCCTGTCAATCCACCGTATCCTCCTGGTTCGTACTTTTCATTAATGTAAGGATCCGTTGGGTACCACTTAGCGGAGTTTTCGAGAGGCGCGCGGTCGCCATGTCTGCATAGCTGAAAGTAAAACACTGGTAAAACATTTCTGGAGAGGGATGATCTTGTAGCATTGTGGGGCACTCACTACTTGCACAAGTTTCAGATCCAAGCAAAGAACAACCGGCGCTATGTTAAAGGTAAGAAAATAAACGTTCCAGTGGTACATCGTTTGGGAAACTGATTCCCTCAACTGGAGTTTGAGGGACTTCTTCAGAGTCCTTCAACACGCACCCCGGCGCAATAAAACCTTAGAACAGACTAGTTCCAGAAATAGAAATGTATTCTCGCCACTGGCTTTACGTCGCCTTGGGGACGTTCCAAAATTACGTACATGCACTTCCTGAGGAGATCACGGAGTCTATATGCATGCTGTTTGGTCGAGTTTCAAAAGATGGTTGGCCGCACATGGGACTTTGTAGAAAGCCTATAATTCGCAATGACAAGTTGCGGGCAGTTTTTGCAAAGAAATTTCGAGGCGATGACTATTATCAAGAAGATAAAGAGAGATAATGCATATAATGATTCACGGTGCTGCCCGACACCACCTCGTTATCGCATTATCGCATTAAAGCTCTACTCTTCCTTGCTTACTCCTCATACTTCAAACATTGATAATGAAATTAATAAAGATTTGTTATTATTATAATTATCGTGATCTTGAACGGCAATGTTCATATCTGTTTAAAATTCTGGTAAATTATTTGGTGTAGTTGAAATTTTTCAAATTATGTAACACACAAAATTACTTTGTCATTGTTAGTGAATTGAAATGATCTCGAGAAAATCACTGCTGAACGATAAGGTTCAGAGTATTTACGTAATTACGCGGTTCCGTATTTCTGTGCTGACATGTGTCAGTTTCATATCAAATTGCCATACAAAATATTGGTATGAATATATTTTGCGATAACCTCAACCAGATAGCACTGTGATCGAACTGTTGACATTGTAGAAAAATATTTGTTCAGAAGCCAGATATTAACGAGCATGTATCCACCAACTATCGGAGATTATATTACGAGCTTTTTAATCACACTTCAGCTTCTCAAGATGCGAGGAAATATCATTGCAGCGAACGCTCTGATCGTGCTTTCAATTATCACACCAAATTGGGCCGAACTAGAGGTGACCCAAGTGCAGGTGGTGAGTAAAGAGTTGACCATATAAACAGGGAAACTAATTATTCTTCTATCTTCTTCTTTTAACTAGAATTCAAGACGAAAAAAATCTAACAAGTAGAAAATTGTCTGATCAGTTGTGTTTTCGTTTACGATTAGTATCAGAACTCTAATTGATTCGATCTGCTTTAGATATTTTTTTATACAATCATTCTCGAAGATAGCAAATTATTCCTATGATTAAATCCTGTATTTATTTCTCTTTCAGCTATTCAGACATGGGGAAAGAACTCCACTTGTTGCGGAGATGTACCCAAACGACATCTACAATATTTCCACCTACGAAGAGTGGGGCATTGGCTAATTGACAAACGTAAGTTGCAAAACCGCTCACAAAAAGTAGAAAAAAAACTTATGAAACGCGTTCAAATTATTGCAATCTTCCACGTACTCCTGCTAAGCATAAAACGAATATGACTTGCGCCAAGAACATTGCTTTGTCTTTAAAGACGGGAAAGATGCGGGAATATCGAATCGGAATGGTGCTGAAAGATCGGTACAAAGACTTTCTGGGTTCTGTTCATGTATCTACTGACGTTCATGCCGTAAGCTCAGACTGCGATCGTACAAAGACGTCACTTCAGCTGGTCCTGGCCGCCCTTTTCCCCCCCTCAGCAAATCAAGTCTGGAACCCCGATTTGCTCTGGATGCCTATCCCCATTCACTACGCACCGCTAAGTATCGACATCCTGCTCCAGGCCCACAGATGTCCACAGTTAGTATAACGTATCCATACTGTCCCCAAATGTAAGCCTTTAACATTTAACGAGATAATACGTGATTGCTTTAAATTTGAAGAGGCGTTTTCTCGGATAGAGTGACTTCCACAATTCCAAGAGCAGTTTGCAAGAAACAAAAATTTTTTTGAATTCCTCACGGAAAAAACTGGCCGCAACATTACGAGTCCGAGACCGATTTACGAGATCCAAAGTCTTCTGAGTATCCAAGTAAGAATCAATCAGGCGTGAGATATAAGTAACCGGGACTAACCAATCCTCTTACTCATGCAGAAGTCAATGAACCTTGCTTGGCCCGAATGGTGTACGCAAGCTGTCTTCGACCAGATGAGCGAGTTCGCTGATCTCGTCTTCCATATATATTAGAAGTTACACGCCAGAGATTAGGAGGCTGGAAGGTGGACCGTTGGTCAAAAAATTCATCGAGAACATGCGGCTGAACAGAACGCAGGGAAATCCACGGAAGATCTACCTTTACAGTGGCCACGGAATTACTATTTCTGCTTTTCTGGCAGCTCACGGAATCCGCGAACCCAAAATTCCGCTCTTCGGTACCGCAGTCATGATCGAAATGCTCCGGAACGAAAGCGGAAAGCGTTTCATCAGGGTAAAATTTCTCCTTTCAACATTCTAATCGCTAAAGCTCTCTCGTACTTCCGCTTCTATCGAGGCTTCTCGACAGTCGCGTCAACGTCATAAAGTATCTTTTTGCCCTCAGCTGATCCTGTGGACTGGCGTAACCGAACAGCTAAAAACACTTCAGTTACCCGGCTGTGAAACCATCTGCCCAATTGAGAGGTACTTAGAGCTGACTCGAGAAGTTATTCCATCACAGGAGGAACTTGACTGTCATTACAGGCGACTCAGTCCTAGCAAGCTCCGTGGTATCACCGATGAACGAACAACTGACGGTTGCTGAATGGAGGAGAAGCATTGAATAGTCGAAGATTGTTATATGATACATCCATTTCCAAATTTAATATAAAATTACTCAGCATCTGAACCTCCTTTCTGATCTGAAATCCATTTTTGTCACGTGTCTCACGTGTTACTTACGCTATTCAAAACGACTTCGCTAAAATGTCAGTAGATTGAATTCACACATGAGGTTCAAGAATTGGCGCTAAAATACCAAAGTACGAGAGACTGGGGTCGGTTGAAACATTTTCCAGAAAATCACTATATTCGACTACAATTTCAACTAAGCACGATTCATAATATATTTTAATTGAACCTTACTTATTTGACCACTCATGCAGAAAGGCTATAGTGGCATTATTATCTGCACTGCAAAAATATCTGGAGGCAATTTTTTAAATTGGGCAAAAATGTTTTAACCGACCCCATACCCGGAGTGATTCTAATACTATCAGAATAATGAATGTAATGCTGTAATATATTTATTTATTGAGATAAAGATAATAGAATAATGCGTAACATTGACGTCTTACTTATGATTCGGTTTCGTTCAATTCAAAACGGAACTTTGACCCAACGATAAGATTAGTTACATCACATTTGTCCTAATTTTATAATATATTTAGTATTCTAATAAGAAACCTTAAGAAAAAAATGGAAAGCTAATCAATTCTGTCAAAAAAGTCTGTTTGATTTATTTTTCATGAATAAAGATTAGATACCGCAAAATCAATACGACTAATTATTCAAAATCAAGACTGCAACACGAATTTTTTTTTTCAGATTTGTAAATTAATTAATCGCATTTTTTATGTATTCGTCAAGAATTTTATTTTTCTCTCCTTTAAAACATTGTTTTTTCACTCGATATCAACGGCACACGAATATTCCAATCTATATTTATCATTTTTGGTCATATGGTAGTAAAATATTATCAGTGCCCTCCATGCACATGATATGAGGCTGTCCACCTCAATACGGTACACCTCCAGACCTCACCGTCCCCCATTCGATCCATTTTTTGATGTGTTATCGTTCCACGTCTGAAATATTTTTCGGAATTTTTTCGGACTTCTTGGACCAACCCTATATGAGTGATGATTTTTTTTAGGCCGAAAATTTGCAGCGTTTTGTAAATTCTGAAAAGATTTACAAAAATTCTCTCGATGATGGCGAACAACCTCCAAAGTCCGAAATCGTAGACGGTATTTTCCTTATATTTTTTTTTAATTATTCAATAATTTTATTCGCCAAACCGTGTCACTGACGACTGCTAGCATTACACGAATGCAGATCAACTGTTGGTTGATAAAATGTTGAGAAAGAACGATTAAGGAACATTTGAGATTTCAGCTGGTTGATCACTTGCATTCATTTTTTCTCTACACAAACTCTTTAATTTTTTTGGACTGCTTTCACTGTCATCAATAGATGATTCTGACGACCTGATCAATACAAATTACGGATACTCATTTGTGACAAGAAGAGCAAATATCTAATACATGCGCCCGCGTGACGAAAAACTAAACATCATTCTATATTCACTCTATGTCTACCAATTTTGAAATAAGCGCAGTACCAATACGCTACGAGCATCGGGTCAAAAGTTACAGCCAAAGAACGAAAGACATATTTCCTCCATTTTTGAGCTGCTGATCTTTGCGTTGTGATTTCTTTGCTGCTGATACGACTCTCATTTTCTGTGTATTTCTGAGTTCCTGGGCGTCCAATTGATCGAAAAAGGGTCATACAAATTGATTCCGTGACGAAAATTCTCGGCTACGAAAATGACCAAAAAAGTGTGGCTAACCCCTTTGGATTTGGTGCGAAAATTTTGATGATTTTGTGAAGTGCTGAGATGAATTCTTGAGGGCACTGTTCCGACGTAATTTTAAGAAAAAAATCGATCAATCGCAGTCCCAAAACGCTGCGAGCGATAGCTGAAAAGTTTGTGCCGAAAAACTCATGATTTTCATCGTCATTTCTCTGCTGCTGGTCCGAGGCTATTTTTCATGTGTTTTCTGAGTTCCTGGGCGTCGAATTAGTCTAGAAAGCGTCATACGGATCGATTCCCAGACAAAAGATTTTTCGGCCAAAAAAAATCCAAGGCTAACCCGTTTGCATTTTTGGCGAAAATTTCGACGACTTTGAAAAGTGCTGCAATTAATTCTTTGGGGTACTATTCCGACGTGATTTCGCGAGAGGAATCGATCAATCGCAGTCCCGATACGCTGCGAGCAACACCTGCAAAGTTACAGCCGAAAAACTGCAGATTTTCATCGTCATTTCTCTGCTGCTGGTCCTAGGCTATTTTACATGTGTTTTCTGAGTTCCTGGGCGTCGAATTAGTCTAGAAAGCGTCATACGGATCGATTCCCAGACAAAAGATTTTTCGGCCAAAAAAAATCCAAGGCTAACCCCTTTGCATTTTTTGCGAAAATTTCGACGACTTTGAAAAGTGCTGCAATTATTTCTTTAGGGTAATATTCCGACGTGATTTTGCGAGAGGAATCGATTAATCGCAGTCCCGATACGCTGCGGGCAACACCTGCAAAGTTACAGCCAAAAAACTGCAGATTTTCATCGTCATTTCTCTGCTGCTGGTCCTAGGCTATTTTTCATGTGTTTTCTGAGTTCCTGGGCGTCGAATTAGTCCAGAAAGCGTCATACGGATCGATTCCCAGACAAAAGATTTTTCGGCCAAAAAAAATCCAAGGCTAACCCCTTTGCATTTTTGGCGAAAATTTCGACGACTTTGAAAACTGCTGCAATTAATTCTTTAGGGTACTATTCCGACGTGATTTTGCGAGAGGAATCGATCAATCGCAGTCCCGATACGCTGCGAGCAACACCTGCAAAGTTACAGCCGAAAAACTGCAGATTTTCATCGTCATTTCTCTGCTGCTGGTCCTAGGCTATTTTTCATGTGTTTTCTGAGTTCCTGGGCGTCGAATTAGTCTAGAAAGCGTCATACGGATCGATTCCCAGACAAAAGATTTTTCGGCCAAAAAGAATCCAAGGCTAACCCCTTTGCATTTTTGGCGAAAATTTCGACGACTTTGAAAACTGCTGCAATTAATTCTTTAGGGTACTATTCCGACGTGATTTTGCGAGAGGAATCGATCAATCGCAGTCCCGATACGCTGCGGGCAACACCTGCAAAGTTACAGCCGAAAAACTGCAGATTTTCATCGTCATTTCTCTGCTGCTGGTCCTAGCCTATTTTTCATGTGTTTTCTGAGTTCCTGGGCGCCGAATTAGTCTAAAAAGCGTCATACGGATCGATTCCCAGACAAAAGATTTTTCGGCCAAAAAAAATCCAAGGCTAACCCCTTTGCATTTTTGGCGAAAATTTCGACGACTTTGAAAAGTGCTGCAATTAATTCTTGAGGGTGCTATTCCGACGTGATTTTGCGAGAGGAATCGATTAATCGCAGTCCCGATACGCTGCGGGCAACACCTGCAAAGTTACAGCCGAAAAACTGCAGATTTTCATCGTCATTTCTCTGCTGCTGGTCCTAGGCTATTTTTCATGTGTTTTCTGAGTTCCTGGGCGTCGAATTAGTCCAGAAAGCGTCATACGGATCGATTCCCAGACAAAAGATTTTTCGGCCAAAAAAAATCCAAGGCTAACCCCTTTGCATTTTTGGCGAAAATTTCGACGACTTTGAAAACTGCTGCAATTAATTCTTTAGGGTACTATTCCGACGTGATTTTGCGAGAGGAATCGATCAATCGCAGTCCCGATACGCTGCGAGCAACACCTGCAAAGTTACAGCCGAAAAACTGCAGATTTTCATGGTCATTTCTCTGCTGCTGGTCCTAGGCTATTTTTCATGTGTTTTCTGAGTTCCTGGGCGTCGAATTAGTCTAGAAAGCGTCATACGGATCGATTCCCAGACAAAAGATTTTTCGGCCAAAAAGAATCCAAGGCTAACCCCTTTGCATTTTTGGCGAAAATTTCGACGACTTTGAAAACTGCTGCAATTAATTCTTTAGGGTACTATTCCGACGTGATTTTGCGAGAGGAATCGATCAATCGCAGTCCCGATACGCTGCGGGCAACACCTGCAAAGTTACAGCCGAAAAACTGCAGATTTTCGTCGTCATTTCTCTGCTGCTGGTCCTAGGCTATTTTTCATGTGTTTTCTGAGTTCCTGGGCGTCGAATTAGTCTAGAAAGCGTCATACGGATCGATTCCCAGACAAAAGATTTTTCGGCCAGAAAAAATCCAAGGCTAACCCCTTTGCATTTTTGGCGAAAATTTCGACGACTTTGAAAAGTGCTGCAATTAATTCTTTAGGGTACTATTCCGACGTGATTTTGCGAGAGGAATCGATTAATCGCAGTCCCGATACGCTGCGGGCAACACCTGCAAAGTTACAGCCGAAAAACTGCAGATTTTCATCGTCATTTCTCTGCTGCTGGTCCTAGGCTATTTTTCATGTGTTTTCTGAGTTCCTGGGCGTCGAATTAGTCTAGAAAGCGTCATACGGATCGATTCCCAGACAAAAGATTTTTCGGCCAAAAAAAATCCAAGGCTAACCCCTTTGCATTTGTGGCGAAAATTTCGACGACTTTGAAAAGTGCTGCAATTAATTCTTTAGGGTACTATTCCGACGTGATTTTGCGAGAGGAATCGATCAATCGCAGTCCCGATACGCTGCGAGCAACACCTGCAAAGTTACAGCCGAAAAACTGCAGATTTTCATCGTCATTTCTCTGCTGCTGGTCCTAGGCTATTTTTCATGTGTTTTCTGAGTTCCTGGGCGTCGAATTAGTCTAGAAAGCGTCATACGGATCGATTCCCAGACAAAAGATTTTTCGGCCAGAAAAAATCCAAGGCTAACCCCTTTGCATTTTTGGCGAAAATTTCGACGACTTTGAAAAGTGCTGCAATTAATTCTTTAGGGTACTATTCCGACGTGATTTTGCGAGAGGAATCGATTAATCGCAGTCCCGATACGCTGCGGGCAACACCTGCAAAGTTACAGCCGAAAAACTGCAGATTTTCATCGTCATTTCTCTGCTGCTGGTCCTAGGCTATTTTTCATGTGTTTTCTGAGTTCCTGGGCGTCGAATTAGTCTAGAAAGCGTCATACGGATCGATTCCCAGACAAAAGATTTTTCGGCCAAAAAAAATCCAAGGCTAACCCCTTTGCATTTTTGGCGAAAATTTCGACGACTTTGAAAAGTGCTGCAATTAATTCTTTAGGGTACTATGCCGACGTGATTTTGCGAGAGGAATCGATCAATCGCAGTCCCGATACGCTGCGAGCAACACCTGCAAAGTTACAGCCGAAAAACTGCAGATTTTCATCGTCATTTCTCTGCTGCTGGTCCTAGGCTATTTTTCATGTGTTTTCTGAGTTCCTGGGCGTCGAATTAGTCTAGAAAGCGTCATACGGATCGATTCCCAGACAAAAGATTTCTCGGCCAGAAAAAATCCAAGGCTAACCCCTTTGCATTTTTGGCGAAAATTTCGACGACTTTGAAAACTGCTGCAATTAATTCTTTAGGGTACTATTTCAACGTGATTTTGCGAGAGGAATCGATTAATCGCAGTCCCGATACGCTGCGGGCAACACCTGCAAAGTTACAGCCGAAAAACTGCAGATTTTCATCGTCATTTCTCTGCTGCTGGTCCTAGGCTATTTTTCATGTGTTTTCTGAGTTCCTGGGCGTCGAATTAGTCCAGAAAGCGTCATACGGATCGATTCCCAGACAAAAGATTTTTCGGCCAGAAAAAATCCAAGGCTAACCCCTTTGCATTTTTGGCGAAAATTTCGACGACTTTGAAAAGTGCTGCAATTAATTCTTTAGGGTACTATTCCGACGTGATTTTGCGAGAGGAATCGATTAATCGCAGTCCCGATACGCTGCGAGCAACACCTGCAAAGTTACAGCCGAAAAACTGCAGATTTTCATCGTCATTTCTCTGCTGCTGGTCCTAGGCTATTTTTCATGTGTTTTCTGAGTTCCTGGGCGTCGAATTAGTCTAGAAAGCGTCATACGGATCGATTCCCAGACAAAAGATTTTTCGGCCAAAAAAAATCCAAGGCTAACCCCTTTGCATTTTTGGCGAAAATTTCGACGACTTTAAAAACTGCTGCAATTAATTCTTTAGGGTACTATTCCGACGTGATTTTGCGAGAGGAATCGATCAATCGCAGTCCCGATACGCTGCGAGCAACACCTGCAAAGTTACAGCCGAAAAACTGCAGATTTTCATCGTCATTTCTCTGCTGCTGGTCCTAGGCTATTTTTCATGTGTTTTCTGAGTTCCTGGGCGTCAAATTAGTCTAGAAAGCGTCATACGGATCGATTCCCAGACAAAAGATTTTTCGGCCAAAAAAAATCCAAGGCTAATCCCTTTGCATTTTTGGCGGAAATTTCGACGACTTTGAAAAGTGCTGCAATTAATTCTTTAGGGTACTATTCCGACGTGATTTTGCGAGAGGAATCGATCAATCGCAGTCCGGATACGCTGCGGGCAACACCTGCAAAGTTACAGCCGGAGAACTGCAGATTTTCATCGTCATTTCTCTGCTGCTGGTCCTAGGCTATTTTACATGTGTTTTCTGAGTTCCTGGGCGTCGAATTAGTCTAGAAAGCGTCATACGGATCGATTCCCAGACAAAAGATTTTTCGGCCAAAAAAAATCCAAGGCTAACCCCTTTGCATTTTTGGCGAAAATTTCGACGACTTTGAAAACTGCTGAAATTAATTCTTTAGGGTACTATTCCGACGTGATTTTGCGAGAGGAATCGATTAATCGCAGTCCCGATACGCTGCGAGCAACACCTGCAAAGTTACAGCCGAAAAACTGCAGATTTTTATCGTCATTTCGCTGCTGCTGGTCCTAGGCTATTTTTCATGTGTTTTCTGAGTTCCTGGGCGTCGAATTAGTCTAGAAAGCGTCATACGGATCGATTCCCAGACAAAAGATTTTTCGGCCAAAAAAAATCCAAGGCTAACCCCTTTGCATTTTTGGCGAAAATTTCGACGACTTTGAAAAGTGCTGCAATTAATTCTTTAGGGTGCTATTCCGACGTGATTTTGCGAGAGGAATCGATCAATCGCAGTCCCGGTACGCTGCGAGCAACACCTGCGAAGTTACAGCCGAAAAACTGCAGATTTTCGTCGTCATTTCTCTGCTGCTGGTCCTAGGCTATTTTTCATGTGTTTTCTGAGTTCCTGGGCGTCGAATTAGTCTAGAAAGCGTCATACGGATCGATTCCCAGACAAAAGATTTTTCGGCCAAAAAAAATCCAAGGCTAACCCCTTTGCATTTTTAGCGAAAATTTCGACGACTTTGAAAAGTGCTGCAATTAATTCTTTAGGGTACTATTCCGACGTGATTTTGCGAGAGGAATCGATTAATCGCAGTCCCGATACGCTGCGAGCAACACCTGCAAAGTTACAGCCGAAAAACTGCAGATTTTCATCGTCATTTCTCTGCTGCTGGTCCTAGGCTATTTTTCATGTGTTTTCTGAGTTCCTGGGCGTCGAATTAGTCTGAAAAGCGTCATACGGATCGATTCCCAGACAAAAGATTTTTCGGCCAAAAAAAATCCAAGGCTAACCCCTTTGCATTTTTGGCGAAAATTTCGACGACTTTGAAAAGTGCTGCAATTAATTCTTTAGGGTGCTATTCCGACGTGATTTTGCGAGAGGAATCGATCAATCGCAGTCCCGGTACGCTGCGAGCAACACCTGCAAAGTTACAGCCGAAAAACTGCAGATTTTCGTCGTCATTTCTCTGCTGCTGGTCCTAGGCTATTTTTCATGTGTTTTCTGAGTTCCTGGGCGTCGAATTAGTCTAGAAAGCGTCATACGGATCGATTCCCAGACAAAAGATTTTTCGGCCAAAAAAAATCCAAAGCTAACCCCTTTGCATTTTTGGCGAAAATTTCGACGACTTTGAAAAGTGCTGCAATTAATTCTTTAGGGTACTATTCCGACGTGATTTTGCGAGAGGAATCGATCAATCGCAGTCCCGGTACGCTGCGAGCAACACCAGCAAAGTTACAGCCGAAAAACTGCAGATTTTCGTCGTCATTTCTCCGCTGCTGGTCCTAGGCTATTTTTCATGTGTTTTCTGAGTTCCTGGGCGTCGAATTAGTCTAGAAAGCGTCATACGGATCGATTCCCAGACAAAAGATTTTTCGGCCAAAAAAAATCCAAGGCTAACCCCTTTGCATTTTTGGCGAAAATTTCGACGACTTTAAAAACTGCTGCAATTAATTCTTTAGGGTACTATTCCGACGTGATTTTGCGAGAGGAATCGATCAATCGCAGTCCCGATACGCTGCGAGCAACACCTGCAAAGTTACAGCCGAAAAACTGCAGATTTTCATCGTCATTTCTCTGCTGCTGGTCCTAGGCTATTTTTCATGTGTTTTCTGAGTTCCTGGGCGTCAAATTAGTCTAGAAAGCGTCATACGGATCGATTCCCAGACAAAAGATTTTTCGGCCAAAAAAAATCCAAGGCTAATCCCTTTGCATTTTTGGCGGAAATTTCGACGACTTTGAAAAGTGCTGCAATTAATTCTTTAGGGTACTATTCCGACGTGATTTTGCGAGAGGAATCGATCAATCGCAGTCCGGATACGCTGCGGGCAACACCTGCAAAGTTACAGCCGGAGAACTGCAGATTTTCATCGTCATTTCTCTGCTGCTGGTCCTAGGCTATTTTACATGTGTTTTCTGAGTTCCTGGGCGTCGAATTAGTCTAGAAAGCGTCATACGGATCGATTCCCAGACAAAAGATTTTTCGGCCAAAAAAAATCCAAGGCTAACCCCTTTGCATTTTTGGCGAAAATTTCGACGACTTTGAAAACTGCTGCAATTAATTCTTTAGGGTACTATTCCGACGTGATTTTGCGAGAGGAATCGATTAATCGCAGTCCCGATACGCTGCGAGCAACACCTGCAAAGTTACAGCCGAAAAACTGCAGATTTTTATCGTCATTTCGCTGCTGCTGGTCCTAGGCTATTTTTCATGTGTTTTCTGAGTTCCTGGGCGTCGAATTAGTCTAGAAAGCGTCATACGGATCGATTCCCAGACAAAAGATTTTTCGGCCAAAAAAAATCCAAGGCTAACCCCTTTGCATTTTTGGCGAAAATTTCGACGACTTTGAAAAGTGCTGCAATTAATTCTTTAGGGTGCTATTCCGACGTGATTTTGCGAGAGGAATCGATCAATCGCAGTCCCGGTACGCTGCGAGCAACACCTGCGAAGTTACAGCCGAAAAACTGCAGATTTTCGTCGTCATTTCTCTGCTGCTGGTCCTAGGCTATTTTTCATGTGTTTTCTGAGTTCCTGGGCGTCGAATTAGTCTAGAAAGCGTCATACGGATCGATTCCCAGACAAAAGATTTTTCGGCCAAAAAAAATCCAAGGCTAACCCCTTTGCATTTTTGGCGAAAATTTCGACGACTTTGAAAAGTGCTGCAATTAATTCTTTAAGGTACTATTCCGACGTGATTTTGCGAGAGGAATCGATCAATCGCATCTCGATACGCTGCGAGCAACACCTGCAAAGTTACAGCCGAAAAACTGCAGATTTTCATCGTCATTTCTCTGCTGCTGGTCCTAGGCTATTTTACATGTGTTTTCTGAGTTCCTGGGCGTCGAATTAGTCTAGAAAGCGTCATACGGATCGATTCCCAGACAAAAGATTTTTCGGCCAAAAAAAATCCAAGGCTAACCCCTTTGCATTTTTGGCGAAAATTTCGACGACTTTGAAAACTGCTGCAATTAATTCTTGAGGGTACTATTCCGACGTGATTTTGCGAGAGGAATCGATCAATCGCAGTCCGGATACGCTGCGGGCAACACCTGCAAAGTTACAGCCGAAAAACTGCAGATTTTCATCGTCATTTCTCTGCTGCTGGTCCTAGGCTATTTTTCATGTGTTTTCTGAGTTCCTGGGCGTCGAATAAGTCTAGAAAGCGTCATACGGATCGATTCCCAGAGAAAAGATTTTTCGGCCAGAAAAAATCCAAGGCTAACCCCTTTGCATTTTTGGCGAAAATTTCGACGACTTTGAAAAGTGCTGCAATTAATTCTTTAGGGTACTATTCCGACGTGATTTTGCGAGAGGAATCGATTAATCGCAGTCCCGATACGCTGCAAGCAACACCTGCAAAGTTACAGCCGAAAAACTGCAGATTTTCATCGTCATTTCTCTGCTGCTGGTCCTAGGCTATTTTTCATGTGTTTTCTGAGTTCCTGGGCGTCGAATTGGTCCAGAAAGCGTCATACGGATCGATTCCCAGACAAAAGATTTTTCGGCCAAAAAAAATCCAAGGCTGACCCCTTTGCATTTTTGGCGAAAATTTCGACGACTTTGAAAAGTGCTGCAATTAATTCTTTAGGGTACTATTCCGACGTGATTTTGCGAGAGGAATCGATCAATCGCAGTCCCGATACGCTGCGGGCAACACCTGCAAAGTTACAGCCGAAAAACTGCAGATTTCCATCGTCATTTCTCTGCTGCTGGTCCTAGGCTATTTTTCATGTGTTTTCTGAGTTCCTGGGCGTCGAATTAGTCTAGAAAGCGTCATACGGATCGATTCCCAGACAAAAGATTTTTCGGCCAGAAAAAATCCAAGGCTAACCCCTTTGCATTTTTGGCGAAAATTTCGACGACTTTGAAAACTGCTGCAATTAATTCTTTAGGGTACTATTCCGACGTGATTTTGCGAGAGGAATCGATCAATCGCAGTCCCGATACGCTGCGAGCAACACCTGCAAAGTTACAGCCGAAAAACTGCAGATTTTCATCGTCATTTCTCTGCTGCTGGTCCTAGGCTATTTTTCATGTGTTTTCTGAGTTCCTGGGCGTCGAATTAGTCTAGAAAGCGTCATACGGATCGATTCCCAGACAAAAGATTTTTCGGCCAGAAAAAATCCAAGGCTAACCCCTTTGCATTTTTGGCGAAAATTTCGACGACTTTGAAAAGTGCTGCAATTAATTCTTGAGGGTACTATTCCGACGTGATTTTGCGAGAGGAATCGATCAATCGCAGTCCCGATACGCTGCGAGCAACACCTGCAAAGTTACAGCCGAAAAACTGCAGATTTTCATCGTCATTTCTCTGCTGCTGGTCCTAGGCTATTTTTCATGTGTTTTCTGAGTTCCTGGGCGTCGAATTAGTCTAGAAAGCGTCATACGGATCGATTCCCAGACAAAAGATTTTTCGGCCAAAAAAAATCCAAGGCTAACCCCTTTGCATTTTTGGCGAAAATTTCGACGACTTTGAAAAGTGCTGCAATTAATTCTTTAGGGTACTATTCCGACGTGATTTTGCGAGAGGAATCGATTAATCGCAGTCCCGATACGCTGCGAGCAACACCTGCAAAGTTACAGCCGAAAAACTGCAGATTTTCATCGTCATTTCTCTGCTGCTGGTCCTAGGCTATTTTTCATGTGTTTTCTGAGTTCCTGGGCGTCGAATTAGTCTGAAAAGCGTCATACGGATCGATTCCCAGACAAAAGATTTTTCGGCCAGAAAAAATCCAAGGCTAACCCCTTTGCATTTTTGGCGAAAATTTCGACGACTTTGAAAAGTGCTGCAATTAATTCTTGAGGGTACTATTCCGACGTGATTTTGCGAGAGGAATCGATCAATCGCAGTCCCGATACGCTGCGAGCAACACCTGCAAAGTTACAGCCGAAAAACTGCAGATTTTCATCGTCATTTCTCTGCTGCTGGTCCTAGGCTATTTTTCATGTGTTTTCTGAGTTCCTGGGCGTCGAATTAGTCTAGAAAGCGTCATACGGATCGATTCCCAGACAAAAGATTTTTCGGCCAAAAAAAATCCAAGGCTAACCCCTTTGCATTTTTGGCGAAAATTTCGACGACTTTGAAAAGTGCTGCAATTAATTCTTTAGGGTACTATTCCGACGTGATTTTGCGAGAGGAATCGATTAATCGCAGTCCCGATACGCTGCGAGCAACACCTGCAAAGTTACAGCCGAAAAACTGCAGATTTTCATCGTCATTTCTCTGCTGCTGGTCCTAGGCTATTTTTCATGTGTTTTCTGAGTTCCTGGGCGTCGAATTAGTCTGAAAAGCGTCATACGGATCGATTCCCAGACAAAAGATTTTTCGGCCAGAAAAAATCCAAGGCTAACCCCTTTGCATTTTTGGCGAAAATTTCGACGACTTTGAAAAGTGCTGCAATTAATTCTTGAGGGTACTATTCCGACGTGATTTTGCGAGAGGAATCGATCAATCGCAGTCCCGATACGCTGCGAGCAACACCTGCAAAGTTACAGCCGAAAAACTGCAGATTTTCATCGTCATTTCTCTGCTGCTGGTCCTAGGCTATTTTTCATGTGTTTTCTGAGTTCCTGGGCGTCGAATTAGTCTAGAAAGCGTCATACGGATCGATTCCCAGACAAAAGATTTTTCGGCCAAAAAAAATCCAAGGCTAACCCCTTTGCATTTTTGGCGAAAATTTCGACGACTTTGAAAAGTGCTGCAATTAATTCTTTAGGGTACTATTCCGACGTGATTTTGCGAGAGGAATCGATTAATCGCAGTCCCGATACGCTGCGAGCAACACCTGCAAAGTTACAGCCGAAAAACTGCAGATTTTCATCGTCATTTCTCTGCTGCTGGTCCTAGGCTATTTTTCATGTGTTTTCTGAGTTCCTGGGCGTCGAATTAGTCTAGAAAGCGTCATACGGATCGATTCCCAGACAAAAGATTTTTCGGCCAAAAAAAATCCAAGGCTAACCCCTTTGTATTTTTGGCGAAAATTTCGACGACTTTGAAAACTGCTGCAATTAATTCTTTAGGGTACTATTCCGACGTGATTTTGCGAGAGGAATCGATCAATCGCAGTCCCGATACGCTGCGGGCAACACCTGCAAAGTTACAGCCGAAAAACTGCAGATTTTCATCGTCATTTTTCTGCTGCTGGTCCTAGGCTATTTTTCATGTGTTTTCTGAGTTCCTGGGCGTCGAATTAGTCCAGAAAGCGTCATACGGATCGATTCCCAGACAAAAGATTTTTCGGCCAAAAAAAATCCAAGGCTGACCCCTTTGCATTTTTGGCGAAAATTTCGACGACTTTGAAAAGTGCTGCAATTAATTCTTTAGGGTACTATTCCGACGTGATTTTGCGAGAGGAATCGATCAATCGCAGTCCCGATACGCTGCGGGCAACACCTGCAAAGTTACAGCCGAAAAACTGCAGATTTCCATCGTCATTTCTCTGCTGCTGGTCCTAGGCTATTTTTCATGTGTTTTCTGAGTTCCTGGGCGTCGAATTAGTCTAGAAAGCGTCATACGGATCGATTCCCAGACAAAAGATTTTTCGGCCAGAAAAAATCCAAAGCTAACCCCTTTGCATTTTTGGCGAAAATTTCGACGACTTTGAAAAGTGCTGCAATTAATTCTTCAGGGTACTATTCCGACGTGATTTTGCGAGAGGAATCGATTAATCGCAGTCCCGATACGCTGCGAGCAACACCTGCAAAGTTACAGCCGAAAAACTGCAGATTTTCATCGTCATTTCTCTGCTGCTGGTCCTAGGCTATTTTTTATGTGTTTTCTAAGTTCCTGGGCGTCGAATTAGTTTAGAAAGCGTCATACGGATCGATTCCCAGACAAAAGATTTTTCAGCCAAAAAAAATCCAAGGCTAGCCCCTTGGCATTTTTGGCGAAAATTTCGACGACTTTGAAAAGTGCTGCAATTAATTCTTTAGGGTGCTATTCCGACGTGATTTTGCGAGAGGAATCGATCAATCGCAGTCCCGATACGCTGCGAGCAACACCTGCAAAGTTACAGCCGAAAAACTGCAGATTTTCATCGTCATTTCTCTGCTGCTGGTCCTAGGCTATTTTTCATGTGTTTTCTAAGTTCCTGGGCGTCGAATTAGTCTAGAGAGCGTCATACGGATCGATTCCCAGACAAAAGATTTTTCGGCCAAAAAAAATCCAAGGCTAACCCCTTTGTATTTTTGGCGAAAATTTCGACGACTTTGAAAACTGCTGCAATTAATTCTTTAGGGTACTATTCCGACGTGATTTTGCGAGAGGAATCGATCAATCGCAGTCCCGATACGCTGCGGGCAACACCTGCAAAGTTACAGCCGAAAAACTGCAGATTTTCATCGTCATTTCTCTGCTGCTGGTCCTAGGCTATTTTACATGTGTTTTCTGAGTTCCTGGGCGTCGAATTAGTCTAGAAAGCGTCATACGGATCGATTCCCAGACAAAAGATTTTTCGGCCAAAAAAAATCCAAAGCTAACCCCTTTGAATTTTTGGCGAAAATTTCGACGACTTTAAAAACTGCTGCAATTAATTCTTTAGGGTACTATTCCGACGTGATTTTGCGAGAGGAATCGATCAATCGCAGTCCCGATACGCTGCGAGCAACACCTGCAAAGTTACAGCCGAAAAACTGCAGATTTTCATCGTCATTTCTCTTCTGCTGGTCCTAGGCTATTTTTCATGTGTTTTTTGAGTTCCTGGGCGTCAAATTAGTCTAGAAAGCGTCATACGGATCGATTCCCAGACAAAAGATTTTTCGGCCAAAAAAAATCCAAGGCTAACCCCTTTGCATTTTTGGCGAAAATTTCGACGACTTTGAAAAGTGCTGCAATTAATTCTTTAGGGTGCTATTCCGACGTGATTTTGCGAGAGGAATCGATCAATCGCAGTCCCGGTACGCTGCGAGCAACACCTGCAAAGTTACAGCCGAAAAACTGCAGATTTTCGTCGTTATTTCTCTGCTGCTGGTCCTAGGCTATTTTTCATGTGTTTTCTGAGTTCCTGGGCGTCGAATTAGTCTAGAAAGCGTCATACGGATCGATTCCCAGACAAAAGATTTTTCGGCCAAAAAAAATCCAAGGCTAACCCCTTTGCATTTTTGGCGAAAATTTCGACGACTTTGAAAACTGCTGCAATTGATTCTTTAGGGTACTATTCCGACGTGATTTTGCGAGAGGAATCGATCAATCGCAGTCCCGATACGCTGCGAGCAACACCTGCAAAGTTACAGCCGAAAAACTGCAGATTTTCATCGTCATTTCTCTGCTGCTGGTCCTAGGCTATTTTTCATGTGTTTTCTAAGTTCCTGGGCGTCGAATTAGTCTAGAGAGCGTCATACGGATCGATTCCCAGACAAAAGATTTTTCGGCCAAAAAAAATCCAAGGCTAACCCCTTTGTATTTTTGGCGAAAATTTCGACGACTTTGAAAACTGCTGCAATTAATTCTTAAGGGTACTATTCCGACGTGATTTTGCGAGAGGAATCGATCAATCGCAGTCCCGATACGCTGCGGGCAACACCTGCAAAGTTACAGCCGAAAAACTGCAGATTTTCATCGTCATTTCTCTGCTGCTGGTCCTAGGCTATTTTTCATGTGTTTTCTGAGTTCCTGGGCGTCGAATTAGTCTAGAAAGCGTCATACGGATCGATTCCCAGACAAAAGATTTTTCGGCCAGAAAAAATCCAAGGCTAACCCCTTTGCATTTTTGGCGAAAATTTCGACGACTTTGAAAAGTGCTGCAATTAATTCTTTAGGGTACTATTCCGACGTGATTTTGCGAGATGTCGATTAATCGCAGTCCCGATACGCTGCGAGCAACACCTGCAAAGTTACAGCCGAAAACCTGCAGATTTTCATCGTCATTTCTCTGCTGCTGGTCCTAGGCTATTTTTCATGTGTTTTCTGAGTTCCTGGGCGTCGAATTAGTCCAGAAAGCGTCATACGGATCGATTCCCAGACAAAAGATTTTTCGGCCAAAAAAAATCCAAGGCTGACCCCTTTGCATTTTTGGCGAAAATTTCGACGACTTTGAAAAGTGCTGCAATTAATTCTTTAGGGTACTATTCCGACGTGGTTTTGCGAGAGGAATCGATCAATCGCAGTCCCGATACGCTGCGGGCAACACCTGCAAAGTTACAGCCGAAAAACTGCAGATTTCCATCGTCATTTCTCTGCTGCTGGTCCAAGGCTATTTTTCATGTGTTTTCTGAGTTCCTGGGCGTCGAATTAGTCTAGAAAGCGTCATACGGATCGATTCCCAGACAAAAGATTTTTCGGCCAGAAAAAATCCAAGGCTAACCCCTTTGCATTTTTGGCGAAAATTTCGACGACTTTGAAAAGTGCTGCAATTAATTCTTTAGGGTACTATTCCGACGTGATTTTGCGAGAGGAATCGATTAATCGCAGTCCCGATACGCTGCAAGCAACACCTGCAAAGTTACAGCCGAAAAACTGCAGATTTTCATCGTCATTTCTCTGCTGCTGGTCCTAGGCTATTTTTCATGTGTTTTCTGAGTTCCTGGGCGTCGAACTGGTCCAGAAAGCGTCATACGGATCGATTCCCAGACAAAAGATTTTTCGGCCAAAAAAAATCCAAGGCTGACCCCTTTGCATTTTTGGCGAAAATTTCGACGACTTTGAAAAGTGCTGCAATTAATTCTTGAGGGTACTATTTCGACGTGATTTTGCGAGAGGAATCGATTAATCGCAGTCCCGATACGCTGCGAGCAACACCTGCAAAGTTACAGCCGAAAAACTGCAGATTTTCATCGTCATTTCTCTGCTGCTGGTCCTAGGCTATTTTTCATGTGTTTTCTGAGTTCCTGGGCGTCGAATTAGTCTAGAAAGCGTCATACGGATCGATTTCCAGACAAAAGATTTTTCGGCCAAAAAAAATCCAAGGCTAACCCCTTTGCATTTTTGGCGAAAATTTCGACGACTTTGAAAAGTGCTGCAATTAATTCTTTAGGGTGCTATTCCGACGTGATTTTGCGAGAGGAATCGATCAATCGCAGTCCCGGTACGCTGCGAGCAACACCTGCAAAGTACCAGCCGAAAAACTGCAGATTTTCGTCGTCATTTCTCTGCTGCTGGTCCTAGGCTATTTTTCATGTGTTTTCTGAGTTCCTGGGCGTCGAATTAGTCTAGAAAGCGTCATACGGATCGATTCCCAGACAAAAGATTTTTCGGCCAGAAAAAATCCAAGGCTAACCCCTTTGCATTTTTGGCGAAAATTTCGACGACTTTGAAAAGTGCTGCAATTAATTCTTTAGGGTACTATTCCGACGTGATTTTGCGAGAGGAATCGATTAATCGCAGTCCCGATACGCTGCGAGCAACACCTGCAAAGTTACAGCCGAAAAACTGCAGATTTTCATCGTCATTTCTCTGCTGCTGGTCCTAGGCTATTTTTCATGTGTTTTCTGAGTTCCTGGGCGTCGAATTAGTCTAGAAAGCGTCATACGGATCGATTCCCAGACAAAAGATTTTTCGGCCAAAAAAAATCCAAGGCTAACCCCTTTGCATTTTTGGCGAAAATTTCGACGACTTTGAAAAGTGCTGCAATTAATTCTTTAGGGTGCTATTCCGACGTGATTTTGCGAGAGGAATCGATCAATCGCAGTCCCGGAACGCTGCGAGCAACACCTGCAAAGTTACAGCCGAAAAACTGCAGATTTTCGTCGTCATTTCTCTGCTGCTGGTCCTAGGCTATTTTTCATGTGTCTTCTGAGTTCCTGGGCGTCAAATTAGTCTAGAAAGCGTCATACGGATCGATTCCTAGACAAAAGATTTTTCGGCCAGAAAAAATCCGAGGCTAACCCCTTTGCATTTTTGGCGAAAATTTCGACGACTTTGAAAAGTGCTGCAATTAATTCTTTAGGGTACTATTCCGACGTGATTTTGCGAGAGGAATCGATCAATCGCAGTCCCGATACGCTGCGAGCAACACCTGCAAAGTTACAGCCGAAAAACTGCAGATTTTCATCGTCATTTCTCTGCTGCTGGTCCTAGGCTATTTTTCATGTGTTTTCTGAGTTCCTGGGCGTCGAATGAGTCTAAAGAGCGTCATACGGATCGATTCTCAGACAAAAGATTTTTCGGCCAAAAAAAATCCAAGGCTAACCCCTTTGTATTTTTGGCGAAAATTTCGACGACTTTGAAAACTGCTGCAATTAATTCTTTAGGGTCTTATTCCGACGTGATTTTGCGAGAGGAATCGATCAATCGCAGTCCCGATACGCTGCGGGCAACACCTGCAAAGTTACAGCCGAAAAACTGCAGATTTTCATCGTCATTTCTCTGCTGCTGGTCCTAGGCTATTTTTCATGTGTCTTCTGAGTTCCTGGGCGTCGAATTAGTCTAGAAAGCGTCATACGGATCGATTCCCAGACAAAAGATTTTTCGGCCAAAAAAAATCCAAGGCTAACCCCTTTGTATTTTTGGCGAAAATTTCGACGACTTTGAAAACTGCTGCAATTAATTCTTTAGGGTACTATTCCGACGTGATTTTGCGAGAGGAATCGATCAATCGCAGTCCCGATACGCTGCGGGCAACACCTGCAAAGTTACAGCCGAAAAACTGCAGATTTTCATCGTCATTTCTCTGCTGCTGGTCCTAGGCTATTTTTCATGTGTCTTCTGAGTTCCTGGGCGTCGAATTAGTCTAGAAAGCGTCATACGGATCGATTCCCAGACAAAAGATTTGTCGGCCAGAAAAAATCCAAGGCTAACCCCTTTGCATTTTTGGCGAAAATTTCGACGACTTTGAAAAGTGCTGCAATTAATTCTTTAGGGTACTATTCCGACGTGATTTTGCGAGAGGAATCGATTAATCGCAGTCCCGATACGCTGCGAGCAACACCTGCAAAGTTACAGCCGAAAAACTGCAGATTTTCATCGTCATTTCTCTGCTGCTGGTCCTAGGCTATTTTTCATGTGTTTTCTGAGTTCCTGGGCGTCGAATTAGTCTAGAAAGCGTCATACGGATCGATTCCCAGACAAAAGATTTTTCAGCCAAAAAAAATCCAAGGCTAACCCCTTTGCATTTTTGGCGAAAATTTCGACGACTTTGAAAAGTGCTGCAATTAATTCTTTAGGGTGCTATTCCGACGTGATTTTGCGAGAGGAATCGATCAATCGCAGTCCCGGTACGCTGCGAGCAACACCTGCAAAGTTACAGCCGAAAAACTGCAGATTTTCGTCGTCATTTCTCTGCTGCTGGTCCTAGGCTATTTTTCATGTGTTTTCTGAGTTCCTGGGCGTCGAATTAGTCTAGAAAGCGTCATACGGATCGATTCCCAGACAAAAGATTATTCGGCCGAAAAAAATCCAAGGCTAACCCCTTTGCATTTTTGGCGAAAATTTCGACGACTTTGAAAAGTGCTGCAATTAATTCTTTAGGGTGCTATTCCGACGTGATTTTGCGAGAGGAATCGATCAATCGCAGTCCCGATACGCTGCGAGCAACACCTGCAAAGTTACAGCCGAAAAACTGCAGATTTTCATCGTCATTTCTCTGCTGCTGGTCCTAGGCTATTTTACATGTGTTTTCTGAGTTCCTGGGCGTCGAATTAGTCTAGAAAGCGTCATACGGATCGATTCCCAGACAAAAGATTTTTCGGCCAAAAAAAATCCAAGGCTAACCCCTTTGCATTTTTGGCGAAAATTTCGACGACTTTGAAAACTGCTGCAATTAATTCTTGAGGGTACTATTCCGACGTGATTTTGCGAGAGGAATCGATCAATCGCAGTCCGGATACGCTGCGGGCAACACCTGCAAAGTTACAGCCGAAAAACTGCAGATTTTCATCGTCATTTCTCTGCTGCTGGTCCTAGGCTATTTTTCATGTGTTTTCTGAGTTCCTGGGCGTCAAATTAGTCTAGAAAGCGTCATACGGATCGATTCCCAGACAAAAGATTTTTCGGCCAAAAAAAATCCAAGGCTAACCCTTTTGCATTTTTGGCGAAAATTTCGACGACTTTGAAAAGTGCTGCAATTAATTCTTTAGGGTACTATTCCGACGTGATTTTGCGAGAGGAATCGATTAATCGCAGTCCCGATACGCTGCGAGCAACACCTGCAAAGTTACAGCCGAAAAACTGCAGATTTTCATCGTCATTTCTCTGCTGCTGGTCCTAGGCTATTTTTCATGTGTTTTCTGAGTTCCTGGGCGTCGAATTAGTCTAGAAAGCGTCATACGGATCGATTCCCAGACAAAAGATTTTTCGGCCAGAAAAAATCCAAGGCTAACCCCTTTGCATTTTTGGCGAAAATTTCGACGACTTTGAAAAGTGCTGCAATTAATTCTTGAGGGTACTATTCCGACGTGATTTTGCGGGAGGAATCGATTAATCGCAGTCCCGATACGCTGCGAGCAACACCTGCAAAGTTACAGCCGAAAAACTGCAGATTTTCATCGTCATTTCTCTGCTGCTGGTCCTAGGCTATTTTTCATGTGTTTTCTGAGTTCCTGGGCGTCGAATTAGTCTAGAAAGCGTCATACGGATCGATTCCCAGACAAAAGATTTTTCGGCCAAAAAAAATCCAAGGCTAACCCCTTTGCATTTTTGGCGAAAATTTCGACGACTTTGAAAAGTGCTGCAATTAATTCTTTAGGGTGCTATTCCGACGTGATTTTGCGAGAGGAATCGATCAATCGCAGTCCCGATACGCTGCGAGCAACACCTGCAAAGTTACAGCCGAAAAACTGCAGATTTTCATCGTCATTTCTCTGCTGCTGGTCCTAGGCTATTTTTCATGTGTTTTCTGAGTTCCTGGGCGTCGAATTAGTCTAGAAAGCGTCATACGGATCGATTCCCAGACAAAAGATTTTTCGGCCAAAAAAAATCCAAGGCTAACCCCTTTGCATTTTTGGCGAAAATTTCGACGACTTTGAAAAGTGCTGCAATTAATTCTTTGGGGTACTATTCCGACGTGATTTTGCGAGAGGAATCGATTAATCGCAGTCCCGATACGCTGCGGGCAACACCTGCAAAGTTACAGCCGAAAAACTGCAGATTTCCATCGTCATTTCTCTGCTGCTGGTCCTAGGCTATTTTTCATGTGTTTTCTGAGTTCCTGGGCGTCGAATTAGTCTAGAAAGCGTCATACGGATCGATTCCCAGACAAAAGATTTTTCGGCCAGAAAAAATCCAAGGCTAACCCCTTTGCATTTTTGGCGAAAATTTCGACGACTTTGAAAAGTGCTGCAATTAATTCTTTAGGGTACTGTTCCGACGTGATTTTGCGAGAGGAATCGATTAATCGCAGTCCCGATACGCTGCGAGCAACACCTGCAAAGTTACAGCCGAAAAACTGCAGATTTTCATCGTCATTTCTCTGCTGCTGGTCCTAGGCTATTTTTCATGTGTTTTCTGAGTTCCTGGGCGTCGAATTAGTCTAGAAAGCGTCATACGGATCGATTCCCAGACAAAAGATTTTTCGGCCAAAAAAAATCCAAGGCTAACCCCTTTGCATTTTTGGCAAAAATTTCGACGACTTTGAAAAGTGCTGCAATTAATTCTTTAGGGTACTATTCCGACGTGATTTTGCGAGAGGAATCGATTAATCGCAGTCCCGATACGCTGCGAGCAACACCTGCAAAGTTACAGCCGAAAAACTGCAGATTTTCATCGTCATTTCTCTGCTGCTGGTCCTAGGCTATTTTTCATGTGTTTTCTGAGTTCCTGGGCGTCAAATTGGTCTAGAAAGCGTCATACGGATCGATTCCCAGACAAAAGATTTTTCGGCCAAAAAAAATCCAAGGCTAACCCCTTTGCATTTTTGGCGAAAATTTCGACGACTTTGAAAAGTGCTGCAATTAATTCTTTAGGGTACTATTCCGACGTGATTTTGCGAGGGGAATCGATTAATCGCAGTCCCGATACGCTGCGAGCAACACCTGCAAAGTTACAGCCGAAAAACTGCAGATTTTCATCGTCATTTCTCTGCTGCTGGTCCTAGGCTATTTTTCATGTGTTTTCTGAGTTCCTGGGCGTCGAATTAGTCTAGAAAGCGTCATACGGATCGATTCCCAGACAAAAGATTTTTCGGCCAAAAAAAATCCAAGGCTAACCCCTTTGCATTTTTGGCGAAAATTTCGACGACTTTGAAAAGTGCTGCAATTATTTCTTTAGGGTGCTATTCCGACGTGATTTTGCGAGAGGAATCGATCAATCGCAGTCCCGGTACGCTGCGAGCAACACCTGCAAAGTTACAGCCGAAAAATTGCAGATTTTCATCGTCATTTCTCTGCTGCTGGTCCTAGGCTATTTTTCATGTGTCTTCTGAGTTCCTGGGCGTCGAATTAGTCTAGAAAGCGTCATACGGATCGATTCCCAGACAAAAGATTTTTCGGCCAAAAAAAATCCAAGGCTAACCCCTTTGCATTTTTGGCGAAATCTTTGACGACTTTGAAAACTGCTGCAATTAATTCTTGAGGGTACTATTCCGACGTGATTTTGCGAGAGGAATCGATCAATCGCAGTCCGGATACGCTGCGGGCAACACCTGCAAAGTTACAGCCGAAAAACTGCAGATTTTCATCGTCATTTCTCTGCTGCTGGTCCTAGGCTATTTTTCATGTGTTTTCTGAGTTCCTGGGCGTCAAATTAGTCTAGAAAGCGTCATACGGATCGATTCCCAGACAAAAGATTTTTCGGCCAAAAAAAATCCAAGGCTAACCCCTTTGCATTTTTGGCGAAAATTTCGACGACTTTGAAAAGTGCTGCAATTAATTCTTGAGGGTACTATTTCGACGTGATTTTGCGAGAGGAATCGATTAATCGCAGTCCCGATACGCTGCGAGCAACACCTGCAAAGTTACAGCCGAAAAACTGCAGATTTTCATCGTCATTTCTCTGCTGCTGGTCCTAGGCTATTTTTCATGTGTTTTCTGAGTTCCTGGGCGTCGAATTAGTCTAGAAAGCGTCATACGGATCGATTCCCAGACAAAAGATTTTTCGGCCAGAAAAAATCCAAGGCTAACCCCTTTGCATTTTTGGCGAAAATTTCGACGACTTTGAAAAGTGCTGCAATTAATTCTTTAGGGTACTATTCCGACGTGATTTTGCGAGAGGAATCGATTAATCGCAGTCCCGATACGCTGCGAGCAACACCTGCAAAGTTACAGCCGAAAACCTGCAGATTTTCATCGTCATTTCTCTGCTGCTGGTCCTAGGCTATTTTTCATGTGTTTTCTGAGTTCCTGGGCGTCAAATTAGTCTAGAAAGCGTCATACGGATCGATTCCCAGACAAAAGATTTTTCGGCCAAAAAAAATCCAAGGCTAACCCCTTTGCATTTTTGGCGAAAATTTCGACGACTTTGAAAAGTGCTGCAATTAATTCTTTAGGGTACTATTCCGACGTGATTTTGCGAGGGGAATCGATTAATCGCAGTCCCGATACGCTGCGAGCAACACCTGCAAAGTTACAGCCGAAAAACTGCAGATTTTCATCGTCATTTCTCTGCTGCTGGTCCTAGGCTATTTTTCATGTGTTTTCTGAGTTCCTGGGCGTCGAATTAGTCTAGAAAGCGTCATACGGATCGATTCCCAGACAAAAGATTTTTCGGCCAAAAAAAATCCAAGGCTAACCCCTTTGCATTTTTGGCGAAAATTTCGACGACTTTGAAAAGTGCTGCAATTATTTCTTTAGGGTGCTATTCCGACGTGATTTTGCGAGAGGAATCGATCAATCGCAGTCCCGGTACGCTGCGAGCAACACCTGCAAAGTTACAGCCGAAAAATTGCAGATTTTCATCGTCATTTCTCTGCTGCTGGTCCTAGGCTATTTTTCATGTGTTTTCTGAGTTCCTGGGCGTCGAATTAGTCTAGAAAGCGTCATACGGATCGATTCCCAGACAAAAGATTTTTCGGCCAAAAAAAATCCAAGGCTAACCCCTTTGCATTTTTGGCGAAAATTTCGACGACTTTGAAAAGTGCTGCAATTAATTCTTTAGGGTACTATTCCGACGTGATTTTGCGAGAGAAATCGATCAATCGCAGTCCCGGTACGCTGCGAGCAACACCTGCAAAGTTACAGCCGAAAAACTGCAGATTTTCGTCGTCATTACTCTGCTGCTGGTCCTAGGCTATTTTTCATGTGTTTTCTGAGTTCCTGGGCGTCGAATTAGTCTAGAAAGCGTCATACGGATCGATTCCCAGACAAAAGATTTTTCGGCCAGAAAAAATCCAAGGCTAACCCCTTTGCATTTTTGGCGAAAATTTCGACGACTTTGAAAAGTGCTGCAATTAATTCTTGAGGGTACTATTCCGACGTGATTTTGCGGGAGGAATCGATTAATCGCAGTCCCGGTACGCTGCGAGCAACACCTGCAAAGTTACAGCCGAAAAACTGCAGATTTTCATCGTCATTTCTCTGCTGCTGGTCCTAGGCTATTTTTCATGTGTTTTCTGAGTTCCTGGGCGTCGAATTAGTCTAGAAAGCGTCATACGGATCGATTCCCAGACAAAAGATTTTTCGGCCAAAAAAAATCCAAGGCTAACCCCTTTGCATTTTTGGCGAAAATTTCGACGACTTTGAAAAGTGCTGCAATTAATTCTTTAGGGTGCTATTCCGACGTGATTTTGCGAGAGGAATCGATCAATCGCAGTCCCGGTACGCTGCGAGCAACACCTGCAAAGTTACAGCCGAAAAACTGCAGATTTTCATCGTCATTTCTCTGCTGCTGGTCCTAGGCTATTTTTCATGTGTTTTCTGAGTTCCTGGGCGTCGAATTAGTCTAGAAAGCGTCATACGGATCGATTCCCAGACAAAAGATTTTTCGGCCAAAAAAAATCCAAGGCTAACCCCTTTGCATTTTTGGCGAAAATTTCGACGACTTTGAAAAGTGCTGCAATTAATTCTTTAGGGTGCTATTCCGACGTGATTTTGCGAGAGGAATCGATCAATCGCAGTCCCGATACGCTGCGGGCAACACCTGCAAAGTTACAGCCGAAAAACTGCAGATTTCCATCGTCATTTCTCTGCTGCTGGTCCTAGGCTATTTTTCATGTGTTTTCTGAGTTCCTGGGCGTCGAATTAGTCTAGAAAGCGTCATACGGATCGATTCCCAGACAAAAGATTTTTCGGCCAGAAAAAATCCAAGGCTAACCCCTTTGCATTTTTGGCGAAAATTTCGACGACTTTGAAAAGTGCTGCAATTAATTCTTGAGGGTACTATTCCGACGTGATTTTGCGGGAGGAATCGATTAATCGCAGTCCCGATACGCTGCGAGCAACACCTGCAAAGTTACAGCCGAAAAACTGCAGATTTTCATCGTCATTTCTCTGCTGCTGGTCCTAGGCTATTTTTCATGTGTTTTCTGAGTTCCTGGGCGTCGAATTAGTCTAGAAAGCGTCATACGGATCGATTCCCAGACAAAAGATTTTTCGGCCAAAAAAAATCCAAGGCTAACCCCTTTGCATTTTTGGCGAAAATTTCGACGACTTTGAAAAGTGCTGCAATTAATTCTTTAGGGTGCTATTCCGACGTGATTTTGCGAGAGGAATCGATCAATCGCAGTCCCGGAACGCTGCGAGCAACACCTGCAAAGTTACAGCCGAAAAACTGCAGATTTTCGTCGTCATTTCTCTGCTGCTGGTCCTAGGCTATTTTTCATGTGTCTTCTGAGTTCCTGGGCGTCAAATTAGTCTAGAAAGCGTCATACGGATCGATTCCTAGACAAAAGATTTTTCGGCCAGAAAAAATCCGAGGCTAACCCCTTTGCATTTTTGGCGAAAATTTCGACGACTTTGAAAAGTGCTGCAATTAATTCTTTAGGGTACTATTTCGACGTGATTTTGCGAGAGGAATCGATCAATCGCAGTCCCGATACGCTGCGAGCAACACCTGCAAAGTTACAGCCGAAAAACTGCAGATTTTCATCGTCATTTCTCTGCTGCTGGTCCTAGGCTATTTTTCATGTGTTTTCTGAGTTCCTGGGCGTCGAATGAGTCTAAAGAGCGTCATACGGATCGATTCTCAGACAAAAGATTTTTCGGCCAAAAAAAATCCAAGGCTAACCCCTTTGTATTTTTGGCGAAAATTTCGACGACTTTGAAAACTGCTGCAATTAATTCTTTAGGGTCTTATTCCGACGTGATTTTGCGAGAGGAATCGATCAATCGCAGTCCCGATACGCTGCGGGCAACACCTGCAAAGTTACAGCCGAAAAACTGCAGATTTTCATCGTCATTTCTCTGCTGCTGGTCCTAGGCTATTTTTCATGTGTCTTCTGAGTTCCTGGGCGTCGAATTAGTCTAGAAAGCGTCATACGGATCGATTCCCAGACAAAAGATTTTTCGGCCAGAAAAAATCCAAGGCTAACCCCTTTGCATTTTTGGCGAAAATTTCGACGACTTTGAAAAGTGCTGCAATTAATTCTTTAGGGTACTATTCCGACGTGATTTTGCGAGAGGAATCGATTAATCGCAGTCCCGATACGCTGCGAGCAACACCTGCAAAGTTACAGCCGAAAAACTGCAGATTTTCATCGTCATTTCTCTGCTGCTGGTCCTAGGCTATTTTTCATGTGTTTTCTGAGTTCCTGGGCGTCGAATTAGTCTAGAAAGCGTCATACGGATCGATTCCCAGACAAAAGATTTTTCAGCCAAAAAAAATCCAAGGCTAACCCCTTTGCATTTTTGGCGAAAATTTCGACGACTTTGAAAAGTGCTGCAATTAATTCTTTAGGGTGCTATTCCGACGTGATTTTGCGAGAGGAATCGATCAATCGCAGTCCCGGTACGCTGCGAGCAACACCTGCAAAGTTACAGCCGAAAAACTGCAGATTTTCGTCGTCATTTCTCTGCTGCTGGTCCTAGGCTATTTTTCATGTGTTTTCTGAGTTCCTGGGCGTCGAATTAGTCTAGAAAGCGTCATACGGATCGATTCCCAGACAAAAGATTATTCGGTCGAAAAAAATCCAAGGCTAACCCCTTTGCATTTTTGGCGAAAATTTCGACGACTTTGAAAAGTGCTGCAATTAATTCTTTAGGGTGCTATTCCGACGTGATTTTGCGAGAGGAATCGATCAATCGCAGTCCCGATACGCTGCGAGCAACACCTGCAAAGTTACAGCCGAAAAACTGCAGATTTTCATCGTCATTTCTCTGCTGCTGGTCCTAGGCTATTTTACATGTGTTTTCTGAGTTCCTGGGCGTCGAATTAGTCTAGAAAGCGTCATACGGATCGATTCCCAGACAAAAGATTTTTCGGCCAAAAAAAATCCAAGGCTAACCCCTTTGCATTTTTGGCGAAAATTTCGACGACTTTGAAAACTGCTGCAATTAATTCTTGAGGGTACTATTCCGACGTGATTTTGCGAGAGGAATCGATCAATCGCAGTCCGGATACGCTGCGGGCAACACCTGCAAAGTTACAGCCGAAAAACTGCAGATTTTCATCGTCATTTCTCTGCTGCTGGTCCTAGGCTATTTTTCATGTGTTTTCTGAGTTCCTGGGCGTCAAATTAGTCTAGAAAGCGTCATACGGATCGATTCCCAGACAAAAGATTTTTCGGCCAAAAAAAATCCAAGGCTAACCCTTTTGCATTTTTGGCGAAAATTTCGACGACTTTGAAAAGTGCTGCAATTAATTCTTTAGGGTACTATTCCGACGTGATTTTGCGAGAGGAATCGATTAATCGCAGTCCCGATACGCTGCGAGCAACACCTGCAAAGTTACAGCCGAAAAATTGCAGATTTTCATCGTCATTTCTCTGCTGCTGGTCCTAGGCTATTTTTCATGTGTTTTCTGAGTTCCTGGGCGTCGAATTAGTCTAGAAAGCGTCATACGGATCGATTCCCAGACAAAAGATTTTTCGGCCAAAAAAAATCCAAGGCTAACCCCTTTGCATTTTTGGCGAAATCTTTGACGACTTTGAAAACTGCTGCAATTAATTCTTGAGGGTACTATTCCGACGTGATTTTGCGAGAGGAATCGATCAATCGCAGTCCGGATACGCTGCGGGCAACACCTGCAAAGTTACAGCCGAAAAACTGCAGATTTTCATCGTCATTTCTCTGCTGCTGGTCCTAGGCTATTTTTCATGTGTTTTCTGAGTTCCTGGGCGTCAAATTAGTCTAGAAAGCGTCATACGGATCGATTCCCAGACAAAAGATTTTTCGGCCAAAAAAAATCCAAGGCTAACCCCTTTGCATTTTTGGCGAAAATTTCGACGACTTTGAAAAGTGCTGCAATTAATTCTTGAGGGTACTATTTCGACGTGATTTCGCGAGAGGAATCGATTAATCGCAGTCCCGATACGCTGCGAGCAACACCTGCAAAGTTACAGCCGAAAAACTGCAGATTTTCATCGTCATTTCTCTGCTGCTGGTCCTAGGCTATTTTTCATGTGTTTTCTGAGTTCCTGGGCGTCGAATTAGTCTAGAAAGCGTCATACGGATCGATTCCCAGACAAAAGATTTTTCGGCCAGAAAAAATCCAAGGCTAACCCCTTTGCATTTTTGGCGAAAATTTCGACGACTTTGAAAAGTGCTGCAATTAATTCTTTAGGGTACTATTCCGACGTGATTTTGCGAGAGGAATCGATTAATCGCAGTCCCGATACGCTGCGAGCAACACCTGCAAAGTTACAGCCGAAAACCTGCAGATTTTCATCGTCATTTCTCTGCTGCTGGTCCTAGGCTATTTTTCATGTGTTTTCTGAGTTCCTGGGCGTCAAATTAGTCTAGAAAGCGTCATACGGATCGATTCCCAGACAAAAGATTTTTCGGCCAAAAAAAATCCAAGGCTAACCCCTTTGCATTTTTGGCGAAAATTTCGACGACTTTGAAAAGTGCTGCAATTAATTCTTTAGGGTACTATTCCGACGTGATTTTGCGAGGGGAATCGATTAATCGCAGTCCCGATACGCTGCGAGCAACACCTGCAAAGTTACAGCCGAAAAACTGCAGATTTTCATCGTCATTTCTCTGCTGCTGGTCCTAGGCTATTTTTCATGTGTTTTCTGAGTTCCTGGGCGTCGAATTAGTCTAGAAAGCGTCATACGGATCGATTCCCAGACAAAAGATTTTTCGGCCAAAAAAAATCCAAGGCTAACCCCTTTGCATTTTTGGCGAAAATTTCGACGACTTTGAAAAGTGCTGCAATTATTTCTTTAGGGTGCTATTCCGACGTGATTTTGCGAGAGGAATCGATCAATCGCAGTCCCGGTACGCTGCGAGCAACACCTGCAAAGTTACAGCCGAAAAATTGCAGATTTTCATCGTCATTTCTCTGCTGCTGGTCCTAGGCTATTTTTCATGTGTTTTCTGAGTTCCTGGGCGTCGAATTAGTCTAGAAAGCGTCATACGGATCGATTCCCAGACAAAAGATTTTTCGGCCAAAAAAAATCCAAGGCTAACCCCTTTGCATTTTTGGCGAAAATTTCGACGACTTTGAAAAGTGCTGCAATTAATTCTTTAGGGTACTATTCCGACGTGATTTTGCGAGAGAAATCGATCAATCGCAGTCCCGGTACGCTGCGAGCAACACCTGCAAAGTTACAGCCGAAAAACTGCAGATTTTCGTCGTCATTTCTCTGCTGCTGGTCCTAGGCTATTTTTCATGTGTTTTCTGAGTTCCTGGGCGTCGGATTAGTCTAGAAAGCGTCATACGGATCGATTCCCAGACAAAAGATTTTTCGGCCAGAAAAAATCCAAGGCTAACCCCTTTGCATTTTTGGCGAAAATTTCGACGACTTTGAAAAGTGCTGCAATTAATTCTTGAGGGTACTATTCCGACGTGATTTTGCGGGAGGAATCGATTAATCGCAGTCCCGGTACGCTGCGAGCAACACCTGCAAAGTTACAGCCGAAAAACTGCAGATTTTCATCGTCATTTCTCTGCTGCTGGTCCTAGGCTATTTTTCATGTGTTTTCTGAGTTCCTGGGCGTCGAATTAGTCTAGAAAGCGTCATACGGATCGATTCCCAGACAAAAGATTTTTCGGCCAAAAAAAATCCAAGGCTAACCCCTTTGCATTTTTGGCGAAAATTTCGACGACTTTGAAAAGTGCTGCAATTAATTCTTTAGGGTGCTATTCCGACGTGATTTTGCGAGAGGAATCGATCAATCGCAGTCCCGGTACGCTGCGAGCAACACCTGCAAAGTTACAGCCGAAAAACTGCAGATTTTCGTCGTCATTTCTCTGCTGCTGGTCCTAGGCTATTTTTCATGTGTTTTCTGAGTTCCTGGGCGTCGAATTAGTCTAGAAAGCGTCATACGGATCGATTCCCAGACAAAAGATTTTTCGGCCAAAAAAAATCCAAGGCTGACCCCTTTGCATTTTTGGCGAAAATTTCGACGACTTTGAAAAGTGCTGCAATTAATTCTTGAGGGTACTATTTCGACGTGATTTTGCGAGAGGAATCGATTAATCGCAGTCCCGATACGCTGCGAGCAACACCTGCAAAGTTACAGCCGAAAAACTGCAGATTTTCATCGTCATTTCTCTGCTGCTGGTCCTAGGCTATTTTTCATGTGTTTTCTGAGTTCCTGGGCGTCGAATGAGTCTAGAAAGCGTCATACGGATCGATTCCCAGACAAAAGATTTTTCGGCCAGAAAAAATCCAAGGCTAACCCCTTTGCATTTTTGGCGAAAATTTCGACGACTTTGAAAAGTGCTGCAATTAATTCTTTAGGGTACTATTCCGACGTGATTTTGCGAGAGGAATCGATTAATCGCAGTCCCGATACGCTGCGAGCAACACCTGCAAAGTTACAGCCGAAAACCTGCAGATTTTCATCGTCATTTCTCTGCTGCTGGTCCTAGGCTATTTTTCATGTGTTTTCTGAGTTCCTGGGCGTCAAATTAGTCTAGAAAGCGTCATACGGATCGATTCCCAGACAAAAGATTTTTCGGCCAAAAAAAATCCAAGGCTAACCCCTTTGCATTTTTGGCGAAAATTTCGACGACTTTGAAAAGTGCTGCAATTAATTCTTTAGGGTACTATTCCGACGTGATTTTGCGAGGGGAATCGATTAATCGCAGTCCCGATACGCTGCGAGCAACACCTGCAAAGTTACAGCCGAAAAACTGCAGATTTTCATCGTCATTTCTCTGCTGCTGGTCCTAGGCTATTTTTCATGTGTTTTCTGAGTTCCTGGGCCTCGAATTAGTCTAGAAAGCGTCATACGGATCGATTCCCAGACAAAAGATTTTTCGGCCAAAAAAAATCCAAGGCTAACCCCTTTGCATTTTTGGCGAAAATTTCGACGACTTTGAAAAGTGCTGCAATTATTTCTTTAGGGTGCTATTCCGACGTGATTTTGCGAGAGGAATCGATCAATCGCAGTCCCGGTACGCTGCGAGCAACACCTGCAAAGTTACAGCCGAAAAATTGCAGATTTTCATCGTCATTTCTCTGCTGCTGGTCCTAGGCTATTTTTCATGTGTTTTCTGAGTTCCTGGGCGTCGAATTAGTCTAGAAAGCGTCATACGGATCGATTCCCAGACAAAAGATTTTTCGGCCAAAAAAAATCCAAGGCTAACCCCTTTGCATTTTTGGCGAAAATTTCGACGACTTTGAAAAGTGCTGCAATTAATTCTTTAGGGTACTATTCCGACGTGATTTTGCGAGAGAAATCGATCAATCGCAGTCCCGGTACGCTGCGAGCAACACCTGCAAAGTTACAGCCGAAAAACTGCAGATTTTCGTCGTCATTTCTCTGCTGCTGGTCCTAGGCTATTTTTCATGTGTTTTCTGAGTTCCTGGGCGTCGAATTAGTCTAGAAAGCGTCATACGGATCGATTCCCAGACAAAAGATTTTTCGGCCAGAAAAAATCCAAGGCTAACCCCTTTGCATTTTTGGCGAAAATTTCGACGACTTTGAAAAGTGCTGCAATTAATTCTTGAGGGTACTATTCCGACGTGATTTTGCGGGAGGAATCGATTAATCGCAGTCCCGGTACGCTGCGAGCAACACCTGCAAAGTTACAGCCGAAAAACTGCAGATTTTCATCGTCATTTCTCTGCTGCTGGTCCTAGGCTATTTTTCATGTGTTTTCTGAGTTCCTGGGCGTCGAATTAGTCTAGAAAGCGTCATACGGATCGATTCCCAGACAAAAGATTTTTCGGCCAAAAAAAATCCAAGGCTAACCCCTTTGCATTTTTGGCGAAAATTTCGACGACTTTGAAAAGTGCTGCAATTAATTCTTTAGGGTGCTATTCCGACGTGATTTTGCGAGAGGAATCGATCAATCGCAGTCCCGGTACGCTGCGAGCAACACCTGCAAAGTTACAGCCGAAAAACTGCAGATTTTCGTCGTCATTTCTCTGCTGCTGGTCCTAGGCTATTTTTCATGTGTTTTCTGAGTTCCTGGGCGTCGAATTAGTCTAGAAAGCGTCATACGGATCGATTCCCAGACAAAAGATTTTTCGGCCAAAAAAAATCCAAGGCTGACCCGTTTGCATTTTTGGCGAAAATTTCGACGACTTTGAAAAGTGCTGCAATTAATCCTTTAGGGTACTATTCCGACGTGATTTTGCGAGAGGAAACGATCAATCGCAGTCCCGATACGCTGCGGGCAACACCTGCAAAGTTACAGCCGAAAAACTGCAGATTTCCATCGTCATTTCTCTGCTGCTGGTCCTAGGCTATTTTTCATGTGTTTTCTGAGTTCCTGGGCGTCGAATTAGTCTAGAAAGCGTCATACGGATCGATTCCCAGACAAAAGATTTTTCGGCCAGAAAAAATCCAAGGCTAACCCCTTTGCATTTTTGGCGAAAATTTCGACGACTTTGAAAAGTGCTGCAATTAATTCTTGAGGGTACTATTCCGACGTGATTTTGCGGGAGGAATCGATTAATCGCAGTCCCGATACGCTGCGAGCAACACCTGCAAAGTTACAGCCGAAAAACTGCAGATTTTCATCGTCATTTCTCTGCTGCTGGTCCTAGGCTATTTTTCATGTGTTTTCTGAGTTCCTGGCCGTCGAATTAGTCTAGAAAGCGTCATACGGATCGATTCCCAGACAAAAGATTTTTCGGCCAAAAAAAATCCAAGGCTAACCCCTTTGCATTTTTGGCAAAAATTTCGACGACTTTGAAAAGTGCTGCAATTAATTCTTTAGGGTACTATTTCGACGTGATTTTGCGAGAGGAATCGATCAATCGCAGTCCCGATACGCTGCGGGCAACACCTGCAAAGTTACAGCCGAAAAACTGCAGATTTCCATCGTCATTTCTCTGCTGCTGGTCCTAGGCTATTTTTCATGTGTTTTCTGAGTTCCTGGGCGTCGAATTAGTCTAGAAAGCGTCATACGGATCGATTCCCAGACAAAAGATTTTTCGGCCAGAAAAAATCCAAGGCTAACCCCTTTGCATTTTTGGCGAAAATTTCGACGACTTTGAAAAGTGCTGCAATTAATTCTTTAGGGTACTATTCCGACGTGATTATGCGAGAGGAATCGATTAATCGCAGTCCCGATACGCTGCGAGCAACACCTGCAAAGTTACAGCCGAAAAACTGCAGATTTTCATCGTCATTTCTCTGCTGCTGGTCCTAGGCTATTTTTCATGTGTTTTCTGAGTTCCTGGGCGTCGAATTAGTCTAGAAAGCGTCATACGGATCGATTCCCAGACAAAAGATTTTTCGGCCAAAAAAAATCCAAGGCTAACCCCTTTGCATTTTTGGCGAAAATTTCGACGACTTTGAAAAGTGCTGCAATTAATTCTTTAGGGTGCTATTCCGACGTGATTTTGCGAGAGGAATCGATCAATCGCAGTCCCGGAACGCTGCGAGCAACACCTGCAAAGTTACAGCCGAAAAACTGCAGATTTTCGTCGTCATTTCTCTGCTGCTGGTCCTAGGCTATTTTTCATGTGTCTTCTGAGTTCCTGGGCGTCAAATTAGTCTAGAAAGCGTCATACGGATCGATTCCTAGACAAAAGATTTTTCGGCCAGAAAAAATCCGAGGCTAACCCCTTTGCATTTTTGGCGAAAATTTCGACGACTTTGAAAAGTGCTGCAATTAATTCTTTAGGGTCTTATTCCGACGTGATTTTGCGAGAGGAATCGATCAATCGCAGTCCCGATACGCTGCGGGCAACACCTGCAAAGTTACAGCCGAAAAACTGCAGATTTTCATCGTCATTTCTCTGCTGCTGGTCCTAGGCTATTTTTCATGTGTCTTCTGAGTTCCTGGGCGTCGAATTAGTCTAGAAAGCGTCATACGGATCGATTCCCAGACAAAAGATTTTTCGGCCAGAAAAAATCCAAGGCTAACCCCTTTGCATTTTTGGCGAAAATTTCGACGACTTTGAAAAGTGCTGCAATTAATTCTTTAGGGTACTATTCCGACGTGATTTTGCGAGAGGAATCGATTAATCGCAGTCCCGATACGCTGCGAGCAACACCTGCAAAGTTACAGCCGAAAAACTGCAGATTTTCATCGTCATTTCTCTGCTGCTGGTCCTAGGCTATTTTTCATGTGTTTTCTGAGTTCCTGGGCGTCGAATTAGTCTAGAAAGCGTCATACGGATCGATTCCCAGACAAAAGATTTTTCAGCCAAAAAAAATCCAAGGCTAACCCCTTTGCATTTTTGGCGAAAATTTCGACGACTTTGAAAAGTGCTGCAATTAATTCTTTAGGGTGCTATTCCGACGTGATTTTGCGAGAGGAATCGATCAATCGCAGTCCCGGTACGCTGCGAGCAACACCTGCAAAGTTACAGCCGAAAAACTGCAGATTTTCGTCGTCATTTCTCTGCTGCTGGTCCTAGGCTATTTTTCATGTGTTTTCTGAGTTCCTGGGCGTCGAATTAGTCTAGAAAGCGTCATACGGATCGATTCCCAGACAAAAGATTATTCGGTCGAAAAAAATCCAAGGCTAACCCCTTTGCATTTTTGGCGAAAATTTCGACGACTTTGAAAAGTGCTGCAATTAATTCTTTAGGGTGCTATTCCGACGTGATTTTGCGAGAGGAATCGATCAATCGCAGTCCCGATACGCTGCGAGCAACACCTGCAAAGTTACAGCCGAAAAACTGCAGATTTTCATCGTCATTTCTCTGCTGCTGGTCCTAGGCTATTTTACATGTGTTTTCTGAGTTCCTGGGCGTCGAATTAGTCTAGAAAGCGTCATACGGATCGATTCCCAGACAAAAGATTTTTCGGCCAAAAAAAATCCAAGGCTAACCCCTTTGCATTTTTGGCGAAAATTTCGACGACTTTGAAAACTGCTGCAATTAATTCTTGAGGGTACTATTCCGACGTGATTTTGCGAGAGGAATCGATCAATCGCAGTCCGGATACGCTGCGAGCAACACCTGCAAAGTTACAGCCGAAAAACTGCAGATTTTCATCGTCATTTCTCTGCTGCTGGTCCTAGGCTATTTTTCATGTGTTTTCTGAGTTCCTGGGCGTCAAATTAGTCTAGAAAGCGTCATACGGATCGATTCCCAGACAAAAGATTTTTCGGCCAAAAAAAATCCAAGGCTAACCCTTTTGCATTTTTGGCGAAAATTTCGACGACTTTGAAAAGTGCTGCAATTAATTCTTTAGGGTACTATTCCGACGTGATTTTGCGAGAGGAATCGATTAATCGCAGTCCCGATACGCTGCGAGCAACACCTGCAAAGTTACAGCCGAAAAATTGCAGATTTTCATCGTCATTTCTCTGCTGCTGGTCCTAGGCTATTTTTCATGTGTTTTCTGAGTTCCTGGGCGTCGAATTAGTCTAGAAAGCGTCATACGGATCGATTCCCAGACAAAAGATTTTTCGGCCAAAAAAAATCCAAGGCTAACCCCTTTGCATTTTTGGCGAAATCTTTGACGACTTTGAAAACTGCTGCAATTAATTCTTGAGGGTACTATTCCGACGTGATTTTGCGAGAGGAATCGATCAATCGCAGTCCGGATACGCTGCGGGCAACACCTGCAAAGTTACAGCCGAAAAACTGCAGATTTTCATCGTCATTTCTCTGCTGCTGGTCCTAGGCTATTTTTCATGTGTTTTCTGAGTTTCTGGGCGTCAAATTAGTCTAGAAAGCGTCATACGGATCGATTCCCAGACAAAAGATTTTTCGGCCAAAAAAAATCCAAGGCTAACCCCTTTGCATTTTTGGCGAAAATTTCGACGACTTTGAAAAGTGCTGCAATTAATTCTTGAGGGTACTATTTCGACGTGATTTTGCGAGAGGAATCGATTAATCGCAGTCCCGATACGCTGCGAGCAACACCTGCAAAGTTACAGCCGAAAACCTGCAGATTTTCATCGTCATTTCTCTGCTGCTGGTCCTAGGCTATTTTTCATGTGTTTTCTGAGTTCCTGGGCGTCAAATTAGTCTAGAAAGCGTCATACGGATCGATTCCCAGACAAAAGATTTTTCGGCCAAAAAAAATCCAAGGCTAACCCCTTTGCATTTTTGGCGAAAATTTCGACGACTTTGAAAAGTGCTGCAATTAATTCTTTAGGGTACTATTCCGACGTGATTTTGCGAGGGGAATCGATTAATCGCAGTCCCGATACGCTGCGAGCAACACCTGCAAAGTTACAGCCGAAAAACTGCAGATTTTCATCGTCATTTCTCTGCTGCTGGTCCTAGGCTATTTTTCATGTGTTTTCTGAGTTCCTGGGCGTCGAATTAGTCTAGAAAGCGTCATACGGATCGATTCCCAGACAAAAGATTTTTCGGCCAAAAAAAATCCAAGGCTAACCCCTTTGCATTTTTGGCGAAAATTTCGACGACTTTGAAAAGTGCTGCAATTATTTCTTTAGGGTGCTATTCCGACGTGATTTTGCGAGAGGAATCGATCAATCGCAGTCCCGGTACGCTGCGAGCAACACCTGCAAAGTTACAGCCGAAAAATTGCAGATTTTCATCGTCATTTCTCTGCTGCTGGTCCTAGGCTATTTTTCATGTGTTTTCTGAGTTCCTGGGCGTCGAATTAGTCTAGAAAGCGTCATACGGATCGATTCCCAGACAAAAGATTTTTCGGCCAAAAAAAATCCAAGGCTAACCCCTTTGCATTTTTGGCGAAAATTTCGACGACTTTGAAAAGTGCTGCAATTAATTCTTTAGGGTACTATTCCGACGTGATTTTGCGAGAGAAATCGATCAATCGCAGTCCCGGTACGCTGCGAGCAACACCTGCAAAGTTACAGCCGAAAAACTGCAGATTTTCGTCGTCATTTCTCTGCTGCTGGTCCTAGGCTATTTTTCATGTGTTTTCTGAGTTCCTGGGCGTCGAATTAGTCTAGAAAGCGTCATACGGATCGATTCCCAGACAAAAGATTTTTCGGCCAGAAAAAATCCAAGGCTAACCCCTTTGCATTTTTGGCGAAAATTTCGACGACTTTGAAAAGTGCTGCAATTAATTCTTGAGGGTACTATTCCGACGTGATTTTGCGGGAGGAATCGATTAATCGCAGTCCCGGTACGCTGCGAGCAACACCTGCAAAGTTACAGCCGAAAAACTGCAGATTTTCATCGTCATTTCTCTGCTGCTGGTCCTAGGCTATTTTTCATGTGTTTTCTGAGTTCCTGGGCGTCGAATTAGTCTAGAAAGCGTCATACGGATCGATTCCCAGACAAAAGATTTTTCGGCCAAAAAAAATCCAAGGCTAACCCCTTTGCATTTTTGGCGAAAATTTCGACGACTTTGAAAAGTGCTGCAATTAATTCTTTAGGGTGCTATTCCGACGTGATTTTGCGAGAGGAATCGATCAATCGCAGTCCCGGTACGCTGCGAGCAACACCTGCAAAGTTACAGCCGAAAAACTGCAGATTTTCGTCGTCATTTCTCTGCTGCTGGTCCTAGGCTATTTTTCATGTGTTTTCTGAGTTCCTGGGCGTCGAATTAGTCTAGAAAGCGTCATACGGATCGATTCCCAGACAAAAGATTTTTCGGCCAAAAAAAATCCAAGGCTGACCCCTTTGCATTTTTGGCGAAAATTTCGACGACTTTGAAAAGTGCTGCAATTAATCCTTTAGGGTACTATTCCGACGTGATTTTGCGAGAGGAAACGATCAATCGCAGTCCCGATACGCTGCGGGCAACACCTGCAAAGTTACAGCCGAAAAACTGCAGATTTCCATCGTCATTTCTCTGCTGCTGGTCCTAGGCTATTTTTCATGTGTTTTCTGAGTTCCTGGGCGTCGAATTAGTCTAGAAAGCGTCATACGGATCGATTCCCAGACAAAAGATTTTTCGGCCAAAAAAAATCCAAGGCTAACCCCTTTGCATTTTTGGCAAAAATTTCGACGACTTTGAAAAGTGCTGCAATTAATTCTTTAGGGTACTATTTCGACGTGATTTTGCGAGAGGAATCGATCAATCGCAGTCCCGATACGCTGCGGGCAACACCTGCAAAGTTACAGCCGAAAAACTGCAGATTTCCATCGTCATTTCTCTGCTGCTGGTCCTAGGCTATTTTTCATGTGTTTTCTGAGTTCCTGGGCGTCGAATTAGTCTAGAAAGCGTCATACGGATCGATTCCCAGACAAAAGATTTTTCGGCCAGAAAAAATCCAAGGCTAACCCCTTTGCATTTTTGGCGAAAATTTCGACGACTTTGAAAAGTGCTGCAATTAATTCTTTAGGGTACTATTCCGACGTGATTTTGCGAGAGGAATCGATTAATCGCAGTCCCGATACGCTGCGAGCAACACCTGCAAAGTTACAGCCGAAAAACTGCAGATTTTCATCGTCATTTCTCTGCTGCTGGTCCTAGGCTATTTTTCATGTGTTTTCTGAGTTCCTGGGCGTCGAATTAGTCTAGAAAGCGTCATACGGATCGATTCCCAGACAAAAGATTTTTCGGCCAAAAAAAATCCAAGGCTAACCCCTTTGCATTTTTGGCGAAAATTTCGACGACTTTGAAAAGTGCTGCAATTAATTCTTTAGGGTGCTATTCCGACGTGATTTTGCGAGAGGAATCGATCAATCGCAGTCCCGGAACGCTGCGAGCAACACCTGCAAAGTTACAGCCGAAAAACTGCAGATTTTCGTCGTCATTTCTCTGCTGCTGGTCCTAGGCTATTTTTCATGTGTCTTCTGAGTTCCTGGGCGTCAAATTAGTCTAGAAAGCGTCATACGGATCGATTCCTAGACAAAAGATTTTTCGGCCAGAAAAAATCCGAGGCTAACCCCTTTGCATTTTTGGCGAAAATTTCGACGACTTTGAAAAGTGCTGCAATTAATTCTTTAGGGTACTATTCCGACGTGATTTTGCGAGAGGAATCGATCAATCGCAGTCCCGATACGCTGCGAGCAACACCTGCAAAGTTACAGCCGAAAAACTGCAGATTTTCATCGTCATTTCTCTGCTGCTGGTCCTAGGCTATTTTTCATGTGTTTTCTGAGTTCCTGGGCGTCGAATGAGTCTAAAGAGCGTCATACGGATCGATTCTCAGACAAAAGATTTTTCGGCCAAAAAAAATCCAAGGCTAACCCCTTTGTATTTTTGGCGAAAATTTCGACGACTTTGAAAACTGCTGCAATTAATTCTTTAGGGTCTTATTCCGACGTGATTTTGCGAGAGGAATCGATCAATCGCAGTCCCGATACGCTGCGGGCAACACCTGCAAAGTTACAGCCGAAAAACTGCAGATTTTCATCGTCATTTCTCTGCTGCTGGTCCTAGGCTATTTTTCATGTGTCTTCTGAGTTCCTGGGCGTCGAATTAGTCTAGAAAGCGTCATACGGATCGATTCCCAGACAAAAGATTTTTCGGCCAGAAAAAATCCAAGGCTAACCCCTTTGCATTTTTGGCGAAAATTTCGACGACTTTGAAAAGTGCTGCAATTAATTCTTTAGGGTACTATTCCGACGTGATTTTGCGAGAGGAATCGATTAATCGCAGTCCCGATACGCTGCGAGCAACACCTGCAAAGTTACAGCCGAAAAACTGCAGATTTTCATCGTCATTTCTCTGCTGCTGGTCCTAGGCTATTTTTCATGTGTTTTCTGAGTTCCTGGGCGTCGAATTAGTCTAGAAAGCGTCATACGGATCGATTCCCAGACAAAAGATTTTTCAGCCAAAAAAAATCCAAGGCTAACCCCTTTGCATTTTTGGCGAAAATTTCGACGACTTTGAAAAGTGCTGCAATTAATTCTTTAGGGTGCTATTCCGACGTGATTTTGCGAGAGGAATCGATCAATCGCAGTCCCGGTACGCTGCGAGCAACACCTGCAAAGTTACAGCCGAAAAACTGCAGATTTTCGTCGTCATTTCTCTGCTGCTGGTCCTAGGCTATTTTTCATGTGTTTTCTGAGTTCCTGGGCGTCGAATTAGTCTAGAAAGCGTCATACGGATCGATTCCCAGACAAAAGATTATTCGGTCGAAAAAAATCCAAGGCTAACCCCTTTGCATTTTTGGCGAAAATTTCGACGACTTTGAAAAGTGCTGCAATTAATTCTTTAGGGTGCTATTCCGACGTGATTTTGCGAGAGGAATCGATCAATCGCAGTCCCGATACGCTGCGAGCAACACCTGCAAAGTTACAGCCGAAAAACTGCAGATTTTCATCGTCATTTCTCTGCTGCTGGTCCTAGGCTATTTTACATGTGTTTTCTGAGTTCCTGGGCGTCGAATTAGTCTAGAAAGCGTCATACGGATCGATTCCCAGACAAAAGATTTTTCGGCCAAAAAAAATCCAAGGCTAACCCCTTTGCATTTTTGGCGAAAATTTCGACGACTTTGAAAACTGCTGCAATTAATTCTTGAGGGTACTATTCCGACGTGATTTTGCGAGAGGAATCGATCAATCGCAGTCCGGATACGCTGCGGGCAACACCTGCAAAGTTACAGCCGAAAAACTGCAGATTTTCATCGTCATTTCTCTGCTGCTGGTCCTAGGCTATTTTTCATGTGTTTTCTGAGTTCCTGGGCGTCAAATTAGTCTAGAAAGCGTCATACGGATCGATTCCCAGACAAAAGATTTTTCGGCCAAAAAAAATCCAAGGCTAACCCTTTTGCATTTTTGGCGAAAATTTCGACGACTTTGAAAAGTGCTGCAATTAATTCTTTAGGGTACTATTCCGACGTGATTTTGCGAGAGGAATCGATTAATCGCAGTCCCGATACGCTGCGAGCAACACCTGCAAAGTTACAGCCGAAAAATTGCAGATTTTCATCGTCATTTCTCTGCTGCTGGTCCTAGGCTATTTTTCATGTGTTTTCTGAGTTCCTGGGCGTCGAATTAGTCTAGAAAGCGTCATACGGATCGATTCCCAGACAAAAGATTTTTCGGCCAAAAAAAATCCAAGGCTAACCCCTTTGCATTTTTGGCGAAATCTTTGACGACTTTGAAAACTGCTGCAATTAATTCTTGAGGGTACTATTCCGACGTGATTTTGCGAGAGGAATCGATCAATCGCAGTCCGGATACGCTGCGGGCAACACCTGCAAAGTTACAGCCGAAAAACTGCAGATTTTCATCGTCATTTCTCTGCTGCTGGTCCTAGGCTATTTTTCATGTGTTTTCTGAGTTCCTGGGCGTCAAATTAGTCTAGAAAGCGTCATACGGATCGATTCCCAGACAAAAGATTTTTCGGCCAAAAAAAATCCAAGGCTAACCCCTTTGCATTTTTGGCGAAAATTTCGACGACTTTGAAAAGTGCTGCAATTAATTCTTGAGGGTACTATTTCGACGTGATTTTGCGAGAGGAATCGATTAATCGCAGTCCCGATACGCTGCGAGCAACACCTGCAAAGTTACAGCCGAAAAACTGCAGATTTTCATCGTCATTTCTCTGCTGCTGGTCCTAGGCTATTTTTCATGTGTTTTCTGAGTTCCTGGGCGTCGAATTAGTCTAGAAAGCGTCATACGGATCGATTCCCAGACAAAAGATTTTTCGGCCAGAAAAAATCCAAGGCTAACCCCTTTGCATTGTTGGCGAAAATTTCGACGACTTTGAAAAGTGCTGCAATTAATTCTTTAGGGTACTATTCCGACGTGATTTTGCGAGAGGAATCGATTAATCGCAGTCCCGATACGCTGCGAGCAACACCTGCAAAGTTACAGCCGAAAACCTGCAGATTTTCATCGTCATTTCTCTGCTGCTGGTCCTAGGCTATTTTTCATGTGTTTTCTGAGTTCCTGGGCGTCAAATTAGTCTAGAAAGCGTCATACGGATCGATTCCCAGACAAAAGATTTTTCGGCCAAAAAAAATCCAAGGCTAACCCCTTTGCATTTTTGGCGAAAATTTCGACGACTTTGAAAAGTGCTGCAATTAATTCTTTAGGGTACTATTCCGACGTGATTTTGCGAGGGGAATCGATTAATCGCAGTCCCGATACGCTGCGAGCAACACCTGCAAAGTTACAGCCGAAAAACTGCAGATTTTCATCGTCATTTCTCTGCTGCTGGTCCTAGGCTATTTTTCATGTGTTTTCTGAGTTCCTGGGCGTCGAATTAGTCTAGAAAGCGTCATACGGATCGATTCCCAGACAAAAGATTTTTCGGCCAAAAAAAATCCAAGGCTAACCCCTTTGCATTTTTGGCGAAAATTTCGACGACTTTGAAAAGTGCTGCAATTATTTCTTTAGGGTGCTATTCCGACGTGATTTTGCGAGAGGAATCGATCAATCGCAGTCCCGGTACGCTGCGAGCAACACCTGCAAAGTTACAGCCGAAAAATTGCAGATTTTCATCGTCATTTCTCTGCTGCTGGTCCTAGGCTATTTTTCATGTGTTTTCTGAGTTCCTGGGCGTCGAATTAGTCTAGAAAGCGTCATACGGATCGATTCCCAGACAAAAGATTTTTCGGCCAAAAAAAATCCAAGGCTAACCCCTTTGCATTTTTGGCGAAAATTTCGACGACTTTGAAAAGTGCTGCAATTAATTCTTTAGGGTACTATTCCGACGTGATTTTGCGAGAGAAATCGATCAATCGCAGTCCCGGTACGCTGCGAGCAACACCTGCAAAGTTACAGCCGAAAAACTGCAGATTTTCGTCGTCATTTCTCTGCTGCTGGTCCTAGGCTATTTTTCATGTGTTTTCTGAGTTCCTGGGCGTCGAATTAGTCTAGAAAGCGTCATACGGATCGATTCCCAGACAAAAGATTTTTCGGCCAAAAAAAATCCAAGGCTGACCCCTTTGCATTTTTGGCGAAAATTTCGACGACTTTGAAAAGTGCTGCAATTAATCCTTTAGGGTACTATTCCGACGTGATTTTGCGAGAGGAAACGATCAATCGCAGTCCCGATACGCTGCGGGCAACACCTGCAAAGTTACAGCCGAAAAACTGCAGATTTCCATCGTCATTTCTCTGCTGCTGGTCCTAGGCTATTTTTCAAGTGTTTTCTGAGTTCCTGGGCGTCGAATTAGTCTAGAAAGCGTCATACGGATCGATTCCCAGACAAAAGATTTTTCGGCCAGAAAAAATCCAAGGCTAACCCCTTTGCATTTTTGGCGAAAATTTCGACGACTTTGAAAAGTGCTGCAATTAATTCTTGAGGGTACTATTCCGACGTGATTTTGCGGGAGGAATCGATTAATCGCAGTCCCGGTACGCTGCGAGCAACACCTGCAAAGTTACAGCCGAAAAACTGCAGATTTTCATCGTCATTTCTCTGCTGCTGGTCCTAGGCTATTTTTCATGTGTTTTCTGAGTTCCTGGGCGTCGAATTAGTCTAGAAAGCGTCATACGGATCGATTCCCAGACAAAAGATTTTTCGGCCAAAAAAAATCCAAGGCTAACCCCTTTGCATTTTTGGCGAAAATTTCGACGACTTTGAAAAGTGCTGCAATTAATTCTTTAGGGTGCTATTCCGACGTGATTTTGCGAGAGGAATCGATCAATCGCAGTCCCGGTACGCTGCGAGCAACACCTGCAAAGTTACAGCCGAAAAACTGCAGATTTTCGTCGTCATTTCTCTGCTGCTGGTCCTAGGCTATTTTTCATGTGTTTTCTGAGTTCCTGGGCGTCGAATTAGTCTAGAAAGCGTCATACGGATCGATTCCCAGACAAAAGATTTTTCGGCCAAAAAAAATCCAAGGCTGACCCCTTTGCATTTTTGGCGAAAATTTCGACGACTTTGAAAAGTGCTGCAATTAATCCTTTAGGGTACTATTCCGACGTGATTTTGCGAGAGGAAACGATCAATCGCAGTCCCGATACGCTGCGGGCAACACCTGCAAAGTTACAGCCGAAAAACTGCAGATTTCCATCGTCATTTCTCTGCTGCTGGTCCTAGGCTATTTTTCATGTGTTTTCTGAGTTCCTGGGCGTCGAATTAGTCTAGAAAGCGTCATACGGATCGATTCCCAGACAAAAGATTTTTCGGCCAGAAAAAATCCAAGGCTAACCCCTTTGCATTTTTGGCGAAAATTTCGACGACTTTGAAAAGTGCTGCAATTAATTCTTTAGGGTTTTATTCCGACGTGATTTTGCGAGAGGAATCGATCAATCGCAGTCCCGATACGCTGCGAGCAACACCTGCAAAGTTACAGCCGGAAAACTGCAGATTTTCATCGTCATTTCTCTGCTGCTGGTCCTAGGCTATTTTTCATGTGTTTTCTGAGTTCCTGGGCGTCGAATTAGTCTAGAGAGCGTCTTACGGATCGATTCCCAGACAAAAGATTTTTCGGCCAAAAAAAATCCAAGGCTAACCCCTTTGCATTTTTGGCGAAAATTTCGACGACTTTGAAAAGTGCTGCAATTAATTCTTCAGGGTACTATTCCGACGTGATTTTGCGAGAGGAATCGATCAATCGCAGTCCCGATACGCTGCGAGCAACACCTGCAAAGTTACAGCCGGAAAACTGCAGATTTTCATCGTCATTTCTCTGCTGCTGGTCCTAGGCTATTTTTCATGTGTTTTCTGAGTTCCTGGGCGTCGAATTAGTCTAGAAAGCGTCATACGGATCGATTCCCAGACAAAAGATTTTTCGGCCAAAAAAAATCCAAGGCTAACCCCTTTGAATTTTTGGCGAAAATTTCGACGACTTCGAAAAGTGACGCAATCAATTTTGAAAGGCACTATTCCGACGTAATTTCGCGAGAGGAATCGATTAGGCCCAGTCCAAAAACGCTGCGAGCGATAGCTGAAAAGTTACGGCCAAAAAACTCATGATTTTCATCGTCATTTCTCTGCTGCTGGTCCTACGCTCTTTTTTATGTGTTTTCTGATTTCCTGGGGGTCGAATTACTCTAGAAACGGTGATACGAATCGATTCGGAGACGAGAAAATTTCAGCTTCGAAAATGACCCAAAAAAGAAGGCTAACCCCTTTGGATTTTTGGCGAAAATTTCGACGACTTTGAAAAGTGCCGCAATCAATTTTCAAAGGCACTATTCCGACGTAATTTTGCGAGAGGAATCGATTAAGCGCAGTCCTAATACGCTGCGAGCGATAGCTGAAAAGTTACGGCCAAAAAACTCATGATTTTCATCGTCATTTCTCTGCTGCTGGTCCTACGCTCTTTTTGATGTGTTTTCTGAGTTCCTGGGGGTTGAATTACTTTAGAAACGGTAATACAAATCGATTCGGAGACGAGAAAATTTCAGCTCCGAAAATGACCCAAAAAGTAAGGCTAACCCCTTTGGATTTTTAGCGAAAATTTCGATAACTTTGAAAAGTGCCCTAATTCATTCTTTGAGGCACTAATCCGACGTAATTTTGCGAGAGGAATCGATTAAGCGCAGTCCTAATACGCTGCGAGCGATTGCTGAAAAGTTACGGCCGAAAAACTGGAGATTTTCATTGCCATTTCTCTACTGTCGCTTCGACGCTTTCCTTTATGTGTTCTCTGAGTTTCTGGGGATCCAATCATTCTAGAGATGGTCATACAACTCGATTTTGAGACGAAAAATTTTCGCTTGCTAAAATGACCAACAAAGTAAGGCTCACCCCTTCGGATTTTTGGCAAAAATTCCGACGATTTCAAAAATTGTTGCAATAATTCCTTACAGGCACTATCAACACGTCATTTTGCTAGAGAAATCGATTACTAGCGTTGTTTCGGCCGACCCCAATTTCCCCTACATAGTTTATTCATTACTGAAAAATATTTCTTCATTACAGTAAGGTCTTGTAACGACCGTATTGCCCATGATTGTGGATTGTTATCGTGGATGCAATAACGAAATTATGCAATTATGGGCTATGTAGAAGACTCAATTAATTAATTAGATCGCAACTTGGATGTGGTTCGTGAAATCAACTGTAAGTACTTTTCGATGCGCAACTAATGAAATTGCTGAATCATCAAAGAACCGTAGTTCCTCTGCATTGGGCGACAGGATCTCCAGTACTAATGAAATCAGCAACCAATCCACGGAATGTTTTCAGCGAGCAATTAACACTGATGCATCCTGGAACCAACAACTCCCGAAGAACGCCGTTGTTTCTGTACAAGAACTGAAACATAAATGATATTGAAAGTATTAAACGACCATTAGCAGATCAGAACTTCTCAGCGAATAGCTGAGAAGAAATCATATTGATTGTCTGATAAAAAAAAAGGTTCACAAGCTGAACGCTACCAAAGGTTCCACTATGCTCGTACCTTGACGTAATATTCATTGTTGACTTTGGAAAACTCGACGATAATTGCGCTACAGTAGAATGGAATGTGCGATTCGAATACTCCGAGTGTAGCAAGAAGACCCCCAATGTTACCCTCATGTGCTCCGTAGAAAAACGCCTTCGGATTACCACTCTCAGTACTGTTCAAAAAATTGTCAATATTCTTCATCCACTCTCCGATGATACGACCTGCGAAAACATATGATATAAATGTGTTCAAGTACGTCAGGTCGAAAGTCTTATCGTTTGAACCCATATACCTGTTCCCAGTTGAACGAGCGATTTGTTATAGTTTTGGATGACGTACTCATACGCCGCAATGTCCTTCATTTTTCCTTCGGGAAATATTCCGTTAGTCCATTGGGGTAATACCTTGTTTTCCTGGGACTGAAAAATGGGCCCCGTCAATTTTTAATGCAAATTCAGCTGAAGTTTTATTGATCACTTCAAACTCTTGTAACGTGTCCCACCTCTGAGTACAAGTTATGGTAAATGAGCGCGATTTCTTTCTGTGCAACTTGGGCTCCAACGTTACGACTTATGAAGTCAAAAGTTCCAGTCAACACCTTGGCACGACGGACCAATTGTTCGTCAGTTTCTTCCAGCTCGCGTCGCAGTCTCACGAACAGGGGGCAATCCATGGAGTACGTGAAGAGAAAGTCTGACGTTACGGGGTCCGAATAAACGGGTATCGGTTGCCAGTCAAGAGTCGGATGCCACCTGCAGAGTAGGAGTGCAAAGTGATCGAGATCTCGCCAAATCTCTTAATGGGTTTTAATTTCTAATACATGCCTACCTCTCAACTTCTGTCGGGGGGAAAAGTCCGGCAGCTACGAGCTGGGTCGTTAGGATTGTCCTGTGCGCATTGCTGCTATGAAACACAAATTTATCCTTCAAGTAAACGTCACCAAGAAAGCTCCCGTACCTCTCGCGTAAAAATAAACCAAGTTCGTGAGCCCGTGTTTTTCCATTCTAAATTCGCATCAAGATTAGCTGAAACACTTTTTACACTCGAGTATGTCTTATTGTTAGACCACTTTACCTTGCTTAGGCTGTCCCAACCGTTTGGATACCAAGTCTCGTTGAGGTACGGATCCAGCGGGTATATGTTCCGCATGGCATAAACTGGCGTTCGATCGCCATGTCGGAAAACCACCTGGAGCAATTTCAATTCCTCGGCATAAGACTGGGTGGAGGCCAGGAGTGTCAGCCAGATCACAATCGGCAGTGATGACATCAACATTTCAATCTTGAATTTCAAAGCAGCGTGGAGTATGGCTCAAATTAGTTTTTTGCAATCGTTAAGTGGAAACGAGTCTCAGATTTTTTAATCAAATTTAGTTGGATTTCAATTTTTGTATTCGAATGAGATGAACGCATATAACTGTGCGCAGCAGCGACGCCTGGAACTAATGAACTACGACTTACAGTGCTTTGAAACACCCCGAACAGCAAATTCATGCCCCCCCTTTGTAATTTCGAGGCTACCAAATCTGTTTGATCAGAAATTCTAGCTAAGCAAAGAGGTAGTTAAAAATAACGTCCAATCAAGTGGATTCGCGGTTATTGTATAATCGCCAATTGACTATATCATCTCATTATATAACTTCGTATGCAATTAAAGCAGTATCGTGTGTATCTCTATATTATTGATTAATTTTTTCAACGTTCACGATTTCAAGTTCGACTGGTCATATTGCATTTAAGTTGTAATCATTTGGATAAACTTTTCAAAGTTAATAGAAAAAGCTAACAATAGTATAACAGTCAAGATAGAGCACAGAAATCAGAATACTTATATTACACGTAGCATATGTTTAAAAATCGTTTCCACACGATACGTTTATGTTTATCCGAATATTATTGACGTCATCAGTATAAATTTCAAACACCAAACAATCGCCAAGTCTACGTCTATTAATCCGATGAATAACATTATTCTTCGATAGTTTTTTATATTTATTTAGAGAATTTTTTGACCGAGCTGTCGAAGATATGTAAAAAAAAAATAATTTAGAATATATGTGCAATATATCACCAGCATATTTTTTTAACGAACCTGATAACGAACCCATTTTATCTTCCAGCTAATTAACTACGAAAATGACGTATGTGTTTATATAATGCAAGTATGGTATACACATATTTTTTCTGTTTTTTGTACGTAAGGTAATAGTTTCTGCGGCAGTCAGAAAAAGAGTATCCCAATACAAAAAAGTGCACTTTCACGTCCTAATACTAGAAAGTGCTTTTGTCCGTACTCCGATGTAAAAAGAAAATGTCAAAACAAACAAACGTCAGGTTTTTGCAATTTTTTATTCGATTCACATCGCAAACTTACGCTCAGCGTGAAAAGACCTATTTTGTTTGCTTGATTTACAATCTACTAATTATCCGAAATATGTTTTAGCCAAGCATTCAAAGAATGCCCAAATACAGAATAATACTCAGTTATAAAATAAGAATGATGCCCATCTTAAGTAGGAAGTAGACATAAATAATTACGTATTCATTCACACTTGCAAGATCTCATTATCTCTTTTCAAAATCCACACAATAAAAAGTGTAGATTTTTTAATCCAGGAAGAATTTCGTTAACCTGTTAACAAAAGGCATACGGATCATCGAGAATCACGTCGGAATATAATTCGCGAAACGTAACCAAAGGGCAATCGAAACTCTGGCAATTCGGAAGACGGATTTTCCTAAGATTACCCCTGTTTCTGTAGAGGACCTAAAAAAGCAAGTGTTCATCAGCGGTGCTCGAGCACTTTGTAAGGAGTTAATTCTCATAAAATAACCTTGACGAAATATTCATCGTCGATTTTGGAAAGCTCGAATATCACGGCGCTGCTGTAATACGGAACGTGAGGTTCGAAGACTCCCAGAGCAGCCAGAATTGCGGCTACGTTGTATTCGTGACCGCCATAATAAAATCCAATGTGATTTTCGCTCTGCGACGACCCGTCCAAATAGTCATCCACGTTCTTCAACCATTCGCGAATCCACTGGCCTGAAAATACGCGAGTTACGCTCAAAGTAGCGGAAACACTAGGAAGAATTGCATGTTTGACGTGTCTACCTCCGTTCAACTGGATCATCGACTCGTTGTAAGACTGAATGACGTAATCGTAACCGGCAACATCCCTGAGTTTGCCGTTTGGAAATATTCCCTTCGTCCATTCGGGCAACTCGACGTTTTCGCCCATCTTTGAAAAACGAATGCGAAGTCTGAAGAACGACAGGCAAAATGAATCGCGAATGAAAAGATTGTAATCGTCATACCTCTGCGTAAAGTTGTTCGTAAATTGCGGTGGCTTCCTGCTGCCCGACCTTCGTGCCGACGTTTTTGCTCAAGAATCGAAAAAAATCGGTCAAATTTTCGGCCCGTCGTACCAAATATTCGTCCGTGTTTTCGAGCTCGTTTCGTATCGCTTTGTACTTAGGACACGTGAATTTGAGCTTGTAGAGAATGTTTTTCGAGTCTGAAATAAGGTGCACCGGTATCGGCTGCCAGTCCAGCATCCGATTCCACCTGGAACCGATCACTCAGGTTATTCCAAGAAACGTACAATTTTTGCACCAAATCGTTATAGGACGACCTTTGAAGTTTGTCCGGTGGATAAAGTCCGGCAGCCAAAAGCTGAGTGGACATGATGACTCTGTCGACATTGCTGCTTCGAAATTGGCTCGTTTGATTCAAGTATTCATTCCCTAGCCAGTCGCCGTATCTTGATCTTAAAAATAGGCCAAGTTCATAGGCCCGGCGTTTCCCGACCTAGAAAATCACCCAATGATTTATAAAAGATTGATCGAAATCTTGTCACTGAGTGAAAACTCACGTTTGTCAGGCCACCCCAACCTTCTGGGTACCAAGTTTCGTTCGCGTAAGGATCCAAGGGGTAAATTTTTGCGACCGTGGTTGTAGGTGCCCGATCACCGTGCCGAAATATCACCTGAATCATTCTCAATTCCGTGGCAAAGGAATCGATGAAAGCCAGTGAAACGAAGAGCAGTAAAACTAGGGCGGTCATCATGAGTGAAATTTCGCGCGAGCGTTTAGTGCTGAAGACGCGGTGTAAAATGGCCACTAGTCGATTATCAAATGGAAGAAAGAACCTTACTTCGAGGTAAATCGCTAACAATGACCGCAGAGAAAAAGAACTTCACCTTGTTATAGTTGCAACCAACTAACTATAACCGTTACTGCAGGTAAAACTGCAGACGATTAGGTTTATATCCGTACAGGTGCTGATATCCCAAGGAGAACGACGGCGAAGCGATAAACCAAACTTAACATCGCAATGGTAATTATTCCTGTTTGTTGAGTACTTAATGGCTGCGGAAAATATGATAATGGAAATAAAATTTTTACACTAAAAATAAGAATGAGTGATGTAAGTATAATAGTTGTAATTTTTTTTTTTTCGTTTAGGTTAAGCGCTTTCGTTGCACAAGTATAGAATTACAGATTACGATCAATTGGACATATTTCATTTTTCTATACATTCGAATGCCGGCCATATTGTGACTGATCTTTAAAGATTCTCAATGAACGACGAAAAGCAGAACGATGGTTAAATTTTGTAAATAAGTATAATACGTACCATATTCAAAAATCTACGACAAGATCACTGACTTCAGGGATGAAAAGTGGAAAAGTGGTCAGGATAAACAAACAAATAAACACAAATTTCAACTCCGAGTTCAATATATTCATTATTTGAAGCTGAGTGTATATCAAAGAGTACGTATTTGGTTGTACGTATTTCGATATCTACTATGTCGTGTATGTACAAATAAAATAATATTACAATGTAAGTCAAATAAATAAACAATTGCGTGGTAGACAGGTATATTATTACACGTATAACAAGGCAGAAAATACTGAGAAAAAAAAGTTATAAGAAAAGTTAGATTTCGTTAATGCGAAGGGCAACAAAAACAGTACAATAAACAAAAAACCAATAACAACAGATCATTGTCAAATCTGTATGATTCATACATACAGCTTTACACGCATTGCACGCACGTTCATTGTCACAGACATGTATTTTAATTAAACGGTATAAAATTTATTTTTCACAAGACACGCAGAGCCTTTCCAGTTTTATTTTATCGCAGATAAAAGTGCAACCGCGATAAAACCTGCTGCACGTCATCTCGGTACCAATATACAAAAAAAAAACAGTCTAATTGTTTTAAATCTTGCGATGAATATTTTCTCAAAAAGGTTTTTACACTACGAATGGACGAAAGTGATACGAAGTTTCTATTCTACAGAATGAACTTACGCGTAATCGTATGCGTATAAATAAAATTAGACAAAAACAAGAAATAAAAAAAAGAACAATAATAATAATAACAATAATAATAAAAAGAAAAAAAAAATACCACGCCCTGCAGCATTGCGTCCAACGATACGCGGCGTGTCTGCCAGACGCGCGAATCGATCAACGATATGTATATATATTTTGTTTTTTCTTTTCAAAGACCGCACCGCGATCATAGATAACGAAACCATCTCTCTTATCTTCTATCGAATTTCATCATAGCGTATTACTCTGCGCCGGGGGAGCGCCCTTTTTAACGCATATCAAATCGGAGTCAGAAGGGGTGACGGGCCTCATTATCTTCAAAAACTGGTCCAGAGGACAGAGTTCTTCGCATCCAGGTATCCTCTTCGTCACAAAAGTCTGAGGTATTCCGAGGTAGTGGACAACCTGAGGAAAAATCGGAGAATTTTCAATTTCCCAATGCCAACAAGTCACTTTGCAAAGGCTTTCGGCGTGCAGATGCCGCATGAAAATCGTTCTCACCTTGACGAAGTACTCATCTTTCTTCTGCCAAAGCTCGACCGCAATTGCACTTGAATACTGGGGAATATGGGGTTCGTAGACTCCGAGTGTACTCAAAACTGCTCCGATATTTGTCTCGTGGCAGCTGTAGAGGTAGATTTTCCGACCGGCAGCCATGGTGCCGCTTCTAACGGCCGACATGTCTTCGGAGATTTTTCGCACCAGTGGACCTGACGAGGAAAACAATTATTGCCGAGATGCCGATTGGATTAGAAATGATCGATGAAGCTCGGGTGACATGACCGATTAATCTTCTCGCCGTGCAGACGAAAAAAAATTCCGCAGGCTGCTTCTACCTGCGATTCTAGTTAGTCGACTAATAACTTGATCGTTTTGTTGTTGTTGAACAGATCTCGTAATGTTAATTCTACGATAAGTAACATTGCTTTCAGACAAACATATTTATACTCATTATTGGCTTTGTATTGTTCACTCACCGCGGTCTCGCGGACTTAGAACCGGTTTTATCATTCATTCAACAACTGCAGCTGCAGTGTATGTGCAGTCAGTACTAAACTGGCTCAATTATCCATTTAGTATTTAAGAGTATCTGTGCATGTGTGTGTGTTTACTCGGGCAGCCTCACTATTTTCAAACGAAACGCGCGCGTCAGAGCTTTGATTACATTTTCATCGAAAGAATTGGCTTCGGTCAAATTTGGCAATAACAACACGATACGAATAATCACAACGGATGCAAATCGCGTTCCTTTTTCACCAATTACTGCATTTTACACGGTAATTAAACTCGACTCACCTCCGTTCAATTTCTTGAGGTTGTCGTTGAACGAAGCAGCTTCATATTGAAGGGTCGCTGCTTCGTACAATCGATCACCGGAGTAAATCTCACTGGCCCATTCCGGCAAAACCAAATTGGCGGCCCTCTGGGCGGTGAATATGTGGTAAAAATCGTACAAGTCGTAAGCAGTCGTCACCGGCCTTCCACTGTTGGTTGAAATATAAGCAGCGAGAGCGCTGTACTTGTCGAATTTTTGGCGAATCTCAGGCTTACTCTTCACCCTGGCGAACTCAGCCTCGTACCTGAAAAAGGGAAAACGTCACCATGTGAGTAACGGGAGGAACAAAACGATATTCTTCTTTCGCATGCACCGTTATAAAAGATCGTCCAGATCTTGAGGTGTACCAACTTTGGACACTCGTCGGCGAGGAGCAGGATGTCCTCGTAGGAGCGCTTGTAGGACGTCGGTACCGGTTGCCAGGGCAGCTGGCTGTTCCATTGCTGGATCGGGGATGGTGGGAAAAGCGCACTCAGGACCAACTGAAGGGACATCTTGGTCCTGTCGTAGTAAGTGCTGCGAGCCTCGATCAACGAAGGCAGCCAAACGGGCCCGAGGAAATCACCGTAGCGTGCTTTTAGCTCGAGACCCAATTGATACTCCCGCATTTTTCCCGCCTATGAAAAGTTGAAAATACCGGGAAATTAATATTTTAATCGCGAAACTTTATGTACGATTGAACAGTGGCAGGTCTGTCCGTTCATCTTCATTGTACGAACGTGCCATAAATGTTTTTGATAAAATCTTATACCGGATTCAAATAAATTCTCTTTGTTAATTACACCCAAGTAATTATCAACGTCTCGAACTACTTTAAATTAGCTCTGATTCCAATCAGATAGTGCGACATAATTTTACTCATTGGTTTGGTAGTAACAAAAAAGACGAAGGAGTGAGAGAGAGAGAGGAATATCTGATCAAATTTATGCAGACTGTTCTGCAAACGAATTTTCAAGTATGTTAATTCGGAATGTTTACTGTTACCGAGCAACTTTGAGACTCGATAGAATATTTAACAGAATATTCAACACCTGCGGTCAGGTTACGTTGGTCATATACAATACTCACATTGGTAAGACCTCCTCGACCTTCCGGGTAGAAAGTATTATTTTTGTATGGATCCGCGGGATAAGTTTCCAACGGATCAGGAGCTCGGTCACCGTGTCGAAAAACCTGCATAAAATAATGAAATGATCAGTTAATTATGCAGTGACCGAAATTTATTGTAAGATTTCGATATTGGAACTGACGATTATGTTTCTCGTGATAAAATAATTAATTACTTTCATTTATCTTATATTGTTAGTCGATTTTTTCTCTTTTCTTTCTTTCTTTTTCTCGTTTTTTTTTTTATTTCACTCTTCTTACTTACGACATTGACTAGTTTCAGCACTGGCAAATGATTGTCGGCTCCAACGTGATCGGCACCGAGTGTTGAAAAGGCCAAGACAATCGGGAGTAAGGTCATTGTCAGGAGTTTCTTGCCCATGGCGATGACGTGCGGTGTATTATAAAGTTGCGGATTTATCTGTATGATAAAATATAGTTTATTAATTGCCAGTCGAAGCATAAATGCAACCGTTATTCGCCACAGGCTAGTCTCGAAGGACCGTGTATCACGTGATCATATCGTTAACTGGCTCTTAATGTTGCCTTAATGTTACTCGACGTAAAACGAAGATTCTCGTCTACACATCGTTTGCCTTCTAAAATACCTTCAACATTATTTCATCCCGGATCTATGAGGTGCAAAGCCATGATCAAAGGCGATTTTACGACACGGTAAATTTCGGTTCGTCAAATATTCGCAACTTCGACACGCCAACATTAAATTAACAGACTATTTCGATTCTTTTCTTTTATATATATGCATATATTTTTTTTTGTTTTTACTTCTATTCTCGTCCTGATACTCCTGATATGGTCAGTGATCAAACAATATTGGCAAAAACGCGTTATGCAAATCTGCAGGCGGTTAAACAACCGTATAGATGGGATCAAGCTAGGAATTGAGCAATCGGCTTGGAATTTTCAGTACGTATACATTAGCGCAAATGCGCCACGTACACACGGACAAATACGACAAAATCGCGCTGTCTTTCTTGCCAACATATAACAACCATAAATAGAACTGATTTTCCTTGAAAATCTCCTCGCGCCGCGCGTGTCGCTGCAGCAACCACACAGATTGCATTCTTTCATGCACCAAAGCTCATAAGTCGTCAGCCGTATGACCGTTCGGCTACAGCTTCTGTTAACTGTGATTCTGTATTAGTTTTCAATATTCCTGGCAATCCAACCACCTCGACCAAGTCTGAACTCGGATCTACAAAGCAACGTGCGTATCACGCGTGCACACGTGTGCAGAATACACACCGCACTGCTGAAATGACACGTGTCAATTACGTCCATGGGATATTGGTGCGAGGTGCGTGTGTGTGTGCAAATTTATTCCGGCTAAATTACCATTTACTGCATCGTTAAAAGATCTCGTTGTTCTGTATTGAAACTAATCTTGAGCAGTCAAATTTTCTAAACGTTAAAATACCATTCGTTATGGTATATACATTGAGTGTTGTATTAACTTTCAAATACGCACCATTGAAGCGATTGATTTTTTTTTACAATAGTTTTTTTGTGTCTATTGTTACACAATTGGAACCCACACGTTGCAACATGTGCGACAACAATAAATTAATATTATGGTGTCAGACGTTGATCGTCGGTATTTAAATACATCACGATCCAGGCGTACGAATATTCATATCTACTGGAGGTAAAATTTATTCAGTTGGATAAAATTTCCAGTAAAATTTTATCGAATCAACGAACATGCTCGTTTACGCCAGATAAATTATCTCGTTCATATTTGTAATGAAATTCATTTGTTCGGACATTAATCAATCGTCTCGGCTATTTATAAGCGCAAAATCATTGTGATATTCTTGATCAAATTATTGCGTATAAAAACTTAATCAACAGCGTCTTTGCAATAAGAAAATTTGATATGCGCGTTGATCGGAGAAGCCAGAGATTATGGCGTCACGTTTCTTTATCTATCAAATTAAATGACAATCGACAAAAATACAGCAGATTTGAAACAAAAATAACATGACGTCGATTTTAACATCCGCAATAATTATTTCTTACGAAAACGAAAGAATTCGATCCAATTATTTTGTCTTTCTCTATGTTAGACACTTGCAAAGTTTTCTGTTTTCACATGTAACAAACCCGATTCAATTACTTATGACAACCTAGAAGTCCGTATCGATTCAACTTGATCGAAGGAAAGAGCGAACCGTCGAAGTAAACGATAATTTAATTAAATTACATAAACAAATTCTGCCAGTGCATTAAATATAATTTAATCAGCGCTGACGATGCGACATGATAATTATGGTTGTGTCGGGACAGCGATCTAAACAAAAAATACGAGGTCGAGGAATCTGCGATAGCTTGAAAAAAAAATCGCAAATACAAGTTTAGCGTTTAATCGCTACGTCAAGTACCTAACGATCCAATAACCGGTGCTTTCGATACGAATATGATGAATGAGAAGAATGAAAGAATAAATACACCAGGGATAATGATCTCTATAAATTCAAATGCGAAGCTGACGCACCTGATCGTCACGTCGACGAACGGACGGAACGAAACGTCGACGGCCTTCGACGAAGACGGAGCTTGCCTGGCAGGTGGGATGCCAACGCAGACGATGACTTTCTCTGACGGTGGTGCGGTGGAAGCTCGGACTTTCGGTGCGACGACTCCGGTGTTATAGCAGCCGTTATCAGCTCCGGCGGATTGCCGAAGACCGTTCATTCCATGCGTTCGAATCCCCACCCGCCCCCGTCCGTCCAATGTCCATCACCCAGCTTCCATCCCCCCGTTTCTTCCTCTCCCACCCCCGTTCCGCATGCGATTGAAGCCCGGCCGGAACGCCGTCTCGATTTGCGGGGAAAAACCTTCATACCGATACACGTGAACGTATGCTATGGTTAAGAAAAAAAAAAGATCAAAAATCTACCAACGTCCCCCCCCCCCCCCCTTCCCGTCCTGCCTCTTTCCTTCTTGACGGTGTTATCGTTGAATACTTAATTTTATAACATAGCCGAATGAACTACTGAAGGAGGATAAAAAAAAACCGGTTTCAGTCGCGTTGTGGAAGATTATTTTCTGAAAATTATTTTCCATGTAATTAAAATCACCTCGATTGCGAAAAGCACGACAATTGCAAGATTAACGCCAATGCCGTTCATGCTCAATTATGATTTCGAGTATTGTTTCAATCCCGAGAAGAATTACGCAAACTTCGCTTGTTTTCGTCGACGATTTGGACACCTTGGAAAAGCCGCGTGACTGGTGGGTTTAAAAAAAAAAACAACAACCCACGACGCGAACACCTCATTCGTAGCCATCCAATGTTGAAACTAGTTTATTATACCATACATACATGTCTTTTGTTTCTATTCTATTCTTTTTTTATTGTTCATTCATTGAATTACACACGGGCAAGGCCAACTAACAGGTAGAAAAATACATATCTACCAAACAGACTAGGTAGTTGAAAGAGTCGGAGAAGGAATTTCTCTATTTCTATTCTATTTCTATTCTAGTCTATTTCGCTTACTCTCAGTTCACCGCAGTGGTAATATAACGATAGAGATGCAGATACTTTCGAATACCTTCCGAAGAGTTGTCTGACAATAACCTTATCTTCTATCCAGAGCCCGTCATTTTCGTCGTCACATTGTATCGCTAATGACGACGGACACTAGAGTTTCGTGCCATGGCTTAATACACTGGTTTTCCCCCGCATAACTCATATACCGCATCGGATATTGGCCGTTACCGTCATAGCGCAGCGGTGCAGTCCTTAACGTTCTTGAAAGGCGACCTGATCGGTCAAGAATTAAGGATGGCCAGAAGGGAGGAGGGAGAAAAAGGATCATAGAAAATCGGGTATTCCTGTAAGGGAAACCCTAAATTTTGCCGTATTTTATTGCGGGAATACCTGCGGAGGTAATTCGAGTTACCTGTCACGTACTCTTTGACGTAACTGGAATCACGGTCGCAACGTTGGTCGAAGGCTGTCATGTTACATGAATTTTAAATCCTCCATTAATTGCTCTTCGGCCATGGTGTGTAGTTGGGTGCTTTTTATGATTATCCCCATGCAGTCACGTGCTGGTCACGTCGTTAATCATTGTAGCACGAGTCTAGTTTCTTCTTTAGTTCTACGTAAATATTTTTAACAACGGACCTCATAATTGTTCTCATGTCGTTCACCCAGCGTTCGAATAATATTGCACATATATATTGAACTTACGACATATATCAATGAGAAATAAGAACAACGAGGGCACGGAGCTGCAGACCATGCTTTTGACGAGCTGTTCAGCCATTAATACGTGTCAGTAGGTCACTATCGCATTGTCGATAGATGCTGCGAATTGCTTATTGTTAAGGCACTCTGAAATATAGGTACGAATTTTGCATGCTGTGAGAGAAAATTTTTCAGACGCTGTTTTGTACGGCGAGTTAACGTCATAATTTTGGAATTGAGTTAACGAAATAGCGTCAGAGCAGTGTCGATTTTTGGACGGTTCGTGGGACGATAAGGAAATTTAATTGATAAACGATCATCGTGAATGTATTCAAGAACTTTGTTCTTCATACACACAACCCAACTCAAACTTTGAACAATTTCTTTCAATCCATCACCCAGTAGATAATACTTAAATGCTTGAAGTAGAAATAACGGCCCTTTAACACATCTTTGCTCTTCGAACTTAATTATATACGTATTTACAATACATCCTTGTTCTAGACTAGATGCGTAGACTAAAAAGTTGCAAAGTTAGTAACATTATATTATAACCTTTGATATGCAAACAACAAGTAAGCCGTCTAAAATGTGGCCGTTATCACCATTATCATCATCATCATAATCATCATTAAGCAACATATTTTTGCAGAAAAAAGACCAATTGACGTCATTGCATTTTCAGTAAAGCGTCGGCCTTGTTAAATACTATTTAGCGACAGTTTAAATATCCTAAAATCAGCGGTTGCCACGCACCACGCGGTTCTTAATTGACAATTATTATTGACAAACAAATACGCACACACGTATATCTATTATCTGAGAAACGGACTAATACTTTTAAACTCTGAACAACGATAAAGTAGGAGGTCAGCGAAGAACTGCGTGACATTTTATATGTGTGAGTGAAAAACTGTCTGGTGGGATTGAACCAGTTATTTATAAAAAGAAGACAACTTCACCGATGTGGTCCGGAAATCATGAATCTTGTAACTCTTTATTCAGTCAATTCTATTTACAGCCGTCTTGCAGGAAATCTTCTCGCCACTAATTGTAAGAGATCCCCCCCCCCCCCCCCCCCCCTCGCCACGTTAAACCGACTGAGTTATTTGCAACAAACAAACCAGCGGTAAAAAGCTATTCAGATTTTTTTTCTCACACATGTTTCTTCGAAGGAAATAGAATATGAATATATACTGTATAGAAACTTTTGTGTAAGTTCTCATTGACCATATTTTTTTGATCTCATGTAATTCGGACACCCAAGCATTAATATAAGCACGATTGCGTTCTCATAGCATCAGAGGAGTCGACAAAATTAATATGTAGTTTATAAAGCAACCAATTTTACTTGGTTTGGAAATTTATCTGTGAAAATCAATGGTACTTGCGTCGCGGATGGAGCAAAATTCGAAAAACCGGATTTTTTCCCTGACATTACACCACGATATTAAACAACCACTATTAGTAATTTAATTCAACCTCGAGACGTTACGTGATACAGACATATTTATAAGTGAATTATCGGGGATCCAGGTGAACATCGCCAAGCCGGTAAATCAGGTTTTTGATTGCTGGAAATATGCGCTGCTCGTGTGGAACTGAAATCAAACCGAATTTGGGCCTCATCCAGAAGGGCGGCCTCTCTCGTGACGTGGGAAATATTCTTCATGATTGGAAATGAATATTTTCAAACGGAATGATTTCGTCGCGAGACTTCGGAACGCTTAGTATATTATGCAATAAATAAATTTTTGCAACGTGCTCAACGTGCAAAGAACGAGCAGTGAAAGAATTGTTCAGACGATATCCTACTGGTTGATAGACGAGCTCAGGAATCCCGCGAATTATCTCGGCCCTCACGACGTAAAAGAAGAGGTCGAAATTACAGCTGTTCAGTATTCGCCATAATTTTCACGACCACCCGTTAATCGGTCGTGAACGCGAGACGAACTTCTCGCCGGTTTCTGAAAAGGCGATGAATTTGACGCGTGGTAGTCAGCATGGAAAGGCATTATGTGCCAAGCGTGCAAAATCATCCGCCATTAGTCAAATAAATTTTTGATAACTTCTGCTTGTTGCGTTTTTTTTTTTTTTTTTTTTATTTACACGACAGCGTCTTTATCTCATCACCTCGTTAACGAACTTCGAAATTGAGAGAGTGAGAAAAAGACAATTGAGTTTGTTAAAGGAGTTTTTTTGCACCGTAGAAATCTCGACTCACAAACAGTTTTATCTGTGAATTTGTTATTCGACCTGCGGCATGAATTTCAGGCTGATTGTCCCCAGCGTAACGATCTCATGCTATATGTATATACATACGGATATATATCACAGCCAGTTTGCAAATGAACTTGGGTTTGCCGATATACCTACTGCACTTGCATATATTTCGCGGCGAGTACTCTGCTGTTATATTATTAGCTCGATTGACGAACCGAATTATTGAAGCTTCGCTACCATTTCCTACACATGACTCATTCTTTTGGTAAAAATTAGAATGTTGGAATTCTTCTTTCTTGGGATCGGTTATCCGTGAAATTTCTCGAATTTACCTTTATTTCGAGTACTCATAATTTCTTGAACTGGTTACATATCTGTGTCAAGTATGACTTCTGACCTCTTTGTTCATTCAGTGACCCTTTCTGATCAAGTTTTGAAATGGGACTCTGATGTCTCGTTGCGTACGATTATTCAAGCAGACGAATTATGCAGTCTTACTCGATACAGGCTTCGTCAAGTAGCGGAATTTATTTTATAGAAAATTTCATTTTTTCTAAACAGCAATAAAGATCACAGGCACTAAGTTAGAGTCTGATCCTTTCATGATACTTATTTGTAGTTACTCGTCATCAGCAATTGCAGAGATAATGACAATTTACCAGATCATTGGCTCGCTTGTACAAATGTAGTGTCATAAAACTACTGATAAACAACAAGTAGAAACGAGTCTCGGGGAGCCGCATAGACCATCGTTCAAATTACCGATTCTTTTTTCTTCCCCTCTGCATGTGAAGCTGCGCTTCGGGGACAGTAATCACAGTTTTTGGTGCCCTTTGACACGCATTAAACAACTTACGCACATTATGACCTTTTCTATCCGCGTTTCACTTTCGCTGACCATCAGACACACATGTTTACCATATTCTAGAAACGTGATCGCACAGCCAACTCGGCCAGCATCAAAATCCCGCTTATTGAACCAAGTTCGAATTTTCTCAATCTGCAGTTTCTGCGTGGGTCTGGACAGCCGATAAAACCGGGTCACGCGATTTCGTAAATTGCTGTAATCAGCACATGCGTGAAGGTTAAGAAATCAAAGAAATTCGTATGCCAGCCGAAGTGAAATTACTTAAATGAAAAACATCGCGTAAGGTCATCGAGAATCATCGACTGCAGTCTGTTTCACCTCTCTTCCGAGCATCGTTTGATTATTAATTTATTATTGTCATGATCCACTGGATATTGTTTTATGTGCCGCAGAATGTGTGACAATAAGTACACCAAGTCAAAATTACATCGCATTCTCTGTCTACCTGAAATCTGTAAATACACCAGCTAACTCTATATCCATGCACTCAGCCAATTCGAAAATTTCACTTTCTCATTATTCAGAGCGTTTTCTATTCCTGTAATCTATTATCTAGCCTGTATTTCTATTCTAATAAAATTGCAGTGCTGCTTGACAAAATGACACACACGAACAGTAGGATTTTTTCTTCAAAAACTGAAGACCAATAACTACTGGACACGCTTGAAAAATAAAAAACGCGTGCAAAATCATGCATGATAGGTAAATAAGCAGCCATATATGCAGGGATAGATAAGGTCTGCAGAGTGCAGAATTTTGCATAAAAACAACAAGCTCTATTGTCAGGGACTGATATTAGACAAGAATCGCATTAAGAATGTAGTAAAGATGTAATCGGCACGCTGGAGAATATGTGAGACGTTCCGGTCCAATCCTCTTTGGTTCTGGCCAACGAGTACGGATAAGAAATGTGCATTAAATTGCCGCGGCGACACTGTGTATAGTGAAGATATTTTTAACGTTAAGAATTCAAACCAAGCATGTATAGTCTATTTCTTCTGCCAATTTTCCATTCTGCAATATTTGTCGACGTATCTATACATTTGATGATAATTACGTAAAGTTGAAGATAAGCAAAATCGCATAATCATTACACAGCTTCGATTTTATCCTTGGTCTAATTATAATTCTTGCGGGATTTAAATTTTTCTTAGATAAAAAGTATAAACAGGGTATAAATTTCAAGAACCACTTCTTTAGGTCGCAATTATTTTCAATAGGATGCAATATTGACGGTATTCTAAAATTAGAAAAATCTATATACGAAACTTTGTTCTTTTTTCTTTACCACAACAGAGCCCTTGAGAATTTTGATAAAACGAACGATTAATTTAAAATGAAACAAGTACGGAATGATTTTATCGAAAAATCATTAAAAATCGTCTAAATAAGCTGCTCTCCTTGAAAAGGATCGAAGATGAGAATAAAAATGAAGAAAACGTGAAACGAGGATGAGATTTATCTCCGGATAATTGTCGCGAGATATTAATCGGATATAATAATTAGAGGCGTGTAAATATGGACGTGTTTATTTATTACGTAACGCATCTGCACGTGCTCGGCGGATCGTTCTACACGACATTGCGGGATTGTGTAAGAAATTTGAAACGTGAGCCTATCTCGATCTGTCCTAGCACCATTCTCACACACATTCGTGTTATTCATAACGTTGTACATGATACATCACGCATAATAAGCTATTTATTAAATCGTAATAGCAGCAGAGACGCCCTAAACACGAACCTGTCACGCGCCGACGTAGGCGCGGCTGCATGGGCATCAGGCGCTGGCCTATCCGTCTTTCGAAAGCGGCGACGAGCCCCGTCCAGCCCGTCTTGCCAATCAGAGTTTCCTTATAATTATGATGAAATACCACCCGGCTTGCGATGCGATAAAGAAGTCGGTTTGTTACATTGGATATAGTTTCACTTATACAGTGCCGAGTGCTCACCGATTCGAAGCTGACGTCTTTTCAGGCATAAACACGCGTTTCATGCAGATTGATAAGCGCCATTCCAGAGGAAAGAGCGAATCAATGTTAATCAATGTGAATTCCGGTTCAAAGCTGTTTTCAACTTTTTTTTACCGCGAATACAACGACCGACACGATGTAAGACGGTTGTAGAAATTCAACTGTCGGAATAGAAATTATATTACATCTAGATTGCGAAACGAGAATTCTTTAGTTCGCTTATATTAGGTAATATCGGAACTCCCTATAATTTCGGTTATCTGAACAGCATATATTGTCTTTTCTTATTATATGCATAACGACGATGGAAGGGAATTATTTTATTTTAAAGCTAAAAATAGTATATGCAGCAAATTGTATAGACTTTTTTGTAGTTGGGCATTTGTATTAATGCAAATATAAGCATGAAAAATCGCTAACAGGTTTAATGATGTGTTTTTTTTGTTTTTAGTCAGTAAATATACACCTATAATATTCAACAATATGGCAGTAATTATATTACGGAAATAATACTTTGCCCATGTGATATTTATAGCCCTGTGCTGTACGATGGCAGACTATTCATACTTCATCCAGACACAAGTGTTTCTGGAAGGCGCGAAAGGCTCCGTCTAACACTTTTCAAGTATAAAGCAGAAAACACTTGGCCCAACATTAGCTGTCTGAAAAAAACATGATGCAAAAAGTTCGCCCGGTGCACGTGCAGATACGAAATATGTCTTTATACCGGGAATTAAATACCGACTGTTAATTTTACATCTGCCGTTTCCGTATAAGCTGTTTAGTAAATGCTGTTTTTCAAGAAGTTAATAAATTAATTAATAAACTCTGTTCTTCATGTGATACGCTAATGATACTTTTATTTATTTGCATGACTTTACAATTTTTGTTTGGTCACGCATCACGCGTTAAAACATGTTGCATGCATGGGCGTTATTCGGATAACTTTACCGATGCTAAGAAGCACAGCTTAAGTGTTGCTTGACAGACGTTAGGTGAATATCTAAATCCGAACAGGTAATGTAGTTTATCTTGCAGTGAACCTGCAGTGCGAAGACCGATAACTTTCACGTATTTCTTTCAATAACGATGTGTAGTTACGATTTGAACAATCAATCCGTACGGTTTTCCGCAATAATGAATTTTGAGATCTAATATTAATCATACTTGTTCCAGTTTGCTGCAACTCGTGATTCCCGGTGTAAGCCGTGATTTCATTTCTCCTGCTACATACCATATTCGAAAATGTTGGCCCACTACTACTGCGTTTTCTTCTTCGTGGCAAAACTTGTGGCCGCTACACCGGAACTGAAACTCGTTCACGTTGTAAGTAATGGTGTTTGATCTAAAAGAATTTGCGAAGTTATAAACAAATAATTTCTACGATGTAAAGATAAACTTACGAGAAAAATATCCTTAAAATGAAAAAATTCTGATATAATACTGATAATAATCCTGCAAAAATCATGTAACGATCAATGATTTCCAGTTATTCGCCCACGCTATGGAATATCCTGTCCCGGCTTATACAGCAATTACGGATTTAACGGAGAACCCAATCCTGGAGGGAATGACCAACGTAAGTCAGTGGAAAATTCTAAAAATTGAATACATTTAATAGAAAAATTACATAAATGGGCACTCAAATTACCATATTTTTTAACCGCTCTACTGCAGGAGGAGATGCGAATGGCCTACGATCTTGGCGTTCGTTTGCGGAGAAGATACGGCGAGTTTCTCGGTGAGTTGCTCCATCCGGAAGTGACAAAGGTCCGTACGATCGACGAGAACATGTCAAAGTTGTCGGCAGCATTAGTGAACGCGGGGCTTTGGCCACCAGCAAATCTCCAGCGATGGTCGGAGAGTTTGAATTGGCAACCAGTTCCCGTGGGTGAGAAAAAGTTTCGTCACACGTCGCATGAATCCAGCCTGAAACCTGGTCTCACTTAGGTTTTAACCGCTTCCAGATTACGTCCCGCTAGAGGAAGACGTTCTACTGATGGGTAGGCTGTGTCCGACCTTCGTGAAGGTGACAAACGACGTGAGAAAAAGGGCAAACACTCTTCAGCTGGAGGCGAAGCACCGCGAGCTGTTTTCCTTGATCGGTAACCAGACGGGTTTGGGGATGCGCAACTCTGAGGACATCGCGTACCTCTACAAGAGCCTGAGAGCTCGAGTGAGTACTACGCGTATATATATATATATATATATATAAAATAGGATGAAAGGAGCGAAACGAATTGAGGTGTAAACGAGAATACCGATTGCAGGCCAGCCGCGATTTGCCATTGCCGACGTGGACTCAAGGGATATTCCCGAACGGAGAAATGCGGGACGTAAAGTACCTCGAGGACTCGATACTATCCAGAACGGAACTACAGATGAAGCTGAACGTCGGTTTTCTCATAAAAAAAATCCTCGAGGACTCGACCGCTCAGGCTAAAGGCTCGTTGACCGGGGAGAGGAAAATCATGATGTACAGCGGAGACGAGGACCTGTTAATCGGAGTCATGCACGCCCTTGGAGTCTGGAAACAGCACGTGCCGAATCCGGCCGCAGCTCTGATTTTCGAGTTTCTGAAGGACAGTGTGAAGCACACGTACGAAATGAGGGTAAGCGTGAATAGAGAACTGAACATCTGCGGCAAATGGAGTGGAGAGAGTCATTCCATGTGCTTAAACACGTTTCAGGTACTCTATGACGTCGGGCCCAACAACCTTACGGTCCCATTGACCATTCCTGGGTGCAAGGCGCGTCAGAATGACTCTGGATGCCCGTTCGAGGACTTGACCCTGTTACTGGAGAAAATTTTGCCAGGTGACATCGAGGATCAAGTCCTTTGTGGTCGAGCCGTCAACCACAACTTGTACCAAGAGGAGGTCGATGCCGTTCTTGTTACCCTGAACGACGCCACGAAAGCAACTGCCGGAGCATTCGTGATTCTCGCCGTCTCGATGGTTGCCAGCGCTGTGTATCTTGTTCGAATATAACTGTGTGTGATGCAAATTATTGTAAAGTTGGATACGTGTGTGTGTGATGCGCGGGCACTCGTGTGTCGCGTGTTTATTGCGCAATAGTGCTAAAGACTGATGGTCGTAGTGCCTGTCTTGTATATAATTCAACTATCTAACAATAACTTTAGTATTGACAAGAACGCAACGCGACAACGCAATCATATAGTTAATCGCATCTTTACTGTAAGAAAAACAAAGCAAGCAATTGAATTTAACTCATCTTCCAATTATTATAAGAGATAATCACTTCTCCATCCTCATTTACAAAACTTAGTTTTTTCCGGCGACGATCGCTGGACGGTTCTCTTGATTTAAAGAGTGATCTATGACCCGTTAATCCAATAAGATGCTTTTATATATCGGTGCTCAAGAAGATATGCAGTAGGCAATCTCATTGTCAGCTCAAGTTAGCGTAGAATCTTTCACAGCACTCTGGATTCATATCGTGCACGTATATCAGCGTCTCGCATTTTCGACAAAATTAACGAATTGTGCGTATGATTCAGCTTCATCGAGGCGAGTGTTTCACAACTCAACAATGAAGGCACAGATTTCATCAGCAAGCAAGTTTTGCATTGGAATTTGGCACACCGGTCATCAACGAGTTTGACAAACACTTATATTATCAGTGTTCGACCGAAGGTCAGTTATTGTTTCGGTCGAAGGTAGCCGAAGCCGAAGACGACTATTCCAGTCGTGTAATCTATTTCGTTAAATGAAGAATGATGTCTGCTTCATCGAGTAACCAGTGCAGTCGGAGGATTCTTCTTCTCCTGATAGTAATCATCTTAGGCTTCACCAATGCTGAATATAATGAATTAAAAATGGTCAACGTTGTGAGTATGCAAAAAGATCAGCTTCAATTGAGTACTTTGTTGATAAAAAAAAAAAATACTCTGGATGCACGTATTCATTTGTTGTGTAAAATTATGCTTTCAACTATGTGCAAATGTTCAAGTTCACTAAATTTTAAAGTAAATAGCCAAACAACTTACAGATGGTACCTAAATTGCTCAATATTTTCAACGAAGTGTCGATGCTTCTGATGCACTAAGAAGATAATAATTGATAGTATCTAGTTCCCGGAACTACAATCTATCTGATGTACCAAAAAGAAAAATGATATACACATGCGGAAATTGATTCTGCGACAGCTAATTTTTCTCCATTGCCAACGTAACTTGCGAGGGAGAAAAATTCCCTGTCATAGGATTAATTTCAGAATGTATTCAATTATTGTAAAGACAACCTTAAGGTAATTGAAGACAAACGCCCATAATAGACTTTGAAAACTTGTGTGTCTCAGACCTGATCTAGAAATCCGATGTAGTATCGTGTTACGATATCATCATGTACCGAGTCTACATCGCAAATATTATATTGCATGTGAGATCAAGATTTTTTATAAGCAGATAATTCAATGACAATCATTACGCTAAATTGCGTATAATTGCAACAAACCAATTATTTCTTTCAGATCTTCAGGCATGGTGAAAGACTTCCGACTGGAAGGGAATACTACAACAGCTTTCCTAATGTTTCTCACATCAACGTAACATTATCCCCGGAAGGACTGGGCAGTATGACAAACGTACGTCGGTGTGAACTACAAATATGCTCATAGAGAGCATAAGGAGAAGCAGAACAGTTCAAGACTTTTATAATTGATATCCATGACGTCTCTGTTTTTAGAATGGAAAGCTGAGCATGTACAATCTCGGTGTCTTCTTACGTCGAAGGTACGACGATTTTTTAGGCGATTATTACAATATTAATATGACAAGGGTTCGATCCACGCAGACTTACAGAACCTTTTTATCCGCTCAACTGGTGAATGCTGGTCTGTGGCCACCGGCCGAGTTCCAACAATGGAAAAAGGACCTCCTTTGGCTTCCAGTTCCCTATGGTGATTACAAGTCCTATGTACTCAAAGTTACCTAATGTACTCAATAACAATGCAGATGTAATGCACTTTTGATGGTTTCAGAATACGTAAAGTTTGATGAGGATAGTCTTATGCTCCCGTACTACTGTCGCTGGTACGTCTATGAGTACGAGAAAGCGTGGCAAAGTGAAGAAGTACGAAAACTCGTCGAACCTCATCTAGAATTCTTTGCGTATGTCAGCCGGCACAGTGGAGTCAACGTTACCACGCCGAGGCAAATTTTTTTTCTTTATCATATGCTACAAGCTCAGGTACTTGACATCACGTTCTCAAAGAAGCACTTTATTGCGTTGTCCGACTTTCTGTAAATTCATCTCAAATGTTACAGACAAATTTCAACTTGGCACTTCCTTTATGGACTGCAGGTTACTTCCCGGACGGTCAAATGTACGATGTAGTTCTTCTAGCATACGACATCATGAGCTGGGGAAATCGTATAAAGAAGATATACGGCGGACCTCTTCTTCGCGAAATCTTGCAGAACTGTAAAACTTGCATGAACGGCGCATCGATTCCAAAAATGATGTTGTACAGCGGCCATGACAGCAATATTGCCAGCGTCCTTAAGACTCTCGGCCTCTGGACTCCTCACATACCTGACTACAGCTCTGCTTTAATATTCGAACTTTACTTGAACAATTCTACCAACGAATATGGCATTCAAGTAAGAACTCAATATTTAAATTATACGAAACATAAGAAATTTGTAATCAGGTACTTATTTATTTCTTCTCCCTCCAGATTCTCTACTACCGCGGCAGAAGTGAAGAAATTGTTCCACTTATTCTAACAGGGTGCACGCAAATTTGTCCAATCAGCAATTTCACCAGGTTATTATCCCACGTAATACCAGGTGATTCTGAGGAAGTTTGTGAAATGAACCTGGAGACTGAAGACAGTAAAAACTTATCCGAATCACTGCATACCACTTCTTCAATCGCTTGGCTAATTATCTGTATTCTACTGAAGCTCATCTGAAGTAAAACATTTTGTGCGATAAAGAAAACATGAAGAACTGATTATCCTCCTTGAGATGTCTAACTGAAATATACTCATCTAGTAAAAACTTCCCCGAAAATGACAAATCAAGATAATAAATTCCGCGGAAGGATTAGGCCTTTCTAGTATACGAGGAATGAAGCAAAGCAAAGTTAAGGAACAAACATCTCAACAAATTTGGGGAAATCTACACACCGACGCATTGATGGATAAATCCAACACGCTGTTCTGGTTAGGAAGTGGCCGCAGGTGCTTCCCAGTCATAATTCTGAGTGTATGGAAATTCAAATATTCTTCATGTTGTAAGTAAACGGTACGAGATAGTTCCAAAAACTACATGGTACAGCGGCCAGGACAGCAGCATCGTCAGCATCCTTCATACCCACACATCTCTGAATATGCATCAACCGTGATATTTGAATTGTATCTAAAAATTTCCACCAACGAATTCGATATTCAGATGAAAGATAAAACAGTTCAATGCTAAATGCAGTGAAATCTCATCACCAACGTTGTGTCTAATTTTTCTCCGTACGAGTTCTCTACTATCCTTGCAAACCCAAAGAGATAATGCCTTCAACTCTTCCAGGCTGCGCGCGAACATGTAGCAGGACGTAATCTGTGGTTCAAGAAGGTGTAGATTTTTTTGCGTTTGCTTAAAAGTTTATTACACCCGAATTCTCATTGAATGCACGTTCGTGTAAATTTATTTATCATCGACTTTGATTATTCAATATCATTCTCAAACTTTGACTGATCACCCGTGGATGAACTATCGACCTTTGATTTAAGGAGAGAGAGACACTGCCAGGCCATAACTTTGACCAGAGGCCAATATTGCGTAGTGGACACGACCAAGTCCTCCAGTACTCTGGACCAGTCGTTTTCTTGGTCCTCAACGACCTCCAGTCTCTTCAATCCCGTTAGAAAGATATCAGGCTCTTTTTCGTTGACCCTCCAATGTCGCTTCCAAAGATTCGTAACTTCCGGAATCTTCTCAGAAGCACTCACTCTATCATCAGTCGAGGAAGCCAAAGCAACGGATTTGTACTTTCTGAGGATTACGTCAAGCGAATGAAAAATAACGTAGGACTTATCGTGCAATTCCAGTGCACTCAGCACATTTTCTTCAGAAATTTCAGGCACTACTAAAGCGAGTTTCTTCAATTCCGAGATCAAGTAGCTTATCACCTGCGTGCAAACTGAAGATGAATTACAGAGTTCAAGGACGATCAAACGATGGTGTTCCCAGATCGTCGTCTGAAATCGTAAACAAACAGATGAAGTTATTGACCGTGGCCATCGGCAAACGTGGATACTATTATGAATATTACCTTGTCGAGATGATCGCTATGCAACATCCTCCTCAGAACTTTTACGACTGTCTTCACAACTTCTCTCCTGCAAGAATTCAAGCCCTTTTCTTTATCAAGTAGTTCAACGATGGTCACGACGGCCTCAATCCCTTCCTTCTGCACAGACGCGTGCCAGCTTCTGAAACTGGAGGCGATCTTTTCGTCAGCCAACACCCTCAGAATCGCTCGGACAGATCTGACCAGCAGTTGATTACACTCCGAACTTCTGAGGACATAACCCAACGTCGCCGAAGACACGAAGAGTCGGGGCCGTTTTGAGACTGCGCAAGACTCGGCGCGTTTTCTTTTGCGGAGCGATTTATCGATTTTGGACGAACTTGGAATGTAATCGCTATCCGAAGTCCCTTTCAAAATCAGCCTCGAAGACTTCAATTTTTCCAACCTTGTTGAGTCGCCGTTGGTGATAATTTGATAAACGTTAGCGGAATCGGCGGATTCTGGTTTCTCTGAATTGAAACCACTGTCAACCGTCGAGGAACTATCCATCCATTCAGAAACTGGGACGGCAGTTGCTGCTCGATCTGGTTTGCATTGTAAATTGGTCGACACCGGGCTAACCGGTGGGCTTTCATCCGAGTCCGGTACAACAAAATCTTCCTGACTTTCTGCACAAGTTTTGTACCCAGTATAAAGTCGATGCCTGAGCTCCTGTAATTGTGCCCGTTGCTTTGTATCGGTAAAATCAATCCTGTCATAGCAATTTGTGATCCGAGGCAGGGTTTTGCCATCGTCCAAATTCAACGGCTTCCTGAAAGTCGCCGAAGAGCGAATTTCAGTTGCAGCGAGGACAGGAGTACCAATATCACTCGCCTGTTGGCTAGACCTAATCCTCTCGCTTAGTATCCACTGATTCCTAAATACTTTGCTAAATTCGTGGGCTGGTACTCGCTGCAGTTTAGACAGGGTAGTTTTCAGCCAGATTATACCCTGAATGAAGTCAAAATTCACCTCCCACGATGCGTCCGAATTTTCGTCTCGTTTGCGATAGCAATATTGCGAGTACTGAGAACTGCGCGCGCTTCTACACTCGGTAGAATTTTCATTTTCACTGCGTTGTGAGTTCGCTGGTAATGACGATTTGTCCGATCTGGGGGAAAAGGATTTCGGGCTTTTTCTGCTGTTTCCCCTATTTTCACGCACGTTCTCTTCATCTTCTCCGTCCAAACCCGATTCTGTCCAGTCGGAATCTAGGTCTACATAATTTGTAGAAAAATGCAACAAAAACGAGCAAATCAAACAGTGCAGGACAGCATTCAATCCTCATTTATACAATTTAGCTGGATTTAATTACGAACCCTTTTCGTCGTCCTCTTCGTGAGATAAAATTTGTGCTTCCGGTGGCAAAGAGTCCCACAATTTGTTCAGTACGCATTCACGTAATTTCGCATTGTTCTCCTCCTAAATTCAATTCATAGGCAATATTATAGATGAACCAACGGACGCGCGTGAGCGCATTCAGATTAAGGATTATACAGTAATAAATAATCTCACGAGTTTTCGCCCTTCTCCTAATTTTCTCTCCGCTTGACTGTTGATTATTTTCTCTTTCACAGTCGCACTTTTTTCTGACGAATTATCCTCAGGGATCCTTCGGTCACTTTGTCTCCCTCCTCCAACGCGTTGCCCTTCAAATGTGGAGAATTTTTGAGGAAAGAAGCAGGCAGAAGACTTTTTATGGTTGTACTAATTTCTACAATATTCTCAAATTATTGACGTATTATTGCTATAACAGGTTAAATGGAGTCTAAATTCAAATACGGAAACAATCCTACGTCAAATTTTAAACAAACTGGACAATTGAATCCACAGCAATGAAACCCGCTAATAGCTATTTTACAAAAATTTACGTGAACTCACCGTGGTTAACGTTGTTCATTTTAAATTTTTAAACAAACAGTATCAAACGAAAAATGTCTGTCATCACTTGCCCAACTTGTCAACGACATGGAGAACAGAAGAACGGTCTCTGAGTTCGCCAATTCGCTGATAAGTTCAAACCGCTTCTGAGTTTCGATATATCGATCCTACGCGTCGTATCGATCTTTCATCGCAACTTCCCCGAGTCCGACTTCACTTCACGTGCTTCCGCTTTTTCCTGCCGCTGGAGTCTTGAAGCGTAGATTTGCAGTAATTCACTAGCCGTAAACGAATAAAGTTGAAATAAACGGCCATGGACTCGTTACAATCGGGAAATTTATCGGGTATTCAAAAGGACGAACTAATGGAGCAGGTCCAACAGCAAATAGCCGTCGCCAACGCCCAGGAACTGCTCACGGTAAAATTGCATAATTTTTTTTCGGTTTCGCATTCCGAGCAAGTTAACGCACTTCTTTTTGAATACCTATACAGAAAATGACGGAAAAGTGCTTCAAGAAGTGCATCCAGAAGCCCGGAACGTCACTTGACAGCTCCGAACAGGTAAATACAAAACATTACTAAACATAACCTAACCTCACTTCTGCATATCATTGATTCAAGTAACCTATCATACTAGAGTTCGCTCTCACACCACTAACTAAGATAACGCCTTGGTATATCATAAAGAATTCCAATATCGAAGTATTGAACACTTCAAACTAAGTTATAGCGTTTCTTTCTAACGTTGTATTATCTGTATTCGTACTTAGAAAAACAGTCAATGAATCGACGAATTTAAAATGGAATTGTTTTTCACTAGTTTCATTCATTACACATTGTATTTTCTATTTTTCAGAAATGCGTAGCGATGTGTATGGATCGATATATGGATTCTTGGAACTTGGTATCTAAAGCCTACAGTAGCAGGCTTCAGAGAGAACGCAACAGATTGTAACAATTATAGTTAGTTGATATATCAATTGAATAAACAATTATTCACAGTACGATGTCGTATGTAGTTCAATAGTGTGTACATACATCAACTATTCAAGGAGGTAGAAAAATTTACCGGAGACAAACATGTAATAGAAGCTAAATTAGAGCCGATAGCAATTTAGCCTCCGCCACGTATTTGAATATTTCTTTTGTCAACTGTTCACCAATAACAAGACGCATTATTACGGCTCATAATTATTCCTGTTGTTGTTAATTCACCTGGGTACCCAGCAATTAATGTATACCTTATTGATATGTGTAAATACATTTTTTATTTGGACTGTTGCAGTTTCTAATTTTAAATTACCTTTACAGATTATATTATATTATGTTAGGAACAACGATAGTAGATAATTAATTTACCAGGTTTACGTTTTTAAGTCTAGTGCAATTAGCAGTTCAGCTTTTACAGGCATAGCGCTGATTCTATGTACTGATGATGCTCTTTCAGACTTCTTTCTGACAGCTGATATTAATCGTTCAGAGCTCTTTGTGTCGTTTTTTTCCAATTATTTTCTTGTTGTATTTTCCACAGTGAAAAGTGAATTCTTTTCTTCTCTATTCACCTTATAATTGCTCACAGTACATATGTCACGTTTTTTACTGTGAGTAAACACATATAACAACGGTTTCGTAACTATTACAGTAAAATTTTTACAATCAATTTTTTTAGCTATTTGATATCATGCTTTCCCATTAGAAATTAGGAGTTTCAAAATAGTTTAACATATCTATATACATATACATATAAGGAGGTATTACATGGCAAACAAGCGGTGAAATTCAAATCCTTTTTCTTTGAACACTATACACATGTCGACAGTATGCCGAAGTTTTGAGCTTCTCGTATTTTGAAAAAATTTTAAACTCCCTTTTATTAAGCCATTACAAAAAGTGAATTAAAATATGAGGAAAAATATTTAATTTCGCCTAGTGGAAATAAAAATATGTTGGAGTTTTTTTTACGTTAAGAATATTATGTTACAGGTTGTGTTTCTTTCAGGTTTTCAAAACTTTGTACCAGTGACGGCACAAAAAGTGTGTTAACAACGGAAAATAAAGAGGTATGTCATAATGAAATTGAAATGAAGTAGGAGAAAATAGGAAGAAAACAATTTGCAAAAGAGAAATTTTTTTATAAAATAAATAACAAATACATGAATATCATTACATCGTAGTTCGTAAATCATAAATAAGTAACTTAATGTCTTATAAAAAGAAAGAAAGAAAAAAAAACCGTAATTCCACAATGTTTATTTGCATTAATTATTATTAATTTAATATTATTATTCGTACTCGCTAAAAGGCACGATATAGCTACCAATTTTTCAACGTGGTTACAATATGGTTACGTGTATATATGTATGTAAATGTAAAAATACCATTGGATATAGTTTTAATACTTGATCTGTTGAAATTTAGTCTATAAATTGCTAGTAACAAATAACGCATTCATCAACAACTATAATATTAAACCTATTATTTTTTTCGATAAACAACCGAATCATTTATGTACAAATGATAATTGGTATGAAGTGGAACGATAAAAATGACACAATGTCTAAATATGTCTGCATCCATTTTTTGATTATATTCGAAATTATTTGTTTTTTTCTGTTCTGTACAGACTGTAACCGCAGCCTAGTTATGATGCAACAAAAATAGGCGATTTCACAATTCTATAATGAAATTACGGATTGGTCTAGTTGATGCTGAGAAAAATATACGTACAATATAATTTTCAATGCCATAGCATACGAACGTTAGATTAGGGTTACAATATTTGAGATAGAAACTTACAAACTAGGGTATTTCTTGAAAAATATCGGTTGAATATTCTCGACCCCCTATTTCTAGCCAATTAAAATATAAGAATAATCTTAATAAGAATGGAATGTGTCTATTGCCCTAAGTTCTATGAGATGTGGGAATGTTACACGCAGTCCTGAAATTTTCATTCTTTGATTTCTTTTTTATAAATTATCTATAGAGAATAGAAAGCACAATGTAACCACGCTGATTGGTCAGGAACACACCTGTTTTTTTTTTTTTTTTGTCATATTTTAAATGTATTTTCTATGGCAAAAGGTTGATTCAAACGGAAAACAGTCTCTGGAAAGTAGTTTACGCCAATACCTACATTAGGTAATAATTTGCGCGTTGAAATTTACTCCAGAGAAATACCGTTCGAAGCAGCCTTGAAGCAGTGTATTATGTTATATTGTATATTTTTATCAGTTACGGCATATATTCTTTTCTAAAAACAGGAAAACACTGATTTCCAGAAAAGGATCTCCCGTTCCTCAAGTATACAGTTGATCCACCTTGAATTGTACTTAGTTATTGCATCTTGGCATGGGTATTAATGTATTACCACCCTAGCTATTTTGATACTTTTTCGTAGTTATTGGATTGCCAAAAAATCATTACTTTTGCTGAAAAATTATTCCTTTTGTTTTGAACATTTTTTTCTGTTTACCTGAATATTTTAAAACACCTTGCGAAATAAAATATGCAAGTTAATACCTATATAGTAAGCACCCCAACATTTCTCAATACCTCAACTAACTTTCACATAAATTATTCACATTTTCAAAAACACACTTAGCACCACATTATCTTTGAAAATGTTCTGGCGGATTTTTTAGGCAATCCATGATCAGACGGATAATTTGTTCAGATATCCTTTGCAGATATCGTTATCAGTAACTTTAGTTAAATGAGGTAATTCACAATATTCAGTCACAAAGAGATAAAAATACAGAGAAAAAGTCGTCGAAGATAATAAAAAAAAAATTACCTACCAAAACAATTAAAAAACATTTCTTCCTGGCGAAACGTAACCAAAATTATTCAAAAGTAGCGATCCCATTAAATTTTATATCATTTAAAAATATTCATGTAGGTACCCTAAACACTATGTTTATAAATTAATTAGTTAGAATAATAGTAATACTATAGCGCTCATGACAGAATAGTGGACAAGCAAGATATTGATGAGACCATAAAAAACTTGCACATGAAGTAGTAGCAAGAAGTTTAATTACTCATTCAACGAATATTGTTGAATTCAGTAGAACTCAATATTTATTTACACGTTTTCATTTCTTTTTTGTCCAACATTCTGCTGCGCGATCTACAAAGTATTGAGCCACACCTGGCAATGTCTTGCTTACTGATATTGTAGGGACAAGACTCGCCAAGATTAAAATGAAAATGCAGTGTGTTCAAGATCACACATCCTCGATATAATCTGTGACGACATCCACTGTTATATTTGATATAGACTTTGCTGCAGCAACATTCTCTAGCTGAAAGATAAATGCACATACTGGCAGCTAAGAAACGATGATCTCCTAACGTTTTTCGATTGTACCCAAAGTGCATTCTAATTTAAACGAGTCACCAATGGAAAGACTTAATTATTACTCACGCAAGACGTGCTGCTGAGAATTTCGTCAATCCCTTCAATCTCTTCGCTTATGTCGTCACTTCTTACACTCTGATGTCGTTCCTCTTTCTTGTACCGGGATTTGTTTGGGCTCTCGCACTTGTCAGGGCTTTTAGAAGGGCTCTGCTCGTTTGCACTCCCGGATGCAGATGAGATAAAGTCTTCTTCATAGTTATCGGTTCCTTCTGAAGCTGTGAAAGAAATTACAAGCAAAGCATTATCCAAGAGTCATCATCATACACTGGCTTTTCAAATATGTGAAAAAAAATTGCTAGATGCAAACTTACCAAGCCCAATGTCCATGAGTTCTTTAAGATCGTTGATGTCTGTCTTCTTAGTATTAAAGGATGGCAAATCACTAAATATGGATGTGGCTTTTGTGGTGAGTGGAGGCAAGTCGCCCAACAGTGAAGATTCGCTTCTGTGATTCGCACCAACTTTCTCGTTCTTACCGTCGATAATAATCTCGTCAAAGAACACGGTTTTCCCTAAACTCATATCCGTAATGATTTTATTTTGTACATTATTTGCGTTATGCAACTCTGTGTTATTTATGCCTTTTTGCTTGTTGGCGTCTTTTTCATTTTGATTTGGTTGTACTTCGTCTATAATAGATTCGTCAAACTTAATTAATGGCTCGGTTTTATTCAATGACTGCTTCTCGCTTTCAACATTTACATTAACAGCATCTAAATTCATAGAAAATTTGCTGAAGCGCACGTCGTTGTTCTCTTTGTTACAATCGACTCGGTGAGTTTCAGTTATATCTTCTAAATTCGTGTCATCATTTTTCCTGAGTGCATTATTTTTCTGAAGCTCGCAGCTAGATGTGTCTATTAGAACATTATTGAACGTTTGATTATTATTGACAGCTTTTTTCTTGTCAGTTATCGTCACATTTATTGGAACTTTTAAAGCAGTTTCTGAGATGCTTTCTAATTTTTCTGACGAGTCATTATTATCATTTGACAAAGACACGGAATCTTTGTGCAAGATTTTCGGTGTCGTTTCTTCGTATGTCTCATTACACACGTTACTGGGAGTGTTATGCATTTTTGCTGTCATATTTTCATTACCGTCGTCTTCATTCTGAAAATACAACAAAAGCATAATTTGTAGTAAATACAAAGTGAAAAGTACAAACTCTCTCAAATAAAATTCTTAGCTACCTGCTTTTCTGAAATATTGAATGATCGACGGGCATGGTTCCTCAAAATTTCCCCGAGCAGCGGCTCGCTTGAAACTATGCCAAGTTCTTCGCACAGCTTGCTTCTACCTGCATAGTTGTATTCCTTACCGGCATATGTCTCAGGGTCGTACACAGATATCGTATAATCAAGACCGAAATATTCCAGGAATTCTCTGACCAATGAGAACAGCAATCTTCCCTCAGAATTTGCCAGGTACTGTTTTACCGTTTTATTAAGCAGGGGCTTTGTGTTCTGAAAACGATGGAAATGAATATATAAAAAATAGTCATATCGTGGTACACACATAGGCGTTCAACTAGGAAATATCAAGTTTTTTTTATCCTCTTTTTTTTTTTAAACTCGTATCCATTTCTCAAAATATCCGGATTCATGTGCCAAAGAATACAAAAGCTTTGAGAGAGCAGACTGTAAACAGGAAACAGTTTTTTTTTTCTTTCTCTTTCCTCTTCTTTTGCTGTCTCGCTCTTTCTCCTTCTCTTCACGCACTCTCGATCGCTCTCTCTTTCTCTATCTATGTGTATCTCTCTCTTTCTCCCTCTCTATTTCTTCATTATTTTATTGCCGGACGTAATAATAACTCACCATCACAGATTCTTGTTCCTCGAGGGCCAAAAAGACGCTCGCTCTAAGCTCTGCCTGAAACGACGACATAATTATTGCATAAATTCGGAAGAAACTTGTTGTCAGTAAATTATTTTTTCGTCTACACGCGTATATAACCTAAAAAAAATGTCTGCGTCCGTTCTTTCTTCCCCTGTATGTTCTTTCTTCTTTCTAAACGTTGTTGTTCTAAAATTGATTTATTAGGAATAACTTACTCGTACTTTGGCCAGCACCCCATTATTTTCTAACGTTTGGGCCACGAGATCACGGAGCTCGGTATCCTCCTCCATGGAAATATTTCCGTCTGTCATTATTGTTTTTTAAATTAAAAAAAAAAAAATACTATTGCAAATACTCAAAAAATGTAAATATTTACGCTTTCCATCGCGTGCTTTTCTTTTCGCGGATCTGGCCCGAATCCATCGTTCCCTTCGTTCATTGCCAACAACGTTTCAATCACTTTTTTTCCTCCTTTTGTTACTACGCCTGGTTCTATTCCACGCCTTCGTTCTTTCAAACTCGCATTTCTGAATAACGCGCTTGAAACTTAAACGTATTACATACGAGTTGTTACAAGTGTGAGAAAAAAATAGCTTCGTTCAACCATGAGTGCATATTTGTTATAAAGCTCGTCGAAAGAAAACGTTTTGTTAGAAATATATATATGTATGTTATTGATATAAAGTTATATAAACAGAAACGCAATCCTGAATGTAATTATATGACGAGTAATCATATTCGAGGGTTGGAAATAAAAACATGTATTTAAAAATTTCATAGAAGAAATAAATTTATTGTAACGCCTTGTCAAAATCAAAGTTTGAATAACACCAAAATTCATTCGCTAGATTATTCTTGTGGCGCGGCTCGAAACTGCATTTTTTTACGCCCAAAAGTCTTGATGCTAATTCGCTCATTATAGCACCTGTACACAGTAAAAATGATGTTCAAGATTAATTCATTGACATATTATATTAGAAGTAATTTTTCATAGTATCCATTCTATGATTTTTATCTTTTCTGGACGAGAAATAAATTTCGTGAGATTGTACAACTGTATCATGTGATTATTTACCTGTGCAGAGTACGATATTTTTCTTAGATAAAAACTTGATCGTTACCGCCGTTTTCGTTAGACATTCTTCCGAAAGAAAAGGTGGATCCGCAAGCACGAGATCAAAGTAACCTGCCAATTCCCTGGGAATTTCTAAAGGAGATTTATAGTCGTACGGAATAAAATCTGAGCCGAAAACAGCAAATCGCTGATCGTACTCAAACAATGTAACTGAAACGGAAAATGAAACACTTTAAAGAAAATAAGTTATAAAATAAAAAATAACAGTAACAGTGAAAATAATTATTGCTGAATAAATAAACCTTGTCTGCCGTCGGAATCTTTCTTCATTTTGTTATACAGTGTCGGACAAGAGATGAGGGCAATTTTTCCAGTTCTTTCAGTTGAATGAATTACTCCTTTCACAAAACTATCAACCGTCTCGTCGTCGTACCAAAATTGACTTAGTTGCTGAAATCGGTTGCATATCTTTATATTTTCGAGGCTTTAAATTGACATAATATTCGATATTTGACACAGCCGCCGATGTTAAACAACTTAGATTGTTTGAAATTCGACGCGCTGTATTTACGCGCAGGTTTACCAACGTACCCAATTTTCGTCAAACGTGATGTCCGTTGATTCATTTTCCTCGTAAATACCCTTCAACAAGTTTTCTTGCGCTTCTTTCTCTTTGTAGAACTCTTGAAGAGCGGCAAGCGAGGCCGAAGATAACTGCGGCATCTCGTCGTCGCTATCTGACATTTTCGTTCGAATTTGTTGTACCCAGATTAAGGAACGCGTGGGATCGACCAATCTCGTGCTTCCATGTGTAAATTATTCAGTCTTAGATTGGTATCCTTGCAAGAAACACCTTGGCGGTGATTTCGAATAAACTTGTAATAATGAAAAACATACGTAGACTATCGTAAATTAATTATTTATTTATTTAAGCATATAAACTCACAGTTCGATACACTAATTGTTACAATTCTTTCTCATATTATAACTGTAATATTTTTATTTAATTTTCACTCATTTTTCGCATCCTCTGATATGATTCTCTCAACGCCTTGTGTAGTGTGCTTGTATGTACAATACAAATGTTCAAACTCTTTTGATCGCTATAATAATAATATACTATTTATATATCTTTACACAGAATACACGTAACACTTCCCTGTATAACGCTCTACGTACATCTTTTCCTAGGCACGTTCATCCAATTTCACTTTATACCATATACAAGCCATTCAACTACGTAAGTAATTTTACTGGGGAAAAATCAAGCTGCGACCATTCTAGTTATTTGTATTTCACCATGTTCAACGTAATCTGAAAATTGTCCGTACTTCTTTTTCTTTTTTTATCAATAAGACTTCGTGTTCTTTGATGGTACGTTTGGGAATCAAATAATTCAACTTATTTAAGAATATTACATTACATTATTGTTTTACCTCCATGACATTTGGTCCCAACCTCACACCAAGGTCTCTGTATAAGTGTTTTAATAACCGACAATCAAAACTAATACGTATAGTGAACAAAAGAAACCAAAGTTGCTACACTTTAGTGAGGATCGTTCAATTTTAGACATTAATGGCAGTTTTATAGTGGTGAGTTTAAATTGTACTTTATGCGTAATACAGCACAGTATGATCTTTGAAGACCGTGGATCAATTTACATTAATTCAAGTGCATGCAGCGACCTTGAATTCTTTCGATCCGAAACTTGTAAAAAATGAACGGCTAATACATCCATCTATTTCCCGACCCATCTTTTGTATGCTGCTAGCTGGGAATTTTATCCTTCAACTTTACACAACAGACTAATTTTTTTTACTCACATTAACGAGTACAACATATTTCAGCATGGCAGACCTGAATTAATAACTGTTTGTCTATCTAATGACTTATTGTATTATTACTTATAGAATAATATTCGTATCCTTATTATAGGAATATATACATAAATTTTGCAATCCGGGATTTATCCAAAACTGTTCGAAATCAGTTAAAAAACTGAATGTCAATTCATTATTCAAGTTAAACGAAGATCGAATTTATTTCCATGGTTCGTCAATTTTTTCGGCAATTTGAAGTTGTCCAGATATTTCATCGCGTTACTTTTAGTTGCTTAAGTTTCGTATTACTTGCTATACGTATATAATATAATGTACATGCATGTATATAGGTACGTATCTAGTATTGTTATTCGCATAAGCTTCAATGATTTGAATCCATTACAGTACAAATACTCAATTACAGTTCGCCTCATGAGTTTCCTTATATTTTTCATAGAGCGGAGCATGAAGTGTGTGAAATACCTTATCGCAGTTTTCATATCTTTGCGCGGAATCAGCATAGACTTTTATCATTACTCACCGAGACTGAGAGTAGTCATTATTACGCTGTAAATGCAGCGTGTATTACACATACCTATATCTATGTATAAATATGGTAGATCTCTTATAACGCAATCGCGTACTTTGTTGTAATTTTAAATTTCTATAAAGTTACTGCTTAACGTAATAAATTTTATGAAAACGTGCAACAGAATATAAAATTTAAGCGGTGCAACAAGCGCATAGTATTTACGCAGTTATGTTATAATTTCCCCGTTTCTACAATAATTCAGTTATCCTACTTTTGAATACCAACCATTCGCTCTTTTGCGTAATAGCTCTAAATTTTTTGAAATCGCTCATCTTTAATTTCTTGTTCAAATAAGATAATTACCAACTTTGATTTAAAACTTATTTACCCCAAACCCCACATAATATTTGAAATCCGTTTCTTCAATTTCCACATTCTACTTCTATATTTTTCCAATCTCGCTTTTGTAATAGCAAATTCTACGTCAACGTTTTTTCCAAATTGATGATGATTAAAGCAAAAAAGCCTGTCACGAAACATATGATGTATTAATAGATGATATCTGTACATGTGAATGCTGGAAGTTGCATCAATTTCCGCTTTTATCTGTAAATAAAAAAGGTCAGGAAAAAGTACACGCCACAAGCTCATAACCATGTAAAAGCACATTTATGACATGATTATAGAGTTCCAAAGACAGCTGCATAACACCATATTTGCATATAGTACCAGCTAAATGTTGGCTGAGATATCATATCAGCCACTAAACATAATAATGACACAACTTCCACAGTCACTGACTTCCGTTTCTGGAATATGTCTTATTCTGAAATTCCTTATTTGCAGACTCTTACGGATGTATATGTCGGTTATCATTTCTCTCTTAACGTAATGTGCAATTTACAAACTGACCCAAGCGTATCGTCTTTTTTTTTTATGATTTTCCCATGATCTATCAGCTACTACCAGTCCAGTCACCAGTCTCTTTTAGCGCCCTATCTGTCAGTCTCTCAATCTCTGTTAGCAGTTGCTCAGTCTCTACGTCTACACACACTATATCTGCTTCCACTGGATCCCATTCCAAGCTATTTGGCGTTGATACTCTGGACCACGGTGAAGCGGTCAGACTAGAAGGTTGACTGTTGTTTACAGACGGGAAGGAAAGAGAGTTATCTGTATTTTCTGCATTGACATCGCTTCGTGGAGATATTGGTAGGCCTGCAGAGATTAGTTCATCGATCAATTGTTTGGTAATTGCTTTTACATTTTCTAACGTACCTTCATGCTCCCATTCAAGATCCAAAGATGAAGCAGGAGTTGGCACATAGCCGTGTTTCATCAAATTTCTAGCATCCAAAGTTTGAAGTGATGTATCCAAGCCAGAACTGGATAGAAAAATGGTCGATATTAAATCATTGCTGCTGAAATTTTAAGTAGTATTTATTTTACTTTGATCACGCTGTATACCTGACTGATACGTTACTTCTGGAGTTCAACCTAACATACTTGCTACCGCCCATGGGCCACCCACCATCCTCGGCAAGTTCCAAAGAAATCGGGACACCGCGCCTCTTCTAAAACAGTGTTTGCAATTTTTTTCCTTCTATTTATCATGAGAAAAAAATTTTCAGCTCTTGAATACGTAATTAGAAGAGAAGTTTTTATTCAACTAAAATAATTACTGTGCCTCTGTTTGAATGACTATAAATGGGTCGTGAAAGGATAGAAAAAGTTTACCTTGAAACGTTTCAACGAAAGAAACGATAACAAACTGTCCAGCAAGCGTACAAAAAGTAAAACAACATACAAAATTACAATTTAAAAAACATCAAGTAATACTTCAATTCCTTTATTATGCATCCATGTATAATGCATAGAATTATTTATATTTCGTTCACTCACCTTTTCCGTCTGTCAGAAGACATCGTACGCTCGTCCCGATCGCTCTGTGGACAGAACTAACAGTTGGCAAAACTTAGTTGAGAAAAAAAGGCAAATTGTGTAGATTATAATAGTTTTATTATAACTTAAAGATTTCTAAGTACCTCGGTACGTTCATCCTCTTGAAAGCACATGCTCGAATGTCGGCGATATGATCTACAATTTAAAAGAAAAGTTTCTGATTATTATCATATAATGCAACGCAGTAGAATTTTTTTTTTTTTTTTTCTTGTTCCAGTCTGACAAAGAGATGCGATAAGATTATTTATTAAGTTTGTATTTATTCGATCATCACCTAAAAACTTCTGATAAAGAAAAATATTCTACCGAATGAAGTTTGGAGAAATTCTAACCTGTACGTCGACGGATCGGTGACGGTGGCAAAACAACGGCCGAGGCAGTTCCCCATGACCCGTTGTCTTGCGGGCTATTTTCTTTCATTTATTAGTCAGGTGTTTGAATTAGTCATACTTTCTCATTACTCGCGTCTCCGATCGCTCCAAACTTAGTGCGACTTGACATATTTCCAATACTGCGCCAATCCGACGACTCCATCTGCCGAACCCAAATTGCCCAAAAGTATGTCTTCGACTTCGGCTTGGCGGTCAGTTTTGACGTTTCGACCCAAGTGCCCGCAATACTTTAAAAAAACTGATCCCGAAAACTCGCTTCTTCCTTTTCAGAGGAATTTTCCTGCAATGTTTTCATATATCTATGTAAATACATATTTCTATAACGAAGCTGCAGATAATCTTAGTTTCAACACGTATGATTCGGTATAGCTCTGAGAAAATATATTCAATATTGCGTTTATCGTAATAGACTGTCATGGAACTGTTAATATATTGTTGGTAGAGTTTTGAATAATCGAATGAGCGAATAGAAGCTATAATAAGTATGCGAGTGTTTTACAGAAGTCACGTGTTACAATAAGTAAAGGTTTATCAATTTGGAAAATATTCAACTGCATGCAATAAAAGCTTTTGAATTTGTTGCATGATCTATATAATTAATCGTTTCATAATTTGTGTACGCGTTACAAATTACAGCTTGATGGAGTCGTGTTTGACGGACATTTTCCGTAACAGTATTTTTTACCTTTCCTACACGTGAAACAATGCGAAATAAAAGTATTAAAAAAAAGAAAAAAATAATTTGGCAAGCGTACAACTCGCGAAGCCCGCCTTGAATGTGTACGTGGTTCAGTGAAACACGTCACGCGGTGTCCCTGCGTTTTACGCAATACGCACCAATACGCGTGCATTCGTTGCGTACGAAACTGATATGTATGGTTGAAATATCACTAATTTTGCTTGCAGAGCATCGCCGGTTGTTGAACAGCGAACATCGGCTTCTGCGATGAAGGCCTCGACCTTATTATCACTTTGCACGATAATAATTACTGTAGGAACTAAAAAGGTCTCGTCAGTTTCACAGTACCAGAAACTGCTTGTTGTATCCTACGATGCATTTAGGTGATGTTATTTAATTCTCTTACCTATGTCTATAATAAAATTAGCATCACTGTTTATCGCCTAACCTTGTGAGACGTTTTTAATTTAAAAATACTTCGAAAATTCGTATTGTATAGCTGTTTCAACTGATAACTATTCATTTTCAGGTACGACTACTTCAACAGAAATTTGACCCTCTTTATGAATGATTTGAGGAAAGAAAATACCCATGCAGATTATATGAAAAATGTTTTTGTGACAAAGACATTTCCCAATCATTTTTCTATCGCAACGGGCCTTTATGAGGAAACTCACGGTGTTATTGGTAATCAAGTCTTAATCCCAGAAACTGGTGAAATTCTGAAAGATTCATACGCCATGTATCATTACAACGAAGAAATAGCGCCTATTTGGGTTTGTTCAATACTGTGTTTCAGTTCCTAAACAGCTAAATGTAGATCTGTGAAAGTTACAAGTTTCTTAAAATTTATCTCTAGATTGTCAATGAAAAAGCAAGCCCCGATAGACATAGCGGAGTAATAATGTGGCCTGGGTGTAAATACGAATATCTCGGTGTTAAACCCACGTTTCTCCAAGTAAGTTTCCTGACAAACATTTTTAAACAAAAAAAGTACGTATATAATTAGTAATGAAAATTATGTTCGTTCTTAGAAATTCAATATGTCTATTCCATTTGAAGACAGAGTAGATCTATTGATATCTTGGTTCACACATCCGACCCAACCAATAAATCTTGGTTTCTTATACATAGAAGAACCAGACACAACTGGTCATATGGTGGGAATTAATGCCAAGGCTTTTAATTTGGTCCTTCAAAAATTGGACAACGTTACAAAGTATATTTACGAGAATTTGAATAAACATGGGCTAAAAGATGTGAACGTGATTCACTTGAGCGATCACGGGATGGAAAGTATTACCCCGAAGAGAATTATAGACCTGAATAAATTTGTTAATAGTTCAGATTACAAAATTGTGGAATCTTCGGCAGCCTTGCAAATATTTCCTATTGTTGGTGAGTTTGGTAATTTGAGTGAAGGAAAATTTTTTGTGAAATAATGTTTTATCTTTCATCATTCATGCAGTTATTTTTTTTATCTGACACGAAATTTTGCTCTTAGGAAAACTGGACACAGTATATAAGCAGCTGGTAGATGCAGCGAACAAAACTGGACATTTTACTGTTTACAAGAAAGAAGAAATTCCTGATAGGTATCACTTCCGAAAGAACCCCAGAGTCCCACCGATATTTATTGTGGCAGAAATCGGATATGCGTTTAGTGATGTGTACAAAAGTATCGAGTACTACGAGAAAATGCAGAATCTCACTGGTACAGTATAATTTATTTGAATATAATAGTGATGTTTAGGCTTTCAGATACTGAACTCATCGCCAATATTCTTATTTCAGTCAACAATCTAACGGAATTTGGAATTCACGGATATGACAATGAAGAGCCGGCTATGCGACCGATGTTTTTTGCTTACGGTCCCATGTTCAAAAAGAATTACGAGATTCAACCATTCAATAATATAGACCTTTTCCCCTTATTTTGTGAAATCTTAAATTTATCATGTCCACCCGTTAACGGAACTCTAGAGAATGTGAGAAGTTGCCTAAATTCCTCATTAGAAATTCCTACATTCCAAATAGGACTAGCAAGTACGTATATTCCCCATTCAAAAAGGTACAGAAAGGTGTGGCAGAAATAATGAGGTATTTAGTTTTATCAATCAAAGCTATTTATTCAGTTGGAACTCGAAAATTTTTGTTTCATCTTTTAATTCTCATTGTCCTGCTTCACCATGAACCTGGCCTGAAATGTTTGTACTTGAATTATTTACATACTATGATCTATTCATATTAATAGGTGTATTATTATTAGATTTATAATCTCTACCTTTATTTGATTTAAACGAAATTTTACACAGTATCAAAATTTTTATAACTTTTTCAAAGAATTTTGATCTCTATTCCTATAATTGTTTTAGTTGTTGGAGTGATGATACTGTTGGGAATTGGAATCTTTATGGCTGTATATATTGTTCGACGACGAAGGGACCGATTAAACTCATATCACAGGTAATTAGTTAAATTATGTATGATATTCATCGTATAGAAAAGAAGCACTGTTCAGTTATTTGCATAGCAATAAGTGTACAAAGCTTATATCCGTGATGAAAGTTTATACTTTTTGATGACGTTTTTCAGTTGCCAATACAGTCAACCATGACGAAAATAAATTTATTTCCTAGGATATTTTCTGCTGAATCTGATAGTGAATATCTTCAAAATGGACAATCGGATTTTGGGTTAATCTAATGCTTAACTAATCTATCGAAATTAAATTGACATAAGTAAGCAGAATCTACAAATAGGTAAGAGACACAGAGTGACGTGTAGAATTTTGCAGAATTCTTTTAGTTTTTAATTCGGCATCAAGATTTATTATGCGACCAAACTTCAGCAACCCTACAAACACACAGTATTTAACATCATACTTTGGAAACAAGTATATCACGGAAGTCTGTCTTTGTGACATGTGCTTAATGAAGAACAGTTAACTATAAATTCCATCAAATATACGTAACGGCATTATTGTGTGCCAAGACGTATTGTGCCTTGAAAGAATGTAATGGAGAAAGTAATCATGAAAATGCTGAACATATACGGATTACATGTCCGTAAATTTTCTGTCCAATTATTATTGCGTAAATCGATATTAGCGTGTGATTTATATATTATTTTAATTTAGCTAAATTATTTTTTTGTAAGTGTAATAATGCTTAAGCAAACCCACCTGCTGTAATTAGGAATTGATACAGCTACTACACATTGCTGGGTCCTGGGTCTAGTTTATCACAATTTCTTCAGATATCTTGTTCGTATGGTAAAATATTTATAAATGAAAATTATACGTAATTATACGGACTCCATCCAAACATGAGAATCTGGAGAATTGAAAGTTCAACCAAATTTTCCAACTACTCTATGGTTCAAAAATATCATTTTTGTATAAAAAAACATATGGTACTATTGTTTGAATATAATATGTGATACCTGTTTTAAAGAAAAAAATAAACGTATTTAAGTTTTACTTTTGATTGCGGTGTTTTTGTCTTTATCGCACTTTACCTGTGACAAAGAATAATTATAGATCTTCAATTCATATTTACCGCGCCAAAAGTCACGTGACAATATTCTACCACACACGTCGCTCTGTCGGTAACTCGGTAAGTGAGTGTAGAGTGTTCTACACACGGACAGACGTGGATTACAAGTGTATTGACTAGTCAACGACAAACATCACAACTCACAATAGAAAATGCAGATCCTTACCTACGTTGCTGATAATTAGGTATTCAAATTTGAGTTTGTGAATAAACTGTTGTGGATTTAGACAGTCAGATTACCGTGGCTAAAACGAGGGTAAGTTTTCTTGGACTTAATTTCAGATTAATGGTCTTACATGACCGAATAGTGTTTTCGCCTTTATGTACCAGAAGGTTGTTGTTATTGTTCCTCTATCGCGACTTCAAAAAAATCCATATTATTGTCACCATGAAGCCGTCCGATATTTCATCTCCAATGACTTGTGCTTTATGAATTCTAATCGATGCCACGTATCGAGAAATCAATTCTGTCCTGCACGAAGACTATTCTTCCCAAACATAACCTAACGCTCTCTTTGTCATCACTTCAGTCTTGTTTTGATGCACAATAACGAAATCACGGAAATATTTGATTCTACAGAATTGCACACTTTAACTTAATAAAAATTATAACAGCCCCACAGGTGCATGGAATCGTTTGAACATATAAAAAACAATGCAACCACCACCGATAGCAGTAACATCTGGAAAAGTGCCAGTTTTCGTCTTTCCACAAAGCATTACGTTTTACCTGGGTGATCAGTCGACTCATAAACAAGTCCTCACCCTATACAACCCTTATGATATACCGATCAAATTCAAAGGTATTTATGTACTCGTTATTTTATGCATTACTTAGTAAAAATGAATTTTCACAGTGAAATAGAATTTACCAACCAAAATCAGATATTGCATTGCATAGTTAATTGAAATATTAAGTATCAGCTGCACAATTATTTGTTTCAGTGCTGAGCACGGCGCCTAATAAATACAAGGTTGTTGATCCCGAAGGAATAATCAAAGCCCATTGCTTTGTTGACATAGTTGTCAGGCACACAGCTCTCACAATAGCGAACTGTAATGTGGTCGATAAGTTTAGAATAAAAATGCAGGAACATCCAACAAAGCAGGTAATAATTCACAAAAACATTTTCGTTCTTATTTTAAAAATGATAATTTTGGATTAAGAGCTGTCGAATTTTTGCTTTGTTCAGGGAATAGGTAAACGTGATGTGGAAGCAAGACTTTTAAGTGGAACACACGAATCTACTGAGAGAAGTAACCTGGAACAGGAAATGTTTCAACACCTACCAACTAACGAAGGAAAGCAGCAAATTTCATACGCGCTTACAGCTCAAAATAAACAAACTGATAGTTAGTATAAAAATTGTGTTTATAATGATATTTGGGTTTTCAACTACTCTATTTTGTTTCAGAAAAAAGTATCTCTGCCCATTGCTAAGGGTTCTAATTTATTGTGTTTATGATTTAGGAGGGACAAACTATGTGGCGTTAGTAGCTGGCATTGTTTGCATAGCGGCGCTTCTTTTGCCTACCGAAGGAGAGCGCACTCCTAGAATTCCTGACTATCTACATCTCTCCGTTAACTTCAAGCTCATATTTTCATTTGTATTAGGTGAGTTGATTTAAAGATGTGCCAGTTACAAATTAACAAATTTACTAAAAAAAATGTTTTCAATTTCAGGTATGGTCACGATAATTGTATTGAGGCTATAACGTGATGTTTTAAAAATATTTTTACTAACAAACTTTACACACTATCAGAGAAAAAGCTAATTTATTACATGCACAATTAATTTAAGATCTTTTAAATCAGTCATCGTGATCAATTTATCCTGATTTTATTGCTTTTTAATTGAATTTTTTTTTCCTATCTAGTTTTTATCGCGTATACCTGACACTAGTCTGTAATAAAACTTAAGTTTTTCCAATAAGTTCGTGCAGCTGTCGATATTTATTCTTATGTATTATACATATCGCGTGAAGCACTATACATATATTTTTTTATTGCACATAATGAAATTGATTCTTATTTCGTATGATTTCCAATAACTATCACCACCTGATTTTTCATTTATGTTCTTGTTGTTTCCGAATCAATTTGCACATGTATGTACCAAGACTGTTTATCAATTCAGACATAATCTAACGATTAAAGTAATTAAGTATGCATTTTACTTTTATTTCATTTTGTTTCTTGTGCGAAAAACAACATGCACCATATTATCAGTGAGAAATATTGCATTCGGTATGAAAAATTTTTAGTGACGAGTGGGAGTTGGGATAAGGTTTTAAAATAATGGTCCATTTCCCTGTAATATTTTCTATGGTCAAGACAATTATTTTACAACTAGTGTGGCAGCGGTAATGGACATACACGTAATTTTAAATTTAGAAAAGTATAAGTGTGTTCTGATAGTATGAAATTGTGGGATAATAAGAAATAAGTTTTCTTCCAAAATAATTGTTCGTACTATTACGAACGGTTAGACGTAAAAGTATACGTCAGCATGTAAAACTTTGTAAGTGATGGAACCAACAATTGTTATTATTACACAAATGTCTGAGTCTCATTTATTACGCATCGTAACGATAAAAAATACCATTCAAAATTTCAACTAACTCCTTGGTTAAATCGTATCGCACCATTTCCCCAGTATATTGCAACATTCTTTGACCTATTAATCGTTTCATCATTGGGTGATCTTCAATTCACTTTGTGCCTCAGGCACCAATCGATTATCTCTCAGGTCTACAATAATTATTCCTTGACTTCAAAAAAACTAATCTCTAAAATTTTCGTGTTTCGTGTATTTTTAATATCGTGAAGCAGCTTGGCACTTCTGACGTTATGAATTATTCGAATTTCGTCAAAGATCCGTTGACGGATGACTACTGGAAGTCGGAGCTGGGATGAACTTACCGGTATTCCGGTTCATAGGTATAGTATCGGAAACACCAGCACTTTCAGAAAGTCCAAGAAGACGCGTACAGGAATAACTGCAAATAACATACCATTATTCAAATCGAGTTGGCCGATTGAAATACGGATTTTAAGAAAGCCCAATCTGTATCATCATCGTCTATCACGACAACTTAAAGGTCGAAAAAATGAATAATACACTATCGCAAAATATAACTGAAAGACACTAAAAAACTGTGGGGACGTTATTAGAAAATCTTGGCTTTCCAACAGTTTTTGAGTGTTGAAAAACTCTTCGGAGGAAAACTGTTCTTTCCTCTACAGTGAGTTCTGACGCGTTGTATAATATAGCATACACGCATCAAATATGTCCAGTGGATAAAACAAGAAGATTTCCCAAAGACGAAATGTTAGTAAACATGAGCATCGGTGCTGTTTCCAAGTTATTGGACACAGTGATTCAGGAATATGAATCCGGCGACAACTCTACTTTTTATCGCGTGAGACATGAGATAATGGAATATTTAAGCCTGGGTATACCCAGGAAGAGCATTCGAAGACTCAGTATAATAACATTCGAAATTGATGATTATTTTTTTGACTAATGATTTTTTTCTTCTTTACAGTTTAGTTGCTCAAACAAAACTTGAGTATGATAATTTTGTTCACAAAATCTTTCATTTTAATATAATCACTATAAAAGTATGATATTAAAAGTACAAGAAAAAAAAAAACGAGAAATAAAGAAAGAAAATGATTTATAAAAGGTTCACAAAGATAATCGTTTAGTAGACAAAGTACAGAGTGAATTGAGCATTATCACAAACGTTCTGCCATCTAGTTAGTGAATGTACGTTACAATATAAAAAAATTAAGTACTTTAAGTTAATTTCATGAGTGAAGTTTTGGTTCCTTTTTTTTCACAATTCTCTTATATTTTGTGGACATGCATGCTATGCGTTAGATTACATAGTAAATATTTGTACTATTTTTCATTTTTGTGTGACTACTCTGTAATCTCTTTCGACAATGCTAGCATGCACATATGTTAATACTTAAAGCGGTAGGAATAAAGGATGACGGTTTAAAACTAGGGGGAGTAAATTATTTTGAGAAATCCGGCAGAGGAAAATTTTCAAAAATTTATATTATACATTTACAGAGAGGTAAACAGAACAATGCTATATTTCTTTTTTTTCTATACAATGAACAATAAATAAAAATTGTTTGCTTTCGTCTGTTTATCTATGTAGTAGATGCATTCTGTTGCATTGGTTGATTCATGTTCATATATTCACACAAGTAAGTTAGCTTTTGAAATTGTTTTTTACATGCCGCTATTATATTTAACATGAAATGAGGCAGACAATTCTTGTCCACTTTTTCGAAAAACGGAAAATGTGCTTTGTAGGGCGTGATTAATAACATTAATTGCAATTAAAACCATTTACAAAATCATCATGGTGACATTCAGTTAGAGAAAAAATGAAATAAAAATTCTTTTACACATCGGTTTTTATTACAAAAAATGAGGGGGAAAACGTATAATACAGGTATGTACCAATCGAATAATAAACATTTGCTTGATCTTCGAAAATCTTTAAAACATCATCTTAATAATAATAGCTGGACATTATAATACCATATATACGTAGCTTGCGCGATACTGACCACCTTGACTTTGCATTTTTTACTTGAGAAGCGGTCGGAAATCAGCAACCTGACGATATATTATTCCTTAGAGTAAGAAATAGTCATCGTATTAATGTCATCTAATTATTATTTGCCACTTCATATAAATGATAAATATGATACACACTATTGAACAATCAAAGCCATAATAAATGTACATTTAATATTCTCTATCATTAACGCGGAAGTTCAGTTCAATAGTACTTAACAATACAGTAAAGAATACTAACTACAATGACTTAAGCTCCATAGCATGTGGACCTTCTTAACTAAATCGAATCAGCAAGTGATTTAGAATGTTGAGTATTATGATTAAAATTATCGAAGGATATTAAGTGAGAAAATTTAGTAGTAAAAATTGGAAAGAATTTTTTCTCAAATTTTCGCAGATAGTGGAAAACATTACACTTGACAGATGTGGTGATTGCTTGAAATGTGTAAAATTCGATTGATTGTAAATCTTAAAGTAAATTGTCGTATAAAAATATAATCCCATTGCGTACTCAATAAACAGATTCAATAAATTGATAGGTAATAATCGTACCTCTTGGCATAATATTTTTTTGCAACAGACTGTTTTACGCCGCTGGCATTGCTCAGTTTACAGATGAAAAGTCAGCTGTCGGAGAAACAGGGTACCTAGATGGATTGTAGAAAAAACTGCTAAATATTACAATTGCTTTTCTTTGTACTCCAGAACTTTTCTCTAGTCGTAGCTTGAGATCATCGTCGCAGGTGGACATAGTAGAACTAACCGCAATTATATGCATTTAGAAAATGTTTTAATTTCAAGGCTTTTGCATATCACGCCCCACTATAGCACAATAATCTTTAACAAACGACAAGTTAGGATATCGTCAGTCAGTGATGTTGGTGTTGCGGTATCATATTAAGGTACCTGAAATTTTTTTAAAAATAATTGAGTAAACGCATAGCATGAAAATCAGTGGAATAATTTACCGTTAAAATACCAAAACATTTACTTGAGGCTATCGTTGTGAGTCTTATATTCCATAGAGGCACTGGCGGGAAGATATAACACACGCCTCAACGTATCTCTAATCCTGGCTGTAGTTGCAGCATCCGATGCAGTTTTGTTCCACACGCAGATTATATCTTCCTGGAAAAAAAAAAAGAAACGAAATGGTAAGTAGTATGAATAACATTTCATTGCGTGCAAATTTGTTTTTTAACAAGTGTTGAAATACTAATGCCTCACCTGAAATCGTATTGATACGACTGCGCCACATATTTCCTCGCCAACCATAAATTGCTCACCTAACATTGCCATCACAAGATTTTCCCAGCAGCGCGAAACTAAACCTTTTCTTAACCTCACAATCCACTTTCCTCCTCTTTGATTAGCTTCGTCCTTTGAGAAAAACAGATAATTATTCATCGGCTCCTTCGCATTGGTTTGTGCAAAAACGGCAAAGATTTTCTTAATCTGAGGTTTGATTTCACTAAGTTTTAAGACGTTCAATTGAATTATTCCACATTTCGTCATTTTCAACATTTTCCAAGCTTTCTCGAGGACTTATACGAACCTCCCACATCGGTTTAATTCCAGCTTTGAATAAATGGAAATCTGTGTGTGTAGTGAGTTCCGAAGGTCTGACTAAGTGGCTGTAGAGGCCCCAAAATTGTTCTACACTAGCAAACCTTCCAACTAGCTTTAAATTCTGGTCATAACTTTGGATATTTGTTTGTTTCCCAGGGTTCCGTCTGCTGTACCAGAGGCAATACGCGTACTGGAGTTTGTGCTCGTTTGGACTTATCTCTATGGGAGGCTGTAACAATAGTTGAGTTAAGTAATTGGAAAAAACATAACTGCGAGTACGATGATTGTTACTAAGGTATGACTTTCATTCCCAAAACTGAATACCAATGTGTCTTTTTCAGCTCGCTGATTATCTCTGGACTGCGAATCGTCATCACCGCTGTCGTCGCTTGTCTTCAAGCTGGAAGAATAACACGCGGCCAATTAGTGTGTCTTGTTACTCGATTTATCCTTAAAAAGTTGTCACATTAGAATTATTCAAATGTGTGGATAAATTGTTACAGCCTGAGCGGTATATTTGTACAGCAGAAAGGATTTTAGAAGCGACAATTGAGTTCAGCTTGTTTGCCCGTCTTCCGAATTTAGAAGGATTTATGAAAAATAGGTCGTAATATTTTTTTGGAAAACTATCACATGATAACTGCGAAGGACGGTGATCTTCGGTTAGAATTGAAGACACAAAACATAACCCCTGGTTTGCATATGGTTATGGGATTGGGGAATACACATATAACGATGATCAGTACGGTTATCCTACTTACGCGTCAAATTTGTTGGACATGGTTAGAGTGGTGGTATAAATATATATATAATATGATTAAAATACTATAAACAATACGCTTAAACACGTATGATTAAAAATATAAAAGCTTCTTGTATCACTTCTCTTTATATATTTTTATTTTCGTATATTGGCAGCAGTTTCATTCGATCTGCAATATAGGTATTTACTGCAGGTGGCTGAGGCTAACTTTTTCATTCATTTACAACATGTTGGATGCCCTGTAGCTCGCATTTCAAATCCATATTCTTATATTATATCATAAAGCTTTATTCTGGGTATGTAGAACATATATCTTTTCTCTTATAGCTATGATCTCTGTGTATTATCGTGCGCGATATGCAAAATTGAATAATTTTAAAAGACGAACGTCAGAACTAAACGGGATCTTTAAATCCATGCGATTCACTCGTTATGCTTTATTATTAGGATCAGCTGTGCGGGTTCGGCGTTTCGGCATCTGCAGAAGGTAAATCCGTTCCGGAATCAATAATTTAATGATTTTAATTGTGGAATTATATACGAGTAGGACGCGAAGATTCGCAGCCAAATTGGCAGTAAACCGTTAAGATCATGCCGTTTTGATTGCTCCTCAATTGTCCATTGTTTATAATGTAATAATAGCAAAAATCCCGTCAAAACCCGTTGACAAGATGTTGATTATATAAACGTATATTAGCATTTTCAGTAAAAAATATGAGAAGATAGTTCTGATCTATCGTATTCAATACAGTATATTTATAATAATGAAACGAACAAATATGTAACAATATTTTCCGTCCCCATATCGGAAGCTGTAACTTTCTTTTGGGTAACCGATATTCTATTGAGGAAAATCGGAATTGTGTAAAAACGAACATCATTGTCGATATGAGTGATTGAAATATTTAAATATTGGTTGTTTCTGTCGTCAAAATTATTATATGGAAGTGATGCTATCATTATATTGCCTATGCCGTGGCAAGATGGCTTGTAAAAGTCCTTCATCTTGAACCCAACCCATATATTATTTAATTTGATGCCGGTAATTCCTGAGCGTCTGGTTAATCGCATACTGATGAAAGAATCGAGTGTAGTACATGCTTAACAAATACCTAACAAATGAAAAAATCGTGAAATTTTTCGGGACATTACCGCAACAAATATCATCGCGTAAAATATTTGAGTAGATCAGAATCACCTGCCAATAATTTTGAACACGATCCCTAAAACATATGTTCTTTCAATTCCCGATTCCAATGGTGACATGAATACAGTAGCGTTCTCTGACGTAAAATATGTTTTTGGAAAGAGTTATCAAGGCGCCTGGATGATAAATGCACCCACGGTTGATATAAAATCCTTACATCCAAATACGACTATCTACAAATCTACATTCACGTACATATAGTGGTGTATAGATGAGTAACCGGCAATATTATGTTATTAGCTCCAGTCCTATGTTTATACATTGACAAAAGAGAAGGTTATTGTTTGTTTTTTTTTCACATTTCCCCTTTAGCTTTAAGCTGTTTTTCATGCGCAGTAAACAGAGCAGAATGCTCTCATTGGCTGCTTGCGAAGTACGTGTGAACGGCGTCAGGAGGGGGGGGGGGGGGGGGGGGGGGGGAGATCAGAGCATTTTTGCTGCTGCTACATTCGGTTGTTCGCTGTACGTAAAAAAACAGCCTCGTTCATATTTTATTTGGTCGGAAGTCGCCAGAAAATTTCAGTCGACGCCTGATACCGCGTGAAACGGCAATTTTTCTACCATTTAACCGCGTTGGGCGCAGCTCGCATGGCGTTTCCGACCGGTTGAGACTTGTTTCCGAGCGTAGCGCGGCGTCAGTCGCTTCCGAGCAGCCGTGACGAGAAGACGCAAGCCGCTTTAGTCGAGAATTCGCCATGTACAGTCTATATGTATTCGGGACATGGCCAAGCGCCGATACCTTATGGTCAAAAAAAGGCTGTGTAACGTTTTTCGATCAGTGTTTTTCCAAGAAGCTCACTTTTATCAGTGTACGAACGGCATGCAGCGTATGGACCATTACAGAATGGTTTTACTGAAATAAAAACAGCCGGGGACAGCAAAGGTGAGTTTAGTGTTTAAAATTTTCAATCTGTGTGCAACTTCAGCTTCTAGCAATTTCGATTCTCGACTCTCCGCGTCGCGTGTCGTTTGTTATTGTTTGCGCGGCTGATTCTCGGTAAGTGCGTAGTTGCAATTGTTTTCTAGCTTTACTCGGTCCGTTTAGGCAGTCATGCTACAACATAAAAAGTGTGAATGACCTTGGAATCGAGTATAATTATTATCCTGCATAATCATAATCGTTTTGTGATGAGAAAATGCCTTGATAAGTGCTGATTCTCGGATAAAACAGGCCCTGCCGAAGGTGACCTCCGTGCGAGTTGTTTCTCGGATGTTTGTTCGCGGATCGCGTCTCTCACGTGAACACACGTTTGTGGAATGAAAATTTTATTGCGTCGTTGATTTTGGCGTCGTTTCTTATGAAAGAAAAAACTGTGAGCGATTGCATGTGTCTCCGAATTTCTTTCTGGAGATCGATCGCTAGCGGGATCCTCGATTTCGTAATCCTTTATTACATTTAGCAAAAGTTAACGCATCAATGGCGTTACTAATTCGTTTCGAAATTTCGAGTAAACCTAAATCGTCAACTGTTACTGCTTCCTCGTACAGATTATGTGTTGGACAAATATGGTGAATTTTTAATGCTGTTCAAATCGTTATTACAGTTACATTAAGTACTAATAAAATATTTTTTTGTCTTACCTGATTGCAGAAAGAAACTGCAGCAACGTTGATTGGCGTTAGCAACATATAGCACCTAGATTGAAAGGCCTCGTCAATAAATCTTGTAAGACATCACTCGGTAGCGGAACTGATGAATTTATTACATATTAACAACAGGTATAAAACAATCCCAATCATTTTTCACCGATTATTTGTAATGGGTGTTGAATTAAATCAGATATTATTAATATGTTACGGTTTTGTTCTTCCCCTGGTTACAGAATTGAACAACTGCAAGAATGAACGAAGTTAGCAAGTATCCGCATTGAGTGACCCTGGTAATATACGTTGGAAAACAAAATGCAGAAGTTGAAAAGCTCGCAAATTTGTGGAAGACTAGAAAGCAGGTACAAGTTTGAAATCATTCTTGATTATACTTCTGGGCTACTTTCAATCGGAGAAATTTATCAGCTAGCTAAAATTGATTAGTATTCTAGTATTCTTCTTAGTCATATTTACAAAAAATAACGGTAATTTTTTAACGTTTGTATATTAATTTTACAAGACAAATACTAATAAAATGTTTTCTTATTTCTGGCCTGTTAACAGGAGCACACTATATTGCAGCACTATCGACCACATTCAGAGATGATCCAAATGGCGTAATCCAATCAATAGATCTCCGACAGCACAATAAAAATTAAATCACCCGCTATGCAGTGAATAAAACTAAAAGGTACACATTCGATATGATTTTTAATTACTGTGTCCCTTTTGATCGTACATGATTTTAGCTGCTCAGTAATTTTATGCATTTATTCAATATATTCTCTTCTTATTTTATTAGCCTGTTATTATTTTATTATATTCTCATTGCAGTGTGAAAAGTGTGAAAAGTGTGAAAAGTGTGAAAAGTGTGTGACCACCGTACATCCTGAGAAGCCACGAGGACTACTACACATACATCTAAAGTATGGAGCAACCCGGAGGAGGTAAGAAAACTTATTTCAATTATTGTTTAAAATTCAACGTACTGCATTTGAAACCTAATTTTTGTCAACGTGTAACATGCGGCACACAAATATGGAAGTAGACAACAGTAATAATAGAAAATCTAGTCTGCTGAATTAATTCAAGCTTCCTTTTTCATTTTTTCCAGAGTTAAGCAGAGACATCCGAGTAACTTCTCCATTACTCAGCAACGTTGGTGAGTTTGCATGTGTTTAGGTTACGGGTATTAATTCCCTGGGACTCCTTTGTCACGTGGCGTGGCGGTAAAAATTGTTGTACAAATCTTCGATTTCTTAGCTGCATGGATAGGCTCATTCGCGATCTCAACGGTGCTTGAATTATTCAGTCAATGAATTTCGTTTTCTTTTTCTTTCTTATCAGACTTGACCTATTTTACCACAGTTACTCAAAGTTAAAAATTTTGCACGTTGCTGAAAGTGGAATGAGCATCGCGACAGGTTACCATCACTTACTCAACATTCGCGAAAACAGATTGTGTTTAGTTACAGATTATATAATTACAATGATGTCGTTTAAGTGATGGATAAACCTGAGGTTTAAACATATTCCAATGATTGTTTAATTGATGACGTTTCAAAGTCTGGCATAACGTAACGTAATCAGCTTGCATGATATATCTTGAATCTTGAATTTCAATTTTTTAATGCCCAGCAACTATAGAACAACCACAGACTTAGCTCGCTTAGAAAAATGCTGATAAGCATACAGGATGTTTTTAATCCATTTTACAAAAGGTTGATGTACCGATAGTCCGCCAGCAATGTTTAAAATAATACTCTCGCTGACTATGGTACAAAAACGTTTTGCTCCCCACAGGTAATGAAAAAGTAAGTCACGGTGACCACGGCGCAAATGAGGATGAATGATGTGTGTTGGAAAAAATGGAGAATCGTTTAGAGCGAATATAGGTAATCGGGTAGGTAGGTGGTCGTTGTGGGATCCGTCGCAGGGTTTGATGTGGATGTGCGTGTGAATTTCTTTAAAACATTTCTGTTGGGTGGTTCCGTTGGGAATCAGGCGAGGGTAGGAAGGTCGCGATGCACCGCGATGTTATTAACTTTTGTAATCCACAGCGTCAAATGATCACAGTGATTTTCATCCAGAAACACATGCAAGACCGGATATAAAAGTTTCCGAACTATTTATTAGTAAACTTTCAAATTTAACGAGGTTCAATTTCCCATTTCTTGTTACTTTGCTACCATTTTTCAATCCTCATTGAATTCAATTATTTAGACATTATCTATAATTACTTCATTCAATTGATCTCTGTGATCGTCTGACTGGGCAAAACGCATCTCTGGACCATCTATCGCGTTCCGTGGTACGCTAGATGGGGAGAGATGCTGAGCTCGAAGACTTCGTGTCGAAGAGGACCGCCGACCGTCACGCCACACAATAATGCATGCCCTCCAACCTCCCTCCCGGACTTGACTCGCATCTCGGAACAACAATTCGCATCGCAATGTGTCGGATTCAAAAAGACGCAGATGCGAATTGGTTTTCTACAGAATTTTGCGACAAGTCCTAGACATTTAAGATTTTTTTACGGATTAATCTGCCGCGCCTTTTTGCGCGTAGATTAATCACGGGAATCAGACGCGTCATTTGCGCGACGATTCATAATCAAGGTGGCGATAGACCGGGAAAACCGGGGATTTTCGGGGAGTTTCGTTTATCGGGAAAAGTCGGGGAATTATTATGGATCCTAAAGTAATACGGACAGTTTTTACAAATCTTTTTCAATCTTTAGCTATGCTTCGTAAATTCAGTTGAGCTAACTTTCGGAAATGGTATCGCGTTCGATTTCTAATTATTCTTGTGAAACGAAGCAATACTATGTGTTTTTTACATTCAAATTTATATATTCAAGTTGCACAACTTCTGGAACTTTTAGTCATAAAAACTGCCCAACATTGCCTAATATTTATGGGAATCTGGGAGGGAATTCTGTAGTTTTTGACGGAAAGATTCAGGGAATTTTCTTTGGGTAAAATTGACGCCATCCTGCGCTTGATCGAGTGATCGAGTGGTCCAGTGATCGAGTGATCGAGTGCTCGAGTGATCCAGTGATCGGGAGATCGAGTGATCCAGGGATCCTGTGACCGAGAGTTCGAGAGGTCGATGGGTCGAGTGATTTAGTCCGGGAGGTAACGACATATTTCATTACACCATTTCCGTAGGCTTCGTTTTTTTGTACTAGTTATCCGTGTATCACAAAACAGTAATGTACACGCCTTAAAAACGCACCGCTACGACGGGGGGTTGCAGGAGGGTTACAATTTACAGCAGGAAATTGACTAAATAATGTATAGCCGCATATGCGAAACTTATCGAAGGGATTAATTGAAATATAAGAAGCCTCGAAAATATCGTCTTCTGCCTAAATTCCACGACGAAATTCTATTTCCGCCGACATAAGTAAGGGTGAAAAAATATTTTCAATATTCATGCCTGCGGGGATAAAATTGTTTAGAATGCTATTTTTTATAGTGAGAAACACAAAAATAATAGTCTTCCATCTACAGGATACATTTCACAGGGTGGTTCAAGAAAGGGCCTTTCTTTTGGTTTTCGGTCTTCTCCGAGATTCTTGCACTTTTTTACTAAAAAATAGATAACGCTAAATGGCTGGGATGAAAATTTTCTTTTACTTCTGTCTCAACGACGATGGAATTTCAAAAAAAGCCTATTTTCGAGAACTTCAAATTTGAGATATTTCTTGAATCCTTCGGTGGATATGTTTTGTGTGACGAAACAGAAGTTTTTACGAGTCCTGAGAGGCGTGCGATTTTTTCGAGTACTAAAATATCTATCTTGAAAGTCTTAGATGAAGAAGTTTCTTAACTTTTAAACATTGCAATGAACTTCAATGCAGATTTTTCGGCACTATAAAAAACTGCACGCATGCCAGGTCTTACAATAACTTTTGTTTCGTCATACAAATTAAACATAGCCGCTGAAGGATTCAAGGATATCTCAATTTTGAAATTCCCTAGGATAGCGTTTTTTCGAAATTTCGATGTGCTCGAGGCGGTAGTAAAAAATTTTTATCAGCCCAGCCCTTTTACTTGAGCTATTCTTTAGTGAAAAGTACAAAAATTTTAGTGGAGAGCGGAATCTGAAATAATGCCCTATTTGAACCGCTCTAAGATTCAACGAAGGTCGTCTTCGAAGCCTATGAAGCTGCATCTTTACGTCCTGCCTAAAAGACGATCGTTGTTGTTCGAAATAGTCGAATGACTATAATGAAGTTTTTTTCTTTTTTTTTTATGTTACATGTTTGTTCAGTATATTAATTTATACTTTGGTGAATAGTTGTACTAAATCTTCTACCGTTAAAATCGAGACTTAAATATATCGATGAAATTCGATAAAATGATTTACGATAAGAAAAACAATCTTTTACAATGACATTAAGGATTAATTCCGAGAAAATCCGCACCAATATTCGGAAATCTCAAAGCCGAAGTAATATTACACCGTCATTTCCCAAAATTTCAGTCTATTCTTTTATTGAATAGTTGTAAGTTAAGGTGAAAAAATTACTTATTGATTTTCACTTGAAAGAATTCTATATTTAAAATGTGCATGCTGTATAACGTATGCTCATTTTGTTTGACAAAGGTAATTCTATGAACATTCATCCATTATTACATTGAAATCTTTAATATCAGAACTATTGATTTCAGCATTGTCGTCTTCGTCTCGTTTTGTATTTATTTCTTCATCTGTAGATATATAAATATAAAAATGTAGTAATGATTAAATAATTATTTATGTATAATGTTTTATGTTTTATTTATAATACCGAGATTTTTTTCTGAGTTGATTGCTATGTCATCGGTGGATTCAATTGAGAAACAAATTTATTATCTGACTTTTCCCAACCACAGTCAGCCGGAGAAAATTTTGTTCAAATCAAAATTTACAAAATCTTTCGAGGCATGCTTGTCTCCCGCAACCGAATGAATTTTATCCTACTGACTATGGTTGAAATGAATCAGATAATAAACTTGTTGTTCAATTAAATCCGTCGATGACACAACAATTAATTCAGCAGAAAGTCTAGGTATTGTGAATAAAGAAAAAAACTAAGAAAGTTATGTAAAAATTATTATCTAGACATTAACAAATTATTATATTCATATATTTACAAGTAAAAAAACAAGTACAGAACAAGACCCAGATCAATCAGACGAAGAAGACGGTGGGGAAATCAACAATTCTGATATCAAAGATCAATGTCATACTAAAACATTGTTGTTTTAATTTGAAGCATTTTATAGAATTTCATTAATATATCTAACTCTTGATTTTCATGGTAAAAGATCTAGTATAACTATCCGCCAAAGTTCAAATTATTTCACTGAACAAATGTAGAATATAAAAAAAAAACTTCATGACAATCTTTCAACATGCAGAACAGCAATGATCGTCTTTCAGGCAGCTCGTAAAGATGCAGCATCGTAGACGCGTGCCTGGAGCAGCTTCATGGACTTGGAAGACTACTTTTGATGTATAGTTTAGGTGGTTGACTATTATTCTTGAGTTTCTTACTATAAAATGAAGCATTGTAATCAATTTCATCCTTGCAGGTGTAAGAACCTGTATGTATATACACGACGCTGTTTTGAGGTGTATATGTGCGGCACTGGCAAGGCGTTGGGATTCGCGCTATCGGACAGTCGGTCCGCAAACGTGACAGCAACAAGACAGTATATGTAGGCTTGGCCAAGAAAATTTCTCTACATTCATTTTGCTGTGATTTTAATAATTATTTAAGTTATTTATTCCATTCGACGACCCTGTTGGGCTATATATACATATATTTTTGAATAAAGGATCAAGGACCGACTATACGACGATCGCCAAACAATAAAGCCCAGATCAAATCACCAAAAGATAAGTTATCACCAAAAAGGGATTTTTATTCAGAATTTTATCGTTCTTTTTAATTATTTATTATTGATTTTGTATTGCTGTCTCTTTTTATTTATACTTCTTTATACTTTTATTTATATTTATTTGTATTTTTATTTATATATATATATCCATTTCTTTTCATATGTTTATTTTATTTCATTATTAATTTGAGACAGTATATTTTATAATTTTAACCTCATAATTTAATTTATTAAATTCGTTACATAATTGTCCCTGTTCGGGCGCCAATTATGTAACGAATTTTATAAATTAAATTATGAGGTTAAAATTATAAAATATACTGTCTCAAACTAATAATAGAATAAAATAAACATATGAAAAGAAATGGATATATATATATAAATAAAAATACAAATAAATATAAATAAAAGTATAAATAAGTATAAATAAAAGTATAAAGAAGTATAAATAAAAAGAGACAGCAATACAAAATTAATAATAAATAATTAAAAAGAACGATAAAATTCTGAATAAAAATCCCTTTTTGGTGATAACTTATCTTTTGGTGATTTGATCTGGGCTTTATTGTTTGGCGATCGTCGTATAGTCGGTCCTTGATCCTTTATTCAAAAATATATGTATATATAGCCCAACAGGGTCGTCGAATGGAATAAATAACTTAAATAATTATTAAAATCACAGCAAAATGAATGTAGAGAAATTTTCTTGGCCAAGCCTACATATACTGTCTTGTTGCTGTCACGTTTGCGGATCGACTGTCCGATAGCGCGAATCCCAACGCCTCGCCAGTGCCGCACATATACACCTCAAAACAGCGTCGTGTATATACATACAGGTTCTTACACAGGTTTGCGCTCTTTAAATATTTTATCGCACTTACTTATGTGGGTGGAAGACGAGTTTTGTCGTGGAATTTAGGTGGCAGACGATACTTTCTAGGCTTCTTATGTTTCAATTAATGCGTACAATAAGATTCGCGTGAGCGACTGTAAACTTTTTTTTGTCAATTTTTTGCTGCAATTGTAACCCTCCTGTAGCCTCTCCGTCGTGGGGGTGCGTTGGAAGGCGTTTATTACTATTATACGATACACGGATAACTAGTAGAGAAACAATGAAGATTGTGGATGTGGGCCGGAAATTACTGATGTTCCCTTGCGGACTGATCGAGGGATCGAACGTATCGAGGGTCCCAGTGGCTCAGAGATCGCGTGATCCAGTGATAGTAACCCCGTATCCGAGTGATCCAGTGACCCAGTGGTCGAGTGGTCGAGAGATCGAGTGATCCAGTGATCGAGTCAGGGTGGCGACGGCCCGGGAAAACCGGGAATTCACTTCATCGGGAAAAGTCAGGAAAACGTCAGGGAGATATGATTGGGCATAAAGAAGAAAAACGTGCTGTTTTTAAAGAATCGTTTCCAAATTTCAGCTATGCTTCGTAAACTCAGTTAAGTTAACTTTCAGAAATGGGATCGTTCAATTTCTAATTCTTCGTGTGAAACGAAGGCAATACAATGTTTTTTTTAGATCCAAACTTACTTATTCAAAGTGCATAAATTCTGGAGCTTTTAGTCGTAAAAACTGCCCAACATTACCTAATTTAAGTTTCGTGGGAAAATATCGGGGAATTCTGAATGTTTTGACGGGAAGAGTCAGAAAATATATAGTCAAGGAATTATATTTGAGCGAAACTGTCGCCACCTTGATAATGCGAATCAATCGATCGACGCTTTTGCTTGACGATTTCGTAAACAGCATATGAAAAAGTAAGCTTTCGGCTGTTCAATCAATCTCGTTACGAACAACTGAGTTTTCAAGTTTAAATTGACCATGCGTCTTGCGCGTTGACTTGATACCTTTTGGTTCTGAGAGAAAGCGCGACATTTACAAGCTCGCGGTCAATTCACGGTTACAAAAATCGCAGAGTGTACAGTGATGGTGAAGAATCTTGTCGTAAGTATTTATAGATCATATCTTAGTTGTATGTCAGTATTTTTTTAGTAATTGTATTTTCTTTTGTTTCAGGGCAACGAACTAATTTTTTTTATCGGTGCACGCACTTTTGTTATTGTGCTAATCGTATTTTCGTTTGTTTTGGCTAATCAAACCTTTTGTTTGTTTCAGCTAATCAAACCTTTCGTCTGCTTCAGCTAACGAAACCTTTTCTCTGTTTCAGCTAACCAAACCTTTTCTCTGTTTCAGCTAACCAAACCTTTTCTCTGTTTCAGCTAACTAAACCTTTTGTCTGTTTCAGCTAAAAAAACCTTTTGTCTGTTTCAGCTAGAAAAACCTTTTGTCTGTTTCAGCTAACTAAACCTTTTGTCTGTTTCAGCTAGAGAAACCTTTTGTCTGTTTCAGCTAACCAAACCTTTTGTCTGTTCCAGCTAACGAAACCTTCTGTCCGTTTCAGCTAACCAAACCTTTAGTTTGTTTCAGCTAATCAAACCTTTCATCTGTTTCAGCTAACCAAACCTTTTGTCTGTTTCAGCTAATCAAACCTTTCGTCTGTCTCAGCTAATCAAACCTTTCGTCTGTTTCAGCTAATCAAACTTTTCGCCTGTTTCAGCTAATCAAACCTTTTGCCTGTTTCAGCTAACGAAACCTTTTGTCTGTTTCAGCTAATCAAATCTTTCATCTGTTTCAGCTACTCAAACCTTTAATTTGTTTTAGCTACTCAAACCTTTTATCTGTTTCAGTTAATCATATTTTTTTACTGTTTCAGCTAATCAAATCTTTATCTGTTTCAGCTAATGAAATTTGACCTTGTGTCTGTTTCAGTTAATCACACTTTTCGTCGCTTTCAGCTAATCAAATTTTCTGTCTGTTCCAGATAATAAAATCTTTTATATTTCCGATGAAACTTTTTTTTACCAACATCTGAAGCGATGCGTGCTACGATTTACGCCATCGTCAATAAAGCTTTGATAAATGCTGCTAGAATCGTATTGAGATGTGTAAAATTGCTGATGAGAGAAATATCTCGATTCAGGTGGTTTGGCAGGATATTTTTTTTGCGGTGAAATATCTCCCCGATCAGCAATTTTCTATAGCACATTCCAATTCAATTTTTTGAGGACTTATCAAGGGTATGTTGACAAATGTAAGGATGGTAGCAGAAATTAATGGTAACCGTGGTAACCATTACGTTCTGTATTATCCACTGAGCTGCAGTTGGGTCGAAAATTAGTTCTAAGACCCTACTTCCTGTTATTGGACGTCACAAAGTCGTGGGCTTTGCGCTTGCGCCACAGTGTCTCGCGTCAAGTCTTCATGGACTTCTGCTGTGACTGCATTTGACTGCTTCTGTTCTGCACCAACTTAACCGTATCCACGTGATAATAGACAGCCTGCATTCGAAAGTAAGTGAAAACATGCTGACAGTAATCAAGAATGTATTTTATAAACATTAAATTTGTGCGTAAAGAAGCGATTAAGTAGATGTAGTATCATAAAAGTAATTATTTCTCCTACGGCAGCGAATACTTTCACAAGAAGAGGTTATGGCCACTATTAGTATTTGATCGACAATAATGTCGGCAGTTGATATGTCTTTCTTTTTTGCGTGGCTGTATTGTTGATGTATCTTTCTAATTCGTAAAAGCTGCTTACTATCTTGTACGAGTTTAAACAGCTATCATATTTATTTTTAGAATGCCAGAGGACGAAATTATTGGCTTCGCTGATCCAGATGAGGTTGGCAATGACGATGATGATGGACAGCTTAAAGTCACTAAGAAAAAGAGTGGAAAAAGATCAGGCGGATTTCAAGCTATGGGTCTTAGTTTTCCTGTATTGAAAGGTGTTCAAAAACGAGGGTATAAAATACCAACGCCCATTCAGCGGAAGGTGAGTTACAACTGCTTTCAATTTAATATTCTCATTTCTATTAATCAATAACTCGTGTTATTTTTACAGACAATTCCTCTAGTTCTCGAAGGACGGGATGTTGTAGCTATGGCGAGAACCGGCAGCGGGAAAACAGCCTGTTTTCTCATTCCTTTATTTGAGAAGCTTAAAATGCGTCAAGCAAAAGCTGGCGCAAGAGCTATAGTCCTTTCTCCAACTAGAGAACTAGCTCTTCAGACTTTGAAATTCATTAAGGAATTGGGTCGTTTTACTGGATTAAAAGCTGCAGTGATTTTGGGTGGAGACAGCATGGATAATCAGTTTAGTGCGCTGCATGGAAATCCTGACATAATTGTTGCTACACCTGGTCGTTTTCTTCACATCTGCATTGAAATGGATCTCAAGTTGAATAGCATTGAATATATTGTCTTTGACGAAGCAGACAGGTGAGCAAATTGTAAACCATTGAATTAATGAATCGAGATTGAATTTAAAAATAATTTACAGGCTGTTTGAAATGGGTTTTGGCGAACAATTGCACGAAATTGTAAACAGACTCCCTACTTCTCGGCAGAATTTGTTATTCTCTGCAACTCTGCCAAAAGTTTTGGTCGAATTTGCTAAAGCTGGACTGAGCGATCCTGTTCTCTTGCGATTGGATGTAGAAAGCAAATTACCAGATGAGTTAAAACTTGCTTTCATCGCCACTCGGCCGGAAGAAAAACTCGCTGTTCTTTTGTGCTTATTGAAGAATATTGTCAAACCTGAGTCTCAGACCGTTGTATTTGCAGCTACCATACATCATGTTGAATACATTCACATGGTAATTACTTATTTATCATCACACTTTTACTTCTACATACATAATCGTTTTCCTGTAATGTCCAAATTTTTTCTTACAGATATTAGATAAAGCAAACATCAGCAACACTTTCATTTACTCAAATTTGGATCCATCTGCGCGAAAAATTAATGCAGCAAAGTTTCAAACTGGTAAAGTCAAGGTTTTGGTAGTAACCGATGTTGCAGCCCGAGGTATTGATATACCGCAGCTGGATAATGTAATCAATTTCAATTTTCCTGCCAAGAGCAAACTTTTTGTACATAGGGTTGGTAAGTAAGATTTTATAGTTTTTATATTTAATTTTGGTGCAACGTAATCCTGCATATGTTTACAATTTGTTTAACTCAGACTTCTAGAAAATAACAAACATTTTCGTGGTTCCAAACAGGTCGTTGCGCCAGAGCAGGTCGCACTGGTACAGCTTACAGTATTGTTGGACCAGATGAGTACTCATACTTGATAGATTTACATCTATTTCTTGGTCGTCCGTTACACATTATGCCTGCTAAACCTGCCGGAAATGTTCCCGAAGGAGCTATAGGAAGGATGCCTCAATCCATGGTGGAGGAACAACTAGCCGAATTAATCCTTTGGCACGAAAATAGCTCAGACATAGTAAGTTTTCGAGTCATCATTCAATTTTTGCTTGTAGAGGATTCCTGATTCAATTCATGATAAATACGAGCTACTGAAAACTATAATTTTGTCTGCAGGAAAATATGAAAAAGGTATGTGGCAATGCATATCAGCAGTATATCAGATCGAGGCCAGGATCTTCCGCTGATAGCGTCAAGAGAGTAAAAGAACTAAAAATTGGATCGGCAGGTGTAATACCAGAATATTGTGATGTGACACCTGCGGCTGCAGATTTTCTTAGCAGGATGAAGAACTACAGGCCACAAGGAGTGTGTAACCTTTATAATTATATGAGATTTACTATAGCTGTTGCGTTTATTAACAATGTTATTATTGATTCGGGACAAACTCATTTTCAGACGGTATTCGAAATTGGTACAAAACCATCTTCCGTTGATTATACGGTAATGAAAGCCAAACGAGCTTTTCACAGGGAAAACATTGCAAACTTTCACAGAAAGATGGATGAAAGAGAAGAGAAAGAAACCATAGCAAGTGAAGGTAAAATTTTAATTGGTTGAATTTCATGGTGAAGTTAACGAGGTCTTCTTATTTCTTGTATCTTTGTACTTTATTCTAGAGCTTGCAAAGAAGTCGAATTTGGTGCCTAGCAGTGCGGAAGAAATTAGTGCTACATTTAGTTCTGTGATAACTCCAAAAAAGAGAAAAATGGACGATCTTTACAAGGAGAAAAAGAAAAAGAAACAAAAAGTGACACGTGATGAAGAATTTTATATCCCTTACACTGCTTCAGATAAACACACTGAGGCTGGGTAAGTGTATTTTCCAATTGCCTTATTACATTTTTAATCAATTGGCCGCAAAGTTCAGCTCGGAGCTCTAAAAGATTGATGCGCCACTGAATTTGCATGTGATTATGATCTTGTTATACTTGATGATTTCGATTGTTTCAAATACATTTACAGACTGGCAGTAAACAGTTTCGCTGTAGAAGCTGAAAGAATGCAAATGGATTTGACCGCAGATAGTGAAGATTCCCGGCGACTTCAAACACAATTGAAACGTTGGGATCGTAAAAAGAAGAAGATGGTTACTGTTCAAAAGGTAATTAAATTAAAACTCAATCCGTTGAGCAAATTTATTTGTACAATTTTGATCTGGATCCTGAAATTTATACACCATTTACAAATCTTTACTAACATTATAGTCTTTTTGTTTTCGTTGCAGGAGCCAAAATCAGCCAAGATACGCACAGAATCAGGTGTGTGGATCCCTGCTACATACAAAGGAAACCGTTATTCACAATGGAAAGAAAAATCAAAGGTGGACACTGCCAATGATGATGATGAGGAACCTGAACAACTCCAGAAACGTGAGTTTACAATTTTTCAATTACCTCTCTTTTCTCTAAATTTAAAGACAAAACAACATCATCCGCGTTTTTCATATGATAACTTGAACACTAATTTTCCATATTTTTGTAAGCTTATAAGAAACAACTGAGAGGTACTGATAGGGTTAATTTCTAAATCAGATATTTGAAATCTAAATCCAAACATATGTATACAAGTCGCTATAACACGTCATTATTTTTCCTTGCATTCCCACTGTGCCTCTGTCGTGAGTTAAAATAAGTGTACCCTGATTCGGTCATAGCTAATGGCAGGAAGTAGATCATTGTACCGTCTGTCACTCCAAGATTGCATTGATTTTCATCTCTGTTCAGTTAGCCAATTAAGAGAGGCAATATCACTTGAAGTAATTGGTTTTCTCGTTGTTTCCTGCTATTGGGTCCAGCTAAATGACTTTTTCTAAATCCTGATTAACTATTTTGGATTTGACCTTGCTTGTACTCGCTGTATTCGTTTTTATCTAATTTCTTTCCATGCTTCACTAGATTTTTTTTCAAGTGCACAATATATACCTTCTACTGAAATCTGTGTCATGTAAATATTCGACTTCTGTTTATTCGCTTAGGGTATATCTGACCATTACTTTAAATACATATGGGACATCTATTGTGGTAAAGTTGTTATGTCTGTGGCTATTATTGCCCTATTTAACAACGGCTTACTTCAAAAACACTCTTATCCTATCAGCACTCATTAATTCACTCACCTTCCCACCATGTAGCCATGCACCGAATCGAGTGCATAGTATTCCTGCAATGCAATAAAGTTTGAGCCATTTGTTTGTCTCTTGTGATTTCAGTGTCTAAAATATGCGTACGTCATTAGATTTCCATTCGTTGCCTTAATTTTTTTGAAATCCAGACAAACACAGTCTTCGAATAGTATGCTAATGGACAGTGAATGCTCGGTTAATGATTTAACTGTACGATAAACATGTATAGTATGATATGAAAGATTCCCGCTGGTCTAAAAATAGAGCCTGATAATTACTCAGAAATATATGAATGGAAAGGAATTGATCAAAACTGAGGAGGAATGATATATAAAAATTACGAACATAAAAATCGTAACTGCTGGTCAATGATCAATTCTTTTGGTTACAATAATCTTCTACAATATTCTTATTTTTTGAAAATCAGTGTCAGAAATAACCTGAACTCTTTACGATTAAGTAATATCATACCATTTTCTGTCCACATTCCCGCTATATTGCAATGTGTAGAAATAATACTTGAGTATACATGCATACCAACATCATGGTATAAATGATAACTGCAGATTGATTAGGCTTCAACAGCATCGTTATATATACAGACAGTTTTGTCATAGCCAATTTAATCTGTTTTCATTACAAAATCAGTTGGTGGTTAAGCTTTTATTTGATAATTATCCAGTAGTAACTGTAATTGCTTGTAAGAAATTATGTTGTAGAATTGATGTAACTGTGTCTTGTTCATTTTTTTCTTCTCATTCTTACTTTGTATAATATTAATGTGTTCACAACAACGCTTTGTTATTTATTTCTTTTATTTTCCTTGTTTCAGTACAAACCACATCCAATACGCATTGGGCACGTCATAATCAAAAGACAAAGGAAAAGGCTCGGAAAGCTGAGTTGAAGAGACCAGAACAGATATTGAAGGCCAGGTTAATAATGGAAAAGAAGCAGAAAAGACAGGGTAAAAAAAAAGGAAAGGGTCGTGGAAAGGGCAATAAAGGTAAAAGTAAGGGACGTTCCTAACTTTCTTAATTCATCTGTCTTATCCTGGGTAAATTGTATTTGAGGAAATACTTTATATCGGCATAATTTTGTATCATGCTGGGAACTTTGAAGTGAAAATGATTTTTCTGTTTCATTCAAACGCTAAGGCTGAAAAGATATTTTGATAGTATGTAACGTGATAAAACTGCGTAGCTTTCTTACGCAGATAAATACTCTGTAATTGTCTGTTTCTCTATCGATTGTAACAAAAAATATAAACAAATCTAGATGAAAATTATGTAATTGTGCCAATTGAATAGAGTCACTTACATGTATATATGTATATCGGTTATTTCATTTACTGTGAAGTTAATAATGACGCTTTAAAGACCGTTATGCACTTCAAACACCCTCCTTATCTGTCCACCTATATACACATGTTGCCTTCAGAGATACTCTCTGATAGATTATTCAAGTAAATAAATTCTATTTGTATTTCTGATAAAAGATAAGATTCTTCACTTGTCAATTTATGACATTCCATTAGAAGGCTTTGAAAAAGTCTGAGTATGTTATGTTATCAAAAAGAACAGCGATTATAGGATATTCATGTCTGTTACGTTGTACATTAGAGGGAGACTAAGCTAAAATCAACTTGTATTTGATGTTAGAACTAAAAAGTGAACGCGATTATAATATATGCATTAAGCAAGCACTCGTTAACATCTATGTATACGCGGTTGATCGCAATTGGATACATTTTATCTTTGTTGCACATACGCACGCGTATTTTACAGTCGTAAACCAAAGAATTACGACGTGATAATTCTTTCTTCTTTTTTTCTCTTAGTTTTCTCTCTCAACACCACAAAAAAGAGACAATGAATTGTTGAAAAAAGCGTGCCGCAACGTTAGATTTATTTCAGGAGAGGTCTGCTGGTCTTGGATCTGGGTTAATCAGGTTGATGAAATTGCTTGTGAACGCGGGTTGGTCCGTTTAAAATTTGCTAATTACAAGCCTTGGCGATTGTAACAAAAGTCGGTTACATATGTATATCTATACGGAGGATTGCACAATGTCCAAAAATAAGCATACGGTCGATCTATAGATACGAATATCCTGCATAAGAGAACAGGTTTTTCGATCAAGATTTGTCGCTAACCGTTACTCTCACTTGTCGAATCGACGGTTTAAAGTTCTCACATCATGTGTGCATGAGTAACTGGAATATTTGTCCTTCGACGGACAAGTTGAAATTACCCGAATATAAAGCATTCGTCGAAGCACCTTCTAAAATCCCAATCCAAGATTTTACCTCATGAATCGGATATGTGAAACCATCGATCCTTTTGTTACTCTTTAACTTAAGGTCACCTTACTGTTATTTGAAAAATGATCAAAACTTGGCTGTATAATGTAGAATGTCGTACTCCGAGGAGTTACAGCTATCGAATTTTGTTTGAGAACAAGTTACCGAACGACATATTAATACGCTGTTACACCCGTATTATACGAGCGCTTTTCGCAAGCCAGATTTACGTTATTGACGATTTTTATCGATGTTGAAATTGGGACTAGACTATTCTTGCCATCATTCTGTTTGGCATGGAATATCGTTCGCTAATCGTTCAGCGCTGGAAATAATCTTACAGTCGAAATAGAATTTCAAGTGTAGCAACGGCGGCCATCTTTGTTTCAAATTAGTGCTTCCATTGGCTTTTGTAACTTTTCTTTTTCCAGTACTTTAGCCATGTTTTTTTTCTCGGAAATGCCTGACGAATGCATTCGTGAAAAGTATTTCTGGTGAAATATGTAGGTAATAAAACTGTGAGTCAGTTTGTTGTCAAACACGAACGATGACTACGCGCTAGCGTTTCTTCACGATGTTGTTGGCTGCGGCAGTAGGAAAGTAACAATAAAATATTTACATTGATGTTTTAACTTCGAGTATAACACAAACATATCTGTCTGGCCAACGTGTCGATTACAATTCAAAGTACATGTTGAATATAAAAGTGAGAGGGCAAAAAAAAAAAAGAATACAAGAATTTCTACGTACAAGTTTAGAGATTTGGTTTAAACCGGTATGTTGCGATTACAATCATCGAGAACTGGTATAGACCGATTATGATCACATTTATAATTGGACCAAAAATAGCTAATACGATGAAAACAAAGATGCGAATAATTTGTCAGCTTCGATACTTAATTCATACTTAAGTATTGGCTCACTCTACTTGGACGAGATATCTCTCCTGCACCTGCCGAGAAAGAGATACACGTTAGTTACAGCAATTTGACACGAAAAGATACGAAAGTGGGTCGCAATTACGACTCTTATACATATGGCGTATATTCTGCTCGAACAGCGAGCAATCGATCATTAGATTTATAGGTACATACATCCGCTCATCGTGAATTTCGAACTTGTCATTTTCGACGCTTTCTTATTATACCATTATTACCATTATTAGACACATGTGCGTATCTATGTATAAGAAATAGAATGTAGAAACAGAGAAGCTCGCTTGATTTCTAGTCCTCGGTATCACGCGTCGATTTATGCGAATGCAGATTTCTATTCATCTCCACACTTTATGCATGCATCACGTACAACACGCGCCGAGTACTTCTAATGTCTTTCTTATCTCATCCGGCTATAGCAATCCGTAGCAAACAGACATTTGCCTGTTCGGTATATCATCGATTATTTATCAATCGTCGCCACGAAACGCAAGGACGCGTCCTCGCGCTCCACGTGAGAATATCACCGTATATAATAAAACAAACGTGAAAACTCGTGAATTTCTTGAGTAATACGTGCTTTCCAAATGACATTTACAGAGACACATTGGAAAACCTGGAATTGTCGGGAGATTTTTGATTTGCTCGTGGAAAAAACTGAAAATATCAACTTTCCATTCGTAGGAATTCGAATAGCTATTTATGTGGCATGCCCGTAAACCGCCTGTTTTTTTGGCAAGGATAAAGATTTCAAGACGAGCTGAAGGCGAGCCGGAAGCCAGTACTGAAATTATCCGAGCCAAAAAACTGTTTACGGGCATGCCACATACAATATTTTTTACGGTATGGGCATTGAAAAGCAAAACTAAGAGTAAGGTTATGTCGCGATCTGTTCGACGAAGCTACTTTATTCGGCAGTTTGGGATGCGCCCTTCGAACTGCGCATCAAAACTCCGGAATAAAGACTTTATTCCGCAACATTGTTCGCTGCCGTATAAAGCGTCACTTTACGGAACTAAAACTGCCACAAAAAGTGGACTTTTCAATGCCCGTGCCGTAAAAAATACTTTTTTCAGGTATCAAATTTACTTGTTTTTCGTTGAGATAAAAAATTCGGCTTAAACTGACATTTTCAGACATTTTATTTTTCTCAAATTCTAATCGAATTTTAACCGAACACGAGAGTTAATAGCTGAACGATTTAAGTTTCAGTCAACTTACTAGGAACCGGAAAAATTTCAGGGAAAATTATAAGATCTTAGATCATGGAATGTTTGTGTTTTTTTGTTGTTTTTTTTTTTCTCCAAAAAATTTATGGTCATTCTGCATTTTCGACTCGCTGGGGTAAAATCAGCGGCGAATATTAAATAAACATCGTCGATATTTTCTCTCCGTTAGTTTGTGCCCTGCGTGTGTGCGCGTATCGAAGCGTGTCACACACGTGCATAGAAACCCGTTCGTTCTACTCGATGGAAATACGCAAACCTACCAACCAATCTATCCTACATACCAGAGGCGGCAGACACGCTCTTGCACACTCAAGGTTGTCCCGCGCGTCTCAGTGCAAAAGTTGCGTAAGCGTTATACTGCTGCCTGCGTTAATTGTAACAGATAGGCCGTCGTTCAGTCGTTTGACCGATTGTTCAATATGCCTCGTCTACATAAATACGTTATACAAGCGAGAAATTTACCGCCATAACTAACACGTTAAACTCTGGGATGTGCAAATCTTGCCGCGAATTATTCTCGTTTCATACTGTGGACCAAAGAAAAAAAAACAAACAAACAAACAAACAAACAAGGGAAAAAAATGAGGTTTTGGACTTATGTAGGATAGAATATATTTTTTACTGTTTATTCTATACATTGTTTTATTTATGCTAATCTAATACTACTTTATCGTCAGACTAACACTTGTATCCGACGTTCAAGTTCTGAATTAAACACGAACATTGTTTTATTGTTGTCTACATCGGTGGTTGCTTTTTGTGTAAACTTTACGATATTCAGAACGTTGATTTTTGATTTACTAGATTATCTACAGAGAGTTTTACTTCGGCAGCTATTCGTTTATAGAAAATCACATCTCAGAGTTTACGATTATTACTCTTTTTTCTTGCATCCTTTTTCCTTCTGTTTTGAATCTCTTTTTCAAACAATAATTCTTGAGTAATCGATTTGCATCGAAATTCTTCCTGCAACCGAACATTCCGCAGAGCATAATCTTGAGCATTTAATTAAATCGTCTAATCGAGCTGCGTGTAACAGTTTTGTATTATACTTTATACAAAGAAATTAATTTTACTTTTTATATGAGTATGTATCGCGTCACCGAAACGTCAAGCTTCGGTTGTACCTACACCTGCGAAGTAACGAACAATCGAAACCACTTAATTTGGCAAATTATCCGCAAATAAATTCGCACATAATAATACATACGAAAAAATTATCATATCTCCTGTACAAGTTTTCCCTCGCTTCGCACCCGGAACACTTCGAGCCTTTCTCCCGGTGCTTTCGTACTCTTCAATAATGTCGGACCGGTTGCTTGTTACACGCGAAGGTAGAATACGGAGATCCGTAAGAGCTGCAGGTGTAAATAGAAGAGAGAAGTCGTGCTGCGAGACAGGTGTATATACATATAATGTGTATAAATAAGTGTAGGTTGGTATGTAACATGTTTGCAGAACCAGCGCATGCAGCTTTATGGTCAGAGTTTGCGGACCTCTTCCTTCGTTTGGATTTTATTATTATTATTCGTTACATTCGTACGTAGGATTATTTTTATTCGCAAACTTTTGAAGGACGAAACGAAGGATATATGAAGGAGGTGTATCTCCTGTACAGATTTGATTCGACGATCGTCCTCGACTGTATCGAAATTTTAAATGGAGTAAAAGAGCGTCGCCGATGTTCTTTGAAAAAAATTTTCAATCAAGCTTCAAATTTATTGAGGGTCTTTGTTTTTCGTCTTTTTTTAACAAAAAATTCGTTGACATTACAATAACGATGCATGTTTAGGAAATACCGTTACTTCGCATCTTTAGGTAATGTCAGAAATTTAGTTAATCGTGATTAACAAAACGTAGGTATTCTTATTTCGAAAAGCCAACTCCTTGAACGTTATTCTTAAATTGTGCAATAATGTTTTTTTTTTCTTTCACTTATGTTTTGTTACGTTAACGTTACTAATTTCAACCTCGTAAATTCTCTGGAATTAACCTTTGACTTTTTTCTAGCGTTCTAAACACTCGCCGCCACTCTTTCTCTCTTTCTCTCTTTCAGCCTCTCGCTCTTCTTCATAAATATATGTATTGTAAGTATATATTGTGTGTACACTTTTATCGCACGCGGTTTTAAGAATCCAGTAAATTTCTAACGCTTTATTTATTACTGCTCCTGTAACTTGGCTCAGTAACCGTTTCCGGGTGCTTGACGTCCAGCGGTGTCCGTTTCACGTTCTGCCATGCTGCTTATTTCTAGATATCAATTTCCAGTTCCGGTTGTCAGTTAGTGTTATCTCTGCTTCCATATACATCGGTCTTACGCGGAGGATGCATCACATTCTTCATTCATAGGCTTTAGAACCGACATTTTTTCCCACTCAATTTCATTTAATATACTTGTCAAGGTTTTTTATAATAATAGTTCATTACTTGGCGATTTTCAAATTTTTTCTATTAAATACTGCATAAAAAAAAATAAAAAATTTATACAATCATATTTTACTTTCAAGTCAAACCGCGGATTTCATCCAAATTTTGTATAGATCCGAGATATTAACTGCGATTAATTTTCTCTTTTTTGTCCGGTTTGGGAAATTGAAAACCTCTGCCTAAAACCGGTGCGGAACGGCCGCAATATTCCAAGGATAGAGGCTCCGGCTAATTCTCGCGTATTTACTTTCTACCCGTCTATCTTGTAAATTCATTACGTCACAGTGTTTCTCAACTTCGTCACGTTTTCAAACTCCACGTTTAATATACCGTAAAGTATAATAAACCACCGACTGATGGAAAGCCCTTTTTACGATTTCCGGCCGTTGACGAAACTGCCTAATAAATGTAATTACAATACACGCGCCGCTCGATGGATAATTCTGTAAAAATTAATACTTCCCTTTCATTTCAATATTAAATTACTGTGGGTAAAGGGCGTGTATAAAGATTTTTATTAAACTTACACATATAATTATAGAGCACTAATTTTTACACATTGAAATTCTTCGTTTGATATACAGACTTTCCATGTCTCATATAAATAATGCTTTTTGTGAAATAGAATTTGATTTTTCTCAGACGGAATGTCTTAGGAAAATATCACTGTATAAGCGAATTTGCTTCGTCACGCGCGTCGTCAGTCTTATAAATTCATCCGTGATGTGACTTTCATTCGAAAGCAATTACGTGTCTTTATCGCATAATTGAGGGATCGATCGACGGACGAATCTCTTTCTATCGTATATATTTGAAATTCATTTGCAAATCGCGAATTAATCTGAGGTGCAGAATTTTTTCTTTTAAACACTGGCAGTATTCACGTTGTATAGAAATAAAGTGTCAACTTACGAAACGGCACTTTCGAAATTTAAAAGGGGAATTAAAAAACCACTCTCAACACGCGTGTCGTCGAAGAAACTAATGGATACCCTATACATATACGTGTTGTGGAATCTTTTTTAATAAATGTGGTAATTTTGTGCTATGGGAAGAGAGTCCCATCGCGCGGTATTCTGGTTACATGCTGATTCGCAATTCCATGTATTTATACATGAAAATATGGAAACGAAATGTCAAATGTTAACTCCCGAAGATTAGGTCAAATATGCATACGTAAAAAACGATATTCCGTTGAGATTGAATTTGCTTTTTTCTTTCGTTTGTCGTTACATGTAACAATAATCTTATCGGGTAATAATCGGTAGAACGATCTATACGTATACGTGTAATATATATAAATAAAGTTCATTCAACCGCAATGTAATGTTCGAAAATTAAGCTGTATGACTTTTTATTGCTTCAAGCACGCTTCATCTTCTATAAAATTCACGTAAAATCCAATCACGTTATTTCTATATGTTTATTATTAATAATACTTGTATTATTAATTGTCTATGAGGGATAAATTACAAGAATGCGGAGACCTATAATATAATATCCATGATTTATACATCGTTTACAATCGCGTTACGGGATTCGCTTATTAGAAAATACGCTTTGTTAATTCGTCCGTATAATTTTATTGCTCTGCGGGAACAAAACAGCACCGATTCTGCAGATAAAAAACCGCAGTTCGTTTATAAAATGACAATCAAAATCTTTAATACAAAGATTAAAAGACGATTATTATAAAGATTTTCTTCTTCGACGACGACGACGACGACGACGACGATTAACAATTAAGTATTTAATATTCACTCATACATTCACTTTCTCTTCTTTGTTACATTTTTTTTATTTTCTGTTTTTGTTTTTGTTTTTTTCATATTAATTGACGTCATATATTTACCCGGGATATATATTATTATCGATGAACTTTTACCTCTTGCGAAATTTTTTCTTTTATCACAATTCTTATATCAGTAGCTAAATATATATCAGCCATTTTTTATATGTTATATACCTACATAATTGGTATATATCATTCGATTTTGGTAGAAATAGGTATATATTATGTATGTATTATAGTCTTCTCTTCCTGGGGTGGGGGGTAAAGAAATTAAAAGGCAAGAAAAAGTTAATCGCGGGAACGAATGACGCGTAAAAGATTTTTACCGCGACTTATCTCTGCGAAGAATCATCACACTCTGTGGTTACATATAATATATATGTAAAGCAATGCGCGTTGCGATAAAAATTGGATCAAACGAAGGTCGTTACGACTCGGACGGTAGGCGTGGGCATTTTGATTTATTTTTCGATTGAGATGCGATACTTCTTCGACAAGTTTTACTTTACTTTTGCTAAAAACGTTGGTAATACATTTCACGTAGGTATATAATAATAATCAGGATAGATAAAGAGGATGAATATATGTATTAGAATGGTCGAAAAAAATGGATTCACGTGAAGTCACGTGTTTAATAGTTGTAGGAAGAGAAAAGAAAAGACGGCTGATATAATTTCAGCTTTTAATATTAATATTTAGTGGTTGCTGAAGGCAATTTTTGCGTTTCATATTCAATTGATACGCGAAAATAATTTTTATTATTTCTGATTTTTTTTTACATCAGTAACAAGGCAATTTACGCAAATGTGTATGATACATATTTTTGTGGGGAATTTAATGTTCTATAAAGAAGATCTCTTATTATTTTTTGAGAACTAAATTCTTTTAAACGTTATTCAAGGTTAAGGTTGAAATTATGTCAAAATTCAATTTTTTTTTTTTTTTTTTTTTTTTTGACGAGATTAACAACGAAAATATTGACTTGTTAAAAGATATTGTGATTTTTATCTGCGGTATTTAATAGGTATAATATAAATCGTTATAATATCGTGTAAGTGTTGAGAAATTTATAAGAAAACTGGTTTGAAAGTGTGCGGGTAAAAGCTTCTGTGCGAATAAAAATATCGGAATATAAATCGATCTTATAATAGCCTTCCGCGAGTATAAATATATGGTAAAGAAAAGAAATGAAATGATTTTCGATTATTCGAATGTAATATATTTTATAATCATTTTCAATTTCATCTTAACCGATCGACGGCACGCGCTGAAGATTATCATCTCACGATCTATGTATATAGCAGCTGTTATTCTTCACGTGGGTGAATGCGATTGTCCTCGACGTTATGGGTCCCGCATAGAATGTGTAATTGGCAAACCAGACTGAAATACAAAACAAGATTATTCCATTGCTGCGGGAATAATACAAGTACGTTTTAACTTGAATAAAATGCGTAAAATTTTTTTTTTTTTTTTTTCTTCATTTTATTACCACATAATTCTTATTTTTTTCATCGTCGTTAATCCGTGCAATTCTTATATCCTTTAATTAATACGACAATCGCATCGCATAGACAGTGTTTAAATACAAAGTGTGAAATACATTGTTGTCGAAATACGCGTTTATAGTAACTACGATTGGCTGTTTCTTCGTTTTCGAGCAGTATCTAGGTTGTAACCTACGCCGTCTTGCCCACTCGATACGTATTTCTTAGTCATTTCTCCGAATTTAGCCACCGTCGATACCTACGATTATCTTTGAGGTTGTGAAATGGTTTTTTTTCCTCTTTTTCCCCCCCCCCCCATCACGTTGATCACCTTTGTGCGGTTATGACAATTTTTATAATAACTTTGATAGTGAAATATGCATACGATTTTAAACAAAGAATATGCGACTACGTAATAGGTGACTTGACAGGCGATTAAGCTCAGCTTTGTTTCTTCGGTAAAGTTGTTGGCACTGTCGAATATCGATGTTTTACATGAACTCTCACGGCTCTTGTATTCATTCGTTTATTGGCTTAATCTTAATACTTATCAATTACGATATTAAGCCTTGATTCGAGGTTTTACGAAGCTCTTTTTTTTTTCAAAATCGTATGCCAGATTCGTCGGTAATAAAATTTCTAGTTTTATACTGTAATAACTTGTACACCTGCGTTTGTGTGTGCGTGTTTTCTACGTCATCGTTAGCTTTGGCGAGGCTAGCTACCCTTGGCTCGACAACAGGTGCCAATTACGCACACTCGCATGTATATATGTATAATAATAATAATAATAACAATAACAACAATAAACGTGTGTATATTTTTCAACCACTCGAAGATACCGTAAACCTTTGCCAAAAGGCTCGACAGACGTTACATTACGTATATGTAATATATATATATATATATATAACTATATATACATGTGTGTGTGTGTACACGCAAGTTGTCTGTATAGTATATCAGGCGCTTTCCTCGGGATCCCAATGACACTTACTTCCGAAATAAGTCTGACCCTCTTGAAGGTATATATACTGTGTATATCGGTATGCATATGAATACGCATTCATGAATACACTCGACGACGCTGTTTCACTAGACGGTCACGCTTATCGTCGTCTCGCCTGATTCATCCAAGGCGCTTAGCTATGCTTCGTATCTAACGGTGTGTTTAATTCATATACAAAGTAAAGTTTTCGAGAAATTTGAAATTTTTTTAAAAAGATTTTTCAATATTTTTACTAGTTTGATTACGTAGATTCAACAACGGTCGTCACTGAGCTGAAAATAATCGAGGGATCGATTTATTGGGAGCGAAGAAAAATTATGTTTCGTTTAAAATATTAATCAATTTTAGGGGAAAATATATTATTCATTTATCTTTTACTTGTTGTAAGAAATTGGATTTTTTGTTAGTAAGATAATGATAATAATTGATATTAAATTACATCGTTTATATGGGAGTGAAAAACGAAACGCGATTGAAAGGAAAAATAATCGAGTTTAAAAAATGATCGATTATACTTGATTGATCGGGAAAAAATTATCGATCATTTTTCGTCATTGTTATTATATTGCATAAAAGCACCTTGATCTGTTCTCTTTTTACCGAAATACCGACTATCCTGTACAGCAGAGAACAAATTATACGATTCGTTTCCACATCTCATCTAATTTTGATTGTGAAAAATCATTTACATATTATAAAAAAAAATTTATACAGAATCTGCATAATTAACGAGCTATACGCAATCGGTCCGTTTGACTTTAGAATTCAACTTTAGGAATATTATTTTTACTCACCCATTTAAACGCGGAGAGATTTGTTGCAATCTCCTTCCAGGATATTAATCCTCCTCACGGCAAACATCAATCAGGCTAATCGTGAAGTTTGTAACTTAAACGTGACGATGCAACTTGGGAAAAAATTGTTATTTTTCAGCTTTAGGATTACTTGGAAATTTAGCAAACCGTTTATAAAACGTCGACAAAGTCAGATTTTGTAAATTCAACTTCTTCGGGTATTCCGAAGGTCCGAAATAGCGACTTTTCTTTCAACCTTTCGACATATTAACGTCACTTTACTTCAACCTCGTAGGTATCATCGTGTCGCAGGTGTCTTCATCACTTGTAGGTAAGACATTTTATACAACGCGTTACAAACGACCGACGAATGACGTTGCGATATCGACGTGTGTGTTGTCCGCTACTGTAATCACACATATTATATATCACCTGTCACCGTATAACACACACTTTACGCATAATGTATTACATACATTAATGTAATAATATTTATATATGTATGTATTTTATGTTCTGGGAAGGTTGGAACTTGGCGAAAATTTTAGTGCTCGTGTACCCGAGGCTGCATGGCGGGATCCTCACATACACGATAAGAAACGAATCTATACTTTCATTTTTAGAATTTAGGTTTTGGAATATATGCCAAAAATTATCCGAAATATTAACCGCGTGAAGAATGTGTTTTTTTTTTATTTTATTTTATTTTTATTTTTTTTTCTCGTCGTCAATCGAGATTTGAAAATTTACGGTATAGTTTAAGAATATTTTTTTACACGTGAAAAAAATATTGTATTATACTTACATTCGTGGTTTTTTTTTTCTACACTTAACCTGAAGTATGCAGTCACTCGTCGACATATTTTAGTTTTTCAGCGAAGATGAATTGATGATGAAAAGATGAATGAAAGATTATTCACAAAGTAAATGATTATTATGTAAATACTGAAGAGGGATCTCAGATCCTTCTTCGTAAAATAGTCGGAATAAAAAGAAAAAAGGAAAGAAAGGTTTCAGATTCGAAGAATCTGTTGTAGGTAGAAAGTAGTCAGAGAGTTATTTTAAGTATTCTGTTTCGTGTAATAATTCTGGACTCTGTATAATATTACGGTGAATTGGATATTATAATAATTTCGCGAAGGGTTCTTTGAACTTCGATTATATACGCCAGCTAATATTACAGCTGATATGGTATTATGCGATATTTTAATTTCAATTATTTATCACGTATATGTATCTATAATTAATGGGAGATAGGAGAAAAATTTAGTCTGGAAGTGATAATTTCGTTTAGAATAATTTATCGCTTTTTTCACACGTGTTAAGTTTATATATATATATATAGGAAGAAAACAAACAACGTTCTGTTATTCGTATACAATGATTCTAACAAACGTTAAAGCGGAAATTCATCAGATACGCGAAGAGATTCCACGAAAATGAAATTAGCAATTCTACTATTTTGCAATTTTACACTGAATTTACATTCGCGATAATTTGACGAATATTATTTCAAGACGATATGTTCTCAGATATATTATTTTCGGTATTATACATATTTCAACTTCTTTTATCCGCATATTTCTGGATTCAAGCGGCGATTCTTCCGGCCCACGGTGGCGCTAAGCCTCAATTTTTGCCAGATATTCAATTTCGCGCATATCTTGCCAATTTTTGTACGCTGCAGTTCGTCGCGCGAATCATCGTCAACCTGGTGAATTCGTCAGACTGCATAATGAAATCGTCCGAAAAATGAGTCACTCTATCCGACGACGAATTCGTGTATTTTTAAGATCGAACTAACAATTATTCACAGTAACACGCGTGCCGATTACGCTGAGTATAACGAAACGCCGAAATCTAATTAGGCAATATGTTTACTCGATTCAATCACTCTTTCTGTATACCTATATTTATATCTTTATCCATATGTTATGCATGTGTGTGTGCGTGGGTGTAGTAATCGTCACGCCGTAGTAAATTCCTTAGCTCACAATCGGAGACGTCGACGTCGTTGCACTAAGCAACGTTATACATTGATACACATGTTACTTCACATAATTAGTGTATTCATTACGGTTCTTAGGAATGTGAAAAACGCACCACGTCTCGTTCGAGGGTAAAATACGAGAGAATTGTTACAGACAGAGATTATTACATGCTTGCGGCATGCGTCAGATGATAACATCTGCAAAGCGGACGGACTGATCTAGCTTCGAAACCTTTGTGGTTTTAAAGTATAAGAACGAAACCGAGGTCAAACAACCTTTGAAACTCCTTCAGATCCTCGTCCTTATTCCTGTGGAATTTTTCTACACTCATTATTGGTGAAAATAAAATAATTACAGTATATTTATTTAGCGTGTTAATTGGCGAAAAAGTTTTTAAACTGTGAAGAATAGGAATCGAAATTTTTATAAGTTTCGGCGAATTTATTGTTGTGTATCATGTATATTGGGGTGATTGAAGGGAAAATAATTTACGATTTTACAACATTGCAGTTGATTTTTTAGTTTTATAATTTTTTTTTTTTTGTAAATTTAAAAAATTTCGCGAATAAATTTTTTTTTGTTATTAGGTTACATCGATCGTAATATCAATTTACGTCACTAAGAAGACTCACGATTGTAATATCGAGTCTCCGGTTGACCGTTTGAGAAGTGTATACGATGATTTTTTCATTTTTAATTCAATGTCATAAAATAGTTGCAATTTAATAAGGACTTTTAATTTAGGAGAATAATATTCACGGTTGATATATCGTTGTGTTATGAATAGTGATTTTTGGGTTGAATATAAACGTCAGGATAGAAATTATGAGTCAAGTGCTACAACGTGTTTCTTGAGAAATTCAGACGAACTCGATCTTTCACACGACGTGGAACGCTCGTCTTTTCACAGCATCTTTCCTTCGACTCAAAGAAAATTTTTAGGGGGTGCTACGGTGGAGAATCGTAGATTATTTTTTTCTAAAATACTCTAATATCTATATATATATATATATATATATATTAGCGTGGAGCAAAAAAACCGCCTATTTTTTTTTTTTTTTTTTTTTTTTCATCTCGTGTGACAAAATGTTAGTTTTCGATATTTTAAGAGCCCACTCCAAAGGACAGCTCGGAAAAAAAAATTTTAAGAGGTCGCTCCAAATTTTTAAAGATGTCAAAAATCGTCAAACAATTAAATTGCAAAAATTATATTTTCAGTATTTTGTTTGATTTTTTAATTCATATCGCGGTGTATTGTTATCGATTCTTTCTTACTAAATTAAAGAAAAAAAATGTATGAAATTTTAATATGAATATTACAAGGTCGCTCGAAAAGATCTAAAGAAATGCACCAAAAAATTGAAAAAAAAATTATGAGCTACCTTTCAAAATTCAAATTTTGAACAGAAACTTTCGGAAACTTATTTTTTTTTTTGTGTCTATAAAATTATACCGTAACGAGAAAAAAAAATTAAAAAAAAAAAAAAAAAAAAAAAATTGATTCTTGCCGATTTCTGACATTTTAAAAAATGTGGAGTGACCACTTAAAATTTTTTTTTTTGAACTGTCCTTTGGAGTGGGCTCTTAAAACATCAAAAACTAACATTTTGTCACACGAGACTCAAAAAAAAAAAAAATAGTCGGTTTTTTGTGCCACCCTAATGTATATATATATATATACTTTGTGGAGTGTGGAAGAAAAATCAGCTGCGTGGGAAGTGACTCACTCGCCTAAACAAGATCCAAATCGAAAATCTACCGCCACAGCCGACTCGCTTCGACTGTATCTGCCACGGGATTACGTCATATCCTCAATCCGCTCGGTTCGTAGCGCGTAGAGTCTGTGAAACGCGTTCTCTCTAAACGCCTTATTCAGGATGCAGATTGCCGGGAGTGAGACGAGCCGACGACGCTCGCCGTCCTCTTGATCTCCGCCTTAAGAAATCGCGATTATGACGCCTCTTTGAATACCTCTGTGCTTATCGCATATCTACGTATGCATATAATGTCACAATAATCTGCGGTAATGGGAGCGACTCGAGGCGTAAACCTGATGTGATCGAGGAATTATTCATCCTGCAAACTGGAATTGGACCTTGCTGTATGTGTTGGTTTTACAGAAAAAAAGAGTAAAACGATGAGGAAAAAAAGAAAACGTTATTCCACTTTGCGAGAGGCTTTAAAATTGTCAACCACTCACCGAGAACTGATCCTTCCAGCAGGAAATTCTAGGCACGCTTCATCACTTTATGCTGAAGCTTATTGCGAGCCACGTATTAAGCGTGGTGTTGTAACAATTTGTTATAATGTTTTAAATTAACACTGATTTGCGACTGTAATTTGTAATCGTTCCTCTGTTATCCGCACCTTTGATTCGCTCGTTGTTGAATCACTTTGCCGAGATTTTTATCAAAGGTATGAAAATAGACGGAAACGAATGTGATTTTTTTCCAATCTTCTCTGCAAATTTGCAGTTTTTGGCTTGTAATTGGAGAGAAGATGTTTAAACAATAAATTGGTGTCGATTTTCGAAACTTTGAACTTGAATCCATACCTCGACTTTGAACTTCTGAAAACCGCACATGTGGACTTAATTCTATGTACCGAATTAGCGTGGCAAGCGTGAGTCCGCGTTGTGCGGTTTTGCAATTAGATAGAAAATTAGCGGTCAGTCTACAGGTTCTTTGTTTTTCAATACGAAAAAAGCGCTACAGCTGAATCTGAGTCTGGTGTTGTAATCCTATATTCCTATATATGTATAATAATTCGGAATCAGGTGCTTTCGGACCTTTTCAAATTTTGCACCTCAACCCCGCACAAAATCCAAGGCCTTTTTTAGCACCTGCAAATGATTCTTAAGAACCGCAAAGCTCTTAAGTTGAAACTTTCGCCTTCCGGTCCAGTTCAACCTCGCAAAGTCTCCTTGATCGTGGTTAAATTATAAGCGAGTATACTATATATAACGTGTAGGTATATATAATCAGAGAAGGAATTGGCGCGCAGCGAGCATCTAACAACGCTATTTGTTCGTCAATTAACTTTGTGGTCATGGTACATATGCATGACAGAGGTTCGCGAGGCAAATCGCTCGGCTGGCTTGGCTGAAAAGGATGTTGTTATTCACTGCAGGCTGCGCATAAGCTCTGTATCAACTTTTCTCCCGTCCTGCGTAGTATAAGAATATAATGTGACAAAGGGTGAAATCACCCGTTTTAATCCCCCTTTCTAATCATCTGGTATAATCATAATAAATAAAAGACATATAAGAGAGCTCTAACGTATTATAAAATTGATAAGGCTGCTACACCAACCTACATTATTGCAAAAACAGTCTTATTTTGAACGTCAAACTGTTCAAACACCCATTTTGCCATTAAGAAGCACCCCCCCCCCCCCAACCTTAGGGTTGGTTTTAACGTTGCCGTATTTTAAACGCGAAAAAGATCTTAACAGCCCCATTCTATATACAATTCCGAACAAGAAGACATTTTTATTCGATGCATAAATAAAGAAATGAAAATTTATTACAGTCTTTTCAGAATTGTGTATAGAATGAGGCTGTTAAGACCTTTTTGCGTTTAAAAAGTGCGGATTTTGATATCTGGTAATATGTACATACACGTGAACGTCGAAATCGACCAGGGCATCCCCTTAAAGCATTTAATATTATACGCAAATAACGATCCAACACCGTCCGATCATCTCTCTTTCGATTTTGAACCATCAATCATTATACACCGCGCTAATGGCATGTGAAATCAATATCTTCGAGCGTGGTTGTACATGGTTTTCAATTCCGCATTGCAAATCGTCGGTTCCAACGCGCGCAGATGTACAGATATGTGCTATAATGCATCGCTATAAGCTACCGCCACGCATCGGTGGGCAGGTTTAATTGAAAACTGTGCCGATCCATCCATGCCAGATTCTGCGGTCTGCGGCGTGCGGTGTGTTTTATACTTACAAATCACTGTCTCGCGCTTACGACAAGTATCACGTGTGGACGACTGATCTAGCTCGATCGCTCTCTGTATTGTAACGTAACATACCTACAATGGATGGATATACGTATAGGTATACTGGTATATGCACGTCGAGTACTTCATTCAAAGAGATATAGCTCAACTCGTCCAGTTATTAAACTTATGCGGCACGTAGTCTTGTTGTTGTTGTTGTTATATACATACTGCAGAGTGGCGGCTGTCGGGGAAATGTGGAGAAGCGGGAATTGATTGACAGGGAATTTTTGTATTCGGTTGGAAAAACTGGGAAATTTCAGGTAATTTGAAAAGGTGTTATGGAATTTTTTGCATCTTTTGTATTTAATTTCTGATTATTGGTGGACGATTCTTTGGAATGTAGGATGTTACTCTCTGTGAGATAATTGAGGGGGTGATTAGTGTGGAAATGGTGGAAGTGATGAAAAATATGGTTTTTGGAGGAATTTTGAGAACTGATTTAGAGATGTTGAAAACTGTGTAAAAATTATCAGTTATCGAAATAAGTAATGAAAATAGTCGATACTAGTAGATCGATGTTTCTACCTTTATCTTTCGAAAGAACTTACTGATATATTTAGTGATTCAGTTTAAGACTATTTTAACTTACGATGGAGACGTCTGATGTTTTAATTTTAAGTAACCTGCATGAAAAAATTTAGTTTGTTAGTAAAGTTGGGTTGAAATGAATCCTGGAAGATATCTATCTTTATCTGGAAAATATTTATACGACAGAGTTAGTGGATTCCGAGACTTGAGAATTTTGACAACACCCGATGATAGAGTTTCGCGCGAAACTAAAGAGGTCATTACGCGGAAGCTGATAAATAACGCATTATTCTAACAATGCAATGCCGTAGGAAGTTAGACATTCTTAACGACTTTGATAATTTGATTCGGATTCCAACACACCTCGAGCATGTCGATGTGTTCTGCACGTCGCGTAATGCAGCAACAGCAACAGCAACAGCAACAGCAGCAGCAGCAGCAGCAGCAGCGTTTACGTTATACAATCGGTTCCGATTTGCGTATTTCCTGCCAATTTTTACAAACACGCTTAACGTATAAGTACAACGCAACGTAACAAAGACCGGAAATTAACCGCAAAGAACTCGTGTCAATTTATTATGCATATGGTATAATTTAAACTCCTCGTCTGCATCACGTCAGCATCGTGCTACGAGATAAGAGGAGCGCAGTTGATATCTAAAACCGTGTTGCAGTTAAAGTTTTGCTTCTTTATTTATTTCTCAACTCTATTCCATCCCTATTTCCTCTCCTCTTCTATGACGTGAAGAACCGACTTGAGCTCTACGTTGCGCGCTGCACTTTGCTAACATTTAAAAGTCTGAAAAGTATGGCTGGAGGGGGGGGGGGGGGGGGGGGCATAAGACGCATTGTGTTACCGCCATGGACGCTTTCCCACGGTGATGCATGTGGTTAGACGATAGACGCGTCTTTGTACAATTAAAGGGAATCTAATTGGCGCACATCCTAATGTAAGCAACGCTTCTCTCGCCGTTTGGCTCGCTTTCATGTCAAGATCTTGGGTTCAAGTTAACCTGACTGTAACGCGGGGAAATATGTCTTTATTTTTTCTTTGTTTTTTTTTTTTTCGTTTCTTTCTTTCTTTCTTTCTTTCTTTTTTTTTTTTTAATGTATATTGAGGAACGTTGGCTAACCACCTTTGTATTCAAATTACATCGAGCTCCGTACATACGAGCGGCGTAATCTTCTTCGCAACTTGGATCATTCACAGTAGTAGTAGTAGTAGTAGTCAGTCCCATGACCATTGACGTACGTTACCACTTCCTTCACTCACGGTCGGAGGACTTCGGCATTTAATCATCGAGCTTGAAGAACAAATGGTCTATATTTACCCACGCCACATCTATGTGCAGTAGATGTATGCGTGTGTGGATGTATACACCGCTAAAGGCAAAAGGACAGATTTAGCAGACGTTCTTGTTATCATTGTCAGCGGGTGCTCTCCCCCCTCCCCCCCACCCTGCTCTCTCCCGGAAATTGACGAGGGAAACTCCTACACATTGTCGGTATAATTGACCCCCGGTATATGGAAGAGATAGAGAAAGAGAGGGGGATGGAGGAGGGGGGAAGGGGGGGGGGGATACGCCCTTCCTCAGCCGCACCCTTTTGACTGCAGCTCGCTATATTGTAACGTTTGACCTCTGATTAACTGAAAGTAGTTGCAAATTCGTAGAGTGATTGAGGGGAAATATTTAACACACCGAGTCGGTATCTGACAGTAATCTACACGCGATGGTATTAATTTTACATCCCTAATTTTTGTTTTATTTCTTTTTTTTGTCCTTTTTCACGCTTCCTCTGCTGCATGTGATTTTAGAAGAGTAATGGTAAAAATGAAAAAAAAAAAAAAACAATAACGAAAAAAATGTTATTGAAAAAATTGTAATAGAGGGAACGAAATTTACCTACTTGCCGAAAGTAAATCTTTAGATAACAGGCCAAATCACTATCGTAAGGTATAAAAATTTTGTTATATTTTTTTGTTACATTTGATTAAGTTTAAATGAAAAATTACGGAATCCATATAATTTATTGAATTTTTACGGATTTTGGAAAAATATTGGTAACCATATATGTATATAACACTAGTCGCAGGATAATAGAATCGTCGAACTAGTGACAAGAATTAACTTTTATTGTGTTTGACCTAAACAAAGTTTTTATTTTAGGGACTTGCTACGTTGGAAAATTGGAAATTAGTATAATTTTTTTTTTTAGTTTTCAACAACTTAACATACATATATGTAGTATATATAATTCTTTTTTCGACCATGCTTATCCAGATGATTTGACGAAATCACTAGACGTTGCGTTAGCTTTATAAAAATAATTTTGTGTCCTATTCTCGACCCAATGAATTGGATGCAAAGACAGCCTCGCCAGGTCGACTTTATCATCATGCAAGTTCTTTATTACCAAAATACGGGCGGGGGGGGGGGGGGGGGGGGGGAGGGGGGGTGAAGGTCTTCCCCTAGTCATTCCTCACTTTACACACCCTAAACCCGAGGTAAATAGAGCAGGCTATGATCATAGAAGGTGAAATCGAACGATCGTGACGATCGAAATGAATCGTCCGTCACTTACAGACGACGACCGCACCCTAACCGTTCCCTGCAGCGAAGTTTCCTGCAGGGTTGCGTGGATGGCGTTTCCTCGCGGTCTTCGTGCCCGTGATATAAATTACTTAGTGCGTGGATCCTGCAGTGCAGCAGTGTGTAAAAGCAGAGCAGAGCAGAGCAGCTACGAGAGGATAGGATAGGAGCGGAGAGGAGAGGAGAGGAGAAGAGAAGAGGCGTCGCTAGTCTTCTTTCTTGTAATAAAAAGAGCTGTAAAACCCACCCACTGACTCATGGACGCATTAACGCACAGGACGTGCGTGACATGCTCGCACACTGATCCGATCTACCGGCCCTTCGCACAACCATCCACACCACACCACACCATACCATATACCATACATCCTGCAACAAGGGACTATATGTACACCATATGGTCGGCGTGGATGGAGAGCTAGGCAGTCTGCGCGATTCGGACCACGCGGCATGATATTTTTGACTTGAAAAGAAAAAAAAAAATTTCTCACACATTATACATGTATTAGTGAATATGCGTTTATATCTAAAGAAAATTTGCGACCATTAGTCAACTGTTTATATGCGGGGCATTCGACGTCAAATTAGCAGCCCATGTAACTCACCCTCTTCGATTACGCGATCGTTTTTTAGTACGTAATTCTTACCAACGCAAAAAATGGTATCGGGAATTTTATCAGATTTTCTTTAGCCACTGGTGAAATTTTCTACAAGATCGCAAAAGAAGTTACGAAAATGCTATTTTTTTAAATTTTGAGAAATTCAGACTGATTCTATGATTCAAAATGTGATTTTATTGCACCACGCGATAATGGGATCTCATGGAGATAAAAAATAAAAAAAAATCTCCTATTCCGAAATGGAAAGATTAAAAACTTGCAAAAAAAAAAAAAGTAAATATTGAGATCATATAATAGCGTGGTATTCAAAATTCATATTTTGAATCATAGAATCAGTTTGAATATTTTTAAGATTTTTAAAAATTGGTGTATTCGGAATTGGGCTTCGATTTTATTCAAATTACGCCGGTGGTTCAAACAGTCTGGGAAAAAATTCCTAGACCCTGTTGGATCGCTATGAACATCATACTAAAAAATGATGAAAATCGAAGTGAATAAAGTACATGAGCTACTAATTTGACGTGGAATACCCCGTATACATAATTGCAGCATAGATGTAGTCATCTGCACGCTTTTCCTGTAAAATATGTAGCTACTTTTATTCCTGATTAACTGTTGTGTATTCCTGATTTTCTCTTCGAGAAACTCGTTATGTATGTTCATTGAAGGAAAGTTTTCTTCAAACCAACACAGCGATGTCGATGCGTATGCTACATGTAATATGGAATATACACAATCAATTCTAGATCGATAATAATTAAACATCGTCATTGCACGCGCGGGCACGTGGTGAACGGTTATATATACCGAAGACGAAGATAATCTCGAACTTATATGTTTACGGAATCCGGGGAAAAATTCCGTCAACTTTTACCGACTCACCGCTGTTGGATCGATTAACTTTATAACCAAACTGACAAGTACTTACTCCGGTGTTCTCCCCTTGTTGACGATGGGTCATCGCTGAAGTTCGATCGAGGTTTCGGAGCTTGCCAACGCGGTCTCACCCCAATTAAAGTTGACGGCCCGCATATAAAGCGCGACCTTTGAACCCTGTCGGAAGTCCAGGACTTGTATAGGTGTACCTGCACATCGTACATCGAGGTCCATTCGAGGACGATATCGAGGCTGTAGGAGAAAGAGGAAGAAAACGACGAAACTGATAAGCCGACTCGAGATCCGGTCTGGTCTGTGAATGGGTGTGTCGGCCTGGGGGATCATCCTGTACAGCAGCAGCGGCCGCAACCTCGTCATCGTCGACTTCCGGCGACGTGACGCGACTCCCCGTACGGGAATCGCATTTCTCTCCCTTACCCTTCGGCTTCTATTCTAGCCGTGCATGCTCTGCCTCGCGTGTAAAAGCTCATCACGCACTCTGACACGCGAGTGGCTTTACGGTGTGGGTAGATTCCTCGCGTTATCAAGGGGGCGGGAACATCCACGAGTGAATACGCGTCCCTTCACCTCACCTCTCGCCCAACTCTTCGTCGGCTACTTTTAGCTCCACAAACATCTGCATCCATCTATCCCCCAGCTATGCGTGCACGACTCAGAGGTGTACCCCGATTGTACCCCGCACTGACTAAAAATAGGGGCTATTATAACCCAGGAGGAGGGGGGAGGAGGAGACGAATAATAGCTCCGAACTTCGGCCCTGTCAAACGATCATCGCGCGGACCACGTGGTGTGGACATTCCAGACTAAATGGACTCATGGCTCCTCATCTAGCTGCTCTATACCTCCGCATCGTCGTTTCATGTGTGTATGTGTGTGTGTGTATATTAGCGTTATCTTATAATGTACTGCAGAAGAGGGGGGGGACACGCAACGCGGTACAAGGTACGTATCTGCATCTGTAGGTATAATACAGGTATAAGGTACGATTAGACGAAGAAAGCTCGAGTTGTATAGAGGTGTGAAAAGCAGCGATGCGATATGCGCGAGTCGAAGCACCACCGGCCGATGATAATTCGCTGCCCATGCATGAGTGCGCGTACGTTGGTGAAAAAAATGCAGAAGAACCGGATGCTCGTTTTACCGTTATGACGTAGAGGCGTTGATGCCGTCTGTGCCGTATGAGCAATATTTACTTCGAGCTGTGGCACGTTCATTCCCGTTTTTCTGTTTCGACGTACCTCTGATAAGCGTGTTGGATTATCTACAGAAATTGACCAACTTTCGCCGGTGGATCAAGTCTCTTATAAAACTGATGCTGTTTTTATATTTCAAACTGTTTTACTGCACTCCCAGAACCGCGTCACACACCTTTAATGACATACAATGGATGGGGGAGAAAGAGAGAGAGAAAATTGACGATGATAATGATAATAATAATAATTTCTCGATGCTGCAGCGTGTGTGTAAACTGAGACATAAAGTCGATATTGTATTATGATCGCGAGTGTGAAACGAGACGCTTTTGTACTCGGTTTATAAACTTCTGGTATGTTTCATATGCAATATTACTGCATGTGTGTAAAAATTGATAAATTTACCGAAGGGCTGATTAGCAAATTGATTAGCGGTTAGTTCTGTGCGACAAATTATGCGTACATGGCAATCTTTTTGACAAATTTGACACTAAGAATGTTGAAAAATGATCGATTATTTTTTCCCGATTAATCGAGTATAATCGATTATTTTTCAAACTCGATTGATCGACCGACTTGATTATTTTTACTGACAATCGATTATTTTTTTTTCGGCTAGATTAATCGATGAATCGATTATTTTTAACAGATCGATGTCATCGCTACTTCACACGTCGGGAGATTTGAATTGTAGCTTCGTCGGTGTCTGTCATTATTTCTAAACGACAACGCCATAGCTGCAAATAGTTTTGTAAGATTTTCCTTTATCCGCGCAACAGCAACTAACGATAAGCATAAATTTCTCCATGTACGGAAAATTGAGATTGACAATGAGATAAGACTTGAAGCTAGAGATTTGTACGCCATATCGCTATTGTATTTTTTTTCTCGTCTGCTGGACGGATTTAATTGTAATAATTTTTTTATTTTTTTATCATTACTCTCAGACCTCCTTGTAACGAATTCTTTTACTCTATAAGTTTACACTCGCGTTTCCGCTTCATATACTTACGCTACCGTTACCGATCCTCGTTCTTATTTAGTAACACGATTGCTGTATGTCAAGCACGCATACAATTATACTCCGGGCATCATTCTTCCGGTAATGCTTGTACACCGATCAGTTACAGCAACGAGAGTAGAATCATAATTGTCAATCGCAACGTCTTGTTTCTCGACGCTTTATACCAGTCGACGTCTCGATACAAGTTGTGTAAGGATATACGTACCACAAAGGTGATTCGGTTTTACACTTGCGAGAAAAAAAATTCATTCGCTTTTCGGCTTATAATAATAAACATGCCGACGATGAGAACTGCCTCTTTGTTTTAGGCAGACTTTCATGGCAGTACGTAATTACGCGTATGTGTAGATTGTAATTTTATATACGTCGTATGACGCATATATGTATACACACGTAACTTTCGCCGCTCTGGAAAGTTGTGGAATGATATTTCTTTGACCTGGACGAAGAAGACCCGCAGATGCCGCTGAGTCCAAGGTATAAGGGCTTAGTGACGTTTGAGCTGATTACTCGATCAATTGGTTCAACTTCTTCGAGAATTATCTATAGATTATTAGTTATATCGGAACGTTCCACGTTGTAACAGACAGGTATAATATATATGTATATAATAGAGAAAAAGAGAGAGAGAGAGGAAATTCTGGAAACGTTTTTTAAACTAATAGTTAAGTTTTCGTAGCAGCGTACTTTCGAATGTAGATGGTATTAAATCCATGCCTTATTAACGAAGTAAGGAATGTGATTATGGAGGAAGATTGGAATCGAATTGATCATTTCTTATCCCGCCGCATCCCGTTTTCAGATCCTTATCGTTCCACAGCTATATCCGTGACGTTGTCCTTTATACGATGTTATACGTGTTATAACAGCTTTTGTGGAAGAATACAAAAAATATGAAAGAAATAATTGGTTTGCTCCACGCTCGAAGGTTGTACCTATCTACATATATATGTTATGATGGGTAGCGGTGATTATTAGTTTTGAGTTTATAAGCCATTAACATTATACAGAATGTTTACTGCAGCTTCTGCCGTTGATGGTGAAGCGCTTGAAAAGTATGTTCTCTCTCTCTCTCTTTCTCTCTCTACCCGTGGAAGCAGGTAGGTAGAAAGCGTATGAAATTACAGGAAGTATGGGCAGAAGGCAGGATTGCCCGGTAATCATGGCCACGAGGCTATTGTAATACACGCAGCTATAAACTCGCACGATATTGTATTCAGCTGCCATCTTCTTCGTCTTATTCCACGTTTCGTGTCTGACATATTATTAATTCGTGGGTAAAAGTGTCGGTGTCTCAGAGGGGAGGGGAAATCTTACAACTTGAAAGAACGAAAGAGAGAGACAGATACAGAGATAAAAAAAAAAAAAACGAAGTAGAAAAAAAAGAAGAAAAAAACGTCAAGGATCTCTGAAAATAAGTATAATAATGATGATAACAATAATTACACTCGCTGTGAGAGAAAAGCTGTTTTATTTCATATAATATCAATTTACATTTCGGCGGATGGAGATCTGTGGAAGCAACCGCAAGAGATACACAAAGGTGAGTGTATATCTGCATACCTATAAGGTATATGCATACATATGTTATGTAGTACAGAGCGAAGCACACACACGCTGAGGATTTTGCGTCGTATTACAGCGTATCGTAGATATCCAGGTGAGATAAAATCAACCGAGCTAACCGTTCGATATACTCGATTCGTATCGCGTCGTTTTTGTTTTTCTTTTTTCTTCTGTTTTTTTTTTTGGTTTTCCGTCAATCGCCAGTTTCGTTATTTGATCGGTTTCATTTTCTTCCCGACATACACGATCGCGCTCTTGAAAAAAGCCGGTTGACAAAAGAGTAGCGAAAAGAGTAAGTAGTAAGCCGCGATTCGTCGCTGAAAATAAAAAGCAAAATAGTCGAAAATCAAGTGAGAGGAAGAGAGCCGAAACTTCTCAGCGGCAGCCGTGCTGCTGTTCTCGCTCGGTGCAGCTGCACTCGCGGTTGTATGACCTTTCCCACCCAAACACCCAGCAGCGCGGCGGGTTCCCCTGACTATAATTGCCAACCTAACGCAAACCTGCGACGAAAATTCTACGCAGTGACGCTGACGCGTATTCTCTGTTATTGGTATGTATGTATACACACATCGGGGTTACATGCGGCATAAAACAAACGAACCACGCCGCGCGCGTTTGGCAGACAAGCAGAGGCGAAATCAAGTGCTGGATCGAGCTGGCGCCAGATATGCGAAACAACCGCCTCGTCCAAATGTGACGGATAAAGTACGGGACGATTATTCGGTATCGATGACGGATTAAAAATCAAAGTGCACGCGCTACAAGAGACTTCGGCAACGCTCGTCGCGTTTCGCATTCCGTCGTTATCTCTCCAGCCCAGCCTGGCTCTTGAAAGGCAAACCGACAACACCGCCGCCCGGACTTTGCGCTCCCGTTCAGTTGGCACCCGTGCGTCGAGGTGTGTGGATCCAACGCCGAGGCAGTCGAATGTGTGTCGCCTAGCCTTTCGCGTTCGCGCAACTCTTTACTCTCTGCGTCATTTTATTCCTGTTTTTTAGTACTGTATGTTCGTTGTAAATTGTTGGTAGTGAGATTGTCGTTAGATAGTGTGGTAAGGACTGTAGTAGTAATTATCCTCGTCGAGTGTTCGTCTACGACCTCTGCGTCAACCGTTTTACCATCGCGAGAGTTCACGGGAGATAGCTTTGTGAATTCAACACGGCAGTGACAGACAGCCATTGGAAAGGAAGGAAGGATCGCGCCAGCGGTCGTATCTTGTCGTTGGTTTCGTTTTTGTGCCACTGTGTTTTTCTAACTAGTGATTTTTTAATTTGGTTCTTTTTTTTTTTTTTTTAATTTTTTTTTTTCTGTTATCAACCGCACGGATACTCGTTCTTCACATTTTATTATACTACGCTCGGGATGATGCTCTCCTGATTATCGACGGACAAACTTGCTCTCGATAAACAAGGTAGGCATTTTATACCACCACTGTATACGCGTACTCTGTGTACACACGCGAAAACGTATGTATGTGTGTGTGTGTGTGTGTATATATTATATATGTATGTATGTACTACGGTTTACGCGTACTACGGCATTGCCGAGGGACGCCAAACCCTCCGCTTGCCTGCCTGCCTGCCTGCCTGCCTGCCTGCCTGCTGACCTCCGTAGGGTGGAATTTAATTGTCAACACCGGCACACCCATTGCCTTCGGGATGTTCGAAGACCGAGGCGAAACACCGCGCAAGGAATGCCGTAGCCTAGATTTAGTCCATCCAGTATCCTCGTTACTTTCACATTCTACACTTGTCAGCCAACGTAAAATTTCGTCTCTTGATCCTTTCTAACAGTCCTTAAATATGTATACTGGATTATTTGTATATCGTACAAATGCTCACACAACTATCTTTCGACTCTATCCCTCCCTCTCTCTCTCTCTCTCTTTCTTTCTTTCTTTCTTTCTTTCTCTCTCTTTCCGTGTTAGTCATTTTTCAATCATCATCGCGTTCAACGTTAGAGCGTATCTTTAATACGGAGTAAAATTAAAAACATTGCTTCAAATGCCCCGTTAAACACTTTTTTGGTATTTATGATCGATTTTGAAGGGAAAATTCATCTCCTCAAGCTTCTCAAGCATTCGCATTGCGCTTTCATCTCGCTAGTCTGTAAGTCATTTGTGACTGTTTTATGTATCTTGTATGTGTCACAAGTGTCAAACTGTGTTTTGCAGGCTTACGAATCCTTTGATCTTTAGTCCGGTGGAATTCTTACGTTCGTGAAATATTTATTATTATTACGTTAGGTGTGGTCTCTGAATTTTTTCACCATTAATTATTAACCAGAATGGTAAAAAATAATCGGTTAATTAAGAATAACATTTGTATTAAATTATTATCTAAGCACAAGTGATTTTTCTTAACTAACCAAAGTAGTGTGATTTATATCGATAAACTTAATTAACAAGTATTTCTGTATTTTTGTTGTGCCAATTGTTGAATATTGATACACAACAAAGAAGAAGCATGGTAATTTCGCAGTATTTTACTTGAAGGTATTATTTCTGAAGCTAATGAAAAATTATCAGCTCTAATGTTGACGTGGTTAAAAAAAGAAATAAAAAGGTAGATAACAAAACTACGCTGGCAATAAACCTAAGGAAATTCTGTGGACAGATTTGTAACAACTGTGTTTGTTTTATTTTTCTAGGCATAGCGGCAAAATGAGCTTTAGATGACTGTTGGCTGAGCCGTTGCTCGTCATATGTTAGCATGAGCGAAATAGCTGCTGTAACTGGATCCAATGGTGGTTTGACCCGCCTGGAAACTGTGACGCATGTCAAAAGGCAAAAATTAACTGGTTACAATGTTCCTCCCGTACACGGCAGGCCTAACCCACCGATTAGCGTGCGAAACAGACTCAGTACGCACCAAAGGAACCTCAGCCTTGACTTCAGGTAAAATTTGCGCTTTTACATTTTCCAGCGGAGCTTGCTTGTCGCCATGACGAGATCTAAAAGTTTTTTATTTTTCGTTTATCGCCAGATCCATGGGAATCCTTTTGCCGCCGGTACCTCAGGCCACATCGGCGACACTAACGATGCATCATAGAAATCGTAGTCTGGATTCGGCTCTTCAAAGAATTCCAGAAGTAGACGTAACTCCGAGTCCCGAGTGCGAGGCAAATCCTACACCGTCGACGATAGTCGTTCCGTCGATAAAGGGGCACAACAGAGAGCGCGAAGACCTTGCAAGTCTCGGGTCTGACGACTCGGGTATTTTGTGCGGTTCGGAAAGCGGAGCCAGTGATACGGCTAATGCAACAACGAGGGAATCCAGCGTTGAACATTTGCACAGTAGAGAGAGTTTGGACTCTACTCGTTCGCAAGCTGGCGATTTGGACAGTATCGACGTTGTGGATGGGGAAATGAGTGCTGTGTCAAATTCTTGTGTCGAACTAGTTTTAGAACTTTATAACGGTCAGGAAGAGGAGGAAGACGACGATGTTGTGGACAGTTTTGGCGACAGTGAACCCAAAAATTTGAACTCCAAAGATGTTAAAGACCGTCGGCAGGGAGATTTTACTTCCAAAGAATTATGCTGCGGTGATTGTTCCTCCAAAGACTCTGTGAAAAATAATGATAGTGGTCAAGTTGTATGCAGCCATACCCTCCATGTTAATGCTTTGCAAAATGATCTGGCTGATGCTGCGATCACTTTGTGCTGCGGCACAGGTCAACCAGAGACTAAATTGGTCAAGAGACAGCTTGACGTCTGTAGGCAAGAGACCTTAGCACAACCAAAATCTTCTAAAGGATGCTTGCTGAGGTTATTCGAAAGCCAAGTGTTTGACATGTCCATGGCCATTTCTTATCTCTTCAATTCCAAGGAACCTGGAGTGCAGAGCTACTTGGGTGAGTCACTGTTTGTTCATTATGTTGAACCGGAAAACATTCTGTACCAAAAATATCTTTCTTCGTTCTCATCTCTCCGTTGAAAGAGCGATGTTATTTTACTTTGAATTTAACTAAAACTCATACTCATAATTGAAAAGAAGTTTTGATTTAAATTAATCTTATAAGTTATTCTGCTTAGTAATGCGAGTTCATTAGTACATTCACTGAATATTATCTATGGTAAACAGATAAACAAACATCTTTGTAAATATTTTCTGTATAGAGAGAAGAGTTGGGGGGATAGGGGAGAGTAGTGGAAAAGGGAAAATTTTTCCAAAGAATAGTATTTTCAGGAGAGTGTGCGTCGTAATAGTGTCTTAACGAGAGGTATAAGTTAGTAATGTTGAAGTACAAAGCATTAGAAAAAAAATATCACCATTTTTCATTTTTAGAATGACTTTGAAAAAAGATTGTCAAAGTATGAGTATTTTTTGCATCATTATGGTTTACAAATTTGCAAAGTAACAATTTATCCTGAAAATTATCTATACAATAATATTTCGTAACTTCAAACACATTTTTTCGAAACAATTTATTTAACTGTAATATTTTTGTCGAATTTGCAAATGATTTTGTTTTTCTGGCACAGTTTTACCAGTTTTTAAACTTTTGAATAAATAATTCTGTATATGCTTTATGACTGGCACTTTTACACTTGCTTTATTACGGCAGGCTAATTTTGAGAAATCTAATTGTCGACTACTCATTATTTCAAAATAGTAAACAATTGTAGTAAACTTTCGATATTCCAGATATTCATGTACGTTAATTTCTTATTCATATTGATAAGTGCTGCGTGGCTTTTACCATGGTAAAAATTTGTTGTAATTACATTTTCAGGTAACAAATTGTTCAGTTTCCCTGACAACGAGGTGGATTTTTATTTACCGCAGCTCGTTTCAATGTATATACAAATGCACGATGTTGCAGAAGTTATCCACCCATATCTTATCCATAGGTAAACATTTGAGAAAATATATTTTATTGGAAGTATATGTATTGTTTAATATTATCGTGTTGCAACTTCAACATTATGGAATTTGACAGGTGTAGAAGGTCAGCAGACTTTTCGTTGAAGTGTGCGTGGCTGCTGGATGCGTATAGCTCGGATGCTCATCTTCCCTCCAAAAAGAAGTCTCACGGAACAAAATTGAAGAATCTTATTCTGTCAGACGAGCTCAGGTTAGTTCGTATTGAAAAATATATCTTTGTACTTTTGGCTGGGCATAACAATTTAGGTATGGAGATGTTGACAGCTGTGGTCATTCAAGTTTATTGAAATCTGTAGGCCAAAAGAAAACGAAGTCAGTCGGCGACCGCGCGTTTCTGGTCAACATGTTCCTTTACCACCGCCCCTGCCATCCATACAATTTGTCACATCACCAAATAAAAAAACCCATCAAAGATCACAGTCCGATGCTACTGGACTTTTCCAAGCTCTTCGTCGCAGTCATTCCGGTAAGTTTGAAATATTTTCTATTACTCGAAATGCGTCGAAAAACCAGTAATTTACTGAATTGCTAAACTGAGTTTTCATTGAAAAAAAAAAAACCATTTATTTTTAGGGTTAATAAACAAAGTGAGCTTGGGAGACCTGAGTTCTGGACGAGCATTCGATAACGGTTGTACCTGTTTTGATTCGTGTCAGGGTATAGTGAACGACTTGCGTGGTCAGAAAACTGATTGCTTCTGTGGCGTAAGTATATTTAGTTAATTCAAATAATATCTTTTCATTCTCACGTTCACTCCAGCATCACGACTTAACAGCGTCTTATTGACACAAGTGTGAGCTTGCAATATATATGCACAGTGACGTTTTTTCATCTCGTAATATTGATGATACAGAAAAATGAATATTTATCTACGTCGAAATTATTTATAGGCACCTCGACTAGCTCCGGAGTACGAATTTATCCAGTCACTTATCTCAATCGGGAAATTACTGGGTACTATTCCGACCAAAGAAGGGAAAATCGTACAACTGGCTGCAGAGTTGAATGCCATTAACCTGAATCTTCCTGCACGTGTGTGGATACCTCTATACAGTTCTGTACCGCATCACATTGTTAGAGTGCCATCACAGTCTGCAGCTATTTTAAACAGCAAGGACAGGGTGAGCATATGATGTATTTCTTTTTTATACATAGAAAAGAAGTCTATTATATTCTAGAGCGATTATCTATGTTTAGAAAGGAACTGTAGATATTTTTATTTTATTCTTTTAGACGCCTACTAACAAGTTATATCCTACTCGATATCTATATTGCTTCCATATCGTCAATGCTGTTTGCTTTCTGTAATTTTTAACTTTTTCTTTTCGACTGATGTAGAAAAGTGTAATGTCATTTTATATTTCCGTTCAATAATAAGATGAATAATCAAATTTTCTCTCCGTGAAATAAATAACAAATAAACACCAACTTTATTAAAGGCTCCTTATATCATCTACGTGGAAGTGTTGGAGGTTGAAGATATCCATACTTCACCAGTACCCCCAAAAATTATGGGCAGTTCTTTAAGACATACAAAATCCGAGGAAAATCTCACCGCTGATGAACAGACAAATGTTACAAATTCCACGAATATAACATCTGCAGAAGCTCAAACATCCACTTTGGCAACGTTAAGACAAGCTGGAGGCGATGTAAACAACACAACTGCTCAGACGAGCGTTAATGCAACATTCAATTCCACTGAAGATGATCCTAATGATTGCTGGAGTCAGGAGGATGAAGAAATATCAGAACAGGTAAAATTAAATGAAACTTTTATCGATTAGAAGCGATTCAGTAAAATCTACCACCTTGTTTTAGCAACATTTATTTTCATCTTTCAGTATTTACAACTGCGAAAGCCAGTGGATAGAGATACTATATCGCAGCTGAGTCAAGAATCGTCTGATAGTCGTGAGCCAAATTTTATTCCGGGAGATATAAAAAGGCGTTTATCTCAGATGGCTTCTACCCCAAGTTCGACATTCAACTATGACCGCGAAGACCCTTCAGCAGCAGCTCTTAAAGAACCCTGGGATCTGAAACAGCGACGTATCAGGGCTACTAGCCCTTACGGCCACTTTGCATCTTGGCAGCTACTCGCCGTTATAGTGAAATACGGGGACGATTTTCGACAAGAACTTCTTGCCTCGCAATTATTATCCATGCTCCAAAAAATCTGGCAGGAAGAACATGTCCCATTGTGGGTCAGGCCATACAAGTAAGTTTGATTGAAATTTTAAATTATATTTCAAGGCCATCTCGAATTTCCAACCGACTATAAAAAAAAAAAAAAAAAAAAAACCATGCTCTTTGTAATTTACAATTAATCTCTGTATTTTTTTATATTTACAGTATACTTTGTCTATCCAATGATAGCGGTTTTATAGAGCCCATTCTGAACACAGTCTCTGTTCATCAAGTAAAGAAACATTGCCAACTGACATTGCTGCAGTACTTTGAACGAGAATTCGGACCTCGTACTTCGGAAGGCTTCCTCACGGCCCAACGAAATTTTGTTGAAAGCTGTGCCGCGTATTGTCTCGTTAGTTATCTGATACAAGTCAAAGATCGTCACAACGGAAATATTCTTCTACATAGCGATGGTCATCTTATTCATATTGACTTTGGCTTCATGCTTTCCGCATCACCTCGCAACATCGGTTTTGAAACTTCCCCATTCAAGCTCACTCCCGAGTTTGTCGAAGTCATGGGTGGCGACAGGTCGGACATGTTCAACTACTTCAAAATCCTTATCCTTCAAGGTTTGGTTGCAGCTCGCAAACATATGGACAAGATTCTCAGTCTGGTTGAGATCATGAGATCTGGTAATTATGCTGAACTGTACTGCGTTAAGATTTACACATACGTATTCGTGTTCATCGTAGAACTTGTTCTATTTACGATATTTTTTTCCTCGACAGGTTCTCAACTCCCGTGTTTCCGTAGCGGTGCAGCAACTGTACAGGGATTAAAAAATCGATTTCACTTGAGTTTGACCGAAGATCAGCTGCGACGACATGTGGAAGATCTTGTTAAAGGTAGCATCGGTTCGTGGTCAACGAAATTGTACGATCATTTCCAGTACTTCACTAACGGAACACTTTAATTAGCAGATTGAATTTTAACCACTGTGCGTGTGTGTGTGTACGGATCATTGTGTTATTTTTACGTTTTCAAATCGCGTACACAACGTGTCATACAATCACCAAAAATTGAATTGAGAAGATTAAAATTTGCATAGAAATCTGATAAACGGACAACCTTTGATTGTTTGTACGAAGATAAATGCGAATCTTTATAAGAAAAGAAAAAAAAAAATATAAAAAAATAAATACAACGTGATTACAAGCGACGAAAACACTCGAGTGACACCACAAATTACAATTATAAAAAGGTAGCTATACTATAGTGCCGATTTTTTAGACGGATACTTACACGTTGGACCTATAGATCCGTTTTTTACGACAGAGTAATTTGTTGGAGGTGCCTTAATATGTAGAAATGGTGAAAAATTGGTCAAATTTAGTGCAGTGATGATATTGACTGTAGTGATTTTATATGATTGCTGGAAACGTCAGCAAGAAAATCCTATAATTTGTAAATACAATATGAGAGTGAATACTTGTTGGGTCATATTTAGATCTCGGCAATAAATAACATTACCGTAACGTTATCTAATTGTTGAGTCTTTCATGTGAGTGAAAAAGTCGCGGTAAGAAAGAAATGTCTGAAAACTAATAATAATCCTAACAGTTTTTCAGGGCTGGGGCTAAGATTACGATTTGGAGACGAATACTCAAAAAAAATTTTCCTATTATTATACACTTAATATTATTATACATAATATTATAATTGAACGTGGCAGGCTTAATAAGGAATACTAAAAGATAAAGCCGACAAAAAAACTAAAGCATGAAATAAAAATAACTAGATATCAATAACGAAAAGAAACTTAAAATTTTTACTCCTTTCTAATTCAATAACGTAGTGGACTAAGTCTAGCTACATTGATAATTGCAAAGCTATGCCAAAATGATCGATTTAGAAAATATTTCGTTAGATAGATTTTGATCCGGAGTAAAAGATATTGTACACCTAGTTAATTTCGTATGTAAATAGTATAAAATATTTGAGGATTAATTATTTAATGATTGAAGATGATTGTGTGAAAAAAAAATCAAAGTCATGATGAGTAAGCCCAGAGTGTGAGGGGCCTGGGCTCTCCGACTTCCAAGTGTCTTATCTCTCTTCTCCGTCAAAAGTCTCACGATGGACAGGCAAGCCAATCGTAAACTACCTGCCGATCGTAAAGTGACAAAATTTAAGCTTTGAAAATTCTATGATTTTGTCCTCATCCCGGACTGCTAAGTATTCATACATACATATATATATATATAAATATATATTATATATTATATAATATATAGTTACACGCATTAGCAGTTATTTATATATTTTTATTATATGTCTGTGGGAACAGTTCAATCGTATAATTTTTCTGTGCTTGAAATTTTTTTCAAGATTATTGCGTCACTGCGCTACAGCCTAAATTTGCTTACCAATTGGTCTACACTTTCAATTTTTTATACTACAATTATTCTCAGCGAAATAAAAAAACTTGACTGCGAATTATATTTTAGCATCACCCTAAGTATGACAGTATATGCATTTTCAATAGTAAAGATGTAATATAACGAAATATGCTTTAACAGGTATTAAAATTTTCCGTAAAACCATACAGGGTAGTTTGCAAAGTTTTATCAATCAATGGTTCGCCTTGTTCTCTCTCACTCCGTCATGAGCTCTATTAATTATTAAAGTAATAATAATAATAATAATATTAATGATAGTAATAAATGCAAGATGCAATTATATGTATTGTTCGTCATTGCTACCCAAATGATCTATCCCATTTTATTATTATTAGGCATAAAGTCTTAGTCAAAAATTTAGTAGAATATGTTGAAAAACGAATTAAAAAAGTAATAATAAAAAACTCGGTGTAAAATCCTTCTTTGATTGATAAAACATTGGTTAAATGAGAAATAATTAATTTATTATTGTTGGCATAGTGGAATGAAATTTTGAAAAGGCACAAGCCATGTAAATAAAAATTATTTAACAACCATATTTAATCTAAATTTTAATGCAGCTCGCTGAAATTAGTAGATCATATTATATTCCAGTGTTAGTATATATATTTTACATCTAAATAATAATTGTAACAATAAGATTAACGATAATAATGGTAATGATAATATTATTACAAAATACAAATATGGAATATCCTTAGTTATTAAATAATTGAGCATACTACTACACTGAAAGTGTAGAACAACCCTCACTGAATTAAATTTAGGTCACTTGAATGGTGACAAAGTAAAGACTCTTGTAAGACTGATGGGTCCTGTCAATTACCCATGAAAGTAGGGCGCGCAGGACAATTTAAACGAAAGCGCCGGCCCTCAATATGATACACACTCGACCTTCCCCTTATCACTTATCTTAGTTCAGTAAAATTCAATCGAATTTTATAGGAAAATAATCTGTAAATATTACGGAAATACTGGACCAGATAATAGCTACTGGAGTATTTTTAATAGTTTTGTATTGATTTCGGTTCTATTTTAGTATATTAATTGATTATTCTGTGTAAAGATAACTTTTGATGATTTTACATCTTTTGAATTCATTGTCACACAACTAAAATTTCTCTAATCATACGCATAATATTCTTGGTATTTAACAGTGCTCACAATCAGCATTAACGCTGCTATGAATATTTGTGTTTTAATATTTCAAACATTACTTGAAAGTTTTCACATCAGTCATAATTTTGTTTTTAAAAAATTATACTGAACTCGATACACCTTACACAACTATTCGGTAGTCTCATAATAAGCCGTCGACCTAACATTGGCTCAATATTACAAATAATTAATGAATGAGAACAACTTTCTGTTCGCCAATTGGATAAATAACCAAGCTTATTCCCTTTCTAGTATTTTTGAATATTTCTTCTTCCTCTTTTAAGATAAGTAGTTCACCATTGTATTTTTTAATAAATTCAAGGATGTCAACAAATAAACAGTATGATGAGTCCATATCGAACTATTCTAAAACACGCTCTACCGTCAAACCGTGATCCCCTGTCATCGATTATTAGACTATGAACAGTGAGTCCTTGGATAGAATCCTGTAATATTATGTGTACTGATTATTTGACCTGAATTTATTACATCCATAAATACGTGTAACATAGTGTTACATTACTCGTAAGCTATTTTTCATATTATTGATATAGTTTTGACAAGCGTCAAATCAGAATAATTATCTAATTTATGTTTCAACGAAACATAATTAGAAATAATCATTTTATGTAAGTAAAATGTATGTACAATGATGGAATGGCACATTGTGCACATGTTATCAGCTGCATGTTGCTTTAATTTGTTCGTTTTAACATGCTATTAAAGTAATATGGGTGGAAATAAAGAAGAAACGGATATTAAATTATATTCGACAATTGTATTTGTACATTTAAATCTTACAATATTAAGTTTAATTGACTCTTACAATATTAAATGAACAAATATTAATTATAAATAGTGGGAAAATTTGCATTTCTGCGGGGAAAATGATGAATATAAGAAGGAAGAAAAAGAAGTAAAAGAAAAAGAAATAATTGTTTTAGCATTGTAAAAATATCACATCAGGACTTAATTGTAGGAAGAAAAAAAAAAAAAAAAAAAAAAACCGATTAATAACTGTTTTAAATTCTAGAGAGCTGTTGCAGTAAGTTGGAAGGGAGGACCGCCTCTAGCTTGTCTACCATGTAATGAAACGGAAGAGAGAGCCATGCAAGCATAGCACGGGCGACTACACCCATCGTGTCTGGATACTGATGAGTTAGGAGGGCAAGCAATGCTGTAAAGGAACAGAGGCCGGCTGTGAATAAAATGAAGAATGGTAATTCTTTTTTTGGATAGACACTAACATCGTGGAAGGAAGGCAGGAGTTCCCTATCCGCGCATTCTGTACAAGTTGGATAAGGGTAAAACAAATGTCCCCTTTCCAACGGGTAAGGTAACATTCTGAATGTGCCTTCCCATGTACAGTGTAATAAGTTTAAAGCTCCTTCCATCTGTTTCCAGTGCGCAATGTGGAAAAATGCGTAGGCAATAGCCTCAGAGTCGCCTCTTTTTAGTACATGTTCGGGTGGTAAAATGAGGGGCTTCATTTCTAGCAAATATTTTGGAACGTGTGGATTGAATTCGACTGCTCTGTGAATCGCTTCGACTGCAGTCATTTCTGCCGTCGTTAATCCCCTCTTGCTTGCTATGTCCGGTGAAAATTTATCCGCTACAAGCCTGGCTTTCAGCAAAGCCGCAGTGTAGCAAATGGTGGCAGATTTTGGTAGACTAATATCGTCGTACTTTGCTAGCACCGCTTGAACATCGGCGTACGCCTGCATTTCTAACAGAGCTTCGATTAGATTCTCGTGAATATTGAGTACGTTCATTATCGGAGGTACTTCCTTTGTGAGATCTCTGAACATCTTGACCGCCTCTTTCAGTTTACCCAATTTTCTGGCGCACATAGCTAAGCGTCTTTTTATATAAATCAAAACATTGGTGTCTCTCCTGTGCATCGCCTCAGCCACCGATCCCTGGTGCTGGGTATTTTGAGACTTTCGATAATTATTCTCTGCGACCTTTAACGCCTGTTTAAGTATCTTTTCAGCCTCCAGAATCGTCGTCGATTCTTCTTCAGCAAGTAGTATATACGCCGGCGCACAGTCTGGATTTTGCTCCAAAGCGCTGTGCGCCGCTTTTATTCTCACTACCGGATTCCGCTCTCTCCAAGCAGTTTGCATTATTTCGTACTCTGCCTTACCGGTGTCGCCTTCGCAGGTAAAAAACGTCTGATGATCCTGCGCCGAAAGATTCATGTCATAATATGTCAGTGGTTCCTTGTTGGTTGCCCAATAAAATCTTTGGTACTCCGCACCACGGAACAGGTTTATCGGGTTGCGCCAGACCTTGCATTCGGGCACGTTTTGCTGGTTCGACATGCTAGAGCCATTCGTATTCGGACTGTTGCCATCGCTCGCTGTATCTCCGCCACCTATCCATGGTGATATGTGGTTCAGCGATACTTGCTCGATGAAGGACGTACCGTATTTGCGAAAATACCACCACTCGAATATCAGTATCAATCCGGATATAAGAGACGAGGTTCCGGTAAGAGCGACGTAAAATTTTGGCGTCAACGTGCTCAAAAACATCGTCGAGTCCCACATGCTCGTGAATAACAGAGCCATTTATGAACGGGATTGTTATTATCTCTCTGTCACGCTCCAAACGTCAAATGTATATCTGCTCCTTTATGCAGACACAGTTTACGACAATTAGCAGAGCACACCGGTTATCTTGCCGTTTTTTTTTTCCGATATGTGAATATTGTTTGTTGTACTATTATTTTGTCCTTTTTTTTTCGTTACAACTAACGATACTGTTCGCTTCTTGTTGCAGGTAAATATTGTGAAACTATTGTTTTACACTAACCAAGAATTATTGGCCAGCGTTTCTGCTCAGATACAGCCATTGGAAAGCAACAGCAGGGACGCATGTGTGGAGGAGGGTAGTTCCGAATATTGTTACCAGGTATCGCGATCTACTTTATCTATTGGTAGCGCCATCTTTTAAATATTTATTAACGATGTGATTGAAGATGTCGATCGGTACGTTGCATGTGGCCGGACGCATCGCCTTGCATCGATTGTCTCAATGTTTTACTGACCTTGATTTTCTTGTACCATATGTCGATGGCTCCTGATAAAATTCACTTAACTTTAAAGAGGCTAATTCTGAAAGGTCTAAACTCTGGTGTGACGATTATAAGTCAGGTAACTCTACGGACTCCGATGATAAAACAGTTTACACCTGTGTAAATTAATAAAATAATTTATTAGGGAAAAAGGGAAATGGGGAGGATTTATTATGAAGAAATTGTATTTACGCTGTTACATTTCGAATAAAATTTTCTTATTTCTTTCTTTCACTCGAGACAAGATGCGGACATATTCGGGTCACACGATAGCTCAAGAATAAAATTATTGACATGCTGTTGCAAACACAGGTTTCGTTAATTATAATATGGCAGAGTAAATTCATGCGAATCGGTCCAATTTAGATGTGTGTTAGACTTTTGTTCGTGGTGTTATTTTTACTTCCAAACCGTCTTTTGCTCTGGTTACTAGTTCTCCGCTAACAATGATATCCTCTCTGCGACATGTGGCTTCGATTTTGTATTTTCGTAGCACACCTGATAGCACAGCTTTTTCTTCCAAAATCGCGTATTTTTGTCCTAAAATAAGAATTCAAGTATCAATTTTAAACGATTTTCGGCTTCTTAACAGGCCATTGGATTGATTTGTGATTTTACCTATGCAATTCCTCGGCCCGGCACTGAAAGGTATATAAGCGTACGGATGCCTGCCGATCATGTTCTCTGCTAGAAATCGATCCGGGTCGAAGCATTCAGGATTCGGAAAGACGTTGGAGTCTCTATGTAGCATTGGAACAACGATTATTGCTGTGGTTCCCCTCGGGACGACGTACTTCCCTTGAAAAATACGAAAAATGTATAATAATTTTTGTTTTAGAAAATTGCAGCTAGTTCATCGCAAAATTATCCAGTGCTTTACCGATTTGAGTATCCTCTGAGACTTGTCGGGCAAGTAAAGGTACGCTTGGATACAATCGCAGAGCTTCCTTGATGCATCTTTCCAGATACTTCATACTGTTCAGGTCCCGCATAGTTGGTCTTCGATCAGAATCACCTTGGCTAAATATTTCCTCCAATTCCGCGACGACTTTTTCCTTCCGACATGAAAAATTTCACGGGTTCATGGTTAGTACAAAATCTTAAAATGTAACTTTATAAATGACTTCAGGTAATCTCGGTAATACCTGTATTTCAGAGTGACAGCCGAGCAGAAACAGCGTCCAACTCATTGCGGACGAGGTTGTGTCGTGGCCCTGAGAATGTACACGTCTTTAATGAAGAATCATTCAGAGATTGATAAAAAAAATTGTCGATTAGTTTACCTCGAACATGAATGTGTCAACTTCCTCCCGAATGTCTTCGTCCGAGAGAAGAGTTCCGCCTCGAGATGCTTCGATCAGTAAGTCGAGGAAGGCTAGCTTCTTGGTTCCATACTGTTCTACAAAACAAGGATCCTGGATAATAAAACGAAGAGGTGAGGCAAGTTGGATTTTCTAATTAGGTACCTTCTTTGTACTCGATCTCCGCTAGTCGGTCCTCGATCACCTGTCTTCTTTCACTAATCACCTGTTAACGATATCATAATGTGTTTGTAACTTGCAAAATACGTGCTCCTGCGAAGCTCAATTTGTTGTCTCACCTTCATGGAGAACTCGTGCAATATTTTAACGCAATTTTCATGCTTCTTGTAGCAGGACGTCAGACGAAACAAGCAGTCGGGATGATACCACAGCGTAGCTTGACGAGTCTGGACAATCCCTCCCATTCTGTACGGATATTTTTGAAATTGCTTAATCAGATTCTCACACCCTCCACTTTCACGACGTGAGTACAAATTAAGGGAAAATGCAATACAGTTCATAGGAAAGTAACGTGGTCGTGTCTACTTACTCATAAACTGCCTTGACGTAAACGCTTTCTCTGTCATCCTGGGCGTAAATGCGACGTCCCATGGCAGTCTCTGGAAAAAGTAGGTCGTTTGTACGATTCTTATTTACAATACCAGGCCACAGGGTATAACCGGAACTCACCACAGATAATGTCCAAAGCGCAGTGCGTAATGTAGGGAAATATGTTGAACGAGTCTCTGCCCACTTCTTTCGCCATTTTCTCCAACAGTATCTCCGTCTGTTCCGAAAAAATGTCGACGAAGTCTTCCAATATTTTAAAGTGAAACGTAGGTGTGAGGATCTTACGTCGAGAGTGCCATTTCTTTCCTGAAATCGAAGAAGAGATCTGCGTTAACGATCAGGGATGGAATACGGTCAAAAACGATTTCAAGCTGTTTTCAGGTCGTCGATCCACCTTACCGGAACTTGTCAGCAATCCCGTGCCTAGCCAAGGGTGGAGAAATCTGTAGTCCCGACTCTTGCCCAAGTGACGACTACTTCCGAGAATCGGTTCCACGGATGACGCCTTGCTCAGGAAGACGTAGGGTGTTGTGCCTAGCCACGCTTTGTTGATTCCGTCATTGGGACCCCAGAACAGTCGCATACCCATCAGACGTTGGAATAATTCTGAAGAATAATGGACGTGGGTTGAATGTCGACGCGTGAGAAAACCAGAGCAATGTCACACTTTTAAAAAGAATATATTTCATTTTTTGAAAACTTACCATCATGGTCGACGTTCAATTCGATCACGTTACCAAGAAGCGGCAGAGCCAAGGGTCCCGGAATCTTTTCTATCAACTTTACCATTCGACGTCTGGAACGATACCATATGACCAGCCATCCTATCACTGTTAAAATCAGCACTAAAAAGATATTCATTCTTTCGATTTATAGATAAAACGTAAATTCCTCGGGTTTGATAATCCGTTGTTGTTGATGTTAATTTGTTGATTGTTCGATGGGATGGCAAAATTTGTTCAGGAAAACAGTGTTCGCTGGACGGAGCGCGGAGGGTTCCCGGCACTTGGCTAATTCAACAACCGAATGAAGTACCTTGTGTCTCGAAAGGTATTTCGCTAAGTCAGCAATTACTGTTTATATTTCACACCGCTTTCACTTACGGAGTTAGATTCAGCTATAATCGCTACAAGTATACAACGGTTCGCGTTGCAATCGTTTAGCCGGGATTGGTATAGTTGTCTTTTCTATCGAATCGTTATTCCTTATCGTGCCCATCATTTCACACATGCCATAAACGCTTTTGCAATGAAACTTCCTGTTATTAATTAAATCTTCATGAAAATGTATTTTATAAATTTATCGATTCTCAGTTTCAGTGAGTATATCCGAATATTAACTGTAATATTTTACATTGTCATTTTATAAACAATTTTATGGCATACCCAAGTTGTGAATTTAATTTCTATATTTTTGTGCAGGGAAACTCACTCCGAGTATAAACTCGACTGTAAGTAAATTTTCTACAGGCAACTGCAGCCTTGCCGATAACGAACAGTCGCAGCTACTGCCAGTAACGAGAAACGTGTTCCGATTCATATAGGCGGACGATAACTTGCTTTTCTCCAAATTTCACTGTGAGTATGGAGAAATTTCTCTACTTTCATCGCGATTTCCTTATTATTCACAATTCAACAATGAAAACAATTTCTCTCAACTTATGATAGAACAACAACAATACCGATAAAAGAAACTCGGCATGTTCTTTTCGACAATGTAAAGTTGCAGAGAACAATGCGCGGTATATTGACATAATTTTACTGCCTAGATACGAATGTCGATTCTCCGGTTTCCATGGCTACCAAACTACCCTTCAGTGTTCACTCTCCTCGACTTAGTATCACCGAGCCTGCGAGGACTTCTCTCACAATAAGCTATAGGTGAGTCGTAGTTGCTCAGAACTTGTAACATCATAAATTTTTATATCAAATACTGTCGTTGTGCGGTGATTGTGAAAAGATTTTTTTCAATTTCATACAAACTATTATATGTATACTATCGAACCATCAGTTAATTTGTCGACAAAGCATTTTGATAGGCGGTTTATGATTAAACCAGCTGTAATTACTGCCTCTATAACGTAACAACCGTATAAAATTTAATCGACTCTTTGTCATCGGTTCCATATAACTTTAACGAAAATTTATTACCACTTGAAAACTGATAACTGTTGTTTTTTAACTGATTCTAAACGAGTTAAAAGACGGCTCTAGAATAAGTGAATAAGCTGATCCCGTGGGGGGGGGGGGGGGGGGTTATACTTTGCATGGTTTAAAATTACACCTAGTTAGAGGGTTTGTTTTTTTTCAAGGAGAATGAAAACACTTAGAGGAATTCAAGCTACAAGGCTTTATTATTTATAGTTTCGAGAACATTTTACAATTTTTTCATTGCAATTAATAACAAAATCGTGGTATGGCGCATATAAGTAGCGAATTACTCCGAACTCGAGGGTTGAAATCACTGTCCAGCTTGTAACAGATGTAAACAATTTATAGAGTTGAAATCACCTTTTCGGGTTCCAGCTCGTAACCCAAGCTTTGACAAAAATTGTTTTTCAATTATATACGATTATGAAGAAACAATTTTTCGGATTAAAATTCAAAACATAGCTACGAGTTCGAATCTGTAAACAAATTTCAAACATTGTGTCAAAATTTCAAGTCGGTCGGATAAAAATTGACCGACGAATCTGCGTCATTTGAAATTCTAAAATGTTCTTAAAACTATAAATAACAAAGCACTCAAACTCAAATTGCTCTACGTGTTTTCATTTTCTTGTAAAAAAAAAAAAAAACATCCCAAAAAATAGGTATGATTTTAGACCGTCGAAGCTGTATCGACCCCCCTCCCCCCCCAACTTTACTGGTATTTGTAAAAAATATGATTTATTTTGCGATCAAAACTGAAACTGAAAGATAATATCTACGGAAATCAGAGTTCGCACATCGTGAGCACAAAAACTGCTCTACGGTATCCATGGATCTCTGCGTAGCCGCACAATTCTCGTTTCTAGATCAAGTGGGTACAGAATCGGATTGGGGCTGGCTGCAAGGTGCAGAATTGCGCGTGTGCCTGTCTGGCTCAATTTCTAGCTAATATGTCACGGTTCGAAGGCAAGGCTCGTGCCAACGGCTTCTTTGATCCTCTCCACCCTTATATGCACCTCCAGAGATATCCAGCATCCCCTCTCCCTCGTCTGTACACTCGGGGCCTCGGAGAAAGGTCCGGGGGTAGGTGAAGGTATTCCCTGGGAGCGGGCGACACGCGCCTCGAGCGGGGTTTGGCGAAGCGAGGTTCCATGGAACAGGGAGAGGCTTACCAAATCCAATTTTATTGTTTGCTCACCGAAAATCATCCAAATTACGTTCTCCTTTCTCCGGAGGGGAGAAGGAATCTGCAGGACAAGGAAAAGCCGGCTGTTGTTGCAGGGTTCTTCGGTATTTCCCGAAAAGCCACCCATCCTTGTGAACTTATTCTTCTTTCGTGGGTTGGTACCAATAATAATAGACAACGAGACGGAAGATGGAAAAAATTCTCGTCATAGAATGAAAATTTGTAAGAAAAATTTTTTGCACGTGCAAAAAGGGGTGTCAAAAATTTTATCGTATAGTCTGCTGGTAAACATCGGATGAGTTATACACGACTTTGGAATTTATCTCACATTGTACAGGGCATTCAGGGGATGAGGCGTGGTTCGGCTTAGAACAGATGCAGCGATGGTCTGCGGCACCGTACTTCGTTGGGCCTTGTTTGCGATGGGCCTGATCTGGCAATATAACATTTTTCCGAGGGTTGACTCCGCGATGTTCGCTCTATAACACCAGTCCATAGATCATCCCATTGTCCATTGGGGATGGGCGCGTGTACACAGACGATTCTTGGCATTACCGCCTACCAGTGCATTATAATATTATGACTCTGCGTTCTGCAAACTGTGCATACACACGCACGTATGCTGCATTCGTGACGAAGGTAGTAGTACAGTGTATATAGAGAGATAGGTGTGTACGACTCGGTAGAGATATGCTGCATACTGTTCTCCGGGGAGAGGAGAGACTGAAAGAGAGAGAGAGAAAGAGAGTGGAAGCGACGCGTGGTGTTTGGTCTCCATTAATATCGGATCGACGACCTCCTGTATATCTCTTTTTTATGTGGCCATATGTCTTCCGGGTGCTAAACCCGCGGTCATTTGTCAACCGGCAATCTGCCGATCTGTTGCTGTGATTTGATATATATATATATATATATATATATATATATACATACACACACGCGGTCAAAACACCGGGGTTATATATATATATATATATATACGATGTTTGATACATACTGTGCGGAGGAGTGCGTATACTATATAGTCTATGGTTTTATATGGTGTACCATATAGAGTGCACACCTAAGGTGCATTATGCGGTCTGTGCTCCCGTTAGAATTATACCACCTATTCTAGGTTTTTAACTCCATTACATTTCATTTCAACCAGCAACTGGATGAAGTAAGAAAAACAAAGGTACATACACCTACCTATCACAAACCAAAGTCAAATAGTTTAAGAATGCGCATGGTGCTTGATAAAATGACACTATGGTATGGTTTATAGCTTTATGGAACCCCGCAACTCGAGGTTTATACTCTACGCGTTTAGAGACACTGCGTCTGGCTTAATTGTGGCCCTCCAGACCCGGGAGAATCTACCTAGATATGCAAGATTGTGTAATCGGTGAACTCTTTAAACGAGTCACTTTAGAGATTCAGATGAAAAATAAAAATGCGTAGTTGAATTATTGTTGTTTACGGTTATGGGTGTTATTGTAAAATGCAATTATTTTTTTCTTCCAATTTCATTGAGGAGGGGGTTAAATTCGTATATATACTTAACGTTGAGCAATTATATTGGCGAAATGAAATGCGATTGTAACGGCAAATCGCGGTGTTAATGTAGCCGGTTTACGAGGCCAAAAAAGGCCAAGGGCTCTCTGCGGGGGCATTTAAATGGTCCGACGTTAGCCACTGTCACCCTGCAGTCGGTGTAGGGCTGGGGTAGATATTACGGGCCTGCGTTTATCCTGTATGCCGAAATGGACCCCCCGGCATCTGTCCTGCAGGACGAGACGCCGCGACGGGAGGGCGCGCGTCGCCAAAGGGCCAATATAACGCTTGAACGGCAATGTCATGTAAATTTTTCGTAAGGATGATCGATTGTGTTCGTTTCTTCAGCAATTGAATGAGCTCACCTCAGGCGGAGGCGTGAAATTTTTTGAAATTCAAAAACGCTCCGGTCTTCATCCATGGTCGTTGCTTGTAGTTCGATATATTGAAATAGGAAATAAACGAATTCATCGATATTGGTATTTATTAAACAGTTTCAACTTTACTTTATTCTTGTTTAATTTATGCAAGGTTTTTCTTCACGTCTTTCGATGATTATAGTCGTCGATCGTTTCATGGACTTTATAAAAATATTCGATGATTCAATCAATCTATATCGAGGAATGAAACAATCTGAGATAAAGCCTGCGGTACAGGGTGTTAAACAAACGACGGATAGATTATACCTATATACATATAATTATACACGAGGAGCTCCAGCCCCCGTCGGCACCACGTGACACACGAAACCCCCTCACGGCTCGCAGATGAGGGTGAGCAAGTGGGGTTGAACCGTTGAAGGTGCGGTGCCCCTGAAATGGAAAATGAAAGTGGCAAATAGGATTAAGGAATTAACAATTCAGGCCGATTATCCGCGCCAAGTGCTATAATGCAACGCCTGCAAGGTACGTGTCGAGGTTGGGCACATGGCTGGTGCATGCATGTGCACTAGGGTCATCGTTGAATGCTTTTCCTTGGAATTCAGTGCTGGATGATCGTAGATCGGCTTTAAATATTTAAAAAAAAAAACGAATCTTTAATTTTTTCAAATTTTTATTTCGAAACTTGAGTCTCTTCGCTGGCTCGTATTTTTGTACTTAATTTTTGAGCACTAGAATGGAGATCCCCACATACCTTCCTACGCAACGAAGATTGAAATACGACGTCATATGGGTTGAAGAATTATTGAAAATCGTCCGATGATCGCATATCGACGAGTATAACGAAATTGGACGAATTCTACTTTTCTCTTCCAAAATTTCGATTTCCAAATCACGTTCCCATAACAACCTGCAGCCTTCAATACACTTCAACTTTCTTGTTTTACTACGTTATTTTACGATGCCCGTGAATCGCGGATCCAGTATTCCCGGTGATCAAACGGCCGTTCATCTCCCGAGTCAATGATCCTGCAGTGAGATATAAAAAAATATGATGGAAGTTTGAGGCGTTAAATGGATTGACTCGCAAGTTTATCACAGTTCGAAGCTTTTTCAAATCAACCATCTCTCTATCCGTGACTCTAAACGAATTATATTACCACGATCGCATTTCCCCGCTTTCATATTCAGATTCTCTGGGTCACTAAAAACATTTCATAATTTATACACTGGGAAAAAGAATAGTCGGATCGAAGATTATATTCATTCCAACAGTCCTTAGGCCGAGATTTAATTATTTCAAATGATGATTTACTAGTATCAAGAAAAGTTCATTCGAAATATAATCATTTTCATCAGAATTATCAAATATATATTTTCGAATCAATAAATAACATGCCTATACATAATAAGGATTTTATTGTAATAATTTTATTATAATATTTTTTTTTCACTGTATTATAGAATAATAAACGGTTTCATTAATTTCGCTTAAGTCAGGCAATTTTCAAAGTCAAATCCTGTAAACGTATTCTTGCAAATCACCGTTCAATGTGTCGAAAAAACGTTTACATTGGCTACTGTAAAAAGAGAAGGACAAAAAAACGATTTCGAAACAAGAAAACGTGTTCTTGGTCCTCATCCCTCTTTACGCGGATGGCGATCCATAGACAGCGACTAGATAATGACGCTGTGTTTGCACTGCAGGTATATTTACAAACGATGAGCTGCGAGCTCGTATTTTTGGAAGCATCGAGAGGGCGCGAAAGGGAGGCAGCCGAGAGGTGCCGCATGGAGCACTGCGGGCTTGCTGGGCGATGATTAATTAGCGTTTGATGAATATGTATGAGCCGCAGCCAGCAACCCCTTTCGAACAATCTCCTCCCTCGACCCTGCCCTGCTCTGACCCCCGTTCGCGACCCCGGTAAACCGGCGGTTCGTGATCCTGCGCGTGTTGCACCATCAACGCTTGTTCGTAGGCGCCTAGATCCTGCCGCCTTCTATAACTCGTTCGTGACCAAGTGTCTCCGTGGCGCGAATGCATGCCAAATATCTCAGCAAAGTAGGCCAACCGCGTAACCAGCGTGTGTACACACGAATGAATGAAGATTAGAAACTCCTTGATTTGGAAGGATTTTTTTAAGGAGAGGGATGAGGTACTTTTTATTTAGGTTTTCTTTTTTTTTTTTTGTAACGTAGATAATATTTGAATTTTTTTAAAGTATTAAAGGAATTTCGTTGATATGACTAATTTGAGAAAAATCTTTACCACGTAGAGATTGTTTTTTTTTTTTATGAAATTAGATATACTCAAAAATGAACAGATTTTTCTTCGCTGAAAGTGTATTGTCTGAATTATTCACGGGACTAATTCCGTTAACGTATTCTTATACACGGCGTTATTTTCGGTGAAAAATAATTCGTCGGAGGGTGATTTTAGAGTTCTTATTTATGAGACACTTGAGGAGGATGGTGAGTCGGAATTCAACACTTTTTTATATTGATTTCATTACCAAATGGTCGAATACTGAGGTAGACAGACATCAAAATTACGAAGAAGAACTTACATGCTGATCTTTGACTTTAAATCGTTTGACAAATAGTTGAAAATCTCTAGATTTAGGCTTAGTTTGTGAAGAAAAGAATTTTTCACTGATCGCTTTTTTCAGTCTGGTCAGTTTAATATTATTTTTTATCGATCAGAATCGAACATGTAACGATACTGCAACGTTCAAAACTGCAGGGCATAGTCTTCTCAGCAAATTAAGCCATCGTTGAATGAAATCGAACGAATCTGTCAGGTTTTTAATCTCTGCAATTGCTTTAATCAATTGTAAATAAAAATTCGACATCTGGTTTTAGCAGCTTATAATTTTAGTATTTCCGTTTCTTGTAGGTTCCTGCAGATACATTTATAGAAAAATCAACGTGTTACATCTTGTGAAACTATGAATTTGATAAATACATATTTACATTGTTGTCTCGTCAGACCTCCCGAATTATTTCGCCTTACCCTTGTTGTCAGTCCACAGATACGATTCATCTGCAAATCTCGACTCGAAAAATTGATTTGAAATTATCAACGCACAGTGATGGCACGGCTCTGTTGGTCCCCAGGAATATCGGCTCGGAAGTGGGCTTAGCTTTGCCGGTTCCCTTCCAGGGGCACGTTGTTCGGTTACCGAGAACAATGCGCACACAAGAGCGCTCACAACGGGGGTTCCGGGGGTTGGAAGCGGGGGCGTCGCGGTGAGCCGGGCTTAGGCGCGAATACAATTACATTATGAACTCGATTACCATTTAAATGGAAACAAACGCGAAACGCTAAAATACGCCGTCGCCCTCGCTCGCATACCTATATATATATTATATAGGTAACTACACACTGCACGCGTATGTATGTACATATATATATATATATACATATTGTATTATACGTATACCTACGCCGCGAAAATTCTGCAACCGCATACCCAACTCCTCGATCATCGGTATGCAAATGTGGAACAACCCCTCCGCCCCGTTTGCCGGTGCTTTCGCTCCGAAACAAGTACCTACGTTTCACTCCTCGAATCTCCGATCTGCGTACGACCGTGGAATGCAAATAATTCACCCTCAAATTGCGAAACTCCGAGGCGAAAAGGTGGACCGACATTTTTTTGCTCACGTTAAACAGCCCACACTTACTCAATGATTCGATCCGCCTTTTGCACTCGAATTTTGTTCCGATTTCACGGGCCACCTGTCACCCGCGTGTCGTCAGGCTTCGTTAGAGGGTTCTTTTCTGAATCGAGTTTTGAATATGTTAGATACGCCGAGTGGATGGGTAATTTTTAATCGTTTCACGCCAAGGGAATCAAATTTTATCAAACTATTTAGTTTTTCACAATTTTATAGTGCGGGGATGATTTTTTGACTTGATATTTTTTATGGATGGGAACTAAAAGATACACGTTAAGCGTCGGATTTGTTGTATCAATAATTACTGGGATTCGTATAAATCGTTCAGCAAAGTGGACGGTGCTCTGTTTACCTATTTTCATTCAGAGCTACTGTGCCAATATTTTCTCATTTCTGTATTGTTGTCCGACTGCAGGCTGAACCGCATGGTACTGGCAAAATTACCACAATACGCACCCTCAATTTTGCTCCATGGGTATAATAATCCGCCTCTTTTCTAACGCAAGATCGAATGCATCGGGTCGGTGTTAGTCATTCCGCAAACTCTTTTCGCATAATACCTACACTCTGAAATCTCTGCGGTTTTTCTGTTGGAGAAACAGGGTGGGAGAGAAGAAAATTAAAAACGAACGACTTTAAACTGGCCATGAGCCAACTCTCGAACTTCCCGTTTTTACACTGCGGATTCTAAGTTTATAGAGAAAAAGAAGAACCATGTCCAATTCGAACTCTGAATTAGAAATTCAGATTCGTTATTAATGATTTTAAAGCCCTCGGATACCATATATTACATGGAAATATGTTTTTTTTTTATTTTGAACCATTATTATGGATCCATCATTACAAATTTTAGAAGTTTGACCTTTGATTCGTTATCGGTGACCTAAAAAACATTCGTCTATCAATTTCTACCAATCTCGGAATATTTTTAGATTTTTTACAACTATATTGCTCCGCTATTTTGGATTTTGCAATTTGACTTTAGATTTAAGATGAGCCACCCAATAAACCGACGAGTACGAATTTTCATCAGAATCCAAATAATTTTAGTTTTTTTTTCAGCTTATTGACTACGCTGATTCTCCAGATCTAGTGAAAAGTCAAATTTTCATTTTCCAGGTAATTAAAACCATAACTTCCTCTTTTCGTCTGAAAACAGCGAAACGAAAAGTTAAAAAAAATCAACGATCTCAAAGAAAAGAAAAAGCCTAGGATAATACAATTGCAGAAATGATGCCTGGCTCTTGTGAAAAGCGCGAGAAGGACACTCGCCAACGCGGGTCACTCGGTCTCTCGTATTTGGCGAAGGTTTGGCGAAGGTTTTGCAACAAAGAGTGACCGTCAGGCCGCGGTGCGGTAGGTATTCAAATGGTAATTCACGCGCGTCTAATATACCGTCGCTCGCACCGTCGGCCCGACGCCTCCGCCTCGCCTCGTGTAGCCAGGAGAATCAAACCAAATATTGGCAATATCATCACCCCACATACGAATGCCCATTGTAACCCCTATTGTGGGAACGGCGAACGATGTCCGTTTGAATGCCCGATTCTACACTCGTATTACCAACACCAATACCTGCGCGCACCCTGTTAGAGGATTAGGGACTCGGAGATGATCCCTCCTTACCCTCCTCCTTCAGGATATCGTTCCATGCGGTATTTGCCTGCAGGTAAGGAATACCGAGGCAGTTCTGCAAATTATTAACACTTTTGCATCCTGTTTGTTATACAAAATACACTTCGAAGGTTGACAAAAAATTTACAAAAAATTTAAAAAAAGGGAACAATTTATATCTTCAAACAGAATATTGATCTTCTTAATAATATATTCGCAACTCGATCTGATTAAAAGCAAAAAAAAAAAAAAAATCAAAATTGGCAAAATCCTACAGGTAATTGAATTATTCTTTCTTTTCGTGTGTAGGGATAAATTGTAAATTTTTTTTATTTTTATTCTTTTAAGCTATTCTCTTAAACGAATTATTTGGGCAGTAGAGAGATTTATGTCTTCTGTTTATCCACGGCGTTTGCGCGCAAGAGTTTGTCAAAGCCGCGTGCGGAGACACGCGTTCCGATTATACGATTACGCGTGTCATTTCGCCCGGGGATCTAGTGGTGCGATACACAGATAGGTACAGACACGATCCACTGACGCGAAAGATTAGCCAATTCCTGACCAGTAATTGGTGCAGCTGTCGATTTTACCCGCGTGTAAGATATACAAGTGCAGTTTATGCATCGAAATAACAATTTTTAAACGACATGACGTCATTCGTTTATACAAATTTCAAATATTCGAGATTTCTAACTTTAAAAGTTTATACGGTTTGGACAAATTATATTGATTATAGATGATTGTGGAATAATGATCTATCGATAAAAATAATTATTTGTATTGTCTCTTAGTTATGAGAGTACCTAGGTGTGAAAAAAATACAGAGTGAGATGATGATCAGTATTAGTTTTAGTATTTAATAATGTCTATGAGAATGTGGACAACTGATTAAAATAATCTGTTTGAACCGAGTCAAACAATTACAAAAATACGAAGAATAAAAAAAAATTTTTTAAAAATGTCAAAAAGGAGTCATCCGAAAATATCACTCTAGAAAATAACGTGCGATTAAAAAAAAAATCTTAAATCAACAGAAAACAAATGAAAACGGTCAAAAGTAAGAGATATAGGGAGACAATAAACTCTTTAACACGTGATTTTGTACAACATGAAATTCGAAAATTATTCTAATTTGCAAGGTTAGCAAAAACACGTTAAACCTATTATAATCGTGGCTTCTATACATATATATTTAGTTTAAACCTGCGAGAAATTCCCGATGTAATATTTATCGTATATTCCGGCATTAAAAAGTGATTTAGCTCGGATGCCCGTCAGCAGTCATCGGTTACCGAGGTTTATTCGAATAAAGATCTCCCACGCGTCGTCGGGCGAGGGCGTGAACCCGTAACCGAGTTTCTAGGACCCCCGCAGGGTGGTCGGCCTTCCCGAACAATGAGAGGCGGTAAGAATTAAGGGCTGGTGGCTCAGGGCACGCGTCGGCACGTGACACTAGCCGCTTTGTACAAACAGCATTATGCATGCTAGCTGCGACATAAATTACATCAAGTTTTAATATCGGACTGCAGCTGAAGACTGATGACGAAAACGAAATTTCGGTTTTTCAGAGAGGAGCTCCGGAGAATTTTTAAATCTCGAGGATTGTTGTTTTTTTTTTTTCTTTTTTTTTTTTTCTCTTATTTTTCACGCCGTTCTCGGCATCCTCAGAACCCGATACCGTTCCTCCACTTTGTCGGTCAAACTCCGGAAGTTGCGGCGAGTCGCCCCGTCGCGACTGACGGACACCAGGCAGTCGGTTTGAATGAGAGACTAAAGACAAGAAGACGTCGAGACAAGACTGAAATTTAAGTACAGAATTTCTTGAGGAAAAAAGAGATTCGGTATTATTGTTAGTATTTTTTCTTTTAGGAGAATATATCCTGCGGCATTTATACGTCTATCTCTTTACTTATTCAATATTTTTCGTTTTCTGCCTCAATCTTTGAATTTACATACGCTATAAATTTTTTCCTAATATTTATAATATTTGCATTTGTTATAATTACGCAGGTGAATGACGTCTGTATATTATACATATAATTTTTTTCCTTATTTTTCGCCCGGTCATTCCCGCTCTGCAGCCTCGTCGGTTATTTATTTTTCATTTTTTTTTCATCCGTTTTTTTTTTTTGTTTTTTAACATCCTTTTTTACCTTCAAAGTAAGCAGAAGTTAAGCAGTCATAATGCCGTTGCAAACAGACAGGTGACATCGCGAGGTCAGGCAAACAGACACTCGTAAATCACGGTGGGAGGCTGGAAACGAGTCCTCCCCCCCCCCCCCCTCTCGCCCCTCCTCACTCCTCTCTTCTTCTTCCTTATATACAGTAATTACACCACGTATGTGTATATCGGTATGCACTCACCTGTATTCTGCTGGTCATAAACACGTAAAGGAGGCGCCCCTCGAGAGGGAAAGAGAGAAAGAGAGAGTATCATCGCGTTAACGAACTGAGACCCATTATTGCGGACATCGTCGCACAGCTTTTGCTTTCTTATTCCTTATGTAATGTTCTTGTTGTTTTTTTTCTTCCTCGTTCTCTCTCTCTCTCTCTCTCTCTTTCTCTCTATTTTTTTTCCCTGTACGCGAGTAACATATCTCACCGTGATATCTGGCAACGTGCATTATACCTTATATACCAGCGGCGAGTTGCTATCTGACTAACAATCCTCTGTTTGCTGTTGCCTCTAGTCTCTTTTTGAGGAAGAAAAAATCTTCTCCTGGGTTTTCTGATCTTTGCCTAAACTTCGACACCGAGAATGAAACTTTGTATCTTTATGTATATGTACTAATGATTTAGAATTTGAAAGGAATTTTAATTGAGGATTTCTAAATTGTTATCGAAACCTTTGGAAGATTTCGCACTTTGTTTAATTCATGATAATATACAAATATGGCATAAAGATAACTCGGTTCTTGGATCGTGAAAAAGGTCGAAGAAATTTTTTTTCGACATTTGAATATCTAAAATGTGAAGCTTTTTTTTATTGCATTTTAGTGATGCTGCTGCAGCAATCAAATTACATAAGTGGAGAGAATTTTATTTCGCTCTGCAAGCATGACGTGCGTACTGTTGGTATATTATTTTATGGTCCGCGTGTATGTATAATCCGTTGAGTAACCGTTGCAGTGCATTGAAGTGCAGTGAAAAATGTTTTAATACCTCTTTGAAACTGTGACGTAACACGTAGCTTATATAGTACAAGACTTTGTTAAAATTGTCATGTTTTTCTATCATACTTTTAATATTCTTATACTTGATAAAAATATTATTCATAAATTATCGCATGTAGGCATATACGAAAATCGTTATCACATAATTAATTATTTAGCCAAGTTTCAGACGTCTATATAATTATTTCATCTATTGAGATTTTTTGTTTAATCCTCGCGACACGCGGTGCGCAAGAAAATTGGCTGTAAGTAAATATCGACCAATTACAAACCGCGTTGGAATTCGGCTGATTTCAGTCGAGTAGCCAGATCGAGCTGTCTCTTGAAATCGTGGTTAAAATCTTCATCATGGGGGATGAATAGGGGATTTTCCAAGTTTCGGGGTTGTCAGACAGACGTTATTTAATTTGATTTATTTTTTTTCCTCTCACTATTTTTAATCGATAATTTTTTCTCTGAAGGGCAAAATACCGCGAGTTCGCAAAACGTTGCAAATCATGGTCGATACTCAGGGACGCTTCAAGACGACGCTTGTCCGAAATCCCTACGCTGTTCCTGACGTCGCGCCACGCGAAGGATCCTGGACTTCACGGGGTCCGATCCTTGGTGCAAAAGTTTTGGTCGACGATCCAAAGTGGTACAAACGACTGAAACCCCACGAGAGGCTCTTTGCTCATCACACTTTGAACAGCATACGAAAGGATCTTCGCCTAGTGAGAACCAAGGTACATGAGGATTTTTCTGAGTTTTCGTTACATATTTGCAGTCTTGTGTCCTGGCTAGAGAATTTTTTAAGGGGTCATCGAGAGTTCCTTTTTTTCGTTCCAGGTGCCGAACGATGCTCTGGATCTCGCCCTGAGCTCGACCTACACTCACAACGAGGATTCGTTGGTACCAAAAACGTACGTTTGTATGCAGCCTGAGACACTGAAGAAGGAGACGTGGCGTGTCCTTCGCAATCAGATTAAGGTGATGATATATTTAATTACCGATCGGTCTTGCGAGATAAGCTACGTGTACGAACGCGAAGAGACGGTGGCTCGAAAGATAGAGAGATAGAGAGAGAGAGATAGAGAAATGTCACAATGGGCGGAAGTACTGATCAGTTCTCGGTTTATTGAGTATCTATTGCGGTTGAATGATAGGCCGCAAAAGATAATGTAAATTTTGATTAAACGGTGCTGAAGTTATGATATTTTTAACAAACTAATTGACGCTATTGATCAATTTCAAGCAAGTGTCAACTAATTTGTACTTTGCATCTCGTTACGATTCTATGCCAACTGTTAATCCCGAACTGATTTCTATCGATACAATTTTCCTAAGATATTTTATACACGTGGTATGTATCGGTCGTAACGATAATATATTATAACGGTATCAATAATTTACGGCTGTTGAAAAAAAAAAAAAAAAAAAAAAAAAAATCAGAATACATATTATATACTATGTTTTAATTAAATTCTTACCCACAAAGAGATTAGATTGTAAAACGTGACGAAGGTCGAGTTGAAATGTTTTTAATGTAACTCTGTTTTTGAAGTGAGGACGAATCTTGATCTTGCGATTAATTCCCGATTGAACAGTTAATTTTGTATCCCAAATAGTTTATGCTAGTAACGCAGATTACCCGGAATTCTTCTTGGTGCATGGTTACTTGTAACTTTGAGCGTCTCCTGCAGGTATACACGAAACTTCCACCGCGAATTGGCGAGAACCTGTACTTTGGGGGTTCGGGAACTGGCGACGGGGAGAATTCGGGGGGTGGCATCAGGCGAAGAATCCATCCCAGTAGCCTCAAGCTAACGATCGAGGGGCCTCACACCGATCAAACGAACCCTGGCTTCACCCGCAAAATCGACGGAACCTTGTACAGCATTTAATTGGATCAGGGAGCTCTCGATCGAAAGGCAGCAGAAATTGTGCGACGAGTGTATTAATTGCGTACGGAATTCGGCATCTGCATTTTTATTTTCTTTATTTCATACAATGTGTATATGTATATGTATATATGCATTTGGCAATTGTAAATCTAATTTGTACATCAGAGAGAAGCGCCAGGTACTATGTTCGCTTGATCGAAACGATCTTCGTGATTCATCGTAATATACTGTCGAACAGGTCAATCAAATTTTCCATGTCCCATTCACTTTGGGATTACAGGTGTAATAAAAAGGAAGTATGTAGGTATCCATTTTTTTCTTGTCACGTGAAAAATGACAGATAAAGGATAGGAACTGGTACAAAAACTTGAATGTGGGGAAAATTTTTTGTTAGAAAAAGGAAATATCGTTTAGCTAACTTTCGGTTTTAAGTTTCGAACAATTATTTCCGTCAAGATTCATGTCTGCGTTATTAACATATTATTGTCTTCTAAACAGCAGCCTCCGGAACTGGAGCCTCTTTGCAATCAACTCGAATTTACCCGGCCTGAATTCGCAGCCCTAAATTACAACCAGAGTGGGTTCAGGCTTTTGGCGAGAAATAGGAGAGAGAAAAAAAAATGTCCGACAGTAGAGGGTGGTGGGTGGTACAGGTGGGTGGGCAAGCTCGGTTTGTTCGAGTTTCGGGGCAAGGTGAGGCAAGGCAAGGTGAAGAGTCACCAAGGCGGAGCGCAATCATGGCTGGATTAGGCCTATGTATGAGGTTGAGAAGGGTGGAGAGAGAGAGAGAAAGAGAGATAGAGAGAGAGAGAGAGAGAGAGAGAGAGAGAGAGAGAGAGACTGAGACTCGGAGCTGGGTGGTTGACGAAGGTACCGAGGGTTGGTTACGAAATGGTGAGAAGACCGGGATGGGATGGGACGGGATGCGATGGAACATAAATGATATTCCATGAGGAGCATATGCGGGGCAGGATGGGGGTGCAGGACAGGGACAGGACTGCGGAGCAGCAGGGTGCTGGTTTATTACAAACAAGGATTACCGGGTAATGGGACATTCTCCCTCCCTCCTTCATTCCCTCCCTCCCTCCCACCCACCCTTTCTCCCTTGCATCCCCTGAACACTGATCGTTGTGCACTGACTCACGCGAAGCAGCGAAGGGTCGGTCGGTAGGTACTCTCGGAACTCGGGACTTATTCGTAGATTCGTAGGGACATTGTATAATACCGAGACCTCTTCTCATCGTCAGATCCGAGATACACCATCGCTGGGTGTATGGATGAATTTGTCGACACGATCAGATAAAATTATCGCGTTACCATGGATAAATTCAATCACGCTAGACCCACATTTGCATTTTTTTTTTTTTTGTACGTACCGCGTCAATTGCTTGAGAAGTCAAACGAAAGAGGTAAATTGGGGATTACCTACTTGGATTTAGCTATCGCAAGAAGCTTTGCTTTTTTGTCCGATTTCTTCACTAATTTACCAGTCGTTTAGGCAATCTGAAGTTATAGCTAATTGTGGATGTTGAAGGTGTTTTAATGTGAAAGACGGAGATAATTTTCTGGCTCGAAAGAGTCCCGTGGAAGAGATTTTTACCACGCGTACGTCGGTTTATGACCGGATTGTTTTACCCCCAGAGGTGGAAGAAGGTGACGGTGAAAAAGGGAAGAAAGGGAGAGTGATAGTGAGTGAGAGAGAAAGAAAGAGCTTCGTATGAGCCAGCTAGCAAAGGGTCTGAGATCCGGGAGGAGGTTTCATTGGTCGTCGAGAAAAAGTATCCGCAGCCATCCAGCCCAGCCAGCCAATTACTTGGGCCAGCGGTTTTATTTCTATTTAATTCTTATTTAATTTACTTTTTACGGCTTCCTGCACCCTTATACCTCCCTAGCGCAGGTTAACGTTAACGAAATGGAAGAAGATTTCTCCTCGCCTCTCGGCGTTCGCGCACGGTGCCTTCACGTAAAGAAGAAGAAGCTCTAAGGTCAGTTCAGGGTGCCGATTGCCGGTCTCAATTTCATTCCACGTATGTGGACTGCAGACGGTGAGAAGCAGGGCTTTCGTTTCATTAAATTCTACCTAGATTCGCAGAGATTTTTTCCTCGAAAATCTTTCCTCCGTTCTTTTTGGACATTTTATGTAGGTACCTGGTCTAAGGATAAAGGGCAGTTAACGACTTACCTGAATTCTCTTGTCGTTTGCCAAGTCAGCGTACCTACCTTCGTTGCGTTATTTGTATATACAACGAAGCTCCGCACGTATAGATAGACCGAAATGTGCGAGGTGGAAGAAAGTGGTTATTTGACGGTTCCGTGGAGAAAGTAAAAGTATAGCGTATATCTCAACCCGCTGTTCTCATGCATCCGTGCTTTTCGTTGTGAGAAAAGTCTGGGCGCGCAAGAGGCCTCGGGGTATCCGCGGCAAAGACCCGTTGATCCCCTGGGATGGAGCCGTTATCCCATTGGAGTTGTTACATTATATTTATCAGCATGGTACACACCGTAGGTACGCCTTAGGGTCCTGGGCTTTCTGCCTCGGCACCTTGTCGCGTTCTTGACTTTATAACATATTGAAAAAGGAGGGTGAAATGAAAACGAGATATAAAAACGAAGAGAGATAGACGATAGACGAGATCATCATGTATGATTTTGCGACATCGATATTCTCAATTTTATATCTACGAGGTTTCAATTATCAATCGCGATTCTGTAAGGAAATTTCATAACGAGATATCTTTAAAGTTTGAAGAACGTGCTCGTTCGTTAAATAAACATCGTATTGTATACCTAAATGAAATCAGGCTGCTGCTGCGGTGTGAAATAAAAATAACAATTGACACAGGGGTAGGAAAATGACAAACGGGATTCGGCCGGTCGACCGATGTGCTAGCTTATTTCACAGAGCTTATTTTATAATTTCTCTTCAATATGTTCGCACGCCACCCGAGTGTTTATTCAACATTTTAAAATTGTTTTAAAACAACTACCTCGAACCCCGCCTCCCGTCTCGTTTGTTCCTCGGAGGGTTGAGATGCTTCAAACCCATAAGGGTTCCAACGCCTGCCTCGACCTGTGGGAAAAACTCAAATTACAATGACCACTGCTATTTGTCAAGAGATTTGAAAACTGTGTCCGTATTGTGTGTAGACCATAAGACTCGGGCTTATTCATTTCACTGTCATGCCGGGCGAACTTCAAACTTATGTGCGGAATATTCGTGAAGAAAATGAAAGTATATAAACCGATATTCAGTGGCATTTTGGTTTTGGGTTCAAATATTGTTGATGTTTCATTTCTCCTTTTTCCTCGTTTTATTTGCTCTTCGATTGCGCGTTGGATGCTCATTTTGTCAGAATCAAACGCATACTTTTTTGCAAAAAATTTTGACTTTCGCGACGTTGGCAAAATTTTCGCCGAGCGATGCAATTTTTTTTTATTTTTATTTTTATTTTTATTTTTGTTAGAAATATCCTTTTTACAGTTGTACACGATTCGTGTGATACACTGTGTTTCGTCATGCCTGAGCAGATGCAATTATGCGTTTTGTAATTTTGTCCTATCCGCTAATTAGGCAGTCCTAATTATAGGGAATGTGTGAGCCATCTCGTTGAACAGGAGGAGCGTGCCGGATCGGCGAGCCAGGGGATCAAAGCGTGCCATCCGCGAGAGCGAGCCAAGATTACCTCGAGGGTCTCTTCGCCCTCGGATGCCGGGTTTTCTGTCGCCCTCCTCCCTTCCTGCGCCCTTGGATTACCTAAAATAACACTCTCGCCGTACTGGCGTACGTCCCGATTTTATTGTCTACTAAAATGGATATTTTCGTAGGCATAATCCCGACGTGCAACAGTTTCACGTTGTACAAGGTATGTACACATACAATAATACCTGCCGATGCCTTGTTTTTTTTTTTTTTTTTTTTTTTTTTTAATTCCTTTCTCCTCTTCTATCACGTTTTGCGTATTTCCTGTAAACGATAATGTCAATTTGTGTCTCGTTTTTTTTTAAAAGATTTTTTGATTATTCCATTTTTTTTTTTTTGAGCGGCGAGGGGGCGGGGCGGGGGGCGGAGGGGGGGTAGTTTATATGATCACAGAAGTCAGAAAAGTGGAATAGAATTTAAATTAATGTTTACAAGTAGCGAATATTTGAAAAGAAATCGTTTTCAGGTAGGATAGATTAGAAGAATTGTTGATTGCTTCTCGTGAAATTGAGACGCGGAACTTGGACGGATCGCATCTCGTACGTTATATCGTATCGGGTTTTCGCATGCGCGAGTACGTATCGGCATCGCACTAATTTCCCGGGACCCTTATTTAATGCGGATCCATGAGGCGTGAAATAGTCAGATTACGTAGAGTGAAACACGCGTGATACAGGCGAAGGTTTGGAATAGGAGGCGTAGGACGAACTGTCACTTTGCTCGCCCGTCATAATTGTTACGTATCCAGTGGATATGTTATCCGTCACATTTTCCACCTCCGTGGCTCGTTGAGTGCGCGACTAGGGTGGCCGACGGCCCGCAGAACTACCCTAGAAATAAGGGCGCGTGGCCGGGTTCCCACGAATCCTCAACTTCCTACGCACAGTTAAACCACCCCGGTTGAGATCCCAGAGCCGAGCTTATACCTATATGTATAATCGCAAAAAGCACATCCCATTTATACCTTGACGCGAAATTTTTTATAAAGGATAGATTGTATTTCGTACATACATTTAAAGGAATTAAAGAATCTAAAGGACGTAATTGTGATAAACAGCAGACGATACGACAGTTGAAAATAATGTAATTGTACAATTTTTGAAAGTTTGTCTTTGCAATCTGTGTTTGGAAACGGGGAAAAATAAATAATAAATAATAATAAATAAATTAAAAATTATCTGTCACATCATACTGGCGCCTGAAATTCTCAACTCGTAGAATTTGAGGTATGTATAGGTATATTGTATTTATATACCGTAATGTAAATATTTATAAACTGACTATAAAAAGAGGAGAGAAAAAAAAAGATATATAAGTAGTGAAAAAGTGCTGACTCAAAAGTTTAAACGCTATGCCTACAGATAACAACGAATCGTCAAATCGTTATCAGCAACAAATAATTTGTTTGTTTTTTTTTATTTTGCTGCTGCTGCTGCCGATCGGATCGTTACTTCGGTTTTTACGTGTAAGGATGAAAAAAGGGGAAGAGAATTTGAAATAAAAGAAATAAAATAAATTGAAAAAAAAAAAAAAAAAAAAAAAAACTGTTGGAATGGCCATCGAATTTTTACGGTGCACAGTACATTACACAGTGTACTTACCTTATACATTACACCTATAAGTATGTAGACTGGTATAGGTAAGTAAGCAAGGGCGGCTGCGTTTCATCATTCCAGTGGTATTTGCGTAGCGCGTGAAGGCGCAAAGAGCGATAGCGTCACGACGCTGTATAAACGTGTGTGTTCGTGTGTGGGGGGTGGGGGGGTGGATGTGCTTGTGAGCTTGTGTTTCTGTTTGTGTGTAAAAGTGAGCGACCGACGCGAGCTAGCGGGGCACCGATAAACTTTTATGACCTGTCAGTCATTTTCGAGCCAAGTCAGGCTTCCCGGGTGAAATGCACATCTATGCCCGCTATCGGGGACGAGATCGTCGGAGCAGTTGGTTGTTTCCTATAAGCGATATGCTAAATCGCCGCATCTATTGCATTGGTATAGGTATAATATGTGCATAAACACGCGGTGAATAAAATTGGTGAAGACGTTCTAATTTTTTCATCGATGTGGATTTAATTAAATACCAGGAGAATGAAGAACCTCGAGCGCTATAGACATGTGAATATATGATGATGATAATGATAATGATAATGATAATAGTAGTAAAAGCGATGGCCAGTAAGCTAGAAAATAATTGATGCATCGACGATTCAAGTCCAAAAAATTAATCGAACATGTCTACTTGGTTGAATTAGTAAAAATTAATCGGTTGTTTCGTATTTTTTTGAAACGTTGCACATGTAACCAAATTTCATAAATTTCAGTATGTAGTCTTAAGAGCGGTAAAATTTTTTTGATAATTTATAGTTTCATTAAGAATATTTTTCAATTTTAGTTGAAAATATTCATTTATCTTTTACTTACTGTATCAATTAGGTACTTAGCGAGTAAGACAATGATAATGATTGATACTTTAAAATCACATAAAACGATATTATATTGCATCGTTCATGGGAGTAAAAAAGAATAAGCGATTGTGGGAAAAAATAATCGATTATATTCTATTAATCGTGAAAAAATGATCGGTTTAATTGATAATCGATTCTTTTTTTGTCATTCTTAAATAATACTCTCTTGACCATATTTTTCTACAATCACATATTTAATGAGAAAAAGTATACGTACGTACATACGTACGTGGCGAGAAAAAGGAAAAAGATGTGAACCGAGGAAACGTTGTCGAGAAAAGAGGGGCAAAGAGGGTTAAGGTCTATGAATATTCCCCAGCTTGCCCGCAGCTAAGAGAATGATGAACGAGGATCCGGCCACGGACCCGCGTCTCTCCTTGGATATATGGCCGTGTACACGTTACATTTATACGCACGTCTTTACGGTGTGTGTGAGTTGGGTTTCCCCCAAGTTCACCCCCACCCCCAATTCGACCTCCATCCAATTCCTTGGAAAATATCCGAGAGAAAAACCCTTATATAGAAGAAGAGCGGTACGCCTCGATTACTCCGAAAGCATGCCGGGGTGCGAGGCCAACCGTATCGAGTTTCTTAAACAATTTTTACCCCCAGCGAGTGCATCGCAATTTATGAAAATTGAAAATGAAATATTGACGTGATCAAAATTTTTTTAATAGGCTTTATTGTCATAATTTTTTTATTACTGTATTTTTCGTTTTTACACAGTTTTGTTGAAAATTTTTGAGGCGTAGTTAGATTTTGTCAACTGCTCGAAGCAATGTTTGGCAATACTTTTAAGATAGTGAAAATCGATTGACTTTACTCTTTGAAAAATTGTTCTTTAGTCAATGCTCGAAGTTAAGGAGGACCAAAAATAATCAATTTCAGATTAAATCTTAATTCTAAAAATCTAAAATTAAATTAGCTCATTGTTTGTGGTCATCGTAATTCGAAATTATATTCCGTGATACGCGAAGCGTTTGAACTCTGGTATTCGAACGACGAGTAGTAAAAGTGGCTTGTTGGGTCAGACGCTGCGTTTTCTGATAGAACGCATAACCGCAAAGTCTATAGGTAGGAATTATCGAATCTCTTTTATACAATACGCGGTGGAAAATATTAACTAAAAGCAATTTGTTACCGCGAAATATATTTTTACACAATATAAGGCTCGGATAAAAAGTTACCGTATGCACATGCGGAGTATAATTAATAAGCTTGCCGGGTGTAAGGTAATCATATGAGTTGGGGGCAAATTGATATTGTTATTATACGTCATTAATATCGTGCCGCACCGGGCTACCTATACATTTTCATTTATACATCCACGTATGTGTTTAGGTATGTTTATTCGGACACACATGCTCGGCTAGCGTCGAGCAAAAGGTGTAATTATTTTTCGTACAAAAGTAAGATAATCCTTTGTTGCGACATACCTACCTACCAACCTACCTACACGGAAATATAATTTGCAACGGTAGGTAAGCCTTGGTGTAAGTTAATGCCGTCCATATTCGGCTCCGCAGTTCGCAACGTGAATAGCATAAACTTCGTTGCAGTTATTACGAAGCGCATTATCTACACAGAAGAGATTAGCCGAGGTGATTAAAGAAATCTATTCTTTACCATTTTCCTCGCGTACAAAGGTACTTACACGTATTTAAACATAAGAAACGCGATTTCGAAATTAGATATATCGATAGAAATCGTCGAGGGAATTGCCGAAAAATTATTATGTTACTCTGGACCCGGCCGTCGAGGAAGACCGATAATTATTTTTTCCAGACAATTAAAAAAAATTCTATTCTTTTTTTTTTTTTTTTTACTTTCCATTTTATCACGCTACGTGTATTTTTGCCAAACGGATGAGAATTTTTATTTTCTTTTTTTTTTCCTCACTCTGTTGTATAACTTGCGAATTGGACTTTTGATATTCATTTTTACCGCTATGACTTGCGTTCCTCTGTACATATATATATATATATATATATATATATATATATGTGGCACGCGTTTAATCTTTATTACATTTGTTGACGCGCCTGTGATAGCATCGAAAAATAGCCACAATCAACGACCGCATGATTATTGACACTCGGAGCAATTTTTTTTTTTTTTTTGTTTTATTTTATTTTTCATTTTGCAAACATTACTCGATGATAAAGAAGCGAAACGGAACGTATAAAATTCCTTCAATGCCAATCATTCTCTTAAATATCGTTATCTTGCGTTACTCCAGTACAGACCTCGAACTTAATTGTGACGATTGACACGTCGCGCGTCTCAAAAAATTTACGCCGCTAGTAATTTAACGATAAATTAAATTACACCTTAATTATAGCGATTCTTATCGCGTGGAATAATTGTATGAGCATAATTTCCGTATGAGGTTGGAAATTTATTGCTCAGAAAATCTGATACGAATCAGTCAATGCGACTTGTTTGTTTCAATTCTTGTTGCAGCTGTTGAACGAATCATTTGTAATAATTTCTGAAAGTAGTATCCAATCAACTGTATACATATATTGCACAAAAATACAACCATCCCCATAACATTACGTTTATTCGTGTGAAAACGTCAAGGTTCAGGTTTTACTTAAGATTTTTATGAATTATTTAATATTTTTAGTATTGAAAATCTTGTATCGATTTAAATTCTTCTTGCTAATATTGACGCGGATTGAAGTAATGACTAAAATTTAAACAAATTGCACGTCTGGCAGTAAAGGCTTATGACTTTAGTTTCAAGTTATGATTATTTGATTCAAATATAATTAGGCTGTAATGATATTCCCGGGAATATATTTATAAATTACAAAATAATATGTAAGTATAATATAGATTTGAAAAACTAAAGTATGGAAAAAAATGTAGAAAGAGCAGTTTCTGGCTCAAAACATCATACTTTATGTAGAAAACTAAATAAGGAATGAAAATGACTTAAATAAAAAAATAGTTGTATACATATTAATGCGATCCCTATATACATATATAACCGATATAATCGAGAACTTCAAACTACCCCAATGTGAGAAATAATTGAAATAAAATTGTTAATAAAGTTGAAAAATTTGATGTACCGCAGGATGAAACGATCCTCGGAGCACAACGTGGTCGAAAACTAAATTCGTATAAACTACGACTAGGGGTGGAATGGCGCACCTGTAAGGGCTGCAGGTATACAACCGACGGTAAGAAACGGAACGTTAGATATATAATATTCGGGGTGCCGAGAACGGAGGGTTGCAGGGGGTGCGTGTCGAGGAACAGGTTGATTCGGGGTAGTAGTTTCGGTCACGAGAAAGCCGGTACGGCCAACAAATTGACAGGTAGAAGAGGGTGTCCACCGCGCACTGGAGGTGCCAACGCCGACGAAGCATCCCCGGGAAAAACAGAGAAGAGAGTTACTTCCGCGGCTGCCATGTTGGCCGGAATCCCAGGCGCCGCCCCGTCCGCGGGATTTCATTGGCTGTTGCGGAAAGCGGCGCAGGGAAACCGCGGCGATATCACGGACTTTAAACACATTCGTAGCCACGACCCACCCACACAGCTACGTCGGCTCGAGGAGAAGGTGCGCGCGACGCGGATCGTCCGCAGGCACGTGCAGCGGCGGTAAACGAGATGAGAGTTATTTTTGAGAACCGCGAGGGTAGGTTGCTTTTTCAACCCCTATTATACAAAGTTTTTTTTTTTCCTTTCTATTCTACTCGGGGGTTGGAGGGTTCCAGGCGCGATAGTTTTTTTTATTAATGTATCTTCTTTTTTTCTTTTTTTTTTTTTTTTCTTTTTTTGTTTTCTTACGGAGTACGGAATGGCTGGAATATCGCGCGGGGGTGATTCTTGATTGGAAAGTCGATTTGGTTAATATGGTATAATGAGATATGGATGGATACTAATCGACGTCGATCACGGTATGATTTATAACATTATGTACACGCGTACAGATTGCATTAGAGATAAGGATTATCTCGAGTGTCATAAATCGTAATGAAATTGAAAAATTGATGTAGGCAAAAATAAGAAATAAATAATGAATAATGCCAATTTTATATTGTACGCTAATAAAGATGGTTTGTGGTATCGATGGGTAACTTTTGTAGATTGCAGTCTGATCTACGTGACAGATCATGTCCTTCTGGCGTTATTCAAGGTTCTTTGCATTATTGAATAGTCATTGCTTGATTTGTTTTACCTGTACGGGAAGAAAGTAATTCCTATTGAATTTCTTACGACTCGTTAACGGTATGGAATATTTGTTTGAGCTTGTTTTTTTACGATACAGAAATGGAAACGAAGGGTGGAAAAGGCAAAGTGTATAATGATAAATCATCGATTTTTCTAATAATATATCCTACCTATATATATATATTTATATTCTTTGGTTTCAAGACTGAACAGATGCTATAAATACTGGCTTTCAAAACTTGTGATGACAGATTCAACGATTTTTTACGTGGTTGAAGTCCAACTAACAATTATCCGCACATCAGAAAATTGGAAAAAGTCGCGACCGAGAATAAACCCCTAGAGATGAAATAATGAAATCAAACGATGCGTAGGTATCCGTGAACTAGTTGGAGATGGATGAAATTTGATCGAGTCCAGCACCATAGCTCCATTTACTCGCATTTACTCGTACAGCATTATACATATACCTATACATATATACCGAGTTCTATTTACTATTTTTCTTAGCTGGCGATGCCGCCCCCGAAGGGTTGGGGGTGACGGCAGTCTTTTGGGAAAATGAGAGAACTCGAGCTGGCGCAGAGAAGTGAGGAAACAGGGGGTGGTGGAAGGATGAGGGTGGAAAATGGGGGAAAGAGGGCTCCTGGCCTATGGGAAGAGAGGAACTGATGGTGTAACACGTATAACCGCGAAGCGCGGAGACGTTCTCTTTGTGATTGAAAATTGATGGACTGGAATCAGGAGCAGGAAGAGGACGAGGAGGAGGAGGAGGAGGAGGAGGAGGAGGAGGAAGGCAGGCAGAAGTCGCGAGGGGTGAACCCTGGGGAGAAAGGCGGCTGCGAGATAGAAAAGAGATGACGTTCACCCGCCGGCTCGTTTATCAAAACACCCGAGAAGACAAACGCACCCCCGCGGTCCGCACACTCGAGCGAATCGGTTCGCGATCATTCCCGCAACTCCCTCCTCCCCTTTCGTTAGGAGGTATAGGCATATGTGTATATTTGAAGGGGGGAACGTCCGGGACGCGCGGGTGAATCCCGATATTTTTTCTTCTTCCCTCACCGACTTCCCGCTGTTTTTCAATTTTTTTTTTTTCGAAATCGCGGACATCGAGGCAGAACTCAATCTCGCCGGGTTTCATGGCGAAAGTTCAACCCTTGGGATGGAATCAGCTGCTTTATTACATAACTCGCGTGTCTGTCTGTTTGATACAGCCGTCGGACACGACCTGCGCAACAATTTCGAAGCCTGGCCCGCCGATCGTACGTCCTCGGACACGGGGCTAATACCCACCCTAATACGTTTGAATCTCCCGTAATTTTCTGTGGCTTCTGAATTTTTTAATTAAATTCGAGCGTTTTTTGATGGAGCCCTATCCGCGGGTTATGACGCCCGCCTCCCTCTCTTTCTCTCTGTCTCTCTCTCTCTCTCTCTCTCTCTCTCTCGCTTCGTTCATCCCCTCCACGTGCTTCCCCCACCATTCGTTGCCACCACCATCGTCCTAAAAATGAGGGGGATGAAATTCCGCCCCGCCCATTCAGCCACCCACGTGATATCACGACCCCTACTTCCTACCCCCACCTGAAAACAGAACTCCAAGCTAACTCGGCAACCCCCGAATATATACACACGTAGGAGATTTCTTCGACTATTTCTTTCCCGCTTTCTCGGACGACTTTATGCCTCGTAAAAATGATATAAAATTTGTAGAGACGAAACGGCGTAACGACACGACGACACCCGGTTTCGAGACTCACGCTTTTTCCTATGTAGCTACGACTTTTTATACACGCGTGAAACGCTAACCGGCGTCTCGATACAATCTATGAACGAATATTCACCTGAAAATCGTTATAGGCTGGTAGACGGAACAGGTGTTAGATAAATACGAATGGAAAATATTATACAAGCGACCGAAGATAAATTCTCTACAGTGTTAAATCTTAGGTTTTTGCAACAGCTCGAGAGTATGGTCACGGATTTTTTAACATACCTTTGGTATATTTGGTTGAAAATGATTTCTTAACTCACAAAAAATATTCCCACATTAAAACTGTAATATAACGAAGATCTCGATGTAACGAGGTAGTGAAAGTCTAGGCAGCTGTAAATGAGAGGGCAAATTGTTATCACTGAATGAGGGTGGCTTGCCGGTATTACGACTAAAGCTCATCGTGCGGAGAGAGAATTCACATCTCTGGGTATAAAAAAAAAAAAAAAAAAAAATGGATAGACAGAGAGAGACAGAGAGACAGAGAAGAAGCTCGATAATATGCAGCGTGCGTATTTTTAGCGTCTTTTCGGAATTGAGGAAACAGTCCCTTGTCCCGAAACACAGGGTAATACCAACAACCTTGAGCCCTGATTTGGGTGAAACAGTTACAGCCAACAAGCCTCACGCGGATCAAGTTTGTTCCTCTTCTTTTTTCCCGACTTTTTACGACGTCTTTGCAATAAGTCTCTTTATAGCTCTGCCCGTCACTCCGTTCATCCCTCAGGGTGCTCCGGTGCTCAGGTTTAGGAAGAAAGCGCATCGGGTGTTACAAATTCCGAGAAATCTTGTGTTTTCGAACGAAAGGATGAAGGAAAAGATATAGTTACAAATCAGAGAATAGAATTTAGAGACCGAATGTAATTATAAAACATCCCTGTTATGCAGTTTTTAAAATTACTAGCGAACCGGGACGCGTGAAATTGATTTTCCTATTCTCGATTATGAAAAGTAATATTATTCATTGTGAACTACCGAGTAAAAGATTACTTTCATTAAAATTTCCGTACAAACTGCTTATAGTTCATATAATAATATGGTTATTTATTATTAAACAGCTTGTACGTCATACTGTAAAATGAATTTCATTTTTCGACATTACATAATCTACGTTTTTACAGCAGTCAAAGTACACGTGAACAAATTCTAGACAATGGTTGTGCAATTAGCTATATACGGGCGACAGATTATATATGTATACCCAAATATACCTGGTTCCAGTTAAATTTCAGTTGCGAGGAGCGACGCGTTACAAGCGGCTAATTATCGAGCTGGCGAATAATTATCACGCTTGCCAATAATCAAAGAGCCAATAATCAGTGCGGTTGGGTAACACGGGGCGGCGTTGGCGCTTCGGGAGAAGCCAGACGCGAGGGGGGCGAGAAACCGGCGATTCGTAATCCCTTAATTATCGAACTACAACAAGTTCAACCCCCACCCCTGCCTCCGGATCGCGCGGCGTCCGTCGCGAGTACCGAGCGGAGAGAACAACGCACAATAGGAGGCTGATATATTTCCGTTGCTCAAAAATCAACAATCTCCCCACCCACGCAGGTACACCGGCATGGACGTGGGTGTGGGTGTGTATACCTTTACACCGCTGCAGGTTGACGTACGCTGGCTGCTTAGCAGTGTGCGTTATCTGGTAGCCGGAGAGAGACGGAGAGACAGAGAGAGAAAGAGAGAGGGCGAGAGAGGGCGAGAGAGGGAGAGAGCGTCGCGCTCGCAATATAACGACGCCGCCCCCGCGGCGGGTGGGCGTGGCCATCTTGTCATTTGTCTCTTCTTCCTCGCGGGGCAGGGACGCCGAGGCGGCGGGTGGCGGTCGCCTGCACCCGGGGTGACGTATGTACTGCCCCGCAAGTTCACCCGAAAAATAAGAGAAGAGCCAGAAGAGAAGAAGAACGCCCATTACACCCGCACCCAATCTCCTCTCACTTCGGTATTCCAAGTATATATACCTATACCTATACCTATACCTATACCTATACCTATACCTATTCCTATGCCTATACGCCTTTCAACGCGGCGCGATACCGACTTGCTTGCGGGGACCGTTTTCCGTCCGGCTTACCTTACGCAGCACCGATCGGCAGACCGTCAACGACGACTCATAGCACCCGTTAAATTCAAAACGAGCGAGCTTTTGCGCCCGCGATCTCGTTATCACTCACCCCCTCGTCTACCGTCTCCGGAATTTTTACCCCCCCTCAAAGTTTGCCGAGACTCGAATCGTTGTAAAACAGACCGTGTTTCAATGCTTCGGAGAAAGAATGACCGTCGACCTCCAAAGAGCCGGGCTTTCTTTGCACGTATGCAAGCACCGTCGATCGGAAAGCAGCGCAGCGCGTACAATGCCAGGCGGGGGCTGCAGGGGGAAGAGGGGCGGTGATAGGGGAGGACGAGGAGGGGGAGGAGGCGGCGGCGGCGGCGGCGGCGGTGGCGGCGGTGGCGGTGACGGTAGCGTGGAAGGGCGAGGGGGAGGGGAGGGGGTGAGAAGGCCAGGGCAGGGACAGGAGAGAGGAGCAGTCAGACAGTCAGGCCGGCCGGCAAGCGAGCGCGCGAGGCAGTGCAGGCAGGAGCCAAGACCACTAGATCTACGCGGCTTACGCGACTTACAGACTTAAGCCGGCTAGCAGTCCGTCGGCTCAAGCAGCTAAGCCTTGCGAAACCCACCTCTATACGGACCTCCACACCTACAACGCGTTACACCCGCCTAGGCCCAGGCCACCTACTTCCTAGAGCCACCGGCAACCCACTTCCTGACGCCTGCCTCCTGCAGCCTGCGCTTGTAACACAACTTACACACATACCTGACTACTTATTTACATTCACGCGTTTCATCGGACTGAGACCTGAGACTCGGCCGATAACAGTGTTAAGTAAGAGTGAGATTTTGTAATTTGTTGTTGTTTTTTTCATCGTCGTCTTCCTTTTTTTTTTGTTGTGGTGGATCGTACACGACGCGGAAGAGGTTGTCGGATATCAAGGAGGTGACTTTTGACGTTTGTACCTGCTGCTACGGTACTCTTGTACACCGTGACGTTGAGTACGTCTTTGGGGTCCTTTCACCCCCTCCTAGGCAACCCCGTGATACCTCACCTCCCCTCCTCCGTCCCTCCCTGGAGACCTCGCACCCTCCGAGTTCCCTCCACCGCGTTCGTGACTGTGCAAATCCGAAACGCCACGTGCATGATTATTTGCAAGCTGAACGGAACCGTCGACGTCGAGTTCTCTTGCCCCCCCGACGGTGGTTTGGTTTCAACGAGAAACGACGGGTATCGTTGCGCGCGCGAGAACGGGAACGAGAACGAGAACGAGAAATAGATCTAGAACTAGAACAGACTGTGCACGCATTATTTATACACCTGTGATGACTGACCACGGATCTTGGAAGTGAGCATCGTTGTCTTTGGTGAACGTGCGGTTGCGGTGTGTCACGCCAGGATATACAACGGAAGTGCGACCTCCACACCCCCACCCCCACCACCAACACCTAAGCCGCCGTCGCCACCCTGAGGAGCAAAAGGAAACGCGTCATCGGGTGTTATAAGTGCTGAGATTTAGTAAACATGGTGAACGGATGCTACGGGGAGTGCAGATAACCCGGCCTCTGCCTAGGTTGAGACGGATATTACGTAACGATTATTTACACCCTTTGATACACGGACGACGTATTTTGGAAGTTTGGAAGTATTTTCTTTCGCAATTCTTCTCTCGCCGATCACGACTATACGTTACGGAAGCAAGTGCGCTACGCGATCCTGAGATTACGGAGTTGAGAGTAAACCAACCACCTGTTTTCACCCTCGATTATCTTACAGTAATCCTCATCTATCTGTCCTACAACTCGCAGTTCACCACCAATTCCAAATTCGACGAATTTGAAAACTCGTCCAAGTATCAAGCTACGCGCGTAGACATGTCGGACAGTGTTTTAAGACAGTGTGGCTAAATAAGTATATCGTGATATATACTTGTATATTTACATCTATCAATACACGCGTCGCTTTGACGAGATTGAACGAGAGAGATCGACGCGTGCTTACGTGTAACAAGTGCTATTTTTTTTCTAATTGTTTTTTTTTTTTTTTTTTTTTATATCTTTTATTTCTCCTACCATTCGATATTTCGTTCCAATAATTTTCCTTTTTTTCTTATCAGTGAAGAGTGCAGTATCGTTACACATGTTTTATAACGTCTCGAAGATACCGAGATCAGTTTGGTCCCGCTTGTGTAACGAACGGTGGTAAAGAAAAGCCGCGCTTTTGCACAAGCGCCGGCGGACAAGAAGAAGATCGAGGTGTGGAAGTAAATTTTCACCGAAGGAAAATATATGTCGAGGAGTATATAATATATAGGTTATAGGAAAAAAATCGCGTCCGTTGATAAGCGGAAACGGTATAATTACAACGACACGGTAGTGAAGTGAGATTAGTGGCAAACACGCGGGGTGTTCATCCACAGCAACACGACGCTCACGTTCTACAGCATGGAGCGGGGTGGAGGCGGAGGAGGCCTCGATCTCGCGGGGGGCGGGGGTGGGAACTCGGACCTCTGCCTCCAGGACCTCGTAACGGGATCGGCGACGGGACTATCGGTACAGCATCATCAGCATGCCGCCGCCGCCGCCGCCTCCATGGCCGGACTCCACGGGGACCATCTCCAGGGGACGATGCATCACCACGACCTCCATTCTACCGGGCATCATGGATCATCATCCATGCATCATCACCCCTCGGCTTCCCACCAGCTCCATCACGAACCATTGGAGAAACTTAAACGTGGTGAGTCGTTAACAATACTGGAAAAAAATTTTTCTTAACAGAGTAAAACATTTTCTTTTGTAACGCATTCGATTCATTTGTTGAGAGTGATTAAGTGCGATTAATGAAGATGTTAGGTACGTTTACAATGGTGAGGGAGAGAAAAAGAAAGAAAAAAAAAAAAAAAAAAATACTGCTCGTAGGATTGGGAAAGGCCGCGACGTGCCCAAGGCTCGGCAACGAGTCGCTTGTTTATGACGTTTTTGTCAGCTGTCAGAGAGAGAGATAAAGTTTCAGTAGAAATAGTCAGATAAGCAGGCAACAGCGCGGGCGTCCGTCACCCGCCGCTGCTTGCTGCTGACACGATATACGGAGGTGATAAAAAAAAACCAAAAAAAGAAAAAAAAAAGAAAGAAAAGGTTGAATAATAAATTGTTTTTTATTCGTTCTTTTTTTTTTGTAATCTGTTCATTGTAAAGCTTGCAGCTTTGTGCAAAATTTTATTGAATTTTTACAAATTTTTTAATACCGTGCAGAAAACACGAACCGACGGCCGTCGCGCAATTTTATGGAGATGTAGTTGAACCAGGATTGTTTCCTTTAATTTATAATTAACAATTTAACGGAATGCCTAAAGCGGTTAGATTGCGGGCACAGTTTGACGGGAAAATCGTCTTCGTCACTATTCAGTCGTCGCTTTGTCGAAATTGATTATAGTGCATCTGTTATAGATGTATCGACGGTACGTTTGATCCGATGTTGATATAAAAAAAATTTTATCTCAAACTCCAAAGCTTCGTTCTATCAACGCTTCGTTCAATAATTGATCGGTATCCGATTGAGTATTTTCGACAGGTCTCGATGCGTGGAACACGTATTGCAATAATAAATATTTCACAGAATTTTCTGTGTAGTTACCGTTTAGCTTACGCCAACATGGATTGTCCTCGCATTGCCGACGAGTTGAAAAATCGTTATTAAATCTTTTTCATTTTTTACACGGCGTATGTTATAATATATGTACCATCGCATCGTCGTTCTCTGTGGATAATATATCTATACTTACTGATCAATCGATCGCATCGATACATATGTATTTATATATGTATATATGTGTGTGTGTATATATGCATATATATATATGCATATATATATATATATATAGAATAAAATATCTGACAACGATAGATAATGTCTACAATGCGACAGCGAAAATTCCAAATATCTTTGCGATTGTACCGATTGTAATCGCTTGTGCGACGGTTATATCTGTATCAGCCAAGTTTGATCTGTGAAAAATAATATACACGTATACGGGAATACGACAATGTCTTCTCTCCACCTTCTCGTTATCTGCATCCATGACAGGCACAAAAACTGTATATATATATATATATATATATATGTATGTATACATGTGAAATTTGTTTGTTTGTATAAACACCGTTTTCCCGCTGATTCATTTGTCAAGTTTTTCTACCTTTGAGATGTAAAAACTATATTTATCGTCAAATTTTATGCAGAATTATTACAGAGAAGCAATCGAACACGTCGTGTAATAAGCGAACAATAAATCCAGGCACATACGCTTATCAGAATAAAACTCGTCGCTGTTTACAGTCGTGAATCTGAGATAGGTTTGGCTTTGTATGTATGTGTGTGCGTCTGTGTGTGCAGTGTTTGTGCGCGAAGTAATACACACGCGATATGAAGTGTAGCGTTGAGAGCGTCACGTGCTTTTATCCTCCTGCTTTTTGTACGAAACTTTTTTGTGCACAGAATTATATAGAGTACCTAAGCTCGCGACTTTGCAAAGATCGTGCAAGTTTACCGTTTCACAATTTTGCAACAAGCTTTTCACGCTTGTATTTCGATTGCCAAAGTCACCTTGCGAATATTTGTTTGTATGTGTTTTTTTTTTCTTCCGCCAAATCCCACGTATCTACGTCGTTTTTATCCTCGCGTTCAATATTGTCATTCGATCCCTTCGAGTAGGACAAAAATGTCGCAGTCAGACAACGGAAAAGGATTCAAAAACGCGCGAAGATTTGACAAAGAACGTTTTTTGTACTCCGAGTTTAGGGACAGTTTTTTGCTTTTTTTTTTTGATTTGGCGCTTTCACAAAATTTCGCAACCCTTAAACTCAGGTGGCGGAAAGGTGTCGGGCTCGTATGCATATGGATTTTCAAACATGTATATAGGTATACATTATCTAGCAGAGACGTGGACCTGCACGAAGGCGCCGTGCCGCGGGTACCAGTCCTACCACCTGTTTTGTGATTCATTAACTCACCGGCTTATCGGGATAAGCCGGACTTATCTGGGGCTCGAACCCGACACCGCGGCTAAACCCGATCTTATTCCAATCCCGTCCCATCCTATTCCCATTGCCATGTCTCGTCTTTTCGTTTTCACAGTCCGCAGCTCGCTTGTCGCGTTTCGCATTCTCATTCATTCCATGGCACCGATCTTTTGCGCTTTCTTTTCTTTTTTACCTAACCAGTATTAGAGACACCGTGATTCTTCTCTCGCTCTACGTTGACACGCTTGAAAAAAGTAGTTTACACCGCTTATTTGTTTCAGCGAGATCGATGGTTTTTTCTACTTTTCTTTTTTTTCATAGATAACTTCAAATCAGAAATGACATTTTTTTTTCATAATTTTTCCGAAAGTTTAACAAGATTTTTTCATAGAAATCACGAACTAATAAGATAATACTGCACGTATTTTCTAAAATTATTCGTCAAGCTATGATTTAGCTTCTGTTTTTAGCCATTCTTGCAGACTATTATACGGTTTATTTTTCTATTCCGATTATTAATGCCAAGGGTATAAGTAAATCACTAGGAAATAAATAACTCATCACGTTTCCGAAACTGCAATGCGGGGATGCATCGAGATCGATTTCGAAGTGAAAATCTGTCGTATGACTTGCCCGGTGCGAATGCGGAATGCCAATATTTAGCCAACAACGAAAAGGGGGCTTAAGGGCTGCTGCCGACTCGACCTGACGCCCCGAGTCATTACCCACTACCCCTTTATTATTGTCTGACCGCGGCATTGGTTGGCAGATGCGACCCGATCGAGTCGCAACCCCTTCCCATTGCAGTCGTGCTAATGGTGTTGACAAATTGCCTTGGCTGGCCCATTTCTCCCGAGGGAACCACCACGACGGGGACTCGGGAGATCCGAGAGACCTTCTAGCCGCTTATTTCGCACCGCAAAATCGTTCAACCGGGAATTTAGGACTCGGTTGTGTATATAAATTTACCAGTGACGTGTATGTTTGTAGGTATGTACATACGAGTGAAATCCACCATGCCTGGAGTTTATTTTTTATCAACTGATTTGAGAGCTTGTCAATTCTTTTCTCGCAAAACATTTAATCGATCGCAATCATTGTTGCAAGAATAACACTGTGGTTTTTTTTCTTTCTTTCTTTCTCTCTCTCTCTCTCTTTTTCTATACGTCAATTGTAATCGTATACACATCGCGGGGCAAAGTTCAGTGTGATTTGCTAATTTCAATTCAGATATGCAAAAGATATAGACAATTTGCGATTGAGGTTTGATAAATATTTCCGATTATTGATAAGCGATAAATCGCAGGACGACATGCAGGACAGACGAGCATATCGTTAAACTGGGTCAATCACTGACTCGATACTCTCTTACAGAATTATCACTACGTGGAAACGAAAATTGACATTTGAATTATGTAACTGATCGTTTTGAATATGGGAAGATTTTTTTATGCCCGATCTGTGATTTAGTTGGATTTGTACGTTTGATAATTAAGTATTCTGTGCAGGCTTACGAGAGTTGAAAAAACTCTCACTTTCCATATGGGGGGATTTGAGATTCTCATTCTTCAAGCCCCGTGAATTTTGGACCGAATTTACTGGTTTTAATCAATCGAATTTCGTATTAGACCGACACGAGAGCCCGAAAAAGTGGCCGTTTAGTCGTCGCGGTATAAAGCTGTGCTCGAGAAAGGGTCGCGACAGGAATCGGGATAAGCGTTTTGCTCAATTACTAACTCCATCAGTACCCCCGGAGGAATAGCCGAGGGATCAACATAGAAACGAACTGATTTCGTTCCCATTATCTCAGCTGCACGTATATATAAGAGAACCGGCAGGTTCCCTGGCCGCCTCTTAACCATGCGGTTTGTATATTTAGAGGGTGAGATCGGAGGGTAAGAAAGAACTCTGGCATTTCTCGTGCGTGCCGATATGTGAGAAACGGGAGAAACGCCTCGCCGCCGGAATCTGCGCGCACAATAAGGGATGGGGACCCTAAATCGTTGAGAGTGTCGAAAATTTTTCTCCCTCCGGCAGCTTGCAGCCTGTATTTTTCCTCCCCTAATTCTGCTGCACTCGCGCCAAGCAGTCTGAAACGGTTCCCGTTTTCGTTCATCGGCCGGCGGCGGGTCAAACCTTCTTCGGAAAAGTTGCCGGTTCTCCGGTTACCGTTTTCGACTCCTGCCTGCACATGGTTCGCATATACTCATACTCCACGAACCGCCCAGCGTTCTCCCTCCTCCTCGTTCACCCCGCGTCAAGTTGAAGCTAAACAAATTGCCACGTCGAGGGCCAACGAGTTGTATTGTGCGAACCCGTGTCACTGGCTACGTCTAGACGTTAAACGACACACGCTCTTTCCAAGACTCCCATCATCTGCTCTCGTTTTATACTCACTAACTTACTTGCTACTCGGACTCGCGTCGAACCCCAAGGACACCCGATCCATTCCGGACTTGCCACTTCATTTCGGGATAGTTAGACATTCAGTTGTAACGCGATAAATCAACAGTTTGTACTGTTTCTGAGTCTTTTAGACTCGTCGTAACCATACTGGCAACACTTTACGACTTATACCTACTGCACCTATCAACTCGATATAGGTACGCGACTTTATACACTGTAGAAAAATGCGGTGTGGACTTTTATTGGATATTTTTTTTGTCACGATCTAATACTACTCATCGTCAATCCAAAACTATCTGATATATTCGGTCATTATGATCTGACTATTAAAATTGTTCTATGGTAGTCATTTTTTACCGTCATAATAACTTCAGTGTCTTTGTAAATTAATTTCATCTCGAGACGAGATGGTATTGAGGTATTCGAATTATCATGTTTCGAATTCGGTTCGTGAATACATATTTCGAATTTGAAAAATGTGTATGTATTACACAGTCGTCGTTTTGGAACGACTGTAGACACGAATAATTGTTTTACGTAATTATATATGCACGTTATTTTATCCGGATTTGAAATGCGAGCAAAAATCGTTTTTTCAAATTTCTCACGTACATACTCTGAGCAGTCTTCTCAGAACAGTCACAGTCTTCTTTAACGAAATGAGAAAGAATTTTTTTATCACAATTTATCAAACAAAACATCATCTTCTGCAGTCGAGAAAATCTCTCTCTCATTCACTCGGTAAGGATTCAAATCTCTACGAATTTAATGAGCGTGGGTTGAAAAAATATTTTCTCGCCAAATAATACAGGGTATAAGTAGTCCCGTCGTATGAAGAGGAATAAAAAATTTTACAGTTACCGCTGGAGTACGTGGGAGGGTATACGTTTTGCGCGGGTGGAGACTATATATAGCGACAGGGTAGAGCTGCGACTATTTAACGACAAAAGCAATAGAGGCGTCGCGACGTCGAGCATGAAGCGAGGCTTACTAATAAACGACTTCCTAAGGAAGCTGGGGATTAGGAGATTAGCGCGGTTTCGTCCTCCTTCGAATCCTCCAGCGCTCACAGGTGCCGACGCCACGTAGCCATGCGTCACCCGGCGGTGTCGCGTCTATGAAAATGTCTAGGGGTAATTATTGGAGGGAGAGGGATGAGCTGCTCCCCGGATGGAGTGTAAAAACTCGCCTACGTGACTGGAGGAAAAATTTTGTCGAACCTTTCTACTCGAAGCTCTGTTTTTCATTTTTTTTTCACCCCCTCATGCCATGCACCGAAAAATTTCTCGCCTGCATCCCTGCATGCAGCTTATAATTTCTTTCCGATTAATTTTCCTTCAAATTTCTTCCAAGTTTCATACTTGCCTTGACGCGGAGGAAAATTACGCCGTGAGAGGCTACCACAATGGAACAGCTGCAACAGCGTCGCATGTTTTACTCGCTCAGCATCCAGCCATGGATATATTATACCAGAGCCGCGAATTCCAACCCTCCGATTATGCTTGTCACACTCCGATGCACCCCACTAACCACCCACCGCACCACTTCCAGTGTCACGTGCTGTTTTATTCATCGCTTCGAACTACGTTCACATAGCTCGAAGCCTTACTTCCCTCTCTACCCTTAAACTGATAATAATAAATTACAACTTCTCGCTACCCCACCGCAGTTCTTCTCGTTGAATCGCGAAGGCGGAAAATCGTCTTGATAATATCACATCGCGAGCAAAGTTCAGTAATTTTTGTCTCAAAATTTTATGTTTTTCGTTTTTTTCTTTGCCCCCTCCCTCCTCTGCAAATCTGGTTGCATTCATCCAGACGAATCATCGCAGTGTGTAACAAGTTTCTCGCTCTAACTTCCTCCTTCCAGCTCTTTGATCCGAGTTCGAAAATCGTCGTTTCCGAAGTGCATCGTTGGGAGGGGGCTTAAAATCCAGCGGGGATTAGTCGCCGCTAATATATTGGATAGTCTCGCGGGGCAAAAAGCTCGCCGAGCAGCTGAGACAGCCGGTAGGGTGGGCTTGAGGCTTCGCGTTCGCGGTTGCACCGTTGGTTTGTCTTTGGTATAAAATAACTCGCGGAGCGCAGAAGAAGAGTGATAAATTTTCCTCAGACGCCTAGACTGGCTGCAGCTCCTTTCTCATCTTTATCTTGCGTCTGGGACAAACGCAACTCGTCCTCTCGCATTGTTGGTATCCGAAAATGTTACGACCGTTACATATCTGTACGTTGCCAAAATTACTCGTTCACTCGATGCGAATTTTATTTAGCGGGTCTTGGCAAAAATTTTAAACTCTCGTTTTACTGATCGCATTTTTTACGCTTCGAATTTGATAGAAAACTGCAATGTGAGTGATGAGTGGAAGAAAAAAGCGTGTCGAAAGTTCAAAGGAGAACTGAAATTTCAAAGGAATTAAGGTGTAATTAAGGATAATAATAAATCTTTGAAAATAGCGGTCATTGAAACGAATTTTAGTGGTGAAAATGTTGATATTGTAAATTTTTGTGACTTGAGAGGTGTGAAAATGGGAAATAAAATTTGGATTCTTCATTTTTAGATAAACCTCAGAAATTTACGCGCATATCTACTAATTTGTACTATCTATCCGATAATGTATCATTCTTCTATTTCAATAATATTCTGCAGTTTTTTTTTCCTCTAATATTTGTAATTCTGAGACGTATAGATTTTGAGTGAGGACCGGTTGGGTGTGAAATGATGAAATGTTTGACAAGAAGGGCGGGATAGTTTGGGAACCTCGTGGAAGCTGCGGAACACGTTCAGCCGAAGGATAGCGGCCGGGTAACTTAATCGTAAATTGACCCAAAATCTGGAGACTCCCGGAACTCGGCGGGGACTCTCGTGGGAACAGTGTTAAACCGTTTCTCCGCGACGAACGTAGGAAATTTTTGAGTTTAAGGAAAAAAAAAGAAGAAAAATGAGAGAAAAAAGAAGGGAAGAAAGCTCGGCGCGCGTCAATGATTACGACACAGGAATAGAGAGAGAAAGCTGGCAACTTTCCCTGCCAATATAGCGCACCGATCCCTGATTCCAAACGACTTTCGATTACGTTTTATAGGGGGATGAAAACCCCTTTCATTTTCTCAATCGTTATTTCACAGTCGAAACTGTAGTGTGTATAAAGTATACATATACATACACATATGCTTATGCGGAGACTTGATTGAAGATGGTTTTTTACCGGTGAAAATTTTCGAGACAATCTTCATCGCCGTCTCGTGACCCATATAATATGATTATTCGAAACTTGCAGTACGCGGTAAGCAGAATAGGCGCATCGTTGACTTTCGGTGGCGAAAGATCGGTAACCTCCTCCATGCAGCTATTTATAAAGATGTGTGTGTGTGTGTGTGTGAGAGAGAGAGGGATACAAGATACCGTCACGAAATAGTTGATTTTCAACAAATTGCTTCTCTCATTCCAACACGATGCGATATTATGTTCCCTTTAAAATATACATACGCGTTTTACGCGTCGCGTCAAGCCGGTGAAAATTAGGGCGAGGAAAATCTACCCTGGGCTAGAGGAAAAATTGCTTCCCGTCAAACTTCCGACTTAAACAAGGCGGACAGCGAAGACAACGCGAGAAATGCGTTAATAGAAATCTGTCTTTTGGATATCGCGCCGCGCGTATAGTCGTCCATGTAACGAATGACTCTCAGCTGGCTTCTATCAATCTTAGAAATAACACCATCCACCCGGACAAAAGTCGAGAGGCAAAAAGGAATAAATTTGAGGAAAAAGAAAGGAGAGAGAGGAAAAAAGGAGGGAAAAAGTAATAAATAAATTAAGCCCCGAGTAACCGTGACGAGAGGATTTTGTTTCTTACCTTATCTCTCCGCTCTTTGATTATAATAATATAAGTTCGCCTTCCAGCATCGGAGAACACAAATCAAGTTAGGTTGAATCTCGAGGACTTGCCTGAAGGAACAAAAATTCTATACAAGCGTATATGTTTTTATCCTGGTAATTTTCGTCCTTAACTTATCTTCGTTTACTGGCGTGCTATTTGCCTTTTTTCTTTCTAACGTTAAAAAGGTAAAACGCACTGGAGGAACATTATAAGCGGACTTATACTCGGATATGTAATCCGTATTATCGTTTCTAGTCGCGAGCAAACATGGGCTTGACGAAAAGCATTGATATAATCTGCCGGCAACAAACAGATCGGTTACCTGTTTGATCGCGTTCAACTCTCCATGTCATTTAAGGGCTTCGTGAACACGTGTAACAACACGGAAAGGGACAATAAGGGTGAACCGAAACGAAACGAGCCCCGAAGCCCGGCGAACCTTGTATATTTGTTTGTTAACGCGGGTGGATGGCGGCTTGTTTGCCCGGAGATTCCCTAAGGACTCCTCTCAGATAAACCGGCCAGCTAATGCCCAACGGTTCCTACCTTGCCTAAGGTTACGGTTACGGTTACGGATGCGGTGCATCGTCGAGGAAAAGTATTTTTATTTTTTTATTTTTTTTTTTTTTATTCTTACTACACATTTCTTTAGGAAATTTTTCTTCCATCGATGGGAGAATGGTGAGAAATAAATATGTTTTGCCAAAATTTTGCCCAGATTCGGTTTCATGGTTCGGAACGCGTCACGCGTGTCACGTCCTGCAGGGATCAGTGGATGCAGCAGCGTCTGCCTGGCGGCGTTGGCAATATACTAAATCAGGCTAAGTTATGGGGCGACTAATTGTGAACCACACCCCGTCGCTCCTCGACCCTGGGGTAACCAAATATAACTAAACGGAACTAAGAGTGAAACTAGTGGATCGGTCGATTAGACGACTCGCTGCTCTTCAGCTGCAGCTCCGAATGCATGCACAAGCCTCTGCATTTCCTCTCTTTTCTCGCTTCCTCTTCTTCTCGCTCCTCCGGGGATCTCTTCGAGGGTCGAATGACGCTGACAAGTTTTTTAGAAGACGCCCGCGCAGCTAGTAGATAAATAACACTGGTTGGGCGGTGGCGGTGGGGGACGAGGGGGTGGGAGGGGGCGTCGAGGGCTCGGGGCCACGATTAATGCCTCAAATTTAAACCACTCTTCAACTCGAACAACGAGAGAGCCCGACGGAATTTACGCCCGGGGCTCGCAGCCGCCATTTAACATTTTGTATAAAACGTGTTATACCTATACTATAACCCACCCCACGAGGCAGCTATGATTTATTTCAGTTAGCAGCTTGTACCGGCTAAGTATCCTCATCTCGTGCTTTAGGCCTTAAGGAAAAGCTACGAGACTTTGCTCGAGAGTGCGGCAAGAACGGTATCTTTTATCCATTTTTGTGCTCCCTCCTCCCTCCTCCCTCCTCCCCCCCACCACCCATCCTGAACCATTTATTTTTCTTCTCACTCGAAACCATGACGATTAATCTGCTGAACCGGGACGTTTTCGGGTTGAATTAATTTACCGCGTATCTGTGATGAAAAATTACCGATCGTCGTATGCATTTTAACGGTAGATTTTTTTGCACCACGTAAAATCGACGTTAAAGCAATTATTGGATCTCTTAACTTATTCCAGATTTAACAATAAGTTTGGGTTTGCTAAGTAGGAACTGGCGGCATCTTTGGACGCCTAAACTTTATCCACGTATCTTATATCGTACGCATGTTGGACGAAAAATGGGCGGGCAGAGGAACCGGGAGGACTGAGGCTCGTAAAACTGCCTTCGCTGCAGGGTATATATCTTTTCGAGTAATAGCTGGGAGAGACCCGCGGTTTATTTGTCCCAGTGTTTCCTCTTCTTCGCTTCCGCGTATCTGTGTGTATCTCTGTAGGTGTGTAGGTGTAGGTGTAGGTGTAGGTGTAGGTGTAGGTACGTATGTTTGCTTGAAGAAAAGCAAAGAGAGGAAAATTTTCACGATTAAACTTGAGTCTCGTTTACGAACATACGTTATACACTACCTACCTACTCTTAATAGGGTTGAAATTTTGAATTTCTATTTCATTCCGCTAATTTTTTTTCACTTTGATAACACAGCTCTACAAAATAGATTTTTTTTTTTTTCTTTTTGCTGCCCTGAATTTTTCTGTGAATTCTGCTATTTGAAAACGTAGAATTTGCGAATGAACTTTTTTTGTTATTGTAGTATCGTATTGGAAATCATTCAATGTTTATGGGCAAAAATCTCTCGATCAGTCAGACTTAGGAAAATTCTATCGCGGTACTTATTTATAGAGCGTGGGATTTACTATAAGAATCTGTATTTAGGCAGTTCATAAGTCAAGCCGTTAAGAAGGAAAAAAAATCAATAAATTTATTTTACCCGTTATTTAAATGGAAAATGGAGAAAATCTATCTTAAGAACTGAAATTTGGCTAAGACGTTCTATTTGAGATGCTCCACAGAAATTTTGATGCGCGTTTGAGAAAAAAATATTTTCTTTGTAACACCCTTATACCCCCCCTTTTAACGAAATCTATGGTGACTTTTTCATGGCGGTAATAAGAAAGTATTATATTTCCGTTGCTTTTTTCACTTCTATCTAAATAAACGTCGTAAGTATAACTAAAGCTATTCATAGTATTTTTTTTTTGCTAAACTTTAGATATTAGAAACAGAAATCGAATTATTCAATTAAAAATTGCTTTTCTTAGTCATTTATGAAAATGTCGATGAAATAAAAAACTAGAACCAATTTCGAGAAACTGCATATATTTCTGGGATCGTTGATATCAAATCTTTCAACGACGACCTCAATATCAAGGGCAACAAAACCTAACCAAATTGGCTGGAGAAATGACAATTGCGACAATTTTCATGAAAATAATCCGGATTTTTGTAACACGTACGACGTAGAATCCCGCAAAATTGAACCGCGCAATTTAGACACTGCAAGGACGCAATAAAGACAAACCGATAACTGATTGCTAATCGATTTTATTACGCCGACAGAGAAATAATAAATAATATTGTCTCTTTGTGATTCTTGCTTTTTTGTTCGTCAACCTTTTTTACGAACTTATATCGCGAGTGCCATAAATGATTATCATACGAAAAATGTTGACATCTCTACTTCGCTTGACTGTATTATTTGACAAATTGCAAGAAACAGGCCTGATTGCGCAATTGTATAAAATGAACCAAAAAAAAAAAAAAAAAAATCTAAATCAAGGCAGCATTATTGCGAGATTGTATACAGTATACCTACCAATTAGCGTAATCAGCAAAGCTTGCAAAGTCAATAGTACCGGGGCATCCATATATCTACGCGTGTATACATATTTATATTTCATTGTATAATTAACGACAGAGAAATATAAAACACCTGGGAATGATAAGGAGACTATACATAGGTATAATAGCTGCGTAAGCTTTTGTCGCGATTGCACTAGGCAAGGACGAGTTTATTGCCGGCCGATACATATATATATATATATATATATATATATATATATATATATATATATATATATATATATATATATATATATATATATATATACACATATAGACACACATGTTATATACAGTACGAATATACAACCGTTCATATCGTATTGTTTTATTATCCGTATAATCATGAAATGAGCTACGATTAAGAAAACTTGGGAAAAAACAACGAAAATAAAACACGCCGGTGCAAAAAAGGAAAAAAAAAACTACCCCGTCATTTTTATCGTCAATCCAGGATTTCTAAGTAGAATGAAATTAATTAAACTTCCAATATGAATGCTTCTATCCATTTTCTTTTTCTGTCCAAGGCTCGCGCTATCTTCGTTTTTCGTTTTTCCTCTAATTTTATTCCCCACCCCTGAAACACTTCAGGACAATTCTATCCCGTAAAGTGGTTCAAATTTGCATATGCTGTCTACGTATATGTAATATATATAGAATATATGTATAAGAAAGTGTCAAAGAATATCAATATTTGCCTCTGTAAGGTAATATAATTTACCATATATATACACATAAAATTGAAACTCTATAAGACAGTGAGGAGGAACTTGTGTGTTGCTCGCGAATTTTTTCACGGAAAATTGACTCTAAACATGAAACGAATCGACAGTTTCTTTCTCCCGCTCTTCTTTTGCTCTACACGTGTTTAGGGTCAGTTTAAACTATGTTGCAAGAGGTTTGGTGTTGCGTTTCAGTGTGGGCGGAGGGCGACTTCCGGGACAGCAACAACGGGGCCTTGACCGGACTGGACTCCAGCGGTCACGGAGCTCACACACCGGGTGGCAGCACCCCGAGCACCCCTGGTGCTACACCCACGACACCGTCGGGAGGATTTTCCTCAGCGCAGCAGAGGAATCGTTCCAACAACACGCACAGGCCGGATATACGGAAAGGTGAGTGGCGGCCAAAGTTATTTTCTTCCACGATCATTGAAATTCTGCGAAGCTTCGGGAACAGGCGCGACACAATCGGACACGATCATTTTCGATATGGTATCAACGGCGTTGCTGCGATTTTAAAAATGAAATGTAGTTCGTATCACAACGCGAATGAACTGTAACTAAAATTCGCAATTTCTAAGCTGAAAAACACTCGCAACAAAGAAAATCAGTTGAACTAGTTTCGTCCTTTCTTCTTATCAAGTTTACGACAACACCCTCCGGGTCTTGTTGGTGAACCATACATTTTCCAAGCCTGAAGTCTGTTTGTTCGTCGAGGACCACCTCGCATACTGTTTACCGATCACTTAGCGTCCCCTGATCTCTTCCGTACACGTGTTTACGGGGTTAAAAAAAGAAGAAGAAAATAAAACAAGGTATAGAAAAAGAGCTCCCAAATACTAAAACACCTACGCTTAAGTGTGTTGAAAAATTTTCGCAAATATCCAAAAGCAAATTTAGTAACTATAACCGATCGGACTCCACGTCATCGTCGTCGTCGTCGTCGTCGTCGTCGTCGTTGTCGTCGAGGACCCTTATCTGTCAGACTAGCGTAATGTTTTGGGCGCCGCGACGCCGGGATGAAGACCTCATCCTCTCCCCTGTCCCCTATTGAACGTAGTTTGTTCGTTAGTTGGTTAGCGGTCGTGGGCCTCGCCGGGTTACCCGCGGGTTAGTTTTCTCCGTTAAATTTCCAGTCGGTATCACCATCAGCGAGGTTCGATGATAGCGGTCCGTTTGACCAGAGCCAATCCATCACGCGGCTGTCAGTACTGGCCGCGCTTAGGGGCCGGCTAGAGAGAAATAGGCGTGAGGGGCGGCGGGGGCGGGGGAGAAGGAGGAGGCGTACCCTCACCTGTCACCCTCACATTCACGGACTCCCCTGGTTTCATCCGTCTAGACGCAGGTAAACGAGAGGCTCATGAGCTCGATCGGTGTTGGTGTGCCCTATGTGGACGCTTAAAACCTATGCCGAACGAAATGCGGTATTTAGATTATCTATCAAAAGCACCGCGTGATCTGTCCCCGATACTCCGAGCTCTAGTAGGACTCTTTGATAAATTTTAGGCGAGCGTAAACAGACGTCGGAGTTTCACGCGTGCGTGAGGAGAGAATTTTTTGTTAGTTGGATCCAATGGTAATTCGTTGGGTCGAGAGATGTTGGTGCAGAGTCATTATGAGAGAGTCGTCTAGACCTTATTGGAGGAGAATTAATACTGTATCGTTGAATATAGATTGTTGAATTCTTTGTATTTACAGGTGTTCGGACGCCGACGGAAGTTAAACACGAGCTTGGATCGGCCGGTGGGGTTGTTTCGCCTGGAGGAGGTGTCGGGGTTAATGATGCCGAGGATAAGGATGGCAAGAAGAGCAAAAGACAGAGGAGGCAGCGGACGCATTTTACGTCACAGCAACTGCAGGAACTTGAAGCCACTTTTGCGAGGAATCGTTATCCAGATATGTCGACCAGGGAGGAAATCGCCATGTGGACGAACCTCACGGAAGCTCGCGTCAGGGTGAGTTGAGGACTTTGATTAAAAATGTTTTTACGACGATGTTAAGTCCCTGTACATATCGATGATAATTTATCCGAAACGAAGACGCGATGCGAATCAACTTTGGGCGACAATTTTCGAGATTTAAATTTCATCGAAGATGAAAACACTTCGTTGTCTCGCAATGAAAAAGTGATAGTAGGTAGATGTAAAATTACAAGAGTCGATATAAAAGTTACTCTTTCTTCCAAATCTCTGGGAAATCGCGCTACTCCTTTATCGAGACGTCTTCTTTAGCCTGCCAAGTCTAAATAACGACGTCGACGAGTTCTGGTCCGATGTCATGAGGGGTGCAAGGTAGTCTGGGTTTAGAAATATCTACACCAGACGTCTGCAACCTGCCGTTGGTAAAGCGCGCTATAAGATCCGGGCGAAGGGTCAAAATAACAAACTCTAATCCTCGAATATCTGAAGTATGGATATACGTACATCCTTCGGGGAGAATACAAGGCTGGCCATTGACTCGCCGGCCGTATATCGGTTACAAGCAAAACACTCGTCCTCGCATCCTGTCTCCATCAGGGGGTATAGCGCCAGGGCGGAGCCTCGGCACCTCTTCACGTCTTGACACACAACATCATCGTACTACAGTCCTCGAAGTAATCCTATATACCGTCTTGTCAGGATCTCGTTGAGCTCGCTCAAAAAATCGGCCGAATAACGAGAACCGATCTGGCTGCACGTTTGAATTTTGCGAGCCGATATACGTCCAGGAGTCATTGCGCCCCGAGAGGTTGGGGTCCACCCTGCCCAGGGGAGGATTGGGACGCTAAGCTCCCGCGGATTTACGGAACCACACACGGCGCAACAGTGGCGTCGACCTCGCGGCGAATGTTCGCCAAAATCTCGCAGATATCCAGCATCGCTGTTGCTGCACCTCTACAGTGGATCCTGCGGAACCCGACTGACCGCCAACCGCGTCGGTTCTTTATTGTAAATCGGTGATCCCCGTGAGGTCGTGGCTCTTTGTTTAACGCACTGGCAAAACAGCTAAAATACGATTACCGCGTTATCCGTCCGACGTTGCCGCCAAAGGTGGAACGGGCCGAAGTCACACCTCGTCTCCTATACTATCCTCACTCTCTAAGCCTTTCGCCATTCGGGAATTTATTTTATACACCGATTCTGCGCTGGACTAACTCTAACGCTTCCGCTGTTTATCACCCTCTCGAACTTCGACAGCTCACGATCACTCATTTCGATGCGGGATGGAAACATCTTTCTAATTATTTAATATCACGGGTTTCTCGTATGTATTTTCAAATTCAAATGAATATTTAAACAGCCTTGGGTATCTTCAGGGATGTACTAATTATAATTACCGTTAAATTTTACTTGAATTATGAAGCAATTTCTGTCGTCGGATGTTGACGGATTTTTGTTAAACGTGTAAGATGCGTGTAATTCACTAAATCTTTATTCGGTCAACGTATCATTGACAATGCGTTATAGACCAAGCCGAGTCTCCAAGATTTACAAGAGTTACAAAATCGTCGTGTGTGTCTGATCCGTAAATACTCGAGACAAACTTGTCCTCGTGTCGAGTACGACAATATTTCCCAACCAACGTGTTTCGCAGCGATAAATCTTCACGTCACATGTTATATATCCACCGTGAATTCGTTTCCAACAACGTTTACTTATACTGTTAAAAAGAATGAACTAATCAAATAAGGATTTCTAAAAAATGGGAATTAGAGCCAGGAAGTTAATAAATCCTGAGAGCCTGCTTGCGCAGAGCTCTGCAAGCTGACTTTCTCCTCGCTTTAAAATCGCTCCTTTTTCCACCTGAGAAAACTGTCCACCCCTTGGGTCGTCGCGTGGTTGCACTCACGTTATCTGCAAAGAGGCAGGCGTATGTTTCGGTTCGTGTCTATCTGCGGCGTGGCTGTCCCTCGTAATCCGGCGGTGATTAAGACCATAAATCCATCGGCGGATTAGTATGGCTGCTGCATCGCGCACTAAAACACATACACAGAGAGCGGAGAGGCACTGGCGATGGTGGCCGGATTGGAACACCCTGCAACCCTGCCGTCGGGCCGGAGAGAAGGTTGGTGGTGGCGAGGCGGGTACGAGGATGCGGATTACCGGGTGTCATCCGTATTCGCCGGGTTAGCGGCTGTCAGCGGAAACGCCGTCGGTGTATATATCAATTATTGCCAAGCCATACAGTGCTATGCCACATTTGCGCGATCTGCAAATTTACGCAATGCGATCCGTTGTTGGCAAATTGGTCTTTCAAACCGTTGGAACCACGGACAAATCGCTCATTCATGAATCGAAATCTCGGGACAACTTTCACGGTTCAAGGGTGCGGAGGAATCCCGAATCGCGGATCAATCGGAATTCACAATCCTTGAGACGAGGCTTTTGCACTCTAGAATTTTTCAAGCACGAAAGGAGCGACTCCTGCTGTATATTTGCATTGCAGTCGGCTCGAGGACCACTTCGACGAATCTTTAAAGTGAGGAAAGAGGTCGAATCGGTCCCTTTATTCATACGCCACCCCTTGTCTCGCCCACTCGACCATGCGCCATAAAATTTCACCATATATACTTATCGTAAGTTCCATTCGGCTGCCGGTGAGAACATTCTTTAGAATTCTTTAGTCCTGCATCTTTCGGGAAAGGGTGAAAATCGAGTTAGATTCTTACCGATATACTGTTATAGAACTTGACTTACACTGATCGTGACTCTGAGAATTTTTAATCGTTCGACGATGTTTTTGAATCCCATATAAACGAGACGCGTCGCGTAATCTTTGTGACAAAAATCGAGGGAAGGGGGCGGTGAAGGGGGACACGCAATTACACCTGTTTATTAATTTATGAATTTGAAAGATCCACTTTGAAACCGCCCTGCTGCTGCGGTATAAGCATTAAAAATCACGTGTTTCGCTTGAGCTCATAATCTCGTGTAATCTTTTGCAAAGTTGTTAATACTCACGGCTTACGGGTGTTAATTTAATATCCATACAGGTGCGCCAACATTGAATATCCGAATCCCAGTGGTGCAGCTATACGTTTCACTACCACAACGACGAACAGAACGAAAAAAAATCCATAAAACTCCCCGCTCTCTCTACTCTATTTCCACATTTTGCCGGTTACCGAACGATATACCTACACACATGTGTCCCTGTGCTGGTATATTAGGCAAACGTTAAGACTAATGACATTTGTAGCATATCCCATCGTCCAGCGTCGTTTTAACCATTTAACCATTTAACCATTTAACCTTTAACCACGTGTGTTTCCATTATCCTGAAAACGATGTCGGTTTTCACGTATTCTCGAATCAACACTCGCGACGTCGTGGAAAGTATCCGTAAAAGCTTTGCTGCGATAACATTTTTTAGATTATAAAAGAAAAAAAAAAAAAAAAAATATTTACATAGTTAATTTCGAGAAAAGACAAAGAAAAATTTAGAATTGTGTACAACGCTTTGTATACCTACCGCGACGATAAAATCGTATAAGAAGGGATATAACACGGGGAGGATATATAAAATGGTTTGGCAAAACGAAAAGAGTGCGATGCTCGTGGCGCAGCTGAGGCTGCGGTTCACGTTCACAGGCAATTACAAATAAGGGTCGTGGTGCCAAATCCTGTAGGATCATCGGGATCACATTAACGTTATATACCCACCTGACCTGCTCCACTGCGTTCCTGGTGGAGCCAGGCAAACTACCGCGGGAATGGAAAGATTATTTTAACGTTCGCGAAGTAGGCGACGGAGGCTCGAGAGCTTCCGTTTTCCAGATAAAGTAATCGAATATTTTCACACCACTCGAGGGGGATGATACCAGCCAAGAAAAAACCAATAGACCAATAGGTAACTCGAATTGTTCGCAGGTGGATCTTTTATCCCGTCGGATGAGAATTTTGGACTGAACAAATCCCACCGAGAAGAAAAAAAAAGCGTCACTAGCAAACGTGGAAAGTTCTTTTCGATCGCACGACCGACCGAATCAAATGGACTCCAGACACTAGAAGTAATAAATGTTCGAAATAGGCTTTCGTGAATTATGTGCGTACGCGTGTGGCGTGATACGATCTGGGCGTGGAACGTCGGCCGATATACATTTACTAATCGTTTTAAAAATACATGTTGTTATTCACGATCCCTACACCCAAACGGCTCTCATAATATAATTCTTTGAATCAGGCCCGGAGATTTGTCACGCTTAAACGTCTCGTTAACAAGAGCCTGGTATAATTCCTGAAGATCCCGTTCGTGTTTGCACGGCGTCGAAAACGTTTGTGAAGCAATTCAAACTTGCCCAGGTTTAATCGGTCGTTAGACATTTTCTCGAGAGAAATCTTCTTTTTTTTTTCCTTCAAAATCTACTATAACTACATGCCGTTGATTTTCCAGTCTCATCGTCTCGTTCCACTTCCATTTACGAGAGTCAAAGCAAATCGGTTTATGTAATACGCAAGTACATTAATGGTTCTCAATTTTGTTCTCACTCGTCGTTAGTAGTGTAGTTTGTGATCGTCAAGATCACACTTTCGCGGGAATACAATACGACCCTGTCAAGTCTAGATCATTCGCATGTTTTTGAGAAAGAAAAAAGACTTCCTCAAGTCAGATTCCATTTCTCAGAATATAAGAACGAACGATTTCCGAAACCCAATTCATTCCAGAGAAAATATGTCGCCGACTGTAAGCAACGCATATTTATAAGAAACGAACGCGATTCGTCAAGAGAATAGAGTCGGCGTTGTACGCACGCACGCACATACATACATACATTCATTCATACAAACATACCTCTATCCACTTCGCCGGTATTCGATGTGACGAATTTGCTCCGGATCCACTCCCGATGCGTTGTGTATCAACCGTACACCAGTCTCGCTCTTGAGGCCCTGGTGCAGGTGTAGGTGCAGGGTACACGTATAGAGAGAGAGAGAGAGAGAGAGAGAGAGAGAGAGGGAGGGAGGGAGGGCGGAGGGGGTGGATGCCACCCGAAGATATACGTATTCGCTGATCCATCTCGACGGCATAGTGAGATTTATGGAGAAGCTGCTGTTGGAAAGCGAGGTTTGCAGAACGTGGGACGAGGGCAGGGAATCTGAGAGGGAGGATCTCCCCTCGGGGTGAAGAAGGACTGAGGAGAGGAGAGGAGAGGAGAGGAGAGGCGAGGAGAGGAGAGAGTAAGAAGAACCGGGGGAAACCGCGGCACATCCAACCTGGCAGCCATGATGGCCGACGCTGGTTCGTTCGAAACGCGCAACGCGCAGCTGTCCGTGCAGCCGCGTATATATCCACCGGCGAATATTTCTCCGGTTCGCCTCTCGCTCCTTTATTTCTACTCAACCTCAGTTTCGTTATTTTTTATTTTTTCATTTCTTCTTATTTTTACCTATTTTTCAGTATTTTCACCGCCTCGGTATACGAGTATACCTTCTCGAATTACCCGAGACGCGGACTGCATCAAGAGAAGACTGAATCGTTCTTAGATTGAGGATCAAGTCTTTTTCCTATCACGTAGACGTTCATTACGGATCTCATATTTTGTACAATTTTTTCATCTGCTTTGGAGATTATTGATTATGCGGTGAAAACGGTTGATTCAGAGGATTTTACTCAATTTTATATCGCGTATATTTTATCTGTAAACGATGATTAGTGCACGCAGTTAAATCCGCGCCTGCAACTAATCGCACTTCGCGCACCGCCTCTTTCTTCGCAAAGAAAGTGGAAACGAGGGAATGTAGAAATTCTCGACTAACCATGTAGACCGATAATCTCTTGAACGTGCGGTTAAGGTGAAAAGAAAATGAAAATCACGAGGTGTTTAGAGATTTACCTTACATTCAAGGTAGAAAGGAGAGTCGTTTATCAGAAAAGAGGGCAGGAAAGATACCATCAATCTCACCTTGAACGGCAAACATTGGTTAGTCTCGCTTCGCTGCTGGTAGATGATGAAAAAAATGTAGAAATGAACCGCAGTGACGCGAAACTGGAGTACAAATGCACCGTTACAGGTATACGTAGGTATATGAAGGTGCTTTAGAGAGGTGGGCGAAAAATATTCAGGTAGACAGTACCTACCTATCGTCCTTTGGTCGCACTCGTCGAGAGTAAATAGGAAGGAGGGGGTGAGAAACACCGGCGCAAGATATAAGAAGTAGAAGAAGAAGAAGAATAAGAAGAATAAGAAGAAGAAGAGGAAAAGGAGGAGGATAAGGATGAGAAGGAGGAGGAAAGGGTGGCTCAGAGTTATGGATACTACTGCTCGGGGGTTGCGGCATCAAATCCTCGCGAAGCCCCGGATATCCGGCGGCTCCTTCACGGAATTTATTTTTAATGAAGTGGTGCCGCGCACGCGGTCACTTCTTCTTCTTCTTCTTCCTCTTTTTCGTATTCGTTTAGACGTTTAGTTTTCCTTACCTACATTTTCGTACACCGTGCAAATCGTCCTTGTTTCATTCGGTTCGACTGGTTTTCACGGCTGTTTTCCTCGTCCCTCGTGCGAGAGAAGCGCAAAAAAGAAACATGATGTATGTGAGAGAGTAAAGGGAAAAAAATGTATAAAAAAAAAAAGGAAAATGAAAATAGCGTGTGCTTTTGCAAGACGCGCGAAACGCGGTAGGCAGACGAGAAAAGCCGGTATTGCAGGCGAGGAGGACAAAGACGGAGATGGACGGAGGGATGGTGGGTAATATAATGATGGCGGCGGCTACCAGGCGGGGCGGGACTACGAGGGGATCAATATTATCCTCCTCCCTTCCTCCTCTCTCTATCGTTCTCTCTCTACGGCCCGTGCAGCTCCCTCCGGTTCTATCCTTTCGTTGCCCGATAGCTCGAAACTCCGGCACGCAATACACCAACATTCCCCGATTCCTCTTGGCGGTGCGCACGGAATCTCGTCAGAGAGGAAATCTCGCGTGAACTTTGTCGATATTGCGAAAAAACAAAGAGAAAGAAAAGTGGAAGAAATATCGCGCATAATTGCAGTTGGCACGATTTTTCTTCGGATCTTGGAATTCGGGACGTAAGGAAGTGCGAACTGGTCCAAGAAGCGGACGTCCATAACAACGGTATAAGAAAACGTTAATTTCGTTGGGGGTCCGTCGAGTGATTGATGAGCCTACGGACCACAGTCTCATTACAGTTATATAAGCTTCCGTAGATTGAGCCTGGTGCAGGAGCTTTGCGGGAGGGCTGCAGGATGCGGAAGGAAACGAGGTCCAGGGGAACGCGAGGGACACTGTGATTTGATGAGATTTTATTGCCGTCCTGACGTGTTGTTCGGCCCTCAAGACGACCTCGTCACCAGACACCAGCTACCCTCCAACAGCAACTTTTGCTCCCCGATTCGAGCGACTGTATATTCTATAATAGAGATTGTCGCAGAAATCTACCCCCAACCCCCTCTTCCGAAACAAAAAAAAATGAATAAAAAATTCCCAACGGCGATGCTAATTCGGATACGAGGAGTTGTGGACGGAACCCTTTGCCGGAAGTCGTCGGCGCAGCTTTTCAAGCTCGCATTTTCGCGCCGGAGAAACTTTACGAGGAAGAAGTATCCGAGGCTCTTCGCACTATATACCTGCCAGAATCCTGTGATACCGTTAAACTTTATGGGCGCGGCCTTACCTCCTGCCGCTTGCAGCCCAGCCTCGCCTTCCGTCCCAACCTCTGCCCTTGCCCTGGCCTTATTGATTCCCAAGCTCGCATCTTCCGCCTACGTTCAGTTCTGCTGTTGTGTTACAGAGAGTTGACTCCCTTGCTGGCTCAACCAGCTCTCGCCCTCCGCGCCCTCCGCGCCCTCCGCGCACTCCGCGCTTTCACCCTTCGCCCTCACCCTCAGCCTCACCCTCCCCCGTACGACTCCTCCACAATAACTCTTTCACATCCACGCGAGGTATCCTCTGTTGTGTAGCTTTCTATACTGACGCGGCAATATCCAGGAGTGAAACGGATCCCTCTTTCTGATTAAGGAACTCCGAATCACCTTCGAGGAACGGTTACATTTCCACCTCTAAGGTATCGATATTGTTTCCTTCGTATAAGGGATTATAGAAATAACGGGTCATTTTCACTCCTGTAATTGGTGATTCGATCCTAACGTTGTTTAGAATACGGATCCAAAGGTTAACGGCAGCATTAAGCGAAGTTTCGTTGTCTTTCGTAGTTCCTTGCTCCACGGACACACAACGATACCGAGATCCTGATTATTGTCTGCACATTTTTGAATAAACGACGGTCTTCTACACTCGTGATCGAGTACTTGTACCTTTTGTGATTTTGAAATTCTGTACTTTCCATTACACAACGCCTCATCAGTACAAGTGTTTCGACATTTGGTATAATACTCACTACTTTAATTGATACTGACGATGAGTTTTGGGAAAATGAATGCAATTCTTCAAAGTCTTCGTTAGGTTGTACAAAAACTATACTCAACAGTAAATAATTTCAAAACCAGGACAGTTCACTTCCGAAAACGGCTGCATCGGGTCAACGATCAAAGAGCCGATGAGAGGCTTAGATTAAAAGATAAGGGAGTTGATTCACCGTCCGCGCGTGTAGAGAGGTGAACCAAATCGTGAGATGAGAGAGAGGTGGGCGTCCTTGATGGAGCAGTATACCTATACCATAGGCGGTATGGAACAGCGAGGACATTACTCTTCATTAGCCTGTTACCCTCATTCAATGATTCGTCGCGCCTCTTAGCGTTTCCGCGACGCGATCGCGAGGCCATCCATCTTGAGTCGGTCCCAGCGCTCCTTGGTTCCGCCAGTAGATATACTACAGCGTCTCGTCTTATACGTATATATATATATCCACGTATATATACATATATATATACACACACACATATTTAACAGTAACGCGGTAGCTCGGCGTGTAGTAGGTACGGGGTGTGCAACCAGCCGTGTAATTGTTGCCGGAGGGGATGTTCCCCTTGGCAACGTACGCCGCCGCCCCCAGAACCAAGGGCTGGAAAAAGCTGACGCGAGGTTTCCGTCGTAGAAGAGAGCCGTCGGGGGGATGTGGCGGCGCGCTCGATCTCGCGAAAGATCCCGACCGGCGATGCATTGCTATAATATTCCTTACCTTCAAGTAACAACTCCCTATAAACACATTTTTCGTAACTCTGGTTTCAGGTGTGGTTCAAGAACAGACGAGCGAAGTGGCGAAAGCGGGAACGCAACGCGATGAACGCCGCCGCAGCCGCGGCCGCAGACTTCAAGTCCGGCTTCGGTACCGCCAGTCTGAACGGCTTCATGACCCAACCCTTTCCGGACGCCGACGCCCTCTACAGTTCGTACAGTTCCTACAACAATTGGGCAGCTAAGGTGCCCTCACCCCTGAGCAGCAAGAGCTTTCCGTGGCCGGTGAACCCCTTGGGTTCGGTGGTACCGACGGCCTCTCACCACCACCATCACGCCCAGGTCAGCCCGGTGAACTGCTTCAACGCCGCGGCGACGTCTGTCGCCGGAAGCCACGTGGGCGGAATGTCCGTGTCGGTGGGTCAGGCGGCGACCTCGATGCTTCCGGGGATGGGGTCGGGCCTGGGGGTCGCTGGGTCGCCCGTCGCTGCCTCGGGGGCGGCGTGTCCTTACGCGGCGCCGGCGGCGCCCCACCCCTACGGACCCCCGGTTTACACCCCGCATCACAGGACGGCGGCGGCACCGGAAACGTGCAACGTAATGTCGAGCAGCATCGCTTCGCTCCGGCTCAAGGCGAAGCAGCACAGCAGCGGGTTCAGCGGGAGTCCGTACAGCACGGGGGGTACGACTGGGACCACCGGGGGCAGCATCAGTCCCGTAAGTTCGAGGGCCTCGTCGGTCGGGGGTCTCAGCGCCTGCCAGTACGCCCTGACGACGGGGACCAACCCCCACTCGCCGGGACCCGACCACGGCAACGCGACGGCCAGGGCCCAAGTCTGAGGCGAGGCGGGGGCTGCGTCGAGCCCCCACCAGACACCCGCGACGGCCGTATCGCAGGCCGGAGGAACCGGCGTAGCCCACGGGAGCAACGGTAACAAGGGACACCAGCTTCAGACCGAGTGACCCAGGCCCCGGTCCGCCGCCTCGCCCGCCCTGTCGTCGACACCTTCGTCGACGGCGTCGCCCTCGCCGTATCTTCTGTACGACGAGGAAGCCTCGGCGGCGGACCCCAGGGCCTTCCAGGACGACGGACGCACCCCCGCCGGAGGCGCGGGACTCGCCGGTTACTGGCAACACGCGGCCACCACCGCTGCCGCCGCCAGTTACTGGCCATCCCTACTCGACTGCTGGACGTCGCCATCCGTCGCCAACGGACCCCAGCAGCTGGCCCTACCGAGGGATGAAAACCGCGGTCTCCAGTAGGACGGAATTTTTTTATTTTCATTTCTTCTTTTCCCTGCAATTCGGTTCGAACTATGCCGGATTATCGATGCAATGAAGGAGACGATTAAGGAGAGTCGGACGTATAGATTGATCGTACAACGCGGATGGGGTAGAAAGGGATGGATGTCGAAATATCAAACTCGCGCGCTGTACAGCGGGTGGATTGTTCGTGTGGAAAAGGACGCAGCTGCCGTAGATCGCGATTATTACATCGCGTCGTTGATCATGTACGGTCGATATGTATAAATTATATTCTATGTTAAATTCTCGTACGGATCGCGTTGCTTTACTCACTACTCTGTAGATAATTGTATAGTAGGCACCCATGCGGCGTGCGTATATTAATATGTATACCAAATTGTTATATTATTATATCAGGATCATAAAATAAATCGTAATGAATATATATTAATAGTAATAATAACAACAATAATAATAACGATAACAACAATAATAATAACAATAACGATAATAATATTAATTATAGTTATAATAATAATAAGTTTGATGATGCTGATGATTATGATTATGATGATGATAATGATGATGATGATGATGACGATGATGAAGGTGATGATTATGATGATGATGAAGGTAATGATGATGATGATGATGTGGGTGATGATAATATTGATCACAGTGGTAATAATATTATTAATAATAATGATAATGATGATACCATTGCTAATAACAATAATAATCATTGTTATTATTAGTATGCGGTAATGAACCTAATAGTAGTAGATGTAACAATAACAATAATAATAACAATAATAATAATAATAAAAAATGAATTAATAACAATAATACGTGAATAATACAATTATAAACGTTCAGCAAATACCAAATGTTAGTTCGTTAAGCGATGGATATGAGGCGTCGGGCTGTTTTGCAAAAAGCGACTCGTGGTGTACAGTATATCTATAACGAGCACAGATCATTCTAGTAGTTGGCCGTATCCTACGACATACATACTATTGCTATTAATGATTAATTATATAAACAATATTCTGTATCTTTACACGGTGTTTGGTCTGGATCGTGGTTTGTGAAAAAATTCTTTATCCTCTTCTTCGCAAAGGTTGATGCACGTAAAAAGATGTGGATACATGTTGAAAAGACAAGGTTCAATGTTTGATTTTCGATGACTAGAGTCTCGTTGAAATTTTTTTTTTGGATTAATCAGTCTGGATTATAAGGAAATTCTCCGAAGCACCTGGCGGCTCGTCGAAAAGACGATTTCCTTAATTAAAGGCTTAGTAGAGTTGAATGTTGTTGATTGATTGATTAAAAATGACTGAAAACTTAATCGAAAATAAAAGGATTCAAGATAAAGTTACGTTGGCTATATTTTTTTGTTACCGAATGCAACGAATTATAAGTTCAAATCGTTGATAGCAGCCAGATGGGAAAAGATGAAGAAGAAGAATAAAAGTAAGATTGAACAATTTAAACGCCAAATGATGCCATAATTATGTTGTATGAGGTACACCGTGCGTGCACGAAAAACGTCTGCAGCTGTTTTACATGAATACCGATATCGTACAAAATGTTCGTTGAAGTAACGTGCATTGTACAAAAAATTTTATCTTCAAGCGAGTGACTATGCCGGGCTGTGTCGAAAACGTTGAGGTGTAATTTAAAATTTCATGTACGTGCGTTTCGTCGTATAAAATTAAGACCAACGGAGTAAAGGGAAAAAGAGATGAGAAAACGAGTTAATATTAATAATAATAATAATAATAATAATAATAATAATAATAATAATAATATTAATGATAATGATAATAATAATAATAATAATAATAATCTATACCGATCCTTTGAATCACTCACTCGCTCCATGTGTACGCGTTCCTTATATAAAACTCGACGGACAATCGTCGAAGGGTTCCGTTTGTAATCTAGTCACAATAAAAACCAATTCTATTCTACTCGTAGCCTTAATCGGTGTATTTTTTATATTTTCCTCGCCTGTGTATTATCCTTGGCTTCTGCCTTCAATCCGCATTTAATACACCGTCGTAATTTATTTATTGTTTGTTTGTTTATTTGTTTTCCGGACATAAATATCTTCGGATGCACCTTTACCTGCAAGTCAAAAAAAATTTGACTCCCTCTGACTATTTTCGTTGACGGAAAAAGAAACAGAAATTTAAAAAAGGGGATCAAAAAGCCGCCCGAAGAAAAGCTCCTCGGATCTCTGTGACTGGGTTTGTGTTTAGACTATTTAATCATTCTAAATACCAGCTATTATTGTTGACGCTGCCTTAATATGCCGCGAGCTTAAACGCTTTGTGAGCTTAATGAGATGACGAGTTTCATTGAAGGGATATTTAACACCGAATATAATTAACATACATATAGATTTTTGTAATAATTACTAACTAACTGTTGTCAATAGTTGAACATCCATAAGGTTTCAAAAAATAATTGCAACCTGACTAAAGTTGTGTTTTTATTTCTATTTTAAAAATCAACTCATTACAGTTTTTCAGTCAAAGGACGAATATAGCTTGTTGAAATTCCACTGTCATCGTATCGCGATATAGCGCGATTAAACAGACGATCGAACAACAATTAATTCACAGGTATGACGAATTGACCATAACTGTGACAGTTACGGCAATGAATCGTGGATTATAGTAATCACCATTCGCGGTCTGTGTTTAAATAACTAGACATCGTCGAAGCCAATAGTGACATCTGAACACCCTTATAGCTTTCACTTCAAATTCCGAAATAACGTTACGATTGTCCGATTCGTTCAGCCTTTTAGTGCCGATTTTCTAAATTGAACAACGCGATGCGACGCAGCGTCTGCAAACTCCAGAACAGACGGAGCGAGAATTTAACGACGCTAATTCATTTGAAAGCAAAACAATGTAGCGCCATGCCTGATATTTTCTAAAACTCCTTAGGCGATTAGCATTGAAGACCCACCTCCTCCCCTCTCCCTTCGCTCTTCATCCCCCAAAGTAATCAACTATTCATCCGCTTTACTCGCGGGCACAGGTTCCATAGCTTGCAGGGTGCTAACGACTTGTATATGCATAATAGTTTCATTGCAAATGCAAATTGGCATCCATCCGTCGCTCTCTTGCCAGCATCTGTAGTAGGTACTTCTGCATCTTAGCGATCACATGTCTTATAAAGATATATTATATTATATATGTATATAATATATATATACATATCGATTTATCCCTAAATACGTGAACATTTATTAGCTCGCGTGTGATGCACAGTACCAAATAGTGGTCGGCACGTTCCGTATTACGTTGCTCTTATACACACCGAGAAGAAAGATCGCGGATAGAGAAGCGAAGAGAAGAGAAGAGAAGAGAAGTGGAGATGGTTGGAGAGGGGCGGGAAGGGGAAGCGAGGGAGGCTGCAGGGGTGGACCAAGGGGCGATAAATTATGCACCCTCTCTCTGTCAGTGGAAGCGGGGTTCACCGCGTTGGGGTACCAGTGAGTCGGCTGGGCTGGAAAGGGCCGACTTGGTAACCCCAACACGCAAACTAAACTAAACGCGTATTACACTGCAGTATCGTCGTCGCTCGCTAATGTTATATCCATTACGATATATTATGATCCGTATGTTCCCCATTACGTAATCCCAACCCCCTGTCTGTCCGCCGAACCCCGCGGTCCATCTCCCTTTAAATTTCTGCGTATATACGTATACATATATAAGCGCGAATCCGTCTGCCGATCTCTATACATATAATTCCTAGGCTAATCTAGTGTTTATAATCTCGTCTCAATGACTTCGAGACACTGCAAGGTATCGCTATTTAAATTATATTTGTATAGATCGTAGATATATACTAGTTTGGAGATGTTCGAGAGATCAGATTTGACTTTGTTACAGTTGAATTGTTTTTCTCAACTAGAGTCCATTTCTTTCAGTTCGGAACTAATCAGCAACAGTTTTTCATTACTAAACGAACAAGCCTTATCAAACTCGTTTTAGCGTACTGGACATCGTTTTTGTAAATGATGGCGGTTGAGCAGAAATGATGAAATGATAATTGTTTAGAAAATTATTTACACTGATCTGATTTCAACCGTCGATTTAATGGATAAATTGAATAGAGTTCGAGAAAACCGGGAGTTTGATTCGTTTAGTTATATTGTACAATTGTTTTGACAATATGAATGATTGAAGTTTTCAAAAAGTAACCAGTACGTGATTGAATTTTCATAATTTTACTTATTTGGGAAATTGAATTAATTCCAGTATAAATCGCGATACTTAATATGGTTAACCCATGTTAAAATCACACGTAGTAATACAAGTTGAAAGAAAAGAACAAAACTACCCTTAATATTATCGCGACGAACGAGTCCATATAAAATTCCCTTCGATAAGTAGATATTATTTACGTATAAATTTAATCAACGGTTTATCCATAATTGTCAAAAATTCTATCAACTCCCTGAAACAATCAGCGGATTGGCGAGGATCGTTTTCCTTTATTGTCCTACACGCAATCACTTTGAAACGGTGGAAAATGACTCGAGATTGCTTGCGGACAAAGAACGAGGGTAAACATCCCCAGAGTGTATGAAGATGTTGCGTGTAGACGATGGGACCAGAAGGCTGACAGTGCGACGACGATGGGGTAGGGGTAAGATGATGGCAGGGGAGGGCGATAAGGGGAAGGTGAGGGGGGGTGGGGGGTGGTGGGGCGGGGTAGGATATTCACCAGCATTACCCGCGTATCGGGTTTTATTCTCTGGGTAAATCCGTGGATCTCAACGGCAGCACTGCTACGGGTTTCGGTATAATAATACGCCAAGAAACGGGGCGACACACGTACAGGGTGTTGAAAAATTTTCAAATCTCGAAGGCAAGCTTGATTATAAGTATGACATCGTAGCAGAGACGCGAGTTTTACTGATCGGTACTCCGTTTCTTTCGTTTCAATGATGGCCTCGAAATTCAAACCTTCTTCTAATTCATGTCACGTGCAGAAATGAAGCTGAATTTTTTTACCCAGCCACCATGTAGAGGCCGAAGTCAGACGAGGTATTTTGCGCATGTATATATCCACGCGGAGGAAAGGTAGGTAGGTTGGTTGGTTGGTTGGTTGGTTGGTAGATATAGTTTGAGAACGGACCAGGAAGACCCGGGACCTGGGGATGATGTTGGCGCATATTCTTAGCGGAGGTCCCACTGTTAGGGGGTTGACTGGGATCGCACTTTGCCCTTCCGATGCTCATTTAAATGTCCTGGGATTCTGGGTAACTGGGACTATAGTGTCGGGGTACCCAAATTTCGAATTACCCAGGCAGGCAAGACAGTCTCTTCGCTGGTTTGCTCGCGGGGATGGAATTTAAACCCGTCGTTTATTCTCTGCAGAAGAATATCCTACCAATTTGCCATCCCTGCGACTTTGACGATTGTTGCAGATTTCATTGCCCCCGTCTAATATACCCAACGAGAAAACTTCACTTTGGCATAAACGGGTGCTCGAACTAACGTCCGATCATCTACTCGAATTTTTATCTGTTCATTAGCTCATTTGATAGTATAGAATTGGTATTTGTTACGGGTAAAAGGTTCTTTTAAACGTCGATATACGTCTTTTTACGGTCTTAGTTTGAGGACGCATTGGAATAGAAAAATAAATTAATCGTGAGATGGGTTTGTTGCATGTTGTAAATCATTTCGTTTATATCGAGTAGCGATCGACGTTGGTGACGATATAAAGGAATCATATTATGTGCGGTGTAATTTTATTTGATATGAAGAATAAAAGACGACTTCTCTACTGGGAAGATGAAATTAAACTCAGTCTTCATTGAAACAATCTCATACACTTGACGAGATTGTATAAAATTAAATATATTGCAGCTGAGAATGTTTAATTAGAAGGCAAACAGCAATTATACGAGTGCCTAGACAGATCTTATCATCCCGGCATAATAATTATAGCTCGTTCACGTACAGGCTGTGCGAAATTCTGTTTACCAAAAGGCTTTCCGACTTTATACCCCGTTCAAGATTGAATGCCAGAACGAGTACAAATGTGAGTTGGTTTGACGTTTCGTGTGAGTAGATTTGCGCATATGTTACACATGTACCCAGTCTAGAAACGTTTAGTAGGCTGTATTGTAAACTCTAGGATGATTTGTTGTCTAGGCAAATGGTATAATCTCACGTTAACTTATTTCTTCTTCAATAATTTTACGTCTTTTGTGTCTCTTCTCTCACTGCAGTGTAGAATATAACCCCGTGTTTTACAATTGAGGTACTCCTCGTTGCTTACAGCGGGACTCGCGTCTTTCGCTCTCAGATAAAATGGCAATTAACTTTAAAACTTGGGTAACGCGGCTCTTGCTGGAGGTAATAAAGATAGGCGTCGGTTTTATCTGCGCCAACATCTTCGGGGCCTTATCTTTCTTACCCCAGTGGCGTAACCGCGACGTTTGATATTCTCTATCGCAATAACGGGAAAGAACGGAATAAGGAATACAAAAATTCAACCATTCAACTGCAGATACCCCGAAGTGCAAAATAAACGGTGGAGAACATTCTCGCCAAAATGTGCGAACGCCTCTGTCTGCTCGCTGCTACATGTTACATGCAAATACACTCGAGGTATCACGCAGAGATCACGATGACACGCTTACGTCTGGGCGTGATCGACGTTTCGTTCGTTTCACGGAATCTTGTTGCTGTCTTTTCTCTCTCTCCGATAATTCGAATTACGTTATCCAGGCAACGCTGAATTTTCTACAACGATTGCTGGGGAAAATTCCAAGTGATTTACTGCCTGGTTTTCCGGTCCCATCGGTAAACGACGCCACGTACGATCGCGTCATTCTATATAAAACAGATAGAAGTTCGGCACGCATCCATCATGCAGCGTTGGCATCCACCTCTAATCTAAAGCTTTATCTAACGTACTATTGATTATTCGTCAGACAAAATGTCACACTACTTTTAAATGATGTTACGCTAGTCCGAAATTATGTTACACTCTCCTAAAATCTGACGGCTTTTCATCTTCCGCTTTAATTCTACGTCCTTGTAAATCGATCGATTCGATTTTTTGGTTTAAATACTGTCTTTCGAGATCCTCAGATCTTAAGTGCATGGTGAACAGAAGTTGTTTACAAAAAATCTCGTTCGCCATAACAGTTTTTTTTTTGTTTTTTTTTTTAAACCTGATGGGTTAAATTATACAGTAATTTTGAAATACCCATGTCGAAATCAATTGAAAATTGACTTTATTCGACGATCGAAGAAATCGAACTAAAAATGCATCCTCGTAGCCTGCCAATCAGCGACGGATTTTTGCAATTCGTTCGATTTCCAGCGTATTTCCGCCAAATCCCTTCCGGAGTGAAGCGTCCGCAGGTCTGCAGGGGGTGGCGAGGGTGGCTGGCGATTGTCGGCCAATTACCGTTCCGTGGCTGCAGGCTTCCGCGTACCGTACAGAGTGGATCAAGATGCCGCTAAAGTTATTTATTACCGGTACGAGCCGCCGCAGCCGTAGCCAGCAGCCTCCGATCCACCCCCGCAACCCCCGGTGTCTTTAGCTTTTCCGATCGCAAACTCATCGCTAGACCATCGCAGCCCCATCTGTCAGTGACCGTAAACCGGCCCGGCGAAACCCCGGCCCCGATATAAATTCTTCGAAGCTTAAGGGGTTATATATGTATACAGTCAGGAGGCCCAAAAAAACGATTTTTCTAGAATTTCTCTTGAGAAGATCTTTTCATTTATTGAAGTAAACAATTTTACACATATTATGGTAACTTTCAACTCTATTTTCAAATTTTTTATGAGTGAAAATAATTATTTTGAAAGTTGCTAAAAAATTAGATTTTTTGAAAATTTTAACTGTATAAAATCTCTTAAAAATTTCCTGCAGAAGCTGGCAGGAAAGAAACACCGCGAATCATCTCAGCGCTGATGATGTTTGTTTAAACCCGTGTTTTAAACTTTTTGCACTAGATATTCTCTGTTCAAACGTACGGTGTTAAATCGCCGAACGACATGACGTGTAATGACATGCAGAGTGGAAATGTGTATCGGATCGTCTGGAATGGATACTGCATGAATACGAGTATACCATAATATCCTAGATATGCAACAAAGATGAGAGCGAAACGGTGATAAAACGAAATTTATTGGTAGGTATCCAGGACCTTTGCCTCGAGCGGAAACGTCATAAATGTAGAAAAATCGCGTTGCAGGATTGCGTTGGGATTTGCGGGTTAGACTGCAGTGTTGCAAAAGTCGACAGATTCCAAGAAATTAGTTATCATTTGCCGAATGACTTCTGGCCGTATCAGAATACGCGAAACCTCGCTGTTTCTTATTGTTTCTACTCGATTTTCGGAATATGTAATCGGAATCCGGATGAAAATCGCCGAATGATTTCGAGCCCCATTCTGCAAAATTTGACGCGGGTACAGGCCGGCAATTCAATGCTAATGAATCAGCTGTCGCTGCATTTGCACGTGAATTACAGTGTCAACGTTCTCATCGCTGCAGCGACGAATTGACGTTTGGCATTGGTCATATCTACACCTACGCACGTGCCTGAACAGCCTCACGTAATCAGAATTATACCAGCGATTCGGATCGTGTGTGTCATGCGTGTGCGGTGCAGTACTTTCATCGATTATGCAAGGGTTAATCAATGGTTGAATCCAATTATAAAACAGCTCGGACGTTTAGTCCAGCCCTCGGCATCGTGCGGAAACGAAGTTATTTCACGTGGTTTTCATTTTCCGCAATCTCGAAGAAAGAGGAGAGACGCATGTCATTTGACCATTAAATCCTTCGGTATAACGCTGACATGCATCAAGCCCATGCATAGATGCATATGAGGCTCAGACCGATGATGCATAATGCATCGCGCGGTCACGAGTTCCTATTTTCCTCGGTCTGCAGGTCGGGTCTTTGCGATGTCTTTTTCTCTTCCTCTTCATCTCTCTTTCTCTCTCTTTCTTTTCCTTCTTTTTTAGCTACAGTCTACAGTTACATACGGAATCTACTAACGTGTTTCGAATGGAGCCCTTTGTGGTTACCAAGTCGGCTACGGATTGAATATAAACGCGAGAATAAGAAGCCATTTTATTGCGCTTTTGCCTGTGCTTTTACTCTAGTGAAATTGAGGGCTTAAACCGAGATTCAGATTACCTCACCTTTTATACCGAACTATATGTATTAAGGTGTATTTGGCGAATAATCTATGCTTCGTAATTTCGTCGAGAATACCAGAAACGCTTTTTTCCAAAAACGCAAAAATAACGATCACCAATTTCGGTTATTTTCAACTCAAACTTTGCCATGTAACGCAACTGTAAAAGAATTCCGAGGATCTTTCGTAGATGTTATATTTATCGAACGATCACCGTGGCAAAAGGACGCGTAAAACGGCGAGGAGGGTAAGTTAGAACAGTTGTGGTGGAAGACGAAGAAGACGAAAGCTCGGGCTGCAGGCGGGGGCGAGTGTAGAAGAGCGCAGAGGCGAAATGAGAATCTTAAAATATTCCTCCGTGTCGTCTAAATCAAGGGGGCTTAAGGAGCGTCGTGCGAGCAGGGATTATCCTCTTCACTTCAAAGCATCCTGCAGGTGCATTCCCTCTCTGTCTTTTCGCTATTTTTCACTGACAGTAAAAGTTGAAGCACGCGCGGCAGTTGCGTCGTGATCTACAGGCTTGGATCTGAAGCAGGGTCAATATCACGAAGTCTGCAGTAACCGACTGAACGCGATCCGAAAGCCGAGAAGAATTCAATTTTCGAAAACAGTGCGAAAAAAAAAACCCACAAAGTAGGTATCTTCTCTTCTTGCCAGTGCTTAAGAAGTTCAGTCAAATCGATATCAGAGAGGATTTTTGCTGCACCGCCGGGAAGAGATGATCGTTGGATAAGATATTGGATTATTCGCGGCAAAGGAGGCGAGATTCGCGTTTAAATATATCAAGATCGATATATGGATTTAAAGTTGGATCGGTAATCAGTAGCCGCAAAACGATGGGCTAATTAACCGGAGGTGAAAAAGTCCGGGGGCAGAAATCGCGGGAATCAGGGCTGAGGACCCGACGCGCGGCGTCGAAGCGCTAAAGAACGGGATTTAAACTGGGAGAAGTTTTTACAGCTCAAGGTCAATACGTTCCTGAATTAGTTTGCATGAAATTTCGCCCCCTCCAACGTCCTCGAGGCTGCAAGGCGGCACTTGAGAGAAAGGAGGAAGGGAGGGAGTGACGTACAATTATCTCTGCTGGCGGAAGAAGATAGTGAGATCCACTCTGGGGATAGTGAAGAGTAGCCCTCCTCCCTTTCGCCCGCCTCACCCTCCAGGACCTCCACCTTCTACTCCTCGTCCTAGGTTCGCCAGCTCCGACACCCTCCGCGAGCTCGTTGAATCTAATTACATGGCAAGACCCACCCTCGCCGTCGGCGGGTTCGTTGCCAAGGCGACGGTGGCCATCTTGGAGGGCTGCAGCCACTAATGGCCTAATGAATTTAATGGAGGCTCCACGCGAAGTACGGCGAACGGCGCCGAGTGGAATAAGAGCTAGGTGAGCGCGTTCTGCGTCTAATTCTCCGGAAACCGAGAGGCGAAGCTGACGGAGGAGGGGCGGTTCAACCGGGGGCGCTAACCGTGCGACGACCCAACGAGACCCAGGGAAACCCGCCCGACCCGAAGCCTCCTCTCCTCACCTCACCTCACCTCACCTCGCTTCTCCTCCTCCTTCCCCTCCTCCCGGATTTTCACAATTAAGTAAAGACTGAGTGCTCGTCGTTAGGCAAGGCCGGGGTTCAAAAGTAACGACGTATGAATGCCCCGATATTTTATACCCTGTAAATACTGGGAAACTAGACGAGGGCTGTTGTCAAAGTTTTTGTGCAAAATCCATTTTAAGTCATAAGGATCTGCTTGTAATTCTGCACAATCGTCGAAGTATAAGGTTTGCTCATATTGGAAGCGTTAAGAAGTCGAATACACAATTGTTAGAGTTATTTGCGGGGTGCGGTTTGGAACGATGAAATATACCCGCGAAAAGTCGAGAGAGGATCGATGTAATTAGATTACATTAAGCCTTGGCGATAACCGTTCACCCTACGGTTGATCCTCTACGCGGTAAACGACACGGAAATTTCGATGGTGGCTTCGGGTGTTTTGATCCTACATAAGCGCTCGGAATTGTTGTACCCGCACCAATTGCAGGTAAACGACTTTTTAAAAGCTTTCCACTCCTTCTCATTTGATTGACCTCTCAACCGGGGAATTACTTGATCGCGGAGGATTTACATCCGGGGATGAAATGTTTTTTCTTCTAAGCATATCTACGTGTAACGTATATCGAAAAATAAATCTGTGGTTTCGGTTTCAACGTAAACTTAAAAAATGTGAGGACAAGCTGTTTTAATTTTTCCGGATCGCCGACTCAGTCCATAACAAGTCGTAAACAGCGGGGCCTAAACTCTGGGCAAATAATTATTATGCTTAAGCCAGCGGATCGTTTAGCAAGTCAAAATTCCTTCCCCTCGCGTTTAAAACAACTTTCTTTAAACATCCCTGTCCATGTAAGAGATACACACACACACACACACACGACTATTTTTGCTGTATAAAGTGAATAAATTCGAGTCTCGCTTTATTTTTTATTTATGTACCTATCCTTACACTTCTTGTATAATTTTTTGCTCCGTCTTTAGCGAAGTCCTCGCGATGAATAATTAATCAAAGCAAGAAATAATCTCGTGAGACATTGCTTGCTGGCGGGTATATTATAGTAATATGCAGTTGCACATGCCTCGCGGAGAAAGAGAACAGGAGACCTGGCAAGAGAGTGATAATTGTTTGCTCAGAGCGATAACGTCCTTGCTCATGATACGAGATTACTGTTAAGATAGACCAAGCGTATGGTGTTTGGCTTCTGCTGACAAGTGTGTCGCACTCGTTTCGCTCGCTGGATGAAATGCAGTTGTCGGTATAGATCATAATTATTCGCACTAATGAGCTAACAAATTTTACCGTTGAAATATGTAAAAAAAAGTATGATATGCGAGATGACGAACGTAATATGCATGTTACATCCGGATCGGATAAAGAACTCGTGACATGCACTCGTTTGTGGAACGTTTCAATTAGAACGGCTTATGGCGTTTACTCAGCACTTCGCCTTGCTTTCAGCTGTGCACGCTTCTGAATGTATTTTATTTACGTTCCTCGTATGTAAGTGTCTCGTCGTCGCCTTTATTACACTGTACACAGGCAACACAGCTTGAATTATGTACCTGAACTATATACAGGCGCCCAGTTAACTAACAACGAGGCACAATATTGCTCCTGCAGAGGAGCACAAGACATTCGGTTCCAATATCCTACTTCACATATATCCTAGTATGATTTTATTTCCGAAAACAGTGAGTTGCCCGTCGAAATCCTTGGTAACAAGCCATGGAAATCTCTTGGATGTACCACTTGTCCCGATAATTGAGTCGAAAAAATGATACCGAGTGTCTGGAAGTAGATCTTCACATCCACTTGACTCGGCGAAGGATTAGCCGACTACGTACCGAGACTTGAGTGCATGGACTACTCCATCTTGTTTCGATTCAAGTTCCTGTCTCGAGAAGGTACTTGGACTCGAGATATAATAGACGAACCTAAAGACCAACTCGACGCCCTCAAGGAATTCCCAACGCGCTGAGTAAAAAGGTGTAGAAAATTTTTTCCCCCCTAATTCCTAGAGAAACATTCCTTGGTTATATCCGTCTAAGCCTGACCCTCGTTTACATAAATCTGACCCTCTAATCTCACGCTGCAGGGCGTGCGTTCTCCGATCGAAGGCACTAATAGTCTCGACCGTTTTCCGACTCCGTTACACTCCGCGATCCTAGTTCTCCCGCGTTTCTATTCCTGTATAAACGCCACTCGGTCCACTGGGGAAACGGCGAACAGGGGATGTGACGGATTCTTCGGTTCCCAAAGCGCACAGGGCGAAGAAGAAGAAGAAAAGGAAGAAGAAGAAACAGGCGGTACCCGGTACTCAAAAAAGTAGAGGAAAACTCCTTCGGTAATCCAGAGCGCAGGCCAAGGATTACACCGGCTCCTCCAGATGTTTATTGAGTCTCAGGGCAAGACGCATGCGTCCGTCCGTTTTTCCTGCGTCGCAGACTCTTCGCTGCACGTCATCCCTCCACCGCATCCGCGAATCTTTTATATGGAAGAAAGAAATCGCCAAAAAGCTTGCGGACTTTACCGATTGGCAATCGGGTTTGACGATTCTGATACACATTTTTGTCGTATCCTTTCCGCGGACTTGGCTTTCACTCATCTTTCGTCGACGGTGTTGATTTAATGAAAAAACGCGCGACTTTTCCGCACTTTGAAACGTGGTATGAGCTACTCCTGGGGTAGTTTGTCGTTGCTTTATCGATCGACGTGAGAAGAGGTGACTGCTTCAAGCTTTTCGTGCTTCAATTGCTCCGTGGCGCCACTGGAAATATCCAGGCTGAGCTCTCTGACGGTGGCTCGTACCTACTCGTTACTTGCCTCGTCGAAAGTCGATCTTCTTATATACGCGATCATACTCGAGCTCTGCGATTCTCAAACGATTACGCGGCACGATTATCCGATACGTTTTATCCGTCAGGACTTTAATACGTTAAACTTCAATCAAATCTTCCATACGCGGGCTTCTATAGTGCGATTTTCATTTACCGATAATTTATGGTCGCGGTTGTGTTTAGACCGACGAAGCAGTTGATTTTTTAGCTTCCCTTTGCCCGGAATTGCTAATTCTTCGATCGCAGGAAACAGATACTTTACTGAATGCATAAAAATTGAAATTAAAATTCTAAAAAAAAAATTATATAGGTATAGACATCGCCTCACGTGAAAATAGAAAGGAATAATTTAAGGCGAGAGAACAACGAGGTGTAAAGAAAGCAGCTACCTACCCTAAAGATGTGAAGTAGAGCGATATTGCCGAGGCCTCTCTAAGCGGCGGGATTAAGAGCTACGTAAATTCTTCCGCCCCACTTGCTTTCTTCCAGTAAAGAATCGCTTGCTCGGTTAAACGCATTGCCTTTACGGGGGAAAGTGATAGTCGACTGTCAGTCTCTTCTATCCTTTCTCTTTGCCTAGCGGCACACAGGAAACCCTCCCTTATTTTTTATCTTTCTTTACATTTCTCGTGAAAAGTACCAAGTCTGTAGTTTATACTGTGGTAATTTTATAGGTGTAATGTTTTTATACCTTTCTTTGGGGGAGGGGGTGGGGGGTCAAAAGTTGGAAGGGTCAATATTTCGAATGGCCGATATATCGAAATTTCAAACATGTGATAATAGAATAATGAAAGATGAATTGTTCGAAAATCAAGATTTCGATATCAATCGGCCATTTGAAATATTCAACCTTTCAACTTTTGACGACAATCCCTTTCGTTTCTGCAATGTGTTCTCTGATTTTCAATTCAATGAAATTCAAATACAAAATAAAAAAATTATTCACAAAAACCTGTTTGTCAAGGTTTGCAAATAAATAAGAATTTCTTCCTCGTAACTTCGATAATGATTATCAGACAAATTGTGTTATGTAACGTTTTATGAACGTTTGGAAATTGAATAAAATAGACAAATGAAGAATACAAAATAGTTCAAAATTGTATAAAAAATAGATTATTCGTTTATCTATGTGGTTATTAACGAGTTCATTCTGAAAAGTTTATAATATAGCATAAAAATAAATAAACAATCTATTTGCGACACTGTTTAAAGCTATTTTGTGTGTTTTTCTTTGTTTTTTCCAAAAAATCCATTCTGAAAATTCATCCATCTATAATCGAATTTCTCTATATAGGTATCAACTTTCATTTACAGCACTTGAATCAAGAGGGCGCCAGCTCTTCGGTGATTATATGTCAAGTAAAGCTAATAAATGAACGTGTTTGAGTCTGAAGATGTGATTGGACGTAAAAACTTGGTGGGACAAGTGCAGAGTGCTACAAGCCTCGCTTTTACCATTCGAGCATGACCTACGCGATCTATCTTGTAATTTTTTAATTGTTATTTTTTTTTCAAATCACGGTATATGCATCATTGATTGATATACAAAATCCAGCCTGATGTCTTCTATTTTGCAAATCATGCTAATACCATTAATCGGTTTTTCAGAGCTACCGAGGATCGATAGCAAGTAACGAGGATCATTTCCATCGGTCGGTGACTGGCGAGAATACCAACGTTACCATCGCCAAGTAAAAACTGAAAAATTCTGTGCCAACTTCTTCGATTTATGTCGCAGAAGTATAACTATTAAATTTACTTTAATACAAGGAAATATGAAAGAAAGTGACCTTGGCAACGATAATTTCATGGTCCAATATGTCCCAACGACATCCAATGTGGCCACAATTTTTGCTCAGCCCGAAACCAGTTTGACTGCTTACCACAGAGCCATAAGATATAAAAGATTTCATGCTGCTTTTGAGTAACCTTAATTTTAGCAATTAGCCACCTTTGAATCAGCCCGTATAGCGCGTTCAACACTGTCTCGTCTCATCATTTCGATAACTCGTTGTGATGGCAGACGTGCTTTCACGCGTGCTTTAATGATTCGAAAGGTTTTCGCAGGTTCATCAGACTCTGATCAATATACGAAAAGGCGGGTTCTGGACAGACAAGGGAACAAGGTGAAGAGTGAAGAACGTAGACTCGTGCTACCGTAAATATATTGATCAATAATTTATAACAGGATTAACAACAATTAATTAACTAGCGTAGGGTGTGTACCGTATAGTGCAATATGCTGTGTGTATGATAGATTTTTCTAAAATGTTTCGCATGGTGAAATGCACTCTTCAATTATACCGAATTATTATAAATTTAGAAACCGACTTGTTCACTTACACTTGTATACTCAACGAGTGAAGTGTTTAAGCAAGTTTGTTCCATTAGGTACATAGAAATTTTTTATATCGTAGAAAAAAAATTCGTTTAACCTCGATACATTTCTACGAGTTTCTTGCCTAGCGTGTATTTTGAATACTGCTGAAACGGCAGGCTGAAACATTAGATTGCCATGATACCAAGGCACTAAGGGTGCGAGTGATACTCGCCACATCAGGGTCTATACAATAAGTCTAAGTAATTCCCTGACGCAACTACTTGGAATCAACTTCCTGGTTGATAATAATCAATTAATTAGCTAAAATTACAAAACAACAATTTGACAAGAAAATTATTTCACGTCATATACATACAAGCTACTGTAATATAGTATCAAAATCTTACGAATTATTATCACTGAATCACATATAGATAATATATTCTTGTAATGTAAATATTCAGACGCCTGAGAACAGCTGATCAGAACAGAAAATTGAAGGAACTGCACAACTCGGACTCAATGTGCTGTGTATACATATATAATTTTGTTTATCGAATTTTCGTTTTCTATTTTTCATCAATATTGATTATGAGTCAACTGCAGTTCCACAAAAGTATACACACTATGGTTGTATTGAAATGTCCGAAAGCTTTCACGTCAATTTACAACATCTGATTTATAAGGCGTGTTTTTATTTTTAACTAGGCGAAAAATGAAAATGAACACAATATTCAAATTGAGCCTAAGTTTCTTTGAATTGACTTGATCTCTCCATTTCCGTCCTCTTGCGTAAGGACTTTATTTTTTTATTTTAAAACGGCTATCTCACTCCGACGGCGCGAATGCAGTCTGGTCCTGCAACCTTGAGCTGAGCGATATTCCTCACAAGACGTGAACCGGAATTGGGGATTTGCGAATCGCCGCAAATGTCATCCACGTCAAGTCCCACCCCGTAGAGCTATGTAGGAGGATATCGGATTCTCCACGATGCAACTTTCCAACGCTTCTCTGGCATAGAAAGGGATTCCCTTCTGGTACCAGCCCGATCGCCATATCCTAAACTCCATGGCGCAGGCACATTCCATCGCAAAATACGGACCTGAAATTCCAAGAGGAAGGGTCTTACAGTCAAGGTTCAAATCATGGTAGAATAGAACATCCAAGATCATGCGGAACAAACCCGAGTGTGAAATAGCCGAATCCCCGTGTCAGAGTCGCATGTTCGTTGGACATCCATGGTTCAGCCTGTACTCGACGTAGAGCATGCCGGTGTTGTGCCAGTAGTAGAGGGCCGCGACGACGAGGGCATGCCACCACTGATGGGAGGAACCGATGTAGTCCACGGAACCTGGAAGGCGAGGGAAGTTGGTACCAGCATTTTCAAACTTGAGAACATTCGCTTTCGACGCGCACTTACCGGGGAAAAAACGCTCCGGTATCCGGCTCATGTATATGAGGAAGGCACCTCCGCTTATAACGTACATGCCGAGAACCCTGGGCAGCAGCATCGCTACCATTGGGTTCTCCATCCCTCCCATGGCGATGCTCCAGTGAAGGGTTGGCAGGACTCCGTATGCCGCCCAAGCGACGAAGACCAGCAACTTGACGTTCCCGTTCACGTTGAACTTCGGGACTTGCAGGAGCATCGCCACGACGAATATCAGCAGTACGGTAGTCAGGTAGAACTGCTGAAGTTCCTGGACATATCAAGACACAGGGGATAAGCATTTGACACCTTCTGGGTCTTGTTATTCACGGCCCGAACTCACCTTGTGGCACCAGAAGGCGTAGTAGACTCCCGACATGTAGATCGCCAGGAGACTGAGGGCGATGCCGAAGAGGTCGAAGGACAGGAAACACCAATAATCCTTCTCGCTCCGGCAGGAAAATGTGTGGTACATGGAAGACAGTATCATGCATGCCTGCGAGGAAGTGCGATTTGGAATTATTCATTATTACTCGATTGGTACGACGATCAGTTTTCTAATAATCTTTGGGGCAGCTGATGTACCGATTGGTGTTAAATGCACACGATCGGTTCGCATTACCTGAAAGCATATGAGCAGGAGAGCGACGATCAGCTTGTCACCGAACGGCGCGTGTATGTTGAGCAAACAGAGATCGTAGAGCGTTAATCCGAGGAACAACATCCAGCCGAATATGTGGCTCCATATGTTGATCGTCTCATTCGTCCACCAAAAAATACTGTGAGGTCGTTTTAAAGAGAGAAATAAAAGTTCCGTGTTAATAGACGCAAATCAAAACGAAGGCAACATGCTTTGAGCAATTTGTTTTACATAATTGTCTGCGGCAAGTTCAAGGAGTTTTAGTGACTGCGGTCAACTTTCTAGAGACTGACCTTTCGAGGCATAATTTGGTGGTCAAGTATCCTCGGTAACCGTGCAGGATGTACGGATTGAACTGGAGGTACTCAGGTGCCTCTGCGAACGGCAGTATCCTTCGCATTCTTTCCTCATCTTCGAAGGCTGTCTTGTCCTTGATCGCGGCACTTGCCAGGTTATCGTTCCCTTCGGTCAACTATTTGAAAATAAATTAACGATCAGTGTTTTTTATTGGATCAAAACAACGCTGGTCTAGCTATTGGATGTGATGAATTTTAAGCTGACAGTAAACTGCCGAAATTCTACGTAAAATACGAAATTGACGTTATCGTGTTTCCTGAATCGATAATAGAAAACGAGTTGAGAGACCGATTCATGCATCATTCATGCGAAGAATGTAAATTCTCAAGCGACTGTCCACTATTGTTCACCTTCTCTTCCTGTCGTTCAAATCGGTGTAGTTTATTATGCAAGTGATTACGAAAAGATTTGAGCGCCGATAGCGCGCATCTTAAAATATGAATATCATTTTCACCATTACGTGAAAATTTCATCCGAGCTCGATCAATGACGTAACTACCTTTCGGATAAAATAACCGCTGAATTAATTATCCACAATATTTCCTCATATTGCTTTTTTTTTAAATTTATTATAAGGAAAAATTACTACGAAATTTTATTACATGTGAGTTCACCGGACGTGAAAAAAGCGTGTGTACCGACTTTCTTTAGCCCAACAGTTAAAGATAAGTTGAAAAATGTTTGAGGAACGTTAAACACCGAAGGTCTTCTGTACTTGCAATAAATACGTGATCCAATCGCCATATCAGATTTCGATTTGAATTTCGCAGGAATTTAATGGCCTTAATTTCGTGCGAAATAAAAAAAAAACAGAGGTTTTTCGTCTGGATTTAAAAATTAGGATGTTGGCGAAATTCAAAGATAATTAACTTTCGAATCGCCGTACGTACATTGTACCACTTTGCAATTATTTTTGGCCAATCTCACTCTATTTCACTCTACAACTCTTCTGCGATATTATTAAGGACACGGCGATTTTTGCACAAGACACGATCTAAGAGTAAATCAAATCTAGAATTGGTTCGGAACACTTCAACGTTTAATTAATCCACCATCAAGGTCAAGGAGTCGACGCACTGGCCACGCTTAATATCGGATTTCTCCGCGCCGCCGGTCTTGTAAGTAGGCCATAAAGAGCCACGGCTAGATAGCCACGGCCACGAACCCCTTCGAAGCAATTTTTTACGACAATATGATTTTGCGTCTAGGCATAACTTTCGACGCAATTCTACGTCAGCTGGAGCCCTGCGGCGTCGTGTAAGAAATAAAACAAAATTGACGTCGCGTGTCTCAACTCTTTTCGCTGCAGATGATACCCAAATACAGATAAACCCATTCTTAAATCCATCCGATCCATCCATTATACGGAAATCTGACTGTCTTGGATTTCGCGTTGCAAAATAAACGTGCAGTTCAAAGTATAATATCGGAAACCTCCACCTGATGGGATAATCTCATGACCTTTGACTTGCAGCCGATTCCATGGCGAATAGAGTATATACCTATTGTGACAGTCGTTTGTGTGGTGAATCTGATTTTTCATACGGTTTAAAATTTTTACGCACAGTAGAATCGATGATGGATTTACGAAGTTTAGAACGATTATGGTTGAGTAACGGCGGAATCAAGTATACAAGAGAGAGTCACGCGATCTATGCTGCTTCGGTAAAAAGGAGAGGAGGGTACGAAGGAGAAAGAGCGGCTAGTAGGTCACAACGGGACCAGCTTCTTGGTTTCTACGATATATGCATGATCAGCTGCAGGCTGTGTAATGTGACGGATAATTCGGAACATCCAAATTTCCACTTTGACTTGACTTTGACTAGGAATTAAACTCCGTGGAGAAATTTATAATAACGATGATGTAGGTATAACTGGATGACAACGACGAAGAGCAGTTGTATAATTACACCCGCGTTTTGTTCCACGCTTTCTTGAAAACTGATTGGATGATTGGATTACGTTTCTCTGAGGAGAATTTCTCATAGCCAAATGTGCGTTTGTAAAAAATCTTGTGTAGCAACTCATGTCATACATGGAGACTCTCTAGACTTTCAAACGTCAAATTTTTAAATCCGAAGATAGTTAATGTTGTCGTTAAAAAAATTCTTTTTTGCAAAAGTACGATTGGAAGCAGTTTAATAAACGTCTATAGAGAATTAATGTAGTTTGCATCTGAGGCTGTAGCTTTAAGCGATAAGGAAAGCATTTGCTTCGATCGGGTTTCTCAAGCCTTACGTGGAGCAAAATGAAAATAAATGGAATCAAGAAACGAAAAAACAAATAAATAAAAATCAATCGAAAGAGGAACCGGAAAAGGTATATCGTTGTTTATACTGACGCAAAAGCTTGCATCCATATTTAAAACTTTCGGCCATGGATTATCCGCATGCGAAATTTTTCTAATCTAATTTCCGTATACCTGGTTCGATCATTCGATTTGGATTGACCTTGCTTCCGCACATCGAGCAAATGCAATATCAGCATCGTTATGTTTGCGTATTTGTGTGCGAGTATCGCGTTGTGAAAGGAACTTATTACGGTGAAACGTTGAACGAATGTTTTCAAAATAATCGGCACAAGAATGTCAATACGCATAATGTTGTGCAAATCAGTTTTCGAATTACGTATATTCGACAGAGCGAGTTCGTAATAGTCGACGCATTTTATTTCTGACTTATGAATACAACATGTATCTATCGAGTAAGAATGACCACGAATAATCGATTATCTTTCAAACTCGATTATTTTTTCTCACAATCAGTTTTTCTTTTTTACTCCCATAAACTATCCAATGTAATATCAATTTATGTGATTAGAGTATCAATTATTATCATTGTCTTACTAACTAAGTATCTATCTGATATAACGAGTGAGAGATAATTGAATATTTTCCACCTGATATTGAATAATATTTTTAATGAAACTATGAATTAACGAAAAACTTTTCCGCTATTAAAACTACATAATAAAATTTATGAAACTTAACTTTCAAATATACCGTTTAAAAATCGATTAGGTTCTACCGAATCAATTGATTCGTATTCGATTATTCTTCTGGATCCGATTAATCGATGCACCGATTATTTGTAGCTTATCGTCAGTGGCCATCGCTACTATATCGAGTATCTTAAATTTAGGAAAGAAAATTTTTCCGTAGAATCGAACACTAGCGTATTCCGTTCCTCTTCATGTACAAGTAGGCATAAATTCTATGAAACCACATCAAACGTTCATCCACCTTGTTCTCTATTCCGTCTATACTGAATCGATTTACATATTTTCAAGGGCTGCAAAACATCGTCTTGGGGACAAGTTCGATAACCCGAACGATCGCTCCGGGTGTCAGAATAACTAACGTCAATCTCGTCCCTGATTTTTATTCCGATTATAATGTACGATCGGATCAAGGTTCTTATGCGCGATAATTCGAACCTCCCGAAAATGGACGACGATTAAGAAAAAGGTAGTATAATCGTAAACAGAAAATCATTGACGTCGTCTAAACTTCTAGCCGTCAATCAACTCGCGCTAATAATTGCGCCTAAATCACCGTCCGATATTCGCTTGATAATTAGGACATCCATGGTCAAGACAAGGTAACGTAACTGCCTTTACGTCATTCGGTTAATGAAACAAACTTACTCGGTAAATAAACAAAATTTACTGACCTCAGCTACGAGAGGTTTTCCGGCTTCCTGGACAGCCTTGACACTCTGCCTTTCCCTCGTGGTACCCGCCACGTGGCCGTTTCCCTGCTTGTCGCATTCCTCAACCCCTGCCAGTAATTTCATCATTGGAACGACCCTGAGAAAATCGGGGATGAAACGACGTTTGTACGGTTAGGGAATTGAGGTATAAAGTAGTTCCAGATTTTGGAAAGAAGGATCTTGAATTATAATTTTCGTATGATTTGACGATAAATATTGTTTAACGATATAAGTTATTGAAATTCTTCTACAATCGATCCGACCGCTTAGCGCGAAGGTGTTTGATTGCGCCTTGATCAATGTTATTGTTGTTTTATTACAACGATTCGCGATAATTAATACAGAGCATAAACGTGACTGGGCAAGATCTAATCACAAGATAAAATCCTCTCTTTCAGTCAGTGTTTTGATAATTAAGATACTTTTAAGGCGTCGATATTTTGAAGTGTTAAAGCAATAATTCTCAGCGCGTACTTAATTACACTTGACGTTTATTCCATGCAGCATCGGTGTGATCGTAAGAATGAAATGAAAAACGTAAGATATTCCCTTATTTTCCCTTTAAAATTTGCAAACTTTTTTTTCGACCTTCGTCCTGTTTAACGAATGATAAGTCTCAACGAGTAAAATCCGCAGAACAATTTCGCAGTACGTATACTAATTGTCCCGTTGTTTGCGGTACGAAAAGAGAAAATATTTTACACAACCACTTCCGCGGGCTGCAAAGAGCGGTTTTTAAAACTCGATAGTCCATTCCCCGAACACGAGACCCTCTGAACTGGCCTACATATTAGTCTCCGAGGTAAAATCGACAAAGGAAAGAATATCCGCAAGACTTTTGGAGAGAAGGGGAACCGGCTTGGTCAAGAAGGAAGACGAGGACCACTCAATGGCCTGCCTGCCTCCAGGTTTACTCTCACCGATGTTTGGCTTCCAGGCAATCTCTCGCTTCTAATCGGCGAGAAAGTCGGCTGAAAGGTTCGCCGTGCATTATGTGTATTACTAGACAATGAATGACTCGGTACGCTTGGTGCAGAGATAATTATACCGCAGTTTATTAAAATTTATCACAGTTTTTCGCAAACTTTGATTAATACGGTATACGTATTTAATTTCTCGTATTCGTCATTGAACAGCTTGCGAAATTCCCCGAGGATTCGATTTAAATGTTACTTGAATACCTTGATTGCAATAATTACAATATAAGAAAAAAAAAAATAGAATTTTCTATCCGATTTATTAACTATATGAGTAAGGTTAATACTCGAATATTTTTCACGCCGTTAATTTTTCAAAATCCGCTTCTTGGTTTTTATGCTTTTCGGATAAAGAAACCACAAAAGAGCGTTCAAGCGATCATTGACCGCGTATATTCCGGGCATCTTTCGTGTCTCTGATGTATAACATAATGGGTTCGCTAACTGTTCATATTCTTTTTCTTCTTCCTTTCGGCGTGAAAGTTTAGTTTGTAACATACATGGTACAGTCGAACCAAGATACCAACTCAGCATAGCGCAGACCGCAAAAGTTCATTTGGATAGAATAAATTCTCATACTTATATACTTCGTGCGCTGCATCCATAATGTGCAGTAAGTAACTTGCCCAGACGATTTTACTATTCAACTAGCCATTATTTACGCTTAATGACGAACCTACTACTGTCAAAGAAACTGCGGGGGGTATAATGCAGATGTTCTGTCAAGTGGACAATATCGACGTAACCGCACTACTGGACGCATCGAGGGAAAATTATTATGTAGGCAAGTGTGTTATAGAATAAATAAATAAATGGCAATCACATTTATGTGTTATACGTTTCCTGGATGCGGTTGGTTTGGAATTTACATTACAAAATTCAAATTTAATATCTGCCTACGAGAGAGAGATAAAAAAAAACCAAAGAAGAAAAGTTTGTAACTTTTATTCGTTGTCCAAACTGCAACATTTCTCCTAATTACTAATTTAGAAAAGTCGATAATTGTCAGGTATGAACATACTGCATGTATATTATGTAAAAGGTACATTGTTGAAAGTATGAAAAAGGAAACGGGATGTCGCGACGCGCTCCAATTATTATACGTAACGGAGAATTAAAAGAGAAAATAAAATTGAAAAAAAAAAAAAAAAAAATGGTTACCCTGGATGTGACAGATGCACGTTTTTTTTTCATCCTCTTTCTACACAGCACAAATCACTCTGCTTCGTGCTACAAGCCTGTATAAAAATTCCTTATTCTACCTGATTATCAGCAATGAAAATGGACGTGGTGGATAACATCAATAACAGTATGACTCGAGGCGCATAGGTTTATTATATCCATATTACTCTACTCTCAATTAAGCGAAGATGAACAAGGCCAAAACTTTCCATTCTCCCAGACTATCGTGACACGTTGGTTAAGTAGATTTAACATCGTTTAGAAAGGAGTATATAATAATATAAATACAAAATATTAAATAAAACACAGCCGGTTAAGTACAAGCGAAAAGGAAGATATGGAAAAAAAAATTCAGCAAAATGAAACAAAAAAATTGTCTACGCCATTCACATGAATTAGATTTTGATTATTATAAATTTGGGGAATAAGAATCGAACTTACCTTTATCATCGGCGGGAAGATTAAACGACCCTTATTATTTTCGCGAATTGTATCGACGCTAATAGACAAACGGTCGCAGGTGCTGCATGTCAGAAGAATGAAACGAAAACGTCGATCCAGCGACACCCACCGACTGACTCTCTTGGAGGAACGAAAAGGACTGAGCTGACCGGAACACTCGCTCGGAATCCGTTTTATGCGAACTTCGGTGTACGGCGTTCATTGAATCGGCGAACTCGTGGTAGGGAGTGTAAAGAGCCGCACTGCGCCAGACCGCCTGCCTCCCCGACTCCTAGACGACGCCATCCAGATTCCGCAATTTCGATTTTCCCGCGGTCCGTCGTTTTCCGCAAGCGCAATCATCGCCCAGATCCTTGTAGCGAATTCCCAAATGGTAGTTTTACTTTTATATATTATGTATGTCTTTTACCCAAAAATTTTCGCACTTTTTTTACTTTCATAAATCAACCGAATACACACAGACTTTGAGATTGTTAATCGATTTGCGAATTAGTATCATAGAGTCGTACGAGTGAATTTAAAACTCGTATACAAACTACTTTTGTTCTTTGAAAACAATTCATTGGAAAAAAAAAATTTCGTTGGCTAAAGTTTGTTCCCGAATAACCGAGGATTTTTTCTTTATTTTTATTTTTTTCTTTTCTTTACCCATGTGAATGTAATTTTAATGTCCAGCGTTAGGCGAAATGTTGCAGATGTTTCTTTTCTTTTTTTTTTTTTTTGCGTATTTTATTCAATTAAACAAAATTATTTCCTTTCCAATATTATATAACGTGGAGATATGATTTGTGTATATGTATAGTGTTACATCGTGTATCTACAATCATATGATACATTGGTTTGGAGAATGATATTGGATATACGATGAGAAATTACAAGTAAACGAGGTATACGAAGGTATTTTATATATTTTTATATCGTCTAATTCGTAAAATTTTCTTAATCAATCTCAATTGTATAAACAGGGTAGAGCCACCAATATATAGAATTCGTCTATTAAAATTTTCCTCAAATGGTGTCTATACTCTGATAATGTAGTAAGAAATATTTATCATCTATCGAAAAGTAACCAAATTTAAATACAACAGTTAGTAACCAAAATATAGTAATAGGATAATGGAGATCTGATATTGTGAGCATGTAAATAATCGGTACGCACTATAGCAATCGTTATGCAAACTTTATTCCATAAAGTGCCAACGTTTAAAATTTACACAGGATAAGTTATTAAAAATGTTCGTTATTGCGTTATTAACATAATAATTACACATGAATATTTTTCCTTCCTTTCTATTTTATTTTATTTCAAAGTATTTCTTTTTTTTTCTTCTCTTTTATTTTTTCTTTTCAACCTTTCTATTACTTCTTCCCATGATTGTTATTTTTCAGATTTTTTTCTCTTTTTTTGTTTAATATTTTTTTTCTTTTTCTTTTTACCATTTGCTTTTCAATCTTCAGTACAGTACGAACAATCATTAATGGAGGAGAAAGGTTTTTTTTTTTTAAATACCTATACGTTGCCGCGCTTGTTTGAAAAAAAAAAGAACAGAAAAAGTAATTAAATTACAGTTAACTATACGTAATGTGTGTATGTTAATGTCATCGTTCGATCAGAGAAAAGATCGATATCACGATGAACTTACTATCCGCTTTTACATACAAAGTAGGCGTATCTTGCAATCGTTTAATTTGAATAGTAATAATATTAATTCTACGTTCAAATAAATTTTCCATTAATTTTCCTCATTTTTCTTTCCATTCAAATTTATTAACCTCACAGTTCTGAAAAAAAAAGAAAAACCATGTAGGGAAACAACAAGAAACCTGCCTTTTATATCTCACACCAACTCGAGTCAACTTTCGATATATAATCCTAGCTTTAAACATAAAATACATTCAATTTTACACGCGAGTCGCGACGCAGTTATACATATATGCACATATCACCTGCTTTCATCTGCATCGGTAGGCTGTTTTATGAAACAGAAGAAAAATTAAGCCTTTCGCAAATTTACATTCAATTATTTTTTTTCACCAAGCTTGGGGGATGGGTAAAAATTGAAGCCAACGCCCATATTTAAAACGTATATAAGTATCGTAGGTTCTTTGACATGAACGCGAGGATCGAAATAACACTGTTTAAAGACGCTAAGGTATTCTATTGTGTACGATTATTACATGGTTTTAAATAGTCTTATTTAGTGTACAACGTGTGTCTTTCTAAAATGATAAACGCTATTTTGATGAGCATACCCATTTATTATTATTATTTCATATTCTTTCTTCTTTTTTTTTTTAATTTATTTATTTATTTTTAGTTTTATTTTTATCGTTTTTTTTTTTTTTTCTTCTTTTTGAATATTTTAAAATTTTCATCCAGTTATTATTATTATCACTTACAAATCCGTATGATCGCGAGAACGTAGGATATATGCATTTTTCATTGTGGAGAAATGAACAAAGAGATTACTTTTTTCATATTAAATCATCATCATCATCATCATCATCATCATCATCATCATCATCATCATCATCATCATCATCGTAGTCATCATTATCACCATCTCATTGTCATCATGATCATAATCATCATTTTTTTTTATCATCCTTTACAACCACAATATATATATAATTATAAAATACAAAGTTTTTCGAATACCTGCGACAATAATTAAAATTGATACACATATTTCATCACTATACATATACATTGTTAATTGCTATTTAAAAACCTGGGAAAATTACAAATCATATATTGTGTATTATAATATAATATTGTATACTACGACTTATCTTTTTTTTTTCTTTTGTTTTATTTCTTTTTTTTTTTTTTAGATTTTTTTAAATAATTTTTTTTTTTTTTTTTTTCAATTATATTGTGGATGAAAGGTTTGCTCATTCCAAGCACAGTCTAAAAAAAATTAGAAAAAAAAAATGAGAAGAGGGGGAAAAAAAAAAAATGAACTGCATGTGAAACGAAAGATCATACGCGAAACGGAAAAATTACTCTACGCTATTTAAAGTGAAAAACACGAGGAGTCTACATTAATTATGGAGGATTTGAGGGGGTCAGGGGGTGGGGGGAGGGCACAGGGTGTTGGTACCGAATGATTTTTTAATTTTATATCGCAAGAAATGCGGCAGACACGCGTCAAAAATCCGCGTATGATTTCTCGCGAGGACCCGGCGTACAGTTTCAGACGTTGCAACTGGCCATCTGCAGGCAAACCGCTCGTTAACTATTATCATTATTATTATCTTTATGGCAGTTGAGTGTAAATGAACGTATTACTAATGTATGTATGTATGTATGTATAACTCGATACGGATATAGTTGAATGATTTTTTTTTCCAATCAAGACTTCATTAAACAGGTGGAGGAATTTGAATAATGAAACAAAATTTATAGGTATAGTTTCAGTAGTATTTATATATAGAAGCCCAGTCTTACAAGAGAGGAAAAAAAAAAAAGAAGAAATCACCGCACATTTAAAAGGACGGGCAAATATCGCTTCCGTTACACGTCGAAAAACTAACAATCAGCATGTTGTCAGTCGGGGGTTGTTGTTTTTTTCATTACTTGTTATATCGTTTGCTTTGTTTCTCTCCTTTCTTTGAATGTTGTGTAGTTTACTCGTTTTTGTTGCCTATATCTTTTTTGTTCTTTTTTTTTTCTTCTTTTAACAAGAAAGTAGGTGTACAATATCATAATATCATATAAGCACAATTATTAGAAATAGTAGTATCTCAAGTTCAAATACAAATCCTACTTTCACTTTCCTATATTTGGTTATTTTAATTTAATTTATTTACGAAAATCAAAGCAGATATTATTATTCGATATTACTTGTTGTTGATGTTGTCTTTATTTGTTTCTCTTCCTTGATTCTTGCCTATTTCACATGTGTTTAATTATTCCAATAATATTCGGTCAGAGAGAGAGAGGAGCTTTGTGTATGTGTGTTTGTGTTTTGGCGTGTATTTGTGTGAAAATGTGTATATTGTGTTCGTGTGAGTGTGTGACCACCTATCAAAAATTCTTAATTGTCTCAACTGCTGCTGTCGCCGCGGCGTCGTCTTAAAACCCACTGGCTACTCAGGGCGCGAAGGGAGAACAGATCATATTGATCACAACTGGTCACGACTGGTCCGAACGTGTTCTATAAGCTTGGGTGGCAGTGCGAACGTATAAAAAGAGACAGGCCGCTGCTAGGTTGAATCGGTGTTGATCGGTTAGTGGCATAATGATGGCTGGGGTTGCTTGCTGACAGAGGTGGCGTTTAGATGTTAAGGTAAACGAGAATTGGCGCATCACATGGCATACTTGCGCGTCCATTCGCGTGCCAATTCGTTATACTTCTCCCTGTCCGTTTTGTATATCCTTGCTATCTCTGGCACCAGTGGGTCGTCAGGATTTGGGTCGCACAATAGAGAACATATTGACAGCAACACTGCAATTACAGATTAATCGTCATTATTATTCATGATTTTTCACCTTCGTTATTAACCAGCAATTATTCAATACCAATAAATACGTCCTTAAATTTTTTTTGCTACACGTTTCGTACTTGCACAATGTTCGATCGGGATTGTTAAAAATATACACTTAAGAAATTAGCAACAGATTACCAGCTGTGCCAGCGGAATTTTGCCGTCAATCGGAACCCTGGCGAGGGGGGAAAAAATCACCATAGTATATATCATTTGAGGAGTCAGCAATCGCAAAACGTGTTGAACAGAAAATAGACATGTGTGATACGTTGCCAGAGATATCGAAGATACATTATAGAAATAAAAATGGCAAAATACGTAGTTCGATCACTATAAATAGTTCAAGCGTTGCACGAAGTTGGCAACGAAACAAAAAGTGCAACAGAAATGGACGTAGAAAAAAAAAAAAATTAATGATGTATTACGTCAAGCGGTCCTGACAAAGAAGCAAATTTAATACAGCTAATATTACACTGCGATTATTTGAACTGACTGTTCGAAGTACGAATGTTACGGATATACTTGTAATAACGGATGAGGTAAACGTCATTAATATAACTTTAGAAAACGTACCCTTCGAAATAGTGAGTGCTGGCGACCACTGCGATCTTAGTATATCCAAGCAGATACTTCCGTTACTGTTGATATTGGGGTGATAGATTCTGGTTGTGAAAGCAACCTAGGAAGAGCACATATGCGTTTAATAATATCGAAATGGTTATAAAAACACATAATGTATCTGGATAAAATTGAACGTCATCGTACCTTAGGAGGCTTGAATGGATAGTCTGTTGGGAAGTGAATTGTTAAGAAAAATACTCCTCCCTGGTATGGACTGTCGGGCTGAAAATATACGCATCACATGTTTTATATGCTATTAAATTCCCACCAACTGTTTATAACTTAAATATACGTATAAGAAGTTAAATGTTAGGCAGTTAATGTTTCGCATACAACGAAAAAAAAAAAAAAAAGAGAGAGAAATAGTAAACCACAAATTGTTACTAGAATTATTTTGTAACAAATAATAATGAAGGAAATATTAGTAATTGAGACACGTTATATAAACTGTTGACATAATGTTTAAATGACAATTTGCTGAAGTCATTTTGTTTTTGAGAAATGTGCAACATGTGATGTAAAATATGAGTGGAAAAAATGACGAAATCACAGATTAGATGTTATATGAGGATAAAATGACGAATATTGTTTATTACTCACTGGTCCCATTATGGTGGCCTGCCAGTGGAATACTGCAATTAAAAAAAGAAAGAAATACAATTGTATTGTTGCAAAATGTGTAAGATGAGTAATGATCGCGAAAGATAATTGTATATCTAAATGTGTGTTCATAGATCGATTGACCAGCAAGTCATATCCGAGGAGTATAATACACGGAATAACAAGTAAGTTCTTAAGTGCAATTAACATTCTGTTAATACATTTTGAAAAGAACCAATGTGTACAAATGTAAAGTCATAAATCGTAAAATCTTTTCCTGCTTGAACAAGTGTGAGATAATATTATATTAAACTCTCTGGCTAGACAAAGGAAGTTCCTGCATTCACATATCTTATGCATATAACTTTACCATATTCTGAAAATTGAAAGACAAAGTATGTCAAGCTTCAACATTGACATTTTGTTATAAAATTAGATACATGTTTCTTGTTTCATACGAATAATATTCTTGGGAGTTTGAAAAATTTTCTCAAGTCCCCGCCAAGATGGGGAGAGGGAGGGAGGGCGGGAGGGAGGAAGAAAAAGATAGATTAGTCGTAGTCTGGAAAAACAGCGGTTTTCTGTCCCATTGTCAAGCCACATACTAATGATACCTAAGAGGATGAGTCACATGGCTCAAGAATAAAATGCCATGACATGAAAGCTGCTGAAAGACTATTGAAGCCAGCTCTAAAACAATGTCGAGCACTCGATTCGTTGGTATACGCATAATGAACTTGGTTTCAATCTCAATTGAAAATTAAAGTTTCGTGTATATCGGCAAATTTCGTTAATTATTGCAGTGGATATTAAACCAAGTACATATTTCTGCAAAGATTTTCGAACTCAATATGTGGTCAGCACCGTGCGGACAAGTCGGAAGGGAATCAAGTTTATTTTATAATCGACATTCAATACCAAAACCTGTTGCAATTTAAACTAAAAAAAAGTGTAGAGTAAATAGTTTGAAGAGCAGGTATTGGTAAGTAGTGGGTGTCGACTACCACATTGGTCTGAACTATTTATAGATTCTATATAAATGCTAGCAAAATTCTTATTTAAAAATCCAGGTTATCTGCCGTGGTAAAAGCAGAGCTTTTATACATCAAAGAAGCATTCATCCTACTAAAGGTAACGCTTATAGGTACTTGCGCATATACCGAGCAGTCAGTTATATCTAACCGACATGATTAAAGACGTGTTTATGTATGTTATTGAAATTTGTTGCCCGCTAATTAGCTTTGAAACAATTCCTCTCGCTTTTAAAAAAGTTTTGGAAACAGGATCACTGTTTTAACATCGTTTTCATCAGACAGGCTAATATTTACACAATTTATTGCTCATATTATTTTTCCTTATATTATTTGAGCGCTCCTTTTTTTAATCCACAGTGCAACTCAAATACTTTATTTTTTATTGCGTGAAATTTGTTCCGAACACTGACTAGCGCCAAATAGAAAATACTTTGAACGTATGTCATGGTGAGAAAAATACAATTGTAAAATTTTTCAAATAATGAAGATAAAGTTAAGGCAGTCAAACAGATGCCTCAAGGAAAACTTGGCAAAGATACGAAAAGTCTAAAACCGTTGATTCTGAACTTGTAAAGGAAACACAGATAAATTATACGAAATATATGAACAATGGATGATATTTCTGAATCACACAGTCAGGTAATAAAACTTCCAACTGCAGTTGAAACACCTGAAACTTTGAAATCTCAGCAGCAGAAAAATCAAGTCCGAGGAATAAAAAATGAAAATGTTTTGGGCGAGGCAGGAAGCGGAATGAAAATAAGAAAGTCAAGGTCGACGTATTTAAAATAGGGTGGTTCAATTTGTAACTTACGATCGTCTCCTACAGGACCAGCGGAGCATTGTGCAGGTGGATCCCTTCCCAGATCCTGGAGTTCCTGAAATATTAAGCAACAATGTTAAGTACACTTGAAGTATTTGCCAAACTAATTAGCGGCTGGATCTACGCTTGATCAAATCGCAACGCCACTCAATATTAATGACTCAGAATGTTCCAGAACATTTTCTGGTTACCGTACGAGTCGACCATAACAATCGAGTCCAGAGATCAGTGACGTCATGATAACGTTCCGGCTGTTCTTAGGCCACAGAAATGACACAACGCCGGCGAGCCTTTTTACAAAATGGCAAAGAATTTGGCGGAGGAAAAGTAGCGACGATAAAATATTGATAAATTTGTTTGACCCGGGCAGCGATGGATTATTGCGCGAACTTTGCAGATCATGGAATTGGGCTTTATGGAATATATTCTTTTTTCTTCCAGTTTCAGAGTTATCTATAGCCGTGTATATAAGCACATGTATATGGATGGATATATAGGTGTAGGCATATACAGATATATAACGCAGGGTTTTACGTTACTTCCGGCTATTTATCGGCCATCTACCAAGGATTTATTGTATTTTCACTGTCATTGTGGAATAATCACAATGAAAAACAATTAACCCAGCAACCCGTCGGGAATACGGTGATCGGAATACGCGATGGGACAGGCGATAAACGAAAGCACTATCGGGTAACGGAGAGTCGGAACGGTGAAAAAAAGGGGTAAAAGCCAACATGATTTTCAATGCTGGTTCACATTGCTTCACTGCAAAATTTTTAAGGGCGTTCAACTTGATTTAACGCACAGCACACTGTCCGCGGATACTTTTTATGAAGTATTAACACTAGGAATCGTTGACGTACCTTATTAATTCGTTTTAAAGCCATTTGATGGACTGTGTATTGATATTAACTGGCTGAAACCCAGACAACGAAACCCGCTAGCCAAGGATCTTTGATTAGGGATTGCAAGATGGCTGCCTTCTAAACGTCGTCTCACTACGTCGTTCAAGCTATCGTCTGCATGCCACCTTTTACTGGCCTCTACCGCCTCCCCGATATCCTTCAACGCGGAGAGAAATTATTAGAATTTCCAAAATATTCGTTAGCCCACTAAAATCCAACGGCACTATCGATGCGATCAGTTTTTATTCACTTCTTGATCTCCAACTCGATCCAGACTCCACGGATTTCCTTCTATCGGCGAACGCAGATGTAGAGACTCTCGCGTTATGCACCGTCCGACCAGCTGCCGGTCATTCAGTTTCCTGCCATACCGACGCGCCGTTGACACTCGTCGAATATGGCGGCTACCTTATAAAATCCTCATTTCACGTAACCAGCATGACGTAAACAGATTTTCAAAGAAGCCTTGTGACGCGCAACCGCATATTTCACGTCTGACCCACCTTTCTCGGCGTGCCAATTTTTTTCTCATTTTTCATTTTTTTCCGTGATTCGGCTGCGTAGCGTTTATTATATGACGAGTACTCGAAATAATGCCTTTTCAACCTGCATTTAAATTACATTCTATTTCTGTAACATGCGATACTTTTCAGAGGGATTGAAATTAAGAAACTCACAAGTATGTATGTCAGCTTGAATGTTTTTTTTTTATTCTAAGTATTACACAATTTGTATATTGCTGCTTAAAACTATTACAGTCTCTCCTACAGTATATAGGAGCAAATTATTAAGTATTTATTAATATAAATATTCGATCATATGGATCAACGGTCTTCCGTAATATGAACTCATATGAATGCATCTTGCGGAAAACGACGTGTAATATGTATGCAGTGGATATTATTACATCTGTATCCATGTAGAGTGGATTAATCGATGATGAAACAAAACGCAAAGAACAGACGTCATGCGGGCCACGATGCGAGGTTACATAAACCGTTAACAGGAAGGAAAAAAAATAAATAAATATAAAAATTAACAAGTCTATAGGCGACGGGCGTGATACGTCGGTAACGGTACAAAGCATGCGCAAAATAACTTGCTGAACCGAAGTAGAGGCGAAAAAAGTTACATCGAGAAAGAAAGAAAGAGAAGAAAGAAAGAAAGAAACACGAAACAAACCCCGAGCTCTTTTCTGCGTGTAAATTGAATTTTATGGCGGAGCAACGTAAGGCGGGCGAGTGCTCCTGCAGGCGGAAGAAAGGCACAGGAGTTGGTAACAAGTCGAAGCCGTCGAGCAAGAGAAAGCGGCAAACGCTCGTGCACAATCCGGAGGAAGAGATATGGCACGAGCCGTATATGCACTGTCTCCGTAAGGAATTTTCGCAAAAGTCGATACCGTGCGACTCGAAGATCGAACTGCCGTGGCGAGACATCGCTTTGCCACCTGTCGCCATGAAGATCAGGCCTAACGTCGAGGTCAAGGAGGCGCCAGTCGAGGAGGCGGCTCGGCTGCATCAGGAAAGCGGAGGCGAGGACGGCGAGGGCACCGATTCAAAGGAATCGACCGGGAAGATGAAGCTCCCGTGGAACGACCTCCTGGTGATGGACACGGTCGCCCCGCAGCCGCGACTCCGGCCCGACGGCGCACTTTGCGATTCGACCCTGGAGATACCCTGGGAGGATCTCGCCCTCGAAAGGCCGGTTGAAATACGCCCGATACCGGAGGAGGAGCACTGCGATCTAGACGACGTCGAAATACCCTGGGAGGACATACTGCTCCCCGCAAACATCGTCATCGAGACCAGGAAAAAGAAGCACCCCTCCTCCAGGGGCCCGCCGAATTATCCCTCCGTCAGGGGTGGTGTCTGTTGCGGCGATAATACCTGCTGCACAAAGACCAGGAGAAAGTGACGGTGGATTTTTCAAATTCATGCACTGTGCGTAAAAAGACAAGGTTGAAGTTAGTAAATGTTACCGTATCGAAAAGTTGAAACAAGAATGACTATTTTGAACCTTTAGAATAGCTAGAAAAGATGATTTTACACAATCTGGGTTTGTTCATGCTGTATCTAACGGTTCCTAAATTTTAGGAAATCCTAAAGTTGCAAAATAACCAGTTTTTCCAAGGATGCAGTACTACAATAACGTTACAAACTTCAGCTTGATACAGAAGACGACATTGCAGCTCGTCGCTAATCAACGATAATGACTCCGGTGCATACCGCAGTCTGAAGTCGGCAGCGATTCGGTTAAATCTTTCGAACAACGAAAGTAACGAAACGAGGTGCGAGTCGTAGAATTAATCGAGATACCGTGTTTCGTCCCGTATCTTCTTCTTTTTTTTTTTTCTTCCAATTATTCACATTTTTCTATCTCCTCTTTTTTTCTCTCTCCTGAATCCGCGCGCCTGTATAACAAAGTCGACTGTACCCTCAAATTGGAAAGTCGTCATGACAGAATGCGGCGGTTTTAACACCCGCCAAACAACCATTTCTCCCCGCGATCCTCCGTTCGGTCAGCGTCTCGCCTCCTCCGGCCTAACCTCGGTGTCCTTGAGCCAAATTACCCCACTCGTAGTCGCTGCTACGGACTCCGAAGGCGACTATGAAACCTCCAGCGAAGGTCCTCACAGTCCTCGAGCAGGTGCAGACTGCCGCAAACCTGCAGCGAACAACTTGGCTCGTTCTACCGACGGTACCATCGTTCCCCAGCTGGTAGACGCCGTCCTGTTTCCCGAAGTGGATAGTGTCTCGCAAAATGAGCGCACAGCTGCCAGTAACACGATCGTAGGTTAGCATTCTCTATTCACGATCCTCGCGACTGATCCGTTATCCTTCTCTGATGACTCTGTAATAACGAATGATGACAGTGAATGAGATAAATGATGAACTGCAGGCACCTCCGACTCGCCCAGGATCGATTTACCGGATCGTCAGACCCCGTCAGTGGGTTCATGCACCCCGAGTCATCGCGACGAAGTATCATCGGGCACGAGTGCCGATGTCGATGAAATGAGCCTGAGGCGAACGGAGTACTTCGTGGCTCCAAGGGTCGAGAGCGACGCGAACAAGTCCGAATCCCTGCCTGTGATCAGGGTCGCCACACCCTGGGGATCATATGAGTACCCTGACGTCCGCATACCGGCAGAGCGTTTGGTCTCCGACTCGCCGGTTGACATCAGGGAAAAAATGCGGCTGATAGTGGCGTGCATGGACAGTTCGAATTCCTTGGGCACGACGAGATTTGATCACGACGAATCAAGACAGTCCCTGTTTCCGGAGTCCTCCGAGGATGCAGACGCGAGTCCTCGGCGCAAAGCGTCGACCGATTGCGCGAGCGAAGTGGAAATCAGCAGCATGTATCGGCGCCGAACTGTTTCCCAGAGTTCACGATCTGCAAGAATAAGGGTTGTCAATAGTTCCAAAGACTCCGCCGAGGCGTTGAACGTCCTGCCGATTACAAGGAACCCCAAATTTGGTTCCGATTACACGTTTTCCCCGAGTCCAAGTGGCGCTAGCATGCTACCGTCTGTTACGCCGAGCAACGAGCCAGCTCTGAGTCACAAGTGTTCAAGTTTATGTCATCGAGAGTTGGAGTCCCAGCGTTTGACGACGACGAACAAGTCGTACGATCCGCTCTCCCGCATAGAAGGTGAACTTGGACCGTTGCAAAACGAGCTTAGCGAAATTCGCGGCAAGGTTAGGGCTCTGAACCTGGACTACAATCTTTCCTGCATCAACGGTATGACTAGGCTGCCAAAGATGATGAATTGGATGAGGTCCGATATCCTCGGAAACCCTGCATGCTGGCCTCAGGTCAGACCTGTCAAAGACGACTTCGTTCTTAGCGACTATTTCCGCGCAGATGACAACCCCGTTTTCCAAAAAGAAATTTCAGCTCCGAACATCGCGAGCAACCACAAGGTCTCAGACTTCGATGGGACGAACTACGCGACTTATCGATGTCCTTTTGTCCAGCTGTTGTCCGCAGCTACCGAAGTCAGCCCGACGTTTTACGACCTGAAAGATGTCAACGAGACCAAGTTGACTGAAAACACCCTGAGTCACCCTGATGCGGACATTTGTGCGCCTGTGGATAAGATTGGTGACCCGGAGAATAGCAAACAGGAAATGGAATGGCCATGTTTCACTTCTCCTCTGGGTTGTGCGGACCGGAAATTGTCTTCGGTTCATATTTGCACAGCGTCGCCTCCGAGGCTTGATAGTCTAGAGTCGGAAGTCGGAATTCCCGAAGGTGAAGAAAAAGTGGCGGAATCTTCCGAGAATCATCCGACAGCACCGGAAATCCGACTTCCTGACTTTTTGGACAGAATTTGCATAGTTCCGATCTCGTATATTGGCCCTATGCCCGAACCTCCGGCTGAACCGGTGTTTAGTTTCGCTCGTCCAGAAGAAGACGCTGTCTCTAGAGCCGGGCACAAAGTCTTGAGAATCGAGCATCCGGATGTCCCCGTCTATCGTCGGGACCAGAGAGGCAACCGGAGTGTCGAGACGTCCTTGAGTTCTTCGGGCACGGTTTTGACCTGCGAAAGGCAAACGGATCGTAGCGAGACGTCAATGTCCTCTAGGAGGGAGCAGGACGATTCTTCGAACGATAGTTCGCTCAGCAGAGGGTTTGATAGAACAGGCCTGAAATTTGTAAAAAGAAGTTCGCGCAGTCATTCTTTGAAGCGTGCAGGGAGGCAACGAGTGGAAGCTGAAGAACCATTTGTTATACGAGGGTTGATTTGTGGGCCGGAAGATTTTTTATGACACATAATACAATAATTTTTATCGAGGATGATGTCGTTCTGTCCTTGATTGGTCGTATCTGAGTGTTTTATTATTGAATGTATACGTAACGAACGTGTAAAAGCCACGTATACTTGGTTACATATGTATATAATATTCTATTCCATCACGCTATCTCAATTTATTAATTAATCAATCTCAAGGGCGAAGGTACATGATCACAACCATTGTGTTGTCATAAATTAGAGCTGTGTGATCCGGATCGTAAAAAAGAAGCGACATAGGTGGAAGAACTGGAAGAACACAGTGTATAGGTACTGTTCTCGAATTTTCCATTGAAAGACGTCTGCTTTTACGTTGGCAAGTTATGTCACGCATTTTTGTACCTCTTTCTGTTAATAACCGTATATGGGGTTAAACTGTATAGCGACTTCAATCGATAAAATACGACGGAGTATATATCAACGTAACGCATAACGAGCTTTTCAAAGTTAATTATACTAATAGAACTTTGAGACGATGGAACCCGTCACCTACAGATACTCAACTTACTCCGCTTGGATTGAAACGTATTCAAATTTCGATACAGAACCACCGGGTGAAGAAATTGTACGCTTATGAAACCATTACACTGATCGTTTATCATTCATGTGTCTATAACAGAACCAGACTCAATCAATGATAATAAATGCCTGTACAGGTTTTTCTACTTAAACTGAAAACTCACGATTTTGTGTGTTATAAAAAAAAAAGAAAAAAAAAAAAAAATAGCGATGGAGCCTAGCATTGTCACATTATGTATTTGAATTTTCCTTTTGCGGGTACGTTCATTCTATGTATGAAAGTGAAAATCGCAGCACGTCATCGCAGATTATCAATGTTAGATACCTATATATTGAAATTTACAATTTTGGAAACAGCATGCTTTTTCTGTCCACAAAATTAAACAAAACCTGTAAATTGGATTGCAATTTATGATATTTTAGGGTTAAGGTTAGCTTCTCCAAGAGGCATATTCGATTATTCAAAAAAAAAGAAACAGAAGACGAAAGCCGCAGGCTGTACCGACGGTCGGAAGGAAAATCCCGATGTTACCGACGCGGCGGAGTGAGTCGAGTGGTGGCAGCACAGTCGGCGGTGGGGCGACGTTCGCAAATCGACATTCGCATGACGGGAGTCGGCAGTGAACGAGTGACGTCGTGACGGTACGCGTCGTGGGCGAAAGCGAGCAAACGAGAGAGAGGGAGCGAAGTAGATAGATAGATAGATAGACGAAAGAGAGAGAGAGACGGATACTCTCGGCGAAAATGGCGTAGTCCAGCGAGTGTCGCGACGTTGGAACGACGTTCCTCGCGCGATTGGTAAGACGGCCAAGGTGCCAAGGTGCGAGTAAATGCCGGGCAGACGGAAATAGTGCCGTGGCAGCAGCGAGGCAGTGACAATCGCAAAGATTCGCGATACAAGAGGAGTGAACGAAGGAGTCTCGGCTCTGTCTTTTTTCCAGTAATACAGTGGTGAATTAAAATGGAGTAAAGGGTGGAAGAGGGGGGAGGAAGATTCGCGTAGTCAATAAGCATCGTGTGATATCGCCGAGTGTTTCTATATGCTCCGTCAAAGATGCCCGACGTTCGCGACGAGCGGCGTTATTTACGATCCTCTTTTGTTTACTCTATCGAACCGTTTCAAACCAAGAGCGTCGTCCTCGAATGACAGACCGAAATCAGTGCTTTCGACACTCGACGACGACGGATCGTGTGGATCGTACCTGTTGTGAAAGTGATAATCGTTTGTGACGCGCCGTTTGAACCGTTATTTTAACCGTCGAAAAGCCGTCCTGTCAAACCGTTCAGAATCGCGATACCTACAAATTCCTTTATCAATTTACTCAGCAACTCAGATCGGACAACTGACAGATTGACGACCTTGCAACAGGCTTAAGATGGCGCTGGTTCTGTTTTGACGTACGGACTTGTCGTCTCGACGCCGTTCTTCTTGCACTCGAAACAATCGACGACTGGATTTTATCACGATTTTTGGATTCCCGATTATGAACAGAGGATTCTACGTACCCTGTACACCGTACGCATATCCGGTGAGTATTCATCCCCCCTTCATTTTTATACTCGACTCATTCTCTCTACGAATGTGACGTGTTAATGTGTATGTGTGTGTGGTTGTGCTTTTTTACACTCTGCACAAGGCGGATTTGCCTTTATTATCATTCTTATTATCTCTGCCGTTGTTATCGACGCTATTTGGGCTCCGGAAGTCAGGTGATTGTACGTACGTACATATTTTATCATCGCTATTGATACATTCCTTGTCGTATTTATTTTTCGACTTCTTTGATGCATACATCGTGGTGCATGTAGTTGAGATACAGCAGCTTGTATGATTCAACAGCTTCCAACACCTGGTTATTCGTTGTCTCATTTGCTTTACGCGTTTCGACGACTTCGATAATTTTACCAAAGCTATATGAAACTATAGGCAGGCAACTGTTTTGTTACGTCACAAATCTCGATTTTTGAGTCACGACGACCGACTACGGAGAGAGAAAAATCGGGTGAAAAGTTACAAGGAATTCAATACAGTAGATATTAATTTGCGTGATTCATCATCCATACATCAACGATGTACGATAAAATACCGTTGCGTTGATCTCGATTACCTCCAACGAAAAAGATATGCATCAAATATGTGAAACGCGTTTTCAAAAGTATATATGCCGCCGATACATCGATGAGTTAATATCGTAAAAAGTATTCAATCCCGTATTAAAGTCTGTTGTAAAAGGCTCTTGAAGGACGCACAAATCTTGCAACAGACTTTATAAACTCTTGACGAAAGCCATAAGCCATACACAATTAATATAACTGCAGCAGTCGAGGGGAGGGACGATGCATAAACGAATTCTCGATATAATACACGTGAATTATTTTCCAAGAAGTTCCGAAGCAGTTTATAGAGTGCTGAAACGCGAGGTCGATAGTCATCGATGATTTTTCAAACGACAAAAGCAGCCGTCGCTCTTTTGTCGCGATGCGATGAATTGTCAAAATTTTCAGTTTCCAACCTCCAACCAATATTCAAACTCTCAACGCTAGTCCTTAATCAATTAAATTCCGCGCCACTTCACCATCCTCGTCGTCATGAGCGACAAGGAAACGCTCCCCCGTCACCCAGGGGATAAAATCCCCACAAAGATCGTCGGAGTTTCCGATACGCTATCGGTAGAATCAACCGGAGTATTATCGGACATTTCAGCTGCCGGCGTTGATCAGTTGAAAGAAAATGATTCAAAATCATCAGATTCTAAGGTATTTGTTAAAGAAATTGTATAAGAATATAAAAAAAAATTACCTTCTCTCATATATATTTATTATCGTCGTTTTATTACTGCCCGCAGGAGAGTAATAATAATAATAATAACAGCAGTGGCCGCCGCGGCAACAGTAAAGATGGAAAAGGATTCTTTCGTCTCTCAAAGTTTCTTTCGCGGAACCGCATAATTATCGATCCTGAAAGCAAGGAACCAGAAGAGATTTCAATCGATTCTTCGAATACCGTGAAGACCGGCTCATCATCGGTGTCAAATGAATCTCGGAAAGATAATTATTCCAACCGAATTCCGTACAGATTGCCGAGTATTGGTAGCCACATCAGAAGGTTGATGAGGTTTAAAAGTAGCCGGAAAAACGTTAAAACTAATCAAGAACAAATCATCGTCGTTCCATCGGTTGAAGCTTTTCCCGTGATTACCGAAGACGGGGGAATTTCGTCGGGTGCGTTATCATCATCATCATCATTATTTTTTTTTTTTTTTTTAAATCTACTTTTCACCAATCAATAATCGCAACGGTACAATGATAATTATAGATTTTGATCAGAGATCACAGCTTCCGTACACCGAGGATTATGATAGTAAGAATCTAGACGAACGTGTTGCTGCGGTGGCGGTAAAATTATCCGAAATTTCTAAGACGACGACACCCGTAATAATTACTGACGATGATGCTGATGCTGCTAGACCACCGCCGTTGCGGTCATCGAGTAAATGAAATATGTATAAACTTTATTTTTTACGTTACGCAAAATTAGATTGGCGAAATTTGTCTTCTTTTGTTTCTTTTTGTTTAGTTTAGTCCTGTAATCTACATAATATGCCGATATACTCGTGCATTAAACTCGTGACGGTTTTTAATTAACAACAGCGATGATGATGGAGGACGTAGTTATAGGAAATTCCGCTACTACAATTCCCTTGATCTCATCCACGGTCACTATTGCTAATCCTGGTGTTCAACAGAGAATTTCGGGGAATGATACAAGCACGATGATAGTTGTTGATAACTTTGATGTCACCGATGAAGCTAATTTATCAGGGTGCGGATTCGTTTCATAATTTATTCAGTATGTTTCTTTATTTAAGCGATGTTTTTTGAACGGATTTTTACTGGATTTCAATTCATTCAATCATTTTCACGGCGTCAAGTCAACGGGTCACTTATCCACTATACTTAGAGCCGAGGTGGTCCACGTACTGCAAGCGGATAGACGAAATAACGACGCCCCTGAAATCCGGTCGGATCGTTTCATTTACCCTCAAGAATCACAAGAGTCACGCGTAGAGCCGAACGTGACTGAAGATATAACCGAAAGTCGTCGTGAAGTAGAAAGAAACTGTTCAGTCATCGGAACAGTCGGGTAAGCGTGCACATTGCATTAAACCTGATTAGTATCTACAGCGGTGGTTAATTCGTTTGCAAATATATTGGCGGAAATTAGCAATCGAGAAACACTGCAAGCGATCAGAGTGATCGTCTTACCTTAGAAGTAACTTTGTCTATTCGGATCAAAAAGTCTAGCAATCTAACTACTATGTAGGTGACCCTATAATGCATTCAAGAGATATATCATCCATAGTAGACAAATATCCCATAAATGTCGTCATTTTAATCTGGTCTCAGCGTCTCGTAGGTGAAAAGCGAAGTAGATGGCTTTCTGGAGTTGAAAACTAGCTGCAGTTAGGGAACAAATAATTATTGTTAGTCTGTTGAATTCATTGATATCAGTGGTAGAAAAAGCGAGTCAGGTTTTAGAAGTAATGGTGTAGAGTGATCATGTTTCTGGTGAAAACTTACACCGTATCTTGATCGAGACTGTAGACCACAAAACAGAGAGAGAGAGATAGAGAGAAAAAGAGACAAAAAAAAAAAAAAACATTTTATTTCGCAATTTTTGAACTGTTTGAAATTAAGTAAATCGTTATAAAACAAAATGTAATTATATTTTGCAATCATAGTTCCTTAAAAATCATTTAAAAAAATAAGAAAATGGTGATTTTTTTTTCAATGTATCGTTAAGATAATGTTACTTATTTCAATCTCCGTTACTAATCGTATACCTACGCATACTTTTTTCAACCACGATGGAGTGTAACTTTCGATTTTGCGAGTGTGGCGTGAAAGAAGAAGTAATTGAAGAAAGAAAAAAAAATCCTGCACTTACACAGGCGACAATTCGCACGCTCCGGTTTCTCTTTCTCTGATAATACCTACCCACCTATTTTTTTCATCTTTTTCATCTTTTTTTTTTCTCTTCTTTCCTCTCCTCAACGTACCTCTACACGTCGTACGTGATGCGTCTCTACCGCGTTGCGTATTCACGCAATAAATTATGCGTGTGCATCCATAGTCTCCTCGAATCTCTCTCTCTCTCTCTCTCTATCTCTCTATCTCTCTATCTCTCTCGATGTTGGGTACGGTGGTATCAAATTGCAACGCGATACTCTATCTCACACGTCGACACACGTGCGCCAATCCTTTGGGTCTTCGTTTGTATGCATGAATATTAATACGTACCGAGACTGCTCGATTTTCGCGACAATCGCAGCTGTCATGACAGCGAGTAAGTAAGCAAGCCATGCATGCGCTGCGGTTTCTCTTCCTTAACATTTCGAACCGCGAATAATACTATACTGTCTACGTATAAGTGAATATACATATACGTATATGTATGTACATGAATACTTGTTGAAACAATACGAGAAATTAACTAAACAAAGAGAACAAAAAAACAAAACGAAACAAAGATAGAAATGTTAATACATATTGCAAAATTCGAAAAATTTAGATGTTGTGTGATATTATATGTACTATATACGTATATATGTTTATGTTGCGGGGTAAAAAAAGAAGAACAAGAGTTTTTTTTTTTTCGAGAGAGAGAGAGAGAGAGAGATAGACAAAAAAATGTATAATTATACATTATATATAACCTATAATAATCGCGCACATTTTACACGCGCTGAAAGGTACGAGTAACGGTATATTCATATATGTATGTGCGGTTGTTGGTTTACATTTGCAACTATATCAGGTTATAATATTATTATACCTACCTGTCTCTATCCTCATGGCATATGGTATGGCATAGTGGTAATTCAGCACGGGCGGAAATGGTTTTGAGCAATAACTGGACTCGAGAGGTATGAGAGTGTGGCTTATGAACGGTGACAGGAATAATGTAAGCGTGGCAAAAAAGAATTGGAAAAAAAAAAAAGAAAAATAAATCAAAATTTATCGCGGCGAATTGCAAATAAAATTTGCACTGATTCATTATTATCGTCGCGTATCTTATTTTTCTTATTTTTCTTCGAATTTTATTATATAGACGAAAAAATAAGCTATATATATATAAATATATATATATATACAAACAGTATACATATATATGCGTCATGGAGAGTGAAATTTCATTTAACAACGTGTGCTCGCATTGTATAATGTGTAGGTAATATAACATTGTCAACGATCGTTATTGTTGACAATATCATGTCTGCTATGTATTATATTATTATAACCGCAGAGCTGGGAATCCTCGCTAGCTTTCACCGTCGTTTATACTAATATCTATGGCAATCAGCGCCGGAAGTGAGCCGTATGAATTAGGCTTTTTATTACCTTCAAATTTATCACATAGCTGCTGACGAGATCGTTAAACAACTTTGAAAGTCATTTCTTCTGTAATTTAGAGCATATTATACTTAAATATATATATAAGAGTGATATATATGATATGATGATATATATTATACTTACATATATATGTATATATATATATATATATATATATATAGATTGGTAGCCTCATTATTGTTGTTGAGTAATTTGGGGAATATTGAACGTTTTTAAAAGTGTATTTTCAATTTCTCTCTTTCTTTCTATCTATCTCTCTCTTCTCTTTTCTTACCACAAACGAAAAAAGTAGAATTCCGAATTTCGCACGCTCTTTTATCTATACTTGGGTAGGTAATTGCAAAAATACCGTTTTATTCGTTGAAATGAATTCAACGCTAGATTTTCACACACGTTTATTACCACGTGGGTATTATTACGCCATGTTCTCTTCTGACTCATTCGTCCCCTTCGTTCTTTCAGTGTCTAGATAAAGTCGAACGCGTGATGCGAGATCGATATAATAGGTACATAGCAAAGATATCGCTTCTGCAATTTTGCATTGTCAAAATTCTGCGCGTCAGAATTATTATACAGTTGGAAACAATGTAACTCGTTTCAAGACAAATCGTATTATTTATAAAAGTGTATTATTAACGTACGTATTATTGTTAAATTATTATATTATACTGTGAAAGTCAAATTTGCAAATTTATAATAAAGTAAATTATAATTTTTTTCTTCTTTTTATATTTCACTTTGAAGTATCATTGCGCCGAATGACGAGGAAAATATCATAACATCGTATCTGTAAATTAATAATTCAATGCAATTTATTATTCCTTATATGTTGCACGTACGTTTAAGGCAATGCATCGTTAATAATGAATTCCTATTAAAGTCATTATAGAAAATCTGAGTTGAATTTATTTAATTAACACGCGATAATCTGACGAGATGTTTGAATAATTTTTATACTAGAATAAATTATTAATAATCGTATTTAGTATGCAAAATTTTATCCGTGGTTTTTTCTTCTCTTCTATTCCTTCTCTTCGCTGGACTAAGAAAATAAAAAACGGTACCTACTCGACAATTCGGATGATTTTATTCCGCGGTATTCTGTGCACAGTTACAGCGACCAGAAACAGCGAATTCGCGTGTTCTTTATACGTGTTTAGATGTACGCGACTGTCGTGTCCGGGTACCCAGGTTGCCTTCTACTTCCGAACCATCGGGATTCCGTTCGTGACGACGAGGGGCCTGGCACGAAGTATGGATTTTGATGTTTTACCTCCTTATATATATAGAACGCCGAAACACTGCGGAGTTTTGTCATATCCATCCTTAAGGCAGCTTTGCAAGCCATAAATTGTGAGCCACGCACGATTTATATATATATATCTATATATATATATATATATACATATTTAAAATCTAACCTCTAACTTCCTGTAGTGTATATATAATAAGTGGCCTTAATTATTTTTATCTAATTAACACGTTTAATTGTCCAAGTTCCTTTTTCTTTCTTTCTTTCTTTCTTTTTTGTTTACCGTATTATATAAATAATAATTATAAAATTTTTCTTATATTAGAAAAAAACTTTTGAATTTTCATCTTCACCGACGAGTCTTGATAACGTGAAGAAATTTTATATTTGATAAAACGTAGTATTATTTTACGTACATTAACAAATTGTTAACAAATTATCATGATTATAGAGACAGTGTTTCACCTAATTGACGTTGTGCAGTTTTGAAATTCGAATTTAATACAGTCAACGTTACTGCAAATTATAACCTATATATATATTTCATCTTATTATTATAAATTATACTCTGTGCGAATTTTTAATATATATGTATAATGTATTTATAACGCGGACCGTCGTGGAGGTTTTTTGTAGCGGTATTATAACAGCGCAACCTTTTTAAGATTTAATTAAGCGGATTTACGGTAGAAGGAACCGACGCGGCCATCGAGGCTTGTCTTCGTTAAGTTTCCGATGACCATAAACAGCTGTTGTATGTACATACTTGCCGGCTACTCGTACCCTGCGTAGTTTCTTATTAGGATTATTCTATTCTTGAAGGGAAGGGGAAAAGAAGCGGCAAAAAAAAAAAAAAAATTAATAAACAAGTAAAAAGTAAACCATAGAGGGTGTCGGTTAACTTATCGCTCGCTGCGCACCCTGATTTACCTGCGTGTATATCGTTTTGTTAAGGCTTCTTTTCTCCCCCAGGCTGCACAGTGTAGTACATATATATATATATATATATATATATATATATATATATATATATATACATATGTAATTTATATCCGCTTGGGGGTTGTAGAGTAAAAAAAAGGTAATATTTAGAAGTTAGAAGAAAAAAAAAAAAAAGAAATCGTAGAGTCAATTACGATCTGTAATTTTTTTGCGATGTTGGATTTTCTTTTGTTTTTTTCGTCTTTAAAATATTCGACTCGTGACTGTATCTTGGTTTGTAGAGGTTTTCGAACCTCAGGAACTGAAATCTCAAGTCATTTTTGAGCTGAATATAGACGGGGTTTAAAGGAAACAGTAAAATTTGACGTTTTTTGCATTTTCCTCGAAAACTGCTGTCGATAGATGAAAAATGACTTGACCATCGTGTAGAGCGGAAAATTCTACATCGAATCGTGTCCTCGTATGTCGGAATCGGAGTCAGGATTAACAAATTAAGAAAAAAGAACTTATTTCACCAAACTTACTCTTTACTTTCATCATAAAAAAATCGATATGTAGAGAATAAAAATGTGTGTATTATTTTCGGTTTTGTCATTTCCGGTTCGTTTAATGACCGAGAAATAAAATTAAAACGTTTTACTTAATATTTTAAATTATAGTGATTTTGGAAATTGATTCAAATGATGAAAAAAAAAAAACAGTCCAAAAAAAAAAAACTAACGATTTCTTTTTTTATAAAATTTTCAATTTGTACATTGTATAGTAAACTGTACAGTATATAATATAATGAACGTATAATTGATGCTGCTGACCGAATTTATTCATTAGCGTTAGATAAAAATCGCGAAAGAAAGAAAACTTCGAAGAATAATTCAAAGACTTCTTCTTCTCTTCTCTTTTCTTTCTTATTCTTCTTCTTCTTCTTCTTCTTCTTCTTCTTCTATTTTTTTTTCAAGTAGCGTGAAATCTTTGCTCCGTTTCGCATAAAAGTTCACGGAGCTGTAGAGCAGGCCAGATTTATATACCTAATTAATAATTATACATACACTAACCTCGTGACTTAGACTTTGATATCGATGTTGTTCCAGACTAATTGAATAATGAATTGATCGAGAAGATTGATAATAACGGCATTTCATTTTCGAAGTTTTATTACACTTTATAAAATATAGCAGTGCTCTCGGTGTGAATAATTGCTAAACTCCTCCGCTATAATTTCTGTAACAAACCTTAAATTTTTTTTTTTTATTGCTATACTAAAAAAATACGATCGTTTATAGTACGTCGGCGTGTTTGAGAATCATATTGTATAGATTTATTATGTAAATTCGCGATCTGTCTTACGTGACAAAAGTTGAGGCCGTCATTCAGCCTTCGATCGTTTCTTGACACCCGTTATCTTATGTGGATTCTTTTTTTTTCTTCTTCATTTCGTTTTTTTTTTTTATCCTCGCATTTACTCTTACTTTCATACAAGGGAAAGACGACTATTTGAGAATATAGGAAGAGAATGAAAATATGACACATAGGTATAAATAATGATGATAAAAAATCGTGGGCGAATTTGCGACGGTATAATTTATCATACATATATGTATAATACAGAGTTGCGTCGAAAAATCTTATTACGATCGACTTGAACTCTGTAATGTGTGGCTATTTTTATCAGTCATCGATACATACGTATCGATGTACATACGTGTGTATATACAATATTGATTAATTTAGAATAACGACTTTTTCTTACGCGTATATAAATCAAGCTTTGTTTCGAAATATTATATAATATATATATATTTATTTTTTGGTATTTTTTTTTTTTGGCAAAATTCTAAAAACCGTGCAATTTTTACGGAAATAGATTGTAAATCTTAAGCGAAATTAGGTAAAAAAAAAAAAAAACTGATTATGCGAAAATTAAAAACTTGTCACTAGAGTGTAAAAATATGTTGAATTGTTTATCCCTGTCGGGTAGAAATAAATAGAGAAACAAAAAAAAAAAAAAAAAAAAATTAACGTGTACAAATAATATTATTTGCAGGGTATGAAATATTGAATCGGATATTTTTTCTTTTCTTTTATTGATAATAACAATCTCACAGCAGGCAATTAACTTTGTTCTTTATACGAATTTGACGCTTTTAACTTATATATTAATATAATATAATAGTAATAATAATAGTAATCATTCCATCGTTGAATGGATGAGAAATTTTCTTTACGTATGTCATATACACACACATATATATATATATATATATATATATATATATGATAAGTTGGTACATATTTGTGTGCTCATCATCGTTGTTGTACATAAATTATACGTAGGAGTGAAAGCATCAGCGTAATATCCGAGGTCGCGGATCCGAATGAACAGCAGCAGCAGCAGCAGCAGCAACAGCAACTGTCCGAAGGCCGTAACGATGAGGATGAGGATGAGGATGACGGTGACGATGATGCCGCCGATCAGTATTACAACGCCGTTCTTCGCGCTGTTCTTCGGAGACAGTTTCGTCACCACGACGACGAGCCTCCGATATACTGACGACGACTATAAATTGGCCCAAAAATTATTAAAAACACAAAAAGAAGAGGAGAAGAAAAAAAAAAAAAAAAAAAATTGAAACACCCGATGAACATGTAGTTTGGCGAATGGAAGAAAAATTTGTACTACGTTAAATGAATAATGAGTAAAGAAAAGTAAAAATAAACGTAAAACCGAGGACGTGTACTTTAAGTAATTCAAATGGCCGAGGAGAAATATACCTTGAGGCGTTGGTTTGTTGCACTGCAAAACCAAGAGAGACGTCGACGCGTGATGGCGCGTAGAATTTATTCCATTGTCTCTATAACAATTCAAGTTTGTTTATTCTAAACACACGCACATTATTCATCGCCTGCCATCGCGGTCAGATGTTTGATTTACTATATTTCGATTACTGCTCCATCATCATCATCATCATCATCATCATCATCGTCACTATCGTTTATTATTATACGATTATAAAGAAAAGAACTTGTTAATTTAAGTAGAGGTATATTATCAACTAGTTAGTGAACCGCGTTGCAAAATCTTTGAACTACGATTGATCGTTTACGTCATGTTTTTACTTTATTTTTTTCAACCATTTCATCGTCTTATTTTTATTTAATCTTTCTCTTCCCGTTCATTTTGTATAATGTATAGTTTTATGCGATTTTCGTTCACTTCAACCTGTCAGCGTGATAAAATCTTACGTTTTTTTCTTTCAATATTTGAAATTCGTGTTTTAATGTTTTTTTTTTTGGGAATTTGCTCAACATCTTTTCTTTCTTCACGATAGTTTTTTTTTTTTTTTTTTCACTTTTTATCAATTATCTTCATTTAGAATCTTATCTCGAATATCAAATAATAATAATATCGGGAGATAAATTTTATTGAAAAATAATGCTATGCCGATTGTTATTATTATTGTTATTATTATGAATTTTTCCTGAACGCTCGTGAGTATTATTGCGCTAAGAAAATTGTTGGTCGTTATTGTACATATGCCGGGCGCAGTTTGCTTGCGCGTATATATATATATATATATATCGCATATGGAAAGCCGTTGCATTTACCTGCACATATGGCAGGTTTGTCACCTGACCCAGATATGCGAAAATTCGATCCCTTTGTTCATGCATATATATGTATATATACCCTCGGCTAGCTCTTTGCATTATTATTATTATATTTTTCCTCACGGATCATTTTCGATAACATTTTTTCTTCCCTTTTTTTTTATTGTCAATCTTTCGACAAGTGTAAATGCAGAACAAAATGGTTTTTTCTTTTTTCTTTTTCCTTTCGGCGTGTTATTTAACGACAAAATAAAATTTATTTATTCTCCGATGCAATGGCAACTGTATACGTAATAATTTATAACATTTCTACATTTCTAACTGGCTGCATAATAAACGCGTGGCTATATACATATATATATATATATATATATATATATATATATATATAGTTAATTTCGTGCGAAAAAATACTGCAGGAACGTGGCAAACATGTATTTGAACGTATATGTATAGCCTGCAGCTGCGCTATTGCGTCGATTTATACCCACAATTTACTGTGCACATATTTATAGTCTGTGTGTATAATGTAACAATTATGAGAGAAAATTATAATCGCGTCATGCATTATCTGTAGAACACGATTCACACGCGCGGATATCATAAAAATTCCTGCCGCTGCTATTTATATCAAATCAAGTTTCACACTTTTACTGCATTTATTATAGAGATATTCTCAATACATACTCTGTATATATCATTATAATATTTATATAATTTTACGATACCGAGACATGCAACAAAAAAAAAAAAAAAAAAAAAAAAAAATTCATTATATAATTTGCTGTGTTTAAAATAATCGAGAATTCACAGACGAGTGCAATTTTTCTATTGTATGTATATATGTATATATATATATATATATATATATAGGATAGTTTTGGCAGGATATACTTTGTTCCTTTTAAGTTCTAATTTTCACCAACTTCCTCTGCCAAGAGAAATGTTTTTGCTTTACACGGTTGTTTTTGCTTTTCGCATTCTTCTTCGGCAAGACAACTATTACACGCTTGTGAAGATTTTCTCGGTTTAAATTTAGGCTCAAAACGTGACGCGATTCGGTTCGTTAAAGAAGCAACGATCATCGACGATAAGGAGTTTTTTTTCTCGTTTTTCTGGTTTTCTTTTCGTCTTTTTTTTTTTTTTTTTTGTCCCTTTCTTGTTTTGTTCTTACCGCAGTGTGCGCGTGAAGCGTTCTTTTCTTGCGAACGTCAAATCATGCGCGGGGGAACTTTGTAGAAAGCTGGTTACGTCTTGTGCAGTGCACTATTTGAGAACAATCTATATTATTATTATTGTTAATTATTATTAATTATTATTATTTTTATATTCTATTTCTTCCCTCTCGTTCATTTTATTTATCGCGCTTTTTCGCAATTTCTAAAACCATAAATTCTGCACGATGTGAAACAAAGAGTTTATATATTAAATATAAATCTGGACGTTGATGAATTTCTATTTTAATATATAATTAAAATTTTTAAAATATCGCAATTTATTGAGTGCAGTGCGAAATTTGAAATTTTTTACTTTATTACGGATATCATTTTAAATACAAACATTCATGCAATTATCGCCCTCCTGCGGGTTTTCTCGCGTTTCATATTCGATCTCGTTATTATTATAATAATGGTGAAGCTGAGGTTGGACAGTTTCACTTGACGGTATCAACTTCCGGTCGTTTATTCTTTCACACTTACTCTGCAGGTTATACCTACCTGGATTTCTGATGCGGAATGAAAATAAAATGATCTACTTTGACCACCGCAAGTCCGTCTTTCCGTCGTTTTTTGGAATATAATCTTGATCGAGCTGCTGCTGCTTTGCCATTATTTTTACTCTACATGTTGAAATTACGCGTAAATTATACACTTTCTCGACTCGTTATCAGCAGCCTTCATCTTTTATCCTATTTTCAAGAATTTTCTTCAATTTTTCATTTTTTTTTTTTTCCGTTTCCTCTCTTCTATTTACAGTTTATCAACGGTGTGTTTTATTATATTACGTTTAACGATTTTCATCGATTTGTTGAAATGAAAAATCCTATAACTATCTGTACACGAAAATTTTGTCTCACAAATAAAACAATCGTTGTCGTTATAAGATTGTAAATTTTACGGTGAGTACCTATAAGACGAATTTCACTGTTATATAGACGAGTTTTATAGACGTCGTGTTTTGAGGTCACCTGTTTTTTTTTTTTTTTTTTTTTGTCTGTTTGTTTATTTTCTTGTTTAAACTTTTTTTTCTTCATTACAACTTGTATTTCACGTAATGATAATCAAAACAATTGTATTGCAAGTACGTCGATTATATTATTCACAATGAAAAGCGCGGTTATGCATCGTTGACTATTCTATCCTTGACGATATGCATTTTATTGCTTTATTTTATAAATAAAACTAAGCAAATTGAAAAAAAAACTCTGTTTACACGCTGCATAGCTGTTTCGCGCGTTCCTCGGTCCCTTCAATTCTTTTTTTTTTTTTCTTTCGTTTTATCTACATTTTATTTTACAAATTTACTCTTATTTTTCATTTTCTTTCTCTCTCTCTCTCTCTCTCTCTCCTTCTTATTTTACGTACCATTTCTGCGTGAATACTGCAGCAATCATGCTCTATTTAATATCCCGTATCGACTTGAACCACATCTGGGTGTGTATAATTTGAAGCAATTTGACCGTTGAATTTGTTTTCCTTGAGAGAACACACACACACACACAGACATATATATATATATATGTAACAAAAAATGACCGAGTCACTCTACCGATCTTTCGGCGTATAATCATTTACTCCTAATAGTAACAAGTATCAGCTCAGAAAACTGTCTACCTAGATCATGATGCATAGATGCATCATTTTACTTTGAAATTTTCGACTGCGTGTTTTATTGTTGTTTGTGTATGATGATCGACTATCGGATTGTACGTTAAACTCGAAAGTGTTGATCAGGTATTTACTATTTTGAAGCTTGCTGATATCGGGGTGCTGCTAAAGATCTGCTGATCGATTGATTGTGAGAATGACGATGTAGGTATGGTAAATTGACTCGAAATTTCAAGTGGCGAAACACCTTTGTACACACTTCATGTTGTATGTCGTATCTAATCTTTGCTGATCGTATATTGTTGTTATCTAAGATTTATTTAAACCGGTCTTATAACTGCGAATCGTATAATAACGATTGTGTTTCTAGTAGGTACATATTATGTAGAAAATTTTCTACGACAATGAAAATTATCCCAACAGACGTGGAAATTGTAAGGAAATTTCAAACAGCTTCGTACGTTGCCTGCCTGTATAAACTCTCAGAATGTAATTCCGTGTTTCTTGAATTATACCGGGTGTCCCGTTTTAAAGTACCATCTGATTTATCTCGAAAAAGACTGCTCTGATCGAAAATTGACTCCAGTGAAACTTCTAGGGTTCAAAGGGGGACGTTCGGAAAAAAAAAAATTGTTTTCTTTTTTTTTTTTTTTTTTCTTTTTTCTTTTTTCATTACTGAACGACTGTAGTATAATAATTTGAGCGTATATTGTTCGGATTTTACATTCAAACATAATCCAAGTGCGATGTACTTTGCAATAATTGCAATGAAAAGAAGTATAACGGCGAGAAGAGAATTTTACTGTGTATATATATATATGTATTTAACTAAATAGCACGCCTCCTCTATAAAGATCGTTCACCGTTAATCGAGGTCGCATTTAATTGCAGCTGTATATATATATGTATATGTATATATATATACTGTGTAATAGTGTAATTGAAGGCTCTGCACAATCAGAGCTGATCGATGCACTTCACGTAGTAAAGTTGAGCGAGTAGAGCGGATTTTATGCTTCCTGCATTGCTGCAACGACGCTTACATTCACTAAAATACGAAATACCTGAGTTCTGTAAAGGTTCAAAGAACAATAAGCATAAAAGAAAATGGGAGAAAAAAAAATCAAAGAAATTATAAAAACAACTTTAGATATATCAATTTTTCATTCCAAATTTCTTTTGAATGGTAAAAAAAAAAAAAAAAAAAAAATCCGTACATATATATATATACCTATTTGGTCGATTACAAGACAGCTTATTTTTATTTTTATTTTTTTACTTCACACAACGTAACTTCGTTGATGCCTTTGATAATACATTTATAATGCTATTTAATTAAAAATCAATTGTACATTAATTAATTAAGCAAATGCTTAAGAAATAAGATAAAAAAAAAGGGGGGTTAAGGATTTTCAATTTTATACTTACGTTAACCGAATGTCGTAAATAATCCACGCATAACGTTAACAAAGGTCGCGTGATGAGTGGACCGGAAGAGAGGTCATGCAGGTATTAATTCAACGTCGCGTCGAAGAAACGAGCGGTTCTTTATTTCCTCCTCTCTTTTCCTCCTTTCTTTTTTTTATTTCCCTTCTTTCACTTTGTACCGTCCGGCTCGTTTTTGGTATTTTGTATTCAACACAGGTCGAGGGACCTTTGGTTGTTCCTGTCGACGCCCTGCGCCTTTTTCTTCCTTAATTGCTTCGAGAAACGCACGACTCCGACTGCACACGCATGCTCAATATTATTTCTAATCGGTATTATACATTGTTTATATATATAATTTATCCAGACGTATTATAATGACAAAAAAAAAAAAAAAAAAGTCGAATTAATACGCACTAAAAATTGTTGTAATGATGATTTAATTGGGCCGAGATTGAAATTCCGAATTTGAAAAGTTTTGAAGGCACCGAATTCCGAATTTTTTGAAAAAACGATATGCCCGGAAAGGCATAAATTCGAAGAGAAAGTTTATAAATGTGGAACATTGAAATTCTGATTTACTGAAAATTTTCAGTTCAACCAATTTTTATCTTGAACGAATTTCAACACCGCTTTCATCTTTCTTTGTTTTCGAGTTTCGATACTTTTACGTTACGAATCCTGGTCATTCCGATTTTCGATTTCACTCAATTTTTACATCCACTCGGTAAATAAACGTCGCTGTGATAGTATATTTCAATTTTCGGAATTTTGCTCTATCAAAATTTTATTCTTCAGAATTTTTCTCTATCGTAATTTGAATCTTCGAAATGTTGCATTTCGGAATTTTTGTGTCCATTCAAAACTTTATCATTTTCTCAAAGTTTGATTTCTTCATTTCAAGTTTCGCCACCAAATGATAATTGAGAATCAGGCGCTTTCGGAACTTTTCAAAACACGAAACAAAACGATTAAACATGCGAAAAATTGATCCGTCCAATTGTGATAAATTCATCCGACTTTTTTCGCGTTCATTTCTCGTTTCTTTTATTAATATCGCGACAGTTTGTGAATTTCTCCTTAAAACCATGGAGGCAATTAACACGTTTCTCCGCGAGCTTATTGCAATACGAGCAAAACCACACAACGTGAGTTAATATTGCAAGTCGTTGAGCTTGAGCACGTGACACCTGCTGCGAAGCCCACGTTGCAAGCGTTGTACGATTATCTCGACGCTTGGTGTCAGGGGGTTTATGTGATGTGGTTGGGGCACATGCATGATAAGACAGTGGACTTAATCCTGCGAGTATCCAGCTCATTTCTCTCGACACACGTCCAATTAATTCCGTTTATGAAACTACGTTATATTACCTACACGGGCTTTTAGTTTTTATTTATTATACCTACCATAAAGGCGCGGAGATCACTTCCTGACATTTTACATGTATAATAATACTTTAACAAAACAAACAAAAATAAAAAAAAATATGTATATATATATCTCGACTATATGTGATAATAGAAAAAAAAAAAAAAAAAAAAAATGCTGCACGCGGATTTATATCGCCATACACTAGGCGTAGTTAATATACCTGTAATTTAGTAATCTTGTTATCATGCAGCTGACTCGAATGTCGTTTATAACTTATTGAAACAGAAATTTAAGGATAGACGTTCAAAGAAAGTCCAATGGAAGAGAAAATTTTTTTTATCATTTTTACGCGCTTGTTAATTGTGTCTGCCATGTATTTGATTAATAAGACGACATTAAATCCAGATCGCGGAATGGTGTATATATATATGTATAATATTACACATTGGGTGTGATATAGAAGATATAATATATCGAAGGCCATGTATATATATATGTATAAGACTACCACCGGATACGTCAGTTTCACGTCAGGATCTCAAGCAGCCTCGTTTATCACTCGATTTGCACTGCTCTTCTGCACTAGACGTTTTGACTAATAATATATACATATATGTATATTGTAATAGATAGTAGACGAATAGGTACGTTTTAAATTAAATTTTTTTCCCCGAGATTTTCTCTTTTCTCTTAACTATAGTATGACCCAGAAATAGTGACGAGATAAAAACTAGTATAACGAGTGATTAAAAAAGTTTATCGCATAAACGTAACGAAAGTATAATAATACGATCGTTTTATCTACGAGATAATGTGAACAATTTCTTCGAAATGTCACGACGACGTTTATCTAATTTATTATCTAGGTACTATATAAATATATATATATGACGCTCTATTATTTCGTGTGAAAATATTTTATTTCTTTTTTCTTTTTTTATGATTTGGATTTTCGATCTTCCGAATGAAATGCAGCTGGAAATTGTTCGGTGGATCGTTTATATCGGCGAGAGCGTGTCAATGTCAATGATGATAGTGACTAGTCACCGTCAAAGAAAATATTGGCAGCAGGAAGCCGATGCGGAGAGTCGGCACACTGACTTACATATGAAGTCAAGAAGGGCTTGCCTCGAGCATTTTCATATGTCTGTATGTATGTGTGTATCTATATGTATATGCGTTGTTGTTTCGTGGGTCCGGGAGGTCATGGGATAGGACCGGTCCTCGAAGGAGGACATCTGCAAAGAAGACATGAGATGAGATGAGATAAGATAATTAGTAATCAATTTCAAATAATTATAAAACAATTGAATAATTTTTTCAGATTTTTACCTCAACTCTGGAATAGTCTGCTAATTTGTGATACACAAGTAACATGGGAAAAACTTGTTTCTTTGGTATATATATTTTGTTGCGAGAGTAATAATATTTTTAAAAAAATTTTAACTAAGAGGTTTTAGTGAGCATTAGTGATATTATCTGTGAAAAAATTTACGTCACGATACTAGTAAATTTAGACGAATTGAATTTACTCTAAATATGCAAAAAAAAAGTCAGATTTCGAGGGTGTGCAATTCGTCGAGATTGCGTGAGATGCGTATGGAAATTTTTTCTCAGATAGTATCACTAATGACGAATAAAACTTCACGGTTACAAAATTTTTTTTAACATTATTACTTTTACAATAAAATATATACTGAGAAAAAAAGTTTTTCACATTTTATTTTCATAAGAAATTTCGAATCTTAGAGTTGAGGTAAGAATTTTAAAAAATTAGGCAATTGTTTTCTAATTATTTAAAGTTGATTTGAGGGATGGGGCGGCAAAAATTCGTCAACATCCTAAATAAGAGACACCCTGGTGTCAATCCTTTCAGTCATAAGTTCTTTAATACAAGATTTTGGGCCGAATTTTGTAACTTCAGACGGGTTTTGGGGCTCGTTGATCACGAATCTGAAGTCCTAATTTAATTATTTCTAAATCCAATATGGCGGATCCAACATGATGGATGTAAAAGCAAAAAACTATCAAAACTCGATGATTCTGCATGATCGAAACTTGTTACTCGAGGGTTTTTGGTCTTTTACGAAATAACAAAGATCATTTGAAACTGAAAATTAACTGTGATAGTAAGACTGTGTACGACGCTGAGCATCCGACTGTGAATATGAAAGTGTTAATGTGTTCATCATGACAAAAGTATAAGTACCGTAAAACCGTGTAGGTACATAAACTTCTGTGACCGTTTTAATTTTCATTTTAATTAGCATCGTGCAGCAGTACCAAAAGAAGCAACTTTAAAATCCCCAGAATATGTTGTTTTTATTATACGGTACATAATAATGTCTAACTTAAGATATAATACTTGTAAGTCTTGCTTAGGCTCGAAGCACGAGACGACCGACCCTCTTACTCACACGGAGTGACGCTCAAGATCGGCTAATCATGATTTCAACATCGCGAACTGTGCGACCTCTTTTTTTTCGTTGCTACATTTGAAGTTTGTTTCATTTTTTATTTCGTTTCCTTTTTTTTTTTTTATACTGATTTAGAAAAAAAAAAATTTGCCCCTCTTTTCAAACACCAGTCAGGATCGTCAGAGACGCTGATTCAACGATGGAAAAATTGGTGAATAATGTATCAGCAGCTCTTTAATAACGAAGTGAAAATAAGAGAAAAAAGAATTCAAGTTATTATACTTTGATGATAATTCATGATTCATTAATCAATCGGTAAAAATATTTCGAACAAGTATCCCCTGATATATGTCATTGGTTTAATTCTTACGAATAAAATTTTCCGCATAATTAACGTCGAACGGATACCTAAATCTTTATTTATAAAAAATCAGAGACAGATTTTGAACATTGATGTGAATTTGGCTTACACTTTAGATGCGATGGTTTTTTTTTGTTGATCTTTTCGTTGTTTTCGGACAAAATAAACAAGTATTAACCACGTGTATACATACAATAATGCGTATAATGTGTTACGACAGAAATTTCCTTGAATGAATGAACACGCCACGCGGAAGAGGGGGAGGCTGGAGAGGAGGGGGGGGGGGGAGATTTTGCGCATAATTTGCGCGTAGGTGTGCCATATACCTACGAATGTAAAACGCATATCATTATATTCAAGAATAGGTTAGCGTATAAATGGATATTGTAGGTAGTATGTACTTATATGTATGCGTTGATATATATATATAAATATATATTCATTATTTTAGAACGTCAACGACCCACTCAAGCCTCTCTCTCTCTGTGTATGAATGTCATGTGTATGCATGTATCACGTATTCTTTGAGTGCATCCTCGTTGCCACAAACCTTCACGATTAACTCAATGATCGTCGTAGAATGAAGCATGAAGAGAGAATGAATAATTCAGTTCCTCTTAAATTATCGTAAGACTTGCGTCGAACACGTGATTTCTAGTTAATGTAATTTCATTAAAATCCTATTCTTCGATTATTTTTTTTTCTCTAAATATTTTCATTTTTATTCACATCTTGATAAAATTTTTTGCATTGCAATGATGAGAATTAAATTACAGTGATTATCGATTATAATAAAATTCCTCGTATCGTTTTCTCGACGTATTATTTTTATTTTTAATTTTTTTTTTTCTTCTCCTGTATATCCGGTTTTTTTTTTTTTTTTTTTTCTCAAACTTGTTTAATTTTCTTTTAAGGCACAGAGAAAAAGTGGAATTTAGTTTACGAATCTCAAGTATTCCTGTACACGTACAGGTTCATGACTTACTTGCTTAACCGTCAAGAGTTTTCTAATGATATATGTGTAAAATGTGTACAAAGTGTTTCACCGACGATCTTTTTTTTTTAAACTATAAAATATTCTGCCGAAAATTGAACAATATTTCACGTCTTACATATTATGTACAATATCTACTGTCTATCACACGTACATTGTATATATAATATCTTAAATACGTATGTAAAGTGTCTTCTACCGTATGACAATTGAACGATTGAAGCAATTATTCAGAATCCTGCTGGGCTAGACTATGACAGATAAAATGCCGGTGATTTTGGGATAAAAAATCTTCCTTTGTTTGCTTGAGACATATGTGTATTATTTTTGATCAGTTATTATTCGTATAATACAATATACGTGCACAATAGTATTGCGTCAAAGCGTTTACATTTTTTTTTTTTATAACCTTCGTGTTTTTTTTCGATAACTACAATACCTGTTGTGCATTGCAAATTTGTTTTTTTTTTTCTCCTTCTCTCCGGGTTATTAATAATTTATTTATATACTTAGTTTATCTGTTATTTTCTCATTACCGGGAGTTATAATTTGGTTGAATGATTATTAATTTAGCTGTTACACTGCAGACAATTAATAAAGAGAAAAAATGAAAAAAAAAAAATAATTATGAAGCAGGAGAAGAAAAAATAAAGATAGAACTGATTGAATCAAATCAGAGAGTATGTAGAGTAGGTTAAATGAGTAATTTCAAAATGATAAATGGGTAATAGACACACAAGTGAAGCGTAGGACCTAAATCGATTCGGTAAATCTGATCGTCGTTGTCCCACTAATTCGTCGTTTGAGTAATCGAAAATTAAATACGTAAAAAAGGTAGTGTAAAAAAAAAAAATGATTATTCCTTGCGAGAGTTTAATTTCTCTCATTACAATCACCGCGGTGTATATTTTATACTCGTGCACTTCCCTTCCCCCCCCCCCCCCCCCCCTCTCTCTCACACACACACTCATTTCTTTTAAAATTCATCTAAACAATTTGAAAAAAAATTAAAAAAAATTAGAGAATGAAGAGAAAGAAAAAATTAGGAGAAAAAAAAGAACGAACTTATTAATCTTTTGGAATGATCTTTGGTGCAGTATAGCTAATCGTAAGTCAGCTTTAGGTATAGGAAGGCATAAGGTTGGCATCAAGTATCAACTAACAATAAGTAAGCTCGGAGCAGCAGTAGGAACCGAGGTTACTCGACCAAAGGATTATATTGTAACGGTACCGATCTCGATAGCTTCATTTCAGCGGTGAGCTATTAGCCGCACCGATTGACCGACTGGCATATATTATTTATAAACGCCATTCAGTGGTTTATTTAATCGTTTTTTACGTCCGGCGCCTCGGCGTGTATTAAACAGAGAAATAGAAGTGAAAGAATAATAAGAAAAAAAAAAAAAAAAAAAATCAATTTTTACGATTATTCATTTCATTAAAATACGAAAAATTATTGTCGCCCATTTTCATCGACACGAGGTTTTTTTAAGTCACCGAGGTTAATTGGTGTATAACGATAATTTTGCAAATAGTATCAATTTTTATTTTCGTAATTTTATGAACGAATTTGATCATGCAGAATTTGTATTAAAATTTTGCGTGTGTTTGTTTTATTACTATTTTATTATTTTTTCATCTTTATATATATATATATATATATATATAAAACATTTTACCGAATTTCAGACAATCACAAATTGGCGAAACAACGATTTTTCAATAACCTTATAAGGATTTTAAATTTCATCTTTTGACGCCAATCGCTCAGGTACACAAAAATCAATCTCGTTATAATTACTCGCATCGTAAAAATATCAATCCAACGATGAAATTATTATTTACCGTGAATAAATTCCGCCGATCGTTTAACGTGACCAGATATCGTATTATATCATTATTGGTATACGCATATACCTATGTAGCTATCGTGTGATTAAGGAACATTATAAAAAAAAGGTAGCCTGCTAACCGGAAATTATTGAGAAGACTGGAGCTCCGTATAAATGTATAAATGCATAAATATATGCTCGTAGAAACTTGTAATTATTATTAACGGGTAAAATGTTCCGGTCGTAGAACTTCCGACTATTAATATGTGCAGAGTATGTATCTACTCTGTAATTCCTGCAATTCTTGCAAAGAAGCGACAGCAGACGCGAACTGATTTAATGCATCCAATAATACATATATAACATTTTATATTATTACATTCGTAACTAATACATGTACCAAAATATTGCTAGCCTGCAATTAAACACTTCCGGTATTCGATTTGATTCTCAGTATTTTTATTTAATTGGCTTTATTTATTAAATCCGTTCTACGGCTGCATGCCTGCAGACTTATCATTACGTATAAATTATTTACAGATGCGAAATATTTGCGAAGAGATCGGATTTATCGCACGGATATATCCCGTGCTATAATAATTCAACAATTATCTAGATATTATATATGTACTATATATGTATGTACATATATATATATATATATATATATATATACATATAATTCTCATGACTAAACAAGATGAGCGATTTAATCAACAAATACATACGTTAGAAAAAATTCTAATTTTTAAACGAAATTCTCTATTATATATATATATAGATGAAGAGGATATCATTATTATTATCAAGCCTCGCCAACGCCTGCACGATGTGCAACACAGTGTTTCACTATTTATATATATATATAATTGCAAATTGACACGAACTGTTGTATCTATATAATATACTATATATGTATATATATATATAAAATGGTCATATAAATATATACGTATAATATATTTATGGAGAGAGGAGAGTGTACCGTTAACTTCCGCCCACGCGAACTCGTCGTTGGGTCGAATTGTTTTCTTTTCTTTTCTTTTTGTTTATTATTATTATTTTTTTATATCTCCCTCGATTTTATTTTTCATGTTTTATTATATTTCTTTGATTGTTTTTTTTTTTTTTTCAATTTATTTATTTAATATAAATCTTCTTTCTTACCACCTATTACGAGTCGGAAACTTTGCAGCAGAGACCGACGGTCTTAGTTTGCTGGTGGATTTTTTTTTTCTTTCGTTTTTTTTTTTTTGCGCACGAAGTCGTTTTTGTTTTTTTCCTCCGTTACGTATCGGAATTTTTAAGGTGAATCGACAGAATATAATGACCCGGTATATCTACCCACGTGGAAAGAAAAAAAAAACCTAAAAGAAAAAAAATATGTCCACCGAGTTGAAGCGAATGATTAAGTTGAAGTGAAGTAATCGGTTGTTACGAAACGAGTTTGACTCTTTTTTTCCTTTTTCAATAGGTTGAAAACAGCTTGATTGGTAAAAAGACAAAAGGAGAAAAAAAAAGCCGCAGATGAGATAAAAAGTAAGAGTGATCGGCTCGGCAATAATTTCCATACGTGATTAGAAGTGAAGTTTGCAACTTATTCGATGATTCAATGGAAAATATTACACTTTAAGTCGGGTTAGTGTTCATGTTTTTTCAAATTCTGTAAGCTGTTTGATTTTGTGTTATTTTATTTTTTTTTACACACATTGGGGGGAGGGGGAAGGGGGGGGGGGGGGGGGTAGAAGGGCTACAGTATCAAATTTTCAACGAAGCGAAAATCTAAATTATATATAGATTTAAAAAAAAGTAAAAAGTCGAGAAAAATGGAGAGATCAGAATATAGAATGCGCCAAAATGTAGAATCTTATACAAATTGTAAATTTTTCCTCTTTGTAATGTTTTAATCTTATTTTATATTTCTGGAATTTCTGTATTTTTGATTTTCTATATTTGGACTCGGACTTTCGAGAGCTTTTCACGCCTTTGAAAATTCTATATTTTAGTCTTTTCGTAAATCGGACATTCCAATTTTTTACCCCTACACGACGTAGTACGTATTTCGTAACGTAGACGACGATACATACTGTAGGTTGAATTTACGTATAAGAAAAAATTCCATTTTTACGGTTTCCTAATTTGGTCAGCGTTGGCTCGGCGCAATTCAGCTTTCGAAAAACCGAATCTTATTATTCTACTTTTCACCAAAGTATGCGGTAGTTGGGTAAATACACAAATACAGGTACACGTTATACGGATACCTGCTTCTAACTCCAACGTTTAATGCCTGATATATACATGCCTCGGTTAATTTGAAATGCAGTTTTTTATCTCGAAAATTAATCTTACCTCAACCAGCATATATTTGAAGGATCGTTGGTGGCCCAGCCGTGGCAATTTTGTTTTTTTTTCTTCTTTTCAAAAACTAGAGAGAAAAACGCGCGGAAAAAGAGAAGAGAAAAAACTAAAGAATTTGGAAAATTACCCAGAATTTTTTCAGGGGAAAAGGACAATTCAATCTAGACTTTTTTTATTTCTCTTTCTATTCGTATATAAGCTGGAATGTAATTCTTCGTTGCTGATCTTAAAAATGTTCCTGAAAAAAAGAAAGTTTTATGCTATCGTTGTCATTTCTCCCAACGTATCAAGTAACCACCACGTGTCGTTCTTACTTACTTGCTTACTTGCTTACTTACAATTAGTTAGTTAAACTTGATGACTCAGTCTTGCGACTAACTTTCATTTCCATATCCGTGATATAATATACATACCTATATATATATATATATATATATATATATATATATACATACTATATATGTATAAGCTAAAAATATTACACTTGTGTATAATAAATGTACACAAACGCCCACAAAAACGCGACGTGCACCCGTAGAATAAGCACGTTCACGTTTAATCATTCTAACCCGCATTGAGCAGCGACAAACGATACCTCCTGAAAATTCTGCACACTAACACTTACTCACCGATACACGTATCGCAAAATAATTTTGCAACAGGAAAATTTGCTCTTTTAAACTTTTCTTCTTTCATCCATGATTCCACGATTTATGGATATATCATTTATTATGATATATATATATATATATATACAAACTGTACATATAGCTCATTATTATTGTTATTATTATTATTATTATCCTCTATATTTCATTCATCTTTAAACATGATGTAGAAATTATGTCTCATTTTCTAATATATGATTGACTAAGGTATTTGGATTTGTATCGTATGGAGAAATGATGATGTCTGTATAGATATAAGTTTTATAGAATTTATTTGTACATTGTAAGATCGAATAACGCGATCATCATCATCATCATCATCATCATCATCATCATCATCATCATCATCATCATCATCTTCATCGTCATTTTGGCGCGTTTATATGAAATAGGTAGGCGAAAAGCTTTCTGCACATGCAGAGACGACGACGACGACGACGATCAAGGTATTTTCTGGAGGTCGTCTACTTTTGCGGAACCCGTTTATATGCGTTTATGGTTAGACGATGAACTCCTCGGTGATGGTGATGGTGATGGTGGTGCTGCTGCTGCTGCACTTCTTTATTCGAGCACATGTATTATCCATGCATATGTATATATGTATGTACTTGCAATGGAGTCGCATCTAAAAAGGGCATGCCAAGTCTCGACCACTTTTCATGCGGGTAAATATCCTACATACATATATATATACGAGTATCATGTGCGTCTATATAGTATGTATATTGTATACATAGTGATACGGCACACAGAGTGTACATTAAAGGTGCTCATCACCATACATCCATAGGTATGTACAGTGTATTGACGATGACTCGAGATTCCACATCTTCGTAATCAGAATACGGTGTTTTAGTATTTTGTGTAAAAATTTACAACCCCATCACACACATATATATATATATATATATGTATATATTGACGTTTTATGTCTCACGTGACCACGGATCTGTTCTCATTATTGATTTGAAATGATTTTTCATCTCCAAAAATGAAGATTATTGGCATAAACAAAAAAAAAAAACGAAAAAACAGAAGTTAGAAAAAATCTTTATTCAATTATAACGTCGTTTAATTAAACCGAAGTTTTTTTTTTTTTTTTGTCAGTTATTAAATGATACATATTTATATAGTGTGATTTGCTTCGGACTTATCCCAATTTCAAGGTATTACGTATGTGTGCATACAGACAGAGAGGTATGCGTGCAGTGCGCACGTGTTTAACCACACGTGTTATGCCTACCAGAAATCGAAAAACACGACGCGTTCGTGTATCCTGCGGAAACGGACGCACGAAGGAGGGTCCACGCTCCGGTAAACCGTGTTATATTGTGGCTACCGTCGGAGTTGTTGCGACGTCGACGTGGACGTGAACGTGAATTATACTTATTCTACGTATACTGCAATTTACATCCTTGCATATCCGTTTTTCCATTCCTGCGACGCGAATTCGCGAAACGACCGCCTTTTTTTTCTTTTTAACTTCATATATGTTACACGGCATAATTAAAAGTAATTTACGAGATAGAATTATGAAAATGAAGAAGAAGAAGAAGAAGATGGAGAATAAAAAAGAAGAAAGAAAGAAAGAAAGTAAGAAAGAAAGAAAGAAACAAGAAACGGTATAAGAAAAACAGAGTTATGTGTATGGGGCATTCCAAATCAAACTGACCCACGTATGATCCTCGTTATCGGTGATTTTCTTTATTTTTAATTGAGTATGATGTAAAGTGTATGAAAAAAAAGAAAGAAATATCTTTGACCGGGGTTTAGATTTTTTAGACCACGGGTTTTCGAATGAAATACAATTTTCGAATGAATAGCTTCGATCGATTGGCTTCAAAGTTTTTACATGAATTCTTTGTTAAAGAAAATTTTGGAACCAAGATGGAAGTGAGCAAGCTTTTGATTTTTCTCACTTTTCAATTGTTGAACCAAAAACTTGCCGATTTCCATTTAGGTATATAAAAATTTTCTTCTCTTAACAAAGAATTCATGAGAAAAATTCACAGCCAATTAGTTGAACTCATTCATTCGAAAATTATATTTTTGTGTTTTTGGGAGGAGGAAAAATGTAACCTATTGTCCAAAAAATCTAAAACTCAGTGAAGGATGATTTTTTCGTACACTTTACATCATACTTAAAAATAAATAAAATCACCGATAACGAGGGTCAGACGTCAGTAGGTTCGGGGTGGAATGCCTCATATACAATATATAAATCTTAGCAAATACTTGTGTATAATTAAAAAGGTGCGATTAATTTTCTCCGTGTTTTATGCATGTCCTGTAATTACGAAATGAAAAAAAAAAAAAAAAATTTTATTCAAAAAACTGATCTATAATAACGTCGCGATTTATTATTGGCTTAATTGTGTTGAGATATTTCCTTTCGCAATCGTATATCACCAACAAAATTTTTTCAATCTCATTTTTCGATCTTCTTTTTTTTTTTTTTTTCTATAAATTAGCTAATCCACGATCATCGTATTGTAGGATCATCCAACAGCGATGATTTCGCGATCTAACGATGCGGAGAAGGCCTTGTCGGGACATAAAGGTCAAACTTCATAAGTTTCGCATCTTGATTACAGTTTCGACTATTCCACGAACCTCCATTTTTACTTGCCTGCTTTACGTATGTACGAGTATAATACCCGATAAAGAAACTTCCGCATTTATCATCCAGCTATATACTCATATTATATTTAATCTTTATAGTTGTGCAGGTTCATTCTTTTTCCCAAATTTTTATTTGTTTGTTTTTTTGTTTGTTTGATATTTTTTTTCTCGACATTAAACACGGATGAGACTTTTTCTTTTCGATCTCCTCGAATCGCTCCGAGTTATGAATACTGCGTGATATCATCGCGGTGCCTGTATCATTAAACACATAGCAGCAGACAAGAGAATTGATTAATGAAATTCTGAAAGCTTGTGATATATATATGCTGCGGGAAGAAGAAAAAATTAATTACAATATACGTTCTCTAATTCGATTGCATGTCAGGAATGAACGAAAATACCCCAATTACTGCTTGAAACTGTGTACTAATTCGTTAAGTCGATTTTCTTTAATACTTGCACTGAAATTTTGGAAATTTTTTCTAAATTTTATTCTCAAATTCGAAGAAAATAAATCGTATAAAGTCACGTATATCATATGTTAATTATATTGTAGAGTACACAATATTCTCTCGATACGATATTTGCAGATTTTTTTTTCTACACTGAGCGCAGCTCGAATATATCGTTTCACACGTACGCATAACATCCGTTTTATTCCTTCCGGTTGGTCCTTTATAACGTCCAAATATACCGTATAACGTTTTATATATATACGGTTGAAAGTTTCACTTTTACTTAAATTGAAGCAATAAAAAAACCAAAAAAAAAAAAACAGAAATTTAAATAAAGAACGAATTGCACAGGTAAAAAAAGTCGGAGAGAAAGAATTTTAGTAAATAACGCAACTTGGGTTCAAGAAAAAACAAAACAATAATAATAATAATAATAATAAAATATGAACAATTTTTTTCATTCTTCGAACACAGTATAGGTATATATAAAAATGAGCTTTATGTTATAATCATCTGTAATTATCCGCTCGTGTGCAAGAAAATTCTAACGATCGAATCATTATATAGGTACATATAATATACATTATTATATACATTTACTCGTATGTGTGTATACGTGTCGTGCATTAAAGGCGGCTGCTGTTTTACCTCTGCGGTATTTTCTTTGACAGTAAAAGTTTTTAAGAGAACTCAGGCCTTTCTCAAATCTAGTGCCTTCTCTGCAAATATATATAGATGTATATATATATATATATATTATATATATTATGTGTGTGTGTGTATTATACGTGACGTATACTCTTCATGAACGGAAAATTAGCCACGGTATAATAAAACTAACGGACAGTAGCTCATGCAATGGGTACCATTTACTCTCGTGGCTGTTATAATATATCGTATAGTGCGCAGTGTACGTGTTTATATATTTATGTATGTATTGATGGATGAAAGAAGAGGGATAAAGCGCAACGCATTTCGACACGCTCTGAAAAATTCACGTAGTAGAAACTTGCCGTCGTCGTCGCGGCGACGGCGGCTGCAGCAGTAACAACAGCAACAAAAGTCTTTGATCGCGATGATATCGCAAGGTATCAGCTACTCGCTATTAAGGTACATTAGTATAAATAAATAAGTATTTATAATATTTATTTTACAGGAGTTTAAACCACTGGTTTATAGTATAATATTTATAATATTATAATATTGCGATTCTAATGTACCTACACTTGTCGACATTTTAATATGTTGTTAAATAATTTCATCGCTCGTGGATGTATAAGCGTGTTCAGTTATTTGGGAAAATTTCATTCCCTGAGAGTTCCAGGCTTTATAGATAAGAATTATTATTTATCCAGGTTGTTCTCGTGTACACAATAAATGAAAAATATAATTGGCATACGAACAAGGATATTTTATATTTGACCAGAGCACAGTTCATTCTGAGGCGAATTTATAAGAATTCGTTAGCACGTACAATTTTTAAGAAATCAGAGCTTGGTTCATTACCATTGCCTGAAAGTTGACGGAAAAATTTTTTTCTCTCAACGAATGGCTTAATTTTTATAAACTTAGGATGAAAATCAATATATTCCAAATACGACAAAATCAAATTCCCTAAGAATTCTCTGATTCTATAATTTCCATGAATACTGGACACCCTGTATATATATATCCTATATATGTAGCATAATAATGAACGCGATTTAATATCGTATAACTAATTTTTTTTATCGAATTAATCTGCAGTTCTTCATCATATTATACACTTTCATGCTCAACTCAATCTGGGATACTTAAGTACCTATAGACCTACGAGGTGGAATGAATTATATTATATATTCGCTAAGTTATTCATATTTCATGTGTATGGGTGTAACAACGACGTTGAACAGCTTTCGCTATCGTGCGATATTCTTTCGTTGGTTATACCTTGGTATATGCAAGAGATAGTGGAGCTGGTGTAGGTGTAGGTATAGGTATAGGTATAGGTGTAGGTATTCGAAGTTATAACCTACAGCTACTACCTACTTATAGCTGGCGTTTCATTTCGTTTCGTTTCGTTCGTTTCACTTCCGTTTCATCGATATTCGAGAGTGGACGCGGGCACGATATTATTCTCTTGAAAGTGTGATATATACATATATATGTAATATATATAGTATTTATATAATATACGTTTCCCTGGTGTCTGAAAAGTAACGAGAAAAATTTGAATGAATATTTTTCCTCTTTTTCTTTTTTTCTCTTGAAATATGAAAATATTACACGTCGTATGACTTAACGGATTATACGAATGTATTTTCATTCACTTTATTGTAGACCAAATTATCTACTGAATGTCCGATATATGTCACGTTAGTGAAGATCGTTGAACCATTGCTGCGATACCTATAACTCCGAAGCAAATACAAAAACCACGTATACGTCAGTCGATTGCCTTTAGGATTATACGTAAAAGAAAAAGAATCAAAAACTTTGTTTCTCTTATTTTTACTATCTTTTTTTATATATACATAATGTACATGTATAAACATATATATTATATATATATATATATAGTACAAAATTGAAAAGTACTTATATCCTTGTGAAAAAATGATTACTTATTCATTTATTTATTTATTTATTTATTGATTATGCCTTAGTCTTGTTGTAGCTTTAGATCTTCGGAAGAATTTTTTGCTGCCGAATACTTGTCGGTTGTTACAACGTCGTGTTTCGTCTCGACTTTTGACTACTCACATCGCATTTACGCAATAACGATCAGGTAACGAGATACTCGGTGTTCTTTATATGTATATATAATATATATATATATATATATATATATATATATATACATATATAACACGGTTCGCAGGTAGAAAATTTCTCAGCATCCGCCACCTGTTGCCAATCTTTTCGACGTGCTGCAGCATCTGTCGATCGGTTGTGCAGCTTGATCAGCTGGTTTTTTGAACAGCAACTGATTTCGGAATTGTGTAATATATAGGTGGGCTACCTCTTTGCGAAATCGTTATTCTGCAGCTGCGTTGAAAATTTTTTGGAAGAGAATATTACTGTATCGTTTTGGCAAGATGATAAAATAAACCAAGATTGAACGAAAAATTTGATAATCAGAATGGAGCAAAAAAATTATACGATGTTGCGTGTCATTTTTTCTTACACACCTTGCGGAAGCGTTTCGCGGTGTTAAATCGCAAAATTCTTCGCCCTATTCTTTCTTCCTGCTGCTTTATAATCATGTGGGACGAGATAATGAACGATGATTGATGGGCGGAATCTGCGCGTGCAGGTTTCTATGTATCCGCGAGCGGCAAGTGAGCGGTTTAGTTGGCCGAGGATACGATTCATGTGTATAGGTGTACACATATGATACCTGACGTTCAGGCATGTGTGTACGTGTGTATGTACATACATAGTTAGAGCAATTTGCACCGTTAAAAATATTCACGAGTATTGCAAAAGTCCTCGCGATTTGAACGGAGAGGCAGCATCGAGTGTCGAAATTTTTTTATACCAGATAATAAAACTGACAAAAAAACTTCACCGTTTTTATCACATATCATCGTACCAGGAATAATAATTTCTTACGATATTTTAAAAATAATATCAAACTCAAGGAATTTTACAGACGGTTTGCTTGATTTCTCCTTTTCACGCCACTTTTCGCATCGACGCTATATCTTATTATAAATAAATTAGGCGGCTATATGTATAACAATATTTTTACTAACAGTATTTCTGTTTTGTCTACCCCCCCCCCCCCCCCCCCCCCCCCCCATATAATTGGACGACGTATCACGCGCCTATTATTGAAGAGTTTAACATTGTAGTGTACAATATTATAAGTGAGCACATTGCGCCATTACTTTTTTACGAGGGTGTGTAATGATGATAACGACCGCGACTGGGAAGTTGGTTATATCTGCAAAAAGGTTTTGAAATTAGTCGGTTGTTGTACGGATTGCTACATACGTGTAACTAAATTTTACACACACACACACACACACACACACACACACACTAACGATAAGTATGGATGAAATTGGTACACGTTTAACTCGTTTCTTCAGAAAAATTTCACTGTCTAACCATATAATTTTTGTACGTATTTTATGCGTCTCCCCGAATTACGTTTTGCAATACCTGAAAATTTATTCATCAGATGATGGTGATTCATAGGAAATGAGCACGAATTTCACGTGATATTTCTATGACTACTGTGCGTATCGCGTTATCGCTACTATTATTATTATTATTATTATTATTATTATTGTCATTATTATATTAAACATCAAAATTTATGATCAAGTATTTACACATCCATAATGCGAAGAGAAAATTGAGTAAATTTGGTTTTGTGGGGAAGGAAAGAAGGAAGGCAAAAGCGGTTTTCAACGATCATTTCTCTACGTAACGCAATTTTGTATACGTCTATATGTAGGTATACACACACATTCATGTACATAATATACAGCATCCATTCGTCCTTGGTAGTCGTACCTACCTGCCACCTTCGTTATGCCAGCGGAATATCACTGGCTACCTGTTCCTCACCTGTATAGATATACGTATAGGTATTATATATTTATCTATTTCGATACTCACATGGGATTCTTTTTTTCCGTTGCTCAAAGGGATTGCGCAGGAATAATAACGCTCGAAAGGGTAGGGCAGTCCTGATTGCCTGCTGCTGGCTTGAGCCTTGCTTTGTCATCCATTTGACCGTTCCATTTACGTAAGCACGCAATCACCGGGTTAAGCGTTGCTGCGTATTGATAGACAGACGGATAGACGCGATAGACGGATAGACGGATGGACAGGTTGTATCGGGATTTCAATTATCGTACTCTCTACTATTATTCTTCGTCGTTTTTTACTCATTCATTACCTCTCTATTCACCTGCATCGGAAACACATCTCGCAGTTTATGTAATTGTAAGTTATACCGTATATGCATCGACATCGACAAATGAATTGTTGAAAAAAGGAGAAAATTTTTTTTTTTCACCCAGTACTCAAAAGAAGGGAATTTTTATTATAATATTATACGTATATATATATATATATGTATATCAAGTTCGTGTAATATATTGAAACGAATTGGCAGCGAGCCCAACCTGCTTGAAAAGTGCAGCGTTGGACAAGAAGACGAAAAGGAGAGAGAAAACGAAGGAGGGAAAAAGAAAGACTAGGAAGTGGAGAGAAAAAATTTTTTGAGTTCGTCGAACTCGGGTGGCAAACCGTCAGCGGCGGGGTCAAAGATTTCTTCACCGCGATATCGACGTGAGTCTTCTAGAGCTTTGCGAGCATAGTAGTATACCACATAGAACAAAGAGGCGTGTGATTTGATACATATGTATACGTACGGGGTTATACCTGGAGGATACCTAAACTTGAAAAAGAATGAGAATTAGGAGAAGGAATGGAACAACGGTCATGGGATGGGAAAAGTTTATTATAAAACACGCCTACATATATATATTAGGGTGGCGCAAAAAACCGACTGTTTTTTTTTTTTTTTTGAGTCTCGTGTGACAAAATGTTAGTTTTTGATGTTTTAAGAGCGCACTCCATAGGATGGTTCAAAAAAAAAATTTTTAAGAGGTCGCTCCACATTTTTTGAAAACGTCAGAAATCGTCAAAATCGCTTTCTTTTTTTTTTTTCTATATTTTTTTTCTCGTTAGGGTATAATTTTATAGTAAAAAAAAAAAAATAAGTTTCCGAAAGTTTCAGTTCGAAATTTGAATTTTGAAAGGTCGCTCATAATTTTTTTCCGATTTTTTGGTGCATTTGTTTACATGTTTTCGAGCGAACTTTTAATATTCATATTGAAATTTCATAAATTTTTTTCTCTAATTTAGTAAGACAGAATCGATAACAATACACCACGACATGAATTAAAAATCAAACAAAATACTGAAAATATAATTTTTTTAATTTAATTTTTTGACGATATTTGACATTTTAAAAAATTTGGAGCGGCCTCTTAAAATTTTTTTTTTGAACTGTTCTTTGGAGTGGACTCTTGAAACATCAAAAACTAACATTTCGTCACACGAGACTCTCAAGAAATAAAAATAGTCGGTTTTTATGCGCCACCCTAATATACATATATGTATTTATTTACGTGGTTGCAGTTACGTAGCTACATGGCAATGCATAATAAGTCCGAAAATAGAATATGATAAATTTTATTGATATCGACGATGAACGCGGGGCACGGACGTTATTATTCGAATGTGCTGAAAGTGGTCGTGATGGTGGTGGTGGTGGTGGTTGTTGTAAAGACACGAAGAGCCAGTTCCTCTGCAAGGTTACCAGACAACCTTGAACTCGCCCCGTTCTCCAATCGCGAGCCTCCTTTTTCGGTCCATCATTTTTATCTAATAGCCTTCTATAGCCTTTACCTGTTCCGCTCCTTCTCGCAGCACGCTGCTGGGTGCGGTATCGGGTATATTAAACTATACCGATCGCTCGGCATTCCGTACACTATCGATCAAACATCCTCTATACCTTCTTGCTACGACGAATCACCTCACGAATCAAACTCGTAAAATAAAATACGAGGAGTTCGGGTACTTCGTAGACCAGAGATATGGAGGGTAGAAGTAAAAAGTGTCCATAAACTAGAAGGAAATTAAGATGGCGTTGCTGCAGCAAAAGATCCACTAAACATCGGTCAAACCGAATACGATTGAACCCTGATCGATTGCTGAGCACCAATTGGATTGCTTTACTTATTCTAAATACCATTTTCTGCTTTCTGGTGGACACTTATAATCCAGATTAAAATCCATATGAGATACTTGTTCTTATCTCGTCCTTTATGTTCTAGAGATTACAGTCTCTCCATAAAGAAGGCGAGAAAGGTTTGCTTCTTTTAGTATCAAGGAAAGCAAGGAACGTGTTTTTCACCGTCTGCATTTCCATTTCACGGATTCCAAGTGCCGGAAATCATCCGTGCGTAAGAAACTAATATGCTGTGCAGTGCTACGGTTATTAGTTTCCAATGATTTCTAAAAGCTTACGAAGAGAGCCTCGTCATTGGCCGAGGATTATTGTGGCTGGGATGAGTGCAGGTAGTTAGCGTTCGCCTCCGTCTTTCCCACATCTCGACTCGTTTCCGCTTTTCATTTTAATACCTGCGCACAGGAGGGTATACACGGAAGACTAGTTCCAGAGTGTGTTTCATACACGCCGATGAGGTATGTGGTTGGTACTTACTAATGTACAGTAGGTACAACAACGATCCCACAGACACAAAATCCTAAAAGTCATTGCGTAACGTAATTCCGAGGAATAAAACATCGCACACCATTACCGGACGGCAGGATCGGTTATATATACGTAGACCTGTAATTGGTGTGTTTCAATTCGCCAGGTTCTCGACTACGCCATCATCATCATCATCATCATCAGCAGCAGCAGCACCAGCAGCAGCTTTAGCTTTGCTGCTGGGCGTTTCGGTGAATATAAAGAGAGAACTCGTTCGTATTTTGTTCGTGATCGTGAAGCGTGACAGAAATCAGCGGTGGCTATGGTTATATGGCTATGGCTTTGGCTATGGCTCTGGATGCGGCCTGCACGGCTGTAACCACGACGTCTGTGGGGAAGTCGGATCCGGTGACTAGATAATATACACACGTACATGTACGTATACGTTGGTATTGTGTACCTGTGAACACAGTTTCTGCTGCTGTTGCTGCTGCTGCTGCTGCTGTTGCTGTTGCTGGCCCAGTAAGAGGGAAGCCGCGTGAGTCACGTCAGCTGTTCACCTGTAATTAAATACACTCGAAGCAAACAACGATTATGTCTCTGTGTGTGCATGTACATCGAGTATATCAATATTAATGTGTAACACGGGCAATCACTGCTGATCTCCTCGACGCAGCCGCCTGCTCAGCTCAGCTATATGCTGACATCGACACGTTTTACTGCCTAGCTTGTATCTTACTCTGTATGGGTGATAGTATATGTGTATATATATATTATATATCTATCTGTGCTTACTTACCTAGGCAGGAAATATAATAACGTTCACCAAGGGCGTCGGGACGCCCGGACGCCGATATTAGAACGTACAATGTGTAACGTATCAGGAACTGAAAACGGTTTTGATTTTTTTAAATTCTTTTCTTTGTACTGATATTGACTTATGGTACCGTCGATCCTTCTTCCTCATTTATGTTACCACAGAATTGATACTGATCTTTGACGTAATTTTGTCGATGATCGATGTTTTTTTTTTTTTTTTCACTTCGCGGAAAGAAGTGACGCGTTGTGTATACCTACGCAGAAGAAACGTATGTGAAACATGATCGTTAGAGTGTAACTATCGCCAATTGCGTCATCGTAATCAAAAGTTTCACGGAATTATAGCTAGGCGACGATGTAATCGTGTGATGATTTTTAATCGTCTTTCTTCGAAACTCTATCTTTAAAAATTTCGTTGTTAGATTATAATTCCTTCCACTTTTTTTTTAAAGCCTAAAATACAATTCCCGTTTCTGATCTTACAAAGAAAGATGGCTGTAGATTCATTAGGATAAATTTAGTAACTTTACTCCAACGATTCCTGATTTGTAAAAATCGTCACTTCGCATGTATGAAATTGAGTAACGCCAACGTCCTTGGAAAGTTATTCTAAAATTGCGCAATAATGATATTTCGCCTGATATTTCCTTTTACTTTAACGTCACAACTTCAGCCTCATGCAGATCCTTAATCCAACAATCTTTTGGTCGATCGCATATTATACGTGTATATACGATTCATTTTTTTTTCATTTTTCTTTTCATTTTTCATTACCTCAAGATCGGGGGTACATGAATTCATAAATACTATGAGTATATGTCAGGAAGATTGTATGACCGCACTTTGCAAAGCGTGCAATGCGGGATATAGTATAATGCAATGTGCGTACTTACTTGGCAATCAGTCACATCCTGCTGCCACATTTTCTCTTACGATACTAGCTGTATAGAATCTCACTAACTATATTACACGTACCTATCTATATCCGGGAAGTTTATTGGCCGCCTCAGATATGCGGATATATGTATATTGTAAATGCATATGTTATACATACATGTATAAATCTTTGCCTATATTTAAATTTCCGGGTGTCTCTTTGTTGGTTAAGAAAATTCTTGTCAGATGAGAAAGGAAAGAGTTAAGGAAAGGAAAAGTTATATTTATAGAAACGGGGAAAAGAGTTCAGTTTTCTGAAATAATAATTCTTTATTCCAGGTAAATAATTTATCGATAGCTATCAATGAACGATCATTGCGAGTATATACAAAATTCGTTTTAAATCGATTCGATGGAGATCCAACAATTTCATAGGCAAACCTTTTTCATCGATAATTGACTTTTTCGTGGGGTTGAACTTTCAAACCGAACAAGGACATTCCTCACGAATGTTAAGGCTGCGGCCTATCGTGCGGTTCCATCATCGGTTTTAACCTGATGCCCTCACTTCTCTGTCATTCATAATTTAATAAACGACGTCAAGAAACGGAGGTAGAAGAAAGGTTCGCGAGCAGTGATGCGATGTGCCAGGCACAAACGTCCCTGGGTGGTTCGATTTCTGTAGATCCTCGGTGTCACCACACCCCGGATTTTGGCTTCGGGTATATATTTACACGGACGTGCATTACCTAGACACGCAGTCAAGATACGAAACTTGCTCGACGGATTGTAATAACACGAGAACCCCCCACGGCTCACTGACTGACTGACTGACTGACTGACTGACTGACTAACTTCGGATTTGTAGTCGCGATGAGTGACACGAGTAGCCGGAAATACACCGTGTAACGCGGAGTGAAGAATTTTTGAAACCTCGGTCGAAAATAAACATGAAGATGAAATTAGTTAGGTTACTTTAACGATGCATGTTTGAGAAAAATCGCTACTTCGCATCTTTAGGAATGCCTAAGATCTAGTAAATTATTATATAAATGAAATATACTTCAATTTTTAAGAGCCAACTATACCTGAAAGTCATTTTTTCAATCGACCAATAGGGATGATTTTTTAGTCTCAGGTTTCGTCACGTTAACGACGATTCTTCGACGCAACTCGGGTTATTATTACACTTCCTTTGTTATTCTCAATTATTTAATCAAGTGGCCGAATCTACGGAGGAAGATGTGCATAAAACACCATCACGACTGCTGTTGTTGTTGTTGTTGTTGCTGTTGCGTAATGTTGGTCTCACAATCTGGCGCATTATATTGCACATAATGTGCATCCGTGTGCCTCCGTACGTGTGATGCATATCCGGTATTGTTATCGAATCGTGTAAACAATCGTTGTACATACGTCAATGAGGTTTATTGTTATTATTATTACTACTATTTCACTTTTATATGTTTATTTTTGAATATCACGTTTCACTTGACATAAACTCTGATTAATCAGGTGCTCGATATTGCTGCATAAGTACGATATTCTTTAATATATAGATCGTTATGTACACGTGTTGTACATTTTTATGTATACAAAACACTTTGAACTACGACGCGTTGCATTTATAGGTATTATTATGATAACACCATATTCGCAAACACGATTCTTAATGCTGTTTTTGCAGCTCGTTCTATTTTCTCGATTAACAATGTTATCATAGTAGGTACAGATTAACGAGGTCTGTACAAGGCTACTGTAAAAAGGCATCCATAAGAAGATAAATCGGAAAAATAAACGAAAGATGAAGGAAAACATGAAAAAATTAATTGGAGGGAATGAAAAACAGTCTTGGCGAATACTAGTTCAATAATTTCTAGTTTCATAACGTACTAATGTTGAAAAACGAGACTGAAAAAATTCGTAAATGTCTGACGAAACGAGTAGTTTAGATACGAAGAGGGTCTTCCACGACCTGCAGTCCATGGATTATTCGCCGATAAAAATAGGCGCAAAACGCGTTTATATATATTAGGGTGGCGCAAAAAAACCGACTATTTTTTTTTGAGTCTCGTGTGACAAGATGTTAGTTTTTGATGTTTTAAGAGCCCACTCCAAAGGACAGCTCAAAAAAAAATTTTTTAAGAGGTCGCTCTAAATTTAAAAAAAATGTCAAAAATCGTCAAAAAATTAAATTAAAAACATTATATTTTCAGTATTTTGTTTGATTTTTTAATTCATGTCGTGGTGTATAGTTATCGATTCTTTCTGACTAAGTTAAAGAAAAAAAATTTATGAAATTTCAATATGAATATTAAAAGGTCGCTCGAAAAGATCTAAAGAAATGCAGCAAAAAATTGAAAAAAATTATGAGCGACCTTTCAAAATTCAAATTTTGGACTAAAACTTTCAGAAACTTATTTTTTTTTTGTCTATAAAATTATACCGTAACGAGAAAAAAAATCAAAAAAAGAAATCGATTTTTGACTATTTCTGACGTTTTAAAAAATGTTGAGCGACCTCTTAAAAATTTTTTTTGAACTGTCCTTTGGAGTGGGCTCTTAAAACATCAAAAACTAACATCTTGTCACACGAGACTCAAAAAAAAAAAAAAAATAGTCGGTTTTTTTGCGCCACCCTAATATATATGCACACATTCGTACGTACACGTATGTACAACGAAATAAGGATACATTTACCCACCTCAGTTGCAATAAAAGATGGCTACTGAGCTCTGCTGCGGTTTGCCCAGTTGGTTGGCGGTACCATCGGGTGCAGGAAGAACCGCCCCGTGTAATCTGGGTTACGACTAACTCTCGGTGGGATCTGGGGTGACTTTCGTGACTTCGGATAGATGGGGAGGAATTCGAGATTAGCCGGAGTTACCGAGAGGGTGGATTCACCTGATAAATTCAACCGAATCAGCGGCTAAGGTAACCAGGAATTCTCTATGGTTGGTCTTTTATATGGCTTTTGCCTTGCAGGCTGCTCCTCATTTTACACGTCGCCTTACGTCGTCGTGGAAATTGAAACGGAAGTCCATAAAAAGCTTTTACGAAGAAAAGATTTTGCGTATTTTAACTCGAGGTTTTTACTGTCAGATCACTTATATTCAGCGTGTATCATCGCTTATCTTTTACTGCCGTCGTAACATCAACGGCTTGTTAATAATATCACCTCGGGGCATATCGAAAGGGGTGCGGCGGTCTTGGAATATATAGGTCTTCCTATCTTTTTATTCGCTTGCTGCGAGAGCTGCACCCTGCAGCGGGCACGAAGCGTAAGCACTTTGTTAATTAATTAATCGGGACAAAACGCGAAGCGTATTTAACCTATTATAATGACGTATCTTGCGTCAATTGTGTTGCGATGCTCGCGGAGGACATGGTGGTGTGGGTTTAAGGCTGGGCTTATGTAGACACACTACTTTGCTTTACGTATATGGCGAACAATACGATATCCACTTCTTTATTTGAGGATTAATTAAAGCTGTATAATGCTTTGAGACACCGCGCCATTCACGAGGATAAGTTGGATGAATGATCTATGGACGTCTTATTGTTAGTTGGCTTTTTTAATATCTCTGAATGAAGTTGGGTTGATGTACTGTTTTAGTTGAATCTGAAAATCTCATAGACACGGGTATTCTATGTGAGGTACTAAATGAATGAACTCAAGTTACCTTAGGCTTCTAAATTTCCGAATTTTTAAAGTTGCGAAAGCGCCAGATTTCGAATTTTTTTCGTAGCGAAACTTGAAGTAGAGAAATGAAACTTTGATGGAACGTTGAAGTTTTGAAGGGTCCGAAATCCGACGCTCAAAGTTACGAAAAGGAAAAAATTAAAAAATCTGAAACGTGGGAATTCCGAATGATCGAAGATTTTTAGTACCGTGAATTTCTGGCTTAGTGGGATTTCACCATTTTGATCTTTCTTTGTTTTGAATTTTTGATATTTCTACGTTTGGAATTCTGGTAATTCTGATTTTCGGTTTTTTCTCATTTTTTTTTACACCAACTCGTTTCGAGTAAACCATTGCTGTGTGAGTATACTTGAATTTTTTGAATTTCGGAACTTTGACTTGTCGTGTTTCCGACCATTCGAAACTTTCTCGATTCTTAAAAATTTCATTTCTTTACTTCAAATATCCCGATCAATTAATTTCGAATCAAGCACTTTCGTAACGTCACTCTCAACCCTTCTGTTCGCACGCTCTTCGTAAAATTACTTGGATTCACTTAACCGTTTTAACAGACAAAATTTTACTTGATTCAACAATCGGGGCTCTTCTTCCCACCAATATTTTTTCTGCGCCAAATTGCAATCTACAATCACCAGAAAGAACAAATCTGCGACGATTGCAGCGATCTCCGAATGTGTATCACGCCGATATCCAATGTCGATCAATCGAATGTAAGGGGGTTGAGTATCCAGATCACGGCTGAATAACGGGTCCATGGCCGGTGATGCTGGGGGAGATCAGAGACGACGGACCTCCAGTCTCTCTTCTGCGATGTCACAGCCGGGCGAGTCCGGCGTCGCTGATCTCTTACAAAGATCAAGATCTCCTTATACATCGATCCTGCATACGCGTCGTGCGCATATGAATACCTCAGATCGAGCAGTCCATTCGATAAGTCCCTAACAGGAGAGGCCCAGACTCCTCGTGATTGCGCAATCATTGGTGCAAAAAAATGTGCAATTTATTATTTGAAAATCAGACTTCATTCGTTTATTTATATAAATATTTATAAATATAATCCCATTCTATGACATATCGGAAAGTTTTTTTTAAAAAGCTCTTTCAACTGTCGAGACAATTTCTATGATTTGCGCGGGTGAATGTTGGATCCTTCACGGAGTCGTTCTGTTGGACACCCACGTGCCTCGTGCACTTCGTATACTTCATATACGTCACACGTCCAATCACACTTAACAGCGTAATTGCTGGCACAGTGAGATGGAGGCGGCGGGTTTTTTACTCGCTGTATCTTGAATGACGTGGACGATTTATACGTCAGGTTAATTGGTCCTATTCCATGAGGTCAGAATATTGTGGGATTACCTGTTACAATAACAAGCGTTACACTCTTTCTCAATGTTAATCATATCGCGAAAAATTTTCGTCTGTGCTAACAACTTCCATAAAAAAAAAAGAGTTTCTTATTGCATCGATCTTAATTCATACTTAACTGCGTACTTTTCAACGTTCGTTGACGTAGTGTCGTCTACGCGAATTAAAGATTCTTCAATATTTTTGCATTAAACCGTTTTGTTTAAAAAAAATCACGCATCGTGTGTGCGGCTGCTGCAACGCAGATGACAATTTATACATATATTATAACTATAACAGTACATATATCTACGACATGTCTGCACATTCATTGGTCAAACGGGTGACGGTGATTCGATTATTAACAGTTACATACTCTTGCGTTGCAATTCGCTCCTGCAGCCACTCCATCCATGGGTCTCTATCGTCAACCTCTGCAAGCTACAGTTAGAAATCACTTAGCGTTACTGTTTCGTCGGAAACATGCCGCGTACGATATACAATACCAGCTAGCGGATATCCCCCGTCGACGCGATGTATGTACAAACATACATGTTACATGTGCCAGCGTGTAAACAGAAACAAAGAAGCCGTGACAGGATAAAAAAGAAAAAAATTATTTCAGTGTAACGATAATCCCATTAATTTCAGATTTATACTTGGAAAATATTTCCTCCCTTAACAGATTTATTTTTCAATTTCAATATGGAAGTAACACGCGGGGAAAACATTTTTTTTGCTCTTTTTTGCTCTTATTTTATAATAAGTTGTTTATTTCTTTACTCTATACTTGAGAGAATGATAATAATTTTATATAAATTAAACTTTGGACGTAAATTATTTTTGTATTTTTTTTTGTAGAACTTTCAACTCTCTAAAAGAATATGTATTTTCCGTTATTTTCGGTACATCGGTCAACGAGTTATAAAATTTCTAATGAGGGAAAAAAAAGAAGAAGTTTTTCTCCCATTTTATTTGCTCAAATTATCAGGGAAATTTTCTTTAATAAATTTCGAAGCGGCCGAACCCCTGAAAGCATAAAAATTTGAAAACAACCGTATTGAGAATCACCCTAATGTTAAATACTCGATGACATCAGGATTACAGACGAGTCTTCAAAACCGAGAACTCACGATCAGATTTAGCCAATTTAATCCGGCTACAGGCATATCGGAATATCTAATTGAAATCGGCATTGTGCCTTAGAAATGCGGAACGGTACTTTGGGCGCAGCATCAGTTGAACCGGATATATTTCACCGCCTAATTCATCCGCGTTGTATATTCATGGGTACATCAGCGTAGGTATATTTTTAGCACAGCCGTCTGTCTGCGGAGGATGAATGATCGTTGTGTGTCATTCATACATCGAGAAGCATGAGCTGCAGGTTTTATAAGTGAAACTTGTAATAATTTTTCTCTCTAAACTTGACCTGAAACCTAGTTTTCACTTCGCTTTGGAATACCATATACATATATAACTCAGCGGATATAACACACGTGTTTCTTGGGTTGCTTTCGCCAAAAAATTTACATACTAATATCAATTCGATTTTTTAATCTACGTATATTTATAATAGCAACTTTTACGCAGGTAAATATGTATAATTCGTCAGCGTATAAATTTTACATTAAAAAGCCTTCGGTGTCGATTTGATTTTATTTCAAGAAATTGAAATTTTCGATATAGCAAAATGTCGTAAAATTATAAGTCAATCGAGTGTGTGGAACAGTATGAAAGGAAAAGAAAAAATCCTCGTGCGTGGAATTTAAGTGAATTTCATTTTTTTGTCAGGGTGAATTATAGCTCCCTGAATTTCCTAGCATCGTTTTTTTTTCCGTCCAAGAAATTGGGGTAATCAAAATTAGTTCAAAATTTTTCTCGTTCCTTTATTCTACGCTTTCGTTTTGCAACGTCGGTATAATTTGCATATCTACACTGCGGTTGAAGTTTAATTATTATTCGATTTTCCAAAACCATTTGAATTACTGATCGACGAATTTATTCGGTTTTCCTTTTTAACCACTGAATAATGCACAATTTAAACTCCAATTGCGATTTCATACCGTCGACGTTCTTCTTCTTTTTGATATATTTTTTTCTTTTTTTCCTCCTGTTTACCATCGACAAAGGGATTCAAGAATGCTTAAAATTCTTACCTGGCGAACGGCGGTCGGGATTCGTTCCTCTCGATATCGATCCTCGGCCAATAAACGATCTCCGGTCAATGCGGGTCGTGGGTCAAAGGTCTCTGAATCCTCCGAGTCCCAGAGGTTCGTTCTCACCGTTTCACCGCGTCGGTGTTAAAAAGCTCGAGTAATCGCTCATCACGTGGCTACTTTATACGCAATACATGCGATATCTGTCGACGATTCAATGAATGTAAGACCGAAAAATCTCTTTATGTTTCACTAAAAATTTGCTAATTAACATATGTGTATATATGTAAGTCGTATCTAGATATGTGAAATTGCGTGTTTGCCACATTTCCCCTATTTAATACGATAATAATCGATGTCGTAAGCTGCACGTGCGATTATACTCACGTTTTTCTTACTTTCCTTTTTTTTTTCTTTTTTTTTTTTTTTTTTTTTGACGGAGGAACGTGAAACTCTTCGTCGTTATATCGAAATGAAAATCCGCTTGAGAAGCCCCACGAGTTTGGTCTCTCGCATGCGTGTGTGTCTTTATGTATATATATATATATATATATATATATATATATATATATTTATACATGCACACGTGAAATTCGTCGATGGAAACCTACACCCGCGTGTATAAATCTCTTTGGAACTGTGCAGCATACGTGTGTATACATGTATATGCATGTATATAGGCTTGCGTGTGAAACACAGGGGGAGAAATTTGCCTGGAATTTTACCCATCGTGTGGCCAAACTGAATTATCTTATGTATATACCATGAAGCGTGTGTGTATTTGTGTGTGGAAGGTTATTACCTTACGCAGATTTAAGACCGAAAAGAGATTACCAAAAGTCGGGGCGTCCTCGTCTTGTATTTGGGTATAATTCGATCTAGATATTATCGAATCACGAAAATGTCACGATTAACCTATATATACTGCTGTGAAATTAAACTTCAATTCAATCCGATTATGGGTTCTTGATTTTTCTTTCATTTATCGACTTGCCACATCGCGTTATAATTGAGATGAAAAAAACTCGGTTTTATAATGAGATGAAATTATTTGGTTAAAAAATCGCGATCGTTATACTTATCGTGAATATATTATATTGTGTATAATATTCTTTTTCATCACCTTTGAATTTCAATGTCTTTTCAAATCTTATATATTCATTCGAAAATTGTCTTTTCATGTTCTTTGGGAGCAGTAAAAATCCAACAAGTCTAAAACCCCGTGAAAGATGTATCTTTTTCTTCACTCTACGTCATTCTTACAAAAATAAAAATGAAAAATCGCCGATGGCGAGGGTCATACGTAGGTCGATTTCGTGTGGAATGCCTCATATGCATATATGCAATATACATGTATAAACCGGAACGGGAAAAGAGTATGACGACGGTATAATAGACGTATAGCAGCGCAGAACACGTATATCAAGTTGACATTGAATATATTTAAATAAAAGAAACTCGATGTACAACAAGAAGAGAAGAAGAGGATGAAACAGCCGGTATTATAAATACGGTTAAACTACTTTCCAAGTGTAATTCCCTGTCTCGCACTTTTTATCCTTTCCTCTTCCTTATTCCCTGCCATACTGTGTAATATAGATCGATTCACGTTTAGTTAGTCAATAATATTCCATGATTTAAATCTGAACACGTGTTGTGACTTTCAGTCACACACAAACTGGCTTTTCCCGACGAGGAATAACAACGATCCAGAATGAAGGGTTCGCTGCCTCCGGTGATCCGACTTTCCGCACTCCGTAATCAACGATTATACTTATATACACGTGATTGGTAGCCCCGGTCTCTGTAAACACATTTATCCTATTTATAGCCCTTCGAGGGAGGCTTTTATATAGGCTTTTCAATCCTCGATACAACGTTCAAGAATCCCGCAGGGATTTTACCGGGCATCGACGCTGCACCAGCGGCTATGAAACAACCTCATGGGGTTAAGGAACTCGCGTTGTAGAGTACAGACTAAGCTAAGCGATATCACCGTCGTTACGGATGATCTAGTCGAATTAAAACCATCGCTCGGTGCTACCGCTTCGTCGTGATATTACGATGGAATTAAACTTGGATCACGATTAAGAGATTGCAAAAAAAAAAAAAAAAAGAACGGCAAAGAGGAGGAGATCAGACATCGTCAAACCAACACTCGTCTTCACTTTTATTCGACATTTTCTCCTCTTCGCAGCAACGAACGTACGAGTGACGACGTCGTCGCTTGAAATCTTCATCGGATGTAATTTTTGCCGTTATCTATGACTGCAATATTCATGTAGATGTTGCAATAATTTATAACAGGATATGCGCGGGATGCTCGTTGGCCCTCGCCAATGGAGGCATGGAACAACTCTGGAGAACACTGACTTACGATTAGCACCTTGACACACCCACGCTCGTTGCTTCGTCATGGCTTTACAGACGTCGTCGTCGTCTGGTTCTTCCGATAGAATTGACTTTCGCAATTATTATCGTCGTTGATTTATAACGTTCGGAAATTCGAGACTCGTCTTTCGTTGCATTTCGAATGCATCGTATATACCCACGCGAATCGCTTATCTCAACAGTGGCGAAGTGAAGAGCGAATTTTCTCCTCCGATTCATTAATTATTATCGGTATTCCTAAAGAATATGAAAATTTATTACGCTAGTATGTGAAAAGCTTTTTTCTTGGACAGATTTTTCATTGAAATGATCGATCTGAATAGACTGTGAATTCATTTCTTGAATATTCAGACTCACGTGCAGGGAGTTTCTTCGTTTTATTCTTTCTTCTTTTTTTTCTCTTGTATTCACAAATCTCCGCTGTACACTAAGACAGGATCTTAAGACGGATGCTGCGGGCCTGCATTTCTATCTCTCTCTCTCTCTCTCTCTCTTTCTTTCTCGTGAGAAAAAGTAAGAGAAAGAAAGAGAGACCGTGATAACTTGCCCGGATGTTCCGGTGGTGAATCATCGCTCTTCTTCGTCGGGTTGGCGGCGCCCTTGAGAGGACTAAACGTACCTTTCTCTTCTTCTTTCATCAACCCATCGATCCTGCATCTTGTTACACATTTTGTGGAAGGATTTCGCGCAGCAAGACAATTCGGAATATTTATTTCGGAATATTTATCTCGGATGTGCTCGCTTCTATGCAGTGAAGAGTTTTGTAGTAGAATTGAATGCGAACTGCACGAGGCAACGTGATAAAGTGTTGGAATCAAGAAACCGGCTTTGGATATTTTTCTAGTCAATTTTATTCACTCCGTGACGGAATCACTTCTTCTTAGTCAGTTAAGAATTCATTTTACCGAAAGATTCTTTACCGGATAGTTTTCTCTTTGATCTTACCAAACTTGTTCGAAATCTTTGTCATCCCTCTTCTTCCCTTAAAACGGTTTCATTAAATTATGTATTAAAGATGGTTCAGCGACTGGAAAAAAGTGATTACAGCATGAAATTGCGATGTCAAAAGGAAGCATCAAAACTCTTATATGTATTCCACATCGATGTATTTTTATTTCGATTAAAAAATTTATCCTCTAGTCTGCGTAATTCCTTTTGCATGAAGTTTCTTTAATATAAATTCGTTTCCATTTTTTTTTTCTTCTTCGATCATTTAAAATTTTTTAGTCGTGCCGCTGCGATGATGTATAAAAATTTAATCAAGTTATACAAAATGATTGTCTTCTTATCTCTCTTTCTCTCTAGTTCTCTCTTATTTGAATAGAGGTGAATTTGTGTCGAGTATATGTCAGTGAAGGCGAATCGGAACCGCAGTTTGGAAGAGTGACTTTTCGATCCTGCACAGTGCAAGAAGCATGGTATATAATCGATTCTCTATATAGAGGCGATGATCAGTACCGTTTGCAATTAGATTCAATCGGTCTCGTCGAATTGGAATACAAATGGGAATCGTGACGCTGCTGAAATCCGCGTACATATCTTATAATTATATACTTACCTTGCACGTTTTGTAGAAATTGTTGAACATTCGAAAGAAAACTATGCGAAAAAAGATGAGAATAAATGGATAATCAAATCGCTTTCGATTTCCTTTTTCTGCGTGATAATTGTCTGCATAGCTGAATGTGCAATTTTATTTCGACGAATTGATTACCTGTCATGGCGCCGACTCAGAGATTCCCAGAAAATTTCATTCAATTACTCACCTTCTACCATCTCATTTAATTTTTTATCAATATGCGTTATACCCAATAACAACTGGCTTGGAAAAAAGTCTCCTGAAATAACTTTATTCGCGGACTATAACGACGGTCGATTAAATTTCAAAAATTTCATCATCGTCATCCCTGAATCGCCCTGTATAATGTATATAATCGATGCGTGGGTTCAGGGCACAACGAGTTATACCTTCTCTCCGATTGCTATAAACCCGTTCAGAATAACCGGTTGGCTATACATTATATATATATATATATATTTATTCATCATTTGTATGTATACATACAAGTAACACACAAGTATACAATAAATTAAAATTATACGCGTTTATTTACGAACTAATTATTTGCATTAACCAGATCTTAATCTATATATATATATATTAATGTATCATTATTCACACATCTCATCGCTTTATCATGATTTAGGTATAATACAATTTACGCGTTTTGCAGATGCAAACGAATATTGTCAGTGACTTTTCTCAGACACAACACGTGCGTGTTTGTTTATGTGTGGGTTTGTGATAACACAACTCGGCATCTGTGCGCGGCAGACCATTCGTCGTAAGTCCCGGAGCTGCGTGATTCATTCGATCGAAGGTAGACCGAGTGGCTTTTACTGTTGGTAGTGGTGGTGGTGGTGGTGGTGGTGGTGGGAGGAAGCAGACAGCGCCAGTCTCTCCTCGCCGATTGCGACACCCGATATGTGGTAGGCATAAGTAGGTACAATGTGTGTACGTGCATTCTATCGCGTTCTTCCTTGTACGTCGAACTGCTTTCCAGTACAGATAAATTTTACTAATTGGCCGCGTTCGTTATCGTTCTACCTACAGATTAGTTTTCATTTACTGTACAAATTGAAGACTGTGCGCAAAAAATACTCTGGCTATATATTCTACTTAGGTATACTTAATATTTATACTTGTATCGATATGTAGGTGATGTAGAAATGAAAATTCTTAGCATTAATATATTCTTCGTACAAGAGCGAATCAGTTTCTGCCTACACGTTATCAAAATTACAAATTTTTACAATTTTAAATACATATATATGTGAAATTTTTATCTTTAAAATACTTTCGGGTGTTGATGACGAATTGAAAAATTAAAGATTACGATTTTCTTTACGGTTAATCGTGACAAAAAAAACTTGCAAATAACGTATATGTATATATATATATATATATACGATGCACCGCAGTAGATACTCATACATGCAGTGCAACACATACGTTTTTGAACGGAGATATATTTGACGCGGAACTGATTTGTAGAGGATTTTCTTCGTGCACTCGACGTTCGTACGTGTCCATAAACCTCAGTTTATTACCATATCCTGATCCAAAAAAGTAATATTCACGAGTCGTTAAGTAACTGACAATATTGCCGGCGCGTAAACCCTTAGCATCTTGCTAAACAAATTAGCATCGATTATCCAGATTTTATATCTTCGCTAAGTCGTAACTTCATCTTTCGAAAATTCTCTAGTAAATCAAATGGTGACCGTACATTTTATAATCAAATTCCTTTATTTCTGAAATTTTCACGTTCATCAGCTCAAATTACGATTAGTACAGTTTTTTAATTTTCTGTACTCTGTAATGACGATCTTCTTAGATTGAGAATCTATTTCTTCGGATTACTCTAGCTTCGTTCCTTATTGTTATTGTGTGAAAAAGAAAATCGTGACTTGTTTTTTTTTTTTTTTTTTTTCTATTTTTCGTTCTTTCGTTTAGCTCATTCACGGAAATGCTGTGATTTGCTGCTGACGTCATTGGCTTAATTTTCACTCCAATTTGGGTCGTTAAAAATATACGTATAATTTAACTTTCAACGCTTGGCACCAAATCTGCTCCTGCAGTTATATATATCAACCGACTAATTCAACCCAATGCAAATGTGACAATCTGAGCACGTGACTTGCTGATGAATTATTCGTGACTTTGAAAACCACGTGCTTATCGCTTTGCTTCGCAGATATAATTGAGTCTCGTTTATATTACTTACGAACTTGCTTTGTTTTTATATTAATTTACCGCTTTGTATAAGAGCTAAATAAATTGCGGTTTGACGTCAACGCAATTGCAACGTAATGTACACGCGGTAGACAGATTTCACCAGTTTACGGATTTCCTTTTGCTGAAATTATTACACGACGCTATATTTTATAACGATCCGTTTTTACGCTTGCTGCAGTTTTTTTCTTTTTTTTTTTTTCTTTTCTTTTTCGCCTAACCCCTTTGCATGAAGTATTGTATGTATAGGTATGATGTAATGTACTCACATGCGTACTCCACCATGGCATTATTAAGTCGTTTCCCAACTTGATGGCATGCATACTTGAAGCGTATTATTATTTCTGGGCATAACTTGCCTACATCATATATTATATCTATATATCTATATACCTATATACATACAATATATGTATACCGATACGCTATGAAAATGTTGCAACATATTTCTTACGGTAACGTGGATATGAGGTACACATAAGATATTGCGAGTAGAAGATGCGCGTTTTTCCATAAAGAAATTCAGCTTTTTCGATTACCAATTTTCTATATACCCACGAATTATTATCGTTATACAACTGTTCAAATTTTGCATTTTATTCTGTCACTTCATTATTGTTGTTGTTTTTTCTTCTTCTCAGGTATATATGTACAGGGATTATATATTTTGACGATTCGAGTATCTACGGTAAAACCGTGGGATCTATAACAACAGTGGTATGTTTTTTAATACATATCATCTTTTACTGCTACCTGTGCATATCTGACTGACGTCATAATTATCGTCTAACAATAGAAATGGTGGGAAACAACGCGGCGAATGAATAAGACATTCGGCTAATTAGCAACTGCTAGCTGCTGCGCTTTTTTGCTGTAGCAATGCAATCCGCTCTTAGGTATCTCGTTGGTTTTATTATCGCGACAATGCAAAATTTTTTCAAGACTCTGCCAATTATTTGTCGACGATAAAGTGTACGTTTTTTTTTTTTTTACTTTCCTTTTTTTCTTATACCGGACTATGAAAAATAAGAATTTCGACAAAACTTTCGAGCTTATTATTTCTATAAATCTACCTGCAAGGCGAATTCAGTTGCAGGTTTTCGAAAAAAAAAACGATTCTAAATTCTCGAGTCAATATCTGTTTTCTTTTAATTGGCGGGAAATTAGGTGATGCGTGCCTGACTGCCATTCTACCGTATATGCATGTATAATACCGCGACCGTCTTTGCAGGTAGGCTTACTTAAAACAAGAAGCGTCAAGTATAGAAATTCGCATTATTCATGCTGCACAGACGGGCTGCAATAATAATTATGTAAAACGCAAACCCCCCGTACATATGAATATCATATTGGTTGGCTTATGGCATGTACGTACATGCAGAGACACCGAAGCTGATATTTACGGCGTGTGGGCTACTGTAGGTAGACCCAGAACCGTAAGATTCTTAAGCAAAAATACTATATATATATATATATATATATATATATATATATATACTAGGGTGGCGCCAACAAACCGACTATTTTTTTTTTTTTGAGTTTCGTGTGAAAAAATGTTAGTTTTTGATGTTTTAAGATCCTACTCCAAAGGACAGTTAAAAAAAAAAATTTTTAAGAGGTTGCTCCACATTTTTTAAAACGTCAGAAATCGTCAAAAATCGATTTTTTTATTTTTTTTTATTTTTTTTTTTCTCGTTACGGTATAATTTTATAGACAAAAAAAAAAGAAGTTTCCGAAAGTTTCAGTTCAAAATTTGAATTTTGGACGGTCGCTCATAATTTTTTTTCATTTTTTGGTGCATTTCTTTAGATCTTTTCGAGCGACCTTTTAATATTCGTATTAAAATTTCATAAATTTTCTTTCTTTAATTTAGTAAGAAAGAATCGATAACAATACACCACGACATGAATTAAAAATCAAACAAAATACTGAAATTATAATTTTTTTAATTTAATTTTTTGACAATTTTTGACATTTTTTTAAATTTAGAGCGACTTCTAAAAAATTTTTTTTCAGCTGTCCTTTGGAGTGGGCTTTTAAAACATCAAAAACTAACATTTTGTCACACGAGACTCGAAAAAAAAAAAAAGTCAGTTTCTTTGCACCACCCTAATATATACACACACATACATACATGTGATGGGCTTTTCTCGCATATCTGCATGTATTTATACCTAATTATAACCCGTCTGAAGCGATGTTTCTTGACTTGTGAATTATGCGATGCCTCGGACCACCATCTTCAACTTGTTATCTGCGTACGTATCGCAAGCCTCTGTTATAACTTTCATTCGAAAACGTCTCACGAGAAAGACCACCTTATAAGCCGTCCCTTTGGGCGAGACCACTTCGCGAATAATAGGCATACGAGTCGACTTTGACTGGCGGGAAGCCCCAACTTTTAATCATCCTTCGATCTCCGCCCCCGCCAATCATGGTGAAAAGAAACCCTTTTGTAACTCCGGACCAAGTTTTAATGATCAATCCTTTGATTTCGGATGGTTTATTATACGCCTGAGGAAATATGAAAACATCAAATCCCCGTCAGAGACGCCCTGAATGACTACGCGAATTTGCAATATCGTCTTTCAAAGTTTCGGGTTTATTCGCTGATCGTATAAAATAATTTTATACTTGTAAGAAGTAACAATATCCAAGTCACTTCCTCCTTTGAGAATGTGACGAATCACCTTCCGTCAACTCTTTGATATTTTTCATACCTTTGCTGCGTGCATGGAGAAGACAACAGCTTTTTAGATTGTTTTTCACCCTCTCTTTGACGAGACTACTGAGTCTCGGCTGTCTCGAGGGGTTTCAAGTGTCACTAGACCGTGCACTTGGCTAATAACAGTATTAAATAAGACGAGGTGGAAACCTCTAGCGGTGAAAACGGCCTAGCAAAGAGAAGAAAATATAAAAGTTATAAAATAAACGATATCTGTCTAACAACAAATCGACGAATGTCTGATTATATAAAATCATAGGTGCATAATGCAAACGTCGTTGAATTCGAAAACTAAATTGCTGTCATACTGTTTCAAAAAAATTTTGTCAAATCCACACAGTAGGAATATGGTTATAAATTGAGACAAAAAAAAAAAAAAAAAAAAAAAAACGTAAATTTTACTCTGTAACAAAAGAAAAATCAAAAAAATATGCTTTTTTTTGGTATCACCTTAACAGAGCTTGAAAATGACTCTCAGGGCCTCTGGTAAGCTTGAACTTAGGTCAAAAGGTGAAACTTGCAGTAGGTACGCCGTTACGAGTCAGTGGTCATACAGCAGATAACGTAGAGTATCGTTTGTCGCACGTCCAAATAGAGATTTACATTTAGTGTATGTATATATCCTAGAAACGGATAGACCGTCGCACTTTCTATGCATGCTCGAACGGCCAGATAAATGTCCTCTGTACCTAGTTGTTATGCTTCACGGGCTGTGTGTCATTGCTGAAGGAATTGCGAGTGCAAGGGGAAAGACCTGATACCGGCACACGGCCACCTATCTCTTCTTCTTTGCCATGCTGCACATTCGTACTCCTCTATGCACACAACCTCGTGCATGCACGTCACACTGCAAACGAGGAGAAAAGCCAGGAGGAGAACGTCAGTTGCCGGTAGGCATCAGGAACACAGTCTGTCGTTGGAATGAATGAAGAACAACTTTGCCTAACAATAAGAGTACACCTCTACCATGTGTGTAAGCCGCTTTCGAATGCGATAAATATCGATAATTAATGCCAATTGTGCGTGACTTTTGATAATGCGGAAAAGTGTGGGATAACATAATAACATTAGTAACAGCAGGATAAATTTTGAGATCGGAAATGCTATGAAAGAGGAGAGTTTTTTCCTTACACGTTTTACGTTCTACAATAATTATTTCTCTTTTTTTTTACTACCGGTAGGCGTCGATTTGACTCTGCAGTATTAAGGTGTAGGAGGTTTAAGGAACATGTTGTTTAAAAACACTGTACCTACGAAAGTTTCGAATTTCACTACGTCTTGCTCGACGTCGTTACTCGGCTGTTACCGCGGTAGATCTACACTGTGACGACAACGACGCGACTACTCGAATGTCAAGTGAATTATTTAAGTTAGTGTAACAAAGTCGTGAGAATGAGTGGGTGGTGGATACGTATTTGTGGATATGATATATACGCACAGTCGTAATAGAGGCGAGGCGCGATTTAATCCTGGGATAAACAGGCCGTCTCACCTAATGACCATTATAACTGAGTCATAACAGGTAGATAACAAGTCGTATATATACATCGTCATGCGTGTATTACACGTACATTCATGCACGTTGTGATAATCGCTTTGAAAAAAAATTTTGGTGACACCATTTTAGGGTACATGTATATGTGTATGATGTACTAAAAATATACTTGCGTCAATCTCTTTTAGACTTTGGATGTATGTGTAATTAGTGCGCGCATACAGTGATGAATTTGTTTTTTATTTAAATCACTTGTTCAACGACTGACGTCGCTGCTTACAAATCGCTTGAATTCCGTTTATACAGAAACGGTGAGGGAACAGAAGTTCGTTTTATCGTCGAATAGTGATTGTTGTGGATGTACGTTTTGTGGATTTGAAAATCTTCGTTTAGATCAATTATGAATAATCGATAATAAACTAATGAAATTCTTTGACGTTTAATGCATAACTTTTGTAATATCGTGCATAGATATCACGTTTATTGCTTTTGTCTTTCTGTTTTCTCTTATTGCTCGCCAAGTAGTATCCCTGTACAATATATGTAATACGGATTTTAAATTCTAAGGATACAGTCATTCGACAAAGCAAAGTAAATATTTTCCATGAGTCAGCTATAGCTTTGTAGACAGAGGGGTTGATTGTTCTATATGTATATTCCTATAGGTATTCCTGGTACTTATAACCGTACGTAACTCGATCGTCCTCAGTATACATAATCACAAACAGTGTTGAACCAATCGGCGTGACGTTCGCTAGGTCGTCCTTAATCACTCCTAAAATCACTTCAGTACTCTTCGAATCGTGATATGGTGCGAAGTGACAGTCGTTGAACTGTTGAAATGATCAGAAATCCCTGCCACTGTCTTTGCTATCGGTTTGCAAACATTCAAACATTTCCGGATCTCACCTCAAACTTTTACAGAGTAATATTATGTGCAATAAATATTTACGTTAAACGTACTTTTTTTTATGAAATGTTTTCAAACCTCAACTATATATATATACTTTGTAACTACAGTTGAGCTGATTTTCAAAATGAAACGAAGCAATAGCCTGTGTTTTTGGGAATTGAGTGAACGACTTTTATTTGTACAAAATTGTCGCTATCCCGAATAAGGAAAATTTGTTGTATTTGTTTAGAATCAAGGAGTGACCGTGGATTTCGTTTCGTTCTGTTTCAGCAATGTAGCAGTGGTTCGACAGAAGGCGGAGTAGTCAGCGGAGGTGGTGGTATGGACTGTCTGCCCCTCCGACCGGGACCGTTCCACTACCTGATAAGCGAGCAAGCCAAGTCCTTGGTGGCGTTACAGGAGCTACAGAATGAAGTCGGCGCCCTGCTCGAGTTCCGGGACCTCGTCATCGAGACGTTCCCAAACCTCCGGCACAAGATGGCCGCCTCGGCGTCGCCCGCGTCTTCGGCGTCCGTGATGTCGTCGGCAACGAATATTCCTCTACAGCCGTTGACGAGTCCTTCGTCACGTCGAATCGCCGAATGGGAACCGGGACGAGTGAGACGACGAGCACCGAGGGAGGGTGAATCCTCCTCGTCGCTTCCTCGGAGCCGGAGCAACTCCCACAGCGGCGGTAACAAGCACAGCGCGACGGTCCAGGACTCCGGGTTTAGCACGGAGACCTCCTCCAAGGACAGCGCATCGACGGCTATTCCTCGTCCTCCGAGCCCCCGACCGGTCCTCGATGAAGCCGAGGACGAGCTGTGGAATCTCCTCGACGTCATTCACAGGCGAGGAACGCGGCTACGCGAGGAAGTCGAGTGCCTCCAGGGGCGACTCGAAAGCGCGGCGCCAGAGGAACTCGGCCTATCCGACGACGTTCTCGAGGCTGTCAGGAAGGTCGCCAGGCCCGATGAGCCGGCCAGGATCGACGACGACGACGAGGTTCAGGTTACGGCGTTGCGCAGAGAGAAGGAGCGCCTCATAGACAAGGTGACCGAGCTCGAAGCCGAGACGATATCGAGTCGAGCCCGGGCTCAGGAACTGCAATCGGAACTCGAGGCCTTGGCCGCACTTAGGAACGGCCTCGAGGATCGTCTCAGGGCTGAGATCGAGGCCAAGAGCGAGATCCTCCACGCGCCCGGGGCGCAGAGGATAGTGCCAGCCAGTCCACCACCCATATCGTCGCCGAAATCACACGGCAATATCAGAAGCAACGTTTCAGCGTTCGCCTGCGTTGGTTCGGCGAGCAAATCTCATAAGAATCGATTTCGGACAAGGACCATTGAGAAAAATGTACTCGCTAATATTAACCAGGCTAGTTACAAGGAGGCATCCAGGAACGCGGACGATGATGTTCTTCTTAACAATTCCAATGATGACACGAATAGGTGTCGACTCGGACGCTTGGACTCTGTACTTATATCCCCCAAGGATCTTCGGCGTCCGAAAAATGTTGATTCGAAAAAAATTGTCGCCATTTTACACGAACATTCGCCTATTGAACTTCAGCGGCACCTTATCACTACTACCGTCCATAATCAGGTGAGGATGAGGAGGTGGTGATTTTATTTTATAGTACTATAGTAATTAGAATTAATACATAGCAACGTTTGTTCCTCATTAAGTTATTGAGTAATTAACTAACATTGTTTTTCTTTCAATTGTTGTTCCAGACTCTGCAAGAGCGACTGAACGAAGCGGAAAAGAATTCTGAAATCCTTACGGATCGTTTAGACAAAACGCGAGAGGAGAACGATGACCTCCGATTTCAAGTATGTATAATTTGTCATCGATTGAACTTAATTGATGCATGTTCGTTTATCTTTGGATCTATATATCTTTTAATGATCTGTAACGAATTTCTTCTACGTTTCAGCTTGCAGAGAGAAATATCGAGCTGGAGGGAACGCGAGCACGAGTTCGAGTTCTTGAACGTTTTCAGCATCGACCACCCACAGAAGTCGATCCGAATGACAGTGACATCGAGGCGGCCAGAGGTAGTGATCAGGGTTGTCTTGAGCCCGGGAGCAGCACGGAATCGGCGAGAGATCACCACCAGGAAATGATACCGTCTCCTCGTCGACGACCCAGCAGAATACCGCTTCCTGGGGCGAAGCAGACGGCGCCAAAACCGCCAACCCACGGTCGGAACAACAGCAGAGAATCGTTAAAGTCTCTTACGAGACAGCCGAGGGATTCGAGCCGTGACAGTCTCGGTGGGAAATCATTTTCAAAAACGAGAGACTCGAGTCGTGAGTCGTTGAGTAACAAAAGCTTACCGAGAACAAAGGGCAACAGTGGAAGTAATGGAAGTGGAAACTTGAACAATAGTATTAACAACAAGGATCAAACCACTTCATCGGCCACCAAGGATTCACTAAACAGATCTTTGCCTCGACATAACAATTATAACTGCAGCTCGAACAGCCGTGACTCTTTGAACAAATCTTCGTCCTCTTTGTCTCGCGGTTCGGTCGGCAGAGAGGCGAGAGACTCTCTCGAGTCCGGTGGGGTGCAGAACGTCGTTAATTCACCGGGAACTCCTCCGCGGCGTCCACCCGCACCTGCACGTCGTGCCCACAGTCTTGCACGTCCCTCCGTTGAGTCTGACACAGGAAAGGTACGACCAGCAAAGCAATTTTTTTGGAGCAGCTGGCTGAAATCACCGTTGTCAAATGGCCCGACGTAGTAGGGATACACATGAGATCACGGGACGATAATCCACCGCTGTACCTCGGCCTCGGTCTCGTACATACATTCCCCCCCTTCCTCTTTGTCACAGCTTCCTCGTCGTCCCGATGATCCACGGTCCTCGGTCCTCGTCTCCGATTCATCATCTTCAGCATCGTCATACACAAAGCATATTGCACATACACTCATATATGATATACATATCAGACACTGAATCATTTGATATGAAATTACAAATATTTTTTTTAGTCCAGTGGGAAAAAATAATCGTTCGTAGCCGAAACCCCGTATATCGATATAAGGATTCATGTTTTGTTTAAAATGTGATTTTTTTTACTTTCATTTCTTGTCTTATTCCATTGACTTGTTTTCACGTCATTATAAGTTATACCGTCATCGTCATCCTCATAATCGTCATTGTCATATCATTTATAAATTATAAATTAACTATTTTATGTAGATGACAGTAATGTCATATCGCGACCACCTCTTTACGCTGATTTTTTTCTTTCTAATTTCAAATTTCAGTACACTTGCCAGACGACAAAGAGGTAGGATTTTCATTGTGAAATTGAAACTGACGAAAAGCAAAAAAAAAAAAAAAACCATATGAACTAATATCCATGCGAAAACTCTAAAAAACCAATCTTGCAACCCACGGTGTTGACACGTGTAATGTTTGTCTCTCACGTGGATATATATCGATGACGGGATCTGCATCTGACGATTACTGAACATCGAGTCTGCACTTGTGACTACCTTCGTCGACCATCGTTGTGTAATAAATATATATACATGAAAAAAAAAACAACAATAACAGCAACAAAAAGAATATATATCTACTGTGTATGTTTACAAGAAAAGAAAACGAAACTGACGACTGACGTCGATACCGATCATTTTTATTTCCTTTAACAATTGACGAACAAGAACACAGCTATGAAACCGTTAATCGAATAGCACCAATCAATCAACCACCATCCACTTCTTCTACCAAAAGTCTGATCTGGAGCGCAGCGAGTGTGCGTTCGAGACCGTCCCAATGTCGTCCAAACGAACACAATGGCCAAAATAAACGGCCCCTTCTCGCGTCAGTCAGTCAGTCAGTCCGTCCGTCCGTCGCTCTTCTCGTAAGTTATGCTTCTTTTATTATCATTTGCTTTCAACGCTTTTCTTGGATGTGGTAAGCTGTTATTTGCCTGTAGAATGGTAGTATGTACGTAGAAAACATGTAACCCGTTTATGTTTCTTTTTATTTACCTCAACTTTATTATATACACACATGTAGCTTATGACGGTATAATTATATACATATTTGCCATATGACCTAGGTCATTATCGTTCTAAATATGTATATGGAGTAGCAGTAGTAGATTTGGTAATAATCTGATATTATTGCACGCCATTGAGATGATCAGAACTTCACTTAACTGGTATTATAGATTTGAGCGAATTCAGATCACATTTCTATCTAAAAAAGTCCTTCGCCGAGGCTTCTTCTCTTTCGAATCTCTGATCTTAGCTCAAAATTACTACTACAGTATGCAAAAAGTCGTACTGACAACAAATTTGAAAAATTTTAACAGTATGTAAGTTGGGAGAACTTTTTTACTGACCACAAGACGTTGAGTGCAATTGACATTGCCTTTGGTTTGGTTTGTTTTGGTTTGGATTGGTTTGGTTTCTTAATTCGTACGTAGGAAGCTTTTGTTACCGTATTGGTCGAGGGAATATTTTTAGATTTTTTTTTTTATATCCTGGTTTCTATGGGAAAAACTGTACTTGGTAGTGCATGTCAACAGGAAAGCCTTCATCTAGTTTTCTAGTCGGCGTTTATATCCTAAAAAAACCCACCCCATGGCCATTATCCTTCATTCACGGGTCATCAAATCCTTGTTTGCCATTTCGGTTCATATATTCATTCATTTACTTCATTAATCTGATTCTACTATTTGAGATAAATCGATCATGTGACATCGACATTGAACCACAATATTCGCACACACGAAACAAGTCAGTTTGAAAAACAACTATTGGTATACATGGCATATTCATTCACACATTGTTAAGCATCGTCATATTTTTCGTTACACTTTAATTGTTTTATATATATATATAAGTTTTTTTTTTTGTTTTGATTGCTATTTAATTTGCTCAAGTATTGTTTATTTGCTAGTTTATACATATATGCCTGATCATCATGGATGCGGCCACTTCGTGTATAAATCTATAAATTACAACGGCACTTATTAAATACAAATCAAATAATTCGATACCACACGCTTGTATCTGCTTGGCCTGAGGTTCAATGACCGTTTTGTCTGTTATATTCAGGACTACAATAATAGTAATCCTCCATTTTTTATGATATCGTTATGGTCCACCATGTACCAAAGTCTGAAAGAAAAAAGTTTCCTCGAGTTCTTTATCTTGTTTTGAAATGTACAAATTTTGTGGAAAAAAAACAAATGAGTCATTTATCTATGTTAGTATTGCACTTCTTGGAAAATGAGTTTGTGTTGAATTGTTACAGGTGAAGATCAATCCCTGTAATGTCAAGTTTTTTTGAATTCTGTAATTCAATGAATTTTACTTTATTATTCCTACTATTACTGATTATCCTACGATACAAGCAACGAATTTATTAGGGGCTGTCATTTTCTAGGGATTTACCGATCCTCCGAGCTCTTGGTGTTCTACGAGTGGCAGCTTCAGGCACAGCGAATCTTCCCTGTACCCAGATTCTTTGAACCAAGAGACATCCTCGGTAACTGGATCTACCCGCGTTGAATTCATCCTGGGATCACCGACGCGACATTTTCGCACTAGCTCTGCTGTCTGGCCGCCAAGATATTTTGATAGCATTGATTCGGCTGCTTTAATCGCAGAAAGTCTTACTACAGATGAGTTTCCCTTAAGACGAGGCGAAGCTCTCGCCGAGTGTGATTCCCTTGAGAGTCACCCAATTTCCAGCGATGCTTAATTTTTAAGTAGTTATTTAACGTCATCGCATTTATGCATGTATTTATTTTTATTATTTGACAAAGAAACTTGTGAGCTTGATTACTTGAATCGATTCCATCCTGTCTATACGCGCGTGTAGAAATTTGTTACGAATTGACTAATTGCAATTATAATAATAAATAGGTATATGATTATCGATTATGACTTATTGAGTGATGTAGAGAGTGAAAAAGTAATTGAATTTCACCAGTAACAAGCCAAAATTAATCTGATGCTGTTATCAATTGTACGCAATTGTTTGTATATATTATACATATTCTTAGTAAAATTATTATTATTATTATTTTTGGTTTGTTAATTTATTAAGTAATATGTCAAGAATGGATTTGCATTGCAAATCTTTCATTACTTGGTCTACTTTTGGTAGCTAATCATTACTGATTTAAAAAGAGATTCTAAACTCGGCACTGCGAGACATAGTTGGATTTAAACTTTCAGAGTAAAATTTTATGTTTACGAAAAATAAAAAATAAAATTGGATGTTACGTGATTAATTTATTTTAGTATTGAATTATAGTGAACAGTATTTTGTTGAATGATCACAATTTCTATTGTTCGAAAACGAAAAAGGGAAACAAAAAAACAAAGAAATACCCAGCTTGAATGGAGTTCGCTTACATGAAATTTTACTTCGAAAATTATTGGCCTTCTGCTGTCTACAGTGTATATTCTATTTTATACAATAGAGTGGATTATTATAGTTGTACTAGATTTATTGATAGGCAACTTTTTCAAGTTATATCTTCATTTTTATAATCATGTTTTGATACACGGTCGTATAACACGATTAGCAGTCGTGTAGGTGATTCATTCCATGTATGGCATACATCAGAACAGATAAGATGCTTTTATTCCAACAAGCATTTGTTCCTTTTTATTCTAAACTCGTTTCAAATTTATTACTTTCTCTTCTCCCCCTTATTTATTACTTAACTTTTGCGCGAGCGTGAAAATGATAAATGTAACGAGTACGAGTGTTTGTACACATAATCGAATAATATTTTTTATGCAATTAGCAAGTGTGAAACATGTGAAAGGTATCTGCACGTATTTTGTATGTACAATCATGGAATTTTTCCACGAGTCAGACTAATCATTCGGATCTTTTTTCATGCATTTTAGATGAAAAATGTTATTTCCAACGTATAATTTTCGTGTATTGGCAAGTAATATGAGGAATTATCTTGTCGAATTTTCTGCACCTGTCACTCGTTTTTATTTTTCTTTATTAGGAGCTTTCGAGTGATATTTACCGTGAACTTAAATAATTCTATAACGTAACGACTTTAAAGTACTATTATACTACACAGTTCCTTGCTTCAACCAATTTATTATTCGTAATGATAATGATAAAAATAACGATGATAAAATAAATAATATTAGTAATGATAATATTATTAAAAATAATCAACAATCTATAACACACATAGTCACAGAGTAAAATGTGATTTAATTATAAATACCTATGTAAGTAACGTAGCTGAGAATGAAAAAGAAGAGAAAAAACATAAAATTAATAAGTATAGGACTGAAGGACATCACTTATATTGTAATTGTAGTGCCTAAACAGAGAAGATTTTGCGCAGTACGGCAAAGTAAAATTAAATGAATTATATCTATATATATATACATATGTTTTGCGTTTGCCCGGTTGTACTTGGTTTCAAATTTTCGTAAGATGAGGCTGCTTTCTATGTATAAATGCGGTAAAAATGCTCAGAAACCAGAAATTGTGCGGCCACTTTGAATCTGGTGCCCCTCCAAAACGGCTTCGGAGCTGCCTAACGGAGGCTATTATTTTTATATTTTAATTATTATAATGGATGGAAAATGTAACTTAGCTAGAATTGGCTGACAATGAGCAGGATTCTGATCGACGGTTATTATAAACCATTGTTTGTATTATATTTAATTTAACATGTAGAAAGAACGTATTATCATCGTATTATGATTTCAATAACCGTGATATATCATTGTAATATCGATACACACGTGTAAATAGTTGATACATGAATATAGGTAAATGAATAAATGAATAAATAGATATATATACACGCGTATACATATATTATGAAATATTTAAATAATTTTAATGTAAATGAATTAGGTAATGTGTAATGAAATTACGGTAACGTGATAAGATTAATAAATTGAAATTGCGTAAATATAAGATGTACCAATTTTGTTTTAAAAAAAGCGATGGCCAAGATCAAGAAATATCATTAATTATCATTTGCAATTTCAATCCACTCTCTGTCATTCAAGTAATCTTTTTCGTACCATTTCAAATTTCCTACACTAATGATTTAAACATTAGCGCATATCTGGATATTCTAATAATCATATAAAACGAGGATAAATTAATGTAATTGAAAAATTATTAACATTGTAGAAGACTGTAGAAAACTAGCAATCAATAGATATTTATATCAGGAATTCTGATCTCGGATAACTGGGTATGAAATAATTGTTGGTAAAATCAATATCTGTATTACCACTGCAAAGAACGTTTGTATCAACTTCTATCATGCCGGCACATTATAGGTGACGCTTGGATCGGTAAGATAGGTGGAAACATGGAAAATGGGGTCACCGATCTCTAAAATCCATCAATAGGTATACAAAATCATCTGTACATACATACGCCAATCACAATCACACAGGCTTGCGAATTATGCGCGTGACGGTTCAACGTGTTTGTCAAAAACTCTTAATTTTGTGCAAAATAAAGCATTAGAGAATGGCGACATGAAAATGACGCGAATTGTCGATGCCTCTGTGATTTTCAGAGCGTAAAATCACACTTGACACTCGTACGTCTGAGCGTAAATGTGAAATCGGTGGGTATAAATAGGTTAGAATCATACTTGAATCTTACATGTTTATTTAATTTTAACTATGTTTTTTAGAGGATGTAAAGATTCGCTGTTCAAGGTATAGCTTTCAACGATTCAACTCGAAAAATGAGCAACACAGAAAGTGTAGAAATGGATCAGGAATTGGCTAAACGCCTCTTAGTCGAAGGGGCGACTTTGGTTCTGCTCAATGTTCCTCTGGGGACGGATTTTGGAGTTGATATGAAGTCTTGGAATACCGGTGAAAAGTTCAAGGGTGTTAAAATGATCCCTCCAGGGTTTCATTATATTCATTACAGGTAAATGAAACTGAACAATAATACAGCAGAGCTTGATGATGGAATCATCGATAATTGGAACAAATCCTAAATCAGTCCACCTTCTATCTTGCAGTGCTGTCAATGAGTTTGGAGATCTTGCACCTCGTTCAGGCTTTATTCACAACTTTAAGAAGTCCGAATTCTTGGCCATGTCTTGGGACGCCGAGAAAGAGGATGTCAGCACAGAACGTACGGAATTTTTAATTCTTCCCGCATACAGTTTACACCAGTATTCACATACCGACACTTTTTGCTCTTACAGCTCCTTCAGAGGAAACAGTCTGTAGGCTGAAACAGAATCTAACTAGCTTGGATCAATTTCTTGGCCCTTATCCTTACGACATTTGGGAACAGTGGAAGGGATTGACGAACACGGTTGACGATGCAGTTGTAGAAAGATGTACGCCAGTTTGTGGGTATGGAAAGGTTTCGGCATTAATAACTCCTCGATTTACCCATATATTATTATACTAATACTGCTCATTTTCAGGTACATCCGATCAGCTCTGGAGTTGGAGAATTGTGACGATGCTTCTAGGCCCAGAGGCGGAGAGGCTGTGGAGAAGAGAACTCGACGCAGCGGTTTGTCCGCCGAGGACAGAGAGCAGCAGCTGCTTCCTCAATTGAAACCAAGAGCAGGGACTGAGCTGAGGCTAACTAAGCTACCGGACAGAAGCTATCCCGATGGAGCAACGCCTGCTGAAATAACGCAACATTCTCTTGATTCCAGCTACGCCCTGGAAAAGATGTTGGCTGAATTGAAAAAGTGTGTGGAGTATCCGGTTTCCGTTTGAAATAAGGAGCGAAATTTATGTACGACTATTAATTGAAAATCATGAAATTACAGCCCGATGGAAATAATGGGAGAACTTCAGCTGGCGTTCATTTGCTTCTTGGTTGGACAGAGCTTAGATGCGTTTGAGCACTGGAAAAAGCTGGTCGGTCTTTTGTGCGGAGCTGACACGGCGATACCGCTGCGGCGGTCCATTTACTCGGAGTTTCTAAAGACATTGGAAGCACAAGTGGCCTGCGTTCCGGAAGAAGTGCTGTGCGACATTGTGGCTAGCAATAATTTCGTGTATCACAACCTGCGTAATTTGTTCGCCAATATTGAATCCAACGACAAAGTCGACGGACGTCTGAAAACCCAGGCGGTCCGAGTGCGTGATAGACTCACGAAAAAGTTTCTCTGGGACTTTACTTGCCTGCAAGACGAAGAGGACGATGAAGCGCCTGTCGTTGTGTCACTGGACTGAAAGGTTGATAAATAGTTACGAAGATACTTTCGACTGATTGACTGTTAATAATAAGAGGTGGATTGAATCCATTCGTATCGTGTATCAATAAGAAAGTCATTCATCTTGGCAACTAGAATACATTGAGATACGTACGCTGGCATGAAAGATAAGGAACTTGAAGATCAGGTAGAGCTAGACTCTATAGGATAACGTGAATTTCCGAAATTTTTAAAAAAATTGCACAAATCTAAAATCTAAATGTAATTATAATATTGAAATTACAAAGTTGCGTCTTTTGCTATCCATCGCGCCGTGATTTCTTTCCTTACGTAAAATGGCCTCGTTATCCTTCTTCAGAAGAATTCCAATAATAATTGTCTCCCCTAATGTAGACGTGCGCTGAAATTCTTAGCTTCTCTCGCGAGTATAAATTAAGAAACATAAAGTCAAAACAATTGCGCCGATAAATATTCTTAATAACGAGTTACGAGTTGTATCTAAGATGGTTTTCGTGCAATCAGTTTTCTGGTATATTGCGAAATTTTCAAGACTTTCAAAAATTGCGAGGTCCGATCTCGAAACGCAAGTCAATTTATTGTGGCTGATATCGAGTCGTTTCAGCGAAGATACCGCTAAGAAAAAGCTTCTCTCGATTTGTCGGATTCGTTTACACTTCAGCTAGATTATCGTCAGGTTCGGAAGGCCCCGAAGCGTCGTCCTCGGTTTCTGTTACCTTCGAGCTAACGATTTCCAGCTTGGTTAAATTACGCGAAAACTATAAATCCTTGCCAATTATGCGAACGGAGTATAATCCTGTCCACGAAATAAAATACCGTGAGAATTAGATTGACGGTCAGCTTTTGCGCAATTATTTACGATGACATAAATTGAATTATATAATGTTGTAACCTTTGATTAGCTTTATTGATCTGTAAGCTCCGATAAATCGGTCAGTGACTGCAGAGTCAAAGTCTAGTATGCCATCAGTAATTTATAATCAGCCTAATCTATTTCATGCTGATTTGCGCTTATACGTATAGAAGATGGACTATTTGCACTTGTCTGCTTACTCACGTGTAGATTGGCATGACTCATTGCAGCTATGCATAAATTCTGTAAAAACGATCCTTAAATTACAATACAGTGTAATTATAGGAGACTGACAACAAGGGTTAATACACCAAGGCGAATTCAGCTCAATTACCATATATTTTCAGTTTCACTTATAATGTAAGACTCAACTATCGCAAAAAAAAAACCCAAAAAAAAAAGAAAATTGGATTTTTTGAGTAATTGCATAATATAAGCACGTCAATACAGTGAAAGTATAATATTTGTTTATAGCAAATTTTGGGAGAATTAAATCGACGTTTTATTAATGCTGCATTACATAATTGCAGATCTGGTAACAATCAGTGGTCAATCAAAATAATATCTTTGGTGTGATCGCGAGGTATGAAGAATGGAGAGAAATATTAAGGACAGAGGCAATTTGTGTGGCCTAATTTCTAACGAAATACAATACAGCCATATCAAGCGTCAAGTTATGACAGATTATACGAGCTATTTTATTTATTTTCAATCTTCCTTACAATTTAAGAAAGGGGACGTTTTGTTCTCCAGAAATTCGCAGAACTGTTTAACGGTGTAATTCTGTCTGTCGGGTAACAATTCGCTGGTCATGTTTTCAATGCATTTGATAAAAGTTTCTTCGTCAAGATTAGCCTTGGGCAATTTGTTTGAACACATTTTAACAAGCTCGTAGGGTGCCTCCTTATACTCGGGGAAGTGTTCCGCTGTCTCAATGTTCTTGTCCTTCAACCAGTCTATTATCATGTCTTGGCACATCCACGAGAGACGATTGTGATGGAAGTAGAACTCCAGCGTTTTGAAATTGGCCAACGCAGTAGTTGAAAGGCACGTTATATGGTTCGAGGTAATGTCTACCATTTGAAATGGGGCCGTGGAGAAAAAACTGTCTTCTATATGCTTGATTTGATTGTTTTGGAACGAAACAATCCGCAATTTCGAAAGCCCCTCAAACCACGCGCCCTTTATCACCTGCAATTTGCCTCCGGTGACGGCAAGATATTCCAGCTCTGTCAGTCCGTGAAAAGCGTGGTTTTCAATTTCTTCGGTACCACAGTAGAAAAATCCCAACCGTTCCAAATTCTTACTGAAACGGCTGAAAGATCCGTTCAGCAGAACTTTTATGTTCGAATTGGCAAACGTCACTCTGTGCACATCGATTGGTGCCCTTTCCACATCGGCCAAATAATTATCCGTCCTGAAGCACTGGTACCAGTACACATTCGGTTTCGCATTTCGGAGCAAACACGAACTCCTCGACAAATTGGCAAACCCCACCGTGCCAAAGACTAATGCTAACAAGCAGTGTAGCTTCATACTGATCCTTGAATGACCGCAGACTGAATTATCTCGAATGCTCAGCGAAATCTTATACTGCGAATGTCCCGCTCTCCTTCTCCTGCGCGTAATTCAACCAATGAAGGAGGAGAAGCTATAATATGAAAGACTGAAAGAGGCACGTTTGAAGATTATCCTCGTACATCATCTCCTGAGTATCAATTTACTCGAACAACCTTCTGCGAACTACTTAGTTGGCCTGTTTAGAGAGGCAAGTGTAATTGGTAATTGGTCTATTTTGGGGGGGCAAGGGGGGGGATTTGTTACGCTGGTGCAAAAGAACTTTTTGGATACTCAACGTAGGGACATGCGGAAAGGATTGCAGATATATTTTGTGATAACAAAACATTTGCGTTCGATTCGTTACACTACATTTTGGTAATTCCACTATTTTCAGGAAGTGACTTATTGCAGTATGAATTTTGATTGTGAGACAGCTCAAGTACTGCCTACTTCTGCAGGAAAAAAGCAATATAGACGGTAATTTGATAATTAAGACTGCTCAATTTGCAACATGATACGAGTTCGTTATTGCTCGTTACATGAATATTACAAGTACGTGACAGTTTTCGCAATATTCTTTATACGGAACAATCCAAGAACGGAGAGGGCCTGTCTTTGAGGTATTCGCACATATCTTTAACGGTGTAATCCACCATGGGGGGTAAATATTTGCGGGTAGTCTCCTCGACGCATTTGTTGAGAAATGCTTCGTCTAGCTTAGGAGTCGGCAGCTTAGACACGCAGATTTTCGCAAGGTCATACGGTGGATCCAGGTTGCCAAAGTCAAGGTAGTCCGTCCTGATTCCTGCTTCCTTGAGCCAATCTATCACCAAGACCTGGCAAGTCCAGGTGAGCCGGTTGTTCCGAAACTGGAAGTCACGTGTTTGAAAATTGGCAGCTTTAACGGTTGGGATGCAGCTGAGTTGATTACTGGAAACGTCGAGCCATTCCAGGGGTGGAAGAACCGCAAAGACGTTTTCTTCGATGTATTTTATCTGATTATTTTCCAACGAAACTCTCCGCAAATTTGGAAGTCCCTCGAACCATGCACTTTTCATAATTTTCAATTTATTTCCAGGGAGAGCGAGCACGTTCAACTGACGAAGACCCCAAAAGGCACGATCCTCGATCTCTTCAACACCGCTGAACAGAAATCCGAGGGTTTCCAAAGTTCTGCCAAAACGAGTGAAGGATCCATCACGTACGATTGGTATCCTCGAGTTCGTAAACGTCACCACTGGTATGTCGATCGGTGATTTTCTTAAGTCTGATAAGTAATTCTGGTCCGATTTGAAGCACTGGTACCAGTATTGAACGGGCCGCGTTACGTTCCTCAGCAAACAAACTGCGCTGGCCATTTCGGTCAGGCCCAAAATGCAGAGAGCAACAAACACGACGACACTTTGGAGCTTCATACTGATTCTAAGTGAGCTAGACGTCTACTAAACTCTCGCGAAATGTGAGGGGAATCTTATACCAAGTTGTGTTGTTCCGTCTGTCCAATTACCTATACATCTAGCGTATAATTGCTACACGTGCGTATGTAATTTAGACTGCTGCATATAATGAAGAAGCTGGAGTTTCTCTATGCTCAAGTACTATGGCGATCAGGAAACGCCTTTTCAAATAGTTAAATATATTTTCAACATTTATTACAGGATACGGCCAATGAACTCGAATTAAGAAATTAGTGATGGTGTGGTTTTCAAGTCAATAGGAGCTTGCAATTAACATGTTTATATTCTTCCGCTTTTTTGCTAGAAATTGGTTCACATGATTCATCTTGTAATATTCTTCGAGCTCCATTCTTTCATGTGGAGAAGGGTTTAAATTGCCTCGTCTGAAATTGATACTTGTTCTTTATGTACCCAATTTATTATTCGAAGGACACGTATGTCCAAGTAAATGGATTATCTTAAAGGCGTGTCGTGTTCCAAATTTGTTTTACTTTGAAAATATGTATTTCGAGATTGTCCAGTACGCTGGTGAATAATAATCAATATAAACTGAAGCAATAGTATCAGTGCAACTTCGATTATAGCAAAGTGAAGTTGTTGACTGATTGTGAGGACACAATCTACCCTGAATACAAATGTTCTGCTGAATTCTGGGGCTGAAAAATAATTTAGAAATAGAGGCACGCTGAAATTCCCTGTAACTGCAAAAAGAATCTTGCAATATATATTATTCACACGTAAGTGAGTTGAACCAAAGGACTTTCTAAGCCGAATGAGTATATATCAGTGAATAGCGTGGTTGTAACGGTAAATTGGGAATTAAATGAAGGAATGGAATATTGCTTTAAAATCTAGTTAATTTTGTTATATATATTTTTCAAATTTTTATACATATAAAGCTGAGTTTGAAGAGGAGTTATTTAATATACAGCACTGACATAATTATTGCAAAGGTATGACAACTGCCTAATTCTAACGTGAGTATAAATTATCAAATAACGAAACAATTTAAAAACGGAGACGGTTTATCCGTCAAAAATTTGCAAGCTTGTTCGACCGTGTAATTATCTCCAGGCGGGAAAAAGTCCATGAGATTTTTCCGGATGCATTTCTCCAGGCCTGTTTCGTCCAGTTTGTAACTCGGATGTCTCTCCACGCACATATTGATCAAGGGTTCCATTGGCGGGAAGGGTCCTACATTTGCGAAGTCGTGCTTGATATTTTTCTCCTTAAACCAGTCGAGGAGTTGAGCCTGACAAGCCCAGACTAAGTGGTTTCCTTCGAGGTGAAAAGACTGCGTATGAAAACGGGAAGTTGAAACTACGGGGATGCAGCTTATCTGGTTGAAAGTAAGATCGAGAGATTTGAGCGGCGGGACGATCTTGAAGAAGCTGCTTTCGACGCTTTTTATCTCGTTGTGGTCCAGGATGATCGTGTCCAGCTTGGAGAGCCCCTCGAACCACGTTCCCTTCACAATTTGTAAGTTGCATCCGGTAATTAACAGCGATCGTAACTCAACGAGGCCCTCGAATGGACTGTCCTCGATTTCTCCCAGCTCGGAATAGTTGATCTGAATGCTTTTCAAACCGGGACCGAAACGAGCGAACGATCTGTTCCGTAGATATTGTATCCACGCGTTAGTGAACGATATTTTCGGTATGTCGATCGGTGCTGCCGCCAGATCGGCCAGGTAATTATTCGTCCTGAAACACTGGTATCTGTACACCTTCGTCTCGGGGGTGTTTCTTACTATGCAAACGCCACTCGCCATTTCGACGAGCTCGGCTGCCACCCCGAGAATAAAAACCGCGTTGACGGTACTCCGAAGCTTCATCCTGATTCTAATCGCGAGACAGTTGCGTCGGTACTGAAGTCTCATGAATCCCGAGAGAAGCTTAAACCGAGGATTTTAATTCGACTCAATATCAAGTTGTAACGCACGTCGTAGCGATTAAAGCTCATACTACCTGCTGCATGAGCCAGTTATCCGGTCTCTTGATTAGAAAATTGTCCGAGTACTTTAGCATGATATGAAAACGAGGAATTATATCCTCGCCATTCGACGCTGCTAAAAAATAATTTTTTTTTACTGGTTTTCAAGAATTTTTTTATTGCATACAACGATCAGTGATCGCTAGTGAAAAAAATGGTATCAAATTTCTTACACAAATGTTATACAACATATAAGAAATGATCGGTAGAAGACAGACTTGTCGACCGTATATAATTATATATAGTATGTAAATGTCGCGTTCTATTACGGCGTAATAGCAGCAAGACGAGTAAACGGCTTCCGACAACGATCGTTAGACGACGGCCGATTGGTTGGCAGCCTCCAGGGCCCGATTTTCCTCCGAAAGCAGCGTCACCTTCTGCTCATACTTTCCGCGAAGGTCTTGGAAGAGGTGCAGCTGCGTTTCGTATTCCTTCTTCAGATCAGCATTGAGTCGTACAGCAGAGTCCATTTTGCTCATCATTAGATTATGCTTTTCACGTTCAGCAGTGATCTTGCTCTCCATCGCGTCGACGTCATCCTGCGGATCGAGGTAACAAAGATAAATAATGTTCAAGTTCGTTGCGGATGCGGAGAAAATAGAATGTGAATAAGGCTTATCAGCTCACCTGTAGATGCTTCACCTCCATATTTCGTATGTTGAGAAGGTCTTTGGTGATCGCAACCACCTCTTTCAAGGATGAGACTTGCTTTGATAGCGCGCTTATCTGGGTCTGTTGATTTGTGATGAGACGACCGCGGTCATCGAGCATCAGCTGAGTCTGCGTAAGCATATTCTTCAGGTCTTCCTTTTCTCTTCGCAGAGTTATTTCATCCCCTTCTCCGCTCGTCACCGCGTTGTATGACGCCTGAAGCGCGTTCAACCTTCTCTCCGTTTCGTTTAACTTCTTTTTGTAATTATCACGCTCGTGTATCCTTTTCTATTTATACCAAAGGACGATCAGTTTTGCCATGAAGCAGGTGTTAGGTATACTGTTTAAAAAATATCGTGTATAAAAGTTACCTGAATTTCCAGCTCAAGTTTCGACACTTCAGAAGACTCCTTTCCGTTCTGCTTTATCGTATTTTCTGAACTCTTATTGCTTTCCTCCTAGAAATAATTCGATGATGATATCGGAATACCGATGTGCGGTTCTATCGTAGATAAATTTGGAAATTATTTGTACGATTCGTTAGTTTTTTTTTTTTTATTACCTTTTTAGGTGACTGAGGCTCGGCAACTGGCGATGATACCTTCTGCTCATCGTTTGATTCAGATGAGGCATCAATCGGTGGAACGACAACGTTGTCACCCGTGTTTTGGACGGATGGCGAAGTGTTGGTTTCTGTGATTGACTGGGCGCCGGAATCACCGCCAGCGTTACAAACGGCGTCAACGTTGTCCGACATGTTTATCTGCGATGATAAATCACGATCAAGTGTCAGGGAATGATCGATAAAACGAAAGGAAAACCTTATGGAGCAATGATCAAAACGGCGAAATGAGAACCGCACAATTACCTCTTCACTGTCTTCCGGTATTTCCGGTCTTTGCAACTGCAATTGTTTCTTCCGGGAAACATGACTACTAATCAATATATATCCGATGATCGTATATAACGTAATCAGCTTCCGTTAGATGTATTAAGAAAGAGAAAGAGAGATAAATTCTTTGTAAGATACTTACGTCCAGAGCAGCGGGAAATGAGAATCAACTGGCTCTTCAATGTATTTTTGGAAATCACTGCGTACGCGTTATTTTGGTACTTTCACAGCTGCGCGTTCGCGTTATACCATGTTACACGTACCTGTAGGCATTATAGATCACAGTGATCGTTTCGCTGATACTGGAAGAATCTAGGATATGACTGTACGAAAATAAGCATTGAACAAAATGAAACTCACCAGATTTCGTGGATACGAAATTAATATTTACATTTCACGATATTGTTTATAAATACCTCTCAATCCTTCTATATGTATGCAGTTTCAATCGGCATGTCATAGTCTGAGGCTTGAATTCTTGCGCCGACGCTTTTCGTCGTTTATGTATCGCAACGAGACTGCGCACTAACAGTAAAAACGAATACTTTTCGTGAAACATACATAGATTTTAAAGCTAGATAAACTAGTAGAAATACAAATTTATAATATGATTTTATTGAAAAACTTTTTTCGAGGAAACTGTTACTGCATTTGAAACAATTAAGTATTTTGCAATTTGATTCACAAAGTTTTGAAACTGAGTCACGTTGTAGCGTAGTCCTTTAGCGCAACGCTCGTGTGTGCCGTGGAATAATCCGTCTCAACATCGGACGAAAGAAAATTATATCCACGGTAAATATTAACAAGTGTTTTAAGCTAGACTTTTTATAAGTGATATAAGGTACGGATAAATTTTTCACTCAAATAAATCACCCCGAGAATCGTTCGCGTTTAAGCTGTCAGTTGTCAAATTGGCGATTGTTTCGTCATCCTAACCTCTATTTCACCAATACAAATTGCTCTTATCAATGGTTCGTTGATTCTCGAGTGGCATGAATTAATTTTCGTTCAATTACCAGCTGGCTCAGAATATTTTACAGCCTTCGATAATTATTCGGTGACATTGAGTTACGCGACTTATAATCAGCGGCTCATGTTTCCATTCGAATTTTCCATCACCATTTTGCTTGCGATAAAGTACTGAGCATCATCAATCTGCGTTTCATTCAAATTTATCACTGAGAAAACTCTCAACAGTCCAAGTTTCGTTGACGCTATAATTTGTTCTTGTTTTAAAATCTATAGTCGATCTAAGAATGGAGGAATACGCGAGAGAACCTTGTCCATGGCGGATTGTTGACGACTGTGGAGGTGCGTTCACAATGGGAGCCATCGGAGGTGCCCTCTTTCAAAGCATTAAGGGATTCAGAAATGCGCCGAGCGGTATGAACAAACGACTCGTCGGCAGTTTGATGGCGATAAAACAGAGATCGCCTATCATTGCCGGAAACTTTGCTGTGTGGGGCGGTATGTTCTCAACGATCGACTGTACTTTGGTACACTTCAGGCATAAAGAAGATCCGTGGAATTCGATTATCAGTGGGGCAGCGACGGGTGGAATATTGGCTGCGAGAAACGGTGTTCCGGCGATGGCAGGGAGTGCGATCATAGGCGGTGTTTTGCTCGCGCTAATAGAAGGCGTCGGTATTTTATTCACCAGGCTTTCAGCCGAGCAATTCAAGCCCCCTACCCTTGTTCCAGAGGATCCCTCCCAGCTTGGCCCTCCCCCGACGCTCGGAGAGGCGAGAAACTATTCTTAATAAGCTGTAGCTTTAGTTCCTCCACGATATTAGACTACTTCAATTTACTAGTTTCTTTATATTTCAAATATCGGCGATGTCTGAACAACCGCCGATCGAATAAACGATTCGACCTTATCCGACAATTCTTTAATTTACCCACAACTGCGGGTAGTTTCGGATTATCATAGACGTTTTAGACGGACTTATATTTATAGTGTTTAAGTGAGAAAAATTAGAATATTTTATTGCAGTCTATGTATGGTTTTGTTTATTGATCAAACTTCTTTGGGACTCTGCCAGTAGTTGGCGATATTACATTATATGAGATCAATTCGTGGCAAGAAAATTATGGCTATAATAATAAACGCAGGATTGCTGCAGATTGGGTAAAAACTGAAAAATCTCGGAATGTTACTTTGAAGCCTGGAATGTAAAGTGTTTCTACAGGTTAAAAAACTAAAAAAAAATCCATGAAGATCTGACAGTTTCATACATAATCCACAAAAAGTTATTTATAAAATAAATATTATCTTTAGTCTGGAATTTAAACAGGTTGCAACAATCCTGCAATGCGATGTCATTGACATTCAAATTAGCACCAGAAGTCAGTGGAAATTACACTCTTATTATTCCAATGAAATCGGCAAGGTACGTGTTTACACGCTTCGGATAATTGTGAAAATTATAAAATTTTCTCATGTAAAAATATATGCTGAACTTCTCTGTTTAAATCGTTATTATTCAATTCAAGATAGATATGATTTGTTTTATTAGTTGCTGTCGTCTTCCTCGTCATTTTCACTCTCCTGCCAAGTGTTCGGAACCTCAAGATCCAGTTCCTTCTTCACATTAGTTTCCATCGGCACTGTATTTGTACTGACCGAATCTTGCGACGCTGATTTTGTTTGTTTCCCAGAATTTGAAGCATTCGCTAGATGAAGTTGTTCGACCTAAAACAGCTTAAAAGCGAATTAGAATTCACTGAAATACCAATTCATTTCATTTATATTACATTCTCATTTGCCTCTACTGAAGCTTTCGGTAAAATTTTGTTCCTTCTTCTCTTTAATACCGTGTATATAGATACTAAATATTATTCTTGCCTGGAGTGCGTGAAGCTGCTCATCTATTTTCGATAACATTGAAACGATCAGTTCCTCCTCCTCTTTTAATTCTCTTTGATATTTAACGAGTTCATTCGCTTCCGTCATGTTTAAATTACTTTTGTACTTTCCCTGAAATCTAGAGAGAAGAACTTTGCCTACCAACCGAATTACGTGCTTTACGTCGAATGAAGTCTAGTGAAGCCAGGTTCAAGGACAATGAAGGGTGCTTTCAGCTTTACAAGCTCTAGTGACATCTGTTGTCGACATCAGATGCTGAGTCACAATGCAACCATTGATTTCTAATTTTCTATGTTACTTTAGTTCCTTCAGTACTCTGAAGTGATGGCCTGAATCTTAAAAAATCTATTGACCTGTGTATAAAAAGTAGCTCATTTGATCTTAATTTCATTCGCGTGTTATGTCACAAGATGCTAGAGTGACGGAAGTGATCTTACCTGCGCTTGATGATGACATCCCGTAATCTGTCGGTGCAGCAGTATTGATGCCAATCGAAAATCAACTTACCATCGGTCGATAAGGACGATATTTACCTTTCATCCTAGGGTGAGAGTATAATTTTTAAATAATTTTCCATGAATAAGAAAATGTGGTTGATTATTTGACGGGATATGCATTTGTTATTGGGAGGCTGGTGATTGGGTGATTATTGTTATTATTATCATCAATTTTAACAATCTACAGCATGGTTTAATACAATAATACTTTATTCTTTCTACAAGGTTCCTACAAGTTAATATTATAACTAAGCATAATTTATAATAATAGGAATTTTTTAGGTACAGAGCCTTGCATTGTTCACGGTGATGCGTGTTCACTATTTTAATTATAATTATCTATTTTCTATAGATCTTATAATTTATGGAATTAATTTAATTATTATGAAACCTGTGCAAATCTTGTGTTTAATTTTGCGCCTCACAAGTTACAACAGCGCGAATCATGGTAACAGTTACAAACTCAAAGGAGGATCAGGTTTTTTAATAACAGCTCATATCACGAATTACTGTAATAAATAATTGTGCGGATATAGGAAATCAGGTATGGTTATACTATTGAATAATTATTGAATAAAATCAAAATAAACTGTTTCGTTTCATTTTCAGCAATAAATGCCACCCTACTTATCTAACTAACAAAGATTTGCAAAGGATTCTATTTACATACATACACCGTATATTCAATAGGCATATCTATCATTATCACACTATCACAATAGGATAGTACAGACTATTCACTGTAGTATTTCGCAATTGTCAAGATAATTAGGCTAGTGACTTTCGCTGACTGAATCAATTCTGTTCCGAAGATCGCGCACAGTGTATATTTGAAATATCATCGACATCCCGGAACTAAAATTTCCGTATCGACGTGTTGAAAATATGTGACTTTTATTTTAAATCTAAGTTACCGTGACAATATAGAAAAATGCGTACATCGTCAAATTGGGGATATTTTCAATGCAATGAGACGATGTCAGTAATTGGGTAGATAATTTTGGCTCCGACTGATTCCGAGTGACTGCTTTTCAAGGACTGTTATATATACATTACACTTTATTCGTGGTATTTTTTTCACGAGATTGCGATTCTGTAGATCCTAATTTCTCGAATAACTATCAATGTGATACATGCTAGGTAACGTATCGTTTCCGCGTCGTTTGTACTCTTCAATCAAGTCAGTTTTACACAATCAGTTGGCAAATCAAGATGCATCACGTACAGGTGTCGTTGCGGAAAATTAATTTGCCAAGTGTCGATATTATCGCTAAAATCGGTCCACTTAACTCCACGGTATTAAAAAACGAAAGAAAAAAAATCTAGTGCAACACGATCGATTTTACTTTCGGAATTTCGTTTCACTCGTACTATAATCACCATTGTTGTCCGTATTAACGTATTTCTTCGTGTCGACCAAGTGAAAAACTCGTAAGAAGCAAAAAAAAAATCAAAAAACACACTTCGAAGCTCAACACCACGTGTCACTGCGGGGTCAAGAAGAGGTCCGAAAAACAACGCATCGCACGATCTTCGAAATCTTTCCACTTTTTCCGTTTCACCCCTTTTCGGTGTCGGCAAAAACGCCGCTTCAATATTCAAACGGCCCAGAATGACGCGGGGGCAGCGGCTCATTCCTTGGAAGAAGAATTCGGGGATTCCCTGCTGTTGTCGCTGGTGAAATTGGCCAGTCCGATACCAGCCACTTCGAGGTTCGACCCGGTTGGCGAACTGCTGCTGCTTCGTGCCCCGCTCAATTGACCGAGCTGATTAAGCTGACCGGAAGTGGCAGCGTTGTCCGACGGAATGAGGCCCTCCTTCATCCGCTTCTTCTGCTTCATCCTCCTGTTCTGGAACCAGATTTTCACCTGCGTTTCGTTGAGCTGCAACGCCGAGGCGATCTCGATCCGCCTCGCCCTCGTCAGGTACTTGTTGAAGTGGAACTCCTTCTCGAGCTCGGTCAGCTGCTTGTTCGTGAAGTTCGTGCGACCCGTGTTGTTGAAGCCACCCGGGATCCCAGCCAGGGTGCCACTGCTCAGGCAGCTCACTGCCCCCGTTGCCGAAGTCGCGTATACCGTCGTTCCCGAGGTGCCCACCGCGCTGCCGACGAATTCGTTACCGGGGGGGTTCGTCTTTGGCGCTGGAACGGAAACGGGAACGTTTTAGAATCAAATAAAGAAAAAAAAAAAACGGACAAATGCTATTAGGACTCGCCCCCCGAGGAGTTCGTACAAACTTCATTTTTTTTTTATGTCATATAATTACAAATTAACTATTTTCTAACTTTTTTCTTTACTTATGCCGTGAGATCTTGCTTCTCTACAAATTTCATGATTCTAGGTCAACGGGAAGTACCCCACAGGTTTTGATTTGTGATTTTGTGAGTATCATAATATGTTACATAAATAGCTATATATTTTGATGGCGTTGACTTAGGAGCTTGAATTTTTTACATATCCAAGGGATAGTGGACCATAGTATTTGATATTAATTTCAACTTGATACCTCTACCCGTTCTTGAGAAAAATGGTCTTGACAGACGGGACAAGGAAGTGATCCTATAAGGGTTCCGTTTTTACCTTTTGAAGTACGGAACCCTAAGAATGAATCTTCGTGACGTTTCACCGGAGAACACATTTGCAATAAGACAAATCATTTGCAACGGATTAGCGATTCGCGTATGTAGCTTGTCAAATCCACTCTATATTATACATGTAAGGGTGAAATGGAGCGATTCGGTAATTTGGCACGATTCGAGAAGGAGCGGGATGTCCAATATGGGAACGGATTAAGCCGTGATCGCCGCTTGACAGCTGTAGATTGTTCAACACAGCTGGTCAGTTGTTGGGTCATCCTTTACGTCGGTTTGGGTCAGGGTATTCCGGGGGTCGATCGTCGGGTGACGTGACGGGGTGATGGGGTTGCGTATTAGCGCAGGATAGAATTTGATAGCTTGGGTATATGTTCCAGACGTCCAGGACAGCTAGCCCCTACAGCCTGCAAGGACGTAATCCTTACAGAGTAAACACTGACTTCCTGTTTTTGCTGGACATCGACCGATACCGCCTCCTCACTGTTCTGCCAGATTTTATGGGAATATTGAATCGTTTCATCGGCCCTTTGCGATGTTCTTCGCTAATTGAAGGGTTTCTTTCTAAAGGTGAAACTGATTCTTTCTTATTTTCTACGGTTTAAAGAAACGCGAATGTACGAATCACAAGACATATCAATTGATTGTTTTCTTGAATTTTAATAGCTTTCTTTTGACAATCCAGAACGATATGCCTCAACGCTTGTACGTCTATATAGGTATATGCTGAAAAACTCTGCAGTGGTTTTGTGGACATATAGCGGTTGGGTACATTATAAAAATTAGTGGATTATTTAGTCTGCAAGTATGTCGCAGTCAATTTGCGTAATGGAAGAGGGTGAAGGGAAAAAACGACCCGTGGCACCGCCTTTGCATCATCTTACTGATAATATATGCGTAAACTCTCCCTCTTATATTATATATCTAACGTCTCTGCTCTTCTTTGTCTAATCCATATTTTCTTTCCTCGCTGTTGTTTATTTCTGTTTATTTCGTTTTCTCCTGTCAATCTTTTGTACAATGTCTTATATATTACACGGGTGCAAACGTGAAGGTTTCCCTCAGGTATTACGTATTTTCAACGCCTCTTGCGTCCAATTTCTTTCCTCTGAAATAATTCTGAAATTATCTACGACGTTTGTAAGACAATTATTTTTTTCGCTCACAATCGTTATCTCTCGCTTGTTAATTATGGTTATAAACAATTTGGCCAACCTATAGAGCAATACGAATCATTTGACGTCGAGCTATTCATTCGTTCGTAGTTTGCGAGATCGGCGAAAAGGATGAAACTGAAAGGAGAAAAAGAGCGGGAGGACGGGGAAGGGAAAGAGGTGAAAATTAATTCGAGTAGGGGATGAAATAGAGGGATCGGAGAGGGAATGGCGGGGAATGGCGGGGAATGGCCGGAGGTATCGGATGGAACAGGATGATCCGTCTTGTGGCTCATTACCTAATCTTTGGGTGTCGTGCGCAGTCCGGAGACGTTCGTTTATATAAGTATAGAAACGCGTTGGTATAACTTCCACCGGTCTTCAGGCAAAAATGCCGGCGAGTCGGAGGACAAAATAAATAAATAAATAAACAAATAAATGAAGAAGCAAAGATGCTGTTGGTTTAATATTAATACGCGATCCACAGGAAATGTGTCAGGTTGTACTAGACGCGTTTGAATCGGCAGACTGGCTACTCTACACGTCATGACATATTCTAGATAGTTGTATTCAAAGATACTGAGACTACTTTGCTCCAACTCAGGTAATTCATCAGTGGCAATATACTGCAGACTTTAACTTACAGCCGCTAAATTGATGAATGAGACACGAGAGAGATTTCATTCTATTCCATTGGTATATACCGTCGCAGCTAATAGAACTTGGCCAAGTTTATTATACGGTCAGCGAAACCTGCGGCCTTAATGGGTGCACGCAACTTTTCCGGTATTTCACGCTTCTACTTTGACTATAAGTGAGCGATCTCCTCTGGCTAGATAGCCTTAAGTTTTTGCACCTTTTCTAATTCCGATTTTCACCTTTCAGATCAATTAAGCATTGTTTATTGGTATTTGCTTGATAAAGTCATTAATTTCGAAAGCTAATTGCTACTTTCACTTTTCGAATTTAAGTATCTAATTTTTTTACGTCTTTCAATTTTGTACTCGCCAGTTTATTTTGAACGGAGAATTTTTGAAATTTAGACTACTCTTTCAAAGATCCTGCCGATTTGTGCCTTTCATAACTTTATATCGGGGAAATTTGGTTTCGACCGAAAACTTTGTATGATGAAACTAATCACTGACAACTTTCTTATCTCAGGTATTTTTCGAAGGAAGTAACGTTTCCACCATGGGATTCCTTGATATAACGAGGTTTGGAGGAATGGCTTCCAGCCTAGAGCCAGAGCTCAAGGTATTATGAACGTCTATTCCTGGTATCCCATTGCCAACGGGCGATTTAGCGCCGTCTGAAGTATTTTTGAAAATTGAATATATCGCATTAAAAAGACGCGGCGTGTTATGAATAACCGAATATCGATGAAACAATAGAGCCTTGATAAGCGTATAAGTCCGGCTTCACGCTGAGGTAACATAAAAATTTGATTAAGTTTGAAATCGACCATATGTTATAGGTAATATTGATAACATATGTACATAAATTCGTAATTGAAATTTGGAGATTATGTAGTTACAACTATCGATGTAATTGGACTCGCAATGTCGCGGTGAACTTTCAGGTGACGGAATATGCCATGAAACCGACGAACTGATGTTCCAATCAAATAAGCCGCGTAAACGTTTGATCATCATTCTTCGTTAGTGCAATTCTTAATTTCTTATATGCTTCGTGCTTTTCATCCGACTATGTGCACAACTGAGCGCACGTAACGAATCATCTCGAACTCTGTCCTTATCGTCTAATCCTTATCGTCAATTTCGTTAATAATTAGTACCCGTGTGACTGCAGTGCAAAATTACGGTGGAATGGGAGGTAGAATTAAGGGGTAAAGCACAAGTGAAAGGGGTGGAGCCGAGTTGACACGAGTGACGAGGTGAGCTGTGGATAATGCTGAGTCAAGAGAGTCCTCGAGGTCGCTAATTACTACCGCATAACTAACTCCGGCGAGTTTATGCCACGCCGAAACAGTTAGTTAACGTACGACTCCCCTGGGCTGATCTCACCCCCTTTATATCTCACCTTAGTTCAATTTTCAACATCTCTACGACAGAAATCTCGTCATTTTTTCACTTGTACTTTGTACTCTGAGACGCCTGTACATTTGTATATCGATAATCACGTAATCGCGGACTGTCAGACTATCCACAATTGATCGATATTAGCACGAACCACTTTGTCAGGTAGGCGCCTGCAGGCAAAACACAAATGCAAAGACTTGGAGATCTCGTATATACGTATATGTATACTGTACGTACTTGGTGGATCGTATAATTCGGAATGTGCGGTAATGAGGTACTCGTTGTGTGTAATACACGTGCAATTGAGACGTCAGTCGCTTTCACGTTCGTTTAATATTCTCGTTTTTTTTTTCTTCTTTTACGCTCATTCTAATCACGATACAGATCACGTCTAGTACCAACATTTATAATGAGTCTTATCGTAGTTTTATGCGTGCGAGATTAACAGTCCGCTTTGTATATCATACATGTATATACATATGTACGTACTGCAGTGCGGCTGACAATGGGTCGTTATAACGTTTTTTTACTCCTGATAAACTAAGGGAAAAAATTTTAATCCTGCGTTCCCTTATTGCCCAAAGAGATGCTGGATTTCAAATATTGGTACAGGAACGTGTGCTGCAACCTACCGTAGGCGTTACTCCGTGTAATCGGGACTCGGGGAGCGGATATTCTACAAATACAGCTGGGGATGGTTCCGGCTACCGACGGTGATGGCTAGGGTGTTTCTTCAGTCCCGTTTCACCTCGTCCTTGGATGATACGGTTATAATTTTTAAAAAGTTTCCCTCAAAATGGACTCGAGATTTTCATCTTCCGCAAATCAGCACAGTTTCTACGTTATGTATTTTACGCAAATCGTGAACAATACACCGAACCTGATGTACACGTCCGAGTTTTACATGTAAATTATTTTTTGAATATACTCGTTCGTGGGACGGGTATGCGGACGTTTATAAGCATCTGGACATGGCCGGACAGCCATAGATGAACAAAGCGATAAGGTCGTTCGTATAAGCATTCCATTACCGGGTTTTTGCGCTTCCTCTGTGCGTGTTATTTTCCTTTCAGTTCTCTTCTTCTGGTTTACGGTCTATACTCGTCGGTTAAGACGGCGGCATGTGTTTCATAAGCAACTTTATCATCCGTTCCATTATATCGCACATATGTAAGATATATACATATGCTCTTGACTTATTGTCAGTCCAGTATTGAGCTGTTTAGGTTCATGCATATACAAGCGTTCTCTTCACTCGGGCTCAAATTCAACTCTTGACATTCACAGCTATCTGCCCTCTCAACGTCACACGTTATCACGTGGGGGAAGCAGGTGCGTAAGAGCACGTCGTATTATGAGGCAAAACGGTAGCCGCGAAGGTGGATCTCCACCCGAGCCACTCCATCCCTCAAAGCTGAGCGCCGATCTCTTGGCTCTCTTGAATGTAATATTGTGTAGTTGGCTTTTCTCCTGGTAACGGAACACCGATATGCAGGTGTAGGTTCTACCGTGTATTTATTATACACCCACACTGGCTAACTTCCCCCTGCAACGTGCCACCGAATGTTCGCCCTCTCCGCTCCTTCGAGCCCTGTAGTGCAGCGTGCTCGTCGCTGTCGTTCTCCTCCTGATGTTGGCTCACCGGCTTTTAGCCACTGAATAATATTTGAATTGCGTAATGCGCTCTCCGCAGGGGATGACGATGATCCGGTACCGCCGCGAGCAGATGATCCAGTGTGTATACTCACTGGATTGGCTTTTCCATCGCCATGGTAAAAGGGTTCCGATACATCTGATAGCAGAAAGTCAACCCCCATGGTTGTCTGGAGAGTTCAGATTTTCCGTACCGGTAGTTTACTACCCTTGAAGCATAAATTTTTCTCGTCCTGACTGACCCCTTCGTTATGCATGAATAAATTAGAACCCACTTTGAAGAATTATACTCTACATAAACTGGTTCACGTTTGTTTCAGAATGACAACGGCGTTCGAGTAGATTCCACGAACAGTGGCGAGATGCCGATGGTTAACCGTTGAATACCTACGAGTTTTTTCCTGTACAACAAATGGACTGCTCAGAAACTACAAATCTGCGTCAGGTTGCCGAAGCGTTGCGATTGCAGGTCAGTGTCACGTTCTATAATAAGTAAAATACGGACACGGTGGAGAGGAGTGAGTGGATGTATTAGCCGTCGACTTTTTTTTATCAACCCTTGATATAATTGCTAAGTTACTAATAGTGGATTCATGCCTAGAGATTATTACGCTGTACATCGCGTGTCTGTGCGTCGAGCTTTCGCGTTTATGTACTGTATGGGTGCCCATGAAATAAAACGAGGAGAGAAAGAACGTCGAGGCGAAAGCTTGGCCAATATTTTTTAATAGAGTTACTTAGAAATATAGAATTCTTCAGTTATCTCAAATTTTGACTCCTGCTTCGTTACTTTTCACTCAAATACAACTGATATCGAAACTTGATGCAACGACATGCTTTCCTCAAAATATGCGAATGAGCCTAAAATCGGCGAAAGCGAATTTTGGCCTCTGACGATCTCTGAATCGGATTCGCCACACACGTACATACTATTCCGGGTATCGCCATCGGCCTTCGCAGATTCTTTATTGTGGTAGACAAATCGATAAGGTCGGTGTGCCAGCGGTCTCCACTGCGTTTAAGCACCGAGCTGTGGCTAGGCGTCGAGGTTGGAAACTTTTCGACGTCGTCGGTGGGTACCCATAAGGCTGGAGTTTGTAGCGGCAGGCAGGTAGGCCATGGCTGAACGGCCGGCGGGCGCTCGGCTCGAGTACGTAAAATAATAATATTAAGCTTTGTAAGATTTAATCTCCACTGGCCACTGAACGAAGGAGGCCGAATCGCATGCACGACTCTCTGACCCACACCTTCGCTATTACCCACCTTTACGTCGTCACGACGCCGTGGAGTTGAGTTGTACACCTCATGTGACTATGCAGGCTCCGTATATCGTTGCTAATAATTCGTCTGCACGAAGCATATTTTTTCGCCACGTCAAAATAACGCTCTCGAACTTAATTCCGCATTTCGTAGTTCCATAATCCATTTTTGCGGAAATTGCTGGTTAAACACTTACTGGTATACTCTAACGGGGATTAGCAAATCTTGACACTATTTAAAAAAATCGACAAGTGCCGAAGAGCTGTCAATGCCGCAGACACACTAAAAACAAAGTGTCTTTTCCCGCGGACTTGACTAACATATCTTCATGTTTTTGGAAATGCTGCATCCGAATCCAGTGTCAGAATTGCTTCATCACCTCCAGATTTCGTTCGGTGACTCGGAATATTGCAAGATTTGTCGATGTAATACATAACTCAAAATCTAGGGATGATTGAACAATTCTGACACAATTCTGATTATTTAAAATACGACATATGCTGGGCCTGCATAAATGTTCCATAAGAGCATGTATAGATGTGGGGTTCTAGTTGAGCAGAGCAGGACACGGAATACTTGGCCATTCGACTACTGCATTATCATGCCGGCTCGAACCGTGTCGCGGAATATCAACACTTTTAATGGCTGTCGTAAAGGCTTGTACCGTTATATTAATAGCGCAATATTACCAGCCCGTATCACTATCCGTACTCTATACTGCAAAAATCTGCAGAGCCTTGCGGTACTAGCTCAGCCATCTCAAATGCTCTCCAAGACTTAACCAGCCGATGAATTCGAGCTAATTTTACTTCATAGGTCATTCGTCCATTGAGAATTTCGAGGATCTAGTAAAAAATTAACTCAGCGTAAAGCAACGTTAAAAATCCCGGAAAATTGCAAAAGGCGTAGGAAGTTAGTCTCAACAGTCCGCCGGTAGTGTTAGTGTATGCCCAAGCTGTCAAAAGATTTAATTGACATTCCAGAGTAACAATATGGTCGAAGCCAGGCATCCACCGCACGTCAAATTTTTCGAGTGCCGCGGGGGCGGAGGGGTTGAACGTTGTGATAGGTAATATCCTGAGTCATAGTAAAATATGGAAAGCAACCGTCACGTGATATCACTTGGCCCTTTGGCCGCGTGCGTGCTGCAGGTACTAGCCTTGTACGCTACAAATTAGGTGGGTTGCAGGGGGTTGCTCAGGAACTTTTTTTTTAGGGTGCGAACCCGGTGGCTGTAGCTACCCCGCCTGTAATTTTCTGTTCAGAACAGTATTTCGCCTTTCCTTCCTCCGCTTCCGATCTTCCCAAAGGGAAGCAATTTCGCGGATTTTTTTTTAGGCTTCAGAAAACAAAAAAATTTCACGCGGAGCACTCCGGTCTTGCGGAATTAAAAATCACCGCCCCGAGCCACCTCGACACGTGGACGGGTTCGGGGTCGGGGATCCGTTGCCGTTGCCTTTGGCGTTGGCGTTGGCGTTGGCGTTGGCGTTGGCGTTGGCGTTGGCGGGTGGCAGCGGGTGGCGGCAGGCGCGATAGGAACACATAGGAGAACACGCGAGCGATCCTCAGATCCCCTCGGCAGATATCGGCCGCTCACTCACGCGTCCGCTGGCCCCACTAGTCCTGGTTTAACGTGTGGGTTACATACACGTGCAGATACCTGGCTGCAGTCGAGGACTAGCCTCGAGTCCACTACGAGCGACTAGCCACAGCTAGGAACCCTCCAATGCCCCACCAACTTTATATTCCCAGGACGAAGCGCGCCCGATGTCGTTACATCCTACTCTATGGTTAAGGTCCAAGGCTCAACTTAGGTGGTAGATACGCGGTAAGCTTATTGCAGTGGTCATGGCATTCGTCTATGGACTTCGCGAAACAGGGTCCGATGCTCTACAATTTTGGAATTTCTGATCACGTGCGGTTGTGCAATTTCTTTGCTTGACCAAAACATCACATGTATTAGTAGATGGTAGGTATGACGTTTATCTCGGAGGTAACGTTTCAACCCTTATATAAAATGCGCGCTGGAAATCAACCGTGAATCAAATATATATTGACATTTTTTTAACAATGTTTTTGACATTCGGTCAGAATCCCGAATCGAGGAAAAGAGTCTTAGTTTTATGAATCATACACGAATGAGGAACTTGCAAGACCGTAAAATGCTGTAGTATTACCTCTATGTGTTTAACCTTCTACTTCTTAAACTACAAAATGAATTGCTCTTTATTTCATTTTCTGGAACGAGCGGAATCGTTGAATTCAGACCTGACGTTATCGGAGCTGCCGTATCGAGGCGAGCTTGATGTAATGGGTCTGATTGGTGCCTGCTTGTACAACGTAGAAGCAATAAAAGTGCAGGTCAGTTGTTTGTTCGTAAAAAATAACAACGCCATTACACGCTTATTGGAATTGCATAAACTTGGGCAAATTCTCACTAATTTTTGGTTAACCGTCTAGAGATCTTTAGGAAAATTGAAGAATTTTTCCCAGTTCTGTTGGATATTAAATACCGCTTTCAGAACCCTTCCGGTCCTCTCGTTTTCTGTAATGCCATGAAGGGTTCGCCTTGACGAATCGTGAAAAATAGACTTCTAAAATCAGGTTTGGAAAACCGTCATAATCCAGCGTGTCGCGATTCGTATCGCAATGGTCACATCAGCACTTGAAACGAACTCCGTAGTCACGATTCAACGTTAAACAGGCCGTGGGCCAAAATTCGACATCTTTGAAGGAGAATTCTCGGGGTGAAGAGGTCGGTGTTGAAATTCCCGCAAATGAAGACTAGGGATACTGAATTGAAAATTTGGAGTTTAAAATGTGAAATTGGTGTTTGATTACCGGAGTGCCTTACATTGGATTCTATCCACGCCATAATTTGCATAGAGAGGTACATGTTTCGCTGTGATATCGCTGACAAAATTTGAAAAATGATTTCAGTATGTGACAGTCATTTGTGCAGAGTCCTATTTGGATGCAATTTTTCGTTCGGAGTAATACTGGGTATATAAACTTGTTTTTGTAATCTTATGGGAAAGCATGCGGCAAATCATTCTTCTAGAACCTTTGTAAAACTGAAGGAATTTTAAAATATCGAATTGTATACAATTGTTCTGTAAAATGAAGGTAATATTTTCTTCTGCCCTTACTTCAGGTGCTCTCTGAATATTTTTCGAAGTCACGATTACTGATCGCGTCGAATCGAGGATGGCCGGATGAAATATTAAACCATGCGCTCGTATCGGCGGTTGAGAACGTCAAAGAGGCGCCGATTTGGCGGATGAATCCGTGAACTAATCCGTGGATAACAGGTTTTCTACCTGAGCTGGTTCCGATACGCGTGGCTACTTGTACAGATAACCGAACATATATATCGGACGTATCAGCGTCGCGACGCTGAAGAGTCTAACCAGATGGGCGTGGCGGTAAAATCCTGGGAGGAGAATTTCGCAGAGATTTGGTTGGACGGGTCTCCCTGGTTCCAGACTACAATAGAGTTTCTGTACCATGGCCAGAACGTCGGATGGGGTTCGAGTTGCCCAGCGGATCCCCGCGTCGCGTCGCTTCGTCCTTCGGGGTTAGCAAGGTCCGATTCGGGTCGCACCCTCGATGGAGGCTCCGCGCAGCGTCAGCCGTTCCCTCCCCGATCTATCAAACTTGGCTCAATTTCTTCTAGTGTTACCCAATAATGCTATTTACCGTTCGGATTATGCCTATGACCCATCCTCTTGCAGCCCTCGTCGCCTAGGATAACTTGTGCCTTCGATTTTCGCCCAGAATTATACTTGGAGCTATTGGAATCCGGGATAATAAGATAGTGTGATTCAATAGTTCGTTTGAAACAGTTAAGAGTAAAAATCAAGAGAGAACTTGAACGTCGATGAGGGTAGCATTCCATTTTGTTCTCGTTTCTTCATTTTGCTGACCTTAACGTCGCTATTAAAAGTCGCTGTCTTTAACAATTACTAATTAAACTTATTTACAAAAATCATCGAATGCAACGGTTGAGCTTAACCTTTTTGAAAGGAGTATGTATTGAGTTGGTTCTCGGCAATTGAGTATAAATTTCTCAAATTTAGTCCCATCAATGGGTTGAAAATTAATAATATTATAACCTAATGTACACTTATTTCAATCAAATGACAGAGTCCAAGTGCTTACTTGAATCGACCCGTTTGTATCATAACTGTACCGATGATTACCCGCGAATTCCTGTCTTCAAATATTTCGTAACGTGACTACGTAATGGTATGTCGATAAATCTTAACGGGAATTTAAGAGTTTAGGAGAGGCAACAAGTTGCAGGCTGGTAATTACCAATTATGAAATCAGTAGGGTTTGAGGAGGGGTGCGGGGGATATTTAAAGTTATGAGTCTAAAGCGGGGTTGGTTAGTCGGCTGGTAGGTCGACCTAAACGACTATGGTTGACGTTATTACGGTTTGCATGTCGCGGTGCAATGAGTCTTGGCGTTTCACCCTCGTACAACGAACCGTAGGCATTATTAATTCGATTATAATGAGCTATTAAGCTCGTAACCCGCGTAATCCAGTCGCAAGCCTTGTTGAGTACCTAAACCCGTTCCTAACACGAAACGTTTTCAAGTGCTTTTGAGCGATTAACTTGATATACTGAATTGAGAGATCCGATTCCGCAATGCTCATGTGTGGTTTTAAATATGTGACCACCGCTGGCGATAGTGTAAGACATTGATGGAATTAATTTGCTATTTTCGAAGCAATTACCGGACACGGGCATATATCAATGACTTAATTCACGAGAGAAGAGCTTTCCGTCGAGCTCCAAGCGGGACATCTGTCAGTTCCCGTGACGCGGAGAGATCATCGTGAACAAAATTCCGATAGTGTAATTAATCAAACAAAATAGCTTCGTTCTATATTGAATCTGAAGTGCTCGATGCTCACTCCGTTATCGTACAAACGCGTGCTTTTCGCCGCAGTCACGCCTTTGGCCACTCCAAAGTGATACCTTCCCGCTTAGCTAACGATCGTTTAATATATTAATTCAATTACTCAAGACCGTATCTTACACTTGCTCGTGTTGTGCCTCTCATTCTTCTTCGATTCAATTGCTTTTATTTATTTCTCGTCAAAGGACCTTAGAACCTGATTGTGTTCTGCTGATCACCGTCACCCGTGTCAAGATAACGACTTCTTGACTGGCTAGGTTAACGTGTTAATTGATCCAACGCGTTTAACTGCGTCCCTATACTCAGTTCCCAACAGTTCAACACACCTAAATTATTGTCCGTGAGAGATTCGATGGTGGAACAAGCCGCGGCGCCAGTCTGCAGCTGTCACCTTTTGTCGGATCGTTGTTCTCATGCGTACAGAAAAATCAAGATGCGCAGAATTTTTCACGACCGAACGAACTCTGGAAATTTATTTCTCGAAGATGATCCTTTCTCGATTCCAGAGGGGAAAAAGAACAATTTTGTATCCCTCACATCATGTGTCAACAAAAATTTTTCTTCGAGTCACCACCAATTGGACAATGTGACGAAGATTCTACCGATTAATTCTTTTTCGATACACTCCACAAGATATCCAATCAGTGCGGACAATTAATTGACACTTGTAATATCTTCGAGATAAAGCTGAGCAGATGAGTTGGCGGGTTCAGAATTGATCTTAGCAACAGTAGGTTGTTGGACTAGAAGAACTTGGCTGTCTGTCCATACAATCAATAGACGTGCAAGATTTCTGCGAAATTTTATCAGTCAACCCTCGACGCGTCTTTGGACGATTTCTCATATCTTACATGGCTAATTAAAATCCAAATTCAACTGCACCTGGCCCGAGGTGTCAGACAGAAGATTCTGACAAGTGGACAGCAAGCTCACTGCTGGTGCACCAAACCAACGACCCGTGTCGAGGATATACGCAGATATAATATCGCTGATATACCTGGCTGAACGAGTCGAATAAAAATCGGTGATTAAACCGGATAGAAAGAGAAAGAGAGAGAGAGAGAGATAGAGGTTCTCGTGTTATCGAACAACTGGACTACTGCAGCGTGCAAACCTTGTCGGTGAAAGAGATATTCTGGCATATTTGCATCCGGCAAAACGACGAGTCTACTGGCGAACAGAGGTGCAGGAGAGATTGCATGCGGAGGGTAGCTGTGTTTGATTTATGGCCTTTGAACAACTGCGGGTGCGTAAACGATTGTGCAGGACTGCCATATACCTACTCTCGGGTGGGTGTAAAGTAGGCACCGCTGCATGCAAGGGAGATACTCGAGCCTGTGGTTACGGTTTATGAGGATGTGTGCAGGTTCCCTGTTAGAGTTCGGCTTATCTGTTGCATTTGTTACCGAGTGCATCGGCATTCGAACGATCCTGTTTGCCACCAACACCCCGACGATAAGAACATCTCAGGTAAATAGCGGGAGATCGAAATTTAACACCGAGACATCAAATGCGGTACGGAAGTACCCTAAGGAAACAACAACTTGCGTTCCGTTTACGACTAAACAGTGAATCAAGTGGGTGGAAGGACATGGAAAGGACAAGGGTCAAGTAAATTTTCCGAATGTCTGGGCGCAATATTGTCTGCATGAATGACATGTCAAATTTCAACGCCATCACGAGTCGTAAGTGAATAAAAACCGAATATTACTAATTATGCAATCACAAACCAATTTACTCTATGACCTGACATTAACATTTCTTTTTCATTACTGTAATAATTAGTTGCTGCAGATGAAAATTTTTATGATAGATTCACTCAAGGATTGAAGAAAAATGTGGTTGACAAAAATAATAAATATTCAACGTGTCTAATGTATGTGAATGTTCGTGTTTTTTTTTCTGTTTGGTAGAAGGAGTTTTGGGTCCAGGTAATATTCTAGAATGTCTCCAGCAGGACCCGAAAGTTATATACGGTCTCTGTCCAACACTAATTAGAAGATTAGAATCGCACCGTTCTACTCGAGCTCATTTCCTGGCCCACCAAGCCTTCGCAGTCCTTTGAACGTGGTTCTGGTCCCAGAGTATATCCTAAGTATGAAATCGTTATTACACGCACATCTTCTACAGGTTGAAAATGTCCCAGTGATAAGTAGCCTCGGAGTTGAGGAGGTAACTAACATCGTGACAAGCAACTGCTAGCGACACGCTATGTTAGGTACGCGGTACATGATCCCGAGGGATCGCGATCGTGACTCGACTCGGACACTCGGCCGTTAATTGTCAGCAAGAAATCACTTCCGTGTATCAAAATGGTGGTATCATTGTTCGATTTTTTTTTCCGGGGCCACGTCTTTTTTCCGTCACTTTTAATCCTTCGTCAATTTTTCTATTATACTTAGCATGGTTTTTCTTCCCATTTGAAACGCTGGTGCAAGAAATTAATTACATCGACGATTCGCGATATTCCGATCTCCGATCAACTAAAGTCGGAAGGCTATGCTCGTGGGGCGTGGTGTGAAAAATTGTGAACTCGGGCGTTGAATGATTCCGCAATTTCCCGAATCGCTCCACTTCTTCCCATCCCATTGAAACTTAAACGAATCTCACAAATCACTTTCGTGTTAACGATCTATACCGGACCGCCTTTCAACAATTGATAATTTTACGCTCGTTGGAAGGCACGGTTGAAAGACAAGCGTAAAATAAGCTGAAATCCTTTGGCCTATCGAGACACAGAAGAAAGCGCCATTCATTCACGCTCAAAAACAAGCCCAACTGATCTAACAAATCCGATACCCCTTTTTTTAACCCATCTCGTTTTTCATATACAAATCCTTACAAGCTTCTTGTACAATCGACACTCAGTACGAACGATCCTTACCGATCTCATCTATAACTTACCCACTGGTTTTGGCACGTTTCTCTTAACTTGCATCCATTTATAGGTGGGCACCTGAGCTTGCTGTTGTTGTTGCTGTTGCTGCTGCTGTTGCTGTGGATGTGAGTGGCCATGGGGATGCTGGTGATGGTGCGTATGTGGATGTCCGAGAGGATGGTGGGAGTGGTGCTGGTGTGCGGACTGCTGAATCGAGTGATATCCTGTGGGGTCGGGAGTTTCTTCCTTGTAGTGAGCAGCGGGATGACCGGGATACTCCGACTGGTGGATGGAGGACTGGCCATAGTGTAGAGCGTCCTCGGGGAGCTGGTGAAGGTAGTTGGAGGATCCACCGAGAGTGATCTGGTAGTCGACCTCGTGATGACTAGATTGCTGATGATGGATCTGCTCGTGCTCGGGGTGCTGATGGGCCTGGACAACGGGAACGGGTTGGTGGAGGCCCGGCGGATCTTCCCTGTACCCGGTCGGTTGGATGTGGTAAGTCTGGGGGTGGTGCGGGTCGGCGTTCGGAAGACAGCCGGGGTGCTGAGCAGGGTAGGAGGCATAGTCGAGGTTGGTGTAGCTGAGCCCGTTCTCCGAGGATATAATGGCGGTCCCGTCCTCGTGGAGGACGGCACCCGTCGGCGAGTAGAAGCCCTGGGGTGGAGTGCTGGACGGCCCAGACTCCCCGGAGGGTAGAAAGGGCTCCGAAGACGAGGATGAATACGGGGCGACCGCGGTCTGGGGATAATAATGGGTAGTCGCGAGCTCGGGGGACTGCGGAAGCGGCCCGTGAGCGGCGGGCTGGTGGCCCGTTTGTCCGGCGAAACCGTAGTTCGGATAGGAGTCAGGCTTGCCGTAGGTCCCGTACATGCCCATGTCCATCATCATCATCCTCCCGAAGCAAGTACATTAATCCGACGGCTATCAGAACCCGGGAATCCGCGCCGGCCGAAACCACTTCGCCCTGAGCCGGCGTGAAGCCGCGTTTTCTCGCCGAACTCCGCGTCCGTCCGATTAATTAGGCCTAATCGTCCGGCGGACGGCACCGGCCTCGGCACCGCGGCGGTGTCCGTCGACGCCAGGCGATCAACCCACTGACCTCGTCACTTTTCCCCCGTGTCAATCGACGCACAAACGAGTCTCCGTATCCTCCGCACTATTTGTCCTACGCGATTCACTTCACTCTGAACAGTCCTCTTTCTGAGGCGCTGAGCTTGGTAAGCCACTTCCAGGCGATGTCTGCGCGGCGTGACGACGCCGATGACTGTCCGGACCAATATCTCAGGATGCGGTTTTTCCGCCCAGCGACGGACGCGGAATTGTCACTCTTGCGCGATTCGCGTTCAACCTGCGGTTTCCGCGGAACCAATCGCCACACTGGGACGCCGTTGAACCAAGCGGAGGCGAACCGATTTGAAATTCAACTTGTGCGGATGCCGCGGAAACTTTGGAGCTAACTCGATGGCAGCCGGTCGAAGAACGCGGCGGTCGAACGCGGTGGCGAGTCCACGGGCACTCGTGCTTTGAGCCCGCGCACCAGGTGCGCCGCAGAGTATCCCCTGCCTAGGTGAGGATCAGCGTAGTTCCCGGGTTCGGGGAGACCGGAGGAAGTGGCGGAGGGTCGGGCCTGGGACCACGTGACCTTCGGTGGGAGGACTCGACCAATGGGGAAAGAGCTGCGCCGCCGCCGCTCTCCGGCCGCATGATGGATCGGCCTCAGATTCTATTTTCATTCCTTTTATCTCCCATGCTGCAGTTGACACGTATCGTATATATGTATATACGTATATACAATGCCCCCGGTAATATCGGTGCCACCTTCCTTCGGCCGGCGACACCCGACCCGACCAAACCCAAACCCAACCCCACCCCCACCCCCAGAGTCACCCCTCCAGCACCGCGATACATACGTATGTCGGCATCCCCTTGGCTTCCTCGCTCTCTAGGTCTGTGGTTTTTGCTTGCTTTTTCTCCATCCATATGCATTTTAATTTCGCAATCTTTCGTTTACCATCGGTCAATTTGGGTAATTGAGAATTTTGTACGGGTTTTTTTCACTGTCTGGAGTTTACGGAATAGTCGAACAGATTTTGAGTCTTGCTGTTCAATTTGCGTTGAGCGATGATGAAGCAAGCTGATCAACCCTGTTACTTATTCTGTTGTCTCTAACAAACCCGTAGAGCTTTAACGTTCAGTAATAAGTCGAATCGGTACTTAGCTATGTTGAGAAAATTTCTTTTTACGGCATGGGCATTGAAATGTCCACTTTTTGTGGCAGTTTTCGTTTCGTAAAGTGACGCTTTATACGGCAGCGAACCAAGTTGCGGAATAAAGTCCTTATTCCGCAGTTTTGATGCGCAGTTCAAAGTGCGCATCCCAAACTGCTGAATAAAGTAGCTTCGTCGAACAGATCGCGATATAACCTCACTCTTCGTTTTGCTTTTCAATGCCCATACCGTAAAAAATATTGTATGTGGCATGCCCGTAAACCGTTTTTTGGCTCGGATAATTTCCGTACTCGCTTCCGGCTCGCCTTCAGCTCGTCCTGAAATCTCTATCCTTGCCAAAAAAACAGGCGGTTTATTTAAAAGTTTCTTACAGCTTAGGCGTGAATGAATGTAGTCATCCAACGTCGTTGATTACTTAATGAGTGTATCTTGAAGTGTTTTTAATTAGAAAGTGGTTGTGACAAAATGGTTGATTTAGAAAAAAAAACCAAAAAGGTCAAATTTAACATTGCGGGCAAGAAAAACAAATTTATATCAACCGTCGGTAGAGACAACAATTTTCTTGCTTAATGCAGACTTCAGCGACAGTTTTCTTCCAGATCCTTAGTTTCATTGTGTACGCTGATACCATACTCACGGAAAAAACCTCCAACTTGGGTATAAATTCGCACCCCCAATTCACTGGGTTTTTCCGTGCGGGCAGCATCAGCAGAATTGTTCAATTTCTACAACACAGAGAATACCGATGACTTTTTCCTCTTCAATTTCCTAGTGTAAGCATTGAATCTTTGGTTACAGAAGGTGTGGACATCATTATACCGCTTTCTATGCAAAACAGTATTCATTGTAACTCGAATGAAAATTCGGATCGTAAGTTCATGGAACTTTTTCTTACAAGACCAAATATAATATTTTATCAAACATTAGCGTCAAAAAAATGTTCTCGCAGTTGATGATCGTAGAAAAGATAGTTTCTTTTGATTAGGATACGAGGTTGCAAATCAGTATCTCTTCTTATTGCGGAATATTTCGAATTCATTACATCTTCTTTATTAAAATTAAATTAAAATTACCGGAATTAAATTACCACCGTCCTAAGAATGGATGAACAAAGTTCATGTTTTACTTATTACAGTACACGCAGTAGAAAAAGAGAATTGTTTTTGAGACGTTAATTTTTATATTACACTCGCTGCTTAAGTATATTCTTTAGCTGTTATTAAGTGCGAACATTATCGACCACGAATTTTTAGTGTAATAAAATGTCAGCCTTATGGAACGGCGACGTGTGATTTTCGGTTGGATGTTAATCGCGTTTATGAATAAAATATTCCTCAATTTTCTCGCGAGCCCGGCATACGGTATACAAACGCGTTGAAAAAAGGAACAGCCTGCACCCTCCTGCGGGTCGTCGTAGCGGCTTACGAAATAATTTGTGATTTTCCAGCCGGCCGATGAAATTCATCATCTCCATGTCAACGCTGCTTTCCCTCAACAATACCCACTCTTCGCTCTTCAAGAGATTAGACGCCGATTGAAAGCCGATGCCGAACCGATTTAGACTTTCGACGGCCCCGCCTCACGTTATACCCATCGTTCGCCATATATTCGCAGGAAATTACTGGATCTCTCAGTCGGTGAGTGCCTCTGCTGGTATAATACGCATATATATACATATATATCTACACCTATTCCTAAATAAATATGTATCTACCCGAACGAATATGGAGATTCGTGTATACGGGGTGACTCCGATAATAACGCGTGTAAAACAAGATGTGAAGCATAACAATTTCCGGAACATCGAATTAGTATCTACTCGGACTTTTCATGTACGATTCAAATTTTAATGGAATCTGTTGTAATCTTTACGTGAAGAATCGACGAGACCTCGAAATACTCAGTTTTCGAACTGAGAAATCACGGCGTCCTCTTCTTGGAGAAAATTGTTGACATTTCTAGCTTCTGCTACGGTTAACCGATACAAGAGGACCCTGCGTTTTATAAGTTCAGGAACACCCTGTACATGGCTACGTGCCTCGGCTTTCGGCCGTTTTTTTCTTTTCCTTCTGGCACTATTCAGCCACCGCCCAATCCATCTTGTTATGCAGCCGTATTCTGCGCTTTTTCTTGCGCGAACTCGATCCCTAGACACTGGAGTGTGAACATAAGCTGTGAAACGTTTGCGGAAAGAATGGTTCACTTTCGGGTTGTCTCGGTTGTATCTTGAAATTTAAACTCCTCCCAAATCGAGGACAGATTGCACATACGATGTAGCAATTTCCGATTTGTCATGGGTTTTACGTATACACGCATGCAATAGTCATGGGAATTGTAAGTGAATGCTGTATCAGGTATACCATAAAAAATCTGTTGATAATTTGATTTCAATAAAAAATAATTTCTTCTTTTTGCTCAACTAGAAACGTGCCTTCAATTCCAAAGATTTACTCAAATATAAATGGGTTGAGAACGGTGACGTGTATAGGTATCCATTTACGCATGTATTGTACACAGAATGACCGCAGTACTAGTCTTGCTACTGGATTAGCTCCTTTTCTGTGCTAAAGATTGATTGGCCGGTATATATCTACCCATCGAGATGTTATTTCAAGCGACAAGCTGCGAATAAAATGGCCGAATTTTTAGACTCAACCCAGCAAGCGGCAGCCATTTTAGGTGGGAAATTCATCCGTCTGGAAATGAAAGAACGCACGGAAGTGTTCCAACCCTCCAATCTGAGTATTTCGGAGATGATCAAAGGATCGATAGAGATGAAGGCGTTTTTGCTGAATGTTACACAAGAAGATGCGAAAATTGAAAGTCTCATTTAAGAAACTCGTGCCAATTGTTTCGGAGGCATCATCGATACCTTTGCACCAGCATCACTCAGTTGTCCTTCAAAGGTCCGTAGCCTGATGCTGAGAACGTTGGGTCTGGAGGTGTCCCGCTGATTCACGCACCCGTAGAGGGTCCTTCTTTCAGGACTTCGAAACAAACCGTCGAGGGAAGGAGATGGCAGATGAGAGGACGCCGAGGAGAGAGAAAGGAAGCCTAGGACTTCACGACGGGGCCACGAGACATGCACGTCCTGTGAGTTCAGTGACAGGATGACACATTCCACCGTGAGAGATTCGAGCCATGTTCTGTATCAGGAGTTGAACAGAGAGTCGGCCAGTGTAGCAGTTGGAGTCTGGCAAAGGAGCTTATGGCAAGGGCGCCACCTGCGGCCACCTGCGGCCACCCGCAACCACCGATCTTACCTAGCACCAGGTCGAGGAACCGCGGCGAGCATCGCCGAGACTCGGAGCTGGCGACCATCCTGACTGGACCGACTTGCATCGCCCATCTTGATCCTAATCGAGACGTTCCGATCAGCCTTATTCCTCTGACCGTTCGGCGCATGAAGTCATATCTACCGACTTCTCTCTCCGTACCGATTTGACGCGGCCGCATTACGACCTGTTTCGTCGTATGTTTAAGTCATCATCATCGAGTGGACATCGGTGGCGGTCGATGAAGCGGTATCGAAAATGGTCAGCTGATCCGAAAGTGCGGGCTTAAAAACGGCCCGGCTCATTGCCGTCTTGCCTCGTGGATCGATAATGATAATATTCAAGAGTAATTAAGCAATCTGTCGAATGTTTGGTTGGAGCCGACTGATATATTATATAGTATAGGCGGCCACAAATCCCGGCTGGCTCCAAACAATACGGCCATTCGTCATTTCATTAGGAACAGATTAAGAGATCAATAACACCGAGGTGTCACTACAAGCCCCCCTTCCATCGGCCCAAACCTAATTGGCCAGCTCTCTGTACCGGTTGCCGTTTGCTCCTCACCGCTTGGTCATCGTCACTCATTAACACCACCAAATTGATCGGCTGTTGTCACTTCTTGACAAATATACCTCAGACGATCGGAACCGCGTATCATCTACCGATGTCAACTAGTTACTAGACATTAGGGCGATCAGCTCGGCCATTTTGGATCTCGCATGAAATTGGTAATGGTTTTTTTTTTTTAAACAGAGCTACGAAAATGAAAATCTATGTCAGATGTAGAGTACTTTATTCGTGTAATAAGTCAAGTAACAATCTATCAGTGATGAGGTACAGAGCGTTCAAAAATCAGATGACGTTGCATCATAAACAATATCCTGAATTTGACGCAGATAATTAGTCGGATTTTCGGCGATGAAGACTCAGAATGCTAGTAGCGACGGTCCTTTCTCGTCGAAGATGTGAATCAGCGAGTGTTTCTGTCCGTGGGATCCTTGACACTGAGCGTCAAGGAAGTCAGGTTCTGAAGAGTGATCTTTTCGGGTGGGTAACGGTGGTATTTCCGGCGAGGGCCAGGTAGGGATGACCCTGGTTAACGTTAACGCCACCACTGAGGCGTGTGATTAGCAACTGAGCAACTGAAGCAATCTAGGGGTTTTAACGACATCTCAAAGCTTATCCTGGTAAATTTGAGCTCAGCCATCTAATGCCCGGATAAATATCGTCCGGGGGACCATAGTGTACACACTACAGCCTTTTCTAGCTGCGTGTAAACTGCGACAGATAATCCTCTTAAACAATTATGGTCTAGTTGGCCGCGGCTGTACGGCTTCAGCTATCTTGTTTGGCGCCACGCTGAGTTTTGACGTGGGATGAGGCACCTGCATTGTCATGCCGAGAGCCACAAACTTTACTCCCATCTCGGCCCTTCCGATCCGACCGTGGCCTAGGCTCGGACCGTGATGTTGAGCAGCTACACTGAAGATGGTCGAGGTGGTCGCTTTCGTCCAGGACCTTTCGAGGACCCCATCCAGCGCAATAAAAAGCGTAAGATTCCCTTTTATATTCCATTATCCTGGAAGTGCTGCTCCGGATTCGGGTGCGATTGCAGCTATGCAGGGGACTCGTCTTCTGGCTTGGATAGACTCGGAGTGGGTTTTACTCGGACTATAACCCGCAGTCAAAGAGCTCGACAATGCAAACGTGGGATGGTCCACTGTCAGTTGTTAAACGGTTGCCTCCGCGTCTAGTATAACTTGTCACTCAAACATCAAGTCACAACACTCCTTTTCTGACGGGTGGCTATGCATATAGTAACACTCCGAAAAATAGCATTCACAGTGAAGGTAGTCGAGGATCCTGGGGTTAGCCTTAACTATAATAGCGCATTCATTGACCGTTTAACTGTTCCAAACAGCGGTGAATTCTGACGGTGCTGGGTGCCCGTGAGATAAAGAACAGTTTTCAAGCTTTGGGCGGAATTTGGAAGAAGCCAAGATCCCCTGAGAGAGACCTCACCCTGCCGTCTAGGGTCACCTGACTCGGACTGCCACGCCTAGGACCGTCGCCAATGCCGCATCATTGTCTATTTGCGCCTCTGCTCGTGGTCCTGATGGCCTTCTGGCCGACCCCTATTGGTCGCTGTTTGCAGGACGTATCTGGAGGACGCGTTCCCGGGGAATAAGGAATTTCTCATTTCCGAATATCGGCATAATTCAGACTGATTGGGAAAATCGAGCGATGAGTGCGGGCTGACGTACCCTCCGATGAAAATACCCGGGGGTGCATAGAACTTGTGACGACTACGTGGACGAGGACTGTCCAATGCCTCTTCACAATAGAGTCATCCATCATCTCGAGAAACAGTTCAATTGCCCGACCCAACTCTGCAGCGCGCTGCAGCAGCTCCCGTCGCTGCCTAGACTCGATGCGAATGTAATCAGATACATTCGAAATGTGCAGAAAAATATTCTATCCGGATTTTAGTGTCTATGGATATCGGCAAACCCCGTGGCGTGAAGGATTCGCCATTTATTTTGGCAGTCCTGCATCGATTCAGAGAGAACGGTGTCAACTATAACTCCCAGTTCTTACCACCAACATCCGCATTTGCATTTTCATCACTAGTTCTTATATTTAATTCATTTTCTTCGATGAAAATGTTTGTCTGACCTAGAATATGATTCGGGTGCCGCCTATCATGCGGAAAATAAGTAACTTGTCCTGGCAGCTGACGAATCGATCCTCATCACGTCCGGTTATTCATATTGTCACTGCGATAACTTGTCGCTTCTTATTTTTTGCACCCTTTCATCATTCTTGTATTCTATACTTCAATATCTACACACAAAAAACTTTTGAACACTAAAATGAAGTTTGAGTCAGGTATGTATCCTATTATTCTCTGTAATTATGACAAATTTTGGGATTCGTGAAATGCATTCATTTTGTGATGAGTAATAATTGCGGAGGCAGGCAATGCACATTGACATAGTCATGAGGAGAGGGTGACCAGCAGTGGCGGTAGCTGAGACACGCATGTGCGTCAATTATAAGTTACATACGCATTCGACCGGGAGAAGAAGGGGCCCGATAAGATCGGCTATTTGCTTCCCTTGCTACCGTCTCTGCAGGCTGGCTCACCTGATCTACGAGAATCTAATTATCACCATTCGCCACTGTCTAACGACTTAATTGATTAGCAAATAAGGTTGCGATGAACTGTGAGATCGAATTAATTGGCATCGAACTTACGTCCCACCTGCACGCAGGGCATCGTTCCTCACATCGTCGAGTAGCAGATACATGTCTGCGACACTATGTGCTTTGTTTGTCTTTAATTTCTATTCAGAGAGTCGCAACGTAGATGTTTTTAAAGTTTCGTTTCAAGTCAGTCGTTTGCTATCTTGATACACAAACGTATCGACAAAATTCAAATCATTCTAAATTCTAATTAAGTCATTATGTTTACAGACTTTACCACATGATTTTTTATCCACAGTGTGTTGAAACCGATGAATCTATGAGGTAAATGTACGTATACACGTACATACGACACCCGTTGTAGATAATTTATCGCCTCTTTTATGGAGGATGATTTTTCCAAGCGCTGTGATTTCTTATTTTATTACGTTGGTAGAGGTTCATTACTGGCAGGTACGCATTTTTCGGGGGACCGAAAGCTTTTCTCTGATCTGGGGCTACACCGCGTGATAAAAGCAGCCATATACCTGCACCTAGCGGAACCACGGAAGGCTGGATGTGGAGGAGCTTGGCACCTCACCCCTCCGGTTTTTCCTCTCTTTTCGCTCCTCCCTTACACCCCTAAGTCTCTCTTCCTCTCTAATCCCGGGGTTACTATGCGCTAACGGCGTCGCTGGTGGGTATTAACGTGTCAAGCGCTCCGGCTACCGTCCGTAACCTCAGATATAGACGCCGAAGATATACTTCTGTACGCAGTGCGGCCAAGGTACGCCCCTGTCTGATATCGCCGTGGCGGGTTCTACTGACAACCTAAGCGCTCTGCAAACAAACATCGCGGATAAGCTCGTGTGGGATACCCTTGCAGTCCCAGGTACTTTTGTTGCCTGTTTAAAATATACCCCAAGAAACAATTCAGTATCATTTTGGATCACCTGGAAACGTTATGGAGTCCCAGAAAAGGGGATAAAATTTGTCTCAATCGTTTGGTAACGAATTGCTCCAGCCTTCCAATATCAGGGCTGGAAGATGTGACTTGAAAACCTTACGACCGTAGGTGACTTTTGGTTCCCAATAGCTATCGCGGTCTTCTTTGAAAATGAATTTACACCATGTGAGAATGGTGCTGGTTTCACAGGCGTGGAATAGCGTCGGGCACACGTGGATTAGAACGGAACTGTCGGCCGGTGCACAATGACGTTGCAAGCTATGATCTGCCATTTCATTCAACCTGACTCACGACATCCATTCCCCGTACACTGATACTATCTTCGTAAATATTGAATAAATATAATTAGGGTCCTTGGCATTAGGAATGTACGCACATATGGGGGAAGTGTACGGAAAGTAGGTGTATTATTATTACTGAACATGCGGTAACAGGGAGAGTCTGGTCCCTGGTCAATTGTTTGACAGATAATGATCCGGTAGAGGTCTAGTGATGTTTCTTTTCTTTTTGTTTCGTTTCCCCTTTTTTCATTCTGACCGACAAATTATTAGTTAAATGGCCAAATTTGCCTTTGCTCGTTAAATTCGTCGAGTGCGTGAAGGCGCGGAGTTGAAATATAATTCTTTCTACTTAGTCGGGAGTCGAAACCTGTTCTATTGAAGTTAATCATCAAAGTGGACGTGGAACCGCAGGCATAATTATTATCGAATTATCGTGGTAACGAAAAAATTTTCTTATCTAAATTGCTTCGTTTGTATTATTTTGCAGTGAAAACATTATTAATTACGTTCGTACAGCCAGAGGAATACTTAAGATACGATTTCTCGAGTCCATTGCACTGTTTCGTTATACGGTACGTAAAGTACGTAACTTACGATATGCATATAAATATTAATGATCGGTACAGCCGTATCGAATGACGTTACATTTCACAGTCATTCCTACAAACGGAAACGCATTATAATAAGCGAACGATGATTTGGCAGAGAGACTCCAACCGTTCGTACGATTTCATCGTACTCATAAATTCAAAGAGATTCTGTACTTATGCTTGTATCGTTCGGTGTATAAAGAGATCAGATCGTACGTATGCGATTAAAGAAATTGAGTTGAGGCAACTTTTCCTGTGTATCCTACACCTCGCGTAGTATCCGCTCACACACACACACACACACACACACAAGCGTGTGAGTACAGCTGTGGCAAAGTGACTCGTCGTTACAACCAGAGATTGGTGGGTCCTTCATCCCTACTTTACCCTATACGGTCAGCTCTTGTTCAATGCCATTAAACTGATCAAATACTTAAACTTATAAGAGTAGCATACAAGCTTTATCGAATGTTGTGCAATGAACAAAAAATCGAACAAATCGCTGGAAAATAAATGATTAAGTAGTTTCACTTTTTCGAAGCCCAGAATCATTCGTTTCGCGTTTAGTCAGCGAGGAGCGTGATACGTACAGGAAAACGGGTTAATTTGACTACCGTGTGACGCGTATGATTATACGCTCGGGCGTCTATCTGCCGTAATAAAGTTAGCATGGTAATTATGACAGGCTTGTTACGAACCCGTCGCTCGGGATACGAAGTGCTAATGAATGGACTGGTTGGACCATGCGAGGGGCGACTGATGGCACTCTACTGTATTTTCAGTTTTATTCGCGAACAACCTGCACGGACAGTGGCGGCTCGTGATATGGAAACTTTTTGTTCGTCCAATTTGGTAATTCCCTTTGATCAATATTAGCCGGTTTTGTAAATTCATGAGAAAGGTTTCACGGCATTTCCCTCGGCCAGTTCGAGAGGTGAAGCCATCGGCTATAGCCGCTAGCGATTGATATCGTTGCCGTATTTCATGCTCGGATTAGACGCGTTGTTTGTTCCTTGATTTGTTTGGATTTACCCGTTGATATATATATATATATATATATATATATATATATATATATATATATATATATATATATAGATATTTAACTGCGGCCATATATCGGATACCTTCGAAAGATTTGATTATTTATAAACACGTTGTAAAATACTCAGCACCGGTGTTGTAAAATTATTAACATCGCGTAACGCATGTCTATTAATAAATCTCTATCACCGCGTCAGATCAATGTGAGTGTTTTTTTTTTAAATCCCATTCTCATCATTACATGCATTGTACTATTGATAATCGAGCATCACTCTGCAAATTTTTTTGACATTTTATCATTCCTGGAGTTTGACGATGAGCAGCACCTGACTCACGTGGCCAATAAATTATACGAAGATACGAAATGAGGCAGTGCAATGGACTTTGGTAAGATTTTGCCACGTGAAACATTGCTCCCATCATTTATGAATCGTGAACACTGATTAAACCACACGAAGTAACCGTATTGTAAGTATATGTGTTATCGTTTTGGCACTACGTCAGTGAAATGAATTTGGAATCGCGGTTGTGTATTTGTTAACTCGTAATAAATTATCAAGCAGATACTATCAGCGGATTTGACTATCTTCACGGAAAGCAAGTTCAAGTTGTCGTTTCTAGCTCTTAGTGAAAACAAGGCCGATCAAAGTACCTGGCGTGTAATCATCCGCGCAATTTCTGAGTATGCAGAAATACACAGGAATAGAACTATAACGGGTGTTTTGTTAATTTCAAGTCTTCTTTCTCACAATTTTTGTTCTCCTTACCGCTCCGCCGCCGAGGACGCGACGATCTACTTTCGATCGAAACAATCGCTATCTCGCGATAACGGATGTGGAAACACGGCGTTTGGAAAGACCGATTTTAATTTCATTTAAACTGGCAAGCCTAAGCCTTTTAATTCCGCCGCTGATAAGCGCTCCGAGAATGGAATGTTTACCGTAGATACCGACTATCTCTATCTCTGGCGGGTAATCTTCTCTGATCTGCTGACAGCTAGCCTCCGTGCCTTACCCGCCCCCAGAGATTGTGAACTCCCACACGAGCACACCTTGGTAAGGAACCTCACGTTTCCGGTGGGTATGGGTACGCCGCCGTTCGAGTGCCCGTTGCTTCTAATCTACAATTTATGTACATATACTTGTGTATCGGTAGCATATTCATTCTTGCTGCAGCACATGTCAAACTTGTATGCTGGGCAAACTACAAGACGACAAATAGTCCATATTGTACGTTTTGGAATATTGTAAATAACGCGGACATCGTCCCTGCTGTTACAAAGCTGGTTTCGAGTTGTCGTTCTCTTTCAACAGAGATTAGGATCTTGCGAAATGAAAGGGAAAGAAAACAATCTTGTCTCAAAAAATTGATCATTTCTACGTCCAAGGAAAAATACTATTCACTCAAAAACCCCACGCCAAACTTTCACACACTTTTCGACGAAGAGCAAGTAGGTTTTGTTGCCTATCAATCGAGCCAACGATCTCATATTCTATTTGACTTATCTTTCTGGATACCTCCAAGGTTTTTTCGGTTCTCAGAGGACTCGGCCAGCCGGAAACTGATCCTCCTGACGCCAAGGAGACGAGAAGAGGGACGAAAATAAGAGGTCCTTCGAGCACGAGGAGACCTGCTCGAGTCACTCCTATCTCCGAGATATCTCCGGAACAAGGTGATCGTATCAATAACCCCGACTTCAGTCAATATTCTAATGATGGTATAAAACACTTCGATGCACACCTATTGATACCACGTTTCTGCACCTCGTGTATTCTCGTTCACTAGATTCTTTTTTAGCATTTATTTTATTCTAATTACTAAGACTCGTTTCAAACTTGAAAAATTCACCGGCTGATAAGACTGGCTTTTGAACTCTTGTTCAGGCATGTTTCACAGGGTCCGTTGCTCTGTTGTATGGAATAACGTGCGATAGGCAATGTTTCAAAAAATCCAACTGTTATCAAATACCTTAGGACTGAAACAGCGAAAACCTATCGCACATACCAATCTTGACGTTTCGCAAGGTTCTACGAATGTTTAATATTGTATGCTAAAAAATGTCTGCCTCTCACTTATCGGTTTGGCATCGGACTTGCCTCTAAGTTTTTGCTACGTGAGTAATCGCATGCACCCGAAAAAGCTCAATTTTTACGGAATATGTAATGTTTTGGTAATCGATAATTCATGAGTAAAATTAATCGTGATTTTAATTAAGTACGCGTTTCGTTATACCACAGTGACTCTGCATTGTTATTGCAAAAACAATGCAAATTTTATTAAAAAATGACGTTTATTAGAAGCCGAAAAATGATCTTCTTTTCACCGATGGAGATCGTTTGCTTGTTCTGTCGGGATGAATCATTTCATTTTCATGCTTCGATCATGAATCGACTTCTGGCTTTCAATCGTCATAACTGCCAATTTAAAGCCAAAGAAAAGATTCACTACATTGTTACAGAATTGCAGAATCAAAATTTTTTTTCCACCATGGATCTGGAATTGGGTGAATATTACATAAGTGTTTTCAGACGTTGCTCCGAAGCCACGTATCGTAGGAATTTGATGTTTGAAATAGAATTTTTGGTAAGATTGAGACGTCTCAGAATAAAATAGTTGAACTAATAATTGTCCTAATTGTCCCCCAGTTCCGAGGGGTGGCAAGCTTAGGAATAAAGGGAGAGGGTTGAGGTTGGGTTAGTCACACGCGTCATTACACAGACGTGGCGCTCTTCCCGAGTTAATTGAATCCGGAATGTGTTGACAGGCGGGCATATTGGCAGGCAGACACGGGACTCTGAGAGCCTGGACGCCGTAGAAACTGGACGGAACGACCTGGCAGGATCGGGTAGGATCTGCCGGCTAGCCACGGTTGTGTCAGATGTGGTCGCGATATCAACCCCGCGTCCTCAGCCTCGAGACCGTGTACCTGTCATTTTCAGTGAGCGTGTCGACTGCAGAGCCCCTTATATATCCGCTCTCGTCCTTTACTAACCACACTACAAGTCTGAAATGACCGATATATGTGCACGTCGCGCTCACGCGTCATGAGTCTAAGGTGAGGTAAGGTAAGGTAAGGTAAGGTAAGGTAAGGTAAGGTAAGGTAAGGTGGACCCGTTGTTCTAAGCGTTGCTTTTCTCCTACATCTTCGTATTCTTATTTTCACTGTATAAGTAAGAGAAGAGACCTTGCATTTGCAGCCGAGTGTCCAGTCTTGTTGCGAGTTAGCGAATGTCCATTTATAATTAGATTATTATACCTTCCATCTTCACATATCGGCTGCTCATGAATCGTAGATTGCAGGTGAATTGATCATTCCTCAAATTGAGTGCTTTGGGTAACGTCGGAAACTTTTCTTCGCACTCGATTACCAAACATCGTTGACGTATTAACCAGGTGCCATACCGGAATAATTGATGATGCTTGATCATCGGGGACGGATAGATGTAGGTATAATAATTATCTCATAATTAATTAACGGCCTCGAGAAGGTTGTCCGAATTTGTGCTAATAGCAAGTGGTGTATTTTGCTTATATCGGAGGTGTATTAGCCGTGTCTCTGTTGTGCAATGATTAGCGGTGTTAAGCGGCCAATTAATTTTCTCGAACTCGATTTTGATTTCGGGACATCTGCACTGTGTACGATCATTTATTTTTTTGACAGGATCCAATGTATTCGTGTATATGCTGCGATTTAAATGAGCCACGTATTTCGTCCACCGGTATTACACGTGTGATTATTGAACTCGTTCGACTAAGGCCGAGGATTTTACTGTCGTTGGTATAGGATCGATTTTTCATTTTCAAACAGGTATATGTGATCATCGCATTCGCATCATCCTCCCTATACTGACAGGGGACACAAATCTTCACACCACTTCTTCCATACGAGGCCATCCATCATTCTTATAGGTAAAACATAACTAATGACGCGTTTGTTCGTTGTGGGTATAGTTTCCTGATATCGATGGAGTCATTATTTCTCTTTTTTATTCATGTACATCGTTCGACAATTTTTGGAGAACCCTGCGTGAATAATTTCAGTTTCTTCTTCTCAAAACCCGACAACCTTCTTAAAAGCGCCACGAGTAATAGTAATCCAGCAGATATTAGAGTCTCTTCAAGTTTAGAGTATCCTGAGGTAGGAATCTAACTCAAAAGTTACACTCTTGAAACAAGAAATTTTTTTTCTTTGACTTCGGTACCCAGAAGGAACCTCCAATTCCGACACGATAGCGTCGCAGCAGATTTTTCCGAACCGTACGTCACCGTAGCTTCTTTCCAGCCAAGCTCAAACTGCCCGCCTCAAGACCGCAGGTAAAGCGGCAATCCCATGGGACTTCTTCGGGACTTGGGAACGGTCGTATTGTTGATTCCTGTCGCGGTCTTGTCTTCGATCCCTACATGGTCCCGTACTTCGTGCTTACTGCCCGTCAAATCCCCAGGGATTGGTTGGTATTCAAAGTTTACGCGGTACATTCCTGAAAACGTGCGCAGTCTAGAAGTCAGTATTGCGTTACGTGATTTAGAAGAAGAAAGTTTTAACGTGGATTATCAGTAACCGTAGACGTAATCTGTAAGCACTTTAAAAAACCTACTCAGAACTTTGCGAGAAATGGTCTTGCAAATATCTGAATTGGTCGGACGCTGTAGTCTTTCGGTAATAATTGGCTAGAATCAATTATAAAAAATGACACAACCCATCCGGTCGTTGATATCGCCATTTATCATATTGTACATGGTTTTTGCCCAGTTCCTGCACAACCGTTGCTACCGTGTGTTCGTGATATATCATTTTTATCTGAAGTCGTCGCGTCTGGAAGGCGCCGCTTATCATAAATGCAGTTTCAAATCATATTTAGGTATTAACAATCAAAAGATTGATCGCCGAATATTGGCGGCATCCTCAAAACGTGCTCAAATTGTCTCTGTACCGGTCTACCACGGTATTAAAACTTTGTTCAGTTTCTTCAGCATGCCTTGCCACAGTTCCTTAAGTCAGGAAACGACAGTGATCCAAATCCGGTAAACTCATTCTCTAGAGGCTGAAGTAAGAGCTTGAAAAAATTCCCCTTTCTAAACATTCTTTTCCGATTTCCCAGGTCGAAGCTGGGTTTGAAAAATATAATTCCTTGCCGTCGAGAGTGAGTAAGAAACAAGATGTCGATGGAGGAATGTGTCTGGCGTTTGGAAGTGTCTGAAAACGTCGGTGTTCTCATCCCGGTTCTTGGATCAGGGTCCTCCTGAGGGACAGATACGTCAACGCAGAGACGTCTGCGGACTAGCGACCAGCGACGGCGGGTAGCAGCGGCGTCGCGACGCCACCGCGTACTCGGCGTGGCACTTGGGTGCGTATACCTAGGCCGGGTCGACGCTGCCGTTCACGCTCGGTCGTTTTCTTCACGGTTCGTAATTCGCGTTCCTGCCTTCTATTGCCGGCTCGTATATACCTACGTTCCGTCGTGCGGAGTCTTGCTCGCCGAAGAGGTGGGGGATTCCCCGATCCATCAAAACTGCATGTCAGTGGCCATTAGCACGCTCCCACCGGTAGCGGCCGCACACATCCGTGATCCCTCCGCACAGGCAACCCTTAGGCTAGTGTATCGTGAGGCTGGAGGCTCTCGTACGCTCTCGACATCAGGCATGAGCTACGGAGATCGGAGGACAGAACTATCGCATCGCAAGTACCGATTCAGAGCATTATCAGAGGTATCTCTGATTCTTCTTCAGAGATTTGCACGTTGCTACGAACGCCGCGAGGCGAACCGAACGTCATTCTCGACTGTTTCGACCGGTTGATCAAGCGACCGATCACAATAACGGCGGGTTCAAGTTGCTGGATCAAGATTACGACTTATTCAATAGTTGCCAATGGAGAACGTCTATTGAAGTGACGGCAAACAGTAACGGGCACGATGATATTTGCGGTCCAGATCAAGTCTCACGAGTGATTGAAAAGTAGCTGAACTGACATCCATATCATCAATCCTTATTCCGCACTAGCGAGACTTGATCAGTTTTTGCCCGTGCAAAGATGGCGAATAGGGTTCAGCCGGGTCGAGTTACCTCAGTCTGTTTAACTGGTGTCGTGGGATGAAAATCAGTGCTGACTGGAGAGCGTTATGCTTTGCGGAGTTGGTCTGATTGTGAGCAGGACTGGAAATCGCCTGCTGGACCTGATCCAGGATCACCACTGCCGGAATGGACCGATCCTGACCGAAATGAGCCGAGGATGAGGACGTGGAGAACGAGAAGCCCCGGCGGGGTTCCTGGGGTTCCAGTACACCGTTCAGTTCCGCAGCGTCGGCAGCAGCAGCAGCTTTGGCGGGCGGCGACCATCCATCACGAAGGTGTCAGCCGCCCCCCTCGCCAGAAACAACTAGCTATGACATTCTTCTCGCTGCCACTGCTTCCTCCTCCTTCTCCGTTGGCCCGTTTTCTCCGCCTTTCTTTCACCTCCTTCTCTTCACCTTCTTTCTCCGTCCTCTGAAAGGGCTTCTCTACATTCGCCTCGAGTTTTCGCGAGCTATAGCCTTTTCACACGTAGACTGCCGAGTCGCCTGGGACTATTGCGCGTGTCATGGGGCCACTTTAACCCACATATGGTCCGACGCTCTTGGCCCGTTTAGACGTTCGTAATTATAGGTATAGCAGCGCGCAGCGGGTCCGAGAACCGGTAACGTTTTAATTAAAACGCTGCACGGCCATTGTTGGTGTAAATATGCTAACCAACCCTCTAAATATCAATCATACCAATTATGCAGTCCACTGATCTCACCGTGATAACTTTCTTTCGGGGATCCCTGAATAAGGCCCCACCTGTAAACGACGCCCGGCATACGGTGACCGCTTCGCGCAGATGTACTGTCGGCCTCTCGTCACATTCAGCCAGTGGATTCTTTGACCATTTTTTATTGCGGTATCACTATGCCCTCGAATTTTATGGCATTGCATTTCAACAAGGATTATTCACTTAGCTCAGACACACAGAAATTACAGGATCACTCCGGAAATTGTCAACATTGTCATACAGGAATGGATACCCTCACTTAGAAAAGTGGGAAAGGTTCGAAGAAGGAAAAAGTAGGAGTATGGAGTAACGACGCAGTTGTACTTCGTGAGCGTGTCCAGAGATCGCATGGGGCTCCGTACAATTCTATTTGTTGGATGATTGTATTGCTGCGAAATCAAGTCTGACGAAGATCGATTGGACGACGGGCGTTTCGGGCCTTTCGTGCGTCAACACAAGATCGTAGTGAAGCCCCCTGCACCCGTAAAGCCTCGCCCGTTTCGCCCAGGCAGCGCAGATGCTGCCAATCTTCGCTAAAGTTTCTATTAGGGAATTTCATTCAACATAGAATAGAAATGTTCGCTTCCACCACCGTGCGCGTGTTCGGATGTGATGTTTTTCATACCTGAAACCACTTTTCTCTAACAATTTCTACGTTATTCAAACATTCGTTCGTTCAGAAATACATTTTACTCGCTGGTATTTCACGAAATAACAGACGATCAGAGCCCTAAGGAATCTAATGTGGATTTTTTACTGTTAAGTTGCGGTACATCAATACTTTGCTGTTCTAGAATTATTTGTGACTATTTCGGGTATAAATTTCAAACTTGGTATTTTTCTCCACTGGTGTAAAGATCATCATATCTTCTTTCTACCAGCTTTGATAACGTAGAAGTCAGCACACTTTTCGAAAAAGCACAATCAAAAAAATAGTTTTAATGCTGAAGTGACGGTTTGAAAATTATATTTATCCGCATGAATTATTTTAGAGGTTCGATAATTTGGTGACCTGCCCGTGTCTTGGAAATCAAGGAAGTGGAAAATCAACGTGGAATCATGTACCTGCACGTAGCAGAATGGGATGCTCCTAAGTTTATGCGGCTAAGATTGCATACACTTTGCTTGGTGGAACGAAAGAACGGAAAACGGTGGATTTTCAAAGGTATTGAGTACGATACTGATACAGGTGCAGAGAATCTTACCAATTATGTATATTTTACAAGAGTCGTTTATTATTACAGATGAAGATTCAGCCAAAGAAAACATAGAAGGTACGACTAGGGTGTTCGCAGAAATGACATTAGACGTGGAACCCTGAATATTTTGGGAGGGAAAAGAAGTATGCACCAATAAATGAGTTATTATGCAAAATCTGATGTTCTTTTACCGAAACGGATGTTCGAAACATTATGGTTCAAATGAACTTGTGACAGAAACGGGGTATACTTAGGCACACTTGTGATTAGGGAAAAGATCATTAAAAACAATGGAAAAACGGAAAGTTTTCTAGAATAACAAAAAAGGAAGCTTAACCTGATTGGATTTTAGTTCAGTTTTGGCAGATTTTCAGAAATGCACAGATCGAATACGCTGCAAGCAAAACATCAAGAGTTAGAGCCAAAAAACGATAACATTTGTTGGTATTTCTTGAGCAGTTAATCCTTCGCTATTCTACATATCTACCTTACGCTTCTAGGGGTCCGATTTGTCTCCAAAAATCGCGCAAATAGCAAGGTTTACCATACAAAAAAGGAGTCAGAAGTTGCGACCATAATGAATAAAATTTTTCACGGCTGCTCGAAAAGATGAGTAGGAAAAATCACCGATCCATCAATTGAAGTTTCGGTTTATTCAATGTGCCTTGATGATAATGAAAGTGTTCAGGTGTCAGTTCGTAGTGATTTGAAAAATTTACGAATATGATAAAAGTGGCAATCGGACATGACTAAAAAATTTGATGAAGTATTACACGAGAAATCTGATTATTATGTGTGAAAATTGATGTGCAACAAACATTAACTGTGAAAGAATGTAGAAAATACCGTTCCATCGCAGGATTGAATATGAGATGTATGACGTAATTTTATGATTTTTTCTATGTAACGTGTATTGGAATGAATAAAAAAAAAGCAGATTTCACTCTACCTATATCTTTTGTACTTTTTTGACGATTGGTCCATTGCTATATGGATCGGTTGGACCCCTCCTTGGGATCCAATTGGTTGGAGAAGGACGTTGCGTATTGATTGTGAGAAAATCGATTTTTTACGTGATCAAATGTGGCTACCTCAGTGAGATTGTTTGTAATAGTTTTGACCATCTAGAGAAATGCTAGAATCAATTCTTTGATTGGCTATGTCGACGTATTTTATGGAGAGAACCGATTGACGAAACACTTCGTTCTGACATTTCATTGCTGCTGGACTTGCCACCATAATTTCTCTACTGTTCGACGTACGCTATCTTTGATGTTATTTTTAAGTTCCATGGGGTCCAATGAGTCCAGAAAAAGTCATACAGATCGATTACAAGTCGAAAACGTTTTTAGCCAAAAGAAAGGTGAGGCTGACCGCTCTATATTTTTGGCAAAAATTTCGACGACTTTGAATAGTGCTGCAATTAATTCTTGAGGACACTATTCCGACGTAATTTTGCGAGAGAAATCGATCGAGCGCAGTCCCAATACGCTGCGAGCAACGGATCAAAAGTGACAGCCAAAAAACTGCAGATTTTCATCGTCATTTCTTTGCTGTTGGTCCTACGCTCTTTTTAATGTGGTTTTTGAGTTCCTGGGGTTCCAATTAGCCAAGAAACGGTCATACAAATCAATTCGGAGACCAGAAATTTTCGGCTCCAAAAATCGCAAAAAAAAGTAAGGCTAACCCCTTTGGATTTTTAGCAAAAATTTCGACGACTTTGAAAAGTGCTGCAATTAATTCTTTAGGGCACTATTCCGACGTAATTTTGCGAGAGAAATCGATCGAGCGCAGTCCCAATACGCTGCGAGCAACGGATCAAGAGTTACAGCCAAAAAACTGCAGATTTTCATCGTCATTTCTTTGCTGTTGGTCCTACGCTATTTTCAATGTGGTTTTTGAGTTCCTGGGGTTCCAATTAGCCAAGAAACGGTCATACAAATCAATTCGGAGACCAGAAATTTTCGGCTCCAAAAATCGCAAAAAAAAGTAAGGCTAACCCCTTTGGATTTTTGGCAAAAATTTCGACGACTTTGAAAAGTGCTGCAATTAATTCTTTAGGGCACTATTCCGACGTAATTTTGCGAGAGAAATCGATCGAGCGCAGTCCCAATACGCTGCGAGCAACGGATCAAAAGTGACAGCCGAAAAACTGCAGATTTTCATCGTCATTTCTTTGCTGTTGGTCCTACGCTCTTTTTAATGTGGTTTTTGAGTTCCTGGGGTTCCAATTAGCCAAGAAACGGTCATACAAATCAATTCGGAGACCAGAAATTTTCGGCTCCAAAAATCGCAAGAAAAGTAAGGCTAACCCCTTTGGATTTTTGGCGAAAATTTCGACGACTTTGAAAAGTGCTGCAATCAATTCTTTAGGGCCCTATTCCGACGTAATTTTGCGAGAGAAATCGATTGAGCGCAGTCCCAATACGCTGCGAGCAACGGATCAAAAGTTACAGCCAAAAAACTGCAGATTTCCATCGTCATTTCTTTGCTGTTGATCCTACGCTCTTTTCAATGTGGTTTTTGAGTTCCTGGGGTTCCAATTAGCCAAGAAACGGTCATACAAATCAATTCGGAGACCAGAAATTTTCGGCTCCAAAAATCGCAAAAAAAAGTAAGGCTAACCCCTTTGGATTTTTGGCGAAAATTTCGACGACTTTAAAAAGTGCTGCAATTATTTCTTTAGGGCACTATTCCGACGTAATTTTGCGAGAGAAATCGATCGAGCGCAGTCCCAATACGCTGCGAGCAACGGATCAAAAGTTACAGCCAAAAAACTGCAGATTTTTATCGTCATTTCTTTGCTGTTGGTCCTACGCTCTTTTTAATGTGGTTTTTGAGTTCCTGGGGTTCCATTTAGCCAAGAAACGGTCATACAAATCAATTCGGAGACCAGAAATTTTCGGCTCCAAAAATCGCAAAAAAAAGTAAGGCTAACCCCTTTGGATTTTTGGCAAAAATTTCGACGACTTTGAAAAGTGCTGCAATTAATTCTTTAGGGCACTATTCCGACGTAATTTTGCGAGAGAAATCGATCGAGCGCAGTCCCAATACGCTGCGAGCAACGGATCAAAAGTGACAGCCAAAAAACTGCAGATTTTCATCGTCATTTCTTTGCTGTTGGTCCTACGCTCTTTTTAATGTGGTTTTTGAGTTCCTGGGGTTCCAATTAGCCAAGAAACGGTCATACAAATCAATTCGGAGACCAGAAATTTTCGGCTCCAAAAATCGCAAGAAAAGTAAGGCTAACCCCTTTGGATTTTTGGTGAAAATTTCGACGACTTTGAAAAGTGCTGCAATTATTTCTTTAGGGCACTATTCCGACGTAATTTTGCGAGAGAAATCGATCGAGCGCAGTCCCAATACGCTGCGAGCAACGGATCAAAAGTTACAGCCAAAAAACTGCAGATTTTTATCGTCATTTCTTTGCTGTTGGTCCTACGCTCTTTTTAATGTGGTTTTTGAGTTCCTGGGGTTCCATTTAGCCAAGAAACGGTCATACAAATCAATTCGGAGACCAGAAATTTTCGGCTCCAAAAATCGCAAAAAAAAGTAAGGCTAACCCCTTTGGATTTTTGGCAAAAATTTCGACGACTTTGAAAAGTGCTGCAATTAATTCTTTAGGGCACTATTCCGACGTAATTTTGCGAGAGAAATCGATCGAGCGCAGTCCCAATACGCTGCGAGCAACGGATCAAAAGTTACAGCCAAAAAACTGCAGATTTTTATCGTCATTTCTTTGCTGTTGGTCCTACGCTCTTTTTAATGTGATTTTTGAGTTTCTGGGGTTCCATTTAGCCAAGAAACGGTCATACAAATCAATTCGGAGACCAGAAATTTTCGGCTCCAAAAATCGCAAGAAAAGTAAGGCTAACCCCTTTGGATTTTTGGCGAAAATTTCGACGACTTTGAAAAGTGCTGCAATTAATTCTTTAGGGCACTATTCCGACGAAATTTTGCGAGAGAAATCGATCGAGCGCAGTCCCAATACGCTGCGAGCAACGGATCAAAAGTGACAGCCAAAAAACTGCAGATTTTCATCGTCATTTCTTTGCTGTTGGTCCTACGCTCTTTTTAATGTGGTTTTTGAGTTCCTGGGGTTCCAATTAGCCAAGAAACGGTCATACAAATCAATTCGGAGACCAGAAATTTTCGGCTCCAAAAATCGCAAAAAAAAGTAAGGCTAACCCCTTTGGATTTTTGGCAAAAATTTCGACGACTTTGAAAAGTGCTGCAATTAATTCTTTAGGGCACTATTCTGACGTAATTTTGCGAGAGAAATCGATCGAGCGCAGTCCCAATACGCTGCGAGCAACGGATCAAAAGTTACAGCCAAAAAACTGCAGATTTTTATCGTCATTTGTTTGCTGTTGGTCCTACGCTCTTTTTAATGTGGTTTTTGAGTTCCTGGGGTTCCATTTAGCCAAGAAACGGTCATACAAATCAATTCGGAGACCAGAAATTTTCGGCTCCAAAAATCGCAAGAAAAGTAAGGCTAACCCCTTTGGATTTTTGGCGAAAATTTCGACGACTTTGAAAAGTGCTGCAATTAATTCTTTAGGGCACTATTCCGACGTAATTTTGCGAGAGAAATCGATCGAGCGCAGTCCCAATACGCTGCGAGCAACGGATCAAGAGTTACAGCCAAAAAACTGCAGATTTTCATCGTCATTTCTTTGCTGTTGGTCCTACGCTATTTTCAATGTGGTTTTTGAGTTCCTGGGGTTCCAATTAGCCAAGAAACGGTCATACAAATCAATTCGGAGACCAGAAATTTTCGGCTCCAAAAATCGCAAAAAAAAGTAAGGCTAACCCCTTTGGATTTTTGGCAAAAATTTCGACGACTTTGAAAAGTGCTGCAATTAATTCTTTAGGGCACTATTCCGACGTAATTTTGCGAGAGAAATCGATCGAGCGCAGTCCCAATACGCTGCGAGCAACGGATCAAAAGTGACAGCCGAAAAACTGCAGATTTTCATCGTCATTTCTTTGCTGTTGGTCCTACGCTCTTTTTAATGTGGTTTTTGAGTTCCTGGGGTTCCAATTAGCCAAGGAACGGTCATACAAATCAATTCGGAGACCAGAAATTTTCGGCTCCAAAAATCGCAAGAAAAGTAAGGCTAACCCCTTTGGATTTTTGGCAAAAATTTCGACGACTTTGAAAAGTGCTGCAATTAATTCTTTAGGGCACTATTCCGACGTAATTTTGCGAGAGAAATCGATCGAGCGCAGTCCCAATACGCTGCGAGCAACGGATCAAAAGTGACAGCCAAAAAACTGCAGATTTTCATCGTCATTTCTTTGCTGTTGGTCCTACGCTCTTTTTAATGTGGTTTTTGAGTTCCTGGGGTTCCAATTAGCCAAGAAACGGTCATACAAATCAATTCGGAGACCAGAAATTTTCGGCTCCAAAAATCGCAAGAAAAGTAAGGCTAACCCCTTTGGATTTTTGGCGAAAATTTCGACAACTTTGAAAAGTGCTGCAATCAATTCTTTAGGGCCCTATTCCGACGTAATTTTGCGAGAGAAATCGATTGAGCGCAGTCCCAATACGCTGCGAGCAACGGATCAAAAGTTACAGCCAAAAAACTGCAGATTTCCATCGTCATTTCTTTGCTGTTGATCCTACGCTCTTTTCAATGTGGTTTTTGAGTTCCTGGGGTTCCAATTAGCCAAGAAACGGTCATACAAATCAATTCGGAGACCAGAAATTTTCGGCTCCAAAAATCGCAAAAAAAAGTAAGGCTAACCCCTTTGGATTTTTGGCGAAAATTTCGACGACTTTAAAAAGTGCTGCAATTATTTCTTTAGGGCACTATTCCGACGTAATTTTGCGAGAGAAATCGATCGAGCGCAGTCCCAATACGCTGCGAGCAACGGATCAAAAGTTACAGCCAAAAAACTGCAGATTTTTATCGTCATTTCTTTGCTGTTGGTCCTACGCTCTTTTTAATGTGGTTTTTGAGTTCCTGGGGTTCCATTTAGCCAAGAAACGGTCATACAAATCAATTCGGAGACCAGAAATTTTCGGCTCCAAAAATCGCAAAAAAAAGTAAGGCTAACCCCTTTGGATTTTTGGCAAAAATTTCGACGACTTTGAAAAGTGCTGCAATTAATTCTTTAGGGCACTATTCCGACGTAATTTTGCGAGAGAAATCGATCGAGCGCAGTCCCAATACGCTGCGAGCAACGGATCAAAAGTGACAGCCAAAAAACTGCAGATTTTCATCGTCATTTCTTTGCTGTTGGTCCTACGCTCTTTTTAATGTGGTTTTTGAGTTCCTGGGGTTCCAATTAGCCAAGAAACGGTCATACAAATCAATTCGGAGACCAGAAATTTTCGGCTCCAAAAATCGCAAGAAAAGTAAGGCTAACCCCTTTGGATTTTTGGCGAAAATTTCGACAACTTTGAAAAGTGCTGCAATCAATTCTTTAGGGCCCTATTCCGACGTAATTTTGCGAGAGAAATCGATTGAGCGCAGTCCCAATACGCTGCGAGCAACGGATCAAAAGTTACAGCCAAAAAACTGCAGATTTCCATCGTCATTTCTTTGCTGTTGATCCTACGCTCTTTTCAATGTGGTTTTTGAGTTCCTGGGGTTCCAATTAGCCAAGAAACGGTCATACAAATCAATTCGGAGACCAGAAATTTTCGGCTCCAAAAATCGCAAAAAAAAGTAAGGCTAACCCCTTTGGATTTTTGGCGAAAATTTCGACGACTTTAAAAAGTGCTGCAATTATTTCTTTAGGGCACTATTCCGACGTAATTTTGCGAGAGAAATCGATCGAGCGCAGTCCCAATACGCTGCGAGCAACGGATCAAAAGTTACAGCCAAAAAACTGCAGATTTTTATCGTCATTTCTTTGCTGTTGGTCCTACGCTCTTTTTAATGTGGTTTTTGAGTTCCTGGGGTTCCATTTAGCCAAGAAACGGTCATACAAATCAATTCGGAGACCAGAAATTTTCGGCTCCAAAAATCGCAAAAAAAAGTAAGGCTAACCCCTTTGGATTTTTGGCAAAAATTTCGACGACTTTGAAAAGTGCTGCAATTAATTCTTTAGGGCACTATTCCGACGTAATTTTGCGAGAGAAATCGATCGAGCGCAGTCCCAATACGCTGCGAGCAACGGATCAAAAGTGACAGCCAAAAAACTGCAGATTTTCATCGTCATTTCTTTGCTGTTGGTCCTACGCTCTTTTTAATGTGGTTTTTGAGTTCCTGGGGTTCCAATTAGCCAAGAAACGGTCATACAAATCAATTCGGAGACCAGAAATTTTCGGCTCCAAAAATCGCAAGAAAAGTAAGGCTAACCCCTTTGGATTTTTGGTGAAAATTTCGACGACTTTGAAAAGCGCTGCAATTATTTCTTTAGGGCACTATTCCGACGTAATTTTGCGAGAGAAATCGATCGAGCGCAGTCCCAATACGCTGCGAGCAACGGATCAAAAGTTACAGCCAAAAAACTGCAGACTTTTATCGTCATTTCTTTGCTGTTGGTCCTACGCTCTTTTTAATGTGGTTTTTGAGTTCCTGGGGTTCCATTTAGCCAAGAAACGGTCATACAAATCAATTCGGAGACCAGAAATTTTCGGCTCCAAAAATCGCAAAAAAAAGTAAGGCTAACCCCTTTGGATTTTTGGCAAAAATTTCGACGACTTTGAAAAGTGCTGCAATTAATTCTTTAGGGCACTATTCCGACGTAATTTTGCGAGAGAAATCGATCGAGCGCAGTCCCAATACGCTGCGAGCAACGGATCAAAAGTTACAGCCAAAAAACTGCAGATTTTTATCGTCATTTCTTTGCTGTTGGTCCTACGCTCTTTTTAATGTGATTTTTGAGTTTCTGGGGTTCCATTTAGCCAAGAAACGGTCATACAAATCAATTCGGAGACCAGAAATTTTCGGCTCCAAAAATCGCAAGAAAAGTAAGGCTAACCCCTTTGGATTTTTGGCGAAAATTTCGACGACTTTGAAAAGTGCTGCAATTAATTCTTTAGGGCACTATTCCGACGAAATTTTGCGAGAGAAATCGATCGAGCGCAGTCCCAATACGCTGCGAGCAACGGATCAAAAGTGACAGCCAAAAAACTGCAGATTTTCATCGTCATTTCTTTGCTGTTGGTCCTACGCTCTTTTTAATGTGGTTTTTGAGTTCCTGGGGTTCCAATTAGCCAAGAAACGGTCATACAAATCAATTCGGAGACCAGAAATTTTCGGCTCCAAAAATCGCAAAAAAAAGTAAGGCTAACCCCTTTGGATTTTTGGCAAAAATTTCGACGACTTTGAAAAGTGCTGCAATTAATTCTTTAGGGCACTATTCTGACGTAATTTTGCGAGAGAAATCGATCGAGCGCAGTCCCAATACGCTGCGAGCAACGGATCAAAAGTTACAGCCAAAAAACTGCAGATTTTTATCGTCATTTGTTTGCTGTTGGTCCTACGCTCTTTTTAATGTGGTTTTTGAGTTCCTGGGGTTCCATTTAGCCAAGAAACGGTCATACAAATCAATTCGGAGACCAGAAATTTTCGGCTCCAAAAATCGCAAGAAAAGTAAGGCTAACCCCTTTGGATTTTTGGCGAAAATTTCGACGACTTTGAAAAGTGCTGCAATTATTTCTTTAGGGCACTATTCCGACGTAATTTTGCGAGAGAAATCGATCGAGCGCAGTCCCAATACGCTGCGAGCAACGGATCAAAAGTTACAGCCAAAAAACTGCGGATTTCCATCGTCATTTCTTTGCTGTTGGTCCTACGCTCTTTTTTATGTGGTTTTTGAGTTCCTGGGGTTCCAATTAGCCAAGAAACGGTCATACAAATCAATTCGGAGACCAGAAATTTTCGGCTCCAAAAATCGCAAAAAAAAGTAAGGCTAACCCCTTTGGATTTTTGGCGAAAATTTCGACGACTTTGAAAAGTGCTGCAATTAATTCTTTAGGGCACTATTCCGACGTAATTTTGCGAGAGAAATCGATCGAGCGCAGTCCCAATACGCTGCGAGCAACGGATCAAAAGTTACAGCCAAAAAACTGCGGATTTCCATCGTCATTTCTCTGCTGTTGGTCCTACGCTCTTTTTAATGTGGTTCTTGAGTTCCTGGGGTTCCAATTAGCCAAGAAACGGTCATACAAATCAATTCGGAGACCAGAAATTTTCGGCTCCAAAAATCGCAAGAAAAGTAAGGCTAACCCCTTTGGATTTTTGGCGAAAATTTCGACGACTTAGAAAAGTGCTGCAATTAATTCTTTAGGGCACTATTCCGACGTAATTTTGCGAGAGAAATCGATCGAGCGCAGTCCCAATACGCTGCGAGCAACGGATCAAAAGTTACAGCCAAAAAACTGCAGATTTTTATCGTCATTTCTTTGCCGTTGGTCCTACGCTCTTTTTAATGTGGTTTTTGAGTTCCTGGGGTTCCATTTAGCCAAGAAACGGTCATACAAATCAATTCGGAGACCAGAAATTTTCGGCTCCAAAAATCGCAAAAAAAAGTAAGGCTAACCCCTTTGGATTTTTGGCAAAAATTTCGACGACTTTGAAAAGTGCTGCAATTAATTCTTGAGGGCACTATTCCGACGTAATTTTGCGAGAGAAATCGATCGAGCGCAGTCCCAATACGCTGCGAGCAACGGATCAAAAGTGACAGCCAAAAAACTGCAGATTTTCATCGTCATTTCTTTGCTGTTGGTCCTACGCTCTTTTTAATGTGGTTTTTGAGTTCCTGGGGTTCCAATTAGCCAAGAAACGGTCATACAAATCAATTCGGAGACCAGAAATTTTCGGCTCCAAAAATCGCAAGAAAAGTAAGGCTAACCCCTTTGGATTTTTGGTGAAAATTTCGACGACTTTGAAAAGTGCTGCAATTATTTCTTTAGGGCACTATTCCGACGTAATTTTGCGAGAGAAATCGATCGAGCGCAGTCCCAATACGCTGCGAGCAACGGATCAAAAGTTACAGCCAAAAAACTGCAGATTTTTATCGTCATTTCTTTGCTGTTGGTCCTACGCTCTTTTTAATGTGGTTTTTGAGTTCCTGGGGTTCCATTTAGCCAAGAAACGGTCATACAAATCAATTCGGAGACCAGAAATTTTCGGCTCCAGAAATCGCAAAAAAAAGTAAGGCTAACCCCTTTGGATTTTTGGCAAAAATTTCGACGACTTTGAAAAATGCTGCAATTAATTCTTTAGGGCACTATTCCGACGTCATTTTGCGAGAGAAATCGATCGAGCGCAGTCCCAATACGCTGCGAGCAACGGATCAAAAGTTACAGCCAAAAAACTGCAGATTTTTATCGTCATTTCTTTGCTGTTGGTCCTACGCTCTTTTTAATGTGGTTTTTGAGTTCCTGGGGTTCCATTTAGCCAAGAAACGGTCATACAAATCGATTCGGAGACCAGAAATTTTCGGCTCTAAAAATCGCAAGAAAAGTAAGGCTAACCCCTTTGGATTTTTGGCGAAAATTTCGACGACTTTGAAAAGTGCTGCAATTATTTCTTTAGGGCACTATTCCGACGTAATTTTGCGAGAGAAATCGATCGAGCGCAGTCCCAATACGCTGCGAGCAACGGATCAAAAGTTACAGCCAAAAAACTGCGGATTTCCATCGTCATTTCTTTGCTGTTGGTCCTACGCTCTTTTTAATGTGGTTTTTGAGTTCCTGGGGTTCCAATTAGCCATGAAACGGTCATACAAATCAATTCGGAGACCAGAAATTTTCGGCTCCAAAAATCGCAAAAAAAAGTAAGGCTAACCCCTTTGGATTTTTGGCGAAAATTTCGACGACTTTGAAAAGTGCTGCAATTAATTCTTTAGGGCACTATTCCGACGTAATTTTGCGAGAGAAATCGATCGAGCGCAGTCCCAATACGCTGCGAGCAACGGATCAAAAGTTACAGCCAAAAAACTGCGGATTTCCATCGTCATTTCTTTGCTGTTGGTCCTACGCTCTTTTTAATGTGGTTTTTGAGTTCCTGGGGTTCCAATTAGCCAAGAAACGGTCATACAAATCAATTCGGAGACCAGAAATTTTCGGCTCCGAAAATCGCAAGAAAAGTAAGGCTAACCCCTTTGGATTTTTGGCGAAAATTTCGACGACTTTGAAAAGTGCTGCAATTAATTCTTTAGGGCACTATTCCGACGTAATTTTGCGAGAGAAATCGATCGAGCGCAGTCCCAATACGCTGCGAGCAACGGATCAAAAGTTACAGCCAAAAAACTGCAGATTTTTATCGTCATTTCGTTGCCGTTGGTCCTACGCTCTTTTTAATGTGGTTTTTGAGTTCCTGGGGTTCCATTTAGCCAAGAAACGGTCATACAAATCAATTCGGAGACCAGAAATTTTCGGCTCCAAAAATCGCAAGAAAAGTAAGGCTAACCCCTTTGGATTTTTGGCGAAAATTTCGACGACTTTGAAAAGTGCTGCAATCAATTCTTTAGGGCCCTATTCCGACGTAATTTTGCGAGAGAAATCGATTGAGCGCAGTCCCAATACGCTGCGAGCAACGGATCAAAAGTTACAGCCAAAAAACTGCAGATTTCCATCGTCATTTCTTTGCTGTTGATCCTACGCTCTTTTCAATGTGGTTTTTGAGTTCCTGGGGTTCCAATTAGCCAAGAAACGGTCATACAAATCAATTCGAAGACCAGAAATTTTCGGCTCCAAAAATCGCGAAAAAAGTAAGGCTAACCCCTTTGGATTTTTGGCGAAAATTCGGACGACTTTGAAAAGTGCTGCAATCAATTCTTGAGGGCACTTTTCCGACGTAATTTTGCAAGAGAAATCGATCGAGCGCAGTCCCAATACGCTGCGAGCAACGGATCAAAAGTTACAGCCAAAAAACTGCAGATTTTCATCGTCATTCCTTTGCTGTTGGTCCTACGCTCTTTTTAATGTGGTTTTTGAGTTCCTGGGGTTCCAATTAGCCAAGAAACGGTCATACAAATCAATTCGGAGACCAGAAATTTTCGGCTCAAAAAATCGCAAAAAAAGTAAGGCTAACCCCTTTGGATTTTTGGCGGAAATTTCGACGACTTTGAAAAGTGCTGCAATTAATTCTTTGGGGCCCTATTCCGACGTAATTTTGCGAGAGAAATCGATCGAGCGCAGTCCCAATACGCTGCGAGCAACGGATCGAAAGTTACAGCCAAAAAACTGCAGATTTTCATCGTCATTTCTTTGCTGTTGGTCCTACGCTCTTTTTAATGTGGTTTTTGAGTTCCTGGGGTTCCAATCAGCCAAGAAACGGTCATACAAATCAATTCGGAGACCGGAAATTTTCGGCTCCAAAAATCGCGAAAAAAGTAAGGCTAACCCCTTTGGATTTTTGGCGAAAATTTCGACGACTTTGAGACGTGCTGCAATCAATTCTTTAGGGACCTATTCCGACGTAATTTTGCGAGAGAAATCGATTGAGCGCAGTCCCAATACGCTGCGAGCAACGGATCAAAAGTTACAGCCAAAAAACTGCAGATTTTCATCGTCATTTCTTTGCTGTTGATCCTACGCTCTTTTCAATGTGGTTTTTGAGTTCCTGGGGTTCCAATTAGCCAAGAAACGGTCATACAAATCAATTCGAAGACCAGAAATTTTCGGCTCCAAAAATCGCGAAAAAAGTAAGGCTAACCCCTTTGGATTTTTGGCGAAAATTCGGACGACTTTGAAAAGTGCTGCAATCAATTCTTGAGGGCACTTTTCCGACGTAATTTTGCAAGAGAAATCGATCGAGCGCAGTCCCAATACGCTGCGAGCAACGGATCAAAAGTTACAGCCAAAAAACTGCAGATTTTCATCGTCATTCCTTTGCTGTTGGTCCTACGCTCTTTTCAATGTGGTTTTTGAGTTCCTGGGGTTCCAATTAGCCAAGAAACGGTCATACAAATCAATTCGGAGACCAGAAATTTTCGGCTCAAAAAATCGCAAAAAAAGTAAGGCTAACCCCTTTGGATTTTTGGCGGAAATTTCGACGACTTTGAAAAGTGCTGCAATTAATTCTTTGGGGCCCTATTCCGACGTAATTTTGCGGGAGAAATCGATCGAGCGCAGTCCCAATACGCTGCGAGCAACGGATCGAAAGTTACAGCCAAAAAACTGCAGTTTTTCATCGTCATTTCTTTGCTGTTGGTCCTACGCTCTTTTTAATGTGGTTTTTGAGTTCCTGGGGTTCCAATTAGCCAAGAAACGGTCATACAAATCAATTCGGAGACCAGAAATTTTCGGCTCCAAAAATCGCAAAAAAAAGTAAGGCTCACCCCTTTGGATTTTTGGCGAAAATTTCGACGACTTTGAGAAGTGCTGCAATCAATTCTTTAGGGCCCTATTCCGACGTAATTTTGCGAGAGAAATCGATTGAGCGCAGTCCCAATACGCTGCGAGCAACGGATCAAAAGTTACAGCCAAAAAACTGCAGATTTCCATCGTCATTTCTTTGCTGTTGGTCCTACGCTCTTTTTAATGTGGTTTTTGAGTTCCTGGGGTTCCAATTAGCCAAGAAACGGTCATACAAATCAATTCGGAGACCAGAAATTTTCGGCTCCAAAAATCGCAAAAAAAAGTAAGGCTAACCCCTTTGGATTTTCGGCGAAAATTTCGACGACTTTGAGAAGTGCTGCAATCAATTCTTTAGGGCCCTATTCCGACGTAATTTTGCGAGAGAAATCGATTGAGCGCAGTCCCAATACGCTGCGAGCAACGGATCAAAAGTTACAGCCAAAAAACTGCAGATTTTCATCGTCATTTCTTTGCTGTTGATCCTACGCTCTTTTTAATGTGGTTTTTGAGTTCCTGGGGTTCCAATTAGCCAAGAAACGGTCATACAAATCAATTCGGAGACCAGAAATTTTCGGCTCCAAAAATCGCAAGAAAAGTAAGGCTAACCCCTTTGGATTTTTGGCGAAAATTTCGACAACTTTGAAAAGTGCTGCAATCAATTCTTTAGGGCCCTATTCCGACGTAATTTTGCGAGAGAAATCGATTGAGCGCAGTCCCAATACGCTGCGAGCAACGGATCAAAAGTTACAGCCAAAAAACTGCAGATTTTCATCGTCATTTCTTTGCTGTTGATCCTACGCTCTTTTCAATGTGGTTTTTGAGTTCCTGGGGTTCCAATTAGCCAAGAAACGGTCATACAAATCAATTCGGAGACCAGAAATTTTCGGCTCCAAAAATCGCAAAAAAAAGTAAGGCTAACCCCTTTGGATTTTTGGCGAAAATTTCGACGACTTTAAAAAGTGCTGCAATTATTTCTTTAGGGCACTATTCCGACGTAATTTTGCGAGAGAAATCGATCGAGCGCAGTCCCAATACGCTGCGAGCAACGGATCAAAAGTTACAGCCAAAAAACTGCAGATTTTTATCGTCATTTCTTTGCTGTTGGTCCTACGCTCTTTTTAATGTGGTTTTTGAGTTCCTGGGGTTCCATTTAGCCAAGAAACGGTCATACAAATCAATTCGGAGACCAGAAATTTTCGGCTCCAAAAATCGCAAAAAAAAGTAAGGCTAACCCCTTTGGATTTTTGGCAAAAATTTCGACGACTTTGAAAAGTGCTGCAATTAATTCTTTAGGGCACTATTCCGACGTAATTTTGCGAGAGAAATCGATCGAGCGCAGTCCCAATACGCTGCGAGCAACGGATCAAAAGTGACAGCCAAAAAACTGCAGATTTTCATCGTCATTTCTTTGCTGTTGGTCCTACGCTCTTTTTAATGTGGTTTTTGAGTTCCTGGGGTTCCAATTAGCCAAGAAACGGTCATACAAATCAATTCGGAGACCAGAAATTTTCGGCTCCAAAAATCGCAAGAAAAGTAAGGCTAACCCCTTTGGATTTTTGGTGAAAATTTCGACGACTTTGAAAAGCGCTGCAATTATTTCTTTAGGGCACTATTCCGACGTAATTTTGCGAGAGAAATCGATCGAGCGCAGTCCCAATACGCTGCGAGCAACGGATCAAAAGTTACAGCCAAAAAACTGCAGACTTTTATCGTCATTTCTTTGCTGTTGGTCCTACGCTCTTTTTAATGTGGTTTTTGAGTTCCTGGGGTTCCATTTAGCCAAGAAACGGTCATACAAATCAATTCGGAGACCAGAAATTTTCGGCTCCAAAAATCGCAAAAAAAAGTAAGGCTAACCCCTTTGGATTTTTGGCAAAAATTTCGACGACTTTGAAAAGTGCTGCAATTAATTCTTTAGGGCACTATTCCGACGTAATTTTGCGAGAGAAATCGATCGAGCGCAGTCCCAATACGCTGCGAGCAACGGATCAAAAGTTACAGCCAAAAAACTGCAGATTTTTATCGTCATTTCTTTGCTGTTGGTCCTACGCTCTTTTTAATGTGATTTTTGAGTTTCTGGGGTTCCATTTAGCCAAGAAACGGTCATACAAATCAATTCGGAGACCAGAAATTTTCGGCTCCAAAAATCGCAAGAAAAGTAAGGCTAACCCCTTTGGATTTTTGGCGAAAATTTCGACGACTTTGAAAAGTGCTGCAATTAATTCTTTAGGGCACTATTCCGACGAAATTTTGCGAGAGAAATCGATCGAGCGCAGTCCCAATACGCTGCGAGCAACGGATCAAAAGTGACAGCCAAAAAACTGCAGATTTTCATCGTCATTTCTTTGCTGTTGGTCCTACGCTCTTTTTAATGTGGTTTTTGAGTTCCTGGGGTTCCAATTAGCCAAGAAACGGTCATACAAATCAATTCGGAGACCAGAAATTTTCGGCTCCAAAAATCGCAAAAAAAAGTAAGGCTAACCCCTTTGGATTTTTGGCAAAAATTTCGACGACTTTGAAAAGTGCTGCAATTAATTCTTTAGGGCACTATTCTGACGTAATTTTGCGAGAGAAATCGATCGAGCGCAGTCCCAATACGCTGCGAGCAACGGATCAAAAGTTACAGCCAAAAAACTGCAGATTTTTATCGTCATTTGTTTGCTGTTGGTCCTACGCTCTTTTTAATGTGGTTTTTGAGTTCCTGGGGTTCCATTTAGCCAAGAAACGGTCATACAAATCAATTCGGAGACCAGAAATTTTCGGCTCCAAAAATCGCAAGAAAAGTAAGGCTAACCCCTTTGGATTTTTGGCGAAAATTTCGACGACTTTGAAAAGTGCTGCAATTATTTCTTTAGGGCACTATTCCGACGTAATTTTGCGAGAGAAATCGATCGAGCGCAGTCCCAATACGCTGCGAGCAACGGATCAAAAGTTACAGCCAAAAAACTGCGGATTTCCATCGTCATTTCTTTGCTGTTGGTCCTACGCTCTTTTTTATGTGGTTTTTGAGTTCCTGGGGTTCCAATTAGCCAAGAAACGGTCATACAAATCAATTCGGAGACCAGAAATTTTCGGCTCCAAAAATCGCAAAAAAAAGTAAGGCTAACCCCTTTGGATTTTTGGCGAAAATTTCGACGACTTTGAAAAGTGCTGCAATTAATTCTTTAGGGCACTATTCCGACGTAATTTTGCGAGAGAAATCGATCGAGCGCAGTCCCAATACGCTGCGAGCAACGGATCAAAAGTTACAGCCAAAAAACTGCGGATTTCCATCGTCATTTCTTTGCTGTTGGTCCTACGCTCTTTTTAATGTGGTTCTTGAGTTCCTGGGGTTCCAATTAGCCAAGAAACGGTCATACAAATCAATTCGGAGACCAGAAATTTTCGGCTCCAAAAATCGCAAGAAAAGTAAGGCTAACCCCTTTGGATTTTTGGCGAAAATTTCGACGACTTAGAAAAGTGCTGCAATTAATTCTTTAGGGCACTATTCCGACGTAATTTTGCGAGAGAAATCGATCGAGCGCAGTCCCAATACGCTGCGAGCAACGGATCAAAAGTTACAGCCAAAAAACTGCAGATTTTTATCGTCATTTCTTTGCCGTTGGTCCTACGCTCTTTTTAATGTGGTTTTTGAGTTCCTGGGGTTCCATTTAGCCAAGAAACGGTCATACAAATCAATTCGGAGACCAGAAATTTTCGGCTCCAAAAATCGCAAAAAAAAGTAAGGCTAACCCCTTTGGATTTTTGGCAAAAATTTCGACGACTTTGAAAAGTGCTGCAATTAATTCTTGAGGGCACTATTCCGACGTAATTTTGCGAGAGAAATCGATCGAGCGCAGTCCCAATACGCTGCGAGCAACGGATCAAAAGTGACAGCCAAAAAACTGCAGATTTTCATCGTCATTTCTTTGCTGTTGGTCCTACGCTCTTTTTAATGTGGTTTTTGAGTTCCTGGGGTTCCAATTAGCCAAGAAACGGTCATACAAATCAATTCGGAGACCAGAAATTTTCAGCTCCAAAAATCGCAAGAAAAGTAAGGCTAACCCCTTTGGATTTTTGGTGAAAATTTCGACGACTTTGAAAAGTGCTGCAATTATTTCTTTAGGGCACTATTCCGACGTAATTTTGCGAGAGAAATCGATCGAGCGCAGTCCCAATACGCTGCGAGCAACGGATCAAAAGTTACAGCCAAAAAACTGCAGATTTTTATCGTCATTTCTTTGCTGTTGGTCCTACGCTCTTTTTAATGTGGTTTTTGAGTTCCTGGGGTTCCATTTAGCCAAGAAACGGTCATACAAATCAATTCGGAGACCAGAAATTTTCGGCTCCAGAAATCGCAAAAAAAAGTAAGGCTAACCCCTTTGGATTTTTGGCAAAAATTTCGACGACTTTGAAAAATGCTGCAATTAATTCTTTAGGGCACTATTCCGACGTAATTTTGCGAGAGAAATCGATCGAGCGCAGTCCCAATACGCTGCGAGCAACGGATCAAAAGTTACAGCCAAAAAACTGCAGATTTTTATCGTCATTTCTTTGCTGTTGGTCCTACGCTCTTTTTAATGTGGTTTTTGAGTTCCTGGGGTTCCATTTAGCCAAGAAACGGTCATACAAATCGATTCGGAGACCAGAAATTTTCGGCTCTAAAAATCGCAAGAAAAGTAAGGCTAACCCCTTTGGATTTTTGGCGAAAATTTCGACGACTTTGAAAAGTGCTGCAATTATTTCTTTAGGGCACTATTCCGACGTAATTTTGCGAGAGAAATCGATCGAGCGCAGTCCCAATACGCTGCGAGCAACGGATCAAAAGTTACAGCCAAAAAACTGCGGATTTCCATCGTCATTTCTTTGCTGTTGGTCCTACGCTCTTTTTAATGTGGTTTTTGAGTTCCTGGGGTTCCAATTAGCCATGAAACGGTCATACAAATCAATTCGGAGACCAGAAATTTTCGGCTCCAAAAATCGCAAAAAAAAGTAAGGCTAACCCCTTTGGATTTTTGGCGAAAATTTCGACGACTTTGAAAAGTGCTGCAATTAATTCTTTAGGGCACTATTCCGACGTAATTTTGCGAGAGAAATCGATCGAGCGCAGTCCCAATACGCTGCGAGCAACGGATCAAAAGTTACAGCCAAAAAACTGCGGATTTCCATCGTCATTTCTTTGCTGTTGGTCCTACGCTCTTTTTAATGTGGTTTTTGAGTTCCTGGGGTTCCAATTAGCCAAGAAACGGTCATACAAATCAATTCGGAGACCAGAAATTTTCGGCTCCGAAAATCGCAAGAAAAGTAAGGCTAACCCCTTTGGATTTTTGGCGAAAATTTCGACGACTTTGAAAAGTGCTGCAATTAATTCTTTAGGGCACTATTCCGACGTAATTTTGCGAGAGAAATCGATCGAGCGCAGTCCCAATACGCTGCGAGCAACGGATCAAAAGTTACAGCCAAAAAACTGCAGATTTTTATCGTCATTTCGTTGCCGTTGGTCCTACGCTCTTTTTAATGTGGTTTTTGAGTTCCTGGGGTTCCATTTAGCCAAGAAACGGTCATACAAATCAATTCGGAGACCAGAAATTTTCGGCTCCAAAAATCGCAAGAAAAGTAAGGCTAACCCCTTTGGATTTTTGGCGAAAATTTCGACGACTTTGAAAAGTGCTGCAATCAATTCTTTAGGGCCCTATTCCGACGTAATTTTGCGAGAGAAATCGATTGAGCGCAGTCCCAATACGCTGCGAGCAACGGATCAAAAGTTACAGCCAAAAAACTGCAGATTTCCATCGTCATTTCTTTGCTGTTGATCCTACGCTCTTTTCAATGTGGTTTTTGAGTTCCTGGGGTTCCAATTAGCCAAGAAACGGTCATACAAATCAATTCGAAGACCAGAAATTTTCGGCTCCAAAAATCGCGAAAAAAGTAAGGCTAACCCCTTTGGATTTTTGGCGAAAATTCGGACGACTTTGAAAAGTGCTGCAATCAATTCTTGAGGGCACTTTTCCGACGTAATTTTGCAAGAGAAATCGATCGAGCGCAGTCCCAATACGCTGCGAGCAACGGATCAAAAGTTACAGCCAAAAAACTGCAGATTTTCATCGTCATTCCTTTGCTGTTGGTCCTACGCTCTTTTTAATGTGGTTTTTGAGTTCCTGGGGTTCCAATTAGCCAAGAAACGGTCATACAAATCAATTCGGAGACCAGAAATTTTCGGCTCAAAAAATCGCAAAAAAAGTAAGGCTAACCCCTTTGGATTTTTGGCGGAAATTTCGACGACTTTGAAAAGTGCTGCAATTAATTCTTTGGGGCCCTATTCCGACGTAATTTTGCGAGAGAAATCGATCGAGCGCAGTCCCAATACGCTGCGAGCAACGGATCGAAAGTTACAGCCAAAAAACTGCAGATTTTCATCGTCATTTCTTTGCTGTTGGTCCTACGCTCTTTTTAATGTGGTTTTTGAGTTCCTGGGGTTCCAATCAGCCAAGAAACGGTCATACAAATCAATTCGGAGACCGGAAATTTTCGGCTCCAAAAATCGCGAAAAAAGTAAGGCTAACCCCTTTGGATTTTTGGCGAAAATTTCGACGACTTTGAGACGTGCTGCAATCAATTCTTTAGGGACCTATTCCGACGTAATTTTGCGAGAGAAATCGATTGAGCGCAGTCCCAATACGCTGCGAGCAACGGATCAAAAGTTACAGCCAAAAAACTGCAGATTTTCATCGTCATTTCTTTGCTGTTGATCCTACGCTCTTTTCAATGTGGTTTTTGAGTTCCTGGGGTTCCAATTAGCCAAGAAACGGTCATACAAATCAATTCGAAGACCAGAAATTTTCGGCTCCAAAAATCGCGAAAAAAGTAAGGCTAACCCCTTTGGATTTTTGGCGAAAATTCGGACGACTTTGAAAAGTGCTGCAATCAATTCTTGAGGGCACTTTTCCGACGTAATTTTGCAAGAGAAATCGATCGAGCGCAGTCCCAATACGCTGCGAGCAACGGATCAAAAGTTACAGCCAAAAAACTGCAGATTTTCATCGTCATTCCTTTGCTGTTGGTCCTACGCTCTTTTCAATGTGGTTTTTGAGTTCCTGGGGTTCCAATTAGCCAAGAAACGGTCATACAAATCAATTCGGAGACCAGAAATTTTCGGCTCAAAAAATCGCAAAAAAAGTAAGGCTAACCCCTTTGGATTTTTGGCGGAAATTTCGACGACTTTGAAAAGTGCTGCAATTAATTCTTTGGGGCCCTATTCCGACGTAATTTTGCGGGAGAAATCGATCGAGCGCAGTCCCAATACGCTGCGAGCAACGGATCGAAAGTTACAGCCAAAAAACTGCAGTTTTTCATCGTCATTTCTTTGCTGTTGGTCCTACGCTCTTTTTAATGTGGTTTTTGAGTTCCTGGGGTTCCAATTAGCCAAGAAACGGTCATACAAATCAATTCGGAGACCAGAAATTTTCGGCTCCAAAAATCGCAAAAAAAAGTAAGGCTCACCCCTTTGGATTTTTGGCGAAAATTTCGACGACTTTGAGAAGTGCTGCAATCAATTCTTTAGGGCCCTATTCCGACGTAATTTTGCGAGAGAAATCGATTGAGCGCAGTCCCAATACGCTGCGAGCAACGGATCAAAAGTTACAGCCAAAAAACTGCAGATTTCCATCGTCATTTCTTTGCTGTTGGTCCTACGCTCTTTTTAATGTGGTTTTTGAGTTCCTGGGGTTCCAATTAGCCAAGAAACGGTCATACAAATCAATTCGGAGACCAGAAATTTTCGGCTCCAAAAATCGCAAAAAAAAGTAAGGCTAACCCCTTTGGATTTTCGGCGAAAATTTCGACGACTTTGAGAAGTGCTGCAATCAATTCTTTAGGGCCCTATTCCGACGTAATTTTGCGAGAGAAATCGATTGAGCGCAGTCCCAATACGCTGCGAGCAACGGATCAAAAGTTACAGCCAAAAAACTGCAGATTTTCATCGTCATTTCTTTGCTGTTGATCCTACGCTCTTTTTAATGTGGTTTTTGAGTTCCTGGGGTTCCAATTAGCCAAGAAACGGTCATACAAATCAATTCGGAGACCAGAAATTTTCGGCTCCAAAAATCGCAAAAAAAAGTAAGGCTAACCCCTTTGGATTTTTGGCGAAAATTTCGACGACTTTAAGAAGTGCTGCAATTAATTCTTTAGGGCACTATTCCGACGTAATTTTGCGAGAGAAATCGATCGAGCGCAGTCCCAATACGCTGCGAGCAACGGATCAAAAGTTACAGCCAAAAAACTGCAGATTTTTATCGTCATTTCTTTGCTGTTGGTCCTACGCTCTTTTTAATGTGGTTTTTGAGTTTCTGGGGTTCCATTTAGCCAAGAAACGGTCATACAAATCAATTCGGAGACCAGAAATTTTCGGCTCCAAAAATCGCAAGAAAAGTAAGGCTAACCCCTTTGGATTTTTGGCGAAAATTTCGACGACTTTGAAAAGTGCTGCAATTAATTCTTTAGGGCACTATTCCGACGTAATTTTGCGAGGGAAATCGATCGAGCGCAGTCCCAATACGCTGCGAGCAACGGATCAAAAGTTACAGCCAAAAAACTGCAGATTTTTATCGTCATTTCTTTGCCGTTGGTCCTACGCTCTTTTTAATGTGATTTTTGAGTTTCTGGGGTTCCATTTAGCCAAGAAACGGTCATACAAATCAATTCGGAGACCAGAAATTTTCGGCTCCAAAAATCGCAAGAAAAGTAAGGCTAACCCCTTTGGATTTTTGGCGAAAATTTCGACGACTTTGAAAAGTGCTGCAATTAATTCTTTAGGGCACTATTCCGACGAAATTTTGCGAGAGAAATCGATCGAGCGCAGTCCCAATACGCTGCGAGCAACGGATCAAAAGTGACAGCCAAAAAACTGCAGATTTTCATCGTCATTTCTTTGCTGTTGGTCCTACGCTCTTTTTAATGTGGTTTTTGAGTTCCTGGGGTTCCAATTAGCCAAGAAACGGTCATACAAATCAATTCGGAGACCAGAAATTTTCGGCTCCAAAAATCGCAAAAAAAAGTAAGGCTAACCCCTTTGGATTTTTGGCAAAAATTTCGACGACTTTGAAAAGTGCTGCAATTAATTCTTTAGGGCACTATTCTGACGTAATTTTGCGAGAGAAATCGATCGAGCGCAGTCCCAATACGCTGCGAGCAACGGATCAAAAGTTACAGCCAAAAAACTGCAGATTTTTATCGTCATTTGTTTGCTGTTGGTCCTACGCTCTTTTTAATGTGGTTTTTGAGTTCCTGGGGTTCCATTTAGCCAAGAAACGGTCATACAAATCAATTCGGAGACCAGAAATTTTCGGCTCCAAAAATCGCAAGAAAAGTAAGGCTAACCCCTTTGGATTTTTGGCGAAAATTTCGACGACTTTGAAAAGTGCTGCAATTATTTCTTTAGGGCACTATTCCGACGTAATTTTGCGAGAGAAATCGATCGAGCGCAGTCCCAATACGCTGCGAGCAACGGATCAAAAGTTACAGCCAAAAAACTGCGGATTTCCATCGTCATTTCTTTGCTGTTGGTCCTACGCTCTTTTTAATGTGGTTTTTGAGTTCCTGGGGTTCCAATTAGCCAAGAAACGGTCATACAAATCAATTCGGAGACCAGAAATTTTCGGCTCCAAAAATCGCAAAAAAAAGTAAGGCTAACCCCTTTGGATTTTTAGCAAAAATTTCGACGACTTTGAAAAGTGCTGCAATTAATTCTTTAGGGCACTATTCCGACGTAATTTTGCGAGAGAAATCGATCGAGCGCAGTCCCAATACGCTGCGAGCAACGGATCAAGAGTTACAGCCAAAAAACTGCAGATTTTCATCGTCATTTCTTTGCTGTTGGTCCTACGCTATTTTCAATGTGGTTTTTGAGTTCCTGGGGTTCCAATTAGCCAAGAAACGGTCATACAAATCAATTCGGAGACCAGAAATTTTCGGCTCCAAAAATCGCAAAAAAAAGTAAGGCTAACCCCTTTGGATTTTTGGCAAAAATTTCGACGACTTTGAAAAGTGCTGCAATTAATTCTTTAGGGCACTATTCCGACGTAATTTTGCGAGAGAAATCGATCGAGCGCAGTCCCAATACGCTGCGGGCAACGGATCAAAAGTGACAGCCGAAAAACTGCAGATTTTCATCGTCATTTCTTTGCTGTTGGTCCTACGCTCTTTTTAATGTGGTTTTTGAGTTCCTGGGGTTCCAATTAGCCAAGAAACGGTCATACAAATCAATTCGGAGACCAGAAATTTTCGGCTCCAAAAATCGCAAGAAAAGTAAGGCTAACCCCTTTGGATTTTTGGCGAAAATTTCGACGACTTTGAAAAGTGCTGCAATTATTTCTTTAGGGCACTATTCCGACGTAATTTTGCGAGAGAAATCGATCGAGCGCAGTCCCAATACGCTGCGAGCAACGGATCAAAAGTTACAGCCAAAAAACTGCAGATTTTTATCGTCATTTCTTTGCTGTTGGTCCTACGCTCTTTCTAATGTGGTTTTTGAGTTCCTGGGGTTCCATTTAGCCAAGAAACGGTCATACAAATCAATTCGGAGACCAGAAATTTTCGGCTCCAAAAATCGCAAAAAAAAGTAAGGCTAACCCCTTTGGATTTTTGGCAAAAATTTCGACGACTTTGAAAAGTGCTGCAATTAATTCTTTAGGGCACTATTCCGACGTAATTTTGCGAGAGAAATCGATCGAGCGCAGTCCCAATACGCTGCGAGCAACGGATCAAAAGTGACAGCCAAAAAACTGCAGATTTTCATCGTCATTTCTTTGCTGTTGGTCCTACGCTCTTTTTAATGTGGTTTTTGAGTTCCTGGGGTTCCAATTAGCCAAGAAACGGTCATACAAATCAATTCGGAGACCAGAAATTTTCGGCTCCAAAAATCGCAAGAAAAGTAAGGCTAACCCCTTTGGATTTTTGGCGAAAATTTCGACAACTTTGAAAAGTGCTGCAATCAATTCTTTAGGGCCCTATTCCGACGTAATTTTGCGAGAGAAATCGATTGAGCGCAGTCCCAATACGCTGCGAGCAACGGATCAAAAGTTACAGCCAAAAAACTGCAGATTTCCATCGTCATTTCTTTGCTGTTGATCCTACGCTCTTTTCAATGTGGTTTTTGAGTTCCTGGGGTTCCAATTAGCCAAGAAACGGTCATACAAATCAATTCGGAGACCAGAAATTTTCGGCTCCAAAAATCGCAAAAAAAAGTAAGGCTAACCCCTTTGGATTTTTGGCGAAAATTTCGACGACTTTAAAAAGTGCTGCAATTATTTCTTTAGGGCACTATTCCGACGTAATTTTGCGAGAGAAATCGATCGAGCGCAGTCCCAATACGCTGCGAGCAACGGATCAAAAGTTACAGCCAAAAAACTGCAGATTTTTATCGTCATTTCTTTGCTGTTGGTCCTACGCTCTTTTTAATGTGGTTTTTGAGTTCCTGGGGTTCCATTTAGCCAAGAAACGGTCATACAAATCAATTCGGAGACCAGAAATTTTCGGCTCCAAAAATCGCAAAAAAAAGTAAGGCTAACCCCTTTGGATTTTTGGCAAAAATTTCGACGACTTTGAAAAGTGCTGCAATTAATTCTTTAGGGCACTATTCCGACGTAATTTTGCGAGAGAAATCGATCGAGCGCAGTCCCAATACGCTGCGAGCAACGGATCAAAAGTGACAGCCAAAAAACTGCAGATTTTCATCGTCATTTCTTTGCTGTTGGTCCTACGCTCTTTTTAATGTGGTTTTTGAGTTCCTGGGGTTCCAATTAGCCAAGAAACGGTCATACAAATCAATTCGGAGACCAGAAATTTTCGGCTCCAAAAATCGCAAGAAAAGTAAGGCTAACCCCTTTGGATTTTTGGTGAAAATTTCGACGACTTTGAAAAGCGCTGCAATTATTTTTTTAGGGCACTATTCCGACGTAATTTTGCGAGAGAAATCGATCGAGCGCAGTCCCAATACGCTGCGAGCAACGGATCAAAAGTTACAGCCAAAAAACTGCAGACTTTTATCGTCATTTCTTTGCTGTTGGTCCTACGCTCTTTTTAATGTGGTTTTTGAGTTCCTGGGGTTCCATTTAGCCAAGAAACGGTCATACAAATCAATTCGGAGACCAGAAATTTTCGGCTCCAAAAATCGCAAAAAAAAGTAAGGCTAACCCCTTTGGATTTTTGGCAAAAATTTCGACGACTTTGAAAAGTGCTGCAATTAATTCTTTAGGGCACTATTCCGACGTAATTTTGCGAGAGAAATCGATCGAGCGCAGTCCCAATACGCTGCGAGCAACGGATCAAAAGTTACAGCCAAAAAACTGCAGATTTTTATCGTCATTTCTTTGCTGTTGGTCCTACGCTCTTTTTAATGTGATTTTTGAGTTTCTGGGGTTCCATTTAGCCAAGAAACGGTCATACAAATCAATTCGGAGACCAGAAATTTTCGGCTCCAAAAATCGCAAGAAAAGTAAGGCTAACCCCTTTGGATTTTTGGCGAAAATTTCGACGACTTTGAAAAGTGCTGCAATTAATTCTTTAGGGCACTATTCCGACGAAATTTTGCGAGAGAAATCGATCGAGCGCAGTCCCAATACGCTGCGAGCAACGGATCAAAAGTGACAGCCAAAAAACTGCAGATTTTCATCGTCATTTCTTTGCTGTTGGTCCTACGCTCTTTTTAATGTGGTTTTTGAGTTCCTGGGGTTCCAATTAGCCAAGAAACGGTCATACAAATCAATTCGGAGACCAGAAATTTTCGGCTCCAAAAATCGCAAAAAAAAGTAAGGCTAACCCCTTTGGATTTTTGGCAAAAATTTCGACGACTTTGAAAAGTGCTGCAATTAATTCTTTAGGGCACTATTCTGACGTAATTTTGCGAGAGAAATCGATCGAGCGCAGTCCCAATACGCTGCGAGCAACGGATCAAAAGTTACAGCCAAAAAACTGCAGATTTTTATCGTCATTTGTTTGCTGTTGGTCCTACGCTCTTTTTAATGTGGTTTTTGAGTTCCTGGGGTTCCATTTAGCCAAGAAACGGTCATACAAATCAATTCGGAGACCAGAAATTTTCGGCTCCAAAAATCGCAAGAAAAGTAAGGCTAACCCCTTTGGATTTTTGGCGAAAATTTCGACGACTTTGAAAAGTGCTGCAATTATTTCTTTAGGGCACTATTCCGACGTAATTTTGCGAGAGAAATCGATCGAGCGCAGTCCCAATACGCTGCGAGCAACGGATCAAAAGTTACAGCCAAAAAACTGCGGATTTCCATCGTCATTTCTTTGCTGTTGGTCCTACGCTCTTTTTAATGTGGTTTTTGAGTTTCTGGGGTTCCAATTAGCCAAGAAACGGTCATACAAATCAATTCGGAGACCAGAAATTTTCGGCTCCAAAAATCGCAAAAAAAAGTAAGGCTAACCCCTTTGGATTTTTGGCGAAAATTTCGACGACTTTGAAAAGTGCTGCAATTAATTCTTTAGGGCACTATTCCGACGTAATTTTGCGAGAGAAATCGATCGAGCGCAGTCCCAATACGCTGCGAGCAACGGATCAAAAGTTACAGCCAAAAAACTGCGGATTTCCATCGTCATTTCTTTGCTGTTGGTCCTACGCTCTTTTTAATGTGGTTCTTGAGTTCCTGGGGTTCCAATTAGCCAAGAAACGGTCATACAAATCAATTCGGAGACCAGAAATTTTCGGCTCCAAAAATCGCAAGAAAAGTAAGGCTAACCCCTTTGGATTTTTGGCGAAAATTTCGACGACTTTGAAAAGTGCTGCAATTAATTCTTTAGGGCACTATTCCGACGTAATTTTGCGAGAGAAATCGATCGAGCGCAGTCCCAATACGCTGCGAGCAACGGATCAAAAGTTACAGCCAAAAAACTGCAGATTTTTATCGTCATTTCTTTGCCGTTGGTCCTACGCTCTTTTTAATGTGGTTTTTGAGTTCCTGGGGTTCCATTTAGCCAAGAAACGGTCATACAAATCAATTCGGAGACCAGAAATTTTCGGCTCCAAAAATCGCAAAAAAAAGTAAGGCTAACCCCTTTGGATTTTTGGCAAAAATTTCGACGACTTTGAAAAGTGCTGCAATTAATTCTTGAGGGCACTATTCCGACGTAATTTTGCGAGAGAAATCGATCGAGCGCAGTCCCAATACGCTGCGAGCAACGGATCAAAAGTGACAGCCAAAAAACTGCAGATTTTCATCGTCATTTCTTTGCTGTTGGTCCTACGCTCTTTTTAATGTGGTTTTTGAGTTCCTGGGGTTCCAATTAGCCAAGAAACGGTCATACAAATCAATTCGGAGACCAGAAATTTTCGGCTCCAAAAATCGCAAGAAAAGTAAGGCTAACCCCTTTGGATTTTTGGTGAAAATTTCGACGACTTTGAAAAGTGCTGCAATTATTTCTTTAGGGCACTATTCCGACGTAATTTTGCGAGAGAAATCGATCGAGCGCAGTCCCAATACGCTGCGAGCAACGGATCAAAAGTTACAGCCAAAAAACTGCAGATTTTTATCGTCATTTCTTTGCTGTTGGTCCTACGCTCTTTTTAATGTGGTTTTTGAGTTCCTGGGGTTCCAATTAGCCAAGAAACGGTCATACAAATCAATTCGGAGACCAGAAATTTTCGGCTCCAAAAATCGCGAAAAAAGTAAGGCTAACCCCTTTGGATTTTTGGCGAAAATTTCGACGACTTTGAGAAGTGCTGCAATCAATTCTTTAGGGCCCTATTACGACGTAATTTTGCGAGAGAAATCGATCGAGCGCAGTCCTAATACGCTGCGAGCAACGGATCAAAAGTTACAGCCAAAAAACTGCAGATTTTCATCGTCATTTCTTTGCTGTTGGTCCTACGCTCTTTTTAATGTGGTTTTTGAGTTTCTGGGGTTCCATTGAGCCAAGAAACAGTCATACAAATCAATTCAGAGACCAGAAATTTTCGGCTCCAAAAATCGCAAAAAAAGTAAGGCTAACCCCTTTGGATTTTTGGCGAAAATTTCGACGACTTTGAAAAGTGCTGCAATTAATTCTTTAGGGCACTATTCCGACGTAATTTTGCGAGCGAAATCGATCGAGCGCAGTCCCAATACGCTGCGAGCAACGGATCAAAAGTTACAGCCAAAAAACTGCAGATTTTCATCGTCATTTCTTTGCTGTTGGTCCTACGCTCTTTTTAATGTGATTTTTGAGTTCCTGGGGTTCCAATTAGCCAAGAAACGGTCATACAAATCAATTCGGAGACCGGAAATTTTCGGCTCCAAAAATCGCGAAAAAAGTAAGGCTAACCCCTTTGGATTTTTGGCGAAAATTTCGACGACTTTGAGAAGTGCTGCAATTGATTCTTTAGGGACCTATTCCGACGTAATTTTGCGAGAGAAATCGATTGAGCGCAGTCCCAATACGCTGCGAGCAACGGATCAAAAGTTACAGCCAAAAAACTGCAGATTTCCATCGTCATTTCTTTGCTGTTGGTCCTACGCTCTTTTTAATGTGGTTTTTGAGTTCCTGGGGTTCCAATTAGCCAAGAAACGGTCATACAAATCAATTCGGAGACCAGAAATTTTCGGCTCCAAAAATCGCAAAAAAAAGTAAGGCTAACCCCTTTGGATTTTCGGCGAAAATTTCGACGACTTTGAGAAGTGCTGCAATCAATTCTTTAGGGCCCTATTCCGACGTAATTTTGCGAGAGAAATCGATTGAGCGCAGTCCCAATACGCTGCGAGCAACGGATCAAAAGTTACAGCCAAAAAACTGCAGATTTTCATCGTCATTTCTTTGCTGTTGATCCTACGCTCTTTTTAATGTGGTTTTTGAGTTCCTGGGGTTCCAATTAGCCAAGAAACGGTCATACAAATCAATTCGGAGACCAGAAATTTTCGGCTCCAAAAATCGCAAAAAAAAGTAAGGCTAACCCCTTTGGATTTTTGGCGAAAATTTCGACGACTTTAAGAAGTGCTGCAATTAATTCTTTAGGGCACTATTCCGACGTAATTTTGCGAGAGAAATCGATCGAGCGCAGTCCCAATACGCTGCGAGCAACGGATCAAAAGTTACAGCCAAAAAACTGCAGATTTTTATCGTCATTTCTTTGCTGTTGGTCCTACGCTCTTTTTAATGTGGTTTTTGAGTTTCTGGGGTTCCATTTAGCCAAGAAACGGTCATACAAATCAATTCGGAGACCAGAAATTTTCGGCTCCAAAAATCGCAAGAAAAGTAACGCTAACCCCTTTGGATTTTTGGCGAAAATTTCGACGACTTTGAAAAGTGCTGCAATTAATTCTTTAGGGCACTATTCCGACGTAATTTTGCGAGAGAAATCGATCGAGCGCAGTCCCAATACGCTGCGAGCAACGGATCAAAAGTTACAGCCAAAAAACTGCAGATTTTTATCGTCATTTCTTTGCCGTTGGTCCTACGCTCTTTTTAATGTGGTTTTTGAGTTCCTGGGGTTCCATTTAGCCAAGAAACGGTCATACAAATCAATTCGGAGACCAGAAATTTTCGGCTCCAAAAATCGCAAGAAAAGTAAGGCTAACCCCTTTGGATTTTTGGCGAAAATTTCGACGACTTTGAAAAGTGCTGCAATCAATTCTTTAGGGCCCTATTCCGACGTAATTTTGCGAGAGAAATCGATTGAGCGCAGTCCCAATACGCTGCGAGCAACGGATCAAAAGTTACAGCCAAAAAACTGCAGATTTCCATCGTCATTTCTTTGCTGTTGATCCTACGCTCTTTTCAATGTGGTTTTTGAGTTCCTGGGGTTCCAATTAGCCAAGAAACGGTCATACAAATCAATTCGAAGACCAGAAATTTTCGGCTCCAAAAATCGCGAAAAAAGTAAGGCTAACCCCTTTGGATTTTTGGCGAAAATTCGGACGACTTTGAAAAGTGCTGCAATCAATTCTTGAGGGCACTTTTCCGACGTAATTTTGCAAGAGAAATCGATCGAGCGCAGTCCCAATACGCTGCGAGCAACGGATCAAAAGTTACAGCCAAAAAACTGCAGATTTTCATCGTCATTCCTTTGCTGTTGGTCCTACGCTCTTTTCAATGTGGTTTTTGAGTTCCTGGGGTTCCAATTAGCCAAGAAACGGTCATACAAATCAATTCGGAGACCAGAAATTTTCGGCTCAAAAAATCGCAAAAAAAGTAAGGCTAACCCCTTTGGATTTTTGGCGGAAATTTCGACGACTTTGAAAAGTGCTGCAATTAATTTTTTGGGGCCCTATTCCGACGTAATTTTGCGAGAGAAATCGATCGAGCGCAGTCCCAATACGCTGCGAGCAACGGATCGAAAGTTACAGCCAAAAAACTGCAGATTTTCATCGTCATTTCTTTGCTGTTGGTCCTACGCTCTTTTTAATGTGGTTTTTGAGTTCCTGGGGTTCCATTCAGCCAAGAAACAGTCATACAACTCAATTCGGAGACCAGAAATTTTCGGCTCAAAAAATCGCAAAAAAAGTAAGGCTAACCCCTTTGGATTTTTGGCGGAAATTTCGACGACTTTGAAAAGTGCTGCAATTAATTTTTTGGGGCCCTATTCCGACGTAATTTTGCGAGAGAAATCGATCGAGCGCAGTCCCAATACGCTGCGAGCAACGGATCGAAAGTTACAGCCAAAAAACTGCAGATTTTCATCGTCATTTCTTTGCTGTTGGTCCTACGCTCTTTTTAATGTGGTTTTTGAGTTCCTGGGGTTCCATTCAGCCAAGAAACAGTCATACAACTCAATTCGGAGACCAGAAATTTTCGGCTCCAAAAATCGCAAAAAAAGTAAGGCTAACCCCTTTGGATTTTTGGCGAAAATTTCGACGACTTTGAAAAGTGCTGCAATCAATTCTTTAGGGCCCTATTCCGACGTAATTTTGCGAGAGAAATCGATCGAGCGCAGTCCCGAAACGCTGCGAGCAACGGATCAAAAGTTACAGCCAAAAAACTGCAGATTTTCATCGTCATTTCTTTGCTGTTGGTCCTACGCTCTTTTTAATGTGGTTTTTGAGTTCCTGGGGTTCCAATTAGCCAAGAAACGGTCATACAAATCAATTCGGAGACCAGAAATTTTCGGCTCCAAAAATCGCGAAAAAAGTAAGGCTTACCCCTTTGGATTTTTGGCGAAAATTTCGACGACTTTGAGAAGTGCTGCAATCAATCCTTTAGGGCCCTATTCCGATGTAATTTTGCGAGAGAAATCGATCGAGCGCAGTCCCAATACGCTGCGAGCAACGGATCAAAAGTTACAGCCAAAAAACTGCAGATTTTCATCGTCATTCCTTTGCTGTTGGTCCTACGCTCTTTTGCATGTGGTTTTTGAGTTCCTGGGGTTCCAATTAGCCAAGAAACGGTCATACAAATCAATTCGGGGACCAGAAATTTTCGGCTTCAAAAATCGCAAAAAAAGTAAGGCTAACCCCTTTGGATTTTTGGCGAAAATTTCGACGACTTTGAAAAGTGCTGCATTTAATTCTTTAGGGCACTATTCCGACGTAATTTTGCGAGAGAAATCGATCGAGCGCAGTCCCAATACGCTGCGAGCAACGGATCGAAAGTTACAGCCAAAAACTGCAGATTCTCATCGTTATTCCTTTGCTGTTGATCCTACGCTCTTTTTAATGTGGTTTTTGAGTTTCTGGGGTTCCAATTAGCCAAGAAAGGGTCATACAAATTAATTCGGAGACCAGAAATTTTTGGCTCCAAAAATCGCGAAAAAAGTAAGGCTAACCCCTTTGGATTTTTGGCGAAAATTTCGACGACTTTGAGAAGTGCTGCAATTAATTCTTTAGGGCACTATTCCGACGTAATTTTGCGAGAGAAATCGATCGAGCGCGGTCCCAATACGCTGCGAGCAACGGATCAAAAGTTACAGCCAAAAAACCGCAGATTTTTATCGTCATTTCTTTGCTGTTGGTCCTACGCTCTTTTTAATGTGGTTTTTGAGTTTCTGGGGTTCCATTTAGCCAAGAAACGGTCATACAAATCAATTCGGAGACCAGAAATTTTCGGCTCCAAAAATCGCAAGAAAAGTAAGGCTAACCCCTTTGGATTTTTGGCGAAAATTTCGACGACTTTGAAAAGTGCTGCAATTAATTCTTTAGGGCACTATTCCGACGTAATTTTGCGAGAGAAATCGATCGAGCGCAGTCCCAATACGCTGCGAGCAACGGATCAAAAGTTACAGCCAAAAAACTGCAGATTTCCATCGTCATTTCTTTGCTGTTGATCCTACGCTCTTTTCAATGTGGTTTTTGAGTTCCTGGGGTTCCAATTAGCCAAGAAACGGTCATACAAATCAATTCGAAGACCAGAAATTTTCGGCTCCAAAAATCGCGAAAAAAGTAAGGCTAACCCCTTTGGATTTTTGGCGAAAATTCGGACGACTTTGAAAAGTGCTGCAATCAATTCTTGAGGGCACTTTTCCGACGTAATTTTGCAAGAGAAATCGATCGAGCGCAGTCCCAATACGCTGCGAGTAACGGATCAAAAGTTACAGCCAAAAAACTGCAGATTTTCATCGTCATTCCTTTGCTGTTGGTCCTACGCTCTTTTCAATGTGGTTTTTGAGTTCCTGGGGTTCCAATTAGCCAAGAAACGGTCATACAAATCAATTCGGAGACCAGAAATTTTCGGCTCAAAAAATCGCAAAAAAAGTAAGGCTAACCCCTTTGGATTTTTGGCGGAAATTTCGACGACTTTGAAAAGTGCTGCAATTAATTCTTTGGGGCCCTATTCCGACGTAATTTTGCGAGAGAAATCGATCGAGCGCAGTCCCAATACGCTGCGAGCAACGGATCGAAAGTTACAGCCAAAAAACTGCAGATTTTCATCGTCATTTCTTTGCTGTTGGTCCTACGCTCTTTTTAATGTGGTTTTTGAGTTCCTCGGGTTCCAATTAGCCAAGAAACGGTCATACAAATCAATTCGGAGACCAGAAATTTTCGGCTCCAAAAATCGCGAAAAAAGTAAGGCTAACCCCTTTGGATTTTTGGCGAAAATTTCGACGACTTTGAGAAGTGCTGCAATCAATTCTTTAGGGACCTATTCCGACGTAATTTTGCGAGAGAAATCGATCGAGCGCAGTCCCAATACGCTGCGAGCAACGGATCGAAAGTTACAGCCAAAAAACTGCAGATTTTCATCGTCATTTCTTTGCTGTTGGTCCTACGCTCTTTTTAATGTGGTTTTTGAGTTCCTGGGGTTCCAATTAGCCAAGAAACGGTCATACAAATCAATTCGGAGACCAGAAATTTTCGGCTCCAAAAATCGCGAAAAAAGTAAGGCTAACCCCTTTGGATTTTTGGCGAAAATTTCGACGACTTTGAGAAGTGCTGCAATCAATTCTTTAGGGCCCTATTACGACGTAATTTTGCGAGAGAAATCGATCGAGCGCAGTCCTAATACGCTGCGAGCAACGGATCAAAAGTTACAGCCAAAAAACTGCAGATTTTCATCGTCATTTCTTTGCTGTTGGTCCTACGCTCTTTTCAATGTGGTTTTTGAGTTCCTGGGGTTCCATTTAGCCAAGAAACAGTCATACAACTCAATTCGGAGACCAGAAATTTTCGGCTCCAAAAATCGCAAAAAAAGTAAGGCTAACCCCTTTGGATTTTTGGCGAAAATTTCGACGACTTTGAAAAGTGCTGCAATTAATTCTTTAGGGCCCTATTCCGACGTAATTTTGCGAGAGAAATCGATCGAGCGCAGTCCCAATACGCTGCGAGCAACGAATTAAAAGTTACAGCCAAAAAACTGCAGATTTTCATCGTCATTTCTTTGCTGTTGGTCCTACGCTCTTTTTAATGTGGTTTTTGAGTTCCTGTGGTTCCAATTAGCCAAGAAACGGTCATACAAATCAATTCGGAGACCAGAAATTTTCAGCTCCAAAAATCGCGAAAAAAGTAAGGCTAACCCCTTTGGATTTTTGGCGAAAATTCGGACGACTTCGAAAAGTGCTGCAATCAATTCTTGAGGGCACTATTCCGACGTAATTTTGCGAGAGAAATCGATCGAGCGCAGTCCCAATACGCTGCGAGCAACGGATCAAAAGTTACAGCCAAAAAACTGCAGATTTTCATCGTCATTTCTTTGCTGTTCGTCCTACGCTCTTTTCAATGTGGTTTTTGAGTTCCTGGGGTTCCAATTAGCCAAGAAACGGTCATACAAATCAATTTGGAGACCAGAAATTTTCGGCTCCAAAAATCGCGAAAAAAGTAAGGCTAACCCCTTTGGATTTTTGGCGAAAATTTCGACGACTTTGAGAAGTGCTGCAATCAATTCTTTAGGGCCCTATTCCGACGTAATTTTGCAGAGAAATCGATCGAGCGCAGTCCTAATACGCTGCGAGCAACGGATCAAAAGTTACAGCCAAAAAACTGCAGATTTCCATCGTCATTTCTTTGCTGTTGGTCCTACGCTCTTTTTAATGTGGTTTTTGAGTTCCTGGGGTTCCATTTAGCCAAGAAACAGTCATACAAATCAATTCAGAGACCAGAAATTTTCGGCTCCAAAAATCGCAAAAAAAGTAAGGCTAACCCCTTTGGATTTTTGGCGAAAATTTCGACGACTTTAAAAAGTGCTGCAATTAATTCTTTAGGGCACTATTCCGACGTAATTTTGCGAGCGAAATCGATCGAGCGCAGTCCTAATACGCTGCGAGCAACGGATCAAAAGTTACAGCCAAAAAACTGCAGATTTTCATCGTCATTTCTTTGCTGTTGGTCCTACGCTCTTTTTAATGTGGTTTTTGAGTTCCTGGGGTTCCATTCAGCCAAGAAACAGTCATACAACTCAATTCGGAGACCAGAAATTTTCGGCTCCAAAAATCGCAAAAAAAGTAAGGCCAACCCCTTTGGATTTTTGGCGAAAATTTCGACGACTTTGAAAAGTGCTGCAATCAATTCTTTAGGGCCCTATTCCGACGTAATTTTGCGAGAGAAATCGATCGAGCGCAGTCCCAATACGCTGCGAGCAACGAATTAAAAGTTACAGCCAAAAAACTGCAGATTTTCATCGTCATTTCTTTGCTGTTGGTCCTACGCTCTTTTTAATGTGGTTTTTGAGTTCCTGTGGTTCCAATTAGCCAAGAAACGGTTATACAAATCAATTCGGAGACCAGAAATTTTCAGCTCCAAAAATCGCGAAAAAAGTAAGGCTAACCCCTTTGGATTTTTGGCGAAATTCGGACGACTTTGAAAAGTGCTGCAATCAATTCTTGAGGGCACTATTCCGACGTAATTTTGCGAGAGAAATCGATCGAGCGCAGTCCCAATACGCTGCGAGCAACGGATCAAAAGTTACAGCCAAAAAACTGCAGATTTTCATCGTCATTTCTTTGCTGTTGGTCCTACGCTCTTTTTAATGTGGTTTTTGAGTTCCTGGGGTTCCAATTAGCCAAGAAACGGTCATACAAATCAATTCGGAGACCAGAAATTTTCGGCTCCAAAAATCGCGAAAAAAGTAAGGCTTACCCCTTTGGATTTTTGGCGAAAATTTCGACGACTTTGAGAAGTGCTGCAATCAATTCTTTAGGCCCCTATTCCGATGTAATTTTGCGAGAGAAATCGATCGAGCGCAGTCCCAATACGCTGCGAGCAACGGATCAAAAGTTACAGCCAAAAAACTGCAGATTTTCATCGTCATTCCTTTGCTGTTGGTCCTACGCTCTTTTGCATGTGGTTTTTGAGTTCCTGGGGTTCCAATTAGCCAAGAAACGGTCATACAAATCAATTCGGGGACCAGAAATTTTCGGCTTCAAAAATCGCAAAAAAAGTAAGGCTAACTTCTTTGGATTTTTGGCGAAAATTTCGACGACTTTGAAAAGTGCTGCATTTAATTCTTTAGGGCACTATTCCGACGTAATTTTGCGAGAGAAATCGATCGAGCGCAGTCCCAATACGCTGCGAGCAACGGATCAAAAGTTACAGCCAAAAAACTGCAGATTCTCATCGTTATTCCTTTGCTGTTGATCCTACGCTCTTTTTAATGTGGTTTTTGAGTTCCTGGGGTTCCAATTAGCCAAGAAAGGGTCATACAAATTAATTCGGAGACCAGAAATTTTCGGCTCCAAAAATCGCAAAAAAAGTAAGGCTAACCCCTTTGGATTTTTGGCGAAAATTTCGACGACTCCGAAAAATGCTGCAAATAATTCTTTAGGGCACTATTCCGACGTAATTTTGCGAGAGAAATCGATCGAGCGCAGTCCCAATACGCTGCGAGCAACGGATCAAAAGTTACAGCCCAAAAACTGCAGATTTTCATCGTCATTTCTTTGCTGTTGGTCCTACGCTCTTTTTAATGTGGTTTTTGAGTTCCTGGGGTTCCAATTAGCCAAGAAACGGTCATACAAATCAATTCGGAGACCAGAAATTTTCGGCTCCAAAAATCGCAAAAAAAAGTAAGGCTAACCCCTTTGGATTTTTGGCGAAAATTTCGACGACTTTGAAAAGTGCTGCAATTAATTCTTTAGGGCACTATTCCGACGTAATTTTGCGAGAGAAATCGATCGAGCGCAGTCCCAATACGCTGCGAGCAACGGATCAAAAGTTACAGCCAAAAAACTGCAGATTTTCATCGTCATTTCTTTGCTGTTGATCCTACGCTCTTTTTAATGTGGTTTTTGAGTTCCTGGGGTTCCAATTAGCCAAGAAAGGGTCATACAAATCAATTCGGAGACCAGAAATTTTCGGCTCCAAAAATCGCAAAAAAAGTAAGGCTAACCCCTTTGGATTTTTGGCGAAAATTTCGACGACTTTGAAAAGTGCTGCAATTAATTCTTTAGGGCACTTTTTCGACGTAATTTTGCGAGAGAAATCGATCGAGCGCAGTCCCAATACGCTGCGAGCAACGGATCAAAAGTTACAGCCAAAAAACTGCAGATTTTCATCGTCATTTCTTTGCTGTTGGTCCTACGCTTTTTTCCATTTGTGTTTTGAGTTCCTGGGGTTCCAATTAGCCTAGAAACGGTCATACAAATCAGTTCGGAGAATAGAAATTTTCGGCTCCAAGAATCGCAAAAAAAGTAAGGCTCACCCCTTTGGGTTTTCGGCGAAAATTTCGACAACTTCAAAAAGTGCTGCAATTATTTCTTTATGGCACTATTCCGACCTAATTTTGCGAGAGAAATCGAATGAGCGCAGTCCCAATACGCTGCGAGCAACGGATCAACAGTTACAGCCAAAAAACTGCAGATTTTCATCGTCACTGCTCTGCCGTTGGTCCTACGCTCCTTTCAATTTTTTTTCGAGTTCCTAGGGTTCCAATTAGCCAAGAAACGGTCATACAAATCAATTCGGAGACCAGAAATTTTCGCCTTCAAAAATCGCAAAAAAAGTACAGCTAACCCCTTCGGATTTTTGGTGAAATTATTTCTGAACACGGGAAGTGCTGGAATATTTTCGATGAGGCACTATTCCGACGTCATCTTTCGAGAGAAATCGATTGAAGGCAGTTCCAATATGCTGCGAGTAACAGATGAAGAAGATACCCCCAAAAACGAGGAAATCCCTGAGTTCTTTTTCGGCTGTCGTCCCTCTGCTGTTTCACATATCCAGTTAGTATATGTTACGACCCAATTAGAAAAAATTCAAAGTGGTTTCCAGATCAGACGAGGAATTAAACACACACATTCATGGTCTCAAGTTTCATTTTAATTCAACTGATCCAATAATGGTACAAGTGTTCAAGTGTTAGTGTTCGAAATTCAACAAATTCGGAAATAGAATGTAACCGAAAATCAAAGAGTACTGCAAACATTCATTCAATATTCCACTAGAAAGCAAATCTTTTCACGTGGAAATTGATTTGCAATATACAATGTCTTCAGTAGAATATCAAGCATACTATATCATAGAGTTAATAATGTAGTACTTAAATATAGCTCGAGTTCTGGCCTGTGTTCATGTGCAACACGTCACCGCAGGATGTGATATAGGTATGATGTATCATATTGTACTGTCTTTATCTCTTTTAACCTGTAATCAAATCAAATAGAAATCAATTTTCATCATATTTGATTGGTATTTCCTCTACTCTAGGTTTTTCGCGGTTCGAGATCTCTTTTCCGCACCTCTGAGGGTCTTATTAGTATAAAAGGGATTGCACAAATTCATTCCGAGACAAAAGATTTTTGACACAAAAAAAAGGCAGGCCAACCTCTACGAATTTTCGTTGAAGATTTTTCTCATTCTAAAAAATGCTGAAATCAGATCTTTCATGTACATACTATGTCGCCGTAATAATGCAAGAGGAATTGATTGGACGCCGTGCGAATTCGCTGCGAGCAACGGATCAAGAGTTACACCCGAAAAATAACTATTAATCAGCTATCCGTATTCTGCATTCGTAAGGATCCAATTAGTAATAGAGAGCATTACTGAAATTTTTTACCAGATAAAAAGTTTTATACTCTGAAACGCATTCAATGGACAGTTTAAAATGCAATTCCTTGACGAATGGTATTCGGGAAAGTTTCGTAGACCATTTGTGGACCGTTGGTATCTCTCATATTGTCGGTAAAACACCATTCTTTTATATCCGCAGCTAATGCAGGTTCAGATTTCTCGCCTGACGGTTACTGTAGACATTTGCGCCCGTAATAATACCTGGAGTCGGCAAGGATGGGACTTGCCTTCTAGTTTGTGCTGAGAACAGCCATCCGATCGAACCGAGGCTCTCGCCTCTGTTCCATGCTCAACAGCTGGATGCCGCCGCAATCGACCTGTCGGTTACACCGTTCCAGCAGTTGCAATCTCCCATGTCATCCTCATTCAAATTCTTGGAGGGTGGATCCGACTGTTGGATATCCTGCACTGTTGTAAACAAAATGTTGTTATCGATCTTCCTCCATTGTTATCAGTATTTAATGAAATCTCGATTGATTGTTTGTAATCTTAATTAAGTACCTATCAATTTCCTGATTCTATTCAATGATAAGCCGATCAGTTAATTTTTACGGAAAAATCGTACATGCTCACTTAAAGCATGCCATTGCATTAAAATCTAAACGCTCAATGAACTTACCTCTAGATGCAGAAAATAAGCCTCACGGTGAATAATTCTTTGAAGATGCAGGAATATTTCTATGCAAAAGAAGTGGGACTTTATTTATTCTAATGATCATTTTGTTCCTATTATATATCGTCACAAATCTTCAAGAGCAAATATGTAATTATATAAAAAATATGTATGATATAAAAATTTATCTTCCATTTGTCCCAAATATACTTCGTTTGTGTTACCCATTCCCCTTGTCTATGTGTTTTATTACATACACTTGTAACCTGAAGTACTTATTCAAGTATCACTATTTGAGTATACATCCAATAAAATGAAAATGATCTGTACGATGAGCAAATATTCCGTTTCTTGGTGTAGAATTTCAAACACCTTTGAGATTGTAAACCTCTCGCATAATTCCTGATGATTCATTTTATAATGGCCAATTCCAACCGTACTTGTGAGTTGATGATGAAGAATTCAAATAGATGTAAGATCAAAGCTACTGTAATCGTTAAATATTTTACAACCTTGGTCACACGTCATCATCTGGCCGTTATGATACAAGGCATAGAAGGTTGCGGCATTGACACCAAGGATGCATGGGTGTTTCGTATCACTTCTGCTGTTCATTGATGTAAAATTTTATATTTGGATATAGTTCGACATTTTTGAGATTTTATAGCCCGCATATTATTTTTCTTGACCTGTTTAGCCTCTCCTCCGTGCTTAATAACACGAAACAATATCTGGTCATCTGCAGATTGAAGTCCGTCTAATTTGCGAAGAATATACAGAACCGCGGTGGAGTCGAGAATATCTATTTATAAGGCAGGTATTATTTCGTGAGTTGATCGATCGACGTACCTCAGTTCTAGATTTCCATCCCATTACAGCGAATCCATGTATCCAATTATGTTAAACCACGTATTAATTATCTATATTGTTTTACGGATAATGATTAATGTTTGGGGAGCCTTTGCAGGCCGAGCCAGGGCCGTCGGGGAGGACGTCTCTCCCTACCTCCTGGCACCAGCCGGCGGCTCACGAAAATATGACTAACCTACCTCTTCAGCCCCTTCACCATTATACGTGATAGCCTTCAAGTTTCCAGGTACTATCCGGGTTACTCGTTAGTTGTCAAGATGTATCAGCCCATTGGACAAATTGTCCCGTTTCTAACCGTTTCATTTTTATCATGATAGTCGCGTGTCATTAAATGGATCCCAAACAGTTTCCTCCCCAGATATTCGGTCGCGACTATACAAAGAAATTCTCTACACTAATTGGCTTTCAGTCTGACAAGTATAAAATTTCATCATACATATTAAGTACTGTACCGACAATACTATGTCTTCCTTTTCAATTAAACCCTTGCAACAACGATTCGCTGCGTATAGCGTGAAGAAGCGAATAAGAGATTGAATCAAAGTATTGAGTCATCTTGATAATCTTGCAGACAGATTAGGAGCGCGGGAGATCAGGAGAGAGATATATCGTGTCAATGAGACCCCGTACATCCGAAAACAACCCCTGCTGGATACCGAATCGTTTATCATCCACGCTCCGGCTGGGACGGTGAGCTGCGTTGACTGGCCGAGGTGCAGATCGCCGAGGTTCACTGAGCTGGGAGTTAAAACCTCAGCATGACTGGTGATCCCCCAGCACCGAACTAGGATTCCGCACTTTAGGTGGTAACAAATCAATGGGCAATCAATTCGCCTTCTACCTACACTGGTCACGTGATACGTCAGGACTCTTGGCTGAAATTCTGGATACATATACATTGTATATATGTATATAATAAACTTACCTGGGAGAACGAGTACTGTTATAAACTGTTGCCCGTAGATTCAGCGAAAACAAATGTAGGAGTGAAAAGATAAATTAATAAATTACAGGGAGTGCCTTGGGAGGAAAACGGACTCGAGCTGCTCGGCTCCGACTGGTACTCGAACACTGTCGTGACACGGAGTCACTAATCATAGGAATGATTGTACCACAAGGAGAGTTCGTGTCCGTGACTGGCTGACTGCTTGTCCATCCGTTCGTCGGTTTCGGGCGCCTACATTCGGCCCAGCTGCGATCCTCGAAGAGGTCCCAAGCTCCGCTATTCCGCCTCCACTCCTTAATCCCCTATCACCCGCGGCACCCTGCCCTGCACCCTCGTGGCCTCCGGGAGATTTATGACGCGTGCCCAATCGGGGGATAACCCTTGACTTCTTAGTCAGGCTGCAAAATATGTACCAAGTGGTCGGATAGTCGGATAGATCAAGGACTGCACGGAGAGTAAGACCGTGTCGGTGAGTTTGTGGGATCGTTATGCAGAGGAGACGTGCGACGATCGCCATCCTGAAAATTCTACGGTCAAGGAGAAAAAGTCTGATTGTGTTGGTACTTTTTCGCGATCCTATATAATTCCGCGAAGTACGAACGACGGGAGGCATGACGCCTGCTTGAGATTCTCTTCGCTCTATGGAAATGGTATCGCGTGTTGGACTGGAGGGGGCAAGCCTGCATCAGAGAGTCCTTCGGTCCTTCCACCGTTTCCTTCATTTATCATACGAACCATGACAAACCAGCCTCAAAAGCAGCCGCCTTCACACTGCTCACTATTGCAAAGGTGCGCTTCAGTCTTCCGACTCGTTCAGGCAGCCTGGCTACCAGGCTCTACGAACACCATCAACATCACCACCACCACCACCACCACCATAACCAACGAGTACGGTATTACCTGTCTTTCTCCTGAGACCTGAACCTCGAGAGGACCCTCTATATTCTCCGCCGACATTTGTTACCATTTAAGCGTTCACAAGATTTCTCTCGCGGTCTGCAGACACGTAGAGCTCGACTGACGGACCGTTGAACGAGCGGCCTTGACTCGAGAGGTCTTCCAGCCTCTTTTATAATTACTCGGACCGCAGTTTCTGCCTCGAGGACAATTAGCTACACCTGTTGTATGCAAATACCTGAAACCGGATGAGCTGTGTATCATTTGTCACGTCAGCTGATCCGCGCCCATAATTCGCATCCACATGTGAATCAGGGGTCAAGAATTGAAAAGGTTAAATCATTCGCCAATTCATTGCTAAACACTCTGTGGTTACATGATTATATTCGTATCCGCGTCTTGCGAGGACCGCGGATCTCACAGCCTTCGGACATAATATAACGGAAGACGGTGGAGGTCGTGAATGGTTCGGGTCCTTGGGAGCTGTGAGATTTATGGAGCGACACGCCGGCCGGGTCGACTAACCCTTGACTTCTCGCGGACGCTAAGGACCCCAGTGTTGACCTCAACACCCCATCGTCCCCGCTGGAAACGTCACAATGTCCAACAAAAGCAATAATACACTTTCATCTCGTCGGCAACGCACTTGGAAGTTGGTAACTTCCAACTTTCGTCAGTCCTCCTCTCCTCCATCAACGCCTTCACCTGAGTCGCGAGCATGCGAGGCTTTGATCCAAGATTCAAAGCCTCTGGTTCTCAGGCTCCGACGTCGCAGCCTGCAGGATTCGCTTTATTCCGCGGTGGTTCGTTACCGAAATTGAACACTCGCGAGTGCAGGGTTTCGCCAAGCACGGGGATGCGTTGGGGTGCAGACCGCAGAGGCAGCAGCCGGCATGGCAGGCCCCTGACTCACGGACTCATCGTCGTCGGATCGCTAACCCTCATCCATCATTGTCACCCTCTTAGCGCCGCCAGTCCGGTGCGTGTCCAGTGTACGTCGTACCGCGGGTTATATGTATACCTACGTCGCCGAAACGCACGTGTGTACGGTTGTTCCCGGCTTGTCAACTTCTGATATCTATTCCCGGGATGTCACTCCAACCGTGCGATCAAATTTTTTAGAACATTTTCACCGATTTGCGCGGACCTGGAATAAAAACGACAGCTCGACTGCATGCCGATATATCTAGGCTCGATCTATCGCCTGGCACGCACTTCTTATAATGTGTATTCTTACGATACTTACGCATTGGTACTCGCGCATCTGCATACAGTGGCAGGTAGGTATTTGTTCTACTGGGGATCATGGCGTAATGAGCAGTAAAAAAATTCATGTTTTGCTATAACCTGTATTTGACAAGTGTATTAAGTGGAACGAATGTACAAGTGCGGTAGATTCATCATGGCGGCGTAGCTCGTATACAGCGTACTCTATACACGCTCTCACTATCCACTTCATTCTGAATGAATAAACATAATATATGAGATTACCGTATCGTTGTAATATTTACAGGAAATATTTATACAAACAACAATGATTTACATGTATATATATATATATATATATATATACATACGTATATATATATGCAATATTTTATACAAAAAGACAGCATCTTAGATACCTACATCTGTTTCAATATCGAATTAATATTGTATAATTACAATTTCGTTTCTACGCGAACTTGGACGTGCGTTGAGCTGCTCTAGGATGCGATCATTTATTTTGCTCTCGTGTATATTCTATCTCGTGAAGATCTTTGTGATCGCGATCGCGATGTTCAGCGAATGAACTGATTTCACTGGTAAATTAGTGCAGAGAGTATACAAATTCATTACCTGCATTATTTTTTCTTAATGTTCCTAAAAAGGCTATCACCTGGAATTCACTTCGATACATCATATGATAGCAGAAAATTTTATTTTTTGATGGGTTATTATTGATTTTTGATTTCTTTAATAGAGTTGAAGAAAACCAAGAGTTTAGAATGGTCGAGACTACAGTATAGGCTGCCCAAGTATTTGTTCAGTTTATTTAAAGCTTATATTACGGCTACTATTCGTTTTTTGAAATTTTTTATTACTCATTATTGTTTATTTATAAATAATTAGCATAATTTTATTCTAGGCGTGATTGTGTATAGATGCGATTCTCGTACTTAACATCTATATTTAGTTGTTCGATGAGGTACTACATCAACTGGATTCTCATCTTGCATTGTATAATACACATATTTATTTTTCAACTGTTTATCGTACACTGTTGTTTTTTTTTGTTCACAATTTTTTTTCTCTGTAGAATAGGCTCACATCACCTTTTGTGTTTAGTGATGGAAAATGTGAGCCTAAGGAATTGATCCTATGAAGAAGTGTCTGTTCTGTCACTGACTGCTTCATTTCATTCATCAAGAGTCATCAACAATTGCTTTACTGTCGGACAAAGATAACACATTTTTCAGGTTTCATCGCTCGAGAATAAACCGACGCGATTCACCGATTAAACAAATAAATTTATTCGTCTTGATTGCACTTGTTTTCACCGCGAACCTGATGCGAGGGGCAGATTGGACCAGAGAGAAAAAGAGATCCTTGATCCTTAGAATCATCCGATTAAATAATTCCGCACTGTCCTCTACAATATATACAATCAACTCTTCAGCATTGCACGTCATAAAATTTGAAACCCAACCTTTTACAACTATTCGTGTAAGTATTGTCCATCAGCCCAATCGATTTGCCATAACAATTGATCATTTTCCGGGGCTCAGCTGAGCTGATAATACTCGGGTGCAAAATCGTTGGCCAGATTGCTCAAGAAGTTGAAATCCGAGGAGCTATTGCTGTTGTCGGCTGATGGTGGTGGTGCAGCGGCGTGGATGGGTTCCCCGTAAAAGTTGCCAAAATTTCCATAGCTTTCGCTGTTGGCATCCGACTGCCCGGCGCTTCCCGGGGGCGTCATGACCGCGGCCGTGGCGGCGGCGATCGCGGTCGCCGTCGTGGTCATACCGGGTGCCGGAAACGGATCCGGCGAAGAAACGTAGCTGCTGGGTATGCTGGAGGCTTCGCCACCCTGGTGAACGTGGGGCTGGCTAGCCTGCTCGTAGTAGGCATTCTGGTGGCACTTGTTGCCCGTCCTGTAGTCACCGGAGTTCGAATGAACGGCTCCCTGGTGAGCCACGTACCCTTCGGCACCATGCTGCTGCTGCTGCTGCTGCTGCTGCTGCTGTGGCTGTTGCATTTCGCCGTAATACGCGTGCTGCGAGGCTTGCGAGGCCTGAGTCACGACGCCGGTGTGTCCGTGAGCACCCAGGGTGCCGAGGGTGTCGGTATTCGCGTGGTATCCGGTGGTCCCGGTCCCCGGGTAGCCGTAGGCACCAGCGGCCCCGTAAGACTCGGCGCTCTGATCTGCCTGGGCGGCGGCGTAGCCTTGACTCGTGGCGTAAGCGGAGCCCTGGACGTTCCTGTGGTAGCCGGCATGGTATCCAGCAGCGTTCCCGCCCTGGGCGGAAATCGCATAGCCGTTGTAGTCACCGGCGGCAGCGTACTGCTGGGTCTGCTGCTGGTGAAACTGCATACCCGAGTTGTAAACCGGTCGTGTTGCGGCCGGGTTCCGACCATGGTGACCCCGCGCCATGCCCTGATTTTGCCGTGCGTAAATGGGGTGGATTTCACCAGGGTAGGCGATTCGCTGCTGGTAAGGTTCTCGGGGACAGTAGGTGTTCTGTGGCTGCTGCGTGTGCTGCGTCACCGCCGGAGCGGACTGCCGGTTCGAGGCAATTCCGTTTCTGTAATCGACGCCCGCAGGCTGGTAAGAACCCTGCTGAAAGTGGCCTTGGGGGTTGGGAATCGGCCTGCCGGTATGGGGCGAGATTCCACTGGGGTTTGACGGCCCGTGGAGAACACTCGTAGGCACTGAGCTTGCCGATGACGGCGAGCTCCTGGGTCTCTGCATGTAGGCGACGTGGACGGCCTGGATCCCCAGGGGACTTCCCTGTTGCAGCTGGACCGACGCCGGCGTCCCCGGCGTCGAGGACGGCGTCAGACTCCGCGTCGACCCCTGGCCTCCGGGCAGTGCCGGCGTGCTAACCGTGGAGTCGGGCATCGCGAGGAGGACGCCGTTGCTGTTCATCGAGCATTGCATGTCCTTGGAGGTTGCCGGCGGCGATTTTTTGCTCACGGATATCTGTTTCGCGGGGTTTGGACTCTTGTGCCCACCCTCGACCTTCACCCGCACCTCGCCGGACACCTTCTTCACCGCGACGCTGGGCGACGTGACCTCGCTGCCATCTTGAGACCGAGAATCGTCGTCGGCTATCATCTTCTCGAATGAACTTGAGACGCTGTTCGTACTGCCGACGCTGCTCGCTCCGTTGCTGTTTGTGCTGAAGCCCGTGTTGTTGTTCGTTGCACTTGGTGTGTTGTTGTTGTTGCTGCCTGCACCTCGGTCCGAGGCGCGTAGCTCCGGCACCTCACCCAACGAGCTACCCACGTCTCCGACACCGGAAATGTCGCAGTTGTGACAGCTCTTCTTCTCGTCCTCATCCATCAGCATCATCTTATCGCTCTTGGACTTCTCGATACCATCCTGCGACGTCCCATCCTTATCGTCCCCATCCTCCTTGCTCAGAGTTTGACGTTTGTGCTTCATTCGTCGGTTCTGAAACCACACTTTGACCTGCGAACGTCAATGAAGGAGTTAGTCATCTTTTTACAACTCTTTCCGTCTACTGGTACGATTAACGTTCCTATTTGTAGTGGATAGCTCCAGAAACAACTCACCTGTCTCTCGGAAAGATCCAGCGATGCTGCAATCTCGATTCTCCGTGGTCTGCATAGGTATTTGTTGAAGTGAAACTCCTTCTCCAGTTCCAGAAGCTGAGTGTTCGTGTACGCGGTTCGTAATCTCCTGGGAAGACCGTTTTCTGAAACATACAGGATTGCGAGATTGGTTTCGAATGTAGGCAAATCAAGTATCTTCGTTTCCAGCAGCGACTCTCCACCTAGCTCTCTCTTCTCTACTTGATGGTTACAAGTGAATGGGTGCTTGAATTGTTGTTCCATGACAGTAGCTGCGTTGTCGGGGAAGTTTCGTTGTTTGATCGAGGCAAGTTTCAGCGAATATTTCGACAACGTCAGATATGCTTTCGCCGGTAAGTGTACGTAGACGAGGTATTATCAGGGTGTATGGAGCCGAGCAGTAACGACCTTAAGCTAACTACTTACAAAGTTTCCATCAAGTTTCCCACTACAAGTATTTCGTATATCAATTCAAACGTCAGCTAATTGTTACGAGACAAGAAACTGATGCCGGGGGATTATTAGAAAATTCCTTCGTGCCTCGCGCTAATTGTAAGAGTATTCATATACACCTATACCTAGATGTCATTATTCCTCACCATGTTTACCCAACTATAAACAATCTTGTTGTTCGTCTTCATCTTCCTCGATCTATTGTCAAGATATTGTTGCACAAAGTCTAGAGTCCATTCGATACGTGCAACGCCAATTCTTATAACGATAACTGATCACCTAGCTGGGTTGCATTCATTTCAATAGATGATATTTCAAGAACACTGTAATCGCTATTACTTCGTACTACGTTGATTTTAACATAAAGATGTTTATTCGTAGGTTTCATTGTTTTTTCTTTAATGTTTTTCCCGGAGCAACTAAATCTACTCTCTTATTATAATTTCACCTGCCAGAGCGTATTCAAGCCTGATTTTAATTGCGCCAAATCATATCATCCCGTTGTAACAGTTTCAACGACCCTCAGCTATAGTCAAATGAGAATGAAGCACTTGGCACACAGATTGACCGAGTAATTATTATAACTACATGCTGCCGTCGGTCGGCCCCGTTTCATCCGCTTTCGTTGTATTTTTGCTCGTCGGTTATAAGGATGCGATGTAGTGTTGTGTAGCTGCGGAAAAACGAGGGCGAATGGCCAAACTACCCCATGGCGTGCAAGCGGATGTAAGGGTGGCAGGGGCGTCTGGGTGTTGCGGGGATATCGCTGGGGTGTTTCGAGGTGGAAGGGGTTGACGTGGGCTGAGGGCCGACGGGGTGGAGATGGCTGCGGAGCGCGGGGGTGAGATGAAAGTATCGCGTGATTGACGTGGGCCTCATCAGCATTCCGGCCTCGTGATTGGCTAGACGAACCTGTCAATCAAAAGTATCCACGCCTATTGCAAGTACCGTCCAACCGACCCGCTGCACGAATTCTCTCTGCGTGACACGAGTCCGAGCCCTATGGCAACCGATTTTTAAGCTCTTCGTTATTCAGCGGCTGATTGAAATCGCGGGGAGATAAAAGCCAAGCTCTTCCAGAGTTTGAAATTCAACAATATACAGCTTCTACAGACGGCGGATGGATAAGAAAGATAATTTGCATACATTTCGCGAAGACAGAAAAGGTATAGAGGTAGGTATCCTAGTTCTGCCTCCACCATAGACATCGCACGGCACCGTGTAGGTAATTAATGAAATCTTACTAGTCAGAAGTCAAACAGGATCTTGTCTGATTAAAGAGGTCTAAATATGGACGATGACGTTCTTCGGATGGTTTTTGTTGCAAATAAATATTCTTTAAGATTCTGTACTCGAGGTATAACCAAGGGAATAAAAATATCAACGCAGTGTATCTTCATCTTTGACTGTCGTGAGAGGAGACCGGTTGATGGACTGCCAGACAAAGTCTCACGGCATCCTACCGAAGAGTGACAGTCAGCTTCGTAGCGAGCAAGACGCGGGGAGGCGAAGCGAGCTGCGCTAAGATTGGCCACGCTAAATTTGAAATATAACCTCCGCATTTATAAAACCAGAACTGAAAGGTCTTGCGATTTTCTGACGAGTTCGGGCTCACGGCTGTACCTACCTAAATTCGCAACGTTCTCGTCACGAAAAGTGGGTCAGGCTGCGAGAAGGCCTCATCAGAATTGTCCGGAATTGTTATATTCGCACTTTCAAAGGCTTTCTCATCCTTTATCGAGAGTCTTCAGCCTGAGAATAAATTTTATATGCGATGAAAATCGATGTCATGGAGCAACGGTGAAAACGCTGACCACAATTCCTTCGTGTCTGGGAATCTGATGGAATTGAGATTTTTATACACAAACTGCGCATCATCTTTCATCAAGTTTTCACAGACCGACTTTATACGCCAACATTCGGTTTCAACAAACAGGTAAACTGTTTTTCAGAAAATTTGATGAAACTTTTCACTCACGTTACTGATCAGAAAATTGCCCCTACAAAATTCGAACCACCATCGAACTCATTTAACACCGAAACTTTTAAGTCGATCGGATCAATAGCTGTGCAGGAATTGCAGTCTTCATTTCTGACCATGCGCGTATGCACCTTCTATTGTGCAAGGAGGTCGCGTTTTCAATCTTAGTAATTTTAAAGTCCGCGTTGAAAATTTTTCCTTCTGCCCTGATGATTCAATATCGTGATTGATTTTGATAAAAATTTTATTAATTTCTCGACGAGCATCGAGGGATTTGGTTTCCAAGGTACACGAAGCGAAACCGTCTTTCGTCGGTGACTCCTAGGGTATAATCGTACGGAGGAAATAAGAACTGGAAACGGATAAAGCTGTCGCGAGTGCGGAAATAACGGGAAACGTCGAGACACAATGGAGGGCGAGTGTAAAGCGGCTCATTGTCAGCTGCTCGTAGGAAGATGTATATACATATGAGTAAATAGTTGTGACCGGATGCTGAATTATTTCTGGACGGGTGTCACTCGTCGGGCGTAGAAAACTCGAGCGAATGATGTTGCCGCGTCCGACGGCCGTCGCTTCGCACTTGTCGCCGACGTACGCCTGGCTAAGACGTCGTCGTTGAACGCCTGGCTCGCCTCCGGACGCCGATTCCCGCCTCTCGAAACCGGACGACCGGCTGAGTGATGCGTCCCATTGTTTTCTTAACGGTCTTATTTAAGCAGTGCCAACATTCACATCTATTTGTTACGATACGAGGTGAAGAATAATCCTTGGCTAGTACGAGCTTTGGTTCTCGGGTGCTTTCCAATATTCTAGCACAGTCAGAAACTCGCAATAAGGCTTTAAATTTATGCAGAAAAATTGAAAACCTTGCAACTAAACTTATCTCTAAGGAAATATTGAATGTTTGAATCAAAATCAGTTTAATTTTAGAAATTGCGAAATGTACAATTAGAAGTGAATAAACGATCTATGAACAAACCTCTGATACATATGTGCACTCACTTTTCCTTTCATTTCCCTTTCTATCGATACTAAGACGCCTTTGTGTGATTGGCAGGTAGCTAATAGTTATTGCAACGAACTGGTTATACCGTGGCAGTTCACTATTGAGTCTCTTAAGTGGGTTAACAGCGTAATTGCGATGATAAATATTCCTGTGATCGTTTTCTGCATTCATGATTAAGTTACAAGTATGCATCTTTGAAAAGGTAAGTCGCTGCGACTCTTCGAGTCAATTTTAAATGGCAGAATGATTCGATTTACTGATATCGAGCATTCACAGGTAGGCATTGTTCTATAATTTATTATTATTACACATTCTTCCAATAATTGTAATTCTGTTCCGGAAATAACGAGCTTTCGAAGAACCAAACATTTCAAATTTTCCGTTTCAAACTACATACGCCGTTATCTTGTCAAAGGACGAAGGGGTTCATTTCGAAACACGGTATTTTGCACTCTCCACCACGACTCGACAGGTCAACAGCAAGACGGTCTACGTAGATCTAATTTCGAGATAATTGTATCAACGGGAAGATCGTTGTTCATTGTACCTTACGTACCAGCATCAATAATGTATGTGTCATACGCACACACACAAGCAAACTCAACGGATATGGCGCATCATTTTTAAGCGTCAACACTAGCTTTGGCCATTATTCACAAAAGTGTAGAAGAAAACATTTTCATCTAGCCTAGAAATTGTTGATTTTTATTAATATCATCATTTGAAATGCTTGGTGACGCATGCAATCCTGCACTGTTTTGCAAATTTTCTTATGTTCTCATAAAAGTTTACTTCACAAAAGCAAAAATTTACGTAACCAAGTGAGTTATGTCAAATGAGGGTCCGTCCAAATAATTTATTCGAATTATCTGGTGTACGTAACTCATTTATTTAGTACACAGTACTCAATCCGTATAAAAGAATAATTTGCTATGCATAGTAATTGCATGACGTCTAGTAGAAACACATTTTTTTTGTTACCGATTTGGAATACAAATAAAACCACTTTCTACCTTTTTTCCCAATGAAATACGTTTCATCGCTGCACGTTTTCTAATAAATTACAAGTTCTTGTCTGACAACCAGATGCAATATTGGTCCTTCGTAGGTACCCTGATACAAGCTTTTCGCGCTGACGACCGGAAGACTTCGTCACATCTAGTAAATGAATCAATTGAACAACGAGTCGAACAATATTACCAATTCTATCTCACATGCAAAATTTCCAACAAACGAATTTAGTCCCTCCGACTAAACTTCTTTGGTCCAACGATAAATGCATGCGTGATGGTAGCTGCATGAACTTGAGGAAAGCGTGGCGAGCAACAAAGGACCAGGGGTGCCTATTTCGTGTCATTGCCCAGCCTCCGTGAAGGAAGGATCTCGGCAGGAAGGTGAAGGGGGAAAACGGCGTACTGCACGCGGTACTCCGTGGAGAATGAGAGCACACGCGACCGAATCGAGTGGCCCTTGGAAGAGGCGCCGCGGCTTTGGGTCTCCTTCTCTCCAGCGTTTCGTTCGCCTTGAGCGTCTCTCTCACCCTCTCTTTCTCTTTCTCTCGGCGAGCGCCCGAAGGTTCCTCCGGCAAGGCGTCTATAGACAGGTGGGAAGGGTCACATGATGGCCGTCTCTGTAATTTGTCTTTTGTTTTCCCCCTGGGCACTGGCTTGTTTGTGTGCCTGCGTAGGAAAGAAGAAAACTTGTGAAAGAACAAAGGGCGGAAAGACCCGGTACCAACACTGACGGACAAACGAAGGAGAGATACTCCGTCCGAGAGAGCGGGCTTCGGTTTGGCTACGCGGTGGATGTCTGGGGTAAACGTATGAAAAATGAGTGACGGGAGTTTGAAATAAATGACGGGACAGGCGCTGCCATCCTCCACCTCCTCCTCCTCCTCCTCATCGCCGACCGGCTCTCTTGACGCGGCGGACGGACCAAACGTTGGTGAAAAAAACGGCAAAAGAAAAAAGAGCTGGGACAAGATCACCTATAATAGGAAACTCACCGACGTTCCATCATTAGCCAAATAATACTTAATCTCGTTTCAACATCCGTTTCTAACGCGACCTGCACGACACTCAGCCATGATCTAACTGTTCATCCGCTTCTTCCACTACAGGGAGAAGCAGGTATGCCGCATACTTACAGCTGTTATTCTTGAGGTTACAGTACCATGTTCCTGTCTTAAAATATTTGGCACGATCGCAGCTGCAGCGGGTGTAATTTAAGTTGAATTCATTCCCTCCACTGTCTGAACTCTGATTGAAAGAATGTTCTAATTGTACCTAGAGACAGGTGACACAGAAGGATAGTCAGGAGGATCGAATCGTCGGAAATATTCGTTTTGAAAAATATTTGATTGACATGTCCAAGGAAAGAGTGGCCGAGTAATCACGATTTGCATTTTGGGTACCAGAAACGAATTTACGAGCAAGTAGGGGGTGAAACGTGTGGAAGCCACGGGTATCGGAGTAGATAACACCCTGTGGTAAGGTAAGTAATTTCGAGGGTTGGTAGTTGTGGGTATCATGTACCGGAATCGGTGGCGAACAGAGTTTATTATAGATTTATGCGAAACGTGATCACGAAATGGAAGGGAGTAAACCGAAAACAAAACTGTGTGCATGGGAGGTTTTAGCCACGATGGGTGTATATCCAGCCACGACGATGCGAAGTTCGGGGTTCGAGGTTCGGCCTGGGTTCGACCTATAATCAATTAACAGAGCAAGACAAGAACTCGGCGGCTGACCAGTAGTGGCCACTGCCCCAAAATATTCCACACCTCGATGCGCCTAGTCTCGCCATATTGGCGTTTCTCTCTCTCACCCTCTCTCTCTCTCTCTCTGCCATCCCTCTTCCCAACCGAAAACATTTTTTGCTACATACCCTCGCATCGATAGTTACCCATATACCTTACCGGAGGTAGATTGAAAAAAAAGTGCCGAAAAAGCTTCCTGCTTTTTTCGAGAACGAGTAAATTGATCGGACCAAGATGTTTTGCGGGGTAAAACTAGGCTGAAGAAGGTCACGATGTATCCGGAGCGTCCTCAACATTGTGAAAAGTCAATCTGTGGACCGCACCGCATCTAAACTGCAAGTAGACCCGGGAATATTGGGTGTTCAGAATGTGCGGTATCGGGAAGAACCAATCTCCATACTCCATAGTGGATAGAGGAGTTACGCTTTAGGGAGAGTTTTAGGGAAAGCCGGCAAACCCGTCGAATTCTTCGTTGTCGTCGGTAAGAGACTAGACCCGATCTCGATGCGACCCCTCGACGCGGTTTTGGCTTCCTGCGTATCATCCCTGCCCCCCTGCAGCAGTCAAACCATAATCCTGCATCGATTTTATGCAAAAAGCTGTCTCTCTCTCTCTCTCTCTCTCTCTCTTCTCTCCGCTTCTCTATCTCGGGGACGTACGACGTACCGTATCATTATACTCCCACTCCAAGTAAGTCGAATGTAGGAACATAAGGGGGTGGCGAACCCCTCGGAGACTCGCCTTTATTTTTCACCACTCGCATATCTTGTCAAGTACCGATGAGAGTTCATATACATTAGCATAACGTTTTACATAGCTATTTCGCCGCGGTGGATAATAACAGTGCAAGCTCGAGGAAGGCTCGCTCGACCGGATGGCGGTAGTGAAAAGAAAAAAGCCCCAAGGAAAAAGGGAAGAAGACGAAGAAACCTCGGCATCAAAACGAGTACTACCACTACTCACTCTGGCGAAGCTTCTACGTGCTGACCGCGGTCTCACCTACCGTCGTCGTGGATGGTGGCAGCCATGCTTGGACTGCGGTCTGACCACCGTTGCAGGAACGGTGCGGAGCCCGCTAACCTGTGATTATGGTGGCCAGCCAGAGCGGCGGGCATTCCGGGTCTAGAAAATTGGATATAGGTGTACAGGGTACGCGTATGGATATGGCGAGCGAACGAGCGTCGAGCACATGGACGAGTCTGCAGAGGCGTGCCGATGCAACCAGCAATCATCTGGGTGGGGCGATTGCGCTCCAACAAGCCCTGCGTTCCCATCCAACTTGTGCAGCGTTTTGCTTTGCGCTCGACTTCAGGTTCCTCGGGGAACACAGCGGGCTGCACTTCCAGAGTCCAACGGTGTGCGTGCCCATTGCGGTAGGTACCTACCTACATCTCTACCTCTGGTACCTACGAGTATATCTGATTCCTCTGCATGCTCCCTGCAGGTTCCGTGCGATGCTCGAAGCACACCAGGGCCGATTCACACACAGATCACGACGACATGCTTCGTCGGTCCGGCTCGCGTGCACTGTGCACACAACGCGGACGAAGATATTCACGAGGGAGCGATTAAATCGAGGCACGCCATGGAGGAGCGTACAGACCATGGAACTCGGATTACAGGTCTGGGCTCGCTGGGCTGAAGGTGACTGTCTAATTTCCGAGCCAAGAAAAGTATGGCCGACCTCCAAAAACCCGCTTCTCTTTACTACTCGAGATTGCTTCTGCATCGGGTTAATAAATAATCGAGCACATGTGAGGGAACTTGGAGAGAGAAAATCTTGAGGGGTGGTGAATCGGTAAACTAAAGGATCACTTTATGACTCTGGAGAATTTTCATAACATAAGAAGAATGAGATCCCGAACTACGGATTCTCCGCCGCACGTTATCGGTTGGAAAATGTGTAACCTAAAATCGTAGGGGGCATTGTTATCTGGATAAGGTGCGGGGTTGAAAGACCTAACGGGTGTATTTTTAGGGGTAAGCTACGGTGTCGCACGGCATCGGCGCAACTTTTCTCTTTGGATTATTTTAATCACATTAGCGCGAAGGGCGGCTGGAGAGCCGGGGAACCGGGGTCCCGGAACTCTGTCCTATTATCAGAGGAGCTCGCGCGAAATCAATCTGCCGTATAACGGCGAGATGCCTGGCGTCCTCAGGGAGCCGTCTTTGTCGCACCCCGTATCCTCCCCCACCCCTTCCGTCATCCCGCAGCCACCCAGAAGCCCAACTTTATCCGCGTTTGCAGAGAACGGCTCGAATCTTCTCCGGTGAAGAAGAAGGACGAAGGACGAAGGACGAAGGACGAAGGACGAAGCCGGCTTCTCTCTCCCGAGACGGAGGACACATCCGCGCCTATACCGAGAAAGAAGAACTCCAAACTAATTTCTTGATAATTTGCGTTCGGGAGCCTCTCTCCGCTCCTTTATCTCTCCGTCTCTCTTTCTCTTTCCAATTCGCGACGGGATCAACATTCTCTCTTCCTCTCCTTCTCCTCGAGCGTTACTCCACGCCGGAGTTCTCGCGAGTTGGACTTTGCGTTTCATTGCTACAGGGTATCGCGACAGTTCCGCCCCTGCCGCCGTACCACAACGCTGCTTTTTCTTCCCCCCTGGCACTTTTTTCCACCCCCACCCCCACCCTTCGCCTCGCTCCCCGTGTCCTATGCCCCGGAGAAGACACCGAGCCCGCAAGCCACGGGATAAAAAGTTTATTTTAATCTTTACAAATTTTAAATCCTCTGCACAGCTTTCCGCAAGTAACTAGAAAACCGAGCGGCATAAAGTAAGCCCTCAGCGACGGCCTAAATCTCGTATCTCTTCGTACACTTGCTAAAAGTTTACCTTCGACTTTTGTTTTATTTTTCATTTTTTATTCATTTCTTCTCAACGTGTATTATTATTTCTTTCCCGTCCCGTTTCTTCCGTTTTATCCCCCCCCCCCCGCCGATAAGTAGCAATTATTTACGTTCGTATCATATCCGCCTGTTTCGTGGCCGTGCGAGGCTTAGAAAATGAAGACGGTACGAAAAACGGAAATTAGTCGACCACGTGTATTTCAGTGTACCTAGTAGGTTGGCGCACTGCTATTTTCTATACATAGTACATACATGTACGATACAAACGTATAATTTACTGGCATCAGGGTTAATCTTGCGAAAACACTTCAACCGACCAGAAAAAGCAGACGTCATTACCGTTGGTAATACCGTAGCTGTGCTGTATCTTACCGCAGAGTTCTGCCTGCGGATTGCATGCATTTATCCATACGTACGTAGGCAGATACAGGTAACTTGCATTTGTGCAAGCACACAGTTAAGCGTATGCGATATATACGTACATCATGGGAAGGTAATAAAATGTGAAGGGCCGTAAATCATTGAGGAACTGTACTATGAGGATGGATGGATGGATATATACATTCGTGCGTGGGGTCGAGTTCGTTCCACCCGTGATGGTGATTAATAAAAAAATGAGAGAATTTAAAATTGAGCGAAATGGGAGAATAAAAATATACAGAAAATGAATGAATAAAATAGTTCGTGTCTTCTCAATCATTTTTCACCGGTCACGTGTTTGCTTTCGCCGTCGTACGCTGGGATTTGTAATCATTCCAGAAGTAATTAGCTTCGATGCCGGTCCGCGGTTAATTAATAGGTGCACGTACCACGTATGCGTACTAAGTAATGCACTTGCATGTTCCATAAATCCCCGGAACGTTGAGTTATTGCTATGGAGAAATTAAGTGTTGCACGGAATATATTTGCGATCCACGTTATGCTCCGCGATGAGAAGGCCTTGATGCTCACCGCAAATATAATGGCTTGCAACGGATGAAGATATAAGGTGAATAAAATTACACGTATTATCAGCTTACACTTTGGCTTACTGACACGCCGATAAAACATGGTTCGCTTCGTTTTTTTCATCCAGTTTCGAACCTCCCGAGAGTTCAATATCACACAATTCCTCTGTGTAACAATTCATAGCACGGAATAGCCGCTCGCTGTTCATTTCTTCTCTATCTCTTTCTCTCTTCTTTCTTTTCTCTTCGACTCGGTTTCGAGTGGGTAGATATGTAGTAATTATATTTAACTTGAGAAGCTAGACGTTAATTAATACGTAGGCACTATCTTGATAGGAGATCTATTAACAGAAATGACTAATGATTCTTTGCGGTGTTAGACTTGACAGCTGGCGAAGAATAAACGGATGCTAAACGCACGAGTAAAATGCGATTGCGTAAAGGTGGCCGCAGTTTGCGTGTGTTTGACAAGGTATGTACGTACATACAGAAACTCATACTCACCCGATACTTGTTGTTAGAATATGGAAGATTGAACGCAGCTGATTTGAATCGGTGAGAAAAACGGCGAAAAAAATTGTTAAAAATCAGACTAACGTAAAATTCACCAAACGTGGGTAAAAATTTTCGCCCAAACGAACGGGCTACAAAAATCCTCGGGGCTAATTTAATACCAGGCCGGTATTAAAATACAAACGGTTTTAGGCAGCGCTCGGGAGCGTAATGCGAAAAAGAAAAGGGGTTCCGTGCGGGTCCCGGGAATAAAACGGGTAGAAGGAACGGAGGAAGAGGAAGGTAAAAGTGATAAAAGAGAAAGCGAGAGATAGAGAGAGACGGAGAGAGACAAGGAATCTTTTTCTAACCACCTAGGGGAGAGATGCCCCTCGTAATGTATGCTACGTGTAGCTGTGAGTCCGCGTGCTGGAGCCAAAAGATTCTAGGTGAGGAAAACGGGGTGGAGGTTGGTTTGGGTTGGGTTGGGTTAAGGGGAAAGGAGGGAAACGGGACGGGCGCCATGTGTACAATAATGTTAAAGAATGTTAAATGTGGGAGGGATCGCGAAGGGCTACCAAAGCTGCATACATTAGTTGTTAACAATGCTATAAAGAACACACGCTGACCCTCTTCCGACTCTCATCGCGTCGTACTGCACCGGATTTACGACAGCGTTCTACCCCCTTAAAGTACCCTCGATTCCTAGGCCGGACATGGCGCCCGGATCAATCCGGCGAAAATTATTTCCCAACTTATTTCCTGAGCAGCGTCTGAAGCTTGAGCAGAAAGAAGTTCGAGTGGCGTTGTTGCGCCGCATGCTTCCTGGATTTCGGGTGTTAATCGTCCTCGGTCGAGTTTAATTACCCAGGGTGTAAAAATCAGACCCTACAATAAGCGCCGGGTAGATCCCCAGGCGCTGTTTCGAAACCCAGCGAGTAAATCCAAGCGGTTCTTGACCACCAGAAACTCCCTCTCTCTCTCTCTCTTTTGCTCTCGCTTCACGCTTCCCGGCGGGGAACGTGGCCGCCATTACTTATCACCCCTGTCGACTCAATGCATGCTTCCCAACCCTCGTGATAATTGTTTAAACTGACCACCTACCCCTGTCTGCCTCTCTCGAGTCCCTGCCGAGTCCGTTTGTTCGCGTACAAGCGTAATGTACCTACTCGATCCATGCACCCGGACTCGACTCGCGAATGCCTAATTGCGATGGAATCGCCCCCGACGTGACGTCGTCTCGACTGCAGGTATCTCGTCGTTTTTTCGTCTCGAAATTCTTCACTTGACCTCTTGATTAACGAGGAGTAATACTTAATGCTTTGTGTACCGTTCATTTTATTCTTCATTAATGCTGATGCTACAGAAAAATTAAATCGAGAATGATGTCACTGCGTGAATCTTGACCGATGTAAAGAGTGACCGTTACGGTACGTATTTATAATATACATATAAACACCCCGTGAGAACGCGGTAGGCACAGTTGATCATATTTCAATACGAATCTCGGTGGTGAAATACGGGTTTCAGATAGATGTAAATACTAAAAGATCGTTTCCCGAATGGTTGAAAAGCGGTCGCTTCATAACTCGAGGGGGCCAAGAGGAACTGGAGAGCGGTTTGGACTATCTCCAGAAAAATATTGTAGTGAGTTAGAGTTTGAATATGCGGCAGAGAGCGGAGAAGGAAAGGAAACGGAGGTGGAGAGCGAGAGCGAGAGAGGTTTATAGCGAGCAAATAATAGGGAAATGATTTGCTCCTTGTTAGATAAAGACTTGGGGGACTCGCGGAAAGAAATATTGCCCCCAATGAAAGGGAGCAGCACCGGAACGGCCGGGAACCTCGCGGCGCCCTTGTAACCGCTTCTTCGCTTACGCCACCCTGCGTCCTCAGGGTCGTCCACGTGGAAATCTGCCCCTAAGCGAGGGTTAAGTAGCCGCGGTAAAACCAGGTCCTTCTGTCTTATTCGGATGTGGATTAATCCGGCCGTTTCCTTTCATTCGTTTGGTCGTCAAATTTCTCCCAATACGATATTCTTCACGAAAGCAACTGGCAGCCGAAATTCTACGAACCAATCAGACTTGACGGAGAGAAATGACGGTCTGTGCATTGAACGATTTTTGGTATATAGAGCCTGCTGCAACAAGCTCGGGAAACACAGCGTTGTACGTCGTTTTGCTCCAGCCAATGGCTGTTCGTAAAATATTTTCTCTTAAAGTTCAAACTTCTTCGACAAACAACCTCGTTGGTCTGAGTCTGACGACGATTGTCTTCACCTTGAGTGTCTGGATTACAAGCATAGACCTGCAACTTACGCGCTGAAAGACAAATAAGTTCCTGAAATGGTTGCGCATAAAACTATCTAGGATCAGTTTTTCTTCGGCTCCGAAAATCGAACGTTGGTCTCAGAACACGCATGATCGAAGAACGAAAGAACTTCAAGGGACCGCCGGTGTTACAACTGCGGGGAGAATATCGCTTCTGTGCTATGGTGGGGAGCCTGGGAGTGAAGATTCCGGGAGCAAGGTTCGTCCTAGCGGGGGTCCTGGGCAGGGGCCGCTTTTGCCAAGTCACTTTTCATCACTCGGCATCACCCTCCTTCATCGCCTAACACCATCGGCTTGTTCCAATCCCGTCTTCCGGTTATCTCCCAGTTATCGAGCCCATCAGATAACGATTGCAGCCTGCACACGACGAATCGATAAGCATTAGACCTTCTCTCGCATGATCCTCAAGCACCTGTCCTGTGGAATAGACTCGTGCAGAAGCACGCAAAGAGACTGAAAAAGCCTCTGTAGTTTGACAATCACACCACCACCTGCATCCAGACCTCTGAACGTCGATCATCTGGGAGCAATAATTAATTTTTATGGGGTCGCATGAAAACAAGGTGTTATTTGAATCGTGCTGAAGGGATTGGGGTGAAGGTGCGAAGTCTGGAATGAATCGGCTGTGTTCAACGAACGGTCGAACGAACCCAGGCGGCCCGGAGCAGGACTCAGGACTCAGGACTCGGGGGAATGGGCGCTTTGCATGGCATAGCATGGCATGGCGGCATGGAGTCCGGTAGCGGTCATCAATCAGAAAGGCAGTCAGCCGTCCAGCCGTGGGTCGGCCAGCGTGCACAGTGACCCGGGTGTCCGTGTATCCGACGGTACAGATCTCCGAGTCACGGTGATCCCCCTTCCACTCCCATACCGCGGATTTTGCTCTGCGCCCCGAGATCGAGACAGTTTCTAGTAGTTCCCCGGTAGTTCGACCTTCCAATGCATAGTTTCATCCTTCGGTATTTGTACACGATTCTTGGTTCCCTCAAAGAATTATCTGCAAATTGCAACACGCCTCAAGCGTTCCAGTTTTTGACAGAGTACTTCCAGTCATACGTATATACGCCTCACGTCACGTTGTCAGACTGCAGACGCATACTTCATATACTGTCTGAAAGTACGATTATACGCGGGCTTAATGCGTCCTTCGGGAAGAAGGTAACCTTTTTTGAAAGTGTCACATGGGGCAGCGGAGTCATTGGACTCGGCTCTGGGATGAGGTGGCGTCTTTCGTCCCGGCAGAAAGGTAATTGCACGGCTTGATAATGAAGCTGTGAAATTCGCCCCCCCCCCCCCCCCCCCCTGGCGTCACTTCCTTCTCGCACTCGCTGGAGCCACGACCCCATCCTCGGCGTTCGTCCCTCTCGTTCCGTCGCTCCTCGGCTGCTGTTTGATGTTGCATGACTTTTTATTGGCGGCCTGACATTTTCTAAACAGAGCCTCGGCAAGTCTTTGCCTCCGCAGGTCCTCGAGTTTGAGCTCGAGCTCACCGTATGCACGGTTTGCCGGGCAGGAAATCTTTCAACGCGAGACGGTCTTGGCTCCCGGCTAATTACCCCCAGGACAACCCCACCGAGTCCTTATTCGAGGATGAGGGAACGAGGGCTCCCAAGGAGAAAGAAGATCCGGGGATCATCGGGGGAGGAGGAAAGAGGAAGGAGGGAGTGAATGCCACAGTGGGCTAGCGGGGATTACCCCTACCTAATGTCCCTTAAAAGTGAAATGCTCGGTGAAGACCGGATGTGGATGCCGGGCTACTGGACTGGGTAAATTCTTTAAGTCAGTGAGAGGGTGAAGGTTGACTTTAATCAGTCGATATTCACTCTTGCTATTTTTTAGTCGACAATTCTCCCTTCCGAGCTTCCCTGAAAAACAGAGACCCGAATCGCTGTTTCATATTCTTATTCAGTAAATGACTGAAAATTAAATAAAAATTCAAGACCATGGCGTAGAAAACGACTTTCAGTTGCTTCGGAAGTAACTGGTTTTCATACAATGCTCAAAGTGACTTAGTAACTCTATTTCTGAGCTTATTACAAGGCATTCAATTTTTGCTACGAAGTCCGCAACCCTCAGGTTTTCTAAGGTACGTAGTAACGCGACTTTGAAAGATTCTAACAATAAGATGATTTTTCGTAGCCCTGATAATTCCCTTTGTTAATAGCGCAATAAACTCTTAGCGACGAGTGTGAAGCAAGCTGGAATAAGACTGAGGAAAAAATCGAATCACAAAAGATGCGAGTGAATATGCAATGCAGCGCGGAAAACGTCTTACATTGGATCGGAGAGAACGTGACGCGCGCGGTACACTTTGATACAGAATGACTGGCGTCTTCGGGTGTTACAAAGCTTAAACAGTTGGCGTTGATGAAATATCGGTTTGTGCCTTGGCTGCTGCGGTTGCTGCATCTCACACGAATAATGCCCTTTAGTTGCAGACTATAATCTCCATGGTCAGGTTGTATATGGTAGACAACGGGTTTTGTTGTATTCAAAGCATGGCCGCGGCGGCAGGGGATAAAAATTGAGTCGAGAATGCTGGATGGTTAATTGGTTAATTATTCCTTTAATTACGTCGACGAGCACGTTGATGGAAGGGGCGAGGGGGGGGGGGGGGGGAGGAGTATCAGGCTGTGACCACTGCACCGCTGCATGTAGCATTTTTTGATAGACATAATAAATACTAACTCCTGTAGACGTGTTCGGTATTAATATTAACAACTTGAGTGGCTCATACGACAACGACATCAAGGAAGCAAACATCGTCTCGCTGTAATAATATCATAATGACAAATTATGGAGATGAGCCTGAGGTTGAAGGAGCCCGCAACTCGACGACGAAGAGGACGGGAGAAAATAAGAGAGAGAGTGAGAGAGAGCGAGGGGGGCGGGAAGGGGGAGAAAGAGAAAGAGGGACAGAAAGCCCCACCCCCGTTCCGGGAAGCCTGCACCCTCACCCTCGGCGTTCGACGTTGCCGGGCGGATGGTACGACCTGGGGAAAATAATGCATTAGAAATTCAGATGACCAAAAGAGGAGGTCGTTCTGCGATTTATCAAATAAAAGCGGTAGTACAGTCAAATACCCGTCGACGTCGTCAGTGGAAGCGACAGTTCATTTTTAATATAAAAGGGGAGGGTTGGCGGGGTCGGTGCTGCAGGACTCAGGCAAAAAGAATACGGCGATACGACTAGCCGGTTGCTGAAGTCAAGAGATTTACGAAGACCCGCGAGAAAAACCGTGGCTTTAGCTACGCGAAAAAACAAACACGTCGTATATATATATATATATATATATATATATATATATATACGTGCAGTGATTATACGTTCTGTGGAGAATTTATCAGCTTTCGTTGTATGTACGTACGTTGTGCGTTGTGGTGAGAAGTTTTTTTATTGCCAAATGCCTAGTCACCAGGTGTTCCAGGTGAATTCATCATCGCCGTTGTGCGAGGTTCGGCTACCCTCTGGATTTGAACTGAAAATAAAAATCGGCGACGATCGGTACGCGGAACTGGCTGCAAGAAGAGGAGAACCTGAGCCACTATCAAAGACCGCAATCAACACTCTGGTAGTCCCTCCAATCTCGCGCTCTTGCCGCTGTACCAACAACCGATTCCCCCCAACCACGATTGTGAAATGATCTTGCAGAGTCACCAGCGGCTCGGTAATCCCGCAACCAAAGCTGGTGGCGTTGGGCTCGTTATTGTGGACAGGTTTACACGCGTGTTACCTCCAACAGTGTAGCGTGCACAGGAGATACAGAATCACCCTTTGAGAAAAGCGTAGCTGGAGAATTTCTTTATCACTTTAGTATTCCGGGTTTTATTGGTCTCCAAGTCAGTGATGAGATTAGTTCGACGAATCGACCGACACACGTGTCGTAGCTAAGGTTGCACGACGAAATCTCGACGAATGAGAAACGTGGATCGACTTTTCCCATTGCCTGATGTATGTTAATAATATTCATAAATAATATATAATTGTAGGTCTGGTCTGCGAGGGTGCAGAGTTCCGCGACCTGTCCAACTCCATCCATCACTGCCTCCCTCGGCCAGCCCTCTCCTGCCCACTCCTCTCCTCTCCTCTCCTCTCCTTCACTCCCTGGTCTCCTTGCTTCGCTAGGCCATAAACATTGCCTTCCACCTCCGCAAGTTCGAGCCGCACAAGAGACCACCTCGAAACACGTTCCTGCCAACGCTTAAACGGTTTATAAACAGTCCCAGTCTGGTAATTCATTAGCTGGGTCATTCGGAGTTTCTTCCAATCCTGCGAATCAACTTCCACAAGTTGAAAGTGTCGCAGAAAAACGAAGTAAGAGGAATGCGGGAACAACTACAGAGATTTTTTTTCCTTTTTCGTTTTCTGGGAGATAAGCTGATTCCGAATCGGCAAAAGCAAATAAAAAAACTGAATCACAGTAAATATTGTTCTCGATTTTTTTCCTGGTCTGTATCACACTTGACATCAACCAAGATTACTCACGGATAACGAAAACGACGGCAAACCAAAGGAATGCCCAACGTCCGGCGTACATGATTGTCAGGATAAATTTCCTCTCCTGTTAAACCTAGTTTTTATGTATCTTTTGCTGTTACTCAGCACATGTAGACATTGACACCAAGGTTCGCTCGAGGCTGATAGCGAAGAAATTTATCATCGAATTATTATCGGCTAAGTGAGTAACAGGTATAATACACATGAAAGTGAAAATTAATACCATACTAATACTTTTGAGCAATTTTACGGGAAAGAAAAATTGTCCTCGCTTTAGGGTGTACATAGAGCGTGGTTGGATGAATATTTTTATTGGAATAACCGTTTCCAGGAGTAATTTTTTCTCGACGTCCAGTCGTTTAACAATTTTCACTCCAGTATCAAACCGCAGCGTGTGTTTTTACTGGGCACACAATTAGTTCGGTGAAATGTTTCGTGTGTGTACACTTAACGCGACTCACGAAGTTATACAATTGATGGTTTTCACGTGATGTTTGACGAGCAGATAGATACACAGACATTTAAAAGACAGGAACCGTATTGAGTTCGGGAAGAATAATTGAATGGAAGTTGGCCATTAGCTTAGCTGTCTCCTCAAAAATAGATGTACCTTGCCTACTTGTACAATGGCGACCAGCCACGGTCCCCGCTTGAAACGAGAAATTGTACAGTTTCGCAAGAGCGTGTATATTGTTGTACAATAGGGGGAGGGCAAATTATGAGTAATTTATGCCGAGACAATAAAATACCGTCGTGTATGTGCGACGTGGAATAAACGAATGAAACGTGAGACCGCATGATACCTCTTCTTGAATCTACAGAATTGTCCTTGCTCGTTGGGTGAAGAATAGAAATTTTACGGACGCCCAGATAGGATCTCCGAGCGGTAAGCGAGCCGGTGAAACTCTGAGAAAGTAGAAAATCACGTTACATCTAACTGCAGTAATTGAGAGAAGGTGACACTAGAGATTTTAAATATTCTATCATCATCACTCAGACCACTCAGAGCGTTCTCAAGCTTGAGGTGAAACACGTGCAAATGAGGGCGTAGTATTAATCCAATAAAATTTACACCGAGGATTATATTCTCTGAATAAACTTTTCACCCCGAATCTTGAAGAAACCGAACAAGTACTTCACGACTTGGAAAATCACACCGTATAGGCATGGTGAGGCAGAAACGAAGGGATGAAAAAACACTTATTGATATATCGCAGCGTTCGTACAACTGGCGGAGATTTTCTAGCCTCCTGACTCTCCTTCTGGTTCACCGAATTTTAGGTTCAGTTTATTCGAGTAACAAACCGTTACGATCCACCCTGTATACAGTTATATCGCAGCCGCGAAATCCCCCTGCATATGCTATTACTCAGCAGACTCCCTGCAAATTTTTACACCTACTTCCCTTTTACGAGTGACTAAAGTAACAGATATAGGAACCCATCCAAAAACAGGACCGCTCCCCCTCGTCGCTACACACACAGCATCATCCGGTGCCAAACGCGGGTGAAAAATCCGGAGCCGCGCGAGGCGTTGAGCTGCACTCCTTCCTACCCGCTGATCTTCCGCTTACACCAGGCCGTTCACCGAAAACATTTACATAAAATTATTATCATCAAGGAGAAAAGCAGCGGGTGGTTGTGCGCCCCCTCTCGCCAGGAGTTCTTCTCCCTTTCCGTTCTTTCACTTTACATTTTCGAATTTCGTCGAGCTTGCAAAAACGCCTTTCAGGGTTAAGATACAAGTTGCACATTTTTTTCGACCAATCGTCGCAAAGCCTGCAAAGGACTGCACAAGAAGCTTTCGCTCCCTTTCTGATTCCAAGAAGCTAGAGAGAGGGAGAGAGAGATAGAGGGTGAGAGGAATGAACGGGGGTGAATACCGGGCGGCAAAGGGGCAGCCTACACTTTTATAGCGTCCCATTTGGCGCGACAACGGGCGAGGAAACTTCTTTCAGCATCGAGCCAGAGATTTAGTTGAAAATATGCGTATGGTTATGGGGGACTGGATTATCAATTTGTTATTCCATGTTTATTATTTCGCGGCGGGGAAGGCGGGCTCTATTTGCATGATGCCGTTCAGGGTTTGCGCGCAGGTTTCTTCGCTCAAGAACGAGTCGCCGCTTCGCGGAGGGTGGATGTGAGGTCGTTTCTTTCCTTCGATCTGCATCGATGTGGAAGGAAGAAAAATTCCTCGAAACGACGATGCGTTTTCAGCTAGAAAAATATACGTCAACGTAAAACTACCCCAAGTTGGGGTGGAAAATTGTGCCAAAACCGAATGAGATCCTTGTCACTCAGCGAGTCGAGGATTCAAATTTGAGAGGTAGAACTTTCGAGGTTCATCCTAGCGGGGATTTCGAGATGAGGTGATACGGAGGTTTATGTAGGTCGACGTTAGAGAATCAAGCTATCAAGTTCCTGGTTGGTTGGGCCGAGATCCGCCACGCTGTCGCTTGGCTTGCCTAAATTATCGGACGTTTGCGAAACGGGGGAACAAGATAGTCGCCCGGTTTCTCCGACCCTCGGTCCGCCATCCTCTCCTCTCCGCTTCTCTCCTCTGTGGCAAAGTCAGTTCGCGGTCGAATGCAGGGTAGAAGTAGACGGTTGCGGGCAGGTCGACGGCAGATTCGGAGGATATTTTCCCGGGACCGCGAAGCCGCAGCCGCAGAAAGAATTTGATCTCGGCAGAGCGATCTCTAATTTGCCAAGGATTTACTCGGCGATGAATCTTGAAATTAGATGCTCTCTCTTGCGGGATTCAAGCCGAGCTGATCACAGTTCCTTTTTTATTCTTTATCTGCTGCAGACAGCAGCGCGGCAAATCTCGATCACCCTTATCGAGGAGGATCAGCTCAGTCGAAATCAGGCGACCTCGCGTTTCGCTCTCTGCGGAAAAATTTTGAATCACCGTAAAAATTGGCGTCTGAAATGGAATTCGGAGACGTCGATGCGGCCGCGATACAGATCCTGATCCTGCTTGCTGGACCGAATTGCGATTCGGATGGGGAGGAGGTGCCTAGGAAGGACAGCGGCCGCCTTCGCCCGGCTTGATCCCTCGGGATGCGGGGATTAATTGACACATCGGTGTCTTAGGGAGTCTAGGGCTAGGCTGGATCGACGCCGACGCCGACGCCTCGGCTGCCGCGGTGACTGATGAGACGCCCGGAACAAGGCGTCGCAAAAACACCCAAGGAATCAGCTTTTTGTCGCTAACGCCAAGAATTACCGTCAAGTATAGACATCAGTTGCGAAGCCTCTTGGCAAATAACTCGGCTAATCAGGGCTGCTTCCCCTCTAGCCCATTCTATACGGCCGCTCAGATCCGCTAAACCTCTGTCCTCTGACTGCCGCGAGAACAAGGATGACAAGGCTCGATATAACAGATTGGAATTTGATACCTCGCAGGCAGACAACACCAAGGACATAATTAATTAATCGAGAAGTTTTCGCCCGGTAAAACATCGCGTGTGTTTCAACCCACGGACTTTGAATATTATATCTTCGGCCATTGTTCCAGCTGCTGCCCGCCTCCATACTTCGACTCAAGAATTTTGGCATAAGAAAAAGGAGGATCTGGATACCCTGCGAACTACCCGATGCAAAATACTCCATTAGTCGCCACCTTTGGGAAATCTTCTCACGCAAGTACGGTATTGAAAAATTATTCGGTCTCAATCGAGAACGAGGACATGATGCGATGTAACAGATTATCGCCGCGTTATGATACCTCCGCAATAACAACCAGACAACGTCAATGCCGTATCTAATTAGCCGAGAAGTTTCGTGGCGTCACAATTACGCGTCAAGCCCCAGAGATTATTTTTCGAAGATCATTTTAAGGTCTTACCGAAACGGTTGTGTATAATTTTCACAAGACATAAACGATACGTTGAATTTTGTCGCGCAAGACGAGCACAAATTGCATATTCAATTTGCAATTCGAAAAAATTTGCAAATGCAGGATTTAAAATTACGGATATTATACAGTAATTTACATTTCACAATATGCGTCACGAGGATAATTCTTATCCCCGCGCGGAACGCGCTTGAATTTTCTTCTTGCAATTTCGCGAACAGTCCGCGGTGTGTAATTTCTGCAAGCTTTACCGTTATCTATAAAGATTATAAAGTTTTGACAAATGGGATAGTAGACAGAAACTTTTAAAATGCGTCATTCCGTGGGGGCAAGGCGGCTTAGCGGCGTTTCTCAATGTGTTCGGTTAATTAGGAGTAAAGAAGAATAAAACTTCCATTGCTCCCTGCATTTTTCATATTTACAGCTGTCTAATTGCTAGTTCCAACATATTCACCGATCGCATAGTCGATGAGCCTTTTCCACTGTAAGTGTGAGACGATCAATTATGCCTGAATTTCTAGATTTCGAAATACCACCTTCCGGCAGCAGAACGAAAAAATCACCGCACCTGATACCGACATACGAACCGGGTGCAAGAGCGTGGAATCGACGAGTATTCATCAACGACAGGACGCTGTTAATTTAATCTAATGCATTAAAAACGTACATAACGGTAGTTTAAAATCCAAGACTGAATTATTACGAGAGCAGTTTATCAGTGCCATGCCGCAGCGAAACTTGAGTGAAAATAAAGAAAAAAAGAAAGAAAAAGAAAAAAAAGAAAACCACTCGCTATTCCACAAGAGTTATTAAAACTATGAAAATGATTTTTTTATTTTTTTTCACCAACATTACGGGCTACTTGAGACGCGGCGTATACGGTATACATTATCACGGCAATATAACGGCATTTGAAATCCATCACTGTCCACTGTTCGTACACACAATGTGCAACGAAGAAAAACACTGTACAACTACACAACCTGTATTTAATAATATAACGCAGAGTTGGAGAAAAGAGATTATCCTTGAAGTACGATATCCCTTGAAAAATCAGAACTCGGTGGTAAAATGGCACGCGTTAAGAGACGTCTGCTTGGTTTAATAGATCAATTGCTGGGTGATAAGGTGGGGAAATGTTAGGAGATAGGCCGCAAATCACGCGGGGGAACTGCAAGGCGTCGCGACGCCGTCCGGCGACCCTTTCGCGAAGCCAGCGGGTCCTGCCGGTCAGCGAATGACGGTGATAAGGACACGCCGAGCGGCGGTCCCTTCTCGTTTTCCCCGTTTCTGTGGCTCTCCCACGGGTGAGTTATGGCCGTCCCGACGCGACGCTCAATTTACAGATGATTCCGCGTGTTACCGCCGGCCGGCGCCCGGTTAACCTTCCTGCCAAATACTTAATCTTCCCTGCAGCCCGCGGAAGCATCGTCTGTCGTTAAATTGTCACCGCAACGCGAAACCGCTCGTCGTTAAACGGCGACCCTCTCCCGTCCTCGACGGGGCCATAAAACCCCTTCCAAAACTGCGACGGCGACGGCTCGCGCCCCGACGCTATATGCTCTCAACGCGAAACACCGTGCGTCTCGCCCTTTCCGCCTTCTCTACTCCATCCGACGCGGGCCTGGACCGCTTCGCAGATTTATTGGTCCTCGATGGGCCAACAATAGTCAACAAGTTAGCGGAAAACGACTCTCTGATACCCGCGTCCCTTAGGGGTGCTCGGGGACCCGATCAAACTCCCTCCCTCCGTGCTCTCGGATCTCTAACTCTTGCGATTTAGAATTTACCGCACGTTTTGCAAATTGACCCAAAGTGTCCTCGTTAAATAATAATTGACTGGTTTTGCAAATCGTTATTACCGCTTGACGCAATGTTTAATTTCATCGCTACGCAACGAGATCCATGCTTAACGTCATCCTCAACTACGTTGGTACAAGAAAATTAGTACAAGATTACGGTACTTCTCACTAGGAGTTTCAATTTTTGGAGAACTACACATTGCGAGCACGCTGGGGATTTCTAAGAATATTACATTCTTGCTGGGAAAATTACATGCCAAAGCTTTCTCATTTCGAAACGCACGCTTCACTCGCCACCCTGACCAAATGTACCAAAGTCAAAGGGTTCCGCACGGTTGGTCATATGGTGACCACCAAAGCGTGGATAATTCTGAGTAACCGCGTGACTGGTGGTATACCTGAGTATAGGAATACAGCAAGGCAGAAGTAATGATACACCGTAATTTGGTGGCAAATGTTTGCAAATGGTTGAAAACCGTGTGGTTTTAGCTGCGTTATGTTATCCAGATGTCGAGAGGATCTGCGGTCGAGAAGAAGTATCTCCGAGTGTCATTAGCCGACGGTACTTCGGCACCCCGTTGTGTTGAGCCGAGAAATGAGCAGACTTCAAAGTTATATTGTCAATGAGTGTATGCCAATAATAGAAGTCAAGACGGACGAAGGATTACTCGTTAACCACTCCTGTGCGTTGGTAATTCAGAGAGACGAGTCTTGAAGTCCGTCGCAGATTCCCGCACATGGTTCGAAAACAAAGTTAACTGAATGCTGGTCTGGGCTAAGAAAGATTGGAAAATTGGAAGATAATTACTGGGCTGGATGCAGCTGGAGTTAATTTCTTGCGTTTCGAGTGAAGAACAACAACCGCTCGAAAAGTTACGTCAGGTACCCTTGAGCAAGACGCAAATTGGAATATACCGCGTACGTGGTAGAGAATTAGAATTTAATACCTGGGTCAAAACGTCCTTTAGACAGTCGCAGATCCAATCATTATACGGCGCATTCTTCAAGGGCGCCAAATCGCGACTTCCGCGTAGGCTGATTACACGTTACTAGGATCGTCCGGTACCCGGTACTGCTTACACGGGGTAATTATTAACGTGTTTCTGCAGATACAGACACGTCGGCACAAGACCGAAATCCGTCGGGTGACCCGGCAAAAACTCGAAAATCGTTTCACGTTGAAACCGATTTTTATATCATTAGGATTTCTCTCCGAGTATTCGTTTCTCCTTAGTGGGACCCTATCATCAGATCGTCGTGATTCGCGATATAATTTCCAGACACGTTTGTTCCCTGGTTCCCACTGTTTCCACTCATTATCCAAAACAGGTACCCTCATGTTCAGGGCCAGCAAGCCTCTCAGGCGAGGATAATCCTACGACCGTCTTACCTTGCTGATTGTTTTTCCTCGTCGTCTTCTTCTCCTTCATCCACGGGTACTCGGGCACGTTGACGCCGGAGGGATCGGGCACTCCGTGGGGGTCCATCATCGCGTGATAGCCAGGGTGGTGGGCCCCCGGACTGAGGGGCCCCCCGGCTACGGGCGAGTGCTGCAGCGGTCCATCGCCGGCGAGCTGGGGCAGGGCGGTCATGAACTCCGCCATCGACGGCTGGCTGTTTATGAAGCCAGTTTCGGCGGGGCCGCAGGTTGGGTCCATGGCCGGGTGGGCCCCGTGCGGTGACAGCCCGGTGCCAGCCCCGGCCCCGGCCGCAACCGACGCCAACCAGAAACCACCACCTCCACCGGCGGCGGTACCACCGCAGCCGTCGTTCGCCAGGACTGGGGTTGACGGCCGCGTCTTCACGGCTACCAGCTCCTTGTCGTCGACCGTCAGTCCCTGAAGGTGGGCCTGAAGCAGGCCCTGCTGCTGATGGTGCAGCGACTGACGGTGTGCCTCCTGAGGATGCACGGCGGGCCCCTGCTTATCGCGCATGCAGGGAGCGCGGATCCACCGCAAACACACTGGTCGTATTCACTGTTTCACTGAACGCTTGGGCCTCAACTTTCGCCCCAAATCATATCACATACCTTAGCGGAACCTGCCGATCGCGAACGACGGCGTTCACCGCCGAGTGGCGCATCTTTTTAACGAAATGGGGGAAAATTGTCGAGAGAGTACTATCGGCGGATATCACATTTGGGATGTTGAGATCACTTGAGTAGAACGAAACTGATCGGCGCAACGCGCTCACTGTGTATTCCCATTCACTAGCCCCCTTACGGATGATTATAACCCTGGCGAAGATGCGTCTAGGTATTGACCCAGACGAATTGGAACTAATTTTGGAGGCTATTGACGGAGAATGAAAAACCCAGAAATATATGGTTTCTCAAAACTACAATAGAATAAAATAAACACTGTCACTAGGTCGAGTATGAAATCGGTTGGATTTCATAGCACGGAAACACAGCCGCGACACAAGCCTACTAATCCGACTGGCTTGCTCTCAGGAACGCGCACGAAATGGAGGTCGGCGATGTGAGCCAGTCCGCGCTGGTACCTTTTCACTCAACGAATGTTGTTGGTAACGAGTCGGTGTTGTTACTGCTGTCTCTTTTCTTCGGTAACCTACGAGGCCGCTCTCCGCTCACCGCTCTCCGCACTCCGTTCGCCGTTCTCCGCACTCCGCAATCGTCCGTGAGGATCACGTGAGCTAACCGGCGGACCAATGGCGGGGCGGCCGCGGTGCCCGGAGAGCTCAACCCTCTCTTCGTAGGCGGGCTGGTGGGCTGTGTAGAGAGAGGCCTTCGCGCGAGGCTTCGGAGGTCCTCGGAGGACCGGCTTGAGTCTTCGGTGCGGTCGGCGTGAGTGCGAGCGAGCGACTCTGTGCGCCGGAGAGGTCGTCGTCGTACACGAGGGCGGCTGGGGCGGCGGCGACGTCGGGCGCACGGCGTGGGCGGGCCGCGCTGGCGCGGCGTCGGGACGCCAGGAATTTGGTGGGGGCGTCGTCACGTGCTCGACCACGCGGTCCGCTGGTCCTCCAGCTACACCTCTACCTCGAGGAACACCGTGTGGTCATTGAATTGCACTTCCGATAGTGACTCGTTCAACCGCATGTCAATGGAAAATGGTCGGGCGACGTCCCGTTCCTCAAGCAGTGTTGTGAAAATAAGTATAAACTTCACCGTCGGCCAGTCATCGGTCAGTTTTGAACAATTATTCTCCAGGTTGTATAACCCTTTCACGAGTTTAATTTTTTCTAATCCACTAACGTCGCTTTCCTTTCTGGTGAATATTTGATAACCGCTTTTGATCACGGCCTGAACAATCATCGAACTTTCTGAGAGTGGTTGTTTTCTTCTAAATTTTTATTACGAACAACCTAATTGCTAAATCTTATTGCGAAAGTAAGTCGTGCACTGAATAATTCCGTGAGTGGAGGGTGCAACAATTTTTAGAAATGCAGCCAGTGCAACTTCCCAAGCTGAACTGAGGAGATCAGCTGAGCTCGCTTCAGCACCGTGGTCCCATTAGCCCCACCACTTCCATTAGCCTTATGCTCGATACCCTTGACTCAACTCTGTTTAAGATACCATCGGATGCGCAATTTTTAACCCGACAATTCATCGTGAGTTGGATTCCAAGATTTAGGGTAATGCGGGAAGTGATCGCTTCAATCATAATGATTACGCGTCATGATTATTCAATGTTTCAAATCAGGAAGAGACTGTCCATTGGCAGATATATAGGTTTGATGTGGAGTTCACAGGAACCGAGGCTTGTACGGGGTTATACACATAGTTGCGCATTGGGTTAAGGTTAACCCACGATGGTTCCAACGGTTCGACTAGTTGCCCATACTGCACCGTGCAGGGTGCCGGCTGGCGTCATCGAGACACATTGGGTCAGTCTCGATGACAGATTACCCCGATCCGCATTGTGGAGAAGCTCTCATTTGGACAGGCGGTTTGATCGAGAAGTTGAACGGTGTTAAAAAACTGTATTCGACAAAAAGCGTTATACGTAGGTAGGAACACCCCTTGGACTCTAGAAGTCTACTTGTGCCGTTAGAACGGGACGCGTTTTTTCACACGATGCATGATCCGATCGGTTGATGGAGAGGGGACGAATGTTGCGCGTTGAAAAAAGTTAAAGTACACAAAAGCAGTCCGTGAGATTAGTCAACACACTATTTACGCTCCTTCAATACATCGAGTCAACCGTTGTTTGTGCCAAACCAAAATGGAATCGTTACATACCTCGCGATGAGAGTTTGGTCATAGCTGTTATTCGGTCATCCATATTGAAAATAAACGTGATGCTGGATTGGCGTGAAGTAAGAAATGGTTACCAACCTCCCAGACAGGGTCAGGTGAAGGTGACAGACATAGTCTACCATCTTGCACGGATGAGCATTCAATTTCTCCGATTCAATCATAACGCGTCTCGTTCCACCTACAAGGTCACACTGTTCGCAAACCTCTTGCATTTTTTCTATGGTCACTCATTAACGATTAACTTTTTAACTTAACTAAGACGTCAGCTATATGAAATACGGTAAGCATTGTGAGTAGGTGTACTGTGGCCTGTGGGTGGACGTTGAAGTTCGCGAAGCTGACGCTGATCGACAGCGCCTTGTCACACGATTTTCGACTAATCGCCCACCGGTGTTTCGAATTTTTTGAATATGAGCCAGACGAGTGATTCTTCATTGAGACAGACCCGAAAATTCTGACAAGACTAAATCCTCAATTGTCTCCAAGTGTCATGCCATCATGTCATTCTTCCGACGTATTTCTTCATCCGCAATTTTAACAATTCACTCCAGTGCATCTGCATTTTCATTCGACGGTATGACGGTTAGTTAAACAAGCACCACGGTACGGATAAAAAATTTGCCTCTGTTTCTGTTTTTCAGAAATCAATTCATCAAGCTTGCAGCAAATTTTTCAGTTTCAAAAACAAAAAATATACTTTCCCCATACGGCATTCTTCGTCGAAGTATCAGGGAATGGAGAAGGATGGATTTCGGAGGCACAGCCAGTAGCGTTGCGCGATGAAACTTTTAATAAATGGCAGAGTCGATATGAAGTATAGGACTTTGACATATCGTGTGTCTGTAATGTATAGTTAAATCTGGCGGCAGATGTGGCAGGCGCGCACCGTTCTGTGTGGGGGTGGTGCCAGGGTGGTGCTGGCGCTTCACCAGCTCCAAAAGCTTCGGCACTTTCGCAACCTGCACCCTCGAGACTTTCCTGAGCCGATTTCAACTGATCTGCATGAGAAAAAATCTTAGGAATCGTGGAAAGCGTGCAACGTCCACATGTGCATAGCAACAAACGTCAAGTAATGAACTCCGTTTGTCTGCTGGCATAAAATTTTTATACACCAATCTCATTTTTAAATCACGAGCGAAGTTTTGCGACGTTTTCTCGACGAGAGGGTGAAATTAGACCCGAGGATGATGGCGATGATAATAATTTGCGCTAGAAGCTGTGGACGCGAATTAATCGAGGGTCGTCCTCCCCCCCCCTCCCTTCCTCCCTTCCTCTCTCACCCCGACGTTGTACGTCACTGGCATTTCTATCTGCAGGCAGTCCTCTCTTCTGCTCGTGCCTGCCACCGATTGCGAAATGAAGTTTTATATTAAGCTTGGAGTTTTCTCTCAGCCGCCTCCCCCGCCAACCCGCAGCAGTACGGAGCCCCTAGCTGCCATCGTTTCCCCAGGCCACCATCGTCGCCCTCCATCCTCCTCCTCCCCTTTCACCCTGTATATATTTTATGTGCCGATAGATCGTTATGTCGGCGTTTGCATATATATTGACATCGCCGGCTCTCTTAGAAGGTTGTATAATGTATCGTCAAAACTATACGCGCCTGGTACAAATAGATCACACTTTTTACCTAATACGCCTCGCGACTTTTACTCGGTATCAACCCTTCACTTAAACCCTTATACTGCTAATTGAAACCAAGTTTGTTCCAACACATAGTCAGTTCATTACTTATCATAACTAATAATGTTTTTATAAATGGCATTTTTTAAATTTTATTTGTACAAAGCAAAAAATAAATTTTAATAAATGATTGTGTAACAAAACAATGAAATGTTTCTAGAATTGTCAGTAACTGGTCATTCATGTCTCCCATGTATATATATGTCATGAAGCAATAGTTGAAATCAAATTCCATTAAAATAACTCCCCTCGCACGAATTAAACAACGAGTATCGTTTTTTGGTCCACCATTTTTTTGTGTATAAGTACTTTTTCTCGAATGTTGAAGATTAGACACAAGAATTACGGGACGTAGGACTGAGTGTCAAGGCAGTGGAGGTATTCAAAGGTTACAATGAGACCTTGCGTGATTAGCGTTATCAATATCGCGGGCAAACATTAATGGAAAAAGTGTGTTCAGGGCAGGTACCCGAACGGTGCGTCGGTGTTATGCTTCCGCCATTAAAATTAAACCATCTTTCGGAGCCATTTTAGCCTGGCAGGCGGCGGTTGTCGAGCGGGGCTCAACTGTCAATCACCGGATCACTGGGTACGAGCTCCGAGTCTAGTTTCCGAAGGGGAAATATAAGTGCGGTGCTGCTGCTGTGCGGTAGAGAAACCGAGGGACGGAAAACTTAGGGGGGGGGGGGAGGTTCGGGGACTCAGCCTACTTCCAACTCCCGACTTCGAAACTTTCCCTTTTTTCACCGCCGACCGCCGCATCTGTGCGGGGACATCCGGGAAAAACTCATTACAAACCCAGGACCAAAAATTCCGTTTTCTTTCCATTGCGTAATACTTGAGTGAACACCAAACTTTTTCTACGCGTTTTTTCTCCTTTTTTTTTTTTACCGAATAAATATGCAATAGGTATGAAAGTCGCGAAATTCGTTCCACTCTTGTTTCATCAACGTTGCAGAATGATCCGTTTCCACTTTTAAAACCGAAAAACCTGCAGATTTCCACATTTTCTAGCACTCGCTGCATGCAATTTTCTGTTTAAAGTCCGCGTGACAGCGTATCGAGGCTACGGGACGAATAAACTGCATCTGTACAACAGTTAATTATTGTGAATCAGGAAATTGCAAGGTGTCAACAACGTTCGAAAGGCTGAGAAAATGTGCCAGTCGTCAGACAAGACTTTCTACGATAATCGCTACATTTATGTAAATATATAGTAAATGAGTTATTACGGCCTAGTTGAGAATCAAAGAAAATCAGAGCAGGTTATCCGAACGATATTTCATTAAGCATGCGAAGAGCTATAAAGTCAACCCGATCGTAAACGAATAAATAAATGAACGAATGAACGAATGAACTAACGAATGAATGAATGAATGAATGAATGAATGAATGAATGAATGAATAAAACTTTGCGCAAGCGAACGATTTTTACGCAGTAATCCCCCGCTGGTCGGGGTTTCCTGCTTTGTCAGCCAGCAACAATGAATGGTATTGAGGATGCGCGCCTTTCCTCCTCTTTTCTCCATCCCCATCCCCATCCCCATCCCTTGCATCTCCGGATCCCCGTAGACCCCTAAGAACAGCTCAACGAAACGTATACAAGTGAAGCGCGGCGGTCGCTTCTTGCGAAGCGCCGTTCGAACGGCGTGGCTGTTGGGAGCGGGGGTGCAAGGTAGGGAGATGGGGGGGGGGGGGGGAGGCGGGGGATAGAGGCTGAGGTTTTAATTAAGCATTCGCTGTGGATGATATCGCGGGCCTCTTTATACTTCATAGCGACCAGATGTTGCTGCGCTACCGCAGCGTCTCTCTGCCTCAGCCAGGAATAAACCCTGATCCTTGTTGGTTTAGCTAGCGATATATACATGCCGACTATACGTCGCGGCTTGACTTGCGGCCAATTTCCTTTCGCTCGAGTCCTAGACCAGCTGGAGAGACGAGGAAGGCTGGGCGCCGATCTTGGTTTAATTATGCAGGTTTAATTTGCTGCATCTCATTCCACTGCACGCTGCGAGGTGTCAGAGAGTCTAAGATCCCTTTCCAGCGTGTTCCACGTGCGAAATTCATTCCCACCGCGATTTTAGCACGAAAAGCGGCACTCCAGGAAGAATAATTGCAAGGTGTTCGGTTCAGGGGGTGCACTCTGGCGTCTCTGAAACTATTCACCAAATCCAGCGGCACCTCCTGCAGGATCGTTTGGACACCACGCAGCGCTGGCTCGAGGAGCGACACTGGCCAGCCGACACTTGGCGCAAATTACCTTCGTAAGTGTAGTGCATTAATCTTTGGTTTGGTTTGCCTCGGCCCAGCCGCCGCGTGTGTTGCGGCCGCGTTTCTCGTTCTTCCTCCCGTTTCTCCGACTCACCCCCAGTGCCGGCACAGCATCCCTTGCTCTCCCACACACCAAACATCCCGCGGTAACCGTAACCAGTGGTTGTGTATTGGTTGAGCTGTAGATACGACGATGTGTATGTGGGTGTACATGGCTTGAGTACAACATAGGCTACCTTCTGTGAACAGAGCTAAGGGCAGTCCTCGCCGACGATGGTTGGTAATGCAAATACCATGCCAACTCTGGAATGCGAGATCCAAAGGACTTTCCCTTCTTTGTTTGATTAAATAGATTACCAGCGATTAAGTGGGCATGCTGCACCCGTTTAATGAAAAATAACTGGATATCAACGCGTGTCACGTGAGGGGCTCGACTTTTTCCAAATCCTTGAGTAAGGTTTCGTAAAATTTGGCGAAAATTTTACGCGTACTAGTCTTGTCTCCGCAGAAAAGACGCGCGGATTTTTGCAGGTGAATCGACAAAGGCGCGCACTCATTATACATCCCGCTGAGAAACCACCTTCGACCTTTGCTAATTGCAGTCTGCAAATTGAATGAATAATAGAAGGAAAACAGCGTGTGATTGATTATGACAAAGCAATGCGGATGTTGAGACACGTACGCTTAATCTGTCAAAGGGCACTACTCGTGTGGCTATTCGTTGTACGAGCTTCATTACCCCTTTGCTTTACCCCGTCTCCAAATCGTCCGACAGTTAGCGGTCAAGATTCTTGGCCGTTTCACACGCTGCAGTGAAACGTGAAATTTTACTGTTGCAGGTATGCACAAAGTGTGGTTTACGGGAGTGACATTAGCTCGCTGCAGCTGCGGTACGAAACTGTAATCTGATAATTGCCCTCGTAGGTTGTCAAGTCGCTGCAACGATTCCAGGCACTTGTGTGCGCACAAGTTTGTACACACACTTACAACCGCGCGAATTCCCGGCCTGCGGTTTTGATATTAGCTAATCGAATGTTCCTCGGGTTGGTATTTCTCCGGCAGCATGAGTTACTGGATGTTTATTACCGCGCGATCCTCTTACCCCCTCCCCCCCCTCCCCTGGCTTCTAATAAACGCGAGATATCCGAGGGTTGCGCAACGGATCTCATTCCATCCACACGACGCTCGTCTTCTCTACGTCCTGCAAACGGAGGAGATGAAACATTTAAGGATTACATGCACGCCACGATGCTCAAGGATAACCGTTATCCAGTCTCCTTTCGTACCTGCACACCGTGTGGTTTATCTTGTCCTCGGAAAATTCAGGTTCTCATCTTTCCCAGGCGAAAAGACCACATTCGTCAAAGCTCGAACCAGAAGCGGCGAAGAAGTGTGTTCGCTCGTTTTCCGGACGCTGTTATAGTAACACCGCGAGCAATCGAAGGTGTTAAACTTTTGAACGGTCATGTATGCGATGCATTGCCTGCAGGTATTACCTGTCTTAAGCCGCGCCTACCGCTTACACCCGCAGCGAAAGCAATAGATCGGCTATTGATCCCTGGAAGCGCGAGTCATCCTGCGTATCACGTTTATATCAACTTATCCGCACGAGCCTGTAGTTTTCAGGGTATAGTCATCTCATCGCGGGTCGGCTCGGCTCTACTCCGGGAAGCGAATGACTTGCAACGGTGACTAGCCAGTCGGCCGCCACGAACCACCAGACCGCCAATCCGGATGGATATTCCGCGTGTTCGGGGAGAGGAGAGCGTCTCTCCACATGTCCCCCCCTCTTCCCTATTCCTGCGCTTCCATTTATCTGTCCCTGAAACGAGATCACCCTGACACTGCTAAATAGTTACGAGGATGACGCTGTCTACGGACGAACTAATCGTGCAGCTCAGAGCTGGGGTGGAGAGTAGTGGATATCCTGCAGGTCGTCCACGCATCGTTCGGAAAATTCTCCGAGCATCCTGACTGCGAGAGTCGAATTCGGTGCTACGGATTGTCCGTGGAAGAAAAAAACTTCGGTGAAGCACATGCTCGGTCCGTCCCTCGTCCCGCTGTCGAACAAAGCGAAGCGACGAGTGATCGGTGATCATGATGAACGAGCTCATGGTGTGTATAAAAAAAATTAACCCAATAATAGAACCGAGAAGGCTTCAGCGATCGTGTGAGCCAAAATTCTTACGCAATTGCGGAGATGTAAGGGGCGCCAGGCCGCAGGATCGTGTCAAAGATCATTTTCGGGCTCGTCGAGTCAGTTATGCGAACAACTTCCATCACTGCATCCGATTATATCCTCGATTAAGTCTAGACACCGCCGCATTGATAAATTTATAATAATTATAGTCATCATCACTGGTACACAGACAAAGCGCGGCTGCGGCAATCACGAACCCCATAGTTTAATCAAAGCTTTCCTCGAACGAGCGCTCGAACGGTTCTGTGAGAAAATATTAACACGAGAATCGCCTTGACGTACCTGCACGAATTGTCCGTCTGTGTGCATACGAGGAAGACGTTTCGGATCAAGGGTCACGCGATGAAATGAAATTATTAATTATACAGTCGTCCCTTGACCAGATCCAGGCGAATTAACCCTAACTTGGCCAGAAGCGGTTTTTTCTGGGAACAATCATCGAATTCTTCGCGGTGTTCCGATTCTCGCCGTAAGTGATAATAACTAAAACTTGACCGAATGCAAGGTTCATCGTCAGCGTCGGTTCGGAGGGATTAAATTTGGGGACGTCCCCTGCACGAGCTCATCAATACATTATCCTAATGAATTAGAAATTGAGCGAGCTTTTAAAGTGGGCCGAACTTCCAATTAACTTTAAGAATCAGATGACATATTTAATTTCCTCGGGATAATGAGAGTGGGTTTGGGAGGCGCGGGGAAAGATATGAGGAGTGCCGGAAGCCGGAGACGAAGAGGGTGCAGGCGGAGTCTCAAACTTATCACGGGGTGGCCACGGAGGCTTTGAAACCGAGGTCGAAGACGGCAGGCCCTCCGCCCTTCTTCCGAAAATTAAAAACACTCATGCTAATTAGAGTTCCACGTTCCACGTCGCGGCCTCGCGATCGATCGGTTTGAAATCGACCGACCATCAAAGAACGATCGGAATATTTGAAAACGATCGAGTCGAAGCGCAGAATCGCTGGTGACTGAATCCTCGAGATTCGCTCCGGAAGCACTATTTCGTTCTGACGATTCTGGGGAGGGAATTCCGTGTCTATTTGTCACCGGGACGCCGCGACTGGACGTCTTGACGCTGGCCTCTGCCGGGCAGTTGGACGCCCAGAGACTCTTTCTTTCCGGGTCGGTCCTCCAGGGACCACTACATCTTTCCACCCTGGACTGGATCTCGACGAGGCGACTGGACCAACTAACCCCCGTTAAAGAGGTAATTTGTGTCAGAGCAATCTAGGAGGGTCCTGCGGAGTGTCGCCCTCAGTTTTAGTTTTTCCCTGTTTCACTCTCTGCTTATATTGAACCTCGGGATGAATAGGCACGTGCAACATTCGTCGCTGATGGATTTTTAGGTCTGTTTTGACTTTTGAAAAGAAAAAAAATATTTCGAAAAGAGCCATGCAATGTGCTTTTCAGAATATCTCTCAAAGCTGTAAGTTGCGCTCTAGGATAAGGGTGTACGGGAAATCGGAATCAGGAACAGAAACCGAACGGTGATTTATCGAAAGCCCCCGCGCAGGAACGCCTTTAAAATAAACCCCGAAAGAACTAAATCTCTATTTTACTTAGCAAACGGCAAGGTAAATAACCGCGACGAAAGGGCGAAGGAGGTGGTCGGGGGGGGGGGGGGGGGGAGAAGACCGTTCGTGTACTAAATTTAAAAGTAAAACCGCTTGTGTACCGTTCCTCCCGTCCCGCGGTTCAATGGATTCAAGGGAAGCCCCGCGTCTATCCCACCCCCGGGAGAAACGATCGTTTAGGGGAAGCGCGTTTAATTATAAAAGGGTTGCGAGATAACGGGGTACCGCTGACTTATTTCGATAATGAAAAATAAAGCAAATGCCGATACATATCGGGGCCAATTCCGGAACTTTGAGCGGAAAGCAGGGCGCTTTCAACCGCTTATTCGTTCGCTGCAACCCCCTGACAGCGATGAAGGGAAGCGAGAGGCGTGAGCCGGTTCTCCTGAAAGAAAGAAGAGAATTCCATTGTCCGACGCCTAATAGTCGGCTAATTCCCACACAATGTGCCCCGTATTTATACAGAGGCTCACGTTCGCAGCGAGCTACCGGTCCACGGAGATCGGCTAAATCAATTCATAAAAGAATCATAATTAACCGCTCTTTTGTCGGGCGCGAAGAGAGCGCAAACCGTTTCACACCGCGTTCGCGGATCGGAGTCAAGGCGGCCTGGAGGGCACCGGGGGAAGATGATCCCGAGCCGGAGCGAAAGGGAACCGCTTCCGGCTTTCTCCTCTTCCCCCCCTTCACCTCACCGCGGGGTTAATTTTGAGTGATATTTTCTCGACGATAGAATATAATATAATTCGAACGTCTCGAATAAGCTAATTGCGTTAATTTTTCTTTTTTCTTGGGGTGAGGGGGGGGGGGGGGTAGAATTACCGTGAACGAGGATCGAAACTGAGCATGCCGTTGCACTCTGACCCCGCAACACCTGCCGGCGGCCATAAAGGACAATGATATTTTTATAATTGAAATTAATTACACCCCGGGTCCGCCGGTGACGCTGCACCAAGCATACGTGCTAGGCGGAAAGTCCGAGGTGAAATAGGAGCAGACGGTCGTGGCATATGTAAGTGGTTCTCCGCAGCTCGGTGCGGGGCGAAAGGTTCTTATAAGGCGCATTTTTCGCTCCCTGAAACGCCGCGAAGCGTTTATTTCGAATAATATAATTTTCGAGAAGAACGCGGTTTTTCGGGCGGGCGGATGCACGGAATTATCTTGCCGCACCTGTCCTCCACGAAATAAGAAGGAAGGACGAATCTTAACACTTGTGGATTTCACCTGGTGAAGTAGGTACCCACACCTACTTGACGTTGAAGCATACGGAAACATCGAGCGATAAGCGAACGGCGTTCGTCTGGTTCGAGGGCTGTTGAACACGTGACGATTCTCACCAGCCAGAGGGAGACGGATTGGTGCGTGTGGGGCTCACTCATCAGCATCCTTTCTTCTCCCTCCCGGGTCCTCAGTCACCCCATCGAGACGTCGACGGAGGCGTATTGATGAGCCCCGATGCCTGACGGGCAGATCCCGGGACGAACCCTCCTGCGTCAACGCTTATTCTCGCGATTCCTCGGCCTTCTTGTCCTGCAGGACTCCAGACAGGCTTGTTCGAATTTCAGGCAAAAGTGCGCTTCTGATTACCCGCCAATAGCTCCGAGACCTCATTACGCGATCGTTGCGCAAAAGGTGATAAAAACGAAGAGGGCAAATGCCGTTTTCTCCGCTCGCAGACGGGCTGCATTCGCGTATAATTATTGCGTCTCGCATTGCGGCCGCAGCTGGCTTTGCTCGACGCGTTCATCCGGCACACCGAGATGTTGAGAAAGCTGGTAACGCGGTAGGCCCCCCCTCTCATCGGTCCGATGGGCCCCATGGCCGCCTTGGCCTGCACCCAATCATCAAAGTCGCATTTCGAGCGTAATTGGTGCGTTCAGGGTTGGAGCCTGCTTGTTCTTCTTCTTCTTCTTATTCTTGTTCTCCTCGGGGTCCCCGGGACGACTCCTCGATCGTGATCGGCCATCCACCGCCAATAACCATCACTCAGGTGCAATTACGGGGCCGCAGGCCCAAGGCAACCAATCCCTGCGCGACTCCCCAGCGCACTATTATTAGCCAGTATTATCGTAATCGGGCTCGCAAAAGTTCTTCCTTTAGGTATATGTATAATAAGAACCCGTAGACCTACAGGTGCAGAAGACTTCGGCACGCATGCACGGTTGTAGGGAAGATAAGGACGCGCTTTTTCAAAAATAATTTTCCGTCTCTCCCGCTGCTGCAACCCGCTTCAACTCCGGGATGCGGGAAACGTAATCTCGGTATCAACGCGCGATTTTCGTGAACCCTTGACTGAGCATCCATTCAAATCGCGTGGCTTGAGTTATCATACACCTGAACGTAACGCGTTTCTCGGTGTACAAAGAAGTTGGGTGAACGGATGTACGACGCGTCGCTTCGAGCCAAGGGATGAATCGGACACGAGAGATGGCTGATTTCGGCTGCTATGCCAGCACGGCGTCGCGACGCGAACTCGGCGCGGGTTGAACGAGGGCAAAGAAGACGAAGAAGAAGAAGAAGAAGAGGCAGAATAAGGGAGGAAGAATAAGAAGAGCGTGGGGCGGGGGTATCGAGGGCGCTAATGTTCCCCGGGCAGGAAACGCCGTCTCTCTTGCGCACCCCCTATCTCTTCGTCCGCTCGCCTATTTTTATTCGTCTTTATCTGAGACTTGAGTCGGTTCCTCTCCATTTCCTCCCGAGGAGTTCTCCTCCCGTAACCGCCTCACCCCAACCCCCAACCCCCGTCCCACCAGCGGGCACCGATGCGGTGACAACAACATGCAAACATTCTGGTATTTGCAATTCGAATGCCGCTACGCGGGAGCTGGAGACTCGGATGAGAGTGTGCTGGTCGTACCGCTGCTGCCGCTTTTACCCTCGGCCGAAAAACCCTCGCCCACCCCCGAGTAGAACTGCAAAGAAGGAGAAGAAAAAAATCACCCGAACACCCACACACGACGCGCGACGGTCTCTATTAGAAGCCGAAGACTCGCGTCTGATAAGCCGCGCTTTTATAAAATGCATTAGTGGGCCTGAAGTGCGGTGAAACGAATCATGAAGGTACCATACCGCCATGTTTCCACTCGAAATATGCCCAAATTCTTCATCAACTCTCGAAAATCGGCGAAGGGCCCCGTGTAATTCGTCCGGCTCGTGTATCTCGTACGATCTCGACAAGGAGAAAGACTGAAAGGTAAAAGAAAAAAAATACCAAAAACAATAACAAAAAACAAAAAGCGTTCACAGTCGGACGGATATAATGACGGATATCATTACAGTGGACTCCGGGGCACAATAACGCGAGCAAACCGGCCCTGCAGTGTATACATATCTTCGGGACATCGCGCAGCCTGCGGAAATAATTCTGGCATATTATTTGAGTAATTTACCCCTGGAGAAGGCTGGAGATTACAACAAGATAGCGGTTCGGTGCCATGGAGATGTAAGCCCGATATCCCCACCACTCCCGCAACCTCGAGCAAAGCGCGTATTGGTCACTCAGGACGACCGCTACAGCGGCTTACAAAATCCACCCCGATCTGCGGCCCCTTAAATTGGCTACGACGAAAGTCAATCGCCTGTTGTCGATGTCCAAGATTTTGTTTCACCCTTTTCGAAAGCCTCGGCACAAACGCTCGGCAAAATGGATTGGCGAAAAACGAAATTTTGGTGCTGCAGGAAATTCCTTGGAATCCTGCAACGCCCGATACACTTCGGGGTGGAAGATGTCTCGCGTGACTCGTAGGCGTGCCTCGTGACACAGTCCGCCGATCGGAGGTAGCAAGTGGTAGCCAACGGGCACCTGAGGGCCCGCCCTGGTATCGTGCACTCCAGGGCCTTTGATGTCTCGAGGGGTCACGTGATCCCCGGCCTTATATCAATTCGTGATGCTAAATACGTCCTCGCGTGTACCGGGCGCCATGATAGTCGGTCACTCGGCTTCCCTCGCGTTGTCACGATTATTTTTCACACAGCTCGCGGGGTAGGTGCCCACCTACCTTGTACCTACCTGCCGAAAATTCGTACCTCCGCGTTATACGATCTCCGCACGCAGCGGCCGCGCGATTCGCCGGTAATCAGCTGTCAAACGGTGTGTAAGTTTTTGCCCCGCTTTTCATTCCGCAGCTGAAAGTAGCAAGAACTGTACCAGATACCCGGTAGATTATGGAAAAACTTGGATTTATAGGATTTGCTCGTTCGTTTCGAGTCAGGTTGCGGCTGCGCAACTGCAGCATGCGGCCGCCTTTCGCTCCCTAGATGGAAAATGATTAATATCTCAACGCGCTCTGTCTGGCGTTATGCAACGGGCATCGACGTCGAAAGGTCAGGACGCGAATGCGCCATCCGTAGATGCGCACGTGTTGCGGAAAAACAGCTTCTTATTAATTTTATTTTCGACTATTCTTTCCTCCGAGACTCCAAATGCCGCTTAATTGAACCGCACGCAAATGCAAATGATAATGATAATAATAATAAATCGATACACGTGCAACTCTTCTCAACACGTGTACGTATACGGTGTACGCGTGTGGTATAAGCTGGAAATCCACGGAGTATCATATAAGAATAGGATTTCAGATTTTTGAACGTCTTTGATGGATGAATGTACCGAAATATCGAAAAATGGTGATGGATTGAGCGTGGAATCCTTGAATATAGCTGTGTAATCTGTCACTGAAATTGTATCGAGTTGTCACAAAAACCATTGATAAAACGGCGGGGTTGCCACATCGTGGATTTTCATCTCCCGTGTATTATTATACCGAACACTTGGATGAATTCACATCTGATATTACACCGATCGGTTAGGGAAGACGCGGTATTTCGATTGCCTTGGTAAAAAATAACTGGGATTATAAAGACGAAGACAATTTCTAATACCTAAATAAAATTTAGTCAATTTAGAGCAATATGTATGAAATAGTCGTAGATTATGTTGCGTACAGAAAAATTCACGGCGTCCAGTTCCGAGATCTGGTTTCCTGTATCGACACCTGCAGAACCGCAGGAGTATATAAATTGCCGAATTTCAATTGAATTGCAAATTTGATTCGTCGAAACGATTGCCATCCGTTTTCATAAGGTCCGGGAGTCCTTCCGCCGATCGTCGGGGCGGAGACGAAGAAACGCGTCGCATCGGCTTGGAAAGGAAGCAGTCGGCTTGCGCCAATATTGACCGAGTCGAATGAGAAAATGATTTTTCGCGATCCCGGCGGCTCTTCCTTGGCTGCCGTAGCTGCAGCAGCGTGTCACTGAAAACAAAGGCTGAGCCGTCGATATATAAAGTATATAACGGGGTTGAACCAGCGGCACCGACTGGAGCGGAATGGGGGATGAAGGGGGCGAAAGGGGCCGCGCGTTACGGACGGGGTGGAACTCGAGTCGCTTAGGGATCCGACCGAGATTCAACCGGCTCCTGGAACGTCTCCTGTCTTCGAAGAATCGATATGAGCGACAGACTGTGACAGAAATAGAAAGATGAAGCCCAGGGGACTCGGATTGTCAGTTTGCATCCCAACTAGTCCTCCACGAATCCATTTTATATCCACAGAGCCACACCTGCTGCTGCTGCTGCTGCTGCTGCTGCCTGCCATACGTTCATTCTTTATCCCTGGATAATTAATTCCATTCCGTGTCTGACGCTTTTAAATCTACAGAGGATATACCTAATTATAAGAAAGTGCTGTCGAATAGCCACTCTTTGAAAGATTTTTCCGCCTCAGTTTATCCCGCGTATGCTAGAAGATCGAATAATTTAACTGCCCGATGAGAAAAATTTTACTCGATCTATTACTTCACCCCTATATCAAACTGTGTCTTACTTTGTAATACTTATAGCTTCTATTGCATAGCTTGGTAATTATATTAATGACGGGTAAATAATACTTTTGCACCATGAAATATTGTTTAAATATATTGTAAACAGTTTGGTGAACGTACTAGTTCGATAATAAAACTGAGAATAATTACGAATGAGATTCATGTTTCGGCTCATATTGCAGCATGCTCGATTGCGACGAAATTCAAAGTAGAATTTCTGTGACAGTGATATAATGACACAAGTTGTACACATGAGCCGGTATTTTCCACGTATCTGAAGCATCGCGAGCGGCGCACCTGCAACGAGCGAAGGAAATAACGTGAGGAGAAGGAAAAAAGAGTTGGCTAGGGAAGAAAATAAGGAAAATAAAAGGCGCGATCACAAGCGAGAAGCCATTTGAGTTCCTGTGACGTATTAAATATGTGGTAGCAGCACGGTGTCAGGGGATTGCCTTAATCAGTAGATTAATTCGTCATGGCCTCACCGTGTTTCTCGTCCTTTGTCGGGCCAGTAGTAATATACGAGGGAACGTACATAATCAACTATTTGTGGTAATGAATATTATGCGGCAGACGCGTCTCATTAATAACACCGCGGTGCAGCCACGAAGCAGCGCGGAACGCGTGTGAGAAACGCCATGTTATTACACGTCCACGCACCTTATGAAATCCGCGAGGGTTGGCGACTTGGCGACTCGCGCTGTTTTTATTCTCCTATCCGTGGTATTTTATTTTCTTCAATTTTCTCCCCTCCTTACACTTGACATTTCTTCTTCTTCTTCTTTTTTCTTCGCATATTAATGAATTAAAAAAAAAAAACTAAAATCATTTCCAGCATCGCCCACGCGCGACACGAGACTTGAAAAGAGAGAGACATATATATATATATATATTATATATAGAGAGAAAAACGCTCAAGTTTCATATCCAAACGTACCATTCACGAGTGAAAACTAAAAAACTCGCCCCCGAAGTGCCGTTTGGATAATAATAGCGGCCATTAAAATCGGGCGAATTAACCTGCCGAGTAGCTGAAGCGCATGGCACGGGTTTAATTCACGCCAAGAAAAGGGCCTCGCCAGACTCGCCGGGGTAAATGAGGTCCATGCGTTAGTCGGTTGTCCGGTCTAAGAGGCGAGGGGGTGGCCGCGGATGCAAGAAGGGCGAAAGGGCCGAAGGCCAGAGGGCCAGAGGGCTAGAGGGCAGGAGTTCGAAGGGTGAGAGGTCTGCCTGCCAAGCCGCAGAAATTTCTTGCCTCGCGCTCTCCGCTCCCGGTCAAACACTGTGTCGCCTTTGGTATTTATCGGGCAAGTTTTCACCTCCGGCTCATTTGTCTTCCCCGAGGGTGGCGGCGGCGGCGGCGGTGAGAAACGGGGTGCGAGCTTTGGTCGGGGAGAAGACGGCGTCCTGCAGGTTGCCGAAAACGCGATTCTCCGCGTTTTGCACGAGAATTTAAAGTCAAAAGGAGGATAATAATTGGCGGGGGTGGGAATCAATTGTTAAATCAGATCGGTGTTTGATGAAGGGTTGAAACGCGTCGCTGAAAATACAGGAGAAACTGCAGCGCGTACGCTCCTCGTACGTTACGTCCCGCCAGTATAAGTTTTTGCAAGCTTTTGCGAAGGAGGCGTGTTTTCCAGTGCCAAAAAAGTATTTGTGCTTTTAGCCGAGCCAGTGACATGGCATCATTTTTCAACCCTCTTTTTGGCCCAGACACGGTCTGGCCGAGGCTCTGATCGTCTTACGTATCCGAGTCTACGCCGACGGCGTCTCTCGTCTATCTGTTATAGTTATACATTGCAAAATATGCAGCGGTGCTGTTTTATCAAGACAGTATATATAATCCCAAGGGAGCCCGAAGACGTTAAATTTCGCGATATTAGCCGCCGTTGGTGGAATATCGTTGAATAATAAAGCTCGGGTTGTACCTGCAAGTGGCCAAAGCGATTCCTCGTCTCCGGTCAGTGAACGTAACCGACTGTGATTTATCGCCCGTGATCGCGCAAATGCGAAACAAATTCAATAACCCGATCGTTGAATCCGGAAAATCGAAAAAATGAGGACACGGCGTGTGCGTCGGTGGAAATGAAACTGTAAGAACGACGTGGATCCTGAACTCCAACCGAACGTGTCGTTATAAAATTGCAATAACAATCGGAGCGTCCAGTTTCCAGTTTCCAGTGTCGTCGATCCGTCGCGGCGCGTCACGTCTGCATGTCGTTCCTGAAATCGCGCGTCGCGTAGAATTTTATGCGAAATCCGATGCGCCTGTTAGTTTATGCGGGCGGCATACGATTGCGGTCCTCGGTCCCACGGCGGACGTGCGTCACCTACAAAGGACGCACCCTGTTCACCCTGACCGGCGGGAAAGAAAATGTGGCATCGATATAGGGGTCCGCGAAATCAGTGTAAAAATGCGAAAAAAGCAAAGCCGAGGAATGGATGGATGGAAAGAAGCGATCGTTTCGTCGGATTGAAATTCCGCACTCACTGTGCGGCTGCAGCAGCAGCATCAACAGCATCAGCTAGGTGCAGCAGGTCCTCGGATGAATGAACTTGAATGCAATTGTTTAATTGGGGAAGCGGAATGAGGCGCGTTACCATGCCGCCGAGACCCATCCATCACCTACGGCTGGGTCGGGAACGAAGTGGTCTCCGGGCACCGGCTCGACAGGCCGACAGCCCGGCGAACTGACACGCGTTGATTGCCTCTTATTGGATAGTTAACATCCGTGGTGACACGTCGCATCGCCGAGGGATCCTTAGGGCCGGTTCACACGTGGATTCGTCGCGGTTTCTGCGCGGCAGGAGCAAGTTTTCGAAGCAAAAGCTGAGGGCGAGGGGGGGTTGGTTCCGGAACGAGGTTTCTTCCCCGGAGGAGGCTGAGAGCCTTGACAAAAACAATCGGTTCGGCCATTAGATATTATTTTCATTTTTGAAACCAAGCCGGAGGGATCGCTGGCGCTCGAACAGGATGGCGTAATAGGCGAGAGCCCGAGGCGAGAGGACCGAGGAGCCGCAGGATCCCTGAGACTTGACTAATGAGGCGGCGCGTCTTCGTCCTGATTAGGTCGCCGAAGAGTTTTCAAGGATCGCCCGTCCGGCCGCTCGGCTGCGGTCCGCACCGCGAGGATAAGGATAGGATAGGCCTGTCTGTAATGATACGGCTGAGTCCTGTTTCTTATTTGTCAAACGTCAAAGGCACAAAGCGAAGCCTGCAGTCGTCTCGCCGTTGTTACCGCAGTCCCGGTTGTCGGTAGGACGAAGCTCACCTCGTATAAATATACAACATTCTGCAGGTACGAGTCTCCCCCCCCTCTCTCTCGGTCTCTCGCTCGCTCTCGAATTATCATTTGCTTGCAAATGCACCATCAGACCCCCTCAGCCCGCATGGGATCACCAGAAATTTCTCGCATAATCCCCGCCCCATTACGTAATTATCAATAATCATGCCCGATCCCTTCCAAGATGACAGACACCGCGTGAAAAATGAACCAACCTCACCGCCAGCGTATCGTAGTATAAGTTAGACTGAAGCCTGCTCTTGACTGTCCAAAAAAAAAAAAAAAAAAAAAAAGCAACAATTTTTTTCTTTACTTCGTCGTTTTGTTCTTGAGAAAGATAAGCGTCTATGAGGAAGAGAAAAAACACGTCAGCTGTCAGCTTATTGCGTCTTTTCGAAGAGGTTGGAAGTTCACCTGCCAAACATTTCAGATCACATATCACATACTATTATACTTGTCGAAAAAATGCTTTTTTTTTTAAACAAATATTATATACAACTGTAAGTGATGAACAGCTATTATAGAAAAACGGGTCAGATTGGGTCCGACGGGTTTTCCATTATAATAAGGCGTCCCAGGAATGGCAAATGAAATGGTTAGCTCGATCCTGCCGGCGCGCCGTAGCCGAAAATGAATGGAAAGTTAAATCTAAGTCAGAGCGTGACTATTCCTGAGCCAAGTTATCGCGCCGGTTCTTCGACGCGGGTCAGTTGGAGGAAATTGGGTCCGCAGATCGTGGCGGTGGTTGCTTATTAGCGTTTGACGTTCGATTAGTCAAGTAGTCCGCGAGCGGGCAAAGCTCACGATCGGCGCTCCTCCCATATTCCGTATACTATACACCGCACTCCCGATCTTCCAGGGTGCCCAGGACCCGCTAAGGGCATCTCCTGTAGGTAAGAGGACCGGGCGAGTAGAGGGCGAGGCAGCAACAGGCGGTCAGCCGCCGCCGCCACCGCCGCCGCCGCCGCCGTCGGAGGAATCATCAGTCTTCTTAGAGCCCTGCAGAGAGATGTAGGTATGCCGGAGGTAATTACACTAACAAGTACAAGTATCGATTCATTACACGATGCTCCGTAGCTTCGCTTTGGATTCCGTTGTACAGTACCGTTTAAACTGCAGGTCAGTAACAGTTCGACCGGTCAGCTGGGTGTTGCTATATATATACTCGTGCTATATGATGAGATAACAAGAGAGAAAAAAAAAAAAAAAAGTTGGGCCTTTTTACCGTGAATTACTGCATCTCTTCGTCGAGCTCGTTGCTCGGGATATCGCCGGTATGGATGCGGACATACTTGGTGCTCTTAAACCAGACATTAATCTCCACGGATTCATCCCACGGGTTGAAAAGGTCGCGTAAGATGACAGTGATTGCTTGCAAACTTGCAGCGAGCCGATTGCACGAAGAATAGCTGAGAGCATTTATTGTACCGATCCTTACTGAGGTTCCAAGCTTCCATCCTTTTGTTCAGTACCTTAAGGATTGCGTTGGTGGATCTTGACGTGCGTGCGAATCAATTATTATATCAAAGGTACACGTGGAGTGATCGCGCCGCTCGTATCAAACCGTTGTTTTCTTTTTTCTTTTTTTTCATTCTCTTTTGAACAAGATAAAAATTTTCCCTGACAGGCTATATTTCGGCGGAAAAAGAAGTTATTAATACGTTTTAAAGAAATGTGTAAGATTAATTTGCAAAGCGAGTCGCTCTATTGAAGTCTTGTCTCCCGCAGTCATTAATCTTATCCTTGCAACCATCCCTCCCCCCCCCCCCCCTCCTTGCCACGCGATTTTCTTACGTGGAGAAAAAATTATTTTGTAGAATGTTGGACATATAATATCAGGGAATCCTGTCGCCGGCATGCCCAGCAGGGAGGAGCAAGGCGCTATTAATTCATGTCCCGAGCCTCTCTTTTTATTCGTATCTCTCAAAGTACTCGAAGCTATCTGAGAAATGTCAAACGGTGCAAGTATATAGGTGTATACAGAACGCGGGAGTTCGATGATGTGAAATGAGGCGAGGATTGGATCGAGTTAAGAGGATCGTTCAAAATTCCGATCGCGAGTTTCTTAGAGAATTTCGAAACTTCTCTTGTCTGACTCGGTCTGTAGCTTTTTTCGTTACGCGCGTCCAATGCTCTGCCCGGTTGCTTCGTATAATACACACAATAAGAAACGGCGCGAGTAGCCGTTAATAATTTCGAAAGCCTCGGGCGTCTCTCGTCCGACCGAGTATGACGGCCGAACATGACGACCTCCAGGATCGCCGGAGACGACCGCCTGTAGGATCTATCTCAGGGGAGCGCAGGAGTGTAAGCCATGCGCGATGGCCGAGGAGATCTTCGGCGCACACAAGCGACCATCTCCGTCGAGTAGGTGTGTATGCCTGTCGTTTTATTTCTCGTTCGCGTTGTGTATATCCTTTTTCGTCCTTTTTCTTTATTCTTCTAAATCTCAAACACTCTCCGGCGAGTCGGAATCGAGTCGAGCCGAGTCGGCATTGCGCGAGAGGCAAAACGGCAGCGAAGAAGCACCGCAACGAAGTGGGGCCGCATCGTGTAGCGGATCATTTATCATATTTTGTTGTCTTTTTAAAGACGCGTTCCCTTTGTCACCGGGCGTCTTTATTCCGCGGTTTATCTCGGCGGTAGGTAGAGTATAGATAGAAGTACCTGCCCCCGTCGCAGAATGAGAAAGAGAGGAGAAGAAGGAGAGGCGAAGATCCAGAGGGGAAGAAAAGGAGCCGAGAGATGAGAGGAGAGGAGAGGAGAGGAGAAAGTCGAGTGAGTTTCTTTCTCGAGAGTGTGCGCCAGCAAACTGATCTCCGGGTCCTACTTTGGGCCCACTTCTCTTACATGCGTTTGAGAGAAAAGAACAAGAGAATAAAATTATACCATGGAAAATGATGGGCCGCCATGAGGTGTGAGAGAGAGATTCCTCGCGATTTATTGTACGCCGTTGATCCTTTGAAACAGACTTTGGACACCTCGATCCGAGCCGATGTTGAAACGTTCAAAGATGAATTGAAAATGAGACTGCTCGCAGTCGTCGTCGATATGACGGATTGGATTTCCGTTGCACGGTACGCGCATGTGAATATCGTAACCGGGTTTCGGGGAGAAAAAAAGGGGAGACAGAACAGTTTTAATGAAATTGTACTAGCGGGGGAAATAATGGTCAACGTTTCCTTTTCGTATTATTTTTCGCGGCGAGCCTCGTGTTCAGGAGAAGGAAGAGGCGAGACGAAGCGGTGGTCGGCGGTGGCAGAGAATTTACGAGAAGCGAATGGAAGCAGAAAATTAACGATTCCAGGGGAAGTTTTTCTTAGTATTTTAATATAAATGCGGCCGCTGCCGGGGCGACTTGGGTGCGGCACCGACGGCTGCTCGCTTGTTTGCGGCAGTTTGTGCCAAGCTAAATGAAGAATGAAGCTAAAATTATTTGGTGGAAAACAGTGAAACAGGATGTGGAAACGACAACCGCTTAAGATTTACCGACACGCCCCCTCTGCACCGGCGCAAAATCCAAGGGGAGGGGGGGTGCATTTTTAAACATCGCAAAACGCAGCTTCGATTCCGTGCATTTCATCGGAAGATTCTCAGATGATTCAACATAATTAGCAAGCGATTAAACTAGTGAGCGTAAAAATTTGCTAAAAAATTTGCAAAGCTTCAGGCTGCAGACGTCACGTTGCGAAAAAATCACTCGTTTTATTCTATCGAGACTGCTAGGCGGGAGTCGCGTTATCGAAGGTAATGACAAAAATTGACGAAAGTGCTTAAAACTCCACCCTCTCTCCCCTTCATCTCTTGCTACCCCTTCTTGCGTCTCTCCGCCCTCTTCGTTCAGCCCCGAGAATCTTCTCGTTGCTTTTTATGGGGAACCAATAATGAACTTTTTTTGATATAAAAGTTGATTTGTAGCCCCGTCTCTCTCGCTCACCCTCAAAAACTCTCCCTCGTTCTCCCTCTCGATATCACTCGTGCCATTGCTCATTACTCACTCCGCCTTATCGGCCTCCCCCGCCGCGACACTTCATTGCGTTTCGGTCGAGACTCTCTCTCTTCTACTTTCCCTACCAAATCTCGGATCCACGAAGCGCGACTCGGTGTCCTTAGATTTTCCTCCCTGAGCTCAACCGTCCATTCAAAAATACACTTTTTTCAGTCACGTGTTTGTAGTTTAGTGTACTTTGGAATTTCGGAAAGAAATCGATATAATCATGAATCGCATGGTGAAATTCTCTATTTTGGAAAGTAATGTTGTTTTTTTTTTTTTTTCACTTTTCAGAGTTATGGTCTTTCACTTCAGCGAAGAATATTTTTCTATTCCAAATTATACGGCGATATATATAGTCTCGGAGCCGATATTTTCTTCCCCAGACTCTCACCCAGTTCCACGATCTTATTCCGAGTACTTTCCGCAGTCTGGCGTAGGATCGTTCCGCGAGTTCGGGTTAGAAAATTCTTCCTCTTCTCCCCGGGCGAGTAGGTATCTCGCGAAGGAGACCTCGCTACTCATTCACCTGCTATCTCGCCCATTACCAGATTTCGTTAAGGCTCTCTCGAATCCGTAACCGCGAGCGGAGCGAGGATCCTTGTTCGGCATTCACCGATAGATCAATTGACAGCGTTAGTCGCGCATTACCTGCACCCCGCCCCTCCTCCACGCCGCGGGTGCAGAACCGACTATCGCAAAATCTCGCATTAAATTTACTGCCGTGTTGATAGGAGACTGGATCCCGCGGGGGATTATCGGCCGACAGCTCTTAGTGGAGGCGCCTAACCACCTTTCACCCTCCTCCTCCTCCTCCTCCTCCTCCTCCTGCTTCTCCACCCTTCCACACTCGCGACAAATTCTCTACTACCCTTATCCCTGGCTGTACAGGGTAGGAGTTCGCGAGCCAATTCGCACATCGATGCACAGTTGGCTCGATGATTTTTATCTGATTTCTCAATTGAAGAGTCTCGCGATTCTTTCTTCTTTCGAGTCTCCCGGTCAGCCACTGTCGTCGTTGTATCGCGGCAGTTTACAACCCCGCGAGGCTCATTTAGATCGAGTTACCGCCGCGACGATACCCCGGCAATTTCACTTCTTTAGCGGGTATCGAGCCGGCGTCCTGAAGATATTGCGAGCCAATAAGTATCGGGGTTGCTCTCCCTCCGCCCCTGCAGTCCTTCGAATAAGGTCCTCTGCTGCTTCTTATCAGTGAATTAGCGACGCGACGGAGGCGTGATGATGCGGCTATGCGGCGACGACCTGGTCGCTCGTGATGATGATGAGCCGAGGTCCAGGAAGCCCCAGGTATCAATCACTACCCATCTCCTTGGGCTTCGTACTCTCTCGATGACTTTCTGATAGAAAACTTTTTCCCTGCTCTCTCGATTTTTCTCTCTCTCTCTCTCTCTCTCTCACTTTCTGTCTCTATCTCTTTTCCTTCTTCTTCCGATTCTCCGCCCTCATTGAACCTCCGATAACAAACCGACATTCGATGTTATGAGTATGCACATAACCACGGAGTAGGCGGTGATGTTGCGTGGCATACTGTCTCACAATCAGATATATCAAGGGTAATCAGGGTGCAGCAGCTGAACGGAAAGTAGAACGAAAAGTGTCGGCGAAGGTCAGAATTCTCGGCTAGTTGTAGTTTTAGGTTGCAAACTTTTATAAAGTGTATTTATAATGATTTGGTGCCATAAGTGAAAGCATAATTTTTTCACTGCGGTCAAAGTAAACTATTAGTAAATATTTAATAATCTTATCTTAAATAAATCTCACCAACTATGGCAGATTTTACTAGTAGCGAGTGACGTATGAAATTTGAGAAAAGTATCTTTGAAGAATTTTTACAATTCATAATTCGTCAAACCCATATCTATGAAATTTTTATTTCTGATTCGTTCTCACAGTCAAGAAATAAAATAAAAAAATGTTTTTTCAGCAACAATTGCTAATAATCTATTGCGGAAATGAATAATGAAAGGTAATCCTCCATATTTCAGGTTCTCCAAAGCATTCATGCATGTTTAAAAAATTTCCCTCATCCGACGGACCGCCGCCGCCGCCGCATAGTCGATGGCGGATCTTTTCAGTCTTTTCTCTCTTTTACTTCCGGTGTCACTTTTAGCCAGCCTCGGAGAGAAAAGCCTGCGTATGTTGAAGAACGGTGCGACGAGAGGAGAGGAGAGGAGAGGAGAGGAGAGGAGAGTCACGTACACCCCTGTGAACACTTCATTTATTATGCGGTTAGTTATCGCGTCTTTTCGTCTGATTTCCCTGGCAACAATGCCGTCGTGTCGTCGACGGCGGTTGGCGCTGCTGCGCGGCATGGAATCAGGAGGCGCTTTTCTCGGTGAGGACGGCTTCCTCGACGCCGCCGCTTCGCACCACGACGAGATTCGCGGGCTATACGTGAGACCGTGCCATACGTCACACCACACCGGCACAGGCATCACCACCCTTTAAACCGCCCTCGGCTCTGCATGCAGGTTATATAGATATAGAGAGGAACGAGAAGTGCCGTACCACCCCATCTTTCATCTCCTGCAGCACTAGGAGAACTCCCTCACGAAGCAACTCGATCCTGAAACTTGCGTCGTTCGTTGCCGTCGCGACGACGACGACGACGACGACGACGACGACGACGACGACGGGTTATTTACGAGGGGGATTGGAAATATAGCAACGTACCTACTCGGCAGTGTCGCGTTACGTACAAAATGCGAAATATGCGCACGCGTTTACGTGCGAAATGCGAATGCAATTGGAAAATTGCCGGTTCTACGCCCGATTTACCCGATACTAAAACGACCGGATACGCAGAAATTCACAAGTTGTGCTTCCCGGGTTTTTTGGAACGCATTGATCAGACACTGGAAACGAAAAGAGGTGAAGATATTCAAGTACAAACTAGTGCGAGCGTTTCGAAAGTTTAAATTGAAAGGTATACTTTCGCAGAAATATTGAAATGCATATAAACTGTGAAAAGAAAAAGTCTTATTACGGGTAAAAAACCCTGATCGTTTCTTCGGAATTTAACCCAGCAGGTGTTCTTCCTAAACACCATTCACGCCAGATTGTGAAAACTGCGAAAAAATGTTATCCCGATGAATCAAAAGTCACTCCGCAGATTATAAAAGTACCTGTCGAGAGAGAAAAAAAGTGTAAAAAAAAAAAAAAAAAAAAAAAAATAATACACGCGATTTATTCATCGCAAAGATTTCGCGAAGAAATTCATCGAAATGAATGCGACATGAATTAGCGTGATAATCGGACGAATAGTACCTCCAACCGCAGTAATTTACTTCCTGAAATTTTTTGCTCACACTTGCAGATCTGCGAAATGTGAGTAGATACCGTGTAGTGAAAAGGCACGATATTGGCGAGCTGCAGCGACAGCGGCGGCGGCAAAAGGACAGAATCCAGATCCGTAGAAGCTCTCGCAGTGCGCCGAGACGCCGAGTGATGGATGAACGCTCGACTGGCAGGCAGACAGACTGACATGTTTATACGGTGTGGCCTGTGTACAGACAGTAGAGGCCCCTCGCATCGGGGTTCGGGGGGTACGGGGATCCCCGTATGCCTACGATTACCCCGTGAATGCCCCAGAATTGAATGGCTGGAACCCCGCCTCCGAGGGGCAAGTTTCGAGGAAGTTGAGAGGCGAGTTAAATAGAAAATAATACAGTCATATGTATAGATATTTCAGGTACCTACGTTGGTTGAGATGTAAGTGTGCTGATGGTGTGACGCGTTCGCGAGTTTCGTGTATAATATTTATATATATATATACACATAATATATGATTAATTAACGCTCGAGCGAGTAATTCCGTCTCGGCCACCTACGAAGCGCGTAAATACTATACCCAAGCATAGATTCAACTAGCTGCACAGCTCGTGTCTCGCTCTCTGTCACGATGAATGCAAACACTTCCTCCCCGGGTGCCCCTCGGCATTGTACCGTCATTCCGACGGAGAAAGAGTCTCCGAGCTATGAGGCCTTGCCATAGTGCACCGGGATGCACGGGCCCACTTGAGTCCCGTGATTAATATTCCGAGGGCGATTCTAACCCCCCTACCACATCTAGAAACTAACGTCCAACGGGCGGTGGCCGGAAATTCCGAATTCCAGGGCTGAAGAATTAAGGGTTGCTGTTTTAGTTTCAGTCTCGAGAGTTTCTTCTGGAAAGGTGTGAACTTTTTTCTTTTGTTTTTTTGTTTGTTTGTTTGTTTGTTTTTTCAAGTAAAAATAATCAAACGCGGATGATCTCTGCGTCACGTTCGATTGCTGTGTACAATAAATCTCGGTAAAACCTAAATTAGACGTAATTTATAGCCAAGGAACTGCCTTGTCGTTTGACAGTAAAAAAGAGGCTTGAACTCTGCTTTATTCTTTTCGCGATTTTGCACAGAAGGCGGATACGTGTGGCGAAACAGTTGGAAAACGACGAAACGCGACGAGGGTGTATTAAGCACAGATTTAACCTGTTTTCCGGTGCTTGCGGACTCCCTGATTCATTTCAACCCATCGAAATCCATTTAATGATTATTACAGACTGACCGGTACGCGAATTTTGACCCAATGACCGCGATTGCGGGTTGATTTAAGCATCGAATTTGTGAAAAACGAGGAGAGAAACGAGGGCCCTGACGATACTCGAATGTACTCGAGAGTTGACCAAACATTTTACGGGAGACATTATCTCTTATTTACCTTCAATAGCTAGCTCGAAAAGCGCCGTTTGGTTTTCAAGGATCGCACAAGAGTGTCCAGCAGGGCTCGCGTCGGTCGCTCGGATTCTCGACACCGAGGATGACTCAGAGGATGGTTTTGCAAACAATTGTTTGCGACCTTGAGCAATTGTCCATGTCGAGTTTCAACTCTCTGAAATTATTCCAGGGCCCTTCAGATCGCGTCTTTCGATTCCAGACTCTCCCTCCGAGCGCGTTTTCACTAGTCCGGTGCGGAATCGGTGTATGGATCACGTCGCACTTGTTGACTACGTCGAGTTCGGCGATCAAGTTTCGGAAACGGGGCCTGGGGACTCGGCACGCCGTAAATGCGGGGCTCTCGATTCGATTCCGGCTAATGACAGGAGGCAGCAATATGTCGCTCGTGAAGCCCCCAGTCCTCCCTCGTTCACCCTCCTATAATTAAAATCCATTACTGATTGAGCCAGCCAGCCAGCCTTCCCGGCTCCGGAGGCTTCGCTACTCGCAGCGAATTCGTCGGCTGTAGCACAGTTGTTACTGCTTTTTGTGGGTGAAATTGTCGTTTCGAAAAGTCAAATCGTCTTTCTGTTCACGTCCAGTACTTGTTGCCTTTTAACCAGATACATACCGGGTTTCTTTTCCCTTTTGAGAGCCGTCCAGCAGGTCTTGTCAAAAAAAATTTCCGAAGGATTTCTCGTCCGTTCCTTGTAATTAGTCTGTAAAATTAATTTCTTTTCATTGCATTAATTATTTCCATTGAGATCATTTTTAAATTATTCTATTCATTCAACGGAGGAGCAAACGATATTTGTTTGACAATTAGAGGGTTGAAAAAACATCTATATTTTACTAAATTTTTGACGCGTTGAAAGTCGGAGCAACGTTTCTTTATTTTTTATTTTTATTTTGTTTTTTTCTACCTCCAGCTAATATCGATCCCTTACATCATAATTGGTTTACCCGAAGTGTAATTTCCTCGCAATTATATAAAAAGACCGGACATTCGGTACTATAAAGTAATGCGGAGGGTGCAGAGTGCGTGAGCGTGTGTATAATAATATTAAAGACTGCGGATATCTGTCATCGCTGCGAGTCACGAAGAGCCGAGTAGAAACACGCTAGGTGGATTCAAAAAAACGGTGTAAGCTGTTGAAAAAGCTCGATTGCGTAGCTTCGCTCTTCGTTATATCGGTTATGGCGATCGGGAAATTACAGGCACGACGTAAAAAAGACTCGCGCGTGTTGCGCCGATTTATATTTTGAAAAAATTTGTAAATAGGATAAAAAAACCGAGGCGTAGATCAAAAGTGCCGAGGAGAAGGACACGAGGGTAAATTTATACACGATACGTATATATTTATGCATAAAGCGGTTTTAATTAAAAGGATAACTTAGGCCCGAGGAAGGCAGTCCGGAACAGAAACAGCGCGGGGTGGATATTCTAGCTGTTGCCCTCCGGGTTCCTTCTTCCCTTCGGAGAAGAACGGGGATCAGCATCCCCTTTGCCAACCCGCAAAGAACCGACACGTCACGCTCCACTGTTTTTATCGCTTTGAATATTTATACGGACAATTAAAATTATAATTACTAACCATTTACCGCAACCATATAATTAGCAAGTTCAATGAACCCACCAACCCCGGTGCGAATTAGCAAAACACGCGGCCTCCGTGTCCGCACGACGGATGCTATTTTGCCGGAAAAATGCGTCACAAGTTTTTGATCGCGAGATTTAGAATCCTCGGACGATCGCGTCATCTCGGAATACCAAGACCGAAATTTCGATTATGAATAAATTTTTCCCCGCATAGCCAGGCCACGCGATCCACCTTCTGCACGCGAACTCGTATACGCGCGATGGCCAAAAAGAGTTTTGAAACTGCTGGAGCGCCCCTATATTATAAATATCAGCCGTGAAAGATGGCGTAGACAGCAGTAGGGAGGGAATGGGGCTGGGGACGCCTGGGTAAAGGAGTGGAACAGAACCGGAATTAGCATAATCAGAATAATTTCCACCAGCTGACAGCGCCCTCATTCTTTTTCCTGCAACGATTCTTTTTCTGCTTTATTTTCCGCTGTTTTCACCGCCGCCGCCGCCGCCGCCGCTCCGCGTCTTGACTTTCCTCATCGCTTCTTCGCCGTCTGCCATTGTAGATACCAAAACAGGATCAAACTTTCTACCAGGCTTCAAAATTCTGTTATTTCCTTTCTTCGAGATTCTTCTCTCTCTCTCTCTCTTTCCAACGACCTGCAAGAAAGATGACGAATTAGCGGTGTGAGGAAGGAAAATACCGAGGCGTGAAAACTGGTCAGATTCGGAATATTTTCAGAACGTGTCAGCGGCAAGGTAACCGACTGAAATATTGGCCAAACGTAATTCGTATATCGGCAGGAGGATGTCTGAGGAAAGTTGCAGGTCACGTATAGCTCGGATACTTGCCGCAGTCTGGTGCCTCCGTGGCCCTCCCTCTCGAATATATCAAAGTTCATGCGTTTCTACCTAATATCACTCGCGTGCAGCACCCCCGCGAACCGGATCACGTGGCGTTACCGGGCCGAGGAACCTCCGCGGAGTTTGGGGCGAGGGAAGGGCGACCCTTAGCCCTCCGACCCCTCGGCTGATCTTTATTCATTCTTCGCCTTTCCCATTTCAATTTTTCTACATTTTAACTGGAGGAACTCGCCCCGGTGCGGCAAAAATGGTCGCCTATACGTGAAGATTTTTGGCGATAGAATTTTTATTTTGTTTATTTGAAGTTTGTTTTTTCTTCTAGCTTCTTCCTTTCTATCGCCGGCCGCTGCAGTGAGAACCGACGGTGAGAATTGCGGCGAAGCCCCGAGGATTTCCAGCCTGTGATAGTCAATTCTTTTATGACGTTATTCATCCATTATTCATCCGGGATAAAAGTCAAATCCTCCGAAGGCGTATTCGCGGTAAATCCAGACTGTGAAAATATCTGATTCAAATTCAAATACTTATATAGATCAGTCGGGGGTACGACTTTGCGGGCATTGTATTTATTGATAGCCTACCTCGAGTGAGAGAGAGTGAGAGAGAGAGAAAGTTGTTGATACGCGTGTAGGCATATTACATCACATAGATATGTATACACTGTGGATATTTATCCGCGCAAATATCCACCACCCACCTTATATACTTCTAATATTATAAATTTTTGCAAAGACTGCGTGAAACAAGTCGTAGAAATTATTCATAGAGTTTATTCGGCGAGAGCCGTAGACTAGACGGTCTGATTGTCGTCGTTCCAAAAAATTTTTAAGCCGTTTACATTTCCCGATGAAATCTAATCGAGATTTCAAAATATGTTAGACGGACGACCGGAAGACATTACAAATATGTTGCTCGACTTTGACCTGAAATGTTTCGGTATTTCTTGACGAATCCTCTTTCAACCGCTTATACAAAAGTTGTAACGGGTATCGGTTAAAGCCCCATAAATGACACACAGTGTTAACGGTTAACGCTTGTTTCTTCCATATTACTAAATCCACAAATGCTGAGCCCGACTTCCACTCTAATTTTCGAGGATAATGCATCGTTGGCTAAATGTCAAACCTCTTTCAAAGTCAATGAATCAGTATAACACGTTTACAGTAATGAGAGATGGATATAGTATACGTAAGCCTTTTAAGATATACTTACTTCAAGTAATAGACCCCGAAATTCGTAGACATGCATTTTCCTTTTGTTGCACATTCCAGCAGTTGTTACGCTTCGTTAATACGCTCTAACAACCAGTCGGTTCAAAATTCTCGTGAGCATATCTGTACATGACACTTCGATAATTATTGATCGATTAAAATTTCTCAATGGGGAAAAGCTGGTTTGTTGATTTTACAACATGATAAGTAAATAAATAAAAGAAAAGAAATCTGGGTTAATAGAAGTGTCAAAAATTCCCCCTTATCTGACAGAAGCATTTATTCTTATCATTCGAAGCCCTGCAGGATTATGTTGACAATTGGGATACGTATTTCATAATTTGATATAGTTCAAACGACGAATGATACGACGATGTTCTTGCCTACACTGATCGGGGAAAAGAGATCAAACCAAAAAAAAAAAAGAAATAAAAATCCGCACGTTCAGATGCGTTAAATGATAATTGAAAAAAAACCGTATACACAGAAGAAACCGACGTGAGCTTTGAGGATAAAAAACATCCAAAACCAAAAGTGAAAGAGAGAAAAAACGCGTGGACGAAATAAAAAAAAAAGTATATCAAAAAACAAGTGTACCGGTAAAAACAAAAATGGGAGAAAAAAAGAGGAATGTGGAAAAAAGTTACAACGGCGTGCTAGTCCCTTACGCGCAAATACAGGAGTGCGAGGATCAGACGAGAGGAGAAGAGAAGAGAAGAGGAGAGGAGAGGAGAGGAGAGGAGAGGAAAGAAGAGAAGAGAAAGGAGAGAGCAGCTGTATAAGAGAGAAAGAGAACTGGCGCGCAAACAGGCGGGTGGTGGCAGCCCTTCTCAACCCACTCGGAGGAAAGCGGTGAGGTTGCAGCACACAACTCACACACACGCATACTACTCACGCCTCGCTGTGCCTACTCACACGCCCGTGCCTCCCGAGGCACGCACGCACACGCGTTCGCACGCAAGACTTGCCACGTCACCGGCACTCGGATCCGCGTCTATCTGTCAGTTTCCAGTCTCAAACAAGATGGATGGCTGGCGAATGGAAATCATGGTGGAAACCCACCCCACACCACACCACCCCATCCCTCCGCCCCACCCCCGCCCCCCTCTCACACCCTCGCCGAGCACCAAAACGCTCCCTTTCCAAACCCTCGCGATATTCTAAACCACGCTTTCGCGTACCGCGTACATCCTGGTTACCCCGGTAAGCCTTTACACCCTATACCTGCATAACCCTCGAACGAACGCCAAATCACCCGCACGAAAAACCGTCACGATTCGCTTGAGGAATAGTCAGAAAATTGGTGGAATTGTGACAGACGCGAGGCTTTTAGCTAGCCTCGACGAATCAATTGACCTGCATTCTATGTCCGATTTATATGTGTATTAACGAACATGTAACTCTACTATTACGTGTATGATACATTATGTAGAAAAAATTTTTAATAAAATAATTATCACTGCCATGATTGTAGATTTTTATAAATTTCATCCAATCTCCTTCCTCTTTGCATGCTTGTGAAAAATTCACCCGTATTTTTATTATCGCAATAATTTCGGAATGCAGGGTTATACGAATAACTTGTAACGGTGCGATTAGTACGGTCGTAAGAAATGTTGCGATAATCGCAAAACGAGTTTAGTGAAGTAAGAATTTCGGCATTTTTTGTTTAATTGTTTTAATTATTTAATTTTTATGTATAGCGTAGGTATTTGGGTATATTAGATATTTAATAGTCGTTTTTGTTATTTAAATACAAATGCAAGATGAATCGTTCATTGACTAATTGATTATAATTGTACTGTATTGTTTATGGTGAGTATTATATACAAATATCTCGACACCGATGCGTCGGGGCTTTAACGTATTGCACGTGTTTGAGTTTTGATATTATTTTTCACTCTGAAAAAAGGCAAGCTCATTGAACACTTTTTAAAAAATTACGATTAAAGCCTATGGAATTTTATTCGAATAACCTATATAGAAATGGGGCATTCCGTGTCAAATCAGCAGCCTATATTCCTCAACCTTAAAGGGAATTTTTTTCAGAATTTCTTAACCACCTTAATATTTATCATTTTTTCCTTTACGGAATCAGTCATGATTTCTTTGATCGGATAACTTGCCAAAAAAATTTAACTGGCAATAACTGTACTCAGGCCTTGTAGAATTTCTCTAAATTTCATGTAAATTAAAATCAATTACTATTTGAGAAAAGTATTACCGATCAAAAAAATAAAAACTCCAATTCCCACATGGAAAAACTAGAAACTGGTGGTGCTTACAAATAGAATTTTAAATCATAAAATCAGTGTAAATTTTTTCAGATTTCAAATAATGGTACGTCCAGAATTGGTTCGTCGATTTTTGTTCAAATTTCACCGTCGCTTAAAAAAAAAATCTGCAAAAAAAACCCGAAGCCCGTTTGTTTGCGGAATGCCATATATATATATACATACTAAAGATATATTTATACACATAAGGATTGATTATCAATTGCGATATTTTAACCCTATCTCCTTATTTACGAAACATTTGATATTCCGTTTTTAAAAAAGTACCCTGTGTATCCTTTGTGCTTTTTTTTACATTCAATTCACTTCTAGTCTCACAAATGGGTATCACGTTTTTGTCTTCAATCAACAGCTTCAATGACTACAAACGTATTAAGAACATTATAAACGTATATATATATAAATGATAAGCCCCAACTTATAAATATATATATGTAATCTCCGTGAACCGATTACATAATTTGTAGAAGTATCGAAAATACGAAGACAAGTTCTCAATCAAATCGTACGACGACGTAAACCTAAGGCGTAAAACATATCATACGACAATAGACTAGTTCCGGTCGTCTCTTAGACACGCTGTTTTCTTTACATATGTGTGTGTGTACATATATACATATACACACACATACTATGTATATATAGCTATCACCATTAAACTCAAGGGAAATGAGTACCGCTCCGCAGCGATTCATAGTCTCGAGTTGATTGATATGTACTTAAAAATTTCCGGTTAAAAGCCGCGACCACGATCATCTACAGGTGAGTTAGGCTCATCTGGGTGTCGTGATACTCAGGTGGCTGAATAATGGGTGGCGGCTCATCAAAGTTGGCCGAATGATCGGCGTTGTGCTGTTGCTGCTGATGGCGAGAAGTCTGCTGATGCTGGTACTGGCTCAGTTCCGGGAGATCCGGAAGTGGGTATAAGGATTCCGTGTAGCTGGGCCCACCCGAGGGAAGAAACTGCTGGGAGTAGGGCGTCGAGTAGGGGGGCCAGAACTGAGGATACGAGTTTGGTGTCTCATTGAAGTGCAAGTTCGTCGCGTACTCTGGAACCGGAACTGGATGCCGGTCGCTCTGGGCGAAGACCGGCTCTCGTTCCTGCACGTACCGTGGCTGCTGTTCTTGGTGCTCCTGGGCCTGACCGGGGCTGACCGAAGGGGCCCCTTGATAGCCGGGGTACTCGTGCACGTCGTCGGTGTAAAACTTGAACTCGGGAGCGGTGGGCGAGTTCCGGTTTTGCTGGGGCAGCACGGTAGGGTACCCGAAGCTGCCCGAGGGGCTGATCGCGTTTGGATGAGGCTTCGTGACGACCGTTTCCTGCAGGCCCCACGGTATCGGGGGTGGGCTGACGGTCCCCGGTTGCCCTGACTCTCGGGGCCCGAGTGGCGAGCCGTGGTCGCTGTCCTGGGCCTTGTCGGAAGGCCCAACTCCCGCGACCTTCTTCGCTCGCTGCTCCTTCTTGAACTTCATCCTTCTGTTTTGGAACCAGATCTTTATCTGGCGTTCCGTCAGCGACAGCAGCGCTGCCATCTCGATGCGTCGGGGTCTGCAAAGGTACCGATTGTAGTGAAATTCCTTTTCGAGTTCCACCAGCTGTGCACTCGTGTAAGCCGTCCGGGCCCGCTTGCTCGGTGCTGCCTCCTGTCGACGTGGTCTTCCTTGGCTTGTCTCTGGAAATAAGAAGAGAAATTTTTGGTTAGTTTTTCAGATAGATAATTTATTTTTGGGGCTGCTCTAAGGCTGCGAAATTTTTTTGACCGCATATTTCGACAGTCGTTGACCGCTGCACGCTCCGCTCGGTGAGTCTGGATTGAAGTATAATAAACCGGTGGATTGGCGGCTCTTCTTCGACTCAACAATGAACACTGTTTCTGTTTACGTAATAGTTCTCGGTATGAACACGCTGCGCCGTTGCTGTGTAAATGTGATTTCGTGGGTACAAAAGGGTTCGGTGATGGATCGCGGCGGGAGTGTATGGAGATAAATAATTAGCGTTACCCCCCGTCCGGGGAATAGACGCCATCTCACCAGCCTCGAGGTCTTATCTTCACCCTCCGACTACTTATACCCGCAATGCAACATCGGTGTAGAAATCGCCATTTTTCCAATGAATAAAAAAGGGCCATTTTCATACAGAACGAAAAAGCAAGAGGAACTCGGGAGGAGTTCAGGACTGGATTAGCGGACATGCGAGTCTGCCGATAGGCTGGGAGATGAAATTGTTGAACGTTGCTCAGCGGGTATCGTGTCGGACGGTGTCAAGCCGTGAGGAAGGCCGCCACCCGCTGCGGTACTCAAAAGCTACGCACCGCAGCCGTGTGATATCAGATTAAACGGTTCTTCGTGAATTTACAAGCGAAACTGTCGGCTAAACGGTTACAACAAAGACCATCCGCGTCTCTGTTTTTCACATCTGTTACACAGAAGTCAAAAGTACAGTCAAGATTTTGAGACGAATGAATCACCTCTGTTGCACTTTATTCTTCAGGTTTTACAAATGCACGACTTTGACTTGGGATTCGTCGAATACGTGGAATTGATCATCTTGTTTTCAACGCATTTTTTCAACACATATTTTATATATAGATGTGTATGTATATATATATGCATATATATATGCACATACAGGCGGCTATCTGTCCGCTTGTTCGTTCCCTCGTTCCTAGAAAGCGGCGCGCGACGGTCTTCTGATATCAAAAATTGATTTTTTCTGTCCAGTCGAGCCTCGTGCCACAGGAAGAGGCAATCTTTCATATTTTTTGGAAGATAGGCTACCGGAATATTGTGACACGTAGTCGACCACTTCGGCTATCTACCGATTGTTCAGGAATGTAGAGTGCGTCGCGTGTTGTGCGTATGAGAGTCTTCGCCTCTCCCACTTCGAACCACCCGAGTGATGGGGTCGGTGGAACAAGCTTAAAGCCGCTAGTGACCGTGTGTAGTGACCGTCCCAATATGTTATCGCCGACGTTCTCATTATTTTTAGGTATTTTGTTCCCTCACCAGACATCTAGCACCGCATATTTGCGTTGGGTCGATGGCCTGACCATTTTCTCAGACAAAGCGTGCGACAAAATAGAAGAACCATAAAAAAAAAAAAAGAAAATACTCCTACCAAAAATCCACCCAAAGAATCATTCGCACGATGTTCCGGGACCACGTTGGACAGTACCAAAATCACTCACGTTGGTATATTAACATGGCAAGGCCGTAACCTCCGTGCGACAGACTCGAAGTCATTCGTCGTTAGCCTGCAACCGAGTTTAGCCAATTTTGCCCGAGGCGTTTATAATGGCCGACGCATTAATTGGAGAAGTAATTTTCCTATCGTGTGTGGCCTGTGCTACAAACTGCCTGTTATGTTTCCAAAATTGAGGTTGTAATAAGGAGAAAAAAAAAAAAAAAAAAAAAGCAAAAGAAAAAGAACAAAAAAAAAAAATTGTTATTAAAAAAAGAAACCAAAGCGAAAGAAAAAAAGAATTAAAAATCGGAATTCAGTCGTCTACATAAACGCGCTTACGCGTGCGGCCCGTGGTCTCCCGATAACGACTGCAATGCCTAATTAATATTGTCATTAGCGTGACGAGGAAGCGATTTTTGGGGTCTGTCGTCTAGGTGTATGTACGTATCTTTCGATAAAATGACAAGGAGATGCGTAGGTTCGAGATACCAATTCAGCCTCCTTTGACCACTCTGCAATTTTTGAATTGGGTAACGAGGCTAGCAATACGATAAATATTTGATGTCCTGTATGCAGAGTAACGGAGAGAAAACGCTTCCCGGACATTCAGCACCTGCGATGATGAGTCCTGCAGGGTCGATATCACGAAAAGCAGAAGTAGCTAACGTCGAAATCGGCCCGGTAATGGCGTTGAATAATTTATTCGAAACGTACCCGTTCTCTGGCTCTGTCGGACCTTTCTTATCGATATGCAGGTATACCACATGACGAAAAGTTGAACACTCAGTGACGTTCGACGTCCAGCAGCAATCAATGCGCGTTTCTAACAGCCATATAAATAACGCACCGAAAGAGAAATCGCGAGGCGAAACGAAACGGAGCGATGAAGTCCTCAAGGATCTCATATTCAAACCCTGACAGAATGTCCAGGAATTTCGATAATTTTCTGTTCCAATTCACCTCGGACCGACTGCCGCACGCACGATATAAATAAGTGCATTCACCGCGAAAGTGTTCGATGTTTGGTGCGCACCGGACGCTGTTGCAACTGCACTCAACCTCGCCCTGGGGTACATGTGCACACATGTCTTCAGAGACGCTCGTGTGGCCAGGCAAATATCGTTACGATATACCGCTGGCTTTGGAGCAAAAACAAGCCACGATCACGGAACCAAACCTGAGGTAGAAATGAGTGAAACGAAAGTTTCAGAGCACCCGGACGTTGCGTTTAAAATTTAGAAAATACGAAAAATACCGACACAGATCACGTGCGTTGAAGTTATTTTCGACGGAATTTCACTTTTCAAGGAGACGAAAAAATCGTCGTTCAAATCAAGCCTGAGGGAATTTTCAAATTCGTTTATAGACATAAATAAATGAGGGTATCTAAACAAAATGTAAAAAAAAAATAATTAAAATAAATAAAAAAAAAAACTAAAGTTTAACTTCATCGTCGATCTAAATTCCAAAAATCAAAACTCGACTCTTACTCTCGAAAAAATTAACAAAGTGCGAGGAATAGGACCAGCGTATAAAATATTTTCGGAATATATGTGTTCAAAATAAAAAAATTTTTGTATCCAAATGAACTCTCTGTTTGTAATATGTCAAAGTTGATTTATATTCCAAAGAGTTGTAGGCCGTAAAATCAGGCCAACGATGAGTTGATGTAACTATAATTAATTGTTGATGACCGAAAGGAAGTTTTTCCGAGAAATAAAGCAACCCAATCGCATGTGTGTTTTCGTTATTCGCCAAACTTTCATGTGAAACAAGCATAAAACGTGAAAGGGAAAACCTCGTCAAACCATTTCTTCCCGAAGAATGTTCCACCGAGATGGATTGTACGCGAAGAGGAAGCGGCAGCATTCACACACTCATATCGAGGATGAATGGCCGGTGGGTCCCGAAGGCACGAAGCTCAATGGGCTATTAGGATATCCTGGAGCGGTAGTGGTAGTTTGAAGGCTCGTCGCCACATCCACGGTACTCGATGTTTTGTTATCAATAAATATGTCACCGGTGGACTATGATAGTCCATCATCTCTTCAAGGGTGTGCCCCCCCCCCCTCCCTGAAAAGGGGTAAGCGTGCTGGTCCCCGTTTCATGATCCCTGGAGTCTAAAGTCGGCTAAATGGCCCGCTCGTTAATCAAAACTAAATTCAGTTAGACCGCCTACTTATGGCATAACTACTTGTGTATTGCCAGCCTAAGCCGCGACACTAGGTTCCATAATTTCGAAAACGACACATCGCTGTATTAGCATGTTGATGGTTTTTCGCGAACTGACGGAGCTTAAGATAAACGAAAAGAAAACTTGTATTTTACTTGACTCGTGAAACATGTTACGAAGAACTGGTCTAAGTTGGCACTTAGGTTCAACTGTATGTCCCGTTATCCAAACTCCCTATCGTGTAACGATCGTTAATTCCAGACTCCAAAGTCCGACAGCACGGATGGGCGTTGGGTAAAAATTATGGTCAAGAATTTACCTGGGATTACACTGGCTGGAGGTGACACCCTGGCCATATGATGCAGCTGTTGGTGCTCCTGCTGGAGCTGTTGATGCTCTTGCTGTTGCTGTTGAGGATGTGGCTGCTGATGCTGCTGGAGAATGTCAGCAGTCTGCCAGTTGTAGGCTCTTGGAGCAACGGAGTACTCTAAATTTTGAGGTACTCCGGTGCTTTGGTGATGATATAACGGCAGCACCGTGTGTGACTGCATCAGGTTGACGGCCGGATGTTCCTTGGTGCTACACCTTGAGGTGGTGGAGGCAAGGCTGGAGGGCGAAAGTTGGAACATCGTATCCTCAAGAGATTCGTGAGCGCTGCAATCGGAGGCTGCCAACTGCCCAAAATCCTTCAGAGTCATAGCTGGTTTGCTCCCTGGTGGTAAATTGTAGCCAGGGAAGTCCTGATGCCTCTGATCAGCGTTTGACTTGGAAAGATTCAATGTCGTTGAACTCGATGCTGCTGCACTTCGAAGGTGTTCACCGTTTGAAGTTTGCACTTGCACTGACGTACCCGGCGACCTTTCCTCGCCAATTTGTTCGGTTTCAGCGCCCCGGACGCTTGTCATTTCAGCCAATCACTCCTCAATGAGGCTTCTAAGTCGGCAACCCTTCCTCCCACCTCACCTCGAGGGCCCAACGATTTGCCTACCTGCCTTCGGTCGGTCGCCCGCCTACGCCCACCGAGTCTATGCTGAGATATACCCGATGCCTCCACAACGATAGCTAGACCTCACGACAACAATGGTTTTCCCAAACGAAGTATAGCCTCAGGGATTAAACCAAATCTTTTGTCATGGGACGTGGCCACTCGGTATTACACAACGATCTCTTTATCGACAAATTCACCTTTAACTACGATTGTCCATTTGCACCAAATAAATTTTCGTATACTCCGATCCTCGAATTTGCTGATTAGAAAAATTTCCCAACGTTAAGTTGTTCAGCTTGATACCAGGCGTTCCGTTCGGGGAGGGAGGATGCCAAGGGTGATAGGAAACGGCGCGTGGGTGTACTAAAACGGGTTTACGGCGCCCTTGGATTTACGAGCTGCGAAGCTCTCGATACAAGGCGACAACGGGTCACGAGGGTGTCTCTCAACTACACAGTCAGGCTCGTTTCTATAAACGAAATTGCACACCGCGCTAATTTGTCGTCAATATTTATTCATTAGCAGAACGCTGTCCGGATTGCGAACCACTAAGTCCTCGAATAATTCGACGATGTTGAATTCCGTCACTGTACTCCGCACTTGTTTAGCTCCCGTTCACCATGCATATAATCCTCATCACGGTCACTAGAACACCTACGTCACTTGTGAAAAATTTTTGACTAACAAAATATCAAGCGTGCCAGGAGCCGTGGCGTGACGGCCAAGTCTAGGAAAATCACCACAAAGTCAAGAGCGCAGCGCTACTGCAGTCCGAAAAAGTTAGACACACCAGCGATCGTCGTTCAGACATGCTACCCCACCACCATCAAGATGTAGGTGTACGTGACCGCACGTATTCCGTCCGGTGCGTGTGTGGAGTAGCGGTGCACTTATCGGGCAAAGTGACAGCTCCGAGAAGTTGAAAAGTCTTCGATGACTAAGGTGAACGCATCGGTGCCCCAGGCGATGACCTTCCAGGTTGTCCACCCCGGCGATCCCGCGGCTACCACCGAATATTCAAACCCGAGTCTCGGTTATATTTTTCCACTCGGTTGGTTCCGCCGATAAGACACGTGGACAAAGAAAACGTTGCTTACACCAATATAGCGTTGTTATTTATATATCATGCTCCCATTGCACGACTTCGAACGAAGTCTTGTCCTATGTACCTCGTTACCGATATTGCCGAGGAAATAATTCGGGAACGTCGAGTTCCTCCGGTGCCCAACGCACAACCCCACAGTTAATGAATATCACAGTTGCGTTAACTCACCGTAACTAATCGTTCGCTCGACTGACTGTTTCATTTTCGCTATTTGCCTTTATACGATCGGTAGTTCTCCCTCCTTCTCAACATTTTCCCAAAACTCCCCCACATGGTGGTGAAGGTAAGAAAACTGAGTTTTTCTGCGAAAACAGGAAAAAAGAAAGAAAAACTAACGGCCCCCTTTTAATTTCAAAAATCGCCAGAAGTTAACGAAGTGTTGCTGCATGCAATTCAGCCGGCTTAGCGCGGGGGTTTTCCTCGCAGAAGTCAATTTCCAATGGCATCCCTTGGATAAGACGAGCCAGCTGAAAACACTTCTGTCTTAAATAAACGTGTTCAACGTTGAAGAATATTTGCGAGCGAAGGATAGATATCGGACTTTGACAGGCGTCAGTAGCCCTGGAATAAGGCGCCTCCCCCATCCCTCCAGTTTAGTGAAGTCACTCCGGCATCGGCTAATCCCGTGAATCGCAAAAGGAACTCGTAGAGTGAGAGAGGGAGAGAGAGAGAGAGAGAGAGGAAAACGGCAGTGGCTGGGATCTGAAAACGGTAGATTGATCAACGTCGGTCCGTCCGAGCGTTTCGCTGCTCCCGTTCGGATCCTCGCCCTTCTTTTTCTCCCGGCGTTCGCCTCGCGTTTTCCTCATCCCGTGTTCCTCGGGGTCTTCCGTTACACACGGAGAAGAATCCTCCTCGATTCTCCGTCGGCGTGAGCTCGCAGTGCTAGGATTTCTCCGGCGTGTCTCGGACCCTCGGAGCTCGCCACTTTTTCTGCATTAGTGTTCCGTAGACAAAGATCAGCGAAAAAGCCCGGCAAAAACGTACGCCGTTGTTTCTTCCGCTAATTCTTTTCTTGCAATCAACTTTTTGCTACCCCCCGGTGGTCTCCGCCTACGTTTCCGCGCTGATCCTCCCCCCTCCCCCCTCTCCACGTCGCACCCTGAGCGCATTATCCTCGGTAAAACTGCAGCCTTCTTCGCGTCTTATTTTTCAGCTTAGTAATATATCCCTTGCGGATTACGTCCAGTTTTGGCTTTGGGGTGAAAATTTCGCCAAAAATTATTATTCACATCCGATTGTCTCTCGGTCAAATCGCACGTCTAGCCGGTCAAGTCAGTCGGCTTTTGCGAGTTAATGCCTTCGTTGAAACTCGTGTTAAGAATGTATATCGGGGCGATAATCCGGTTTCCGGTGAGACACACACTTCCGGCTGGATCGCGGGTGGTCAAAGATTGTGAAAAACCTAAAATCCTTGGCGTTACACTGTCGTTAAAATATGTATGTACCTATCGCGGCGTAACGCAGCTCGGTATGGAAATGTTAAAGAATTTACTTTCCATCCCCGGCGTTTTGGTGCATCGACAAAGATCGGTTTCTCTCCAATTAGAAGTTTGATGGAACCGCGTCGAACGACGATTTCTTACGTCCCCCCCTCCCCCCCCCCCCCCCCCCCCCCGGTTCAATCGTTCAGCACTCGCAGTTTCTCGCGTCCTCGGTTGACGATGGAAATGGAGAACTGTATCTCAGCTTTTGTATTATATAATCTGGAAGTTTGACGGGGCTTTCGCAGCGCGAGGGTGAGGGTGAGAGAAGGAGATGCGACGAGGGGGTTGTTGGGGGAGGAAGAGGCAGACGACAGCCGCGGCGCGGGGGTGAAGGGATTGGTTGGAATACAGGGAGATAGGATAGGACGGGATGCGGGGATGGGAAGGGAAGGATAGGATAGGACAGGATAGGATAGGATAGGATAGGACAGGATAGGACGCGGTATTCCCAGTCCTCCGACATAAGCGTGGGGCACAGCCGGGCTGAAAGGAAGGGCACAGCTTCCCTCGTCGCACCGGTAAGAGAGACACCCGCTTTAACCAGGCGGATAACATCAGCGGCTTCAAGCCAGGAAATGAAAATCGGGTGAGCACTGTTTAATTTAGATAAAAGCATATGTTACACGATTATACCTAAAACCCCTCCGCACCGTCAAACACTTCACCTAACCGCAAGTACCCCGGATTCCCCCCCCCCCCCCCCCCCACCTACCTCCTCTTTCGCCGCCTATTCACACGTTACGTAATCTGCGATAAAACATAAACGTTCGCCGGAGTTTTAAGAATCCCATTCAGTTCCGGAAAAGATTTGATACGGAGAAATAATGAGTCCAGAAGAAACTTGGAAGAGATTTTTTTATTTTCATTCATTATAGATTGAGCGAGAAAATCCAACGTACATACTTTTCTGACAGGTGCCTGAGGTAAGGTCGGTCGGTCGGTCTTCCATGTTCTACAAAAGTTTCATCATTTCCTGAAACCTCACTTAATCGAGAAGATACGTTTTCACCTTTGCGTTACACCGATATTCCGAGACCGTGTAGGTATGTATGTATGTATATACATAGAAACGAATGCATGATTATACTTTGGCTCTCACCCGAGGCGAAGAATGAAGTGAAAGGGCGGGATGATCGCGAGAATCGCATCGTACCTCTTCTGAAATTGTCCAGTTAACTTTGGTCAACAAAGTACTGTTGTGCCATTCATTCACTTCCGGCTTTATAATACATACCTATTTCATAGTATAATTACCCGAAGTCCGTTTCAGTTTTACGAGTGTTTACGAGATTTTATGAGTGTAATATCTTCGCTACGAGTTTGATTTTTTGGTATACTTTCTGTAGATGGATTAGTTGAATTTCCTCGTGAATTAAAATTCGTAGACACGGTAGGTACTCGACTTTGTATAAACCGAGCGGCTGACAACTACTTTGCGTAAAACTTTAATTCCATTCTGGATTGCGGTTCCCCAAAACTCCAAGCCGATCCGCTTGACAGCATCTTTGGTATTTCAAAGGCAAACGATTTTCGCGCAACTCGGATTAGCCGAAGGATCTGACATTGCAAAGTCGGTCGAAATCCTCGATCACCTGACTAGACCGATTTGGCAACTCTTTACCGTTCGCCGAAGATAGCGGTCAACAAAGAGGGATGATGACGTGAGTCATTCGCAACATATACCAGCCAAGATAGGAAAATCCCAAAGGAAACTCCGCGTCTCGGGTTGATTTCTTGCTCGGAATAAGGTGGATCCCCGGGTCGTCCTGAGGGCACCGCAGATCATGAGGACCCAGCCGGAATCGGTTAGGTTCCCCGGAACGAAACGGAGAGACCGAGACCCGGGGTTTTCGCGGATATGACGTGTTTTTATCGTTCGACCTCCTCCTCCACCTCCTCTTCCTCCACCCCCCACCCCCCCCCCGCCGCCGCCGCCGCCGCGGAGTTTTCACGGCATGGCAAAGATTGTTCAAGCCAGATAGAAGCGAGGCATCCACTTTTACACTCTGGAGGTTAAAGTTTAGGAAGTTATTTTGGCTTTCAGGGTTGAATGCCGCTTGTACCCCGCCGTTCCACCCCTCCGTCGACTTGACGTCGGTATAAGGTTGACGTTTCGCGTCATCCTTTCTCCCTTCGTCCTCCTTACCACCCCGTCCCGCCCAACCCTCAACCCTCCGTCTTTTCGTTATACTCAGGGTCCACGATCAGCCGCGCTCCCGACCAGCGTTGGAAAAAAGTTAGCAATCTTATAATAGAACTTTGCTGAATACAAAATCAGTCGGCTGTCGTCGAAAACCTTGTGGCTTGTATCGCATAAAACCAGCCAAGTTGTCTTGCCAACTTGAAAGATATATTTATTATGCCCTCATGTGTGTGCGGTGAGAAAATTGTCTTGAATAAATTGCAAATTTGGCAAGAAATCTTCAACCCAAGGTGATGGAGTTTTGAGATGGAACAAGCGAGGGCGAAGTGATATGGTGAATAGACGTCATATATAAAATAACCTAGTTCAAAAAACCAACGTATTCAGCGCTGCATTCGTACGATACATGATTAAATTGGTAAGACAAAGATGAAACAGGAAAAGTACGACCGAAAAATTTGTTCGGCATCAGGGTGTGGAACGTATTGGTTCTAGTGTACTCAGAATGGAAGGCGGTTTATTGAAGGTCGAAGGACGAAGAAAAGGAACAATAGTCAACGACGGCTCGCGCCCCGAATGGTTGACTTTAAATCCGGGTAAATTAACTGGGCACAGTCATTTTTGGATTATTACTACCTGAGTAGGCGTGATCCCCGACGAAGGCTGCAAGGATGAGTAGCGCAAGGAATGCAGCAAATTAGCTGTTCACTTGGGCGTAAAAATATTTTCTCTTGGGCAGCTATATTACTAAGGTATATACTAATAGTAACGAGTTAATTAGGAATTCGGTTTCAGCCTGTTTGGAAAGTTACCGATGCACCATCACTACCCTTGCATATCGTCCTTTCGAAGGATCTTTTAGCTTGCTGATTTACCGAGCGTCTGCAACACGTTAAGCCCTTCACACGGGCGTCTTGATGTCGCGTGTCGCGTCGCGATTCGTTAAACGTGTCGCTTGCATGCTCATCGGACTTCCTACAATTAACCGAAAATCCTTCGTTCACCCGCAGACTCTTGGAAGAGATAAGCGAGGTTAAGAACCGTGACAGCAAGACAACCGTAAAAACTATGTGTCTGAAGTCGGTTAAATAGGTATGATACGTGACGTTGCGCTAAGTACTTTCGTCACTGCTCGTATTTGTACTCGTATTTTATATCTTTGGTGAAAATTTTCTGTAATACAATTATTCACAAGTTTTACATGTCAGTAATCCGTTTTAATATTTACGAATCGATGGCTTATGAAATATATTTCTCTCTATCCGTAATGGAGACGTTTCAACTTGTCGCAATGCTAAGAATGCAAGTAATTAATAATCAAAATCCTTTATTCTTGAAGTGAAATAGGTTTGCTTCACTTGGCTTACCTTGACAATATTATCATAACGTGAAATTCGTAATATAGTAAATTCGGAATTATCAATGAATAAATTTTGAGAGCATCGATTCATCTATTAATTATTAGGATTACGATAATTTTTCTCTTTAACTCGGACAATAAAATTGCAACACATTCATAAATTCAAACGCGCGCTGCGATTGAAATAAAGAAGAAGTAGAGAAAAAAAAGAAGTTCCTTAGTCGACAACGAGAAAAAACGGGAATTTATTTTTCTTCCGTTGAAAACTGATTTGTGGAAAAATTTCGCGACCAGTTTAATCAAGACAGGAAAAGTTTGAGTGTCCTGAGAGGTAAGATTCTCTTCAGTAAGTCGCCGAGTTCGTTTAGTGAGTTAGAAGAAGAAGATCGAGGAGTCGGAGAAAAAGAAAGAAAAAGATAAAGATATAAAATAACGTGGCTGGGGCGTGTCGGGATGGGATGGCTGACCCTGAAGGTTGGCGAATCCCCATGAGGAGTCCATTGCTGGCCTGCGGTCCGAGCTAATCCCAAGCATAAGGAATATTCAACGAGTTTCGTTTATTGGCATGAAATTGAAGATTCTTCCTCTGCCGCAGCTTAGAAACGCTTGTTAATAGCATGAAAAGAGAGAGTTTCCACGGTTTTAGATTTTCATTTATTTTGCAGTCTCCAGTGAAGAGGATTAGCGAAGGAAAAAGAACGCGGCTTATAAAATTAAACGACCGATTTACGAGCGAGTTAAATCAAGTTGAAATTAGTATGATATGTGGAAAAGGAATAATCCTTGACTCCGAATGAATCGTCGTCTTCACTTTGTTGAATTCTTATTTTCCCAGTCTGGTTTTCTACGAACGCTCGTATAAACGAGAAAAAAGAATTCGATTAAATCATCGTGTTCTCAAGTACTTATCCCTTATCTGGATAGTCCAGACTAGCACTGCACCGTGCAACGACGATAAGCTTTCAAGAAACAAAAGGCAGCTCATGTACTTTGTGTAGAGAGAAAAACTTTGCCCAGCCTATTAATACCGTGCGAGTATAGATTAGATCAGATTTTGTTTGTGCCCGCCGACCATCAGGCATTCCACTATATTTATCTCTCGATTTTTTTTTTCTCTTTGTTTGTTTCTTCATACGCTTAAAAGAAAAAATGTAAATAAAATGAAATGTGAAGGAAAAAAGAAAACAAAAAAAAAACAAAAAATCATCGCTCACGGGACACTGAGTGAAAGCATTGTTGATGATTATCAGAGTCAATATTTTTGAAATTTTTTTCACAACATAAGTAAAATTCTCAATCTTGCGGACGACGAGAAGCATTTAATAGTTTTTTGAATGGACGATAATATTTTCATGGAGATGAAAAAAAAAAAGTCAAAATTGTTTTTTTTTTTTTCTTCACCCCCTTTCCTTTCATCACTTGGATAAAAATTCCGTTCGGTTTGCGGACGTTTAAGAAAACCGCGAAACTGCTAGGAGGCGGCGGCAAGAAGCCGTTTCGCGGGTGGTTTCGAGCGGTCTAAGAGAAATCCTCCGAGCGCGGGGAATGGGGGAGGGAGATCTGGCGATGAAGATATTATCGCTTGTACCGCGAGATGTTTTATTATTATATCTGCGTCGTGTAAACGGGGGTTCCTAGGGTCGCGGCACGCGGGTAGATCCTGGCTCTCCGCGGGTCCGGGTCGGCCAGGGGGTGCCGGGGATGATATATCATCGGGCGCTGTTTGCACTTTGACAACATCGCGGGCATAAAAACGCTGACTCATTTAAAGCGGCCCCCGGGATTGCGGCGTGCGGCGATGGCTGGCTCTCTTTTCTTCCGCACCACAGCAGCCCTGCAGGTCCTCCTCCTCCTCATCCTCATCCTCCCCATCCTCCTCCTTCTCATCCCCAACCCCGCGTTCGCCTTCTCGTGGCTCTTAGGCGGTGCTCGCTCCTCCCTCAGGATCCCACAGGGGTAGGTGGTGGTGGTCGTTTGTAATTGCGATTCCTCGTATAATTTTTATTAAGACTAATTAATTGCAATCGTTCGTATAATTTGAGCTTTAAGCCAGCTAGTGTCTATAATGCGCACAGACACAGCAGCGGCGACGGAGAAGGGATTCCGGAAAGTACAAACGGAGTAAAGATATTTTTAGTTTTTAGTTGAAATTCATTCGCCTGTCTGTCTAGAGCGAGGACTCGATCCTTGCAATTCTACGAGTATTATAGAGATCGAGTGTAGCGGAATTTGGGTCGCCGTTGAGTAGATTTACTGGGTCGGGGGTATTCAATGGGGTAAATGGAGTATTACATATTAAATATAATGGTTCGGGGTTTGCTCGATGTTCTGCCCCTCTCCCCCTGAGAGGGGATGCGTACGTATATATGCGTGCCGAACCGCGAGCAGTGCGTATACATATAATGTATGGTTATTGATTACAAGTCTCTGTCATTGACGTACACCGTCAGATATTAAAGCGATACCGTCGATAGAACCAACAATTTTCTTCCTTTGTGTACACGGCATTCGATACAGGAGAGGCCCAGAGAATAGAATTTTGATACAGTAAAATGTTCGAGCGGTTGATGGAAAAAACAAAAAATTTAACTCCCCCAAAATATGATTTTCAATTTTGCACCAATAAATGTTAACTAGATCGATGCTGCAAGAACGTAACCGTCCTAAGGTGGCCTTTTTAATCAATCCGAAGACTTTGACTGTATTTGAAACTTGGACTGATTGTTAATAGGAATGGAGTGAATCCCGACTTTGAATCACCGGTAATCAGACCAGATTACCGGTCAAAAAAGCGCATATATTTTCGGAAATCCATAGATCATTTTAGAATAACGATCTTTCCAACGATATGTCGAAACGTATTTGCTCATAACGTGGATTGATTTATCACTAATAAACAAAAAATGAATAATAAAACGTAAATTTTTGATTGAATGAACTCTATTGCACATTGAAATGTATGGAAATAATGCAACTATACAATCGCTATTAATTAATATCTGTTGACAACCGTAGTTAAATGAAAAAAACTGTGGTCAGTAGTGTGTTAATAAAATTATAACAAACTGTCATCCAATACGTTCTTAAAATTTATGAATTTTATTTTCGTGCTTTATTCCAACAACTTTAATTTAAACTTCACATTTCTCCAAAATGATGATTTACTAACTCCGTAAAGAGTAAAGAATCACATCAAATTCCTATGAAATATAATGACAAAAACATCTCGAGGTCAGTTTAGACATTTACGAATAAATGCTAATTGCCATGTCGATGATTTATCACGTACCTAATCTGAATTCGTAAACAACTTTAGTTCAAATACTTCGATAAGATACTTAGGAAGAAATTGATAAATCGAAAATGATTAAAACAAATTACGAGATACGTGCAAAAAAAAATTTAGATGAATTTTATTCAGTTCGTATTCTATAAACTTCAATCATTGCACTTGACTGACGACTAATTGCAATTAGCATCTGGATAATATCATCCCTTAATTAGCAGTATCGGAAGCAGATCAACCATTTTCAAAATGATTTGCTGAGTCTATTTTTTTCCGGAACTAGAAGTTTTTCACTTCAATATTTAACGTTTTAATAAATTCAAAGCCGTATTCTTTTCTATTGCGGAACTCTGCTAATAGCGGGATAAAATTGTTGCGAAGGACGCGTGAAAACCGCGGCATTTCCGCGGTTAGGACGAAGACGTGGCTTTACTGTTGTATAAGAGAATTCCCATCGTTGGGCTATGTATGTAGGTACGTGTGGCTGAGCGTTGAGTGATGGCTGCGCAGTCGACCTCCTAACCGACGCCATACATCATTCAAGATGGCTGGCTTCTCACGCCGGTTGGGGAGAGAGACAAGGGTGACAAACCCCGTCCTCGCATCGCCACTTTTGACTATAAGTCGCGTCTACACCTTCATTGATAATCGTATTACACCGACATGTCAATCATGGAATTGTTTCGACTCGCGTATATCTAAATTGGTTGAATGATGAGCGGATTCGCAGAGAACTTTGCTAATGTCGCTGATTTTACCCCGTCTTCTTTCGAGGGTGGTTAAAATGAAAAAAGGATGAAAATCGAGCGGGGATGAAAAAATCTGAGTACAATTCGTCCGTAACCGAGTTACGTGATCGGGAAGGAAAATTATAAATTCGATTAGTTATTTGAATTCAATTTGACAAGGGGAGTTTATGTATATCTGTAGGCGAAATACATACGACGACCGATTGTACGTGAAACGTGTATTGGTTTTTACCGGGTATTAAAAGATCATTAGTTCTCGAACGTTTAATACTAATCCGTACACAGTATAGTATTCATACAGGTACGCGTTGCATTCCATCAAAATGTAGATCGACAGCTCCGAAAACGTTTTAATTTATAAGCTGCTGGGTTGGAGGGAATTCAGCATTTCATATTCACCACAAACTACCGGATTTCAACAATTACCTTAACTTGGAAACCCTTTCTTGGTAAATATTTTCAAAACAAGCATAATTCGATAATAATATTTGACAAATCGTCTAATAAAATATGAACTTGAAAAAATTCAGTTTTAATATTCGAATAGAAATTTTTTATCGAGTTTGCATTTTCAGACGTCGAATTTTGAGACGATCGAAAAATTTTCTGCCTAAATATCTAATTTGTCGACGTGATCGCATTGATTGAAGAAAAAAACCGCGACAGGCTAGAGTGTAGCTAAAAATTTGTTAATTTTTTTCTCTTCCCCAAACGGCGGGGCAAAAGTGAAGAACTAAATGAAATTCGGGCCCCGTACCTTCCCTGGAATATATTTTTTGCACGTCACTCACTCGCGGCAGCACGTGGCGCACACGGATCGATCGAAATATGGCGGTGGTTGGTTCTCTACCCTCGGATCCCCCGCACAAGGCCGTCCTCCGCGCGAAATGCATAAATAAGTGGCCCCCTGTGTCCCTTTAATCCCAGCCAACTTATGTTTTAATAGGATCGGTTTTCCGCGGGCTAAAATTTTAGAAAGTGAAACAAATCCCCCATGGATCAACCGAATTCCTGGGAACCAATGTTTAACAATTTCGAATGTTTTATAGATACTGAATATTCGTTTGTCACGAAGCTCTTTTTTATCGCATTTTTATTGTTAATGATTCGTTCGTTGAATTAGTTTTTTTCATTCTTTTTTTTTTTTTTTTTTTTTGTTCGACAAATCTCACTCAAATTTTTCGAGCATTACCAAATACCTAAGAAACGAGCAGCGTATAAATTGGCGACTGAATTTATAAAATGTATTGTTAATTAATTTGTGTATATGTTGTCACAATTGTTTCTTAATTTAATCACATTCATTGGCTTTCTTAATGGGATAGATCAGTATTACTGGTCGTTCATGTGCAGTTGAATGGTACAAATTACCAGGATTAGCGGTCAGCGCAAAATCTTCCTTACCTACATTTATCATTGTAAAAACTCGAGAAGACATCATAGAAAAAGCGACATTGAAAACAAAATATAATGAGTCAAGCAGCAAACACATGCAAAAAATAAATTCCAGGGTACATGGTCAAAGCAATAAATGACGATATTAAATTTTTCTACCTTTCTTGATATTATCAGGCTGTAAATCGATAAGACAACTTTCCGCAACAACAATGAAAAATCTCCAAAAAACACAATCTAGATTTTTAATCATGAATCTTATCCAGAATCCTGTTCATAGATCCTTTCAAAATTGTCAAAATCATATAACAGTATGCGGTAAGGCGTTGGAAGAGACTTACCGATGGTTCAGTGACGACGAGTAGAATTTCAGCAGCTGGTAACATGACTGGCTTCAGTTACCGACTCCACCTTGGTGCTCCCGAACTTATCGACACTTGGTGCAATCCCCTGCATTTCGAAACGCCTTCGCAGTTTGAATCTGGATCTGCAGTTTAGATCTTCAATCCTCACCGAATTTCTTCTATCACTTGCTATTTTAACTCGTGTTTAATATACGGGATCGTATCACTCGACTTTCGCGCAATATTCCCGCACCCATGAACCGTCACAGGTGTAATATAAAATCCTGAGAAATTTAATTAAGCAACGTCAGACGCGGTCATAGTCGCGTCGAAGAAAGGAGATAACGCCCTCCGCGATTATTAATATAATTCCGGACCGAGAGCGAGGTCATATCTTAATTTCTCTCCCTGCACATCTCCGTTTCCTCGTTTCACAGTTAAAACGATTCCCGTCCGTCCGTCCATTTTTCTCGTCTATTGCAGAAAACCGAATGTTTCTTTTTCTTTTTGTGTTAAAAAAAAAAAAAAAAAAGTAAAATACTTCTGGCGTCCAGAAATTTTGAAGAATTATCCACCAATCAGTCTGTAAAATAAAAAATCATTTTTCATAAAATCCGTAGTTACGACCATATTTGATCAAATTTTTGGATTGATATTTTCGCAAAACACTTTTGCCCGGAAAACGAATACATATACATGATGTATCGTAGATAAAGTGAAAAATATCTGTGTAACATATGTATTCACAAAGGCACACGCGTACACGCACATCAAGGTATAAAATATGAATTTCTAAAACAAATGGTTATGTTTTTATAAAGGACAATAACGCTGCGTCTATCTATCACGCCGTCTATGCAATATTGGCATGCCCATCGTACGTAATATTGAAATTGTATTTTTTCGCAATATCAAAGTTATTTATGAAACGTAGCGGGCAATATACGGGATCTTCCCCCTCCCCTCCCCTTCTCCCACTTTTACCCTACCGCCATATTTTTCCCCCGTTGCCGTTGCCGCGCGATGCGACATATGATATGATACGATATGATATGATATGATGTGAAGCGAGGAAACGCGATGCCTCAATACAAACGAAGCTCTTGCCCGTCGAAATACACACTCTTCAAGGTGATAAAGAAAAAGATGAAAGAAAAGCTCAAAATCGAGGAAAATCCTTTCAAACCACCGTAAAGCTCACATGCTGACGAAAATCGGCAAAGCTTAAGCTTTTGCCGTTTCGAATTTTCAATTTTTGTATTTTTTTTTCTTTTAACCATTCTGCAATTTTTGGCGCACGCTTATAATCGGGGGATGAGTGTGGAATGTATAGTATATACCAACCCCAAAACGTGGACGACGTGGAATCGGTCGAACCGGCGAGGCGACAGCTGTTCGTTGGTCGGGCGCGCACATCGATTGTCTCGGATTGTCTCGGTCCGGGTGATTGATGATCCTCAGGGGTGCTGGTGGTGCCCGGTCCCTTTTCCTCTTCCGTGTCTTCCTCCTTTACCGCGTTTCTTCATTATGCTCGTTTCCTTCCTGGTCCTCGACCCTGACTTTGACACGTCGCAGAATTTCCGACTGCGATATTGGTTGGCTGGGCTTAAATCGAGAAAAGTGGTGTGAAATAAGTCAAAAAATGGGCACTCTGATCACGCGGACTCCGTTGCTACAAAATTGATTTGATTTTTTAACAACAAGTTGCAAATTTGCAAAAAATCTCGTCTCATCGCTTTCGTCAACGCGAGGAACGGATCCTGCAGCTCGCTCTTTTCACCCCCGTCGGTTCACGTTGGGTTCCTTGAAACTCTGCCGCAGGATCATCCTCTGTTACCTACGAAGGAGAACAGTCTGCATATCCGAATCTGATATCCCAGCTCGCGACGTGTGAAAATCGACGAAGCGATGATAGCAGTCTCGTGTGTTACCAACCCGATCAGTCTTGGGAGATCAGTTCGACCAGGGAAAAATTGTTTTTGGTGAAATTAGACAAGATTTTGGATTCACCTTTTTTTGAGCTGCCTTAATTTTTTTTTCATGGGGTTTCTGGAGCGTGCTGTTCGACTATAATTCTGCCACATGCGATCACCTCACCCTTGTGCTGAACAATTTGACACGCATATGCACTCCGTGGTTCAGTTACTCGAAAACTTTCACACCGATGTGAGCTGCAGGCCTGAACTGCATCAGACATAATACGTGCCACATATGGCATGTATATACTAGAGAAATAGAATTTTTTTCAACAGTAGTTAGCAGTCAGATTTTCAAAATAATGAACTGAGTTAATAATGAAATCCTATGAATCTCCCAGTCCAGCCAATAATGAAAATCTTTCAAACTTTGACACCAAAGTTTCGTGCTTCTTTTCAATTCCATAACACAATCAAAATCACCAATAAAAACTTATCGTATTTCATAAATGGTCGACATCGTAATTTGAATAAAAAAATGTCATATTACCAATCCCCTGGATGCTCCATTCCGGAAAGATTGTCCGGCACTAAATCCTTCTTGTCGATCAAAAAGCGTGCTTGAGTCTGCGGTCTGCAGCGAGAGGCGTAAATGCGCCAACTGGTAGAGGAACGCGAGAAGTCGCACCCCGGTATTCGGGGATCGGATATACCCGTAGCTGTGAATGAGAGAGCCGGCTATACCTGGGCTCCTGAAGTCATAAATCACTTTCCCCTGGTGCTCTACCCCTCGGTATGGACCAGCGGCAGAACCCGGTCGAACAGCGGACCGACAGCATCACCTGGAGTTTTCCGCGCTACGTTGTCTTCGGAGAAGTGGATAAAGCGAAGACTCCGGATTGGAACACAGGTAAAAATAGTCAATAAGGGAAAGTGAAAAAACCACGTGTTATTAAATTTGGGATATTAAACGCATGCAATGCATGTAGGTAAGCTAAAATGCATGTGATACAAAATGCAGTCGAAGACTTTTACGAACCTATTGTAACCGGATGTGGAATTAATGGTCGGGTGTTAGTAGCACCCCATTCTGCAGGACGAGAGAGGGGTGGTTGCATGAGGATCCGGGGATTGGAACTTCGGAAAAGCCCTCAGGAGGACGGGGAAAGAGAGGGGAAGCTATAAATTTCGTACACTTGACACGGATTCAAAATGATCCCCTTTATTGCAGGATTCCCGCGTTAGTTGTGCTGTGGCCTGCCAGTCGGGCAGTCGCGCCCACCGCGTTGAGGGAGGATATCGCCTTCCAGTTTCAAGTGTTTTAAATCCAACTTCCGCCCCCCCCCCTCCCCCCCCCCTCTCAGGTGTACCGCTGTAATCGTGCAAAATATACGCGAGTGCGTGCGACTTGATAAGTGAACTATCATTATTCCTCGTTGATACGAAAGTGCGATGTCGAAACTCTCGGACGTGAAAACTGTCAGAAAAAACGTGCAAATTTTTTACACGGTCTGGGTTGAGAATTTCACGAGGCTCCGAGGACCCGGCGTTAACTTGAAGCGAGTGACATCCCGATGGGAAATCGTTACTATGGGTATAACGACGTCACGATTCACAAGGGCGGAAAATCGCGGCTTCTATGAAGTGTCGAAATCGTGAAAGGGATGAGAAAAAAATTCCGAAAATCTTAGACAGCCGATCGGGGTTTGATCAACTCACCCGAATGATTGAGATGCGTCATAACAATTCACGCGAGCTTTGTTTTTACGGTTTTTTTTTTTTTTTTTTTTTTACGAAATTGTACCGAATTTTATTATTTCATCCCCCTTATTCCCGACTTTTTCCTTACTTTATCGATATTCGATTATGTGATACACTGATGAGTCATGAAAAAGACCAAAAAAAAAAAAAAAAAAAAACGAGTCAGCTTTTTAAAACCACAGTTATAGTAAACAAAACGAACTGTTTCAACTGGTTTGAATAAAACGAGAATGCAAAATCGCACCCACCCGGTACAATTTTTTCTTATTTATCCTCATCATTTTCTCTTCTTACTTTCTCCTCTCGCTTTGTTTTCGCAGATCTAGATTCCCCAAGAGCGAATTCCCGGTGGCGCTGTAAGTGGCGCCGCATATCGAGTATTCGATGAACCGAGAAGGACTTGGCAAGGGTGGACGATGGCGCTGGTTGGCAGGGGTCACGAACAACCAGTAGGTCCTGTTTTTCCACCCCGTCTGCTTCCCACGCGGCAGTTCGCCAACCAATCTAAAATCTCGTTCCATTTAATTCTCCTCCCGCCATAAACCCCTCGGTATTTCCACCCTTCCAGCGGCTATTTTTACGATAATGAATAATTATCGGGGTAGCGCATCTTCCTTTCTTGCGTATACTGCAGAATGTATTATTCCTATTGTTTCATGCATTTCATTGCATTCGTAGAGGTTAATTATTCTCTAACAACATACCTACCTAAATGCAAATTTATATTCAATCGGAATATTGTTCGAGATTATATTCGAGCTTACCGACTCAGCGTGATAATAATGGACACGATATATCAATTTGCACAATAATTAAACCGAATCAGAATTTATGTAACGAATTCCTATCGGTATTCACGATTTGCCTAATAATCATATTTATTATTACATAGTGTAAACCTGTTTTCGACATCGACGTGATTTTTATAGTTAGGAAAGCTAAAATTTCGATAATTATCTTTAATATCAAATTTAAAAATTCTACAACCGCATTTTTTCAGATTCCAAATTAAAAATGTTACTTTCTATTTTCTGAATATAGCCGTACCGATAGCAAAAGCTTTTTATTTGAAAACATCAATTAAAAAAATTATACGCATCGTTGGACATACCGAATTAAAAACGATAAAACACCGAAAACAGCCATTTTGTATAGATTGTAAGGTATTGATCGAGACTACCATCCGTGGCACATCGGTACATATATATATATATATATATATATATATATATATATATTATATATACACAGAGTCTACATATTATACGTTGAATCTGAATGACAAGCCGGCAGATGGAATCGCTCCCCTTCTGCCAGCCCCCTTCGACGTTTTACGCCGTCTACCAACCCCGTCTCTCCGGTTATACCCAGGCATACCCACCCCTTGGAAAGTAGGTATGTATAATCGTGTACATGTGCAGCAGGGGTAGCTGAACTGACACAAAGTAGAAGCATCACGTACCTACACGCGTGTACGAATGTATTTTCATTATGTGTTAGTTTCTGGCACCGCCCATTTATGCATCCCTGAAACGTACTTTTTAATTAAAAACCTGTGGAAACCACTATGCTGCTCCTGCAGGAGGAACAGGCGACACGGCGCGGGGTGCGGGGTGTAATTCCCGTTTATTAAATTAGCACACAATAGAAGTAAAAGCAGCGGCCAATTTCAACCAGCATAGTTCGACGATCGTACAGACTCGACTAGTTTTTTTCCGGCTAGGGGCGTAAAAATGTAAAACGATCGGAAAGAGCTAGGGAGGTCAGAGGGTTGAATTTTCCAAGAAGCGAAAATTTGTTTTGCCGTAGAAATACATAATTTTAGAACCTAGATAGTAAAAGTATAAAAAAGTAAAAATGTGGTGAAGTTCAAAACCGTATATTATGGAAAGCCAAAACATAGAATCGTCAGAATTCTAGCTATTGTATAAAATGAAGTTTCACATTTTGCATAATCTGATACTGTTCCGTTTCTATATTGTAATCATTCCACATTTTTACTCTTAGAAATTTTTTTTCTCTTCTAATATAAATATCAGATTTCAATTCATTAATATGTATACAGCATCGTAATGTTTGTTGTACATAAAAGTTTTCGCATTTCAATATAATACCGTCTGATAGTCGGTATTGCGTAATAGTCGTAGACGCAAAACGTAATGAACCCCTATATCAACCACCGTAACGACGTGCTCAATTAACCACTTGCAGACGGTTATAATCGATTCGCAATATTTATGGTTAGACTGGTAAAGTGAACGTTATATACCTATAACCATACTCACATTGGCTAGCAGTCGAAAGCAGCAAGACAATGCGAGCAAGTCAATTTCTATCCCCCTGCTGTTGAAAGTAACGTCGTTAATCGGCACCGATGTCGTATGATAATGGTGTATTTAATCCGGAGTTCCGTGTATGGTTGGCTAATTTTGTATCGAGTCTTAACGGGCGACCGGAAGTTACTAACGGGTCCAAGGTTTGGATTGATATTTTTGGTACCTGATTTCGACGGGTGAAAGCCAAACGTTTGAAGGTATGATGTTGAAGCTTGAGATTATATATTGGTCTTCCTTTTCTTCTTCTCCTTCTACTTCTACTTCTCCATGGGAACAATGAATATATATTTCTTCGTTGCCGTAGACTCGTGAGTTTCTCAATATTTCACATAGTTCTGAGTGAGGTATACAGCGAATGGATATGCATGAGACTGTAGGCTCTTCTCCGAGTCGATAAAAGTGTGCTGAATCCTGTTGGGAAATCTGGGAGGAGGTTCTGCCGTTCAGTGAGAATCTTCACCGACGGGAACAAGAGAAGAGAGAAAGAAAAGATGAGAAAAGAAAAGATGAGAGAGAGAAAAAAAAAAAAAAACCTTGAAAGCTCTTAGCGAATGGTAATTTTCTCGGGAAAGAAAAATATTTGCGCTCACTTTTTCATCATCGCCATTGTACACATTCCATTATATGTATACTTACCATTCGTTGAAACCATGGATCACGTACTGGATCTGTCTAGTGAGCAAAAAGATTTTCAAATCCGTCTATACATCATGAATGGAAAGTCATCCAGAATTATTTAGCTAATATTCCCTGTTGTGAAGAACTAAAAAACACTCCAATTCTAAATTTGCGCAAGCTTGTATATGTATAATGATCTAATCGATCACCTGCCAAGTTATCGGTGACGTTAAGATCTCAGACGGGCAGCCCTCGAGTCTTGGAGAAAACGACGGAGCACGGATTGCCGTGAGTAACGAGTACCCATTCGCTGAAAAAGTCTCTTGGGATAGACGTCAAGTCGTCTTTCACTGGGCTTTACAGAGTGCTTCCTAGATTGTCCGACTGTTTGCAACAGCTCGATTCCGACGGCTTCCTGCGGGACTCCAGAGACGTTCCCCCATCCCGTCCTCGCTAACCGGATCGTTCCCCACCGCTGTTGATAGTCCTGATCCTTCCTGATTTCGTTGAGACTTTGTTCCTGGAAAATTCTAGGGAAAAAAAAAATTCAGAATCGTGTGATAATTAAAACGGTGACATGATCTCGACTGACGTCTGCTGGTGTAGCAGCTTGACACGGTGAAACTGCGTGGGAGGTTGCTGACGTCTGCACGTCATTTGACAAGTTGTACCGATCCACCAGGACGTGTCATCCGTCTCGGATTGCGGATGATGAATGAACTGATCAGCTGATCAGCGGCCCCGCTCATCCACGCGAAAACCTTGAATTTAAAACCGTCAAAATTGCAATGAGAAAAGTGGTGTAATATTAGTTTATAAGAATTATTCAAGATCGATAAAAACTTAGAAAGATTGAGAACTTTAATTACTTCTATGTGAAATCGAACAGCTATTTGATCTCTGATAGAAAATTCAAAACAACGATGAATGATTATTATACCAAAAAAAAAAAAAAAAAAAAAAAATGAAGTACGGCGCGAATTAATCAAAACGAAAAAAACTAAGAAAAAAGAAAAAAGTTTCAAGAACATGTTTTACATACGAGATGAATAATTTAGATCAAAACTTGACGGTTAATTCAATGGAGTATAATAGGAAAAATATACAAAAGGTGGAAACAGGGCTTCTATACATGCAGATTGAAAGGTAGCGGCGCGGTGTGTGAACCTGTACTTACGACGAACAGTTAAGGGTAGTGAGAGGCGGCTGGCTTTTAAATAAATTATGATTAACACGCGATGTGCAAAGGAAATGCCGGTGCCTCCGCGAAATGTAATATGGAGGGAAATTTCGCGTGCGGCAGCTTCGGCGCTCCTCGACCCTCAAGGATCAATGCTTATGCTCCTTGCGCGTTCCTGCAGCCAGTTTTACTCGACGGTCTCGAATATAATATGAAACTGGGTTACGTCCTCGGGCAGAGCGGTATTATACAGCTGGGATTTGAAAGGTATATCAGAAAAAGAGAATCTGCAGTCGTGCAGGGTTTTCGTTCCTGATGGTTTATCTTCGAAAATGTATGAAAGCACGCGTACTTATATTATCTCACCGAATAAGCGAACTTTCGTGGTACGTAACCGCCGGGCAGAGCTGCGACAAGGGCGTGTGGGTGGATTTTATCCCCGCGGGCAATTTTTCCCCAAAAAACCGAGCTCGTCTCAATATAAACGTTACTTTCGTCGTTTTAACTTTTACTGCACCCTCTCTGGTTTCCGATTCGCGAAATTCACACACTGTATAATTTTCAACCGCTGTAACTCGACGATAAATTTGTTTAGAAGAATCTTAATTCAACAAAAATGTGTAAAAATTTCCGTCTTATTTTATTAACACAGAGAAGCTAGTAACGTTTTAAATTTATTTTCGCAGACACAACGCAGTCGGCTAATATTTTTTCTATTCACTTTTTTACAATTTCAAGTCATACAACGCGTATAAAATATACCGCTCGTATAAAACCTGTGAGCATTCGCGATTGCGTTATTATAAGCCGTGGTAAAAATATGACGTAATAGAATCATAAATGGAGGTACGAATACCCATCCGATAGAGTCATAGAAGCCGAGGTAAAAAAAAAAAACGAGGGGTTAAATTTTTGCCTGTAACTCGTATTAAACTCCTGTGATTGTGTATTCCATCTCACCTGGCAACGCGTTTTGTTTCAGATACCCGGTATATCCGTCCTGCTGCACGTGCAGTAGGAACGTGCGGATTAATGTCGCCGGAGTGTCGCTTGCAGGAGGAGTAAAATCAGAAAGGAAATCGGCTGGCGCAAGAAATTATCATTCGAGTCACGCCTGCCGGACGTAGGTAGGTACCACCTTCCTCCTCGTTCCGAAAGCATTCCTCGGGACAATAAAAACGGTCAGTCAAACCTCGCGTTCCTTGCCGCGAGCAATCAGCCGAAAGACGTTCGTGCCTTGATTCCTCGGCGATGATGCTGCGGTGAATAAGATGTATGTACATAAGTTAAACTTGAGTGGAAGAATAACCGAGATTTCACAGACTGGATGAAAATTCCGCCGCAGGAATGACTGGACCAGGGTGAGTAAATGTAATAAAAACGAGGGTAAATAAATAAAAAAAGAAAAAAAAGAAAACGAAAAAACGAAAACGTGTCCGCGATCGCCGGATGAAAATTAGATTACAGGAGACGAAGGATCTCGAAATATAGGCCGAGTGTGTCGCGGATGTTTGACGGGGTGAGAATTTGGCGTATAGCGTATCGAAAGGGGTGAGTGATTGGTAAGCAGGGACTGACATCGGGATGACGGGATCCCGTAAGGGTGGGACGCGAGGGATCGGGGCGTCGATTTATCGAGTTAAGTTGTCGAGGGCGATGAGGTGGAGGAGGAGACCTCGCGTCACTCCGGACCTCAGCAGCTCTGCAAGGAGTCCCGTCATCCAGCCGTCTCCCTCGGGTTTTGCCGCCCCTGAATCGTCGCTGGACCAAATCCGGGGCGTCGATCAATAAACGGGATCCGTCGTTGCGACGGCGGGGAGTAAGGGCATCAGAGCACCATCAGCAGCAGCATCAGGAGGTGCAGGAGGAGCATCAGGAACGCCGCATAAGGAATTCCTCGACGAGGACCGCGGCGTCTGCGGCAACTTCCCGGGCCTGAGACGCCTCGGGAAGGTTTTTCGGGTGAAGAGAGGGCGTGAGGAGATGCGGCATGACGGGATGACGGGATGACGAGATCCGCACCCCGACGGGGCGCCGAGGTTTTCCGAGGGTGATCGAGCCGCCCCGAAACACCGCGAAAGCCACCCCCTCCCCTCGGAGCTCGTCGACGACGGTCCAATCATCGCAGCATCCGGCGCCCCGCGGCACCCGCCGAAAACTCCCGACGAGTCGAGGCGCACCGCCCTGACGGCCGCCGACGACGACGCCGCCAACTACCAACCACTACCACTACTTCGGTAAAAGAGGAAGACCCGGACGACCAGCGACGCCGTGTGCTAGAGGGGCGTTGGCCTCCGTCACTCCCGACCGAGTAACAAGTTACCAGACGACGCTTCCCGCAGGACCTTCAAGGATCTCGGACTTTCGCCGCCGCCGATCTCGAGACTGTCCTCGCATCTCTGCTAACCCTGGACGACGTTGATACACCGCCATGAGTGCCTGGTCTTTCTGCCGCACGACTCGGATCACGTTTGTTAAATGTTGTGTCTGTTGTGTGTTTGTCTCGCCTCGCTTGTTGCATGTCCATTTGCAAGTACAAGATATCTTTAATTCGTTTCACCACCCTACGATCCTTATGCATGCATGCTTGACGCGACCTGGTTGATATTTAGTGTTTTTTTTGTTGTTGATTTTTCATTTTTTTTTCTTGCGTGCCGCATCTTTGTTCAATAAATATTTTTCGGTGTTACTTGCCTTTTTTTCAACGATTAAACGTATCTTAACGTCACGTGCTAGATTTTTATTGCTTACCTGAAACGGCTCACGGTTTTACCTGAATTATTTATATGTTTTTATCATTGCCTTCACCTTTTGCAATTTCACTATTATTCGCTAATCTTTTCTCTAGAGTTTTTACTCTCTGGTGTCTGTTATACGTATACATCTTCTTTTTCTAATTTGGTCCGCGGATATGGTCAGTAAACAGAAAGAGAGTGCAACTCAATGATCTACGATAATCTTCAGACGAATTGTCTTCAACTATTTGAATTTAATTCAATCCAATCCTTCAAAATAAAAATCAAGTGTTTCCTGTTTAAGAAAAATTTGAATCGTCAGAAAAAACGTTGAAAAAAAAAAAATCGTTAATTGCATTAGATGAAATAGATTTCGCGAGTGTGCATATTATTTTAGAATTTATTATTCATCTTTCTGGAGGTTTTCGGGTGTTTGGACTCACTTGCACCGCGTAAGTCCGCTAAAAAAAAAAAAACATTGACGCAGTCAATATAATTGAAACGAAAAATTCCAGCCGATAGAAAAATGTATTGCTTATTCAATTTCGGGGAGGGTATTATAAGCGTAGTCATGTCAGGTAGAGAGAAGCGGTTCGTCGAACGTGACTTCCGTTACAACCATATTAAGCAAACCATACAGCCGCGATTGTACGTTCCTTCCTATTTTGGCAAGCATTAACACTTATCCGTGTTCTTCGAAGCAAATGCGAGTATCGACTTAAATGCTTAAGGGGAGAGCGAGTTTGTCAACGACCACCGAGGAGGCACGAGGCTTTCCGTAAAGTCACGTACACCATTATAAGCCCGCAGAATTCGGTGTCACTTTTCACAAACCCATTGACTCCGATTTGGAGACTAGAGTTGATTTGCTCAAATTCTCCAATTTGGGTTTTTTCTTTTGTTTTTTGCGTTTGGTAGGCGTTCACTACAATTAAATCTCGGGATTTTTATTCGGTTCAATCAAGAATACTTTTCCCAAACGATAACAGCAATCACTCCCATTTTCCAAGTGTTTGTAGGTATTTAGAAAAATTTTGCAATCTGATAATTTCGTAACTACAGCTCTCGATTATTTTCTTTTTTTTTTTTTTAGCCGCTTTCTCTATAAATTGGAATGTTTCAATTGTGGCTTAATTTAATTCGAAAGTCCCATTGAATATTGATAAATGAAACTGCATCGCTTGACTGCAAAACTAAATACTTCGTTCACTGGCAGAGATTAGATTCGTATTCCATAAAGAAGCCGAAAGATTTTCTTTCAATTATATTTTCAGTCAGTAATTTGCGAGGTGGAAAATTTTTTTCACTACATTTTATCCGTCAGTCGTGCTTTGTGTTGGATAATTTAAACACGGTGATCGAAGAATATGTCATTTAAGAATATTGCGTGGCGTGAAATATTCCTCGGGTCACGTCCCGGGCACTTTGCCAATCGTTAATATTCATAGAATGTGATAGACCAGAAGCGATTGAATAAGATTTATAAGGAAACAAGTCGAGCTTGAGAAAAAAAAAAAAAAAAAAAAATGAATACTCGATGAAAACTAATATAAATTTCATTATTATATAAGCATTTAGTGACAATTTTCACTTGAAAATATATCGTAACTGGTCATTTTATGTTTCAGATGGATTCCTTGCCGCCGAAAAGGTTGACTGAAGACAACGACGCGGGTTTATTCACGATGACTTGAATAAGATAGGCACATTCGTGATCTACCCTGTAGATCCGGGCTTTTGTAGAATTGTAGATATCAGAAGCTCGTCTCTACAGGTATCTTACGGATGACATGCCACGCGACTAATGATTGCAAGAAACGTACACCGACTTTCTCCGAATTACGTTATACTCCGACTACGGAAGAGGATTTCATTCGTACATTGCCAATTCGCAGGATGTTGATGCGTCAAGAATAAATTTATTATTCTTATAACTATCATTATGATACATTTCTATTTTTATATATACGTACGACTTGCGATTGTCAATTAACAACGAGCTGTTTCGTTATTTATTTTCTATCCATGCGTTCAAAGATTGCACAGTGTATAAACAAGTGAATATTTCCTTGAGCGCAGGTATACAATAGAAATAAGATACATCGATTACTGTATTACAATGAAAAAATAAATGTGTACTTGAGTGAATATTCGTGTATACGTTATTAATAAAAATTGCACATAACAATTGAAGCCATTGTAAACACCTAAATAAAATAACGAAATGGGAAGGTATAATTGTTTCATCCCTTAATTAATCCTCACTGACGATCAAAATCGACGCTGACCTGAAGTTATGGAAATCAATGAGTATAGTGAGTAATGTGACTGCTATTTTGTTCAGCTTTCAAAAGTTGATATCAGTCTTGTCGAGTTTGTTTTAGCCGTTGCACTTTACAATGTGACTCAATATTTCTTTTTCTTTTCTTTTTTTCATTTTCTAATTCAGCTATGAATAAAATTAAATTTCGACAGCTAATATTTGTTGGATTGAAAAATATGTGAAAGTTACCATCAAATTCTAAAGTTTGGAACATGATCGAGAGTTCAGCTTGTGTGAGAACAATTTAGATTTTTGTCTATTCATCATTTCATGAATGTGATTCAATTGTAGATGCAAAATTTTTACACCGCCTCGAGTCGAGATCAATCATTGGAATAAATGCGAATTTGATAAATTGATTGGATAATTAATTATGAACACCGTACAAGCAACCATCATAATAATGTTTAGAATTGCCACCGAACTATTGCAGCAGGAAATTAAAAATAATCTCCATTACAGAAAATTGATTTATGTGTATCAATTGAAATATTTAGAAAATATCTGCAAGCAGTTCCGATCATAAGTTATATGCAATTTTAATATCAGGTAAAAAAAATAATTTCCACTTAAATAATAATGAATTTCTTGCAAAATAATTTTTACTGCTTCTGAACATCATGTCACCTCGACGCTAGTCTATTTTGCCATTTTTTTTTACAACAATGTCTTACTACAATTCCAACCCGAGTCGCCCATTTCATCGATCTGGTTTCTCGCCATAATTTTATTGCATTGGACCGGTTTCCCTCTGCAGAGTCATTCTTAACTCAGTAAGCCGAAATCTGAGTCAATGTCGGCACGGAGGGGACCGCTAACCTTCTGTAAGTAAAGGCCATGGTAAGGCCGGAAACTTCTTGACCAACGTCTGATCACTTACCATCAGTGAATTTTTGGCGCTTCTTAAGAAAATAGCGTCAAATAGGCGAGATCTATTAAAATCCGTTAAACGCTTCAGATTAATGGAGGGTACCGAAGACATCAACTGCAGTTACGTGAGGCTTAAAAAACTGACTTTTGATTACTGGTAATGAATTAGAATATATTTTTCGAACAATGACAATTATTTGTTGAATCGTTAGATAACGGTAAAAACAATTTGCCGAAAGGTTTCAGAATTTACAAAACAGATCTTAACTACCCTGAATAAAATTTGGTAGTAAAGTGAAAAATAGAATTGATAATTATTATCAAAACTTAGATTTGGATGGTCGTTTGGATAATTTACTTGTTAGTGAAAACTTCTACCGCGATTGATGGGAAAAATATTTTTTTTCCTTGATTGGAGTTTGAAGTTTGATACCCTCGTTGATGGAATATTTATTGTCATTCCGTTTCAAACTGGCTTTTAATTTCAATGAAACGTTGTCTAAATCCATATTAGCGGCATCAAAGAATGATATGAAATAGTTTTCTAACTTATCACTCGCATATATGAATATAAATTAAAAAATGAAAACAGCCATTTCACGCTGTTTGCCAAACATATTTTCTGCAAAAACCATGCGTTTAAAATGATCCACCAAACGGGTAAAAAAAAATCATTTCTCTTGCAACTGAACGTCGTCAGTGTATAATTCAATGCTTAATTAGATTTGGTTATTTTTTTTCTTTCAAATATAAATTTCGAGCGTCACACCACAAGTGCCAGGCACGTATAATTTCCTCCTATTTGCATCATAGTTTACCCAGACAAATATTATTCGACTAGGTATATGCGTTTGAACAGCCACGCGCGCTCTGGAACTCTCAACACACCTTCAGGCGGTTTGTACACTCGTACGTGTATAGTTTCGTTTCGTACCTACCGGTTGAAAATACGACCAAGATATAGAAGAACGGTCTGTGATGGTGCGATAGCAACGAGGTGCCCTGGGCAACGTGATATTATATTATTGATCGCGGCCGCTCGCTGTCCCCGTCAGCTGTCGCGGTCTCCGCATTATCCTGCTCTCTCGAAACCACCTCTCGTTTTAATAAACCTTATCAACTTCTCGTCTTGGCCTAACATATCGGAAAGAGAGAAGGCCAGAAACCCGGGCGGAAAAGTCGTGAAAACCATTTAGATAGATAATTCAAGGATTTCAAAAATATATTTCGAGATCATGAAAAAGATTTTTGGAACTATATTGATCGAAACATTTTATTTTCAATAATTTTTCCGCTGTATTAAAGATGGAGAAAAGTGGGGGAGGGGGTGTTTTATCGTCAAGTATTTCAAGCACGACCAGCATCTTGAGAAAGCGGCAACTCATACAAGAGTCCTCGAGACCTCTCGAGACCTCATCCTGTATTATCTTCCGGTGGTCCAGTGGATCCCTCGGGTAATATCCTGCTATCCGGTGGCAGGGAGCTCGGGAATATGGGAGAATCGAAGGAAAGGAAGAGAGAAGGGCATGAGGCCCCGGTCTTGCTGCTCCTTCTCAGCCTGGCTCAGCGCCTTACCGTGTCACTAATACCGCCAGGATTAATGTTATACGCCAGAGCTCACTACCACTATTAATTTCATCGTGAGAACAATATCTTACGTGCCGTGCTTCTCCGAGTAATATACTTAGCCAGTACAGGGGTTAGCTTGACATGGCATTTGTCGGTTTACACCCATCGCCGATCACTCGTATATTATAACACCCTGAGGAATATCAAGGAACACAAGCCGGGGTGCAGCGAGACTCATTCTTCGGATAACCGAACGACGTGCCGATAGATTTTTCCCGAATTAATCGGGTCTCGCATTTCTACTCACAAATATCCATTCAATTTTTTCTCTACATTCGTAGCCTAATACTAAAAACGATTTCTTCTTGAAATATTTTATTGAAATCGACGTATCTAAAAAAAGTTTTATTCGTCAACGTTTTAAAAACTATTTAAATAAACCGCCTGAAACCGTTTATTTAATCCGGATCGAGAAGCAGATTTGCAGAAATCACACAGTAATCTCACCGGGCATCAGCACTATATTCGTTATACGTGAAGTAAAATTGATTACACGATCGCCTGAATCGCGTAACCCACAATCATTCCAATGGCATTAATATGGATCCTCCGGGTGTTCGAAGGAATCGATCTAATCATCAGTCCGCGGTGGATTCGTCAGGCCGTTGATAACTTCCGAGCCAGGGAGTATAAAACCAGCGTAGATCCCTGTACAATTAATTTCCTGTAAGTATATCAACACCGGAGGAATCTCATTTCTCATAATATTAAAACGTATCCCTATATCCCTTGCTGGACGATCATAGTACGAATAACTGATAAAATCCTTCTTCCTAGTAGGTATAATACTTAGTTCAGAACCGCAGAGCAACGCGCTGGCGTATGACTGACGATCGTTCAGCAAACGCTCCAGGAGCACGCCACTCGAGAACGTGGAGTGATATTTATCTCAAAGTAATTAGAAGCCGGTTCAAATCACGCACAGTTTCTTTTCTCCAAGTTTTCCGCACTGCCTGCACGGTGCTTTCGTTTATCGTACAGGCATGCACAGAGCTTACAAGCCGCTCGGGTCCAACGTACCGTGGCATGTAACACATCCACGTTCGCGATGATGATTATTTATCCGCATTGCATCGTTTGTATCAGCCTCCATATCCACTCCGACTCCCTACATGATCCATCCCGCAGTCGCCGCCATCGTTCACAAATCGTGGGCTGTCCAAATAAGCACAAACACGTTTACGCAGTGTTATAGCTCAATTTCGTGGAGAGCTTGAGATTCCCTGATTCAACGCTGGTTCAACGAATTCCGCATGCAATAGTTGAGTCGAATTCTCGATCCTTCCCGATGTCGGACTACGTAGTCAATGTAAATTCTCATCATTTTTTGCTCTTTTAATTCGACGGTTCTCTACCGATCCTCCACTCAGCAGGGGAAGTTTCATCGTTCGTAGATAGATCATGATCGTTCCTCTACACAGCAATAAGGTACATCCTGAGTAGACTCGCGGGGCTTGATGGATGAATGAATCGACCAAGTGACTTCTGGTATACGTCGATGACTATACGAGCCTGGAGAGCTATCAAAAGAGCGAGTTAATCGCCACCGACTGGAGCAGCAGCTATCAACGTGTGGAGCTTGCGGAAAGCTTTTGGATTTTTTGTTGGAAAAAAACCACAACCGTCACCATCGGGGTTAAATTTATCTACATAATCAGGCACTTAGTATTGGCACAGAGATCGGAGGATTCAATTTTGGTTCGACGTTCGTGCCAACGTCGCACAAGACGGAACGTCGACGGTATAGAACTCCGTCGAAAATGACCCAGTTTAAGTACTTCGACCCGTTCGCTCGGCGGAACGTCTGCTTTGGGCTAATTTTCAACGGTATGCAAATTTCCTGAGAGGAAGTCAAGGCTCCGAGTACATAGGAAACGGAGATGAAGTATTTATGGTCACATTCACGGGGTTCAGGTAAAGGGTTAAATGCCGATAGACACAATGCTCCGAGACCAAAGCCTGTTTTCATGTGGTCTCGGCCTGCTGCAGTTCGGGTATAGATATACAGAGGGTCGTAAAACTGTCCATCGTCTGTACGAATTTCTCTCCTTGTTATTATTTACGACTAATTTTTGACGCTTGAAATACTTCCAGCTCACGCGTCACTTCAAATACTTACGAGGTTGAAGTTAGTAACATTATCGTAACTAAACGTTGAGAAATATTTACTATTTTTCAATTTTTACAATGATCTTTAATAAAATAGAATTGCAAAATATGACTATATTTCCAAAATTGCGAAATAATGATTTTTAACGTCACCAACTTCAACCCGATAACTTCGAATTAATTTTAAGCAGAGCAAATTTTTTACTGCGAAAAATCAAATCATACCGACTCGATGATCCTGATTTCACGCGTTTTTACAAGTACCATTTACTCATTAAATAAATTTTACAAGTAATCTGGTTCGCGGGTGTAAATGGAGTCGATTTCCCTGCCCCAAAAATGTGAACAATCTGAAAGTGGACGTTCCGTGCAAAATCTTTGGATCAAAAATTCGATTTAAATCATTCCAATGATCCAACCAACCATTTTCCACGCGGGTTAAAAGCTCCTGAAAAATCGGAGAACTGGTCTAAAAATGAGCAACTCTTTTCAGTTATCAATCCAAGAGCGACGTGCCGGGTTTCACGAAACTTCCTCACTCAAACGACTCATCCGACGGAGACGATACAGCCTGATTTCTTGCCGAAAGAGGACGAGGACGATAATGGTAATCAGCTTGTCTACTGTCGGCGGGGCGGTAGTCGTTTGCTTCTGCTCTTCGGTTGCTCCGACCACAGCGACCAAGGAACTCCAGTCTCTGGACGGGTACCAGAGTTCGTCCCCTGCAACGGGGGCATCCTTCCCCCCCTTCGCTCCGTCTCTCTTCCTCTCTCTCTCTTTCTCCCTGGGGCGGCACCCTCAGCCCCGCGTCCCGACGCGGCATACACCCTTAGTAAGGTACCCCTGGCGGCGCGGTGCTACCCGCGACGTGGAACGTGATTAATGATCGACGGTAGACCGACCGCGCACATAGTACACCGACTCAACGAACGAACGAACGAACGTTGGAACGAACGAACGAACGAACGACTGACGTGGCTCTCCGTCCTCCTCGCTTTCCTTCGTCCCCTTAGCGCCCTCCATCCTCGGATTCCCTCTTTGGACCTCTTTCTTCCCCTGCACGATGAGCTTTCTCCAGAGTGTGTATGCGTGCACCCATACAGAAGGTCCTTGTTCATCCTTCTCGCTGCGCTTGACACGGGGGATCCATTGCACTGTTCCATGGCTTGACGAAGACTAGGAGCCTCTCTTCTTCTGCACCTAGTGGGCATCGCCACGAACACCACTGCGACGGGCTTTCTTCCGCCGAGGTTTTGCCCCATTGTGCTCTGCAGGGCTGCAGATTATTACCATCGCCATGACTCGGGAACCGGTTCACTGCGACTTGTGCATAGAGGCGAGGTGGCTCCAAAGAATTTTGACGTACCGCATTATGCCAATTTTTTCGCAACTGCTGCCGGTGTGGAGAGAAAGGGGAAGAGAAAGAAATGCATCTCGCAACATCGCGTTGCAGTGGCGTGAATACGTCATTCGGCCTCATGTTGTGCAGTCGGATGGAAGCTCCGTTCGACTTGCCCCCCCTCGCACAAAGAACGGGGGACGAAAAGGGTGAATGAGATGAATTTGTTACACAAAGCCGTGGAAAGTTACCGTTAAATCTCTCGCTCAGGAGGACTAATGATTTCTATACGCGTCTAGTCGTTACCCTAGAGGAACGAATTTTCTCTTTATTCCGATCGCGAGTTTCAACCTTGGTTTTAGAATCGCTAGTATTTTTGTTCGTCAAATCAGACTCGGTAGTTATCGAGAAAACTATTGGCATCAAGAAAATTTCCATCTTGGAAATAACCTGATACGATTTTAATATACCTACCACAATATTTGTGAATTCTAAATGTTGCGTGATAGTTTGTTTTTATTTACTATACAATTAGAGTATACAAGAACGTGGAAAGGAAGGATAAATAAAAAAGCGTCAAACCGAAGAGAGGACGAGCGAAAGACATAAAAGGTATATTTCTGGATGACAAACGTACGCCTCAAGCACGAAGAAACGATTCTCTCTACGTCTGTCAGGGAAACATTGAATTAAACGATCCAATGGTCAGGAGGAAAAGACGAGCTGCCACAAAGATGAAAGATTACTTCTTCGACGATTATGGTATAATCGTTTATTGTGCGCGCGACGAACGAGTCCGCCAATTGTACGTTACAGTATATACAGTGTTCAGCGAAAAAGGTACTCGTATCTCGTCTATTATACCCATAGACAATACCTGATGTATACTACATTCCACGTATATATTATATACTATACCTAATATAAAATACTTATGTACTTGCGGGAGGTTAGACGGGCGAGTTTACACCCACCACCCCCAAAGAGCACGTAACACGTCACTCCCCGCGGAAATCAACGCCGATGTTGCGCCGCGATCCGTTCGCTGAAATTTCCGGTGTATTGTGTGACGGGGGCGGCAGAGGGACGCCGCTGGGGGGTGCGAAGGGGCGCAAAGGGGCTCGAGGGTGTCGGCAACGAGAGTGAGGTTGATAGGATTCGGGGGTGGCGAGGACGCCCGACGTCCCTGGCGACGCCAAGACGCTGACAGATCCAGTCTCGCCCATCCCTCCCGATTTCTTCTTGCATGCTCGGATTAAAAGCCTTGCTCTCCGGAAGCTCGTCGCCATATATATATATATATATTTCTCTTCCTTATCCTCAATTCTCGCAACATGCCTGTCCATTATTCATACAACGTTCAACCACGTCAATATTATTATACCCATACCGTACATGAGCAAAATTAAAAAAAATTGAAAATCCAAAATCAAATAATATTCTTTCAAAGTTTGCACTGCGCGGTGCGGAAATAATTTTGAAAAAAGTTGTTTCCGTTTCGCGGGACCGGCGGATCCGAGTCTGTCTCCTTATCCCCGCGACACCTAAGGGTGCGAGAGAGCGTCGAAACTCTCATCCCTCCGCTTGAGCGAGCGGGTGTAGGAGCATCTCCTCCAATTTCCACCCCTCCGCGAGTTGTCTCCAGGTTAGTTACACTTCCACTAATGGTCGTTTTATGCAGAGCGCGCGTCGACTTAGTTAAGGCTCCTGAGTGATGGCGATTTGATTTCGCGTCGGACCATGAATAAACGTTGAGCCAGTGCCGCTGGGCTGTGCTTGCGGCCTGAAATCCTGGCCACTAAATTAGGATCCAGTCGCGTTTAAACGACTAGCGATACTCGTCATCGATCAAAATAAGCATCCTCCTCGCTAATTTTTCGTCGATCGTTAATTAATTGGGGCAGAATTTTTCGCGGGGCGGTTCTTTTCCGCCGCGGAATCCCGACCCTCCGGTTACGTTTTTCATCCCCGTTATCCGCCCCGATAATCTCAGGCTGAAATTTGCGATTTTTGTATAGTTCGTTCCTGGCTGGGACACGCACAACCGTTATCGCTTCGTCAGTCCCTCGTTCTTCCGCCCTCGAGGCGATATTAGCGCGGTCGACGGCAACGTCGACGGTGGCAGCGGCTGGCTGCCTGGATGGCTGGCTGGCTGCTTTCAGTCAGGGAGGGATGAAATACTTGGTGATATTAAACATGAATAATGTAACGACCCCGGGTTCCGAGCGAACGGTGAGGGATAACTCCGTCGAAACGATAAGGCGTTAGAGGTATGTGTAGGTACAACTCTACCCCGAATACCCCGTGCTTGGTGCAGCGAATTCAACCCTCGCCGATTTTCTCACTCGGAGCTGCTAACGTTGCTCCGATTAATTCACTGCAAATTAATCCATGGTTCGGTACTGGAAGACCTCGGAAACGGCGATTAGATATTCAAAGTGAAATCTTTTATCGAATCAACGGTTAAACTTGATTTCAGGCTTTTTTGAAATCAGTCAAAATCAAAATTAGTAGACCGAAATTATTTATTTCAAAATTTTTGGAACCAAAACTTTTTGTTTTAGAAATATGGATTCGTAGACGTCTACAATTATTACTTCAGAAAATCAAAAAACACAACCAAAACCTCGTTGAATTGACAGCTGAAAAAATACCACAATATGTTTTGATTTTTATCCTGGAATTTTAGAATTTAATAATAATAATCATTTTTTTTCAATAGTTCGAGATTGCATATACGAGCTTTGATTTTAGCGTGTTTCAAAGTCGTTCAAAATTTTGGCAAAATCCGAAAAGGTCAGTTTTCTTTGTTCACGATTTTAGCAGCCGCTGAGAAGATGCGATAAGTTTTTTTTTTCATATTTCGGGTATGTGTTTTGAGTCATTCATGGTAAGCAACTTCAGAGTATTTTAAATGGACAAGCTAAAATTTTTTTGTATCACGTGTAAGATAATTGTATTAGTTTTTAAGTCGTTCATATCAACCCCTAAACTGACTCACAATTAAAAAATTCGGTCTGTCAAAGCTGAAAGTTTTTCCGAGTGCCTGCGTGAGTCACATAACGCAGTTAAACATTACGCGGGAAAAATTGAACGCTGCAGCGGCTCGTCCGATGTATTTATCATCCGATTTGCTAAGCGTTAAGATTTTTACAACGTTTCTCGGCTCCATGTGAGCAATACGAGACTCCATTTTGTTACCCCTGGAGGCACGGCTTTCACTTCCACTCAGAAGCCTGCTGTAGTCAGCGGTCCTTGTTGCAGCAGCAACCCCGATTTGCCCAATGATGATCATTCCGCTTTTGACATGTTTCAAGGCTTTATTGTCAGATTGATGAGAAAACAAATTGCAACCGATTTTGCATATCATCTTTTCTTTTTTCGTTAATTATAAATTCCGATTAAACTACCCCCAAGAAAAATGTTCCACTTCAATACGGCCAGTTTTTGGAATTACCGAGGTTCGATCTTGTCGAAATTAAAGAAGCTCGATCGGACAAAGAGTGCAGGAATATCGACAAATTTATAGTGGAGGTATATTACATGTGGAAAAGAGCGAGAGTGAAAGGAGGAGAGAAAATCAGTGCAGGGTGACTTGCCGTTTGGGTAAATGCTGCAGAGTGACTAAGTGTGAATTCAATTAAGGGCTCGGTTTAAACATCTATCAAGGCTTGTTTAAGGCTCGTTCATTATTTGGATAACAAGATGAAAAATGTTAATTTAATGCAGATAAGTGTTCGGGTATAACACGCGGAGTCGTTTCAACTCACGAACTATTTTCACGGACTACCGGTTACATTTCACCCTGGTTATGATATACCTGCCCAGATTAATGATTATAAATTTTTATCATTAGATCGTCGCAGCTGGGTTAAAAATTAATGAACGAAAAAATCGTACGATAACTTATGGAATGCAAATTCGCAAAGATGAAGGAAACCTGAAATATAATAAATAACTTGACGGAATTCAAATCAACCCGTGCTTTCATAATTATGATTCGGGAACACGATAAATATTTTTGTACGATGTAAGCTTCGTGTAGTCGAATAATTCATAAAATGGTAGTTTTACAATAGCAGATTGAAACGAATGAACAAAAGAAATACAAAATTTCTAGAAATTTCTTTTGCTAGAAACTTTTTCCTGCCCTTTTTACGTATTGTTATATCATTTTTTCACTCATCAACCATCACAAATTTCGCCATGCGTATAATGAACACTTTTCCGTCATTTGAAGTGTATAATTTTTCAGCCAGAAATCGGGGGTTAAAAATTTGCAGGTGAAAAATAAATTTACACTATTTTCTGCAATGAATTTTCTGTAAATAGAAATAACGAATATTTAAATCACAGCTCGATCTGATGTTAATTTTTATAGACCACGTTGCTAATTAAGATTTCACCTGCAGATACACCAATTTGTAAAAAAAGTGGACGTTTAAAAAATTCAGATTTCAAGAATTCTAAATAAAGTAACGCAAGCTGAATTTTTGACTACTACATAGAACGAAAATGTGAAATATCGACGAGATTTGAAGATCACGTGCGCTGTAAAATGGCACAACCAGATTTCACAAGTTTGTTATTAATTTTCAACGATCTTACAATATTCTAAAGCTAGCCATTGCCACTGTTTTCCTGAATACAAATAATCAGTGAAAATTCAGAGAGAAGTGAAGTTGAAAAAAATTCAATCCATCCTCTTCGAAATGCAATTGAATTTACGTACAATTAATCTAAAAATCATTGAGTTTTTCAACGCAACTATCGTTCAATGAATTCGAGTGGGTGGGCAGCCATGTGAGTTTCAAAGTGGCGGCAGTTCGCCGCTGGGCATCAGGACCGTAAGCTGCAGCCTACCGAAGTATGAAGAAGGCCAGGGCCTGCCTCTCTCGGGTGTCGAAAGACCCTTCCCTACCCCGGCCAACCCTCATCCCCTATCCCGACTCTCACCGGGTTCGATTTCTTTCTCTCTCGCTCGAAACGCGATGGTGTACCAGGATGCTGGGATGGAACAGCGCGGGGCGTTTCCTCGCTGTCCTTGTTGTTCTTAATTGTATAGAAGGGCCTCAGCCCCCTCAGGATCACCCCATACACCGTCGAACCCCTCCGGGAGTCGAGAGAGATATTAGAAGTGCAGGATACCGGGGATCGAGGCAAGTCGGCGGGGCACCCACCATTTGTTTTTTTCCAAATCCATGGCAAGGTTTTTGAAAGGAATTTGTATTTGTGATGGGTGCGAGTCCGCATTATTCAAACTGCTCAGTTCGATTTCATTTTTATTTTTGCAGCTAAAATTTGTAGAGATATTTTTCGACTTCAAGGATATATCCCGAAGAGCAACGCACTGTGGAAGGCAATCGACATTTTTCAACGTTCGTTGGATGCTCTCGGCTGATTCGCATAAACTGACAATGAAATATCGTTAATTTCCTGCTTCTCGAGAGAATAATCTTGGGAATAACAAGCGTTGATACCCTGCGAAGGACTCGTTGGTCAGCTCGACCCGTCAGCGAGAATTCGGAGCGGTCAGTGGACGGCTTATGGGATTCATTGCACAAAGGGTGCTTAATCCTCGATTCAACGCGGGGCGAAGTACACTAGCGATGAAAGGGGTCGGTCCGTTCGCAAAACGGTATCACGTCGGTGAACCGGAGTGAATTAATCGGGCGGTAGTCGGCGCAGCACACGAATGAAAATTAAGAAACCAAAGAAAATGATCATTGATGTGAAACCATGGAGCAGAATAGACCCAAAGTCCGTTTCTCGTATCAAACGACTGTAAGCAAGCAAGCAAGCAAGCAAGTAAGTAAGGAAGGAAGGAAGAAGCAGACTGGTCGAGGTCTCATTGCTATTCCGAGAGGGATAGTCGGCATACTATATATACAACAACGCGAAGCCCGCAGCGGGGATCCACTAAATTGAAAACAAGATCCATCACGTTTTCAGTGGGACCAAAAAGAATTTTAATGAATTATAAGGAGCTGAGATTGGCAGGCAATCGGGCCGGGATTAAGGCCGCGGCCGCTGATCGGGCAGGGTTTTCTTGCGCGCGTTACCACTGCGGAGAGAAAGAGGCGTAGAAACGCGCGAAGGAGCCGCAGGACTCGACGGCGGCGGCGGTGGCGGCGGGACCAAGAGCAGAGGACGAAGAGGGCGGCTGGTGGGAGACGGCGGAGGGTTTCCGAAACAGCTCGCCGGTATCTCGGCTGATCCGATCAAGATTAATGAACGCGAGAGCGGCTGCGAGAGCCAACCTTTTCGGGCTCTCCGCGCCACCGCGAGCGGCCGTTCTTCCTCCTTTCCTTGCCTTTCCTTTCCTTTCCTTTCCATTCCTCTCTTTTCTTTCTTTCTTTCTTTCGTTCGACTTCGTTTGCCCACTTGTACGAAACGAACCGACCAGATATGCCCATCGGGAACTCGGGTCGAAGGGAAGCCGGGGTTTTCAGACTGCATGCGGATGGCTGCGGTAATTCGAGGGGCACGAAACCGTCGACGCCGTAACGCGAGATAAAAATACACGCTCCGCAACGATTCCATACACTTCACGGCCGTGCGGCAACACCAGGGGTTATATGTACTTTTTAATGAATCTTCCAGACACTTCGGCCCGCCCACGGCAAACCATCTCCAGCCTTAGTCAGTCGACGTATGTCTTGTGCGGTGCGATATGTGCCGTGTAACCGCTCCGAATCGACAATTAACGGCTACTGTATCGGCTCGCGACGAGGGCGGAGTTCGCGCCTACAAATTGAGATTGAAATAATTGAAATACTTCGTTTTTTTAGAATCGAAGAGGAACCAAAGCGCCGATTTCGCTTCGATCGCAACTATAAGCGAACATGTACCCCAAAAGAGTCGGAAGACTTGTCACTCGGCGAGCTGTAGTATTTTTTTTTCTTCTTCTTCTTCTTCTATTTTTTTAGCCAACGTACAACTCGGTCATTGCTGACAAGTTGACAAAATATAATTACTCAAACTAAAGTTGGAACGCGACGCTCGCACGACGGTATTTCCGTTTTGCCAGAGGGAAGAAACTCCCGACTCTATACACGTATGGTAGAACTTAAAAAGAAACAGTCCTTCTGGCATGGTCGGGTGTGGATGGAAACGCACAAGTCCCTAATTGAGCGTTTCTTCTTCCGATCGTAGGACCCTCGATAACAGTGAGGAATGAATTATCGGATTGCCCGAAACGTCCTGCAGATTTGACTCGAGATATCGACTCCACTGAATAAAACGGCCAAATCAAATTGCCCCTGATGAGGGTATCACATCACTCGGGTTATCCCCGGTATATATAGTCGAGCCTGCGAGTATGCGAGGTGCCGACTTGACGTCTTTGGGGGACGTCGGAGGACGGCGACGAGGAGTGTCGGCGTAGTTGTCGGATCGGTGGTTGTCGAGTTGAACGGGTTCGAACGGCTGGCTGAGGGGGGAGGCGAGGGGCGCGGGAAGAGATGAGGTGGGCGCTTTGTAATTACAGGCTCTGATAAATGGAGCCGCGAGTCGTTAATCCCCTCCAATTACACCTAATGGGATTGTTCACACCAGGTCTGTCTTGCATTATTTTCAGAATCGCAGATTTCAATTTGTTATTAACCACCGATCCGTCAATACCCGCGAATATATTTCGCAAAAGCGAATAATTCCGACGCATTATAATGCTCAGCTTACACCGGCGTACATGGAACGGAAAAGGTGTTCTTTAGGTGTATGTATATATACGGTTATCGCAACCCTCGTGTAAAATTTTATCTCATTTATTTATCAGGCAATTAATTACCGGTGTAAGTAAACAAAAGTACTGTACAAGGCGAACTGCTCTCCTCGTGTTTATCAACATCTCATGCGATGCTTGCGAACATTCGACTCTCCTCCAAACGCGTTTACAAAATTACTCTCGGCACGCGATCCGATGTTCGACTCGAGTGGGAATCCGCGAGAGAGAGAAAGAGAGGGAATAAATAAGGGCTTCGAGATGCCGGAAAGGGATCTATTAATTTCCACCGACTCCGCGGGAAAATATTTCACCGTGTAGGTTGCCGCTGCGCTACCCACCCATTTTGAACACCTTGTTTTATACATGCTTCGAAGATTGTGATCGAGGCATGAGATTGCTCAAGAGCCTGAATCTATTACTATCTCATCTTACACAAGCGCATTGACAAAGATTCGAAAATCTGTTCAAATACGATATGGAAATCACTCGAGTAATCATGCAATTCTAGGTCTGGAATGATAATTCGTGAGAAGTCATCTACGCAGGTTTATTACAGACATTCGCCGGAGGGTCGAATGATCCATCGCCTCCAATTCTTCATCCGCGATTAGGTGCCGATCGCCTCGAGAAAAGAGAACCGGACTCTCATAATAACGTGATGCTCGTTGCTTGTACGGAGTTGACACGTCGATTGTATCGTCGAACGGCTGGGTGTGTGGCCAAAGATGGAACCGCCTGGACGAGGTGTGCTTGGTCCAGCAGCGTCGCGACGTCGACCACCCATCCGGCAGTCGGCACTGCCCGGTATGTAGATCGAATGATTAAGGAACGGATATTACGAGTGATACGACGAGGATCGAGTGGGACGAGCTGGACCACTATGGCCACATCGCGAGATCCTTTCCATCCGAATTTCACCGGAACACGTTTCACCGCGTCAACGTCGAATCTAATCACTTGCAAAATAAAACAGGTCACTGGCACTTACCTCATAATTCCGGACCAATACTCAGCAGCAGATACCCTGGGTGGTGGTTCTCAGGTGGTGCTTCTGGCCGTTAACGGTCCTCGGAAATCGGCTTCCTTCCGGCTCGCCCGGAGATGCCGACGTCATCCAGGCACTCACTTTCACACCCGACACCCTCGGGAAGACGGGAAAAGCGCCGATTTTGTATCGGTTTTACCGGAAAAACTTACTGCGACGTTCTCACCGTATGTGATAGAGCAACACTGACATCGATTGTTTTGATTTCGAGCTTCTCGGACTTTGTTTTCATGAAACTTAAGCCGCGCCCTCCTTCCGATCCGAGTATGTTTGTTTATACGACTTTGTACAGACCACAATATAGCTCCGATCGTTACGCCGCGACGGACCAATTGGTACTGATTGTAGATGGATTCGTCAAACTGGGAATACGAATATTCGCAAGTGAGGAACAGCTGATTGATTCTTGCAATTGCTGGAGCTCGGGGGAATTTGTGTGTAAGGCGTTTTGAAATTGGTCCAAGCAATTTCGTATCGAGTTTTGACTTCTTTTATTTGCTCTGTTGCATAAAATGCACGCGATGCGTTGCGATAAAATTTTAATCGGTTTATAACGTAGCCGTTCAATTATTGTTATCGGATTTCGCGCATATTTAACTAATGGTTGGACAAATTTTTCGCTGATATTTTTAGAGAGATTTTCATTGAGATTTTACTCTGCGACGAGTCGTTTTATTTGGGAGATAATTTTCTCCATTCCCATCTCAATTTTTTTATTTTTAATATTTGTTTCATCACTTTAGTATCGTGGAATATTTAATTTTCTAAAAAACAAACTCCGATACTGATTTCTGACAAAAAAAAATAACAATATTGGAATAATTTATAAAAGATAAAAAAAAAAAACATGTCTGCTTCGGTGAACTTTCAAGGAACAGGTTTCCAAAAAACAATAAGCCATAGTGTATTGAAATTAATTGATTCTAAAAAATGAAACGAAAAATTGCGAGAATTTCGATCTCTTCTCTCTCGGCAACTCAACTACGTACCTATGTCGAAAAAAGGGTATGAATTTTCCAGCGTACAACCTTCTCAATTGCATGAAAAATGAAACCGTTCCAAGCATTGCGTGATAAAAAGAATATACGCAGGAACAGATAAATTGAAACAGCAGAAAATTTTGTTGCGTAACGCAAAGCGTTGCGCAGACGTGACATCAAAGCTTAGCGCGGGTTGGGGGGGAGGAGGACATTAAACAGCGGTCAGTAACACCGGACCGTTAACAAAACGTAACGAGGTAATGACAGCTTCGAAGAATTAAATAATTGGGTCCGCTAACCCGAGGGGCAGCTTTTGACCCTCGAACAACGGATCGCATGGCGTTCGTGCGAGGCGAAGCCCGCGGTTTTTTCCATTCCTCCGCACTTTCCTCGCTCTGGAAAAGCAGCGGTTTTTGAAAAAATCGCGTCTCCGGAATTCGAACGGACTTCTTTCTTTTCTTCCTTCCTTCCTTCCTTCCTTGGTAGCATCCATCGGACGACTTTTGGAGCTGGTCGCCGCGATGGGCGGAGGCTGAGTCGCCGACGGCTCCCATTCGCTTCCCGTGAGCCACCCTCCTCCGAGGTTCGAACCTCCGGAACGAGCTGCCGCCTCGTTCACCCGACTCACACACTGCGCTCCCACGCATGCGGCGCACGCAACGCGCTGCACACACGGGCGCTTTAGGGCATGCGGTGATTGCGCAGGCGCAAAGATCCGGAACCGGGCAACGTGTGTGGGTGGAATTGGCCACGCATCGAATGGATATGAACGTTTGATCGGATCCGCTCGTTGACAATGGATTAATGTGCTCTTTTCAGGTATCGGGCATCAGTGACTGCAGACTCACTCAGGATTATTATTGTAAATTACGAAACATTTATTTACTCATTTATTCACTTATATACTTTTCATCGGCTCTATATAGGGTCATAATCAATACAAACGCAAGAAAACTCTCATGTGTTTCGCGTCTATACAAGGTGATTGTGTGCTTTGAGTGCTTGAGAAAATCAGGGCGCGCTTTCAGACCGTCAAGTTAAATCGAAATTCGAATTTTAAAGCCTTTATTTAACCGCCAGCTTTTACTACTTCGGGGCTGTTTCTTACAAACACGAGAAGCTGGTTTTGTATACTTTAATTACACAAAATTCTGGCTGAATTCGTGTTTACAGTAACGAGCTTTTTCACGCGAGCATGGATTGAGATGCACGACGATGTCGGCCAGGAATTTATAACTTGACTACAAGTCTGAAAACGCAGAATGAACCACAGCACTCGTATTATAAACAATTTAACCTATCTGCATAATACTTAGAATATACAATAAACTATATATACATAGATGGGAATTACTCACAAGTCATTATACACTTATACGTAATGTACTGTATGTATGTGTGTGTGTGTGTGTGTGTGTGTGTGTCGATCTTTACTTTTACGATTCGTAAGTCTTTCTTCTTACGCGTAAGTGTAGATCAATTAATACCGTCGAAATTTCTTAATCATAGCGCATCTTAACATCTATCGCTTTTTCTTTTATTTATATTCATATTTATATTTATAATATATATTTTTTTGTTCATTTATTTATATGTGTACCTATATTTTTCTGTGTATAGTTTATTATGTCCACTTATACGTTACTTTGTATAATATGTATAATTATTAATATTGTTTTGGTATATCGTCACAGCGACTCTGTGCATGGATTCATCATTTGATTTCTACTCGCTTTATAGTAATTATATGAACGTCACGTTTTAATTATTATACACGGTTTTTTATTCACGCATTTTATTCGTTTTCATTCCTTACTTTTTATCCTACAATATTCTTATTGGTCATTTCCCTTGTACACGTTTCATCGATAAAAATATATTTTCAGAGTATTGGTTACATATGTATTTACAATTATTCTGCCCACAGAAATATTGAATCAATGAATTTCTTCTCGTACTTTAACCCCCTGCGGCAGAGGGATAATATACTTAAGTATCAGCACGAGTATCCAGATTCCTTATTCATCCAAAAAATCAAACATTTCATTCCTCGTCACTTAATTTTATTCGACATGGAAAATGTTATTTTACCAAATTAATAAAGGAACAAATTGAAATTATGTGTTTTTACCGTTACTGAGTCGAAAAAATTCGGACTGTCATCTTTTTTTTCATTCCATTCACCTACTCGTCCTGCACAACTGATCCAGTTTGCTTGAACTTGACACAGAAAACATTTTGTAATTGAAAGCATGACGATCCGTATGTAGTAACTAATGAACTTCAGAATGACAGTGTAATTTTTAGTCGGTTGACCACGTGCGGCTATATAAACCGTAGTGCATGGTATAAATAGCTCAATTTTAATTAATGGTTTCTATAAATAGCACGGTTTCATTCAAAACAAATCTCAGTTTCACCCAGTGCAATGTACGCAAAATTACATCGCGATTTCTGAGCAAATCTACATCGTCTCTCACGTCTCGAACCATGATTTCCTGCAAATTAGAAATATTCTAACATGCAAGAATCTCTAAATACTAGAAAGTTCGCGACCAGATTAGAATTTCGCGTTCCTTTGCTCTGCGATATGGTTCAGTAAGCGCAGATAAATGAAGAAGTAATTTGCGATCAGGTTTCCAATCGTGCGGATGACGAAAATTCTTTTGAACAGCGAAGTCGATAAATTTTTGCGACGTGAATTTACTTGACCTGTATTTCTTGCTCAATAAATCCTTCAAATCCGATGTAATATGAATAAATTTTCAACCAGAGATAATTTCGCGATGCCTGCCATTTTCCCCGAGATTTAAATTGCACGGTGAAAATATTCCCGTTTCTTACGCAGAACGAAGGCCGGCTGTGCAGAATGAAGCGGAAAAATAAAGGATCGAACCTCTATTTAACAGGTGAAACTCACATATCTTGTGAAGTGTAAATTATTATTACCGTTAGAAATATGAAAGTCGGACAAGCATCGCTTATTTTCTCGCTCAATCTCACGGAGCGGCTCATTATTATCTCACCAATCTCCGTACATTACTGAATCAAATCGGTGATAATGCGTGGAAGGAACGCATTATTCCTTTTTCCTCACGCTGAGCATTAACGGGATTGCAACGCGCCCATCTGTCGGGATTGAGCCATCTCGAATAAATACAGAACTTCGATAATGAGTGAGTACCTACGTGGCATCACGAGGCTAAGCGTTTGGAATTAGAAACAATTTGACCCGAGTAAGGTTTAGATTCGACAGGCCAAATTGCACCGCTATTCATTCACACATGCGGCGGCGTGTCTTTGTCGTCTGATCAAACAACTACAGCAGCATCTTTAATAGTTGATATCACGCATAGCTGCAGGAGATGTGTAGATTGAAGAAAAGCGAGAACGACGCACTTGCATCATCGTGAGATTGGAGGATGAAGTGCTTTCGCAATTTTGCTAGAGTATTAGGTATCAGTTCGTACTCTACACCGTAAATTTTTATCTCGATCGAGGTAGATTCACGCATCTGGTTGAAAACGCAATGTAAACCGTTCACTTCGTGGCTTCGTGTACATTAAAAATTTGTTTTGTGTTTGTATGTTTTTTTTTTTTTTTTGTTTTTTTTTCATGTCTATTTCTTTAACAACGTACTAAGTATTAGGCGCGCTAGGTTATTAATTATACACGATAGTACTCGATTAAACGTAAACACTGGTATTTATCCACTTTGCGACAGAATGCCAATCTTCTAATCGTAATAATATCAATAATTACATTACATAGGTATAGGTGTGTATATAGATTTATATACACACATACACGCTTGGTATTATTTACATCGTTATGGGGGATAATTTTCACCACTTGATGAAAATACTTATAAGTTATGTAAACAGAGGAATAGAGCGAATCGCGTTTTAGAAAATTGTACGTATCATGAAAATAAAAAGCTTGAAAATTTGTCTTGAAATGATAAAAATTAAGAATGATTTTATGCTGAAAAATATCTTCAGTAGAGATCAATTCAAAGAACTGGGTCGTAAAAACGTAAGAGGTATATACCTACTTATAATCTAGGCAATGGCACGGGGGGGGGGGGGGGGGGGGGTTAAGGGCAAGTAAAACAATCGAAACAAAAGTTTGAAAAAATTGTAAAAATAAAAACGATGGTGAAAACAATAAAATCTACTTACGTTTGGACACAATAATAGCAATACTAATAATATTAATAATAATATCGATATAATAATATCTTAGAAACAAAACAATGGTGAGTAGTGAAAACTAAAAACTGGGTAATAATTGGGTGGAGGTGCGAGGGGGGGGGGGGGGGGGGTTGAAATAAAGAACGTCTGGTCGCAGCTCTACGACTCGAGTATTTGATTATACTGGTAAAAATTTTGGGGGGAGGCACCTCGGGTCGAAATGACGTTGGTGAGGTCGGTGAGCTGGGGAAACGCGTTCCAGGGTTTTATCGGGTGTTACAGGGCCGTGAGGTCGTAGTCGGATTTGACGGGTAACGGCTGACTGGGGGTCGTGAGACAGGGTGGGCTGGTGGCGGGGGCCAGGGGGCTGATATTGCCGGAACCCATGTGCCCGATGGGGGCGCCCGTCGCGTCGAGCATCCCACCGACCTGGAGGTGACTCAGCTGGGCCTGAAGATGAGCCAGCGAGTGCGGATGACCTTGGAAGCTCGGATGGGCCGAGTGCGGATGCGGAAGAGCAGAGTTCACCCCGTGGACGTCGGCCATGTCGATGCCGACGCTGCCGTCGAGGCTGCCACCACCCTCCATGCCACCCGATGGAGAACTGTTGTTGTTTTTCCTCTGGCTGTTGTTGTTCCCCGATCCGGACTGCACCTTCGTCCTCGCACCTCCTTTCGACGACTTGGCCGGTGGTGTGCCGTTTGCGTTTTTCCTCCGCACGTTCTTCGTGTTCGGAAGCTTATTGTCCTTCTTCCACTTCATCCTGCGGTTCTGAAACCAAATCTTTATCTGACGCTCCGAGAGCACCAGCGTGTGGGCGATCTCTATGCGTCGTCGCCTCGTCAGGTATCGGTTGTAGTGGAACTCTTTCTCCAGCTCAAGGATCTGGTGCCTTGTGTACGCCGTGCGCTGGCGCTTTGGTTCCATTCCTGGCTGGTACGATCCGTTTGCTAAAACAAAAATTGTTTCAAGTAAAACTCTAGCCTCGGCTTGAGGCTGCTTGTGTCCTGTCGCTACTACTGCTACCAGTTATTATAACCATCTGTTGATCTCACCGCCCAGCGTGCCGTCATTGCTGACTCAGCCGCTACGCTTTTGAGCATTTCCATGTCGAGTGGTAACACATTTGACCTGCCGTTTCTCGCTTATTGCTCACGTCGGAGGCAGTTTTTGCTTTTGGCCTACAAAGAAAGACGTCTACCACCGTTTTGCTTAGTGGCTGGTATTCCCACAGTCCAACAAAATTATTCTTCCACAGTCACACTGGACCATTCTCTCCTGCTGGATCAAAACTCGAGCTGTGATCACAGTGCATAATCGTTACCACTTGACGTGGGATTGCTCGTTTAGGTGAACGAATTTCGGTCGAAAACGATGCCAGAACCTCAACCGGAAGCCAACTAGCACGTCCACTCCTAAGCGCGAGGTAATCAAGGGCAAGTGCAGACTCGGATGTCTGGGGCATGGATGGGACGAAAACGGTGTCTAAAATTAGCGAATAGCCAGCCGTAAGCGGGTAAAAAGACATTAATATTACAGGCCTGATTTGACCGACAGACGGGGGCCCACGTCACTCGGGATGACTGGCTTGCCGCGGCTAACATGCAATTCGTTAGTTGACAGTTAACGAAAGCGTATACAGTAGTGTACCTACGAGTGGCTGATATTTTCCTTTTGTCCATCGCGATACGCGACTGGCAGCCGTCGCGGGCTTCTGGTCGACGCGAACGGGGCCCGAGGCTAATTATATTTCCTTTCCCGCGGCACCGGTGGTCCGGGTAAAAATTTTCGAGACGCATGCATGCGGGCTCGCCTCCAGAGTGTTTCAGAATCAGAACAGACACATTCCATTCCAAGCTGCAGGCTGACCAGCGGCTGAGGGACCCTTCGGACGGGTTCAGTCCTGGGGGAGATTGCGGCGGCGGTCCTGCATACCGGGAGAACCGCTTCGGCGTTGAGTCGAACCCGTAATCAAAGCAAACCGGGCTAATATTCGTTCCCGTTGAAGTATAGGGGAAGAGACCGGGGTCGATCGGGGGTGGAAGCGGGCAAAGGATCCGGGCATTTATCATTAAACGTCGAACATCTTCCCGGGGTGCGTTTTCGTTATCACTAAATTTATGCTCGAGACGTCCAGCCTCTTTGTTGGAAGCCGACCGAGTCTTCGGGCCGTTAACGTGGACGGTGAGAAGTCACGGGGAAAAGTACTTTTGTCGACCGCCCCCGGGGATCGGAGGCCGTGTGAATTCGAAGAAAATTACTGCAAGTTGTCATGATCTGCGCTTTCCACCCTACCCCTCGCTGCAACTGCTTTTGGCATCTCTTTTTAGTTTTCAGCGAAAAGGTTGCCGGATTTGGATTGCCGATTCTCTCGTTTGGTTTGGGATTTTTGGCCTGCGGTTTCGCAGCCCTTTTGTGCGCTCGCAACTCACATTCAAACTCCGTCGAAAAATGAGAAACTAAGAATCTCAGACTGGGTTCCCCGGTGTGCGAATCCGCCCTCTCAAAATGGCCTCGCAAACCTCGAATCACCGATAAACTACGAAGCGTGTAATATTGTACATGGTAACGCGTTGATTCGTTGAATGGAAAAACGCGAGTTCAGTGTCAAATTGATAATCAGAATGCCGAATTAATTCTCGCGAGAAACCGCATGTTACGTGTGTGTGTGATGCGATAATTCGTTTCAAATATCTCGTTAACATCTCATCAAAAAACATTTTTCTTATCTCCTACAAGATTTGCTGATTATCATAACGAGTGGATGTTTCGGGTATTAAATTCAGTCTATAAATATTTAATCGAAACTGTTACGCTACGATACGGTTGGAGAAATTACGAAATTACGAAACGTGTCGTCTTGTTCTTGCGTTTATATGATTTAAAAAGAAAAAACACAAAAAAAACGCGCCTAGGCTTGGGTATCCGGCTGAATAATCTATCCAGCTCAGTGATAAATTATTACATATTTTTCATATATGCTACCACGTACGCGAGGTGAGATAAAATTTGAACACACAGAGGAAGCAAGTTTACGGCTACACCGACCATCGTACACGTTACGTCCCCTCATTAATGTGGAGAAACAATTAATCAAGGTAATATTTTAGCTCGTATTAAGTTGACGGTACGTTTGAAGCAAGTTTGAAATACGGTAACCTGTAATTATCACTTCCAAGATAATCGTTAGTTCTTGTTGAAGAATAAAACGGTTTGGATACAAGTACATCGGGGTTACGTTATTCGCGTCTTGCAATTTCCTCACGTCTCACGGTGCGAGAATGAAATAAAGATAATTCTCAATATCTGTTGCGCAAAATTGTTTTTACCATTAATTTGCTTGTATTTTTATCGCATCGATTTGCAGACTGTTTCGGTCTTAACTTTCCTTGTGTCAGTGAGAAGCTTATTTATCTCCCTTGAGAAGATGTATCGTAACTGATTCATGTCGCAGTAAATAAGGTTTGCGGTGATCCGAGGATACGTGCCGATGAAAGGGGCGTCTTAGTCGATAGATCACGTCGTTGGAAAACTGAAATATTATTGGGGAAGGCCTCGAGAGTCTTCCTAACGATCGACGACGGCAGTCTTTGATTTGAGGATAAGCGAGGCAGGTTTCAGGTGAAAATACTTTCGGGGTTTCGTTCAAGTGAGAAATGATGACAAATGGTAATAAAAGGCCGTATTCAATGGTCGAGGTCAGACGGAGCTGAGACAGATGACTAGAGATGAGGCAATGAATATCATCCCATACATCTTCCGACGCAACAACGACCGCGGCGCCAGTCCCGAGAGCCGACTTCATATTCAACCTACATTATCCGATTCGACATGTAAGGTGCATGTGGACACGACGAAACGGTCAACAATACCCGAACCTTGCGTCGTCGCCTTGAAACGCCCCTCTTCGTTCAACCCCCTCATATTTCACCTCGAGTAAATCCATCGCGACGAATTTACGTGGGTAACAATAAAATGGCTGATGCGAGTGGATCCGTTTATGCTTCTTCGTAATTCTTCATACTCTTGCTTCAGCCAGTAGGAGTCAACAAAAGCTCTTCTCAACGGATTTCAGAACTCTTCTCTACCTCTGGATGAAAGTCTGCCAGTGTGATATCGTCTACTCACCGACTCCAGCTACGTGGATCTTCTTCATCCAAGGATAAATGACGCGGTCCCCATTCTCGTCGTCCTCCTCGTCATCGTCCATCATCCCGGGTGACCCTTCCATCATTTGATCGTCCTCCATGTCGTCCTGGTCCGAACAGTCGTCGAGATGATGCTGTTGCTGTTGAGCCTGATGAGAGTTCTGAATATGCTGCGACTGCTGTTGCTGCTGCTGCTGCTGCTGCTGTAAATCCGGTGAATTGTCTCGATGCAGAGATCCCGATCCAGCCGGACTGCATGTCGTACTCTCGTGTTTTGGTTGCTGGGATTGCTGTTGCTGTTGCTGATGTTGCTGTAGAGGATCGGGCTGCTGTACATGGGCTGCCATCAGGGGTGGCGATAAGGCAGTCGATCCGAGCACTGTTGGTGCGGGTGCCGGGGGCTGTTGATGGGGTTGAGGGTTCTGCATGGAAGGTGGACAAGTAAGCGGCGGCTGCTGAGCCTCCGGCGGCATCGCGAGGGCGCCGACAGCCTGGTGATGAGGATGGAGGCTGGCATGGTGTACCGCGTGGACTTGGTGATGGGGATGATGGGGTCCGTAGTATCCACCGTACCCGGCGTAGCCGCCGTTCAGTTGGACGGCTGGAGAGGCGCCGTACGGCGTGGAGGTTGCCTGATGATGGTGCTGGTGGTAGTGGTACTGGAGTTGGTGGGACTGGGGGTGGTTGAGGTGGTGACCACCGCCGAAGAAGTCGGCGCCGGTCGACGGAATGTAATTGCTTTGGCTGTACTCCTCGCTGGGTGGAAACTTGGGGTCCACGACGACGGAGGCCGGGGCCAAGTGATGCGGCGCTGGCTGTTGGTGCTGCTGATGGTAGCCGCCGGCCGTCGACGGATTCATCAGGAACGAGCTCATCGCTGCTTGACGAAACCTGGTCACTCTGACTGAGTCCTAGTGTACGTTCCGGTTACACCCGGTCCACTGCAACTCACGCTCACACTCTGGCACACCCCCGACGATCACGGCACTTTTCACTCGGGTCCATCATCGGGGTCTACGTGAGTCCGACCTTCGCTGGTCGCGGCACTTTTCGCTTGGTTCACTCGCGACGGACACGGCTGTTCGCACCGCTTCTTCGGACACTCTTGCCGATCCTCTCCGCTGAACCTCTCGCCGCGTACACGAGGCGACGCTATACGTTCCCGCCCACTTCTACCCAATTACCATACCACGTGACTATCCTCGACCAATCAGAGCAGCCCGACGTCTGCAACCATGATGGATAGCCGGCACGCACGCAGCGTGCGAGTGGCGCCCTGCAAGGACGGTGGCAGGTGCCGCAACTCTCCCTCTTTATTTTTCCTCCTTCCTCACCCACCTGACTCTCTCTTGCTCCTTATAGCGCGCGAACCACTGCCTTAATTATTATATACCGGACCGAAAGTGGCAAAAATATTTTATCCGATACCTGAGATCGGCGCACAATTTTCAGTGGGTAGCGTGACCTTTTCAGAAGGGTACCAAGAATTGCGAAGATTCGGGAGAATTTATCGAAAAACGAAACAAGGACGACTTTCCAACCCGCACGACGGCTGAACTCGCGGAAAGCACTGCTAATGATTGTATCGAATTCCACTTCTATACTGCGTGTGGAGGATAAAGCGCGGCACTTTTTCCCGGAGGAACCCGCGAAGGAGAGCTCGCGGTGCCTCGGCAGAAACTCGTCTGGTTACTCTCTGTTTGGTTCGCACTCCCTCCAGGTCGTCCTGCCGCCGACACTGAGCCGCCACCATTCCCAGCTGCTTGATGCTCCCCACCCCCGTTTCCTAGAGTATCCCCCACCATTTCCACCATCACTGCCGTGCCATCACCACCCCGCCGAGACCAACCCCTAGAAGAACGGAGTCCACGCTCCTCAGGCCAACCTTCGCATCCCCAAAATCTCGTTCTAGCATTCGAGTTGAGGGACTCCGAACTATATCAGGGGTTGATCCGGACGGTCACTCCTCTCGAAACTTATCAACCCGCCCCAGGTTTCCAGGCTTCCATGGTTAAGATCTCGTTCAACATTCACCCTGTTCCTGCGAGTTGACATCCACTGGATGTGCTTGATCATGGTAAATTCGACTGTTTACTCTTGGTCGGACATATGATTCAATAAATAGTTTGGACCGATATGTTTTGGGAACTGCAGGCGACAATACCGTTCCTCGAGTGCCATCAGAGCTAGGGTATCACGGTGAAAGGAGGCCTCCGTCTGACTTGGTCTCGGCTATCGGCTGCCTGGTCAACCGACACCTTCAGTTGTGTGGATAAGCTACACGTATTCGTACCTGACCTATACTCACAATCAGTAATACTAGTGCGACGGTGATCTCGCACGCGGCAGGCCAAGTATAGTACACCTTTAATACCCATCTAGCAGTCTCTGGGCGCACTTGTGACACAAGCCTGGCGTATAAAGAGCATGAAACGCCCCGTCATTATACAAAGAGCACACTCACCGCGTTTTATTGTACTCTTATAATGATACAACAACGGTTTTTTTCCCCTGACGTTCTCCTTTTTTCTTCTCTGTTTTCTCTTCTTTTTCCAAAGCAAGATGCGACCGTTTACACGATAAAATTAGTGCCCCTGGCAGTCGGTCGTCGTGAACAAATAGAAAGGATAAAAATAAAGGAACGCGCGTGAACGGTTAAACAAATTGCACAAACGATGGACGTATTCTGTCGTCTCACACGATGGCTCGTGACGTCAACGATGCTTGATTGGTCGGCAAAAAAGTGCATGGAAGCGCGTTGGAAATATTTTTTGTCCAAACCCTTCGCGCATGCATATTATGATGATCAATAGTGTGACGTTATCTTATTTGCATTTATTGACGAACACGAAGTTGATCCTCCCACCCATCACTTCATAAATACGTCGACTCCAATTGCTTCCGAGATAAATTCCTCCCATATGCAAACAATGGCTCTAATCATTACTCGTTGACGGGCTCTTCGGTGCTCTTCCAATAATAAATTTAAGAAACGAATGTTTTTTTTTTTTTGGAAACAAACATTGTGGGCCTTATTTCCAACGGTGCATTCTTGGAGTTGTTTGTTCGCTTCGGAGTGCTCGCAGTATTCTTTGAGAATAGAGGTATATGCGGAGTAAATTGCAACGTGGAATCAAGAGATCAGTATCATCGATGGGTGACAAAAGTTGGTATGTGTATATTGGCAACTCGGCGCACTGCAAGGGGGACCTTTTATTCAATGGGAATCAGGCATAGCGGCCCAGACGGCTGTTACTTGATACTTGAAGGCAACCGTGAATAATAGATATAAATTATACTCTGCTAAAACGAAAAATTGACGGCGCAGTTGCAGGGCGTGCATTTGAGTCCGGTGGGAAGCTGTTCCAATTCCTGAACGCATTTCTCCGCACTCGAAGAGAAGCGAGGCTGAATGGAGAAGGAGTGAAAAAAAATTCCATCGAAGTAAACCGTGAATGAGAAAAAATTATCAATTATAAAAATTTCAATGCAAAACTGTTGGCCAAACATAACAAACTACCCACATTGTAAACCATTTCTTTTTTTTTTTGTGCTCTTCAATAAAAAGTTGTCATTTGCCAATTTGATATTCTGTCTACCTTGTCACCGTTTGTTCAGGAATTGAAATATAAACTCGTCGATGCAATAAGACCAGTAGATGCTGAAAATTTCTCGGTCATTGCGCGAGTTTGATCAAGTCATTAATAACACACGATTACTAAATTAGATCTAGTAAAAAGATTGAAATGAAGCAAGAAAAAATGGAGCCAAAATGAAACAAATTGCGGCAGTGGGGGGGGGGGGGGGGGGGATAAAGGTGATGAGGGTAAAAAACAAATACGTGACAAAAAGGCCACGCATTGACAACCTTCGGGTTCTCTCTGCTCGAAGAGCAGGTGTCGTGGTCTCCGAGTGGGAGGGGAATTATGTAAGTTGCTTGGTCATTATAATATTGTGGGGCCCGTAACATTTCGTCGCATCATTCAAACCGTTCGTTTATGAATAAGTTTGTATGGGCCTGTATGTATATATATGTATATATGTATACATCTATCCATGGAGTAATTTGAATCCCGTCGATCTTGCCCCCGGCGATTTTATAGTGAGTATCGTCTCTGCATGCAAGACTTCTGCAGAATAAAAATATTTGCGGGTAATCACCGTATGTGCGGACTGTAATTATCTCTAGTAATAAGAAATCTCGAAGAGAGAAAGAGAAGAGAGAATAAATAAAATTTAGTTTGACAACCAATCACGTCTTAATAAACGTCTTATGCAACGGGTCAATTATAAATAAATAAAAAATATCGTTAGTTTTTTTTGCGCCGAGCGCATCGATGAAATTATCGCCACTCACGGCGAGGCCGGTAAGCATGAATTTCATCAATGAACGCGGTTTTCGCCCTTGAAAAACGTCGTCCATGTCCCGATCACAGTTCTTGTCACCGTTTCGGAGTCCTTGATTCGGGTCTGCAATTTCAGCAGCAAGGCTGATGACGGTTTCCAGGCGAAGTTTGCGTGGATTTTTTCCACCCTTAAGTTCACCCTCGCGAAGGAATCCTCGGCGAAGACGAAGGCGAGGAGAGTGGCAATCGAGGGAAGCTGAGAGCGCGTCACCTGCTTTTTGTTCGAACAACTCACTTTTTCTCTTGAGGGCGAAGCCTCGCTCGGTGGGGTGGGTGTTTCTATTTTTCTTTTGTCCACTCGATGCGCGCCTTTGGAGAAGAGATGAACGCGGATAGTGCAAATCGTCGAGGAAAGCTTCTTCGAGTGGAATCTCGAGCTTTTTGGAGCTGCCGAGGGCATCTCTTCGCGGACTCGAGCGCTCCGTCTCTATCATCGCGTTTCGCGCTCCGAAACTTCCAACCCTCCCCCCCTCCCTCCTCCCTCTCCACCCTCCGGCTCTCCTCTCTCTTCCGGTGAAACACAATCAATCACTTCTCCCGGAGACCGGCGGCGTGTCACCCAGCCCTTCAGCCGCCCCAGAACCCCGCCGCCAGCTCGTCCTGCATCCTGGCCGGTTCCCGGTCCGCACTCTTACTCCCCAAAACGAATCCTTGCCATCTCGAAATCGGCCTACGACTATCGCTTCGTTGATCGCCCTTGCCACCCTTACCGCCAATCCCTCCGCTATACGCGGTCCTCCGGGTCCGCGGTAGCACTTTCCCCATTCTTCGTCTTCTTCTTGTGGACAAGGAGAGAATACGTCATCGTTGACGCAGGCCTGAGAGTGGCAATCGATAGTGTTGCCCGATTTTTTCGCCTTTCTTATTTGAGGAAAAATTCCGTCAGTTTGTATTGCCTTTTTATCCAGCTCGTGCGGATCACGTCAACTTTTTACTATGAATATCGTCGGATAGATAATGCGGAGTTAAGCTTGCGTTGTTCGTGATAATGATAAATGGTAACAAAACGGCTGGCAATTTAATTTCAATCTGGAGCCAGTCGCGATGCTTATTATATGCCGCATTGGTATAAAGTTTTAATAACCTGCTGTGAACGTATATAGCTTGCCACTGCCGCGCCCCGCGGGGAAGACCTAACACGATTCATCTCTTTCCCCGGTTTATTAAATATAATCGAGGCATAATAACTTGTTGATCGTTTCGCCAAATCGGGAGAGATTGAACTTTAAAATCAACACAATTTACGCCAGCAAGTCTCGAGTCGTAGGATTCTTAATTAAATTTTCACTCTTCCAAAGTTCATAGATTACATTCCGATGTATATATATATATATATATTCCAACCTTTTACCCCTTATTAATTTGCCCAAAAATCCGGGTAATCGAGCTGCTTAAAAAGATGCCTCGAAAATTCATTCTCACTCAAGAAAATCCTACGCGAGTTGCACCGCATGAATCATGACAATCGAACGAGGGTGTTTCGGTATTCCGCAGGGAATCCAAGTCGATCGATCGATCTTTTGGAAGGTGTCGCTATTTTTTGAAACCGCGTAAAATCGAATGTTTGTAAATAAAATTGAAATACATAGAAATACGAGGACAGTTGAGCTCGCAACGAATTCATCCGCTTCCTTCGGGAGTTATTGATCACGGGGATACGTCAAGAGTGTCTTCACGCATGTCCGTTTCCATTTGTTCATTCCTGTACAAAATTCAAAATATTTTTACTCCATACTCGAGGCGTTGGCAGTAGCTGGACTGTCCAATGGGGGAAAAATGAGCCCCTGGAGACACTCGTATCGCTGACTCACGCGATAGCGGGAGCTCAGGTCGAACCTGCGGGAATAGCGACTCGCCCCCGGGTTCTCCAGGGATCGGCTCACCCTTTTGAGTTGCTATTCTCGCAGGTAAACAGGGTTAGAATACGCGTGCAGAATTTTCTTTTCCTTGGTAAGTCAGTCAAGTAAACGAATATTGGATTTTATTTTATTTTTTTTTTTGTTTTTTTGCAGAATATATATATGCAGCTTATAAATTGATCGATTTTGCACAGAATTTTTCACCTCGGAAGTATACATTCGACGTGTTTTTATGCTTTTGCTATTCGTAATTCTGCGATCCTAACTGATATCTATACTCGCCAGCTATCATGCAGAATTTAATTAGGTAAGTTTGTAACTCGGGAGCAAGTTGTGTCAAGCCTGATTTCATCGGCTAAATAGCCTGAGGAGGGATACACTCCCTTGAGATAGTTGGTATCGCCTGCTTATTTGTGTCAACTAATTGAGAAATTACTTCCAATTTCAAGTATTCGTGTAACTTTCTGACAGCGTGACGTTGCTTCAAAAAAGCGTTCTTCCAGAGGCGAAGAATGATGAAAAAAAAAACGAAATAAGGAGAAACTGAAAAGTGTGAAGGTCGCAAGTGATTTCGAAAGCAGATTGCCGACATCGATTAACATATATACTATATATACGTATAATTTGAATCAATTGAAATCATAAGCCTGTTGGAACATTGCCAAGTTACCGATTAGGCAGAGGAAAAAAAAGAAGGCAAACAAGAAACCAAAAACCAACCTTGAAAGATGTGTAGAAACAATAAAAAAATATACCCAGAAGCCTTTTTTCTGCCATTCAGTAGGAGCTTATTAGGCGTCAAAACAATCAGTCCTAAGTTTTGTAAGCCGCGCCATATTCGAGTGGGCAATTATCACTTCTCGGTGAAAAGTACAAGAAGTATTTTTCATCTCTCCTTTTCGTATCTCATTTAGTCTTCCGTCTTTCTCTGGTTCTCGGATTTTTTTCATCCTCACCTTTTTTGTTTCCTCACACAAATAGACCTCTGCCCATTTTTGACGTTAACATAATGGTGTCCAGAAGTGCTTTGTTCGCGGGTAAACGCCGTGCTCGTGCTCGGGTCCACATGCACACGTATATTATATACATTTTCAAGGCGTACGTCGACGCGTGACAGCCGACGATAGAAGGCGTCAGCGGTTCTCTTGAAACTACTCAAGAGCATTACATTCTGCTTTGAGAATTCTGCTCTTCGGTGATTACCGGCCCGGATGAGGATGCAGAGGAGGAGAAGGAGGAGAAGGAGGAGGAGGAGGGCACGAGGTGAAGGTCAGCTACTGTCCGTGACCTTGAAAATTACATCCACCCACCCCGACCTTCCGACGTCGTCTTTCCGCTGGCGTCTTTCAGCATCAGCTTGGGCCGTTTGCATACGAATCCCAGGCTGGGTCAAAGGGTAGCTACCCCGCTGAGGAGTGACCCACTTTCATTCTCTAGCCCTAATTGTCCGAGAACGACCTGCAGGACTTGCAGCTCCACCGACCTATCCCAAACGGATCTTATGCAGGCGAACGGACGTCTCGGTGCAACGCAGGTCGAAGTCACGAGCCTCGTGCAGAGCAGAGACGTAAGTGCAAAGGGATGTCTGCCGGCATCACGAGTTCGAGTTGTAAGGGGCAAACTTTAAGATTAATGGATTTGCATTGTCGGTATTTTTCACCCATTTTAGGGACCCACTCTTCGAGGAGAAAACATTCATTTTTCAAAAAGTCCGTTCCGGATGACCGAAGGAATCGCTGCGAATTCAGCTCGCAAACGTAAATGGTGAGCTAAATTAAACCGGCTCGTTTTTTTTTTTTTTTTTCTTCTTCTTTCCCACCCTCCCCCTGCCTTTTCTTTCTCTCGCCTTCTTCTTCTTCTTCTTCTTCTTCTTCTTAAACTCCGCCACTTTTTCTCTTGATTCTCAAGTTACGTGCGAAAAATTTTCAACCGTTCCAAACGAAATTCTCCGATACTCGCTACACGACCTGCTTGCTAATAGAAGAAAATTCTTCAGCGACGCGAGTTCAGCGCTTTTCGATTCCGGATGATTCGCCATTGCGTCATTCTGACGGGTCGTTACTGCCAGTATATCCTTTGGTCGTCTGGACGCAGGGTTTAAGTACTAAGAAAGCTGTAGAAAGAAGTTATTTCGCAGGAGAAGAGGAGGAGGTACAGCAATTTCGCTGTTTCATAACTCCCAAGGGACTGATACTCGTTTGCGTGTCAAAGGATAAAAGCCCGACAATTTGCGGTGTGTTTATTGTTAATGTCGAATTTACGATTATATCGGTTGAAGGGCGTGGACAGAGGACGTCCCCTCCCGTTTCGGGAATCGTTCAGGATACCTGGAAGGCAGACCACGCCGGGCGTGGAAAAGGCATATGGCGGAAAAATAACAATCTCGAAAAGTTACAGGAACATTGGAGATGACACGGAAAGGGCGGGGAGGAACGGGTTGGCACCTAGGGACTCTGGATACGCATCCAGCTCGGATCTTCGTCGGCTGATGAGCCAGAACTGATCGGCACACAATAACACTCCGTAAGCAGAACCGCTATCCTTCATTCCCTCGACACTTGCGGCTTCGGTCCATCCGAGCTCGTCGACGTCAATCCGAATCCCTTTTAAGCTCATGCGAGTGATCAAAGATCGTCAAAACTTGTATCCCGTATAATATCCGGACAGTTTGTACGGGCGAGATAAATTTCTTCTTCATTTTTATCACGGACGAGTTTTCCGATAGGTTAATCGAAAATGGTACAACAACTTTTCGGAGATCGGAAGACAACTTTTGTCCCCATCTTTTGACAGACGTGAAAATCTTCTACAGGCGGAATAATGAAAAAATTCGATTCGCACGGTAATAAATCACGGAGAAAGGTGGATGGATTGTGGAAACCCTTTGGCTACTTGCACCCTGGTCCGACGTACCTTCGATACACGAGTCTTCTGTACGATGGGACGGCCACTGTATAAGCTACCACTAGCTGCGGTGAGCATTGTAGCCTTCCGATAACCGGACAATGGTCATAGCTTCCGGTTGATTATATTCACTGCCATATTTACGAGCAGTAAATTATTCAAATTTTGAAAGTCGCAACTTTCTCGTGACTCCCGCAACCCTTTCCTATCATCGAGATCTCCAAACATCTCGGTTTGCCGGACGAACTTCGGAGTTTTATCTGCGACAGGACCGAGTGAGTCATCGAGGTCTGCTCTGAGTTACACTCGGTATTACGTCACAGCCTTGCTCCTCGAATCCAAGGCACGACAAGGAATCACTCAAATTATCGTCCCGCGGTGACTGTAAAGAAGCAATTTTGGGATCCCACACTTTTATAATTACAGCCGGTGGCGGTATATAAGGACGGGTTCGGGGGGTGCAGGCTTCCTTGATAACGTCGTTCAGTTTTGAGGTCTAAAGCGATGGGCTGAGGGATACAAAGTTTTCTGGCTGAGGGAGACCGGAGGGTGACTGGCGCGATTGCAGGCCGCTGGATGGGTGATTGATTCACTTTGAATGATTAAAGAACGTGGAGGACGAGGGGCGGTGCGTGGCCCTCGCGAGGTGGGGGCGGGGGCCCAGGTTCTGCCGAATAATAGCATTCGATAGACTCATCAAACTTTCTCGGGAAAGTTCAGCCGTCTTCTTGAGCTTGAGCCCCGGAAAGTGGATGGTTCTTGGCCGACGCCGTCTGCCCTTTCAGCAACTCGTCAACTTCGATATCCGACGAGTTTCCTCCGTTTTCGTCGTGTCCGCGGCGATTCCGTTCCCCAGTTTCACGCGCGGTTTCGTAACGATATGCACAGCCGTACAGTACCTACAAGGCGCGTTTCGAACGCCGGATCAAATGAGCCGAGGGGTTTTCGGATAAGCCGATAAGCTTTGGAGCAAATTCTATCCGTAGGTTCAATATCGCCCTGCTCGTATAAATGCGCATTTTATTAAGGCACTCCTTGACGTGCGAATGCGGGTTTCCCTTCGCCCCAGGGGCTCGGTTCACGCCGGGGTTCAACCTGGGGCTGATACTCCGGGAACCAATCAGCTGCCCCCTCGCCTCCCCCTGAACCCTCGGCCCGAACAGACCCGCGGCCACGCCTGCCAATATAGCGACGTAGACTTGCACGTGTGCTCGCGTATCCAGAAACTACCCTCATCAGATCGACCTACCCTCTTCGTTCCCCGGGCGGTTTGAACCCGCCTCTGTTTCTCCGGGGCAGAACTCATTCCGCGAGATGGTCATTCCCATGGTATTCTTCTTAGCCTCCCCGCTTTTCTCGATATCCTTCCGATCACTGCTCCGCTTTCCGGAGACCAACTTCCTTCGAAACGTATTAATCCTGAGTCAGGACGAAGTTTGTTTGGACCGTGAGCTGTTCGATGTAATCACGACTTCGCTTCGACTAGAACAAAATAAGGTTTGCCGAGCCGCGGTGGCTGTGTCAAGGATCCTCGGACTCGAGCAGCCGCCGTCCTGTCACAAAGGCATGTGCCACCCACCTCGAAGTGGACCCCGGCATCGTTAATCACGTTATACCTCTACGTTTGGACCGTAGTTTCAAGGTACCCGCCCGATACCTAGTCGCGCACCATCTTCAGGTATCTATCTCCCCAGGACTCGAACCGTCGTCGAACCGATACGATACACTCGATCCGAACTCAGAGTAACCGGACGCTAATGCTCTTCGGCGCGTTTTATGAACCCCATGACCTGGGATAATTAAACTGCCCTCGCAATCGGGGATCCAACACAGTTGCCAGAAATTTGAGAAACATCTCGTTACACTAGAGAATAATTGGAATAGTTGAACGTGTGTTCGACGATCTAGTACGTCAACTACTAGATTTTTTACTTTGCATTTGAAAACCATAAAATGAAAATAACAACTCCCGTTGTGTATCGCGAAATCGAAAGGTTGATAAGACAAGCTCACCCTTCGGAAGTTCCTGACCGTTCCTAGTAATAGATGAACGTCTCAAGGTCTTCCACATCCTTTTGAACTTTTCTTATCCTGTGCTGTAGATAAGCAGTGATGATATAAGCATCAGAGTCCAGACTTCAACACAGCATCGATGAACCGAACATGGTGATCGCATGCGTCGTTCAGAGGGTCCGAGCAACAGATGCAGCAACGGAAATGCAGCTGACTGGTGAACCGTGAGGACGAATCATGGAATAATTATCATCAGGACATCTGACCTAGAACAATTCACCGCTCCTTGATCCACATCGAGTTCAGCGAATGGCCCGCTAATTGTTCGGAACAACGACGATGCAGGCTTCGCGGGCGATGCAGTTCGATTTGATGTAAGAACAAAAAGTGAAGCGTACACGAGCGATGCACCAGCTGTAACCGCCTATCACCCTTTGCTTCATCAGTCATAATCCTGCGGTGGCGCACGACTGAATTCTCCCTCGAGATTCACTACGTTTGAGATATTCCGCGAGATGAAAGGATCGCGATACACCGAATCGGTCAATTGGCTCTCGTTACAAGGCACGAATACGCTCATCAAGTGAATCGGCCACAAATGGTAGCTGGCTAATAAGTCGCATTATTCTCGACCGTGTGTCTGAGCCTTGACTTATCTACGTGCCGACGGCTGCTCGCCGACAGACCGCTACGCCATCCTCGTGTACTGTTATGCAGGCTTGCTCGGTCAGCCTCATCCACGTCGGCTAGCTATCCCAGTGACTTGCACTTTCGGCCCCGTGCCCTGTCAGTATCGCGTGGCACGCTGCAGCAGCAGCAGCAACAGCAATAGCAACAGCAGCTTGCCCCGTATTTTGGGAAGAAAGTGCTGCTCGAGTTTACGCGATACGGTGTTCGTTTTACTTCGTTTTCTATCTTCGTTATGCATCGCGACTTTTTACATCGTTCGATCCAATTTCACGGCCAGATGTAGCCAGAGTTTTCCCCGTGGCGCGTGCTTCGGTATAAAAAATTATCGTCATTTGCAGGAAAACAGCTTCGGTCTTCAGTTTTCCTGGATGCGGACTCTGGGATACGGTCCGAAGCTCCGGTCGTAGAAAATAATTGTTTTTCACTTCAGAGCACCGCTTTTGCACAGATTTCTTTGTCATTCTTTTCTTCTTAAAACTATTCGACCGGTTTTTGGTTTTTGGAGAAACGACTTGATTCAGTTGGCGAACATTTTCGTTGAAAAATTATCTCCTTACTCAACCGAGATACGCGCAATGTACCCGCATCATCTCCTGAAAACTTTTCAAACTCACATTACTCCTGCTTCGAAAATGGTGTTGGCAGATTTCGTAACTTTCAAGAAAATTGACACTAGCCGTGATGAATCTTGATGTACCATTCTACCGAGGGAAATTTTTTTCCCCTAAAAGAAAAGAGAAATAATTTTCTCTCTTCTCGATACAACTGGTTTTTTATTTCTATGAAAATTCCGGAAAACCCAAGCGAGAGCGATAAACATCGTTCTAATGACTCGCTAGAGGTGGACTCCTTATGTCCTTACAGCAAGCTTCGCGATATTAAAGCTCACCGGGCGGGGAAAGAGAGACGGAAAGCGATAAAGAGAGAAAGAGTCTTGACAATGCCGCAGAAACGGGACCGCGAATAGAGAGAAAGAGAGAGAGAAGCGGGAGAGGAGAGTAAGCAAGTAAGGACGAGGGAAAGAAGGATAGAAAGAAATGAAAGGCTGTCAGAGTGGAGGAGCTCGGGGTATTAGTCGACTGAAGGGTGGATGCGAAGAAAGAGAGTTCCCTCTTTCTTATATATTTTTTCTTGTATTCTCCTCCGTTCCTTGGGAAAAGTTTGTTGTTTGAAGCAGCGCTCTGCCTGCGATCATTAATCATGCCTGAGTTTTGGTTTGACTAGCAGCAGCAGCAGCAGCAGCAGCAGCACCGCGCGGCTGCGTCCGCGTGTTTCTCCGTCCTCCGTTCTCCGTTCTCCGTTCTCCGTTCTCCGCTCGTTCCTTCCTTCTCCGCTTTCTCGCGGTTCTGGTCGGGCCCCGACGGGGTCCTGCAGGGGTTGCGTAGCTCCGTTTCAAGCCGAGAGTGCGTGGGTGTTTGGGAATATCGTATAGAGGGGAGCCCGTAGAAAGGAAACCCTCCCTTCCCCCGTCCATCCCCTTTTTTGGATCAACCCCTGCCCACCCCGACATCGGGGGCCATTTCTTTCTCTGCTGCATTCTATACGGATATACGTATGTAAGCCAGCTCTGAATGTTATAATAGATTTTTCGGCCTTTCTCCCTATGAGATACAACCTTTATATATACACCCTCGTGCATTCGTATCCGATCGGCTTAGCGTTCAAGGTGTTCGTGCTTAAGTGCGACTGATCGAACAGGAATAAATCGCGAGATTCCGTGATGTTGAAATCTTTGATCGCTCGATTATTTGAAAAATTTTCAACAAAATCATTTGTTACGTTTTCTTTTTCGCGTTCATAAAATTACTGCACGAACGTGAATGATAAAATTATACCTCAATTTTTGTAGATAGAATACTATTCTGCAAACCTGATGCTGGCTGGCGTGCGTAGAGAAAATCTATTATAATTTAAGACTATGATTTACAACTACGACATCGTATTTCTCGTTTTGACTAATGATATAATGCGATGTGCGAAAGAGATCCATATTTACACGAATCTGGAAGTTCATAAAAACCAAACACAAACATTAGTTGAAAGATAATTTCTGCCACATAATAATCCGTGGATACATAGTATAAAAAGAAATTTGAATACTCTAGTAACGAGGAGTGACAACTTACTCCGGTCAGGAATTTTGAGTCTGGGTTATAGATTTTAAATTTCGATTTCTTTCACGTAACTAATGAAAAAAAAACTAGCTTTATAAGATAAAGTTTATTTTTCATTTAAACTTGGTACTACCTGCTGCTTATACCATCAACCAAAAACTTAAATACTTATTTATCAACGTAACAAAAATAAAAACAAACTTTATAAGTAATAAATGAAGATTTTCGTTATTATTTGATGTAAAGAATCAGAAGATATTCATTTAAATATAAAACCAAAGAAATTGTTATATTTTTTTTTTTTACCCGTGTTATCAATATGAGTTTACCTGTCTACTATACACTTTAGACATCAACCGTGCGGGTCTCCGTCTTTGTCACTTGACTTTTCCACCGCAATAAGTGTTATTTTACCCCTCGAGTGTACTCGTAATGCCGGAGATCCATCAGTGAGTGAGACGTTATGCGTAGAGGGAGTCAAGGCAACCATTTTCCCTCCTCGTTCAGTCTACTCAGCTGTGCTGCACAATAATCTATAACGAATGTACGAACAAATTCGAAAGTGCACATCATATCGAAAGTTTTCCGTCTGTAGCGTTTCTTAGTTATCGTTCCTTATACTTATGGGACAGCTTTCAATCGTTATCTTATTGTTTCGTTATCGTTGTCGGACTGCTTTCACTGTTTCAGTTTCTGAAAAAGTATATTATTATTCCCGAATTCGTGACAAGGGCGATAGATCCAACTACACAACGGATCGATAGGCGGCAGACGCCTGAACTCGGAGCGATGTAGTGCAGTGTGATGTATCGTGAATGAATATCGGGATTACACGGCTAAATGAGATTCCGGCGGTAGAATCAAAGAGGCAGCAGGTGGTCATCTCGCCGCCGTCACGAGGCCCACAGAGGGACAGACGGCCGGACCCTAGAGGGCATGCAGGACCAGTTTTGGGGTCTTACGTCCGCGGTCGCCTCCGAGTCCAGATCCACCATTTTGTTGGCCCGAAACCCGGCAGGACGAGACTGCCCTTCAGTTATTGATTGCTTTTTAACGTAATTTTCCTAATCCGGAATCATTAAGTTTTACACTGGATGATCGAGCTGGCACTCGATCACCGCAACAGGTCCCCTCGTAGGTCAGCCCCAAATAGATCGTTCACGAGCGGGAAGAAGCCCTTTGGCCGAATTCCAGATCGAGTTTGCCGCAGTGCTTCGGGAGGAAGAAGGATCTCGCTGCTTTTCCTACCTCCGTCACTCGCCAATAAATGAAACGTTTTTTAACAGCCTGCGGGGCTCCTCGAGGAGGCGGAGGTGAAGGCGGAGGCGGAATACGCGGCGTTGTCGGCGTGCACCAGGACAACGGGAGGAGTCGACCAGTCATCATTAATATTATCCTGCCGCGCGTTCACCACTCACGTCAGATCTATGCCGGCCTCTTCACATCCACACTCAGTGCACCGGCTGCAGGACAGGCCGAGGGTATATATTCTGCTCGAAAACTCGGGCTACCTCGCCTTCTCCAATCTCCTGCATGGTGCGAAGGCCACTAAGCCTCATTATAACCCCATACAACAGCTATGAACGCCAACTGGCTTGATGGATATGGGACTGAGGAAACGCCGTGATCTGATACCGCTACAATCGGACCCCTGAACCTCCGCTTCGCAAAGGGCCAATTATTTGCCAAACTTTGTATTCGCGAACTCGCATGCATGCTTTACTCAATGACTGGCTTTGACAGCTTTTCAAATTTCGACAGGTCTAGAAAAAGACTCGGTTAGACTAACAATAAACTAAACTAATCGGGCGTTTAGCAATTCACTCATTGCAATTGAACGTCTGTGGGACGTTTTGTTTGTTGAGAAAATTTATATTCGATTACAGAATTCATCAAACATAGTCGAATAAATGTTCGTCTACGATAGTGACGACATTTTTTAATCCATCGATAGTTATTATTATTACTGAACAAAGTTCGTATTACGATGATATTTTTAAAGAGGAATTTTAAAACGAAAAAAACGAGCTGGTTCAGTCTGCCGTAATTGGTTGAGTAGACAGAAGGAGGAGGTCATTTCCTGGAATCCTCTACAGTGAAAAGCGTCAGTCGAAAATGTGATAGTTAAAAAATAATCAGGTCTTACCCACTGAATGAGGGTGAACTTGTTGTCGTGACGCATTTGGCGCACCTTGTTCCTATTTTCGAGCACGAAGATAGTCACGAATGTAATTGCCGCAGTACCTAGCGCCCAGAATCCATTTATTTTCTGCAGGTGCATGAGTCGGATGAAATTGGCTGCCGATGTCGAAAGACCTGTTCATAAATAAAAAAAAAAAAGAAAAAAAAAAAAAAGTGTACAGTTTCACGTCAGAGTAAAACAGGAAAGCTCATAGCGAGGTTGTATTTTGATGGATTACGCTCTCGGTCTTCAAAGTTTTAGGATATCGGCTTCGAGCCTAGCTTATCGCATAATCTTCGTCGTAAAACGAGGTGCGGAGTTGGTGTGAATATTTAAAGAACCGCACCAAATTGACGAAACGTTTTTTTCCTTGTTCATTACGTTTTCTATCATTCCCCAACCATCGTATGATTATCTCGATGATAGTGTATCGATTTAATTCCGATTAAATTCAGCGGCAGTGCGAGAGAACGGAAAAAAAAATACTGATAAAAAATAATTACGAAAAACAAGAGGAAAATGCAACGAACGAACACACGCCGTGGAGATAAGGGGTGAAAAATGAAGGCCTCGGAAATATCCCTGAATAATGCAGGTCTCACCGCTCGGCTAAAACGGAAAAACGAAACCCGTTGACCGAGCCTTGGATCGTCCAGACTCGGCTACACGCGACGCATTGTGCAGAGGGAAATGCAAAGAAGATCGGAATTACAGTAATACGTGCCCTCGCATAAACGCGTAATCGTCACCGCAGTTCTCCCGAAAACTGCCATCAGTCACAACGGCGCGATCCGCGGGGGTTGCACGCTGTTTACCTCCCTTACATTCTGCATGTCTTGCCCCAGGGGCCGGCCAACGTGACGACGCTTAACCTTCCGCCACCCCATCCCATTGAAATTCGGCTCCCTTTGCGCATCGCTGCACTGCAGATGATCGTTACGCGATTTGGATCTCCGTGACGTCTCATGCAGATGCAGAAAGTAAAAAAATGCTTCAAGTTTGTCGTTATTTCGACGAGTTTTAGGACGGAGGTATAATACAAAGGAATTGCTTCTGAATATTTTTAACACCATAAGTGTAACAGGATTCAGTATTTTAAGTATTGGATTCCAGGTTTAAGATAACCGAATGCTGCGAGTCATTAAATTGCTAGATCTGAATATTTTTCAAGTATTAAAGATCGCTAAAGACTGTAAGATTCTGAGTTATGGCGAAAAAAATTGCTGGATGATCTATGCGAGTCGAACATTCTCTCTTATTTGTCACCAACAATTAGGTACACATTTTTTTAGTTGCATTAATGTTTCTAACTTGTTTTAATAACAAAATAATAAATCTGAAGGGTGAATCCTGCGAAAATATTCTACACCAATTGAAACATTGGTAATAGCTACGTCGATTGATATCAGAAATGAAGTCCGCTTACCATTTAATTCTTACAGACCGAAAATTTTGCAACGTAATGATCGATAGTCTGCAATTGTCAAACGAGCGAATATGTAGTGTAGTGCAAACCAGTGGAGGGTGGAGATTGAGAGGGTTATCAATTATTCGTACAACATGGTGTAGAAGACCAAATACGGTGTGAAAGGTGTTTAAGTAGGAACTCGAGTTCGTGTTTCATTTACACCCTTAGTAAATTTTCTCAGCCAGTTGTCAGACGAATTATATTTAGAGAATTAATGATCGTGGGTAGGAGCCAATTTGGATGGGTGGAAAATTCAAGGCGGTAACGCGTCGTTGTGCAGGAGGTGGTGGATGCCTCCTAGCTTTCCGAACGTCCTCATTTACGTCGTGGTAATTATAACGGGGTAAATCGGTGAACGCGGACATGAATCTGGCAAAAACGCGAATGCGAGTAATTCCCCTCCGTTCCCCGATTTTTGGGCCTCTCGCTGCCGCAGGGTCCCAAACCTCGCATGCGGAGGAACAGCTCGCCGATGTTGCAGCCGAGACGGGATCCGGGGCACGGCAAAGCGCCCCTCGCTCCCTGTCACGCAAATCATTAATCTTGCTATGTTTTCTCACACACTCAGATGTGGATTTAGACTTGAGACGCGCGAGGATCTTGACGTGTACGGAGAACGACGAGCGTTGTTACGTATCCCGGACCGTCTTTATATATACGTGGCCAGCGCAGCCGTTTGTCTCCATTCTCAAATACCCACGTGTCCCTTCAAGCCCTCCTTATATTATATGCCACGATAACTTAGCCACGAATCAACAATTTCGCCCCGCCATCCTGTCGACGAAATAACCTGCAGCCACTCCGGTTATATTATACCTGAAATTTGGGCTCCTTTCGACGCACGATGCAAGGAAATTATATTTACAGCTTGTCACATGGTTTGCTTGAGTTATTGAATCAATAAATCTACATCATACAATTATTCACAATTTATAATTATTCCCATACATCTTTTTACAAATTTTACTCAATAATTATCATTCTTGCAGTGGTTTTTTTAGATTCAAATTTCGAGAAATTAATCACTAAGACTCACGTTAAGAGTCAAAAATAAATATCAGAAATTGAGATTGATTTTCAGCGGACTTGGTTTACACGGTCTTGAGCTGCGGCAGCTGGCCTGGCCTCAAAAGATCCAAGAAACTAATGGCAGCTAGTATTCCAATCACTAAGACTCGCGTGAATCAATTACCCAACGGATTATTACTATGGTAATTTGTAAGTAATACTTGACCGTATGTTTCGGTGCCCCTGATCTACTGGCAAAAGAAATGCCTACACGCTTATGTTTGATGGGTTATTCGGTAATTGGCACATTGCCAACAAATGAAATACAATCTTGTACGAAACCTCCTGCAGCGTTGGTACATGCCAGAGCTGTCAATATGCAGACATATTTCGTGTGCTTTTTGAATTTCTAAAATAAAGTCTTGACGTTAGTTGATTGCAGATGCTGCAACACTCTCTCTGCTCTGCAATCTCAAGTTGGCTTTTATTTTTACATTATACGTTTTTCTACTGCCATTTCGTAATAAACTCTGTTCATCTAACTTACAAGCCTGAAATTTCTGCATCAATGCATCCTGTAGTTAGATTGAACAGCTGCTCTTACGATTGAGAAGAAATTTCAGTTCAGAACGTCTTTTACTTTCCAGAGGAACATATAACTATTGTTTATGAAATGATACTAACTCATTCTAGGATTCTTTTGAAAATCCTACTAGATTACCTTGACTTCTCTTTGCGATCTTGGTTGGGTATATGGTCTTTTTCTCCTTGCTTTTTACCCGCTAAAAAATTCCCTCGCACTTCCATCTACTGCAGAAGCGATCTCTGTAAGATTGTACTATGATTACTTGGCACTTTGTCGGTACTTGCTAGTATTACGCAAGATTTTCCGCGAGTCATTTCATGGCGTGCGTCTAATCAGCCTGTCCAATAATTACCACTTGCAGGATGACGTTGGATACAGAACTCTTCAAATTTGCACAGACCGTCGATACGTTTTTAATTCATAAACGAATCTTTCTAATTGTAAATTATCAACGAAAAAAATTACACCAGCAAAAAAATTCTATCAGTACAAAATTAAATGTTACCGAACAAAGACTACAGTTTCATTTTACGTCGAGTATATAAAGATTACAGAATTTCATCTTCCTGTTTCGTATTATAATCTTCAGCGGTATTATAAAACTCGTTGCGGTTCACTGAAATTTTTCCACTTCTCTAACCCACGTGTGACTAAGCCTGTATGAGAAGCAATGTTGCAATTGACATGCACCGCAGGTTATGCTTCATGGGAATATTTGCAACGGGTCGCGACTTTGTCTGTCACTCAACTGCGCAAGGTATGTATGCACATCTGTTATAGTGTTCAATGGCTAATGATGTCCGCAACCTCTCAGCGACTGGTGCATAGGTATATGCGAAAGTTAGGTAATTTCATAGTCACGCATGATCAAAGTTCACGTAAGATCGAGCAGGACGATTATTTTCTAACATAATTTATGTTCGTTAAATTAAAACTGCGTACTTATTCTGCTGATTACGATGAGATCGTTGTTAGATTAGATTATTACGTATTACGATCACACAAAACAGGATTCTTTTTTACCGACAATGATTATTCAGCAACGCATTTTTCAATTTCGATATCTGAGAAAAATACATTCAAGATCAGTACGCGATGGTAACAAATTATTTAGTTTTTTTCTTTTTTTCACAAAGTTAAAAGGTAAAATCCTTCTGATCTTTAGAGTAAGTTTATATCGTTGAGAGAGGTATAAGCTGCAGCTTCGAAAGTATAATACAAGCTATTCGACGCCGGGTTTAACGGACGCAGTTTTTTATCGATGATCTGTATCTGATCGATGTGATCCAGGAAAAACGTTCCCACGCACACTAAGGCCGTTAAGTGAAAAAGAGTTAGCCCTCGTGCTCCCGCTGATCCGTGCAGACCGCATTTGAAATTTTGAACGAGGGATCGTTTCGGTTCGTTTAGTGAATCGCGGATAAAAAGATGAATTCGTAGATGTTTTCAGGGTGGAGAGTGTTAATAAATTAGACGAAAAGCTTGCATATGATTTATAAATTATACATTCAACGCCGTGTTAACTAATCGTGTTCATTTTTTAGGTGCTGCTCAAATTAGAGTGAACAACACTTTTTCGGACTACTTTATATGGAGATTTCTGCCATTTTTATGAAAAATCAAGAAGTGAAGAATAAATCATTAAATTCTCAACTCACGAAAAGGAAACACGTACAGAGTATCGACAAAATAAAGCAACACCATCAGTATAATATTCTGACGTGCAGTTATTTTGCATCTACCGTTGGCTGCATCTTCTCATTTGCAAAATCTGATAAAATTAATTGGTTGTAAAATTTTTAAAATTAATGCACATTGCCAATTGACTTATATAGTTTGATTTACAGTGTATCGCAGTCATGCAGTAAGATAATAAATCGCGTATAGTTGTGCAAAGAAAACTCGATCCAGACCACTGTAGCATTGTATGCACCACACAAACCTCTCTAGAACCGAATTTGTCGCCTGTTATCAAACAAATTCGGATCTACAGGGTAGATGTAGAGCATTAACTGGGCCTTCTAAATTACAACATTGCTCGCTGCAATGGGTTCGCCATCTTCTATGCAACCGAACATCGTACATTTCAATGGTAATATGGTTCTCGGTTTGCCCAGTATGACGAATCGCTGAACGTCCATGAAACTATCCATCCGCATAATCTGAAACGAAAATTTATTTAATCATGGGAACGGATTGAAGAATGTGTGTACTGGAAAGAAATGGTGAATTATTTATCAGGGAGACGGATTCGTTTCTGGACTATCTGTACAGCGGTAAATGAAAATAGTCGAGTTCTTCTGCAGTCTAGACCAGAGTCTGATTTTCAAGTTTGCAGAGTCATTCGGAAATTGGTTCTTTTCGTTTAGTCATTTTTCAGAGAAGGATCCGTCCACGTCTAATAAGCACGAACGATGAGGCTAGCATAACTTTTCGAATCACTTTCTCATATTTGCAAACACGAAAGTCATTGCTAATTCGTTATCTGACATGTTCGTCGACGGTAAACATTCTTTTGCCCCCCTTTATTCCTGCACCTTTTTTTTTTTTTATTCCGTCGAAATATTTCGTGTATCAATGTAGCAACACATTAAACTAACAAAGCTGCCTACTTAAGTACGAAAAAATTACAAACCTACAATATCATTTTGCGGGAAAAAAATATGTAATTTACGATGCATCGAAGTTGTTTGGTTTTTGAGTTTGATACTAATTTTCAAGTAACGAAATGAAATATCACTTTCATAGAAACAGGGTCATCATTTTTTTGTAATTATTCTTTTTGGCATTCACGAGTTCGTCAGATAGAATTTTGTTACAAATTTATTGATCAGGAAATAAAGTTGGCTAAATTGTGTCTTGTACTACAATCAATGCTTTTTTTTAATGACGGATCACTAAGATTTTATGCAAGTCGATAATCCAGTGTGTGGACATATTTTTCAAGGTGTTAAAAAAATCTGTGAATTCTAGATAACAGTCGCGATAGTCACGACGACGTTAATCGAACGCGTTTTGAATAACAAAGAATATCGTTCACCATACGAAATTTCAGTTTTCAGAATTTTTATTCGGATCGAATTCGCAGATAAGCATTCCTGATCAATCCTGGCTTTTTTCATCTCTAAAATTCGGTATTATGACGTTCTGTTGTCGTTGAAATCTAAAATAAACGGTCAAGAGATCTAATTTAGACTTCAACTTCGCAGCAACTTCTTTTATTCTCTATTTAAAAGCTAATGAATACTAATACTATCACTGAGTATTTTTATTTCTAAATGATAGTATCTCAACTATTCTCTGACCATAAACGCAAATGATCAAGCGCATATAAATTGATCTCTTCGTTATTTTACTGCAAACAAAATATAGTCAAGTATTTCTCTCCTCATCTTGGTAGCAGTGAAGGACCACATAATCATAACAGCGTTCGTACCTGTTCCAAGATCAAATACGGGGTCAAGTTCAATGAAAAATATCTATAGACAACATATTTCTCGGCTCTTCAGGGCACTGTATAAGCAAGTCGACTGCGGATGAGCGAGGTGAAGATGATACAGCGGTTTGCACAAGGCCGGCTTCGGGTAGCGGTAAATGCAATCTCGATGTCCTGAGGTGCATCGGATTCCTGCAGTGCATCGATATGTGCCTCCACAATATTTCCGAGCCGAAAGGTTACTCGGTCACTCAGTCAATTTCATCTCGGTCGAAGTTTCCTGCAATGAGATAATTGATTGATTGGTAATTTGATACACCTGGTGAATAAACTCTTATACATTCGATTTCAATTCCATCTGACGACTAATTACACCTGAGTTCCAATAGTTTATAACCAATCGATGCAACAATTTTTACGTGACTAGAACGAAGTAGATCGTTCTTTGATATATTTCGAAAAAATGATGTGATAAAAGCGATTAATGCATTGAGTATCAAATGAATGGATACATTCAAGTGTTCCTCCGTCTAAAGTCGACCGCTGAGTATTGCTGTGTATGTGTGTGAAATGCGGCTGCACGGGGCACTTTTAACGAGAAAAGAAGAGACGAAATAAAAAGAGGAGGTTTGTTTGTCCTCCCCAGAATGGACACGTCTATCAACTGCTCTTCTGGGAGTACATACATAAACGGGTCGTGGAATATATACATACCTATACACAATATGTCTTCATTCACCGGTTGACCCGAGAAATCGGTTTTTCCGTAGAAAAAACCTCGATCCCCTTTGTAAGCAATTATCGAGTTGACAGCTGGCGACGTGCCGTAAAGGATTGACCGACGGTGTTTGGTTTGGACTCGTTAAGTGGACCGAGTCGTCAGTTCTCGTCAGCGCTTCCAGGACCTTTGGGAAAAAATTGCACCAGTAGTTACAAGCCTCGAAACAAATTCGTATTTTGAATAATCAGTGACTACTTGACACCGAGGCTAAACGGTCACCCTTATTTGTCAAACGTTTAAGATTAGCGGTGTTGGGTTGGAGAGATTAAGTTCTGTGTTCAACGGATTGGATAAATTATCTCCAAGTGATCCTAATCTCTTCGAGCAACACACCCCTAGAGGTTAGCTGCTTCGGGTGCCAAGCTAAATACTGGACACAAACAAGAAAAAGAAGAAGAAGAAGAAGGTTGAGGATTTTGCAACTCTCGACGAGACGTCAAAACATGTCACGTCACGAAGGGAATTAGAACCGAGTCTCGGGTTTAACTGGTTCCCTGACCCTCACTCCGACGAGTCTCGTCCCCCACCCCGAGGCTCGCCCACGCTTACATTTTCGGAGCGAATAATTTCATCCCCTGGGATGAGCTCGGCTCAAAGGAGAGGACTTCGAGGGTGCAGACGACGGGGGGTTGGCCAGGAACGCAGTTTCGCCAGGCCTTCGGTGCGCCTCCATCGTCCTATCGACCCGACGCCGACCGCCCAGCGACGACGCCATAATACCGCCAGGCTCCCCGCCACCCTTCTCTCTGTGGATGAAGAATAATTTTATGCATTGTAACTGTTGCTTGAGTCGCGCCTGCAGCCACCCATCCAGCTAGATTCTCTGCCCAATTCTTGTGTAAATTTTTACCATTTTACGGTACGTGATTTTATCGCCTAGATACTCCATCCTCCCCCCCCCCCCCCTCCATGCACTCCGCGAGTTTGCAGGATACGGTAACGGAATTTCTACACTCTATCCCTAGGGGTATGCGGAATATAAATGAGCTACGAATGAAATATTGTGTGTATTACTCCGCGGAGGGTTTTTTCCTTTTCATTTTCTTCTCATTTGTTTGTTTTTTTTTTTTTCATTTCATTTCATTTCGTTTTAAGCTCTCTATCTCTCACATCTTGGCTTTGTTGATCCGTCGAGAAATGTAGAATATTCAAATTATCTAACCTGATTTTTTTTTTATCCTCATTCAGTCGGGGATTCAAAAATCAAATCCGTAGAACGACGAAGCTGGAATAAAAATTAATAGATATGTCGAAGCCGTGAATTTAGGTGATGTTCTTTGATAGTTACATTCAGATCTCGAAATCACGATCCTTTGCCGATTTCCATTTCATCTGTAGGTAGAAACACGTATGCACACACCTACCTCTGTCGATGATTGTCACAGTTGAAACAGGAAGTGAACAGCATACGTGCTTTCCCCTCAAACAAGGCCTCCGGCCTCTCGGATGGAGGGAGGACAGGCGACAGGCCAGGATCGAGACGAGGGCGAGGGTACCGGGCGAATAAACCAATAAGCAGGGCAACCATCTGCCCGCCAGCCGGCATCCCATATTCTTCCCTTTTCACTTTGTTCCTCGACGGAGTCAGGAATGAAATTCACGAAACGGTGGGCACCGGAATACCCAATCGGGCGGCTGCGTAATAAACCCGTTCCGGCCATTCTCTGAAAGGAGAAAATCAACCAAAGGGAATATATTGTAGTCGCGATCATCGAAGTTGCATGCACTTCGCGACTTCTAGACACTAAATAAAAGCTCGCTATTCCAATAAAGCTGGAAACTTTCTTCTCTCATCGTCGTTTTGTTCAGCCACACGCCAGAGTCTAGACGCTAATTACCATCAACCGGATCGATCCACCGCGTAGCATATTACATGGTCTTATTTTGAAATCGAAAGGAGGAATATCCGAGGAAGAACGACTTCAAGAACCAGGTGTCTCCACTCAAGACTATGGCTTCACTGTAATTGCAGGAAATTAAACCTGACTTAAGGAAAATTGGATGAAGAAGTGATTCGAGGTGCGGATAAAACATCTTCCAATATTGGCTCACTGACTTGGAAGGGGAAAATGGCGGAGGAATAAAAAAAGGATCCGATCACTACAGTTGGAAGCCGAGGATATACGGCATTGGCAGAGCTTGCCAAACAGCAAACCTTTACTCGGTTCCTCCGCGTCCTCGCTCAATCGATCGCTCTCGCTTCTTGATGCTCTCGACCCTATAGACGCGCGATACAAACTCCAGCTCCAGGCACCCTGTCTCCCCAATTGATCCCCAACCCCAACTACGATCATAAAACTTTGACTCAAACTTTCGCAACTCCTTTTATACCGTGGTGTCGTTTTCCTTATACCTGGCTGCAGGATCTACCCTTCGGGAACTGAGTGGAATAAAATTTGGGCAATGGTAAGGGGTAAGGGAGAACTTTTGGGTTTTTTTCTAGTACCTTTAAAAAATCCTTCGAAATTTATGCCCGCAATAACACAGACCGTTTGGGAAATCCTGGGTGCAACTGCAGCTCCTCGTGCTTTGGAAATACGCTGTTCGCTCGGCGTAGGGTTGGGCGGTCTCAAGGCTAAACAGTCGCCATCGTAAAGTCAGTGGGGTTTCTGTTTCAATAGCACGTCTACCTGCCCATGGGATCCCAAGAATATCCAGCGCAGAAGTTACAGTGGCGTAGCCGTTAATGGATATGAAGAAATTTTGAACCGTAGAAAAGTGCGATTCACACTGTCAAAGATCGGCGATTGATTTTATCATTGAAATATTAAAATCACAACTGAGTAAAATTTCGCCAATTGAATTTCCATTTACGCGTTATTTCTCTGATCAAAACGTTGACTTCATCTGTGGGAATCTAATTCGGCCATGTGACGACGGAGTACCGCGGATCTAATGAGCCCTCGTTTCGTAGCTCGTAAACAAACGTAGACGGATGACGTAATTCGGCACGGAAACGCGTTAATTTATATGGCGTCGGTGTAATACAGCCACGGTATCAAGTTCCTCGGTTTGCGAACTAATTTGATGAGCCACAAAATTATCCTCGAACGTTGAGCTGTCGGACAGCTGGTAGAAACGGTCATTTTTATTACCGCATCAAACGTGCCAGGTCGAAAACGCGCAGAAAATTATCGACGGACGTCCTTTTCGTCCCTTGGGTATAATACAGTGTCCGGATCAATGTCGAAGCTTTCACCGGCTGAAAATGGAAACAAAAAATGTCACTGTTTTCCGACTTCCATCCTTCCAGCAGTCATATTATAAGATAACGGGTCGACCACACGTGGAGAAGAAAGAAAGGTCGCGTGGCAGACACGTGGACGAGTGCGAGAGGGTGGCTTTGCTATTCGTTTATAACTACCAGAGATCTAGCAATGAGAGTGTATGAGAAACAAGTATGACATTGAAGCCTACGAGGCCTCGTCCCGATGCTCGCGGCTGATATACACACCAGAAGGATCAGCGCCGGCGTCTCGAGGCTCGACACATCGATCATTCGCGTATTTGTCGCGTCATCCTACATGACGCTCTGCCTTCTTGTTTATTTAGATGTCCGCTCACGGCTGCTGTCAATATGCCTTAACTAATAATCCTTCAAAAATCTTCATCCGGTCTTCGGCCGTAAGTTGGACGACCCTTTGCCTCCGAATCGATTAAATCAAATAGCGTTTGCAGGTAAGTAGAAATAAAAAAAGTATCGCAAGGTGATAGACTTCGTGAGCGTAGAAAGACGTTCCTGGAGTATAAGACACGCACGTATGTCCAGTAAGCGAATAATTCTACACGTGAATACGTGCAGCACCGCAGCTGCATTCTGAATGCAATCGCCAAGTGCCTGCAGATAAAGCGAGAGATGAATCAACGATTGCGGGAATAGTTTCTCGGGATTTTATCGAGCGGAATAAGACGCGAATATATCTAAGGAGTAAAAATAATCGTCGAAGATGCAAAGTGCAGGAGTATGCATGCACTCGCCGAGTTTGCGTCGGTTCCAAGATCTGCAAGAAGGCGCAGAAGCGCTCGACTTTTGGCTCAAACGATCGTTGCAGTCTTCGAAGCGTGGGATAGTGCAACAATGCGCCGATGCAGTCGCAGCATCGGAGCTCCGATTTATAAAAACGGTGGGCGTCATCGAACTGGCCCATGATTCAAGGGTTCGAAGGTAGGAGGTGCTCGTGGAATGCAGCCGACGCTGCAGTCAGGCCGGTTCGTCCTTGATTGGGCCTCGATGTAAGTTCAAGTCTCTCATGCCTCGATGCAGTATGATAGTGGCTGTTACAGCAACTTTTACCGAGATGCGAAAATACGCACCTCGTAAACACTGGGCAGGAACTCATCTCCATGCTACGCGAAATTATGTCTGATGCAAAAAAATATATACGCGTCGCAATATCACGTTGCGAGATGGCTCGAGAGAGGCGAGCTTATCGACTCTAGACTCACGTATTTATACATGTAGGTTTAACGTATACAGGAGTATACACGTTTCGGTGTTTCAATTGCGCGAGGTCGTTGCACCTTCTCTCTTTCTCTCTTCTATCTCCCTTTCTTTTTACCCGTCTCACATCAGCACGTGTGCAAAATACTAACGCTTCATTTTTTATGTTAATCTTCTTTACCCGGGGTAACCGCAGAGTGTTGTGAAACGCAATGTTATAAAGTGTATTGTAAACAATCCTCATCTTCGTGTCCCCCCTCTTGTGCTTGGGCACCAAAAGTAATTTACTATTTCAAGTAAATATCGGAAATTGCTAATTCTCTCTATCCTTCTTTGTCTCGCTCTATCCCACTCTTTCTCATTCTCTCAGCCTTATTGTTTGTATGTGAGTTATTCAAAGAGCCTTTTTTCGAATAGCTAAGTCACGGTAAGTCAATTGTATAAATTTCAGAAGTTTTACTTTTGTCATGCGTGAATGCCACGTGCTTTTTTTTCATCCATACTTGTTTACATTTAAGTAACAGAGATCTAAGTTCTAGATTCGAAATTTTAACGCCCTAAAATTTTCTGTTTTTCGGCTGAACGCCAAAATGTTTCACGTTTGCGGATAGAATACCAATCGATTCGTACTATCAAAAATGGAGTTTTTATCGAGGGAATTCTCGGACATAATACTCATCTGAAAATCGGGATTATACAGGAAGTTACTTTTTGATTTTTATTGCACAGTTGAACCAAAAGCAGTTTATGTATGATCTCTGATCAAATACTGTTCAAATTTTATTCCGTGCAGATCATGTTACTTAGTAGAGCTGAGATGATTCTATTAGATAATAACATTTCAATACATCAATTAAAAATAGATGAACAAAAAATATATCAAGGAAAACGGTAAAATGTCACAAATATCAAATATCTCTACAAAGAAATCGATTAAGGAAATGATTTTATCAGCATCACTAAAATATTTCGCGATCAACTGATAGAGGAGTCATCTCCGTATGATTGTAGTTGAAAATTTCGAATCGAAATAACGGTTGATCTGATTTCCTGCAGCAGATGTTTCTACTCGAACTGTATACAGCTATGCATTGTAACGCATTTATACAAGCACACGACTTTCTTACGATGCCGTACTTAAAACTTATGACACCTAATCGACGATGACATTTATTCCTCTGGTTTTATTCTATTTCTCGAAAATTGTTTATTAATTTAATGCCTAAATATCTTTCCTCACAACAAGAAATTTCACGCTTAAAGAGAAACCTTCCCAAAGAGTTATTTGTTAATCCAGAAGTTCACAACACTCGGTGAAAGTGATTTATTATTCAGAGAAAATAATGATAATTCGTTGAAATCGTTCTTAGAAAATTTTGAAAACCGTTTGGAAATATTTTGAGAGAGACGACGGCCATCATGCGTGCCTACATGCGCGCGCAAATTCCATACGCATGCCCGCGACGAGTATCTACCGGAGGAACCCCAGAGACCCATGATTTTTCGGGGGTGAAAGCCACCCCTCGTCGCGCACCGATTTACCCGCCATTGCGTTGTTTCGCTCCGCCATGAAAGAGAATGCAAAAAAATTACGAGTGCAGCAGTAGCAACAGCATTGATTAGGTACAACCAAAGCTCCCAATAACTACTGAAATCGATTCATATCTAGATTGCAAATGAAGAAACAGCTGAATCTCAACATCAACCTATAAAATATCGATGTAAACAAAATGCCACTGTCTCGCTATCTCGATTGCTTTGTTTATCCTTACGTCAACAATTTTTCCGAACTTTACTGGGTCGATACGAAACTCATTATCCAGCTTTCGTTCTCAGAATGTTTGCATCGAAATCATCCCCTACGATACGGTTGGACAGGGCGGGAGAACGGGAGGATCGAACTACATACGTGATTATATATATATATATATAAAAAAAATGGATCAAATTTAAAAATAGCGCAAAGTACTCACCTATCGATCGCTGAATTGAAGAACCTCGTGATATTTATACAACAAAAGCCTCCAAAGAAGAATTCGTTGAAACGGAGCAACCGGCGCCTGCGATGTGACGGGTAGTCGAAAACGAACTCATGAATCCCAGGAGGAAGCGAAGTCGTAGAGCGCTGCGCGCGCGCTTTTGGAGTTCGGCGCGGCGGCTTCGGAGTGCCGGATAAGTGTTGGCGACGCTGGGTGACGCTGAGCGACGCTGGGCGTCACCTCATCGCCTCGCCGGGATCAAGTACCGCATCCGGCGTCGAGAGGCGGCGGAGGGGATTGCAAATTGTTCTGAACTGCGGGCTGAGGGATGGCCAGAGTTCGTTATTGGAACACGAAATAACCAAATTCCACAAAAAACCGGCTGCTGGTTGAGCCGCATCCGACCAGCTCCCACGGCGTCTTCCAGGCGACTGCCTCGCTTGCTTCTCGCTCCAACGTCGCCGGTATGAAACGGCATTACCATAAATTATCATTGGCGACAGTAGCCCAGCCGCCGGGCCAACACACTCGAAACTATACAGCCATGGTTTGGTTCCTCGCTTTTAGGGTCGGTCGTAAAACACTCGGTGAGGCCCCACGTCGGACCCCACAATAGATGCGAAAAATCCGAACAAAATTGACGCGAAGGCTGCCCGTCGGTAACGACCCTCGGTTTAAAATTTTCGAAATCATCAACGCTCGTGGCGGTAGACTCTCGAACGAGAAATGCGGAGACCATTCTGCGCTTAAAAAACGAATTCAAATTTCTCAGTCTTGTTGGAATTGTCCCACTTTTTTCAAGTCAGCTTCGTTAATCATTCAAATTTTACCAGCTATCCTGGAATGCAAATTTATCGGGGTATAGACCGTGTGCCGAACGTAAAATTTATTGACTTGTACATTCAGTTGTGCATCACCTACTTCCAACTACATGAATAATGACCTTGAACTTGAACTGGTATTTGAATCAACACGCTGCTTATACCGTCAGCTGTTCCGATAACGCAAAGTCATTGTGGGTGTGGAACGTCGTCGAGTTATTTTTGTCTCACTACATCGTCCAGGATGGAAAAGCTGCAACAGCAACATCGTTACAATGAAAGCTATGAAAAAAATGTCCGAAAAATTTTTGGTAATAACAATCAGTGGCAAAAAATTTCGAGTAACAAATAACAAAAAATATAACACTGCAGCAGTAAGAATTGGCTCAATTGCACATGGAAGTAAAACCAGTCCAACCATCACGATTGTGCGAAAATAGTATTTCTCAACAAAATTTGGATTTGAACTTACCTCCACGGTTGTACACTTATCCACCTTCGTAATTCGTTGACCTTTTCTAGCGATGGTTCCATCGACGGACTGGTGGTCGGTACTTGGGTTACCGATTGGAAATTTATCCGTTGTTGGGAACAAGCTTGGATACCATGGGTAGATGTTTTCTTACCTGGCTCTGGTAACTGGAATGGCCTCGTCGAGATTGGTACGATCGTTCCTCAAGTCGTAAACTACTTGAAATGTTACCATACCTCGCATGACGGTGATGTGACCATAACCACGTGATTGCACTGGGTTCACCAATCGCTATGTAGATGGCCAGAGAATTTTTGATGCATCTCCTTACCATCGCATCAGTCTTGGTCCAATCCCATATTTCCATGCAAAATCAACATCGTTTTAGCCATCAGTTTTATCGATTTACAATGTTTTTGGAGCAATGTAAGCACACGGCTAAATGAGGAAATCATTTTCTCGGGTAATCAGTTTCAGTCTAGCCTTATCCACCATTCAGGGTCTGGATGATAAGTTATGAAACTGATTCTGCATGTGCAATTTTCGCATGCATATTAATGTGCAGACTGAAGATCTGAAGTGGAAAAATGGTCAGCGAAAGAGTTTCCACATCCATGACGTCAGTTAATCGACTGCAGGTGGTCGGTTTGGGAGAAGGTCTGAGAGGGTCGTGAATGGTCGACTCCTCCCTGGGTGCAGTAGCTCCAGTCAGAAAGACCCACCTCTCTTTAGCGTAGACACCCACCGCCTTGTGACAAGTGGTTTGATTCATGATGGCTGCCTCACGAACGTTCCGCCATCTCGTGTGGCTTTCAGAACTAGCTTTTACCATTTCCCTTTTCTTGTTCGTCGATGTGGCAGTTCGTAGAACGGACCAACTGCCACTTGTACCGACACCAGGTAGCTGGCTATGGCCAACAGCCTACCTAGTTGATGGCTTTAAGCCTAGGTGTCGAAGAGATTTTCCTCCTCCAACGACGGGCAAACGAGTGTTTGAATTTGAACATCAAGAAGGTGTTCCGAGCATGGTCCGTCTTGATGACAAATCATGCACCATGCTGCGGCACCTTGCACCAAACATGAAAACTTGAGGTACTTGATCCTCTTTCAGAAAAGAGCTTTTCGCCTCACCCATTCCCACTAGCTTTTAAATAATGGATGGGAATTAGCGAGTTATGAGTTGCTAATGACTCCGATAATAACGCGCCGCGTCCGCTTGCGGGTGTTCAATGCATCGTTGAGAGAATGGATAGAAGCTGGATATGGATACTCGTGCGGTACCTAAACGGTGTTTGATAGGAGCGTTAGTACGATGCAGGAAAGCGCCGTTCTTTATTACATAATAGATTTGTGGCGGGAGTGAAGGCTCACAGGACCCCAGCATCACGTGTATGGATGTGTATGACGTGAGTGTGAGGCCACATGGGTCAGTGTGTGCAGAAACACAGTCAACCACGTCATATCGCGTTAGCTCGGCGTCGCGACGCGCCAACTCCTTGCCAACCTGGAGACTCCCAAGGGCACATCCAACGGCAAGCGTACAGATATTGGGGGCTTTCCCGGGTATTCTAGGACAGCTAACTGACGTTGTACGGTACAGGTTTGGAAGAAGACCCGACCGTCTTTCATTGGAGATGACGTAGAACACCGCCGACTCGTGCCGTCCAGTCCTTCCGCTCGTCAGAAGGTGTCGTCTTCAGTTGGCAAGGAAATGCGTGAAGTCGTGTTGCAGCCGTGGTAACGTATTCGTATAAAATTTCAGGTTTATTGCGAAAATCTAAAAAGTTACCATCTGCTTTGTCGTGCGGGAGAGAAATAAAGGTTGAGATAATAGTTGTTGGAGTAACTGGAAGCTAGTCACGTACTGAATTCCATCATTTCTTCAGAGAATTTTTTCCACGAAGTTTGATAAAGAAATTCTGCCTTTTTTCTATTACCAAGTGCGTAAAAGGAAGATAAAAAGATTGAAAATGAAAAAAAAAATTAATTACGCTAACAGTTTCCATCTCAGATTCTTTCGAAGTGTACGAATTCCGGGATTTCTTTCTTCACAGAGCTGCGATTACACCTTCAAGTTCAGCGGACCGAGGAAGAGAGTGATTAATATTACGAGCGGAGAGTTGAGGCGTTATTGTTGATGTTTTGATAACTGCGGAGAATCGATATCGCAGAGAAAAAATGATAATAAAACGGGATAAAGATGTTTGCGGGCCCAGAACTCACTCCGGTTCCTCGACTCGTTCCTTTTTCGTTTCCTCTTCGCTTCTTTCAGGCTTCTGCCGGGTCTTGACGCGGCTCCCGCGAGTCTCCGTTTCTGGGTGGTTGATGGATATACCCCCTCCATTAACCCCCGCGAGATCCATACAATCCGTAACGTGAGTATAAAGGGAATGAGGAAAGAAGGCAAACTATTTCCGTTTTAAGCCCCCGAAATGAATTCCACCCTTAAAATCGTTCGTCCTCGTCGTTTTAAGTTCAAATTTTTCTAACCTACCACAGCATATCGCGTATATACAGTCGAGAGTTCAAGTGCCTGAGGAATTTCATGCACCCCTCGCCCCTCGCCCCGGCTGGATCTTTTCTGCCCGCATAAAATAAGGGTGCGAAATTTCGCTCCTCTTTTACCCTCCTTATCCTTAGCCCTGGCTCTCTCACTCTTCGATCTCCGATACGTCTAGGTGCAAAACTCCGTGCTCAGTCTCCAGCCTTGAAGGCTGGTCGTATTAGCCGTACCGCTCCGCGAAAGCCTCCTGCAAAACTATTACAATTCCTCGCGTAGCGGGTTCTGAACCCTCACCACGAGCACCCCTTGGCCCCGCGGCATCGCGCCCGTCAAGGGAGATTTATGGCAACTCGAATTCCTCGACTACTAGTCGGCGGGGGTGAAGCGAACTGAAGCGAAGGGGGTGCGAGGCGCGGATGGGGCTTCACGGGGGCGAGTAGCGGTGATGTTGGGGGTGGCGGGGGTTCTCGTCACTCTGACGTGACGGCCACAGAACTCCCTTGCCCGCGCACACTTCGTCGGGACCCGCGGCGATGTGGCTGGCTTGACTGGATGTCGGTGAAAACAGTTCTGGCCCCTCACCCCCCCCTGCCCCTTCCTCGTCCCCTTGTCCTCCCCCATTCCACCCCACCTCCTCAACGGCAAACTCCTTTGCAAGCTATACGGAGCTACTCTTTGACTTTCCTGCCTTATTATACTACCAAGTCGGTGACAGCCGAACCGACGATGCTTGCCAAACGCGAGCAGAGAGAAAGACTCAACGAACGTTACCCGAGACTGCAAATTTAACTTGCGAAATTAGAAACCTACGGTATTGACAACTTCTAGTCAATGGAGTCTTTTGCTATTCTCAAGACACACGGGATCTCAAAGAATGCGGTCCAATTTCATTCTTTCATTTCACGACATGTATTGTATGTACAGTATCATCTTGTGCAATGTAGGTTTTTTCATACTGCAAACTGCAGTTTAGAATTTTCGATGTCAACGTTTATGTTTGAGAAGTTGTCAAATCAATTTGTTTCTACTTTTTCGCTTCGAATTCAATCTCCTGAGTGCCTTAATCGTCTTTAGGAGCACCCTGATGCAATTTGAAAGCTTATGTGGTCTCTTAGCAAGTAAAGTCGCTTTGGATAGCTTCGCAGGTTAGACGCGGTGATGGGTAACATATTCTAAATGAACTTGCATAGCTACACTGCGATAATCGTGAGTTCATCAAGTAAGTTGAATTGGGGAATCACAGCCTATTTTTCTTTTCCAAGATTCGCGGATTTGATACGAAATTCCTGAATTTAATCAGCAGCATCTTGACATTTCCCAATTCAACGATTTCCACCGACGAATCAGTTTCAAATTTTTCAAGCCATTTTAATTGATGACTCTTCAAGAATATACCGTATACTTTATGGATGAAATTGCATGAATCCAAATGCTAAGATTAGGACAATAGCGTCTATGGTGTTGAACTGTCGAGAATAACTGCAGTCGAATATGGTGTAGACGGAAAAGAGAAACGACTCGCACCCCTGCGTATTTAATATTTTTCAAGCATCGATTTGAGCGCAGAAAGAAACGCCTACAGGATAAAGACAAAGAAAGTTACCGCCATGGAAGTTCTGAGACATTGGTATGGGTGAATCGAGCAGCTCTCACCACCCTGGCAGCCAGCACCCACCCACGGAGCCAAACTAATCAATAAACAATTTATCTAGAAGGAATCTACCCCTGATTGAGTTACGATTCACTGATTTCTTTATACTCGCGACGATCCCCCGCTTCGTGGTCCGCGGAAACAAAAAGTGCAAAAACATTTAGTTACTCTTCGATTTCCGTCCGATCACCAAACCCGTTCCCTTAATTTTTCCGTGGCAGTATTCACAAGAGGATTAAAAATTTTTGCTGCAACAGTTCCATCACGAAATTCTAAGCCTTGACAAAGCTGGACGCGGTGAATAACCGGTTGACGATAACACGAGCCTTGACAACAGGACAACTGCGACGTGTATTAGGAAACGGAAGCACGTGGGCGGATCACGTAGCGAGATGAGAGGGCAACCGCGTGCGATGGGAGAGTGTGGAAGCGTTTTCACGGTCGCACATTAATGCTGAGATACCGAGCCACGCGGAGATCGGAGCCAAACCGGGGAGGAAATTTACGGGATAACGCCGACGGCGTTTCAACCCTTTATCCCTTCCCAGCTCGGAGTTCAACAGGTGGTTGTTTCGCCTGTACGCCGTTTGTGCACGTTATAATTTACACTTTAATTGATTTATACCTTCACGCGCAACGTCGATTCCCGAGGGAATCGAGCCCGTCTTCCCAAAATTTTCCGCGTTTCTGTTACCGCTGCCGTTGCAACACGAGGAAACCCTTCTTTCAAAATTATTCCAGGACTCGCTTTCATGCAAATCGAGGCCGAGCAAGGGCCTTTGTACCTTTATTGGCACGGAGAACACTCACCTATTCCAACCGGCCGTACGGCCTTGCGCGAATTTCGCCCAAAAGGGTTCCGCTTATAAATCACCGCAAGTCGTGCCGACCGGCCTTCCGGACCCGTTCTTTTCGCCATTTTCCTCTGCTACAATCCCTGAGGTCAGAGAAGGCCCAAAACGCAGCGCGGTCCCCGATCGGTTTTCGCCGCATAATGTATTCGGTACTGTAACCTGTGCAGGGCGCAGGTATATAATTGGAAATGCGAGGAAAGTTGGAGAACGCCGAGTGGCTCGGGGGAAGAAGGATCATTAATTTTTGTCCGGAAAACACCGGAGGCTCCCGGTACAGACACACATACCTACACCGAAGAACCCCGGAGTTCCGCCGCCCCGTCCTGCTCGGGACGAGACCCGCACCCTCGCCGCAGACTTTCTCGTTTCGTTTGTTATCCTCTCGTTCTCTCCTCTCCTCTCCCGCGCTGTCGTTCGTTATTACATCTTGGAAACTCGCGGATATTTCGAATTCCGACTGACGTCTAACAATAAGAGCGAAGCCGTCTCGCGTATCTATCGGGGGCCAGACGAGTCTCGCATCGAGTTCGTAATGCGCTTCGACGTCGGTATCGAGGTCTGGTCATTAGCTGATGAATGCTGATTGACATCCGGTCAGTGATGGGCACCGCAAACCGCCGAGTTTTTGAGCGCCAATATTTTTCAGGAAGTGTAAGCCGAGTAATAAGCTTTATAATTGTTGAGGAAAGATTTCGTGCTGACGGGGAGATAAAATGCTTCACTATTTCTGGGTCACAGCTTTGGATGTGGAGAAGATTGAGGGAACAGCGATTGAGATACATGAGTCGGTAGATTTTTTTTTTTTTTTTTTTTTTTTCGAACATTATTTATGCCGTGATTAATTCCGGCATAGAAGCGTGAATAAATTCTATGCTAGTATTAACGCGGGCGAAAGGATCTTTTACAAACAATCAGAGAATAGACGATTTTAACGCGATCTGAATTTCTTCTGAGAATTCGTTACTTCTTCATTTTATCAAACTGCGGTGAGTTAGACGTCTGACAAATTTTCTCTCGCGTAAGGGATTATACACATCAAAAGACTAATTAACAGCTGCTGTTATATTAGAACAACGTGCGCGGTTATCGAGAAGTTATTTCTTCTCGGCGTGGATGAATTTATCTCCCCCCCCCCCCCCCCCCTCTCCCATCGCCAAGGTGTTCGAATTTGCTGTCAGTGCGTGAGGGTTGCCTCGCGATGTTTTGATTTAAAATTCAATTAATCAGCGGGAGTTCAAAAGTGACGACGTGTTGTTTGGATAAACGTGAACAAGTGTAATGGCATACGCATGTTATTGTATTTTTTCTCCTTCCTCATCATCATCATCATCATCATCCTCCTTTTCCTCCACGTCGTCATCTTTGTCTCTTTTTCTTTTTCTCTCATACGTTCAATTTTTCACCCCAGGATATAAGCAGACGAAGAGAAATAACCCGTGCAACATTGTAAACATTCGAAGAGCTTATACGCGTTGAAGAAAAAAACGAGAAAAGGAAATGATAAGAGATAAAAAAAAAAAAAAAAAAGAAAAGAAAAAGAAAAGTAAAAAGAGAGAGAGAGAGCGAAAAAAAAATAAATAAACAAATAACGAAATGAAAACCCCGCACGGCAGTCAGTCCCCTTTGTTTAAAAGCTCTTCTGCTTACCGAGCGAAGACGGATCTCGCGCAAGTAGTTATATATAGATGTGTATAATACCGGCTCGTCGAGTGTGCTGCACTGTGCGTGCATGCCGGCTATACACACGTGCGTATAAACTTGATGCGCAGCGCTGTCACTCGGAAAGAATCAACCGGCACCGGAGCCGCTGTGATCTCCAGTGGCTGCATGAACGCATCGGCATCGGAACTCGGAACCCCGAGTGCAGCCTGAATGAAGAAGAGAACGAGAGATCGGGGAGGAACTCCAAGAGTGCATCCGCAGTTCCAAAACTCCCGCGCTTTGCAGACCGATCTCAGCTCGCGTCACAGTTCGGTTCTCGCAACCGCGCTGCGCTGCATTCCTGCATGCGATTAAACGCGCAGCGTGCGGTGCTTTCCTCCAGCTTCCATGTACAAGCATTTTGTAACGTCTATCCGAGGTCCTCAAGCTCTCGTATAACGTTGTGCGCACACATCACCGCATGAAATAGCTGGGCGCCATTCTTTAGCCCAAGGGACCTCCTGCAGGACTGCATGCCTGGAGATTCTGTCACGGCAATTAAAATTCGTCATCAGTCCCTTCGTGGACCAACGTGACGTCACCCTCCCCCGAAAAATTCCGTGGGTTGATTTTGTGAAAGTGAAAGATCGTCTTGACAGTGCGAATGCACACGCGAGCTGGTGTTAAAACAATCTTGTACACAGCTGATGAAATATTTTACTCAACTGCACCGATAACGTCTCCGGGAACAGAATTACCTTCTTCCTAGCTTTGAAGAACCGTTTCATATTTCTGATACCATGTGTACCTATGACACAGATTTCCGTTTCTTCATCCTGCAGAAGCTGTGTGAATTTTTAATCAGTAACTCATAGCCCTGGTCAGATCTTTGGAGGAGCTTTTTATCGACGAACCTGAAAGCCCGCAGGAAGCTGGACTCTTTCATGCAATCTCGGGTAGCGAGACGAAGTACATCGACAGAAAACGAAGCTTCAAACGAAATAGGACATCGCTGGAGAGGATAGGATATAGAAGAGAAGAGAGGACGAAACCTGGATGCAGCGGAGAGATGGTACGGAGATCGCATTAATAAAACATTAAGGTTTTGTAGACGATGTATCGACGCAGCGTTTATATTATCTTCTTTGATGTCGACATGTGAATTGGAGAGATTTGTTATTCAGACTCCGTCGTACAGCACAGTGAGTGTGCTGAAGTCTTGCTCCGCTCCGTTTGCGGACAGCAGCCATCGGGAGGACAGACGGACGTTGGAACGGACAGAGACGAGTCCTGCGTACCTACCTCGATGTACAAACCTACATGTGTATTCTACCTTTGTACCTACCTACCTACCTACCTACCCACCCAAAGCAACGCGTCTTCCTTCTTCGCCAAGAGTTTTACTAATCTTCTTCCAAAGTCTCTGGAGTCCTTGCTCCCGTTTTCTTCAGACCTCCCCGACGCTGTGGCTCTTTCAGCAAAGACAACCTTCGTACCCTCTTTGCTGCTGCTTTTGCCATCTCCACAGTCCAGCAGTCCTTTTCTATCCTCCTCATTTACCCATCTCTTATCTTAATTATTAATTGTCTCCATGTACCATTTAATTTGCCCAATATTGTTGTGGGAGAATAATAAATCATCCATCCATAATCTATCGTGGTACTTTTTCTGGTATTATAAGTTTTTTTTGATTCCTGTAAACTCGGTGCAGCTGTATCATGCGAAATAAAGAACAAACGAACTTCTTTCTGGCCACATTTTTTAGGACGACTCTACAAGTCGCGTTCTGCCGCTGCGGGCGGCGAAAGGGTTCGTTTGGTTTTCCGTTGTACCCGTCCCTGCAGCCCCACACCTTGACTCCTCCTCATTAATCACCCGGGAGTATCAATGACTGACTGAGTGAGTGACTGGCGGCAGGCGAGAGGCATTATACACCTATTGACACGAAGACCTCGTATATAGTATACGAGTAGGTATAGATATGTATATATGTATATACATGGTGCAAAGGCGTTGCGTTGAGTAACTTTTCTATAATTCTGTACACCATTTGATTTCTTTTTCTTTTTTTTGAAAACTTTGCAAATGAAGCTTCATTCAACTCGGAGCATAACGCAAGTCTGAAACGAGCTTTTTAACGAACGGCACCGCGAAGCGTTGCAATGCATTAAGTACGGGATTAGATTGAAACGACGATATCGCGCGAAGAAAAAAATCAGAAATAAGAGAAGAAAAAAAAAAAAAAAAAATCTTCGACAAGCATTCGCTCTAATGCAATCGCTGAGAAACGACGGAAGTAGTTTTCCTGCAACGGGTGCGTAGGCTAACTCGCTGCAATAGTGAGCGCAATAATTACATGTTTGTTGAGAGAATATTTTTCTCGATGATGTTTTCTCTATATACTTTCGCTATATTTAATTCGCGTACGAAACACGTCTCCGATCGATCGCTACACTTAAATCTAAGTTCACCTGATCTAAATGCAAACTAGTCTCACGTGGTGTGCGCGCGCGTTTATGTATATTACGTATATATTCGACAAACGCAGGCACCTGTCTCAGGCATGTGCAATATTAATTACGGAGTGGTGCGCGGCTGCTCGGTTGCGGTAACGGTATAAAAATAAATGACGCAAACGCGCTAAGCGATATATGGAATGCTAATACTCTGCATCACGCAGACGCTTGCACGTACGAATCTCTCTGCGAGTTATAAGCACGGGTTAAGCGCCCGTCTGCAGAAGTGACGCGATAAATTATTATTAATATTTATAGAATTACGTGTGTACGCGACACTCGTTGAACAGCGTATTACACGCTAAATCCGGGCGGCAAGTGCGTAGGACGATCAGCGGGGCGCAACGCAACGCAGCGCAGCGCAACGCAACGCAGCGCAGCGCAACGCAACGCAGCGCGTCTCCGACACTCTGCCGCCGTAAATAACTCAAGATTGCGTTATCTGAGGACCGCTCTGGCCCGCCGAGCCGCACCGGCGAACTCTTTTCTCTTCTCGCGATCACAGGTAGTAGCCCCCGTTAACCTCATACACGCGCAGCCTCCCTTGGTCCATCCAGATGGATGGTGCATGCGAGGCCCTCAGCTGTGCGGGCCTGACCGAAGATTCTTTAGTGCCGAGGCAACAGCTTAAAAACGTGCCAGCCGCACTTGATTTAGGAGGGCAACCTGAATTATAATTATTCCAACTATGCGGCCGCGAGAGAGAGAGATCGGCTGCCCTCGCTCCGTCACCGACAATTTTTACACCCTCCTTAAGCCTGCGACAGGACACTAAGCGCGAGGCGGAATCCTTGAATCCTTTTTCTCGACGTCGTTTAAACTACTGTTGCATATACTTCGTAAGTCCCATGGCCGCCCTGTGACCGTGGGAAAAATACTGACTCGTGGATGCTGCTTCGTGGCAGGATCCGATTCAGTCCCGAGGGATTTGAGCACTTTGGAACGGACCAAAGCGCACCTGAAACTCGACTTGAAATAACTTCTTGGTTTGGCGCGGAAGTTAATCCCTCAGTTTTAATCGGCCAAGGCGAGCTTCCAGTGTTCCACCGCGGGTGATAAAGCACCGAACCGAAAGGGTGCGACCTGCGGTGGTCAAACGAAACGATCTTCTTTTTCTCCGTGTCATGGTTGTATACCGGAGTGTATCGATAATGCGACGTGATACTCAGGTAACGATTCGAAGGTGCTTGATCATCGGCGGTAGCTTGAACAACCAGTTTCGGTTTCCCGGACAACCGGCCAACTCACTGACTTGCGATAGCCGATAGGCGCAACCGTGACTTTTCGTTCTCCACCCCCGCACCTCGCGTCTCTACGTCGGGGGTGTCACTAGGTCGACCCCCCGTAGTTGTCACGTGATCTTATCTCCAATGATGCGAGTCTCTGTAAATAAATATATGATTTACACACAAACACGCACAGACAGGCATGCACACGGATCGTAGCATGGTAGCTTCGACGTGGAGATTGAAGGGTTCTCTGGAGACGGCGAAGCTGGTTTGATTTCTTGAAATAAGATCGAGGAGTCTTGAGGAACAGAATTAGGCTAAAATAAACTAATATATATGATAAAATTTTGTAGATTAGTTTCATTCGCTACAATTGATTCACCGATTGCTTGATTTCTCGATTGAGAAGTTAGTTGAAAGGTGATTTGATATTTTACGTGTTCCAAGCTGACGGAAATATCACCCGCGTCTTAATTGAAATAAATTTGAATCTGACGCAAGCCACATTTTCATCGCAACGAAGAACCGGATTTCCACCAAAAAGAAGAAGAAATAATTCGTTCAAACTTTTACGGTGAGGTATATTTGCACAATATTCCTGCTAAGAAGGAGAAATTAATTTTTTTATAATATCCTGATTGAAACAGTTTGCCTGTCAGGAAATCGGCTTTGAGTATACATATACAGTTTAATAATATTTAGAATACGAAATGACTGAATAACGGTTTATCTGTGTTGTTTGTTTGGTTGTTTTTTTGTTGATTTTTTTTTTTTTTTATCGTTTTTATGTTTTTTGACGTCATACCATTTAATAATTACAATTTAAGTTATAATAATCATATGATCTTACACGTACGGTGCTCTAGGGTTACGTAGATGTAGTAGGTAGGTATTTTAGTTAGTCTATTACGTATATTACATGGAATGAAGTAACATTTGCAAACGCTACGCGAACGTAATACTTGAGCTTAACTTAAGTAAGTGAACGCACCAGTAGCACGCGCTACCCTCTCGCAGCGAATGAGGAGTTTCGATCGCTCGATCAATCGGCGCTTACATTGATCACGTACGTTACGGTGAACATAAAGGTAGAAGAAAAAAAAAAAAAAAAACACCTCACAATAATTAACAGGCAACAGAAAACAGCCAACATGATAATGACGATTATCATCATTGTTATTCGTTATCATCCATCCGGCTGTCCGAGAATTCGGGATCGAAAACCTCGTCGTTCTGCCGAGGGTGCGTGAAAGTTTACCACAATTATGGGCGTTCATAGGTACGGAGCGTGTATACGACACGCGGCGAGAAACAACGAGAAAACAAGTTTAATAAAAATAAAAATGATTTGAAAAAAAAAAGGAAATAAAAAAAAAAAAATAATTGGGAAAATTCGTGTAACGAAACAAATAAAATACATTATTAACACTGGACCAAGTCACTAGCAACAGACTCACTCTCGATATAATTAATAATAATTACTATTATTTAGTTATTTAAATATGTCTATACGATACCGGGCACTTACGATGTAACAAGGATGTATTTCGGTAAGCTTTGAGTATTCCTTTTTCTTTTTTCTTTTTCATTCGGTTTATACAACAAATGACGTCTCGACGTAAGTCGAAAACAACGAGGGGGTGAAGAAGTGGAGGAAAAAAAAAAAAAAAAAATGTCAAAATTTGAACATTCGAAATACATCCTCATGACGTAAGAAAAGAATCCCGCGTACAATAACAACATCATTAATATCGCGTTATATCGTATATGTTTGATTTTTTTTATTTTGTCGTTTTTTTTTTTGTTTGTTTTTTTTTTTCCGTTTTCGTAATTTTTTTCCCCCTTCTCTCCAACTTCTCATCTTCCGCATGGTATTCCATTTTTTTGTTGTTGTTGTTTTCAATAATAATTATGTACAATTTAATAATTTTTTGCATTTAGTTTAGTTTAATTTTATTCGTTATTCATTTATTTTTCTTGAGTTTTTCTTTCTTCTTCTTTCTTCTCTATTATTTAATTTCCTGTCGCGTTTCTCTTCTTTCACTATATATGTATGTATATATCTATATGTGCGGTATATACTTAGATCCCTGTATGCTTCCGAATTTGCTTCTCGTATCGCATAACACGCCTCGTATTTTCAACTACGTTAACACGAGGTAATACAAACTAAACACATAGCGACGGTTTTCGTATCACAAGATCCAATTACTCCTCCAAAAGGCGGCACGCATGCGCGTCGCACGTTTACAGTTATAAGGTACACACACACACACATACACAGGCCACTTCCTTAGCTCTGCATTAATTTATACACACCTGCAGCATCCGGCCGTTTAGCATATATATAACGGGTTACTTAGTTACCGAATTTATCAACCAATTACAACGCAGCGCAACGTTCTCGACTCAAGTGTCGTCGCCTTATGTGCGATAAACTGCAGCCCTTAGACCCCACCAAACACACACATATTCAGGACATATTATACAGACTTTTAGAAAAACAGAAACTGCGCCTGCAGGGTGATCCTTATAACTTATTATTGTAGAACACGTATGTATAATATTATCGGCCTCTCGCAAGCGCAGTGTCTGGTACACACTATATATATTTACAAAAGAGAGCGCGCTAGCCTCAGCTGCCAACTATTTTATCATTCGCGTCGGGCAAATTAACATTTCTTACAACTTTGATATACACATTATATATATATAGACTCGTTCTCTGTTTCTTAGAGATAACTTACAAAGACAGAATAATAACTGACTCTAAACATATTTCTGTCGTTGACCAGTAACCGATGCTTCTTCCCTTAAATCTTCCTTTTTTTTCATTTCATTTTCTTTTCTTTCTTTTTTTTTTTTTTCTTCAATTTCGCTATTACTATTATTATTAAAAACACCGCCATGCGTCTAAAAGTTATTCATTTTACATAATTCTTCCTTTTTTTTATCAATTATTTTGTATTTATATTCCTTATATAACTTTTTCGCAATTTCTCTGCAGGATAAAGTTACAACCGGAACCTCGCCCGCAAGGATCATCATCGTCTCAACCGAAAACGTGGGGAAGAGTAAAAAAACAAAAACAAAACGAAGAACCAAAAAATCGTTAATAATAACAGACAGAAAAAAAAAGTATAACAATTGAAACGAATCGAATTTCTTGGATGAATTATAAACGCGGTGATAAAAAGCAGTGAGCAGCTGGAAAGTTTCGGGTAGTTATTTAATTATATTGCTAATTCCTACTATTATCCTTAAATATATAATATATTTATATATGCATTCGATTACCTCGCCCGCTAAATTGGAACTCTTTGCGTTATATAACATAACCGTGTACAAGTGAAACGATCATTTCACTCGTACAACACGAGAATCCTTTACACTTACTCGGAGCGCGTCCAGTCCATTATCAACCGGAAATAACGGCGTCATCAACATGTTGTTGTTGTTGTTTTCTTTCTGTTTGTTAATTTTTAGGCAGAATTTTTGGCTAATTTTTCCATCGGCAAATAACCACGCGGCCCATTAAACGGGGCATCAAATTTTTCGAAGCACACCCGCGTAATGAGACGCGCGGAAATCGCACGTAGAGACGCGGGATTCCGCCCCTCCACCCCACAGCGAACTTTAAAAGCTACCTGCGACGAGGGGACGAGCGGACCTCGCGTTTCTCGAAGTCTTGGAAAAGCTCTAAAAGTTCTGCTCGCCGTACATCCCGGGGAACCGGACCGCGTGTGCTCCAAGCTCGGCGGGCGAGAATTCGTCCTATGTGGCCAAATGGGCGAACTGTCCCGGGTGCGGGGCGAACTGGTAAGGGTGTCCATAGGGCGACATGTGGTACGGCACTATGTTCATGCTCGCCATTTTGTGCTCCTTCTTCCACTTCATTCTTCGGTTTTGAAACCAGATCTTTATCTGCCTCTCCGTTAGGCAGAGCGCATGCGCGATCTCGATACGTCGTCTCCTCGTCAGATACCGATTGAAGTGGAACTCCTTCTCGAGCTCCAAGGTCTGATACCTCGTGTATGAGGTCCTCTGTCGTTTCGTTTCACCGTTTGCGTTCACCGTGCCTGGAACAAAGTATCACGCATTAATTAGTCCGCGCTCCATTACTGCTGATTGTGAGTTCCTTTTTAGGTATGTCGGAAATGGAGCTGATTTTATTATATACTTAATGGAAAGAGAAACATGCACCTGAAAGGTTTCCGGTGAAAAATACTTGGTGTAATGTAAAATTTATTTTTTACTGCATGGGCATTGAAAAGTCCACTTTTTGTGGCAGTTTTCGTTCCGTAAAGTGACGCCTTATACGGCAGCGAACAAAGTTGCGGAATAAAGTCTTTATTCCGCAGTTTTGACGCGCAGTTCGAAGTGCGCATCCCAAACTGCCGAATAAAGTAACTTCGTCGAACAGATCGCGACATAACCTCACTCCTCGTTTTGCTTTTCAATGCCCATACCGTAAAAATTATTGTATGTGGCATGCCCGTAAACCGTTTTTTTGGCTCGGATAATTTCAGTACTCGCTTCCGGCACGCCTTCAGCTCGTCCTGAAATCTTTATCCTTGCCAAAAAAACAGGCGGTTAACGGGCATGCCACATAAATAGCTATTTAACTATAAATTTAGATGATTTTAGTAATCGCACAGTGGTTTTTTATCGTTTCTAGAGTATATTATGTTTTTCATGAAGTATATTTTTATAAATGATCTGAAAGGTTTCTTTTTCCGGCAGGTTTGAGTAAAATCTAATCTTCTATTATTTACGTGATCGAGCTTGATTGAGGAATCAAACTTCCACCGATATCGAGTTTCGGTTTTTGATCTTAACTATTCCATGCTCGATAGGTTTCAATTACTGACAAAAATTATTTAGTGAAAAAATTAAAAAGGTGTGGTTTTTTCTGGCACAGCAGAGTCCTGAGAGGTTCATGGAATTCTATGACGTCTCTGACCGTGCGAACATATGGTCGAAATCCCAAATTTCAGACCGAGAATAGGGAAGAATGAAGAAGGAGAAAACCTCTCGTGAGACACTTGCTCGCAAGATTCGTTTGCTTGGAAAATGGTCACTTTGTAATTTAAAACCGAATATCCTCAACCAGTTTCTCAGTCAAAATTATCAAAGACGAAGTCTTGGATCATGGGCGAGTATAAAATTCTCGAAAAACTGACGATTTCAATTTATCTTCAAACACATATTATGCCGTAAGTATGAGTGAACCAAAAAAATGTTTGCCGCCAAAAAGTCTCCAGAACAATTCGTCTCTCAAATGGCATATTTGAAAGCGAAAGATGTTGCTGAATGCAATACATTCCTTGGTAAATAAAGCGCCTTGTATATAAGACGTGCTGTGACCTCGTTAATTTCATTGCAACGATCTCTCATAGCTGCAGCCGGTGCATAACGCACCTAAGTCCAAGAGCAGCACAAGCAGCGGTGGTAAACTGGTCAGTTGGCAGCTGTTTCACCTATTTGTTAAGCAGACCTCGGTCATAAATATAAAGCAAAGTCTGCACACTTGCACGTCACGATTTAGGAGTGCCGTCGTGATACCGAATTGAAATAGGTATCAAATTGTGCGCCAACTGCACACACTTATCGTCGCCGTGTCATCGCCTCGTGCAATATTCATAAACAGAAACGATTCGGCCATCGAAATCTTCCAATAATTTCACACGTGCGACGTTCCACGCGTACGTCACACGCGGGCACCCATGAAACACGAAACTTCCTGACCTTTACACGATCAGATAAGCGCCCCAAATACGACGAGCAAGTTTCTCCCTGCATGCTTGAAGCGACTTGCACACAACCGTTCTGGTCGAAGCTTCAAATGGTTGTGTATAATAACGAAACGCACAGTGATTCGTCATTTCCAAAAGACCCGTCGTCAGTTTTCGCGGTGTGTTTGTAATCGGATTAATCACAGCGCTGGCGGAAAAATACTGAGCAAAGAATTCTACCCACTCACGTGCATCCGTATGTAAGGTAAGTGTAGCAATCATTGAACGTGTGCCGATTATTTACCATTTTTGGTTGTATTTGTCTGTTTCTTACAAGGAACATCAATTCGGTGCTCGTCTTTGATTTCGTTTGAAGCGCATCGAGAAATCACCTCGATGGGTGCCAATCTTTGGGGGTCGTTTTCACCTCTCTAAACCGTTTTTCCGTAGATAAAAATAACGCGTGTCTCTTAGTTCTAAGTGTTTTACAACATACATGAGTCTCATTGAAATGAGAGGGGGGCACCAAACTGATGTTCCTTGTTAGTTTAAAAATTACCAAAAAATAAATTTGACGTTTCTCATTCTCTAACAATTGGTTTCAGTCATCGAGAGATTGACAATTGTTCCATCGATTTATAAGTTTGGAAAATAAACGTGTCAATAATTGGTACCTTTAGCTTAGGTACCTCATTCTTATGTCAACTATCTATTCCCGAGGTGGCTGATCAGGCCGAGTTTTGCTATAGGTATCCATAAATCAAAGACGATTCGCGAACTACGTCTGCAAGGAAACAGGTGTCCACCCTTCGCCGACGGAGCTGCAGCGATAAGGAATAAGAAACGGAGACGGGACGGATGCGGATATTAAAGAGGCGGCTCATCTACGGCAGTAATGAATGGCACTATTAATAGATCCTTCAACCAAGGAACGGAAGAGTGCAGCAGAAACTATGGACCAGAGAATACGACACGAATGCAAGTGATTTCCGACGCAGCGGACGAGATTCGAACAAGCATTCGACGAGAGTCAAAGGAACGAGAATCACACGAGTTTTGCGTGAAAAATAGAGAAAGTGGTGGAGGAGGATGAAGGGGTTGCGGATCCGCAGCGGCACCGGAACTACGAGTCGTGAATGTGCATCGCAAAGGTACAAGGTGTGCCGGCATTCACTGTCGGGTTCATCGCTAATGACTACCCGCTCCGTTGCAGGCGTTATCGCTTTCCCCCCGACGTGGCACGCCGACGGCGACGCCGACGTCGACTTTTTAATAAATAGTCGTCGCGGACTTCGGACTTCTACTATGCCCGCCGATGCGTTGCGTTTCGTCCCATTTCACAAAGCGGCGAATATAGACCTCAGTTTTTTCTCATGTTGCGGTACCTTTTTTTTCCATATTTTTCACCGTTTTCCGTCAGAGTAACCTCGCGGCGCAGTTACGATCTGCACCGCCATGCGGTTCGCAGGCTGTCGGTTTCAAGTGTGCATTATATACCTGTAATATTGTTGAATCCCTGATATTATCATGATTAATTATCACCATGTTTTACCGACATCGATATTCCGCCCAGCTTCGAGATATCTCGCGACTGTGCAACAGCCTCCTGGTCCACACACACACACACAGCTTCATGTATATACGACTTGTGTTTGGATTATGAATTCGGTCAGCTTCTGATTCTGATTAATAATTTTGCGCTCCGGCTTTGGTGTATTGTAAGGAACTACGGTTAATTAATTTATCCGCGTCAACTACGCGAGATAGTGTTACATGTGCCTAAACCCAGACGATTGCCATTAGGAAGAGGGTTGAGATGCAAGGTGGGCCGTTTTTAACTCGGCGAAAGGTCTCCTTTCAATTCGAAAATTCTGTTCTTGGGTGTAACCGACGCCTTTGCATCAACAGGAAATTGAATATCCGCGGTATAATCTGCAGATACGAAGTCTTCGTTTTCCGCATCGTCAAATATCGATATATAGAAACACACATATTGTTCGTCGTATATGTATGTATACCTGCGGGCGGACAGCGTAACCATTTATCAATCCAACGCCTGATAGATATACTCTTTGCCGAGCGAGCTGTATATTTACACCGGAGCTTATATTATTCAAGCGGGAAAAGTTGGATTGAAAAAAATGCAGCAGCTCACTCCCGTGTTGCTGTTTCTTGCTGTGCTGCAAAAATTAAATAATCCATTCGAATGCGAGAAGGTCAGAGTGATTTTATTCGTTTGCGATTTTTCAGTATTTCAGCTTCACATTGGATTAAAAAATTACAAATTTTTGAAGATCACAGTAACTGCAATATTCATTCTGAATTATAGAACTTTATCCTATTATCGTACTTAATTTTGACTGTAGGTGAAAAATCTAAAAATCTACTGTTTTCTTTTTAATATCGCGTAAATAGTTAAAAAAATTTCACTTCGATCTATTTTTTCCCCCGAACCCCAGATATCGGTTGTCAGAATTTCTTTCCAAGCACAGAATGAATTTTTTCATCGCCTGTATCCCGGGTTTGGTTGTTTATAAAGAGCGTCGAAAGCTCGTTCAAGAAAACGGAAGTAATCGAGATCGTGACGAGGTGTTCAAATGTCGCGTCGCGTCGTCTTGCGCCAACCAACCCCGTGGTAAAAGGGGGGGTGTTAAAAATCGGCGTGCAGGTTTTACGCGAGTAAAATCGATCGGATAAATCCAACGGAAATAGTCGCGGTTTCCCCGCGGATCACGACGTCGACCGCGAGTCAGTCACTCAGTCAAAGACACAATTCGAGACAGCAGACATGGGAGATGGGCTGCTGGAAGAGGAGCGAGAGAAAGGGCGGCGGAGAGAGAGGGATGCAAATACACGCGCGGCCCGTTCTATTAGGAGCAAAACACGGGGAGAGAAGAGAGGTGAGAGAGGAGAGGAGAGGAGAGGAGAGGAGAGGAGAGGAGAGGAGAGGCTTCTTCGCTCGTCTCGGCGTCGAGTGACATCGGCTGGATGGGTGACACGATCGCGCGCTTTAGTCGCGGGGCCGCGGGTTGGACACCTCAGGCTCGCAGCCGCTCCGTTCGTCGCAAAGACGTCGGTCGAGCCGTCGGTCCGTCTGTCAGCGAAGCGACGAGGGACTGTTAAGAATTTTTAAGACGAGCGTGTGTTTCAGCTAAGCCCACACGCTAGAATCTAGAGAATCCGAGAAAGGCATGGCTCGTCGTGCGGGAAAGAGTTGTCGATTTTTGTCTTTTTCTCTGTTTTCGAATTTTTCAATTTACATAATTCGGCAATCGTAGCGTCAGGCTTAGATCCAAACTACGATGAATTATTACCACCCGTTCTTTTCTACTGATCTTCAACGATTTACGACTGATTGTGTTTCCGTGTTTTTAGATGCGCGAATGATCACCATCATTGATTTATATAACTGACTTGTGAATTTAAATTATTTAACCTGCCGCTTGAATGGTACGAAAACCAAAAAAAAAAAAACGAATTTGTTGTGAAAAATTAATTAATTAAAAATCGGACGATGTCAGCTAGACGATATTTATACGGCAGCCATATTTTCATTGGATTCTTACACGGGCGTTCGATTATCACGACTTTTAATACATGTAAAATTATCATTCGCTGCATGGTTAACGAGAAGCTTATACTCACTATATATGCGAGTGGATCCGAGTCACTAATTGGTCGAGTAAATTTATGTTATTAATTCATTATCATTTTAGTACGTCACTAGACATTTATAGCCTATCATATATTGTAGTCCGATGGATAGAGGCGCGTAGCTTCGGACCGACGAGATGTAGGAAATCATTTCACACCTGAGACTATATCCGTAATCTCGAGAGTTTCAATATGCACATATACAAACTATCAAACCAATATAATCCATTAGGCGAACCGCATAGATTATGCTATGACAAATGGAAAAAAATACAGATTCACTGACGTGGTAATTTTTTATCCATTAACTTGTTGGAATGACAAAAAAAGGAAGAAGACCGCGACGGAACGAAGCTTTCTGCTTTTAAACGGTCAGCTTATAGTTGTTAGTTGATCGGTTAATGATGATTAAATCTTAACTGTACTCCAATCAACAGGCTGTTCCTGGCTTAAAGACACGACAGGCAGTTGTTGCATAAAATATGCAATAATATTGTAGAAATCAGATTTCGATTTATAGGGTTTCCAATCCTTCTACAGAGGAAATTCTCTGGGCTGCGTGATCAAAGGAATTCAGGAAGAAGCTTTTCGCTTCTCATCTCTGACACGCACGAAATTTGTCTATCTGAATTTGTTTCTTCTCCTACGTGTATTCTGCGTTCTGGTATTCGTAGCTTTTTCACTCCGCGAGACTGAATCTCCATTGTCGCAATTTGTCAAATTCACATAATTCACCAGTTCTCAATATCATGTTGTGCGAAAAAAAAAGAAAAAAAAAAAGAACAAAAAAGAACAACACCGCACAAAGTGAGCGTGTCGCTGGACTGTAAAAACGCAGATCACGGTCAGCTGGGCAGCTATGTAAAAAAGTAAAATTTCTACGGGTCCATATCATCTCTCACAGGCATCCGTTGCAGCTCGTTCGGATAGAAGCTGAGCCTGCAGCCGCGCTTTATCACTTCTCTAGATCTAGGCGCGGATCGGGTTGATTGGACCGATTGAAAATAAGAAAAATCACTCGGCCCGTTACCGCCCGTTTCGATCAATTACACAGCTCCGTCATTTTTTTTCTCCCCCCCGAATTTTTTTTGCTCCCGGAAAATTGCTCGGGGCTGGTAAACACGGTCCGAAATCGATTTTTTTTTATTTTGCCAGACTACGATCAAGCCTCGCTCTAAACTCTCGGATCGATGGTACGTGCATTTTACTCGCTTCCATTTAAAAAATCGTTCAGCGATTTGCAGTGTTTTTTCTCACTTTTTTCTCGCGCCAGTTCAAAAGTACCGCGGACTTTCGCACGTGCGAAACGCACGCCTGCGTCCTCGCAGCTTCCCAGGATCAGGCGATAGCCGGGTGTCCGCATCCTTTGGGAGAAGGGAGAAAATAGAGGATCGAGGAACACGCCGACGCCGAGAGGCGACACACGCGAGACACGCGAGACACGCTGGACACGGCATGCATACATCGAAACTCGGACGAAATGGAGCGCACATTGACATCGCCGAGCGGCCAAAGGCTCATAAATAACCCGACCAGTTTACAGAGCTATTATACAATTATGATTACATCTGGTCCTCTAGGTGGTCCAGGCCTCACTCAACTTACGGTCAGAGATATACGCTCAGAACAACGCGCATCCGACTCGCCACTCATGTGTGCGTGGCTCGTTCGTGTCGTCGCTCTGTACTTACACTCTGACAATCAGAACTCGAAATGATATCGAGAATTCACAGTTAGTCGACGGTATATTTTTGTGATCAAGAAAACAAATAGGAATCAAAATGAATGTCAGTTTTTTCTGCGACATTTGAGTTTTTGCTATTTTGTAAAATTCTTTACTCCCGCGAGTATTTCTGCTGTGGAAGAAAATAAATCGGCGAATTTTTGTAATTTTACCTAAAATCGTTTCTTTAGTTTTTTTTTTTTTTTTTTTTTGAGTTTTTTCTAACAGGATTGCAATCAAGTTTTCTCGTCTCTTACGATTCGTCATTTCTATTACGGTTCGCCGCGTGGGCCCCGAGTTGAAACTTTCTATTATTGCGGCATTACCGCGGTGATCAATTACTACTGTGAGAATCTTTTACAAAGGCGTAGGAAATATTCGATTGTAGAATCGGTTGGATTCTGGAGAAACCCAGTCGCCATTTTTTTTTTTTCGTTTCCTTCAATTATTGCGTAATCTATACTTGATCGTTCGTCATCGTCGTAAAACACGAGAATTGAAACTGCCATAATGACGAAACGATACTGCGAATTGAAGAGCTGAAATTTTTTTTTTTTTTTTCTTCCAACCGAACAAATAAACCAAGGAATGCTAAAGATTCAAATAAGAAAGATCATGGCCTGGAGAGCAGGAAGCTGTTGCAGAGTTGAGCCGGAACTCAATTTCTTTGCGTGGCTAAATTATTCGAACCCATCATGTAAATCTGGTTCAAAAATTAAATCAAATGTTTCGAGATGACAGCAGCAATGACGAATCACCGGTAAAAATTGGGCAAGAAATATGAGCAAGGAAAAAAAATTGTTTACACTAAAATTTCGCAACAGTAATACATATTATTACGACATTGCCGATGTGGTGTAGGCAGCTGATAATTCAGGACAGACTGCGGGGGAAAAACAAACGTCCGTATCTCACCAGAAAAAAAATAAAAAAATAAAAAAATAAAAACATAAAGAAAAAATTGTTCGAAATCGTAGCGAGAAATCTTGGCATCTTAGTTTCGTAAAAATACGCGTGACCGATGCGATTGTCACGGTCGCAAAACCGCGCAGAGACTGATCAAGAGTCGCGCTAGTCAACGAAGACCGGCGTCAAGACTTCGGTGTCCCTGTATTTTCTGGCAAAAATCAGGGCGCGTGTCGCTGTCGTTTTCATCTTAAAAATCTGTCTAGAGATTCGTGATCTCTCGCTCTCCGACGGGCAGATAATGCGGCAACAGACGGTTAACGCGGATCTCTGGCGCTGGTCCAGGGTCGATCTGACTCCCTGCAGAGGCCCGGTAATAACGACCGAAGCAAAGATCTCTCTACGGGGTCTTGCAGCCGCATTTCAAATGCGCGAGGAAACATCAAGCTGAGAAATCTTGTGGTATTATAGATGTAGCGAGCGGAAGCTCGCGGATTAAATTTATCTCTCCAAGAAATTTTGCACACGATTCTAAGTGCGGAAATTCTGTGTACTCGACTTTAGATTCCTGCAATTTTTAAGCTTCCGTGAAAGCTTGATTCCGCAGCTTTTTTCAACAGGTCATTCAAATCCGTTCTCTTATGTATACCTGCTTTACGATAATTTATTTCGTCGAGTCGAATAATGGAAAGTGTAATCTACTGGTGTATATTCCAGGAGAGAAATATCGGGGGTTGATATAATTGGCGTGATCATCTGGCTAATAAGGAAGGCGCGGAAAATTTGCCAAAGAGCAAAACCACCCTGCAGGTTCGCGAGCACGAGCAGAAAAGCGTAGAGACGAGGCGTTAATTGAATTTCGTTCCGCGGTGGATTATTGTGAAGCGTTTAAAGCGGCCAGAAACAAACCTATTTGCGTCAGGGAGCTTTCTCGGGAGATAACAAATGACCGCGGCGCCCGCCGCACAAACTTCGGCATAAAAGCTTCGTTGAGAGCTCCAGCCTCTCGCTCTCACTCTCTCTTCTCCTCCCCGATCCCGCCACTCGCTACACTTTGCTCCCCTTCCCCTTCCCCACCTTACAAACCCTTCAGGCTCACCCTGAACCTCGTTCTCGCCGCCCCCAACAACTCGCTCCCGGAGCTGTCCCATTCAGATTGAAAAGCAATCATTTTTTTTCCACGTTTTTCTTTCCGCCTAGCGCTATTTATTACGACCGTCCGATGCACCGCGGCATTTGTGGGAACAACCGCGCGCCGAATCGCGCATTTTTTTCATCACACAAATGCAACTGTTTGTTTGTTGCATACCGTTGGCGAAAATTGTCCCTGTGAAGAATCTGGATTCAATTTTTCCTCGATCTGAAATGATGACGGGGAGAATTGGACTTCCAGATTCCCTGGTATTCTCGTAATGTAGACTACAGAAATATGCAGATGTAATATAGTGTGTCATAAATCCGTTTGGGGCTGAGAACGCCACGTGCTTTCCAGTCGTTAACAAGATGATGACGAGAAAATTACCCTAAACGAAAGGACATAAACTATTCTGCACGCTGAGATTGTTCGGACTTTGAGTTGGTGTCGGGAAGGTCGTATATACTTGCTGTTGCTCCTTATTCGAGTAATAAAATCCTAAATTGGCAATTCGTCACTGAGTCGCCAGTGCGACAAGTTCTGCCGAAGAAAATACCGAGCGACATCATCAAAGAGACACGAAATACACTGGCGATAATTTCAACATAATATGTAATACTTTATTTATAGCAATCATCATAATTCGTTCAGTAATTAGTCCAGGGTTCATCGCAACTTTCGCTCATTTTTTTTCCGCGTATATCGCGTTAATTGACTAGATAAAAAGATCATTATAACACATTTGCGATACCATTACAGCGGAGCTTGAGGCATTGAAATTTTTTCGCTGGATTACGCATAGTATTCAAAGAGTTATCGCTGTAGGGTAAAAAGTCATGTAACCGACCAAGATAGTGAAAAAATTATAAGTACTATAAGATCGCGATTATTTCGTACAAAAGTAGCGAAAGGTGTGTTATAATTGATGCACGTCGGATATTAGCGATACGGTGGGATGAGTGTCGAGTCGGAAAGATAGCTCGGGCTAATTTGTTTGTGGCAAAAAACGGGGGGAGGGGGGGGGGAGGGATGGCTGGGGAATTCCGCACGCAACGTGATTCCGGCGGATGTAAACAGGGCATTCTATTTTCGTCGAGGTTCGGGGGTTGGACTGCAATAGCAAGTTTTTGTCCGTTACCCCTCCAGAGTGCAGTACCTACCCGTCTCGGTTCACCTACACGGCAACCAAGCAACCCTCGTTCGTGGGCTGGCGCGGTGTTCCAGGACTCGCCTCAAAGGACTGTCAGGATCGTGAGGGTTGCGCGTTCTGCAGCCGGAGAAAGAGACAGCACCGGGGTGAGATGAGGTGAGTCGAGTCGGGGTTGGGGGACGATGGAATGGGTCGCAGGATCGTGGAGGGCACCGAGGCTGAGGAAATGGGGGCATTGAGGGGGGGGAAAGGGGTGGGGGGTGGAGGCAGAGGCAGCGCGTCTCCATCCATCACACGGCGGTCCGATCGGCCGACACACGCGAGTCTCGAAACCGTACCAACCAACAGGCAACAAGGCTTGGAATGCATTACCATCGACCCCATTCACCCTCTTGTAAACGTCTCCGAAGAGTTGAGCTTCGCAAAAATTATCCACAGAAAATTTGGAACGGATGTAAAAAGGGGTGAAAAAAAATTTATAACGAAATTATTGGATGAGAATTGGGTCTTGAGAGATCGTGAAACCTTAAGGATTAAGAGAATCTATTTTTTTTTTTTTTTTTTGTTCTTCTGTTTGTTGTCACGAATAATCGAGCCCCCGAAAATATTTCGCCGCTAGGTGGCCATGAGTGGTAGAAATTCTCGTAGGAAACGTATCTGAGGCTAATAGTCGACGACATGATTTGTTCGCTGATAGCTAGCTAATTGATTCGATAGGATTATTTAGGAGACACAAATAAACTTGAAAATAAGCTTTTGGGTTGATTTTTTCGATTTGTTGATTGTTTCCATAATGATTCTGTACCCGTAAGAAATATTAAACTCCGTATATGAACGATGTATAATTAGTTCTCGCAACAAAACAGAAAGAACGAATAAAAAGAAAGGAATCACCACAGCGTGGATGAATTCTGGTAAAACTGAAAGAGTTATTCAAAATCACATACAAGTAGTTTCTTAACTAGTCGTTAGCACTAAATCTTTCTGTTAATAAGCAAGTGAAGTTTGCAGTGGGTTGGCAGTCTAAAGGATAAAAAATGATCGAGGTTGTACTTCATTGACTCGAGAACAAAGACAAAACGAAAAATGTCAGAAAACGAACACAAAAAAAAAAAAGAAATGACAACCAAAGAAAAAAAAAAGTAAATAAAGAAATAGACTAAAACTGAATGAAAATGAAAACGTAGTCGGTGCAATGACTAGATTTTTTTCATAGCAAAGTCTCGTTCAAAGGATGAACGATGATCCCTGCGTACCTTGAGACAACCGCGCCTTTACTCGGACCGCCTTCTAGAGGAATATGAGACGCGACATGTCACAGATCGTGACATTTACCTGGTAATACTTCAAGAGGCTGGTGAACCGATGTAACAAGACTGAATACACGCGCTTATCCCTCCCCCTTGAAAATAAAAAAATAAAATAAAAAAAGAGTAAATCGAAATGAAAAAATACTCAGTGTAGAACATCCTCCCCCCCCCCCCTTCGCCCCTCTTTCAAGTTCCGGATGCCCCCTTAAATCGTGAGGGTTACTTAGGGCACGGGCTCTTTCATCAGAGATTCATTCAGACGGTAGTCGGTTCACGACTTGTTATTAATTATCCCAAAAATTAATTCAACGATAACGGAGCCGAGCGGCGATCAGCTGATCGCAGCTATCTCCCCACACCCTTCTCATGGACCTCCGCGCACACACTCGCTTTCACATCCATGGACCTCGGAGAAGCGGCCTCCTCCTCCTCCTCCTCCTCCTCCTCCTTCTTCTCATCCTCTTCGTGTGCTTGTGGAAAATTAATGATTTGCCTTCGGTGGGAACAATACAGTCAGCTGGCATGAAGCGCGTGTGAGTGCTGACGTGTGTGAACATACCTGAGGCCTGACGGTACAACTGCACCGGGACAAGGTACGCGCACTTACCTATAAGGTATGAAAAAACATTCACCTAGACACGGGGACAACTGTGCGTCTGCAATGGTACATAGAACAGAATATGCGAACTAGGCGGGATCGAATCGCAGCCGAGCGGAATATCGATGCCCGAGTACAACTACTGTAAGCAGGTACCCTGTGTAGGTACCTATCGCGATAAAATTATGCCATCCTTGAATCTCTGCTCCGCTTACGGGAATCATTACCTGGCAACCATAAAGATGACGCGAGTGCACGAGAACACGAAGGGTTAATCGGACGGCACCACCCTGCAGTAAGATTTTTTATGAAAAAACATGTAACCCGGTGCTTGTCTCTCTCTTTCTCTCTCTCTTTCTCTTTCTCTATCCTTCTTTTTCTCTGGCTAGCGGCAATGATTCATCTGTGAGCAATGGGCCTGTTAACTCTTGGAATAAAGCGACATGGCAGTCGTCGAATGGCCATGCAGCCGTTGCGGAGAGACCGCGTCACTTCATTACTTGTCCATCAGTCTGTTGCCGACTGTGAGACATAAGTCGGTATACCTGTTTGCCGGCACGGATGAGGTCTGTCTTCTTGAGATCACGGGTCGCCGCATATCATTGCGCAACTCCACTCGCCGCTGGCGCTTTAAGAGAAGAAACACCGATCACTCCTGTTGGTGGATTAGATTCGCGGGTATAGGTATTAACGGATATTCAAACCGCTGACCACTGGCCGCTCTAAATCTCGTTAACGTGAGGCGAATACGCGAGCGGCTGTTTAATTTTGAATTAAATCCTCATTCCGTCTGGGAGGACTCGACCCGCAGGATCGAGAAAAATCTCCAGGGTCCATGGCTGGGGGCGCGCATGAATCACACTACGGAATCGGCGCCTCAGCCTCGGGCGCAACCTAGGATTCTGTCCGTTTTAATACAGAGCCAAGTTCCTCCTGGTTAGGCGGCTCGACGCCGCTCGCCGAGAAGAACGCTCAACATACACATACGATGTATTCCCCTGCCCTGCGCGTAAGCCTTGCTACCATTTATTTATGGCCATCGGGGTCATCCGGGTCGCCGGGGTACACCCAGGACCGCCCCGACACGAAACACTTTGCTCTCTCGACGCGCCGCGCCGCGACGAGCTCAGCCGCGAAATGAAGCTGTCCCGCACGCGTGAAGCGCCGCCGTCGTGACGCCTTCGAACTAGCGACACTTTTTTCGTGTAGAATCGCGAATTAAAGAGGGAAGACAACGAGATTGATGGGCACCGATGAGAGTAAGACAGCGCGAAAGAAAGAGGCTGGACTCTCGGGAGGTGACGATATTCTCACGAATGAAGACAGCGACGAAGAAGAAGAAGAAGAAGAAGCCGAAGATACGCGGTTGCGGTGAAGACTCGGTGTATTTTTGGAGCCAGGAACGAGCGAAGAGATGGAGATGTAAGTGGTTCGTTTCGAAGCAATGAATGCTCTCTTAAACGAAGACGTTTCACGAATAGTGAGTATTGTCCCCCGTGTGTGACGCGAAGCGCCGATTTCCTCCTCCCCTTTCTCCTTTATTTCCTTCTTTCTTTCTTTCGTACACTTTTTATGCGCCGAGGAGTACAAGGACCCAATGTTACGCTTCCAGCGTTAACATAATGGGGCAACGAATCGAGATCTTTCACAATAATAATAATCATTATATCATTGTGTAGTCGTGTTATGCTGCGGTGATTGTGCCGCGTCAAAAACCGCGACTGGGACCCATTCACCGGCAGCTCGTAAATTTTATTTCGGGCATTCCTCCTCGTTGGGGGGCTGCTGCCTCTCTGCCGCTCTTCCTAGTCCTTCGCATAGCGCCCGGGGAACCCTGCATCAGCACGGCTAGGACCAGGATCCCTATGGCGCTCAGGACTCGCAGTGCAGCAACAGGCTGCCCACTTCTTCTTCTTCTTCTTCTTCTTCGTCTTCTTCTTTTTCTTCTTCTTATTCATCTTCTTCTCTCCCCGCACACATCGGCTCATCCCATTTGCAGTCGGTGGCCTCGATTGAAATTTATATTCCAATAGGCGATGGGTATCTTTTAAAGTGAACCGGATCACGTATACACACGTATGGGGTATATATTACATATTCAACCTCCGTTAGCCGCACGCTCCCATTCCCCGGATAGCTGCCCTCTCGCCCCTTCTCTCTCTTTGCCCCCCTTGCCACAGCCCCTCTGTGAAAAGTGAAAAGACTCTCGGATAGAGCCGATAAAAGACTATCTTGAAGAACCAGATCAGTCGCATCTGGATTGAGTAGAGTACAAACTACAAATCAAATAAGCTTCCAATGTAAGAATTAGGCGTTGCCGTCGGATCCCGCGTACTTGTGAACGTTACTTTACCGTTTGGGCGTAAGTATCTCAATCGCGCAACAACTTTGCAACAACAACTTTACCATTATGTTTAAACAGAACTTGTTAAGCAAATGGATGGCGCAATTCTACGCACGCATAGGTGATGGCATCTTTCTCGTTCCTTATGGAGAATACGAAACCAGTTCTCGGCACGTTTGACCCGGTTGCAACCCTCCGGTATTATACCCCAGTGTATACATGCACAAAATTATGTGTATAACGAATTACGCGTCTTGGGAATTTGTGGTGCCTCAAACTCGGAGTCACCCTTGCCTTCCACGCCGAGCCGCGAGCAGAAGATCGTTCAACGTTCGGGTTTATTTATTGCGGAATGATCAGGCTGTAATTATGATTCCCCGGTCTCGAAGAGAGCACCTTCCGTCTGTTCCCCACTCGAAAGGCTAATCACATTATTTATGTCTTCGCCGACTCACGTGGGCCACGGGTATGCGTGTATCCCTTGTTGTTCTCCGGGCCCGGAATTAAGCCGGAGTTTTCAACGGGAGAAAATTGCGCCGTAATGGACTCGGCGTTGTTTTTTCACACTAGGGCGGTAAAAATTATATCGAGAGAAGAGAGTGGCTATGATTTAGACCCTGGTCCTTTACTCGGAGCGTAAACGACGGAGGTGCGGGACGTCTTGAGCGCCGGTTCCGCGGTACTCCGTAATGCTGTTAACAGCTTGGGCCCCATCAATCATTGTGCAATTGAACGTTCTTCACGGGGAACTAATCAAACCTGGGATATCAGCATCGGCAGATGTCCCGAGCTTTGTGTTACGTCTGGCCCTTATAGCCCTGCGTTAATGCCGCACTAAAACGTTGCGCAAAGGACTGCCAGTTCGATTTGTATATTTGTATAAAGAGCCGATTCTTTCGCCCTTGGAACTCTTGTTTCAAGTCCAGCCGACAAAGCGCTCGATTCCGTCTATTAATGAAATAGAAAAACACAGCTTGACTTTGAAGATCGTTCTTTGATTCTCCCGCGACGTATCACGGTAAGAGACCTCGAATAAAACTGCATTCGAAAGACAAGTCGAAATCGTTTCACTCAAACGTATGAAAACAAAGAAGAAAAAAAAGAAAAGACCTCAGACTCCTGTGCGAGAAAGAGAGATAGAAACAGAGGAAGAAAAAGAAAGAGCAAGTGAGCGACCTGGACAAGGAATCCTTCTTGAACCGAGTCGAAGAGAAGAACAAGAATAAGAATAAGGCCGAGGGCTCGAGGACGGCATAACCGAAGGACAGAGGAGCGAGCGGCGGAGGGAAGAAGGGCTGAGGAAGGGCAAGGAAGCCCCCCGCCTTACAATGCGGCCTGATTTATGGCCTGGCGCACATACATAGAGTTACACACGATATCATAATACCATTAATTCTTCGTCAAATTCCCCGCTGACTGAATCATACTGGCTAGTCGAGCCTCGGTAAATCACGGGGCGACTAATGCGAGCGCGACTCGCGCTGTCTTATCTTCTTTGACCCGCGGGGGCAGGTGGACCAAAAAGTGCGTCCTCTGCCAGAGCTTCTCGTTCCCGACTAGCCGCCAAGTGAAGTGAAGTCGTGTCCATAACTCGTCGTTGCGCCTTTCGTTTCCAGCTCTCTACTCGGCACAAACAGGGCCACACGCGCACCTCGCCCTCTTCCTGCTGCCCCGGTGCGTAAAGAGCAGAAATAATAGCCACTAATCATTCCGCGTGTACCCGTTGCGCGTCGGTAATCGTCTGCTACGTCAGGGTACTAATTGAACTCTCCGCGTGCCGGTGATGCACCGCACCTACGGCCATTCCGCCGTCCCGCAGCCGCTGCACTTGGGGTAAATCGACTCACGGATTTTCGCCTCTTATTCATACGACGACGATACTCTCAGGTTCAAAGACCCGTAACGCACAGGTACGATAGTTGGGTGGGTACACTATTGTGCTCGCGCGCTACGGGGATATATGATCGATGATTGCAAGTGTCTGTTGATGCGTTTTTTTTTTTTTTTTTTTTTTTTTTTAAATTTATTTTTTGTTTTTTATTCCCGTTCTTTTTCACCCCTCAATCTTTTCGTTTTATACCCAACGCTCGCGGTATGTTCAACGATGCTTTAGCCCTGACGATTATTCACATGCGTATCATGTTTGGATTGAAAAATGTGCGATTACGTTTGTCGTATTGTCAACGATCGCGTAATCGAGTTAATTTGTAGTTTGTTTGTGGATTGATCGTCCGAGGAGATGAGAAATTTTTTGAACAGTCAATTGACGCAGTTGGTAAGACATCCGTGAATTTATACGAACTTTCATGACTTCAGCTTGTATTTTATACGTGTTTACCGTTTGGAGAGTATATTTAAGACTTTTATACCATGTTCTATGCGATCCCGATAATTGTTATTGTATCCCTAATCGCCGACTAAGCGGTATAACGATCAGTAAATCATAATTGATAAGACGGAAAGATGAAACTCGGTGGTTTATAATTACAACCGTGACAATTAGGAACAGATACAGTGTATGATAGAATAACTGTATAGTCCACAGTGTTCTCTTTTCAACTATATTTCCATTCCATTAAGAATCCCGTATTTTCTATCTCTCTCTCTCTCTCTCTCGGCAACGAGATCGCGGAATATGATCTGATACGTGTTACTCACTCTGTCCAATGTGAACCCGTTTCATCCACGGGTAGATTTGGGGTGGATTACCACCACTGGTATTTCCCTTGTTCGACGAGTTGTTGCCGGTGCTGGACGTGCTGGATGTCGAGGAAGCCGGCGAGGAGGCCGACGAGGCTGTGGTCAACGTGGAGGTTCCCTCGCCCCCGACGCCCCTTGAACTGCCCCCAGGAGGTGAGGCCGCTGAGGCGGCGACCGACGACCTCGAGGAACTTCCCGGGGGTGAGGTGAGGCCCGAGGTCTTGCTGGTTCCGGGGGCAACCAGGGGTGCGGGGCTGTTCCGCGAGGTGGAGGTGCTCAAGTCCTGGGGGGACGCAACGCTCGTCGAGGAGGTCGAGTCCGCGTACTTGCAGCTCGCCGCCGAGGGTGCGGCGGGGGCTGGAGCACCCTGGAGTAGCGGGGACGTCGGATCCGGATGGAGCTGCTGCTGTTGAGGATGGTGTTGCTGTTGGGGGTGGTGGGGCTGCTGTTGGGGGTGCATATGCTGCTGCTGAGAAGTCGCGGTCGCGTTCAGCCGCGGCTGCGGCTGGAGCTGCGTGTAGTCTATCATCCCCGTTGGAGCGGGATGCTGCATCGCTGCGGCCGGGGTGGCGTACGGATGCTGGGGGTAGTGCTGCTGAGGAGAGTAGCACGTGGGTGGGTAGCTCGTCGCGGCGGCATTCGGGTTATAGTAATCGCCACCCGCCGGCGAAGCGGCCTGCATCGGTTCGCCCGGTGAGTTTGGAGTCGGTCTCGGGGGTTGCTGGGGCTGCTGTCCGGCGTAGCAGGACGCGAGGGAATTGACGAACTGATAAGAGCTCATCTCGACAGGACAGCGCACTTTGGTGGAAAGCGAATGACCACAACTGTCGCGGCGGCGAAAGTTGCAGCAATTTGTTCCGTTGCTTGTTTTTTCCTCCCTTGTATTTCTTACACCCAGGTGAATTCGACTAGGAGCTCTTTTTTTTTTTTTTTTTTTTGGTCCCTCAGACGAACACACGATTTAAACACTGTGGGGGGAGGGGGGAAGGGGTATAGGGGTTCAATTACTATCGAACTTTTAACACTTTTAAGTACATCTCTCCGACAGCGAGTCCTTTCCTCCTTTTTTACATGCGATATTTATTCTTGTTTTTCCTTGATTTTTTTTTTTTTCGCTTCACTTCACTGGTTCTAGATCGCGGTGTCGGTAAGCCGTGCATGCATACGTACAACGCGGATACGTTAACACTTTAGTAACGCGTGGTGTGGTTCGAGGAACACGATTAACGATTGGATAATGAAGAAGGGTGTAAGCCCCGGCTAATAGAGAGCGTGTTTCCAGCGAGGCGGTCCGAGTCAACTCCTGGTTTACGAGCGCCACGTGGCCGAGGCCATAAAACTGTCTTCCGTTTCTTTACGACCTAAGGAGGCGCAATTGCCTACGGGTAGCTGCCGGCGAGGCGCGTAAGATCCATCGAGACTGGATATCACACTGATTCCCGGCGTGATCTGAGCACTCTCGAGGCACCGCGACACGCAGCAGCGGGTTAAAAAGGACCGGGGCAGGACCCCCGGCGGAGAGTCGCGACCGTCCAGGACGAGGACCAGGAGCGGTGTACCCTGGATTCGGAGGCGTTTGGCTGCGTTGCGGTTAATGTAACAACACGGTCCCGTGCGATATCTAGGTGCGTTGCGTGCGCGAAGGGCGGTCGTATCGTACTGAGCCGTGATCTCGGGGGCCGGTGCGGTAGCGCTGTCACGTGCCGCGCTGCGTGTCAGAGCCAGCGACCAATCCCAGTCGTCCGTCAAACCTTGATTGGTCTCTCTTGCCGCCGCCGAGGATTCTTCAACCCCGTTCTCCGCTGCCCGACGTGACAAGGGTGGAGAGGGGTGCGCAGCATCGGTCTCGGGTGGGGGCAGCCCGCCAGGGGGGCTAATGGAGAGATATTTGGGAGCTTCTGGTAGTGGGGGTCCCGCCGCGGCTCAAGAGCTACGACTACGCCGCTTCGTCGACTGCGTCACACCGCAGCGCTGCTCGAGCCGAGTAGGCAGGCAGGCAACCTCTTCTCTCCAGCCTCAGGGTGCACCAGCAGGGCCCGCGCGCACGCGCCCCCCTCGTCCGCGAATCCCGTGTTCTTCCTCTCCAACGGGTAAAGGTTTCAACCCCGAAGGAATGAATTTCGCAACGCCGGCCTGATCCGCGGGTCAATTTGCTGCCCTCGCGGTTCCTGCTCTTCGGTTTCCCAAGTTTCACCGGATTCCGCGCACCGATATTCCGTTAGTCGAAGACCCGTTGCGGGACGGCCGCGAACTTTGAGTCTCCCGGAGTAGGGGTGCGCATAAGTCAGCTCGGCGGTCGGGCGGCTGACAGTTTTATGAGAGTTTGATAGCCCGGCCCGACGCTCTCTCTCTCTTTCTCTCTCTCTTTCTCTCGTTCCTTCTCTCTCCTGGAGAGCGAGAGGGGAATGGACCAGAGACGTATACACGCGCACTATACGCACAGCACTCCTTATTGTCCCATAAATTTGAACCTGTTGCGAGGCGGCCGGAACAGGGGTGGAAGAGATCCTCTCTAACCGATGACGGAGCGCGGCGGTCCCGCACGATTTTCGCCTTCCTTATCTCGAAACAGCTGAGACGACCACCGCCAGGGACACCGACACGACTCTCGTAACTCACTGAACCAACCGAACGTCTTCGGACGGCTCTACGTCTTTGCGGCTCGCACCGCAGAACCACGTGTGACGTAGTAGCCAGTTGGTCAAGGGGGGGAAAGTCGCTGCAAAGAGGCGGGGCTCTTTGAGCACTGCCAGACTTCGCCGGCGCTCCATGAGCGCTCTTTTCTCTCTTACTGCCTCGCTCTGTCTTGCTCTAAGAAATTTTCACGAATTTTCAAAAAACGGGCAATCCAAGTCACTGAGTCCTGAATTGAAAACTGACTGAACTCAAAAAAAAAAAAACAACCTTCCCCATCTTATATTCACGTCGCGTGTTCGATCATTCCGCAACGATTTTCCGATTCTCGCTGAAAGCAACGCTGCGAGGTTGATACAGGAAAAATTCGAGACTTATGTGTCGGTGTTTTTGGCTTTTTGGAGCGGCTCGCGCCCTTTGATCGTCGGCCGGAGCACCGAGGTAGTGCAGCAGTTGCTCACCAGATGTGGCGAGCGTTGCCGTTCCTGGTGAATTGAGGCGCGCACCCGCCCCCAGGTCCCCTTCCTTTCGCCGAGGAACCGGTGCCCGTTTCTGCTCTATACCCGAGTCGGATCCCCACCATCGACGGCGACGCCGACGCCGCCACCACCGCCGACGGATACTCTCTTCGAGATCCACCCCCCACCCCCTGCCCCAAACATTTCCACGATGCTCAAACACGCTTGACGCATTTCCATCCTAGCCTTCGACGCGACAAGTGTTTTTACCCTGCGGAAATAGCTGATACAACGGATTTTTGCCAGCCGAGAAAAAGTTTCATGATCTTGCTGGATTTCTTTTTTTTTTTTACGTTTAGTTGTAGAATCTGTTTTTATAATTTGGAAACTCGAGATAGATAATAACGAAAACTATATTCACGAAAGCACTTTTTATTCCTTTACTGGTAAAAGTTTGTAAAAGTCCTGATTTAATTGCAAAGAATATTCTAGCTGAAAAATAAAACGAATTAGGTAGAAATTTGAAAGATAAAACGAAATTATAGGCTTCTTTTAATTTCTAAGAATCACAGGCATTTCCTCCATCCGGATATCGATATGGATCCCATTCCCGACCGAGCCTCGGTTTAATTGCACGGTTGATTTTGGGGGCAGACTAACCTTTAATGGCCTCGAATTGAGCAACAGGTGTTAGAACGAGAGTCGTTTGTGCAGCGACGATCGGGGATCAGGAAAAGCAAACATCGTCGGTGATCTCGAGGCTCAAAACGTCGGGACGAGTTTAATTTACGACGCCTTCTGTCCGCAGGTATAAACGTCGTAACGCCTTAAACCTTATGCCCCGCACGGAGGCATCGCTTCGGTCGATTACCGACAAATTGAAAGAAAGCGATTCAATGTACCTAATCAGATTTCTACAAGACGTACACGTGGTCACGGACAATGGAACTCGTGTACAATTACCACGAGTTCCCCGTAGACGAGGCCATAGGTGTAATTAAACACGTCGAATTGATAGCCGGAAAAAAACATGTTTGTTCTAACGGCCGGAAGCCTCTATAGTAATACATGTGTGATAGGAGTTGCGGTAAAGTGATTGAAGAATTTGAACTCTTCAATTTTCCCCGCATATTACGCAACGGCCATGCTGCATCAGGCGGCATAAAAATAATTCGAGTTCTCCCCCTCCCTCCACTTTCGCTCTCGTTCCAGCTCTCCGCATCTGCTTTATTCCCCTCCGCCTCACCGCAGGAGATCTGTTCTATTCTGCAGTGGGTACTGCACAGACAACTCTTCCTCAACTAGCTGCACGTTATGCGACGTTGAGGGGTGGAGTCGCTAATGAATGTTTCCAAGGTAATTAGGTTCTAGTGTATAAATTACAGCAAACGGTTGCTACGACGGTTCCAAATCACCTAGAAACCACTTTACCGTCGAATGATAATAGGTGGATATCATTGCTCGGCGTGAGTCGGTCACCGAAATCGCAAAACCGCATCGCGATCGTTTTGTGCAACATCTCAGACGACGAATGGCCTGTTTAAGTCGATAGTTTTTTGCGGGTTCGAGGGACCGTCGCTTGGGATGAAACGAGATAAGTGAAAAGACGAGAAGAGAGGAGGAGAAGCTCCTTTATGCAACGGCGCCCAACCTGACGAAGTCATCAAGTCACCGAGACTCCGATCGAGCCATCGACTGCGAATCGGACCTCGGCTCTCACGCACAAGAACCTTTACGCGGGTTTAAATTCGGCTCCCGTTGGTCCGGACTGATGCTCATACCCATCCTCGTGGCTGCTGCACACGCACACTTCACCCGCAGGCTCCCTTGGCCATTAGAATTTCTAATAAAGCCGTCGCAGGTGTAAAAAATGCATCCTACCCGGTCCTCGTGTCCCCATGAATCACCCGCCCGGCAAAGAGACACCGTCGAAATAAGACACGTGTACCTCGCCAGCTCTTCGATCATGATCCTCAACTTTTCGGCGATCTTAAGTCACAGCTGATAATACGCCACCCACGATTGTCCTGCAGAAGTCACTTGTGTGTCCCGTATGATAAAAATTTTAGTCACAGTATCCGACTACTAATCGATGATCGACGAAGGATCCACTGTGAAAATGAGTCCATCAAGTTTGGATCGTGATCCGCAAGGCTATAGGCGAGTGTGGCTATTCTTATTGGCTTGAAAAATACGTCTTCAAGTGTAATGTAATTCGACTCGATAATTCGGCTTAATTGAAAGACAACGGTAATAATAGCGGGGATCGGGCACCTGTCAACCCGATTCCGCCGCACGCATCGTCGAGAAATCTTTTGATGTTGATAGTATAGCCAAGGCGGAGATTGAAGTCGGTGGAACGGGTTCTTCTTTTCAGTTATAGTAACGCCCAGTGGCTAATGCCCCGACGTTCCAGATACTAAATTAAACTACTGAAACCAGCTGGTATGTCGTAAATTATTCCGTACCTAAGCCGACTTCGCATTCTGCTTCTATCCACGCGTGTGCACGCGGGGTGTGTTTGGATTTAGTTGTTGCTACATCGTATCCCTGCAATACGGCGTGACAATGTAGCGCCGGACATCCTCGGAGCTGCTTGATTGATCCCGGCAATCAAGAGGAGATTCATAAAAATAAATTAAATTACGATGATGATGAATATTCGGCTCCGTTTAAAGCTTCTCAAGCTTTCGCACCACCTTCGTTCTCTCTCGGCCACGCGGATAAAGCTGACTGACAAGCTTGGCGAGAGGGTCAAAAGCTGCTCGTAGGAGGGAACCATGCTCGAGCGGGTGGGGCTACAGTGTTTTAGGTTTGACCTCGTGACGACAGCTCTTGAAAAATTACACCGATGTTTGAACTAAAGTGTCCCGCTAATAGATTTCGCTCTCCGAATCGTTTTTTAAGCACGCTTAACGAGTGGGGCCCACCTTCGGCCTGTCCGCACGCGCGTTTAGATTCAAATATTCATTCGTTGTCGTTCATCGTTACGATATAAAAAGTTACGGTTGTCGCTCCTTGACCCTCCACCAACCCCGACTTTCTCACTTATCCGTGTCTCGGGAATGTTAAATTTTTTAATCATTTCTACTCATAAACTAACTAAAAATATCGTAATTTAAACTATTGAAATATCAAGTAAGGAATTGAAACTGATCACCTGAATTTTTTTACAAATTTCCTTAAAGTCCCAAGTGGGGGAAAAAAGAGCCCAGAACAAAATCGTTAATATTGATCGGCAACGATCGTAAAAAATCTCATGTTCGCGAAAATTTTTATCACTCCGATTTTTTTTTTTATCGATTAATCAGTTCAGTAAATAAACAAATAATCCTGCAGCGGAGTGAATAAACGCACCTTATTCGACCGTGACATAAGTGACTACACGTGGTGCGCTTTGGCCACTGGTAATATGACAAATGAACTTTTAATTGAAATGATACCTACTTACCTGCCGTGCGCTACTTTCCAAACGTCCAATCGCGGCTTAATACGGCTCTTAGTTTATTTATAAGCATTACCTATACTGAACAGGTGAATTTGAAAATGTGGGTACGTACGAAATGCTTTCCGCCGTTAAATTTGAATACCAGGCCGTTATCGCGTCAGCAGTTACAGGTTTATTCATATCCCAGTATTAACAACGAGAAATTAAACACTTCTTTTATCAGTAATGAATTCCAATCCTCGAGCCTCGCGCCTGCGAGATGAATCCGCGGGACAAGGATCGAGCGTAATCGAATGTAAAAAATATTCAATTCAGGCCCAGAGCCACGAGACGTACAACAGGAAAACCAATACATCTCCTCGGCCGCCATGATGGATTGCTGGAGCCATGGGAAACTATCTGTCAAGTACAATATCGACCCTCGCCCCTTCGGCCAACGTTCCAGCCCCTACGAGTCGGACGACTCGGTCCGTCCCGCCGGCGCTCTTAACCAACCTAGCCTAACTTAAACACCTACGTGCCCCCATTCTTTCCGTATCGAAAACCATTTTATTTGCACGGAGAAGGTCGAGTTCACTGTCTGAAAATTTTTCAATTTCGATTGTCACTTTTCACCGCATTTCAAACGAGCCAAATTATATACTTGTGATGTGCAGTGTAGCCAAAATTTTTGCAAAAATCAATAAGAACGAAAAAAAAAAAAAACTGATTTCAGATCAAGAAATAAGTCTTTTCTCGAGAGACTAGCACGCGTGGATTAGTGACGTCACGGAAATACGTGGGGTGGTCTTCAGACGGCGGTAGGTATGCGTGCAGCTCAACCTTTATTTCACGCTTTGAGAATCGTGTTTCATTTCTTGCGCGTATATGTTACACGACTGTAGGAATTCCGAGCAAAAAGAAAATTGTTGAAACTTGCGTCTATTATATATTCTACAGATCCCGATTGTGAAACATGTCCATTCGGTTTATTATTCTCCGGATTGTACAAGCTTGCCGAGTTCTGCACAGTATTACATTGGGACGGTCGATGAATCGTTTGAAAATATTTTTTAATGCGTATTGTATTAACTATTCTTATACTCCTTTACCTGATTTATTCGAAAATTTATTTATTATACGTTTCCGTTTGCTTTGCATGTATCTGCAACGTGTTTGTTTCAAACGGCAAACTTTAGCACGAAATACAAGTTTTTGTTTTTTTGTTGTTTTTTTTTTTTTTTGTTTATATTAATAATAAGTTAGATTATATAGCTATACAAGTCGACTAGTATCCTCTTCCTTGTAACCGAAGAAGAATGTATCAATAAATAATCTCATGCTTTCAAAGTGTTATTTTCTGGATTGGTAAAATTATTTTTCACCTTATACCCGAGGCATTGTTAATATTAGCGTCATCTTGTGTAAAAAATTAACGCATGTAATCTCTCGCGTCATTTTAATTGTTCACAATCACGTTTTCTTCGGTTCACAAAAATCAGCGTGAAAAATTGGTGCATCGAATTTATCAATCGAGATGTGAACAGCGTTCAGTTGATTACAGGCTTGTGCCATTGACAGAATTTCGAATTTTACATAAGTTACTTCACTTACATGCTAATTTAGAATGTTATGTTAATTTTAATCTACGGTATAAATTGATTTCAGCTATTATTTACATGAGCTTAATTACTAATAGGAACATTATGTTTCAATTTGAGCTTTCATCTAAGGCCTATGAGTGATCTGGATCCAACAATATCTATAATTTAAGTAAATGTAATATCAGAAGAGAGAGAGAGAGAGAGAGAGAGAGGAAAAAAGAAACTTTCACATAGGCGGCCTGGGAATGAACTGCAGTATAAGTCACTTGTCAAAGACGAAATATAAACGTTAAATATATGTTTGTTGCTTATCTGCTATATTATGCGAGAGAAAGTCTTGAATGGAATTGAAATCATTCATCAAGGCCTAATTTATTCTAAATACGATCACGTCTTGCAATCGCGTAGCTTGAACTTTGTACCAGAAAATTGAGAAAACATTTTAGGACTGAGATAAGCTGGCTCGTTTCTTGCTTTATTTATCAATGTACCATTTCTTTCTTTCCTTTTTTCTCTCTATTCAGTTAAAAAACTTCGGAGCGACCACTCGAGCTTCGTTCAATGCTTAAACTCATTTGTTTTCCAAACAGTTTCGAACACTTAGTCTTTTGAATTTTTAGAAACTCAGGAAATGAAAATAGAGTCGTAACACAGGTCACACGCGTTTCTTCACCTAGGCATTAAACGTATAAAGCCGAGCTAAACATTCGTTCGTTTGCTTAAACAAGTCCAACAAGTTGCTGAGTTCGGCGTTTGCTGTACGCGCGTATCCGCCACGCCGATGGTCTTCACAGGTAGACAGATCTTCTCGTCGACTTTAAGGATAACTTTCACTTTTCGCGTTTGCTTTACCGGATTTGTCACGGGTTTAGAAATTTGTCAGGTAAAAATTATCCAGTCGGTGAAACGTTGCGTGAAGTCTTGAAAATATCACGACAAGAACTAAACAATGTTTACAAATCTTTTCGCAAATGCCGACCGTGCTGAATTTTTCTTAGTTGTATTTGAATAAATTATTATATTTCCGAAGCTTCAATTCCAGCTCGTGAAACACAAGAATGAAAAAAATAGTAAAAAGATAAAAAAAAACACTAGCGTAGAATCCAAGGCGGCAAATCCGTACTGCACGATATATTTGCTTCGACTATTATTTAACGTTATTTCCACCGATTTAGAAGTTCCTCGATAACCGGAACGACATCACCAATCACAGAAGAGCACCCCGAAAATTATGAATTCGATTATCGATTGAAAAAAGTAAATATTGTCTGATAAAAACGAGGAAATTTAAACTAGGTTGTATCACTGCCAGCCAACGCTTTCGGCCATCTTATTTTTCGACGTTGCGCGCAGCTGCGTAGCAACCCCCCACCCCTCCTCAGCACCAAATGGTTCCCTTGGCCCTTGGCTTGTATCAACCCAATCGCTCTCTCAACTTTACAACTCCTCGGTATCTAGGTACGTAACTGAAATTTTCAAAATAGTTCCGACGTCATAATTGACCGATTTGCTCACAAGTTTTTTATGAAGCCCGTTATCCTCGCTGTAACCTTAAAAAAATTTAGGAATAAGTTGAGTCTGAATTTCGCTTTGAAAACTTATAATAATCATAATAAAAAAAAACCATTGGCTCTGTTACACGAAAGGGGTTGAAAAGTTTAAGTTGAAAATCCCGCGGTGAAAAAAAAAAAAAAAGACAAACTGTCGAATCATCGCAGAAATATAAATCCCAAGCGAAGAGTCAAAATATTTGAGAAACAGTCCGTGGTCGGGTTACGGGAGTGTAAAATTATGAGATGGGACCGAGGGTGCGTTGCGAAATGCGGCGTGAACGAGCGGAGCGGACGAAGCTAGAGTATTCCGAAGTGCTGTAGAGAGTGTTTGAAAGACGCGGTGCGAGGAAGGAGCGAGAAGAAGGCACGTAAACTTTTGGCCCGTCTTTACCTGGCTGGTCGTAGTAGGACTCGCCTGGCTGTTTAGCTCGGTTAGCCATAAATCATCGGCGTTGCAGGGTCAGCTGCCCGATCTTAGCCGGGCGGCCTTCTCTTTCCCGTTCACGTAGCAGCGTGAAGATCGAGTCCGGTCTGACCGTAGCTTTGCCGTTCCTGGCTGAACTCTTGCTGCTGATGGTGCTGCTGTAGAAGCGCTTGCTGATTTCCATACGATCCCTGGTGCCGGTGTTGGTGGTGATGCTGGTGGTGATTGTGGTAGCTGCTCAAGTAGGCCGCGTGCAGATGCTGTTGCTGTTGCTGAGCAGGAGGAGGAGGAGGAGGAGGAGGTGGAGGAGGATGAGAATGAGGATGAGGGCCTTGCCGGTGAAGCAGTGACTGCTGGGGGGTCGAGGGCGCGGAATTGCTCTGCAGCATCATCGTCGTCGCCGAGGTGTTCGTCATGAGCAGGGTGTCCGCTTGGTTGGGGCCTTCCTCGAGGGTCGTGGATTCTATGGGGCTGTAACCGACCTTGCCGTCCTTCTTGGCCTTCATCCGTCTGTTCTGGAACCAGATCTTGATCTGCCGTTCCGTCAAGCAGAGCGCGTGAGCGATCTCGATACGGCGTCTTCGAGTCAGGTAGCGGTTGAAGTGGAACTCCTTCTCCAGTTCCAGGGTTTGGAAACGCGTGTACGTCTGCCTCGTACGCTTGTGACCGGCCCCGCTTACGTCAGCTGCAACAAACGACCTCTCTCATTCAATTTCCAAGGCACGCTGTGAAATTTGGTCAGGATGTAGGTAATAGCCTGTGTTTCTATTCGTGTTTGTGTTCTGACTCTGCGAGCCAATTCGCTGCTCTCGATTCATGTGATTTTATTTATTTTTTCTCATACCCCTTATTGATCTCCGTATTATGTATTTGGTAGAAAAAACAAACACAGAGAAAGATCATTACGAGTAATTAGACGAGCGGGAAAAAATAAAAACCTAATCGAGATCAGCACTATTCTTAGCAGAAAAAAATCGTCACTGGAAAGGGACAAAGATACGTAATTCCGAATCATAGGACGAGATATAGTGTGAGGTATAGAAAAAAAAGAAGAAATAACTATTTCTGAATAGTTAAAAAATTAAAATCGCCGTGCCCGTCAAGTAGCTACGGATGCAATTAGTCATATTCATAATAAAACGGAGATGATCTCTTTCTCTCTCGCGGCTACATAATCCACAAGCAATCTGTATCAACGAACCGTTTGCATAGCCGGACTTCATCCAAGGATAATCGACCTGCCGCTGGGTCTGATCCTCTCCATACTCGCTGGTTCCGGTCGGACTGGCGTTCCCGACGTTGTTGTTATTCGCGAAAGTCGAGGCATGATATCCGGTCTGCTGCATGGGGGAGGCGGGGTCGAGCATCGTTGTGGTGCAAGGATCGGCCGAGGGCTGCGCCGGAAACGGTTGATAACCCTGCGCGTAACCAACGGGAACAACGTCCGGAACGGAGCGGCGAAATCTCTCTTGAGAAGTGTTATCACTCCCGTTAACAATCGGAGAAGTCCTTTCACCGGGTGTCGGCACGTAGCTTGGGGTCTGAGACGAAACTCCTGGTGACGTCATAGCCTTCCCATATCCCGGTCCGACGTATCCATCGACCAGGGCGTCCTTCCCGTGCCGCAGTAGCGTCTCCAGGAGGCTGGATCCCGGTTGCGCACTCTGCTCGACCACCTTGACCGGGAAGCCAGGACTGGGAGCTTCGGGATGAAACTGAAAATCGGCACCGGAAAACGGATGAACACTGGAAACCGGCTCGGTCTGATAAGGCCAGTATCCCGATTCATTATTGGCAAAGTAAGCGGAGCTCGCCATGTTCCTGGTTGCACTTCACTCGACGATTCACAGCCGTTGAAGCACAGCACAGCACTCAAAGTTCGGACTTGATGTCACTCCGAGGAACGTTCGACGGGTTTGGATTTTCACATCGGTAAGCGAGGATCCTGATTCTGGACTCGGTTGCCTGCAGGGGCGAAGAGGAACGCTTTGTGAGCAAAACCGGCAACGCGCTTGGCGACCTTTCGTACAATGAGGCGAAATGATTTGTGCACGTAGTTTCGACCCCGTGACGCGCGATTTCGAGGAGGCCCAGGGTCCGTCTGATGGGTGGCAACGGGGGTCGCGCGTGCCGATGTGCCCCCACCTCTCTCTCGGACGGGAAAACTTTCACCGGTTTATTACCGCACCGAGGGTGCATAGAGGGGGTGGAGGGGGCGCAGGCCACCCCGAGTCCCTCTCTCTCTCGCTCTTTGAACATCAGCTGTCCTCCTTGACGCGAACGGAACCCCGGGGTGAGCAGGAACCGGGTAGCCGGGTAGCCGGGATCCCGAAATCCACCCCCGATACACTCGGCCTCGATACTGTTCTATGCCGCGTGGATCCACCCCCCAACCCGCGGCCGCCTGTCCCCTCCCACTATTGACGCCATTCACCGAAAACCCATATTGGAAACCCCCCGAAATTTACACAATGCGCCATGTGTGCCCCTCACCCCATACAGTCCCCCTCCCCCCTCAAGCCTTATTATACGCCGGACGAACGACGGCCCTGCGCCTATAGCAACCGCCGAGATTCGGGGACCGATTTCCGATCGGCTGGGAATATCTTTCATCGGGATCAACGGATATGTTTTTTGGCATGCGTCGGAGTCATTATTGGAAGTATACATACAGAGAACAAAGCGGGGCGAGAGGTAGGAAGGGGGGGGGGATGAATACAAAATTTTCGTTTTTCTTTCTTTCATCATTGGTCCGTCAGTTTTCTTCGCGCAAGGTTTTCCGATTATTTTTCTATAAACTGCGAGGCACCGATAATCCTAGCTGCAGGGAATAAAGTAGAATAAAGTGAACCGCGAGTGCGTGATGCAGCCGGCTAGGCAAGAGCAGTCTTGCGAATGACGTCTTCTCTAGTAGGGCGCCCGGAGTTCGCAGCGTCGATTAATCACACAACCGCGTATAGTGTACACACTCTCTCAATGCTCTCTTTCTCTCTCTCTCTCTCTCTACAGTTCCTCCGCGCTCGCCGTCCTCCTGTACGTATCCATATACATTATATATACGTAGTTAGCGCCGCCGTTACTCGATCCAGCATCGGGCACTCCTCTTGCTTTTCATTAATCCAACTTTTCGTTGGCTGCTTGCTTTTCCATCGTGTACAGGAATAAATAAAAAGAAGAAGAAGAAAACGAGAAAAACATGAAGAAATAGAGGAACAGAGGAACGAAACGAAAACTAACGGAGACAAAAACAAAAATAGGGGGCGGGGGGGGGGGGGGGGGGGGAGAAAACGTTTCCGCAGAGCCACTAAGTGAGACGTATTAATCCGTTTGAATCGCGGACACGCATCGCCTAGAATCTCTAAGAATCGTTTTTTCCCTTTTCCGTCCCTTTTTTCAAATAATTATCACCCTCGGCCTAAGCGGTGCCGGGGTAATAGGTCGCCTTTATACACGAAACCTTTAAATAGTAAAACAGTATACTGAAAAAGTGATTAATGATGGGCAGTGGACGGGCGACTAGCGCCCACAACGATGCGGTACCCTGTGGTGGACACAGGAGAGACGCGTGAACACATTCAATGGAGTTTCATTTATATCCATTGGTGGATACGTGTGTGTGTGCGTGCGCGTTTCAGCAGCGATATATACACGAGTGCATCACCCATAACTGAAACCTCTTGCTGGTAGGCGCGTCGCATAGCAGACCGCTGCATAGGTGTACGTAGGTCTGACGATCGCCTGACGATAATAAATAATAATTCTGTTAGCTATGGGGCGATTCAGGGTGAAACCCGGGGCGCACTGACATGGGGAGAAAAAAATCCTTGCGGGGTCCACTGCGGGGTATGAAAACCGTAAATGATTCTGGCTACCGACTTCATTTCACAGTTGGCAATGCAACCGCTGAAAAAAAAGAAAGAAAAAAAAAAGTGCGGAAAAAAACAAGAGAATATTCGTTTTCGGGGTAAAAACGATCGAATTTTATTCGGAAGTAGATTAATTTTCAATCGATTATTGCAGGGATATAAATTGTTGAATTTATTCACGTAAGAAACGTATGCTGTTGTTATTTCAAGTCAATATTTATTTATGAGCTCATCTCGTTGCGCAAGTTTTTCTACGCGACGTGTTTCGCTGCGTAGATACCTACTGTAGGAAAAATTGTAGTGAACGATGAAGTCGGAGAGAGTTATTGAGCGTTCACTGTAAACGTACGACGACAATAAGGTCTTGCAGTTTGATCCGGAGCGATAGGGTGAAGGGTGAAAGCCGTCCGGGATGTCTGCGAAAGATTTAGCTGTCGAGATAACGTCTTCGTCGATGGAGGCAAACTGAACTTGAGACGCATCGTCAACGCGACAGCAATTCCGTATACGCGTAGAGTTGCGGGGCCTAATGGGGGGCCCGTAGGTAAGCGGAAACGGAGAAAACTACCTGGATGACGAGTGTTCGGTGATGTATTGCGTCGAAAGTAAGTTCGGTTATATAGTTTATGAGGCGAGCTCGTAAAACACGAAGCGACGAAGAGACACGCGCAGGCACGTGCTTAACCCCCCCCCACCCCTTGTATACCTCGACAATTTTCGCGTCCCACCCCTGCCGGAGTTTCTCTTCATCTCTCTTTATTCCCTGACGCAATATATTAATTTTTATACAACCGTACCTGGTTACCTTGGAGTGAAAACAAAATTATGGATCCTGCTATTGCGGAGCTTTATGCTCAGGTAGGACGACTTACCTACCCCAACAACGAGTCACAGGCCCCAAGTAAGTCCCTAACGATTTTCCTGCCCCTTTCCTCCGGGCGAAAATAGTCTCATAAAACTTTCTCCGCTCGCGTTGAAAGCCGGAACGATGTCTGCATGGATTCAGCACCTCTTCAGGAACAAGTTTCTTAGACGGTCCTAATATTTGCGCCTGTCTTTCTCTTTTTTTTTTCATTAGATTTGTTTTTCACTCCAGCGATTTATAGCACTCGGTTAAACAGGCGCGAGGTGCAATTGCACCGCGACCGGTTTCATTTACTGCTTGCGAATCATCGAACTGCAGTATGCGTGAAATGGTTCGAACCACGTCGAGCTGTTCCATCTCCGAAGCGACATATGTGCCGTTCGAAGGGGGAAGCGGCCGGTTTAAGGGAGTCCCATGGTGTAAGGGGGTGGCTTTTGCAGCCATTTGGGAAAATTGGGAATATCGGGATCAGGCGGTCTGAAGTCGGGCTCTGCACTCCGTCAGGCAGCTATTATTGCCCGATTGATTTATACTTTGTTTGTGGTGCATGCATGCGACGCTGCAGCGCCAGAAGGCTTCGTACAATCCCGTGCCCACGTGTTTCACGTATTTAATGCCAAAGCAGATATTATACGCGTTCATTTGTCACTTGGACAATGAGAAGAAAAAATTTATATCACTTTTCATTTTACTTTCATCGGTTAGTAATTCCAAGCTTTTCAATGTTTCTCCCAGAAGCTTGAATTCTTCTGTCTCTTCGTCCCTCCGTTGAATGATGAATAACATGAAATAAATAAAGGAAAATTCGATGAAATAAAATCACTTCAACGTGTATAATATCCATGCACACATGCGAACATCACCCATAAGCGAAGATACCAGACGCACGCTGCGCTATACATAACCATCGCGTGTCTCGAGCCTGGTCGGAATAAAAATAATAACAACAGTAACAATAATAATAATGGTACCAAGGCTCTCTAGCTCGGGAGCGTAGAGCCTAAAACCACCTTTGAACTTTACAGGAGGGAGCAGTGCAGCAGAGTTTGAACCCGGTTAGTTCAACGTCATGAACTCTGCCTTTCTAAATGAATTCCAGGCTTTTTTTAACTGTACGTATTAGAATAAAAATAATAATAACGATAAAAAATAATACTCAAATTACGATATCGATAGTCTCGAAATCTCGAATCTTATAAATAATGTCAAGGATAATCGTGGCGCTTTCTTTTCCAAGAATGTTAATTTTAAACATGCCACCAAATATCCTGACCATCGACATGTGGACACGCGGGTACCATTTGGATTTCGCCTGCAGCCCTGGAGGACGCGTAAGTGGGAATGAAAACGGGCGTTTCGGGGCGGAGCGGAAAAAGTGCTGAGCAATCGTTCGGAGGTTCGGCTATTTCTCGACCGGTTGAACCCCAGCTGAACTCGATCACGTATGGATCAACAGCCAAGCATACCTGCATTGCAGGAACGAGCGAGGACAGTGCGGGTACGATCGGATCGGTCAAGTCAGCGATCGGTACTTCGGTTCACCCTCAGGATATATTTTCACACGGATGAAGGCTCCTCTCAATCTCTCAATCCGTTGCAGTCTCGGGCCTTGACGTGGATGCACCAACACAGCGGAGACGCGTTGATAAAGAACGCGGGTGCGTGAGGCGTCACTGACGTATCTTCGCTCTCCTGTCGCGATCCCTGAGTAACCGAACATGTGTATCTTTCCTCCTGGCAATGGGTACGTGTCAATCTCATCCAGCCTCCTACTGCGGTTGGGACTAGGAGACGGCTTCGTGCCAGGAGCGTTGTGTACTTGGGATGAGCTCGACAGGAAAGCAACGCCAAGATTCATCCGCATTGTCCTTATGATTTAAGAATTCCAGGGACGCGATGATATCATCGTCGTGCTTGGATGCACAGTGCACTCTTCTTCTTGGAATGAACTTGGCACTATTTCCTTGGACTAGATCGAGACTGACCTGAAGAGGAAGAGGAGGAGAAGGAGGAAAAAGAATTGAATAGATGAAGAAACAATAAAGCATTAACAGAAAAAAAAGAAAATAAAAAAATGAATAAATCAGGGAAGAGGGAGAATCTTTTCTACGGTAAAATTGCGGGTAACGAATGACGCATTGTTTAATCAAACGCGAGAATAGGCTCGAGGCTTTGGATGTTATAAGCGGCGCAGTTCGTAATCCATCTCAGTTAAGGCTTTGGTTCTTTTTTGATAGTGCATGAGGCGCCGTTTCTTTGACCGCGGAGACTCAAAGCGCGCCTCTTATATTCCTTTACAAGCGGACTTCGGTACGAGCAATTCATTAATCGTCGGCTAATGATATAAAAATGCAGTCGCCGTTTCCTGGTAACCTTTCATACTCGAACGAAGTCGCGATGATCATCGCGTTCTCGCACGGTCAAGCGTCGTTTTAAACTCCGGTTCATCAGACTCATCAAAGGATTCTTAATCGCCGTCTCTCATGATCCACTCTCGCCAAAGACGCGTGGAAACTGGCCTAATCGATTCCACACAAAACACACCACACTTGTAATCCGCATCGTCGGAGATTCTCGTGTCGCTCACAAAGCTGGAAAATACCATCGGATTCTCTTGGTCGGATCGTCGACGAGCGGGTATAAGATACGTACAGAGGGAGACGAAGACGACGGCGCCACGGGGGTCCCGTCTTAGTGACAGCCGAGCCTTGGGAATCATTTGCTTCGACCAGTCGAATCCAAATAAAGGATTATCCATCGCTCTCCACTCGACTCTTCAGGTAGCCGCTCAACTCCCACGTGGTGGTAATGCCAAAGCGTACACTCCATGCCTCCGGAAAATCCGACGGTGTGTATACGCAAATCCCATCGAGACTCTCCGGATCCCCAGAGTCTATTTATCGGATTAACAAATACGGCGTGGTAAAAGGGTAAACAGTTCGAAAGTAGGAGGGACTGTTTTGACACCTCCATCTCCACTTTTGCTGTGGTTGAGTCGAAACATGCCGCTGGATTTGTATCCTGGATCATGACACTGCGTTCTGCCTTCTGAAACACGCAAAGATCCTTTTGTGAAGATCGTCTGATCGTAAACTTTCAACTGGCTCAGGTTCTAGATGCTAATTACTGTTTCATAGGCAGAACGAAGACGCTCTGGATGGTCTGATGCTTCTTTATTAGACAACGACTATCGGAAGACGCTTTTTAGAGTGGATGATCCTTCAGAGTTTCGCCACGTGATACTGTAACAGGTAAAAACGGCACGGTTTAAAGTCACGATGTAGAAAAGTACTTGACCTAGATGGAAATTTCCGTTACATAAGACGTTGGGAGTGAAGGTATCGCGTCAGCTGTCTATATCCATTCGGGCTCTTCCACTTCTTCGAGCACTCTGAATAGGACGGAGGCAGTCGGAGGTTCCAGTTCCATAGTATCGAGTCTGGAGGTCGGGAGGGCGAGAAGGTGCCAGCGAGAGGAGGAGGCTGGCGGCGACGGCGAGATCGTCTCCGTATCAATGCGGTGGAGATTGACAGGGCGAGCTATGATTAACGATGCCGAACTCCCCGACCGCCTCGCCTTGCCTCGCCTCGCGCCATTCCCCACCCCCGGCACCACGTGGCATAGCGGACCAGGCCAACCACCCAGCTAACACCCCGAGGGGAGGGCGAGGGCCGGAGGAAAGACGAAAGAGGAATGGGGAAGAAGGAAGGAGGAAAGAGGAGTGGTGTTCCGCCGCGGTGAGAAGTAAACACGTTACACAAACGAACGCAGGATCAATAGTGGAACGAACAAACGAACCAGCGAATGACTGCGGAGGAGGACACCAAGCCTCAATCTCTCGGTGATCCTTTTCCAAATGTCCTGCTGTTGGCACTCGTTTTACAAGCTAGTCCGAAAACCCCGTTTCCGTCAAAAATTCAGTCTACTTAAAAAATATCCGTCAACGAAAAATCGTTCGTAGCGTTCGTTGCACCGCGTCGACTTATCCGAGAAAGGAGCTTCGGGATGAAATGGGTGAAGTGCCAAGAGCGTGGAGCAAACGAAGTTAATGCGGACATCGCGTGCGCCGGAAGCTCCCTGATACCTACGTAGGTCCGAGGCTCGGGGAGAATGAGAGAGAGAGATAATCGCAAAGCCAACGAGAGGGAGGCGGAGGGAATGCACAACCCTGTTCTCACCCCCTGTTATGTTCAGGACGCGGGAACCGAGTGAGGAAGAGAGACGCCGGCCACTCCCTGTCTTCGCACGCACCTTGTTGCCTCAGCCGCACAGTTCCTTCGCTGCACAATTGCGAATTACCCCTGCTACATTTATAATTATGTATACACTGAATAACAGGCTGTGCAGTCCACCGTTGCCACCCTAACAACATCTTTTCAATCTATCGCAGATCTAGATACTGTGATGATTTCAAAGACCAGCGTCCAGCCGGCTGTTTCTTTTCACGTTGCATTTCAAACACCTTAAATTTTTTTTTCAGATGCTATTTACTTTGCAAAATTGGCACATGTTCTAATTTTTTTAAAAATAAAAGTATCCAGAGTTAAAGGTGGTAAAAAAAAGTTTAAAAACAGCTGACGACTTTGACTTTTTAATAAGTATATTGAGAACTGTTGTGCGCAATTCCGTATCGATTGAAAATTGCGGTAGGTAATGGTAAGAAAAATAGTAAATAAATAAATAAAATTGGGAGGTAAATTTTTACTAAATACACATCGCGCGCCGTGATGAGGTGCATTCAGCAGTGATTCCAAGGAGTTCCTTTATTCAAACGTCGATGCTCGGATCGCGGGCAGTCCGGCACGGGCCTGCAGCCGCGGAGAACCGAGCAATGCATCGTTAGCGGGACTGACCAACAGATAAATGACGTGGTCGCCTCACATCTGACGTGAATGAAGCCGGGATGGCTTGCCTACATGGCTTACACGACGCCACGCCGGCTTCGGCGATCGCAATAACTACCTAATGATATATCGAACGCGACCAGCGAGTCCCACTGTAATTTAAATGCACCTACGCGATTCGATTAATTAAGTGACTGCACTGGAGTCGATGAAAAACCGGCCAATAACTTGGAGGCAGGTATATCGAAGGACGCGAATATCCCTTGCTGATATCAAAATGCAAGGACAGTTTATTATCTACTTTTTATCATTACTTTGTTTTTCAAATTTATGACTTTTTATAAAAATTCCTTTTTCAACACCGAGTTTTTGTTATAATTTTTTTGTACTGACAAATTTTGCTAACGTCATTAAAAATTGCACTATTAAGAAAAAATGAAGTAACAGTAAAAGCTCAGAATATTATAATTTTAAGTACACTATCAGATTGCACTCTACCTGCTTACTTTTGAACTTAAACGTGCGTGCCTCAAGGATCCAAGCAAACTTTCAGCTCAAGTAATTCTATTCAGAGGGAAGCAAAATTGATTAAAGTCAGAGAGATACGCAGGTGAGTCTAATCACACGGGAGCAGCAGGAGGTGGTCGGTCAGTTGGAGAAACCCTTGGATGGCGTCAGTCTCGTCTTGCCACATAGTTCGTTATCTCTGCGAGGCGAGTTTTTGCCGAGGTGCGTCTCGTTTTTTTCTTTTTTTCTTTCCTTCCTCTTTCCTCTTCATCTTTTTCTTACATGCAGGCAAATTGCGCTTCCGTTTCAAACTGTTAAGTCGTTAAAAATGGCTAGACACGCGGTTGATCTGGCGGCCTACTGCTGCACCAGCAGGTTAAACCCCTCGTGTAATTACCTACTTCGAAAGTAATTTATTAATATCAGATAGCCATTGCATCAAAAAAAAAAGAAAAAAAAAATGAGAGAACACCCCTTTCTTCCGTTCTCCAACACGTTACTGACCGAGTATCCGCATAATGCAATCAGCCTTCGACCACGATATAAACAACCCTTAAGCCAAGAGACTTCTAGAATTAGTGTCGAAATGAAGAGTCCCGTACTCGATTCACCTGTTTTCGACATCTCGACCTGGAATGGGGCGCAAATTTTTGTTATAACGGGGTCTTGGGGCGCGGCGAAACTGGCGATTGCCCGTGGGAGGGGGTTGGGGATGAGGTTGATACGCACGAGCGCAGCCATGCCCAAATAGAAATTCAATTGATCTTGTCCAGCAGTGTCGGGCAATCTATCTTGTTCCTTCGACTCGGTCTCTGGGTCCGCGTCTACCGCGGGCGTCCCCACGTCGCCGTAGTCGCGACGAAGCTTCGTATAGTCGGACGGTTCCGTCGTCGCCGGGGCGCAATGGAAAAAAAGGGGACAGCTGTCCAGCCGACCGCCAAACTAGCCATTAATTACCCGCTCCCGAAACCCACTTACACTCATCCACTTGTTTGTCCTTTCTTCTTTACATTTATCCACCCGTCGCACGTCTTCCGCGGCTTGAAACCGGATAAAAATTGTTCTGCCAAACAGGACCGTTTGGTTGGTACTTGGTATAAGCCGGTGTAACGGGGGAACGGAAATCTGCTCTACCTATCTGGTCAACCGTCGCAAAGGTTCTGCTCGTACACCTTGATCCTTATTAATAATAAGCTCGTAAAGAACGGCCGAGAGTCCTGCGGGAACAGGTGACTCAGTTTGACATTTGGAGAATCATTCGTTATTGTGTAAGACGCGTGGAGAAAGTTTTATGGTCGACGAACAGCGTCTAGGATTCCTGTGTTTCTTATGCTGAACGCCTTACATGGGCGTAGACGCTAATTAAGATACCTCAGGTGCGTTTTGTGTACGAAATAATTATCACGCTAATCGGAGAATCGTGAAAAGTTCGACCGTGACTAATCTGCTCAACAGATAACGAACAGCGTGTAAACGTGAAACGGTGATTGAACAAATTGGGCGAATCCTTTGGATGTAATAAGGCGTTGATAATTACTCGTCAAGCTGAATTATCATTAAAGAAAATTTAAATACAAAGACCACTTTATTGTAGACAAAATCTTATAACACGCTCCGTATGTCCACGTAGTGCGTACAGCATATTTTTTTAATCACTCTTCTTATTTTCATCGTTAAAATTAAAACATTAGATCAAATCGTACGCGTAATTAACCGTACTAAAAGACTGCTCGTGATGAACGAGATGCAATTTCTTTCTTTCTCTTTTATATATGAGCGCTTTTTACTTGGTCAGCAAAAGAGCATTCTTTCAGAATCAGAAACGGTCACCCAAGAGCCACGAATATCCTCTAATTAACTACCAAATTTTCCTTCGCATCTGAATATGAGATCGTTATAATTGTGTTTCGATATAGAATTCCCGAGTGAGAATTATGGTCAACTGTATAAACGACCCAGAGTGCAGTGTGTTATTGCACCAGAGATTCCAATGATGAAGTCAAACGGGAGTAATAATGGTTTGTTCGGATCCCTCGCAGTGTCTCTGGGCAGATCTCCGCCCCATTTTATCTTCATAGTCGAGCTGGGAACGACGGGCAGCAGCAGCAGCAGCATGCAGTGCAGCGCAATGGGTCAATCGACGATGGGGATTGGTGATCAATGGGCTCTTAGGTGGACAGTGGCCGGATAAACTGTTTAATGGCATCCGTAAGAGTCGGTGAAACTCAAGACTTTCTGTATCTTCCGTTGACACTGGTAATCCGGGAGCTTGAGTAACTCGACCGCCTCTTGTGAAATGGGAAATCGAAGATCCGTGTACTCGGAGTCGATATCGCGTGTTAAGTAAAGAGATTAAAGACTTCTTAAAACAGTTTTGCCCCTTGATCCGGCGCTGCCGCGTGATTCCAGGGCCCGAAAAATGTGAGGCTGAGCTCAGTTTGGTCCGGGAAAGATCTCCGAGGCGGAGGAGAGCCGAAAGGCATCGTCGAGATTATATGGGCCGCGACGACGCACACGAAGATGTCATCTCAGGCGTCCAGGTTTCGTGCATGTGCCACGTGACACGCTCGGTTTCCGCCCGCACCTCGCACCATTATTTGTTGCTTCCGTTCCTCGAGCTATTCTGAACGGCATATCCTTCGTCTCGAATGTTCCTTCCTCCGGCAAATGCGCAAATGCTGCGATTGTGCGACACCGTTTTGCGATTTATCCTCACCCTGGTTAGTTAGGCGAAAAACGGCCTCTGCCAAGAGAGAAGACTAAGAAAGTAAGAAATGAACAAGGTTCATCCTTTGTTCTCTTCTAACGCCTTTAAAATTTAGACAGTACTAAGGAAAGGTCCATGAAAAAAGTGAATTTTTTACTATTCGATGTGCAGAAAGCTCAAGCCATGCCAACTTTTCAGAAATTCAATACTGATAATGAATGCTATGGTATAGATAGATTTGATTGAAAGAATTGCCACTTTGCAACACCGGATAACACAAGTATGAAGTATGATATGCAGGCGAGTCCACGTTCTGGACATCGTCCTTGTTCGTTGTTGGTTGTTCAGGATAAGAATAATAATTCCAGCTAGCGGGAGCGCGCTGTTTATCAGTCGGGTTAATCGAACGATTAATGATTCTGTAAATTCAAAAATCGAGGTATAAAGGCAAGGGCTGGTTGGCCGAGCTTGTTAGTCCGTGGTTCCATGCGTTCGAATAAACGAGTCACTTTGACCGATTGACTAATTATCGGCTGGGCGGTCGCGGCACTATCCACGACTCCGTGAGTATCTTTATAAAAGATTTCGTACTTTAAATTTTAATCTAAAGGGTGTCCGAGGATGTCGAGTACCCGCCGTTCAACACACCGATATTCTTTCAAGGAGTTCGACTTATTCCTCCGCTTCATACAGGTCGAACACTTCCAACGAAAACGCGTGTCTCATTTCATCCCTGAACGTCCAAAAGCTTGGCAATGAAGTCTGGCCGCGAGTTGGATTATCTGATGCAACAATAATTTTTTTCGAAAATGAAAAAAAAAAAACAACAAGCTCTGACTTAGGTACCAACGATTTTAGACCTTACTTTGAGCTTTGATGATTTTCGTGCAAGATGAGAGACACATCCTCGTGTGTAAAAGGAGCTTTCGAAACTTTTGAGAGACGTTGTACCTGCAAGCAATGCCACCCTTGGGAGATATCGAAGAACCGTGATGGAACGACCCGAGACGCGTTAAATATCGAGTCAGCTAAGAAAGCGACCGCTTCGAGGTGGGATATAACGAGGGCACGTTGCAGGCCGAGCGCACACTTTGCCATGATCAGGGCTGCTCATTAGGCGCGGATTAATATGGTGCTGTCATGGAACGGAGGCTTACCTACCTACACGGGAGCCGATGCAGCCGCCGCTGTCTTGTTTCACGGAATACGAGGCGTCACGATTATTGCCGACGAATTTTTTCCCGTAGGGCCAATTAAACCGAAAACCCCAATCAGCGGCAACATTGTATATATACGGAGAATTCCAAAAATGAACTAACGGATTAATTGTTCAACCTAGTATTCGATTCGTCGACTTTTTCAAACCAACGCCCAAACCGTCTCTCCTCGCCCAGCCTACGAAAGCGAAGAGATTCAAAGTTTTATTCGGGATTTCGGACGAAATCAAGACCTCGGTTTTGGGGTGGAGCGAGGGGTGGCAGAGGGGCGTGGGGGTAATGGCGTGTGCGTTATGCTGATAAATCGTCGACCCTGGCGCGTCAAAGCTGACTTCGAGCTGACGGGGATCTTGGTGGTGGACGCCTATGTACTTCCTCTGCCCTATCTACGTCGGGCTTTGGGCTCTAGCTACATACATAGGTACAGGCTGTTCGTGTTTCATTTCTCGTGTTATTAGGTGTTGACTTTGCATGCAGGCTGGTGGTAAGATAAATAAAAAAAAAAAAAAAAAAACAAACAAGCAAATCGTGTGAGGAGTATGGAACATAAAGAAAATGGCCACTCAGATCCTTCTCAAGTTTGTAATTGCTACCAGCTGTATCGGGACTTTAGACGACGGACAAAACCGTAATTGAAAGACAATGAACGTAAAACAATTAGGAATAGAATGGTTTTTGTGGGCACAACAGTGTCCGGAATAATAGACGCCTGCGCGTAAACGCGGTGTGTCGTAGAAGGCTTGATTAAAATTCAAGGAAACATGACGAGAAGTATTCACGCTCGATCTTTACCTCGAGGCCGTTTCTCGGCTCGCGTCGATCAACACCGAGTGTCGGATAATCCGGGCTGGCTGCTGCGAGGAGATCGAAGGCAAATAGTTGACGCGAGACTAGATCAGAGGGGAGGAAACTGCCGCCGCTGGCAAATATTTGCACCGATTTTAGCTCCCGCGAAATCCCGACTTACTGCGAGCAGACGATAAGGTAGATCCGGCCGTGTACAGGCGGCGACGTCGGCGTCGAGGAGTCGCACCTGAAATCGAAGAGGTGCATGGATGACCAGCACTTTCTGCCACAGCCTCCGATCCCGCGGTCCACTGCCCTCGGTGAAACGATACCTGCAGGAGACGCGACTGGCAGGAATGACGAAAGAAGCGGAAGAGTTCCTGGAACCTCCACCGAGGCGAAGAGCAATGATCCGGCGGTCCAGCTTATTCGGTCTCCATGCGATACGCGTGTCCCCCGCATCGCCGATTTCTGGTTTCTTCCCCCTGCAGCCCCCCGGACGAGGAATCCCCCGCCTCGTGTAACACGGAACTCCATTAAACTAGTAAAAACTTGAGGGCCTTCAACCCTCCTCCGGGCCTCTCGTATTCTAAGAAAACGTTTTTACAAGCTCTGTTTATTTTCCCACTTTTTGTTTTTCTCGTTGTACAGTTCTGTTTGGGCATGTTATTAATGCGATTATTCGATAGGTTGAGAAAAAGATTCTACAAAGCATAAACAATTAATGCACAAATTCATGTTCTTTTAAATATTATTATGCATAAACTATCTCAGACAAGGTTCATAAAAATTTTCTGAACTCGTTACCTAATCAGACCACCTCATGCAAATTGAAATCCCGCACATTATTCAATCAGTAGACTTAGAATAACCGAGAAATTTGTGAACTAATGGTAATATGTTTAGTGCCTACAAGAATGCCAAATAATCTAAAACCAAAGTGATCAGAACTGTTTTTTTCCAAGTCCAAACTATCATTCTTCCTTTCCTCATAAATAATCAGCATATGACTGATACTCTGTAGTTTCTCCGATCTTCAGAGTTGATAATTATTTATCCCGATTACCTGCAATCGGTATGTAAAAAGAAGCGAAGATTGATTCGTAAACTTTTTGCAACCAGGTAAAAATAGTATCGTTTTGCAACGTGACAGCGTGGCGCAGCTTAGACCTATCTATAGATAGTTGTTACATGTGCGTCGATGGTGGGGAGGAATCAATCATGTTTTTATTGAGCGGTACACAGTTAATCATGTAATTATCGAGGCGACGCTCGCGGCACGGAGACAAAGCGGATCATGGACCACACAGAAGGCCGTCCAGGTTCACTGGCAGCTCTGCCCTATCCTGCCGATGCCTTTCCCATCCCCCGGCTAGCCCACCTGACCGACAACTTCTGCTAATAGATTTGCTTCTTGTTCTGGTCCTTTTTCGTTGCTGAATAGCGCCTGTGCCATTTTGTCTCTGTGACAAACTTCCAAATTTGCCCTTAATAATCGCAAAGCAATTATTCATCCAGTATTTTACCTTCTCAGTCTTATTTCTTTTCTTTTCTCAGAAGCAACGATGACTTGAGAGAATTTTTGGCAAGAATATAAAACGGGTTTTCATTCATTTGTTTTTTAGTCATGGTCAGAGATCGCAGACGTTGCAGCAGACAGACACAAGCGAGGGAGTGGTAGTGCGAAGGCATTACCTGTTTAATGCTCAGCTCTTTAGGCTCAGCTAATTAATGACTGGATATTAGCGTAATCGTAATGAGCCCAAATTACACGGCAATCATGCGGCCTGCTGCCACGAACACGTTAAGGGTCCGACTTCAAGGTTCCCGAAAGGGTTTCACTTCCCCGAGAAATGTTCCAACCCAAAGTCTTACGGTGTCTTACAGCTTGGTTTTCACCGTGCGCGGAAGATAGCGAAGAATATAAGAAAACCTTTTGTTCTTTTGGTAAGTCGACTTTTTATTACATTCAATGTCTCTGGCGGAACCAAAAAACGACGGTGAACCGAAGTTGGGAAATCTTCGAAGAGATGAACTGGGAATGTTGCATGGGAAATGTTATACGAGGCATAGCTAAGCCACGAGTTAGCAGCCACTTATTTATACGAGCCTATAAAGCTGATCCCCTCGTTCTGACGCCGCGTCGGTAATTCATCCACTCTACCGAAGCTCCCGCAGGAGAGACCCGGCTTAGGGGATGAAAACGACGTCTGAACCATGGCCATCTGTCGGCGGTGCCTCGAAACTCCTGTCAGCACCCGGAGACTCGTCGCCGGTAACGACTCGCCATGTATCGGCGGTGGTTCATCGGTGGTAACCGCTGGCAAATCGCGTCTCGGCCTCAGAACAATCAATAAGCATTTCTCCATCCCCCAGATCATGATCCCTCGTGAAGATAGTCATCCCTCCATATTAATACTCGACAACAACTTGAAATCTAGAGAAATGAAAACAATTTTGGAAAATTGTTGCGTTATTTGATAAAGAAATTTTCACTACTGGATTAAAAGTTGAATTTCAAATAGTACAAAATACAAAGCTTGAAAAATCCAGCAACAAATCAATCAAACCTTTTTTCACTTCGAGATGAAAAATATCGAGCTGACTCTGAGTATCGTAAAATGGACCCATTTCGTGTATAAAAAATATGAGAGACAGAAATAGCGTTCTTTCGCCAATTGCAATTGGATCGTAAAAAAATTTGCATACGCAACATAAACATTATACGATTGTCGATTATGTGCAACGTGGAAATAAGGGGGAAGTTGAATCTAAAATATATTTTTCGGTGAAAGACTTTTCTTATTTATGCACTCGAACAAGTGAACGGTCGAGAAATTATTCGGTTGATATACAATTCAATTGAACGTTAACAATAAATTTTGTCTCGTCCTGATTATTATATACGAATATTCGTGATATGCAAGCGCCAGCACAATCGATTTTAGCGTGGCAAATTAGTCGACAAATCCTGCCGCGAATGAGCATTAAAATAATAATGACATTCATTAGATTAATGGGTGATAATAATTAGGGAAATTCTTGCAGGTTTGAAATTCCACGATATTCCCCCGCTCCTTTCGTAGGTACGTCGTTCGTCCTTTTCCCGCATCTCGTACTTCACGGAGGCATCCCTTAATGCGATATTTTCTCGGTTTATGGTTAATCTGCGGCTGTAGAGCTGCTGTCTTCCGAAGAACGTAACGATGGCAATCAAAGTAGAGTAAGTGAAGTCATATTCTCAAGACTTTAGACCTTCGAGATTCCCGTCTTTGCGGCGCCGCTAATTACCGTTTCCTCCCCCTTTCTTCTTCTTCTTCGTCTCTTTCTCTTTCTCCTTCTCTACGTTTCTCATCTCCTTTCGATAAACTTTCGTAATTTTTCTCAGATCATCTTCTGATTTCCAAAAGTATTTGACTGTGGAACACGTGAACTTTCCGAATGACTCAAAACCTTCTTACGGTTGCCCGGTCAGGTTATCCTGAATATTTTATACTCCACACCGTCGAAAGTACGCTTATCAAGAAACGCTCGCGTCTGTATAAGTCACGAGATCTCCGTCAGATACCAAGTGACTATTACAAATACGCACTCGATCCAATGACATTCAGTATCTCGATTTTATCCGAGAGGACATCAATAGAAGAAACGGCCGAACGTCTCAATAAAAATTAGTAAATTCGTTGGCAGTGAGGCGAAATGGGCTCGATAAATCAGAAGGCGAAAACAAGTCCGAGTATAAGAATTCCTCGACGGAGATGCGGAGCACGGAACACAGTGCGACGACAGTTTCGAATCAGAGTTTTGTGAAAGAGCCGTTTGCTTTGACTTGGGAAAGTTTGGCGCTAGCGTTATGGGGCGATTAAGAAAGCTGGGGAGACTTTCGCGGGGGACACGAAACCCGCTTAAACCTCGTACCAAAGAGCCGATTTGATGGCCGGCGATTAGTGAGTTCAGCTTCCAAGTCTCCGCGTCTTCGGATCCCGAGTCCGTGCCTGCAGGACGACTCGGCGCTAGATCTGGGCACCAGGGAGTCGTAGACTCGGCAGAAACGGAAGTTACTTCCGCCCCATCCCCGAGCCAAGAACGTGAATTTCTCCGACAAGTGATACGGAATAAGAGAATGTGTTTGTTCGACGTGTCCTGGCTGGGTTGACGTAACTTTTTCACCGGATTGTTAGTTTGTTAGCGCCGAAACGCATTTATTTTGATGTTTGATACACGCGGTAATTTGTGTTAGTCAGCTCATCGTTATTGCTTGAATAACTTATTTTTTTTGGAAGCGATTAATTACCCTGGGGTACCGATTCATTTGTTATTTCTCGCGTGGCACACAGATCAGGCCTTCGGCTACTCGGTTACGTGACATCGTAATTACGCGATGATCATTTTTGGTAGTCAGGAAACTCGTATAGGTATAGACATGCTGAATTTATTCGAGGAGAGGACAATAACATGAATCTATTATCGGACGGCTTGATCCTCGCGGTGCCCTGCCACAAAAATTTCACCCGCATGCTGATTTCCACTGGCCGTGAATTCGGAAACTGCAGTTTTATTTCACGTAATTCCCCAGATTTTTTGCAACCATTATAATATCGTTTGTCTTCAGAATTCAGGCCGTACGAAATTCATTTCCCGTGTAATTCGGTTGGTAGTATATATTTATACATCGTGTCCACAAATCATGGAGTGATTGCAATTCACGGCAACTCTTCATTGGAGAATTATTTCATGTGATTTGTAAAGCGCTGTACGAGATTGTCAAAACTTTAGTTCCAAAGTAAAAAATGCGTATATATATAAGAGTCAGTTACAAAGTGAATATAATTAATTTCAAGACTGTGAGATTTTTTTTTTTTTTTTTTTTCTGTTTCTAAAGTACACGTGGCTATATTATATACCTACTTCTGAAACCGGTCGTGATCGATATAACTTGTAACTTAAATTCCTTCCCGACGTTACCGGCAGTGACAAAACGCGGCAATTCACCTGACGAAACCTCGAAACCTGTAAATTCGTATATTTATTTCAAACTACACGAAATTTCGTTTACCATTTTCTAACACTCGTGTACCCGCTAAAGTCAAGATAAGAGAAAAATCTTCTCCTCGAATACTGCAAGCAATTATTATCAAGATAAGGATGTTATAAATTATCTTGTTTTAATTGAAGTTTGAATTCTTGGATTCTCAGGTGATCTAAATTCAGAAAAATATGCTGACGTTGATGCCTCCCAATTAGGTTACCGGATACGAAATTGAATTGAGAACTCTCGGTATTAAAATTTATGAGAGGAAAACTTCCCGCCGCCAGCTCTTTCATCATTTCAACTTTTTGGGACTCTTTAACCCAACGAATCGCAATCATAAACGAATAATTACATCTCTTTCCACCATGAAACATACAAGGAGTCTAACGAAAGAAGAAAACAATCATCAATTTTCCAAACTTGTCTTCTATCCTTTCAATTATACGCAAACGATTTTCTCCCGTAGATATCAATGAATAAAACGATTCAGAGAATTACAAAATACAGGTTAAAAAAAAAAGAAGAACAAAAAAAAAAAACAATGAGAGGAAAAAAATACTTCTAGATTGACTTATTTCGCGATTGAAATTGTTTTCGCTTTACAAGTTTGTGTTTGATGTTATCAAAGTTTTCGTCAACGAAACAATACTAGTGGGATAAACAATAACGGAGAAAAAATGGCAAGATTGTAAAATTCACACGATGTTCGTTACCCTGAAATGCCCTCATCCCCCCCACGTGATTCTAATTCCCTGATGGAAACGATGCGGAATTCGTAATGCCGCGGAAGGTACGGAGGTATAGGTAGACCGTCGAAAGTACGTCGACGGTAGATGGTTGGTTACCTGGTGCGCGTCGCGAAGACGAATTGCCGAGGACCGCGCGGCGGGACCATCACGTAGCCCTCGGCTCATCACCGGGCGATCGCATCTCATCGTGCCGCACCATCGCGGACTATTACAAGAGTCGCCCGGAGCCTCGTCGAGCGGACTCTCTTCCTCTCTTCCTCTCTTCCTCTCTTCCTCTCTTCCTCTCTTCCTCCTTTGAAAGAGCTCGAGGTAGACCTCGACACGCGAGATTGGGCAGAGCGCACCAGACACACGTATCACCGCATCCTCCATCAGCATATCCAACCGCTTAGCACCCACTTCCCCGGAGCGTAATAACATCCACCCGCTAACTCGGTTGAATTATACATTCCGCTTAGTTTCTCCGACGAACGTTGCATTCCGCGCCCTCCTCGCCGCGCATCGAAAACCCGGAGTTTATCCGAGGCGTGTGCCGATCCGGATATTCCACGAGTCATCGATGACTTCTGCAGTGTATCTATGTGGGTAACCACCCTGAGAAGAGAATTTCTTGGGGGAAACTCCTCGCCGAGAAGTCGGCTGGGTATAACAAATGGCGACTTTCGCCACAGCTAGCGAACGAGCGAGCGCGAAGAAACAAGCGATGCAAAGTGATAACATAATCAGGTGATAATGTGCCAGTCATATCTCACCACGGTCGGGTCTCATTCGCTCTCCGACGCTCCATCCCCTCGCAACTGCAGGTGTCGGGAGTCTGGACATTTTCTCTGGGTGACAGTGAGAAAAGCGACTCCTCACCCATCTCCGGCGTACAAACAAGGGTCCTGAGATCCAGGAGATAACGCCGCTTCGCGTCGGGACTCGTTATCCCGCTCGATACCAATCGCTGACTAATTAATTGATTATTCTAAATCGCAGAGTCACAGGAGCCGCTCCTCGAGTAGGATATGCGCCAATTAAATCGTTGCCATAGTTTCAAAGTCGCGTACGGCGAGCCGTCGATCATCGCCCAGGAGACGAGGTCTCGTTAAATTAGACTGGAGAGATAGCGAGAGGTATAAAAAGAGGGAGAGAAAGAGAGAGGACGAGGAAGACCGCGTGTACCTGTGCGAAGCTGCGCGTAGAACATACCGGCATTGCGGTTCCTATTCGAGCGCAGCGCTCAAGCTCGGTTATTATTCGTGGTGCCCTGGTGTTCCAACAGTATCCATTTAATCTCTCCTGTCGGAGTGAGAAGAGCGTTTCTTTGATCAGCGCGCGACCGCATCTGCCGAGCAATATCTCAAACCTAGCATCGTGCAACCGGCGTCCTTCTGGACCCCGGCTCCCGTCTTTTCCCCACACTAACTGCCGCCTCTCCTGCTCTTGGGAGCATTTGTTCCTGTCAACCACCGCCTCGAGACGCGTGCTTTTCCGTACCCAAAACCTTATCCCCGCTCTTCGAGGACAAGGATCAGGTGGATGCGTGGCTTCGACATTGCGAGTTGGGGCTAATAAACGTGGCGAAGAAGCGTCTGGGATCGAATTCACCGTAGATATCGATCGATCACGATAGATTGTGTCACAGGATCTCAGAGGAAACGGAGCTGCGTCAAGGCTTCAGGTTTTTGAAGTAACTGTTCGATGTCTGGCGCCGATGTGTTATTTCGAACAAGTTCCTCCGACCGTATAACGAGCGGATTATCTTGTGTATAATTTCGGCAGAGCTGTTTGCTAGTTTCACTTCCAGGCTTTAATACCGTGAAATATTGGGACATCTGGACTTCGACAATTCTTCTAGAGGAAGTTTTCACTTTGACATACGAAACGCCGCGTTTCGTGTACGCGAGTCTCGATTATTACATCGCGCAGCAGGTTTTTAATAAAGTCGCTCGTTTATAAGCGTCAAATTATATCGTGTACTTGTCTTTCCCAAAGATCCCCAATTCCGTCATTTCTAGTTTAATACGCTAAATGCTTCATCCTGTTTCAATCCAATCTTGATATGTACTTCAAAGGCCGACGGGGTTTGATCGATGTGAGTATTTTGAGTTTTTCGGTCATCCGGTTTGTTTCACGACGATCGTTCCGGTGAAAAATGTTTTTCACCGACGCGACGGCGTCGGCCGGATTTTGTAACTTATTTTCAGAACGGGTAACGAAAACGGATGAAGAACCGAAAGATTTACCAAACAACCATCATAATCATCGCGCGAGGTTTGTCACCGAAAATCCTCACCACTCAATCCCCAGTAACTCGTAATAATTTCGCAAAGTGTAAACGTCGACTCAGCACCAGCCGTCGACGTAATTTTTATTTATTCTTTTTTTTTTCTCTTCTCCCAATTTTTCCATCGTTTATTTATCCTATTTCTTCCCAACCGAGCTCCCTCGTTAAATTAATAAAGGCAATATCTCACCGGCGTTGGTACGTAACTCGTATGTCCTCGCTGGCTGCATCATCCGCGCACCTTATTCCCACTTCAAACCTACTCCCATGTGAAGCTAACCGCGATCACTGCAGGGCGTATATCGCTGCTGAGTGGAACGGAAGAGGGTTGTTGTGAATAAGGCTGTATTCCCGGTTTAACCACTCGGCGCCGGCACACGCGGCGTGGCAGCTACAGTAGCAATATGTATAAACGCACTTTGGAGTAATGCTGCGTCAAAGTCAGCATCACCAAAAATATGGGTTCGCAGCCGCGGCCCCCAGCGACCGACCGTAGTCGAGAACAGCCGAGCACCTCGTTAATGGCTGCCCATTTGTCACTGCTACATTATATATTTCGAAATTATCACTCATTTTCTTGCACTCTTCCTCACCAGGGTTCCTCCATTTCGAGACGTACCTGCCTACCATGCAGCTCCCTCCACCCTTTTAGAAATCCAGTCTCGTCTCCGCTTTCCTGCGCCGTTTCGAGAATTCGAGCGGTGATCCCTGGGACCTGAAATGGCGCTGAATCGACTCCGCAGCATCGGCGAGGATCAAAACCCAGGCCGCGATATGCGGGTCCTAAATATTTAGGTGCTGATAACAAACAATAACGGAGGCTGATAACGCGGATCGTTGAATGGGGTTGGGTTCGGGCCTCGGAATTGCGAGGTCGAGGGTTCGTCGGGAGGGGGAGGGGCAGAGGGATGAGGGAATGAGGGGCCCCGATGATGAGGGTTGCGCCACGGAGCACACGTAACAGGGATGAGAGCTCGGTGTGAGAAGAATAAGAATCAGCGATGCCGCTACAATTTAGAAACGGAAACCCAACGACGACGGTGGCTGGTTGCAACGACGCGACGAGGGACAGAGTGCCCGTAGAAAATCACCCCCACCCTCACCCCTCGCAACTCCAATTACTCGATTTTTTCTGCTCTTTGACCGGCACACTGCGGGAGGATCTCGTGTCTCGCGATCCCCGCCGATAAGGGAAGTCCTCGAAGCGAACTGGCGGAAAGGGGTGCCGATAGAGAGTCGCTATTTTTTCTAGGACTACCCCCGCAGCCCGCCACCCCGCAGGCAGCTCTGCCTCGTGTTTGTGCTCTCGCCAGGGAGCAGGGAGCACAAAGAGAAATGGCGGCGTATTTATCAGAGGGAGCGCCTCCGCCTACCAGCCCTCCTTCCATTCCGCATCCAAATCCATCCCCGGCTGCTGGCAGCCTCCGTCTCTCTAAGCTCTTATGCGCGCCGCACATATGGGTACTTCATCTTCTCCGTACGCGCTTTGACAGCTGTCCAACTCACGTGCAGCTTCCTTTTTCTTACCTAGCCACCTCGACTCTACGGGCAAATGTATTTCCGATACATGCCTACCGATTCTCGATCCTTCTTTCCTCTCAAGGAAAAGAATCTTTAACTTGGTTGTCAATTCGCACCCTCAACAAATTTAGCGTTATCGATAGGTTGAAGGTACGAATTGACACCCAATTTGTGTGTGTTTTTTTTTTAATTATGTCTCTAAGGGTCCGCTACTCGCTTTTAGACATAATTGTATCCCAGACGTTCAAAACAGATCCTGAATTGCGGTGTGTTCGGTGATGTGATTAGGTAGAGGACCAAGCCTATCAGAATTTTTGATGAGTCGTGGAAGTGACTAAGTATTCGTGGGAAGATTACAACCGACTCAGAATTCCTGAGTGTGGTAAGTTCGTTGATGATCCTGCGAATGGCCGAACAACGCGTGAGCACGGAAACGAGCGTACATTTGAGGCATGGAATTACGGCAGGTTGACCTCTAATGGTTTTCCTTCGTTTTGATCAGTCCATTTAGATCATCTACGTTCGTTAATGCAGAGTCGAAGGAGGGTGTCCGCCTATATCAGGACGGCTGATTGCGGAAGGAAATTGTGGTAAATGAATATTTTATACCGCGGCATGGAAGGGCCGAGGCTGAAACTGACTTACTTTCGAGAGCCAGGGCATTCCTAATTTCCGAGGTGAAGTGGGTCGCATGTTTGAGCGACACGGACAGATCGGTCGGTTCGGTAATTAAGGCTGCCTTTTTTCATACTCTCATTCTTTTTCGTCGATTTTCTTTTCTTCCTCGTTTTTCAAGGGTTTCACTTCTCGCTAGCCGGCGCGCGGCTGCTCTTCACCGACGCCGAGACGAAACTGAATATACAAATGGCGACCAGGGCCCGGTTTCTCCTCGGATTGGTTTTAAAATTAATGTTGTTTCTTTCGTTTCACCTCCTAATGGGTTCTGGGAGGGGCTCGCCGAGAGCCAATCACCTATCCTGTCCGCCGCCTAGTGAAAGCTTGACACCCACGACTCAAACCCGACTACAACCGGATCTGAACCGAACCCGAATCCCCGCATCTTCGATCCGATACGCATCCGATGGGAATGGCCACATCGATACCCACCTCGATTACTCACCTCGAAATCCCTCCCGACCACATCACGATTGTTTATCCGCTGTTAATCGTATGCAGGTATGCAGTCGCGTCGATCACTTCCGAAGATCACGGCTTTGCATCCTTCGCGAGACAACCTCACCTAGACGACGTTGCCACTGTTATTAAAATTGGGATAGGACTTTGCCCAAAGTGTTCAAAATCACACCATAAGTAGCTCGATTAAATCATCCTAACAATTAACCCGAAAAATTTCATGATAATACTCGACCTTGGTATAGCAGCCCTAATAGCGTGGTGCGTACGCGGATTTATACATGGACCAATTATGAAACTGATGGCTTTTTAACAACCACGAGAAAGAAGCTCCTTAATAATCGCTATTTAATTTTCTCCCTAGCTTCAGAAGCGTGATTATACATTTTTATTACTCGTTTGGTTCGTTCTTTGCATGATTCAAAATTTCACATCAACGTAAACGCGGTTGATTAAATCACAGTGTTTCACTCCACCCTGGCTTTCTTAGACATGGCGAACGAATGTTTCTTATCCGCAACATTGTAGAGTATATATACAACGATTTCATGTTTACAGGATCACCATTTGCTCTGAACTGGCGTGACTCTGCGGAAACATTCGCTCGATGCGGGATAATAACTCAAAGTATTTCAAAGCGTAAATCGTTTGAAATCATACCCAGGATGGTTTATTTATCGGCCAATCATGCCTGTGACACTTGTAATAAAATTACTAAGTCTCGGTGGATGTTTAGCGGGCAGTTAAACCCCCAGTTTGATATAGGATGCGAGCAGAGGTAGGTAGGTGGGCACTTTGTGCGTGGGCCAAAAGGATTGAGACGTCGAGCACCCGGGGTGTCTGATGGATGTCCAGCATTCACTACCACACGAAACTCGGTGCTATGCAACACACTGGATCATTTCCGTTCGCGGGATTTCTGAACGAACGATTCTACGATGCGGTATTAAAAATCGTGATTCAGAAACAAAAAAGAGAGGAGATGAATCCGAAAGCCAAAATGGCCTCATCTCAGGGCGCCATGAAGTAGAACCTATCGTATCAGTTTTACTTGAAAGTGTTCGTACGAATCCGTCTGCGAAATCAGCCGGCGCTAATCATCGGCGTAATTGACGATCGTCAATCAGACACGTTAATAGACGCGCGTGTAGTTTGCAAAAAAAAAAAAAAATCATCGTTTCGCAAGATCGTATTTCCCTCCATAGCGTAAACGATGATCCGTTGAAGTGATGATCGATGCGTGCAATAACGACGATTTCAAATCGATCCTGAATGTACTTCGCGATGGTTTTCGGGCGCGCAGGATAAACGCGCCTGGACTTTTGGGGGTGTCTGGGGGGGCGAACGAGCGAGGTTTTACAAGGGCAAAGAAGGGGACCAGGGGTAAAGAGGGGATCTGCGTATACCTTGAACGTGGCGCGTACAAATTACCCCCCCGTTTCCTTGCATTTGTCATTTCAGCCAAGAGGCAACCCAGCTCGAGCTTCTTTCATTTCCCAAATAATTCCGAACCCTCATTAATAACCCAATGCGTCAGCGACCAGAGGACCGTTGGTGGACAGGTAGCCTCGGGTGAGTGTAAGCGAGTATCCAAGCCTTCCACGGAAATTGAGCCTCCGCAAATTTGGTCGGGAAGAAAAAAGCAAATGAAAAAAAAAAAAAAACATTCCAGCATAGCCGTAGTATTCGTCAACTGCTCCTTCACCTCGTTCCCACGTCTTACCGGTCTCACCTTCCTGCCGTCAATTCGTCTGCACTTAAATGACTCGATTCCTTTTATCTAACGAAGTATCGATTTGAACTTTAAACCAGCTGAAAAGACCCTGAGAACAAGGGTTTGAGCTAAATTGAGACGTAAAAAAAGAAAGAGGTGAAGAGCGAAGGAAGCGGAAATTGAGGAATACATAAAGACGTTGTAGATTCGGACAGATTTGACAAGTTGAAATAATAGCAACCGACCGAAGACGACGGCGATGTCGGTGGGAATGAATGAACGAATGAATGAGCGGTGGGATTAGGCGAACGGGAACAACTCAATTAAGTTATGGTTATGTGGATTACGAAGATGATTATACACGTTCGAAGAGTATAAGCGGCGATGGATAATCCTCCGAATTGAGAATAATAAAGGGTTTTCCGGGCGAGACGTTTGCGTTGGTACCCCGCGGTTCTGATCGATGTCAGTTTGACTGGGGCGACCCACGAAGAGCGAGAGACATTGGATTGAAACGTCTGGCCAGCGGCCCGAGAGGATGGACGAGTGTCACTTACGGGGGCATGAGAGGTCGCCATTTTGAATTCCAGGATCGGACAGCCGGTTCGAGTTTGAGGAATCGTTGGCGGAGATGAAAGCCTGCGAGAGAAGGAAGCCGTCACGTCAGGGTCGAGGTACCGGGGCGAAGCGTTCGTACGTCTGAGGCTGTAAGCGTGACGTCGACGCGAGGTGAGGCGAGGCGGGGGAATCCACCTACCCTTCCTTCCTTCCAGGGCGAGGATAAGCGGCCACGAGAGGGATGGAGGGAGGGCGGGAGGGAGAAGGACGAGGCGGAGGTGCGCCTCCCGCGAAGTCATTTATCATTGCGGAGCTCATTAAGGCCGAATCTGCCGCACACTGATCGCCTGGGATTACACTCCCTCCTCCAGTTCGCCCCGCCCCCGTTCGCCCCCTGATCCACCTCGCGTGGTAACGCAGCTTCTCTTCTTTCCTCTGTAAAGGAGACGCCACCTACGCAGCTCACACGCACTCGTACCAAGCCACGAAATATGACCAGATGGTTCGATTCTGAGGGCTGCCACTCCGTTACGCGAGAAATTTATACCACCCCCATCGTTTTCTGACGTATACGCGAGACCGCGGACTCATGTGGGACCTCCATTTGCCCAGATCCTCGGACACTGGAATTTGCCTAATCGGGGTGTTATAGAGTCCCAGGTAACTCTCATTTTCAAATGGAATATCCACAGTCGTAGGTACCTACCGATCGTTCGAAGGGATGCTAAAGATGATTATCTGTTCGCCGAAAATTTTTATATACTTTCTGAAATAGTTTCCTATATTTCGGCCACTGGATAGACAAAACCAAGTCCGCAATCGACCAGATTTGAATGAAAATGAATTAAAAAAAAAAAAAAAGAAAAAATTAGATGAAGCAGAGGAAGAAGAAAAAGGGAAATAATTAATTGCGGAATGCGTGATAAAAAATGTCTTTCCGTATACACGGCCGCCACTCGAGACCAGCGCAGAGCATGCGATTCCGACATTGATCAAATTCCAGGATCAGGTTCGCCAGAATTTCTTACATTACTATACACATATACGTAATACATGTATAGCTATACATGTGTACCTGCACAAAAAGGAGAGAGAAAGAAAGTGTGAGAGGGAGAGACAGAAAGTATGTTTCTTCGATCCTGGAATGAAACTCCCTGAGGACCGCAGGCGAAAACACAAAATACAGAATTATTTTCTAGCATTAAATAAATGAAGTAAGTACAAACATAAGTAAGTAAGCAAGCAAGTGTTGTTAACAAACAAACAAAGAGAAGAAAAGTGGAGAATTACAAACACCTTGTTTCAGCTAATAAGCAAAACTAAGCACCTTACGAACAAGCAAAGTTGATAACATAACATAAAATAAACAAAAAGAATAAAGGAAATAAAATAATAATGACCATGGAGTAGATTAACAATGAAAATAATGACAATAATTCAGTAAGTAAGTAAGTCAGGAGGCTGTCTGAGTGGAAGCTTCTCTAGGTTAGTGCAAAGCACGATACGAATAGGCTTCAAAGTGTCATATTTTCTGGCAAGGACTGCCTCGTCGGCGATCCACACGGTTTTGAAGTGCAAGTTCGGAAAACTTGAGAAAAAAAAAACCAAAAGAGAAGAAAAATTGTAAATCTTTATTTCATTACAAGTGTTTGTAATAACTTAAGTAGTGAGGTAGGGAGAGAACAGGTCGGCAGTCGCAAATAGACTGAAATAGATAATAGATGATAGAGAGACAAAGATAAAGAGAGAAAGAGAGAGAAAAAAAAGGCAGGATTCAGGAGAGAATTTACTTTTTATCCGGGAAACGAACCGGCGAATGGCAATCGCTCACTTCGCACGCGGCGACTCCCACGAATTCGCGCTTGTCCACAGGACCTTTCATATTGAACTCCAGGTTCCACCGTACACGCGGTTTTTCCTCAGGTTCGAACTCGCGGGTTGCTCAAAAGAAGAGTGCATTAGTCCGCCTTTAGGCTTCGTCGTTCGCCGCTGAGCTCGGCCTAATGACGCTGTGGCGTCACCGTAAAGATCTTCGCTCGCGCGCGCTTTATTTCTTCTCTACTTCTTCCTCAAGCCTGTTTTTTCAACCCCTCTCTCGCCCTTATTCACCGGCTTCCTTGCGCCGTCCTCCACTACCACCACCACCTCCTCGTCCTCCTCCTCCACCACCTCCTCTCTTTCCTCCTTCTCCACCTCGTGGCACTCCGGTTGCCAGTGATCCATCTCGGGCGAAAAAATCCCTCTATATAAAGGGAGGAAAAATGGCATTTGTTTTTGGACCACGACGTCGAGCTCTCTGCTTCTTCTACCCTCACCCTTAGCTATCGCTGACAAAGAACCTGCTATCCACCGGAAAAGTGATCTCTGTAACTATTCCCAGAGGATCATCGATTAAGGCCCGCCTTTTGCCGTTGCGTTCAAGGTAGACTCCTTTTGCCAAACACGTTGTAGGTATGAAAAGAAAAGGAAAAGAAGTGAAAAAAAAGAAAGAACGGAGTTAAGCGATGATACTTATTCACAAGTCAATCAGGACGGTTGATGAATAATTTTGAAAATAGGAAAATCATCCATTCGCTAGATAGGTGGGGGTCAAAACTTAGAAGGGTCAATATTGATTTTCGAAAGTGTCACTGATGAGCATGACTACTAGAAAGTAACTCAAAATTTCGAACAATTCAACTTTCGTTAGTTTATTTTCGCAAATTTGAAATTTCGGTTTTTTTCTCATATTTCGGCCATTTTCAATATTGACCCTTCTACGTTTTGACCCCCCCCCCACCCCGCTAGATGGCAAGAATTTTCCGAATAAAAGCTCGCGAAATTACTTGACTGTCTTCGAATAAGCTTTTCGAATCCGTTCCCTCGATGAAGCCCAATGCCTGACGCAGGGATGATTCGAGTATCTCGAAGCCGGGATGCAACTCTCAAAGAGCGACATTTGTCGCGAGAGCAAAGCAAACACTCCGGGCCTCCATCAACGTCGCGTGGAGTTTCTTTCGTCCGTTCCTCGCAGTCGGAGGAGGCGGCGATGGTGCTTGGCGCTATATTCGGGACGGAGACCCGGAGGCACTCTATCGCTTTTCGGTTTTTACCGACGAAACCCCGGGGCCTGGGGCGCCCGGGAGTCGGGTGAGAAATGTTGCTACTTTTATTTTGCCAGTTCCCTACGTTAGCGATTTTTCCATCGCCGTGGCAGATATTTCACCGGCAATCTAAGAGTCTCAAATGGAGTCCACAATGAGCCAGAAATGGCTCCGCACCCTGATGGCCTTCACATCCGTCTTTCTTCTGTTCTCGTTCTCTGCGTGGTTCTTTCGTCCGTTCAGTTATCGCCGACTCATTCCTCCAGCACCCTTATTCTTCCGTCCTGTTCTCACTTGACACCGAATCGGAACCATAAGCGTCTTCTTAGAAGATCAAACATATAACGTACTTCAACGATCATCGATTGATCCGAAAGGCTAATTTCCCTCTCCGTGTACGCACAAGTTTCATTTCCTATCTCTCGATGAATAACAAGTTACCACCAATATTCAAGGTGTAAAAGTGTAACCCCTGCAAAGACGACAAGGACGAGATTTTCCTAGCGAGTGAAACGAAACCGGGTTGCAAAAGGTTCGGTAAAACGAGCGAGCAACGAGCCACTCGCATGAACCACCGACCATCGGCATTCCTGCAATTATAAGCCCATCAGGGATAGCGAACCGGTACGTTTTTGCCACGCCGAAGTGGCATGGCGAGGAAGGACCGCAAGGATCAGAGCAAAGGCGCAGGAGGCAAGCGAATCAGGGAGGAAGGAACGTCGAGGTATCGAGGAGACGGTATAACGTGGGCATTTCGTGCATCAAGAACGGTTGATGAGATTTTAATCGCGCCCCCAACCCCACGACCACCCCCTTCCTCGACTACGTGGGAGATGACCAACCCCTTCATCGTCCTCCAGCCATGTAGAGCGAATTAATTTCAACACGGTGTACACGCTCCCTCGCCATAGAGAAATCACGAGGTAATGGCCGACGACCGCTAATCGTGTTTCTCTAATTCCCACTCAATATGCGATGTTGCGAAAGAATTCCACCGCTTTCAGAACCCAAGAATTCACAATGGAATGGTATGAAAATTCCTCAGAGAAACGTGAAGACTTGTTCTATTTCTTGCCTGCCAATTTGTTTCGTTATTTTGAAGTAAAAGCAGAACGACAATGACAATCAGAAATTTCAGGAAGCTTCATTATTCCACAAAAACTGAGAAAATAAAAACGCGGATAAATACATCTTACTGAAACTGAAGTTAAAAAAATCCACCATTGCGGTTATCCCTCGTGGTCAATTCGCAATGAGAAAATGGTGAGCGGCAGGTAGTTGAAGGCGTGTATCTACGGTCGGGTCGCTACAAAGCATCAGCAATGGGGAAGGACGATCCGTGTCATGGGAAGAGAATGGACACGGTATAAATATGCATGTCTCCATCGCGGGCCGCGCGGCGAGTTGCGATTGTTATATCTTCATCTGACCGGAGTTGGAGGAGGAAGGGTTGCTGCCCGGCAATACATTCAAACTTGGATATAGAATCGCAGGGGCCGGCGGTGGTGGCCGAGGGGGCAGGCGGGTCTGCCAGGGAGGTTTCTCGTGTTTCATTTCCTGAGCTCCTATATAACTTTGTTGCTCAACTCGACACCAGATTAATAACACCCCTCCCCTCCCCCAGCAACCAACGTCCCAGTCCGACTCGTTCGCCCCACTCGCTGCCCTCCCCTCCTCTCTCTCTCTCTCTCCCCCCGCAGCTTATCTTCCTCTCAATCCTCCGCGTTCTATCTCGCATTTTCCTCCTCTCCGAGTCCTCGACGAATTGGGCCCGATACACAAAAATCTTTTATCCGAGGTCGGCTCGGATGCCCCGGATTGTTGCCGGTTTCAAATCCACATGTCGGAGATCAATGCGAGTTGTCCACCGAATCGGGGTGGCCATATTTTACTCCAAGATTACATAAACCGCTCAGCTTTTCATACCACTGTCCGAGGAAATGACCGACATAAAGGGGGCGGGGGAACATCAGGATAAAGTGTTTGGAAGGTGATCGTATTTCATGATCCATTCGCTGATTGTGCATTGGTGCACTCGGTTGTCCAGCCGTGCGCGAATTTTAGTCAAGACAAATAAGGTCTGATTGTGAATTAGAAAATTTGAGCACAAGGCTGCATTTTTATATACAGTGGTTTCCGACCCTCGGAAACTCAAATCTGAAGTCATTTTTGAGCTGCATGACCGGGGTTACGAGAAAACAGCCAAATTTGATTTTTTTTTGCGATTTCCCTGAAAAACTGCTGTCGATAGATGAAAAATTACTTGACCATCGTGTAGAGCGGAAAATTCTAATTGAAATAACTTCAGATTTGAGTTTCTGAGGGTCGAAAACCTTTATATATGCAAAAACGCAGCCTTGTGTTCAAAATTTTGAATTCAGACCTTATTTGACTGCACTATTTCTAAGGCATGTGCAAAGTCGTTAATGCGGCTTCTCGACGAGTGAAAAACGCGAAAGTCCACAAGCCGAGGTCTCGAGGTGTCCGATAACCTTAAGCTTTTCTTGAGCGACCAAAAGAAGAACCTCGGCGAAGATGGCCTCGCGGTTCTTTCGTGCACGTCGTGCAAGTGGTTGATTCGAAGGTGCAACGATCAGCGATTTTTTCCCCCGGTTTGCACTCGGCAGCCCTGAGGCGCCGCGACGCCGAGCGTCGCGGCTCGCTGCAGGAACGAAACGGGTGTAAATCGCAGGGTCCACGATCTCAAAGATATGCCGCTGATTGCAGAGTTGCGTGTCTCCGCGTGCGGCCGACTTTGAGGCCGCAACCCTTGTCGGAGCTCCGCAACTTTGTCGTAACGTGTAATAACGTGCATCTACACGCGGAAACACGGCCCTCGGCCTGTACCAACACCCCCACATCAACGGCGTACGAGTCGCCAGGGTGATTTGACACGCGTCTATGCAAACAGTTGTTGTGCGGCCAGCCGTTCAGGCGTGGCCGAAACCACAGCCACGAAAAGTCAAGTTTCGAGCCAACGACGAGGGGTTGAAATGGGCTAATGCGTATTTGATTACACGGCTCAAGTATATATCCGTCGTATCACCGCTCAGAGGGATCTGATCAACGGTTGATCGGCAGCCATGACACGCTGCTCGGCTGTGGCGTAAAAACCAATCTTGGATCACCGAAACGGGATTAAAAACTCCATGGAACTAATGTAGGAGTTTGACCGATGGTCGACATTCAACCGGTAATTTTTTAGGCCAGGTACATTTTCTCCCGACACACGTCGTTATCGACGTCGAATGACGAGCGATTTCCAACCAGAAAATTCGACGTCACCGAATTGATACGACGGTGCATGAGAAAACGCTGAATAACTATCTACCGGTATGTATACCCACTTCGGGTGAAATGATAATGTCACCGAAATAATGGTACATTTTAGCGAAAATCACTTGGGTAATAGCGCGCGTAGATACACGAAGTACTTTCCACGTTTGAATATACGTTTGTCAAAAGACAAGACAAATGTCCGACTATCTTTCCGCAGATTTTTAATATACGATTCCCGCGATCATCGGCAGTAAACGTCAAGCTGTCAAACTAGGCTGTGCAATAACAATGAATCAAAAGGCGTCAATCTGTCCAGAAATATGAAAGAAAATTGCAGAGAATTTACCCCAGGCTAAAACACAGGCGTCATGGCCTCCCTGTCCCTAGACGCACTAGATGATAAATTGTCATTTTTACGCCCTGCGGTTTTTGTAAACGATCTCCGTGCTTCGCGTGTGATTTTTCACCCCCGCGCAAAATCGCCGTGCACTACTTTTACCCCCGGGTTTAGATTTTCTCAAACGTTACGATATTCGGGTCTACCTGATTCAGGGGGGCGGAGGCGCTTATATTTTTACATTACATAAAAATTAGTGCGTAATTGTTTTTTTTATTTAATTGTTACTAGTTCAGAAAATTCCACTTCTGACTTTACTCGACGATTAACTTGTCACGCGAACGAGTGCACATTACAGGGGTTGGTTTCAGCGGCGAAGATGAAGAGCACGCAATACTCGGGGGCCTCCAGTGCTGGGAATGCCGTGGCGAGGTGGCCCCTGAGTTTGTAGATAAAGTGAGAATTCGACTAGGCTAGAGGCACGCATAGATAACGGCAGCATCAGCCGCGAGAACCACGGCGTCCGTCAGTCCGCCCGCTAATAGTCGGTCCTGCGGCACTCCGCTGACACCTAATGATGATGACGCTCATGATTATAGTTAGCCGCGGCTACCAACGCCTATCCCGGACCGCTTTTCGGCGTTTCCCACTTATTACGAGCGAATAATTCGTCACTGGATGTACAGGATAAAAGGTGAAAACGCGTTTGTCATCAGTATAAATTGCTTGTAGTTAAATTATAACAATTTTCCATTAATAATCGTGGTATATCTACTTATTCAAAAATCGCGGGAAAGGAATTCCGCTTTTGGAAGTAAAAAAAGTTGCAGCGCCGAGTTTAAAAGCGATACGAGGAAGGAGATGAAAACATGAGGTATCGATATTTTATAAAGGACCGGGTATAAGGCTTGAGGTACATAACTCCACCTTTGCATATTCAATTCAGTAGCTACCTAGATAGATCGTTGTACCTTACTTCGTATGTATTGACAAATGCCCCTGGTTATTAATTTAATTGCTTACAATTATAACCCGGCTCTAAATGATTAAAGTTGAACCAAAGTGAGCGGCCCATCAGAGGCAGGAACGAAGAATATTCTCTTATTGTATATATACATTTATACATATATATACCTGGGGTACAGGCTCCGCAGAAAGTTTATCGAAAAACAAGCAAGTTGATATTGATTTAGACTGGCTAAATTATAACATAAACAAGACCCATCCGGTCGAGGAAATTTTTATCGGCTTACTTGCCACGTTTAAAATATAGAATCATTAATTGCAAGGAATTCAGTGTCCCCTGAATTTGATGATAGAAAAGATAATATTGAATTGATAGAAAAAAAAAAAAAAACAGTTTCTTTATACAGTAAAGCAGGGATCGTGCAGTAAAAACTTTTAGCCAAGGGTGTGAAGGAATCCGCGAAGACGTGTAGAAGCGAAGAACGACGTGTAGCAAGGGAGGCTCTGAGAACGACGGTGCTGTAATGAATTTGGAAAGTGCAATCAGTAGCGAGCCAGGGGCGGTTAGAGGGCGGTTCAGGGGCGGCTCAAGGGTGGAAAAGGGAGAGGCGGATGTGACGCGGAATGATGGAGCGCGGCCCGCGGAGAAAAATGAGAGTGGCGGAAAGGCGAGGGTGGTGGGACGCTGATGGATCGGTGGCCCCTCCCTGGGGTGGCCCGGGGGTGGCTCAGGGGGTGGAAAACCCCGGCGATATTACTCATAGTCCGCGAGGTTCGCTGCTCGCTCCGCGGCGCTGTGCCGTGCCGGTGCGGCGATGCGCGCGCGTTTGTGTTTGTGCCTTTCCTCCGCTCGCACGGCCACCTCGCAGCTCGCATTATTTATTCATATTTCTATTTGGATAATGCCCGCCCTTGCCCTTCCCTCCGTTATATATTTTATTATTTGCTCACACAATATTGACGGATTTTTTAAATTACTAAAACCACTTCTTTCCCCATCAAACTCCCCCGTCGATTTCCTTCCTTATCAGATCTTCACTATATTCATACACCTTTATACACCCAGATTGAACATTTCGTTATGAAAATTTATTGGATATATTAGACATTTTCCCCGGATTGTATTATTTATGAATTTTCACACATTGAAATCCCTCGTTTAAAATTAAATCTAAACCAAAACTCGATGTTATGCGAAATAATTTTTCATCATTTCAAAGATCGGTTTTCTCCAAACTTCGAGACGTTTTTAAGTTTGATTTTAAACCAAAGTATGATCATAACATTACCCTTGTAATGTATGTACAACATTTGAATAAATTCAAACGATTTTATCGTCCTGATACTGTTTATTTCTTTCCTTGGTTGAGCTAAGCTATTCCTCAGTGCGGCTGGACAGAAATTTTATTCTAATACTCTAATATACCACCAACTACATAGCACAAAAAAAAACAATATAATCCGCGAAGGTTAAATGTCCTCATAACTGGATTCAATGAGAAATGAAACAGCATCAAGATTTTATTTATCGGTGTAATTCGTTTATTCAACAGCCCGATGATCGTGTACCTACACGTTACCACATACACGTACATAGAAGGTCAAAGCGGGTGTATTTGGGGGCGGGGGTAAAAAGCTAGGTTGGTTTAAAGTAGAACGGTTGTAGGTATAAGGTACTCTTTGGATCTATTGGTTATGGTTGAGGGCAAAACCTTGGCATAGGCACCGCGTGATCACGTAGACACGTTACAACATTCACGAACAGGGGGTGGTGGGTGCGACGGGGTACGCACACAACGTTAAAGTCGTAGGTCCGCGGTTCGGCGGCGGCGGCGGAGGCAGCCTCACCGACCGCCATTACTCAACTATTCACTGGGTAACGCAATCACACGTCACAAAGGCCTTTCATTTGCAAGCGCATTGTGGAAACCCGGCGATATTAATTGCCGCGGCTCGTTACCCGGTCCTCCCTCGCCCCCGCCACCCCCTCCTCTTCTCCCCCTGGAGACAGCCAGCCAGTCCATGTCTATATGTATATACATACCTATACACGTAGCTGATACCGACACACACTGCTCGTAGTTGTAGGTACCAAGAGACACTCACCACTCTCTCACTCTCCCTCTCGCATCTCTTTGTCTCTGTCGCACCACCCTGCGTCGCACGTACAACCCTCTGCCACCTACGCCGGAACGGAACAGAACGGAACGGAACGCACCGTGCCCGTTATGGAATGCGGGACTCGGAGCGCCCCGAAGGACCCTGAAAGCATTCTTGCTCGCGCGACGAGAGCAAACATCAAGATGCTCCGGATACTCCGCGTTGATTAGCTCTCGAAAGAGGGAGGCATGAATGATGGCTTACACTAGGCGATAGGGATCAGATACTTCAACGACAGGATCAAATCCTTCTCTTGAACGCTCCTGGTCTCTGTGCTCTTGTTGTTGACCCGATATCTGGCACGCGGGTCGTGGATATGGCCGGTAATTATCCCACCGTTGATATTAGCCAAGGGTAACGGTGAAGACTGAAAGGGTATGAAAAGGCAAAACGTTATCGTTCCCTTTTTTGTTTATCCAAAGGCTTCATCCCCTCTGATATTTGTATTTCGAGTTTTAGTCGATCGCCTGAATGGGATTGAAAGACTGCTGGAAGCTCCGGTGTCGCACAATGAGTACCGGAGACGCGGTGTTCCTTGACTTGGGATCCGTAAAATACATGAAAAATGCGATTCCGTGACGTTGTGGGTTTGACAAGAAAGGATGAAGAGGGATGCCGAAGATGCGGCAGATTGCTCGCGCGTTCGCCTTTGAATTGAATGATCCTCGTCAGCTCGGTGGGATTCAAAATGGGGTCCATCAGCGCGGCGTACGGGCGGACGAGCGAGTGGAGCTAGGCAAGCAGCTGGGCTTTGGCTTTGGGTTTGGCTGTGGCTGCGGCTGGCTGGCTGACTGGGCGTCACACTCTGGGAATCGAAAAAAGCGATCACTGACGTTTGACGGATCGAGGGCGCACCGGCAGGGGCAGGGGGCGAGTTTTTCCGTGGCCTCTGTGCGTGCATGTCGAGGTTGGAAGGAAGAGAGGAAGAGAGGAAGAGAGAGAAGGACGGAGGGAGGGAACGGGATGCCCTCATCATCTTCCCCGTCGCGCCTCTAGACCAAGAACAAAGACATCAACTTGATGGATGCTCACCGCCGACTGAACCGTCTACCAACGCTCATCCTCAGACGAAACACACTTCTCTTCTTGCTTTCGTTCGGCAACAAGTCATCCCCGTCCGCTGCCTATTATCTACACTTCTTGTCCCAACCCCCGAAACTGCCACCCTTTTCGAGTGACATTAGCCAAGTACTTAGAATGGCCTGGTTCACCCGGCGAGCCAGCTCGGTTCTTTCACGAGCTGCGAAAACGTAATCTGTGTATGCGGTTAACCCTGCGAGAAGACAGAGAAGAAGAAGAAGAAGAAGATTAAATTCTCTCCACAAGACGAAAGAAAGGTTCAACTTTATTGCAAACGGTCGCTCGATCCAACGAATATTACACTTCCGACTAGCTGCTCCAAAGAATCTACAAACTATCTCGATCCCTTTCATTTCGACAAATTATCATATTCCAAGGTTGAAAGCACCTCGTTGCCACGGATGATCACGCTTTTTGACAATAACAGCTGTATCTTTTAGCATAATATTCAGACGCGACGGACTCAGAGTCTGAAGTCTGAGCAGCTGATAATCGCATTCGAACCTGCCGTCGTTGGTAACAGGAGACATTCGCAAGAGTAAAAAGAAAAAAAGAAAAAAAAAAGCGTCTATGCTGACAGGAAACGAGGCAAAGCCGTCTATTAGTTGAGTAAAACGAGATGCAGGCAGGTCTCGTTTTATGATTTATGTGGGAGTTTTGACACAGTCGGCACTTATTTCCATCAACGCTTCTTCGTCCGTGAAATTTGGACGGTGACCGTCTTGTCTTTACTTCATCAAGCAATATTTTTACCTTCCAATGGCTTCATGGCTCTCTGCTCAATTTACAAACAGTATAATAATTCACGCTCAAGAGCCAAAGCAGCGCACTATGTACTTCGGAAGTGGCTCAAGGGGTTGAAGGCAACGCAATAAATGTTGAATAAGAAGAAGTTGTAACCCGAACCTTTTCCACCCTTCCAAGTATTTGACTGTCGTTAAGGAAGTGAAACAAATCCCGAACAGTTCGCTAACTCGTTACATTAGACCTTGGCTTGTAATGCCGTCCAATATTTACCTGGGCAGCCTAATTTCCACCATAAATTGTATATCCAGGCGTATTGAGGCAGGTACACGACTCAATCATGACTGTATTCGAAGTCCATTGGGGCAATGATTGAAGGTAGTCGAACGATGTTGCGTTAGACAAGTTTCGTTGACGCGTATTCTTACTTCAATTTGATCGTTAGAATGGGAGTGAATCGTGAGTTTGATAAATAGGAGCAAACGTGTAGCGGAACAGGGACTTCGGTGACCGTGATTAAATCGTTGTGACAGGTTGAATATCGCGTCAAGTTGAGCTTGTATCTTATCGAAATAAATTGCGTATTGTTCGAGGGAACAAACGACGGGATCTACGCTTAATTTGTTCACATATCTTACTACACTGGCTGAACGCGAATCCGCTTAATCCTGGTTTGGATTCACGGATGAGTTGCTTATTTCTCTTCTTATATACTTGCTTACGACTGTCTTCTTATATCTGAGGTGATTTCCAGGAGAAGTCGGGAGTCGGTTAACTCTATACGTCATCATGGACGGCTTGCCTATAGATTTTAATAGAAATATGCCACGTTTTCCTGGCAACAAATCATCTCCCAGAAAATATCGTCGTATAAGCTGTCTGTAGGCTCCACGGTAGCGGCAGTAGCACAGAAACATCAGGAAATCACTATTTATGCATATGCTCAGATACATATGATATTTGTATAAAAATATTTTCTAGGTACATACAGACATAATATACGAAGCAAGAAACACAGCGAGAACGCAAACACGAGTGATGGATGACGCAGCACTAACTGTACTACTACCTACATCATCTGCAAGCAACACTTTGTCCGCCAATTTACCTCTATTATCATCCATCTGTTCGATGGACAGCGAAACAGTCGGAGTGAGCGGATAGACGATTTTATAAATAATAGAAAACCCGTCAGAAGTGCAGGGTAAATGAACTTTTTTTTATCATTCAGCAGCCCTTTTTCACATATTTCGCACAATTTCTAGAGGTTCAATTTACGCGATTTCATCGTGTGAATATCGCGATAGACAAATCTTGGTGAAAAAGATTGATGATTGGGGTAATAAATCATCCGAGAAGCGAGTTGAGTTGAATTTGGTATTTCGTGTGAGAATCTGCACGGCTGTAGTTCGGTGAGAAATGCATGAAACATAAGCGATGTTCCGAGCAAAGCCTAGACCGGCTTAGCGGTCCACGAAGCCGGTTGTCCACTCAGCCATTTTATACTGTCGCGTCTCTTGGCGGTCACATTGAGCCGAGAAAATGGCGTTCTCGGCACCGTATTACAGATATTACGAAGCGGTAGCATAACGCGTTGTTCTGCCTATAAATACGAGACGATGCCGGGGTCGGTCATCATCATTAGGTAGCAAACCATCGTGCTATTATACTTTATCTCTGTAACACGGTGCGCATGTAATGCGTTGATATAAGAGGATGGCGCTGGTCGCGATTAAATATGCAAAAGTCAAATTTGAATAATGAGAGCTTAATGATACCTTTGCCGTTTCTGCCGAAAGCTGGTGGAGGGAAAGCAGCATCGAAAACGAAAGGCACATCGACGAGACGCCGGTGACATCGTCCTTATCCTTCGTCCTCATCTCGTCGTGCTCACCTGCGTATGGAAATAGAGAATCAACGATGGCTGGAGAATTCCAGAGCCTTGGGAAAACCGAATCGAAATGGATTCACCCTGATTATTCCCTCTGCGACAGCGTTTATCTATTTCAGAAGCACCAGCAGCAACAGTCGACATCTGTTAAATTTGAAACGTTGCTCTTTCTGGTAGCAGGATGTTAATATTAGATGTTGGCCGACCAGATAGAGGATTTTAATCAGTAATCCGTGCTGCTAATCGAACCAGCTTGTTCAACAAAAACCCATTGCGAGCAGCAAAGAGCTTGCGGAGGGGCTGCCCTCGCTTAGAAGCGGCAAAACTGGCTGATATAAATAGTGAAACTCCGTTTGATGGATTGGAAGTGCTGGGTAAGGGGTTGTTTCTAATTGCATAATTTGTTTATTTGTTCTGCTCGTCGGGTAAAGACAGTAGGACCGGTGGAAATTGAAAAGCATTAATAATTCCCTGGATTGGAAGGGGTTCCGAAGGATGAACTCAGGACCGAGTCCCGTACAAGTCGCCGCTGGACGCCAGGTCGTAATTTATTTCCTTTCGCTTCCGCCTCGCGGCTGAACCACGGGGGGCGTCTGGGGGCGTTGAGATGGGGGGCAAACGAGAAAGGCGGGGGGACGCGAGGGGGACGCCATGGTCCACGGGCCGGTGAACCCCCTTCGCTTCGAGACCCACCAAATTTCAAGAAAATCGCTAGACCAACGAATGCGCTTGATAAATAGCTCTAATAATTTTTATCCTACCCCCGTCGGCCGGCCGCCACCCTTCGTCATGAATTCCGTGATTTTTTTCCCTCAGTTTCTCTCTGTAATTTTTATTTTTGTTTGCGTTTTGTTTCCGCTTCTTAAAAAAATTCCTTACTGATCTTCAGTTTGAACGGAATTGCAAGTGACAATTTTTGTTTTCCTTACATTTACTGTTGATACGTGAATTTTGAGCGAAGAAACTAAGTTTGATTTTTTCTGATATATACTCGGGAAGATTTGGCAGAGGGTAGGGAAAAAAATAATAATATGCCTGAGCAGATATCAAAGCTATCATTGGAATTAATCATTTGTTATGAGGAATATCAGCAGATTCGTGTAGTTTATTCCGAAGTTTTAAGAGAGTAATCAAAAGTTATCCAATCTAACTAATATCCCCTAGATCAAATTGCATAATTAAGCGAACGATGAAACTCATGTATATATATAAGCTATAGGTATGTATATTTTTATTTCAGTACGACTGTTCCAAAAGCCTGTCAAGATATTCATTTTAGTCCATGACATCTGCCACATTCATCCAAAGCGAATGGTCATTGTCGGCGTTACGTAAAAATGCAAATAGATACACACCGTATCGAATCAGTTTCTTAATTGTTTTTACACGTATGTATATTGAGTGGCAAAAATTTCGAGCATACGACAAAGCTATGCATGTATAATGAGATTTTCAACTAGAATTCATAAAATACGCATATCGAATTTCAACGTAATTCAATGGGCATCGTTCAACGCCTACCAAAAAGACCAACTGCGCGAAAAATCGATAAGCGATAAAGTGAAATGAATCACTTTACTGACTGCGCGCAGTAAAATGATGGAAACATTTATGGCGGTGAAAATACATTCAAAACAATTCAAAATCACATTTCAGTGCAGTGCAGTCGGCGCATTCTGCATTCGTACCGTTTGACATCATTTCTGCATATCGTTCTGGTCTGGTAACGAAGAAAATTCACGATCTACTATAAATGATTTTGATGCAGCAGGTTTGGTACTTCAATCCATAAGCAAATGGGTTTGAGGTACGTTAGTGCTTAAAACCCAAACATAATTCGAAAGATTCATCCCCCGACGTAAGTTGAGAAACTATCACCGCAATCTTTCCACGTGATGCGAAATCCAGATAAGTACGTAAGTACGAATGGCCAGGGAGTAATTTACCCTCAGGATGAAGGGTGCGTCGGTTCAAACTGTGTGCAGTTTAGGTAATCGTACACACAGTGAGCGAGCCAGCCAGCCCGTAAGTCACCCTTGCAGGTAAGCGGCGATGTCAGGGGTGAAGAGGAGGAAGGACAATCGACCTGTTTCACTTTGTGCGTTACACATCCCCGCAACTTAACTCGAACGTCAAGACGGTCCTGCAGGAAGGAGCGAAGGACACTCGAAGCAAAGCCGTTCCTGTATGTTGCGCGTAACTGGGTAGCCTCTTGCATCCCTTCATTGTGCAAAGCGGACACAGGGAGCTGCTGGAGACGATGACCTCGGCAAGGATTTACGACCGGGTCCTTTGTCCTACCCCCGCGGAAGTCAAGGTCGCCTTCGCGGTAAGGACGATTCGCCATTCGCAGCGTGAGGTGACCCACAGTACCCTAAACATTGGATACCCCGTGACGAAATGCTGCTGAATCGTCGGTCATTCCGCGTAGAAATTTCGTCTCAAAAGCGAATTTTTTTCACCAACTACAAATATTCGGCGATGCCGTAACTTAATTCCTAAGACGCGTCTCATCTCTCGAATATTTCTTATTTTATACAATTTTTGTGGACACAAAGTGTGTGTGTGTGTGTGTATATAATGTAATACCGTAGAAAGAAATATGTATCTCGGTTGCCGAAAAATAATTCCAATTTCCAATGCATCAACGCCTCTGAATCACTTTTTTTCTACACAGAAGCCGTGCCCCGAGTGAGACTGAATAAAGTGTCGGAACAAAATAAGTAAAAATGGAATATAAGAAGTAGAGAGAGAGAAAGGGAAAAAAAAAACAAAGAAAAATTTAAATAAATTTCTCGTTTTGGGGTGGAAGAACCCCGCGCGCGTAGTCCAACGCGTAAGATTTAGAGACTTATTCTTATTCGCGATGTAGATGGAGATGATGAGAATAAAAAAAAATTTCCGTGCTTTCTCAGGGTTATCGCGTATAGATATGCTTATACCGAAATAACGTGCAATTATTGCTTCGATTACGTATTATTAACCCTGAAAAAACTGGTTACGTTTTGTCAATAAAAATTTTAAAAGGGGATGACCGCACCCTTTTGACAACCGTCAATCTTCCCTCACCATTTAGAATTAGCACTACATTAAATACAACACCGAGAGTAATAAAATTAGAATGGCATTTTGACAAAGGGGGACGGGGGCGGGGGGGGGGGGGGGAGGTTACAGCAGTGAGCACCGAATGTCAGGTGCCTCGCCGGTGGTAACTCTAATTAAAAAGCCATGTCCGCAGTGGCGTCACGGGCGACCGGAGCATAAATACTTTTTATTTATTTTTCCTCCCCTCTCCCTCTCACCGTTCTCTCGTTTTTGATACGGATGCCTCTGGCGTCTGGTTTTATGCCGGCATGGCGGACCTAGTCCTCTGACAGATATATACACCCGTACACAGACACAGAGGTATAATAACGCGTCTGCAGCGTCCTGGATGCAACCTCGCGTTAATTTCGAACTGTAAAAAGTTGCGCTTGGGATGTAATAAAGAAAGAAAAAAAAACAACGAAAAAAAAAAAATTCAAGAAAAAAAAACAGAAAAACTACCGTCGAAATAAAAATGCCGACCGGTAGCGAAGAATTTTTCTTTTTTCTTTTCTTTACACTCTTCCCCACGCACGTTCTTTCTTTGCTCGTTTTTCGAGTACATGTATATGAATGTTTTGTTTTTTTTTTCTCTGAAAAACAAGCAGGTGATCAAGTCGTACGAAATTATTCAAAATTCTTACGACATTTAATTACACTGCATATCTACCAGCTGCCTCCACAGGCGTGTCCAAGCCTCGATACACACGCATTATACATCTTGTGTATATACGGTATAAGACAGTGATATAAAAACAAGAGGAATATACAAAGTTTCAGAAAAGAAGTATTAAAACTGGTCGAAATAAATGACTCGAGTTTAATCCGTTGAAAATATTTGGTGCCTAAATTTCAGGAAAGTTTTGATATCAAACGCATAATGCCGACCGGTGCAACAGCGGCTCGCGTATAGAAAAAGAAAGAAAGATGAAAATAAAAAAAATTTCAGTCGGCTCCGGGGCAAGCGCAGCAACTTGAGGCAATTAATCTGTAGCTAACTTTGAACCTATTAATAGAATTGAAGAAGAGGGAGAATAAGAAGTAGTAAAAAATGAAGAGAAAATAAAATACAAAAGATATCGTTTCCGCAGACGATAATAATTCATTTATAAAATACACAGTTTCTTTCGTACCTCGATGATAATGCGGAGAAACATTCTTTCACCTTTACGAAAACTGCCCGAACTCCGTCTGGTAAATCAATTCCTTCGGCCGTCGTATTTCAGGCAAGAAAAGAAGGATACAAGGTCAAGGTAGCCGAACGCTTACGACATCCCGAAGGGTTGAATTGCAATTACTTACTTACGCAATCGCGCCATTTACCAAGAAGAAAAGTATAATTGATTCAAGAATGGATACTCACGCTTAACGAATCTGACGATCTGACGCATGGATATTAAACGATTTGTCGAAGGACTTGCAGGAGAAGAAGAAGGAGGTGGAGGAGGAGGAGGGCTCGATGCAGGGTCGTTTTTGAGATCCTTCAAATAATAGGAAGCCCGGAGGAGCATGTGTGCCTCGTGGACGAGCATCGATGTGTGAAGGCAACGTCACGTACCCGGGCTATTCCCACCAACACAAAGATCGGCAGGATACCGGGGAACGGGGGGCGGCATAGAGGCGGGTGAAGCGCGCGGAGGCCGCCATGATATCAGTCTTGCTTGCGCCGACAGTTCGTCATTTGTCACTGTCGCAGCCATTAATAACTCCGCGGTCCTGTCACTGTGGATAATACGAGTGGGTCTCTCTCGCAGGGTTGTGGCTGTAGCGACGCGGCGGTTCAGGCCGGCAGGGGTGGGTTCCGTTCAATTCAGTTCAGTTTAGGGGTTGCCACGGGGATTGGACGGGAATGCAGTGCCGTTGAGGGGACGCCGGTCCCGTCAGTGTCAATCTTAAAACATGGCGATCCTTTCCCGCCCGTCCATCTTGCCCAAGACGCGTGATCCAGGTCCCCTCGACCCTCCGCGATCCGATCGACGGTTAAATATTTCGACTTTGCTCCGGGGTGGAAATTTGTTTGAACAGGTGCGAGCCTCGCTCCTGAACGCCTTGCGGAACCAAAGACATTTTCGTTCTTTAAACCCCGAATCACGTCGTCCGAGCAATTGCGACTCGAATGATTGCATTCCTCAATTTTGACGATGATTTCAAATCTGTCAAACGATTAAACTGAAGGACGTAGACCAAAGAGCTGATACAAGTGGCTTGGTCATGCACCCTCGACTTAGCACAGCTCGTTAGATGGTACAAACCTTAATTATTTATCACTGCACGAAAAAGTTTTCCATCTAAGATCGATGAAATTATTGAAAATGGCGATATAAACGTGTACCGTCCGAGTCGAGAGCATGGAGGTGATATTTCGGTAGTATAAGAAGTAATCTGCATGTACAGAGGAATATACGATAACTTATATACAAAGCAAAGGAGGCAGAGAGTCATTAATAATCCTAACTAGGAATAAGCAAAGGACGAATGATCGAGTTGTTGGATATGGGGAGGCGAGGTGGAAGGCGGCGAGTCGGTAAAAGCGGTATGCGTATACCTATACATACCTGTTAATACATATGTATGTAGATAAATACACGTATAATACGCACGATGTAAAAGAAAAAAGAAAAAGGAAATAAAACCGCGGGTTGTGTACAAAATCAAAATAAATATATTTACAGATTATCCACGGCAATAACTCATGCGTGGTTTGAATAGGCGGCAGGGGGTCTCTCTCTCTTCTTCTGAAACGCTCTCTCCTCTCCTCTCCTCTCCTCTCCTCCCTCTCTTTTCTTCTCCTCTCTTATCCTTTCCTCTCTCCATGATCCTCGTTCCCTCCAGGTCCAACGCTCGCGACGCTTTGGCTTCACTCGGTGCTGCCGTTGGCGCTGTTTTGTATTCCGCGTCGCCTGCTCCTTCCCACCTTCACCCCCTCCCCCTAACCACCAACTGCCACCCTTCCACCCGCCACCCGCCACCCGCCAGCCGACGAAGCCCCGTCTCACACTCGCCTTCGTCCTTTTCTCCGCGAGACCGCGCCGCGAGTCCTTGAAGGCTTGGTGCTAAGGCCCCTTGATCCACCCCTTTCCATCCCAGGGACACCCCTCGATAGCTCCGATGGGTAACGACCAAAACCCTCCCTCTCGGTTGATCCCTGCGAGCGCTCAACTTCGCGGATCTTTCGAGGAGATTTTCGAAAAAGAATTCATAACTTGGCTAACAGTTATATCCGGGGAGATTTTCTCCGGGCCAGGGAGGAGGGGGGGGGGGGGGGGGGGGGGAGGGGGGGTCAAAGCTGCGCAATCCGAGGCGTAGTTGAGAAGCTATAGAGATAAAATTCTCCGATCGCGTAATGCTGATTTGGAACAACGACCACAATTAGGGTTGGGAAAAAAAACGAAGGACACTTCACCCGCAGTCGTCATGGAGTCGGTTTAAAAATTAGCACATGCGAATGAAAGATGCGTTACGCAGCTGCGACTGTTCCGTTTGATTGGTGAAGCGGGCCCGGATCTCAGGGGTTGATGCAAGGAAAAGGGAGGCAGGAATGGGGGCGGGAACACGCGAGCCGTCTGATCTGCAGCTCGGTAGCGTGGAAATCCCTGGTGGCAACCCAGGGTTCCAAAACATCAGCGTGATTGCGTTCCTCGAGCGAAGGGATTCCATTACCGGGGCGAGCCGCCCGGTTTCTCTCCCTCCAACCAGCCCCCGATACACACAATGGAACCCACCCCCGCCCCCGCATACCGCCAAACACAACAACGACGGTCACGACCGCGATTTCTATCGACATTGTTCGACGATTCGTGTCTCTCTTCCGCTTTTCTCGCCGCGTACACGCATCCGCGAATCAAAAAACGTTTTTACCCTGGTCGTTGATCGATGTCCGAGTTTCGAAATTGACTGTCCTAAATTTTCACCCTCGACTATTCGACCGCGATGAATCGTTGTTATAAACTTAACTAGATAAAAAGTGCGTATTTAATTGAATTTTCTGACCGAATTTATCTACCGAACTCATATGGCAACTGATTTTATACGCGTCGCAATTGTCGAGGGCATGGAATGCGTAGTGAGTGAAGAGAGCGAGAGAGAGAGAAGGGTAAAAGTCGAAGCCTCCCCCTCCCCGACTTTAATCGGATATTGGTACACACCGATGTTCGGCCGGGTTTTCATTAACATTCCACAAATCCTGCAGCAACAAATTAAATTACTTCTGCATAGCTGCGGCCAGCGGGGCGACGGGGGTCTCGGGTAGATAATCAATAGGCCCGTGGAGGCGCGGGCTTGAACGGGTCCTGCCAATGGCAGTTCCCTCTGGAGTAGATACACTGACGACGAGGACCAGGAGGACGAGGAGAAGGAGAGGCGGGCGTGTGTACGACCTGCACGTATGTGCCAATGCTCCAGAAGCTCGAACCGCGAGGGGTACGAGGGTTTCAGAGGTGGGGGCGGGGGGGCAGAAGGTAATGGGGTTTGCTGGGAGTGACACGGGGCTAACCGAGCGGAATCACGAGCCCCGAGGAATCGAATCCATGCGTCACCCGGGCTGCCAACACCACCCGTTTGGTCCTCCTCTCTTCGACGAGCTTTTCGCCGAACCGAAGCTCGAAGCTCTGTGAGACGATCGAAAGGAAAATTCCCGAACCAGTGGCTAGACGCGGTCCAAATCCCTGGCTTCTGTTCCACCGTATTCGAAAGTCGAAAATGCGATTCCAAAAAAAAATTGGTGTACTTTGTTAACGGTGCATTGAACAAAAAGCACATCGCAATGGTGTATATATTTCACTTTTGAGATCCTCGCTGGTGTATGTATAAAAGGCGAGAAAATCTGATGAGAGAACGAGAGGAATTCATCTCGCGAGACGAGAATTGTGCAAAATTTTAACGTCCAAGGACGGAGGATCGGGGGAGAACGCGACGAGTAGGAGAGAAGAGTCGTCAAAGAACGAGACGTGGGATCGCGCTTGCGAGCGGGGCGATATTCTCGTCTGCGTTGAAGCTCCCGCGGGCGTAAGTGATGGCGCGCGGCATTATCTATTGTGCGCCCATTCCATTTAATATTGTATTCCATAACGCAAACAAAGGTAAAATGCGAATTAATGTAGTCGATTTATCACGCTTTTGTGCGCGAGAGCTTGGGACGCGAGAAACGAAGAAGGAGGGAGAAGAGAGAGCGAGAGAGAGGGATGAAACCAGAGCTCAAACCCTCCTGTCACCCGTTCCCCCTACGTCTCCCGTACCGGAGTTCCGGCCCTCTTCCGTCCGCGGTGGCTTTCGCGACAAGGGGTTGCATCTACCCTCATCCAGTCCTGCAGGAAATGCGCGCACCTCGTGCAGCCTGGAGAAGCAAACCGTCCGAGTTCAGCTCAGTTGGCAAAGCTGGCAGATATTTTATTATTCATCGATTGTAAGCCAGTTCTGGGCAACCGTGACGTCCGGTCAGCGTGGGATGAACGGAAGGAAAATTGCGTGTCAAAATGTCGTTTCAATTCCGCAGCTACTGTTGAGGAAGGGGAGGGGGGTATAGGGGGTAATGGGAGGGGTAATTCGATCCTCGACAATTAGCAAGTCAATTGTACACCACGGTTGATTTAATATGGAGGCGAAAGTACCCCATTACATTTCCAACCCTCCTGCACCTATCATGATGGACGTAATTTAAAGGCACAGTCCTAGTCATACACTCGGCAAGGATAGTTCATAGCCTTTCTGTATCGATTCTGCGACATAGTTTCCGGTTTCTTTTCTCTTTCGTAATTTTAGACTTCGGAAACTGTTCGAGGTCGATAATTAAGAGGGTGAATTTTTTAGAAACTATATAGTATGTGTGTACGTTGGTACGGCAGATCACGAGGGAGAAAACGTATTTTCAATTCGTATAAGAGAAATGAGTATGAGGTTCGGCTGAGAGAAAAACGAAGTGGAAGAAAGAAAGAGAGAAAGAAAGAAGGGAAGGAAAAAAGCTACGCAGAGGCGCCGTTCTATTACCGAAACCAGGCAGCAAAACATTTTTCTTTGTTGCTTTTTGGAAGGAACGGTTGAAGGAGGATTGGGAACTAGCAGATGACGCTCGTTTTCCTCTCCCTCTTCACCCTTCGCTCCCCGCGAATCCCATCCTCGCGAGTTCTCTCGTTCCTTTCCCTTCTCTCACTCCATAGATCGCTCCACCTCCTTCCAGCGGTTTGTAATCCCTGAACAGGATGCTGCAAGGATCACCCGCAGCCTTGGTACTCGTTCTTCTCAACCTTCGAACATTCCACGCAACTGCAGTAGAGCCGAACTAACGCTTTTAAAAATTCCGCAGCCGATATCCTCGCGGTGGGATCTATTCCTCGTCGATTTCGAAAGCAAGTACGACATTTTCGGTGACGACGTGGGGAAAGGGTGAAAAGGAAAAGTCGTGCAAAAAAGCACCTGGAGCTTTCCAGGCGTTGCGAAGACCTCGGAGGTGAGTTGAAGGTGGACTCAAGGTGGCTGAAGGTCCGGGTGAGGCAAAGTTTGCCCCTCTTGCTCGGAGCATGCGAGGGCGTCGGGACGCCGGGGGTAGTTCTGCCGGCTAATGCGCGATGATTAAACTAACGTGGCTCACCGATCATTCTGCCACTACTATTCCGCTTCTGTTGCGTGTGTGTCTTACATACGTCTCGGGATGCCTGCACTTGTACATACGCCCGTTCAACTTCCGAGGAATACAACGCCTGCGGGGAAATGTGGTTATAACAACTTGAACGAAGGAGGGTGCGAAAATAAGACCTGGAATAGCGGGATAATCGGGACAAGCTTTGGGACCCAATTGCCGCCTCCGTTTCCATGCGTTTTAACAATTTCTTCAAAAACTCACACGCATTGCTTGCAATTAAAGAGATTCAGAAAAATTGGTGCAGCTATAAAGAGACGGATGGTAGATACGAGTAACGTTTCACTAACAGCTGCGGGTTACAGCGATGAAGCGAATGGACTGTGACGTAACCGCGGGTGTCACGACGATCATATTTAGCGCGAGGGATCCGCAAGGTGGTTAACCATCGGTTATTTATTAGCACTACTTAAATAACCATAGCGTGTTAATAGCCGGTGGTGCGGGGGTCTCGGTAACGGGCCGCGGATTTATTTAGGGGGGATATTTGTTGCCCGGTGTGTAAATTCCCTTGCTATAACCACGGCCTGAAAGATCGTCGTGAACTCCGTGGTACAGCGGCTGTTAAGTGAGAGCTGGTGAGTGCGTATAACCTGGCGGCGTGAGCGAGATGCGAAAGGAGGACGGCCTCCTTCCGGCTCCGCAGCGTCTATTTCGCGGGGAATCAATTTCACCAGCGTAATCAGACGGTGCCGCAGATCGCTGTGAAGATTGAAAATTTCAACGCCCCCGTCGCGTTGGGATGGAAAAACGGCTCGCTGACCCGCGGAGCGGTTATTATTGGACACGTGAGTCAAATATTTAAGGTGAACGATTTAAACCCGACGTGCCGCAGCTAAAGACGCAAGCACGTGCGGCCGAAAACACACCCGGCATTTTACTCGCAGCCCATACGTTACTCGCGGCTCGCGACGACGACGACGACGCCGCCGCCTTGTTTGAAAAGTCACATAATCTCGATTGATTTACAACCCCTTAAGAGCGGCCGCCCTGGAGGGGTTCCTCTCGACGAAGAACGGCGGACCCGGATCCTCCGGATGCCGCTTGTTCCTGCAGTTTCGTTTTCATACCGACTCGACGCCGACGATTCTCAGCCCGGGTTTTCTCACCGCGTTTATACCTACACACGAAAGAAATTCAATTTCCACTTCGACAATAGGCTCTGAGGAACAGAGGCGGTCATTGTCCGCGGATCGACTACAACAAGGTGCATCGAATATTGTGATTCCAATTCCTCGGTGCGTGTATAGCGGATGCACAAAGAGACGCAGATCCATCAATCACCGACCGGCAATGAGGGCGTCGGCAGGATTCATTTAGCTACTTACTCATTTATCATTATTAGAGACTCCATGTTTTCTTTTCGCCTTTTTCCCCCCGGTTTCTCTCTCTGTCTTTCTCTCCTCTTCACACTATTCGGATATGAACACAAGCCATGGGTTGCGATCATTCTCCCTCGCTGTCGCTGCTCGCGCTCTTCCTAATTTTTCCCTGACGGACAGATGGGTTTCGTTTTACACCTTTCCGAACCCCTAACACCACGCGCAACACACCCTAAACTAGCCCGTCTGAAACACGCTCTGATTATGATGCCGGAGCGAATTAGAGTTCCAAGAGTAATTTTTATCAAGGAATTACAGCTGGACGCAACTTTTATTGTCTAACTCAAATCATTTACACAATGCTTCAGGAAAAATTATCCAATGTTTGTAATTTTGGACACGAATATATTCTCTAAAGGGTTTGGTGTACACTAGAAACTGTTATCACTGTTTGAAGATATTAAAGACCATTTTCAAAAAATATTCTAAATACCAGAATCACAACACGATGCAGGTTACCTACTATATAGATACTGTAAGTTGCAGAGTTCAATGCCTAGCTTGAAATAAGGAAGAATAAATGTTACGATTTGATATTATTTATAAAAAGCAGACAATTTGAGTTCGATTTCGCAGCTGTTTCGAAACCAAAAATTTCAGCCGATCGTTGAACGGTTTCGGTCTTTCCAGCCGCAAAACGTGAACCCTACGCGAATGCGTTAAAAGGAGTGGTACGAGAGGCGTGAAAGAAGAATAATTGCAGGGAGCAAGTCCTTCCGTAAACCTTGACCGAGCAAAAGTATCGTGACTGTAATAAAGGAAGAGAGTGAAGGGGGGTCTCGGACTTTTGGAAATAATTGAAGCAAGACGAATCGGTGAAGCGGATCGGCCGAATAACGCCGCAGGGTGCGTTTGGTCCTTCCTGAGGGACCGCCGAGGTCAGAGGGAAGGATTCGGTTATAAGGGTTACGCAGTTATGCAAAACAAATGCGGCCTGAGTCTTCCGATATACCTGCGCGATGCGTAAAGTCAAGGTCTGCGGCCGCAGAAGCGAAAGAAAAGCGACAGGCGAATTCTCTCCCGGCGCCGTCGGCGGCAAAGCCGGGTTTCCAGGCGGCCAAATTCCTCCGCACGAGGAGGATATTGGTTCACGCTTTGATTTACAGCCTCGTACGTAGGCCAAAGGCTTGCCAATAAACCCTGGTTCTCTGGCTGCACCAGCAGCGTGCGGCTTCCCAAATACGCAAATTTCCGCATTCAAGGTCGCCTGCAAGGGTTCACCTTGCGCTTTCCGTACCTGCGGTTCAGTTCTCGCTCCACTTTCCGTTCGTCTGCATGTCGGAGACTCCTTCGTCCGTTTTTCTTCAAGTCAGCGATCCACTTTTCCGCGATTTTCTCGCGTGTGTATAGCTTGGATCAAAAAAATAGTTCGTCGTTTTTTTTTGTTTTTTTTTTTTTTTTTGTACCGTTTAACCGCAGTTTGTGACGCGTTTCTAAAAAAAGAAACGATTTGGCCGAACGCCTCGCGTCCACGGAGGCGTTACTGAATTCCGCGGATCTGCATGTGCAAGTTATTCGCCTGCTGGAAGATGATGATACTCGGACCGTGCAGTTGGTACCGAGTTAACAAAGTTGGTACAAGTGTTGCTGGGTTGGGCAGAGTGCCTAAGTTGTATAACCGACTTACGCCTAAAGCTTCTTCGCCGAGATTCAACACGGTTATAATTAATAACAAACAAACCTAGCCGAGGCGCCGGAAGCTTTAAGTAACAGGTAACTTCCGAAATCAGGTTCAAGTGTTCTCCCCCCGTTGAGTCGACGTTTTCACGTTTCGTGATTAACGAGGGAAGTTTTATACCGTCCAGCGACGCCTCTCGCGATTCACGACTCGTACATGACCGCGATTTTTGATCGAGGCATGCGATACGACCGATAATAATCTCCTAATCAGAACTCAACTGACTCGTGCATCAGTTGTCATAACTGCGTGTGTCGAGTCGCTTAATTGGCTCTCGAATTATTGCCTGTAGATGCGACATAATGTTTAATTAGCGGTAAAGTGGCAACTTACGTTACATGGCCATTATATTATTGGCCAGATCGTGTAACGATCGTCGACGAGGTATTAAGATAAATTGCCGTGAGATAAGAGAATGGGGGAATAAAAAAGCGGGAGGGGGAGGAAGTCGGCAATGTTTTAGCATCACGCCTTACTCGCTGATATTACGGCCAATCAAGCCGCTATTCTTTTTTCATCTAATATTAACAACCGCTATTACGTCGGAGCTTTTTGACTCATTTTCGGCACCACCTAGACAGACTCTCGAAATAGCTGTGCGCAGGCTAGCTGTATATGGCACTGAAACAAAAACGATAATCGGCGAGATGTTTATTGGCCTCACGACGAACTCCGCGGTTGGATATCATCACGAAAATTCGCTATTTATTGCCGGGTGATAACCGGTGATAAACATCCACTTACGACACTTGACAATAACGACTGTGCGTGCGTGGAAAACGTGGAATCGACGGTTCGTCGAACATAATTTTCTCGCGGAGCTTTTTCTTGTACCCGAGATATTACAACGCGAAAAAGAATCTCGATATTTGCGAGTCACGCGCGGCGCGATTCAGTTTGCAATCTGGTTATCGGTTCGATTTTGCAATTTTCACTTCACGAATGCCGCCGCCGCCGGCAGCGTAAGCGTTGTGACGTCCGGGCGTCGCGATGGCGGTCGGCGAGCGTCGGCCGTCGGACATGGCGGCCTCCGTCGGCGCCGCCTCGTTATAGAAATCTAGCCGGGAAGCAAAATTTGATACATTTCCAACGTCACAGCTCATTAATACGGGCCAGTTGTTCCTGCCCATCGCGATGCAGTTATATTTCTATTAATATTTTCGACACTTTGGATATTATGTATATATACGTACGTAGAATTGCACCCGGTAAAGATTGTTATTAATACCGCAGCGTGAAATTGCATCGCTTTCAAAGCCGCAGCTAACTAACGATACAAGTAATTTCGTAATTTTATATTCCGTTGAGAGCGTCTTCCGACTGTTCATCTGCATCTTGCATCCTCATTCGTCCCCCTCGTTATCGTCAACTTTTTCATCCATAACTTAATTACAGCGAAACCGCGCGTTGCGAGATAATCGCGAATCATCTGCATATTGCATATATGTGATGCGTATCCCCGATAAGCGCACGAAAGGCGTTGAACTGTGAAAATAATTCCTGAATGATTAAGCTCTCGCGATAGAAGCTACCTAATTGCTTGGCGTTAACTTTTCGCTGTCTATTGTTGCATCTAGCATTACTATAAGGTACACGCGGTGAATCTCACGCACGAGCCAGACGATGCGTGATGAAATATAATTTTCCTTAAATTTTGATCGGCGATGAACTTGCGTGAAGACACTTGAAACGAAACAACTTGAAGAAAGAATAGAGAAGAACGGCATATACGTATAACTCGTGCCGTAGAAACAGACGATGCGACGGACAAACTCCAGCCGGAGTTTGACTCGTTTTGAATAATTGATTATCTTGTCACGTTATACTAATGGTGAATACTTTTCTTTCACTTACAAAACAGCCGAGTTTTCTATGTGTGCACCTACGCAATACGCGCGTATGCAAGCAAGTACGACGGAGAATTTATTCATTGATATGTCAACCGCGGAGTTTGAATGAGTCGAGTTGTCCAAGATCGAGTATAACGCCCATAGATGGATACGAGCGGCCCATTTTACAAGGATATAAAAAACCAAAACACCACTCCTTCTCTTCATCTCTCTCTCTTTCGCGAACGATACACTTTCGTCGGGATGAAAAATCGCCGTGCATATGATCGGGGATTAAGAAATCACGACGCGATTTGCAACCTCAGTCACGTGACGTCGCGGTGAGGCCTAAATCGATATGTCAGTGAGAGATGAATTATTCGGCAACCTTATTAGAGATTTCAGGCTATTGTGATCGGGTCAAAAAATCTCGGAGAGTTTGAATGAACGCGCATCGTTGATTCAAAAGTAGCTGTGAGTGAAAAATTTCACACACGTTCAATATCAATTTCGGCGTTGATTTATACGGTGGAAAATACTGACGCGATCTCGTCAACGAAATATCAGCAGCTAGATCTCCTAAATTCAGGACCAAAAGGTGTACGAACGACGTATATGCTCGTGCATGGAGAGATGCAGAAATGAAATATAAGGAATATAAGAGTGTGAATGCCGCATGGGCGTCATTCTAACGAATAGGCTACAAACGCAACATCATTATTCTCCCTTTTTATCTTTATCTCTCTCTCTCTCTCTCACTCTCTCTATCTTTCTTCTCGTGTAGGCATAAAACACAAATGACCCTGCAAGCCGACGTACAAGCAACATAATCGCCTCCGCAGTGAGAAATAAAACTCGAAACGAAATGCGCCTACGCGTATTTCCATCAAACAATTTTATTATTCGTTCAACGGATTGCGTGTGTTTGACATTTGAGTATGTGTACACGCGTACACACGGTATTTGCTTTGTTTTTTCAATTTCTTTTTTACCAAGGTTCCAAAAAAAAAACATCGTTCACATATTCGTCATTGACGGACGCGGTCGAAAGAAATGATTCATCTTCGCACGAGATCTTTGCGACATCGCTGCGAATCTCAGTCGAAGAAGGAATGCAGCCTCCGTATAAACCAAATCCCTCGACGAATCTCGTTCCAGCGTTTTTAATTCCACAAAAATGATCGACAATCCGGATTCCAACTCTACGGAAAAACTCGTCGCTAACCGCAGATTCCGCGTTCATAAGTAGACGCACACGCATTACACACCTTATAACAAATGCGCGTAAATTTATTAGGCCCATTTTTGACCGCGGGGCGTAGGTGAGTAGGTGAGTAGGTGGATGGGTGGGTGGGTAGGTAGGTAGGTGAAGGTACGGTGCTTATACACGTATTTCGAAACGAATGCTTCGTGACGCGCCACCGCGACGCTGTCGTCAACGCTCTCTGTGAAAAGTGAAATATTTCCGTCGTATTTTCACATACGTCCCCGACAAATGACCTCCTGTGCGTCTGACGGAAAATCCCCCGCCGCCCCTCCATTCTGTCCGCCGCAACCGAGCGACGAGTTAAAAAATGCTACCAAATATGTAACTGTTTTATCAACGGGACTTTACCCTGTGCCTCTCTGCCCCCCACCCCCCTGACCGCCCCCTAACGTCGTTTTCCCGTCGCTGACCAAATGCCTTCAGGCCGTTATAAGCTGCTTCCTCTCGCGGCGCCCCACGTCAGTGACATCGTCCATTTTTGGTACAAGAAATTATCGCAGAATACTACACATATTGAGAAAGAAAAACAATCCCAGCGCAATTTTTGCCGTCATAAAATGGGCCTGCAATTTTCTATTGCAAAGCAAATGAATTAATTTGTGAAAGATCGCGAATATGATTATTGAAGGAGGAGAAAAGCTTGTAACTATTATTTATTTTAGGATTATCACGTCAGTTATGAGATTAGATCGATGATGATGAACATGGTATTGATCCATTCCATCCATAGAAGATAATTTTCTCATACATAAGAATTATTTGAAAAGATCTCGTTTTTTTGTCTCTACGCGACGATCGGCGGGGGTGTACAGAGGGAAAAAGGCTTTCCAGGATCGGCGAGGTTTAAAAAATGTCTAACATTTGGCGGATGACAGTTACCGGGGATTGATTTACCATCCGGATAAGCCGGGATGGAGCAAAGAGCATCGTAGGTGGAATGAGAATAATATTTTCTTTCCTCGACCCCCGGAGACCCCGAGTATACACCGGCAGTTGCCAGTCGCGCAGCGAGGGGTGGGTTCATTCCGCACCCCGCGAACCCCGTTCGCACGGATGTTCGCGAACGAGCGAGCGACAAACCAAACAATGAGACTGTGCCGCGGTTGGTTTTATTTTTGAAAAATGGAAGACCCAGCCTGCCGAGCGGACTTCCGGAGCCTCACCCCCCAAAACCACCACCGCCACCCTGAATTTTCTCTGCACGGAGGACATAAGCGCGGGAGGATATACTGGAGGTACGTATACCCGTGTGTACAAATATTATGGAAAGGCGTGTAAGTGCGTGTGCGTGAGGCACCGACACAAGCGAAGGAATCGTCCGTTTGCTCGTTCGCTCACTCGCTGCTTCCATGATTCATTGCTGCCGCGATGGATGATCCATCTTTTCCCCTAACGCCTGGCTAGTCAGCCCCGACCATCCCCTACACGCGGCGTGGTCCAGCCTCGGTTTCTCTCTTTTTTTTCTCTTTCTCTCTTGGACTCCGACAGGCGATATTATCCCACGTCTTGTTATTTCTCCGTTATCTTCCTGCACCTCTGCAGCATGCTTAGACAAATTATCGCGTTTCCAAACGAAGGTCTTGCCTCGCCTCGCCTCGAAGCGACGCGTTAATTTAGTCACCCACTCCGGCGACCAGATCTAAAATAAATATACGTTTGCAGAAATTCCCCGATGATTCGAGGACCCCCTCGTTCACCAGGAACCGCGAATATTTCTCCCGCCAAGTGGGCGTAATTGGGCAAGTCGCGAGATCCTTGCGCCAAGATATACTCACTCCGAAACAAGGGTAGTCGAGATCGTCTCTGCATCAGAGCTGCGACAGGGATGACGACGCCACGCGTCGGACGGGTAGCAACGGGGTAATTAACGTTGAGGACGGTTCATCAGTCAAGACTCCCTCTCCTCGTCGCCAACCGTCTCTAGACGTTACCTGTCATCTCTTCATTAAATAAGCCTCGGCGAAAGCCTGCGACCCCAAAACGAAAGGTCTGTTGTTCGCTGCACGTAAAACGGTGACTCGATCGCGCAAGCTCCTCACGAAATCATACATTTATTCACATTCTAAGGTGAAATTTTTTTTACTTCTTCCCCCCGGTGATCCAGGCGTGGCTGATTTTTCGAGAGATAACACATTTGCGTCCGCGCGCGGAATCGCGAAGCGAGACATAATGAACGAGATACATCTGCACAGTGGCGTGACGGCGCAGGTTCTTTTGATTAACGAGGGCTGCACCGAAACTCCGAAAGTTTTCACCGCAACGCCGCACACCCACATAATACGCCAATGGGTGAATGTAGCCACCGCACATAATAGTGGAAAATGGAAAATTAATCTAGTGTAACGGGAGGCCAGACCCGCGTGTTCATCGACGCGGACGAACGCGATAATACAAAAACAATAGCGGAAGAAGCATTATCAGGCTGCACGAGATGCGGATGGAACATCCCGGCAACGCAGCGGGATTGATTCAATTAGGCGGCAAAAGCTCAGGGACTCGGGGTGCTTCAGTGTACCTATATTGAGAATTGAATTCAGCAGGGCCAAAAATTCTCTTTCATAAACAGGAACCAGTCGGAATGGCCAGGGCTGCAGACAGTCTCCGGGTCTGCCGGGGTGTCGGAGACCGGAACTGACCCAGTTCCAGTTCCATTTCCCGTTCCGTCACAGAGTCCTGCTAAACCTCTTACGTGTCTGAGTGGTCGTGCTTCGTGCACGCGGACTCACACAAGAAATGCGAACGCGCGTAGAACCGACAAGACAATGCGGTCCGAGCTCATAAATCCTCGGATGAGGTAGCTGCAGGACGAGTTGCACGTGTGTACATGAAACGAGACTGAAAACAGCAAATGTGCAACCGAGGAGTTTAGGGAAATGGCAGTACTGCTGCTGCACCACTGAGTTATTCTTTCCACATCCAGCATGAAATGTTACGGTAACCAAAAGCCCAGACCCAACAAACAGAAAAACACCGTAGGATAATGGGTTTTGTACACGGTTAGAAAAAAAACTTTCCAGCAGGTCCACGAAAATTTTTGTATTGTTTCAACCATTTTTTTAAATGCATTGCATGTTGATATGGCGGTTTAAGTTTTCAAATTACAATAATTTTTGTCATATTTACTAAAAGAAATGTAACAAATAACTTAAAAATAAAGTTCAATTTTTTCTAACAGTGTAAAATTGGAAATGAATTACTATATGTATCTGAGTTTCATCCTTGTGAACTGAGATTGAAAATCCGGTGAATAATTTTCTCCACGAAATTCAACTCTTGGACATAATTCAGTATGTATCGTGTCACTTCGAGCACCATATAATCTATGCGAAGTGTGGGTGTGTCCAAAACGTACGTCTCAATGCGTCATCGGGAATTTTGTTATTCATGTGTAAATGAAAGGTCCATACGAAATGAATAATTCATCACAACGGTATTAATTGCATGATCGTGAATTTTGACTACACAGAAATCACCGCATTAGTTGCATAGAGTTAGTAGATATATAGAAAGATTCTTTTATAAATTCAGTATCAAACATATAGGACGTGAATTGATCAGAGAAACTCGTTTTGAAGCCTTCATAACTCTCACCTGAAGGAAGTTCTCGACAACTACCCTCTTCTTTTGGCAGACCACTTTGCGGCGTAAGACTTGGCGACAATAATCGTAAAGAGTAAGTAGAGAGTGAGGGGAAAGAATATAAAAGCACTGGCAGGATGGAGGAGAGCAATGAAAGCAAGAGAGCAGCAGCAAGTGGCTCGTTCGTCAGCCGGTGGCTCGTAAACGTCAGTAGTGTGGCGCTCGTAAGCGTAAACGTGCGATGCTGTGCAGGGTTTACGTGGCGAGTGTTTCCACGAGAATCCCATGCGCAGAACGGATAATAATCGCGCCTCTCAGCGTCATTTTCGCGATACCTTAAACCGCGTGGATCTGGGATTTCTTTATCCCCCAGATCAAGGCACACAGGGATCAGGAGCGAGGAATCAGGGTAACAAAATGGCCGTCGGGAGACGGTTTTCGAGACGGGAATTACCCGGGCGCATCCATGATCGATCGATTGATCGTCAAATTGAGTTTCAAAGTAACGTAATGAAAATAACGATCGACGATGTACCTACCTATATATATAAATATATAATTGTATCGTGGGGTGCGGATAATTGGGTATTCATTATCGCCCGCGATAACATCGGTAATTGAAATGTAACTGGCATTAATTCAGCAGACTCGGAGGTGCGAGGTGGGCGCGACGTCAGGACTCGGCGGGTTTCATTTATCAGAGCACAGAGACGTAAATGAATATCAATTTAAATTAGCGATAAGAAGTCGATCCCTCTCCCTCACTCTCCTTCCTTCTCTCTCTCTCTCTCTCTTTCTTTCTTGAACGGAATCAAAACAAAGCGGGATAAATACTAGGGGTGGAAGGGGGTGCCGCGCATTATTGAATGGAATAAAGGCGGGACGCGGGGGGTGAACGAAACGGAAAGACCGAGGGATGGCGGGAGGGCGGGCTCGGCGAGGGGGTGAAGAGGGAAAGAGCTATCGTCGAGGCCGCGCGCGGGTCGCGGGCAACGAGCTTTGGGTAGTGATTAAACTGGGGATGAATTCCACGAGCTGAGCTCTCGCTGCCGCGGGAAATACGCGGAGGGGCGCCGGCGGAAGGAGCGAAACACCGGCGTTCTGTGTTTAATCATGTCTGAGCGAGCCGAGCTGGGGGACCTTCGAACAGGGGGTGGGATTTGCATAGCCGGGCCCTCCGTTCGCCGCAATGTCCTACCTTCACCCGCCGCCCTTCTCTGCACGCATACCTACACGCGTATACCTACGTTGTACAGAGATTGCGGAACAGGCGGACAATGCCAGGGTTCCTTACACGAGTTTATGTGGGGTCCACGATAGCTGGGGATGCATGAGAACTCCGTGAATTTAAATTTCCTTGTTATTTATCTTATATATAATATATATATTCGGTAAATAAAAGAACAGGATTTTTTTCGAGAAGATGTTTTGATCGTTGTAGACGTGCGGAGCCTTGCGAAAGGCCAAGAAGGGCGAATCGTTCCGATATTGACGAAGATTCGACCGATCACGATGCAGGATCGAAATTACAAGAGAATCGTGGGTCTGCGATGAGAATAGAGAAAACTTCAACGGTTGAACCGAAATTACGATAATGATTCGGAAGAGTTTTCAGTTAAGACATTACGCCCGGTAATGTAATTTGCCTGCGCGCGGAATATCCCGTCATCTACGCGAGCAACGTGCAGGGCACGTAAAGACTGAGGGGATGAGGGCCTGCCAGCGGGGTTGGCAAGGCGGCGCCGAATTGGGGTCGCAGCTGTAATGACGATGAGCGTTAACACGCATTATGCAGATGGTTTGGAAAGAAGACGAGTCGAGATGAAAATTAAAGAAAGAAATAAGAAAAAAAATCGTTTGTATATTCCTGAAGGAAGGAAACCGAAGAAACAGCATCCTTGTGGATGGTTTCTGAATTTGCGAAGCCGAAGGGGTAGCTAAACGGCAAAACACGCTTCAGGTGCGCTTCAGGTTGTACTCGTGAGCGATAATTTCACTTTGTTTAACTGCATGTTTGAAGAACAAAAAAAGGTATTGAGGATTAAAGAGCAGATCGTGAGGCAAAGGATAACGGGAGGTGGTTAGAGTGAGGCATAACAGTCTTTAGCCAGGATCGAAATTACAGGATAGGATAATCGGGTAGTTTATACGAGCAGCAAGGAGACGAAAATTGGTACGGAATGAATTTCTTTCCGTTTAATCCCTCCTCGTGCCACATCCGCTGCATGACCGGGCCTTGCACGTGGAGAAGAAGGGGGGGGGATTCGAAGAGGGCTGAGAACTCGTGATTCAAGGTGAACAATGAAGAACAGGGGGATTGATCGTCGCGGGAGGCTTCGGCTCTCGAAGGAGGCGTAGTTACGTAGTCAAGGCGAGGCCCATAACCGCGTGGTTCTCGACAATCAGAAATGATTTTTATGAATCACCTAACGTGTCGTTCCTGATGAAGGTCCGTGTCGGTTTCGTGTCGGTCCGTACGTCTCGCTCTGCGTTGGACAATCATCAATCTTTCGAGCCTTTTAGGATGTTTGCTTTCCTCCGGGCTGTGATGTATAGACAGCTAGACGGCCATGCACCATCGGCGCGTTACAAATGAGATAAGCTGCCATATTTATACACGCACGGAATGGCGGAAGGCCAGCACAAGGAACTGCCCTAGAGATCAATAACCGCACGCGGATTTCGAACCGTTGCAATTTACTCAAAATCACACCGACCCCTGAACCCGCGAGAATTTCGAGACGCTCATTAAGAGCCTATACGGTGATATTTTAAAACCGGTTTGCGCTGTCTAGGTGCCGGCGAGAAATAAAGGCAATGGTGCACCTGTCGCAGGTTTTTTTAATAAAACGCACGTTTCCCCGTTTTATTCTTCACCCGGATGAACACCTCTGATGAGCACGTTTTGCATATAACACGACGCGCACTCTCGCCGTGTGTATAAACGACGGTAATTACCCAGCGACGAGTGTATTTGGAATAAAAAATTAGGAGTGAGGATAAATTCGTAATCGTGGAAGAATTTTTTCGGATCAATGCTACGCGCATAATTAAAACACCTGCAGACTTTGGAGGAAAAACGTAATACGCAAGGTGAGATCGATACCACGATAAGCGGTTAATCTTCCGGATTCGGTAAAGAGTTCTTTTCCCTCGGTTTTGAGGAATATGAGCGTGTAGCGAGTGACACCCCGGAGAGAGATGGCGAGGAGGAGAGGCTGATGGATGACAAATAGCTCCTCCACGGCGCGTCACTCTGGGCGCTGCTAGGGGCTGTCTCTCCTCTCTCTTAGTCTCCGTCTCTCACCTTCTCATTCTCCCGGAGAACCACCCTCACTCGCTCCTTCCTATACGTGGGGCATGGGGAGGGGTGGGGACGGGGCGGCGAGGGTGAACGGGTCGGCGGAGATAAAGTGGGACGTCTGATCCTCCGACGGAGCGAGCAAAAAGATCCCGGTGCTCGGCGTCCCGAGAGACGGGAGCTGGGAACGAGAAAAACTCCCCCTGCCAACCCCCCGTCGCCCCCGATGCGATGCGATGCGATGCGATGCGATGCGAGCGGCGCTCTCGGCCACCCTCGGGGAAGAGCGAGAGGGTAAAGAAAGAAAGAAAGAGAGAGAGAGAAGTGAAATGAGAGAAAAAAGAGAGAGACACGAAACGAAGGAGAAAAAGAAGGCACGAAAGCGAGGGAAAAAAGGGATGGAGAAGGAAACTTTGACGAGGAAGAATCTCCACTTCACTTCTTCCGAGCTCGGCATTAATGAGTTGGAGCCAATCTCCTATAAATAAAACTCCCGAAGCACCCGTCTTGCGACCCCCCATCACATCACAACAGCCACGCGAACGTCGCCGAGAATTTCCTCGCGATTCCTCGATCTTACCTCCATCGAGATGTAAAACTAAAACAAAAAAGGAAAAAAAAAAAAAAAAAAAAACAATAATGAAACAACCGCGAAGCTTCGCGTACCGAGAATAACCTAGAGGTCGATATGTCGGTGCAAGCTTTTGACCCGAACGAATACCCGAAGTTCCTTCGCAAGCTCGAAACGAGCCCTGCACCCCATAAATTCATCATCTCGTAAGATGCAAGTTAACAGACGCGGCGTATTCCAGTGAATTAACAATGTGATGGTTGAGGTCTGAGGCAGGCGTTGATCCGTCTAGGAAAAGTGGGAACTTTTTAAGCTAGGCAGAGCCGTGTTCGGATCTTTTGATCAGAGTCGAAGGGGGGAAAGAAACCCTCTTGTACTTGGCAGTCTGTAGCTGGAATATGTCGCATGAGTAGGCGATGCACGATGCCTCGAGCAGCCACAAATCCGTGGATAAACCGAGCCCTGGCTCGTTTTCTCTTTTTCCAATTTTTCCTCTCACTCTTCCTATCGCCCTCTCTCTTTCTCTCTCTCTCCCTTTTCCCCACGCGAAGTTGCACCAACGGATGAGAGACGTTGTTCCAGCTTCACCGGGATGCTGCGGGCGGGAGGATGAACAGGAAAACGAGAGGGAGGGGGGAGGAAGAGGGATGGGCGACTGATCGAATGTCGTTATTACAAATGACGTGACAATCTAGAACACGAGCCGCTGTATATATATTGCGCGTTATACCCATTGCCTACCCTGTCCAGGCTCCGGGGCTGCAATATAAATAATGGACGCCACCAGCTACCGTCGACCTTCAACCTACAACCTTCAAATCTCGTTCTTCTTCTGGCGGTGCTAATGAAGTGAACAGGGGAGATTTCTCTCTGATCGGAATAAGACGGCTGACCCGGTTTAACCCACTAAATCCGCGTTGCGTCAATGCGCTATTTTTTATTGGATATATTGTTGTATTCTTTTTTTTTTAAATCCGAAGGTTACGCAAACTGATATTATTTTAAACAGAAATTATTTACAGTAAAGGATAGGTGTAATCTGAATAAATTAGGAAATCTTTTGTATATCATATTATGATGCGCAAATTATAAACATTTTATAGTATTATTTCGCTGATTCTCTCATTCAATTCACAAATTATACGTCAAAAGGTGAACATCGTTGAAATTGTAAATGTAAATTGTCTTTTATTTTATTTATTTTATTTATCTCATTTATTTAGCTCATTTTATTTATCTCGCGAGGAAAGATATTCGAATGGCCACAGCAAGTTTTTTGAGTCTATAAAATGATATTTGTTACGTTAAAAAAAAAAAAAAAAACAACGTAGTATTGGATTGTGGTGACGCTAATGCTTTTGTAAATTTCACTCCATTTCATCCACGAAATAGTGGAGTAGAAAAGTGTATAAATGCATTTAAATATACAGAATCCGAGCTTCATTACTTTCAAAATATCATAAAACAAATATTAATTCATGAACTTTGCCACATTAATATCAAAACTACGTTTATATCGCATGGGCATTTTGTTGAATAATATTTCCTCTGCAATTATACAGAGCAATTATTCTGATCATTTTTGCATTAGCAACAAAACATTGATTTCCTTTAAAAAGAATATCTATAAAAATCATTTACGAATCGGATTTAACAAAGAAGCAAAAATCGTACAAACTTGATGTTTCGCGAAGTGATTGGATGGAAATGCTTGGAAATGAGCTGTGATGGGAGATCGAGAAAGACAGACAGTAGGTGTGATCTCTTCTAGTGGGTTACACAAGCTTATACACCACTGATGGGCAGATGTTCCGAGCGTTCGAATGCGAGTTCTTTTTATCAATTTCCACTTGATCGTTGACGTTAGTTTCCCGTGAGATTATTTCCTCTGCGGCATCGTTCTCGTTTTCACGTCCAGCTCTTTTCATCAGGTTTGTTATTCCTCAAGTCGCACAGTTTGAAACGCGGTCGTAGAAGCATAGCTTTGACTTCTTAATCACGAGCCCTTGTCAAACGATTGACGAAGACGAAGGGGCTTCTTTTTCCGTTCCTCTTCTCCACCACACCCGAAGACCTTCAACCGTCACGTCGAAACGAAGGGGGTCTCGACGACGCGAGGATTGCGTGCTTACCTGGTTCCACACACCCCGTAGAAGAGGCCACACGGCACGAATTCACAGGTATAAGTCAGGCGGGCGTAACCTTGCCAATTTCTCATCTAAGGCGGTGCCACCGCAGGATTCTCGAAAGCTGCATAATAAGAAAACGGCGGTTTTCCGCGCGAGGAGACAATAACCGCTGCGTGCCTCTTTCTCTCCGGGCGAAAAAAGCTCTTTGGAAAAGATCCGGCGATAGAGGGACGAGCGGAGCGAGTCGGGGGGCGGCTTCGAAGCGACTCTGTCATTAATAAAAGTGTCAATGGTGTCAGTGGACTAATGTCGGTAGTCACTCGCTCGCTGGCTGGCTGGCTGCCTAGCTGGCAACGGTCGGCTCGTCCTATCGGAGCCTAGAATTCCTCGACGAGACCCTCGACTCCGCGCAGCATCCCTCGTCTTGCACAACACGCGTCGCGCTCGAAACTTTGCTTCGCAAAACGCACCGCCGATCCTCCCTTCCCTTCTCCTCCCCTCCCATCGTTTCACTACCCTGAGCATACTTGGATACTTGGCTCGGTTTCGTCCCACCGCAATCCGAACTACGTTTTCACCAAGTACTTCCTCGACTTGACGCACCGAGCAGCTGCACTTGAAATGGCGAGACGTATAACGCGTCTGCTACGCCTGTTACGTCAAAGACGCCCGGTTAACGCTGGTTTTCAACTTTGCACGTACGAATTTAGACTCTAAAACTCGCCGCTGGTTCATGGTTCACCTCGGACATCTCAAACCGCGTCGCATTTCCCTCCGATCACCATTCAGAGGTCGGTTTTCCGATAAGGGTGCACCAATGATCTATCGACTTGGGCCGTCGAATGGGGGGTGGAATATCTAATCAGAGACGAAACGCGCTCATCTATCCATCGTTGGGGGCTGTCACCATGGACGTTAACTTTCTCTTCTCTTCTTTTCTCGTCGCTCGGTGATTTACATAGTAATAATATATATCAGTACAGTCCGCCAGAGAGATCTCTCCCCTTAGCATGTGTTACTGCACCCCTGTAACCACGTTGCTCTCATTTTCCCTCTCCGGCTTTCCGGTTTCGGTAATAGTGGCCGTATGGAAATGTGCGGATAGTGAAGGATCAGTCTTTTTCCAGAATCCCTCCACAGTGCAACGGTGCACTTAAACGCTTCGCGGGATGATTTAAGTGGCCCCGGTATGTGCCGGCGCAATTGTATGCACGTCGGTGATCCTTGTGTCGGGCTGATTGTCTGATTGCAAGGTTGACGCGGGTTCCAATTTATACCGTGAGGGAATCGTCAGTCGATTGGCTCGGGGCTCTGAAACACTACGTGCCGCAAAAAGCTGTAATTTGGATCCTTCGGATCTCTTTTCAAGTTCAGCAATATTCACTACGTGCACTTTAGCAAGTAGACTGCAAAGTACCGGACATCGTAAATGGATAGTTTTTCCTTTTTGTCTTTTAGGAACCAGAATCCTCGGTGCAACTCGACGCCAAAGGGAGCTGGGAGTTAATGCAGATAGCAAAGAAGAGAGAGCGAAAGAGAGAGAGAGAGAGAGAGCTGACTCAAGGGCTCTAACGCTATTAGAATATCAAGCGAAAACGGGATGCGCATAATAATTTCAAGCAACATAAACAATAAAAGGGGTTGGGTTGGTTTCCTGGGGCTCGACGTGCCGCGAGAAGGGGAGACGCTGTGTATTGACGTCTTGTTTTACGATGGGACGTTAATGAACGAGCAGCTCTCGAAGAGGGCTGCGATTCTCAATCAACGTGGAGACTCAGAACCCTGGTGAGTTCCTCAAAACGTGGTCAAACCGTCTCAGAGTATCTCATCCCCGTTTTTCGTTACAGGAAAGCTGCGTCTGGCGTCCAACTACGACGAGGACGACGACTTACAACGCACCCCGAATCCGACGCCGACGCCGGTTGACGCGCTCCACTGACGCGGAGAGCGGAGATTAATGGCTTCGGACTCTGAAATCCTGGAAAATAAATAGCGAGGGACACGTCAGAGTCCTGCGGGGCAAGATCTCCGCTCCCTTCCCGACTGCTCCGCACCCCGGGGACCTGCCCAGCTCCGCCATCATCCTGCAAGTCCAAGGCAGGAGACCAACCCCTCGGATCGAGGAGGGTATCAAGGCGCTATTATCGCCTCAATTGTATCGCCCTTCGGACGTCGACTGAACTGTTTCGGATAAAATTTTTTCTCAACGATTTTCGACGCCATTTCCCTTTATTTTTTCATTCATTTTTTTTTCTTTTCAATCAAACCAATTTTAATTTGATTACAAATTTTAATTCAAAACGCGAATTGCTTGTGTGATGCTGCACTGACCTAATTACGACTCAACACTTTCTCTGTATGTAACGCGCAGCTCATCTCCGCAATTCTCCACCCGGCGTTACTGCCGCTTCAGCATAAGGATTAATTGCTAATTCTGCAAGCTACCAGTTGCTGCTATTCTGTCCGATGCTAGGTCATGAATGCAAAGGTATATATAAGGTAGATGCCTACGTCAGATACCGTTGATTCCTCTCTCGTAGCAAGAAAGTAAATTATTATAGCAACGTTTGTATAATCTTCATACACAGCTCGATCAATATTAGGTATAAAATTTGATCCAGAGAGGGGGGTTGAATTTTTTATCATAAATTTTTTTCTCCAAAACTCGTCAGTCGAAACGCTACGGTTTCAACACTGCCTCGAAAAAGGTTTCAAAGTGCGTGCACGCGTCTGTGTGTTGGTTCAATATTATAGGTGTACAAGAAAAACTCACGTGGTGCGATGGAGGGAAAAAATTGTAGAAGAGCAAGCGATATTAATAACCCGTGAGAGTAAAAAATATTTACTTTGTATTATGCCTGTTTTGAGGGCTGCGAGCGTGGCAGCTTGCCCTCGAGTGATTCATTGTCTTTGCTTTTAACCGGTGCGCTCACAGTTAGCTCTGTGTGTTGGCACGGTCTGCAATATCTGTGTAGGTAATCCAGCACACTGTGCTCTTCACCACACCACGGGCTACTTACACGGTACCATTTCCTATCTCGAACTTAATTATGTCTCTACTTGACGGAGCGATATTTTACGTAACGCTGAACCGAACAGACGCGGTATCTTTGCTCACGTATAACTCACCGAGTGTAAGGAATCGAATTGAGTATGTATCATTTTGTTTTTCCCCTTTTCCCCCGTTGCCTCGATCAAAATTGTGGGGAGGAAAAAATTTGCTGATCGCAATTCTCCTCGAGATTCCAGCCACAGCTTGCGCAATTATTGAATCACCCTGTAACCTTGATATCTCGAATTTCGCTCTCATTAATCAAGTCTGAGCTAAAACTGGGAACGAAGATTTATCACCATAGGTGGCAAGAAATAAATTTGTTATGCACGTCAGCTGATTAAGAATGATACGCTAATCAGAGTCAGGCTATAAGATTTCGCAGTCTCTTACTGAGAATTTTGCTTCTCAGAATCTGGGATCACACAACAAAGAAGAAAAAAATCCAAGCGTCGTTTATGGGTTCGAAAATTTTCGTTTTTCAACTGATTTTGTTCAACTTCGTGATACAATTTTCGGTGTAAATGAAGAAAAGTTTATCAGAGAGGACTTGCCGTATATAGAAACGAGACCTGAGATACCATGGACGCGTAAAATATAATATCCGTGTGAATAGAACATCTTGTACAAGCATTGTTGAGAGTTACATATTTCATTTTTAGATCGAGCAAAGATTGATGACGCGACCTTAAGAGTCTCTGAGTTATTCGTCGAGTGGTATTCGTTTTCTGCTTACAAATATTTGAGAACTGCAAAATGTGACGTGGGGTTTGCAAGAAAGGCGAGTGCGATGCAGGTAGAGAAAGAGGACTTGTCATCCGCGCGAAAGACTCGAGGATATCTGATATCTACGATCCACAATCTCGCGTCGAATCTACATACAACAGATCGTGCACCAGAATCGTTTGACGGGAGGCTGGAGTGGTCGGTTACCGTTATGCGTCGAAGAGGATTCGCCCGGCGTTTCGTTTCTTCGAAAACACCCACGACATGGCGATATCCGCTCTCATCCTCTGGACCATTCGGCCATCTCGTTACTCCGCGTGTCTGTTCGTTCGTTAAAGCGTTCAGTTACACGCCTCACGCAGAGAAATATCATTCGGTATACCGAATAAAATTAAAGCGTCACGAAACAAGGAACACGTCTCGTACGACTTAAGGCACGATGTACGCTAATCCCACCCGCCAATCACGGCTCTCTATAATCCACCCACTCCCACCCGGTGAAAAAGAAGAAGAGAAAAATAAAGAGAAACACTTTGAGCAAATAAAGAAAATGGAATAAAATGCTGAGCCTAAATATCCGAAACCTGTGTAAAGAGCTTCGCGACGTCACTCTTTACTGCGTCGCTTCACGAACAATCAAAACGTTTTTCCGTCACGGAATAGAATCCGTTTTTCTGTATATTCAACCGACCGTGAGCGTTAATGTGTGTGTGTTTACCAAAAAAAGGAAATTTATTATCCCAAACACCCGCATCCCTTTGCTTAAGGTAAAAACGAATGTAAAATAAAAAGAAAACTTTCTGAATCCTAGTATTAATTCTGCAGGTATATAAACTGTTCATCAAGCTATGGTTTCTCGTCTACAGGTGATAATTACCGAGGATTTCGACAAGAATTATTATTATTATTATTATTGTTATTATTTTCAAGTCCTAAGATCCCTCTACCGTGGGAAAAAAAATTGGGAACGCGATTTCCTCGATTTTTGAACCCGATTTACCCAGGCGAAGCAGCTGTAAGTAAGTAGAGGAGTATAAACAGAATTCTAAGTTTAATCGAACTCAAAACTGGTGGAGATCTAGAAGCATTTGTTAGCGGGCTGCAGCAAGTGGGAGGGGAGGGTGAACGACCCTATAAATATATAAATTTCCAACGTGTCAACGGATCGGTAGAATCTTTGGCTAGACTCGGGTACACGGCCGGGTCGTAAATAACTTGATTACACGACGCACAGAATGCACGCAACCTACTGTAGACTGATTATGGTGTAGATTTATAGCGTATTCATTAGGAAATGTGTATATACGGGGTCCAAGCTTCACTACCGGGGCAAAGAGAGGCGCCCATGAATTCCTGCCTAATATTTCCTATCGATAATGATATCGCTCCAGCTATTTCATATCGTCCTACTAATTGTATTGTTATTTTAATAAGATGATAAATCACCAGCGGAGCATTTTTACGAATAACGCAATCAGATTCAACGGATCAGAATCTTCCTACATAGTATAAATAAAACTAATACACGCACGTTGAGTTCACAGTCACCCGTATTCACACACCCACATTCAGTCACATTCACATTGAAAATCAGACACTTTTGTTGAGCAATAAAATTGCCCTGCTTTTGTGAACCACACACATGCCTTCTACAATCACGTGCTGATGAGAACAGATCAAACTTCCAACATTACATGTCTATATATATATATATATATATATTTACATGTATACGATTATGTGTATCTTTACCAAAAGAATAACATTCAAATACTTCTTCGACGCTAAATACGTGCATGTACATATTGATGTATTCATTATTATTACTCCTAACGTCTTTCCAAGCTGATATTGTTATAACGTTGGAGAAACGGGGAATTATTTATAGACAAATTATCTGCACTTCTTATACCGCACCAATATTTATTCGTCGAGATTGACTTGAGTTACAGTTTATACACTGGAATAAACTGCGATGCAGAAACGATGATCCGCGTTATTGCCAGAGTTCAACCGCGTTCTCTCCGTTTTTCGAACAACATAACAGGGTACAAGGTACGTGAACAGACCTCGGTTATTTACACTAAATCTTAACGTCACGTAGGTTCAACTGGAAGTATTTTCGCACTCGAGTTACTGGATTTGCGACATTTTTTCACTCGCCAATAACAGCCTCCGGCGTTTAAAGCCAGGTAGAAGCCATGGCGAATCCACGGATACTCGGACGGTCGAATTCTTGCGTAATGCGAAAATTTCAGGCTACAAGGACTGCGATATCCGGAGTGAAGGGACGGCTTTGTTCGGGGCAACACGTGCTCGCCGCGCAGACCAAAGGCTACTTTCAAAACTGGAGCAATTTATGGGCTCCGACTAAAATGCTTAAGAATATTCGGCGCCCGCCGCCGGCATCTTTTAGCCTCCATGCAACTCTAGGCGCGATTGTTCCACTCTCACTATTCTCGTAAATCCTAGATCCCGCATGTGCCGTACCGATGTGCAGCTTTTAACGAGAGAAAGGCAAATTTTCTACACTCGGAAACATGCACATGAAAATCTGTTACACTTTCGAAACATCGAAAAAAATTTTGAAGAACAAGCCGATTCGTGCTAGAGCGAAAGAAAATTGTGTTCGAAAATCGTTGAAACTAAATTACGACATTAAATTGTGAGTATAGAAAAGAGAAGAAACTAGAAAAAGTGTGATCAGTTCTCAGAGACTGAAAAATACAAATTCAATTACATATTACAAAACTTACCGGAAAAAAGATGTCTTCTATAAGTTATTTTACAAAAAATTTCTGCCGAGCAGTGATTCGCAAAAGCATATTGCGTAACCGACGAACACGTGGTTCTATCCTGACGACTAGTTTCGTAAAACGGGCGTAAAATTCAAATTAAATACGAATCTAGAAATTGGCAATACCAGTGTGAACACGGAGGCGTAGACAAAACGTGTATAAAGAAAAGAATCAATAATAAATCGTGAAATTTAGTTGAAACTACATCCGCGGGGGTGGCAGCACCTCGCCAGACTTTTTGAGGGGCACATCAATGGCCGAATTTTTTTGGTAGATTAGGCTAATGCGATGGTCCTGATGAGAAATGGCCTGGCGAATAGGAGCGGCTCTGGGGCGGGCCGTGCCCTGGGAACAGCGTACCCTGGCCCGAGAACCACGACGTGGACTAAGTGCTGGGTGGAGCCCCGTCTAGGCACTACCTACCCGCTCGAGGAACCATCATCCCGAGGGTACCCGTTTCTGGTTATGGCCGCCGACCTTCCGCAGCGGGAGGAACGCCACTTTTGAAACGAGATTAGAGGACATAGGTCGTCGCTTCGCGTACGCACCAGCTGGTGCGCATCGTCTTCGGAGACAAGTTTTTGATTTTAAAATCAGGAATAATAGACAGAGAAGGGGGAGGGGGGGGGGGGCGAAGGGACTAGAAGTCGCTAGATGATAGCGATGACGATACACTATTCGAGAACCGATGCTGGAAATCAGATGCAAAGTAAGGCCAAGTAGGTATCGATTTAATTCTTCGTTTAATTCTGGTCCAGTTTTTATTCATCCATTTTCGTTTTTGTCACGCTATGTGCAGCTACACCTGATCTCGAAATGTTTTCAGACTTGAGATAATTATTGGTCGCTAAGATATCTGATGCTCGAGGTATTAATAATATGACCTGTCTCGATGCTTTATTAGCGCGATATGCTTTCGTTTCTTCATACCTATAATGGTTAATTGCCCCGTAAAACAGTGTAATTTACTCGGGAAAGCATCACGTGGAACTGAACAAATGCACGACTCAGCAGCGAGCGACTATACGTAATTGATTTCGTTGCAATATTTCTAAACGTGGATCAGACGGTTTCCACTGTACCGTGGGATATTGTAATATAATGGTTAATTCAACAGTAGAACAGTAGCAACGGCACGTCGTACGTCTGGGATCAATCATCAAGGAAACCGCTCGCTGAAGTACAGATTAAAAAGAAAAGCCAAACAGCGATAAGAGTCCATTACTCATTTACGAAGCAGTGTTGACAGCTTCTTCGAGCTATCAATTACGTCATCAAAACTCAGAATCGACAACACAAATACGAGAGTTGTTGGTACAATGAACCATGTGGAAATGCGGGGAAGATTTACATCGCGGATCAACAAACAGCACGTGAACAAACACGGTGTTCATATGAGTAAATCGTCAACGATTTCAGGCATGAGAAACAACGTTTAGGTATTACTCACAGCCGTTGCAGCTGCTGCAAAGCGTCCTGCAGGTGTCATCAGCGTCGACAGAATCCTCGGCCATTCATCTCTGCACAGGTAGTCAAAGTCCTTCGAGTCCATGGAACAGCATCACCTCACAAAAGCTTCACACAATTTAAGAATCGCGTTGCACAAACGGATCTTCGGAAGTCCGCACCGTTCACTGGCACAAATTGCGCACTAACTTTAACACCGTACCGAGAGAAACACCTCGTCACACTGACGGATTGAAAACAAACACACTCCGATTCGCGATATGTTTTCATTCACCTGAGGTCACGTGTGTACCTACAGAACAGTTATTGTGTCACGCGGCACTTAGTTTAGCTTCATATATATCGATCACACGACCCGTCTTTTCATCGGCAGCTGCGGCGTCTCGTCCAATTTCCTGTAATACTACTTACATATATTACACGAGAGAGAGAGAGAGAGAGAATGTAGAGAGGAAATTACGCGGCGCGCGATTTCACCGCTGGCAAATCTAATCAGCGCCGATGATTTATCACGGATTTTCCATCGCCGGCTGCCAGAAGGAAAGCTCGGGTGTCTCGTCCTTTGCCTGGGAGATGGACCCCGGGGTTCAGCCGAGGGAAAAGGACTCTCGCAAATACGGGACTCGCAGCGTTGTTCCCGTCAGACCCACGGGACACTCACCAAGTGTCATAAGAGCATCCGGCTAATTGCGAGAGTGCTTCGCTGCTCGGAGCTACAAGCCTTTTCGTTTAGCCGTTGTTTGTGGCTGCCGTGGGATGCAGCCCTGGATCTTAATAAGGCCGGACGTGCCACTGGGAAGTCGAACTTTCGTCGAAAAATTAGCCTGCAGTCAGTAATTAGTTTTCCCTTTTCTAAACCGGTGTCACATCCAATTTCCAGCAACGCGAAAATCACGCATGTGAATAAAACCACACGAGCAGGGATGAAAATTCGGAGAAAAATTAACGAGTTACACACGAGAGCTTGCAGGAGAATTTTTTCCTCCGGCAAACAACGAACGAGCAGACGGTACGTGGGTGTGACATGTTCGTCTGTGTACGTCTCGACGATTCGAATACATGGATTTTCTGACGTGGAGACGTGAACATTGATTGCAAGCGGACTCGGAGACCAGGGGCGGCGAGGGCGAGAAGGGGTGGGAGAAGGATAGAGAAACGAAGTGAGAACGAGAGCGAAATGCCGGGGAAAAGACGAGGCCCCGAAACAGGGGGCGGGGAACGACGGGCGGACGATACTATTGATTTATGTTGTAGGTACAGTTTCGCGTTACATGTTGTACCCTCCGGCCTCTGGCGTACCTACTTGCTAAAACTTTTGCCTAAGGATACCGCGAACGGCGAAGATATCCGCCGTTTGAACAGAGCCACGCTCTATTCCTGCGCAAAACTGCGATGTTCGTTGCCCGTTAAACGTCCGCCTCGATGAAACGGTCGGCGACTTTTAATTCAACTCAACAAGGAGAACCTTGTTGATTCATTCCGTTCCACGATTTATTTTTCCTTATTTTTCCTCCACGAAATCTGTAGCAACATGCTGTAGATCACGTGGTAGTTGAGAATGCATCGCAGTTCTGTTTCTTTCTGTTCATAATCGCGTTACAGATACGGTTGTAACGGAATTCGCAACCCGGTTGCAAAAATATACAAACCACTGGCGTAAGCGAGTGTCTGCAGTATTATATTCACGTCTTCATCGTGTGGGCTGGAAGTGAATTACGACCGTTTAGTGGCTCCGAGTGTTTGGGCGCACTTATGAAACGTTAACCGCACTCTTCGACCTCGGATAATATCGCGCGTTGGAACGAACGGCTTATCTCAATAACGAAAGGACTGCTGATTTGATTTGACGAATTTTTGTTGCACATAAAGCGTAACCAAATGGGAGGGATGAATCAAATAAAACAATTTGAATGGTCAATTATTAAATACAGCTTGACGATGAGTCGTCTTTGCACCCCGATTCCGGAGGGTGAATGCAGGTGGCATAAAAGCAATGGACAATGTTTTCAATTAAACTAAACATGAATATCGTTATGACGAGGGATGCAGAATTGATGCATTTCGTATGCAAAACCGAGGGTACAGTCTCGGACAGCGTCCGGGGTACAGTCCGACTGCGCGATGTCCGGAGCGAAAATGAGGGGTTGGAGGTGGTCGGGTCGAGGCTCGACTTTATTGGTTTATCTCCCCATCCCCGGGAGCATGACACGGAGGCGGCACTGCGACGGAACCAAACTGCATAGAAGTGGTTAACACTCTATTAACACTAACGGCGGTCATACATAACGACTCGCTGCTGGCAGCATAACCCAACGCGAGAGATGGAATTTATGGTCTGTTAATGGGGGTGCCTACTTTGTGCGCCTCTGCTCTCTGCATGTGTCGTGCGCCACGCGTGCGTTTCGTTGTGTTGTCTCCCCGGAATCGCACGCCGCAGGTACGACAACGCGTAATTTATCCCCACCGTCACGGCGTCTCTTCACGTCTTTCTACCTTAAAGGACCATAAGAAGACATACGCGAAACGTTCTTAGGGCGAAGTGTTCAGCCTGGCTTGGCCTTTGGCTCAGACGACCGCCGTTTGAGACTTGAATCTGGCAGTTTCGTTATTTTTCACGCTACATTCGAATCAATCGTGGCAACTCTTTGACAGTATCAATCTGTTTTTGTTTTCACTTGTCGTTATAGAGTTTGAGAGTTTTGTGAGAAGAAATTTGACCGAAGCTCAAATTTGTCGAGCTTTGGCAAAGTGTTTTTAGACGCATTTAAGAAAGCATCTTGGAAAAAGCTTGTCACCTTTTATGAACGCGATAAAAATCGAACATGCCTGGTTTAGGTGCCACGAAATCTTGATATTTGGCTCGGGTTGCTTTTCTTTCGGTAACCGCCAGCGGCGTTTACGATTCGAATTTCATGACAGGGTTGGCTGCGGGCCGCGGGAGTACCAATTAGAAATAATGTATTCGATCCTGAAACGCTTGAAGCCCCGGGCAGTGCCGAGCGTTTTAAGATTTTCAATACCTCCCGGAGGCTGCAGGCCAGGAGGCTCAGCTGGTTAAACCAATTTATTATTACCTAATAGTCGGGTGCCTAATGCCCGGACCATAATACACCCGAAGCTAATACGTAGGTGATTTTGGTTAGCAAATCATGTTGCTGCGCCCGTTGATTATAATCGATAGCTATTATTTTCTTTCGCACGTCACTGAAGCGCCTCGAATAAAGTTATTATATTTAGTTGCGAGCTGCGAACCGAACGAAGCGACTTACTTATTACGCTTTCAAAATTTTTTTTGCATTTCTGCAATTACCGAAGAAAAAAAAAAAAAAAATTATTTGTCGCGTACTCGAAAATCGGTGGTAAACAGGAAAACGACTCGCTTACCAAACGACGACGAGCGAATGCAGCGGATGCTCGAGTCCCAAAGTTCATCGTGAAATCCAGCTTCTCTCGGGCCGAGGTAATACCGGCAAAGTGATAAAGCGGCCATAAATAAGCGAGCGAGTCTCTCTTTCTCACTCTTGCTCCTTCGCCGAGTTCGTCCGCTCGGAGCTCTCTCTTCCTCGCTGCTTCCTGCTCCTCGAAACTTTCTTTCTCGCTCGCACTTTAACGCGCGGATCATACGCGATCTGCCCCGCGGAAAAGGGAGTCGTCGAGCACCTGCAACAGGGAATTCAGGGTATTAGCGACAAGGCAGAGCCCCTGAACCCGGTATCGAGTCCAAACTCACCTCTCCGGCTGTCCCGCATCCCAGTTTCCTGCAATTTCCTAGATCGACATCCTCTTTCTTCTTGACGAGTGAAAAATCTTGATCATAATTTGTAAGGATCCAAATCGTTGTGAAATTTCTTAGCGCAAGTTTCTTTACAGGTAAGTGATAAGCTCATAATTTCATGGATGGATGAAATTCGGAAAATCGAGTCGAGAGAGACGGGACCACCAGGGTGGCTGAGGTCGTGCGAAGAAGGCTTGTCTCAGGCCTGCAGGGAGGACTCGAGGAGGGCCAAGAGGGCCACGGAGGGCCAGGGGCGAAACCGACAGAAAAGCCAATAAATCATCCCGTCACGAAGCATGAGCCAAGGCGGAGCCTCTCGCCTCGTATTAGCCAATAATAATCCTCTCCGAGGTAGAGGCCATCTTGGATTATACAATGGGTGCCTCTCAGCAAGCTGCACTGCACGTTCGCCTTCCACACGGCGAGGACGCAACCTGCTAATGCAAACTCCGGTCCCTGCAGGGCCCGCGGATGGACCTCCGGGGGTGGACGGCTAATTATTTTCCCCGAGTATCGTCGTGCCTGTCTCTCCTCGTCTCATCGCGTGTAGGTGGAGGTGAAATTATTCAGGCCACGGTTAGGACCCCCGAGGTTTCGCGCCCCGATTCCGCGGAACGAGTTTCTCGCGAGATATTATTTGGGAAAAATTTACGACAAGACGACGCGTTGTTGGAATCATCGTCGTTTTATAGATTATAAAAGAATTAAAATCGAAGTACGTGAATTCGAAAGTCCTAACCGCGACTTTACGCCTGATAAAAGGTCCGACGACGTGTTCATATTCAACCACAATTTATTTCTCGTTTTCAAACACAGTTATTATAATTAATACCATTATTATCAATATGGACAGACTCTTATATATAATACAATATGGTTTAGACTCATCGAAATAATAGCAATATTTCCATGTATATTACTATTATCTTAATATCATCGTGTGTAATCAATGAATACGCAATAATTCATCGTTTGTTTTTAACCTTCCTTTCTTCTTTATCATGTGTACACTTATAGTTTACATACTGCGGGACACTACAAAATAATCCATACGTTATTTATTCGTAATTATACAATAATATCATTATTTTATTTTATTTTATTTATTCGTTACATTTTTTTTTCTTTTCTCTCTTATTCTTCTTCTTCTTCTTCTTCTTTTTTTTCTTCTTCTTTATCTTCTCTCATAGATATATGTACGAATTTATATATAATATATATATTTATATATATTTATTTATATATATAGGTTTTTTATTTTCTCATTAATAATTATATTCATTATGTAGTACGACCTACGCTCTCATTATGTATACCCCGAATTGTATAATCTTTGTAATCGCTTGTTTAAAAATTGAAGAAAATCACCAAACGCATGTTTTTTTACCACGCATCCGTGCATGCGGCAGGGATCAATTTGCAAGATCATAGTTCATTCATCCAACGCATACCCGCAATACAACGTCTATCGCGAATCATATCATATCGTATCATATCATTATTCGTGCGAATTGAACCGTTTCTATACATTTTATTCTCAACGCGGAGCAGGGCGGGTGGGTAGGTAGGTATATGTATACGAATGTATAATCTATACAGTTGCATATATATATATATATATTTATTTATATTTATATATATATATATATATATGAAGCTTGGTAGGTATTCAAACGCGTACGGTTATTCACCTCTGTGTGTTCGTGTGTGCGCCTGTATATACATGTTACTATACATATACCGTGTGCGTGCTATAGAGCGGAAAGAGAAACGTGTCTCTGCGACTTCCGAAAATTGTTAAATAAATATCAACATACTTATCACGAGGAACTGTCGTACACACGAGTTTGCCCATAACTATAATGATGTATAGACTTAGCACGTGCGGCGACGGCAGCGTTGCGACGCTTAATATATATTGTCATGTCTTACTCTAGCGGCCGTAATTTTACAATTAATTACTTTAATCACGAATCGCGCACGTTCCGATTTTTCTATTTGTCATTTACCTATTCATTGTTCATTTGTCAATTTCATTTCCTTGTTTGACTATTTTTTTTCCTTTTTTTTTTTTATATTCTTTTGCAGTTTTTATCTTTCCTCAGCTTTTATGTAATACATTATTATTATTATTGTTTTTGTTGTTGTTGTTGCTGTTATCGTTAATATTAATATTATTATCATTATCATTATCAATGTTATTACTATTATTATTATAGTATATCGTAATAAATAGTTTAATTCTCTGCTACCGTTATTTTGTATATAATTTTTTCCCCATTTTTTTTTCTTGTTTTTTATTCTAATCAACAGGTACCTACTTTACCTACGCGGTATCGTATACACAGAGTCGCGGCACGCGATTCGGCGCCGCGACGCCGGCCGTCGCCTTCGCCGCATTGCTCCGATGATAAAATTTTGACGTAGGAATAAAGATAAGGAAAAAAAAACAATAATTTATTTATCCTCTATTTACTTTGTCATTATTTGATTGAAATTTTATTCTTGTTTTTTTTTTTTTTTTTTTTGTTTTGAAAAGAACGTTGTAAATAATATTAATTTTCGTATCGCAATGATTCTTTGAATAATTGACAATGACATAAAGCGGCATGAATAACTGAGATATTAAAGAATTTGAAGTTCTTGAAAATAACAAAAAAAAAAAGAAAAAAATAATTCCACCTCGTGTCCCACTTTTCCCAAAACTATCTCTGCAAACAATTTTTCTTCCGTTATTCGTATCATTTTTCATGAGTGTAAGATATCAGTCTTAGTAAGGTGGAACTCTCGATCGGTGAGACCAGGTGAAAACTTTTATTCCACTCCCAGCAATTCTCTCGTTATTATGTATAATATAGCTTCAAAAGCAATGTATAGTTATAATATATTTCGTAAAACGAAGTGAAATAAAAAATAGAATAAATAATCAGAAAAAAATAAATAAATAAACCGAGATTGGACCATGATGCAGGTATATAGATGAAATTTTTTCCTCCTCCCTGTCTTATTGTTTTTAAATAAATAATCGCTCTGTAAACCGTTACATCCACCGTGGCCTCACCGTCAACAGAGTATACACAAAGTGCCCTTAGTCATTTGTACATATGCATACACATGCATGTATATATTCAACTTCGAGTTATAAAAAGATGCAGGTTGGCATTCAGCTGACACCAGGATGGTAAACATTAAGTATAGGTAAGTAAAAGTAAACGGATAGTTTATTTATACGTAGATGTATGTATGTGCGTATGCATGGATCTTTATACCAAAGTAACTGAGTAAGATATAATTTATTTACTCAGCCACTCGCGTGTGTTTGCGTGTGTGTGTGTGTGTGTGTGTGTGTGTGGATCTGTGTGCCATGAGTAAGGTATGCATAACTATCGGCACCTGCTGGGAGAGCGGCAACAGGAGCAGAGGAACTCTTTAACGCCGTGCGTACCGGGACAGGGAGGCGTTATTATTCTAGAATTTGGAAAAATAAAAAAAAAAAGTAAAAAAGAAAATATTCCCATTTGCGCAATCACGAGTGGTTCAAATATTCAAGACTCTTAATATTGTGAAGAAACATGATAAAGAACTTGGTAGATAAATATCCGAGAGTGAAAATTATAATTTTAATTCGAAGATGAATTTTCATGGGAGAAGTTAATCGAAAACCGATTTCTAAGACGTGATAACCACGGATCATCGCCGTAAGTCGATCGCGTTTCCGATAACGGTTCGCGAATTGATCGCGTGATCGGATTATTATTAAATTATGTACATCTTCGCGAACCCTGAAATTTTGAAACTTAAACCGCGTTTTATTATTTTATGCAATTTAATTTCCACTCAATATATGTTCTTGTACTTTGAATGCATCCCTGAACTTGTTTCGCAAAGTAAAGAAGCCTTGACCGCGGTTGAAGCTTCTCAACGACCGACTCGCGAGTGTCCACCGTGATATCACGATTTTCGAAATCGATTAAAAAAAAAGTACGCCTTAAACACCCCCTGTCCGTGGCAGACGACGCTCTTTTGTTTCCTTACACCTTAATTTTATCCTTAATCGAAAATTTTCCTTTTTAAGTTCAATTTAGAGCTTATACTCTATCCCTAACGCTTAAATATTACAATATATCCTAATGTAGACCCATATACACCTCGTACGAATTTTCTTTAGCTCGCTATGTTACATTCACGGGATTCAATTACTTGTATATATATATATATATATATATATTTATATAATTGCGTGATTCGATTTATTTATCAATTCATTCCGCGACTGTAAATAGATTATATGTACGGGTACAGTTAAAATATATAATTTTTGCATTTATTATTTTCACGTGTAGTTCTAATAAAAATTATCATCGTTTTTTTTTTCTTTAGATTCTTTTTCACTTTTCATACTTTTTTTTGTTGTTAATTTTTTTTTATTTTACGTACATATCGGTTTATATGTTTATAACTGACAATCGTTCTCCGTGCACTAAAGCCGTACTAAATACTGCATAGCCTTGGTAAAGTACGCTGACTTGAGTTTCTCAGTATAGCCGCGTTGAAGAGTTGCAAATTTTTCCACGATACTCTCTTCTTTCTGTTTTTCCTTCTCATTTTCATTCACGCGAATCAAGATAACGCGAGTTTACGTATACCGACGTATTTCTCGAGCGACAAAGTGCCTGTAACTATATACGCGACGATAGTTGAATAAAAGATTTTAGCGACGAATGGAAAACCTGCAGTCTTGATGACAGGCATGCAAATTTCACCACGTCAAAGTTCATGAATTTGCGGTTTTTGCAATAAGAAAAGTGCCTTGTTTAAAAAATGGTGGAAAAATTCCGCATACTCATCGCCGGCAGCTGAAAATCTCCGATTATATCATCGCTTATAAGTTCGCAGAACGATTGCCAAGGATTTAAATTTTCGTTGCGGATTTTATAGTATTTTTACTTTACGTATATCGTTAAGGGTATAGGTATAGATATAATACTTAAAAAATGGAAATTACATAAATAAATCTCTGAAGGAATAAAGGCTGGTCAAGATCGACAAACGATCGATTAACGAGCTGGACCAAATTACGTATATCGGTTTCGCGCTTGCGTACTGCAGTAAAATACTGCAGCAAAAGCTTCGGGCGTCTCGTGTTTTTTCATGTATACATATTATATACATAGAAATTGTTTTTCTTTCTTTCTTTCTTCTTTTTTTTTTTTTTGTTTTGCTTTTGTTCTTCAAATTTCATTATCATTTATTTATACGTATAAACATATATTCCTAAATTTTTATTTTCATATATTCTTTAAGTACACAAACCGGAGATGCATCCCGCAGTTTGTCTCGTACGTATTTCGGTAATTTTCGTTTAAATAGAAATAGTCTCTATATGTGTAAGTATTCACTATGTATAATTTATAATATAATAAGAATAATATATAATGACGGATGATCATTATTAAAGTTTAGTAATAATAATAATGATAATGATAATAATAATCGTACGTTGTGATAATAAACTAGGCGTGAATCTAATAATTTTACAGCACAGCACAAAATTCTTTGCAACGCGTCAAACGACCGGAAATTTAGGCTGATTCAGAGGAAACAAATTGAATATTCAATCGCTTGTGATATGAGGTTTAAAAAGATTCGAGTTTAGGACTGCCGATTTCAAATTAAAGGTATTTTTTTTTTTTTCTCTCTGCACAGTCAAAAGTGCGGCGCTTCAACGCAGTGGACGTAATTTATATCGTGAAAGTATTCGAAGGTTAAATTATTATTATTATTATTACTATTATTGTTTTTTTCTTTTAAATGACAAACTTCAGAAGTTTTGAAATTTGAGTTTATCGGTTCGTCAAAATGAACGAATAATACCGATTCCGGCGTGGGCCGATCACTGCACTGCACTGTATTTGAAAATCGTATAATAATGCAATAATAATTCTTATGCTACATGCTATTTCACTGGTAACTTGGCCTCGCTTCCGCGGAGCAGGGTGAATTCAATAAGTTTTCTTCTACCTTTCTTTCTTTTGTTTTTTGTTTGTTTGTTTTTTTTTTTAAATAGGGTAATGTATATAATATAAGGTAAAGGTACTTAACCGTAATACTTAATTATACAGAAAATTTCTTTTTTCACCGTAAATTAATTATCGTTCTTCTCGTATTAAATAGTTTTAAAACGAATAATCTCAAATTCCTTTCATTCAATATGTACAGAACACTGCGGCTGTTATTATGCGCGTGTTATATTATATATCCGTGTATATATATATACATCCTATACACACCTACCGTTTAAACTCACTATATAAACTCACGTTCGAGATCAACCCATGAATATCGTGTTCACACGGTCTGCGAAATACTGGGTATAACGCATAAGTTGGCTACACTTCTAGTAATATCAGAATCAATTAGGTAGTAGTAGTAGTAATAGTAGTAGTAGTAGTAGTAGTAGTAGTAGATGTAAGAATAGTAGTAGTAGTTGTTGTTTTAAGAGTAGTTGTAGTAGCGTATAGTAACAGTAGAATTAAACCGTACAGATGCGGCCGAGCAAACGTCTTTCGGTGTAACATGAAGGTATCAAAATCGGGTTGCAGCAATTCTCGTTTATGCTGAAGGTACACTCAAAGGACTGACCTCGCGATGAAGTTGGGAAGGAAAGATGAGTCGATTTATCATGGTTCCCGCTATTCTACACACCCCGTAAAAGTTCGAACTTCAGCAGTTTGCAAACTGCTTTGATGCTTGAATCATACACTTTGAGTCTGGTTATTTTTTTTTATTTTAATTTTTTTGGTCTCTTTTCTGATCGTAAGTGGAAGGTGAAGACAGGTTCAACGTGCTCGTAACAATGAACGAACTTCTACCATTTAAGGGCTGGGGATGAAGCAAATTTATCACCGTTGCACCGGGGTTTTGATTTTCTCGATTACAGAGCATTATGACAAAACTGCAGCTTCCGCGCGTACGTTGTACTACCGTATTAAATAATGTAACATAAGTCTCGTTAAAATTACTGTACAATAATTAAATAAGTTCGTCCGATTTTCGAGACGTTTGATTTGAGGTTTTTTTTTTTTTTTTTTTTTTTTCAACATCTATTTTCCTCGTGCTTTTTTTTTCTTTTTAGAATAAATTTTAGCAGAGTTCTTTTGACAGATTTTTGTTTCTTTTGTACAAAATTCGTTTTTTTTTCTTCACATACGTTAATATTGTAGATACTATTTGCCTGTGACGTGAATTTAATATCGTTTTAATTTTCATTCTCTCGTTTTTCGAAGAAAAAAAAATCGTACTTGGCACGTCGCGTGTATTTCCCACCCTCGCCGAGCCATATAAACAATCTAAATTCTAAGCCGCGCCTATATATGTATCATATATACCGCTACATAATAAAGACATAAGTTACAGGGGATACAACCGTGTTTTCTACTGTTACGCTATTAAATCCTACTCGCTGCAACGTCGTATATACATATATATAACGCAATATATCCGACGTGTACAAGAGAATAATAAATAATAATAAACGCTTCCTAAATTTTACAATTTTCGCCTGTGTGCGTGTGTCTGGGTCTGTGTATGTGTGTGAGTGTTTTTGTCCTTTTTTCCCATCACATTATCTCCACCTTCGTCTTATCGTGGTTTCATTATGTTACGTATTAAAGGTATATAATCTTTACATCTATATAGGCTTTAGTAAATTATTCAATTAAACGTAATAGAGGTTAACGTGGTTCTGATTAGCATGTGATCCAGTGTTTTTCCGTAGCATTGCGCATCGCCGTCATACGTACATCGTACATATCTGTATCCTATCCCTATCAGCGTACTTATATTCACTCTTCCGCATCCGGCCTGCATGACCAATTCCTCTACTCTGTACAAGCTCCTTAACGTCTCTGCACGTTCCTACATCGGCTTGCGACTTGTGACTTCGATTTCAGCCGCGAAAGTCCGCGTCTATATGCTTTTATGCGTATACATAAACACGTCTGTATGTACGTACATGGATAAAAAAAAAAAAGAAAAATACAACTCTGTCATTTCTCTACAACATCATTTTTTGGTACGAGCAACTTGATTAACACGACAAGATAAGCGTCATTGCTGTGTGTGGGGGTGGGGGTGGGGGTCATTTTGGAGGTCATCGGGGAGGAGGTAGTGCTGAAGACAAGGTGCGACCCTGAGAGATGCAGAGACCTCTGTAGGAAGCTCACCCGGGTCCGGGGTTCAACCCTGCGGCGACGTCTGCGGCGAGATGTCCGTGTCCCCGTCGCCCGAACCTGGCTCACCCTTCGTCTTGTTCTCCTTCTTCCACTTCATTCTTCTGTTTTGGAACCAGATTTTTATCTGCCTCTCGGTAAGGCAGAGGGCGTGCGCGATCTCGATGCGTCGCCGCCTCGTGAGGTACCGATTGAAGTGGAACTCCTTCTCGAGCTCCAATGTTTGGTATCGCGTATACGTTTGCCTGCCCCGTTTCCTCTCTGAAATAATTCCAAAGCAGAAACACAAAGGTGAAATTGGTTCTACATGATTTCGAAGGACGATCGGTTTTCACAGTCCGTAAAAAAATATGCGGGTGCTTTTCACAACTTCGTGGCTATGGAACTAATTCCAGAGTGGTTCAAACTTCTGGAACTATCTATGGCCATGTATAATCTAAGAGAGTCGGAGGTTCGTGTGTCGGGGATGAAGGGCGGGGAGTGTTCCAAGGTGACTAGACGAGTAGGACGATAAAGGGGAGGACAAGAACGAGGGAGAAGAAATTAGAAGAGGAGGAGATGGAGGAGGAGGAGGAAGGAGCGGCGAGCATTCGAGGCAAACGCCGCCCGTCGTGCTGTCGGCCGATGAAGACGGATCGAGGTTTCGCGGCCGAGAGAGACCGCGAGATCCCCCGGATAAGGATCCAAACTCGCGAGAGAAGAAGCGAGAGAGACGAAGAAAGAGAGAAGAGACGAAGCCCCGCGAAGCGAAGGACGGTCTGATCCCGGTCGACGAACATGCCCTGCCCCATCGCCCCTCGGGCCGGCTCTCAAATTAACAGCATACCGATCCCGCCGATCCTCCGCACGCGGAGAGAAAGAATGTAGTAAAACCCTGCGGAATTCCGCAGCGACGTGTCACGGTTTTGGCGAGCTTTCGCGCGTCCGTCGATCCGTCCATTCCTTCGCGGCCAAGCGACTCCGGATAGCTTAACCGAACCGCGTTGTCATTGGATCCCGGGTTCCTCCGCGGCGCCGTTGCGGAGCGGCCGCACCGCCGAGGTTTGACTTTAAACGCGCGTAGCGATAAATTAACGGCGTTGGGTTACGCAAGGATCAAATGTCCCTCGGAGTATGCCCGCGAGATTTATGGGTCTGCCTTGGAGCTGCTGCCTTCGCTCGAGCTCGCGCAGCGTGAACCGAACCGACGCAACATGCCGCAACTTGGTGCGTGTGCGTTCCGTCCACACGGCCGGAGCTTCGTCCGTGATACCGACACCGGACCGACCGGGCCCCCTTGCTTATTATAGGCCAACGTACACTCGGCGTTCCTCTCGCCCCCCGATATCTTCTGGCGCTGCTGCACCGAACCTGCTGCACCGGACCCAACTGGTCTTTCAAGCCGCCGCAGGACACGCCAGGACTTTTCAGATTAACAGCTAGCCGGATGTTGTAACCGGCTAATAAGGCGCGGTCTGCACCAGACTCTGGGTCCAATTAAACCATGCAGGCTTGCATACGCGCGGGCTTGGGAATCGGCGCCTGACCTTCGCGATTAGATACTAGAACTCGATCTCCGTGTTCCCGAGGTCCGTTGGCGTTATCTCACCTCGACGAGGGAACGGCGTGTCCCGTTCTCAACTATCTGCGACTTGTCTAACCACGATTTCAATTTCCTCAGAGTCAACACCAAATCCACTTTACAGCCCGAACCTTGGACCAGATCCTCGACTTCTTCGGAAGCGCGCCAAAAGAAGCGAGACAACGATTCAAGACCGGGACCAACTATTCATGCGCAAAAGCCTGCAAGCTTCCACCGTCGCCTCACGGCTTACGGGCACTTTTTCCCCACTTCATATCCTCCGAATAAATCTTAAAGTGCCCAAGAATTATTGGGTAAACTTTTGCAGCTCGTGTGAATACCTTATATAGTGAATTTTACACGTCCAAGAACCGTCGAATGAATTCCCTCGCGCAATTATAAGCATTGGGGAAATATATATTCGTAGGGAAAAAAATGACCTCATAATTACGAATTACCGTGAAAGTTCAAGGAGTGGTCAAGAGGTCGTGACATCTGACTATCAGGATCGTACACTGTGGTAATTATGAAGCAGAGTGAAGACCAGCTATCAGTGGTAGTCGTGTCCGTTTCTGTATACCTCATGAGGTAAGAACGCAACACGAATCCGTGCATCGCGTTGTGTGTCCGGAAGCTGTAAGTTTGGAGAGTAAAAACCAACGGAGAACGAGAAAGAAGAGAGACAGAGAGAGTAAGAAAATTCTCCCTGTCGGTTAAATAGTGGCGAGGTGTACCAACCGTAGACGGAGGGGGATTGCCAAGCAACCCCGCGTCACAACTAAAAGGGAATTATACTGCCCCGCCTGGCCGCGGGCCGCGGGCCCGGGGGATAACGTATTCAAAGGGGTTAAAAGGGGCCGCGGGGAGGCGAGAAGGGAGCCTCGCGTTTTTGCCCTGAACGTCTGCAGCACGGCGGACAGACGGACGCCGAAATCCCGCAGACAGACTCCAGTCGGAGCCTGGAGCGTTGCTGCGGCGTTTTGAGATAATGAGCGAAAAGCGGCTCCACCGAGTCGTGGGCCAGCCGTCTAATCTCACCCCGAAACTCGTGCAGGCGTCGTCTTCGTCTTCCCGAGTCGGCTAGGCGCGTCACGGGTCCTGCGGCTGATACTATATGCGGCATGGCCGCCGTACACGAAACCGACGAGAGCCTAGCCGCGCGTCTTCCCGTAGGATCATCCGTCATCGTCATCCCTCGGCTACTCCCCCCTCGGCTGTTCCCCAAACGCCTAGCTCTCCTCGGGACTAGCTTCATTTTCTTCGCTCCGTTCCCTCCTACCATGCTCCAGCCCCCTTTTGAATTCCAAAGCCGCCACCATCGTTCCGGTTCAACCGAGGAGAAATGCCGACCAAATTATAATTAAAAGAAAACTCCTATTAACGAGAACATCCATGACGGTTTTTCTCCTTCGTCTTCTTCGTCTTTTTATTTTCGAACGAAGAGGGACGAGCGACGGGCATCTACCGATGAGAAAAATGTGCGCCTCCGGTACACTGGCGAGTAAATCACTGCCAGTTCACCCGCGGTTCACCGTCGTCAGCAAAACTCTCAACGAATTCAGCGCAAGCGGCCAGGACGATCAAACCGCGCGTGCGAAATGTTTTTGTCACGTCACCCGTCGCACTACCAGAGCTTTCTTACCGAGCACTGAATCAGAAATAAACGAATTACCCCGCGCGTACCCGCCGCCGATCTACACATGAATAACGTGACCAGGGTATAAAATATTCATGAGGGGATATCAAATCATAAATCGTCCCTTGGACCTTGTGTCAACAATATCGTTCGCCCTTTCTTTCTGCACTTTTGCAGAGGCAACGGAGCCGCTCGCGGAAGAAAAGAACCGGTCGAGTAAAATCAACGTCACCTTTTCAGGTCGGCTACCGGCCGAGGACGATGAGATTTGGATTGATCCTATAAAAAGAATCTCCGCGATCCTTATGATAGATCTTCAGAAGGCAGAGCGGAAGCTGCTGTCATAATTTCCGACAACCTGCACACCGTCTCTTTGAAGACAAAGGAAATCGAGGCCTTCTTCGTGTCGGCGGAAGTTGACCGGGATTCTTCACACGTTCAAAACTCGAATACAAACGATACCGCGGCCTCTTTCCTCTTGACATATCGCGTCTAATATTGTATTTTACCGTTTCAATTTGCGGCTTAGACAGGCTAATTGATGCGAGCTCGTAAAACACGAGGTCCGTTCGTTCACAAAAAGGAACAGAGCGACGTATTCGTCACGAGTACCCGAGGACAGCGTACGATAACGCGAGCAGAAACTATACAAGGATTCGTACATCGCTAGAAGTCGTAACGAGGATGTAAAAGAAATTTTCCAAAAATTTCACCCGCAAAGAAAAAAGTATTTCTGAATAAATTCTGCGGAAATTAACTCAACCATACGTGGAATGAGACGCCTGGAGAATTCTGCGATTAATCTCTAGACGTCACGTACCTTTTTCTTATCTAAACTTTTTTCCCTCGGCAGAAAGGAAGGCAACGACGAAATTCTTAACGTTTTTTCGAATCAGTTTTTACAAACGTGCAGGATTGAACCCCTAGATCACATTGAATCTGCAGCGGAACGACGGGACGATGCATAATTCATCGATTTATTTATGAGCACGACGGGAGGCTCAGGATTTTAATTTGTTACAAATAGCGAACAAGTTGCTACATACTTTTTACAAAAGGCGACGGTAATTCAAGTCGGGTATAAAACGGATTGAAAAGGGGGGAAACGACGTGCGAGATGAAGCCAAGCAGGGTCCATGTGCCGACATCTGTGAGAAGCTTCGGGGACTCTCTTCCTGCCGTCGTTGCATTCGCGTCATCATACATGAGGAACGGTAGACCTGCTTATCGGCCAATCAGGCGACGAGGTTACCCTGCTTCACCGCGGGACGGTACCTGCACAAGGTATCCTTCGAATGAAATTTCGAAAACGCAGAGAACTCATGGAAGACTTACCGAGAGCCTGGATTTTATCGCGGAAGGTCATTCGACGGATAGTAATTGGATTCAGCACCTTTCGTCTCTATTTGCACTGGTAACTCGAGGTCTCGATTGCACTGATTAGGTACTATTCCGCGAATTCGATATCTTTTACGTTCAATATTCTTTCTCCTCTTGGAAAAACCCAAACGTTATGTTATCATGGAATTCAATGTGGAGAAAAAATTTCGCAAGAGGCAAGAAATCACGAAGAATTTCGCGGAGAGCGAATGAACCGCGTTATAGCAAAGCCCGGTGACTTACGACTGAGCAAAGCGTAATGCTCGCGTAACTCGGCACCTCCGGACCGACCTTCATGCAGATTGAGAACCGAGGTTGGGTAATACCTCGAGGTATATTTCTTGGGAGTTGGGCAATATGCTGGGCCATAGGGGGTCCAGGGGTGGTGACGAAATAAGAGCAAAGTCAGCGGGGGCTCGGACGCCCCTACAACCTGTACAGTTAAGCATCCAATACCTGGCTGCCTCAAAGGTCGGTATACCGACCCAGACGTAAGTTACGACCTGGCCTATTATCACTTCGTTAAAACCGTCATAAATCCTCCCCTTGTTGCGCGCACTCTTGGGCCTTGAGTTGCCCTAGTTTTCTCCGCAGTAGGCCCGGTTTCCAAAATGCAGTCTTGAAAGCCTTCGAAACTCCTAAAAACCAACGCCTGCATCAGTTGGCAGAATTCGAGGATCAAGAGGTGAAAAAAACAAGAAGTGATTTTGATGGGGAGAAGTCACGTGAGGTTTTGGTAATTGGATAGTCGACGTTCAGGCCATTCGACGATGGCGTAAAACTGGATTGACAAGAGTCTTGGAGTCTAGGTGCACGAGCTTCCAGTCTGAAGAGGTGTGTAAGCATAAGGCGAGTATACTCGAGGAAGCTAAGCGGGGAAAAAGACTTTTATGGGGCTGGTACCGCGCGCGTTGAAACTGACGGGCTAAAAGGTCAGGGTAATAAATAACCCGGATCGCTGCGACGTGTCTAGAAAAGTGGAGGCATTGTGCCGCGGCAATGCAACGCGCTCTCGGGCCGGCAATATCTGTTCGCAACAGTTGATATACAATCTGGTCTAGTTTTACGCACGGTTGCGGCACGGCCGGCCGGTTCTTTCGAACCGGGCTGCAGGTATCCCGCCGCAGCGATTGTCAGAACCTCGGAGCTACCTGGAAATAATTTGGAGAAAACGTGCAGAGTGTTTAAGACTTTCGAAAAAGAAACGACGACGCGGTACCATGGATCCAACGGCCTAAAGAGGATCTAGAAAACGCGTTTGAGCCGTGCAATCGTGAGTCTCGATGACGAGTATCCGGAGCCCTGAAATATCTCGAAGGTGGAAGGTGGAAGTCTAGTCATCTAGTATACGAACAAAACGCTTACCAAACTGACTCCTCATCCAGGGATAGAGCGGACTGGGAAGGTTGGCACCTGCGGTGCCCTGTGGTGCTCCTTGCTGCTGCTGTCCGATGGGCGACGTGACGACGCCCTGATGCTGGGGGGGAGGCTGCTGCTGTTGCTGGGGGTGCATGGCGGCCTGTTGCTGCTGAGGAGCAGCCTGCTGCTGTTGTTGGTACATCATGTGCTGCTGCTGCTGCATGTGCTGCTGATGTTGCTGGATCGGAGGTTGCTGCGCCTGCATGTGGGGATGCTGGGGGTGCATCTGATGGTGCATTTGCGACTCGACAAGGGGGTCGGGGCTATCGGGTCCGTCGAGGACGCCGCCCTGATGGTCGACGGCGGCCGCCTGGAGCTTGCAGCTCGCGTAGACGATCGGCGTCGACGGATGTCCGTTCGGCGTTGGCGTGTGCCCCATGTGCCCACCCATCGCCGAGCTCGGCGACGACGACCTGTAACCGGCCATGCCGTCCATCCCCGCGTGCTCCTGCTGCTGCTGGTAGTAGGCCGCGTTGCGAATGTCCATTCGGTCGTAGGGCGGAAACCTGGGGTACGGCATGCCCTGCTGTCCCGCCGTCGCCCCGTAGTGGTGACCCGGAACACCCTGCCTGAGGAGGCTCGGGTCACAGGGGTCGGCGGCCTGCTGAGGCTGCTGCTGCATTCCCTGGGTCTGCTGGGGCACCTGGACGGCAGCCCCGTAGTGCTGCTGGTGCTGATGGGGGTGCTCGACCCCGCCATTGCGAAGGTCAGTAACGAACTGATTGGCAAAGTACGAACTCATGCTACCACTATCACCGCAAATCCACACCTTTTCACTCGCACCTCGATCACCGCTCTAAAGCTGCGTTTCCTTCTTTCGTTCACTCGATATTCCACTTTACTTTCCTACAATGAGGATTTCGCGCACACTTCACTGATTCTCGTATTTTTCAATATACTTGTACAGGTTTTATTCACACTTATCAGGAACGGCGACGATACAACACTGAGTTTTCTTCTTTAGAAAAGAATAAAAAAAAAACCAAATAGAAATAAAACAAACAACAATATCAGAAAATCGCACGCACTTCTTTCTATATCACTTTTTACTTTTTTCCAGCGTCACCGGGGGTTTTGGGGCACGGTTGTGGGGCGGGGGCTGGATTTTTTAACAATTCCAAATCCGGGGGTGAGAGAAAATAACGAAACTATCAAACTTGGTCACGCCACCACACCGAGACTTACCGAGGGGCGTAGATGCTACTCTTGGCCGCACTAGAACCACGTTACTACCGTTTCCCGGCGATAAATAATAGCAAAGCTTCGTCCTCTCCGTGATAATTAGCCAGATAATTCCGGGGATGACGGACTCTCTTGATGATGGGTCGAGGAGGCGCTGATGACAACGCGACGGTTATCTCTCCTTCCTGTTCCGTGCTGCTCGCCGCTGTCGACGCTACGCCGCACCTGTAACACGTCAAGAAAAAAAATTCTATATTTACTCGGTGCGGTTTTGATCAGATGTGAATCAGCACTCAACTATTATTATACAAATGCGGCTTTCGAGCCGGAGCGCGCTCGCGTCGGCACAAAGCCGGCAATCATCGGGCAAAGAGAAAACATCTCGCCGGAATGACGGAGAACGAACAGCGGCCGCTTGCTCCCATTGCGCAAAAGCTCACTTTACCAAAGTTTGACTGGTGAACCGAGGTCTGTCTTAGTGACAGACGGCGACGGGCACACGTGCTCGTCACGCTGACGGCCATCGCCCAGACGGCCCTCGTCTATGCCTGCACCGTCCTACTTCAAACCCTACGTCGCGTCGTTGTGGGCGGGCTAAAACGATCGCTAAATTTGGAGAAAAATCTCACGAGCTGATTTTAATGGCCAACCGCTTGCCGGCCGATTTCTTTCATGTCGTTACACTCTCGTAAACTTTAACTACAACTGTGATACACTGTAGGCGTTGGATTTGTACAAAGTAACAGCTGCGATATCCCGCCCACGTTAATCATTGCGCTCATCAAAGTCGTTTCGTTTCCGTCAAATTGGCCTCACGTTTGCTTCGTCGACATGTCTCTCATGGTTTTATCTGCAATTTTACGCCAGATTTACTGCTATAAAAATTTATTGCCAATCTACGTGGCTGCACCGTTTTAATTAATATTCATCTAAAATGTTTCTTTGTTTTGACATGTATGAACGATTTTTTTCAGAGCACAGAATTTGCACGTAAGGAGGCGTTTCATGTTAAATTCAAACTGCAAGTGAGTGAATAGATGCGTAGGCGAGCGGTGAATCTTCTGGTGGATAATTTAATCGCCGAGATTTTCAAACTCGGATTTAACTTCGTATGAACTTAATTCAAGGAGTGACTATAGTTTATAGCAACAAGCTATGAAGACGATGTAACGTAATTGGAAATAAATTCTTAAAAATGCATAAATTCTTAAAAATGCACCGATAAAATTGGTAATGCAAACTCTTTCGCACGGTTAAAAATAAGAGTTACCGAGCGGAACGATGAGTGGCCGCGAATATGGATTCGATCCCTCAGGTCACGTCCGAAGTATAAATAATTCAAATAACGATGCTTTGCCGTCTGTGTTTGACAATAAAAAAATTATCTTCCTTTTTTTACCGCAAAGAAAAAAATTGACATTTTGTAAATTGATACGTGCGATGATAATAACTGAATAATATAAATTCCTTGAGCAATTAGACTCGCATATTAATAGTTGTGACAAACGCTGCTATATATACACTGGATAATGCACACCGAATATGTATAGATCAGGAGACCCTGACCAAGGGCTTGGTAGGCAACCAGAAAAGCCAGATGTATTTTAGCCTGCATACTTGCAGGCGCTACCCGAGCAGTGTCGCTCATTCACTGTGTCTGATTTTCACGTCTATTCAGTTCTCTCTCGAGATACGAGAGAAAAGATTCGTTGGATTAATTAAATATGTATGTAAATAAGGGGGGAAACATGGTTTGAATTAATTATTTTTCAATTTAGTCAAATCAATGCGAGCACTCATAATTTTACCATATACTCTCGCTACATTTGGCCAAGTAAAATAATTATCTTCAGTTTCTTCAATAAATCTTGTCTGAGTGTGTCTAACAATCTCTTGTGAATTTTTTAATTAAAGTTATATTTATTGAGTTATAATGGAAACATATTTTACAGTAAGAAATTACGCGATTTTGTTATCCAAGGGGACCGACTCTTATCTCAATCTTATCGTCTGGATTTTTCTGATACTTTCATTTACCAATATATTCATATTATGTCATTACATGATAACACTGTGGCTTAATCAATTTTGCAAAAAGAATTTCAATGCAGTAAAAAATATTCGACTTCAACTAATAGTACGAAACTCTATGGGGACACGTCAAAGATTAGGGAGCATAAGTTATATAACACATATGTAAATCTTATCTAGATATGCATAAATTTGATATAACGATAGTTTCATCGCCAGCAGGAATATCGTGGTCTCCTGAAATCCTGCGGGGGGTGGAGGTTTAAAAAAACAGGGGTGCAAAAGTATCGCACTCCGCGGTTCTCGCTGTGCACGAGTGTGGAAGCGACTCAAGCTGGAAGGATCGGCGTGCGATGGAATATACACGTGACCGTGGGGGTGGCAGGGAGTAGACGACCCTCGGGATTGCGAACGCGGCACGCGGGTGCGGAGGGTGAAGGAGGAGGAGTCGGGGGTGGCGGGGGTGGATCGCGATTAACATTCCGCGCGTTCGCCCGCTGTTCGCGCGGCGCTTTCATTAATTCCCGCGTATTGATTCCCCGGATTGATGAATGGCCGCCGATAGCGCTTCTGTGCGCTCCGCGCCTCCGCCACCCCGCGTACCTGGGCACGTCCACCCCCGTGTACGTTTAACCGTACACACCCGGGTCCGTTCTTCCGTCCGTCCATCCGGCGTCTGGCCGTCCACATAAATCCTTCCTCCTCCTAGCGTCCAATTCTAACTCAATCCTACGCGGCGATTGTCTTTGTATTAGTTGCTCGGTGTTGCTGCAGGGAAATCGTCTTATCCCGCAAGCTCGCGAAAGTGGGCTTTTGTTCTTTCGTTCCTTCGTTCGATCGGCGCTTTTAGACCACATTCAAGTTGCGTTCCGCTTTCTTTTGGACTAGCTGATCGCGTTCCGGAAAGTTCTTGGACACCCGGTAGCCGAGCGTTGACGAGTGGCGGCATCGCTCGGAAGGCTCATAAACCAGCATACCATTTCTGGGATTAAGACGTTGGCCGTTTCGCCGTGAGATGGCGATAGCGATATCCGTTGGAAAGTGGTGGAAAAAACGGGGTGGAGCGAGCTTGACAGCTGGGTGGGTTCGAGGCCAAGGTGATTGAAAGCAGGGTGGAGCGCCATGGAGCGCCACGTGACGCCATCGCTGGATATAGAAGATGACGTCGCGCTGCTATGATGGCCTCTATTTATCAAAATGGCCTCGCCAGCGGTCCCTTTGTTCTCTCTAGCTACTTCTGACGCTCTGCCCCGTTTCCCTCACGTCTCGTCTCATCGTCTATCCTCCGCCAGCTATCTCGCCACGATTACAGCCAAGCGTAACATGACCGAGTTGCGCCTGCAGTCTGATACGAATTGAATGAAAGAATTGTCGGTTCGTTTAAGGGAAACTGCAACGTAAATCGAATCGGTGGGCATTAATCCTGCTCAAGGTGCGTGCCGCCGCTATAGGATCCACAAAAAGCCAACCACTCCAACGGCATAAAGTATCTCAACTTCGAGTAGGTGTAGTTTGCCTGGATATCGAGAGCGGTGGTAAGATGTACTGCGATTGAATTGATTTAGGACGTGTTGACTCGAGGAGATAAACGACCAGATGGGCCTCCGATGACTATTGGGCCGTAAATGGCACTCGTAATGGGCCGGGGCGGACCGGGACCCGTGCCGGCCGTAAAACAGTCATAAACTAACTCCTCAAGAGCCCGTTCTCCAGAAGCCAACTCGGGATGAAGCGCCGAGGGGCCGTAAAAATGCTAAGCGAAAGAGCAGACGAGTCGACGACACTGAGGCATATAAGATCCTCCACGTTTTGGTGGTATAAAAACAATTCAAGCAACCATAAGCGGGATTTTTCCGCATTACGTAATCAGATGATATGCCCAATTGAATTTCCTGGGTAATTTTTTGAAAAAAGTCAAAGACATCGTTTTTAGACGTCTGCAGGCCGCTTCAACGATGCTTGGAATTTCGTTGTAGTCGGTTCCAAAATCAAACTCAATCTCTGAACAGGTCACAGCGATAGTGAGCTTCTGCAGCAGACGAGCGAGAATAGCTCTTGAAACGTTATCTGCACGCGCGTGTTCGCCGATCACCATATAATCGCGAGTCCAGGAAACCAGTTTGCAAGGACGGACGGTCGAAAGCAGCTCCGCGCGCAAGTTGCGTGCGTGCGTGGCAATCGCATTCGTAATTCTCCTCGGCAGCTATACGCCATCGTCAGCTGACCCAGAGATAAACTGCGCAGCTGGCAGATACCGGACTGCAACCTCCGAGGCAGGCTGCCGCCGTTTTGCTCCGCGTTTCGCTTGGAGTGATTTCGAATTGGGAATCGTGCGAGCTTTTTGAGTGCCCTCAGTTTTCGGCAGCTTCCCAAGAACTCGGTGAAATCAGCGTGCGAATGGCACGATTCGAGTGATAAGTCCCGCGATGATCCGACCGGCGATTCCGCTGCGATAACGCGAAAGAACGTGTATAAAGAAAGAGAGAGAGAGAGAGAAAGAACCGGTTGCCACGAGTAGAATACGTCAAGTCCAGCGTTTCTATTAACATTGGAATTACTGAATTTGGTATACATGTTTTCTGCGGTCCGACGGTGACGCTGAGTAGGAAAATTTCAGGGTCGCTTGTGAATTTGCATGTAATCCACGCTTAGAAGAAGAGCGAGCATGACAAAAAGGAAAGAAAAAAAAAAAAAAAAAATTCAACAACACCGAGGTAAAGGAAGCGAAATATAACACGCGCGTCACACAGCGTCACATTCGTTGCTACATCTCGTACTATCATATCTCCCAGGCAAAAATTACTCGGACCTGATCTGCGAACGGCGAATCGCTCGCTTGGTCAAGCTCACCCGACGGAGATTAGATCGTATCCGCAGATGTGTTCGTACCCGTATAATATACACCGATGTCCACACACGCAGTCCCGTATGTAACCGGAGGTTGGTAAAACCGTCCAAGAATTATTACCGCGTTGATCATTTCGACCGTGGACAAAGGCGGGCGATTTTCTATTATCTGAAGCGCAGCTTGTATTTAATAAACAGAAAAGCGGCGAAACTGGCGGCTCTTGCCGGCCAGGAAACACGGAAAACGTGGGAGGAAAGGAGGGTGGGAGGGAAGGAGGGAGGGAGGGTCGATAGGGCCGCCGGTGGTGAGCGGAAGATAAACGTCATCGATTACAACCTGCACTCCTGTACCCTTAAGGGGAGCTTGGCACTCCCGCTTTTAATTCACGCTTCACGCGGTTTAAGTTTTGGATAGGATGAATAACATCGGTTTGATGAAAAATTGAAAAGGAGAATATGGGAATGGAAAACCCGAACATTTCGCATCCGCAGGAAGAATAGCGAGTCCGTTGATCGCGAAAAAGAAAAAATAACTAAATAAAACAAAATAAAACAAAATAAAACCCAGACTAACATCCGGACCGGAAACTATTGAGTAGAGCCGGTTTTCTCTAAGCAATAGTATAAGATCGCAGAACTAAAAGGAAGAGGGAATTAGAAAATAGAGCGAAAGCGTTTGTGTCCGGCAGGTTTGCGTAACGTGCCCAGCAGGACGTCGGACACCTTGAACAAGCACCCTCGTGGAAGGCTCATCCCTAACTTTCACATTTTTTGGGTAAAACTTTTGCCGCTGTGTGGTTACATATATATATATTTTTTTTTCCTCGTTTCTCCTTGTTTTCGAGTCCAGGGAAACGAGACGCTTTCACTTTGGGCCCGAGAGATCCCCGGGTCTGTAGGAAGGTCAGTAGAAGTCGGTAAACCCGACATAAAATGCGACGAATTGTCACTAGATACCTAGTTTAATCTTGTCAGGTTTAACCGGAATGGCTCGTAAAAGTCCCATGGTTTACTTCTTTCTTTATTTTCCTCCTTTTTGCGGCCCTGCGCGGGTCGCCTGACAAAGTTCAAGCTTCAATCGCTACCGACCCCGAGCTGTACGGCTTAGCTAACGAACACGAACGCATGTGGTACAATTTTTTTTTTCTTCTCATTAGAAAAAAAAAAAAAAAAAAAAAAAAAAAAAAACCAACCCAAAACCGAGCCATTTCCACGACAGTATAACACGTACGTGATGTCAGTCCTGAGTCAAAGCGATTCTACTGTATCAAGGTAATGTTCTTCTGTCTACCAAAAATTCCTTCTCCGGACCGGGTTCCCGGCTATCGCGGTCACCGCATCGCTGCAGGCACTAAACTCCGCTCCGAAACTCGAACTTGGTAATATTATTACGGCGCGTGGTGACTTCGAAATTAAAGAAACGTTTCACCGAAAACTTTCGGAGCTGTAGATATATGTAGGTATATACGGTAATATGGGAGTGAAACGAGCCGTCCCGCATCTAGGAATAAAAGCGGTCCTTATAATAATTTCATACGACGAGGGTCGCGACGATGAGGAGACGGTGGTGAAGAAGGGCGACGGGGGAATTCGCGCGAACATCCCTGAAGCGGTGGGACGCGCACGGCTCTCCACGTCGGGCGACACCAGAGTGCAAAGTTTTGACGTCACCGCGTAAATCACCCGGGTGGAAGCCACTCGCTCGTTCAGAACGCCTGCAAACTCTCTCTCTTTCTCTTTCTATCTCTCTTCCTCTCTCTCTCTTTCTGCAGAGCACGGTGCCGGGATACGGGCATGTTGTACGTTCGTCTGTTGCCCGACTGCAGCGTGCACATACGCATATTATATACCAACACACACCCCATCATCCAGAAATTCCAGTGATCCCGGAACGCTATAACTTTTAAATAATTACCCGACGGATTTATTCTGAGCTACGGTCGCACACATCAGCTTAAATTAAAATTGCAGACACGTTTACGGCCCTCTCGGGGACCACCTCGTCGCTTCGCCTTGATACTGATTAAATTTTTCCCCATTGTGAGCACGGCGTTACCTGTGTCCTTCCCCATGAGCATCTCTGCGGCAGAAAGTCCAGAGGAGATTCAAGAAAACAAATAAAAAAGCAAACAAACACTTCTATTGAATGAATTCACTCTCGCGCAAACTTCCGGTCTTCGTATCATATGCGATGAGCGAAGAAGAACAAGTAGAAGAAACGGTGAAAGGTAGACGAACCGTACATCGTCCCGTGATATTCATCAGCTAAACGCACCCGGGAAACCAGTAGGATGTCGGTTTTTACCGTCCCCCGTATGCAAAGGTGTGTCTACGCATGTGTGCGTATATACCTTGTATAGCCAGCCACGAGGAAGGTGATAAATAGGACCACCGAAAACGAACGTAACTCGGCTCCAAGGAAACGAGGCAATTAGGAAGCTAGTTATGTGTTGGTACGTATCAGTACGCAGACCGTAGTCGATATTATCCTGATTTATGTCACGCAATTAGTAAGAAGCCAGGGACTGTCAACACCTGCTCAGGTGGTGAAGAGTCCCGGGTTACTTGACTCTCTGCGTAATCAGACAACTCCTGCCTGGATAAGAATTCTTATCGTGAAGATACCTTTTCCGCGTGGCAATCCTTGTGATGTAACGAGACTTGATTTCGACGATTTTGTCGTGCGAACGATATGACGGGGTGTGAAAGCTGCATGATTTAGATAAAATGGGCCGTTGGTGTTCACCATTTCCAAATGTTTGAAACGTCGTCGTTTAATGACGGGAAATAATTAACGAATCAACCGTTAACACCTCGTCGCAAGATCGATTCGATCGTCCAGAATTAACCTCTGCCGGATATTCGGCCACCGATGTTTATTTTATCTGATTGAAAACCAGCAGAACTTGTTTCACGATTTTTATGGGTATACTTTTAAAAATTTTTCCCGTCACACCTGTATGTGTCCAACGTCAAATCTACGGAATACCAAATTAGCTTAAAATAACTTCTGATGAGTCTACATCCTTCGCCAAAACCACAACCTCTTCTAATTAGAATTTTTGTAAGATTATACTTCATCAAATGACGAAATCTCGTATCCCACGAATATCAATTTGCTACGTGGTTCTCATTAACCGTCAAAAAATTTTGGATAGCGATATTTCAGCCTTTGCAGTGGAAGCTTCGCCGTAAATGCAGCTAAGCGAGCTTTAAAATTTCAAACCACCGCCCAAATCCCACGCCACTCCTCTCTTCACACACACAAAAACATGTAACAACGAATAATGTGTCACTACAAAAAACTAAAATTTCATTTATATAAATCACAATATTGATTGACAAGATAATAACGGTCCATTTAAAGTACGTTAATTTTTCCCTTATTTCACGCCACCAGAAAATTCCCAGATAAATTTTACTCACTTTGAGTAACTTTAAGAAAAAAAAATTATTCAAGATATAATTTTTACACGGGACGGTGGAACGTCTACATCACCGCTGAATTCACCTCTTCAACGGTTCCACTCCGACCGAATTACCATAATTATACTAACAACTGTTACAGCGTTGCGGCATCTTCAAACAAATAAAGCAGCAATATGCATATAGTATTTGTCGAGGGAAAAATGTGCAAGCGAGTTTGTTTCTCGAGTTGAGAAGGGTAAAAAGAAGAAAAAAAAAAAAAAACAACAAAGTTTAGATTTGTTTCGGGATAGCCTGAACGGCGGTGATTCGAGTGGAGTCTTCCGGGGGAGTGTACCTAATGAAAAAATGTGATCCCCCGTGGCAGCTGGTTCTGCAGTAGCAGCAGCCAGGGCTCGGCGAAGGCTCGCCACGGTCGCTCCCAGGCGACGGTTCGGGTGGATCCGGGTGGATAGGAGGTCCGGGAGAGGGGTCGAGGGGTTGGCCGGGTATTGGATCCTGGGTTGGTCGGCAGGAGGGGTAGTTTGACAAGTTGACAAGAGCACAAAGGCCGAGGCACGGCGCGCGAAGCGAAGCCTGGGAGGAGGAGAAGGACGAGGAGAAGGAGAAGGAGAGAAGGGGAGGGGGGGCGTCGCAACGCTCAACGTCCGCTCCCGCAGCGGTGCGGGAGTAGAACAGGGGCAGCGGAAAGGGATGACGGGGAGGAAAGTGGCAGGGCCGTGAACAAAAGGAAGACGCCACCCCGGCGGCCGTCTCGCCATCGGTTTCGAAGTTTCGAGCAAGATTACCTATAGACGCGTCGCTACACCCACTGTGCTGGGGGTGGCTAATATCCGAAACTTTCATTAAGGGTGTACAGCTCCTGAGGAGAAAATACCCGCTTAATTAAATCCCCTGATCGATGAAAGAGCCGGGCAGGACGAATGAGTGGAAGTGAAGAATTGTAGATGGGAGAAAATTCAGTGATTCGCGTTATTCGGTGAATCGAAGTTCGATCGCTCTTTTTTTTTAACCTCAATTTTTTCCACCATAAATCAGGGACCACCGTATGCAGAGTGTTTATTCTCGTTTAGAGAAGAATTCAAAGTCGAATATATATGTATATACAGAGGAAAGTGGCGAAGCGTTGACAACGATTTCGCACAATGCCAAAGGTATATGTATCCGATTGGCAATAAATATTTCTCCTAACCGTATAGGTTAGGCGAACCACAATAGCTCCCGGTCCATTCAGAGCTAGCACGTTGCCTTGGGTATATCGACAGGGTAGTCAGATACACCGGCTACTTCCCCCATCGCTGTACCTACGCGGGAATCCACCCTGATATATCGGGATGGAAAATACCTCACGAATCATTAAGAATATCGCCGTAACTCGCGCCCATCCCTTACCTTCCGACCTCCGACCACCCCACGCGTTACGGACAACCCGATACCGTCGATGATGAATCCGAAATTGACAGAGCGAGTGAATGATTCACCGTAACGCGAGGGGTGCGCCACGAACTTTGGTGGGTATAAATTATCGCCACCGAATCGTGCAGTCGATCAGGAGTTTATTTGCTGGCCCCGAGTTTAAGCCGGAAATGAGAAAGTAGATGGCCGGGTGTCTTGTTACCCTGCATATACGGAGTGAATAACTCTCACGTAGATAAATAAACAGAATTTGGGTAAGTGGAATCGCGTCAGTAGGTATTGTCTCGTTAAAAGCCGCCGCCAATTTTCACCCCGCCGAGGAGCAAACCGCGTAGGTAGGTACTTCTCGCGACTGAGTAGCTGTGTGTCGCTTGTGTTACAGAGGCGTCGTGAGCAACGATGCTCCACGCGTAAGTGAGAGGAAATTTATGTGTTTACGGTTAGAAACCCTATCTCTAATCCCTGTCCCATCGTAGGTGGTGGTGGAAGCTCCTGGCTGTTCTCGGTAGCACAGCGGCTTGAGGGTGAGAAGAAACCCCGATCAAAACAAGGGGTGGCGAAAGATCCTTTCTTGAGGAATGGCCGTCGCTGAGACGGTGGAACGGGTAGACGTCCGCACCCTCGTCCCAGCTTTCCTTCTGCTCTCGCCAATTTGAAGAGGAAGACTTTCGCGAAGAAAAAGAGCAATCGGCCTTGAATGAAGTGAGAAATTTCGCTCGAACTTTCGAGGAACGCGAAGCTCGGACATCCGGCCCTTGCTCTCTTAATTTGAGCGAAACGCGTTCCGAGTCGGACGTTTCGCAGACCCCGTAACCTTTGTCCCTCAGGATAATAATATTCGGTACATGTACGCCGGGCGTTCCGGGTCTGTCCTGTCGCCCCGAAGGATTCTGGCCCTTCTCGTTCCGCGCAGGATCAGTAAATCAGAAACGCAACGGAGCGTCCGCAGCGCCGGCAGCATCGTTCGCGGATCGCAACGTCGACCCCAGGGGTTGCCAAGGTTCTGCGAAGGTTGGCCGATGCAGGGCTGCGGGAGATTTTCCCCCTCGTCCTCGTGGAAGACGAAGGGTCGGGGGTGGAGGGCGTATTAGTACGCCAGACGTCTCTGTTATCTGCCCCTGATGAAGTGGAGCGACCCGTTGTCCTTCGTCCTCCAGGTAGCCGGGATCACGGAACTGAACCAAAACAGTTCCCGCTAGTTTCCCGCTCGAGATCCAGACTTGCAGATAGCGGTAGGCAGACGGCGGCACGTTCTTCCGTCGAATCAGTTATCGAGGAAACAGCTGTTCGATGAAAACGTCTCGATATACCGAGAGGTCGACCTGCGACCGACTCGAGAAACGCGTCGACGACACGGAGGAGGCGGGATGCTGCACGGGCACGGATGAAACGGAAATAGAATATTCCTCGTCGACTAGCCGAAATATATAATTCGTAGAGTTAAAAGCGGACCGCTGTCGTGAATAATATATTTATCTAAACAGTCTTTCTCTCATTCTTTTTCTCCTCCATCTTCTTTTTGGGCGAACAAGACTGACCCAGATGCATGACTAAGTGATTGCCGTTTCGATTATTCTAATGGCCGGAATTGCCGTGTGGTATATATAGAACCGGAAACTGTTATTTAAGAAAGTTCATTCAATTATATGGTGACAGGTATAAATTTACCGGTCAAACGGAATGTCCATACCCGGATAATAAAACATTCCTCGCGACCATCGCGACTGTTTCGAACCTAGCCGCGCACCCAGGGCTGCACTGTAAGTCCAGAAACGAGTTCCGAGGGCCAATGACGGCCGAGAGCCAGGCCCACCGTAAACGGTTCTACATTCTAATCGCATCCGCCATCCATATTATTCACGGGATCACCACGTGGCTGGTTATTTGGGTTAGCCCAGCTCTCGTGTACGTCGAGATATTAAACATACCAGAGCGCCTCCGCAATCGTTTTAGTTACCTAGCTGCCTGCTCGACGCTGACAAATAGTTCAATAGATACACGCACGCACGCACGCACGTACACCCACACACATACATATGTAGGTATAAAAATTTATTGGCAGTCTCTAGAAGAGTTTTTCGCCTTGCCAATGAAACGATCTTTGAGTATGTGTGGTTGAAGCGCGGTCGAAAGGTCCATCAATTAAAACTAGGGATGTGTGATTTGAAATTTGAAATTAAAAAAAAGATCTTCCGACCAGTAGGTACGTGGCGGCCCGATCTTCATATCGCGGAATTGTTACTCTGTTAAAGACCGAGAGAGATAATCGCACGTGGCGAATGAATAATCATAACTGCGTCGGGTTTCACTTGGGTAAATAATAATTTCGTTTTATCAATATACGTTTACGAATTACGTCGATAACGTAACGAATGTGTAATAACCGGTCAACAGAAACATACCCAACACCGACGACGTCCTTGTATCCATAATGACGCAGTTGCCGTTGTAAACCCAGAAAGTATTGGCAAACACGTTCATATTATCACTGCGTGTACGCGCAGGCGTGTGGGTGCGACGAAAAGAAACACTTGAACACGATCGCGAGACGGATAGTGCCGCGTAAACTATCGCTAAAACCGCACTGAACTGCACACCTGCATGCGATGCGACAGGTTCGCGGATTCGCGTAAGATGCATGAAAAACCAGCGAGAGAAAACACCATACGAGGATAAAACGAGGAGAATTGGTGTAATCGCACTTGAATGAGACGACACTGTATCACTTCGGAAAACCGGTAGACATATAACGTCCGTGTATAATTATCCGTGGAACCGGTGTACCAGCGCACGTGGTTCCGTGGATTGGAAACGTGTCGTCGGTAGTCCGGCTGGATACTGGCTAAGCTGTTGCACGGTGGCTGAATTGATAGGCACACGCAAGTGCCAATTATCTGACGGGCGGGTAACGGTTGAATACTAGCAATTCTCGTCGGCGTCTCGAGCCGAAGTCTGGTAGCATTGCTGAGCCAGAATAACCGGGAATCTGGTTTCTCTTCTGGTTTGCGGAAAGTGTCAAACGCGCCGTCCCGACGCCGGTTCGATTCGGGCAAAGTCAACCCGCGACTGTGTCGGAGATTTCGACCCGGCTAGTGCAAACAGAGACGAAGCTGTGTAGGATGTGACGAGCTGCGTACGAACCGGCGGCACTACACCACCACCACTTGTGCCGTCGCTGGTTCCACTATAGCACAACACACAACGATGCCGACACTAATGTCGACAGCGGGACCACCGCCACCACCACCACCACCACCACCACCACCACCACTACTGCCGCTGCTTTCGACTCGAGCCGATTTCGGGCCAATGCGTGAATGCTGCCGAGACTCGGACGCGTGTGCGGCCATGTGCGTGCCGGTGTTATGCGTGCGGGAACACGGCCGCGGGTCGAGACTCGTTGTGCCTGTGTGAATGTGTGCCGAAAGAGAGAAATAGAGAGAGAGAGAGAGAGAGAGAGAGAAGTGAGCGTATCCTCCCGTGCGGCATTGAAGCGAACGAACGCGTCGAGCTGTCAGCGCACCCCACCCCAACCCCTGTACGCCGAAACCAACCCCCGAAACCCCCAGCGTTCCCCGCCTCCTCCTCCTCCTCCTCCTCGTCCTCCTCCTCCTATTCTCGTCCTCGTCCTCCTCCCCGTTGCAACTAATACCGGCAACCGGCAAACGCCGAAGCGCGAGGGAGTACCAAACACTCTCCTCATCCTCCTCGTCCTCTCAGCCTCCTCTTTCCCCTCTTTATCTGCGCTCGAAGTCAGTCCCTTTGCGTTTTCACCACCGTTTGGATCATAATTCTTTCTCTCCCTCGAACTACCCCCGCCTGCCTTCGGCTATCCATTTTGCTCATTTCCTCTCTTCCCCTCTCTCGCTCTTTTTCACCTCCCCGAATCCGTCCGTCCGCCTGACTGACTGACTGCCGGACGACCGGACGCCACCCCCGTGGCGAGGTGAAAATATCTGTTAGCCGGCATAGAGTCGTCATTTTTTCACTCCGGGTACGGCTTCGGCGGCAAAAGACCCGGCCGCTCCTGGAAATACCGAACATCGTGGGGATGGAGGTCCTTCCATTATGGTTGTCAAAATGGTGATAGGGATCGGGGATCTTGAGCTTGGGTTCTACTGCTACGTGAGTTTGGTTCGTCGAGTCAGTGCGATACGGCGGACAATGATTAGAGAAAGAGAGAGTTGATTGAGAAACGAGAAATAGGTTTTTGTTTGCGCAAGCTTGTAACGCAGGAGATTAAACGCTCGGAGCGGATTAATCAGAGGCGAGATGGAGGAAAGGTTGGAGGTTATCGTTTTTTCAATACGCATATTATGCAGGCGTACATATATTGGACTTTGGCTCAAGTCGAAGTGTTTATTAATTCCGTACAGGCAATTAAAATTTCTGTTCAACTTGTACCAACGTGGCACGTATACGTACGTATATCACTTACGCAGGATTACGCATGGCTCTTGAGTTTTTCGATCGCGTTTCCGAGCCGTAAAATTAAGTAGTACCCTAATTACGAGCGGTTCTAATCTCGCGTGCGCCGAGAAGAAAAGCGAGGAAGAAGAGTAAAGAAGAGGGGAACCGAAACAACCAGGTTAAAAACTGTTGAAACGCCCATTCCAACTGCCCAAGTAGTTCAACTGATGGCTCTATCCAATCCACTCGCTCAATTTCTCATCCGCATTCGTTTCTCCTTCGTGGGGCTGACCCGTCCATGGAATACAAGGAAAAGGAGCAGGGAAAGAGGGAAAGAAGGAAAAAGGTACGAAGGAGCAAGGAACAGAGGGAGAGGAGAAGCGCCTATGATTTATCGCCGCCATTACAGAGCTGATAATTATATGCTGCCCCATCAACGCCCCCCTCCTCAGCCATGCCCGCATGCACGAAAAGAACGGAGAAACGGTAGATGATATCCTGTGCCCGACGGTATTCACCCGCTTGCCAGCTTGGACTCGAGGAAAAAGGACCCTGCGATCCTTACTGCCCCAAAACTCGCCTCACAAATGCTCTGGGAACCGAGCAACGAGTCGGTCTAATCGATCCGGGGTGATCGATAACCGATTCGGAGTCCTGGAGCTCCTTTATCCTTTCAAGGCTCGCGAAATTTTCCCTGCTTTCAGTGCAGATCCTCGAAACGTGGAGTGGAGTAAGAGGGAAAAACCGCGCCGAGTGGCGAAACAGCGAATTTTGCCGGTGCAAATCTTGGCTCGCAACTTACACGGGAGGAGTTGGTCGCCTGCAATGGTGCTCGTAAATATTAGAGAGGGTGGCCAGCTTCCTCCTTCGGCAAGTTGCTTCGGTTAGCGCTTAGTGTTCCCACAGGAGCGGTTATTACGCCGAGTGATCACTTGGCGAACCGCGCTGCAATCACCTAAGTATTTCTTAACGACTTTCCCTCAGTAACGAAGTAAATTTACCGAACTAATGACACGTTGGGTTCATTGCGCGACGTGTGATTTCCATGTGTATGCATGTGTGCGGTGATATTCGTTGATTGCGCTACACTAATTGACCTGTGCGGATGCTGTATAAAGAAATAAGAACAAGTAAAAGCAACGGGGCAGACATATCTTTATTTAATTTATCTCCACCGAACTCCGTGTTTCAAGGATCCGTATAACGTGATTGCAACAGAGTAGGGACAAAAAATGACCTGCGGCATCGTTTTCGGATTGCATATGAATATAATAATTGCGAGTGCATTGCTAGACGCGAAGACCTGCAGCTTTGACGACGGTAAGCCGAGCGTAAAGGAAACATTTAATTAAACTCGTTTCAATATTGCTCAAGATTATACCGTTCAACGGATTATATCATTTAGCCTCTTTTCTGGCTGTTATATATCGTTATTACTCTCTTAATAAACGACAGATGTGACGAGAAAAGAGAAGAAAAAACACACGCGTTCAAGTTTCGTCCATCGAATCAACCGCTTGGCCTCAACGTCGAGCGGGGTGAATTTCTGGCTGAAATTGAGACCACGGTCACGTCACCAACGATGATTGAGACATCGGCGAACTTAATGCACCGTGACGTCACGCGCCGAACTGTTACAATAATAAATCGAGCGGGCATTGTTCCTCCTCTCGAGGATGTGTACGCGACCATTTACTGTGTGTGTGTGAGAGAGAGGAGGAGAGAGAGAGGGAGAGAGCGAGAAACTCCGTCATTAGCATAACCGACCAACCAACCAGCCGACCCGACCCACCCGGCCTGAGAGTCGGAAAACACCATGAGCTACAACACGTGGAAGTCGTGAGAGGGATGCTGACCGTATCGTCCGTCCCTAAACTGGATGGAAGAAGCGCACAGCGATCGAGCAGATGACCACCTGGTGGTTAGGTTCCGTGAGAAAGACGACGGAGAAGAGAGAGGAGGAAGGTTAAAAGGAGCTTGATCTTGGATTGGGGGTTTAATTGAATATCGAGAAGGTCATTTGGTGAATGTAATATCCGAGTTACATCTCGCTGTCACGGTACCATTAACGGAGATACACGCACCCAGTGAACCGGCGATGTTTTCCTAATTTGTATGCAATTTTGATCGCGTGTCTAAACACCGCTTTCTGACTGATTAACCGTTAATATTGTGCCCATACTTTCGAAAATAAGAAGAAAAAGCAGAAGATGAAGAAGAAGAGGATGAAGTAAACAGTTCTTTGGTATATTTTATGCTGTGTGCGAACTGTGTTGAATAATTTTTGGTAAGACGGTCTATCATCATTGTACACATGTAGTACCTGTACTTATTCGGTGAAAACTTTTGCTGTTGAACAAAATCAATTTGATGATACTTGCTGTAGAAATTTATTTTGAGGGAACAGAATGTTTCTCAGCAAGTTTCAATATCCATCGAACAATTACTCTGATGTAGTGTCATTTCAGAGAAATTTAATAAATACAATATTTTAATGCATAGGAAATTTCGATATTGATTTCGTAAATTTAATAAACTAATGTTTGTTTTATATTGTCAAAATACTGAAGTAGTTTAGGCTAGATTTGAAGGAATTGATTCATATAGTTTAGTGGAGTGTAGTCCAATTAATCAAACCGTGAGAGTCACTAATTAGTGACCGAAATCAAAAAATATTTCGCATCTTGAATTCGTGAAATGTGTTGTTGAAGTGAAATCCTATCTCACAAAAGGTATAAAATAAACGTATTTATCAAGATATGTTCCAGTCAGCTATCTAATGTAATTAGCACAATTAAGTCATTAGTTTTCAAAGCATAATTTTTGAATAATATAAATTTTGAGTGAAATCGAAAGAGGCTAGCTTCATTATATTTTTATTCATTTTATTGTTACTCGTGAGTTTCAGGGGCCAGAAAATATCTCTATTAAAATTAATTTCAAGTTGCTTTGCCCAACAGATTCTCTTCACAGAAAAACCGAAAAACGCCACTAAAAAAGTAAACGAATCTCGACTGTAGTCTTCATGTAGAGAAACAACTCTGCGTACTTTTATCACTGAAGTGAGGTGATTCCGGCAATTTATCGCGAAAAGATTTCCCTCCAGCAGCTACTGCGTGGCTGTGGCTGGTGGTTAAGTAATGCAAAATAGACAACAAAGCAACACTGTAAAAGGAGCATCGTGTTCTTTTGAACTTACTTATAATTCATTCTCGTTGACGCGCGCACTTAGTCGGAGTAACAGACGGTGTGTAGAAAAGCTGCGATACCGAGCGTCTTTGTCTGTACGTAGCTATAAGTTGTATATTCCATGTACACAAGTGTCAGGCATACACGGATGATCATTTTGTGAACGGAGGTAGGTAGGTAGGTAGGTAGGTAGGTGGGCAGGACACCATGTGATAAATACACGCTGCAAGCATAGTCGTAGCCTTGTAAATAAGGCGTTTAACAAGGCGAGGGAGTGCGGCAAACTTTACGAGCCCAATAAAGAAGAGGAACATAATGATCATAACGTTAATACAACAGCTTTGGTACAACGACTCGTTTATAGCCCATAATACGATTTGTATATTTAGTCAAAATGTCGACTATACCACACTACGTCAGTCCCCCGGAACCCCTGGCCAGGAGATCCATCCATCTGCATAAGCCAGGACAAAACTGCTCCACGCGAGCGACGAAAAGCTTTGGGCGGACCAGTAAAAGTCCCATTTGATTAATGGGAGAAACGCAGATTCAGTTATCTCGTAAGTATCTTCTGATGTGTCTAAACTTGTGGCTCATAAAAAGAAGTCACGATTACGCGGACCAAAGTTCAGACCATCTCAAACGGACTTGAGCTTTTATTCGTCGTCAACGTAATTGATCACAACTGCACTTATAAAAACGATTTAGAGTTTATCAGCGTCTCGATATCAACCGCTAGAGTATTTGGTACCCCAAGTCAGATTCCTGTGTGTTCTTTGTGAGAGCCTATAAGAGTTTCTGGACCGACACAAGATTCGATGAATCAAAGCGAGAAAAGTTCGCTCCGGTATAAGACCGCGTATATAACTTGAAGAGACTGTAAGTCGCGAAGTGGCGTTTGCCGGATTCCCTACCGCGAGTTTGACAGCATTTTTCACTGTCCGAAGTTGATCCTGCGCATGAACTCTCGTCTCCTGAATAGTCGCATACCGGGCGAATCAAAGACGAAGACCGACAGGCGAGTCATCCGGATGGTTCGCGATCCGGAGTTACGTGAAGCCCGGCGGTGTTGTCCACAGCGATGCAATTAGTGCGCCATAAATCCTTCGGATAACGAGACACGGCGCCCCCAAGGCGTCACCCGAGGCGTCACCCAAACCGTCACACTACGAAGATACTCGAGAATCTTCGTCGAGTCGCCGCGTGCAACTTCGACGAAGAACTTCCAACTTCTCCGGAGACGTTGTACCGGCGTCGGAAGACCAAACGCCGGAACCTCGGCATCCATCTTTTATCGTGGCGGAGTCTAAGACGAGTTCGGCTCAACGAATTTAGAAACTTTTTAACTTCGAAACGACCACGAGGATCCGATTTTACATCTCTTCTCAAGGTATGACTAAAAATTAAAATCTGCACCGAAAACTTAAAACGTTATGTTCCGACCTGAGGCTAAAATTGCGTGACGTATTTTCTCAACCATCGCCTAAATCTCCATCGCGGAAGTGAGTTGTCCGACTTGACGGTACCGTTCGCGTGGGAATTCGCAGGCGAATGTCCCACTACGGCGGTCTCTACATTTCTCCGCAGGATCTAGGACCGATTAGAAAGTCCGGGTCAAGGCATCCGCGTTAAAAGCTGCTAGATCGAGCCGAAACGGAATTAATAAGTCCATGCGGAATATGGAGGCGAGATAATCAACCGTTTCGCGTTATTCAGAGAATTCGCGCGAGGGTGACTGTTTGGGCGGGTATAATCTCGAGGTTTCGGGGTAAGAGAGAGAGAGAAAGGGAGAAAGAGAGGGAGGGAGAGAGGAAGAGAGAGTTCTCTAATCTCCACAGCTCGGCTTCGCCGTGACAGGATCCTCCGCTCTTCCGTCCTCCTCTCCTCCCGCCTCGCTTCTTCCTGTCTGTCGCTTCTCCGGGCCGCTCGGGTCCTCCATCCTTCCGCCGCCGCACGCTGATTTATCGCGATGGAAAATACGACGAGAAATGAGAAGCGAGAGAGCCGTCTCCCTCTCCGTACCCTTATCGCTCCTTCTCTCTCTCTCTCTCTTTCTCTCTTTCTTCCGCGTCGTCGGATATGCGGCTGGAGAATCGCGTCCGCGAGTCACGGCTCTCGATGAAATAATAGTGACAAGTGCAAGTACGCGTAGCTAGTTTCAAGCGAACAGAAATACCTCTGTGAGTGGTACCCGAGTGTCATGGCAGTGGGAAGGTCGCGTTCGCGAGAAAATTTTCTGATCCAAACGATCGGGATGAATAATAAGAAGACGCGGAAACTGGCCTGCGGGCATAAATCTGCTCCACTTAAATCCCTTGATTATTTGAGTAATGAATGTTTTGTCTGTCCGATACGACTGAGCCCGTGTTCTCCTACCTACGCGTGTCATAACACCTCCCCTTCTGCTCCTCGCCTAACGATAACTAACGACCGAGGAGCTCCTTCGCCAAACTTCTGTCTCCGTGAGGAGGAAAAAATTTATCCAGTTTCTTAACGAATGCGACAGTGTCTGAATTTGGTCGTTGCGTTTGCAGCCAGTGATGATCGGAAATTTCGGTATTGTACTAAAAATAAAAATTACATCATTCGGAGAGTTTTGTTTGTTCAGTAAACCGATAAGGAATCCGACGAATTTATTGATTTATTTTTGACAAGATCGTGGTATAAAATCCCTCTGTAACAACATCGTAGTACCTAATCATCGTGACGCGGGTGTTCAGATTACTTGATAATTCTTTCGAAAATTTTACCGTCAGCGAAGCTATTCAACCTCGAAGGAGAGAAGATGGATTATACGAAGCAAGTTTTCAAGGTGGGTATATGAGAACGCGGCTGAAGCGCGGGCAAATCTAATATAGCCCCGTGACTAATCGTGTTAAGAAATGATTACCAACCAATTTCTAAACACGTGAGTTGAAAACCAGCGTCTCTACAGGGGTTGAGACCTTTCGAGATCGCTTAAAATCGTTTCTCTCAGCGCGCCCCGAAATTCGTTACTTCTTCTTTAATTCCATCGCCTCTCCACCACGCGAACGGATAATCGAAATCGCTGAAACCGGACTTTAGCAAAATATATTTCTACAGGGTTGATCAGCGTGACAGAATTATTGGCGTGCAGATTCAGGTAGCCGCACGTGGCCGGCTAATCAGGTTAAGAAACGGCTCGGCATAAACCGCGCGCATATATCTACCTGAAGATGCATACACGCCTCTGTATATCGGTATAAACGTTGCAGTTGAAATGCGCCGCTTAACCGGGGGATCTCTCGGCGGGGGGGCAGGCTTTAACACGTGATTAGCGCGCTTGTGAACAAGATCGGGCCGCAGATACGGCATAAATCTCACGCGCTCTCGGCTGCGCTAGTTGGCCCGAGCCGAATCCTGCACGCGGTTGAAGCAGCGTCGTCGGGGTGGCTTCCGCGTTACGGATCCGAACAGGTATGTAACCCGGCTTTCCCTCCTCTCCTTTCCTCTCCTTCCTTCCTCTCTCCGCGCCGTTTATCCCGAACGGTTCGTACGTGCGCCTCTCCAGGTTTGCCGAGTCAAAAAAGCGCCGTTCGCCTCGCTCGTCCCTGGGGGTAGTTGTGTGCGCAGGGATGAGTATAAGAGGCGCAGGGGAAAGTTTGCGCAAGACAGTACCCATTGTGCCCTGCGGTATTGGCCGCGGCGCACCTTTCGGCCGAAAAGAAAGTTTCAACCTATAAATTGCAGCGAGTTATACCTACACCCTGGCAGTGCGACTGCGGCACATTGTTGCACTTATTACGTCACCCGACCTTTTCCGCAGGGGGGGGGGGGGGGGGGGGAACGAAACGAGTCTTGCGTCAACCGCCTCGGACATAATATCAAAATTTACTACCCTCACCGAGCCGGGACTTTGGCCTGGCTAATTTTACGCTCGACTCTCCTCGTCGGTTTTCGTCTAGATACCTACTCATGGATGGACAGTCAGGGCAGGACTTTTGTCGAGTGAATATTACACGAAGATTTGTTATTCAGTCAATAAGTAAAGAAAAGAGAAAAAGCAATAATTTTCCATCGTTCCCGTGGTTTCCCTCTGCAACCGTAAACGTAATCGCCGGAGTTCAGGAAAGGGGTTGAGCGGAAACTTCGGGTGTATAATACGTGCATATCTTGCGGAAAAAGTGTTAGAAAAAAAGAAGAAGAGTGTTAAGAAATAGGAAAACTTGCGAGGTTCATCTTTTTCATCCCCTAGACAGCGATGCAAATTTTTTTCACGATTCCCTTACCTCCCCTCCTCCACCATCCCTTCCCCAGAGGGATTTTCGTCGAAAGTCGCAGGTGGTTGGGGTCCCAATGCACAACAGCGCGGCGGTTTTTTCGACAGTACAAACTGAAACACGGCGTTATAAACAGGACCTTAAGAATTTCGCGACCAGACCGCGTCACACGGTCTTCATAATTCTGCACGATAATCCACGGTGCAAAAACGGCGCCAATCGCTGGAGAATCGGATCTGACTGACTGGCGGTAATTCGACGCGGGTAAGTGCCCCGATTTATCACTCTCGTATTACGGTTAGGTGCTGGAACCGAAGAGGCGATACCCCGATATCATTACTCAGCCGCGAGTAGAGAAGAATGAGATAAAGAAAAACGATAAAAAATAGGACAAGAAAAAAACAGCGCAGAAAAAGGGAGAAAATCGAACCCGTCCAATGTTTATTAATAACAGATCATGCGGCGTGTAGCCGGGGGACTTTCACGTGGTTTCTCAGCGTCGGTACGATCGGTAATCGGTTATCCGGTAATCGTCGTAATGATCGGTGTGCCCGGTTTGACGTATGGCTGGAGATAATGCGCGGCTAGATGCATATGGACGGACGGAGGGACGAACCGACGAACGGACCCCGTGAAGCTGGCAGATGCAGCCGACCATGACGCGTCATTGATAGCCGCCCCCGCTTCCACTCACCGTCAAATTTTCCAATCACCTCCCCCCTCCCGTTAGGCTACCGCTATTTCCTGCCCCTCGCTCTCATCCTCGCCCCTTGTCAGTCCGGCAGCGAAACGGAAGGGACGTGAGCACGGAGTTGATGTGACGAGGGGCCAAACGCGCCAACCAGCGACTGGTTCGATGCTCATGGAGGCGACGTCGCGACGCAAGACGCCGCCGGTTTTTCCGCGCCACGATTCCACGTAGACGAGTAATCCGCAGTATTTCCGAGAGGACGAAGAGGGGGTGGAGGTTCGTGATTCTCGTTGCCGTTCAGATACGAGGTATAATCGAAACGTGTTTTTTTGCCGAGCGCAGAGGAATGATTGCTTTCTGAGAATATTCGATGAGGAAATATATATTGTTGTCGCTGACTCGAGGCGGGGAATATAGTGTATGATATTTATTCGTTTTACTGATGGACAATTTGATCGGAACGTCGATGAGATTAGCGGACGACGAACGTAGGTTGGAAACGGTACGAAGAAACATGTGTAACGCATTCTTCGGTCTTAATTACAAACGCGCGGTGGTCGAAAAACCTCCGAGTAAGACCCGGCGGGTCGGTTATGCAGTTAACAATGGAATTCGTGTTCTTGCTACGCTATTTACGGTGTCTATCTCTTCCACGGAGGGCTTTTGGAATTCACCGCTTGTCATACCGCTGCAGCCCTCGTTGATCCTACTGGACAATTACAATTAAACGCGGTCAGGCGAATTACCGGACACGTACGGTACGAGTTCCATACCTACGGCGTTTGGAAACTTGCTACGAAATTCTTAGTATTTTATTATAAACCCGTGCAGTGTGTAGGCATGGGACATACTTATGCTCTTACATTCATCCCGCGCGCCGCGATTTTTATTCTCGTCATATTTTTATACCCATAGTATCTACACCGAGCCGATCACCCATCAACATTTTATTACCTCGTCCGAAGACGTGATCGCGTGTTTCTATTTTCCTATATCCCTGTACGTCGACTATCATATGTACATATAATCGAATCCGTTCCGTAATCACGTCTCGAGATCCGAAACGTCTTTTTTTTTTTTTTTTTTTTATCTTCTGTTTCCAGTACATACAATATAATTTAATAAACGGATAGAGAAGTAAGAAGAATAAAAATAAACATTTATAAAAAGTCCCGCTCGTAAATACATCCGAATCACGACGCGAGTATTTTTACCACTCTTTGAACACATCCTCTGCACCGAAATACGACCTCACAGGAGACTCGAATATTTTTTTTTTTTCATTCCCAACATCTCGAACGTAGTTTTCATCGTTCTTCTCATGCATGTGTTCAAGTGTTATAAAACGTAATGAATCGATTGATTGTATTAAAAAAATTGTTTGAACGGGATGATTTATTGTGGTTTATTTATACGCAGGTATTAGGTGCACATCTGCGTACATGTACGTAAGCACGCGGGCACGTGATGCGGCGAACAGTCGATCCGTTCGAATTCAATGTCGGCATGATGCGAAAAATCCTTAGAAGGCTAGAAAGAACTTGGCGAAATTGTTCGCGCGATAACGTTTTCGGCTCACCTCCGTCGCTTCTTTTTACGTCGTCTCCGTCGGCGGGGTCGCCTCCTTGTGGTCCCCCTGGGCCAGGGGGCGATAGCTTTCGTCCGCGGTTTCAGGGCCGTTGCTAGGCGCCGGTCGGGCCCTTCCCGAGTGGCCGATTCCTGGGCCGGACTTCCCTGCACCGGGGGCCTTTGCTCTGCCCCGGCGCTGGGCCCCGTCGTGGTTGATACTTGTCGCCGCTCCGCCCTGCTTCCTCTTCCTCCAGTCCGGGACTCCGCGAGCCGCTAGTCACCGAGGATATCGGGAGGAAGTCTTTTTCGCAGAGGCGAAAGCCCGCCGCGGCATTTGGGCCCGAAAGTTCGGCATAGGAATTTATTCAAACTAAAACCGGGTCCCAGCTTCCGGGACTTTCGTCACCGCCGACAGTTGCATTAATTTACGAATGAAACATTTCTGCCTCCACATCCCCAGAGATTATTGCGTGGTATTAAAAAGTTGCAGGGAATTCTGGGGATCAATCTTCGCACTCTTCTGTCCGCTTCTATCTCCAGTCGATCATTGGGTCGGTCCAACTAGCACAACGCGGATCAACACCACTCTCGGATTGCCAATAAATAAGAATAAAAAAATAAGCGAGCGCTTCTCCTAGCCGGTCATACGCGCACGCATACGCTGCTACGTAATTACAGTCATTTTTCAATCTCCTGCCTCGGTTATTAAGGGCAGCAGCTGCCCGCTGATCCTCGTCACGACGAAGGGGGGCACAGTTAGTTAGAGGACTCCGTCTTTCGCCGTCAGTTAAGTCACGGCGTTATATCTTCTCCGGTCGTGTTACCGAGGTCCGTTTTATCACTGGACATCGTGACCTGCGTTGACAGGAACGTCGAGTGTCATCCGAAAGCTCGTCGAACCAACGCGAATGCACTTATATAGTTTTCAGTTCACTTTACAACGGTCGTTGATATAAAATATCCGTTCTCCTCAGGGAGGATTAAAGAAGGATCTGAGTCCTCGGCTTGACACAAAAACACAATTTATCAATAAATAGAAATTCACACGTGTGGCACGACGTTCGTTCTACACTCCCGATGCGGCCATTCAAGGCTTTCCTCGGTCCATACGCAGGACGAAAAGGACTCACGGTTAAGAAAATCGAACCGAGCCAAGAAAATCGGCCGATTTCACAATCGCGGTGCTGACCTTACCGCGTGATAAACGCGGACGGGGTACGCGATCACCGTATCTTTGCAGCGATGCGATCACTCTGATCCGCGCACTGTGTTCGCCCGCTTTCGCAGCCTCCGGCCGCGGGAGCGCCGCGACGCGGCGAGACGCCCTCCTGCACATGCGTTGAGCTTTTCCCTCCCGCGCCCTCCGTCGGCCCCCAGCCGCCCCGAGTGCTCCCTGCAACCCTCCGCCCCCCGAGATATCCTGACAACCCTCACCAACCCCCGCGTCATCCCCTGCGGTGGTGCGGTGCCGCCAAAGAACGAGAGAGAAGAGAAGCTGTTCTTTCTCACGCGACAAAAGATTCGCCCCGGAGATCACGCGCCCGTTTCATCATCGACGTTTCTTCAAAACTGACGTTGCAGACGTCGGTGAACCGAAGGACGAACCTGGGTGCTGGTCACGCGACACAATTCACCTCGACTTCAATTTTACAGAAAATTCGACGAGGGATGTGACTCCGAAAGATCCACCCTCGTCAGCTATCGCGTGTGAAATAAATAATCGATTTCAATTTATTTCCACATTTTACCATACGATTCTTATTCGCCGTCTGGGAATGCGAAGAAGACATTATTACGTGGGCACTGAATCGATTCTCAAAGTGGTTTTTGTTTATTTTTATTTTATTTTTTGGATCTTGGCAATATTGACTCAAGATCGATAGAAATGTATCAACCACTACAATCCTTCGTCATAACAGCACAAATTATGCAAGTATCAATGCAAACGCTGGTTTCAAACCTGATAAAACTACGTCAACTGCGAGTAGTTTAAGTCAGGAAGTTACACTGACTAGAATTGAATGAACTTTATTAGAAAATAATAAATTTTATACCGAAATATAAAAGATTTTATACCGATCAAATATTTTGAACTCACGGTTCCGGATAGCAACTGATAAAATATCGAGTCTCAGCGAATGAACATATATTACATAATATTATGAAACGAACGAGGATTCAAAGAGGCTCCAGATCAATGAATTTTTGTAATCATCAGCGTTATTATTCACTTGACCAAAGAGACGTCGGATTTCGGGTTACCTATAATACCAGCGACGTTTGATAATTATTAGAAACGAAAAACGTCAACGGTTTTCGTTCGTTTTTCCACATTCCCCCGACACATGCACCCCGATAACGAATGTCATTTAGTAGCGTATAGTTCGGAGCGAAAACTCCAGCTGGGAATAGCCATGCCGTGCGCAATCGACCATCAGGAATCAACGAACTGCCCGTCGTCGTCTCTACGTTTACGGAAATTAATTATCAATTAATTCTATTAACTTTACGAGCCACGACTAAACAGGACAGCCGACGCGTAATCAGCGAAGGAAAAACAACCGTATATAAATTAATTTTCGTACAACAGCGTTATTACATCGCGCAGCGCTCGACGCCGCGGGCTTTTATCGACTCGCGATTCAGCCGGGACTATTTACATATTTAACAAACGAAGGTATCACCTGCCTCGTAAGTTCTCTTTCTCTCTCTCTCTTCTTCTTCTTCTCTCTTTTCCAATTGCACAACACGGAGAGTCTCTAATTGTCTGAGTTCAAAGCGAGCGTCTGGTGCGCACGGTCTGCGCGTTTCGCACACGCACATCAAGTATAATATTGTCGAATTTAGCCAACGCTATGAATAACGAGATTTGGCGCGAGTCACCGAGATCGTTTCGAAATACCTCATCCAATCCATCGACTATTTGGCAAACCAAGGACCGGAAGATGCGAGTCTCGAAGTGGGTATCGTTCGGAAGTGGAATAAAAAATATGGAATTTTTTTTTTCAAAAAACTGGATCAAAAGAAAAAAAAACACACACACACACATGAAATAACGAGGAGATTGAAAAAGAAAGAGAGGGCGCGAGAGGAGAGGTTAAGTAAAAATAAAATCAAAAAAAAAAATCAAAAAAATTGCAGGAAATCCAGAGGAACCCAAGTAACCGTCCACGCGCACGAGTGCGCTGACGGATTCGGTCGTCAATCTTTCAACGAGAACCGTAAAGCTATCAAGCGGCGGTCGGCATCGCGCCCACCAGTCTACAACGCCGACCGGGGCTGCTTGCGACGCCTGTAGAATCCAGCTACTCTCGAGCCACTTTTCTGCGCCCGTCTTTCTCGCACGAAGAGCGCCATATATCCATCCCTAAGTCTGTAAGAGAGACAGGAAGTCCATGTCGAAAATAGCGCCTTTGACCAGGAGCTGGCTATCATCGATAATAGCGAAGCGCAGGTATATCCTTGAATTTTTTCCCTCCAACAACGTCGTCGTAGTTCACTTGTACAGATAAATTCTAATATACGTTGTATACACATAAATTATTATTAGTGTTTCCGCTTTTCGTTTCGTACCGACAACTAATCGCAGTAATTCAATTCTCGAATTGGCACCGGAAACTCACCTTCTCCAGCTGCTGGCTATATCGTATACTCAATTATATCTGCGACTTATACAATCGGAGGCATTCTTACCTGAAACAGAAAAAGAATCGCAAGTTTACACACTTGTTCAATACGCAATATGTCGTTACGTAATTAGTTAGGTACACGTGTACAGCGTGAAGTAAGGCTTAGAATTTACTCGCTTAGTAGTGGTCGTATCAACGGAATGTAGAGTGAGCTTTTTGTGAGTATTTCTTAGAGAAATAACGAGAGATTTCAGACAGGAAATAAGATCCTTGGGGTTGTGGGAGAGACAGAAGAAAAAAGAAAATACGGCAGAGGTAGGTGTCAGCAACAACGTGCCAGGAGCTGCGACGAGGACGATTCTGCAGGGTAGGAAGGAGACCAGGGGCCGTGAAACAAAGCAGGAGCCCGTGACCCGTGTAATTGGACTCTCAAAGAACCCTGGGATTTTCTTGTTTTAAAAATAAAGAGCAGGGAGAACTCCTCCAACATCCGCTAATCGCGATGTGTCCTACCTGCCTGCACTCGAAGCATATAAAGCGATGTGTCGTAACGCGACGAGCAAAGGTGAACGCGTGTTTGATCAGTTGTTTCTCGATCAATTCCTCAGTCTGTTAGCCGCCGCTGCCGCTGCCGCAGCCGCAGCCGCGAGCTTTTAACCATCAACGCCTAACATCGAGCACTGAATTCCCGACGAATGGCTTGTCGCTCGTCCTCCAAAGCGAATCCCAGATATTTCTGATGAGCTGTTATATAGCTCGTGACGTCGCTGCAGGTTTTTCAAAGCGCGAGAAAAAACTGTATCGTACGGCAGATGATGTAGCGATTTGAAAAATTTTTAATTTTGAGAATTGTTGAATACATTGAAGAAATAGAAGAATAAGAAGAAAAGAAAGAGGGAGATAGAGAAGAGGGCTAAAGGGGGCTGAAAAGGATATACGAACAACAAAATATCACACATGCGTGACTTGATTTCCGTTTCCCTTTACGAGTTTTTATTTTTCACCCTATTTCCCGCGAGTCTCGGTCTTCCACGTTGACACGTTGCCAAAAAGGATGCGGAGTAAAATGACGATTTGAAAATGAAGTAAGGCGAAGTAAAAGAGTAAAGAAAATAAAAATAAAAAAAATCACACGACGTGTTCCATTTTCCTGGTCCGCAGAGCGACGATCACGGTAAGATCGTGACGTGTGGTGGGTTTGTTAGGCCGTTCACATGCAGCACCGCCGCAAGAGAGAGAATTCGGGTTTAGGCAGGGAACTCTCAGCGGCAGTCGAGGTGGTGGTTTGGGCCGCAGAGGTATATGGAGCCCGGAGGCGAAGCGAGGGAAGTTTCCCTCTGTAGCGTGACGGGAAGGCGGGCGGCTGGGGGCGGCTGGGGGATGACGGGGGGCATGAAACGGAGGGTGGCATGCCACGCTACGTAGACGCGCGGAGGGTGGCTGGGGGACGCAGGGGGATGAGCCCGAGTTGGAGCGATGGCAGAGTATTGATTTAGTGAGCTTCACCGTCTCCTTCTATTCGTCTCTTCGCCTCTACGTATCTCCTCTGGTGTTCTCTACGCGGTCTGTGCCTCCCGTCTACAACCTCTAGTCTCGATTCTCGCTTTCACGGTGATATAACACTCGGTGATCAAGAAGTAAGAAGCCATTCCGACGAGCATAGGTGAGACACACTTCGTTTGAGTATTTCTTGAGATTTCCAGCCCTAGAAATAAGGGGTGGGTACACAATTTTCCGGTCACCGAAGCCCGTGACTTTTCACAAAGTCATAAGAAGAGTCACGGATCACATTCATCGACGAGAGCGATTCGTTAAAAAATCAAGATCGATGATTTTGCGAATTTTCGGGGACTTCTGGTTTCACGGAAAAAATTAGAGAGCGAGGGGTAGATATCGAATAGGTATTTGATATCTGTTCCACGGACGATGAGTAGCAATATTTTATCGCGATAAGGTCGATAATAATTTTTCACTTATACGGGAAAAGGTTGGAAAGGGCACAGAGCTTAGGGAGGCCCGGAATTACGGCGAGATTCTATCTCTATATACAGTTAAGAGGTGTTTACAGCGGGAGAACTGAATCTGTGGGTAAGTGCGAGAGAAGATGGCAGTAAATATTCCTGGGCCCCTCCGACGCCGAGAACCACACCGAGTCGCGACGTGGAATTCCAATTTACTCTCTTTCCACTCGTTCGATTGCGTCCGTTCTGCCTCGAACGAAAACACGCACGCATACACACTCATAGACAATTGATTATACGTGTACAGCAAGTAGAAGCAGAGCGATGGTGAAATGGAGAATCACTTCCACCACCCCTCCGCCAATTTCGAGCTTCATTTTATCGAACGAACGAATTTCCGTCGTGTCTTCAATTTCTCTCTTCGATTCTGTAGGTATAACACGAGTTTTACTTACTTTGTTTTACACAAGCCGACGAGTATTACGATGTTGATTATAAATTAAAGGAGTTCTCTGAAATTGGTTTGTTTCGGAGACAAGAATGTTTCGCGTTATTTTATTTTTCGAATGGATTTGGAGCAGCACCTGCAGGCCGATGTTAAAATAGATTTCGAGTCACTGTTTCCGTCCGACCTCTTCGCCCCGCTTCGCCTCTGACAAGAATGCAACAGTTGAAATCGGTTTTCAATCCAATAAAAAAAAAAAAAAACAACAAAAAACATGGTAGCAAACAAAGCATTTCAACGCTGCTAAAATAATCCAGTAGGTACCCACAGTCGCTCGAAATACTTCATCGGGGTAAAAGTATTTTTCGAACTTTCCAAAGCAGAATAACAACAATTTATAACCGAGTGAGATAGTCAATTAGCGAAATATATCGATGAATTGATGACTTCTAATTTTTCAAAAACAAAAAACTTGTTCACGTAATATTATGCGGTAAATTTTTTTGGCATTTTGCCACCCCGTTTCCATGCCCATAAGCTGCCACGGTCTCTGCTGGTAATCGTTCCCTTTTATTTCAACGTCAGTCCAACAAAGCCAGCGGGGTTGCCTTTTGGAGAAGGGCCGAGTCCGTGAGTCGGGATCATGGAATTAAGAAACGCAAGGGCCGTCCTGCGGATCGCGTGCCGTGTCCCTTTAAATTACGTTGTTTTTTAATCAAGTCATTATGACGCCCAAAGTAAGGCCCCCATCTTCTCGTGCGACCGCGTTGTTAGCCACTTAGGAGCAGCGGAGAATCGTTAGCCACCCGGACGTCAACCTCGAAGCGCCCTCGCCGCGAGCCTCCATCTTCATTAGGAGACATCCGGGTGTTTTGGTCCGAAACGACGGTGTCTTGGCTGACAAAGTTCGATAAATTCGCGATAAAGCTCTCGTACTTGGACTTTGGCATCGCAACTACCCGCCGAGACTTATTCAGGTATAAATATATATCCATCGGTTGCCGCGGCATTTCGACGATCCTAAATATCAGAACAAAGGTTACCTCGACTGGGATCACCCTCGGTTTCACGCTTTCCCTCGGGGGTGCTCCGGAGTAGAGCAGAAAAAGAGGAGAACCGGGACTTTGGGCGAAGAAAATTTTTCAACCTAGCTTTCCTAAAGGAGAAAAATTCTCCCTCGTCGGTGTTGCTGGTCAGATTCAGAGCTTTTGGTCTCGCTGTGACTATTTTTTGTTCTCTGAACGACGCAAGACTAACGGCACATTTGTCAGGATAACTGAATACCTACGCAAAAGTAGATGTTGTAGATTTTTTTTTTTTAAGTGCTACGGTTAGAGAAAAGCTTTTGTCACCTCAAACGAACGGATCTGTACTTCAAAGGAATTGGATGTTTAACTGAAAAATTCTAAACTGAAGCTACGAATAAAACGAGCGTCTTAGACGTAGGTGGAAAAATTTTCAAAGTAAGATGTGAAAAAGTGAGAGAAACGATGAAGTTACGTGAATAAATTTCACTTGGATTCTTGTTCAAGCGTGAAAAGTTTAATCTTAGTTATCTTAAGTAAGTGACACTACGGTTAAAAACTTGTTTCTGGATTCCGAAGAAGACGTCAAAATAAAAATCTCATATAATTAAGAAAATCATTTTATTCAGTAACTGTTACCATTTGTCACTTTCTTTGGGAAAAAGTTGAACCCAAATTTCTAGATAGGAATTCGTGTTAATTTCGTGGATATGTAGAAGTTGACGGTTTTTAAAGGCAAATTTTAATTCAGTGAGTTAAAAGTTTCTGTTCAACGAATGATTGTGTATCATAAGCATCGATAAAGAATCGTGGCGTACGTTAAGCGCGAATCGAAAGCCAAGTAGTTTCTTAGGTCACGAGGAGACGAGCAGCTTGTATAGCTTGTGGATTTCCATCAGTTTTTTGAATATTATCCCAGTGAGCGTTTCCAGGCCGCTTCAGAGGATGTGTGGGAAAGAACGGAGTGTGCGGCACGGTAGCAACCCAGCTGGCGCGCCCTCTCTCGTGGGCCAAAATCACCCATCGGCGATGGTATGAGGGTGGAGGACGAGGGTGAGAGAGTGCCGGGGAAAAGCGAGGGGCGGGGGTTGGCTGCTGACGGCGGTCCGACCGATACGAGAACCGCGGGTAGCTGGAAATGAAAGGCCAACCCGATAGGCGATATAACTCATTCCTGAAGCGTATACCCAACCAACCGACCAACGGAGCGAGTACGCGCGATCACTTTCAAAGAAACCGCGTGTCGTATCGCGGCAAGGGGGTGAAACGGGTTGCCCGACAAAAATAAACCGCGGTTACGAGCGAGAATCAGATTTCACGTGAAAAGAAAAAAACGCGTCACATTATTACGAAGAACACATGGAATCGTAATTAATAGAGACAACGACGTTGTGTCAATTCGAGAAGCGAACGTTAGGGATGATCCGAAGCGAATAGAACTCGTTGAAAAGTAAAAAAGTGAAGAAAATAATCCGACAGACGGAAAGAACTGCAGAATCAAAGCAGTTTTCTTTCACTCGAATCTCTGCTCTACGACTGCCTGGTGTATACTGCAGGATACCGGGTCCTGGAGAAGCTTTGGGAAGCGGGGAGAGACACCGTTAGGCTTTTTACCATTCGGTTGGCCCGCGTTGCGCCCTTGGGACCGGTAAGGGTGCGTGGTCTCCCAGTGAAGTGAAACTCGCCCAGGCTTTGTTAGTTTTTCAGGCTTTTAACGAAAATTGGCCTCGACCCGTAGCGCTAGAAACTCGGGACTTTCTCTGCCATAAAAATGTAAAGGCCGAGGCGAGGCAAAGCGAGACTGCAGCGCGGACGCCTCGACGTGGATCGGGAACCCTAAATCTAGACCCACGACCGACGATCCGGTTTCTCGGAGCACCGATACTTGATATTCAAAACTCATCGTCGCCACGTGGGAGATAAAAACTTTTCGTAATTAACTCCATCAAAACCTGAATAAGTCAGGATACGTAATATCCGTGGACATGAGCTTGATTGAAAAAAAGTTTTAGGAAGGTTTATATCAATTTAAACTCTTTTGAACATGTATTTTATTTATCCAATTTGAATATCCAGACACCGTGTGAAGTGTTTAGATTCTCGCAATGATCAATTCAGATAAGCTAAAACGAGTTTACCCACCTTTTTTTTCTTTTGCCTATTCGAAAGTTTAAAACTCATAATAAAATTGTAGCTTGTAAAATGGAAGAAAGAATCGCCGGTGAATTTTTGCCTGGAAATAATTTAGCCTAAGTGATGCGTTCGCTGTGTGAAGAAAGTTCTGGAAATATTTTAAGAAAGTAAAAAAAGAGAATGAAAAATCAACGTTCCGAAAACTGCTCTGAGAGGAGTTCAAGTTTAAGGAATAAAAAAAAATGGCCAATCTTGAAAATTTGACGAAATGAAATTTACTGAAAACAATACTTTCCGAAATCGATCGCCCGCGTCAAGCTCCTTGTTGGAGCTTATCTGGAGCTGGAAACAACGAGACGGGACGGCGTAGGGCCGATTTAATTTTAGGGTCGTCGGGTAATGGACAGCCCTGGTATACTGCGAGGGAAAAACTATCCAGCCCTAGGAGCGTAGCGGTGTAACCTCCCCGTTGGGCGGACGTAACAGAAGGAGGGTTGCAAGCGAAGCTTGTGCTCGAAGCGTAACTGGCAAAAGGTCGGCCTCGGGAGGAGGGGTCGGCCGAACGAAGGGATATTGAGACGTCATCCCCCCGACGCGTCCGCCACCCACCCTTACCGAGCTTCCGTCCGTCCCTCTCCCCCATGCCTCGCTGACGGACGGAAGCAAGAAGATCGACGGGATCCCGATAGTTGAGGAAAATTTTTCCTGGGGGTCTCGATGACTCAGAGATCGAGCTTCGGTGCGGAGAAGTAAGTGAAGTGGTTGTTTTTTTTTTTTTTTTTTTTTTGGCTTTTCTTCGTTTTTGTCTACTCACACAATTTTAACCGCGTAGTGAATGTATTTTTGCAAGTGACGTGGCTTGCTTTGTTTTTTTTTGTCAAAGTTTCTGCTTTTTTCCGTGTTACTTTGTTGTTTTTGTTTTTTTTTTTCTTTATTCTGCAGACACGAGGATAGAACCGTTCGAGGGCGGGTGGAGGCTGTACCTACTTTCCGACAGCGAGGCTCTAAATTCCGTGGGCCTCGGGATTAGCTCTTCCAATCAGACGAAACATTGGAAGGGCGGGCTTAATTAAAATCTCTGCGAGATCGAGCTGCTAAGACTTTGTAGCCTGCTAGCTAGCTGCCTACAGCTATAGATATACAAAGAGGAAGCTGGCTGTTGGGGGGAATGGAGAACGGCGAAGAGCGGGTCGATCGAACCTGGCGTTTTGTCTGAAACGATAACGTACATTCCTCACCGATGATTACCTTCCCCGAAACAAGGTGGGTGCACGTAAGGATGGAAAAAACAGTTTCTGCTTTGTTTTTTCGGTACTTTTTTTTCTTTCTTTCTTGATTTCTCTTCCTTTTTTAACTCGCGATATTTGCACCGCGCAGCTGACGCCTCACACGAATTATGGAAATATGTTTCGGCCCGTCTGATCATAACTTTCTATAATCACGAGGGATAGGCGTAATGCGTATAATTATAAGTTAATCAATACCCATAAATCAGAGGGTCGAAAAAAAGGAGAGGCTAAAAACGGTATTTAAGAAAAAGATCACTTCGATTATTGCAACTTGAAAATTCGCTGTACATTCGCTCCGGTCTGGCAGAAATTCCAGAAATTAAACAAACACAAACGTAAAATCGTATGAGCAAGAATTTTGGAAATTCAAGAAGTAGCGTGTCTCCTATATCGCAGTTTAATTCTGCGAGAAATCCGCTATTATGCATGCGTTTCTCTTCATTATATCGCAAATTCACATTAGTCGAGCGTCGATTAGGCAACAACCGCGGTATATTCCGAAGAAATTTGCGGACATACGTAACGGCGAAGCGGAAGCGTTCCAAATACACTTCCGGTCGCAATCTGTTTGGGATTTGAAAGAATTTATCGTTTGCGAGTAGTAAAATAAAAGCGCGGAGGGTGCGGAATTCCATCCCGTCGGCTGGAGGAGCGAGTTGCACTCGGGTTGCCGGCTGGCGATGCTTGGGACGAGGGGAATACACAGATATACGTATGTAAACGGGGTAAATGAATTTGCATACCCGCTTGTTATTCAAATGCCGTTTCACTCTCTCGTGATTCTCAATGAAGGAAATTACCTGCTCACCGCGACTTATCTCGAGTGAGCATCCCTACCGGATATAACAAACGGAGAGCAAGCCGCGTCGTCTGCTTCTATAGGCGAGGTTTAAATTATACCTGCACATAGATGGACTGTTGAATGTGTGCGCACACGAGGTGGGCGATAAACGGTAGAATTACCACCCAAATGCGGGGCCGAAAACATCACGGCAACAAGGTTAATAACGCGAGTCAGTATCGCCTACGCGGCTCGAACTTCAGGCCGATAAGTTTTAAAAACGATGGGATACCTGAACCCACCGTGCAAATCGAACAATTGCTGATTTCGGTTAATGAATAAACAGAAGGGCGTAACTGTACGCTCCCAATTAATACGCTAAAGGGTGATTGAAATTGTGAATCAAGCTTTACACGAGCGGTAAAAGCTCCAATCCGAACGTTGTAAAAGTCGGTTGATTATTTACCAATAAGTATCAGTCATTTCCGAGCGCTTACATGCGTACGCTTATTGAGTGTACGCCGGGCGATAAATTCGCCCGAAGGGTAACTCTTCGAACCTGTATTTACTCTATTATGCAGGGCCGTTTTTATAAGCCGTTTACGTTAACGGCAAGTAATCGTTTAGATGCCGCGGCGAGATACCGAAGCGATAAATCGTCCCGAGGCCCCGCGGTACGCGCCGCGACGCCGTTCGGCGTCGATGGTAACGTTGTGACGGCACACCGCGGTGAACCTGAGGGGTAGGTCAGTGCCGGCTGGGCTCTGTGACGACGAGCCAGAAGGTGGCAGCACGAAAACCCACCGACTGCCATCTGGCGTCGTTACTGCCAACCGAATCTGCGCATCCCAGTTCAGCTCGTTTCACACAGAGGGCCTTCCACCCGGCCTGAAACGCGCCTGCGTCACCCTCTCAGCCGTCGATTTAACCCGCGAGGATTTTCGAGGGATGAAATCCCGACGCCCGCTCGTGAAGCACGCGCTCCACTCACCCCCTCGAGCCTGTTACTCTAACTTGCTCAATTTCTTGGTAGATAAGCGCGAATTAGTCGATATATACGGTTCGAACTTGGGTTTGGCGACTGTATTTTCTATCATCGGGGTGCGAGCTTTAGTAGGTGGGGGTTCAAAATTGGAAAGGTAAATATTTTGAACAGAGGATATATCGAAATTTCAAACATGCGGAAATCACATAAAGAGAGATGAATGGTTCGAACTTTTGATTTTCGAAAGTGTTAGTGATTATAAAGACTACTGATCACTTTAAAACACTTTAAAAAATCAAGATTCCGAATCGTTCATGTTTCGTTATTTTATTTTTGCATGATTTAAAATTTAGAAATATTCACCCTACCAAATTGATTTCAGAACAGTTGCACTCCCTAGCGTTCATTTTATCCGATATTTTCAACACTCGAAAATTGGGAATTTGAGATTGGAAGTTTAATGGATTTCTGTTTGTCGTTAATCCCTTTTCGCGATACAAGATGAAACTTCGCACATAAATAACTCGAAATAATTTCTGAACCATTGTTTCAGGGTCAAGAAATAAGAACCGTGATATGAATTCGGATAATTGAAAGCTCGTGTGTTGGTTCTAGGATTTGGAGGACTGTTTTCCCTTATGAAACGGATCGATATGTTACTACGAAGTCTACTATCAGCCTTGAATACCTACATCTATAGAAGGTTGGGAGCATTGGTGTTACCTACGTGTCCGAAATACGAAAATAAATAAATAGAGAGAAATATGCATAAGAAATACGAAGAGACTCGAGGTGGCGATGTTATGCGAGTCGCGACCGCGGTCCACCCATACGTGCATAAATGGTCCGGTTCCGCGTGTCCGACACCGCGGGCGGTCGTGTCGCCTTATTCGTCAGCGGCACGGCGGTGGTTGCAGGTAGTTCGCGTCTCCACGCGTGGCTCTGCTTATCAATCAGGGTTACGGAATGAATCGACCTACTGCGGCCGTTCCGCGGCCGACAATCGCTGCTGTGGGTGGTCCTCTCGTCTCCGATGGTACAGCGATCAGGTGTCAGGTTCTATTATTAGCCGGGACCAGAGCACGCTGAGCACGTCTCCGCAATCGTGATGGTTCTCCAGCTCCCGCAGAACCGTCTCTCCCCCTCCTCCTCCTCCTCCTCATCGTTTCCCCGACGATCACGCACCGATTTGTGTGCCACTGGTGTACGCGTAAAATTGCACACCTCGATGGAATATCGATTAGAGACTCTTAACGTCACCCTCTCTCGATGTCCCGCAATCCCCTGACAAATACCGACACCCACAACCCCCAAGTTATATACTATCGGCGAAACACTCGGGTCACGGTTGATCCGGTACCGCCTTCAGCGGCATTTGATTTCTTACTGCACGCGTGTACTTGTGTGTAAGCTTGGCGCACGTCACGATGAATTTCGCGAGGATATCCTTAACAGGTTTCGTCACTACCCAACTCGGCAGATACGTGAGTTGCGATATCGAATAATCGGAGTTGGTATCCATAGTTGTATAACTCGTACGAAAAGTAATTAACATCGGACGCGAATCGCGAGTCAAACGCTTAAACGATGTATGCAGGGTTTAACGCGTGGCACTTTATACATATATATATATACCTACACCTTGTAGGAGGTGGATAAATACAAGCCAATATCCGCAGGCTGCAGGGAATGAAAATTATGCGAGAGAACATACGGAGGATTTTATTTCTTCCTTCCATTCCGACAATTTTATCATCATCATTCTGTTGTTTTCTGTAGGTACTCCGCCTCTCGACGAACGGCGCTGTATTAAATACTGAGTAATTACGCAGGTCGTACAAATAATACCTACATGATGCTGAGGAATAATTATTAGTTGTACGTAGCGTGTTGTCCGACAATTTAATGCGCCGAACTTTTCGATGCGTTAATTTTTTCCTTCGGATCTTCCGATAGTTTAAATCGTTTACTGCAGAGATTATTGAGATAATTATGAACAGAAGTATTAATAACGGATATAACCGAATTTGCCGTTACGTCGACACGAAGCTGTTCGATTTTGAAACGTGGAACAAAAATTTGCAATCGATATATAGTAGTAGACACGTGGGAAGTAGAGTTCGAACAACCGTTTGTCCAATAACATGCAAACGATCGCAAGCTAACGAGCTGCAGATTGAAATCAAACCATTTGAATGCGGCGTGCAGTATAAATTCCTCAAGGATTGTACCGTTTATTTTTTCCTGAAAAATTTGTGTATTTTTTCAGAACGAGTCCTGGTCGTGTATCGGTGTTTTCGAGAAATCGCAGACGCCGTATAGGAGCGAAGCTGTAACCGCCGGTTCACCTTTGGAAAGAAGGTTAAACCCGAGGCGAGCACCTTAAAATGGAAAGATGAATGATAGCGAGCGAAGGGGGCATCACACAGCATCACTGGACAGGTAGTAATACAGCTTGCAGAGGCTGTAACTCATCCGCCGGTGCGCCGCGCGCCAAGCCTGGTGCACATAGTGTACGGGGATACGCGAAGGAAGAAGGAAGACAGGGAAGGAATATATAAAAAGAGAAGAAGAGAAAAAAAAGGAAAGAAAAGAGGATGGAAGGAATCAGAATGCACGGAGAGAAAAAGGAAAGGAAAAAAATGCAGAGACCGCAGCTGAGCGCAAGGAGGATAAAAATTGACTAAAATTTTTAAGGAACCGAATTCAAACCGGCGATTTGCCGAGATATCGAGGGAAGCAATTAGCCCACATACGTATTACTACGCGGATAGTATGAGCGTGCATCGCACGCGTGTGGAGTGGACTTTCGAACCCTGGATGCGTGGCCGGTTTGGCCGGCCGAACTTGGGCAAGATCGTAATCTTGGAACCGACGAGTTTGTTCGATTCCACCTGTTCCCCCCTGGGCTCGGTTGAGAAATTACATAAATAAAACCGCCTAATGACATTTCTCGTCGTTTCGTCACTCGCGGGCAGTAAAACACGCCTTTCCCCTAAGCTGTGAGAACCGCGCGCGTTACACCTTTCAAAACTCTTCGGTCCGACCGGTTATCTCCGGATAATTGTTTCCTATTAATTAATTTCGGACTCTCGACGTAGTGCAGACCGAGTATAGGAGAGGAACTCACCGGTTTTATACAACACCGTCTCGTTTCCACGTGGGCGAGCACAACGGTACTTTTAACCGTATTTTTAACGTATTATAACGAGGTGCAGCCTGTGAAAAATTGCATCCGAAATTATCTAAAACGTCTGTGTGTTTTTTTCTTTTGTCAGATTTGCAAGATCCGAAATTCAATTTTCTTCACGAATAATTTATCATAAAATTCATTCTTTCTTTCGTTCTTCCTTAGTTTGCCTCATGAGGAGGATAAACTTGCTTCTGAAACTCTGGTAGAGAATAATCAGCTTCTAATATTATTCAACTTCAAGATCGTAAATTATTACTACGTATCCCCGATAGAAATTATATCTTCGCATATTTTATTCGCACAGGTAGACAATGGAGCCCGAAGATCGGACACGAAGGAGGCTCGTCCTGCGTCGAGGGCGTCGAGAGCGTCCATAGTGAAGAGAGAGGCCGCCTCGTCATCACTCAACCGTCAGACGGCCAACCAATCCTCTTTGCAAGGTGCCAGAAATCGTAACTGGCGAGTTAACCAACCAGAAATGGAGGGGCAAGGACGAGGGTGGATCGCGGATCTAGTCAGATCCACCCCCAATTTTTACTGTTGAATTCATTGAAAAGTTCTCTCTCTCTTTCTCTCTCGGTGCACGATAAGCGTTACAATTGTCCAAGAAGTTTTAGACGCAACATAATTCAGTTTAGAATCTAACAATATCAGATTTTCAAATTCTGCTGAAACTCTTGGCGATTTTTTTTTTAGCTCGAAAGATGGTGTTTCTGGTGCATAATTCAATTTCCATTCGCTATTGAGCCTTCCTTTACTCTAAGTATTTAAAATAGGAAATTCGCAATTAAACTTGACTAGAGCTCGGAAATAATAATGTATCCATTCACTCTTGAATCTATAACATCCTGTCACCGAACCTTCAAAGGAGGAGAACGAGAATTGATTTATACATATGAGGAAAAAATACACCACAGGTTTCATTGACTATAGCAAACTGGTGATGTAAGCAATTTCATTCCTAGTAAAAAGAGCTCTATAAAACGAAACTACGAATCACAAGCTTCGTATTTTAGACTAAGGAAATGACTGTAGAAGTTCGATTAGAATCCATGATCCAAAGGTCTGATATTCTCCTTCTAAGTTCAGCGTAATAATTCAAGGGCTGTCTACAGTATTCAAAACGATAATATCGCGGTTCACGGTAAGTACTTGTTGATGCGGTATATTAACCGTCTGCATACGGAAATTATAATAATCAAACGGCGTGTGTTTCTTCTATTGGTTACAACGACATGCACTTGAGCACGCGTCAGCCTAGAATTATGCGTGGCAATTAGCGCGACTGTCCATATTCCACAATCACAACTAGGTACGAGTATTATAGCCACAGAAATATCTTGAGAAGCATCGGAGCAGGGACACGGTAATGAGCACAAAAGCTATGCAGGATATGGGCCTAAGTTTCCATGGGGTATAAGGCACGCTGAGCGAAGCGCGTGTGGAGCGGATGTGGAACCATGTCATCGGGCTCTGGGAAAAGGAGCTGTTGGCCGGCATCACGTGGTATACATAATTAATATATCCTTAACGATTTAGCCATGTAAATTCTCCTCGCAAGTCGCTCTCCTTCCTCCGCTTGTTGTCTTATTCGGTTTAACTTGATAAAACGCAAAAACGAATCCAAGTGCTGCGCATCGACCTGTACACACTCATAAAGAGAAAGAGAGAAAGAGATATAGGTTGGTGTAATCCAGTACCTAGTAGATGTTCTCAGCCGAGTTTCTACCTCACTTCGAGGATCGTCTCGATGCTGATTCAGGCGCGATTAAAAGCCACTTGTGCCTCCTACCTGCCTCACCTACTCCTCAATGACGCGATTAGTCCTACAACTGTCACCCAACCACGACGTAGCTTATTATATTAATTTACGACGGTTTCGTGCTTGGAACGCATCATCAGCTGCTGCCCGATTCAATAGCTGAATGCAAACCAAGGTCTTCAGGTTTAAACGCGAATGTCAGGAAGCAGCAAAGCTCTGGACTGGCAAGAAGATCGCAGACGATGCAAAAATTGTTGTTCAAATCTGTCTAAAATTTTCTAATTCATTTAACCACCTTTCAATTCCCCTTCTAATCCACTCAACTCATCGATGAACCATCGGACGAGAAATACAAAGGTGTAACGGTACCGTCGAAACGACAGACGTTGAAACAGGTAGGAGAAACGAATTTGGTGGCGAAGGAGAGGAGGAGAGACGGAAGAAAGAACGGCGGGGAAGAAAGGGGCGAAAAAAAATAATAAGTGGGGCCAATACAAACTCGCAGGCACGAATCAGTCCCTCAGGGCTTTCCAGCGCGTTCGAAAACCATGAGGGAACTACACGACCGCAGTGGCTATTATTGTTTGTTGGTCAATTCCCGCTCATTTTGCCGAGTGTTCCATGGTTTCTGATCCAGGTATATGTATACGCACATCTCTATGCGGACGCAGTTTCCTGCGTATGTGTGTACCCGTAATTACTCCGAGAACAGAGAATGCTTTTAAGGGGGCTGAAACTGCCCTTGCACCAAACCACCCCGAAGTTTGGCCTCGACCGAGACCCATCGAGGGTGGCGAACCCTTGGATGGTGAGAAGACGCCTGGCTGTTGTTGTTTCGCTGTTGATTAGCCCTTGGTCATGGAGGTATGTCTTACGTCTTACGGTGTCTTACGTGTCACGGATAGTTTACGGCTTCAATCGTTTCACACACAGAGAAATTTTTCAGCAAATTAGATGTTATTCAATTAAGAGCCTAACGCGTAGGAAGGACGTGGGTAATTAAAAGAGTGATTTAGTATTCGAGACATAATAGCTGTTTAGGAAATTAATTGCCGTATCTTAAAATTAGATATTCCACATGCCTGTTTTTTAAATTTAAATCTGTATAGTCGTATTTATGCAGATCTTGAGGGAAAACATGTTATAGTTTATGGAAATGAAGGTGCATGCATGACGTTATATGCCAATGCCAAAACGGTAACGCTTATATATAGTCACGAACCGAAAAAGTCCGTTCACATCAGAAAATGAACGCATCGATCTTTCGAGGAACGTGATTCACTCGTAGGCGAACAAAACGGAATAAAAAGCGAGCAAACGAGAGAGGTGAGAAATAAAAACTGAACCGTAAAAAAATTGAAGAACCCCTGAAGATAAACGTTTCAATACACGCGCGTAATCAGTGATACCGAATGTGAACATCACGCCGCCACTCATTCACACATCGGTACTATTTATATTTGCATCACGTTTGATAAGAGAGTGTGTAAACGCGGGGCAATCAATGTTTATGGATTTCTCCTGCACACAAGCATTTCGCTCCACGCGAAATCGCGTATACCTGTAGCAATTACGAATCGCGTGATTTGTGGCAGTAACTCCCCGCGACGGCGGCGTCGTGACGATCCCAGGTTATACCTGCAGGTGGCCGACACGAAGCTACCGTGTACTCCGGGCCTGTTTTTGGAAACAAAATATTATTTCAAGGTATTATGTATGTTTGCCTGTCGCGGTATCAAGGTACAGTCGAAGTCTGGCCTGTCTAGACAAGATGTAGCTGCACAGCACGCTCTGCTTCGTAAGTTCCTCGCTTGTATCATTTCAACACTTTGCTACCAGCGACGAGAAGACAATCCAGGTAACTAGTAAGGGCAAAACAATACGTAGCAGCCTTAAAACCGGACTTTTTTCGGATGCCGATGCGCAAAGAAATTGACTAGATCTCCGCACATGGCAACGCGGTCGAGCCGAGGAAATGCAGTCGAATTTTGAACCTTGACATTTTTTCAGAACACACGGATGATTTACAGCCTTTTATGCTGAAGGAAAAAAAGGAAAAAAAAATGATTTGTGGTACCGTGGTGCAATAATTTTGGGACAAACGGCCGGGCATAAAGCGTTGTACAGTCGAAAATTTCTCGGTACCCAACGCAGTCTCTTTCGCAGGTCAGGTCACGTGTCGGACATTCGGTCTAGGCGAAGACCAGACCTTTGGCCTTGTTAAGAAGGCAGAGTTAGGTTATAGCTCTGAGAAAAATATTTTTGAGCAGGTATGTAATATAAGTTTAGTGTCCACCGTGCGACGAGTTTTCAGAGATGAAACCGCGAGATAAAGTGAGACTAAAGAAGAACGAATCCCGCGGAGAAAATAACCACGTCTCAACGACGTCCTACTCAACTCTTGATCTCTGCTATTGCGCAACGCGTCAATAAAACTTGGATTTAATTAAATTTTCACAACGGTACATAAGTAGGTAAGTATGTAACGAGGTGGGCCTGAATCTCAACAAGGTTTACGATCAGTTTCTAATTTTTATCTCGTATATTTGAGCAGCGAGTATCTTTTCATCTTTTTCTCTTCTACTTTTCGACCAAAAGGAATGAGGATCTATCCACCTTTGGAAAGTTTAATGGGAGCTTTTCGACCCGGTATCAATGGTGGTCCGCCCTTCTGTCGAGAGTTCCTGTTTATTCAAATGAGCTTTCGACACTCCTCGAATGATGTAGCGTGCCGCTAACCGCTGTCACCCACAAGGCCTGCCCCGTGGAATTGGCCCGAAATCGTAACAGAATTGGCTCGACCAAGGTGTCGTGCAGAGTCCACATTAGCCGACCGGTTTCGGTATGAGCTGGATATATGTATATTAAAATTCGAGCAAGTTCACACGCAACTCGTCGCGGAGGTTGGCAGCAACTGCATGTAGGTGACCGTGCATGCATCCGCAGTAGGTACTCAAGTAGCCATGCATTACATACGTATGCCACGTGCAAATTCTCGCTTTATACACGGTGGTTCGAAAGAAAGTTTCCTCGTACTGACGTCGTCGTTTTACCGTAATATCATTCAATCTGAAAGGTCGTGTCGTTTAGACCGGGTTAATTAATTACAGAATTTGCATTGCACAGGCGTCTGACGAGATTGGGCGGATCCACGTGCAAAAACCGCAGAAAAAAAAAACTTCAGCAGAAATCAGCAAACCAGTCTTAGAGTAAAAAATTCTTGCTGATCAATCGAAAATATACCGATACAACAGCAACTAATCGCATCCATGAGTGATACGTGAACATGAGACACGTAGGAAGTTTTAAAATAAATTACATCGATTTGTATAATAAACACATTATATGAGGTTTGCCTAGACGTACGAATATTAGGCCTGACGCAAGCGTCGTACGGAAATCAGTTAGCAAATTTATTTTGATAAAAAAAAGAAAATAACTTATCGAATACTGAGAATATATTTTGTTGCGAATTGATGTTATCGCGTAACACACGATTCGGTCGATTACACATTCAGACAATTTTCTTCAAATCAATAAAAAAGCTTGCATCCTGGATGTAATTGAAAAAATATCGAATTTGCGTGCAAATCGAAGAAAAAAAAAAAAAAATTGATAGAAACGGTGAACAGAAGATGAATTCAACGGATCATAGAGAATATAAAGCAAAAGACCAGGGGCTAGAAATAGGAATTGGCAAAAATGCGGTAAAAAACTACAACAAAATAATGAAAATAAAAAAATGTAAAACAAAAACTGCTACACTCGACAAATACGCGCGAGCCTGGTAATTACGAGAGTCCATTTGAGGGGGGAGACAATAATTATAATGGTTATTGGGGTAGGAAGGCAGGAAGGCGGCCGCTCGGGGGTTAAATTACAGGTTTGCTGCGTGCCGGCCAACGTATAGAGGCATAGGTTCGATAGATGGGTATCTGTGTGCCGCACACTGCCTCGCTCCTCTACTTTTGTACAACAGCAAGAACCACGCGGTGTCTACCCTCTATCTCGCTCACGTACCGTCGACCAAAGAACCACGACGGAACGAAGCATTCTGCAGTTGGGAGCCGGGGTGTAATCCACACTCCGGTGTACTACGACGCTGAACAAACAAATGTTACACACGAGATAATTTGACGTTTCGAAACAACGATTACTGCCGCCTCTCTGGTCTACGTGTGCCTCGTACTTCCTATCGCTGTGCGAACTTGCGCGACGACCTATGGGGAGTGTCATCACGCCCTAAAATTAACGAGGAAGCTATTCGTGCTGCTCACTTCCTATTCCATCAATCAGATACCTAGTCAGTGGGCTCAGAATGTAGATTGTTTCGTTTGTACTTACATCGGAAATGTCGATGATAATCGAGATCTAGAGCTAAATTTCTTCGACCATCAACTTACTGAGCTTTGAAATGAGGTAGGTGCAGAAATTTTGTAAGTACAGAAGATGGACCCAAGCTAAGCAAGTTTCTTTTCTCTGAAACTTGATCCGATATTTTTATCGTAGACTACTTTCACGATCATGGTGTGTAGAAAAGTGTCATGTACCGAGTATGAAGCAACATCAACGAATGTGGTATAATACCATACCTACTTCACGGGACTTCGACGAACGATTCATCACTCTTATTAGCAGCATGGCAACCGGCTCTTAAACCGATTGCGTCCAACCACAGGGGCTACACCTAGAAAATTCTGCCTCGAAGAACCGGATCATGCCCTGATCGAGCCAGAAATCCTTCCCAACATTCCGTTCCTTGAGAAATATGCTCGTCCAAGGTGCTTACTACACACCCCCTTGGCGACGGTCACCACATCCGGAACGTGAGGTGCAGTGGTTAGAACTCCCGGTAAAGAGAAGCGAATATAGCATGCATATCGCGGATAAATAGCACACAATGACGGAGCTCGCGTTAAAGGTGTGGAATATTGCGTGTAGGAAAGGATTGTTCGTGATGTTAGCGGGGTGTTCGGCTGGACACCTAATTATACGATTGTCGTTTGTTCGAGAGTCTGAGATATCAGGACGAAGCGGACAGTCGGAGTTGGACTCTTTCTTCCTCGACTTGGCCTGACTCGCCTCGGTTTGCTTTGCCTCGTTTCGATTTCCTTCGCCTCTGCTTTGCTTGGCCTGAGTTTGCGGAGGCAAAGATTGTCGCGCGATTAGCGCTCGGCCAGTGATGTCACGCTGGAAGACGCATGGTGTCCGCGTTTATATGGGCTAACGCCGCAAGTGCGTAATCGCCGATCGCATCTGCCTGCACTTTGCGTCAACTCCGGCACCTTGCCTGCATTCGCCATCCTCCCTGGGCAATCCTTTTCAGATCTACCTCTCTAAGTAATAGTCGGCAGATTATCGTACGTGTCTCTCCCAGGTAATATCCACATGACAGAATCTCTAAGCATCCTCGTTATTCACCGACCAACTTAAGAAGCTTCAGTCTCAAAGTAAGTTGATGAATTTTATGAACAGAAATAATACGGAGCATTGGCTGCCGGGCATGAATCGCTGGAGATCGATAATTGTTTTCAATCCCTCAAAGAGCTTAACCGACCTACTCGTTGATATTCAATTGACTTCGTCTCGCTGAAGACCATTTGTCTCTGCGTATGTAAGAGGCTTGTAAAATCCGGTTCTCTGACCGGCCGTTTATTCTCCGAACAAACTTGATTACCGATCTATCGAGTCTCGAAACGACGGTATCAATATTGCGTGATCATTATGTCATTTTCGAATATTCCGTAATCATTTGCTGGCCTTGTTTTTTCCAGGTGTGAAATCTAATCAGCAAATCACGCGGATCAGATCAACCGGGCGGCATTTTTAGTCACGGTGAAAGTTAATTTATTGTTCTAGGGCGTGTCTGGGCGGGTTGCTAGATATCCACGGGGGGAATCGCGAACCTCCGGTTCGAGCTTAGCATCGAAAAGTGCTGGCGAGATAGCTGCGGCTACGTGGGAAAACGCTCGGTGAAAGAACCCGTAGCGGGGCTACTAAGCCGTCGAATCGACGGGCCTTAAGGCCTTCCGAGGACGAGGACGTTCCGCAGCGACGTCCTGAGCGTAGGTTTGTTCGCAATCGACGGGACGTTTGTATGGCAAGTCGTTGGCAGTTCTATCGTCGGCTTCGTGCTACCAGAGACCGTTTGGTTCCATGGTTTCAATATCCGTTCGAACGCAGATGTCCCGCGGCGTCCGATGCGTTTTCCTTTCTTTTCCTTTTTCCTCTTTTAAATTTCATCCATTCATTTTTTACCTCTTCTCAAATACGATCCGCGTGCACACGGTCTGTACATAGGTACATAAAGTTTGTCTGACCGGTGCGCACTTGCCCTTTTCCACCATTCGCTCCCTGCGGCCGCCATTCATGGGCAGGAATTTGTAAAGTTTAACCCTGCGAGGCCCTCCGGGACTCTTGCGGTCGTTCTCAAGAAGTCTCTGAGACAATGGGGCTGAGACTTATCACTACGGTGGTGAAAAGAGTTTATATATTTTTGTGAACTCTTCTGTCAGAAGAGAATTCCGTAAGCGAGCACCTTCACTTCAATTAACAATGATTCTCCAAAGCTCGGAGTCTCTAGTTTATGATCTGAAATTTTAGATGTAACTTGACGTGCTTTTTCCGGCCACTAAATTGCCGCACAGGATCTCCACTGCCCTTCGCATCGGATACGCGAGGCTTTGAGGTGGAAGAGGTATGAGTTTTGAGAAAAACGAGAAAACGATGAGCATGCGGCAGCGGAGTTGCGGTTGGAGAGCAAACGGCTGTGAATGATTCACCGTGTCTCATTACTCAGGCAGCTTTTTACTTTAATCACATTAATGAAGCATTTAATCTCACCGCGTGTCTTACAAGCCGACGGTGTGTGGCCCGGCCGGATTTGCCGTTGACGAAGGAGGGGCCAGAAGAAACGGGGCGAGGAGGACAGCGGGGAACAGAAAGAACGGGGCACGATCCGTAGACACCACAGCCACAAACTACGGTCTGCACGGACCGGCCTCGACAGCCGGCCAGCTTATTATATTCTTATTTCTCACAGAGCCAGGGGCCCGTCGTACCCCGCTGTTCCTCCTTCCACCATTCCACCGTTCCACCGTTCCACTGTTCCACCGTTCCCGCGACGGGCCTTGGTCCCTCCTGCAGGGCCCGCTAATAACCGCGGGCTTCTTTAAACTCGTTTGCACCTGTACACCCGCGGTCATATCTAATTATTTATGTATTTATTATGATTTCTTTTCTCTTATGATCTGTCATGCAGTCCACCAACTCGACTTTCAACCGTCGTTTGAGCACCACCGACCGACCACCCCTGCGTCCGTCGTGGCTCATGCATGAAACACGCGGCGATGGACGAGCCGAATTCTCGATCTTTTGGAATTCATCAATTTTCGCTCAGCGCATGAATATCCATGATGGAACTTCGTTACCTTAGAGCACTGCCGCAGGGCGAGTCGACTCATGTCGGCATGGTAAATGGAATCCGCGAGTACACGGTGTCGAGCCGCCCCTCGAGCGTCGCAACGTCACTTACCTGGAACAATAAATAATCCGCTATTATACAACACAACTCACGCTGGATGTACTATGGAGTCAGAATATGCACTACTAATTTAGCAACATCTTCTGTACGCTAAGAGCACGGTGTCGTTGCCTTAACCCTAGAACGGTAACGAATTTTTTTTATTTTTTCTTCATCTATTCTTGTAACAAGGGATGAAAAAGCACCCCAATCTTTTAAATTCCATCTCTCGGGAAGATCATATCGTTAAGGTTCTTGTGGGGTCTTATTTTTTTTTACTTTTTTTAATAAAGAATCACTTAGCAGAATAAACTTTTTGCTTAAATTCTAAAAAATTGAATTACGTAAGTTGTTCTCTTGCGATCGGAAATTTAAATGCCCGTGAGGTGTCTTTACACCCCCCGTTACTGTTTTAGGGTTGAACGAATCCCGTGATGAAGTGCGAAATCGATTCGATGATTATTCGGTTGCAAATACCGAATTTTATTTATATTCCATCGGTTTTTACCATCACTCGAGACGTGTGACATTTTATAAAAATACATTCAGGTACCGAATGGAATTACAAATATCTTGGCAAACTCGAAACTACGCGGGTTGGAACATTGCACAATTGTACGCTTGCATCTTGTACAAGAAATACAGAAGTAATTCAACAGTCATATTTTCAGTAAGTTTGCAAGGAGTTGCTCATTCTCTCGCTACACTTTAACGCGGAAACAAAACTCGTTTCGACACACCAGATTTACATCCGTGATATGCCCGGCCAGTTTATTCTAAGAATATGAAATCCATCCTACTGTGAGAACCCACCTGTACTCGTTCATATTTATTCACTGGCAAGACGCCACCGTTATTATTATCAAGATTATTGTGACTGTTATTTTGCTAAAGAAGGTAGCGCGATTTGAATCTCTTTACGTCTCACTTTACTCACGGTCTCAACTCCCGAAATCTCGTCTGGACTAGATGTGTTCTTTTACCAGCGAATACAACGTGTCTGGCAATTATTTAAACGCGTGTTTTGAGGACATGAGACCACGGTGCGACGTTACGGAATCAGTACTAAGCTTGTAAGGGTAAACGTCTTGCGAGGAACGTTCATTAACCCGTGATTTAGGGATATTAATCGTTTCGCACAATGGGCGGATTTGCAGACGACCATCAGGATCTATTTTGCGTGTTGGAATTCGCCCGGCGTCGTGGCTGTCAAATTTCACTGTAGCACCGCGGCGAGCTTTTGTCTCAAAGTTTTTTTTACGAACCAGGTCGATTTAGCAAGCCTGAGTATTCCGTCTACATTTCAATTCCGAAACGAGCCATTACGCGATAAAAAAGAAACAACAATCACCCCGGGACGAGTGAATTCTGCGCGAGATAAAACACTGGCAAACTAACCAAGTGGTTCGAGGTTCCGGTCGGCGAGGTTCTTAGGTAAATCACGGTCTGGCACGAGTTCCTCCAAATTCCGAGCGCTTCATTACCGCCTGCATCCAAGCCGGGTCCAGACCAGAGCATCCAGTAATCCTATTGGCTGAACTCGAAGCCAACACTCGCGCACTTATTGGCTGCACTTGGCACGTGGCACCGCACAAGCACACGCGGTAAAGGGACAGCCGGTCGGTTGGTCACCGGTGTAGTACCAGAGGGTCGTTGCGAGCGCCCCCTCCCCCCGAAAAAGTGATCAGATCAACCCTGACCCTGCGCCCCGTTGCGACGAAATCTCTTCCAACTCCGAATTGCGACGGAAACGCTTCACGGGCGTGCGTTCATAACAACGCGCGATGTCCGAGGAGCGCGACGTCGGACCATTTCAGTTTCACCGTTCTCAATTTGTTCACCAAGAACAAGAAGAGGGTTGGTTATATATGGACGGCAAAACCGCGAACAGGTGTACCTATGGACACACTGGGAACATAAACCTCCTCGGTCGCGAGCGCTCGCATAAATATAACAAGGAGGAAAGGTAGGCCCCTCGTGATGGTCGGCATTGCCCGCCGCGCCGTCACGACGCGAGCGAGGGGGGGAGGCGGACGAGGAAGGGGGTGGGGGTGGGGGCACACCGACGCCGCTGCGCCTCCGCTCTACGGTACCTGTGACGGGCACACATGGAGAGGATCGAGGGTGTGTGGGTGGTCATGTACGGTGCAACACGGCGGCGTGAAACACTGGGAAACGGCGGAATGATCGATGGGATTCTGCGCTGTGGCAGGCGTGGGTGCCCCCCGCTCCCCGTTCTTCTGGGGCCGCAAGCTCGCCCCGCGACGCCGAGCGTCCCCCCACCACGGAAAAGCAACCTAGCCAGCGTACCTTCCCCACCGACGCCGGATGCTCGCGGCCCTTTGACGGTCGGCAAAAGCTCGCTCTCTCGCTAGCCGGCGCAACTTAGTTTGCCTGGAAGGGGCGGGAGGGGGATGGAGGGGAAGCGACGCGCACGTGGTCAGGACGGGGTTGTGGCTCCGTTCCCTAGATGGCGTCACGACGGAGGTGCCGTCAGCACTGTCTGTCGGGAAAAAGCGCAAGCTCGTAGACCCGGCGGCAATGCAGCTCGGCATTTTGAACGGGCCGAAGAATATTCACGACGATCAGATCGGCAGGCTTAAGTTTGAACGGAGAGTAACATCACTCGTTCCGTAAAAACAGCGGTGATTGCGTCGCGCGATGCCTGCTGGGAGGGAATTTTTTTATAAGTTTAATTGCAGGATCAATTAAAAATTACGTAGCCAGTTTGCGTATAGAGCTGGTTGGGAATGATATGTATTTATTCAACCGCATGCGAAACGTCGACTGACTGACACTGCCACCCTCCTTCTACGGCTCTGTTTATACTCGGCTCTTTTCGTACTCGGCGGCACTCTCCGGTTGCCGCAGTGAAGTGTAATTAACGCGTTGCGAGGCCGCTCACGCACCGTTTTTCACGCACACCGACGTCCCGCACCTTCATCGACGAAACTCTCAGCGTTACTCACACCGATCCAGCCTCGGCGCACGCGCCCATAAACCACGGACACCGTGGGCATGCCAGAGTTTCCACCCGCACGCAGGACGGCCACCCATGAATGTGCCCGTGACCACCCGCGGCCTTCCCGTGGCTTTTGTCCCGCGAGTTGAAATTTTTTTCTCGACCAATCGCGGGTCCGGGTTACGCGAAACTGGAGCTGTAATCAGGTTGCGTCCAGGTGTCGATGTGTTCCAGAAGCGGCTGCGCTCCGCCACGTGGGTTTCAGGAATTCCTTTTCGTCAGTGCGTGAGAGCGCTGGCTTGAACGTGTTCATGTAAGTTGTGGCGCAGCGCAGCGCAGGGCAGGGCAGGGCAGGGCAGGGCAGAGATGCGCTCAGATTATTAATCGTCAATTTACGAAGGAAGAGAAATTCTGGTACGTTTCACAGAATGCAAATGCCAACGCCACGGCCAGTGTCTAGGCACAAACAAACAAGACGCCCGACGTCCGGATCAACCGGAGTGGGTCTGAGCGCTGCCCAAACCGAATTCCTAGCTGCATCACGCCTCGGCAACTCCCTCTAAGTACGTATTTTGTGAGCATGGAACGTACGCGTTCCTACCGAACGCGGTCCGAAACAAAATGATAACTTTCTAGCGTTTCCCGTTCATCCGTCAGCGTTGATCGTCAAGGCGCGTTCACCGTTGTCTAATACCGGAGGTTTTATTCTCCCGCATCTCAAGTGGGTAAGACGAAAAACTGCTCGTCAAATTTTGAAGCATCCGGACGTTGAACCGTCGTAATTCTATCGGTTTTCTCCGCAGCTGTAGTACAAATATTTCGCGATGGTTTGGCGCCAGGTTACAGACCAAATCCGAATAAGTACGGAGCGGTTTTCGAACCAAACTATAGTTGCAATTAAAAAGAAACGCTGTCCAATTTCCCTATTAGCTGGCGCCTCGTCTGAACTACGAGCGCATCGAGCCGAGCCGAATTAAAAAGATCGTGAAACACGGTATCTACCTGAGTAATGTGTAATTAATTACTCTTCTCGGAACATTAACCGTAGAGGTATTTAAGAAAATCGTTTGTAACCTACTAATCTGCGTTTTAAGGGAACAAAAAAGGTTGGGAAGTCTGTGTGTCAAAACGTGAAAGCATATGCTGACCTAATACTGAAGTATATTAATAAAATAAATTAATCGACGAGCACGAATTGGCGGGCATGGTGTTGTTGATAGCGACGAGACAATAACAGGGTCGAACGATCGTTTAGTGTACGAGAAAATTGTTGAAAGGTGGATAAAGAGGGAAGTCATTTCTCTGCTTGCACGTATTAAGGCCAATTGTTTTCTAATTACAGCAGCGTTTTACCGTCATCGTAACACCCGAGGATGCGAGGGTGAGAGTAGGGTGGTGGCCCTGCGGGTGCCGCAACGCCTTGTATTTTATGGCTGGAAAGTAGTGCAAAGCACGGCGTGCTGGCAATTGATCAATATAGCGCCACGGCCACCGCCACCACTGGCAACCCCTTCCTTCCCTTCCTCCCTCCCTCCCTCCCTCCAAACGTCGTCTCTTCTCTTTTCCCTCCAGCCCAAGCTTTCTCCCCCATTTCGGTCCCCCTTTCCCCGCCTCGGGAACCCGCGGTGCGTCCCCTACCGCCGCGGGGAAAACGAACGAACGAACCCCCATAACAAGTTTCTTACTCATCTTTTTCGTTCAATAACTCTCCATCCAAGATGGCCACCACGGGTCGTCCCTCATTGGCCGTGGGATGGGGTGGTCGCAGGGTAGCTGCCGAGGGGTGTTGCGGGGGGTTGAAACCAGTGACGCCATCTATCTTCCGTTGCCTTGGCTCGGAGTAACATAAGGCAAGATAAATTGCGGGATCTCCTGGGTTCTTGAACCTTTCTGGCAAATTGCATAAGAATATCCACCCCCGTCGCTGCCACCAGCCACCCAACGACCCCCGTCTCACCTCCACCGCCCCCTCACTCCTCCAATGGAATTGGAATTAACTCGAATAAATCAGCCCTCCACCACCTCAAGACACCCTGAGCTACACGCGCTCCACCCGCCCGCCTTGCCTCGCGGAAAATACTTAAAAACCGTCCTTTCCAAACTAGGTAACGTTATCCGAGAAAAAAGGGAGAAACGGAATATCGTTCGTTCCGGAGTGGGTATTTTACCTTCAATCGGTCGGAGGCATCCGCCGGGAAAAGGTATCTCTGGTGTTTCTCCAACAAATAAGAGAGAAAAAATGAAATCCCTGGATATCTCTCCGAGGAAAAGAGATGGACGAGCACTCTTCCGGGTCTTTTGGAAGTGAGTAATAGCGAGGAATGAACGCGCGCGCTTACTAAAAGGGGGAATCGTTCCATATATAGGTACTGTACAACAGTGCTGAGAGTAGGTAGGTATACCTACGGCATAAAGTGATAATAATAATTTAGTGACGATTAGGAGAAACGTCGCTGTTGACGGTGTTCTCTCTCCCCATTCCCATGTTTGGATGTGTACAACACAGAAATCTCCTCGTCTCTGCGGTGTAGGTGTCAAGTTCCATTCAGCCGAGCAAATGAGCGATAAAACCATTCATGGTCTAACCACCGTTCGCTGGTCGTTCGAGTCGTTTCAAGGGTCGTAAAGTAATGCTGACATCTGGTGGCATTCGCCCGAACACCGTTCGCCTCTTCCTCGGGTTGAACAAGGACAGACCTATACTGGTTTCGGAGTCCTGCCAAAGACGTGGAGGGAGGGAGGCGTCTAACCAGCGCACGCGCCTCTCCGCGGCCCATTGATCGAAAGAACTTATAGCTTGTAAAATTGGTGGAAGAAGAAAGGAGGCCATAAAAACACAACGAGCTATTCCATCTTCGAGATACCGACGCAGAACTTCCGCTCTTGCTGCAAATACCCCCGATTTCTCACCCCCTCCAGGGGCACCACCGATTTCGCAAGCTCGTCATCAGCGCGAAAAAAACTAATCATTTGCACATTTTATCTGCCATTTGTTCTGAAGTATTAGAGTTTTTTCAATTCAAGTAAAAATTACAGATAAAGCAGGTGCTTTTGAATATCATGGATTTTCCATACTTGAGGCAAATATTCGAAGGTTGATTAAGCAGCTGATGTTCTTTCATCGGTCCGTGAAGTTTTTGAAAACTTCTTTTTTTTATGTTTATTTATTGCGTCAGTCTATGTACAGAATTCCAAAATTACGACACAAACCCATTACCGGAAATCCAATCGGACATCTATCAAGAAGTTTCCGAGGATAATCAAAGTTGTTTAATTGGTTTTGAATACATGAAGGAAAGACACGCACGAGACTCGAGTAGCTCGATTAAAGTGCGGGTGTAAAATGACTTCTTGACGAATTGTTAACGAGCGAGTACCGACAATAAATAAATCAGTTAGTACATGACACATGCAAAAACGCATTGTCATAAATTAGCATCAGCCTATAAACAAATGCAAATACCCTAACTGCAGCGAAATACTCAATGCAGGCGTCGTGCGACGCGTGGTTATTATAATAAGTAATGAGTAAAGAAATTTTGAAGAAAAAATTATAACGCGATGAACAGCGAATGAGTAATTCATTTGAATACAATGGTGTCGCAGCGTGAAGCATCATCATCATCATAATCATCATCATCATCATCATCATCATAAGCAGCAGCAGGTATATGTATACCTCAACAAGAGATGGAGCATTACTCACTCGGAGCAATAAGAGTTGGACATAAAAATCCGGAATGCGGTGTTGAGAGGGCAGGGCAGCAGCCGGTGATTTCACCCAGAAAATTGTGTTAGGGTAAGGTTAGTGAGCTCAAGGCGCACTTTACGATTTGTTTACACCCGTGGGTTGGCGGCTGGCTGTATCAGTGCGGGAATATCTGTAAACGTGCCGCCCGTCCAGATTGAGCATTCAGTGTGTGTGTGTGTGCGTGTGTGTAGGTGGGTGGGCATCGCATCGCATCGCATCGCATCGGTTCTCAGAGAGTGTGCAAGAAGGAAGAGATGGTTGATTCGCGTGTACAGAGAGGCTGTGGCTAATACAAGCATCCATCGGATACGGGTGTAGGTTGTAGGTAGAGAAGAGTATGTCGAGGGCCACGTGATCGTGCAGGCCATAAACGCGCGGTTATGCGCTCGTAAAGCGAACCCCACTCAGCGCCGGCACTTCGAGCTCATAAAACTCTTGTTTTACGATTATGCCGGGTATCTAGTGGCCCAGTCGGCACTACGGAATCCGGAGGTAGAACCAAGGCATCACAGGGCTTCGACTGCTCTGTACGGCAGCGCCTCCGTCGTGACGTCATCGACCGATGACGCGTGTACCGTGACGTCGTGCCGGCGAACGTCACGACCGGAGAGAAAGAGAGAGAGAGAGAGAGAGAGAGGGTGGAGTAGAGTGGGAACTCGATGAGAAACAGAGAAGGACAGACGAGTGAAAGCGAGGCAAGGCGAACGGCGTGACGTCACGGCTCTGACGCAACGACCCGCCGCTCGGATAGAGAAGCCATGTTTGGTACGGGAAGGAAGAACGCGGAGCCATTATAGAAGGGGCGCGCCTAGCCCCTCCGTCCGACCGGCCCTCCGAGGAACAGCTGTCAGCTGAGGACCCACCCCGCCTCACCCCGCTCACCCACTCGCTCACCCACCCCAATGTTAAAATATTCCGTCGCTGAGAGAAAGAGAGAGAGAGAGAGTGATACAGGAAGGAGGGGGGCGGAGGGGGGGGGAGGAAAGGGAGATAGAGAAGGCCAGGAGAAAGGGAGGAGGACAGCGTGCGAGAGTTATGGCCGCCTCCGAGACTCAAATAACTCTCTAATCCACCGTCGCGTGTTCGTGTGTGTTAGCGACACGCGTGAATGCGTGAGCTCCGGCACACGCGTGTTTCGTTTCGTCGATGCAGTGGGTTGGTGGACGAGGATCGACAGACGGAAATCACAGCTATAACACTGTATACTACTATTCATACTGCCACCATTGCCTATATACTACTGATGCCACTTTGAGATGGGAGAAAATGGGATGGAACTCGCATTCAATTTCTTTGGTAAGTTTAGCAACAAAGTTTTACCTCGAGGTTTATACGCCGTGTTTGTAACACGCGTCGACGTCGTTTGCATGCAAATACGACGACGCTGGTGTATCGGACATATGTAACCGTGTGCCTATTTACTTCACCTTATATACCTAAGACTCGTTAAATATAATATTGAGGTCTGAATCGACAGACCGATAATTTGGAAAGAAATAGCGTAGTCGTTTAGACGCAGTCCGATTATCAAAAGCACTCGACAATGCGATAAGTTACTTCCATGTTAAAGTGTGTTCTAACGCGATTTATCAGAATGTGGCAGGAACTGTTCATTTTATGTTGTATGATATACTGTTATGTTTACGGAGTTCCAGAAGTCACATCTGATTTTATCCAGGATAATAGAAACTTGGAATGATTTTATTTTTCAACTATCAACTGTTTCACTGCGATCTTCTTCGATCAAGAAGCGTCAAAATTGACGAATTTACTGGAGCTTGAACTCGCATTGACGTAACTAGAAAGTTCCAAATCGAATTTCATTTTGGTTTTCATTTGTAAGAGTGCTTTAACTTTCTCGAAATAAAAAAAAGCCTTGTGCTGTACCGAAATGTTAATGGTCCGCTGTCATTTAGAATGAGGATAACGTCGACTACCGTGCCAATTTTGGCCCAATCACGACCCGCGCAAATTCGACCAGGGGAAACTAATTGGGGGGTTGATCAAGCAGCCTCAGGTTGCGCCGTCGAACGAGATCTTAATAGCTCGACGACGGACGTCCCGGATGATGGATTGCGGATTGAACGGAGTACACAGGTACAAATAACACGCGTTGAAATTACTCGAGGCTGTCGCCCGTGATTGTTGGAGGAGACAAACACATCGAGGAATTAACAAAAGAAGAAACGGATACACGGAGAAGGTGGCCATCTCGATCTTGGTCCCCCGCCCTTTTAGGCGATGGTCCACTCGCTTTGGGATCTCTCACTCGCTCACAAAACTCACCGAACAAGTTAGACTCGGCGGTCTGCATATAGACTGTGTTTGGTGAGTCGCTTAAGGCGGAGCAACGCTGGAAGCGTAAAGAGATAAGTTTAGTTGGCTGTATAAGCGTTATACACTCAATCTTTTCGCTATTATTATCTCGTAACCGCGGGACTCGAACGATCCTCGAGGAATCCGTAACTCAAATACACATCCATTCATATCCCTAGGAATCGCTTCTAACGTTCGATTAATTTATCGAATTATTGCTCTTGCAATCACGTACGTTTTCCTCTCCATAAAAGCTTCCGAAAAACATTGAACGCACGAAAATGTCACCTGCAGGGTTTCGATTGGGCAGCACTAGCCGAAGGATCGGATCGATGGAGGTCGGCGTGGCTGCCAGGTCGATGCTTACTGTATATCCCGAGTCATTCATCACTCATTAATGAAAATTTATTACCTGTTGCACGGCCAGCGAACGGCACACGAGGCTCGGCGTTAATCCACCTGCTCGAATGGAACAAACATTATTCGACATACTATTTTCAGATGGCAGGCAGATAATATGAGCGGTGGGTTTTACGGGGGCGATTCACGGCTAAGATTACTATGTTAGACCAACTCCAGCGCTAGAAAAGGCGGGTCCAATAAATTTTTACCAATTTTACATCGCGGTGGTAAAATATTTCATCAGGCTCTTGTACACTTTCGATTCTCAACGTAAGACGACATTCGAACTACTAAAAATACACTCGAGACACAAAGTACAACTCATATTGCAGCCTCGAAACAACATTTGAAAAATACCGAACCGCTGAACTTGAGCATGAAGCTCTGAATATGACAAAATAAAAACTAACTGAAATTTGCCATTCGATTTCCACCAAATTACAGGGAAAGAATTATTAGTCGCGTATCACTCGCAAGCCTCTGCCGACTCCTGCGGGTGACCTGCGGTCCGAGCATCCTGCGAAGTGTCCTCAAGGTCTGGGAACTTGAATGAAATGGATACTGACTCGAAGGCACCGTTAGGGACGAGGCTGCTTTACTGCCGAGTGGCGCAGGTAAGGCAGAGTGGCGAAAAAGGCGACGTTTGAAAAAACCGGCGGGCAGGTTCGCAAGGCAAGGTCGGATTCGGGATCAGGATTAGCTTGGAGAGACTGGAGAAGGTCAACTGCGACGGAAAATGAGGAATTGGTATGTAGGAAAAATGGTGGGCGAAATACACCGCAAACGGTCAACCATAAAACCATAAATCTAACGCTGCTGTTTTTCGGTTGTAAAAAAAAATATAAAGGCAAATATACCGTATGCCGGAGAGAGAGAGAGAGAGAAACAGAAAGAGAGAGAGAGAGGAGAGGAGAGGCTCTGTTTCAAGCGACGGAGGAAACGAAGAAGGAAGAGGGGCGAGGGAGGAAAGAAGGAAAGAAGAGAATAAGAACCACGAGCTCTGGTCGCCCCGGGAACAATGCGCGTCGCGACGAAGAATGCGGTCCGTCGGGCTGGCGATCGGCGAACCGGCGAACCGGCGAACGACGAACGTGGTCCACGCACAAAGATACTTTTATGCAGACTCTCTTATATATTATCGCCGCTCGAGCCGAGACGAATGTGCCGAAAAATTTCGAGTTTATTCGATTCCGTGTCAGAAGTTTGCAATTATAATCCCATAACGAGAATTTTGTGTTCGTGTTCGAAGATAAACAGTTTCCGCATATTTTTTGGATATTTTTTTGTGCCAAAAACCACTCGGTATACATCACTGAGCTATAAATATTGAAACGCGAATTTGAACGGCTCACGTAACACTGGCTGCCAATTAATTATTTATCGATTCCGTACAATGCAATCGAGTGGCTTGCTTGGCAACTCGGTTCTTGGTCATGGCTGTGTAACACAGTGTGCGAAACAGCGAATTAGGTCTTCGGCCAAGTGTTCGAGCTTTATGCGAGTCTATGTTCGAGCACGGAGAGTGCGAGAGAGAACAGAACGAGAGACGGACGGCATTGCGAGCCTCGCAGCAAACGTCAAAGTTCAAAAGACGAATGGCCAGCAACGCTGAACGACGTTGCGTGTACGCGGACAGATTGAAATACACGGGCTGGAAACTTTGAAATCATTGTGTACGTTGCTATTCTCCACTCCTTGGCTCGTCGAGTTCCGCAACTGAGAATGAGTCTAGGACTCGACGTATTACGAGAATCCCTTCGACGAGTTTAGAATTTATAGAACAGTTCTGTACGACTGAATTTTTGATTAATTTTCTGCTACAGACGTAATAACGATTTAAAAATTATTGCTAAACTCCCCGCTTCGCGAAGCTTGAATATCGTGTAAACGTTTGCGCAGGAGTGAATAACGAGGATTAGCACTGATAACGTGAATTTGTCAGCGGAAAATAATGAAGAAGAATAAGAAAAGCAACGGTTGCGTGGTCACGACGCGAGGATCGATCATCGGGATGAAGATATCCTTCGCCAATTCCCGATGCACTCGATAGCCAGCGTTGCGCACAGTGTTATATCGATATAATTGCAAGATACTCCGTTGATTTATTGAGAGAGAGAGAGAGAGAGAGAGAGAGAGAGAGAGACACGAGTTACCGGCCGCATCATTTATTGCGCTTCTGAACGGCGGCGCTGCGGAGAAAAAGTGTACATGAGAGACCTGGAATGGGGAAGAAAGCAAGACAGAGAAAGAGAGCGAGAGGGAGAAAGCCTTAAGTAGCACGAAGAACTGCTACGGCAGCGCTAATGTCACCCCCGTCTCGGGGGTTTCGAGATAAGAAGCCACCCCTCCCGCCTCCGCCTGAGTTATGGGGACGATTTTTATTATTCGCTCCCGCGTTTCTCGACTTCCTTCTTTTCCTATCTCCCATGGCTCATAGGCGCCGGTATGCGGCTTATATTTTCTATATAAAAAATTTCTATATTTTGAAAAAAAAAAAATTTCCAGCCATCGAACGTTACTTCATACTAGAATAAAATCGTCCAGATTACAGGTTCAGCGGCCAAGTAGAAGAAAAAGAAAAAACTCGTTGTGAATTCCCGAAATACTAGTTTAACCTCATTCCCAGAGAAAAAGAAAATAGGAGAAAAAAAACCTGTTGAAGTTACGGGAGGTAAGAAATTTTTTTTGTTTTTTTTTTCTCTCTCTTTTTTTTTTCAAGTCAAACGATTACGCGTGCAACGCGGTAAGTATAACATGTCGCGTAATTGCGACCCGCATCATGTCTCAAGCGTTGGGTAATCAGCTAGAGTATAACTGCGATTATTTCAAATGCGTGCAAGTAAGGCCGCGGTTATTCGTCGCGCAACGAGCCATAATGGCCGTCGAGGAAATTTCTCTCAAGCTGATATCGTCACCGCTGCTCGTGTTTCTGTTTCACTGGTCCCGCTATCTTTTTTCGCACTCTTGAACACCCCCTTATACTTTTTTTCCCCCGTTTATACCCTAAACTCCTGGCACTCAACCCCCGCTGTGCTTAAGCTATTACACCAAGTTTCGTGTAAGGGAGCTAATAACCTCGAGTAAGCGTCTTTTCAATGCAACGCCCCGCGGCCAGCGAGTAAATTTTCATAAATTTATCTGAAAATTATGTTCCCAGCATTGTGTCCGCAGGGTGTATAGGCTATTGGATAATGGAAGACGCTTGGAATTTTTTTTTTTTTCTTTTTAGTTTTTTTTTTTCAATGAATGGCAAGCGTAATATTACGGACAACGTAAGCGCACCCTACTTCGAGATAAAAAAAATTGAAAAGCGGTATTTAAACTAGCGCACGAATGAAACTTGGATAAACGGATGCAGGAATAAACGAACGTATGGTCAATAAAGCTTCCGGGCTTCCACGCTGATCCGGGTGGAGAGCAAAGTCGCCGACGAAAGCAGTTATGTATGTGTGTCTGTATATATGTACGGGGAGGAGGGCGAGTGACTCGACGTTGCTTAGCAACGTTCGGCGCACAACGGGGCTACATTAATTGATCCCGAAAAAGAGGAGAAAAAATCATTTGGAAAAATAAGAGGATTGAAAAAGGAAATGAAATAAAATAAAGAAAAAAAAATAAAAAAAAAAAAACAGCAAACGGGGCCGGAGAAAAAAACCACAGAGATGGAGAAATAAAAGGAAGAATATATATCGGTTTACTGCGGGTCGAGAACCAGCGCGGCGGCGTTTGTGAAACGAGATAATTAAGGAAAGTTGGAGAGGCCTCATTGACATGCGCCTTCCGCAGAATTGAACCGGTGTAACAACGTAATCCGGAGGGTTTCCCCCCGCGATAATCACGTATGTCGTAAAAATCTGAATCCGGATCAATTTCAACCCCTTTCCATTGATGATATGTTCATCTTCAGGAGATTGCTTATACATACATAATGTGCCAGAATCAAGGCAATTTGTAGGATTTTCAGGATAATCAGAGACGAAATTTTCGACGGGTGCAGACATTTTTACGCTTTATTTTACTTCAAGCGTTATGTTTCTTGTATCAATCTTTCAATCAAGAACTCTGCTATTAACCGATGGAGAAAAAAATACAGAAAAAAGAATCTACAATTTGGCGGGGTGAAAATCAAAGGCAAATAATCAAGTAGCTATTAAAGAGAAACACGGAGAGGGATTGCGAAAAGTGGTTCTTCAATTCGTCATCGTCGGGATGTGCAGGCGAATGAATCAGAGCTCACGTGTGAGTATAGATAGACCGAGTACCTGTGCCAGTAAATAAATTACACTGCGTATAATCCACGTGTGTGTATGTGTGTGTATACCTAGGCCAATCCGCAATATCAATTTCCCAAGGGAAGCCAAAAGGTTCCTTATTACTTTGGCTCGGATCCAACCAAAGTAATTACATACTTCCATATCCGTCTCCACGCGTACCTACATGCGTAGGTACAAACACCGACGAACCTGCAAAGCTAGGCTAAAATTCGCCGGAACTCCATAACTAATCTGGCGTGTTTACACGCTAGCTTCTAGACTGCGATTTTGAATCTGTCAAAACACCGTTTACACACGCGTGTCGGGAGGCGGAGCGCAATCGGCGATAACAATGACGGCGTAATGTACCAACCCACCTTCTCTTTTGAACGGTCAAGCCGCGCGTGTAGGTGCAGAGAGCTCGATGGTTACGTAGGTACGTGAGGGCATGCGAAGGGTGGGAGAGGAGAGGAGAGGAGAGTTATGAGGCTGCACAATTAGCAGTTCGCGTGAGAGAGATCGATTGCAAGCGACAACGTGTAGCCTACATCAACGATGTAACGGACCGTTGTATAGCCGCAATTACAACTGCAAAACGGCGATCGGTATGCGCCGTGGCCGATTCATTCCTTGTAAACGTCGACGGGGAAATTACGGACCAAACTAATTATTTGTTCCCAAGATTTTCGCGCCTGGGGTAATTTCCCAAGATCCAAAGGGTGAGGGTAAAAATCGAGCACGTTTACCTGTCAAATGTCCAGATGATCCAGCGCCGGTTTTTTCGAACGGCATCTCGGTCCTCACTCATGTTGCGGTCACATTATGGATAACAACACCAGGTGGATATCGAATATCCTCGTAACACTCGCGGGGATGCAGAAGAAAAGCGATGAAATCGCGATTGTAAGATCGGTCCGACGGGGATGAAGGCAAACGCAAGCCGTCGTATCTCAGCGGCACGTGGCCCCGAGGTGACTAAGGAGGCGTTTATGAGGTATAAGCGATTCCACGGAGAAGATAGTCGCCCGGACCCGAGGAAACTGGACGCGTATTTTAACCACTTTTAAGCCGAACTCTCCTCCCGCCGCAGCCGGGATCCCTGCTGCAGCTCGTCGGATCAGAAGGACCGCCTGCGACTGTCTGATTTACTATGGTGGACTAGCCACATCCCTGCTGACTATGGTTGGGGAAGGGAGAAGGACTGGTTCGTGACGGCGAGGCGGGTTGCCCCCGATGGACGGGGTGCCGAGTGCGTCCATGAAATAGGGAGAAGATCGGCTGGCCCGCCCTGCAGAGCTTCGTGGTCCCCTAGCTCGACGATTATGTCGGGGTGCATCCCGTTTCGGGGGTTCCGAGACCCTCTCTCTCCGCTTTTATTCACGTGCCTGACGGGCAAATGGCGGATGAATATGTGTTTACAGGTTTTCGAACTTTTATTTCCATGTTTATTTCATCGATAGTTATAACCGTGCGGCAGGTTTCGGTTTAAAAGAGTTTTCGAATATCGTAAATCCGCGTCGACTACCAGTGAGCTGGGATATTTACGACGCGAGCTTGTGAACTGCGCAGTTTTAGTTTATTGGAATTTTTATTATCGTTATCTGTTGTCACCTATCTCTGCGGAGTTGTTGACCTTTTCTTTATATCAAATCTTGTTTTTTTTCTCCCCCACAACGAGCGATGTAGTACGCGAGATTTTTTCAAATATGGTTTGATGGTCGCGAGGTAAAGCTGCAGGTGCTTTCGGGGGAAAAAATTTACACAAATTCTCCAACTGACGGCATTTTCAAAAACAACTTTTGGTCAAAGCCCGAGTGAAAAAATACCCGAGGTATCAGGTACGGGGTGGAGCCTGAAGCAGTTCATCATCCAACCCTCGCCCCGATCCAGGGATGGCTGCATTGGTTCACAGATATTCTACAATAGGCCCCAGGGTGCATCCCAATAGGCGAAGGTCTGCGAACGGGGCATGGAATAAATTTCTTTTCATCTTATTCTCTGTATATGGGAAGGTAAAAAAACGCTTTTCACGGGCTGATGAATTCCTTTGGTGAAATTAATAGTATTTATATATCAATAGAACGCAAATGTATACGAAATTGATTAACGGCTTTTAAAAATGGGCAATTTTTGTCGCTGACTGTTCGTAAATGTATGCGCGAGGTTTCGCCCTCTGCGTATCCCTCACAATACGTCCGGGTCTGAGTCGTATTTCACCCGAATTATACGTATCAATTCTAGTCGTTCATTCAGGTTGATTTCACGTCTCACATTCGCATGCATTGTTCACAATATCTGTAACGTACGTGACTTGCAATATTTCGTCTGACGGTGTAAATAACTCACGTGTTGAAAACGTCAAAAAATATACAAACGCGTACAAGGGACGTGCAAATTACAGACAATTACTGGTCCGCGTTTAGAAGGGAGGCTCACATTTTCGGGTAAATTGGAGGAATTTAAAGGCGGGCGGAAACTCGGTCATTAGACCAAGTATACGCCGTAGAAGAAAATTTCAAAGATTCGAATCTATCGAGTGTTTATCGCGCAAAGTACGGTGTAATAACGTAACGACATAATTACACGCTGTTTTACCGCCGTTCATGGCGGGTGCTATTTACGGAGGAAAACCGAGTATTTAGCCTCCCAAAAGTGGAACGAATGAGTAAAAACTCGTCAGGATTCCTTAGAGGAAATCCGAGATACGAGGGTTATTACAAAATCGTTTTAAATCGCGAAAACCACGTTTGAAAAAATGTTCGATGAATTACAATTCACGAATGGACGGGCAAAGGATTGGCTGCTTTCAAGAGTACGCGATCATACAATGCAATTGTTCAGGCCTCAAGTGATGAATAAACTTCCCTCGAGGCTATAAGTAATTCTCGATCACCGAGTAGTGATATCGGAGTGCTCGTCGAGTCTCGGTGAGCGGTTTTTGTCATTGTTTTTATATTTCACGGACCGAATCATTATTCGGAGACTATAGATCTTGATACGCGGAGTGACAGACGGGTATAGCTTTGGCTGGCCGCATGTGAATTAAGCAATCGGCCCGTGCAGGAGGCAACGAGCGACGTTAATCAATCAACGTCAGTTGCACTTTTAAGAAGCATTACGAGTAGGTATAGAAGCGGCAATACCTACGTATATAGCCAGCGCAGCTCCGTTGCATTCTTATTTGTCTAACTGTACTACTAGGAGTAAAGCCTAGCTTCGTCGATGCTTACAAGCATCGCTCCTCGTCCTAGACGAGGCATCAAATGCGATCCTTGACGGCCTGGATTCGTCCAATCGGGAGTAAAACGATCAGCAAAACGCCACGAGTTGATGAGGAGAAATTTTTCGAACTCACTTTCGAAGTCGAACTTGAACCCAATGAGCTCAACTACACAACGACAACAACAACTCAGGCATCAAGAGAGGTGAAGGTTACCATGAGTTTGGGGTGTAACGTTGTTCCTTAACGAGGAGAGCCCAGTTTATCAGAACGTCGTCCCATGGGTGGAGTCGCGGGAGTCGGTGGCTGTGTACCCATGGATATATAACCTGCCCATCCACTACGAGGCTCCGGGGCAAGTTGTCACCCAGGTTGGCGGGGTGGAGACGCCGTCGTAGCCCAGTGCAAGAGCTAAGTAATATGGCCGGCAGTGTATTACGCAACAGTACGCCCGCCTGACTGCAGGGTTAGGACCTTCCGCACCCCGTTGACTTCACCCACCTCGCTTTACCGCACACCATATCCCTCGTCGTTCCGACGCTCGACCTCCACCTAGTCCTGGTATATGACCAGTCAACGCCGGGGGCGTGATGAACGACATCACCCCTCCCACTTCGGGCGATTAATAACTATCGCCACTTCTGAACTCCAATCTAGTCGGGACTCGGTGATTCCTTCCGATTTCGCTCCGAAGCCTCTTTGACTCTTTGCCGTTTATAAACGGCCGCCTGAATGCGTCCTTTGATTGAACCCTCGATAGAGACTTCAAGACCACCGTCTAACCCCGCATGCCCTCGGCACAATGGTGAATTATGGCGAGTACTTGCGACCGCGGTAAAAGGCGCGTCGAGGCAAGGCCGCAAACACCTGGACTCCGGCGAGGGGGGTAAAGCTTTTAATGGAGTGCCGGAAACGATGTTAAGTCAGAGGCGTAGAAGGGGTGGCGAGAATCAGGCGTAAATGGCCGGGACCCAAGCGGGGAGGGATTACTTTCTGGGAAGATCGTGGCCTTGTCATTTAACGATCCCTCAAATTTTGATATACATGAAGTGATAAATTCCTCGGGTTGCATACGTTACGTATGTAGAGATGTTTACAGATCTTTCACGATGATTTCTTGGGTGATTCGTGATTATATTTTTGCATTTAAGCTCAGGGCTTTCGGTGTCTCTTAAATATCTTCACCCCAAGTTGAAAGCGACGCAGCTGTTCAAAGGAGAACGAAAATCTGGAGGTAAGCCAAAGTTGAGAAGGTTAAGTCGAGGCAGTTCACTTGGACTTTCCTCAGTGGAGAACCGAATGGCTGTATCAGGACGGCTGATGGGCTGATGGACGGTTTTTGATGATAAATTTGTCGAACGTTTATGGGAGCTGAGGAAAATGTCCCATCGATTCAATTTGTCCGCTGATAATGGCATATTTCCCGTGTTTTCTTACGTCAAGATATTTCGATCGACGCTCGCGGTCGCGAATTTGAGATCGCTCGGTGACGGGCAGGAGCGTCTAGGGAGAAATGCCCGCTGATATAGGAGCGCAATTTATCGAATGATAAATTCCGCGGAGATAGGATCGCGGCTAGATTAAACGACAATTCCCTCTTCCTCGCCCCCGTCCCCAGCCTCTATCTTCCCGGGGCCTCCCTGCCCCCTCCTCCTTTCTCGAAATAAAATATAGGGTGGAATTGCAGTTCTGGCGGCTACGGAGATATATGTATACCACCGCCTCATCACCCGTCTCATTCTCTCCCCGCAGATTCTCATCCCTCCGTTCTTCCGTCGTTCCGATTCGCCCTTCCACACTATTCCGCATCCTTATCTCCCGCCGCAGACTCCCCCGCCCCCTGGTCCTCCTTCACCCATCCCTCTCGCCCGAGGCCCACCGCCCAAAGTCCTCGGAACCGCACCTCCGCTTCTTGTATCAGGAAGCCACTCAGCCTGCCAACCGCGATTTCACCCCCAACGTCCCCCGGCCGCTATGCCAAACCGAGTGTGTCTGCAGTGTACACAAACCCACCGCCAACGGCAGGGTCGGCGGTAGACCGAAGACGACGAGAATTTGCCGGTGGACAATTAATTCGCTACGAGGTGGTAAAACGTGGAAGGTATTCCCGAATGAAGCCTGACTGCGTTATAATACCATCATTTTTCATGTACTCCTGAGTCTGGCTGACAAGTAGTCGTCTGTGACGGTTCTTTGTTTCTTCGATGATGGGTAAGAGCACCGACGTCAAGGGACCGGAAAAAATGGGGCAGCAGTCTCACCCCTCGAGCTGAAAATGTGGCCTTTTGTTTTTGAAGCGAATATACGTGGGGGCGGGGGTGAGAGCCGTACACCGTCAAACCGCTTTATTGGAACAGCAGAATGCTACTAGCCCCCGGAGGGTTGCGCAGATGTATACGTCGATCGGTATAAACGCCAATTTCTGGGGTACTCGAGTCTCCACCCTCCTCGCTGACACGAGTTAATTGAAACGCGCTCTGCTCGCGACGCCCGTCGATGGACGGAAGCTTTCCTTGTGTCTTCGAGCCGCGCAACTTCCGCTTGTTCGCGAGATTAGCGATAAGATGTCAGCTCCTTAGGGATAACGATTCGCGTTTATCTTTCCGGTTTTGCGCCCTTATATGGTGTACCATCCTCGAACGAAAGCTGCGCCCTCTGTAGGTGTTTCCCGGCAGACGTCCTGCCACCCCTCGCTCTCTCGCAACCCTCGAAAATTCGGTGGTGTCTGTGCGTTCATGTGTGCCGGGGGTTGAACGGAGAGAAGTAGCAGTAACAGCGGCAGCAGCAGCAGCAGCAGCAACAGCAGAAGCAGCAGCAGTGTGCTGCCCGCACCAGGCGCCCCCTCGCATATTTCACCCGGAATTTACGAGCCTCGATACGACAGGGAAATTGCAAGAATGGCGGAGTAATCTATCTCTCCGTTCCTCTCCGCCGGCCCACTTCTTTTCTTGGGAGTTCCTCTCTCGGACTTCTTTCTATACACGCCCTTCGCGGATACGGGAAAACTCCTCTATCTCCCTTACAGATAACTCGGATTTGTCCTCTGCCCCCGGACGGGGGCTGATGTGGGCAGCCTAATTGTGTTCTGCCAAGATAACGCCCGATCTATCTCCTTATTCCTCACTACCGGCGTATATCGCTGACCCTTCCCCCCCGCCCATAAACCTCGAGACAAACACCAAAAAACACAAGCGAAAGCTCCTCGAACTTCCAAGAAGTCGAAGTTATGTTGGATACACTTGGTGAAAGAAAAAAGAAAGAAATCGAGGATTATTCATCGACTACAACACGGTTCGCTGACTTGGCTGTGAAACAAATATCACCTAGACGATCAAGCTCAATTGAGTTCAACAGATATGATCCTATCAAAGATTTTCTAGCGTGGCAGCAAAAGTGCCAGAGCGAGAAGCTCAACTTCTATATAAAAAGCAATCATGTAAGAGTCTCGAACTGATTTTAATACAAGTTATAACTAGTTTTGATTTCACGTCACGTTTCATAATAGAGAAATGAAAAATTACACTTGGCCTATCAAAGTGGGATCTAGAATGTGCGATGTGCAGAGTATACACATAATAATATGTGGCACGCAAAAGTCTGCTTCAACGGTAATTGCAGCTAATGGGAAATTTCCTCAAGAAGTTGTTAATGAATGAATAAATCTGCGAGACATGACTCGCCATCACGCATATCAAATAACCATAGCTAATTAACATTACTAAGACTCGTACACAACAATTTTATAAATAGGTATAGTATAAACGAGGGAACGCATTAAACACTAAAGGATCCTCCGTAGGTATACACGGTGTACGAGTTAAGCGGAAACCTACATCGACTTCGTGCCATGCCATGCCGTAAGGCTCGGGGGTTCCCGGATTTCACCCCCACCGACTCGCTGGTCGGTTTAATTTAACACAGCAGCTGTAATCCCATCCATTACGCCGGCGGTAATATACGATCGCTCGAGATTCATACTCCGTTTTTTCACTAATTAACAGACGGGACAAATCGCTCCACCGAACTTCCCTCTCCCGCCAACCACCCCTCATAACCCCCGCATCCCTCGCGATTCTAACCCCTTCGTTTCTCTCACGCCCGCGCCCACCGGGAAAATCACCCCTATATTGCAAACGCTCGCGCCAGGATTTCAACCGACCAATAAAGCACCGGTTCTCCCTCATCCCCTGCCGCTACTACCCACCATCACCGTGTGTAACGACGTGCATTTCTTGCCGAGGATCCAGCGTGGAATCCCCGTTCGGGTACGTTGCTGGCACCGTCATCGACTCGACGGTACGTATAATACGCAGGTACGCCGTGCAGGGCTTGATTAATAAAGTGTACAGGTAGTCGAACGAGTTCATATATCTCTCGCGACGAAATGGATTTACCAGCCGAGTGATAAAAGGGAAAAGTAAATGGAAATAAAAAAGAAACTACGCGTATAGGTATCGCGAAGAAGAGAGGCGGAGAAGAGATCCGCGAAACGGTCTTTCCGCAAAAAATCGTCGTCGGTTACACGTAGGTACTGTCGACCAACCGTCAGTTCTGCATGGTCAGTTAGGTATTTATTGTACCGACCTCACCGGTGATAATTGCTCTTATGGAATTTGAGAAATTTCATTTTCATTCCCGGTCCAGACCGCGTTAGATATTATAATTTTATACGCTGCAGGGGTTTTCGGGATGCTTCACAGCACTCTTGCGAATCGTTGCGAAATACATTTTTCGTAATAATTATTACGCGCGAGTGAGTAAACGTGACATCGCACAACATGTGTCCCAAATTTTAAACCGAGTGGCGACGATCTCAGAAGATTTTTTATGCCGCTCTTGAGACGCTCAGAGTAATCGCGCCTCTTCGAAGCGTCGAGCTTACACAGACTCACGTGGATCTCGAGAATCTATAGAAGGCTGCTTGATAGGATAGAGAAAGAAAGAGAAAGAAAGGGAGGCAGGAATAGGATCTCGAATAGAGGAGGAGGAAAGAGAGCCGACGATTCTCGGTACAACGCGAGAGAGTCGCTCGTATATGTCGCGTCTGCGCACTCCTGCAGCGCGGTGGACACGGGCAGGGGATTTAATTGGATGGACACCATCACACGGTGCTTAATTAACTAATTAATTTCACGCGGGATGCGAACACGAGACGATCCGACCATCGCATGTGTATGGAGCCTGAAACCCAGCTGTACGCAATCGTCACCAGACAGACCCGATTTCTTTCGACCGATTTTCATTTCCCCCGAAGTCACGCGAGACTTCGGATCGCTTCATACATACATCCGAATTCATGTGCAGACCACAAAAGTAAGTGAGTGAGCCAGTAGTTTCATTGCGACAAGGTTGCGCCCTTATTCTATGTACGAAATACTTTGGTTCAATTCGTCGATTGCTGACGTGGCGAATAAGAGAATAAGAAACGGAATACTTCGATCAGGAGGACGTTTTTTTCTTGTTTTTTGTTAATGGAAAACGTCCCGACGTCTCGTCTCAAGCCTCGACCCAAAACGCTGCGAGAGAAACTCATCGTAAATATATTTCCATAAATTTGCATTTATGTTTCGACGATTGCGGGCGGGTACAATATACCCCGAAAATTTAGCTGGAGAGAATTTGGCGAAATGAAAAGGGCTGCGGGGAGTTATTTCTAGACGTCTCTGATATCCGCAAACCCTCGCGAATAATAGACGTCGTCGTCGTCAGCGCGGGGCTCGCGGCCGTTGCGGCGGCGCCTCCGGACGGAAGGGGTTTTCGGCGTATTCTTGGCAGCAGTGCGGCAACTTTGCACCGTAGCTCGAGGGGAAGACGAGCGGCGAGGGGGCGGGAGAACGGAGAAGAGAAAAGAGGAGGCTGCCGAGGGATGGCGAACGAGCAGTGATACCGAGCCGGGGTATGAGATGTTGGCTACACCGGCAGTATATCCGTCCCGTGTCGAGTCAGCTCGCGCGCCCCGCCGACCAAAGCAAATATTTGGATCCTCGCCACTAAAAACTCGAGCTCGCCAGCAGACGAGTCGATTTGTTTTCCTACGTCACAGCACCAGCCTTAAGCGTATGCATTCGTTTTTCATTTCTTTATGTCCTTTTTTTCTTTTCCTTTTCATTTTGAGCCCGTGCCTCCCGACCAGGATGGGGTGCTTGCCCCCTCATCCACGAATTTCGGTCTTATTCCAGGGCACACGAATCGCTTTAAAGTCTTTGTTAATTAATTTTGCAGGCTGGATAGCATAGGAAAAGAGGGTTGAACAAGTATCAGGATGAGGAAAGCTCTTCTGCCATTGATGAGTTTCGAACACTTTTACCAAACATGGAAAAACACGTGACGGATGGGCTGTAAAGAACAACAGATTGATAATTTGATGGTGAGTAACGAGAAACACCAGCAAGGCTAATTATTGTTTAGTTGAAATGCCTACGTGGGCTTGAATACTTGATTGAATAATTCAACACTTGGATTATACGAGAACCGCTCGAGCATCCGTCCATACTAAAATCTTCACCGAAAGTTATTCCAGGCGTGAATTGGCGCTCCGATAAATTTGGAAAATTGGTGTATTTTGATCGCTCGACGATTCGTGTCTCAATATATGTTTGTCAAGTTTGTCAAGCATATGAAGCCGAATAAAAAACATGATCTTGTCCGGCATAAAAATGCAAATATAATCACCCAATGACCGTGAATAATCTTACGGTCAGTTTATGGTCAATATTACGTAGAATTTTATCAGCGGAAAAACGTAAATCTTATGAATTCCGATAACTGCGAAGAATCTTTATATACAGTCACTGGTAAGAAGCTCGCGAAAAGAACCATCAAAAATAAGATCGAAAGTAGACAGATCTGTCGAGACTCGAAATATGCTGTGAAATCTGTACAGGTCAAAGAACTCGAAGGTAACCTAAACCGACTGACTCCAGTCTTACACACTTGACTAATACTTACATTAGGTTTCATATGCACCTCTGCGCGCATCTTGGTGCCTATACCAAATCTCATCACGTCTGTGTTTCGTACGTGTTTTATTCGTGCCCAACGCTTCAGCGGAAATATCGTCCCGTCTCTCTTCTCTAAGGTATTTGAAACCCAGCCAATCGCCAATCGAAAACCATTTTCCCTCTCCTCCGTATTATTGATAGTACATCTTAGATTATACAGGTATTAATAGCCTACTAATACGACCGGTGATAGTTCGATACATAATCATAAATCAAACCTGTCATTCAACGCGATCGGATCTCACGTCCCGAATTACTATCGCTGTATTTCCGTCTCCATGTCCCCGCTAGACGATCGTAGATCTTCTTAAAGTGGATATTTTTTCTTTCCATTTCACCGCCGCCCCGACAACGATGATAACACATAAGACGGTCGGTATGTCAACGGTAACATGATTAAAGCGCAATGTCGACTTTCCGAAATAGGGAGAGACTATAAAAGCGAAATTGAGCATCATCGGACACGCCTCATTTGCGTCCGTTTCCCGGCAACGACGTGGCCGCAAGAAGAATAACAGTGATTGAAGACCGGGTTTCGCGTAAGCTGCATCATGGAACCAGAGAACAATAAGAACCGAAGCGTGCGGCCGGCTGCAGCAGAGGGATGGATCGAAGATGCCATGCGGCCCGAATGTGTGTCGGCACGCGGAGAAACGCATCGTGTTCTATAGACGACAGTTAATTCCGTGGCGTATACAAGGGGTCGAAAAAGTGATGACTTTCGAGTGGCTTTTGCGCCAGGCGGCCGAACGATTCGCCGCTGCGGTTCCCCCTCCGCAGGTACTAATTCAGGTAAAAACGTCCCCGACGAACGATCCACGGCGAATTTGCGCTCGCGATTTCGAGCTTGCAAAAGCTCCGCGCTACCGAGAGGATGGCCAAATGTCAACAGCAGAAGTTTAAAAAGGGAACGCGCAGCGCGAGAGGAACTGCAAAAGTGTGAGTGGAAACTAGCGAGAAACTGTCGCTTCGAAAAGAAACATGGAGGACGTGCGAGCTTTGTTTTTATTCGTTCGTAGCCACAGCCTAAGTAGTCTTAAATATACCCTCCACGCGCGTTCAAGATAAACAACCGAAGAACTTGAGGACCTCGACATAACATGATGCTACGGACATTCACTTTCTTGCATGTGTAATGTTTTCAAACGAATCACTGGTTATTCGTACACTCTGACTAATTATGTTTTTTACAATTTTGTACAATAAATTTGTTGGGCAAATCCGTTTGCAGCTTGCACGCGTTTCTAAACAAGGCTCAAGGTCCCCTTAACTATAATCACGGTTGCTCCATACCTTGGAACGACAGAACAAAGCAAAAGCTGTGTATTTCAATATTCAAATCTGAGAACTCAGCTCCGCGAGTGCGAATGAATCGGCGTGTGAATTGTGTCAAGGCTTTCCGTAGGCTAGATATCCGTAACCGTGAGGTGGACAGGAGAACGAAGGTGGCTTACGACGACGACCACGCGATACTCGATGAAACTATCGGCTGTCTAGGAATGGCACCGAAGCGAAACGGACCACCCTATACGGGTCCTGGATCAGCGGAACACGAAGAGGAAAAAGGAGGGAGGGGAAAAAGATGAGCGCTTCGAATGCTCCCTTTGGAGACACTGTGTGTGACTCTTGAAGCGGAGACGTTGAGCCGACTTCGAGAGCTCTGGAAGGCAAGAAGTCAGGAGTTGGCGAGAGGTTTTCGCACACGCACGAAACCCGCACGACATGCACGCGCTGCTTATCCATCCTCGTGGACGTCCACGTGTGCGGAGTGCGCGGGGATCCAGTTGACGTCACGCACGCGGACCCGCCGCGATGTGTGTTGGTTGCGGCCGCGAGGCCGCAAGAAGGCAAGTAGGTACACGGCTCGGGAACCCATTCGTCAATGTTGCCCGTCAGACGATAAAACAATACGATGTTGCCTCCATAATTGACGGGAATCCATCATCGGCGTTTAGCCAACTCGCCCCGCGACCCGAACCCCATCCGTGAACCCCAACAACCATGAGATATCTTATCCCTGCACTCGAGCCGCGCTTGTGAACCGCGTGGAGCAATGTGTACTTCCCATTTTGGACCGGATGAAGCCAAGACTGGTTTCACCACTTATTGACGGTACCCCTCGTGGTGTCACCCGAGTCGAAATTTAGCGCCTAGATTTCACCCTGCCGAGGTTCGTTTGGATCTACTTTGGAGAAAATTGAACCTGGAAATCCTACATTGACTATCCAATTCTTGAAGATTTGAGACCAAACGCTACATTGAACCTCGGACCCCTAAAAATTGAAGTACCAAAACCTACTTTGACGGTTTCAGTAGACTATTGAACCTATTTTGGTGCTATTCGACCTACAGCTTTTTTATTGGATCTGGAACTCCTCTTCTATTGACATATTGTTACAGTGACATCTAAGTGTTCACAACGAATAATCCAAGGACTATTTCTAACTATCTTTAAATACATACTCACATTACTAATCAATCAGATTGGAAATGAAATTTAGGAGCACCAGGACTAAGTCGTTGACTTTCCATGTCTTTTTTATACCTCAATGTAGCTCAAACATCTGCGGTCTACCCACTGGTTGAGAACATTCATCGTAAATTCAGGCGGATCTATGACTGTCCACATGACTGAAATGGTGCGAGCCGCGTTTAAAACTTGTTGGATAATAGTTACTGGCTAAATTCTAATTACCCATGACGTCTAGGTGTGTAATTGGAGAATGTGGGATATACCATAAAGGTAACTCACTGCGGCTGCAGGTGAGTTGGGCGGCACCGTTCGATTAGCGCCGAGAATGGAAAGTGGTTGAACTTACCTGAAAATGAAATGGAAAATAGATTAATTAAGCGAGTTCAAGAGCCGCACCTTTACTTATCTATCTATCACTTGTAATACGTGACTGAGTCAACCCATTACGAGTTCAGTTTCTGCAAATAATAGAACGATATTCAATCGGACGGGGTAGAAACAAATAATCTGAACGATTTTCATGGAAATAGTGCAAATTTTTGGATTGAATAAGCGTCGCTGGGCCTCTCCAGAGAAAGAGAGAATATACAACTTGGGAGCAATTTCACTTGATTTTGCTATCATCGGCCTCTCGAGCGCCAGCCTATAAAATCCAACATCTAGCAGGGTCCAGCCCAACCTAAACTAGCCTAACCCAATCTCCAGCTGGGCCGAGCTCAGCGCCGGTAGGCACAGGGGTTGCTAGAGGGAGGGAGGAAGAGAGAGAGATGCAAGCGATAATGCGGAGAGCCGAAAAGAGAGGCGGAGGGTGAAAATGGGAGAGGCGGAGGACGACGGAGAGTGAGGTGCAGGGAAGGCGGCGGGGAGAGGAGGGAAAGATAGGCAAGCCCCAAATCCTCCGGCTTAACTAATACCCGCATGAGTTACGACCACGTTATACGGCTAATTCCAAATAAATATTCGAGATACAGATTATGTTAATCGCCGAGGATGCAAATTAGATGGGTGAGGAGATACATGGGTTTCTTCCTCTTTCTCTCACTCGTTTTCCGAGGCACTGTCCTTCGCGTTTCGCGCAATAAGGTCGTCTTTCCCAAGACGATCGTCGGATTGTCGCGACGATTCGCGATGTCTTCTCGTTATTCTGCACTTTCCGAGGTTTCAAAAATTTCATCAGACAAGACATAGGTTGTGTTCAGTCCACCCCTTTTAGTTCTGAGCAAAGCTCGTTAGCCACGCGAAACTTGGGGACACAAGCTACAGGATTGGAGTGGCTGAGGTGACACGCTCCGGCATTAGCCCACTCCTGAACAATGTAGATATACGCGTCGCTAATGCAGGAACGCGACCAAGAAGGTGGAAGGAAGGGAAGGACGGGAAGGAGGGTTGGGCGTAGGTGCAGGATACACGGTACGCGAGACGGTGCAGCACTGCACACAACGGCCGAGAGTCCTCAGGCGCTGTAAACTCGTAAGCGCGGTAGAAACTAAAGTCTAATGCAGAGTAATGTTGATTTATGTTCAAGTTGGGCTCCTTCCATCCTGCAGCCACGCCACCCTCGCCATCCACTGCGACCAGCTACACACACCCGGTGTTTCCGCCACGTCCTGGGCGCTGCCTGCATGTCCGCGTCCGCGTCTGGATAGCCAAGGTGTAAGGCGGAGAATTAATTGCAATGTTTTTCTTAATTGTTGTAAAAACAGATCACCGCACCTGCGTACGTGCAGCTCTCTCGACCTTTTCAACTCTTGGGAAATTGATATAGATCATACGAATGACGCGGTTTTTTTTTGCGTACGAGATATCGCAAAAGTGCGGATAAAAAGACATTGGTTTGAGAAGAAGGAGAAAAAGAGAGAACTTTGATTGCAAATATGCACCTTAAGCAATTACACGATTAATTGCTGGACCGCGTGTGCACGCGCGACGACGGCGGCGGCGGCGGCGGCGGCGGCGGCGGTGTTCTCGACGTTCTCGACGTTCCACATTTCATTGAAAACACTCGCATAGCCACGATTCTTAATACGCCGTAACACGAGTCGGTCTTCATATATATTCCCGATGCATACGGAGATAAGCAATATATGCAATTGCATGCATCGGAGTATAGCATACAAGCTGAGGACGCGTGGATGTGCAGTGCAGCGTAGAGCGCGTGGGTAAATGGTTTATGGAGGACTCGTATCGTTGCGGTTTCCAAGCCTATCGGCGTCGGAGGTTATAGGCTCGGTTTACGGGTTTAGTTAGGTGTGTTAGGAATACCTCTGCAGTCGCCCCTTGCTTGCGACTCACACTCGAACACTTCTTCGCACACTCACACTCGAACACTTCGTACATCCCGTGCAGAGATTCAGTCGCGGGGCCGCGAGCGATACAAATGCATCAGTTTCACGGCTCGTCGGACAAGACAACGAGATTCAGTCCTCCTCATGCATGAATCAACAACCTTTTCCATATTTACATAACAACGCCTGGCTTATACCTATCGCAACAAGCAGAACAATGACAGATTGGCACCGCGGGTACATCGCGAATGTTGTACCGTGTCGTCGTTCCTGGTCCTTCTACTGCCCACAATTCTGTTCCCTCGTCACTTCGTCCAGGAAGACATTGTGCCGACATCGAACCGAATACTGTAATTCAGCAGGAATTGCTCCGAGCTTGGAAACAAGAAATACTTCACACTCGACGCTTGTACAAAGCTGGTTTTGACGTACGTACTGGACCGCATGGTTCTCTTTCTACGTCATTTACCTGCAACTATACAGCAGCCACTGCTTCGTCTTGGACGTATCTTGTCGCCTCGAGAGACGGGATTCGAACTGCGATGAGCATCAAGGCTGATTTGTGATTCTAATGCCAGAAAGTATAGTATCTCCAGCAAGCATAAGTGGGACGGAGTTTATAAAGCGGGACTCTCAATACCTGCGCGAATAAATGTACCATTTTCCATCTACACATACCTACATCTTGGTTTAGCCAGCGGGCTAGAAGCGCGGCGCTGACAAAGGTCGATCCGCGAGTCCATTGGTCCAGGGACTTTCGCCGAGTGAGTGGAAGGCATTGCAGCGGTGATATTTTTGGGACACATATAGGCGCGTTAAGAAGAGGCGTGGTCTGGAGCGTCATCCGTGCTCTCTGCATCCAGCGAGTTCGCTTTGTTATCGTTACATTGCTTCCAAGTTCACAGTTCCACGGATCGGACGATCAATGGCCTAACACGGTTCTAACGAACCAATGAATAATGCAATAAAACGTATCACCGTGAAGTTGTGGACAGGATCGCTAATACAGACTCGACGAAATTTTGGGCAGCACGTCGTGCCGAGCATCTTGAACCAGCGCGATCAAGTTCCTAATTCCGTTCTCGCTTTGACCCAGTAATAATTTTCCTCGTTGAGTTTGATTTCGAAAAACATTCACGTTCCACCTGTTTACTCTGTAGTTGACTCTCGTCATAACTAACCCGTCACTCCTGTTCGGAGATCCAGATGACACGTAATAATTACACAAGATCTTTACCGATCGTTGCATTTGAAGCAACCGATCTGATCGTTCGTGTTTAAAAAAAATCTGTCTCCTCTTGGAGCGTCGCCGAATTTGAACGCCAGTGTGACTCTATCTCTGCGGACACAACCAAGCGTCGCTTCGTGCTGGATCCAAGGGCCTTAAAGCCACGTTCAACGGAGGCGTGACGACGGTCCGTACAAGCTGCAAAGTAAAGGAACTGCTGCGTTGTGCTCGGTGTAGATATGTTGGTGTATAGAGTCACCCGCGCAAAGGGTGACATGCAGCCGAGCCGGTTATCGCCGATCCCGGTCGCCGCCGAGGAGGCAGGTGAATATAACCGAGCGGAAACTCAGCGCTCCGCGTTCCCCGACGGTGCCGAGCGATGCCTGCGTGTGTCGGTGAGAAACGTCTGCTGCAAAGGAGCAAGGTGAGTGTGCAGGTGTGGGTGCGGCAAGTGTATCGAATAGATGAAGACAGAGCCGATCGCGAGAGCGCAGCAGATATCCCAGGAGAGCTCAGCCGCACCGCATGAAATTCAGGCCACGGGAGGCTGCACGTGCAATTAGTTCTCCCTGCGACACGGGAGATCGTCTTCATCATCCTCCTCGTCTCCATCGAAGGTTCTTCGCGCGATTATCTGGACCACATAGGCGTAAATTAATCCGGCCATAAATCATCGACGACACTTGTTTTCCCCGTTTGATACACGGTTGAGTTAGAAAAACGGCGATTTCCGAGGGCCGGTAATCGTCGATTGATGAAAGAAATCGGCGAATTGTATTGTTCACTGGCGAACGTTTTCAGGCTGAATTGGGCGATCGAATTGGGTTCTGTTCGTTTTGGATATAAATATTTTTTTGTCTCAAAGAGTGGAATTTATGGATCCCGATTATCAGAATCAGGATTTCGGGAGGCACCGCTCGAATGAGAAGTCGGACCGGTCCAGCTGTGTCGGTCAAGTTGCGCGGCGACCGAGCGAAGAATCGGGATCAGTAAATAGTTATATCGTCGGCTGCATCGGGATTTACGAATCGCGTATAATTGAAACAAATTGCCGATGGCAAGTTTGGAAAATCAATTGAGCGGTTCCCGCGGCACGAATCGAGACCGTATAAACGTTTATACGGTAATCTGTGAGTAACGAGAGTGTGGAGGCTGCTTGAGGCGCGGTTTGAGCCTCCGTTTTTTCAATTTTCGGGATTTGAATGCGCATCGTCGATTCAATTAGCTCAACGGCTATTATACAGCCTCACCAATTTGGCTGGATAACGAATGGCCGAGGCTTGGAGAAAGTAAAAAATTATCTATTATGCGCCGTCGTAAATTACTTAGTAGACGCGAGCCACGGTTCGACGCGATACCTCAAATCACGCAACGTGCGCTAGAAGTAATCCTTCTCGAAATTTGAGCCATCGCATATACATGTAGGTATATGGAAGTGGAGTTTCTGAATGCCGCATTAAAACCGACGTTTTGATCTACAGTGAAATAAATTCAAACTCGTTTCAACCGCCTTTCTCTCCTTAGGAACTATACGCGTGTATACATACATACATACATACATATATGTATATATCCATTTAATTTTTATCATTCAATCTTGCTTCACGCTCCATCGAGTCACTGCGAAATTATGTGCACACATAAACAGGCCTTCAAACATTACGAATACGATGGTATTGTGTGTAGCAGGATTTTAATTTTAAACGCAGGTATTACAAGTTTCTTCCACCTCGCATAAGTGGCATGTGTAATGCTCGTGCGAATTTGAAGCTACCTGATACAATATCGTTGTACACATGGCAATTGAATCTCAAATATCAATCTGTGTCTTACAGCGTCCAGAATGAACCATTTAAATAAATACCTCGGCAGAGAAATATTCACACGCGAACACAGCGTTGAAGAAGTATTCTTGGTCTGATAAAACGATCAGCGATTCAAAAATACCACCAGATTTTTTTGTAGGGTAGTGTAGGTAATTGCAAGACGAGATTATATTCACCGGGTTATAAAAAAACGGTCTCGAGACGGACGAACATACTTACAAAACTGAATTGAAATTAACAAATAAACAATTCCCTGCAAGATTCGAATCAACGCGGCAGCCTAAAAGTGATGAATCACGTGAATTCGGTTAATTGCACTTACATTAAACCGTGCGACATAAAAGCGGGAAAAAGAAAGAAAATATGACCCGAAAGTTTGAAAAAATCCATTAGCAGACGGAATAAGGTTGCGCCCCGGCGGCATTAGGAGACTCGAACGAGGGCTGGTACATGGACAGCTGGAGAATCATTTTGTCGCGGTGATAATATACCGCACACACGCATATATTTTTGGCGCGCAAAGCGTAGAAGAAGAAGAGAAGCAAAGTAAGAAAAAAGCGCCGTTTCGCGAAGAGAACTTGGCCGCTTTGGGTCCCTGTTCTCTGCTCCTTGCTCGGTACGTAGAAACGACGAAGCAGGTTCTCACGCCAACGAAGCGTCGGAGAATGAGGAAAGATGGCCGCTGCCAAAGTCGCGAACCGGTTGGTAGAATATCTGCTGTCTAACAATAAGCCGACGGGTCTGAGGTTCGCGTTTCTATCCTCAGAGCCGGAGATAAATATGAGCTTTTGATCGCGCTATCCACCCGCCTCTCTCACTCTCTCTCTCCTCTCTCTCTCTTCCACGGATTCCTAATCCTGGTTCAGAAATACCAACGTCCTGCAAGCCTCGAGGTAGTGCGAGTCTGATCTCGGTACTTACGGTTTTACTGCATCGCGTCGCAGAGATTCCGCTGCGCCAATTGTTACACAAACCGGTGCAAATCCTGCCACAAGTCGCCGCACAATTCCGCTATAAAGCTGTACGAGTATCACACATTCTGCGGTGTATAATGCACGTGCACTCGAGAAATTGGTTGAGTATGACAACCAGGACGATGACGACTAGATGACGATCAGAGTCCGGATTGCAGCCGCGGCTGACCATCTGGGTGCTAAGTTTCATTGCTGATCATGTTCCATGACGATTGGACCTTGGTTTTGCCGATTTACCCAACCTGCACTTGCACTCCCTTAACTACGCGAATCGCCCACCGTCTTCGCACCTTCCTCGGGACCGTGACCGAGCACCAAAAGCTGGAGCGACGGTTGTTCGGCACGATGCAGACGAAGCGGTCTGAATTCACCAAAGCACTAAGCACAGCGGCCATAATGCACTGCGCCGGCACAGAAACGAATAGGTCAGCACGAGGCCCTGACCACTCCCCCGCTACGTCTTTCCCCTCTCACCACTTGGTCTACCGATCGCGTTCACTTTATGTGCAGGATACCTTGCTGCATCACCAACACCACCAACGCCGTCTTCGTATCCCTGCTCCCTACCTGCCACGGCCTCTCTCTGCTTCACCCACACGCCGCCACTCCGTACCCAATAGCCTATATTCCTATGATATCCCAGCATCGGAAGCGGTTTGTACAAAGGTGTTCTAGACGACCGGTTCGTCTTCAGAGACACATGCTCTGGATTTCGGATCCGCGGAATTTCAAGTTCAGCTCCAAATGGCGCGCGAATCGATTTCTGGGTATAAGTTGTGATCGACGATCGAGAATTATGTGCCCCTTAGTGGCCCACCTTCGTTGGTTACCGATAATTAGTATGCATCCGTTCAGAAGAAAGTTATTCAACCGGAAAGTCTTATTCACTGTGTCAATTCATTTCACGTTCTAAAGAGTACGGATTTCATGGAAGACCCCGTCACACTTCGTTCTTACTACTGTTTTATTATCGCTCATCCTCGTAGTATGGAAGTGTCGCACTGTTGTACGTATTTGTAATACCAGTGTAGAGATTTGACTGCTGAAAACCCAACGGAATACAGAATAGATTAATTTTGTAACGTGTATAATTGAATAATCACCGGAACAGACGATATATTCCCTTGAGAAAAATCCTCGTCTAAACACGATTTCCAGGTGATACTGTTTCCAACTACTGCGATTACCTGCATCCAGATAACTACCGTAAGGTGATTATTGCGTCTACGTGCTCTATACGCGAATTACTTGAACGCGTTTGCCGATCTCGAAGCCTTAACAGTCTGGGTGAAAAGTGCATGGAATACCAAAGAATCTTGGAACAAGTTTTCCGAAAGATCAGTAGATCAGATGCCGTCTAACGAGTAATAAAACAGCGTTTATCTGTCCTCAAAATTTGTCAGTGTGAGTCTGCTGAACTTTGAAGACATCTTATTTCGAGTCACCCGTCGTGCTTGGAATGGTATGCGAGTGAAAAAATAAAACGCGTAGAATAAATTCCGGTGCAGTAAAATTGCACCACTGCCATCAAAGCGTTGATGCATAAGTGGTCCGAACCGAAAGGATGCAACCGCGCGCGATGTGTAGTATATATCGGAACCAGTTTCCTCTGGTGAACGCTTAATTAAGGTGAAGCCGTACGTACAGGTAAATCCTTGCGCGACAAGAGCTGAGGAAGAGAAGGTGGGGCGGGAGACCAACGATGCACAAGGGCTGAAGATACCCGTTTGTCCAGCACGATCTGCTGAGATCAGTAGCTGCCATGCGCATTTGACACGGACATCAATTTATACCTAGTTGCGTGGCTCAATCCCTGAAAAAAGCTTCCAAATTTGCAAGCGTTGGACGCGAACTGCAATCGCGATGCCTCCAGAATGAGTCTTAGGATCCAGACGTCACACAGGTGGCTCATGGCCTTGCATATATGGTAATCGGGAGATGCAGGTTCGATACTCATCCAGTTTTGTTTACATGTACTTTCATGGGGATCAATGGGATGATGCATGGGAGAGTGTTTGGTCTGGTATGTTCGGAGGTTCGAACTATTTTAGTCGGTGCGTGAGGTTAGTCAGATTTGCAGACCTGGATGTAAATAGGAGCGCGAATTTATCGAGTACCGTGCGAAACCTTCAAGCAATAGAAAATAGAAAGCCTAACTTGCGTGTAATAGTTTTACGGATCCAACATACCTACGTGTATCTTTCACCACTAAATTCACGAAGCAATTTGCAATTTGACTTACAAGTTCGAAACTACGTTCGGAAAGATAAGTCGGAGACGTGCTCGGAGCCTCTTCTCCTTCACTCCGAACTGCTTTGGCAAACCAACTTCATATGTATGCCAGTCCGCAAGGCAGTCTCTCTCCTCTCCTCCTTTTGGTTCTCTCGATTCTCCTATTCGGTCAGCATTGGCCTACGCAGCTCGATTCTAGACCGAAAGCCCCGAGCAACCGATAAGCCTAATTAACTCGAGCGCGCGCAAGGAAACGGAAAAAACTTATCGGCGAATCAGCGATATTCGGTCATTAACTGAGCCTCCTATCTGCCCAAAGATCGCCTCTCGATCTTTCACCCATTCCAAACCAGGACGCAGTCAAAGCTGACTTCGAACGCCGTCGAGCCAGCAAACCTCGTGCAGACGAGAGTCCGAGTCGCGGTGACATCATCGACCACCTATGTCCTGGTGCCTGTCTAGCATTCCGCTCACGTGCTCTCAGCCAAAACGAACACATCAAAATATCATATTGTTTGGCCGAGCAGCAGCAGCAGCAGTAGATACAGCAGTGACAGCGGAATTGGAAAGCGAGGATCTTCTGCGCTGGGATATATGCGTATGCGCATCGGCATCGTCAGAAAGCGCAGATCAGGAAGTCTGAATTGTATTTTCTTTCTTTTTTTAGCGTTGAAAAGTGCAGCTGCGTCACCGGACAACGCGAAGAGGAAAATGCGTTTCGATCGCTCGCGCAGCCTTGAGAATTGGTTGGGCCCAACGACGCGACGGTCTGTGGGCCTGGCGACGCGACGGCCTCGTCTGCCTTGCTTTATTTCGTTATACCGTTACGATCCGTCACAGTTTTGGCACTGCGCGGTTTCACGGTACAAAAAGCTTTTTTCACTGCTCCCTATTTTTTCCGACGGAACAGCTCGCCCGTTATTTACGAGGGTCTCAGGGCGCTTCCAAAACGCGCAACGACCCGGACCAGGTAAGACCCATGCCTGTGAGGCACAGGTGGCGCAATTACACTCGACCTTGCCCTCCGGGCGCGCGGACATCCCTGCGGGGGGTGAGATAGATCCCCGTTTCCTAAAAGCGTCAGCCCCCCGTCATCGAGGCCGAGGTCAGATCCGCGAGGCCGAGACGCGTGTCGAGGGAAAAATTTACGGTCAACAGAATTACCGATGGCCGTCATCGGAAAGAGGAAGAATTTTGAGTGGACGATATAAATTTGCGACGAGTAAAGAAGAAGGAGGAAACGGAATGAAACGATAAAGAAGGAAACAAGAAATATCGGCGAACACACATCCAGTGACTCGCGAGTCGAGATTGATCACCGCGTTATTGCAAAAATATTATATTTTTGGCAAGAACGAAGAGTCGAGAGTTTCGGATGGTAATCGCTAGGGATCGTGCGAGTTGAGACTCGGATCATAAATACGGCAGACGGTGGGACGGGCAGTGGTGATGGTGATGGTGGTTGAATCGAGACATACCCATTAACGTCGGGAAGTGAGAACGCAATTTATTGTATCGGGCGTAAAGATCCAGTGGCTGTGGCTGTGGCTGTGGCTGTGACTACGGCCGTAGAGCGCAGCGCAGCGTTTCTCGGAGGCATACCAGCGCCCCCCTCTTTGGGGGGTGGAGGACGAGGGGCGACATAAGGAACAACTTATTTACTCAGGCGTCGGCGAACGCGGCTGCTGCCGATGCTGCTGCAGTCTTGATCCCAGAAACTACAACGAGTTGAGAACCCATTTTCAAAATTAATTACCGACCACCGATTCATTATTCTCAAACCAAGCCTACTTGCCCGTGCATCCAAGCAACTTTCTTGCGGTATGTACATTAAACGGGCTCGCCGACATATTTCCTCGCTCTTAAAAGCGAAACCAAGAACGGGGTACGCGACAATTACCCACTTCGGTTATTCGCCACAACCGCAAACACAATTAGCCGCTCACCACTCTCGCCTTGTGTATTCGCGTTTTTATGAATCCGTATCAGGGTGGCCGGCGATTTTACAGAACGAAGTTTTTTTACCGCCAAAGTTATCAATCAAAGTTTAAGAGCTTTTTCTATCGGCCTTTCAGGGTTTTCAGGATCGTTGGATCATCCGCTAAATCGAACACACATATTCATTCTTCCATCCCTGATTCGAGTTGAACGAACTATCCGTCGGTTTTACGCTTCGTTACGGTTCATTACGGTCGGTTGGAGTCAGTGAGTGCGATGATGAATGTATCAGAAAAAACTCCCACCGCACATTTCACTTCGCCAATTCAAACGGTTGAGTATTTTCTAACGAGCTGTGATCAATGACAGTTTTTATCTGCCTGTAGGACAAATTGATTTCTATCACAACTGTCGCTTTCATTAAACACATGCGCTGCTCTCAAGGTCTTGGATCATCCTAAATCGATCATGCCTACCAGAAGCTATAAGTGAAAGAAAAAATGATTCACCGTAATCACGTCCGTTATCAAAAAACGGAAGAAGCAACAATTCCAACCGAAGTTTCGCGGACAAAACAGCTAGAGAGAAACGAGTGATTATCACTGCCGACGGGACAGCGAAGCAGCCGTAGTTTCAAGCGCGGTACGAACGGTGCGTTTAAAGAGTCGTAAACCCGGTAGAATAGCCGGGGAACGGGGGCTGGCGGTAACTGCTACTCAACATTCAACAGTGGGGTGCGTCTAGAGTCGTAAAGTTCCTCTAAAGTGAGCAGAACTGCTCTATTAATAGAAGCTTGCAGCGAGCCGGGGTGAACGCTCAAACCAATTGTCGAAACGTGTCGGTATTCCACATCACCGTTTCGCGTTCATCCTTTTATCCTGCGATCGCGACCGTTCCGGAACGGGTGAAATTAGTGAGCGATGAACTTGGAAAGTCGGCGAGAAAAATCCCTCCGGTTTTGTTTACAGACAATAAATCGGCGCTCGGATCACGCGGGTGCACCACCTACACCCATGGGACCCTGTTGCAGCGTTCCGTTCAAATTGACCGCCCCCGTTCGCCGCGCGTATTGCACCGAATAAATCTCGGGATCATTATGTGCGGGGATGATTAATCGTCCGCCTAGCCTGTGACTACCACCACCGGAGGATTAAAAACTACGATCAAGCCTTCGCTCGAGGTGGCGCTCGCTGCTGGGGTGGCAGATTTATGAACCTTCTTTGCCCGAGTCCCAAACCCTTTCTCCAACCCCCGCCTGCAGCCCTAACTGCACCGCTGATTGTTCGCAAAATTGTACAATTACCTCGTTATGCTATCATTCTTGTCGGGCGGTCGCGATGTAAACACGAGACGATTACTCTTCGTGCACCCTGCAAACTATTCAAACCCTCTAGCGTGGCTTCTGTTCATCCATTACCTGCGCGAGACAATTTTTTCCCCTACGAAAAGACGGGACCAATTTATACAGGAATCTTTCCCGCGTTTATGTTTGGCTATTTTTTACCTTCAGATATGAATTGTGAGAAAAGGAACCGGTGAGTCCAGACCGTTGATTTTCTCAAAATTAATGCGCTGATCCGACCGACTGCTGAAAGATTGATTTAGCATTCACTGTACAGTTTGCTAGACGACTTTGACTAGCGTGAGTTACACGCGAATGAAAACGTAGAAAATATCTAAGTCAGTGAATCTATTTCGAAAGCCCAAATTTTTTATTTCACCACCACATACCGACGGGCTCTTGACTCTGTTCGAAAAAAAAGCTGCGAATATAGACGCGCGCGTAAGATTCTCCCGGCTCAACCCTCCCTCCCAACCTTTTTTCCCCGTTGATACAGAGTCTCAAAAGATACTTTATCATACTCGAGGGTTTGTTAAGTTTCGGGCGTCAGTTATCTCGAGGCCGCGGGCGGGGGTGGAAACCAGGTCCTGCTAGAGCGTCGGCGGCGGTATGAAGGGTCGGGGGTGGCAGCGGAATCTAGTCCGCAGGGCGGCGGGGGCGGAGAGGATGGCGAGAGGGTTTATAAGGGCAGGCGTCGGGTGACACTCCGACGCCCCGGGCACGCCGAGAACTTCTCGAAAGTGTCGGCCAAACTGATATGAGAAATGGCCGTTCCGTGCCGCCCGGAGGGGCTGCCGTCGCGGCTACCACCCAGCTATTCGTTACACACAATCCGACCGCCAACCCCGCCGCCTTGTCTCGTACCGCAAAGCTGGCCTCGGCCTCGGTGCGGAAGGGCTCGCCCCTTCAACCCTTCGGCGAGAAAGGCGCGGAGATACCGCACAGGTGGAGGACGAGGCCGGTGGGGACAGGAAAAGAGGAGGATTCCGCCTCTCTCGCTTATCACCGCTCGCAGCCGCGCCGACCGTCGGATATAAATTTATGGCTACCGTCACGCCAGCGGGTACCGCGATCCGTTGCCGCTACTTTGCTCCAGCTATCGCCTTGTCTAATTCATTTTCTTGGAGGTAGGCACGTACCTACGTGTATAATGCCCGCGCGAGGATAGAGTATCGACATTCCCCGATCGGAATTAAAATCCCATTAAAAAATATCCCCCGTTGGGTAGTGATAAACGGGAAATTTTCATATCGCGGGTATCTAAAGGATTAAAGAATGATCGAGGACTGAAATCCTGTCCAATTAAAATACCTAAACACGCTTGAGATTCATGCAATATTTTCAAGACGTCGATGGCGAGTTAATTTTTCGCAAGGATTTTAAGAAGACGGAAAAAATATCCTGAGAAATAAGGAGGGTTGCAAGAGGAGGACCACGTGCATGGTACAAGGAGGGTGGATTTTGGCGGGATAGGATTACGGGTGGTGGGTGAAAGATGCATCCGTTGTAGATTGCTGGCGTCGATCCGACGGATATTGACAGGTGGTCGACGGTCGAAGAGGACCATCGTTGGTTTACGGGGGCGTGTATCAAGGCTCAGGGGTGAAGTGGAGCCGGAAGAAGTGAGGAGGCCGATCATAACGGGGGATGAAACCTAGACAGGAGTGACGTGTTAAAGGTGCATGGGACTTACCGTAGCGGCTGAACAGAGAGGGATCTCAGCGGAGGAGGAAACAGATCATCAGCGGACGACTCCGCGCGCACGCCTCCGGTCCCATGCCCGTTTTCTTGTTCGAAGTTTGCGGGGCGGATGAAAGTCTGGTGAAAACAGTGTTTCGAGGGTCTTACGCGGGTGGCGGTAAAATTGCTTCTATTGCACGTGTGCAAGGCGCAGGTGCGCTGTCCGGCAAACCTCTGCGTAGCACGTATAGCCGGTGGGTTAAATCGGCGGTAGGAGAATCCGTTGCGCGGAGAAGTTGCACTCGGTGTACGAAAGCTCCTGAGAGAGCGTAATTATTGGCTGGTTAAAAAAGCCTCGTTGTCCCGTGGAAGACAGGACGAGGACGACGACGACGACGGGAACGACGAGGTTTCCTCGCGTGAAAATAACAACGCCTCCACGCGACCGCTCGGCTCTAGCGCGGTCAAAAGCAAACTTCTCCGATGGCAATACGTGAGTTAAATGTTCACCGCGGATGGTTTACGGCCGAGACTCTCCCCACCTCCGTCCGCCACGCGGCGCTGCCTCTGCGCTCTCGTCGCGCCGCGCCGCGCAAAGCGCGCTAGAAGCTCTCGCCTGCACGGCACGACGACGGCCGACCGCCGGCCTCTCCGCACCCGGCGCAGGGGCGTCGGGACGCCACGAGGGGCACCGGGGGTGGGGGCGGGGGTCGTGAGGAAGCGAGACCGAGTTATCGGCCGCGGCCCCGATAACGACGGAGACGAACGAGTCCCTCGCACAACGCTGTGCACGCACACAAAGACGCCCGCCCAAATAAAAGGGGGATTTATATGCAAGGGCGTTGTTAGCCGCCGCCGCCGCCGCCCGGTCGCCTCCATAGGTCGTCTCGCTCGCCCCCGAGTCCACGTGCGTCCCGCGTCTCGCTCTTTTTCTCCTCTCTTTCTCCCTCACACGCACGATACCGGTGACGCAACTCACCACGTGACTACAGTCACGACCAATCATTGAGGCGCGTTTTGAATCGCGCGGGGTCGCAGCTTCCTCTCTGTTAGCTACATGATCTGCATGTGTGCGGAGCCCTTCCTCCGGGAGATGAGGGGGGGATGCAACGCGAGTATCAACGCGCTGGGGCGGGATTGAGCCATTACCTGGTGCTTCTCGTTATAGGCGTAATTATATAGCATCGCGATACACATCGAGTAATGGTGATTTGTGGCTGTATACCTGTATACCTATATACTCCACGCGGAGGCAAGCCATCGAGATGAGACCGTATCTCTCTCCACGTGCGCCACGTGCAATTTTTCTTGCACCTTTTTTTTCAAGTTTTTTAAAAAAAGTTTTTTTTCTCTCCTTGGGAAATCGGTTTTTTGCTGTTTTATTTTTTATGTGCTCGTTTTTACAGGGTAAGAAAATCGTCATGACGAATGATAGAGTGTGATGATCGTAAGCGTTAGTATAAAAGGACTCTATGCGAAAAAATACTATATTGTGCATATTTAAGCCTATGTTTCTATGCGATTAAAACAAAGTCACTTAGGCTTGCTTGATAAATTTATTCCACTTTTATAAAAAAATGAAAACTTAATTTGATGCTGATTTTTCAATATCAAACAACTTTATACTGGATGCAATTAAACTGATACTGAGAACAGGATGACTCAACTTGCCTCAATTATGTGCTGACTACCACTTAATTGAGCATGGAATTAATCTCTCACAGAGTCCATATAACCCCGAGAGTAGGATCACTCGAACGATTGAGATTTTCGAAACCTGAATTCCAAGCGTAACGTAATCCAACAGTAGTTCCGAAGCACTATACATATAGTATGAATGAGAGACTCTCTACCGACTCGACCTATCTCTGAAAAACCGTTTTCAAACGTATAATACATCACGCGGTAAACTCGAGAGAGTAGATAGCGTCGAAATGCCTTCGTCCAGCCTTTACTTATTTTATCTAAAATATGTAGAAACACCAATTACGACAATTCCTCAGGCGTGGACAGCCGAGCTACTTAATTCCGCTGAAAAACGGTAGTCACTTTCGGTTTTCGGTGCGTCGAATTGAGCTGCAACGATGCGTGGAAAAAAACTTTGTCCACTTGCCCATCATCAATGCACTGAGAAATAAACTGTAAATTTTTTAAAATTCAGCGACTTTCTCAAACTTGGGGTGAAAAAAAAAAGAGCTAGGCGTCAGCACCACGTGGATACCGTAGTGAGTTCCCGGGTTAGGTTGACTCGGGTGGCGCAGCCGAGTCGGCGGGACATTCGCAGTTTGACGGAATGTTATTGCGGTCATAATCGCGGGCGCCAACAGGTGCCGGTAGCTGAGGGTGTGGAGCGAGAAAGAGAGGGATGGAGAGACCGGAGCGCTCCATACCTCTCCTCGGAAACCGTAGGTGCGCAGGGCCGGCGAGTCGTGCGTTTTACCCGTCTGCGTGTGCACGTGCGAGAGAGCGCGAGCCGCAAGCAATAAACCCCCCCGGCGGTACCCTGGTCCCTATAATCTGTGGCGGAAACAATAACTAAACATGCACCGGAGCAGAGAGTTAGAGAGAGAGAGAGAGAGAGAGAGAGTAGGGGAGGGGGGCGTGGATGGGAGTAACGCGGTAACTGACCCCGGCACTGTCATTCATAATCTTAATGGACTCGCCTCGAGGTGTAAATATTTTGACGGGAAATTAAGATTAGTCGGTGATTAAACAGCAGGAACTTTATACACGGTGTATAAAGTGATAGGTGGGACAGCATAACCCTTCGCATTTCATTTACGCGATGTATAGTATATATGTGCTATACTTAGTGTTGCGGGCATGTTATACTAATTTTATAACCGTCGTTTCAACAATTTTACAACTCGTCTGACGGCTGTTAAACACCGGCTTAAACATCGCTGGGATAACAGAGAACGCAAGTGTTAAACGTTCTACTAACGGTTTAGAACTTTGATCTGTTAGAAATGATTTTGTAGGATTTGAAATTTAAATGAAAGAAAAACGCCATCTTGAACAATGTTTTTCAAAATGACTGCGAATTTTAAGTACAGATTTACTGTACAAAAGGGTTTTCAATTTGAAAATTCGATGCAGCGACTTAAATTACTATCTATTTGTCTTAAATTTACGATAAAAGTTTTTGATTCTACTAAAATTTACGGGAAATATACTAAAAAGTAATTTTGATTCAGTAAATTGCGCAGTAAATTTACTGTATTTGTGAATTAAATAAATGATAAATTTATGCCGAATCGACTGTTTTGTATCCGAATAAAACTTCCAATACGGTCTACAGGAAATTCCGTACAAAAATTTTGAACAGTGCATGTCATAATCCGCGAGTAACGAAATACGAAATACGAGTACGTTCACTTTCATTCATTGTCAGCCTGAAACACAATCAACTAATTCATTCATTCCTCCCAACGGAATGGTAATCGTGTATAATAAATACGGAATACGATGCAACAGAAGCCGTTACGCAGGTGCGAGTGTGAGTGGTCCACTTATGTAATCGGTAATGAGTTGCGCACGGTTTGATACGTGTCACTCACCACATCGACGCGTAGAAATTTTAGCGGCATGCGCAAAAAGCGTATCTCAAGTCATCGCGGACAAGAGTCAGCGCGTCGTTTGCGCGCGGAATCTAGATGAGTGCAACATGACTCGGCAGACAATAACACGGTCTAATAATGCATGTGTAAATACAGAGTTTGAGATGTAGAGATAGGCAGAGCGCGAGTTGCGAGTACGCGAGGCGAATAGCAAGAGATCCGTTACCGACGGCCGCATCTAGCATCGAGCGGATTTACCCATATACGCGATTGCAGGGACGCAATACGAGTTGCGAAGGCATTGGAGGAGGGTGCATGCATCTATAAATGGTCAGGTGCCCCTCGGCTCCCACCGCGTTCGTTTTGCCTGCGCTTCGGTATGCGCTGCACACCTGCACAAAGATTGTACCGTTGCCCGTTTCCGCAATCGCGGAATGCATACGGCCGCTCGAAGCACCGCTACGAGAAGAAGATCCGAGCCTTCGTCCGCCCGTCGGAATGAGAAGATCGAAGCCAAGAATCGCTGCGCAGCAACGCGGGGGCGATTAGCAGTCGATGAATGCGCAGCTTTTTCGCCGTCGATCCGATGGAGGGGGTGACTTTTTCATATCTCGCGTCTCGATCTGCTCCCTTATCGCGGCGAAATTGTCCTGCCTTAGCCCGAGGTGCACCCTCGTCGTACGTCAGGGCGAAGGGAGGAGCGAAGAACGGCCCTGGACGTTTAATTTCCGAGGCTCATCCGGCCGCCATTCACGCCACGTTTCACCCAAAGATGCGCGACGCCGAAAAGCTCCGGGGTTCTGCCTCGTCTTGAGCAACGATGGAATCGCGCGCGCAGAAAGGAAAAGGGACGCGAAAGAACAACAACAAAAACAGCCAGGCCTCCGCCTCCGGCAACCCTCGTCTTCTGCTCGGATGTTCTTCCATAGATAAACGTACGTCATTGTCAAACTGTTATATATATCTACAGCTCGTACGGGCGATTTTTCTCCGAAGGGATGAAAGCCTCGGAAACGATGCCGCGGACCTTTTTTCATTTTTTGCCAAATTTGCTCGGACTGCCCCCAGTGAATTTGCCACACGGTGGAAAATATATCAATCTTTCAAAATCATTCTTAGCCAGATATTTTCCAGGGGATGACTCGATGGTTAATCGTTGTTTTGGCGAGCACGTTTTGCGCGCGTGGGCTTAAATGGGGCGGTAAAATGTCCGCTGGGTAAGTGAAACACCGACACGTACAAAGTAAAAGAGGACTCTTGCCACTTCGGTTCGCAAAGGTCCTGCAGCCGGAAGCCCGATGGAATTGAATCGACCATTTAAACTAATTTTCAACGCGTAGAAGGGATTAGCATGTGGCCGGATTTCTGTTCGGGCGAATTCTTTCTCGAATAATTTCCTACGTATCTTGATGAAAAGGACTACTTTACAGGTGGAAAATAATAGTGTAAATTTGGTAATCGTCGCAGTAATTAAGAAGGCCGTTTTACGCATACACCCTGTGTAATTCTATTCCTCACCGAAAATTAACTGACGACGAGCATAGATTATTTAAGCTCGCGCGTTAATGAGATATTGTAGGGTAATTATTCTCGGCACTCGGCTGCTTTCGGCTAATAAATAAGTATTTCATCTTCGAAGGCATAAGGCACACGGGAAGAGGGTATAATATCTCAGAATCTTATCAGAATACCCCTGCCCTCGTAAATTTCGGGCTAATTTGGTATAAGCAAGAAATAGGTCAGGTATCTTGTAACGATCTCTTCGGAGTGGTTGCGCTAAATAGTGCGTAAGGGTTGCGCAGCTCGGAACCCCATTCCTCGCCTCAAGTGGTATAATACGCCCTTTTCCGCCCCCGTAATCCTCGCGAAATTAGGCTTATCCTAGTTAAAAGGTTCGAGAATCGTTGAAGTAAAAATATTTTCAATGAAAAATTCATTTGCCAGTAAATTATCAGCGCAGTTTTTTCATCGTTGTCTTTGACACAAATGAAAGCATGCGCAAGTCTGTAAAACATGAACATACGTTCATCATACGCGCGGCGATTCCGGCAATGTTAAGGAAGTTTTATGTCTCTTTGAACGGTTTCTCGATTCTTTGATTTGCGAGAAAGACGGCATATTTTCACCCATCGTGTCACGGGGGTTAACATAACGCGTATACAAACGCACTGGGAATTGTGTGTATGTAATACGTATATCGGCTCCCGACTCGTAAGCCCCCGTTACCGTTTGGCGGTAACCATTTCGAGGGCGTGAAAAGCTGGGCGATATCATAAAAGTAAATGTAGTAATAAAACGTATCGCGGAATATTGAAAGAAATCGATAACCCGTCCCGTTTCCCTCTTCTCTCCACTTCCGAGTTCGTCGAATCCGATATACGGTGCAAAAATCTTCTCTCTCTGCAAAAATACTTTGCAAGTCGTTACACGTCCCTCGTATACCTATTTACGCAACTAACGTGCAACGCGATGCACATTAAAATTTCCGGGAACTTTGAATCTTCGTAAAAACATTCACAACCGTCGGTTGAACAAAGTGAATGGAACACCGATGCAGGTAAACACTGCGAATCAATTGTTCGAATCGGATTGTAAAATTGAGGCGGAATAGACCAGTCAGATTTGAAAAATATACCGACGCAATAAATTCTCCGACATTGAAAACACCGCGCGGTTTTCGTTGATAGAACATTTTATTCCGGTATTATTCCTCCCCTACGTCATACCTGATGCATATTGTACTGCACTCTGCACGGACCATACAAACGTCGGGCATCTGTCACATGAAAACGACTGTCGTCATTAGTAACTCGTAGATATCCAGATGCCCCGAAAAACGCGGTAACCGATCGTTTTTGAAACTAAAATTACCCGGAAAAAACGGAACCGTCTCGTTTCGTCGAAAGACTTCGTTCCTCCGAAGAATGAACCATTGATTCATTGAATTACAGATCTTTTGAAAAAATAATGACAAATCAATCTTCATCCATATTAAACTTTTCAAGTTTGAAGATCCTGAATCTGAAAATTTCGAATATGATCAATAAGAAATCGACGTTCCTCCACAGAGTCTTGAAAGTGACTGAAAAAAATTTATGTTTCTCGTCAATTGAGGCCGTCAAGCGCGAGCTTACGACCCGGTAAACGGGCAACCCGTGTCGGGGGTAAGACGGGTGAAGAGCGAGGAGTTAACGGGGAGGATAAAGTCGAGAACGGGGGTCGCGTTTTCCCCGGTTTTCCCAGCTCACGCGGCTTCTTTCCCTCCTTTCCACTACGTATATCCTCATTTGTTTGTCGTGTTTTACAACTCGTCTCTCATTTCACGAGCGCTAAACTTGATGGACCGCGCGAACGCTTTCCTTCCTACAAATCATATCGTGCCCACCGTCGTTGAAGGGGGTGGTGGAGCGCAGGGGGCGGGGTGCCGGCGTTAGCTCGGCTCGTTATTTGGTGAAATATCGTGCGCCTTGTACTTAGTTACGTAACAAACAGCTTCGCCTGTTTTTCAGATCTATCGCTTCCCGGATCCCAACGTAACGCTACGCAACGCAACGCAGCGTAACGCAGCGCAGCGCAGTCGCTCACCTTACTTTTTCGAATGCCACACGCGCCGCTTAATTAAACACCGATATAATGTACCCTGTGTATAATTTTTCACGCCAACAAGCCGCGATATTTTCAAACGCTCCTCGATTTCACCACCCTGAGACGGAAGACGCGCTCGTTCGCAGCTGAACCAACTCGTTGGGGAAAATTTACTCCGCCCGGAAAAAAATCGTTGACTAATTTAATCTACGAGGTTCAAGCTGCTTTGTATACGTAGCGATTCTCATTCAATTCGGCCACTTTTCCTTTCCATTACACGAGGTCTGAACGCGAAAAGCGTGCGATTATTGGTACCAAGATCAATCCATAGTTGGAATTTCGGTGATTCTAAAGGTGCAAGGTCTCCGAACTCAGGACAATTGGAAAGCTAATGACTGATGGTGCGTTTAAATACTTCCTCCGATTTCGTTCGGTCAAATCACGGACCAACGTTGCATGGAAAATTAAATTTTACTGTCAGTGATCGTGGCGAGAGAATTGAGGAATTTCTGTAATAATACCTTCGCCATTGCTGTACCAGAACGTCTACAGACGCAGATGTTCGTTGCGTGGTCGAAGTTGATTTGAAAAAATGTTATTCCTTTCGTTTCTTTAAATTTTTTCTACCGGCCGCGGAGAACCGTTTCTCCTTAACGCAGATATAAAAACGTGAGATCATCTCTACGCCACGATTAAGTGTTACATTTATCAAGAAAATATCAGAGCTGTCACATTAAGCATGCCTTTACCTCCACACATGTGTTACGTGTAGGAGCGAAGGATATAAATATATACCCTAGCTGCTCGTCATGAAAACAGCGAATGTCACTCGCCTGGCGCGAGGACGTGATCGCGTTGATATCGCGGAAGGCCAAAACTATATGCGAGGGACGCAGGGAAAGGTGGAAACGGAAATGAGGGGAAAGAGAAGGGGGCTTCGTCCCACGGGATCAAGCGGCGTTATCATATATATTAATAACAATAAAACTTATAATACGCCTCGTCGTCGCCGTCGTCGTTGTCCTCGGCCTAGCGCTCGTCCTCGAGCGGGTGCCGCGAATTAAAATGTTAATTTTAAATGTCACCGTTGGCACGCAACCCTCCTCGTCGAGGACCGGGACTCAAGGTGACGCTTCTCCTGGCTTCGAATTTCCCTCCTCTTTCCTGATTACGTCAAAAACTTATCAAAATGAGAATAAAAAAATTCAGGGGTAAACTTTTCCACCCTTATTGTTCTTTCATTTATTTTATTTTTTTAAATCTTATACTTAATGCACTTAATACACCTGCCAAATATATAGGCTACTTTATGCAATTTGGAATAAAGATTTGATAATAATTGAGAATAATATGTATATTGATCTATCGTTGTATGATTTTTGAACGATTTGAACAAGAGGTAGAAAAAAATTTTGCACATGCTATATCGACTCGGAGAAAATACGATTTCGAATAGATTTAAGTCACTGTGAACAATAGCGCGAAAGAGAACGAAAAACGTGAGAATTCTTTAGCATTTTCTCAGTTTTCGATCCTGTGATACCTTGTGCCTGCACTTTTTTATTTCCTGATCAGGTCAAGGTGCAAGACGAAAGATTTTTCGGGATACAAAATTATTTGGTTTTTACGAGTGTTTAGAGCATCTTGTGTTTCTGGATTGAATCAACACAACCACGGCACGTATCTCTAGCCCTTTACTCGTTTTTTGCCTTCGAGTTGGCGATAGCAATAGAGCCGGTTTGCATTTCTAGCCGCTGTTAATCAGTCCATTCGAGTAGTCTTCTCCTCAATAAAAACAGCCGGTGGAGAGAGTCGGTCGAAATTCCTATCGCGGGTACTTGTGCGCGGTTGCAGTATCAAAGTTTGTACACGGCGCCGGCGGTCGCGGCTTAAGTCCGTTGGATACACGAGGATTAGTAAGATCCCTAATGAATCTTGTAGCAGACCCCGAGTTCGGTGCAGAACGGTACGGTTCGGCTCAGTTCAGTTGGGCCCGGTTCTTGTTGGCCTCTTGGTCTCGGTGTGCCAGACATACGACGGCTCTGCGCCCGTTGCTTTCCAGTTTCGGAAGAGCGGGGAAGACGACGAGGGTTTTGGCCTGTGGCTTTGCAGGTTTGCGGCTCCACCATGCGATGCGATGCGGTGCGACTTGCTCCCCTTTGTTCATAGCGCCCACGTAATTATTGTTATCCTTCCTGGCCGCGCCGCTTCAGTTTCGACCATGATGGTCCCGCCATGGTCGCATTTACGGTTAGCCAACCGACAAGCCAAAGAGACGACTAGCCAGCCGGTGACCGATTGGTCAGCTTCGTTCTTCGACGCCACCGTGAACTGCGTAAGTACGTGATAATGAAAAAGGGGGGAAAAAAAATTAGCGATCGAAATTGTTGATTATTGGATTTCATCTGGAAGTACAAAACTTTAGAGAATTTTAAAATCCCGTAAAATTTTTTAGCGTTCTGAAAACCTTTCAGCAATCACTTGTGGGCTCATTTTTAATCGCAAAACTGCCTCGATGAAAATTTTTCCAGTATTTAATTGTATCCAGATATCGATGATGTGGATAAGAATTCATTCCTGTTTCGTTGAAAAAGTATCATGGCGCGTGAAATAAGCTTCGATCGTGTGATTTGGAAACCAATATTGAAGAATAAGTAAACAAATAAATAAATGATGATGAAACATGAGGATATTTATTGGTCCGCTGAAATTCGATAACACTTTTACGTTACCAAAAACGTCTATACCTTTTTTGATTATAGATACGAATTTAAACAAATTTATTCCCGAGTCGGTTACAAATACAAGATATATACGGTGTGTGGATCGTATGCGGCGTGTTCGTATCCAAACGCGAAGATAACTCAGGTTGACAGCTTGCTTGGTATTTAGTTTATTTTAATTTTCCTTTTTTTTCTCTCTTCTTTGGGGTTCGGTGACATATTCGCGTTGCGCAATGTCGAACCTCTCAAGTTACCGATGCGAACGCTGTCCCAAATACCTCAAATTTTTCCTCCACAGGGTTCATTTAGCTTGAAATACGACCTGAAGCTCTATCCAGAACGTGACGTAAATAAAAAACTACTTCTAGCTCAAAACGGAACTTCCGTTTCACGGAACAACGATCAAAGTCGCCCAGTTCGCGGGTTTCCATCTTAATTCCCTGTCAGATGAGCAGAGTTTTGGATAAAACTACGAAGTGCCGGACATCCCATGAACTTTGTTTAACGCGAATAAAAATAATTGACGACGCATCGAGAGCGAATTTCCTCCCTAGGGCTTTCCTGGATTCCTTCGGGTATAGAAATTAGGTACAAGTCTGGTAAGTGCATCGCTGGACCTCGTTTTGCGCCTTACTCCGCGTGGTGTGTCCAGGTAGGAACCCAGAAAGATGAGAGCTGATCGTGAGTCGGCGAGTCGGCGATACCAGGATACCTCGAGGAGACGGTACTCGCGTCGCTGTGGTGTTTATGTACGTTGGTAAACGCACACGCGGCAGGGTTTATACACGTTTTGACGGAGGGGTACGGAGGAGGGCAGGGCCCAGGTATGGCGGCGTGTTGGTCGCGATAAATCATGGGTTACCACATTGTAGCCCAGTAAATCATCGGACGCGGGGAGTGCGAGAGCTTCCCAGCGTGAAATGAAACGAATTCATCTCTGTCAACCCCCACCGCCACCTTCTACGTGCATCCCTCCTCCCCCCTCCTCCCCCCTCCCTGCCCCTCACCATCTACCTCGCCCTCCTCGTCGCCCTCTCTTTCTCCCGCTTTCATGCGCAGCCGAGGGTGGAGGAGGGCCATGTACTAACTTTGACATAGGTATATACGTGCCAGGTTGTACATGCACCCTCTGATACATGGCGTAGGACCCACCCCCGCCAAGCTTTTCCCGCACCGCGTCCGCGTGCCCGAGTCTTCCGCATCACGCAGCAATTTTTCTCGTTTTTTTCTTTATTTCTTTCTTTTTTTTTGCACAACACCTACACCACCTGCTGCAGCCTTGTTTTTGGTTTTCTTTTCAGTGTTTTTTTTTTTTTTTTTTGCTTTTTAACGTTATTGGGTCCCCTCCTTTTTTTCGTCGCATGAGACGTGGTTGTCTAATGAATTGAGCCTGCGAGGTATGTTGATGGTCGAATTAACGAACGCTTTTTTTAGTTCACGACAAATAACGCTTCGCACATAGCACAAGGTTCTAACTCACGTTCTAAGGTGTTTATCGTTTTTTGTGCTAATTTTTTATTTATTTCTTGATTTCCATACTTGTGGTTTTTTTAGAGGCCCTTTTTTTAGGTTACTTCTTTTTATTTTCGTCTTCTTCTGATCCGCAGAATTTTCAAGAAAAATTTATCTTCTAGGGTATATTTCGTGGCGTGGGCGTTGAGCCGATGAAATTTACAATCCTTACCCGCTGTTTCGTACGTCTATTGCTATAACAAAACGCGTCCGCCAAAACCTCTTGTTTTCAAAAATTTGACCCTGATTTAGAACACTGGCTCAACAATGTCACGCGTATATAGATTTGATAAAACTCGCATCGATTATTCTTACTATGAATCAAAAATACTTTCAATCAAAGATCGGACTTTTTTTTACTCCAAGTTTTAACTCTCGGATTGAAATTGAAACTTCCGATCGGTTCGAGGGATATTGGATCCTGTTCAGAGGCGAGAAGTGATAAATCCTGGCTAATTTATTCCTGAAAACTCGGTGTAAGAGGAATGGAGGCTGGAGGATTTTTCTCGAAAATGCGGTATATACCCGAAATCTCGATTCCGGGGAAAAAAACGAAAGGCAACGGCCGACAAGACGCGAGCGTCGCGACGCCCACGACACGTATAAGCCCCGAGGATACGAACTACTTACGTCCTACCCTGCGGCTCGCAGGAGGCGGCGAGTCCTGAAGGCGCCCCAACCTCGCGAGGTGAACGTCAGCGGGGAAATATTTATCGTAATTTGATACAAGCGAGCGCGGACAAAAAATTGCTCGGAGAGCGAGAGAACTGAGGAGGCAAGCCATTCATCGCGAGAACTCAGACGCAGACGCGTTGCCTCCTCCGCCCTCTCGGCTCCAGATTCGCCCCTGCAGCGGTACAGCAGCCCTTATTTCACCCGTTTCTTCGACTCGCCCGGTATCCCCCATCCCCTCTTCGCCACGGCGTTACCCGAATATTTTCCCTTCTTATGCGTCATCGATCACGCCGAATAAACAGTCAAGGACTGCAGCTGAAGGGCCGAATTCGAAATAGGGGCATCTGATTTTTTGGGGGAAAACAACAAGGTGCGAAGGACCGTTTTTGACTAGGAAAAACGACGCCACAGAAACTATGATATCGACATGATTCGATGTACTTTGCGGTATATCTTTCAAAATAGAAAAACCGACAAGTTGGTTACGCGGGAAAAGAGGGAGGAAAATAATTTGTTCAGGTATAAGTCACGCAAGTCAGTGAAGAACCGTGAATTTTTTAGTGCATGTTGTTCAGGGGTGTGCTGGCAGGGCAATTTAAAAGCAACGAACCGCGAGACGTAGTCCTTCTGTTTTCTCAATTAAAAAATGCATGCGCGTTCCTTTAAAGTACATGATAATTTATCCGAGTGGTGTAATTAAACCGAGTTGGGTATGTACAAAGGGGTGAGAAAATTGAATAAAAGAATTTTATGCAATTACAGCAGTATGTACAGCTTTTGGAAAAAATTCGTGACCCTTGGTTAGGGTTTGAGCTTTTTTCGCATGATAGGGATCATAATTAGTTATTGTTAAATTACTGCGAATAAAAAATATCTATTGTACTACACGAAAAATGTTTCTAATGTTTTTCAAACGACAACGATTACGCGTTATTACTTCATGGTACATTGGTATGTATAGCAATGTTTCTAGCCTCATGACAAGAGATAAAACTACTATAAGACTGGGTAAAATATTCCTCTCTTTCTGATTCATCAGCCAAGATCGATTATCGATTACATAAATTTTATTCAGCCGTTAGCAGCTGATTAAAAATGTCAGAGTCGCAATAAAATTAAAACTATTTATATCAAGTATTACGAATAAAATAGTGTTAAATTAACAAAACGCGTACATATATCATTTATTCAAAAATACTGTATTCACACATATTTCATATCACGTAGAAACATTGAATGTTCATTAAACACGGCAAGATACAGAACGAGTGTAAAAAAAAATCGCAGAATATAAAAAACCGGCATTTAGATATACGAAAAAAAACATGATTCAATAATAAATCAAGGTTATCAAAAAATCAAGACGTCAGTACAAGCGGATATACTTGCGAATTAAAAAATCAGCCAAGCACTGACAAAATAACAATAACAGTAATAACAATAATAATAATAAAGAAGAAAGAACTCTTATCTCGAATAATCGATAACTCACCAGGCAGTTTCAAGCTTCAGTATCTCCCTCTAATAATTTTCGCCCTCTATTACACCGTGTAAACATCGCAAGGTCGTAATCTGCTTACAAAGCGTCGTGTTTTGATTCCCATTGGCAACATTACTCGCCATTACGCACTGCGAGCACCTGTGTTTACAAGCATCGTTCAGTAATACCAACGCCAGGCGCCAGAGGCGATCGAGTAATTGTTCGAGAGGAATCGATTGAGAAGTCGAACGTCACGTGACGCTGAGTAGCAGCGCGTCGCCATCATCACTCATCGCACCTTTGGTCATTAGACGAAGAGAAGTTGGCGTTGTGGTGAAAGTTGTTCGTTCGCGACGTCGGTGCGTCGCGGTGCATAAATCAGAAGACGCCGGGCGTCGGGCAAGCCTTCGGTGTTCGGTAACCGGTTTTGCGTGCGTGCGTCGTGACGCCACGTTTTGTTTACAAAATTTCTACCCGCGCGGAGTACTCGGCCATTGATCGTTTATCGATTGTTTACCCGTGTTTTGCGTTTTCGCGATGTTTCACTGTTTTAGTGGATTTTTTGTTTCGTGTTACTGTTCAGTGAGTTGAAGTCTACGTGCAGTGATACGTTGGCGGAGCTTCTCACCCCACGATTTCTGTGTGTGTGTGTGTATTCTCATCTTTCTGGCAGCTGTTATCATCGAAGAAGGAGAAAATTGGTCAGCCTGGTGCTTTCTGCAGCTTCTGGATATGGTGAGTGACCAAAAAATTTATACTTCAACGTTACTATTCTGCAGTTTGTTTGTTGTGATGCTAAGGTTTTGAACAACGTTTTATCGGTTTCCAACAATTATTAAAAAAAAAGAAGAAGAAGAAGAAAAAAAAAAAAAAAAAACAATAACGTGACAATAAGAACATCTCGTCGATAATAATTTTCCCTTGAAAGAAGCGAAAGTAGATATCGCAAGAGTTTTATCCGTAGCTAGGACGTAAAGCGGCAAGTTGAAGTCTCGAACAGTTGAAGACAAATTAAAGTGTTTCTTTAATTCCGTTTCTATTTTTCTTTCATGATACTTTTATTTAATGAAACCGCGACGGCGGTAAGTCGGGGGTGGTTTACAGTGTGATGTAGTTACCTATACAGTTACAGCACGTAAGTCGACTATTACGTTGTGGACTTCCAGGTAAATTGGACGTCGCAAGCGGTAAAATGTATGTAGCAATAAATCCGACGGGTTAAAATAATGGTTTCTCATTTTGTAAATGGTGGAAAACTTAAAATTGTGCCTCATATATTTTATGGAAGAGAGAGTGACGCATCGCGTCGCCCTTTCTTCTCTCCTCACTGTCGCATCGCTCGCTATCACACCAGCAGCAACCAGCCATTATTCGGCAAACCGCGTGTCCATGTGGGGGTGGATCTCGCACACCCCCCCTCCGATGCGGTGTACATGGACACACGTGATCCGTGGGGGAGGGGGGCAGGAAGAGGGCTGGAAGCTTCTTTCTTCCGATTCCTTATTTTCTTTATCCGTCGACCAATTCTCGGCCGGGCTGCAGGGCCGCCAGCGCGAGATATTGCGAGGTGGCGATAACTCACCCCCAACCCCTACCCCCACCCCTTCCCACCCTCGCCCGCCCTCCACCCCCAGGGCGCCCAGCTCCACCCTCGCCCTCTCGCCCTCGGCCCGAGCCAAACCGTGAACCACCCTTATAGTCGACTTCATTGCGCTTCGCGCACGTTTGTCTCTGAACGTGTCCCCCCCCCCCCCCCCCGTTCCCACCTCGCCGAGACACTCGGTGCTGCACCTTAACCGTCTCCGGATACTGGGCATTCCAAATACCCCGACTACCGAACTCCTTCGTCTTTATTTCAGGATCCAGCCTGCACCTGCAGCCGCGAAATGCGATTCTTCCAATTTTCAAGCTCCTCTGTCTTTTGCCCGTGCCGTTTTTGGTCTTTTTCTTTATCCATTTTTACGGTTGATCGTGTCGTTAGTTCGATTCAGGTTGGTTTGTGTTACGGTAGTGAAATTTGACGGACAACAACTGTACATAAAATTCACGTATCCACGCACTTTGGATAAAAATGTCAACTGAAAAGTAGCTGAATGAGGATAAGTCGGTGTTCAGGGATTTTTACTAGGAATTCGTTGGACAAGTACTCACATATGTAGCTTCACAAGTATACATACACAGTATACATATTTACATGTAGAATGGTTAAGGAAGGGGGAACCATTTGTCCCGAAAATTAAATAAGAGAAGAGGAAAGAGGAAAGAGGCGAATCAGACGAAGGAGAATAAAACAAGGAAGTAAAAGTAGAAGTAAGAAAGAAGGAAACACGGAAAACGAAAAAACGTAGAGAAACGTAATTCGTACGGAGCTTCTTAGGTCCGCTGAAGAGGTTAGGTAGGCAATTTAGCTTTTTTGCGGGGAAGTAATAAAAACCCTCAGCGAATATAAGGCAGGGCCCACAAGGGGGGCGGGATGAAGGAGGATGGAAGGGGGTTGAAGCTGCTCGGGGGACACAAGGAGAGCAGAGGGAAGCTGCGTGCGCGAGACAGATAGGAAGTCCAATTTTGGAGCGCAGGGGTGTCCAAGAGTGGACGGACATCCCTCACTGTATTATTTATACCCGCACAAAATTGGTGCCTGACTATGCCGGGCACGATCCGGCTACGACAGGCCCTTTATTTCCGACATTCTGGGCACCGAGAGACCGAATATTTCTACTATATTATATATATATACATATATATGTATATATACATACGCATTTGCCTCATGCCAAATGAAATTCAACCTCCCTGTAGGCTCGAACGAGTTTTAAATACTTTTTGATATTACTTCCGCTGCAACAAATCTTGTCAGCAAAAAAACAAAAGTAACAGTAAAATTAGAACCTTTTATCAGCGAATTTTTACCGCTTTGTATATTGATGATTTTTTGATACAATATTAACTATTCATAGTATCTATTCAGGTACTAAAATATTCTGAAACGTATTATACCGTTTGAATTTTTAGTTTCAATGTAGAACTTAGATTTTGGTTCTTACATTCAATTGATTTTATCTGAACAGCAATTTGCGAAATTGAGTTGAACGTTGAACCTAAAATCGCCCCGAAAACCCTCGAGGATTTTTAGGGTATAATTTTTATCGAATTTGCCAACCGATTGATCGAGTTTGGTGATTAGCGGCATCGGACTTTTCCGCAGAGTGGCAAACCAATCGCGAATCGCGTTCGTTCTCGAGTTTTTCGCGGAATAAGCGCACTCGCGAACACAGACTGAAGACGGGGAGAAAAAAGGAGGAACGAAGGGGGGACGAGGCTGATCGAAAGCCAATAATTGGAATAAACCCGGCCGATCTCGTTTCACGGCTCGCTTCTGTCACGAACGAAGGACCGCATTCTCCCCTCGGCCTGGAGCCGCTTCCACCCCACCCCCCTCCCTCCTCCCGCCACCGACTCGTTTCATCCCCCGTTCGCGGCCGGGGATAACTAGAAAAGTTCTTTTCCCCCGTGTCAACCTTCCCCTGCACGTCGTTGACGGTCTTATCCTTTATACCCCTTGTATAGCCGCGGCGGTGGCGGCGAGTATCTCCGTAGAGCAGGACGTGTTCACCCAAATGCGCTGTTAAAATTTTGGACACAATCTCACCATTTGTCTTACGAGACCTAGAAATAAATCTCCGGCGGCTCAGCCAGCTAAGAATAACCGCCACCCTTCGCGGCCTGGTGCAGCCAACCCCCGTTCTTTTTCTTCATTTTGTTACCAGGGCACGCCGTCGGCGAACGCGCTCAGCCCCCGCCCTCTCCCCTTAGTCCCTCCCCGCCCCCATCCCCACCCACCCCCTTACGATTCTCTATCAATAAATCATAATATTCGTATTAAGATTCCTACCACTTCCTCTTCCCGGATATATCGACCTCCTTCGTCCTGACTCAGTTCACGTGTGTCTCCTTTTTGTGCGCATGTGTGTGAGTATGTATCGAATTTTCGGAAATTCGACAATTCGCCATTCCTACTGCTGCTGCTGGAGGAACGAACGTCCGGTTCTAGGTCCGATGGTACTAGGTACAGAACTTGTCTCGTACCTCGTGAAAGACGCGGAAAATCATCATCCACCCTATAAAATTATACCGTCCATTACTCTCTTCGAACTGTCTCAAGTAGGTACGGAAGCGAATCCGCGCGCCAGGCCGGCTGCGTGACTCGGACGGTTAATTCATACCGTCTAGTTATACTTGCATGTAGGAAATTTCAAGTGCAATTGATTTTCCTTTACATAATATACCGATCTGTCCTCGGTGCCGTTTCCCATCTTTCTTCGTTCCTTAATCGCTGTTTATGGCGCGGGACACGAAGGGGTGTGAATTCCACCGCAAACCTTGAAACGCCTTTTTGTCTTTGTAAAAGGGAAAATTGATACTGAAAATTCGTCGTACATCTTAATCGTTGAATTGCTGCAGTTGCTTAGGCTTGATTTTGAAAAAACACGAACAAACAATCGACCAGAATAAATATTTTCAAACAAAACGTTTCATCGTCATCGGATCACTTTGCACCCCGGGCCCCTGACCTTGATCATCCCTCCCTGAAAACAATATGATCGAAGAAGTCATTGACCGGTAAACGTACGGGATGAAAAAGAAACAGGAACGAAAACCGGAATGAAATGAATGACAATGACACCGTCCATCAAATCGGCTGGGGGCGGGTGGATTTCGTCGTAATGTACATTGTGCCTTGCAGCAGGCGGTGGTTCATGATTCGCTGGGTATGAAATACGCGAGTTCTTCCTTGGCAAAGTGTTTCTACAACGTACCTACGTCGATTCGATGTTCGTACGAGCAAATACTCGCGGATTGGTACAGCGCAGCGGATGCTGACGTTGAAAATGCAGCGCAGGGGCGGCGAGACTCTTCGGGGGCCTCTGGAAACCACCCCTGGAATACCCGCGCTATTCGTCGTGGCTAAGCGAGCTGTGGCGGCGGCGGCGGCGGCGGCGGCGGGTGTCCAAAGACGAATGTATATTTTGGCCAAGTGCTTTATATAACGATAATTCAAGAGATAGCATTGCGCTGGGCGGAATGCCTCGGCCCTGAAGAGTAGGGGTTATAAAATATGTGTCTGGTATCTTATTCTTCACCCAGTTCCCGGCACCGTTCCTCCCCCTCTCGGGGGTTGGTGGACCTCGCATCTCGAGTCGCGTGTACCTCGGCTTCACCCCCTCTCAGCACTGTGTACGTGTATTTTTCCTCCGCTCACTACCGTCTTGGTATATTGTTATTATTGTTATTTTTCTCATATTGTTATCATCATTATTTTCACCACCATTATTATCATCCTTATAATCCCTGCGATACGGGGATGGCTCCGGAATGTGGCGGCTGTCACATTAGCGTCCCGGCTCCGGGCATCAGCGGCGTCGCTTCAGTGGTCGCAAACTTTTGCCAGTCGCCAAACCGGCGGTTCCTACTATTCTCTACCTCCCACACACTATTTATACCTACGAACACATATGTGATCTTTTATATGTTTGCTCTGCTGTGCTGCAACGTAGGTACGCGCCCCGATGCTCGCTGGACAAATTTTCCTCCTCTGAGAATATGAATTATTACACACGTGAGCACGGATTGTATGTGTAGTCATGTGGATACGAAGACATGCTGCGATATGCTCATGCGAATTTTAATATTTCTTTAGACGTTTGACGGTTGAAATCAATATAAACGTAATTTTGATAATCGATTAATGCGGTTATGATCAGACTCGTTATACATATATGGGTTATCCTACATTTCTTTATCGCTCGGTACTGAGGCTTTTTTCACGAAACAAATTCTATGACCATCTGGACATTATTCTGATTACGAGTTAGGGAAAAGTCATTGCAGGCTAAGATATGTACCGTAGCTGTATCTCTGGCTTATTTGAATGTCTGTCTTTCGAGCATTAGAGTGTAACTTGATTACCACACCATTCTAACATTCTCCAGATCTTTTAAAAACACTGTGGCGTGTAATTTCAGTACGATTATATCTCTCTTTTGTTAATTATCCATTTTTCCTGTTGCCTTCCCATGTAGAAAAAAAAAATGAAAGAAAAAAAGAAAAGAAAAGTTATCGACTCGTCTTCAGTAACTAGAAATGCAAACAAACTGAATGAATTAGTTGCCCTTTTTGGCGATGAAGTGTCGCGGATGAAAAACGTCTTTTCCATCTCTTAAATGGCGCGATGTTCATCACAGTAAACGGATGACGTATCTGAGCATACGCATCACCGTCAAATAGTTCGTATTCCCGCGCTGCTGAAGATACGAAGATCTCGTAAATATATGCAACGACACGTCTCGCCCGTCTGTTTTATACTCTCCATAGCTATATCTACGAGTTACACGCTTGAGAGTTGAGCGTATTGTACATTATGGGGTGAAGAACCAAGTCCATTTGATTTGGTGTTATTTCAAATATATTTTATGACTATTTGAAAATATGCATTAAAATTTTCATCAAATTTTTCATCAACTAAATCATTCCAACTAATTTTTCAAATGCGTTTTCTAAACAATCTGGTACTCGCGGTATTCTTAAGCTACCAGGAAAAATTTATTACGTGTTAACAGTATTTGGCAATTGTCGTACATTATTCACTAGAATATGGTCCAAGCTTACACCTTCAATTAATTTATACGATTCGTTGAAACGGAATCAGCTAATACTGAAACTAGATTTAGGATATAGGAAGGTTCAAAATTCTTACCAACCCCGATGAGATGGTAGAATTGATTCGAGGTTCCAGGCATAACACGAAATTCGTTTTCTCTGTTATTATATCAAAAAATTGAAAATTTCAATTACAACAAATGATCTTAGTACCTAATGTAGAACGATTGCGAACCAGCCTCCAAATCTGAATGCGGATGCGGATCAAGATGTCAAGATCAGTGGATTCCAGGCGCAGCGCAGCCCCTTTCGGTCCGCGCTTTGAGCATTCGTGGAATACATTCGGGGGGTACGTAGAGGTGATACCGACCCGGTGTTGCCCATCGCGTGGCCCATCGAGGCCCATCGAGGGCGCAGTCCTGATAAATCCCGAGCAGAGCGTCCCGCAGACGCGAGCCGCATGTATTTTACATTCTCAATTTGGTAAGAGTAGATTTATCGGGCCTGCCTGCCTGCCTGCCTGCCTGCCTGCCTCCGTATCCTGCCGCACACACCTCGCCTCCTCCTTCACCCCGTGTACCTACCACGTACACGTATGTTCAGTCCTGCACGCGTGTGCGCGGCGTGTATCCATAGGCGGTAGCCGCGAGCAACGGGGGTGAGAAATTTGGTCGGGGGGTGAAGGGGAAGCCTCCGTCTATTCTCCATTTCAAGCCTAAGCGCGACCATTCGTCAGGATTTGGGCGCGTAGACTTGCTTTATTGCCTCGCTCTGGAAATTGCTATCCTACGACTCCATTCCGGCCTCTGCGCTCCCGTCTCCATCCCCCTCTACCCTCTTTCTCTCGCTCTCTCTCTCTCTCTCTCTCTGCACACCGAGAGCTGGATATAGCCAGGCAATGCATTACAACCTTATACACCGAGATCCGATCCGCTAACCGAGTTTAAACTAAATTCTACTCAGTTATAACCGAAATTTAAATTTTGCCAGCTCGCGACCGGCTCAAGCGACGATCCTGCAGTGCATCGGAAATGCAATGGTATCCTGGAAGTGCACATTAATTATCAGAGGCTGCTGGGATGGCGAATCGAGCTTGCGATACGATTTTGGTACCTCATCTCGTGGGCAGGATTCTTTGGACACAATTCCAAACAGCCTTGATTGCGATATTCTCTTGTATTAAGTAATAGCCAAGCTCAAAAATTGAAGGGACAAGGTGTTACATATTATTCTCAAGAGTAAACTAACAATAAGGAGGACATCTCTTCAGCTAGAGATAAGCGAATCCGAAGTTGAACGTGAAGGTATACCTATACGCGATTAGTTGGCGAATATCCCGGAGAGGGCCAGGATATCGGTTCCACAATCTCGCCTTCCCGCGCGTTTCAATTTACAGCCGATAAGATTTCGGATTCGTACGATATATTTCCAGATTAAAAGGCCATTCGAACGGTGTAACGTGCAGGTGTAAGTCGATGTCCGTGTGTATTATAGCTTACCGTCATGGCTTCTCGATCGATCACTGTACGATTTCAATGCCTGAATCGAACGGATTTATGAGTGAATTACAGATTAAACGGAGAATTTAATAAAATAACCTGTGAGTTCAGTGAATACGATCCCGAACATTGTTTCTTTTTGTCATTTATATATTCAAACCGATTCTTTTCTATCAGGCGAGAGTCAAAAAGCACCTGCGCATCGGTCCACGGTGTGAAAATCAAAGATAAAATTTATCGTTCGCTATTTGTGAGCCTCCCTCTGTTTCTCCCTTTCACTCTCTTTCTCTCTTTCTCTCTCATCCCTAACGAACAATACCACGCGGAGTCGAGAATTGGGGTTATGTAAGGGTGGAAAGAATGGAGGCAGTGATTTAGCCAGAAGAGGATCAAATGCTCCGCAGGATCCAAGTGGGTACCTAATTTTCGGAACACTCGGTATGGCAAGAGGTTCACAAGGAGGTTACAGGAGGCTGCTAGTAACCTATACCACCGACTGCTGGGCCCCTAAATCAGCCTCCGTGTCGTGATTCATGGAGGGCAACCTCTTCTCCCCTCCCCCCCCCCCCCCCCTTCCCCCACTCGTCGTCCTCCTCCTCCTCTGTTACCCCTCACACACCTACATCCTCTGCAACTCCTTCGACGACGGTGACCTCCCTTCGCGATCCTTTGCCGCCCTCCAAACACCCTTTTTTCTTTTGCTGCGCCACGTGGCTCGGCCACTTCTTGCTACAAAATTCGTCGTTTCACTTTCGGCTAGATGATCATCCTCATTCAAATCGCCATGAAGAATGGTTACCAAAGTACTGTAACGAAGAGACAATTCTCGATCAATTTGTCTCAATGCTTTATCGCCATTTGTATAATTGTTTCTCAATCGTGTCGAGTCGTTGTGCTCAGGTGCTCAATCTTCGGGAGAACTGTTCCAGTTATTGATTACTGGCCCTCGCACATGGGACTTTCCATGCTAACTTCATTCCGAAATGGGGTTAACAGGGTTTGTCCTGGTGTATTGGAAAAACAGTTGTTTTTTCTTCTCATTTCAACAAGTTGTTCTTTCGTATTTATCAATGATCGGTAATTGATTTGGAATGGTACTTATACTAACGTCACAATAACGATCTGTTTGACGAACGAATAGTCATTTGGAACGAGAAATAACTAAATTGTCATTTATAACTATAAGTTCGTCCATTGCACAAGGGCTAGAATTATCTTTGAATTGGAAGATCCGCTCTTCTGCTCTCTTTGCGGGTTGAATTGTACCGAGGGATTAAGTAGGAGCAAGTCGACCTGAGGGTGCGAATCGGAGCGTCGATCACCCGGTTATTGGAACGCCTGTATGAACGTCTGCACAGGGAGTGCATAATGCAGATGTAAGCGAGTTTCCTACGGGCGTTAGGTACACGTACCTACGACTGCATGTACGGAGATATTACACACACATACGTATCACATATATGTATGTATATATAGATACGTATACGCCGGAGAATAACTCAGCCCTTTACAGAATTCCGGTAGATATCTGAAGGAGAAGCCCATTTTCAACCTCATTGAATAGACAGCCATGATTCTATGACCGCAGACCGTGCCAACTCCATTGTAACGTCTCTGCCACTTTCCTCTAGCCCCTCTGGATAGTCGAGCCATGCTCCTTCTCCCAGCTCTCGTGCTTGTTCTCTTGTTTTTTTCTATTCCTGATTCTTTTTATTTCACTTACACCACCACCACCACCACCACCACCACCACCATCGCCTATTCACCCTCCACGAATTCGTATTCCACGTGAATGTGTGGCCTCTCGCTCCAGGACCTCGTCCGGTTGCTCCTCCGATCCTAGGTACTAAAACATGGTTAACTTTCTTTTTCTTCATTACGACCCTCCGCTTGTTTCATTGATGGTGAATTGCCCCAATTATTTCGTTTAGACATCGAGACTGCGGTACTTGCATGAGAATTTTTTTTTCTCGTCAGAAATGCGCATCTGAATGAGTATACGATGCGTGGATTTAGGATTATTTTTTTTAATAAGCAGTTTCGGATCCTTATTCGTTATTGGTTTACTAGGTTATTATCGTTCGGGGTTCTAAAAAAAAGTACAATTTGTAGGTAGATCGAGTATTTTGAAGCGTGGAACAATTGTGCGGATGACGAAAAGTCATATTTTTTGCAATGCAAATTTAATTCGCGAAACATGAAGACTTTTTTTTGTATTTCACCTAAACAGCGTTGCAGGTAATCCTCTGTACATATACAGGTACACTGAATACCGGGAATACCGGGAAAAAATCAGGAAAAATACAGGAATTTTTTGGTACTCTGGGATAATAAGTTAAATTTTGCACAATTAGGGCATAGTTCATATTTTTAGGGAACATTTATTCCCATTCTACCTGTTTGATATTGTATAATAATATCACGTGTCTAATTTTACAAGGACGTATGCACTAAAAATGCGAATTTGGAGGTAAAAAGGTATAGAATTTTTTCTTTTCCCGCTATTTCCTATAAAAGCACTCAAAACGTGTATCTATAATAAAATTAGCCGGAAAAATGAATGAAGGTGAAAGACCTTATATTTGGTGAATACGCCCAAATTTAGCACCAAAATATATTTTTATCCAATACATTTATCAATGATATAAGGTCGCATCTGCTGTTTCGTGTTTTTTTTTTTTTTCATGAAAAACGCAAAAACCTTCCAAACACAAACACTTATCAATTTCGGGGAAAAAGTTTTAAAAAATTTTATTTTGTTAACATTAAATATCGCACGTAATCGCACAAGGTCGTATCCACCAATTGATTTTTTTTTTTTTTTTTACTTGCAAACGCTTCAAAAACCTTTGAAACGTAAAGATTTATTGATTTTGGGAAGAATATTTGAAAGAAAAAAATTTCTGACAAAATAATATTGGACCTAACGGTATAAGGTCGTATGTGGGCAGATACGACTTTACATCATTAGAGAACGTGATTATTTTTCTTAAGATTCGTCACGAAAAGACATGGCCGACAGTACTCACAAGGATTTACCCTCAATTGATCCATTTTTCAATTTCAAATTTTTTTTCGCGAATAAAATAAAATTAAAATACGCCTTTTTATCTTGGTGTGTGGTAAAAGGTCGTATAATGACGCGTGCGTCCTTATACCATCAAATTACTTTTAAATAAGTATTATAATCAACATGGTGATAAAAATCTCTCGCACACATTGCTGTGATGTCAAATTTCTATGATAGAACCTTATATTTCGCAAGCCATAAACAATTTTCATAAAGATTAAAACACGGTGTTATAAAAATAGATAAAAATTTTCTCACTTCTTTAATATACTTCCCAAAATAACGGGAATATGCAAAGTAATACCGGTAATACCTATATGTCAACGTATCCGGTCAAGAAAAAAGCCGAAATTTTTTTTTCTACTTTCCGCATGTACAGCACGGTACAACTGACCTGCAATACGTTTATATGTATATATATTTCTACCAGACGTATAACTTTCATCAATTATTTCCATCAACTTTCCTGCACCTAATCCTGAGTCAATTATCGCCGCAGCGTCATCGGTGCTCTCTGGAATCGAGTGAATAACGCTGAAATAAATTGACGAAATTGGAAATCCGTTAGCCACTCGTTACTCGATACCTATACACACACGCAGAGTGATTCGACAGCAGGTTGTACGTTATTTTTTCACCGATTAATTAACCCACCCTCTATACTCTCCATCGTTCGTTCGTTCGTTCGTTCATTCTCTCGGTTCTCTGGGTCACTGGCGGCCATATTTTTCCGGAGGTGAGAGCGATATTTAGCTATTCGACGTACATACGTGACTTTGCTTCTGTGTGGATGCGACCAGCGCGCCTCTGAGCGTTTCGTTATATATAGGGTACAAGCTATGTATGTATATGTATACACGTGAAAGCAGCGAACCGCGGTGTGACACGGACATGGGAATCGGGGAATCGGTGATAATTAATGGACCACTGCAGGGCTCTTTCTCTCTCTCTCTCTCTTTCTCTCTTTCTCTCTCCTTCCATCTCGTTACATATCCCTCCTCCATACTCGAGCGGACTCAATTATTGTCGATGGCGCATCAAGTGTTGGAATAATACGTGTGTATGCACGCGAATATATACGTGTGGAAACGGGGGGTGGCGGAGGCGGGGGCGAGGGTGGTCCTGGATGAAATGGAGGGCAGCGGGGGGGAGGGCGAACCGAGCATGAGCAATGGCTGGCAGCGCTCCGTAATAATGTTGTCTTCGTCGGGGCCCCGCCGCGGATTTTGTTGCTCCTTTTACTCCGTTCATTCGTTCGTTCGTTCGTTTTATACACACACAGGTGCGCTCACTGCACTCACATATGCTCACATCGGTACGGTCTGTATATTCCTCTTTTATTTGCCCGCGGCGCAAGAATGTAGCCTACAGTCCGCGCCAAGATTAAAACCCACGGTTGCGCAACCCCGAACCAACTCCAGCATCCAGCACCGACATCCATGATGCATTCGTTGAGTCGGGATACACCGCGTGTGTGTTTTTTCAACTGGGATCCAAAACGCGGGTATAATTTCGTTCCAGTCGAAAAAATCGTATTATTTCTTCTCTATTACTGTTCGGTGTCTGAATGTGTTTTTATGTATAACTGCAGACTGACAATGAATAAAAATCGACTTGTTATTTAGAAAAATCGTAGAATCTCTTGTGTAAGCTTGTCATTCTGTCACCCCTTACTGTTTGGGGTTGGAATCGCAAGTATCGGGTGTAATGTATAAGGTCAGTGTACCGGTTATTGACAGAAAAATAAGTTTGTAGTGTCTAAACCTCTAGCAATTGGCAATTTATAATTTTGGAAAATAAAACGATCAATTATTGGGTCTAAACGTTTTAATAACTAACACACTCACCTTACTTCTCGATGCTAGGAAATTGAGGTATTTCCTTAAGCCATACCTGTACAATAGGTACTACCTACTCACCTCCTACCTACGCGCGAGACTTCTCTGGCGCGGAGGATAATTTTAGCTCATATAGGTATGCGTTTAGTCGCGATGCAGAATTATGCGGTACGAGCTTCTGATAGCTTTCTCAACTATAAATCAGGCAGCCTGTATGCAAACCTGACGTAGGTACGATGGTATGGGTGGCAGTGTTTTATCTTCGAGTTTTAGGTATACATGCAAGTAGGTATAATATGTACAGGTAGGTATGAATATATGTATACCGAGTTGCGGTGTGATTATGAGAAACGATCCGCAGATTATATTCTGACCGTGTGAATGGAAGTGTGCAGAGTGGTATAATTTATTTCATCAAAATTTATCGATCTTCTCGTAGAAATACAACCGAGAAACCGCTGCTCATTCTGTGAAATGATTATATTAAGTATGCAGAGACGATAATGGTTCGACAATGGGTTTAACTACGTCACTAGTAGGTGTAGAGTAGATATAGGATGCTACTGTTACGGGGTGTAATTACATGTGACAGTAACTGTTCTTTAAAGTTTTCATTCACGAAACCATGGCTGTCTGTGTAATAGTAAGTAATTGAGTAAGAAAGTAAGTAAGTGAGTAAAGTGATGTTTCTCCTCTCAAGCTCGTGGTAGAACGACGAGCCACCCGCGCTTATTTTTGGCGAAGCGTCTCTCGGTCCCCGCAAATGACGGCAAGATTCAGAATGAAAATGCCGTAACCATTGATCACGTGTCGGATAACGAGGGGAATTGGCTCTTGCAAATACATTAGGGGAGGGGGGACCGCGTCGAAGGAAGAAGCGAAGAGCTGGGGCCCGGTGCAGATTGTGGTGAGGAAAGATTGGAGGGTGAGGGGGAGGGGGGGGGGGATGAAGGAGAGGCGTCGCTACTTGATATCAGAACTGAGAGGCAAGCAAGCAAGCAAGCAAGCAAGCAACCGGCAACGACGGCAACCTCGCCACCACGCAGATAAAATAGAAAAATCGTCACAGCTTGCAAGGGGGTATGGCAAAAAGTATAAATTTCTTTAATGGTGCTAATAATTTCATATCGCATAATTTACTTACTGCGAAACGCAACGCCAGTAGCTACCCAAGGCATTAACGAGGAGCCTAATATTTATGTGATACTCGCTCGGCCGTCCGCCGACCAGATAACACACCAACCAAACCCTCCCCCTCCCCGCCGATCCCCGCAACCACCTAACCACCTTACCGGGTCTTGTGGACGAGATAAAAAGAGTGAGAGAGAAAAAAAAAATAAAAGAAAACAAAGTAAACCCCCTTTTCGCTAAAGATACCTATACACCGTATACAACCACCCTCTGGATCTTCAACCCCTGGCAAGCTTACAGGAGGAGAACGAAGGGAATGAGAAAACGACGATCGAATCGATGCTAATTCAGCTTCACATCCCTCAGGCAGTTGTAGGTTTTGTAATAGATTTTGGTAATTCGAAAGCGAGGAGAGAGACGTTGGTTGGAGGGCTGTGAATTATATTCGCTTTGCAAATAATTGGTATAACTTTTGCGGGTCTCTTGGTGCAGGGTATACATATATTACGAGTTTTCTGACGGACTCGCTCGCCTTCGAATCGTTTGAATACCGGCCAAGATCTAAATCTCGGCAGACGTATGCGCTTCTCTGGTTCTTTTGAAAAGTTAGGCGGGTATTGCCTTGGCATTCGTACGTAAGAAAGAATATTATTTGCCAAGTGCAATGCTGTATGGCCGGATTCATCTGTCTCTGTACTTATTTACGTTATACGTATACAAATATATACGATTGGTTCAATGCATCGCGCCAAGGGATGACCTAAAATTCAGTCAGCCGTGAATCTCCATTTTATTGCTGGAAAAATTTTAACGATACGCTCAAGAAGTTCAGCGAAGCGATTCGAAGCTGCAATCGCAGATCGCGATTTCAATGATTACTCGAACAAACTGCTCGAGTGTAATTCTTAATTAAAATTTCAATTAGTGGTTGGAAATTTTTGGTTCTTTTAATTGCGTTATCACGGTCGTTGAATCTCGACCAAAAAGCTCTATTATACGCTCCATCATTCACTCCCTGGTAGACAACGATGAGTGAGAATAAAGGGGTTGGACTCGCCTCGACGAGCATGTGTTTACAGGATGGGGTACACGTGGTGTAGAGAAATTTCGTCGCTCTGTATGGCAGTGCAGCCATATCTGTATACACGGTGTATTCGTATAACCATGCCGCACTGCATTATCGCGGGGCGTATAATGTTCCCGTGCGGAGGCTGTGCGTTAATATATTTTATTTAACACTGACACGTATGCTGAAATTAGCGAATAATTAACGAAACTAAACTATTAGCATAAATTTAAATACCGTTCGGTCAATTATACGAATAATCACCATCGTATCACTAATAATTACAATCCTAAACCATTATTCCGTGCATTATATATCGCATTGAATGTTGAATAAAAACAGATCACATATACTCGACCAGTTCATCTTCGTTATCAAGGGAAGAAAATTGCTCCGATTTATAGTGCACAGTTACAGGAAGGTGATTATTTCACCTTAACCCTAGAGGAGAAATGTTTTTGGGAAACATGATTTCTCTGCGTGGTGAAAAAATTCACCGCGAGTTTATCACCCATGAAAAGACCCTGATCGACGTTAGTCTAATCAGCATCCTCCGGTATCAACCGAGTTTCCCATCGTCAGCTGTCGTCGCATGATTTATGCATATGCAGTTTTGCGACCGTGCGCGCGCGAACGGTTCCATCAATCAAAAGGCGGCGCGAAGCGCGCGTGCGCTCGCGCTGATCATTCGAGCGATGGCGTTTGGTCGCGTACGCGTGATTACAAGCCGAGAGATGGACAGAGTCTCGCTACGTGCTCGGCGGTCGATCTTCCGGTGGGACAAAACACGGACAAACCTGCACGTATGGCGCCCTGCAGGTAGAGCGAGTGCGCGACGATGAGTAGGCATCGCACACGCTGATCGTACTCGCGAGAATTTCTCCCCCACCCTCGCCCCCCTTTCGCCTACGAAACTGCTCGTAGATCTTATATTGCGCGTTGTAATAACTCGCCTTGTACATCAGATGAGGTCGCGCAATACGAGCTTGGCATATGCGATGGGCCCGCGTCCTCGTCCTCGTCCTCGTCTTCGGAGCTGCGCGGCCCCCTGGGCCAGCTACACGTGTGGTTCGCCGGAGGAAGAAGGGGAGGTGGGCACCCTGAGAGCCCTCGACGCCGCGCAGCATGGGAGTCAGGAAATCACGATCAACATTGCTATAACTGTCGACGCCAGGACACCGTCATCGAAGCGCTTCGAGAATAATTCAGCAGCGAATACGTGGCACGCAGACCAGCGTCCAGGACGACTACAGTTCTACGACTACACACATGCGCAATCATCATAGACTTTGACGGATTGCTTGGCGTGCCTGAAATCCCTTCGGGGATACACCGGGAACCGAAAACCTCCCACCTCTTCTACGTTGGGGATGCTTCGAGCTCTAGGTGAACAGGGTAAAACGGTATTCTTCACGCCTGCGGGTTATTTTATTATGGGAATTTCAAACGGTCAAACGACAATGGACAATGGACGGAAGACAAATTTTGTACGGAAATATGACTATTCTTTTATTGTAATTTTTTTGACGTTGGTTTTTTTTTCGTTTTGGTTATGTATTCGTATTATTCATCTTATACAAGCCTTAAGTTCGTGTTGTTACAACGCTTCTATCGTATACACTGCGTTACTATATCGTGATATTTATAGTCCTGATGCTTAATGTATATTGAAGAGCTAACGCCATTTGATGAAGTACTGTTTTAGCCTCTAATCATAAATACTTTTTATTAGCGTTCGTCGAATGTTAATACTTTACGAATTAGATATGCAAGCTTCTACTACGAAAGATCTTGGTATACGTATGCTTTGCGGTACTGAGTATCTGTATTGAAAATATGGATTCGATGAATTCACGCCGGAGCGATATCGCTTCTCATAATACATCCCGGATTTCCTTGCATCAATTTTCAATTCACGTATCTTCAAACTTGTGCGTGGAAAAACTTCCTCAAAGTAACTAGTCCGTGATAAATTATAGCTCCGTGCGGTAATAGGCTTGGACGTATCGTTAGAAAAGAAATTAATTAACCTCCAGTTATGACTTCAAGTCGAACATATTTCACTGTTAAAACCATAAGGATCCCTTGATTTTACAACGATTTCATATATAAAAAAAAAAAAAACGGATTTCGAATTGCATTGAACGAAACTTCGCTCTGAAGCTAAGAAATCTCAAGATTTCGTGGGTTGATATCGATAACGATCTTGAAACCAGTGCAACGCGATGATATAAAATAATATATCGTCTCAGTGCTGCGTACAGTCGCGGAAGGAATGGCGTATAGGTGGGTACATAGAGTCGATATAGCCCGCTCTATGAGGACATAAGGAAGACATACAGCGGGTTGTACACTGTATAGAAAACTAGGAAGAGGAAGATGAGGCTGCAGCAAGGAGTGCGAGGACGAGAGGATAGGAAAAGCAGTCGAGCGAACCACCCGCACTGGCGCCCTCGGCTCACCGGCTCCGTCGAGGCGCCGGCGTCACTTCCGTTTTCCCCCCAGCCGTCCCCCGCGAGTTGGATCTCCCGATGTGCCGTGGAACCCCCTCCGAAAACTCGGCAAAACCGGAGGAACCGGAGAAACGGGACACTTCCGAGCACGCGCCAGGATTGCGACTTGCATTCTATACGCGCGGCCTCCTCCTACCCCCTCCACCCCCGGCTCTCTTCACCCCTGGACTGACAAATAAATACGCGATGCACCGGCTAACCAATTCCGGGGTTGTTGATCTTCCTACATTTACGATTCTTTCGTATATCTACTGGAGAAATATTTATCCTCGTTTCTCTTTCTTTGTATTCTGATGATGAGTTTTATCCTAATCAGCAATAAGATGGAAAAGTTTTAATCTGATCTTGATTAGAGAGAAAAAACAAAATTTTCGAATGTTATATAGGTACATTTTCCAGATTCAGGGTTGGAAAAAAATTTATATTCCAAGGCTAAGCAGGTCTTCAGATTTTTTATTAGACAGATATTTCGAGGGATCAATTTATATTTATCAATTAATAATAGGATGGTTGCTATTTAATTTTGGCTGCAAAGCGTATATTGATAATCGAAAGACTCCGAGGGCTGAATGTGTGTTTCATCGATACCGTAGGGCGAGTGTGTGGATTGCAATGTATTGGTACACAGCTACAAAGAAAACTGGCTATAGCTGTGTGAGCGAACGAACGGGAAACAAAGTTTTCCAATTATTTTGTCGCATTTTAATCTTGATTTATAATACAGCCTTTGGAAATTGCCAGGTTCGTATAGGTATAATACGGCAGCAGCTTCTTTGGACCTTTCTATGGCGGTGATGAAACGTTGGTAATTTATTCGTTCGCGCTGTAACACTCTTTGATGAGTTTTCCCTGGCAACCTCCGAATCTTGTTTCCTGTCATGCGGCGCGAAATCATAAAGCCTCACATGAGTCGGTCAGGCACTTGTCTCTTCTTTCCCGCCTCTTTTTATACGTTTTTCCGCTCCTCTTTTGGCCCGCTGGAACATGATTCGAACCACCGAATTTATGAACTGGTCGACTATGTATTTTCTACACTTTTTTATGTGGACGCTTGGGAATTACTCAACCGGTCATCAACTCTAAGGAACATTATGACCCGGGGTCAAGTATGGCAGTAAGGTGGGCTAAAAAAAAACGTTCTCACTTCTTCTCCGAGGATGAAATTTGACACGTTGTCAACGGGTTTGTACCGCGTTTAAGGCGGTACCAACAGATGCGATACCATCGAGGCGGATATTCGTACTTGTATATGTATATGTAAAGAGCTCGCTTCTAAGAAAATGGCGACGGTTTTGTTACAGTTAGAAATGTCCACAAGTTTTCTTATTTCCTCTTTCTCATACCGAAGTAGGTAAGTTTCACGTAGTTGTGTACCTGTAGCTTGAAATAAATAAATTGTACGTCGCGATAAGGCGCGTGTTGTGATTACCGATGTCTCGCGATCGGCAGCGGCACCAATAGAAGACGTCTTCGTTCCTTATGACAAACGTTCGGGCTTTGCGGGGCCGGCAAAGGATGGAGGAACGCTGATCAGCAAGGCGTGGCGAGGCGAGGCGAGGTGCTGCAGAAACGAAGTGCGGTTCCAAACCGCGGCGCACGAGAGGTGCTGGCATGCGTTGCATGCGAAATGAGCTTGTAGGATAAATAACTACGCCGGCAGCAATAAGCTTGGGTGAAATTATGAATCCTGTCATCCCTCCACACCGTCGACTCGACCTCGTGGGCCTCTCACCGTTCCCAGCCCCTCTCAATTATTATTCTCGCGCCACTCGCTGTATGTGTGTGTGTCTGTGTGTGTGTGTTTGTGTGCTTGGTTTGACTGTAATTCGAGAACCCGCAGGAGTCACGGATCGTCTAAAGGGGTGAGTTTTCGACGGCAACACTAGCGAATGAATTGAAAATAATGGAATAAAAATGTTTTGCACAAAAGTGCTTATGGAAAAAAAAATGGCAAAGAAACAGATAGGATAATTAATATTCATTATTACTGACTTTATTAAACGTCATTTGAAATTCAATCGAAAATATATAGTACTCACGCGATCATGGGTAGGTACTAAATAAATAACTCAAAGGGCTCGTCAGTCGTTGGATTTCACAGTAGTCTACTTTTCTTTTTTTTTTTTTGTTGATAAAAATTTCGCGGCAGAAAGAGAAAAGAAATTAAAGAAAAATGGGCAAATGGGAAGTAGAAACTGGTTCGCGAAGTTCATGAATCGAGGTTCTCGCTTCGAAAATGTAGGGGATACGTGCTGTAGTAGGTATACGTATACGTAAACGTAAACAGAGAACATTTCGGGACATTCCGTTTCGCACGAGCCTAGCAGACGCTTGGAGGGATATTTATTGTAACGAGGACTTATGGCGACAGATTTAGGAATTAGGGTATCGCGCCGGTCCCGGCAAGGGTTTCCATGGAACCCATGCACGGGCACGGACAGGGGCCGCCCAGCCACCCACGCACACACACGTTGTGTACGCCGTATGGTTGCCCGTATACAAGTATGGGGGCGGCCCATCACCCCCCCGCCCCCCCCTGAAGCCCGGTATATGGACCCACGTGATACCGCAATAATCCACCAGGATTATCCTTCGTGTTCTGCACGCCTGCGAGGGGCTTCCGGACCGAACTGTGTGAATACCGTTACATATAGCGAAGGGTCTTACATGCTATGGGCCACGATATATTATGGACGATATACCAACACATGGGCAAGCCGTGGAATAGGCCCAAGCAATACCTACGCCTCGATATTGTCACTGAAAATCTAATCTAATGCCTTCGATGTATCAGAAATGCGTTTCATTTTTAGTATACGTATATTCATCTCTGGTGATTGAGATCGTTGGGTCTTTTGCGATACGCATATTAAAATTGCGCTCTCAAAATTTAAGGTTTTGTTGAATTCCGTATCGTATAGATCAAATATACTGAAAATCGTTTGAGATTTTGTACGAAAGATCCATATTGTAGAAATTCATTGACATCGATTGGCAGACACCAAATTTCACAAAACTATAAACTATGAGCTTTGAGAACGTCCCTAACAATTACTGAAGTCGTATTTTTTCGCCCTTCATCGAGTGTAAACTAGAATTCATCGATACGAGGGATGATACAACCGTCTATGACGGACGTGTGTACGGAAGGATGATCAGTACGGGAAATCGTGTCCGAATCCCTCTTTGACACGTGCACGGGTGACCTAAAAAAAACCATCAATAAAAAACGGCCCACCCTCAGAGCCGATCCATATAATCGCACGACGTAGAAAAAAAGATATTATCCGTACAGGTATACGATGTTTTTCATTAAACACCTGCGAATGTGTGTAGAATTATATGTATGCACGCCCGGAGCTGGCAAGTTACGTAGCCTCCCCCTTTTCGACCATTGCGATAATTAATATCTTTCACCCCCCACCCCCCTCCCCCTCCCATCCCCATCTCCATCCGGTATCCAAGGATCCGTCGTAAAACGCAAACCTCGTAATTATTACGTCTCATTTGGAGGTGCGATAGATAAAAATCCTCCCTGGGACGAAATGATCCGCCTATAAATCCTGTGATTAATGTCCGTGCGCGCAGCATACCTGCAGACCTCTCTCGGCAGGCAGCAGGGCATGACACGCACAAACGGAAATTTGAACACGCAGAGGGAGAGAGATGCGCACGTATTCTCGTCCAGGACACAAGTTCGCACGTGGCACGGCAGGTCCGGCAAAATAGGGGGAGGAAAACTCCCTTTTCGCGTAGGTAATGCACGCACAATGCCGGCTGATGCCTCGAGTGGGAGTGAAAAAGCGAGAAAGAGCGAGAGGGAAAGTGAGTGAGTGAGTGAGTGAGTGAGTGAGTGAGAGTGGTATCCAAGGGATGGGGAAAGTCGGGGGTGGAACCGGGAGGGAAAACAGAGGCGGGGGGCAGGGGGTATGCACTGCGGATTTATTCCCGCCAACACATTCATCACGGCGGATTTAGCTGAACCCGTAACGCATGGCCGAGGATATATGTCTGTGCTGGCTGCCCCACCCCCGACCGCCGACGCCTCCCTCAAACCACCTTCCGCCCTCCCTCGAGTGCCGCTTTTTGCGAAATAAAAAATAACAAGTAATGAATGAGTGAAAAAGAAAAAGAAACGGAAAAAACAGAACCTCACCATGACTGACTTCCCGTTGTAACTCTTCCTCCAGGACTGCATGCGTGAAACCGCGCATTACGAATCGGCATGTCCGATACGGTTTTGATACGCTTCGCGGTTACGCGTCATTATTATTATTCCCATAGGTTCGGTGCGGGGGGAAGATTTTGCTACGGCCACGACGACGACGACGACGAGGCAGAAGACGAAGATTACGACAAGTTGTACGATGGTCCAAATTTTGGGGAGCTGAAAATTTATGCTTGAATAATTTTCGTTCGTATAAACGAAACTTTTTTGAAAAGAGAAAGTACAGCTTTTACTGTTTTATTTGTGTAGCATTTATTCGTGCGCTCGTGTGTGTGTGTGTCTGTATATGTAACACGTGACCAACGCTGCGAGTACTTGTACAGAGGGTGTTGTGTCAAGGTCGTAATGTGGTGCAGGATGTGATAAATATTTATTTAGTTTAAACGAGGAAAAAGGTAAAGAGAGCGCTGTTTAATATATATACGCAAACGCTGCTGCACGGTTGTTATACCCGAGAAAGATAAATTCAACACTCGAGCTAGGCTCTCTGGAAAACCGGGTAATAATGAGGAAACGTTATTTCCGATTTTCTGCATATCCGTTGACGAAGTGAACGTTTATATACATATTACAGTATGTCTCGGAAGATGGCGCAAAGTTGATTATAGGGGGAAAATGCTGCTGCTGGTCCTTCAAGTATCTTGGCATGGGAATATAATAGCGGGGTTGATCGGTTGGGGAAGGGGGTGATAAATCAATTGATCGAGTCGATAAAAAAAATAATTTCCAAAACCACGCTAAGAAGATTTATAATCAATTGGAAAATACGGAAGCGGTAGGACAGCAGCAATGTTCGGAGCCGGTGTACCTCATATGTGCGACGGATACGGCAGCTAGCTTTCTGAAAACTGTCGCGATAAGAACGCTATTGGAATGTCGATAGCGCCGGATGGTTCTTCGGATTTGAATTCTCGAGAGGAAAACCGCGCCGCGGGTGGGTGTGGCTTACCCCCACCCTTACCTCCCTCGGGATGGGGGTGAAGGTGCGGAGGTGCCGAGGGGATGGGGATAACAAGCGGAGTGAAGTACCTTTCGCGGATAAAATGTAGATGAATGAGCTATAGATTATTTCCATCCCCGTACGTACAATGCCATATCTTTCTAAGGGCACTGTGTGTTTGTGTACGTGTGCGTGCACCGCCATGGGATGAGGGGTCCGCTGGGGTGTGGGACGAGGGTGAGGTACTATGGGGGGCTCTGTCAACGCTCCGCGCCATGACGCATGGCGATCAGCTGCTGATAACGTTCAACGATTTATTAAAGAGTCATGTGCCACCATACTTCTCTTCTTAAATCACCTACTCGAGCAAGCAGCAATGACAGTTGACCATGGCGATAATTCAGCCGGCCCCCTGCATCTCATACTCTCGGAATATACTCATTTTAATCTGTACATATACACACGCGCTCTGGGACTTTGAAGTCGTCATAAAAACGCATAGGAATTCACGCCTCGACCCCGACTTCGCTGATGGATTAGACGCTTGAGTACGTGATTCGGGATCAGTTGACCTCAAATACATTTAACGTTTCGTCAGATCATTATATTCAAAGGTTTGAATTATCGAGTCATATTTTTACACCGATCTTTTACAGTTGGATACTGACTTTGGAAAAACACTTTCGGACTCCATTACGACCTTCGTTTATACGTTCGTATTGCTTATTGCTACTGTCTGAGTATTTAAATTTTTTCCCATAATAATCCACTCACTCATTTATTCATACATTCGTAACTTCGTATGTACAACTTTGCAACGTTTCAATTGCTTGTTATAAACCATATTGCCTATTATGTTGAACAAAAACTATATCCTCTTAATTGAATACTCAGAATTAATAACTCTCTTTGCCAGATAGGCTGGATGAAATATTGAAACATTGCAATTCGTTCCCACCAAAAACTCCGATCATTCATAAATAAAACTTTGGAGATCAGAAATCTGACTGACATATAAAATCAGACGAGGACATAATTGTACAGTAATTGTAATTGTAGTTGTAATTGTAATGAATTACTTTGTGACACCATCGCCGTGTACAACCGAAGAACAGCGCGAAGTCTGTAAGACTGGACGCCATTTCGGAAATGGATTTTGAAGCAGATTAGCGAAGGGTAAAGCTCGTCCAGCCCTTCACATCTACAGTACATACGTATCTCTGCGAATTCTGGCTCCACTGCAGATACTGCAGATACGTTTCGCGCGTGTTCACAAATATCAGGCACAAATCCGTACTAAAATATGCCGCGTTGATTTATAAAACTCTGTCACTGCAGTTCACTATGGATCTATTGGCATGCTCGCGTTAGACTGTAAGAGAAAAATTTTCACAGCAAAGTATGGCTGCTGTTTGTGCCATCCTCGCCTAGCCAGTCGAACTCGACGGTGCAGCTACCATTCGACGGCAGCTGCACTTCTCCCCTTCGTTTCTCTCCACTCCCATGCCAGACCATCGGGGTGCATCCCATCCTCCATGGCGTAGCCATGCTGTGCGGAGGGGTTGGCACCCATGGCCAACATGGCCTACGCGGTCACAGCTGAGCGCTAAAGAATCTTCGTCTGACCTGCTGAACAGACGAAGAAAAGTTCTGCTCCTCAGTGCTTGAAAGACAGTGATAGTGTGTCAAAAATTTACTGTGACTTGCTCGTCAATTATACTTTAACGATCTTGGCTTGTGATTCATGATCCGAAAGTAAGATTTCAGTCGTGTTTGTTTTCTCGCAATATTATCGTTCGAGGGAGATGAATCGTTGGGTTATTTCTTTCGTACTTCCTCGATCTATTTGTATTTTCCGAAAAAACCTATAACAACTTTGCTGAACAGTTAGAAAAGAGTCGAGGTTCTGTCAAGAGAAAAGACAGAGGAAGAGTTTGAGCTGGTGGGGTTGTGGGTGAAGGATGGAAATGGGGGTGGGGATGGGGATGGGGGTGCAGGTGGAGGTGGGGAGATTCGCTGGAAGGACGACGCGTACATCCAAAAGAATAATATAAAAAGAAAAACTCGACCCAAATCCGAGGGATGCGAAAAGTTGGCTCGTCGATCAGATGGCGGAAGGAAGCGAGGAAGGAAGGAGCGAGCAAGGACACTGCAGGAGGACACGCGTGCTCGCCTCTTCTCCCTGATGCCGACGTTGCGCTGCCACTGCTGTGTATATCTTTCGCACGATTCCATCCAGCTACCGTGTATGCCTCCGCATATATATCCACCCCGTCGTGCTTACTTTGGCGCTAGACGTTTAATACCCCCCGTGAAGACGGGGTGCGCGAATCTCCATATATTCTGAAATTATCTTCCAGCTACGGGGTGTCACTGGATTTTTATTTCCAAGCTGAAATCGCGTGCAGCAACTTTCAAGTTATCGCAGTCCTTGAGTTATCCGCAGACTGTTGTGATACCTCACAGTACGATGAAATTTTTAACCGAAAATTTCCTCATGAATTTTTAGGCAGTATGGATTGCTTTTTACTTGGAAACTGAAATCGATTTAACAGGTTTTATCACGAAATGATCTCATTTTATTTTATGCTGGTTTAGAGTTTGTCTTCTCTAGATGGAAATAGATATCTCATATATACAGTAGCTGAGACGCGTTGATTAGCCATTATTGGCAGATGATTGGTCTGAAATATCGTTAATTGAACCCATAAGACTCAATTCACACGACCATTCATCACTTCTTCTGATCACTGTAGATAATTATCTAGGTAAAATACAAAAAGTCAAAAAAATAAAGTAAACATAAAACCAAACTGAACTTGATAATTCATATTTTGTAATTTGAACCGTATGCATGATAATTGGTGTCGGTGGTCTGCAACGACGGTGGTTTTCCCGACGGAAAGTCCGGGTGGGTGCGTAGATCATTTCCTCAGAATGGTGTTCCACGAAGAGAGTTTGACCCCGGGCGGTAACCGGGCGTGGACCAAGTCCGTGGGGTGACGGAGGGTGGGAGGGTGGGGGGAGGAGGGGGGCGGCATATCTCTGCGAAGGCATCACCATTTTCCAACTTGTCTCGAATCCCAGTGACGTAAGTAACAACATATATAAAAGTAAGTGACTAGCTCGCGGGCGGTGATGCACAGTCCTCCGCTATCTGCCGAGTCTATCGGGCAGTAAACAGCAAGCGGCAGATAAGACCAGAGATATATTATGGACGCCGCTGGTTCCATCGTACCTCCACACTCTCTCTCTCACTCTCTCTCTCTCTCTATAGCTGCGACACACCACGGTTATGCGAGAGCCGCCGAAGAAGCCTCCGGAGTTCTATAAGGACACGTATAAGTATACTAGCCACCATCCTGCTCTATATTTCGCTGCCCCCCCCCCCCCCCCAGCCCTCGACGTTCCTTTTTTATCCTTCTTCTTCTTCTTCTTCTTTCCACTCATCCCTCGCCTCGTACCCGGTTTGCCTGTAAAAACGCCACCGGCGTCTGAATAGTCGCGCAAAGGACGGAAGTCGGTTTGCAAGCCAAGCATGGGGCGGCGGCGCCAAGCTCCGTCGATCTCCCTCTCTCGAATTTCCTCCCTATTTTCGCCGTTCGTCGTTCCTACCAGTTGTCGACGACGACGACGACGAACTTCTCTGTGTACGTGTGTATAGCCATTCGCTACCACCCCCACCCCCACCCCCACCTCCACCGTTCACCACCCCGGATCCTCGAATCTCCGCGATGCTGCGATAGATCACGCCTGCGGGCTCCCCGCGTATACCCGTATTTCTGTATTCCCGTATTCGCTCAGCGTGCATGTCTTCCCTACTGTCTTTTAGTCGGAGAAAATGGATACACGAACCGCGCGAAAACTCATCTCTATACAACCTGGCACCCTGCCCTCCAGCTGTGGCCACCAGCCTTGGGCCCAACACTTTAGATTGGCACACTCGATCTGTGGATTCGGAATCTGCGAAGCGGAGCTCATTTTGTTAATGAAACAACGACATCTGTGACCTTGCAAAAGGTGGCACGAATCAAGCAACACGTTCATTCTTATGAACCTGAGAGTCCTCTGCTTACACGAGATAGCTTGAATGAATGTAGAAGGTTTTTTGAAACCTTTGCTTAAAATTTTGCACAATTCTTGACAAACTTGATGTGGTATTAGGTACAGCCAAGTCACCATATCAAACCTGCACGACCACTATTCGACTGTTTGGTAGGACGCGAGGCATGGCTGCGCATACAATGCCACTGCTAGTGCCTTATTTTTAACAATAGTGATTACACTACGACCACCTCTGCTTGGATTGAATTATACACACTGAGGCTTATGGCGCCCGAGGGCAACGCGCAAATATCGTTTGCCGAGATGGATGCGTGACACTAGGCACGTTTGATTTTCAATACGCAAAGGTATTTTTATTGGCCAACGTTAAACACGCGTATTGCATACTTACGCGCCACTTACCTAACCTAACGCAACCCGCTTGACACTGATCCTAGGCCCACCCGCCTACTAAAACTTGGCAGAGTGCCTCCCCGATGCTCGTATCATACTCTAACGCGCACGGTGCTTATGTCTCTTCTTCACCTCCGTACCGAGGTTCTCCGTAACAACCTACGTTTTAATTGCCAAGTCTCGAGCAGCTCGCGCCGGCTGATATTGCCACTTGTGGATTAATATTTCACCCTGAAATTCTACCTCTTCATAAATCAGACCGTGCAGGGCTAGCGAGCGTGTGATCTCTTGATCTTGATGAGCAAACGTCACTCGCACGAATTGTCCGACTGCCCGAGTCCCCGACTACAACCAGGACTACGTATACGGATATCTAAATGTCCATCATCGACGGGGACCGGCGTACATGCTGAGAGACAAACTAACGCTATACAATGTCCTTACTAACTGTCACTCGGAATTCACCTTCTCCGGCAAAACACTTGCTGGATATTTTCAAATTGACTCATCGTCGATTCTACGTCATTCGTGAGAGACGACTTAACTTTAACTCAACCGGCTGCCACTTGATCGCACTCCGATTACCCTTCGGAGGATTTCAAATGAACATTTGGCAAGTCACTGTGGAAAAAAATGAACCAGTTACAGCATTTTGCATTCATGTTATTCATTGTCAAATAGTAGGAACTCAACAGTATTATCCTAGTATCATTAAAGAGAAAGCACGTGAGCAAATTTCGAGCATTTTTCACCATTTCACGGTTGGTGGCAAAGGGTTGTTTTCGGAGACACGATTTGCTGGAGCTTCATTTTCTATGCCTGAGTACGAAGAGTTGGGTTAGACGGTATGCCACCCTCCCGCCTGATCTACATAACCATCATGGTTTCCCTTATGTACAGTACGCGTATACCTCACCACCCTTCCTGCGGAGTAACTCGGTACATACAGATAGGCGGGCCCATCAGCCAACCACAAAAACGATTACAAATTAACTCGACGCTTCTTCGCGCGTATATTATTAACCGCAAGGGGCACACGAACCCTCCGGGGGGTCCGTGCAATTACAAAGCCTTTTGTTTCGCGGTTGAAAATCTTCACCAACCCGTCCGCTGTGTTCCCCCAATCCCGAATTTTCCACACCCTTTAAGGTGTCGAGTTTCATTGGAATAATTATAACCGAGAACTGAAACTGCGGTTGCAGTGCAGCTCTGAAAACCGTGCGTGACACGTGATGAGTCATGTGATCCATGATGATGTGAAACACGCGAAAACTCAGAAGGCCACGTTCCATTTTCTGTTCCACTTTTTTTTTTCTTCTTTTCACTCTAGAGAATATTTCGACGGTATTGCCAACGGCGGAATGCCGAAGGTCACGTGATAGGTGTTCTAGATTTACGAGGTCATGGGTTGGTTCCACTCGGTGAGGAAATTAAAGGACCCTGGACAACGGCTACTCCGTACCTTGTTTAGGGACAACGAGGTACCGTTTTTTGCCTCAGATAAAAGAAGACAAAGAAGACGGCTCTCCGCGTGACGGATTCGACCGCCACCGCCGTTCCCGTAGTTTCCGCAAACAGTTGGCCGCGCTTACCGTTAGGTCGGCAATTGTCACTGAATACGAGGAACGGTGTGTGCCCTATTTTTTGAAAAACGACAATCACCCAAGGTTTTTACTTCTCAGCACCCTGCCGGCACCGCGTCCAATGGCAAAACTGTCAGGTACCGAACGCCGGTGCGAATTTAGTGGCCCTCCTTCGAGGTCGACTCGTTGTGACCTTGCTCATGAGCCGAGACTCTGCGATTTGCTATAAATACTAATTGGAACTCAGGTAGATGTTCTTTAGAGATATTTTACGGGGGGTGCGATAAACGATGTTGTTTCGCAATTCGTAAAGACACGATTTTATACTGCGAGGATCTGTGGTTCAATTTTTGATCCTTGGTTGAAACTCAAGTTTCATATCATGCAACCCGACTTTATTACGTGACGATGACGATGAATCATGGCTAGAAAAATTTCAATTCCAGTTAGGTATATACGAAAAAGGTTAGAAGTTTGCCGGTGTAGCTTCTAGGGTAAAAGGAAGGCTGAAGGACCTGGAATAGCGATTTACACACCTACATTCGAGTTTAATTGTATGAGAGAATTAGTGTTCCGAGATACGGCTGAAGCTTCAGTTGAAGCGGCCAATATCGTATCTAATAATGCTAATAATTTGCGGTATGGGTTAGGGCGAAGATGGGGACGACGTCCTGGACGGTTGCCCGCAAACGTCGGCAAAACGGGATGAGAATAAGCGAAATACGCGAATAAGACAAGGAGAACGACGTGCCGTGCGACGAGAGTGAGAAGGTGCCGCCGGTGCTGGTGCTCCCTGGGATCTCGGGACCAAGAAATAAAGGGACGGCCAATTAGAGGGCGAGAAAGATTTATCTGCAGACGACGGGTGCGCCGATGGCAAGGGGTAGCTTTTCCGACGGAGAACTCGCCTGTATTATCCTCCGCCGCCGCCCGACCGGCGGACGCGGACGACCCGGACAACCCGGCCGACTGGGGCCCCTGTTCCTGGACAAGTTCAGCTGCCAATACCCGCTGGTTCAGTCGACTGAGCATCCCGCTGCATTAATTTATCGATATATAGAGCTTTGAATTAATTCGATAAAGGTAGTTTTTAAAAAAACGAAGAAAATGTTTGGTACATAAATTGATGAAGAGAACCTTTCACTGTTGGTCTACTTGTGTAGGAAAAAGGGAAATTCAGGAATGATAGTTGAAAAACGTTCGCAACAACAACGACGCGGGGAATTTAAGAGAGCGAATAATTAGGGGCGCGCTTATTCTATGTATATCAGATATTTAATTGGTTTTTTCTCGCAAACTGAGAGGAGCTCGTAAATTTTTGCAATTACGGAACGAGACTCTGCGGGAGAAGTGGGCGGTTGGTGTGCTATGTATATCCTCGAAAGTATTTATAAATATGTATAATACATACGGTGATGTATGTATAATGTTTTATAGGCTGGTGGAAGCTTCGCGTAAAAACGCGAAGCCGAGAAGCGGTTATACTAGTGTAGTAGTTGTGTAAGTGGCTGCAGGTTATGTATTATATGCATAAGCATCTCGACCAGAGGGAAGTTAAATTATTTTAATAAGAACGCCTGACACCTTAAGTGCCGGGATAAGCAGATCAAAGTGTAACTCAGGTGCTGTTTCTCTACCCTTCTAAATATTTGTACACACACAAAACATAGATTTGCACTGTAAAAGAGAGAGAGAGAGAGAGAGACGGTAAAAGTAGGTACATAAAGAGTATTTTATGTTAAAAAAAAATTACACTCTTTGCCAGGATCATTTCCTTACACTTCTGTCTTTCCAATTTTTATACACACAGCTTTCCTAATGAAAGCTTCTCAAATGCTCGACCATCTGCGTCGTTGCCGTCGGCTCTGGACAGTTTCACTTTCGTGTAATTGTTTTCATTTGAGGTTGTTCTACTTCCGTGTGGAAATTAAATTGAAATTAGTTTTGCTCATTTCGAAGGACCGACAGGAACTTGTGTCGGGATTTTGCTGCGCTTGGCGAGTAAATACGTGCATCTGCGAATTATACATGATTTCGGTGGACTAGCAGTTTCTCTCGTGTACCGGCTAGCTGGATGGTTACATCGAGGGGTGGGCCAGCCCTGGTTCGTTCGTTTTCGTGTTGATACATAATACAGGATGCGGCTCGGTTACGCGGGATGAGGGATGAGGAATGAGCTATGGGGGGTGAGGGATGAGGGATGAGGTGTTGCGTTGCCTAATAACCTCCCCCGCCTCCGTCCACCCCGACCCCGCACACTCGGCATCCGCTGTTAGGTGTAAAACTCACGTGACGGTGTGAGTTTGTCCGTACATTTACGTCCGCGGACATCTACCCCTCCGCTTAGGTATACCAATACACGCGAGTAAAGCGAATCGCGGAGGGCGCGCCGAGTAATTATATGAGGACGGAACACGCTACCAACCCAACCCTCCATGTCTTCGCATCCCGTTGGACTGTCTGAACTAATCTCAGAGACATGGATTTTCCATGAAAAAAAAATAGTTGAATTAATAAATAAATCGGAGAAAATCGAGAAACTACTTTTTTTTCTTATTTGACCTTTGCATCATTTTATCGGGTAGGTATTTGCGGGTAGATTAATTCTATTGTTCTAAAATTCAAGGCTTAGTCATGATTTGCGCGTAAAGCGATTCCCTGAAATAATTTGTTTGACAGTTGAAATTAGATAGAAACAAACGATTACAAAATACCGATAATAATTTCAAAGTTTTTTCTGTACAACTTTTGAAGCGTTATATCGCAGCGATTTGGGTTTAGTCGCAACCTTTTTTTTCTTTCAAAAAAGGTGGATGTAGTTTCTGCAAAACCTTGCTTTTAGCATCTTTCAAATTCGATTCTTCTCGTTACAACACCGATTTCCACTCCGTAAAAGTATTCGAATCACATTATTCCTTCGTGAGTGAATTGCGAAAAGTGTTCATTGCGTAGAGATTTTCATCTTCTGCTGGTTGCCACAATGCGCAAGCAAACACACGTACACACGAGGAAGGTTCCGGGTTCAAGTGAATCCACATTCACCGTCGTCTCCATCTCCATTTCTACCTCCGCATTTCTTATACCCCCCTTTTCGAGAGCGTCGTCCTCCTCTTCCTCAAGCGGCTCCTCAGCCGCGGTAGAACTTAGTGGGATTCAATTACCGCAACGTCTGCGAGGCACGCTATTCCATCCCCCAAACGAGGCGGAGTAAGAGGGCTTACCTTACCCCCGTGCACCAGCCAACGGACCGACCACCCGCTCGCTCAAACCCCCTTCTTCCATCACCCGAAGAACGAACAGGTGCTCTTTTGTCTGCTGTAAATTGCGCCCCTGTTATCCAAAGTAAAGCGGCGGTTTTATCCCCGCGCCATACACCCCCCCTCCCTGCCCCCATATAGCGTCGCGAGGAGATGGATGTACCACATCTTACCCGCAGTCTAAATTGATCGCCCTTTTGCTAAGGCGTCCATTATCTTTCCGGGGAATAAAGAAGAACCGAGAAGGAAAGATGGAAGGGAGGAAAAAAACGATACACTAAATTTTCCCGGCTATTCTATCCTCATTTGCGAACGGAGAGGTGTAGGATGGAGAGATGGTGGTTCTCACACATGTACGATCGCACTTATTACACCCCTAAATTGGATTCTATTTCGCGTATATCTATTTCATCCCCTTTCATCAAAACCGTCATACACTGGTCTCTTCGCGTTGAAATTTGCAGGTCGTTAGATCACCGACGTACCTACGTATTACACGCTGTCCACACATGCCGTCGATCAATTCCAGACGAGGTATAATAGCTGGTGTTATGTAATTTGAAGGCGGTTACCGTGCGTGCGCGTAAAACTACGAGGTTATCGGATGATGATGATTGTTCGGAACGCGGGATATGGGATCACGATGCCTAAGCTTGAAGCAGGTTCGGTTTCGATTGTAGGTGCATAATTCATCGGGCGTGCACCATTGTCGGAGGTTCATTAATACAAATGGCGTCTGCTGAATTCTAGCCGAACCCCGCGCCCCGCGTTCCTCGTCCTACCAGCAGCCGCTGGGTCTGGTGGTCGTATGCAGCTGATCTCCCCCATACCTACACACACACACACACACACACACACACACACACACACTGATACACAGAAACGCAGCGAACCATATCGAGTGTTTTCCCCGCACACGCACCGACGGATTCATACAGCACGACATATTTTCAAAGTCCTTTTCGACTTTCATGAGACACCGTCTATCCGCAATAACATATTAATATATCCCCCCTCCAAGGACCTCATTCTCGATCTTTTGCTCCTCTCTCTCACTCGCTCTTATGGAGGCTTACGTACGCGGAAGGTCGAGTCCGGATGAGCCTGACGGTCGTTACAAGGGACCCGAACCGACGATGACACTCCATTTTGCCATGATTTTAAGCCTCGTAAAGCAATCGCCACACGTTTCGTCCTTCCTGTCCTGCGAGTCGCCCCTTTACGCGACCTCCGTACACACATTGAAGATCCTGACTGAACGCCGTGGAATTTACGAGTTTCATGCGAAATTGATATCAGCGATTGATTGTCCGACTTATGTGACGGCGGATGATTATAGATAATCGAAAAGCAGATTCAAAATCCTTTAACGTTTTTGTTTCATTTCAATTTATACCTACTCGTATAGGTATTATGGACTTATAGAGGGCTGTTGTTCCTTGTGTTTGGATATTTCGGAGATGGAAAGGGTCTTTCTGCCAGCACGGCCAGGGCCGCTAGCAAAGAAGCGAGAGACAGTTTGATTATAGATTCAAGTCGCATTTATTTCTTAGCATTGTTTTTTTTTTGTTTTGGTTTTTTTTTTTTTTTTTTTTTTTTTTCAATTTTTATAATAGTTATTATATTATATATAATATTACAATGGCGTTCAGAACGACAACCGCCTCTAAAGTTCATACAATACAGGAAGCAGATGCGGCCCTGGCCGCTGGGATACAGACATTAGATCAGATCGTAAATAATTATAGTTTATATTATGTTACAAAACAAAATTAACAAGAGTAAAAAAAGAGAAAGAGAAAACAAAAATTCAAGAGATTATGTATATATATATATATATATACAATATATACATACATAGATGCATAATCACATACGATTCAGCAGAATAAAAAGAGAGAAATGAAAAAAAGGTAAAAAAAAAAAAGAAAAAATACAAAATAAAGCAATCGAAATAAAGAAAAGAATTAGATTTTTTTTTGTTTACGTAAATCTTTCACATTGAGAAGTATAGAACTACGTCAAGGTAATTAAGTTACCTACGGCCTAACGACTAATTACGTATGTATGTACGTACGTATATATATATATATATATATATATATATATATATATATATATATATATATGTATAATTATATATATATATAGTACAGTGGAGCAATGGAGATTCGTTTAAGAGACCCACAAAATAAATAATTAATAATATTACATTCCTCTTAGAAATACTTTTCTTTTTCATTTCCTTTTTTCTTTTTTTAGTTCAGTTTTGTTTATCTTTATCTATATATGCTTAGCAGCTACTCGTATACATTCGTAACTAGAATAAAATTACTATTTAGGGTCGCGCCTCGCTTTTCAGCTAGAGGCGAATAGGTACTGGGTAGGTACGTATCAAGGTATACATATACAATATATATATGCATATACTTTTTTTTTTCATTTTACTTTTTTTTCCTCTTATTCTTCCCCCTCTGTGCATAATTTTCCTTCCCTTGGCTGGAAAGTTGTACAAGCGTGAGTTTACAGGGATGTTCCGGTTTCAGTACGTAGGGTTAAATCATTGTGATGTTTGTAATTTCGTCCTTAAAAATACTTCGAAGAGGCATACAGGCATATATTATAGGTTCGAAAAGCAATCTCTATAAACTGTAATTCTTGTTTAGGTAGTTTAATAGTTCGTTATTTGCCTCGCGGACATCGCGTTATTGCAATCGTTTCCATACGTATAATAATATATACCTAGTGTACAATTTCTATATAATTATTACAATCTAATAATAACTAATATAACAAAAGGAAAAAAAAAAAAAAAAAAAAAAAAAAAAAAACACTCGAATATTTCGATAATAAGTACACCAGCTCGCTATTAGCAAACGAAAGGTTTCGTTTTCACCACTCAATTATAGCGCGTATGTAAAACTACGTGCAGTTTTGCAATTAAATCCCTCATCTTAAATATGTTTGTTGTTCACGTCAAAACTAAATTGGGCAGCTCTATACGGGAATGGTGTAAACGATCCTTCAGACCGAGCCATGTAATCATAGATCAACAACAAAGAAAATTAACAAAAGGAAAGAAAAAAGAAGAGAAAATAAAAAAATAAAAATGGTGTAAACAACGATTAGATCGAATTATTACGTATACATGTAGTAACCTAGTAGCTGATTAAAAAGACGAAGCCGCTTTAGTCCGGGATTACGTCGAGTATACACAGGATTTAAAAACGAAAATAATAAGAAAACAATCATAAGATTCCAACACAAGTTTAATAATCACATCTCGATCAATGTCAGTTATATCGAATCCACCCTTTATATTTGCAATATATGCATAGGGGTTTATTACACCTAGGAGGTAATTTACAATAACTTCAGACACGTGTTCGTTTCTGGAACACGTTAATTACGTATTTCAGTTTCATTGCTTTTTTCCCATTTTGTCGTCACCTCGCATCCTTTTTTTCCTCCGTGCACTCGTCTGGCCCAGAGCTTGTGCATATAAATATTCGCGTACCTAATGATACTCGCAATATGCACATGTCTATCATGCCCTAATTGCAACGTCCTCGAGCCCCTGATCCACACCTCGAGATAGATATCCTCTAGTAACGAAATGCACTGCACTAATGCTTGCAATAGGCCGCAATAGGCAAATACCTACTGTATCCGGCGAATCGATAGGAGTCGACCGAACACGTTGGTCGCTTGGTTTTGGGGTGTTGGGCATGTGAGCTACGGGAGTCCGGGATTCGTCACTCACCGGAGCAGCAGTCCACTCGCCGCAACCGATTTATCAGTTAGCCCTCGTCTCTTTATATCGATAGATGCGATCGATACTTATTTGGCATTACGGGGGTCGGTAGGTAGGTGGGTGGTTGGTTGGTTGGTTGGTTGGGTGGGTGGATGGGTAGTTAGGTACTACGGCGTTTAAGTGCGTTGCGCAGCCTTCCACTCACCTGTAACAGAAAATGAAGAAAAAAAACTTTATTCAGACCTGGGTTCAATCTCTCAGTCTACTGTTTTTGTCGTTTCTAAACTCCCGAGGGCACCGGCTTTGCACGGTTACGTCAGCCTTGTGTCTCCCGGGACTAGAGATTGTCCGACAACAGTTGAGAAAAAAAAAAAAAGAAAAAAATTTACCAAAAACCGAACACGCAATCGCCCTCTCCTTACACGTAACCGGATTTCGACGACGAGGAGTATACGTACTTACACGTGTTTTCAAATTGCGTAATACTCTGGTTCGTCGTTTCGCTCATCTCATCAAGCAGTATAAAGGATTACGGAATCGTAAGCTACTCGTTGATACCGCTGTGATATTGGATACTCTCAAAGTTTTTCTATTTTATGCTATACAATTTTGCAAACTTGCGTTTTTTGTACACGGAGGCTTTCGGAAATATGTAACAGTACTACCAGTAAATATTGGAGACGAAAAGGAGGAGTAGTAGTAACCAAAAAATCTTTAAGCCCTATCTGATTCGCCCATCTTTTGTTCTCCTACAGTGAAAACGGCGAAGTTATATTCGTCTTTTGAAACAGCAATCTTTCACGGTGATAAATTAAAAAGTTTTCGATCCGCAGGGTCGTTTATTTGTATCTATGCTAGCCATGATGTGAAATATAGCCTGATCTTATAAAGCTATAATTCAATAAATTCGGTAAAGTATAAAAACGTGGAGTATATAGAGTATATCTCGGACCGACGCGGTGTGTTATAGGGGTTATCTTATACCCTTTGGAGACGAAACGTCGCCGCAGGAACTTTGAACCGGGGGTTCGATTTTCACGAATACTTCTCTAAAACCGGACACGCGTTTCATGCAAACGTCACTTTCCTATCTTTCTCACTCTAGCTAGTTTCGTACTACAAGATGCAATTTCAGAGAAACACTTCCATCGGTCTCCTTGAATCTGGGCAGCTCGTACAGCTTATCCCAAGAGGCAAAGGGTGGAAGGGTTGGAGGGTGGCTTGCTCGTTCAGCTCCTTTCGTAATGGGGCGATTGCACGTGGTGCCCAGTGTCCGACACACGCACGTTGCGTCTGCCTCGGGGAAGCTCTGGCTGTGTGTTGTGGGATCCTCCTCAGTCAGGGATGTATCGACGGCTCCCAACCATGGTCACCAATCGAAGAAGGCTCTTCGGGCGGTCGGTTCCACCGGCCAAGCCGATCCGATGATATCCCAGCTTCCTTTTCATCCCGACGAGGAGGAGGGAGCTCGATATACGATATGAGGATACGCGGTGCCGAGGGACGGGGGAAGGATGAAAATATGCAGGAGAAAAGGATGAGGTCCTTCTCTCACGTGGTGTGGCGAGCCAACCGAACCGCGACCAAATATCGTACCGAAAGTAGAAACACCATTACTCATCCTTATAGAACGCGAAAAAGTTGTTTGTCCTGCATCTCCGACGCTCTTTCGAGCCGAACCCGCAGTTCCATCGCCCAGCCAACCAACACCAAAGGGGGGTTCATACTCCTCTTGACAGAAACCAACCACTTTTATAATACACTACTACTGCCTTGACTGTACATTTTTATATACTCGTGCATAGACCTTTCTCATGAAGCAACGTCTAGTCAAATTGTGGCAATCTATATTGATGCTTGTTGAAATTCCTCTATATACAACGATAGCTTTTCCCATAATTTCCAGAAACTAATTTTCACGATTCGTTGGTTTCTTTTCACTCCAAAGCGGCTGTTTGCAAAGTCGAGGCCTGCGCTGCTCTTTGCAGTTTACCTTTCGGCCTATAGTTTCAAGGCGATCATACCGGCTCACGTTTTATATACGTAGGGTGGAAGGAAGAGTGTGCGGGGTATGCAACTACGTACCTACACCCTGGAAGAACTCGCCTTGCGCTGTACGCATTTATCAGGATTTCAAAGCGACTAGACTTTTTAAGCCGCAATAAATTCCTTACGCGCGTAGGTACGTCTTCCCCCGGATTCAACAGCGACACTGTACCCCGCGACTATTTCGCATTTCCTACGAAGCCGGTGCAACGATGTCCCAACAAGTCAAAGGAGTCCATGAGATTTATGTACCGTACTAACAGTTTGATTTTTTCCTCATTCAAACTCGACTCACTTCAGACCCGATAACACATTTTGAAAGAATGAAAAGGAGAGGATGATAAATATACACCAAAGCGACGGTTCTTCTTTCCGCACTTCTTGCGAATAGATTCTGAGATTATATTGCTTTCTTCTTGCGCTTCGTCGTGAAACGAGATGACTAACACCAGAGTTCACGATGTCCCTGTGCAGACGGAAGCGAGTTCCTAGGGGTCGGGGGAGCAACGGTTATTATCTATCGCCCTCGTTACCACAGGTTGCTCGTAAACCGGCCGGCCGTCGGCCGCATTGGGGGTTGGCTCGATGGGAGGGGGTAGTCGTACCTATCCCACCTACCTACGGGATGATATGCGAAGGGTGCCAACGTACGTCGTAGTCAAGGGGGTACTCCAACCTACGTGTATACCAATTTCACAAACTTTGTTTACGCGTTTCTGGAACTCCGGATCAACCAAAAACGTCCTATCATGAATCCTTTGACATGGACGACGTCCGTTACCGTTGAATAGGATCATTTATATCTGTGTGTCGTTGAGAAGGAAAAGGACATAATTCAGACACTGTCATCTCAATTCTACGTGTCAATCGTGGTTATCTATGTTATCTTCAAAAGTCAGTAGAATGTTGAATACCGATCTGTTGTAAGAAAAATTTTTGACTTTAGTATTGAATCGAATATCGCACGACTGGCAAGTATCATTGGTCTAGAATTAATCGCCAAAGATCGTAACACAGTGCAGGTATGCTCGACCATTCGTTCGGCGAGAGAGCGTGTTCGCATCACTGCAGGAATCTCTACATTGCGCAGCAAGATTATATTGGACGTAGTACCACTTGCCACTGGAGGCGAGGATGAGATAGGAGAAGTAAAGGGGGAGGGCCGAGGATCGGATTGAGATCGAGTGAAACTTTTTATATCGAAGACGCGCTGTGCATGAGCGCGAATTGCGCGTAACCCCTGCGGGGCAACAGCGCGCTGATCACGACGGGGGTCCCCAGGCTGAAGTTCTGCCCGGTACGGACCAACGCGAAGAGAAGGAGAGAAGGAGAGCGAAAGAGAGAGGCAGAGAGAGGCAGAGAGAGAACGCGAGAGAGAGAGAGGAAAGAGGAGCTCGTCGCCATAGCCGACACACCGCAACGTGCCGGCGTGTAGCGCAGGCTGGGGCAGCCGTTGCACCGGAGCCCATAAATCTCAGGGGATATAGATGGCTCCGGGTGTCGCGTGAGCCGAGAGCCAAGAGCCACCCCATGCGGGGTACCTCCGTGCGACGGACCGCCTATCTTACCACCCTTGCCCGGACCGACCCCCGACCCTAGAAGCCCCCGGCCAACGCCCGAGCCGCCCACTTGTTCAGAAGTGCCTGAACCCTCTGGAAACGCCGACGAACCCTTACCAAATTGGTATTGGTGGTCGATCCTCCTTTCGACCATTCGACGAGGAATTCACCTCCATTTCAGATGAATATTTCCCTAATTAATACCATCCGCTGAGCCGTGTTTGTCATCGTTGGATATGAAGATTGGTAGCATAAGTGAAGCTCGAAGACAGAAAAATCATGGTTGACGCTTCCGGTGGAAAGGGATGTATGGGAATGGTTGCCTTTGTATAGGTGTGCGAGTCAACGTCTGACGAAAATATTGCACCGAGTATATCTCCACGTGTTAGGTACCGGTGATATCGCGCGAGTGACGTATTACCTTGGATATTCAACAAGGACTTTGCGATCTCTGCCGGCTCTGGACTACTCAGCGCCACAGGGCTGCCCACCTTTCCATGGTGGATACACTGTGCGTGGTTGCTGTGTACTTCGCTTCTAACCTATACCTGCCTACGTACCTCTTCGACTTGCGTACTATGCTGTACGGGCGAGATATCTTTTGAGGGCCCCGCGACGTCCGCGAGTGCTCGAATAGCTCGGTCAGCTCCCTGCGGAGACAGAACTCGATCTGTTTGCGGTGCGAATTCAATGTGGGAGTGAAACGAGCACGGGATGGTGTCGACTGGACCTGGACTGCAGTCTGTAAGCCTTGGAGAGAGGAGACCGATGATTAATCACCCGCCAAGAAAGTTGGAATCTGAGTGAGAAAAGGGAGAAGCCATAAGAGGCGAATGTAGAGGGAATAAAAAAATTTTTTTAAATAAAAAGAAATTGTAGAAAAAAACCTGGGGCGAGGCAAGGACTTATCTGCTGTACTACTCTCAGTCCGTTTTTTCAGTTTACTCATTCGTCCCAGGATCCGTTCTCTTTCCAGACCTTCAAGACATTTTCGAGACTTCAGAGAAATTCTAGAGATCTTTGGATACACGAAGACTATCTACGCCCGTATTTCATCCACCGGGTGGATTTATTCTTTCTCGTTCTACAACGGACGAGAAAAGATAATCCTACATCCTACGCTTCTTTCTTAGAAATTCTGATTCTCATCAATACCGCGAAATGCAATTGAAACCAGTTCGATGTAAGGTGGATTTGGTGAATGGTTCTTTTTTCAATGGATCTTCATCGTTCGCTGAAACGCAGGACACACGGTTTAGATTTGTTTGATTGTATGAGTTGTGTCAGAAGAAGCCGGGGGGAGGGGAGTGGACAAGGAAAAACTCAGTTAAAAACCTAGAGGCTATCCGGCAACCCGTCGAATCCGTGGAATTGAATTTTTCCCACGGGCCACCTGCCCGTCGTGCACCTAGGAGACTTAACTTTCTATGAAGAAAGAAATTGGGTTCCTCGTACTGGGTGACTGAGTGACGCGACGCGACACGGGAGACAAACGGAGGAATAAAAAAGCATAGCAAAGAAATGAAGGGAAGAAAGTGGAAAGAAAAAAAAAGAAAGACGACGAAACACGAGGAACTTGCAAGTTGGTATCGCGTCAAAGTGGAGCGGCAAGTATAGGTTGGTATACGGTTTATATAGATAGAAGTTGTGTTCGCTCGGTCACGGGTAATGGTTTTATGAGCGTCAAGGGTGATATAAAGAAAATGAAAAACACCGTGCTGCCAACATGCACGGGCCCCAACGTATATAACTAACTACGCTTTGTCCCCTCTCCGCGTCTCCCGCTTTTCTCCATCGTCTTGTTCTTCTTCTTCTTCTTCTTCTTCTTCTTCTTCCTCTCAAGTTCGTGTGGTAGGTGAGCAACTCCTGCGTGGATGGTTCCGTTGGCGAGGATGCTGCAGCTGGGTGTGGTGTGGGTGAAACTTTCCGTACATACGTACATGGGAAGAACCATCCCCCATCCCTGAGACGCGGACTCCCTGCGGAGTGTATCACAATTAGCTCGCTCTCTTTCCCTGCCTGCTCCTCCTCGTGTTATACCGCCGCCTCCGCAACCCCCTCGCAGAAACTTTAGAAAGCTTATTTCAATATTACGATGAATAAGCGAGCTTGCGACGGCACCCGAGCTGTATTAAGCCGCGGTAAAAGTTAGTGGATCCGACGCCACCACCACGCCCCCACTCTTCGCCTACCAGATATGGTATACGAGTTTCGTGTGGGGGTGATTCGTCTGGTGTTACGCGTACGTATGCACCCTGTCCAATTCGACCCATCAACCAACCGTCAGCCACACGCACGTCAAAAAATGCCACGGGTACTCACGTCCTCCCATATCGTATTATGCCGGCGTATCATCCGCGTTTGCCAGCTATAAATTCACTAAATTAAAATACGAACCCGTTCCTCCGAGGTCCGCCGCATCTTCACCGTCGCCGTCGTCATCGTCTTTATCCTCATGCGCGTTATCCACATTATATCATGATACCCATCCCGCGGTATATGCTGCCCGCAAGTGGGTAACGTGATCTGCGTGTCATTTCGAATGACTAATGTCCTTTTCTTTTGTCCCTACGGTCGTGGTGAGTCCACTCACTCCGACTTCGTTTGAACATGGTTCCGTGGGATGAGATTTGTCGAAAATTGAAAAGGAACCTTACAGTTTGGCAACGTCGCTAGTCGGCACCGCGATTGCTTGTGTTCGAAATATCTAACCATCGCTGATGTGTGCTAGTAGGCCCAGGCAGGCTAGCCTGTCTCTTGGTTTGTCGAAAGAGAAGAAAAAAAGGTGGAAGTAAAAAGGTGGGTAAAAATAAAGGTAAAAAGAGAAGGTCGGACTGGGTTTTGTGTTCGTTGGTTCTCTAGCGAGCGGGACCGTACGTTGGGTGCATCCCATCCCAGCGGGAGAGTGAGCCAGAACACCAGCACCCTCTCTTTCTCTCGAGTTCTCTGTTGCGTTTTTTTTTTTTTTCTGTTTCTCTTCCCTTTTTTTCTCTCTCTACTTCGTCCTCTCTCTCCTCTTTTTCGCTCTTTCACTCCTTTATCCGTAAAGAGCATCGGGATTCTGGAAGTTTTTAGAGTACAGCCCCTCTCATTGTTGTGTAAATGCTGCTCCGCTGCAATACCGTCGCTACTATAACCCGAACGAACTATACCATGGTGCACCCCGAATTCTGCGGTAGACCGACCACTCTTTATTAAAAAAAATGTTAATATCTTCACCAAAGCGGATATTTCGCGTTTTACATCAACCTATGTACCGAATTTAAATCAGCCCCGGTGCACTTTCTAGTCGCAGTCAATTATCTTCCGAGAAGCGTTGTCAAGTTTCACCCTTAACACCGACATTCTTTCCCCCAAGTTATACGATCGCACGTTGATGATACAGCACACGGGAAACCTTTCGTTCCGGCGATTGCATTTGATTGAAATTTGAAGAGAAACGAGCTTGTGCGTGAGCTCCGAAATTGAATCGAAACGGCATGGTTTGCGTGTGAATCCAACTTCTGGTCGAACTCCAAGCCGATCGATGTGACCACTACTACGAAGAATGAGGCACCCTGAACACTTTAAACAGCCTTCGAAACACGGTTGGGCCCGACGCGACCTGGGAAGCCGTGCAGCATCTAGCGGACATTTCGTCAACCCGTAAGCCTCCCCTCTCCGGTTCTCTGGAGACAGCCTATTTCACTCTCCCTCTCTCTCTCTCCCCCTCCTTTTATCTTTTCCCTTTCTCTCTATTTATCTCCCCGCCACTATATTCTTCAAGGAGAATCCCTACTCCCTGACTTTCAAAGGCGTAGACTTTACGATCGTCCGAGTGGTATCACCTAATAACTGCTCATAAATGTCACGACAAAATCAACAAAGAAGATTTAACGTGTGGTCGCTATACCCATTAAGAAGGGCGTTACATGGTAATGACCCGCAATCAAAACAAATCGTAAAACAGCAATACGTGACCAACGGCAAAGTCAGCGTTCCCGGAACGAGATCCATGCTCAAGACATTGGTACCTGCTATTCCCTCGTGACATTGAAACCTAACTACTACCTCTTAAGCACGTTCGGTAGACCTGCCTCAATCTGTCAACTGGCCATGTACATCACGTATCACGTCGCTTCTTCGAACAATTGACTATATTTGTCAAAGATGGCAAAGAAGCGATATCGCAAGAGAAACTTAGAAAACGTTTCCATGTTGGATGGACTGCAAAACCTGTTTTGATCAATGATCCAGGCTCTGATCGAAGATGAAAAATGTGGTTAATCAACAGTACTCGAAGGCTGATGAAGTGCAGATTGTAAACGACCGCAGACAATCGTTTCACCGATGTGAGGCCATACTGCAAGAGTGTCGGCGAAAGCGTGGCGCTGCAGACTGACTCTACTGTGTAGGGGTAGGTCGGGAGATGATTGCAGGAAGGAAGCAGTTAGGCCCGGTTGAAGTCGTTAAGCCAAGTTTACGAGGTGCTACCGCGGTAACGCAACCTGTAAATCTCAAAGGCTCTCTCGATTCGGTTGGCGCCTCCATGTAGCAGAGGTGGTGGTATTCCGTGGGCCGTCCGTTCCTTTCGAATATCAGCGTAAAAGGAAAGGCGGGGGCGATGGCGCGTGCCCATGGATGCTGGGAGTACGTGGGTGTCGGTTTGGCCGTTGCACTGTCGTTACTGCTCTCCGGTCGCGACGTGGAAACGCGGAAGACGAAGGGGGTCCAGGGACTAATGGTCTCCCAGGGTTGGGGAGGAAGGGTTGACTCACGATTTAGAGTGATGGGCGACTCGCGGGGAGCGGAGACGAGGCACGGCTACTGGACTACCTACTTGTCGCAGCGGTGACGCCTTTATGGATCGTAAATGTCTCCTTTTACAAGCCAATAAAGATCATCACCGACCATCGCATCGTTTGACGGCAGCTCGGCGGGCCGGCATCAATCTGTCGAAATCACGCTTTACTACCTAATAAAACGTCTATTTTCATTTCAAAAGCCAGACCGAAGCCAGACTACGGTATCGAACTATACCCACCTACCTACACCGAGCCGTCCCCTGGCGCTACAGTAATCCGCGCTCATCCACATTCATAGTGCTTCACTTGCTGCGTACCAACGTTGGCGCATGTCCGTTTATCACTAAGCCCAGCTCATCGGGCACGTGCCGCGCGTCTCAGTTACCGGCTGAACGACGAAAACAAACCATAAACCCCGGTTACTGGTAATCGTTAGGCTACCAACGAATAATCATACTCGTTGGCCGTTCTTACTTAGCTGGTATAGAAGGACTCTAAATTAACCATCATACCGATCGAAGGAGACCGGGAGGACGCCGGTAAAATAGGAACAGAGTGTAGCCCTCTGAGTAACCGTCGAGTCGTGCTGCCATCTCCTCACCGAACGACCAACCAATAAAGTAGTCCCACCAAGTGTAGTGATACACCGCTTCGTCGTTCGCTCGTTACTTTTGAATTTGACGTAGTACTTTGTTCGTGCCATTCCACTATGTTTTGTGCTTAAAAATTGACATATTTCATTAATTATTTCTTTCTTTTTTTTTTTTTTTTTTTGATAAGTTTTTCCTCGATTTTTTTTTTTTTCTTCTCTATTTCATTCAAAACGGACCCTCAAATCGGCAATAATTTATCTCTTAAAAATTTCTGTGTTTTCGAGGATACAATAATATAGCAGAAAATTCAAATTCTTTGCTTGACAGTCGAGATTCGCGCGCGCGTAAGGTTATTATTATGCAACAGGAAGGCCGCCCTCCTAGAAAGCCCTCCTCTCTATGCCACGCCCATTTTACTTCGGAGGGTCAAGCAGCCATAACTAAAACGACGACAGTTAACGCCGCTAGATGGCACCGCCGCCTTTACAAAGGCTCGATTATAGAGACGCACGCACGCCGTGTCACACACAACACAGCTAATAAAAATGCCTGAACCCCTAGTTCACTCAGAATTAGTCGCCTCATTCTCTTCCGATTTTCGCTGCCTCTCAACGGGGTTCAATTAGCTACTGAATAAGTCAATAGACCAGAGTCGATACCCACGGTGATTTGGAGAGGATTTTGGATCACCGATTGTCCGTATGATCAAGATAGCCAGACTATTGCCCTTTGGAATTGTCGGAATTGATTGAAACTTTTGGATTTTTACTCTGCACAGATTAATGATCAGCTCGTTCAATATTTGACTTGGGATCTTAGAATTAAACATCGCCACCTGAGCTCTTCACCAGTTCACCTTCGATGATTACGCAATAATTTTTATCCGGAGTTGTAAACAAGAGGTTGCCTGAGTCCGATCAATCAACCGCGGAGCAATGGTCAAGCTGTAATTCCTGGCTATGAAAGGTACATGTAACGAGAGTTGGGATCCTGTACACTAATTACACGTTCCTAGTGTCGATTAATTTACCAAGCATAGCACTAGCTACACGGCTCAAACTAGGCAATAACATCCACTTGACGCTGTGAACGAATCGTTCCAGCATTCTCTACGACGTTTTGGTGCATTCGTTGTCCTCGTTAAAACCAGCATTCCAATAAATAACCGTATTGGCATCTGGATGCAGAACTACGCGACACGCAAAGCGAGATACAACGACCGGCACACGCGTGGCTTGAATTCGGATACGCCAAGTCCAAAACGGTCGCCGCTAATCGTTGACTGTCGACATATGACCCATGGAATAGGCGATGAAACGAATGAATAGACTGGATCTGATTTCATGGATTGGCCCCCCATTTGTCGGAGAGTCAAACTCTGATTCGAGAATAAAGTACCTTTCAGTGCCTGCTTTGTTATCCCCTTAATTTTGTATAAGCCAATAATTGCGGCGGATTGGTAGCCGAGAGTTGTTACGTTAGTGCAATCGTACTATCTTAATGATCCAAGAAATCCTTGAAGTATATTCGGAGTAAACGGAGAGAATTTTTGCATTTTAATTTTTATCAAGTTTTAATTCACCGGATCGTGGATATAAATTCTTCGTGAATAGGACCAACATATTTGCATGCTGAATTTTGAAACGCGCGTAAGTCTCACGTGCTCGTTTATCCCACGTTACGTTAGGGTATAAATCTCATGATTAGAGAGATAAAAGCTTGAATAAATGAACGGTCGTCGAGAATTTCGAGGAGAGCTTAATTTAGGTTGAGCCTCGACGACAGGAATTTACGACCAATCGTGATCCATCGAATAACGTTGAAACCGCGATGCCTTATTCCTAAATCCAACAGTTCACTAACCAACGAAGCAAGCTGTACTGGTTCCCACTCTAAAAGACATAGACGGATGAGATGGCGGCCGTCAGAAAAACATGGCAAGGCGGGAGCGCGCGTCCATCTATAGGTATATGGGTAGAACGTGCTTATTTCAGGGTACAAAGCAGCCACACAAATCAGGGCCTAACCGGTGCCGGCTTCTCTACTTTCCCTTTTTTTCTACTTCACTTCACTACCGCAGGAGAGCCGGAGAGAAGTAGGTATCGTTATTTCTGAAAACATCTGGAAGCTGCTGCAGCTCCTGCACTTCCGACGAGGACGAAGGACGACGTCGCGACGCTCGACGTCCCATAGCTTAGGGCTTTTCCATCCTGCCGCGACTGTCTTGTAGATGCGACTAACTGAGTGGCTGCTTTAGATCGTTGGTTGGCCGGCGGAAGGATCGGTCAGTTTTGTCCGTCATCTGTCTGCCACCCCGTGTGAGTCTAGAGTCTGTCGAGGACTTTTTTATTTTTCCAACGGAAAGTTAAGAATTGTTTTTCTATTTCCCTGGCTTATTTCCACCACCCCAGACGGATATAAAAAGTCATAAAACCCTCCATTTACCCCGGAGAAAGTCGGCAGTGGTAAGGAAAGTGTCGAAAACGTGAGCCTTTTTTTACGACCAATACTGTCGAACCGTGCGTCGACCTAAGGGTCCTTCATTTTCCTGGAACTAAGTGACGCTGTATAGTCGAGGGTGAGAAAGGTAAAAAGAAAAGCCCCGAAAATTTTCTCCCGACTTTTTTTCACTCTCTCTCTAGATAGACGCGAACTGTGTTTCGGTGAAAGTGTCGAATTATCTCACCGGGATATTGCTCAGAAACTGAAAATCGCGCGACCACCCTCCGCATTTTTTTTTTTTTTTCTTCTCTTTCAGGTCACTTTATACCTGAACAGGTGAAAAAATGTTAAACTTTCTAATTTTTACGGTATGAGATATGGGGATTTCAGCCGTTGAAAATCATGGCTTATTTCGCATCGTACCGCGAAATTGTAACGCCGAAAATGAGGAGGTGAGTGGCGAAATACCGGTTTCTCGGAAATCAGCCAATCTCTGCATACATTCATTCTCCAAACACGCACACATACCCGATCCTGAAAGGTTTACCTTCGAATGCAAAACGTCTCGATGGAAATAGACACCCATAATACATCGCGGCTGCCGCGCGCGGAGAGCGATGGAGTGTGAATGCAGGGACGTAAAGGATGATACTGCGTTCAGATATTCCTCACAGCTCCGCAGCGAGAGCTGCGGGGTTAACATTTCATAAACCGAGTATAACTACTTTCGTCTTCCCAGGTCTGCATCCATACGTAAAGTAACGTAAGTGTATAGTTTTCAACGTGGATATGATCTAAGTGGATTCCCGAGTTTCCGTTGCGGTTTAAAAATTCCGCCAAGAGCTTACGCGTTAAACTCCTTAAACTCCTTACATACGATGAAGTATGAAAGAATGACCTGCGGCCGCAGAAGAGAAATCCCTCAAATTTTAACATCTCGCAATAATAATTTGTTCCCTCTCTTTCTCTCTCTACGTTTATTATACCTACGACGGATCTAAACGCACGCACCTGGTACACCGACGGCGATGGATGTATCCGCAGGTTATACATCTAGGTGTGTACCTAAGGTATGGTACGTGCACGTCTACCTAATACAGGAGAGGTCATAAATAGCTTAGGGTAGGGATCCTCCGCTCGCTGAATTAATTAAAATAATTAAGTTAAACTTGAACGAAGGAACGTTATATACCTACGAACCGGCCAACACGGTATATCCCTGCATAATTCGTGGATATATACCCTCGGATTGATCGCTTAATTACCGATCCACCGGTACACGAACGCGTTCGAAAGATGTACGATCTTATATGTGCGTTACACGCATTCGCGGTGCCGATACTCCTCAACCGGTACAAGCATCATGCGTGTATGCATCTACATCACGTGTGTATCGTGTACATATATAACGTGAAAAATGAAACCTCAGCAACCGAATCACGAAGTCGCAACGTTTTAACGTTATGTCGTTGAATTTACCCACGCGTTTAAGTCGGCTTTTGCTATCTACCTTTCACTATGTATGTATATATACTACATCTTAGACACGCGCATGTAAGTAGGTACAATGTAGGTACGACATGCATATGTAATAACACGATATTATGTGTAACGAAGTCACGGATGATTGCCTCGCGGTTTCCTTTCGTCGAATCGAAGTTCAAACGGTTATCGTATTGATTACTCGACGTCGTCTCTCGGAAATTTAAATTTCTTTTCACAAATTAATGGTAGCAAGTATCTGAGGCAGTCCTTACCTTAATATAGCTGTGTACATTGCGGTGCTAGCAGAGGATGGTGCGGGTGGTCTGGGGGTGTCCGGTGCAGGGCGTACCCCTAGTTCCCCGCCTCTGGGCCCCCACCACCCCCTTGCTGCTGTTGCTGCTGTTGTTGATGAACGACGGCGGCCGCCGCAGCGGCTTTTTGCGCCTGGGCCTGTTTCTCCTGTTCGTTGAGCTCCTTGATCGCCTGTATCTCCTTCTTTAGTTTCATCCTCCTGTTCTGGAACCATATTTTTATCTGTCTTTCCGTTAGACACAGTGCGTGTGCCATTTCGATTCGCCTCCGCCTTGTGAGGTAGTGATTCGTGTGAAATTCCTTCTCCAATTCCAAGGTTTGGTACCGCGTGTACGTCTGCCGGCCGCGCCTGCGCAGTCCGTTGGCTCCTGGAAACAGGAGAAGGAAAAAAAGTCAAGTAAGCGATTAGGCCGAACGTGTATATTGTATATATATCGGTCCGATCCAGCCGGTACCGAGTCCGGCACGGCGGCGATTCAATCGGTCGTGGCATATTAACGGCTTGGGATTACATAAATCCAAAGCCCATAATGTATTCTTTCGAGAAACTAAGTGAGGGAAAACAGGAAAAAATAACACACGACAAACGTCACTGAGTAAATAATATACGAATTGACGTTCATCTTAATTCCCACAACTTATCGTACATATCCATAACAAGAATTCGCGCAAAAACTGGTTTCAACCAACACAAATATCGCAAAATGTTATTTTTCCAACAATTATAATTGCGTTCAAGAATTGGTCGACAGTAGCTACTGCGGGTGGCTATGCGCGTTGCATCAAAGACGACGACGACGACGATGATGATGATGATGATTCTATGAGGGGGGATGTAAGGGATAAATATACATGTTCACGTAAAAATAATCGCTTTGTTTCATGCTTGTATCTTATCGCCCGGAAAATGAACAATAAAAAATGATTCATCGATCGAGTTTGATATTCCCTAACAATCGTCAACGAGGAAATAACCGGCGCTAGTCGGTAGCGTACGGCAGTCAATACCTAGTGTAGGTAGATACATACATATATGCATATACCCACGCGGTGCAGTTGCAGGGGATACAGCCAAGTGGAGAAAGGATATGCAGAGCCGGAGGCAAAGCTTTAGAGACGTGTAAATGGTTTTAAATAAAGTGTATAAGGGTTGGGCTTTCCGCCTGCGTTGCATGTGTGCACGGTGTACCGCAGGTAGGTATATCTATATATAAGATATAGGCTGGCTGGCTGGTGGGTGAGAGGGTGGGTGGCAGATACCCAGAGCTTTGACGGGGCTGCTGCTGCTGCTGCGGAGTGCGGAATAGGAAGAGAGGAAAAAAAGGGGCTGGGGATCGAGGGGGCGAAGAACTCCTCGCGTATGCATCCGCACGGCCTGCCTGGGCGTTGAACAGCCACTTGGGTACGGTAGCGGCATAAGCTCCGCTGGGGGCGCGGGCTCACCTTATCGGCCGTTACTGCCTCGTAAAACCCCCGCCAACCCCGCCGCCCCCGCAACCCAACCACCGATGGTAGGTACTCGTACGTACTTCGGTACACACTCGTCCGATTAGGTATACCCACACCCAAATCGACGCCGGCTCGTACGCGCACCTACGTGACACCTACTCACACCCGTAAACTCATCGCTTTCCTCACCCTCTTACACCCTTCGCGCTAGCAGCTATATATACGGCAGGACGGTGTCGCGTGTTGTTACTATACCTATGTGGGGATTCCCCAGTGCGTTGCGACTAATTGGCGACACCGAAATATAAACGGCGATCTTTTTACACGTGTGCGTTATCGTTTGGTATTATTTTTTTGGTTTATTTGAAAAAAAAAAAAAAATTATTTTGTCTTTTTTTTTTATCATTCTCTTCGGAAGTTTATGTCGGTACGTGTTACAGGGTACTCTGAGATTCATAGGCACATCCTTGAAAATTATAGAGACGTGGTTGCGCTTGCTTGGGTTATGAGTTATTTATTTATATATGTATATGTATATGCATTCGGCTTCGCAGGTGAACGTTTGAATGATTGCGACACTGTGCGATGGTGGTTGTTCAAACTTTAAATTCTGTTTGGGATGGGATTATGTACCTACGGTACTTAATCGAGCGGCGACGTACATGGAGCTTTCGAGTCAGGTGATTTATAATGTTACGGTTCATTTCTGACCAACATACATCATGAAATCTTGACGTAATTTTTTTTAAACTCGACGTGTAGAATTTTTCAGCTATAGATACCAATCAAATATTGAGCTTATTCTTTTTAGAATCGTCTAATATTTAGGTAAGAAAAGTCATTAAATTTTTCTCAGTTCATCTTGCGATTCGTGTCAAACACCTTGAGCACAGACTCGTTGGAAAATCAACTAGGATATGTTATTTACAGTGTTAACGTTGAAAATAAGTGATCCCTTGGCATTTCAACATAAACAATCAATGACAGTTCGATAAATGATCTATTCTTCTGAGTACACAGAGAAGAAAATGAACTGCTCGCATGGTTATACATATAACTTTACACGTATATAAATCGCCTTGCGAATTCGATGATGGACTTGAAGGTTATTGCAAATAAATATCGATTATAATTCCCGTGCGGAGATTTGCTGGTTATAAACATCGTAACGAAGTGTCGATTTGCCGACCGCGTTGCGCAGTGTAGAGAGGCGTCGCGGTATGCGGTAACTCAATTTGAAACATCCCCCAATAAATGCATTATATTCGTACCCGTATCTAACCAATCTATTATTGGCGGTAGGTACATAAAGTCACATGGGTGTCTGGGGTTGTATATACGTATACAGGGGTGTGCGTATTACGTAGGTACGTATAGGTATACGTTAGCATGGAGAACAATGTTGCAGTACACACAGCCAGGCGGAGCACGCGGGAGTTCATATCGGCGCCATGTTTATTATCGCGACGTAATCAAGTGGCTCGGCGCCCAACCGTCGTCCCCTTTTCACCCCCCTCGGCTGCTCTCTCCCTCTGGGCGTCCCTGATTCCCGTTCCAGGGTGCCACTGTTGCTGCTGCTACCGCTGCTGCTGGGTTGCTTGCTGCTGCTACCGCCGCCCGGTGCTGCTGCTACCGTTCTCCCTCACCCCCTCCATCCACCGACGAACACCTACACGTGGACTCGCGGCATGAGGCAGGAGTTATAGAGCGGCGTTTATAAGGGTTATTTGTCACACGGGTCCGCCGGTGCGGGGGCGAGGAGATCGGGGAACGCCACCCCCGCTACTTCCACGGCATCTCGCTTCGCCACCCTCTCGGCGTGCAGGGCGGGGGCGATAGACTCCGAAACTTATAAATAAAAGAGAGGGGGTTCCCCCAATTAAGCCGCCCCCATACGTCTCGGGTAAAGTAGAAAATGTGACAGGTTCGCGACTCTCTTCCTCTCTCTTTTCCTCTCTCTCTCTTCCCCTCATGGCTTCTTACCCAACGTCTCCATCTTTCTTTCATTCCTTCTCTTTATCTCGGTGCTTTTTCTCCTGCCAGCCAGTAGCTCCCGCCTCAGACGATGGGGAACAAAGTTGCCTGAGGAGGCTTACCACCCCCCCTTATATGCCTCACGGAAAAATAAGAAGAAGACGAAGACTGAGAGGAGGAGAAAGACGCGTGCGTGGCTGTTTAACCGAGAGGGTGGATAAATTTCATCCGTGGATAGCAAAATGCGTTTCGTTCTCGAGAGGCAGATTCGGTCTTCACCAAAACTCTGCATGGGGATGTTTCTCCCCTCTTGGTTTTGCGGGGGCGGTGTACACACCGGTTACCACCCGGCACGCCGTTTTATTCGACGCGTGTGATTAGCGGAACCGTGAAAATATCCTCTGGACGATCAATATGAACTGCGCTGGATATATACGCTAGTCGACTACTTTTCCTGCTGCCTCGTTATCTATCTCTTACTCGCGCTCACTCACTTAAGCTATCGCTTCGGAGAGTGAACATATAACATTCTGGGATGGGGCTAAAACGATCATAGTTGGAAAGTTTAAATGCTCGGGTATTCGTCCTTTAAACTTTTCAAACTCGTTAAGTCTATCGGGATGTATAACGGTCCGTTTTATGAATTTTCTAAACTACCAGTCAGTTCGTCTATATACCTGATAGAATTCAAAGAATATACCGTAGGTAGATATATTTCTCATACATTGAATTGGCTAGCGTTGAAAAATAATGTTACACTTTCTTTCATCTTTCAGGTTGTGGACCAGGATTTCCAAAAACGCTGCTCCGGCGAGTCGGTGAGTGAAGTCGATATGTTTACACTAATTTCACTATTCACTCTTTGGACATTTTCGAGTTTACTCGAGAATAAGATACCGAGTGGGACAGTATACATATATCTAGGTACCTATAAAGAGAGTCATTTTTCTTCCAAAAAGCAGCGTACGCGAATTGTCTGGAGCTTAACCGAGCGAACGCGAAGCCGAAGGCCGAAAAAGGTTAGATGTTCTTTTGGGGGAGGGAGAGGCGATGGGGGCGCGGGCAATAAAAGGGGAAACGGGAGAGTTGTTGCCAACTCTAATAAGAAGAGCCAATACGCTGATTGCTGCCAGGGCTCCCATAACTTTGTTCGTGGTTCGCAAAACACGAGCTCGCCAAAATCCTCCCTTCACTATCCGCCGTCTATACGGTGAACCGGCGGCCCCTTTTCCCCCCTCATTCCGCGTATACACAGCCATTACACGTATGTACGTATGTGTACGTTAGACACCACGTGATCCGAACCCAGACGTTGATATCTACATACCCCATGCACAGCTACGTGTGTTACAAGAGTGCTAAGCGCGCTCTGCGGCGTTGGAGACGCGCGTTTACACGTGTGGAGCCAATCAAATCAAAGTAAGTGAATTGGCCCGGACCGCAGGAGAAATGTATCTTTCGCTTGCGCTCTCTTGCCCTCCTTTCTCTCTCTCTCTCTCCCCCTCACTCTTCTTCTTCGCGAACGGTGATTTTCCCATAGGCTTAGGCCACTAGACTGACGACCGCCTCCCCTGCAGTCGTTCCTCAGCTTCGGGTAGATGGTGGTCCGAGCCATGAGCAAAGTTTTGGTTTATAAGATTAGCCTGGCTGCCATGCATCATCCCCCGACCCTGCAGTCTCTTCGCCGAGACGGAATTATTTGAGATTGGCAATCCGTAAGGTTTTTGTGATACCAATTTAGCCTCTACGTCGACTTACACACACTGTAAGAGTATATGGTACATCGGGGACCTACATATGTAGACACGCGTTACACGATCAACGTGCTGGGAAACAGAAGCAATCGCTTTTATCTGGGGTGAAAGAGCTGGCTGCGCAGATAAACGCACGTCCGTACGTCATCCGCATCGCCGAGGATTATTATAATGATCTGCCCGATCGTGCAGAATAGTGCATTTGCCAATTTCAGGGAATTCCGTGACCCCGACAAGAAGCTGATTCCTCCGAGAGTCTTCGTACGATATTCTTGTTTTTGAAAAAACTTCTATCCGCGGCCATTTCTGCGCGATTGCTGATTCCGGGTGCATCCGTTAACGCTACCGATCCGTGAACGAAACTGTCAAACTGTGGCGTAAATTTGCAAGAATTATCATCGACCGGGATATGACGCATGTGAAGGGTAGTTTGATTTCCGGTTGTCCATCCATCCATCCATCCGTCGTCCAATGATGTAACATGAATAATGGATTCTAGACCGCCGAGTTTCAGACACGGACAATTAGCCAGGATGGATAGAAATATGGAACCATGGCTGTAACATGACGCAACGGCGTGCACCTTGAGTATTCTCATCTCGACCGCGGCGATCCTCGAGGAATCCTTGGAATATTTCGCCGCCCCGCAAAAGGTCGGAAGGGTGTAGGGCCGGCTGGCCGGGCCGCCAGCGGATCATGGGCGAGCCAGATGCCCCTCGTTAACCTCGTTACCCAGGAGCCACTCGGAGCAGGCACCCTCGAATGCATGGTAGGCAGCAAAGCACGCAGGCCGTGCCGAGCTCCTATTTACGAAGGCCTCACCCCCGCGTCATTTGCTCTCCTCAACTTACGAGACATCGCAAAGCGAGGCGGAGAGGCCGCCATCGGTTTCCTCGTTAACTCTCCTCCTCCCGACATATAAGTTATTAATTACGGTTGACAAATGCGCTCCAGCTGTGTCTTCCGCGCTCAGCGCTATAGTCGCCTTCCTCGAGCTTGCAGTGGAGCTCCTTGCCCTGTTTCTCGCCATCCTTGAACCCCGAGTTGTAGGGACACGCCGGAGAGGAAGGGAAAGAGATATTCGAAACGAGGAGAAAGAGGGACGCCGTGCAGGAGAGGGCGAAAGCCGGTGGGAGGATGCCGAGGAACTCGTGGAGGTGGGGAGGGTGGTGCGAAGAGAGACCAGCGCGCGAGGCCGCGGGTCGTAACTCACGCCCTCCAGGGGATTACCTGCCTCGAGCAAGGGAGAGAACGAGAGGGGTGGGGGAGGGGGATGGAAGGGGGGAGAGTGCTACGGTGAGCTACGGTCTCGCTGCGTAGCTACGCGTATCTCATACCGAGGAGTTTGTTGGGGATGTTCTGCCCGGCGTCCGCTGGGACAACAACGGCGGGAGCTCTGAACACACAAGACGCGGCTGCAGGGGCGAAGCGGGTGGGTATTACGTGCCCGCGTTTCGGCTGCAGCTTCGCCAAGAGCCAAGGCGAGGGAAAGGAGGAGAGAGAGAGAGAGAGAGAGAGAGAGAGAGAGAGAGAGAGAAAGAGAAAGAGAATAGGAGAGAAGCTCCGAGGATATACCCTCCCTATCTTACTCGGGCGTTTGAGAGAGAGGGTGAGGCCCAAGGCTCAGGGGGTAGTAGGTACGGAACGAAAAGTGAAGGCACGAGAGAAAGCTTCTGAGCTAATTACCGTAAATATTTTATGCCACCCTCAGTAATCAAATAATGCCTAGTTATATTATACGACAATTCGCGACTTAATTTGTGGTACCTACCCTCCAAATACCCTGCATCCGAACAGATCTTCTTTTTAAACTCACCCTAAAGTTTCGGGAGATCGTTTTCGCATGTGACACGAATGTGTTGGTAAATGGAATTATTCTCACCCTTGCAGAGTTGTATTTTATACACGCGTAGCGGTAAACTATTCGATATCTTGATATTATACAAGCTGTTTTTTTTTTTGTTTTTTTTTTTCAGAGAGAATCGAGCAGGAAAAAGTAATCTGATCACAAACATTCGCAAAGTTGTTTTAAAATTTCTAGCGATGCGCAGCTACGATAGTGGATTTCCTATATCTTGAACTTTTTTACCGATATGGAAACTGGGAAAAACTTTTATCGCTAAAGTTTTCCATCGAACATAAATATCCCGAACTATTATGAAAGCAAATTAATCTAATTTTTTAAAATCTCACTATTACCCATTATACGATAGAATTTTATGATGATAATTGATTCATTATATTAGTTCTGGAGAAAACAAAAGGTTGTTGCAAAAACAGATCTGCAAGACTCCATTCCTATCAGAACTTTCCTGGCCTCTTCAATTACCTGGTAATAATACCAGCAAACATTGCCAACTGGTTGAGTACATTACGGATTATGGATCGTGAATTTCGGTATAAATACATGATACACGACAGCAATCGCACAGCTACTTTTCGGCTATGCTCGCGCTGCCCAGGGATTCGACTTTGCCGCAGTAACTGTTATAATTATGCAAAGACCGAGAGAAGCGACCGGTGCAACGGTGCATTGCAGGCAAAACGAGAACGAGAAATGTACAACGCGAGGGATGAGGAGGAGGAGGATGAGGATGAGGAGGAGGAGAGAACTGAGACGGGGGCAAAGGGGTGGACGTATAGCTCAGTATACGTATACCTGTGGCAAAAGAAGTAAAACGTCGAAGATGGCGAAGGAGATGGAATGCAAAGGAGGCTTTCGCCCAGGTAAGCGAGCCGGTTGTAAGGCGACACCTCGCCCCTCGCTCCTTATTCCTGCAATAGCTCCTCCAACCCCCGGACCGGCAAATCCTCCGAGATTTTCTCTCGCCGTCTCCGTTTCTCAAAAATTTCACGCTGAAGTCAGAGTTACGCTGCAGGTGAACATCGGTAAGAAATGTATGCGGTATAGAAATGCACCCTTGATGAGTTCGGTAATTAGGGGTGGTTATATAGATTTGATTTGAGAGAAGGAGGACAGCTTTTGTGTCAATGGCGAATTAAATCTTGGCACCTACTCATCCTTATACCTACTCGCCGTCTCACCACTGCCACGGCATTTTTCTCTCTTGTGGTTGCTGGGTCGGGCATGGTCACAGGTATACATATATACATGTAAAAGCACAACACTGACTCGTAGAGCACACCGCAGCTATAATACAGCCCTGCATCGCACGCATGCGTCGGACAGACCCGAACAACGGGCAGCAGACCGTATATCTGCGTCCTAAAAGGAATTCCAGAATATATTTTACATATGCTTTATTGCCGCCTTATTTCTCGCTGCTGCGGAGGCCGCAGTGCGTTAAAGGTACGAGCTGAATCCTGATCCACGCGACCGTCCTGCACACCACGAGAGCTTGGCTACCTCTGAACTCGAGAACTCGAGGTCTTTAGAAACCTTTTAAAACTTGGCAAACTACAAATCCTCACCGGTCGAGGCACGGTGCATAAAAAACTCTGGGAACCGTCGGAGAGGCATTAATAAATGCCGCGAGTCTCGCCGCTGTAATCTTACGCCGTGAAAATTGCGACGCACCCCAATTGCGAATTCGACTTCGCACGTACTTAGGTTCAGAAAATTGAACAATTCAGAGTACAGACTCGGATCTGCACGGTTTCGATGGACTAAACGTCGAATTTTGGCGTAACCCTAAACCTCCGTGTGACAGGTTATAGGTATCGAATGGTGCTCGACCCCCGCAAAAGTATGGGCATGCATCGATGCATAATTCATGCCACCACGGCGGCATTCCGTCATAATGACTTAACTTGGCGCGGTTAACAAGTATCGGCTAGATGATTTGATAATTTGCAAGCGGGATTACACAGGCGGTCCCTTCGCTCCGTGCCAGAGGAGGGACCCGGGTCTCTTTAGGCCCCAGGGGGCCCCGTACCGGCTCCGGGACTTTGTTCAGGGTGGGGCAAGCCGGTTCCATGGACGAGAGACGCCATAGCGTTCCAACAGTGGTATACCTCACTGGCTTCAAATAATTGCAAGAGAGTCCCGAATGAGGTGCGAATTCAAAGCGAAGATCAAAATTAGGGGCTATTTCGCTAAATCGAGGTGCACCTATAAATTTTACGCGTGATTACGATTACAAGATTATCATGTGAAAAGAATAGCCGAATTTCAAAATTCTTTTGCATTACCGAAAAATTTTAGTTTCACTTTAAACAACCGGTTTTTTGATATTCACCATTCGTTAATATTTTATACTTTTAAAAACGTTAAACTGACGGTTATACCGTGTGAATACGAAGTTGTTAGAGTATTGCGTATTTGCGCAAATGATTGCGAACACCGGGGTTGGTCATTTTTGCTAGAAACGGGGTAGAGTTGGTTCGAAATTAGCCTTCTATCGAGCGGGTTGCCTGTGACGATGGCTCGTTGGCTGCCGGAACTGTGATTCGTGGGTTTTACATGCAGTTGTTAACACGAGGGCTCGAGTATTATTCGACGGTTTGCGGATGTAGTAATGAACAGCGATAAATCAGAAAGTTAGGAAACTAGTGGCCGCGTTTCACGGAGGCTACTTCATTCGCGATTTCGACGTTATAACGCGGTGCGCTCCGAGGATGGCGGTTTCTGGTGCCAAAAAATCCGCAGCTCCATGCATATCAAACTTTTCTGCCATTCGCCACTCGTTACGGCTGAAAATCGGGGTGAAAAAACAAACGTTTCCGAGGAGGCCGCAGGTAACGCGTTCGTACCTATAACCCGGGCTTCTCAAGATAACCGCGGCTAGTTGGAGCGGGTCGGTTCTCGCTATCTACGAACAAGTCGAAGAAGAAACGGAAAGGATTGTCGTTCGGCTGGTTGCGTACAGGTTGGTTGGTTCGTTGGTCGTCGTTGCAGGCTCTCTCGAACCGAGGAAAGTCGCTTCGCCGGTGAGTAGGAAGATGAACGAGGCGGCGGACCAGGAGATCTTATCCCCTGCAGCAGCGGCCACTGAATCATCCGCTTTGAATAGAGCCTCGACTTCGCTCCCCACACCCTCTGCACAGCCATGCTGCTGCTGCCATGCTTCTGCCGGTGATGCTGCAGTCAGGATCAGGGATATACACGTACCCTCGTCACACACCGGCGGGAACTCGTGTATATTTGTACGGAGGGTACAACATGGACACATTGTACACCTTATATCCCAACACTTTGCTCGTCCCGTGATACACAGTATGCGCAACGCTCCCAGAGACGATTATGTAGTGTAGGTGCAGGTACGTGTGCCTGCGTAGAGACGTAAGTGCGCTGCGCTACGCCAACCCGCGCACGCACTAAATCCAAACCGGCGACACCACTGACTCCACACGCGAGACATCCTAGCGCGCACCTTGCGACGCCCACCTCATCCTCCTCATCCTCATCCTCCAACGAGTTGCTGCTTATCCTGCAGTCCCGTCTAACCTCGGCTAGCTGGTGTCTCGTCCAACCGACTTTGAACCCCGCGACGCCGTTTTACACGGTGACACACAATGCCGGATGACACTAAGTGTGTAAGGGGCGTCTGGTTTCCTCTTCAAAATGTATCGCACGTATGCGTGACGAACACGCGTGTTTCCACACCTTTCGATTTCCAACTAAGGGTGCGCTAGCTTCTCGGAATTATCGTTAGGTACCTCGCTTTTCCGATGCAACATCGTACAAGATTTTTTTCTCCTCATTCAGGCGAGCTAATCGCATTGCGATGGACCTTTGAGAGAGAGATTTGTTCGAAACTCGGAAAACCGGTATGAGACCGACACATGCTGCATGGGCTGTGTTTAACATTTCACACGTAATGATGTCGAATGCCCTGATATACTGTTACGTTTACGCACGTTACAACCATTCAGACGGGTGTATAATTACTCGACAGCGATTCCTTACCATTTCGTTGAATCTACCGATAAGCCAGCCGTTCTCACACTCACGGAGGCAATGTTCTGGAAAATTGGAAGTTGGTTTTTTTCGAATTCTTTTTCCACCAGATATTGATTATTATTATTTTTTTCTTCCTTTCGTAAAGGACAAGATTATTAAAACAATGTGTGAAAAAAGCTGCGTGGAAGAATCAAGTCATTGGTTCCAATTTTCTCTGCCTATTACCATGTACACGTTTAATGAAACTCGTACACGAGTTAACTACATATGAGTTGGTATAATCGACGTGTTAATAGTACATTTGGTATTTGCATCGATAATATTTCACGTTCCGGCTGATTGATACTTCGCATCCAATCTCCGGTGAGATAATTACTATAATATGTATACTGATATCTGTATTTTTAGAACTTTAAATACGTTTCGTATACCTTAAGAACCGAGAGTTTAAACACTGCAGGCGTATAAGCATGTGTGCAACGCTGCAGTCCAATTACTTACAAACAATCAACCGATCGTATATTGAGGGAAACGTAGTTCGCTAATCGATTCTTCCTTGAAGTATACATATAACTGTGAACCTCGCAGATCGTAATTACCTTGCATGGTTATAGGTATACGTTAGAACGGTTGTAAGGTAGGTATATACGCGTAATCGGGAACAATTAGGGAGCGATTATGCATTGATTGTGGTCAATTACGTGTTTCTTTTTCGTTGCTTTTTTTGTTTTTTTCTCTCGAGTATTTTTTTTCTTCTTCACTGCGGTCTCTGTAATCAGCTATTTCATCTGCTGGTGCAGTTGCAGGTTTCGGGTTGTCAATTGTTCCGGTCGACATTTCTCGACGGGTATATATGTACTGCGTCAGGATCGCGGCGATGGAAAGTTCGAGCTGCAGCACGTCACTCGGGATAAAATCTACAAACACGTTGCGCGAGACGCATGCGTCGATCCCCTTGCCGCAGCCGAAACTTTTGAATTCCTTCAAAGTCAGAGTAATTATAAACATGGGATTAATGCAAATGGGAGCTTAAAAGCTTAATTGCTTTGATAAAGTATGGCCAGCGTTAAATTCAAATACATGTAAATTAATTCAAATTTATGAGAAATAGGTGGACACGGAGCACTTACGGAAAGAGAGAGAGGAAAAGAGAGAGAGAGAGAAAAACTAAATAAAAAGATTAGGTCCTCGCAGTTCGGCCTCCGACAGCAAGTTCTTTTTAATCTCTTTTATCATTTTACCAACCGCCATGTTGGATTCTGTTTTCCATCCGATGTATCCGAGACGCGTAAATATTTTACGCGCGCAACGGCAATGTCAGCTTTACCAATCTTCGGTTCTACGTTTTTTCAAATGAAAAAGAAATAAAAAGAAATTCAAGTTTTCTACGCGAGACTTCTAGCCTGCAAAGAAAATCCCTAGGTATGTACCTGTATATGGCAATAACCCGAAGAACAGATTTATGGTAGCAATTACTCTGTCCGCGTTGATTGCGGCGGAACTGCAGGAATAATAATCAAACGAGTTTGAAAGCGACGTTAATATACGAATGACAATGGCGCAGCACCGCGGCGCGATGCTTTCAGATCGTTTTTACCATTCTCAGGATACGACGCAGCGGTTATAGATCGAGTCCGTGGAACTACCGCGACGACTGTGCAGGGGGGCTGTATTTCACCGAACTTTGGAAAAAGAGACAGATGTGTGGGTCTCGCGAGCGATAGGAGAACCCCATCAATTTTATAGTTTGATTAGATAGGCGTACTTTATTGCAGAAACGTAGAAAAAAAAAAGAAAAAAAGTCAGACAGAGGGAGAGAGGGAGAAAGGGAGAAAGCGAGAAGAAATAGGTATATAGTAGGTATGTAAAAAGGAGAGAATAAACTGTCCACCCTGCAGTTGAATAACGCCAATCGAGATGCGACTACTTTGTCATAAATATACTCCACTCCGTAAAACACAATCCGCGTAAACCTCGCCGTCTATAATATCCGCGAATATAGATCATGCTTCAATATACGCGCAGCACTCTCACCCTCTTCATCCACTGAATATAGCCGACCAGATCTCTAAAGATGTGGACTAAAATATCAGGGAGGACGTATTATATTATCTATACACGTGTATATAGGTACCTACCTAGACGTGCGGACAGTGGCAATTTTCACTCTTGTTCGTGAACAATATACGTGATAGAAAAAATTTTCCGCACGCTTAGGAAAAGGAAATTGATATAATTTGAAAGTTACGGCCGGCCGTGCCGAGTATAAATCATTGTATATATAGATACGCCAAGGATCAGGATATACATATACACGCACACACCCGACTGTCAATATCCTTGGACTGTAGTATACCTATATGAGGGGGTTAGGCATAGGATATGATTATGTTATAGAGAGCGTAGGTAGTCATTAGCACATCACACGCCCCACGAATTAAGCTCTTATAAAGATATCCACATCGACCTTTACGCGCCGACAGGATGTCTCGAGGCTTTTGGCCCTTCGTAGCAGGTAGTGTAGGCAGTGTTACGCAACGCAATTCATACATGTATCTACGCGATTTACGACAACCCGTCAACTTATTTATTACATTCCGCGATGTACGCGGTGTGTGAAGATTATTCTGCTCTATTGTAAAATCGATGTAAGGAAAAGAACGGCAGATTACTTTTATGCCATTATTTAATTTCTATACGCAAAAATTTTTTGGAATCTCTATACGCAGGACGATCCCTAAACGGTTACCGTGTAAAATTATACTCGCTTAACGCAATCGAGCTATTGAGGAGCTTTTAACGACGTGCAGACAAATATCGATGTATCTACACATAATTTTGCGAAGAGGAGTTTGGGGGGGAAGGGGGGGGGGGGGGGGGGGTCGTTCGACATTTTTCAAGCAAAGTTTTCGGCCACTCGTTTCGCGACACGCGGTTGGTCCTGAACCAAGTTGAGAAGAAAACCACGTCCTCTCTTCACCAAGGGATACACACACACACACACATATATATACATATACGCACACATATATATATATATATATATATATCAGCGGCAGAATGCCGAGAAGACATAGGAACGAAGCAGCCAACGGACCAACCCCTCTTATAGCAATTACCCCTACCATCTCTTACGGATCCCCGACCCGTTCACGAATGCCGGGTACGCGAGCTGCCTAACTAAAAGTCCTCGCAAATTGCCGGTTATTACCGACGTTGCGTTTATCGATGCTGCAGCGATTGCGCTTATACGCCAAAACCTCTTTCGTGCCACCCTTCAATTCTCATCTCCTCTTTCCCCGCCCTTCGCGGCCGCAAGTTCTCTTCCGGCTCACCACCACCCCACCCCCCGGTCAATTCATAACAGTCATCATATAGTCGGTTAAATAGGTTCGGGCAGTAACTCCGAGTCTTCTTACGAAACGGAGAGATACCTACTCGCGGATAATATATCCTCCAGCCCGGAATGCTCGACGTCCACCATTTTCATCGGCTCACTCTCAGGCTCTTCGTCTCGCGGAGAGGATGCAAAAAATATGATCGTGGCGTGCTCCGAGGTCTCATGCCTCCCTCACCCCCACCCTTCGTCCCTCGTCTCCCGGACGTCTCTCGAGGGTCTGGACCCCGGATCACAGGGGGCTAGGGAGAGGGGGGAGGGGGTCCGACGAACTCCGGCCAAGGAGAATAGAAGTTTACCTGCGCAAGAAGCGCGAGGCCCGGAGATACGAGGGCAGGGTAAGGGCGAAGAGAGAGGAGAGTGGAAAGAGGAGGGAGGAAAGCGGGGGGGAAGGCCGGTGTTCGAAAGGGACTGACCGGTACGCCGGAGTCACGGGGGGCAACGGAGGGGGGAATATCAACGGTGGACCTCCCAAGTTGCGGCGAGATGGCGGCTCGTCATCATCGCGTCATTCGCCTGATCCTTGGACAACGGACGCAAGAAATAACCCTTGTCAAAAACGAGTACATGCCCTCCTTGCCTCGTCCCATCTGCATGTTCCGCGAAATATCTCCCTCCAGCCCTCCAACCCCTCCCCCTCCGGGACTTCGAGTCCGATACTTGCGCGTGTCTTTCTTCAACATTCATGCGACATTTTTCACCGAGTTTATACAGTATAGTGATATTATCGTGAGGGATTTTTTTCTCGATTGAGTCGCAAATCCGCCAAACGACCCTTCGAAAAATCGGACGAAGCAACTTCCAAGGCAAGGATCAATCTTGTTTTGGAAATTTTCAAACAATCCTTTTGTCTTTGAGCGGCGAACGATTTGCCGACGTCCGAGAATCTGAAAAGGTACAAGATTGCGGGGAGAAAAAAAAGGACTAAAAAAAAAAAAACTGCACGGAAAACTAATTCCGCGTCATTTCCAATTCTGAACCGATACGATAGTACGTACGTTGAGCAATTTTCAATACGAGGAAAATGAACTGTGTAAAGAAATTCATCGCGAGCTTATTAACCGTTAACACGGAGACTGATAGGGTTTGCGGAATGAAGGACTTAATAACCGTTATCAAGTGTACAAATTACAGTAGCCGTCTTGGTACAATTATATTATATAACCTGTGCGAGATACTATGTAGGTACACAAGGATCTATCAAGAACTTCCCTCGCACTTATAGACTGACTCGCGCTTCAATGGAGAAGTAGAAAAAAAGTCTACATGATTAAATTTCTCAAGAGTGCAGTAGGGCAGGGCAATGCACTTTACCGCATACGCGATACTTCTGCATAGCTTGAGCAGCTGGCTCCTCGTTATCCTTTTACGCTGAAATTTTACTCGGCTATCTCGTAGATACCTGTGCGAGACAGCGAGTTTTCACCCGTTGATACGTTATACGGATCGGAATGCACGAGTAAACTCCTTTTACCAGGCAAATCGACGATCGGCTTTTGGCGTTTTTCTTGACACGCCGCATTTCATCGTGCGGTTAAACACGGATGCAATAATGTGCAACGTGACTCACGTCGCTTTACCCGGTGCGGGGTCGACAAATTGTGATGGACGAGCCGTCGGACGAGCTGTGGATATTAATTCTGGGGATGTACCTACTTGGGGGATTTTCTGCCCGAGGAGTGATCGTACGGAGCAGCAGCCTGCAGGGGCGTGCGAGGGGAAGATAAGACGCCGCCAGCTCTGCACCCTGCAATCAATGGCTGACTGTAGTTCAGAGTTATGCGACGAACGTGAAACTATACCCCATGTAACTACGAAGATGCTGCCGGTTGGGATCTGGCGCCTTTATATATACCGCACGATCATGTGCTCCTCCTCACCGCTTTATTCGTGACCATTTTATCCGGGAGAAAAACACCACCCTGCCGTATGGGTTCGATCCACTCTACCATGTATGAATAGGTACTGCCCCAGCATCTAGCCACAAACCATAACCAACTTATTGTACATGATACCAACGCAGTTGAATTACGCCACGTCGTCGTTACGAATTACCGAACCTTTTTCAACCTTTTATAAACGTACGGCCTTGCAGTGCACGTTCGGTTCAGTGTTTTCACCCTGCGATGAATAATATATACGCATATCGCGTGGGTATGTATATATTTGTACACACGTAATAATATCTAATTATTATAATTGTCGAAAATCGTGATGACCGAGCGCGCGGGGGGTTGCGGAGAAATTCGATGCAAACGAACGGGCGGATTATTAATGTTCCAAAAATAGATTAGTTCGGTTTTGGGTCCAGAGAGGTGAGAGATGTGCCTCGCATATGGCGGCTAACCGTATACCTTCCTTCTCTACTATCTCTCTGTCTCACTCGCGCCCTCATCCCTCCTCGTTTCGCCGTGTGTAGAGAGACACGTGCGTGCGATATTGTGCATGTGGGACTGCGGTCCTATGGCAGGCGATGCTTTACGGGTTTTTGGGTAAATTGGCGAATTGTAAGCCAGTGAAGCTAATCAGGGAAATTGTTGCGGATGGGGGCGGTGATCCGTGCTTGTGTTGGAAGGTTGGTAACCCGATCTACCTACCCGTCCATCCGTCTGTGAAGCACAGCCTTCGTTCCGGGATCGGAGGGTTGCAGGTTGGGCTCGGAAGGTCTGGGGCGCGACCCCGATAGTCAATCCCAAGTCCCAATGGATTCTTTCCCCGGAATATGGCGTCCGCTCAGCATCTGTCGTTCCCATTACAGGAGCCTCGCCCACGGGCGGACAAAACGCCCTAGCTGCTAAGGACGCCATTATTCTGAGAACGAGAGATGAAAGAGTCGCGTTTCTGCACTTGTGCGTTGGTACCTACTCGGTGGGCGTTAAAAGGTTGCAGGAAAAAAAAAAAATTTACGGTCGGTAGATGTATAATTATACCTGAATTATGGTTTATTAGGAGGTAAATAAAGAAAAAAAAAAAAAAAAAAAATGAGTAACCACAAAAGCGAAAACATTGTAACGCCATTGATTTATAACTCCGATTACCATCTCGGGTTAATTATCGACTGCGTCATCGTCCTTCTATCTTTCTTTCTTTTTCTCTGTTGTTCAGAACACCGAGTAACCATTTTCAAGGACCTTGACGACAAGGAATCCATAACGATTATTTACCGAGGTATCTACGCGATAATGAAGCTATAAAAAGTATGACCTGTCATCGGGCTACTCTAAAGAACAGATAACATACACGATATCTTATTAAATGCATATATATGTTATACATATATACTTTACATAAATATTATACGCGTACAGGTATTTGTGACGCGATGATTTTTCTCTCTCGCTCTGCGGGTGTTTTTTTTCTTTTTATTCTTTTCTCTTTTCAACCTCTTGATGGATCGCTTAAAATTACCATCTTTTTGAATATACTTGTTTCTCTTAATGTCGCTGGGATGATTATTATTACTGTGGTTTTTCATACTAACAGCGAGTCGGCGTTCGGTATAAACGAAAGCAGCAAAGCAACAAAGATCGTTCGTGCGATGTTATAGTGCTGCCACCGGGTTTTCAAGTCGTGAAATCGTGATCGTATAATCTATTCGCATACGTGACCACCATTCGTTCCCGTCCTTTCCTCCTCTTTCCCTTTCCATCCAAGTCTAATCCCCCCCTCCTCCCTTAGCCGCCTCAAGGCAAAGTTCGCAACTTTCCGCCGCGGTAGAATTCACCTCGGGAATTTATCTAGATACACTTGTGGCTGATATTAATGTCTTTATTAGATACATCCTATCGCTCTTTACGCGGCAGCACTGCAAGTGTGTATCTCACACATACCCAACGGCGATTTCCAGGGGTCGGTATTATTATTATATATACCTATAGTTATAGGTATTCACGCGAGTGAGAAGGAGACGGATATACACTTTGGCCGCAGCACAGGGATGCGGATATAGCAAAGGGGCTGACAAATTGCTAGGAAGTATCCTCTCTACGCGACGGTACAATCGCCTCGTAATAATGGGTCCCTCTAATGAACCGTGATTTGTTGCCGTTAAGGATTAATAAATTGCCCCGCATTCTCGCGGCTCTTTGTCTCCCTTAGCGGCTACCTCGCAACAACGTGTAGAAAAAATTGCAGAGCGGAATAGCGGCATAGAAAACAGAACAGGTACAGGGTCTTCCGAATCTGCCGAATTTCAAATCGCAATCTTCGTTCGTATAACGATTTTATTTTTTAATCAGTCGGCCCGGTCGAAGTCTGACCCTCTCCCCTTAAATTTGGAAAAATGACAAGAGCCGTGCGGACGCGGAAGATCGGTGCTCGGTCCGAGATCGCGGGTGCTCGTTAACCTTTCGCAAAGTACTTTTGGCGGCCTCGCCGGGTGGAGGGCAACGGGGGGGTGGAGAGACGCGGACGGGGGTGGAGGCGGGAGACCGAGCGACCGCGAAGCCTTTAAGCTTCGACGGGAAGTTTCCCGTTGATCCTCGCCGCGCGCGCTTAAGCCCCCAGGATTCCGGAGTTACTGCCATCACGGCAGAGCATGCACCAACGCTCCCGCCCCCACCGCCCCCGTTGTCTACATCTATATCTGTACATCCGCAAGGGGCGGAGGGATGGGAGCACGTATGTGCCGAGAGATATGCAGGGTATGCATACACACACCTTTATGCTTACGGTATGAACAGCGCTGCTGCATGCTCGGGGTGCCGGCTTAAGTGTAGTGGAGGACAGAGAACGAGGTGCATGCAGTCGGTCTGCACTCCTCTACTCTTTATCTCTCTCTCTCTCTCTCTCGCTCAGTCGGGTGCATGCCCCTTTCAGCTTAGGGGTGCGGAACTGGTTCGATCTCTGTATTATGTACTTTACTTCATCTCGTATCTCTCTCGCGGATGAAACGGTAGCCGGTATTTACCAGTTACGATGCAACGTGTAGGTGATATATGTATACAAGTCGAGTACTGTGGCTCAAATTATCCCTCATTATGTGCTTCGCCGCTTGTCCAACCGGTCATCACCGCTCCGTGACTGCAGCTCAGTGCACGCTGCAGGAACATGATCAAAATATTAGGTATCCTGTTATCTACGCGATCGGCAAATTCCAAACATGATTATAATATTTATTTGTTATACTGTAAATAGCGGGATGAATTTTTGCTTGTTCGAGACTAATTTTTGTAAAATGTTCTCTGTTCTATGGGGCTACAAAATACCGGACATTATAAAGGGGTTGCAATTATCGCGGTTAAATGGTGTTGAATATGTTATACTTCCGCTAGGTTGAACGTTTGTGACGATCTTTGGAGAAAAATTTTATCTCATTAATCACCTTTCTTTTTCATTCTTTGTAAAATCGAATCTGTACAACAAGTAAGAATTTAAGATTACAGAGGTACTGAAGAAATAAAAAGTGACTGATTTACTCAATCGAATATATTTTTGACGAAACCATAAGTTTCTTAATATCACGTTACTCTTTGTGACTATATTGATATCGGTTAAAATTTTGGTACACGGAAATGTTAGAAATTGTGAAATTGAAGTGTAGAAGAAACTTCACTCAAATAAAAGAAGGAGAAAATCTATGACTTGTAATTTCGTTAGAGCGACTGTGAAGTTTGGTAAGAGAAAAACAGGAATCGAAATGACCCGCATGTGTCAATATAGTCGGTGTTTGTTTCGTAAACTCGAAAGGGCGCTGGGGGGAGGGGGGGGGGGGAGGGGGGTTATGCAGTATATCCGGACCCGGAGTATATGTAGGTTGGTTGGAAGAACGGCGGTAGCAGAGAAAATCGCAAACAATCTGATTACATTTGCATAAAACACACAGTGTTGCATACCGTTGGTGATACGGGTGGAATGAGGGCGGAGGGTCGGGGTCTTAGGGGGTTGCGTTCTAGGAGGACGTTGGAGCGCAAAAAGATAAAGAATAGAAGAGGGACGACGGCGTCGCGACGCCTAGGTTTACCCCGAAGCATTTCGCGGGACTCTCCGGCGCTACGTATGTATACACCGAGGAACGCCTCTTCTTTCTTCTTCTTCTTCGTCTTCGTCTTCGTTTCTTCGTCTCTTCTTCTCTTCTTCTTCTCCATACGGCTCGGAACCGCCGCCGTAAGCTTCATGCAAGGCAAATCAACTGCCAGAAGGCAAACGCTATTCCTGGATTGTGCCACAAGACCTTTTAGTTATATTTAAATTTTGCCTTCTCGCATAAAGGCGCCCCGCGTGTTGTACGCTCCACATATAGCTAGTCAGCCGATGGATTTTTTGGGAGAAAGATATGAGCTGTCGGGCATTTTGGAGAGTTCTTCGTCAAACATTCGGCCTGAATGGTGGCCGAAGTTTATAAAGGGGGTGGTTTGCGCCCTGCGCTCTCTTCTCTTCCTGCAAGCTCGAGCTTATTTAACCACGCGGAGATGGAATCGGGATACACTTAAACAAATTGAACAACGCACTCTTGTAAATCATTGGAAACTGCCGAATTGATTTGCATACCATCACCGGCTGCGTGCCGCAGCGAGTAAATTGATTGTTTTTGGGCCCCCGGCGCAATCAAGCCTGTATAACTCGGCATTCTACAAATTGGCAATATTTCAAGTAAACTCGCACGCTTCTCGAAAGCCCTTGCAGAGCTTCGTCTATCCTCGTCCTTCGGGGTTCAGGAAACCTTATACAAGCAGGAAAACTTTATTTCTCCTGACATACGAGCCGCTTTTCTTTCCTTTACGCGGGTGGGCTTACGCAGCTGTGCACTAGCGGTATCAAATTTTTTTTCGGGACTACTCTGCAGAATCCGGGAATTCGACCTCTACTCGTCTGTTTCGCTTCCCGCGCGCTGCTTGGGTCGCCCTTTTATATCCCTTAGGTGCGACCCGCGTGTCGCTATCTTCCCTGGCCACCCCTGGGCGTCCCAGGTCACCCATAACAATAATAGTATCAATCGAAACGCCATTTCGACCACGACTGCCCGCGTCATTTTATTGGGCAATAGCTCAGACCGTCACCCTGAGGGTGCCGTATAGCCTTCCCTTTCTCCCTTTCTCCCTTTGCTGTCGCCTGCGACGCGTCGTACTTGCACCGACCCTGTCCAATTCCAACTTTAATTACTATCCCAGCTTGAAAGAGAAAAAACGAAAAGCCACGCCATAGTTTGTTTTTTTGTTTTTTATTTCACCTTTTTAACCCTCATCCTCGCGAGCCATACTTTTATTGGTCAACCAAGATCCGTACGCGCGATTTATCGGTGCCTGTTTTTCCGGACCGCTGAGTCAGACTGTGATCGTTATAAATCATGCGTCCGAAAAACGCTGCCAACGAGCCTTCGATGCGTCTTATTTTATCGTTTTTCAACTCGAGACTTCGTACTCGTCTGGTTTTCGCTCATGTTTGCTTCCCTCTGGGTGTCGGAGAGTTAAGAAACAGAGACTCCCTTCATGGTAAAGAAAACTGGATGAAGCTCTACCGTGAGAAACGATACGATCGTTCGTTTTCGGGACATCTGCAAGTTTTTCAAATGCTCGTGTACTCCGAATTTACATTCAAGAGGGATATTTGAAATGTTTTACGCTTATACGGCCTTTGAAAAGAATTGGCAAGAAGATGGTTGTCAGCTTCAATACATGGCCGTTTTCAGATTGCTACGTAAGAGTTTCATGTTTTATTCATTTTATTCGAGGATTTTTTTTTTCTCTTCTTATCTTTAGCACGTCTAGGCTCCTTCGACCTATATTCCGATAACCTAAAAGCCTTGATTTCGAACCTCGATCCTTAATTCACTCTCGATTAACGTTCCCGAGCGAAGAACTAATGGATTTTAATCAATTCTCATCCGGGATTTTATCAATTTCTTTATTCTTTAATTTTTCTGTTTCCTGCCATTGACAAATTGCAACGCGTTTCAAGGGTCTGCAATCTACTTCTCAAAAGATTTCCCGTCGGTCTTCCGCAAATAAGAGAGCGAAGCGTAGAGTCACCGAAGTCGGTCCAGGACTCGAGGTGTGTATACAAGCAGCCCCCATAAATTTCGTCCCCTTTATGATTTTTCCTTCCTCCCTTTTTTGCCACTCTCCACTTTTTGTCCCCGGCAACTGCAGGGGGGAGCGAGCGAGCGCACGGGCGTCTAAATTCGGTGAAAGTTGGTAAACAATGAATTGAGGTGGCGCGAGGAAAAGCGGAGGTGTAAAAAAAAAATCGGGCGGCGAACGTGCGGTGTGAAAAACGAAATAAAAAAAACAAACAAGAAAAAAAAAAAAAAAAAAGAAACGCGGCAGGGTGCATAATGGAAAGCAGAAAACGCGTCCGGAGGCTCGACTAGGCGAGGAGAAATCCGCAAAGGGTGACCTTGTCGTCCGGGTTGGGAATGGTCAGTGCGGGTCACTGGGGGTCAGGGGTGGCTGAGGGTGGTCAGGGCTGTTTGCGCTGCAAGGATTGGAGCAAAACACCTCGGTCAGTGCAAGCTGGATTTCATTACGTCTCGCTGCACCGCGACCGCGCCGCCATTACTCAAACGCCCTGCTCTTTTCTCCCTTTTCCTTCTTCTCTCCGTCTCTGTCAGATATAGCCGAGCTGCTTGCGAACTGCAACTCGACTGCACCGCTGCTGCTGCTGCTGTTGCTGCTGCTGCTGCTGCACCGCTGCTGTCGACGATAGCGAAATACGGGGCCGCCGCAGCGACAAAGGCTGATCTTATTATTTCCGATTTTTCTACGGTATCCGCTTGTATCCCTATGCTTTATAGATTGCTCGGTATAAAGACCGACTTAACGACGTTGCGGCAACTCGACGACGGCGTGCTTCTATAACCAACTTGCAACGCGTTTTATATATATATATATATTTACCGACTCGTTTTGTTCGTGTATGCGAGCATCGTTGTTCCAGCTTCGAGGTCTGTATAAACATTCTGCCGTGAACTCATTTCATGCCGCCTACTTCACTGCTGCACTCGATGCATTAATCAACGGAATTTCATACTTTTTACATACATCGGCTAGTTCGTAATCAAGCTAGCGTACTTCTTGATCATCGAGTGAAGATTTGTGAGAAAGATCCGTCACGTTTGAAGAGATCATTCGCTGCAAATGGAACTCCATCGAGAAGTCTATATAATATAAAGTGCGGAGAAAGAGAAGAGATTGAGAGCACCGCAACGCAGCTGGCGTTTTTTCTTTCTTTTTCGATTACCTTTTTTTTTTCTCTAATGGCCAGTCTTGCAAAAAGAGCCATTACAGGCGTGCGTGTAATGTCAGATACAACAGTGAGCGCATTGAGAAGAAGATGAAGGCTTCTGGCATGCATCGATGCGATGCTGCACTATGTATAACCACGAGAGAGGCCAGTGGCCGCTAAATAGTGCGCGTGCAGTCGGATCAAGCAGAGAATTGGTGAGTTGTTCATACGCGAGTAAAACCACGCGAATTTGTTACCGAGGCGGCTCGGTTATAGCCGAAGTAAAAAGGAATAACCACGTGAGCGGAAGAAGTGGCGATACAGTTTCGGGCTTGCAGCAAGCGGAGAGCAAGGATAAGTAAGTGAAGAAACGAACGGATAAATACATATAAATTATATAAACAAGCGAATGAAAGGAGAAGAGAACCAGCAAACCTCTCTCTTTCTCTTGAGAGAGAGAGAGAGAAAACGGTCGGTTCCTCGTCTCCGGACGAAACCCAATTAAGAAATGTTTTGTCCGCATCGAGGAATACAGGCGGAGGAAGGCCAAGGGTACGGCGACTGAAGCCGAATGAGGAGGAAGGGCAAGAAGTGGAAGAGAGCTGAAGGAGGCAGAACAAGAGGATGAGAGGACCAAGGGAGGACGATCGGGCATCTCAGCGTGAGCCGGTCGATCGGGTCGGGCGAAGAATCGGGTGCACAGCAGCGCCTGTAAGCAGCATCGAGCGAATCTGCGGGAACCTGCGGGAACCTGCGGGAACCCATAGGCGGCAGAACGGCAGCTGTTTGAGAGCAGCAAATTAGTAGCCGGCACGTGATTGGTCTGTTACCGCCCCGTCCATATTCCGCCTTTATATACATACGTATATATAATATATATGATACAGTGAACAGCTACACCGATACTGCAGGTGAGCTCTGAGCCGTTAGGTGTGTGTAAGTAACATATATATACTATATGCGTGTGTACATATATGCATTTCGGGGAGTCGCGAATGCCTGCAAAAGGAGTTGGGAGAGAAGAGAAAGGGGGGCGGGGGAGGGAGGGGGTCGAAACGGTCGACAAAACCCCCGAGTGTTGGTGGAACGGACTGGATCGTCCGGCAATTTACTCGCGATATCTTTATACCAGGATTTACGAGCTGATAATCATCGAAGGATGTTCCGGCGTTTTTCAACCGAATTATTATCATTGTTATTTACATCGGTAAGGTTGCTGGTTTCAATGTTGTTGTGATTATTGTTATAATTGTTGTTGTTTTTGGTGTTGTTGGTTATTGTTGTTCCCGTTGTTATTATTACTTATGCAGGCAGAGCAACACGATATAAGTCCGTACGGACGTCTCTATATAATCGTCCCGCGTATATAAAACAGGTATTAATCGACCGGCTCGGCTCCATGTACGCGAGGTAAAATATAACTACGACTTTATTACAACGTTATTCAGTGCCTTTTATTTTATATTCAAGATGAAGAAAGAGAGAGAGAGGGAAGAGAGAAGTAAAATACAATTGAAACAAAAAGAAAAATACTCGAGATTTATAACGACCAGTCAGCTCTTCGGGATCCAGGGTCGATTCGATTTTCGTATTATACATATATTATACCGCAGCGATTCGTCGGTACCGGTTGATAATTCGAAAGCTTCGATTACCGCGCGCACGCACGTTTCACGGGGGAAATGAAAAAGAGGTAGAAAAATATTGAGGATTAAACGAAACCTCAGACATTTCGCAACTTGCAATTTTTAACGAAATACGAAGTACAGACGGTAACGTCTTCGCAAATTGCGTTAACATCGGCGATATCTGTCACTCGAATCTGCTCGCTGACAGGTCTGGGTTAGGTAGGTGGGTAGGTACGCTAAGTGATGCTGCAATTGGTGGAGATTAAACGCCAGATATAACCCATTGCACGCCGTCTTAATGGGGCGTTAAATTCGCGACTCATCTTTCTGCGCTTGGATGAGGTCCACAGTCTTTTTGCTATAAATTCACAGTTTTTCCGCGCGGACATTCCGCCGAATAGTTTGCAGCAGAGCTAAACGAACCATTCAACAGCCGCTGATGACGTCGGCCGCGTTTCTCGAGTCCCGAAGAGGGACGTCGCGGAACTCACTCCCCGGATCGGGGAGCACGACTACCGGGGAACCACGTCCTGCATGGCCATCTTGATACGCTAGGCTCCTCGGCTAGGCCAAGAGCCCTGGACTCAGACTCAGGCGCCTAAGGCCCGTAATCTCATTGGCCCCACTCGATGCGATGAAACCATGCGCTTCGCTCCGCGGCTCCTCGAGTTCGAATGCCTCAGCCGTAAATCCTCACTAGCCGCGGCTGTCAGGCCGAGGCTCGTTGCTGCCTTCGACTAGAGGGAGGAAGTCCTCCGTGTGCAGACCGGGAACGAGGCGACGCTTCCACCATCTCCGTAACCCTCGCGTGCTCGACTTCACCTCGCGTCGCCTCTTCTAGCCTTTGGTATAAGGAGGAAGGTATTCCTTCGTAATGAGTTTGCTACCGGTCAGGATGGTGGGTATAAGGTACACCACGCTGTCTCCTGCCATCGGTTCTGCGGCTTATAAATGCGCTGTATCTTCGCCAACGATATACCCTCGCCGATTTACATTTCACGGTACACGGTGTGCAGCAGCTGCTTTTACCCAGGATTTTCAGAGCCACGATCCATCCGGAATGCTTACGCTTGGGGGTGTCATCGTTGTAGGTTCCGGAGGAAGAAAGGGTGTTTGAAAAAATTTAGGATGTGGGATATTTGATACCGATTTTGTTGGATAATTTTTTTCATTTTAGACTGTAACGCACCTTTACCAGATGAATGTCGATGGATGAAGAAATGATGGACTCTTTTAACGAGAACGTATTGTGGAATAACTACACTAACTTACCGAGGTTGAACCACGTTTCCATATAACATCTTACATCCGAGATATTCTGCTTACCTGAAACACGAAAGAAAAACATCAATAGCTTCGACATACTCGGGGTGAAACCTCGTGCGTTTGTCGAGATAATATTACAACATCCGAAGTGGCATTCGAACGAGTCAGGATGGCTAATGAGGTGAATCAGCACTTCTGAATTCCGTTTATCGATTTCCATAAATCCAATACCGTCAGACTCGGTTCTGAATACCAAAAACGTGACGGGACCAGTTCAAGAGGGACAAAATCTGCCAACCGGCTTCGAACACCCGACTCAAATCCTCGTTCATGTTTCGAGCAATAATCGTATAAGAACTTTCGTGGAAAAAGTGGCAGCCATTGGCTCTCGAAGTGGTCGGCCATTGCTCCCGATAGTCGGCGTCGCGTTGGCGTCACGTGGCCATTACGTCACGTACGGATGATGCAGCGAAGAGAGGAGAAGGGGGTGAAACGAATGCAAGGGATGGTGGAGCAGCTGAAACGACGGTTTCGCCGTTCATTTTTAAGCACCGCTGCTTGTCATGCGCGCGCCTTAAAATGCGGGGGAAAAACGTTCGCGACGGGTCTTGCGATCAGCGTAGGTAATTATTATAAATTACGGGTAGTATTTTGCAACGAGCGTGATGACCGTCGCATTATACGTCCGCGTGTCCATTCGACTCGCGTTTCCCATGCAGGACGAGTATGTAACCGGTGGACGAAGACGGGGGCGCAGAAGTGAAATGGCGAGGTGGTGGTGAGACGGTGGAAGGGGTGCGGAATGGAAGGGCAGAAGAGTCCAGTCTTCCTACACACATTATACCTTACCGGCGAGCTAATGGGACACAATTAAACGATTTGGTATCAAAGAACGCCGCTGCGGAGCGGCTCGCCGGATCGCGAACGAGAAACTCTTTCCAGATCGGTTAGAATGCGCCGCGCGCGCGACGAACTAGCGGAGAACGAAATAAGAACGAACCGCCGCGCCGCGCCGTGCCGCACCGTGCCGCGCATCCCCGCACCCCTACACACAACCTGCTCTATACAGCGAGAACTTGTCAGCTACGAAAGAGAGTCTAGAAAAATCTTAGGCCACGTTCAATTCCATCTCATTAGCGAGAAAACGGTGCAGCTGATGCTTGTCTTCGAGTCTTAGTGTAAGAAGAAGAAACCTTCGAAAGCCTTGTATGGAACCGGTCGCTCCGGAGGAGATACCCTTCCTCACTTCGTTTCTCCTATACCCGGTGTCTTCCGGGCAATAATCAAATATCGCTTTGCTATTTGTATATCGGGGTTTTCCGATATGTATGCGGTAAGAATATTATGTTCCAGATCAGATGTCGTAAAAATCGTAACGAAAGTCACTCTGTTCGAGTGTGTAAGGTAAAAAATTTTTTCAGGTTAAAATTTGACTCATCAAAAAAATGAATTTAAATGTTCAACGCAATTTATCTAGTCAATCGGTTACAATTTATTCACTCATAGGTACTAGTATACATAGGTGCACAATCGGTATATTGATAGACAATAAACGAATGTTTCAAACTTTCGAATTTCTCATTGAAATTTGTGGCGTTGACAGGGGTTTTCACAATTCGAAAGTTTGTCGACCTGCAGGTTCGGCACCGAGACACCCTGTATAGCGGACGTGGAAGCGAGTACCGTCCGTTGGGCAGACGGAGCATGGGCATGCATGCACTGCAAAACAAAGCGGGCTCGTTAGGAGGTGCATTGCAACCACTGCAACCACTGCAGGACTGGTACACCGGGCTCTTCGGTTCGGCCGTGTATGTTATAGCGGGAGGCGTAATACCAGGACGAAGTGCAGCAAGCAGGCAAAAGCCGAGTCAAGTCAAAAGAATCAGCGCGGAGTATAAAGCTCGAATGGATAATTGTCCGTGTCTCTGCTTCGCCTCGCAGTCGCTACACTTTTGAAACCTTTACCACCTTCATGGTCTCTATCTCTCTTTCAAGAGAGAGAGAAAGAGAGAGAGAGAGAGATGCAGAACCTGACCGTTGTTCGATTTCGAGACGCGTATCTACACCTAGCGAGACTCCGAGGCAGGCCGCAGATCTCGATCGCGAATCAAGCAAACGCGCGGTACCAAAGCTCTGCGCGATTATTGTTGCGGTGTATGTAAAAGGCATACGACTAGGTATCCGTGTAGGTAGACACCTACGGCGGCCACTCGGGCAATAACTATTACACCGGCTCGATCAGATTGGTTAGAGGTGTTCGCCAAGATCTCATCCGTGAATTATTCCCGGCTACTTTACTCGCGGCTCGCCGCGCGGCGCGGCGTGGTGCGGCTGGACTTCATGATTTATCCGCGTATACTCGGGTGCGAATCGATTACCGACTATCATACCGTTTGTACGGTTTAATTAGTACGTTCTTGCCAACTCGAGGGAAAAAAATCTTATCTAGGTACACGTGCCTACCTGTGACTGTGCGTGTGTGTTATAAAGACATTGCAAAACGGGAGGGAGAGAATTGGGTTGACGTCCACGATCAGAGATATCGAAAAATGAGAAACCGCGTGAAAAAAATAATAATGATAATAATAATAATACTGGGTATGACCCTCCATGACGAAATCGTAATATGCGAAGGTGCTCGCCGCGAGCCGAATGGGTTTCGTTAAGCGCGATACGAGAGGATGCGCATATTATACCGGAGGGCGGCGGGAGGGCAGGGCCCTCTCGAATATGCGCCGATAAAGAGAGCGGGGATCCTTCATAAGCGCGGCAACCCGCGTATAACTCTTGGGTCGGGGCAGACATGTAGAATAAGAGAAAATATGAGAGGTGATCGGCCTCGGCACACGAGGTGGAGCTCAACCGGCTGTTGCCGTTGCCGTTGTCGTTGCCGTTGCCGCGTTACGGAGCGGCAGGCCCTCGTCGCAGGGAGTCCGCTGCGGCAGCGGCAGCGGCAGCAGGAACGGCAGCAGCAGGACGAGTTTATGCGATTTTTACACTCGATCTGATTTTTTGGCGGCGCGCCTCGCTCCGCGCAGACAGATATATGTCCCAGGGCGTACAAGGGCCGCGTATAAAGACATCGAAGCGAAGCCAACGAGAATTCCTCATCCCGTCTCCGGCCCCCTTCGGCCCCCTTCGGCCCCGCCGATTCGTCCCACCGTCGTCGTCCTCTTTGCCACCATACTTGGTATACCTTCCCGCCCGCGCCCCGCCGCCGCCGATACCTCTAAGAGAGGCTTTTTCTTCACCTCCTCGTCTCCCGCCGTCGTCCTGCCGATCTCCTTCCTCCTCCTTTCTCCCCCGCTCTCTATCTACCAACGAAAACGAAGCGAGGAACAAGAAGACGAATAAGTAAAGGGCCTCGCCCATATAACCGGTTCACGCTCGTCATCGCGTCCCTCGGCCCTCTGGCCGGCTCCCCTTGTCCTCCTCCTCCTCCTCCTCCTCCACCTCCTCGTCGAGTCGAACCAACGTTTCGCTCTCCTTGAACCTGGTCCAGATAGATTACACGCTCCAGCGAGTTATGCCTCGGAGTCGTGATCCTCGCGACGAATTCCACGTTTTCATCCCTGAGAATAATTCGTCGGTATGTAATTTCGCGATCAAACGAGGCGACGTGATCGTCTTCCAAACACCGGAACCCCGGCGAGGAAGAAACGAACGCGTTTCTGCCTCGAGGGTGACCTGCAGAAGATGAAGACGCGGAGCAACGTCGAGGGAAGGAGAGACCGACGCTGAAGAGGAACGCCGGTACAACGTCCACTCGTCAAGTGGCATGCTACTGCTGGTGCTGGTGCTGGTGCTGGTGCTGGTGCTGGTGCCTTTACATAAGGCAACCGTGTGCCGCCTCGTTGCCTGCCGGCGAGACCGAACGACCGCTTTTACAACTCAATGCCCGATGGGCCCGCGGGCCCCGCGACTCTGCGTTCGCCCCGTGTACGTACAACGAAACGGGTACGTCTTCGGGATGCTGCCCGAAGAGAGCAGTGCCTGCAGGCTGTTCCTCCTTATTCTTCTTCTTCTTCTTCTTCTTCTTTCCTCTTTTCTCTTCTTCCCTTACCGAGAGAAGGACATTGTTCGCGAGCAATTTATATTCCGCGACGAGATCGTTCATTCACATTTTGCACGTTATATAAACGAAACAACCGTGACGATTAGTGGTGTGCGAGATGCACTTCTCCACCGGCACCACGCAATGTTCCATCGAAGAAGATGTTCTTGCCGCGTCTGCACCGCATGACGCTGCACAGCTCCAGGTCAGAGACGAACGTGCGGCTCGAGAGGTATCGTGGGCGTTATCCTTGGCCGTTTTTCGGCCTCGCCGAGTTACATACGATGTATTCGGATGACCCCGTCTGTCTTCTCGTCACCTCGTTATCCACGGTACTTTTCAGCCCCGCATTCTCTCGCCTCTCTCTCTCTCTCTCTCTCTCTCTTTCTCTTTCTCTCTTCCTCTTCTCCAAATAACATAAAGTGTAGTCTCTGGCTGGTGCAGGTCGAACCTTTGGTAAGTTGTTAGAAAATTAACGAGACAACCACGCTGCACCAACGTCTCTGTGCGTTACCCCCCCCCCCCCCCTCCCCCTCTTTATAAAACTCCGAGCAAGAAAAATACAATTAATGTTTCTTGCGCGTTATATTTTATCTGTCATCAACTCCTTCACACTTGTGCGACCGAGACGACTTTGATGCTCCCGCTGCACAACCTCCCGTCACTTTTATCGCTTGTGCGGAACGAAAATAAGAGAATCGAATATATCAATTATACAACGAACGAGCGAAGGTCAGAAGAAAAATGCCCTATTCGTTTGACCTCGAAAGACATATGATCTACGTGTAATGAAATCAAGCCCTGCAAAGTGAATCGAGATGGAATTATCCTGATTGGTGGCTCGACGAGTGGCGCAGGGTGCGAAAGTTTAACGAGGTATCCAAAACCGTTGGCATGTTACAAAAGTCCCTGACATTTTATGCCCCGAAAGCTCTTTAGTCTAGTGAATAAAATAACGAAGTCTCTTGATGTTCCAACTAGGTATATGTATGAAGTAGCTATATATGTATTTATAGAGCTATTGCAGAGAGTTTTATTCACCGTTTATAATTATTGCGAGTTTTGTGATCTTGTTCTTCGTATCACGATGAAATCTTGCAGATAATTATCGATTCGAAAAGAATTTCTGAGGTAGAAAATGGCCAGAATACGTTGTGTTAAAACTATCAAGTATCGTTATTTCCGCGAGGATTTTGGCTTATTCTCGTTATATGTAGTACATATACACACACGTAACAAAGACGTTATTATTTCGAAGGGTTTTATACGTGTATCCGAGCGGTTCGAGCTGCGGAAATTCGCGAAGGCTGGGGATTTTGACGGTGAGTAAGTTAATCCGCGATTACACGCGAAGTGCACCCGTTAATAGTAATGGATTTAAAACAGTACAGATACGCACGCACATACAGTAGGTAAGAGGTGTGCCTAAATCTGGTAAATTTATAACCTTCCAAGGGAAGACTAGGAGTTTGGCTCGATCCAATTTTCCGTGAATGGTTCCCTAAATTGATTTCGAGATCCAGTCAGCGGCCACCCTCGAGCCGCGCCTCCCCATCAGACTCCTCGTAGAAGAGATAGCGCAGCGCGTCCCTTATCTCTCAATGCCTATCTTCTCCTTGGTTCTTCGCCTCTCGGCGTTGCCCCCTTACATCCACCTCGTCCGTATCTCTCGCCCCTCTCCGCCACCCCTCGAGTCCCGGTACCATTCGTTCTTCTAACAAGATCCAAAGCGAGTTTCACTGCCCTACATAGAGCCCTGCAGGATGTCGGCTCGTCGCCTTGGCGTAGAACCGCAGCTAGTTTTTTCGCCCCTCGTGCTCAGCTCCGCTAGCCGTCTTTCAATTAGGCACAGATTTATGACAAACTCTGCCTGGATCCTGCGGACCGCAATTGATTCTCCGTGATCCTTGGCCGTGTGAATAAAGACGAACAAGACTGGCTGACGAAGGATTTCTTCTCTTGTGTAGGTATATGTAGGTGTGGACGCTGGTTGTGTTTCTGCTTTGCCGACACCACCGACTTCCTCTAGATCACAGCTCTTCTTAAGCTAGATTGACTTTAGTGATAGGCGAAGGTGTATGTGGCGGATACGCGATACTGATCATCGCATAGAAATATTAATTCTCTGCTTTATGTACATATATAATTAAAATACTCGCGTAGAACTCGTGTGTATACACGCTGTCGTGACTAACTACCATATGAAATCATAACCTGATTATAATTGACGATCGTTCATCGATAAAGAGTGGGGGAGACTGAAACAGCACGCTAAGGATTCTAATCGCTGTTTCGTACAGTCTGAGACAGAGGTAATCAGTGATTTATTGGTCTTTTGACCGTTAATCATCCGCGTAGTGCACGCAATGCGCGAACGGAACGTACGCGGGCATTTCTTGCATATTATTCTTCCCTTTTACGATTCACTGTGACATTTAAAAATTTTATTTCGAACGCGGGTTTAAAAATCTCATGTCAGTATAGTTTTCAAATGATATTTATTCAGTCCTAACCCATCTCAGGTGAAACTTTTTTTTCAAATTTGGCATAACCAGTCGCAGGATTAAATACCATCATCAAGAGGTTATTTTCTTGGGGAATTAGTTGGGAGTCACTTGAGAACCACTGGAATTTAAGCTGTACTTCAACAAGGAGAGACACTTGAAAATCAGAGATAACAAACATCTTTTAACGTTTAGGAATCACTTAATGATCAGTGGAATTCAAGCGATTAATTAAGATTAGAAATTAACAGGAAATCATTTCAGAATCGTTGGTGATGGTTCAAGCAAGTGGCTCCTTGGACCATCATCGTATAATCTGTCCACGGAATTCTTCATACAACTTTATGGTGCGTCAAAAGTAGCTTTATAATATCATTTAGTAAGATTAGAAATTTCACGAGTTTCGGAATCTGAAGTCGGATCTTTCTACAAGATTATTGTAATAGCAACTTTGAAGCAACGTTAATTAAAATCTTAATTTGATGTTAATACCGAGCTTCCATGATCAATATTTCAATGATTAAGGAAACTTGGATAGCTTAAAAATGCAAATAGACTCGATCGATGGAAATATCGAGTACATGAAGCGAAAAGAAAATGTCGAACTAGTAAAGTGTATCGTCCTAATTGTAACTGATCTTCCGGGGTACAATGCACAAAAAGCTTCGAACAAGCGAAATTGGTAATACGAATCTTAGCACAAATTATTTAAGTGACTGTCCTACTAAAATTTTTAGACTATTCAATTTGTATAATTTAATGGATGCAATGATGTTCATGTGTTTCATAATCGTAACTAATTGTAAGTAAAAATATACAAATTTGTAATAATTATTAAACCAAGTCAAATCGGTTTAATTTAAAAGGTTTATGCTTATGCAATCGGTTAAATTTCAATTGACAATCTATATCGTCTCCGAATAAATCGGATGCTGCGACAAAATCATCTTAGAATAGCCAGTATTTTGTTCTAAAACAATAAATCACTGTCTACAAAAAAAAGTAACTTTTTTGCACAAATAAGAAATCAACAGGAAAAACAAAGAATTAGGGACGAAGTTAAAAATTCGTAGTGAGTTGTACTTGGCGAAGTTTTTTCGAAAAATACATTGAACAATAAATGAAATTTGATTACTTTTGTTTCATGTACGCATCATGCCTCGACTAGCTCTATCTATAAACCGTCTTTGTACAACTATATTTAGACTACCTCTACATATAACAGGGCAATCAATTTTCCGTGTTACAGCCCATTAGTTCGACCGACGTATGCAGGCAGACGCACAAATCTAAGAAACACATAAGCAAATGTATAGAGGCGAATTTTGCTAGCTGGATCTCAGATGGTAAAATGAAATTTTTTCAACTTGTGCTACACGAAAGAGAATATCGAGTACAAATTTAACTTCGACATAGCGAATAAAGCATTGAAATTCCGCGCGAATCTTACGTCTTGTACGTACGTGATCACGTATATCCAATCATTTTCAGTAATTACTCGCTCGTCGTAAAGAACATGAAACCTGAATACCAAAGCGTTCGATAGGAAAAATCATTCATTGGCCAACCGAGAAATCCGACTTTTTTAAAGTTCCGATGGCAGCGAAATTTTACATTTGCTCGCTCCGAAGTACAATTGTTCATTTTGTCCCTAATTCTTCATATCTTATTTTTGCGTAAAATTTACAAATCCGGCAGTAAGGATTTTTGATTTTAATATTTTTTATCGGCACAAGTATTATTGCTTGTACTTATTCGTCGCGCATTGTCATTTCCATGATTATTAAACTACAAAGTAAATTTTTGTCGCCAGTTTTCATTTTGATATATTAAGCGCAAGGTTTTTGCATCTGAGTGTATTTTGGAGATTGATATTTCAAGCTGGATTAACGAGTTGTGAATAATTTTTTGTTCTTCAATCCTTTCTCGTCCGCACCGCCGCAACAGCGCGAAGCCTATAGTTAATGCTCGACAAACAAACACGCGTCACCGTTCGATCATGTGTCTTTGTAACAGAGATATCCAGAGATGGCATAGCTACATATACACGCGTTAAAAATGATTTCAAAGTCGCCGCTCGGATAAGAGTTTACACTCAACGCCAATAAATCTGGCATCAGGTAAGCAGCCTCGTCGAGTGCATTCGGCTCCCGAAATAAACACTCCATTTCTTTCCGCTCTCTGCTTCTCTCTCATTCATTCAAGTCTTTATCATATATATATATATATATATATATATATGTATATACATATATATGCTATACAGAATTCCGTGGTAAAATATATATTTCAAAGTCCAGGTGTGATACTGATAGCGTTTTATCAGATCAACCGTATCAGACGTTTAAAAATTCGCAAACTGCAACGATTTGATAAAACGCGACATACAAATCGCAGCTTTGTTTACGGCCACGCGTTTTACTCGCAATGCAGCTGCAGCTCCGCAGTTGCGACTCCTCCTATCGTAATTACGAACGTACGCATGTCACTAACCGAGGTTATCTTTATCTACGGTGAACTTTGATCGCGTTTCAAAGTTAGCGAAAAGCTCTCTGTGCTAAAGGGGAGTTCAGAAAACGCATGCGCGACGGCGCGGCCGGTCATCAGCTGCCTTCTGCAACCTTCCGTCGGCCGCCAAATGGCCAACGTAGGCATGATACAGTAATTATTTTCACGACATTATACACTGCGTGTAGGCATCAGCCGAAATATAATGCAACAGGCGACAGAAATCCGCGTTACGTACTTCATTTATTATTATTATTATTAATATTATTTATATTTTACATTACATACTATTTAAATACCTACACAATTTTTTTACTGTTTATCGAAAGGCATGTTCGATTGATTAAATTCGTGTACTAATTGCGTGAAACAAATATTAAATTTATCAACGTCGTTGGTATTATACGTATATATTAATTGTATTGTACGCAGCAAAATATTCAGTCACAGAAATGGTGGAATAATGATATTAAATTTCAACGCGATTATTATACAGAAATGAAATGAGACGAAAAAAAAAAAACACTCTGTAAGTGTATTATTACGATAGCGTTACAGCCAGCGATAACTTTCTCGCGATATGGTTTATGTTTTAATTATATCAATTAGGGCCTGTGTAAAGTCGCAGAAGAATGTACCGTTTATATACATACGTTTATTCTCTTTTTTTACTCGCGTTTCTCAAGCGTTTTTAATTTGATCAACCGTCAAGAATCGACACTAAACGATGCGCTTTATTCATGAGAAACGTGTATTTTACATAGCATATGTACATATATAGGTATATATGAGTAACGATTCGCTAATTAAATGCGGATTGTTAAAAGTGATGGTTAGACGATTCGAGTACCTAATTATTTTCTCAGAACTAAATTGATCGGTTCAAGTCACGCCATCGGTAGACTAGCTAGCCGTTGCACAGGCGCTTTATAAGTGAATGATCATGCAGAATCAACAATGGTTTAATCGAGCGATGTGCCGGTGCAGCAACGTCTAATTATATCGTCGGCAATGAATTTACAAAATACATAAACATACAGAAATGGTCAGTTTTTATTTTTCCTTTCCTCTTCCTTCCCTTCCCTGCATGAATCTTGAAATTATGCAAAAATGATCCTCATGCTCACGGATTGCTGCACAATAATTATGCACTGTGTGTATAACTGATTTTATTATAGGAACTAGACAGGCGATCAGTATTTAGAATGCAGTTCACGCTTCGTGGTTACTGCAGGGTTCAAACTCGATGGAATATCGAAAATGGACGGATAGGTTTTCGGACTATTCGTATATAACGCAGCGTGGATTATATTCAGTGCGGTGATCAGCTACTCGAAATTGCATATGGCAACTGCACTCGGCCAAACTCAATCCCATAAATCTTGTCGTTCAATTAAAAGTGCAGACCCCGCGAGATAATTAAAAATAACGAACAAGTGCTTGCAACGAGCTTTCTGAGGGCTCCGCTTGCGCCTCGTACGTGCAGCGCCGCTTCGAATAAATTAAACGAATGCACTTTGTTGCTGCAGCAAAGGAAGAAACATGTTATCCGAAACGCACTTCGTCAATATTCGAAACACGTTTCTCAACCCTGGATTATACCTATCAAGTTATTCAAAGCACGATCTCTGTTACTCTTGGTTTAAATAAATGAATTATTGACGCGAGTAAGATCAACTATCTGGATATTCGAAATTTAAAATGTCATTTTTGCTTACGCCATTGAATACAAAATAAACGATAATAGTCGTTTTATTTTTTTTTTAAGCTGCGGATTTTCAGTTTTGGAATTTGTCTTCTCGCTTGATTCATTATTTATTTGAATTCAAAAATGTTTCAGTTCAATGTTTCTATTATTAAAACTCGCTGAGATTTTTAAACGTAGTTAAGTGGACGAAAAATTAGAACCACTGATTTCAACGAGTGTGCAAGAGTCAGTATTCTTGATATCCAAAATTGAAAATAATACTAGCACCACGCGTTCACTGATGTCCAAAAAAAGTAAAACCTGAATTAGTGAGTGATAAATTGAACCAATTCTTCATACGACTGCCATAGTTCAATGGATTTTTGTAATTTCAGAAGTCACTGAAGAAAAATAATAATAATAATAATTTTTGAACACTGCAACGTCAATTACTCTAAAGTACCGAAGTTTATGAACATAAAGTTGATCGAAACTGATCAGATCAATGTGAGAGAAAATTATTAATCTTCGTTTCATCAATTTTCACATATACGCACAAATACACCGCATATACACAGTCACGTTATTTTAATGAAAACTGCAGTTGCAGGCGGAGACGCACTCGGCATTAGAGGGGGTTGATTTCCCCGAAGTATTCGAATATCCGGGCGAATTATTATCGGCAAAACGGCGTACGCACTACCCTCACATCGTTCGACGAACCGTAAATACAAACTAATGTAAAAACGGTATTAAAAACGTATGAAAAACAGTTTAAATAACACATGTTTGGCTTACCGCGGTGTTATGGTGGCCATATTGGAATATGGTGGGCTGCCCCACCCCGACGGCTCGCGTCGGGTCCACGAGGAGCGGGTTCTCGGTCGTCGTGGCATCGCATCGACCGGTTTCCTCCACCAGCAGCCCGCCATATTAGTCGGAATTTGGAAGATGCGCGCGTCTCGCGAACGAAGCGAGCGCAGCTAGCGCAGCCTGTAGTCAGTCCGGCGCACACTTTCTCCGCCATGTCGCGGCGTGCGCGACGCCCACGCACGTTTATAAAAACCGCGACGAAGCTGGCGCTTCGTGAGCGCGTAATTTCGCCGAGGCGTCGTCGTTACGCGAGTGTCGGATGACCGATTTCCGGGTTTCGACGGAAACCCTTCTTCCGCAATAACGAAATCAAATAACCGGCCGCATTTTTCCGGATGCGGTCCGCATCGACGCGCCTTCAAGGAGACGTTGTGTGCACTAGTGGCGGCCATGCTGGCTCCAAGGAGACTAGCCAAGTCCTCTCACATTTTGCTTCCACGCCCGCCACCCACACCTGCGACTTACCTACTCCTTTCGTCGCTTCTACACCCATGCACCCATGCACACGTGTCTTCGTGGCACACATCCACCTGCCCCAACCCCCACCTGCATCGCCACCGAATCCAGTCACGTGCGAGTCGGCCAAACCACCCCCGCGGTTCTGCCACCCTTTTAGAAATTTTAGAAGAGTTTTTTTTTTTTTTACTTCTCAACTATCACGTGCAACTGGATTTTAAAGAGTTTCTCAAACTCACAGCGATTTGGTGCTTTTCTAAAATCATTGTGTAGAGACGCGAGCTTTTGAGTTGGCTACTTTGTTCCGCGAAATTTATATGTACGTAGCACGATGTTTTCGTTATAGGTTTTGAAAGTGATTATATTCGAAGCCTGAAACCAAGACAGTACATTATGTACCATACGGTAAAGGTACAGGAAATTCCTAAACTATTTGTCACTGTTATTCAAATCAGAAAAAATAAGCCCCTTCACCCCAGAATTGTTAAAAAAATGTTCCCGGTTATCATAATAGACGAAATTTAAACTGCATTTCTCATGAGTTTCAGATCGTGATATAACGTGTAATATAGTGGTGTTCTGTATCGCCGTGAGGAGCCGTCTAAGATTAGAAATTACAGTATGACGTGGTGAAGCCCACATCGCATCATCGCATCAAGCCAATAGACTCGGAATTCCTATTCTGATACCGATATACTTCTATGCGAAAAGTGATCTTGTTCAGGCTTTTTGGGTCTATATCGATTTAAAACGTTTATTGGTCATTCAATGTGAATTAAACTTGTAAATCAATTTTTGTTCCACACGCTTCACGCTGTTTACAATAATAACGGAAAAAGCATGCTGATTTTGCAGCGATTAAAGCGCCGCGGTTAAAGTATCCGATGAAACTTAATAGTCGAGGAACTAATTTTCGCGCGCGGATATAATGATCGCTATTATTTCACGGTCTGTTTGTTTCTCGGAGAATGATTTTTCACCCTCCATTAATTGTTCTTCCTTTTCTTGTATCCCGTGCTCGAGTCCAATGTCCGAGAGTTTGAATCAGCCGGCCCTCCGACGCCTCATAAATTCAGTTTATTGATCGTAAACGAATACATCGTGGTATAACAGGTAAGAAACCCGGTTATACCCGGTTAACGAGAACGATACACGTATGTCCGTGAAGGCCGTCGATACGCCCTGAGCAAATAAGACTGACCGTGACTGGCGATAAGTATGAACAGCCCATCGTTATTAGCAAGATGATGTGTGCTAATTACGCCACTACATGCATAATCGATTGCATAATGAAAACATGAACGCAACATGGTAATTTTTGTTCAATTATGTGCGGAATTTTCGAATATTCGCATCTCTTTTATATATTATCGAAACTATATGGAACATCAGGAATTTCATAACGATTTATTGATTTTACGAGATTGAAATTTTTCCCAACAAAAATATCTCGACGTTTTGGTTAGAGCAGGTTTTTCGCCCGCGTTGAAATTATAATGTCATGAGATTGAATGGACGGTTAATAGTACACAACAAATTACGTCTTAGCGTGCGCGCCGTATGATCTGATTCATCCATTTTTCACCGCGCGTCGGGCGTAAAACTTGGCGTAATGGTTTATAAACAAAACCGTGTAATAAGTATCCCGAGCAAACGAATATATCCTGCAATCTCAAACAGTATAACATTCACTCGACGAATTCCCACTAGTTTACCGGCGGATGCGGATTCGGGGGATGGGGATGGGGATGGGGATCGGGATGGGGAATGAGAAAAGAGGCAAGGAAAACGGTGAAACAACGCTGACGGGAGTAAATAACGAAGAGTTGAGGAGTAAACAGTGCTATTTGATGGGCAAGGAACAGCTAGAGAATATCACCATCGCCATACCTACAGCTGCCTGAGCTGCCTGAGCCGAGCTTGCGGAGACACAAGTACCTACATGCGGACCTTAACGCGTATTTATAGCGAAGAGAGCAAACGTGTGTGCTGCACGTACCCACATGCGAGCGTAACGCGGGTATACATGGGAACAGTAGCGCCGGTTAATTAGGGTTTAAGTTTACGAGGTGCAGGCGTGGGCGAGCGGCTGGGCGTCCCGCGTCACACCGCCACAGGGCCGTCGCGACGCCCGGCGTCGAGCTCCGGGGGCGCGTGAAGTATTAAGTATCGCCGAAAGTTCATCCCCCGATGCGAAACGGGAGGAGAGACAGAGAGAGAGAAAGGAATGGAACAGTTTTTATTATATTACAGCAGTGAACCCAAAGCTATCAAGCAATGAGACTGATCGTATTAGGACAAAGAGAGAGAGAGAGCTTAAAGTTTCTTAAGATGAGCTTGAATCTGGTTAAATGTTGAATCTAGAGAGGGGGGGAGAGGGAGAAGACCGAAAGTAATTTTGTAACGCAAACCCGACGAACCGAGTGACCGTCGCGACGCTGCCGTCGGCTGGCCGCGGCTTTCAAGTAGCGCGCGGAAACCCCGCAAACTTCTATTGCAAGCGGTCCTGATTCATCGGCGTTGTTTATTCCCGCGTGCGGTGATCGGTACGCGGAATGCGTGTGCGATTTCCATTTTGGCTCGTTCAGATCGGCCACAGGTTATATAGCTTCTTGAAGTGTTTTATAGAGCCGGAGAGCCGCGCTCGCGTGGGACGTACCTACTTTGCTCGACGGCTACTCGAGCTGTTCGTTTCGAATTGTATAACTGAATTTTGTTTAATTTAATCCCTCGAAAAGCGGGGTAAACGGTTCGCGTGTCGTGCTAAACCAGCGAGCGATATCGAAACCGGATCTTCTCGTGCGAGTGCTGCGCTGCTGCTGACTGACTCCCTGCTCGGGCGAACTAACCGCTCGCGTGTTGCCACGCCGACGTTTCAGCCAGACAAAAAGCTCAAAGATAAACCAACTCGGCCCTACAAACCGACCGAAGATATGAAGGCACCTATGCCTGCCTGACTGCTGCAGCTGTGCGTGTGTTCAAAGAAACAAGTGCATTTCGTTTTCTTGAAGGAAATTTGTTTTCTGTGGTTGAATATCTTTCGAAAAGTATGAGAGAATAATTTTACCTCTTTGCTGTTGATCCATGGTTGTAAAAATTTCTCAAGAATCGATATGTGCGATAATGTCTTGAAAAATTTTAGATTCATCGATTCGGTTTCCACTCAGTTTCAGGCTTTTTTTTTTAATATCATACGCTTGAGCGAAATTTTTACCTGCTATCCTGTGTCAAAAGTCCTTGTACTTCCGGTTGCCAATTTTTCGAATCCTATCACCCTGTCATTTCTCTCTCCCTTCTATTTATCTTCTCTCTGCCGTCGTTTTACTTATTATTACGCCAGCACTGTGTGCCGTACTGTGTAATTAAATCATGCCGACGGTTTTGCAATTAAACTCGATTATTTGCTCGTCGTTGGCCCCATTCCCTATAGCTCTAACTCTTTCCACCCCTGCAGTATTCCTGCCCGCCCCCTCGCCACCCCCGCAACTGGATACCCATGTAGCTTGCAATGTCTCGCTGCCATTTCACCCCATCCGCACAGAATACACCATGAACACTTTACCTTGCTGCAGATCATACCTAGGCTGCTCAATTCTTCTTTCAATCCAAAGAATCGACGAATACTTTTCGCTCGTTAAAATTCTAGCGGAAAACGATAAGTTCACCGTTCACAGTTGCAAATTTTTACCATATTTTCCTTCGCATGTTCACTTTTTAGGATTGACGAAACCCACACCTCATCAAAAAGCACCGCTAATCTCATCACTCGCGAGGCAAATCGACTCCGGATTACGTTCGCGACGCCAAGAACCGCGCCGCACGACGTCAATCGTCGACTGACGAAGTTTGGGGAACAGGTAGTTCACCTGAGGTTTCGGTATTCTCGCGTTTTGTTTACGCAGCCCGACCGCCGTGGGCAATAAAATAATTTAGCCGTAAAATTTTTCAGGATATTCAACGGCCGGCAGGACGAGTAGGACCGACCCTATATACCGTGTAGCCAGTCAGTCCCGTCGAGAGAGTCCCGTCGACTTTTCCCGTAGTAAAACACCGACTGGATTTTTTTCCTTTATTCGTCCTTTCCCTGAATTCTTACACCCAGCTTAGAATGTGCGAAACGTTTGTGTATCAGAGGTTCGTATTCGTGTGCGGAAGGAAGCGAGCTAACTTTCACCGTCGAAAGTTGCGGATCCGTCTTTTTTACAGCCCCAGAGGTACCCTGCCACCCGTCCCCTCGAAGGTATACGCATCTATATACCTACCCTGCGCAGCACTAAAAAAGAAAGTTTACAAAAATGAAAATTGCGCCAACAATCCCGTTGCCGTAAAAGACACGCTTTCGCATTTCGGACACGCTGGCAGGGCCGAATTTTCTTGCTAGTAAAAAAAGAAAAAAAAAAACTCACCGTTGCCGTTAACTCGCTTCGTTTCGTTTCGTTTCGTTTCGTTTCGTTTCGTTTTCAGCAGGAATCGTCGTATCTTCTCTGTTTCTGTTCTCAAAATACAAGATGAAGAAGAAAGGAAGACGTACTTTCAGATGTCTGCTGAGTGTTTCGAGGGCGCGAGTCGACTCGAAGAGACGTACGTATACGTACGTACATATAATCCAGGGTAGCTTTAACACCGCGCCTCGTGTATCACATACGTACTTTGATTTCCGACGGTCATACTTCTTCACTCGCTTCACTTGCGTACGGGTAAAAGGTAAAAAAAAAAAAAAAAAAAAAGTAGAACAGGGAATAAAAAAGGAAATTGCCGTAGGAAAAGCAAACACCGCCGCGAGATGAATAAGAAACCTCGTGTTCCAGAATTATATCTGAATTTGTCTTCATGCGCAGGGATCTTCTGAAGAAATGCTCTACGGGTTTTAGGGTTGGTAATAATAACCCTGTTTCTCTCTCACTTTTACTCTGCGATCGAGTTGCCGAACGTATTCCAGTCGTCTCTCTATCTCTCTCCTTCTCTCTCGTTCTGGAGGCTGTGGTCCAAGGAGGGAGAGAGAGGCGCCGAGTGGAGGATGCGACAATATCCGGCGCCCCGGCGTCCGACAACTGATAACACCCGCGCGATGTTTATACATATATATATATGTATACACACATATACGTATATTCGTGCGTTGGTGATGCGTCGAGAATTCAGGCGAGTCCCTTATGCAGCGTCTGTGTCGTTTCGAAAAATAGTTTCAGACGGGGTCTGCCGAGTGGACGATCCACCAAATACTATCGTTTCCAGATCGGTGTTTTCCTTTTTACCCTTGGTGTCGTTCGTTTTCTGTTTTCTTTTCTTTTTTTTTTTGTTTTTTGTTTTTTTTCTCCGTCTCGTTTTTTGAAAACCGAAATGGCTGTCCCGGAGTCTGTGGGAAAGACGGTGACTAGTCGCCTCGGAGACCTCAATGTCTTCCAGCCGAGTTTATGGATACAGCAATGCATCTTGTCCGGTGTCACAAGTGTCACCCCGAAAATTTATTCACGTAGGTATATACATAGGAATGCACGCCCAACTTTTGCTCCGTGATTCGACAGGCGGGAAAAATCTGACGACAACTTGGTTAATTAGAGATTCTCTTCACGGTTATAGTAGAAAATAAAAAAATGTCACATATTCGCTTGTATGAAAAGAGAGTTTGATATATGCCCGCGGTTGAATTTTGATTATACGACATGAAGGAAATAATATTTTCTTTCAAGTTTTTACTGCGGTCTGCATCCGGATGCAGAGATGCGGTAGATTCGGGTTCAACGGTTCGTTAAAATTCTTGTTGCAAAAAAGGGAGGAGAGGAAGGAGAGAATAAGAAAAGGAAAAGCAGCATGTGCAAAAATGAAATAATAAACTCGTAGAATAAAGGAGTCGAGTTTAGTTGACGGGAAAAAATTTGGTAGCTTGCTTGCATTGTCTTCGCTTGCTGTGTGTGTATGTATAGGATTCTGGGTCCCGGGCGACAACGGAAGTTGATGGCGGATTCCTCGGTATAGTCCATGCGGGAATAATTCCCTTGAGCAAGAAGACGATTGTCGGAATGATTACGCATCCAAGTTTTAATTAAACTTTAGCAAAGAATCGCGTTCAAAATGCTGTGTTATTATTTCAGACTCGGAGCACGGTGTTGAGCCTACAATAATTTTATTACCTTTCAAGAAAACTTGGAACTCGTTTAATTAACCTAACAACTATTCGAACAGCTCGCCAATTAAACTCGCGGATTTGAACCTCGTGAAAACTTGTGTAATCGTTTTGAAGTAAGTGCAAAAAATAGAATGAGAAGGAATACTTCCATCGATACGAATCTGACTGATGCACGCTTCGCTGCCCACAGATTCTTCTTCTCTGTCTCTCACTTTTCTTTGTTTGTTTTTTTCTTTTTTTTTTTCTTTTTTGCTGACTAAGTGATTTGACTGTAGGTAATCCTTTCTCGTATGGACGCGAAGTTGCCGTAAGAATTTTATTGACGGCGAATAATTAAAGTAGCACCAACGAAGGCGAGAAGAGTGGGCGGGAAAAGGGGGAAACGAAAAGGGACGGGGATAAGGGATGCTCCGCCGGTGCTTCCCGAGCCAAGGCATCTATATGTAAATACGAGGAGAGAGGCTCTCCTTGTCCTCCCACATCGCTCCCTCTTCTCATCCTCCGCGCCTTCTCTCACTTCAGTTTCTCCTAATTTATGCGTGGATAACGTTTGTTCAGATATATGTATATGTGTGTAACTTATACATACATACACGTATCACCCATCCACCCAAAAAGGTAGCGCGAGACGAGGGTTATAAAAAAGTGTGTCTTTTCGAATCTGATATAGCCGTACGTATAAGAAATTTTACTTGGAATGCATTTGCGACGTAAGATTCAGGCTCTCAGAGCCTGCTTGCATCAGCTGCACGCATACCTAGTCACGTTTCGAGAATCCTGCTTTTAAACCACGATGAGATGCTGGGCCGAGAGAGGGATGGAGATAGAAGAGTGAGAGAGAGAGTTGGCGAGGATTTATTAGAGCTTCAGCTTTATCAGCTCCACGTCGAGGACACCGCCCCACATTTTGTCTAAATCACTGCCTAATTACATTGATAAGTAGGCAGAACGTTATTCGTTTGGTAATTTTCTTCACACACCATCCTGCTCTCGGATAAAGTGCTTGGTACGTAACTATTCGTCCTACACTATTATACGATGGCCTTTTTCTACGAATTTATTACGTACGTCGATATCTATCCGGGATGTTATTCTGCAGTATGATGAAAAAGTTTTCTTAGTGTCGATTCCTCATCCGGGTCTATAAGAATAAAGTGCTTCAACCAACGAAGTTCAAGAAGAGAGTATATACGAGTAGTTCCAGAGTTGCGCCAGATTCGGATAGAGCGAGGTGTGAATAACGACCAAAGCCAACGAGCTAGCTGAATTGTTAGAAGGAAATAACCGAATTGCAAAAGTGAGACGCAAATTGTTTTTTTTTTTTTTTTTTTTATTTTGCAAAAGGACCGCGAATCTCCACAAGAAATCTACCCCTTGCAATAAATTGTGTTTACACCGGCTAGGTCCGGGGTAACAGAAGAAGAATAAGTGAACTATTTTGCTTTCCATGCCGGCTCGAGACAGACTATCCGAACCCTTAGCGATGCCTCCTATACACACCCACCTCTGCATATCCATAAAACAAGCCAAACCGATAAATCGTTGTATTCTGCCGAGAGGCATACACGGGGGAGAAGAGGAAATCATTTGCGTTGTCTTTGCCACGCCCAGTAGTGGGTCAGGTAGACGTACGGTATGTATAAGTATATACATTATACCTATACCTATACTCACGGACCTAAGCGGGGGAGGAAGTATAAGCAGGGTGGGCACATACGCAGAAATATATATCTATATGTGTTGTATATATACATATATATATATATATACACGTGAAGGAGGCCGCCTTATGTGCCCGGTTCGGCATTTTATATATAGGTAAACTGATGATATATTAAAGGATATATCACGGTGGAAAGACGTGCGCGGGTGCAGGCGACGTGGCTGGGGCTTCGAGATAGCGAGATACGAATATAGAGGGGCGCGGAAGGGATGGAAGCCGGGGGTTCCAGTCTCGGGGGTCGAGGGGGTTGGTTCGTGTGCTCCTGCGTCCCCGCAGACGTCCACCGGGTGATCTACGACTCCCTTGCGCATAGCGGAGCGCATAACTTTTATCTTACCTACCCGGGATCTTCTCGCGAGGCGAACGAGATCCAGCGATATTATGGAGGTAGGTGAGAGGGGCGGAGGAGGGATGGGGGAGGAGGGTGCCGGGTACCTATCCGACACCCCACGCCACCCGCCAACACACCTACTCCACCAAACAGTCTGCAGAGCGAGCATTTCTGCGAACGAGGGGATGGCTTGTCGTTTTGTCCTCCCGAAGGGGAAGAAGGAAGGGAAGATCGGGGGCGTGTGAAACGCGAATGGTTAACGCTCCCATTTCACGCCTCGGGAAGCATCGAACAGCTCGTCATCTAACTCATATCCGGCAGAACTGCGAGGAGTGCGGATTCCGTTCGAGTTGCTCTGTGTGATCCTGGCTCGACTCTATCCATCGATGCGAGAAATTTTTCTTCCATCCTCTTATAAAAGTTCCCGCCTAGCGGTGCATGGAGGTCTCGACTGGCCCCTCGGGGGGCGTTTAGGAGTTTGGCAAAAATTTCTCTGGAAGGATGTACACTTCATACTGTTGTACGATCACCAGCGACAGCGATGCGCGTCATCCTGATGGCTGAGTTATTGTTCGAAGGAAGTTCCGAATTGCCCAATCGTTTAGCCCGGATTTTTTTCCCATCGCGTTTTTCTACTTTACCCGCGTATTGCAGCCGTTGGTCCCGTTTGTTCGTAAATTCGGTTCATCCCTCCCCTTTTGGATCAAACCAAAGTGAGTTTCGATCACAACTTTAAGAGAATTACAGTCTACGAGCGATCCTCGATTGCCTTCTATGGCCCTGCAGCTACAGATGGATACACATACACGCTTCGGGTCGGTGGACATATAATGCGTTATATATACATATATATATATATATATATATATATATATATATATATATATATATATCCGGACGCCTATATACAGCATACCTCGATTTGCCACCATACGTCGTCCGCTGGAAAGGGATGGGAGGGGGAGGGGTAGGGAAGGGGTGGCAACCGCAGCACGACTGTCCCCGCAAAATCCTCCCCAATTTTACCCTGAGGCACCGATATTTATTGATCACCCCTTGGGCTACAGGAAGATCCTGCGAAAACCCTTGGAAAAGCATCTCTGGAGCAACGGCCAGCTGCGAGCGAACCTTTCTTTCGGCGCTTCGAGTCTTCGACGACGCACCGGCGGCCATGATTTTCACCCTCGAGAAACGTCCATTCCGTTTAGAAAACTTCGAACCCCTGCAGGTACGAAACTTCACTTCTGAACTGAGCGAATTTTCTGTGCATCGGTGCTTTTTCGCCGCTTGACTGTACCGCCTGTTTTTCATTTTTTTTTCCCAATATCTCAAATTTTCTGCCACCAAGTTAAAATCCACTGATCAAACTTACCGACACGCCAGAACCAGCCAATCAAGTGGACGAACGTGCTTACCTGCAACATTAATATGAAAACATAAAAATTCAATCGGTCATATTTACTTCGTTGAGAAAAAAATAGACTTTGCATAATTTAATCCAGCTACGCATTAAATCCTAATAAACTCTAGAGCTGACCGTCAAATCTGCCTACAATTGGTCCTCGTCCTACTGAACTAGGGAGCAAATGATCCAGAAAGGACTGATTCGATGTACGTAAAAAGCTGTATCTACAACTAACTGACCTGATCTAGAAGCTGTCTAATGTCCTGATTTAATGTTATAATGCAATCAATTTACAAGTCATCCATTCAGATTATCACAAGGCTGATGGATGCGCAACTATTATTATTTCGGTCTGACGCAAACGGAAATGTCATCCTTTTGGCAAATTTTTCTACCAATATCCGTCCGAAGAAATCTAGTGACTCTGAAACGCGGGTGAGTTCATACCTATGGCGCAGTAGAAGGTATGGGGCGAAGTCCGGGGAAAGTATGGGGCCATGCCGATCGATCAGCTCCACCCCCACTGGTGCCGCTGCAGGAACAAATTCGCAAAGAATAACCTGCCCCGTAGGGCATAAAGGGATATCGATTGCCAGCCATAAATGCTCCATCGAAGGTGTCTGATCAATCGAATATCGTTCAGTGGCATGTTGACGTAACGACCCTTTCAAGTTTCATGCTCCTTCCGGTCCCGATTTTGCTGTTCAAATCAGTGCAATTGACTTTTCTCCAAACTTGGGCCCAAAATGGATTCAAAGAGTTTGCCTTTAGTCATGATGCTGGTGAACTACACCACGAATCTGGACCTTGTGTGGTCATTGAACATGGCTTGTGGTACCGGGTCCGAAATGCGGAACTAACGATATTAACGTGTGATCATCGTTTTTGTGTGTGCCGACTACATAATGAGGATAAAATTCCCGATTGATTTAATGGGCATTAATATGCTCCTAAAGTGTTCAGTGTATCCGAACGAGTAGTAGTCAGAGTTGCAGCGTCTCCTTAAAAACCGTGAAATCCGTCCACCGTTTTTTTTTTTTTTTTTTCTTTTTTAGGCGAAAGCCTCATGATTTCGGGTTATTCTGATCAGATGAATAATGGAACACGAAGTAACAATTTATGGAAAATTATATGAAACCATAACTACTCCCGTCGTGATAAAAAATTCAACAGCGATCGTTGGACGATACTAATAACGGATATTGTTCATGATTGATCGACACAACGTGGATAATTATCCTTGGATAAAGGTTACGCAAACATTTTCTATTTTAATCCTCCATGGAAAAACCTCAGCCTTTTCTCCCCCCAACTCGTGGACCTCAAATTGCGCGGGTAGGTATATCAGCACACTCGCAGACGCGTTTCTAATGACTTACGATTATATACACAGTGGTACACACCTACATACAACGTAGGTTGCAGAAGGTACGAAACACTGGTGGCAACTACCGGTTATTAGATTATTAACCGTATCGACAAGTCGCACGGACCTATCCCGTAGATACACGCTCTGATCAGGTAGATGAGCAGACAACCGGTCGAAGAGACTGTATCTATGGCCACGGCCAGGTACCCATTCCGTCGATACATAGCGCGTCGAACGATCCACAAATAGGTGCACCGAGGGTGGCAAAAGGGTGAGGCTGGCCGTTGGTAGGGAACCCGTGATAACGGTAACATACGATCGGCATTAGCTGCGGCGGCTTGCTCCCACTGATGGATGCACTAATTATCAGCAAGCAGGAGTTACAGCGATATGGCCCCGTGGCCATCGGCGCGGGGTGAAAGCAGCATCCTCATCTCCTGTACAGTCAAACTTGGGGATCAAGCTCGACGCGCGACGTCTTGAGCCGATCGATTCCAAGTGGAAGTAAAGTCAGAGGCTCTATGCTGAATAATAAATGCCTGTGATAAGAGCATTGACTTATCTGTTTGGAGACGATAAATGGAAGAACTTGGTCTCTAACTTGCTAAGGCGAGACCCGCTCGACGCTGGTCGTTCGTCTTTGAAATTGGCTGTTTGAATTGACCAAGGAGTTTTCTTTTCGCTGATAAGGAAACGGGAGAAGGTTGTGGCAGCATGTGTGGACAACCCAAGCTGGGTCGTAGTGCAGGGTCGAGGGTGAACCGCTGTGGAAGTCAGCCGCGCCCCATCGCATCCTTGTCCGAGTTATTGGCCTTTGAGGAAAGCGCCGAAGCCTCCGGCTGATGCACAGCAGTTCGTTGAACAGTTGATGAAGAAAAGAGAAACCGTTCGAAGAAGACGTGGTTCGCGGATGGTGCAGCGGCGCTCTAACGAAGACGTGAGATTCGAGATACGCATCTGGTTCATCTTGCTGCATGAATATTCCCTGCCGATCGACTCTCGTGATTTCTCGTAGCCTGCCACTTCTACACTGTGCAAAGTTATGCGCTGATTGTAGATTGAGAAATTATCGACGGTGCTCGTCGCTTCTGCTTGATGGCTTGTAATCGAATCAACGCGCAGTAATTAACCTCGCTAACAGGAGAGAATCCCGACGAACGGCTTTACATCTGTGACAATGTCCAGGCAGAGGTCGAGTGATGATCATTGCGAGAGAATTTCGATGGAATCGTAATTTGGCGAATTTTGTTAAGCAGAACCTGATCTCGAGCAAGTCAAGGGGTGCAGTAGCTAGACAAAGCTGAACGTGAGGAGAATTCGGTGAGATCTGATGCCTCCGAGTTTAGTGAGGAATTTCCTCGGATACAGGGAGGGGACTTGTAACGGCGCTGCAGCGTCTGGCCAAAGTAAATATCTCTTGAGGCAAGTAGGTGTAGCCGCGTCTACGCAACCGCAAGTTCTGGCGTGCGGAGAGGAGTAGAGAGAGTGAGAAAGAAAGATAGAGAGAGAGAGAGGGAGGGAAAGAGTAGCATAGTTTCTCTCCGAGAGCCCCTGACAGGCGGATCGTCGGTCGGAACTCGCCAGCCCGTAATGAACATTGCGTTTGTTTATTTAATGGGAAATTCGGCGGCGCCATAAAGCTCGAAGGAGGGGCGCGAAACCTATTAAATTTATGCCCCTGGTTTACCCGCTCTGACGGATCGCAATGCCTGACCGTATAGCGAGTATAGATATACAGACGCCCTCGATCCATGGTCCAGCGTTAGTTTGCGCGTGTTTGCATGTTAACCTATCCTAACTCTAACCCAGTCGATCACTCTCCTCTCTAACTGCGCTCTATAGGGATCGGGTACGGTAGCCTAGCCTACCCGCGGGTCCGTAACTCCCAACACCACCTAGGATATATACAATACAACACAATGCAATAGTACAGTGCAATGTACGATGCAACAAGCGCGTGTGAGAGAAATCCGTACAGGTATGGGTGCCGCAACGCGACGGAGGACAACGACCATCGATGACTAACGTGATTCATTTCTTCACCGACACGAGACTTGTAATGGAAAACGATCATTGCCCGGTGTACCACCAGGTCCATAAAATTCGAACGTGATGGCTGATCGGTGTCGATGATTGGGTTAGAAAAAATGTATTAATTATCTGCAAACATTCCAGAGCTTGAGAACCAACTGTCGACTTTGTAAACTAGAGTCTGGAGAGGACATTCCTGCGCAACAAGATCGGACACCGCATTACTATATAGGCTTGGTCTATGAAAAGGGAACAATAGGGTGCCCAAGATCGACTTTATCGCGATAAAAATGTGGCGTCAGTTTGGCACGCTGAAAAAGGAGGAGGAGGAGGAGGAGTGAAAAGAGAAAGAGAGAGAGGGGTGAGGGTGGGAGAGAGGGGGTAGAAAAGCGGGCTTTTATCCCTTTTGAATCCCTCTAATTACCGAATTTTCCTCGCCCTTAATTTAGTGTTATAATTGCTTCCTACCCTTCATAAGGGGGCGGAGGTTGGCGCGAGAGGCTTCTCCCTGTCCCCCTGCCCCTTCCAGTCCCACGCGCCATTCCTCAGGTCCCCAGCTCGCGCCCTTCGGCCAACGCCCGGAGTATAACCACCTTACATAAGCCCCTTTCTATAGGACTTACGCACCAGCGTCGTCGTATCTATCTTATATCACGCCGTCGCCGTGCCCCGGGGGTGGGAATAAGGGATGGAAAATTCTTGTTAAATTTATGCGCTACCGACCTTAATAATAATATATCTGCCATTACGCGGGTGCCAGATACTTATTATTATCGCGTTCTATTGAGCAATTAAACCGGCGACGACGACGATTCTCGCTAGCCGCCTTCCGCTGCACACACCCCCGTTAAAAGTTGGCTCGGCCAACGAAGAGGCGCAGTGCCGTTTTCAAAACTGTCAATGCCATATGGCGCGAGGTCTGCTGCTCCAGGCCGCACTGTCCAATGAATACCATCGCCAACCGTGCTCGAGCTTCTCAGCACCATTGTAATGCAATATAAAAAGTCGTTCTCAACGACCCGACGATCCGACGTGCCTCAATGCGAGGAGATCGAATCGCTCGTTAGCGTCGTTCATTCGCCAATTATTATCATCATCATCATCATCGCGTCAGCTTCGTTATTAACATCGCTACACTGCCCTCATTACCACCTGCATCGTCGTCGTCGCCGTCATCATCATCATCATCATCATCATTATCGCAGTCATTCTCCCGTTCTATTAACACTTTGCATCTGTTATGTACCTTGCACCTACCCATCAACGGAATATTCTATTACCTTGCACCTTCTGGACTCGAGAGAGACAATAATCAGCTCGGAACCGGATGCACGTGAGAATGACCGGGCTGCGGGTCAGCCGCATTATTTTTGGTACCTACCCTGGCACTCTCGCGTTACCGCAGCAACTACCTAGGTGTAATTATAATCCCTGCATGCCCTGGCGCAGTGGGTCAGCAGGCAGTGCGTGCGGCGCGTGAGGCGTGTGCTCCGCCTGTTTTCCGCAAAGTCACGTTCGTTGGCACTCTGTTTATTCTATAACAATTCTTCGTGCTTCGGCGGAAGCAACTCCCGGAATAAACGCGTGTGTCACCGACGCTGGAAACGTGGCAAAATTTCTCCCTCGGCGTTGCAACGGGTTGAGGAAACCTTTTTTATTTTTTTGTTAAACAAAAATCTCGACACGCGGCTCATTCACGACTTTTTCAACAACCGATGCGGTCGTTTTCCGTCCTGCACCTGCGTGAGTCGTATTCCTTCAGGGTGTTTTGGGCCTACGCTGAGTTGAACGAAGGGTCAAACTGCCGATCGGTATCGCCGGATGCTCGTTCTCGAAATCTCTCAATTTGAAACCGATGAAAATTGATTCTTCCAAGCCATATCCTGTTATAGTCGTCCGCGCGGTTACCGCTAAGTAAAAGCACGCCAGAACCCCCGACCACGGCGCGCCGCTATCGCCAATGGACGGGATTTTGGCTCAAGCTTTTCCCAAGCCATTCTTATTATGCTCGCTATGGATTTTTGCGACAGACCGGTCGTTAGCCCAAGATATATAATGCTACCTTATACTGTCTCTATTTCTCTTCCTACTTTGTCGACGTCTGTACTCGTTGCACATCAACTTCTGCAACTCGCGTTACAATGGTATAGAAATACATCCTATGTGTGTACAATATATATATGTATATATGGATAGCCGAAGAGTCAGCATTATGTGCTCAGTGCACTGTATTATGCGCGGCGAAACGTCCCGGTGGATAAAAGTTGCTTTACTTTACGCGGGTGTACGTACGTTTGTATATATCTACGTATGACGGTACAGGGTAGGTGTGTGTACGAGCACATAGAGCAGGATCTTCCGCCGGTGCATGGAACTGCATCGCGACCGTCGAGCAGGAGGCTCTATGTACGTATATACATGGCGAAGAGCTATTCAACCCCCTTTGTCCCCGCCGCCATTCCTTCCAGAGCGTCCATGGATTGAGTGCTCCGCTACTTTTGCCACGGCCTGTGGAGCCATCGTCGTGTCACGTGTAGTTGTGGGAACAGAAATGGGTAGAATTCCTTGGTAAATACATCCGCACACGTCTGTCTTATAGGCACTTCTACACGTCTGCAGGTATAGGAATTCGTTCGTGCAAACGGGTAATGGAAGGAGCTTGTAACCACGCTATACGATACTCTGTCCTCGGGTTTTATTCAGTCGTGTATGTTGAACGAATGATTTTTAGCAAGCTTCGATAAGCAGAAATACGCTCGGTCCTCGTCCTCCCCCAACGCTTTGCACAGCTAGCGGCATGTCTATCCTCCCTATTTAACATAACTACCCACCGTGTGACGTGCACCGAAGGTTGCGAGATCTACTTTATACCTGATCGACACAACTTAGAACTCACTCCGAATAACCAATTAGTGAATGATTGTAGCCACCTTACCTACGCAATCGTCAATGTAAATGACTAGGAAGAGGGTTGGGGCCTCTGGAATTCATTCTTGGACAGATTTTTACACTTGTGCTTACATAATGTTGGCGTAAAAGTTTCATCCTTCAACTAAAAGCAGAACCACATCTGGTCCATCAGATGTTCGGGCAGGTATACCTACTTGTAACGGATGTGTGGTTGTGAAGGAAAATAATATTCTTCGGCACTCGTTGCAGAAGAGACACGCGGTTGAGCAAAGATGCGCTGAGTATATGGGTAGGTATAAAGAAACGAAGAGTAGCGAGAATTTATAACGCTCCGCACCCCCGGACGGCGCAAAACTTGGGAACGTATATATATATATATATATATATATAGGTATACCGTGTAATTTACTGAGGTTTTACGTACAGTGCGAAGTAATAGTGCAGCAGACTGCGTCTTGTTGGTAGGCGCGCTTGATGGCGGGACTCATCCGAGCGACCAACCCCCGAGAATCTACGGGGTGGATGCGCCTTCCACCACTGCATATAGAAATTCCTACGAAACTCTGGAAGGTCTTCTCCCGTCGTAATTACGCCTACGAAATAGTTGCATTGTTGTTTGGGGAGGGCTGACGTAGGTACGCGAGCAACGACGCCGCGGAACAACTAACGACCAAGAATTAGAATTGGAATAAGAACCCTGAGCTAGGGGAAAGTGGTAACAGTCAGGGGTTGACTCCACCGGCTGATGCGAGGCGAAATTAAATTTTATGGAAGCTACCGCGCAACGACTAGCTCGGCTTTCCAAACTTACACGCGTTAACTGCCGGCTGCAAGCTCATCAAGAATCATCCTTGTATTTCAACGATTGTCCGGTTACGAGGCGTCGTCGCACGATGTACATGGTGAAAGCTCTCGTATCCGGATAATCGGACCCTGAGTTACATACTCCAGTATCGCGAGACGCGCGCCCTTGGAGGACTAACGAGAGCAACAAGGAATTGAGCAGCTCGTGAGCAGCTCCCTTATCGTCTCTCGTCGAGATCATCTTCGGCCCTCTCAAGACGGGGGGTCCGTTATCTAGCTCACCACTGGAACGGCCACCCCGTACCTTGTCTCTTGATGCGGATGCCCCTGCGCAGCTTTGCGAACACGCCAGCTAACTAACCGGCATTTACATTGCTAATTGCGCAAGCATGTGAGTCTAGACCTTTTAAAAGGTGCTCCGGAGGCTACGAAGGCTGCAGTCCGCATAACCGAGAAGCTCCGCAACCACCCGCAGCTTTCGGGCGAACGCGTTACTCCCGCACCTCCGATAATCGCCTTCCCGACGTCCGCTCACGATTTTCCAAGCAAATTATCGAGATCCGAGAACACGGTGTATTTGGTTGATACATACATGTATATATATATATATATATATTTACCTGTAATCGTTAGGGGCGACGAATCGTGATTATTAAACGACGTCGACGTCGCGTATTCCACGATACTTCTCAAAGTCACACCAGAAGAATCGTCATGCATAATATGTTGAAATCGCGAACTGACGCTAACGTACGACACATTATATCCGCGGGACGGAATTTTTTTAAGAAGACCGACGTTCGGACGATCGGGGAACGCAAGGAGACTGTATCCTGTTGGACGACAAGTATTCAGGGAGGCGCGCTAACGAGCCGCGTATTCACCGAGCGCGGTGCAGTGAAGTCTCCGCGCGGCGACCGCCGACTGCAGTCTTTTCTTTGCCCCTCGAAATTCCACACGGGGCCCTACTATTTTTTATACGTCTTCCATAGGTGGATCGTACACCTATGGGGTTCTGCCGTTCCCGATCCCCGGGCCCCGGGAGAAGAAGCCATAATGCCTGCGTGGTGCCAGGTATGGCCGCAGGGGTGTTTCCCGGACGGAGAAAGGGACCTGCCCCTGCGGTTCCCGCCTCGACCCGTCGCCCGAACCCCATGAAGGATTCGGCGATCCCTTCGTACCCCCAATGGCGCGTTTCCCTTGTTTACCTCCATGGCGACCGGAAGCTCGTTCGAAAGCCACGCGATGGCCCGCCGGCGGGGATGACTTATATATTAGGTACATCAAAAGTCACAAATTAGGTGATTAACATTTTCTTTAAGTGCTGACGTAGCGCAGGCCTCGCAAACCACTTGAGAGGTTTTAATTGTCGAATTATTACGTTCGATAAAACTGGCTAATTAATACTAATTAACGATATTAACGAGGGCCTTATATTTCGTGTTTATAATTAACGAGACAAATCGTGGTTGTGCTATATGGCTCCTGATGGAATAGTGATGAGGACTCGTATGGATCAATTAATAATACTAAAACGCTTACGGCCGGTCTACGAATACATAAAACCCGTGAATCGTGATTTGAACAAATTTACAACCCCTCGGTCCAGACTTTGTGGTGTAATAAAATCGTACGTATACGAGCTTGGTCGTAGTATCTCGCAGTGAGGATATAATGGGAGCGACAACCGCATAAAAACTAAAATTAAGCGGTTTGCTTCAGTTTTACACAACAACCGGTATACATATTAACATACGTACCTACAAACCACGCGCTACTTCCCGGCTGTATAATAAAATGTAAACGAGCCCGCGCGTAATGACACGTGTTGCGTCACCCGACAGTATCCTCCTTTACCGACCGCGTCGCGATTCCCACGACCAGACGAACCAGCCACTCCGCTTCGCAGTACCGTCATACTCGACGAGATGGCGCTCGCGTGGTTTAAGGCCACACCCGACGAGCCGCTCACATTTCGATACCACACTCTGCCACGGCCGCCTCATGCCTGCATGGCCAGCCCGTTTATGGCTGACGACTTTCGGCGACCACGTGCTATGATGCTCGCTCCTACCTTCTCTGTGTACGTCACACGCCACTGCACCACCACGTAGCTACTCACCGTGTCACGAGCTCTGCCACCCGTTTGCTATCCACACCGTGAGAGGGGGGGCGGAGGAGTGGAGGGAACTTGCGGATGTGCGCATACAGTCATGCTGTCGTATACCTTGTAGTATAGTGAGAATGGTTTATTGTTCCAAGGATATTTGTATTCATTCTGCGCATCGGGATACCGAGTGCAATATTCACACTGGGGCAATTAGACCGTCGTTAAGAAGGTATACAACACTACAGACTATGCAGCGATCAATTTTCTCTTCACGAAACAGATTGGCTCAAGATAATTCTTTAACATTAGGTATATAGTAGGGATGAAACAGTCGGTGTCTGAGCTTTCATGACTTCTGTTCATCATTTATATCGACATACTTATGGGCACGTGCAGTCACGTTTCAAAATATCAGGAATTAAACCTGACTCGATCGATGGGCGCAGTTGCCACGTTGTTCAGGTTGTGTATTTTGGGGGTTTCAGCCGGAAACTACCCCAATCTATCGCAAGTGACCAAAATAATTGTTTTTGCTGTATCTGATATTTTCCATTGCCTGCGGTCGTAATGCGACTTTTAAACTTCTATTGTACCTACAAGTAGGTTGGATGGTGGTGTGAAAAATTGAAACAACCACTAGAAATGTTATTGTTATTGCTTTCCTGTCGATTCAACATTTGAGTTTGTTAACGTCGTATTTCAATGCGCCCTAAACCACCACCCTTGACACTTATATCTGCACCAATATTTTCATCACTCCACTGTAGAAGGTGGGTGATGGGTTATCTCGCGTTAGGTGAAACGGCAGTCTCTCAACAGCGTCGGTGGCTACACGCGCTCCCTCGAACGACCGCGTAATTATATCACGGGTGGAGCTCACGCAACCGTGGCGACAAGCAACCCTTAAATCTTGTCCGAGGCACAGGGTGTAAGTGCTTGCTGCGCGGGATAAACTAAAAAAATACGTGCACGTATATAAAGTTTGTAAGAGCAGTGATAATAAAGCCCAGCTATAGAATTCGGCACATATTGCAGCAGTGTAACCTACCTGGCAACCGCGAGCACGCCGCAGTGCGTATGCGTAGGCAGCCGTAATACGGGTAAACAGGAAGACCGCGATTCCACAAACCGAGTTTCCTCCAGTGGGAATCACTTTCTAGCCACCGCAGGAGTCAACCAGGGAATCTGGCCTCCACAGCTACCGCGAAGACCTTGATTTTGTTCTCGTTTACCTGCCTGAGTAACAACCGGAACTCAAATTACGATGACCAGTCGGGTAGATCAAGGAACTTGCTCGTTCACGAGGACTACATTACAGCATTTCGAAGATAGCGAAGAATGGTTGTCATTTTTCGGTTGTTAAATTCCCTGTGAATAACGATATTATACGAACAATCGGAACGATTATCAAACATCTTGTTAATACCCGCACTTTTATTAGGTCTAATTTGGAATGCGAAGTTGCGTAAGGGTGGTTTTTCCACCCTCTTACACGCAGCCCTCGACGCGACCGTCTACGGCTGAAAATCCGGTAGTTCCGCGGGGTTTAACGGCACAATGGGCTTCCGGGCGATAAAGTATGCGGTGAGGAGGGAAGATTTTTCGGGGGCCCAAAGGGGGTGGAAAATTTAAACGCCCGTTGCCTCGCGGCGCCGCGGCCTGCGGCAGGAATACGATGACAAAGTGGCCGTTATTGACCGTCTCTCTATTTTGTGACGAAATTGGCCTGTCCGTGAGTCGTAATATTATTTTTAGCCGGTCGCCTCCTCCTCCTACTCCTACCACCTGATCGCCCCGTAGCAGCGGTCGTCCCCGAAGCCGTAACCATAACTCCTGGTGGGCCGCGTGGCGTGACGCCGGCCATCCACTCGAGCGAGTGCCTAACGTTCAGGCTGCCTGCCCCGCAAACGCATGCCACCGACTGACCAACTCCGTTCACGACACTAGGTAATGCTCTCTCTCTCTCTCTCTCTCTCTCTCTCTCTTCGTCTCCCTGCCTATTCCAATTCAATTCATCAAGAAAAATAACACAAATTCGTCACCCCCACCCCCACCCCCACCCCCCGTAACCGGCATCATCCGCAGTCTCCTTTGCACGCAGTTTTATTGTTACCGCAGTCGTATATCTTCGATGGTATATATATATATATATATAAGGTATGTTTGATATATTTATTATGCAAAACATTGTGAAACGGACGTCAACAACAACGTGTATACCTTGGTATTATATCTTACTTCTTTCGTTGATTTTTATATATGCATATGTGGTTTTTTTTTTTGCTTCTTTTTTTTCATCCTTTGTTGGAATGAAATGCTTGTGCTGGTTTTCTTGGCGACAATTTTCATTCTTTGTATGGGTATACTTACATGGGCTTACGTGTTCTCCTTTATACGGACGCAGTATTTTATACTTAGTGTGGGTATCTGGTGCTTAGAAAGAAAAGACATCAGGCAAAGCTATCTTAACGGGTACCGTGATCGACTTGTTGTTCACACATTTGTCTGACGTGAACAATGGTCGAGAGACTTATTAAAAAAAAGCTCCAGCAAAGCTCGATATCAATTTTTTATACGAATATGTAAAATAATTCATTTAATCTGATCTATTCGACAAAAAATTATAGAATAACATCAGCCAAAGTGTATCTACTACATATCTTTTTATTTTCATTTCAATTTTCATTTGGAGATAACAATTATAGCCTACTAGAAAAACTTTTCTCTAAGTTTTACAATTTTACAACAAGGGTTAAAAAAAATTGTTCAAGTGTTTTTATTTGGATATTTTATTCGTACATATTTTCACACGAGTCTTCAACTATAAATAACGAACAATGTGAGCATGCGTTTATCACAACTGACCGCGCCTACAGTTCGTTAGAGTCAATGTCACGCATGGAGTGAAATTTTTTTAGTATTACGATACGTTAAGGTAGATTTTCATACGTTGCAGCAGACGTGTGTGCGTGTGTAATTGGAGAGGTGAGCACAGGGACGTGGCGAAGGGTTCCAGGCTCCTTTGGTACCTAACACACATCGAAGACGTGGAGTGCGGATGGACATGGTGTGGTCCTTACGGGCGTTATACGTTCGGCGAGTCCCTCGCGCCTCGCAAATCATCCTGATGCATCACGGCGCAATTACACGGTGAGGCTTCATTTAAATGCGATAAATAAAGGCGCCTCTCTCGTCGCCGTGAGTTTCAACCCTACCCCTCCTCTCCCTCGGCCAGCAAGATTCTGGACATGCGTACAAACCTGCCTCGTACGTAACTCGCATAGATAGAAGACAGACACGATTCTACCTGTGGTGGAACGATATCGAAGCCTGCATTACAGCCGGCTGCTGCCGGGCCTTGGGAAATTCATCAAGACGACGATATCGGGGACTGGCCACCCCCGGAGACGGTTCCGGGGCTCTTTGATGTCACGGGCTATCTGAAGGTCCATCGGCGACGCGCCCTTAACAACAAGAATGGAGGGGTTGGGTCGGGTCGTTTCTGAAAGAAACTACGATCACTTGCGCGGATGGACGTCAGGCGTCGGGACGCATCGCGTGCCACGTGCAGACTACGCCGTTAAACCCATATACGGATCGTACTTCTGCGCCTCCCCTCTCCGTAACAAACACTTACTTATCCAGGTCCATCTGGGATATCAATCAAAGGGGTACACAGGCAGGTGAATCGCACTGCAGAACGCGATGCAGGGTTCACGTTGTTGTACCTGTTTTACTGAGCAGGGTGAGACGAATTTTTTTCCATTATTATTTTTTTTTTTGTTAATTTTTTTCCCCCCTTTCCGGCGACATATGAATTTTTTATTTATTCATCCGCCGTGTGTGTAATGTAACTTTCTCCCTTTGCATTTGGTAGGTATATACGCCGACCACGCGCGGTGCGATGTATTTTAGACGAGGGGTGAGAGAATATAATTGACGAAGGGTAAAATTAACCGAGTAAGTTTAAACTGTCCCGGTAGGTACGTGCAATACCTACGCAGACTGTGACACACGTATGTATACCGATTATTTTTCACCGGTGATAACATTCTTTACGTTTCGTTTCGTTCGACCCCGCGTATATCGCAGTGGGTGCAGCTCATAATAGTCGCGGGCGTTTCGTGTAAGGTATAGATTTTGTGTACGGTCTCTGCAGGGCTCGGGATCGGGGTGGTCCGGTGAGTTTGAACAAGAGGAATGCAAGGTAACAGGAATAGTCTGTATAGTCTCGTTCTTATTATTATTCTTTTGGATTCGGTTGTGGCTCGCTGGCGCATAGGCACACAGGTAGAGGGCATATAATACCTAATGGAGCCTTGGGGAGGGAGGGCGAGAGGAGGTGCGGTGCGGTGGAAGTGGGATGGGTGGGTAACCGATGCATGTGTGTAACGCCATACATCATCCCGCGTCGTTGGAGAAACCAAAGGCCACCGCAGGGTGCGTTACCATACTTCTCAAATGTATACCTACACCACCACCACCACCACCACCACCACCACCACCACCACCGCGGTCCTATCTCGAGCTGTCTAGCGTGTTCCATTGGTCCCGAGTTTTCTGGGTCGTTCCACCTACGAGGCTTCTGCCCATGGCTGGTAAGAGTCCGGCTCTCTGCGTCCTGCCGGCGTAAACCATCCATGTTGTGCGTCTCGTTAACAGAACGTTGGGAGCAAACCGTGCATATTATGTCACGAGCATTTGCCAATAAGTTGGCCAAAAACTACTACAGCCAACACACGTTGACGTCCCTTTCGGGTTTGGCAGAATTTGGCTAGCCGACTGTGGAACAGCCGGGTGATCGTTTTGCAAGCCGTATAGTAGGTACGTGGCGCCAAGGGTTTCTCTTCATCTTTCATTCCTGCACGGCCTCATACGAACCTCACGTTGTGTGTACATCGGGTCTGAGGTGGAAAGGACTCGAGATCGCAGCGTGGTACCTGTGCAGCAACCTGGTAATGAGGCGGCCCCCGACCACGAGAGTTGATATCCCTCGTGCTGGTTGTTGGTCGACGATCCAGGCTTCCCGACTGTGGTTATGGTTGGTCGTGTCGACGGTGAGAAGTAAAGAAGAGAGGCTCGCCGACCGCGAATCACGAGCTGTTTCACCGCCCGAAGTCAGGTGTGCGGTTCCAGGTTCGGAGTTGAATTCCGAGGTTTATCTCCGATCTGACGCTCGGGTCCATCGATTATTAACAACCACTGTTAGGAGGAACTGTTTCCTGCATCCCCGAGCCCGGAACGTGACGACTATTCTCGATACCGGATCGGGCAGCGTTTCCACCTAACCGGTTGATCGGAACGTGCGATCAGTTGAATTTCACACACTCTATAATACGCCACCATTTCGCTACAATGTAAGGCCGCCGCGAACTCTACCCGCGGGGATGCGGTTCAACGCCATGACAAAGGGTTCATAAGAGGTGGGGCGAAGGCGATGATTTTCCCAAAAAACCTCCATGCAGTAGGGATAATGCGTGCCTCAGCCCGAACAGCCGCCACTATAATCACTAATGATGACTGACTGAATTAAATTATCTATAATCGACGGCGTTCCGAACCCCGTTCAGATCGGACGACCTCGCCATGCCATGCAGCGATGCTGCTGTTGTTGCTGCAGCGTAACGAAACTTGACCTCGAGTGTTGTGTGTTACCAGAAAATACAAGGGCTGCCAACCTTTTCGATCCAGTGGGTCTCAGTCCCCCGGAACGGATGGATCATTATAATGGGCCTCATCGTCTCTTCGGCCATCCAACGATCTCTCTTTCCCCTTTTCTTTTCTCTTTCGAGGGTTGACCGCGATTTTGGTACAGGTATATCCAGAACTCGAGCTGTATTTACCGGTTACACGTGTACGATCATCGAGCAAAGGTATATTACCCTTTTCGGAGTAATTTCTTCCCCGGACAAAAAACGGATAATTCGAAGAGAAGGGGGGCCGACTTGACGTTAAAGAACCAGATTCAGCCACGAAGGCTTCGTCTTCGCATAACGTTCCGCCGCCCTCCGACCCTCCACCCCTGTAGAGGTTACCGTGTAGTCAACGCGCAGTTTGATGCACGGGTGAGATACCGAGTCTCGCGAGGTCGAACCGCAGCGCAGCGGTGAGAGCATGGCATCCGGGTTAAGCGAACCCAGGGTGTTCGGCAAACATCATTAAAATTTTCGCTTTCGGAACGCGCGTATAACGTAACGTTTCACCGGGGGGAGGAGGAGAGGAAGTGGGTGCTCCTATCCCGATACGAGACCGGCACACAGCACCTTCAACAGGACCGTGTAGGGTAGGCCGGGGTGCAAAATGTTCCAACAACCGCGCGGTGCTGTGTTTCTCTCGGTAGTTATTTCACAGATTTAGTAGGCACACAAAGGCGCGGCGCGTGCTGATAATGCTGCTTGAATCACCCCCTGGCCCCCTTGGTTCTCCGTAAGCCATCCCTTACAGCAGCTACTTCTCTCGCGAAATCCTATCTCTCCACTCTACTTTTTTTTTTCGTTTTTTTTTCCTTCTCTCGCCCGTACTTTTTATTCTTCTACCTGGTTTATTTATATTTATTCATTTTCACACCTACCAGCGTACCCCTCGAGTAAATTAGTTTACCAACCCCCTAACCCCCCCCCCCCCCCCCCCCTTATTTCATCGCGAAACCGGGCGCAAGCACATTTCGTTGATGGAAAGTATTTTTCTACTGAAAAATATCGATGACGATATGCACGTAAGGTGTTACACGTATTATGTAATACGTACGCTGTGCGCGTTGCAGTGACGTCGTTATACAGTCTGGTAAAATGCGATAAACTCTATTCCCATCCGCGCCAGTTTCGCTTTATACGTATTAGGTTGGCGGATTCGTAATTCCGAGACAGTTTTACGACGGCGGGTGAGTTCGATCGAAGGGACATTACACGACGAATCGAGATACGCGCACCTACCCCAACACCGTATCCGTTGACGGGGGTGTATAATAAACGCGTTCGCAACCGTTTCGCGGGAATTGAATTTCAAGTCATTTACCGCACTCCTCGATTCCTCCCCGAATTACGAAGCGTGTCTTCTCAAATTCTATTTCTATTTCCCGCGCAATTGGGTCTGCTGGATAAATTGATACCTATACCTATATCCTATGCGTTATATGTATACATAAGCTCTCGGTATAACGCCTTTCGTCTTGCTTTGATTTTCGGCAAATTATACGCGCTCTCCGCGGGCTGAAACTCGATATTCGATACCGAGCGATCATTATCGACCGGAACTACCTTCGATTAGATATTGATTGGAGTGTTGCCGCTCGCTCAACGTCTAATGAAAAAACGTGCGCGCACTGTAGCCTAGAGCTTTTTATCCTCGGCCACGCCGTTTAGATCCGGCTCTGGTCAGGGTAAAGATGTAGTAAAACGATAGAAGTAATCGATCCAAAAGGATATCCATTCGCACACTTTACTCGGATCGGCCTTTCTACGGCATCAATCGCGGTTGCCTCGAAGCGAATAAAGAAAGAGACGAGCTCACGGACGATCGGTTCGTACGAAAATCTGGAGATCTATATGCTCGATGGTATAATTCGCCTGAGAACTGGCGCGGATTGAAAAGGGAGAGAACGAAAGGCCGAGGAGCCGAAGGGCAACGCCTTGCAATCATGCAAACCGGACAAATTAGAGGTCTGTAAGGATATGCGCGGGTTGATCCTCGCTACTTCGGATTCCACGTGAGATCGTCGGTTAGCCCGGATCATCGGACTCCTACGGATTTACAATTGGGTGTAATTCGATCCGAGGTTAAACGAGCCCTCTCGGTGGTTAAATACCGATCGATACACACGGTAGTTGCACAACTCGTTCTCGATCTTGGAGCGCGGTGGAGCTCAGCTAGGAAGGCATGGGCACACAAGCCTGTGTACAGTTACGAGAAGGCCCGGTTCGAAATCGCATCTCGAATCTCGCATCAGGTGGTCGGGCTGTTCGTTCGTTCGTTCGTTCGTTCGTTCGGAGTTCCCGGGCCGATTGGAGCGGTTGGTTGTTGGAGAAAGGGTCAAAAGTGGTGGGAGTCTCTCTCGAAGTGAAGGAAGAAAAAGGGAACAGGAGAGAAAGAGAGACCCTGAGAGCGTGGATGGGAAAGAGGGGGGGGGGGGAGGGGGGGGAGTCGGTGATGGACGCACTTCGCTGCACTCCCATCCTCTCCTCGCACTCTCTCTTTGTCTCTCTCTCTTTCTCCATCATGGGCTGCCTTTGGTTTGCCTTCCCGCTGGCTTAGCCCTTCCTTCCTTCCTTTCTTTCTTCCTTGTCTTTCTTGCCCGAATCCTGCATGCAGTCTTCGACTGAACGAACGACGAACGAACGAACGAACGAACGAACGAACGACCGTCCAATAACTCCGACTACGCTAAATGGGATTCAGATTAAAAGATCCGATCGAATGTTCGCCAATTCGTTCCTTAACAGGTGCTGCTTCGGCTTTTGTGTATCCAAGCTCATGCTAATCGCGACCTTCCGAATCGCCGATTCAGCCTATATCTCCGAATTGCTACCGGTTTTTAAAAAGTTACACCTCCAACTCCCCCTCCGCGGCTCTTCTTTTTCATTATACCTGTATCGATGTCCGAATTTTACTCGACGTATGGAAACGATGGGTTGATGCGTGGCGAGAGTCAAACCAGCAGCTACACCGAGGCATGTAATAATAGTATCTATCTCTCATCTAATAACGTGTATGCGTGTGTGCATAAAATACTCATGAGTGAATACAGATGCGACGTACGGTGGTATTTCGTATCTTTGCATCTAAATGAGACAGAAAACGACCATTAGGGAAGGTGTTACGAGGAGATAGTAGCCTTGTGACAAAACGTCACGTATACATATATTTGTATATAGATACATATGTATGTAAAACATACATCCATATATGTTTTATACATAAACTCAGCAATCAGCGTTATTTTAATTTTCGTAACTTTCGCGAGTTCTCAGCGATATTTTTATGTGCATTTTTGCAAAATCGCGGTAAAAAGTTTGCTCGCTCTTTTTTGCTTGAATGTCAATTATTATTATTTTTTTTTTTTTTTTTCCTTTTTTACACATAATTTCAAAGCAGCAAAGTCTTTCAAACCCTGTTACGTCATCAAATGATATATATCAAACTCGTCGTATCGCTCCCGGAAACTGATTCATACCGCGACATGCGGTTCTAAAAAATCAAATCTATAACGTAACGCGTTATACTCGTATCATATATGTATACATATATTATATATAGATACATACCTACACACAGGTGTGTGTGTGTGTGTGTGTGTATAGGATACCTGCCTACAATATAAACGCGGTGAGAACGACGCACGCGTGGTATGCGCCCAACTCTCTTGACCCATAAAATACCTATACGAAACAAGTTCCTATGCTGGTTCTCCTTCTATAGGACGGGTATGACTGGTGTCCGCCCTATAACGCCATGGAGATTAAAATTACTTCACATTGTACGAGATCTTGGATATCTGTAACGGAAGAGCAGACGGTTCTTTTTTTTCTCTTAATTTCTTGGTTTGCTTTTTTCTTTTTTTTTTCTTTTTTCTTTTACTTTACCTAACTTTTTAGAGAATTGCGCTTAATCGTATTCGCCGGTTCGATTCCGTTGCAGTTATATTTATGATCAATCGAAGAACCGCGATGAATGTGTATAAATTATCCCGTATTACACGATAATGTTGCAGCGTCTGTTTGCGAGGCTTTGATTTATGTTCTGCGACAAATCTTCAATCACTGGAAACTACGTCGCGTGCGCGACTCAGATGGAAATCTCACCTATAGGTGTTCATTTTGCATAATCGATGGATGTAGCTGTATATACATATATCATGTATAACAGACGTGCTGTAAGAGGCAGCGAAAATTTTTATCCACCTATTTACGATTCAGATGTTCGATAAATATATGATTCGAAGATGCAGTCTATCTGTACAAAATCATCATATAACACTACCGGTTATTATAATATATACGTATAAACACAGCATGATCGCGAAACGGTTCGGTCATCGTGAAGAAGAAAATATCGTACAATATGATGCTGACTTGAATAATTTGTCATACGGCGAAATAAAAGAAGAAAAAGAAATTGAAAAAAAAAATGATAAAGTTTTAACAAAACGGCTCGGGAGAAAAAAATCAGTCAGTACCGGAGTCGGGGAAAGAAATAGGCGATGAAAAAAGTGATCGAGAACCAGATCAAGATCCTGACCTCAAACCTCATCCAAACTCGCGTTACAGCTCAGGCTTGCGTTGTCTCGCCCACGCCGATCTCTCCGAGAGAATATCCTCTCCTCTCCTCTCCTCTCCTCTCCGTGGATATGGAGATGGGTATAAATATGGGTACTTAATACCAGCACGGTGCAGGGTATAACCTTCGAGCAGGCTGTGGTCCCCGGTAAAATATACGCGCGTGTCTTCGAAGGGCTCCAGATATTCGGCGGAGCCCTTCGATCAAGAGGATCGAAGCTCCGGCGAGCTTCGCCGCTGCAGAATCGAGATTCGCGTCCCTGGTAAAGGAGAAATAAGATCTGGCGGGTATATTAGCATACGATTGGCACCGTCCGTCTTAATGCTACGGCTCGGGCTGCGCGCTTTATTTCTTTCCTGCGGACGACTCTGCCTCCGTCTTCCGGAGTGTTTATGTCCGTGTTTCTCGAAGCTGCTGGTTGCAGCGCACGCGCCACCGAATCGCGGGTATCTCACGGTTTTTGGCAGCGATAAAAACGCGTCCGCCAAAAGCAGACTCAGTTCGCGGTTCTCCGCCGGTCCATGAGAAATTCGATTCTATTTGGTGTAAATCGTTAGAAGTTTCGAAGTGTGATGGACGAGTATCCTCCTCGTATTTCTCTTTTTTTTTCACCCTCTTATTGCGCTTGATTGTACGATCCGCGACGTTGAAGCCGCTCTTCCGCACGCATCGGCGATCATTTATCCTCAACCATGTTCGCGTAAACTACTCAGGACTATTCTTCCGAGGACGATAACTGAATAACGACTGGTGAGCTCGTGAATTCTGAATCCTTGGACGTGATTAAATTACACCGCCTGAAAGCGTTGTTATATCGCTCCGTATTTTAGATTACAGCTACACATTGCCCTCAGGTTCGCGCAGCGCTATACATCAGCGAAAATCGTCCGTCGGCTGCAGCGAAGGTGTTGAAGCGCCTCCGTCGAAGGATAACTAAAGAGGCTCACGAGAGGGAAGCCGGGCAAACAAGACCAGCCAGAAATAACAATTTGGAATTTGTTTGAGGCACCGCGATTCGACTGATCGCTCCTTCGCTGTTTGCTGCGTTTTTTCAACAGAAATAACAAACAAACATCAGGATTCGAAAGGTGAGAACTGACCCATCCCCTGCATATCTTGAACGCAAGGGTGAAACGACCGATTGATTTATGTCTGCATGCGACGCGTCGGTGGTTTCAGTGACGGAAACGCGGATTTCGCTGTGCGTACATCCGTGTATGTATATATACCTGCATCGAAAAGAAGAAGAAGAAGAAGAAGTGTCTTCCGTCGGAGAAGAAGCTCTAGATCACGAGAACGAGAATGATTTATCGAGTATCCGGATGAGCGATGGAGTCGCGCAAAACTCGATCGCTACATAAGATGGCTATCGAGTCCGACTCGAGTTTCCAGCGACGCCGCGACGCGGCCGAGTTCCTGCAAGCCGTTATTTCTCTCCCCCTTGAATTTTGCCGAGGGGTTGTTAGCCTGCGGGACATTATGTCACATCATGCCCGAGCTTCGGGGCATCAACGATCATCGCTCTCGGGGCGTCGGGACGGCCGGCGTCTCCCGAGCTTACTTACTTACTTCAAATTTCGATTCTTTTTATCCGTCTCGATTCACGAACGCTAACAAGAAAGCGTGCAGCAGACGAGGAGAGCGCTCTGCAGCTCGACGAATAAGCCCCAAATTCGGTGGTTCGGTTTGATTTACAACCACGACCTTCGGCTGCCGCAATAAAATTCATTGCCCCTAATTAACGTTACGAAAGTTTAAAACGACGATCGAACCAGCGGGCATATAATACTCACGGACCTCGGCATTATACGGGAGGTGTGTGTATAATGTATATACATATCGCTCACGAAACGAAACCCAAACAGCGAGAAGCCGGCATCGTGTGCTACGTACTATACGCATACGTATACACCCATTTCCGGCGGGCAAGCCACGCTGTACACGTTATATCTTAGGTATAATACCTGCCCCGGTATCACGTGCCTCCGCGTTTAGGCCTCGATAGGGAGAGAAAAAAGCCGAGGCTACACGAGAAAAGCGAGGTAATCGAGAACGGGGAGAAGGAACCGGACAAAATGATGGAGAATAAGAAGAAGAAGAACGTCGGAGTAAAAGAAAAAATTGTTAAATTTAAAAAAATTAAAAACCGCACGATTATATTGCGTAGGTACACGCAGCTTTTGGAGGTTGCAACTCGACGAGGCTGATCGACGTTTCATCATCAACATCCGCGTGCCCACGCTTCGGCTCGTTCGATTCGACGGTGAAAAATCTCCGACAACTTTGTCACCGTAGATCCGTTATAGGCGCGACGAATTGTCGAAACACAGAAAAGTGTGACATCGACTCGCGAGGTTGCGATGGCTGCACGTGCCCGAGTAGATTCTAAAGCATACGGACGACGATATACCCGGCCGTAAATATCGGGGAGTCAACTTGAGAGTTCCGGACGTGTTAATGCCATGCGAAGACAGCCGCATGCAGTCTTTGCGACGGATGCAACCACCGACCAGCCTTTCAGTCCTGCGGCCCGGTTGGGCCAGGAAGCGATCGGCTTCCTCGATCGAATACATGAATGAAAATGAATCAGAGGAACTGTTATATTAAAATCGTAGCGCGACTCTCGAGGTTATTATAATATAGGAGGAAACTTTCCCAAAGACACACTTGAGTTATAAGAAGATTGATCAATATCGTCGACGATCACGTTTCTCTCTTTCTCGATCTCTACCGTTATATTGTATTATTAATACTGTCGATTTTTTATCTGTTACAGTGTCGTATCACCGAACTATGAAACGGAGCAGCAGCTACTTGCGACGAGCGAAAGATGCGACAAGACTGAGGCGGAAAAGCGAACATCCCGAAGATTTGGAAGGTAAGAATAACTGTAACTGTTATTTCCATTGTATCCGAAAGAGACTGGACGGTCGTTTTACGACTTGTCCCCGTTAAAAAAAGAAAACTAACGGTCCACGCGGTTTAGCTGTGCGTAGACGGTTTATAGGCGGGACCCGGAATTGAGGTCCGGGGCTTAGCGGCTCTCCGTACCTTGAGACACGTTATGCTTCGAGCACGGCGTGTCTTCGGGGATGTAGACGGGCACGGAACGTGCCTGCGGAAACGGCAGTGTCGATTTTATTGCACTGCACCCCTCTGTGGCCTTGTCGCAGGTTCTTACTTCGAGGAGAATATCGTCCTGCGGCTGTATAATAATCGTGACTAGGTACACCTAACGATCCTACAAGCCTGGAATAAGATCAGGTTCACATCCTGCGGGAGAGAACGATTTCCTGATACCCAGAGTTCAAGGGCTTGAATTTACCTGTACGTATATGTAGGTATAACGCTAGTCCAGTTGACGCGATCGTCCGATACACGACTGTTAAAATGTAAAGACCAGTTCAACCGGATTACAGCGTGTTTGAGTTGGTAGTAAGTCAGAGAAGAAGCTACTTGACTTCCCGCTGGAGCTAATTCGGTATAATTAAAAGAAACGGGAGGGGACGGCCGGGGATAAGATACGAATGGTGCAAAAAAAAAAAGAAAAGAAATAAATAAATAATTGAGAAACATGAATAGAGCAACGAAACAAACAGGTGTATGCAGGTGTGTATCAACGCTCATAGCCTTGATCAAAGTGTATAATTATATAATAGACACGTCCGTAAGAAATGCGGCGATTATCACTATCACAGGTAAAGTGTTCTATGCGAGGTGAAATAGTACAATCGTGTGAAAGGAACCTATCGATAAAATAACCGAATCTATCTCCACAGTCTTTTAACATGCGTCCCGTATAAATGTTATTGAATACGTGTCAAGAATTAAATCCGGAAGTTCGATATCGGGAGCGTATACATGATATAGTCTGAAGGAAACTAGTCGAGAGTGATGAAAGGTTCCTCGGTTATGTGTGTATAAAAAATTAATTAATCATCGTCGCGGTAATAAAAACGCAAAATATTATAAAGCAAAGCAGCGACGGATATGATGTCCGCGTAATGTACGTGCTCCTTGTCGTTTAATGGACGTCAACGCGGCAATAAAAACGTCCGTAAGAAAAAATCTGTCATAATTTTTATTCACGCTTTGACAAAACGACTTGTTTAAAGGATGCAACGTACCCTTTTATTTACCGCCTACCGAAGGTACGTACCTAAGACCATTGGAGCCCTTCGGAGGTCAAACGGCTTCGTTACATCATATACTTCGAGAGAAAAAGAAGGGAAAATCAATGTGCTCGATCGGCGATCGGCCTGCGATCGAATTCTGCGCAAACGAGTTTCAATTAGTCACTTTTGCGAGACTTGCTGCGAACGGTTTTTATGCTTTATAGTTTGGCAGATGAAACACCGGAGAAACCCTGCGAAGATTTTTATTGCTTGTAGACATGTATGTATAATATTGCCCAATGTAGAGGGTCATAAATTTGATAATTTATTGCTGAATTTTTTTTTGGTCTCGAATTACGGTATTAGTGTATAATGATAATTCAATACCAGTTGTCATTAATTAATTCCCTTGTCTTTTTCCGGCTCGTTAAATATTACAGTAACACTGTCTCTGACCTTTAGAAGATTATGTCACAACTATATGTAATTGCTGCAGATTATACGATGCAAGCTGTTCAATCGGCAAAATTTAAATCTAACTCTGAAACTAATCAGTCCACTATCTTTTCTATAAAATATCTTAATGACCATACTAACGACGATATAAATCAACGCAAATACATCAATTTACGGTAATGGTTATACCACCAGGCTTTTATGGTGTATGTATACCTAACGATTTTCAAGTTAATGGCTTCGTGCGAATTGTACTCTTGAGTGCGAAAAGAAGAAAATGAATCTTTTTGTATTTGAAGTAAAGTGTTCGATTTTGCCCGAAAGTCTGCACCCTTAAGATTCTCGCGAAAAATCGCGTACGCGGTTTCGGTGCAAAAGAGACGAATGCCGTAAACAAGGTGATTTCACATATGCTGTTCTGTGTCCGCCAAAAAAGCCATCGAGGAAGTTCTCTAGACGGAACTTTCCAATACGGTTTTATCCATAGCGAGTTCTGCTCGCTCATCGACGCGATCGATCGAATTCTTTATGTATATTTGCATGCGGGGAACTTTGGCAACGCTGTGTTTATACACTTTAGATTCGCGTGCCCACCCATCTAACGTCCGCGAATGTAGTCGAGAAAACAAGCTAACCCTTTGTTTTCACTTTTTTCTTACCGCATCCATATAATCGACGACGACGACGACGACGCTTTTGCCTCTTTCTCATCTCGCTGAGCGGAGCCTTCAAAGTTTCTTTGCTCGACTTCGTGTGAGGAATAAATTTCACGGGAGGGAAAAATTAATTAGCACGAATGTATCTTGTACACGTAAACCTAAGCCACTGCTCGAAATTTCCTAATTATGGAAAACAGCTTACGCGGGCAAAGACAAAAGTTTGTATTCTTATCTACGGATCGATCAACGCGTATTATACATGCTTAACAGGATCGTGGGTGTGTAATAAATTCCATTATAATACCCTGATATGTTTTCTCATATATGTATATGTATATAAAATTAACGGCACACGAGCCAGGCGCCGTCATATAAACTCGGTTATAAGATCCAATTGTTTCACCGTTTCCTGAATGCATTAAGAATATTCAAATTTGATATTACCTACATACCATCTTCTCTTGCCGATCTACCGTCTATAAATTTCCGTCATTTTACTGCCCAATTCTTTCATTCTGAGTTGTTGCTCGCTGCAGCATTTTTTAACATTTTTTTTTCTCTTTTTCTCTTCTTTTTTTTTTTTTTTTCTTTTTTCGTAATTCCGGTAAGCAGATATGAACACCGGTGAGAATCGTGCGCATATAATTTTACAGCGTGGATAGAGTATAGCGGTAATATAGCCGGTATAAGGTTAGTCTTGAGACCGCGACCTTTTAACGGTAGTGGGCACTTCTAAAAGAAGATAATTGCGCCGAACGTCGGTTGAGCAACGTCGCTAAGCGTTCCGTAGTCAGGTTTTAAACTCTCGGGGTGGCAGGTGCTAGACGTAATGGCCGACCATCGGGGGCAGGCAAAACCGGGAACTTGGCGCAGGTCTGTATTCAGCTAGAAACGGCCATAAGTTACGCGCGGGAACCAAGAAATCAATTAGCGGACGCAGTAGCTGTATAACGATTTCTCCTCTTTTTTTTTTATCTCCAAATTCAGTTTGTAATTGTTTATTTCGTTTTTTCCCATCTTCCTTACTCTTCTCCATGTATCTGCCTACTTTTTGTATCCTTTTACTCGCATTTAATCACGTATTTTGTCGAACGATAATTAAATTCGTCGACGTTAACCTCGTTTGATGGATATTATAACGATACTAAAACGAAACCACTAAACTCGGCAGCGAACTTCTTTTTCTCGACAAACTTTTTTAGCTCTGCCGTGTCAACGACATGATCGTCAAACTATCTTGAAAACTATAATTTCTACATTCCATTTGTGTATGTGTGATGTGTCGGCAGCTGAAAAACGTGGAATATTCACTTGACTCGGAATTTTTTAAGCTTCTGGTTCCGTTAAAACGACATGTTCCCAAATGAATTACTTATGCAAGTATCACGAATCTGACACATTCGTTTAGTGAAAGTTTTTCCAACTGTGACAATTTAAATTTTTCTTCTTAATCGGATGGTTATTCAAATTTTATCACCGTCTCCTATTCACACATATATATATATATATATATGTGTATATTGTATATATATATATATTATCACTATGAGGCATTCCACACGAAACCGACCCAAAAATCAAACCCATGGTCCAAAAAATTTAAAACTCAGTGAAAGAGGTTTACTTTTGTAAACTTTATATCGTATACTTAAAAATTAATGAAATCACCGATGGTAAGGGCAAGACGTCGGTTTGGGGTGCAATACCTTAGATGCAGGTATTTTATTCACCTTACACTTGCAACAGTTGCATAAATTTTACGCTTGGCAAAAGAATAGCATCGACTCGGTATTGAAGTATAAAGTGGCGATTTCATTGCGTAATATTCAGTGCAAGATGTGTTTTCATTCAAAACAATAGGTAGATTGTTTCCTTAACTTTCCAAGATCCTAGTAATACACGGAAACATCTGACGTATCTTTCCGCTAGCATTAGCACGCGAGTTATACAGACGCGATTATCGCCGACAGATAAAGATATATTCAGTTCCGAATTAATAAATTACAGGGATCGGGATGCCGCTACTTGTAATTATCACTACCGAAACCAGATAACGATGATGGGAATAAGACGGAGAATAGATAGAAAAGAACAAAACTGAGATATTTTACGCGCCGAAGGTAAAACATTTCTATTCATGTAAGTATTACAAATGACTATGGCTTTTACAAAATCTATTAACTCTACGTACAACAGTGGTCGGTATACCCGCAGTTACGTGAAACTCGAACACCTCAAACCACGCCTGGACGCACCTTCTCTACATCGATAATTTTTATCTCAACTCTTGTCAGTGCTACTGCAGCACAGGTAATAAAGACTGGATAAAATACGACGATGCCATATGCATTACACAACAGTAAACAGTATGAACGTTGTTTTTTTCTATCGAGTAAGTATTAATGTTATGGTCAAAATTGAGAACATTCAGTTCACAAAACTTATCAGTTCACAGCTCAGACTTTAGCAAGTGTGTAATAACTCTGTCAGATTTCGACGTGCTTTTTGGCGCAAGCTCTTCGGGATTTGGATTCAAGGAATGCGGGAAAATAAAAACCTCCCGTTAACAGTTTATAAGTTATCATACCTACTCGTATACGTGGCAAAGTAAGTTCCGGCGATGGATTTTGCGACCGCAGACGAGTCGAGCGAGTGCTTATTTGCTGGGATTGAATAATGTATTAAATCTCTCATCTGCGTTCCATTGTAACAAAGTAAGAGGAGGCGAAGACGTGAGTGAAATAAACGTGGCTGAGCATCTGTGGGATTTATTGCATAGGTGAGCAATCACATTCGAGATTATAGCAGCGGTTCCAAGTGCTCGAGGAATTCGCGGCATGAATCGGTGATATTTATCGTTTGAATTTTGACGTTGCCACTTGATGGTGAGCGAAGAGCCCGCATGAGATGATATTTGCGTGGGCAGCAGAGAGACTCGGTCGTCCATCGACGGATATGGGCCGGGGCCAAAAACGGGCCTAATGTTTTCCGAGTGGATGATATAGGCGGGCGTCCCTCCTCAGAGGAGCCGCAGCGACTCGGCCTAGCCCTCCGAGGAGTCGTGAGGAGCGAAGTCGGGCGTCAAACTCATCCGGACTCACAGCTGCGATCAGGCCCTGCGCCCATCGGAGGGGGGCGGCGGTCCCAAAAGAGAGAAAGAGAGAGAGAGAGATCGACGCGTACGCCCCGAGTATCGGGCCCAGGCGATGGTCGCCGGTCTTTGCTTGTTTTCTAAATTATGCCGAGCGATAGAGGAATTAATGGGCCTTTTGACCCGCCACCCGAGTTTCAAAATCGGATCTTTCATCAACGAAGTGATCGCGAGTCCTCTTTCCGCCACGGAGACACGCCAAGGTGAAGGAAATTAGGGTTGTGAAATTGGAGCCAGTTCGTTACAGCTTGGCCGCATCATGCTGACGACGACGACGACGACGACGACGACGAGGTGTAGCTTCGCTGCGACGCAGGAATGATTCTCGTAAGATAGAAGCCCCGGTTATTGTCGACGGTAATTAATTAACGCTGGATAGATCTTATCGACCGGATCTAGATGTGTGTACGCTGGACGTTTTGTGTATGTGTGTGTGTGTACGTACCTATTTTAACAACGCTCAATAATTTACTACTCATTACAAATTCCGGCTGCCTGTGCCTGTAAGTACGACGATGGCAATAAATCTCCCCAAAGCAAGCCGCCTGCTTCTCTTTACGTAAGTATTAACTGTGCAGCACCGAGTATCGGTGAGTCCGGTTACCCGACCAGGGGCTGGACTGACAGATAAGGCGCAAGAAGAATAAGCTAGAAAAGCAGGGAGAATTGGAAAGGCGAACATCGAGTTCCATCCTTTAATCATCGCGCCCGCAGACGGCGTAGTTCCTGTTTAACCATGCAGCAATGCCCAACTATGTTACAAGTTCACCAACAGATTTCAATTAGACGAGTTTATACATTTATTGCCGACACGTAGGTACGCGCTGAATAACCGGTGCAAAAGTAGAAACGGAGAGGAAAAAAAGATTCTTGCATATATATACCTACGTATCCATCCGCGTTATAAAATACTCTTTCATATTTCTGGACGTGCATAACCGTGAAAAAGAATCTTCTGGAAGATTCCTTGTCGATAAGATTTTGAATGAGGTGCAAATCGAGCATTCCTATACTAAAGCTCAACCGGCCATCGCCGATGCGAACTTGATCTCTATGATAAGGGAGACCGGAATCCGGAAAAGTAAACTGATATTTCAAAATCTGTCAGGATAATCTAACAAGAGAAAAGGGAATCAATCGTAATTTCAATACTGACAACGAAACGAAAACTAGATTGACATGTTCAACGCATTTTTATTTTTTATTTTTTTTTGTAGTGCTGAATGCGAATGCAATGGAATCCAAGAGCTCCATTGGCTCCGAGTGGCTAATCATTTCGAAGTGAAACCGGCACTGCCGATACCTGCACCATCTACAGGGGTAGAGACCTGCATTACTGAAGGGCCGCTCGCACCGCGACGCGCGGTCGGAAAAGGTCGGTAGCGGGTAGCGGCGAGAGTGGGAGAAGATGGTTGAGGGGTTGAAACGAGGCAAGCTGCGATTTCGCCCTCGTAAACGTCAGCGTTATACGGTTACAGCGCTGTTCGTTGCTGGTTTATATTGAACGAGCCGACTCCCAGAGGTAAACCCGTGGCATAACACCTCCTTCTCTCACTTTTCTCCATCCTTATCCACCGTGTCTGCTTCTCTGGCTCCTTCCCTGTCTCTTCATATGTATATAATACACGTGGTGAAGTCCGGCGATATCCTAACTTAAAGCACTCGGAAGTTGTTCGTAAGCGGGGTGTCTTTGCCTTTCAATGCACACTTACACTCGTCTATTGAGGGTATAAAAATTCTGCTTTCAGACTTGAATCTTTTTTATTCATTTTTCATCATTTTTTATTTATCAATAATCTCTCTCTGTTCAGATCGTCTCTAACTAATTTCTGGATGGATATCACAGTGCTCGTTGACTGTAAGCTCGTGAAGGAGAAGCAGAGAACGAGAGAAGGGACGAAGACTACCGCGCGTGGTATTTGCGCGGGAAACCAGCAGCGATGCTCCGCTCCGCGTTTCCATTCATTCTTGTGTGGATACCGATCCTCATCCAGTTACGACTTTATGCGACATCGTCACGTGACTAAGGAGCTGCTTTTTCTTTACGACTACTCGTGGGTTCTCGTGACGCGAGAAAAGGAGAGAAAGAGAGCAAAGGAGAAACGCGATTCACTCGCGCTCGTAGGACATGCAGTGCACGCGGTAGATCATTTCCACTTTTTTCACGTATACTCTCACAATTAGTAATCAATTAGCGATTCGAACTTGGAAACAATTCAATTCCAAGGAGAATACGAGGCTCAACTCTCACAGTCAGTCTTTATGGCGGTTCGTTTTGATTTGATGTTATTCAGGTTTGATTATGATTCAGTTACTTTTGGAAGAGCTCTTTCTCACATCTAACTGATAGCTGATACCAAGGGTGCGAGGAATTGGCGGATGTAGTATGAGGCATCGTACCTACCACCAAAAGAAGAACGTTGAACAAGACTTCGCGACAGTTTATCGAGGCCGCGTTCTTAATGTACTTTTAAAAAGGTGAGCTCTCGAGGTCTGACGTGCAAATAACGAGGCACATTCTGGGGCAGAGAAGTATATAAGGGTAAATATAAGAGGCTTTCGCAGATAGCGCCCCCGTCCTCCAGTCTCACGCCCTCTAATTACCCTATAGATGTACCAGCGAGCCTGCACCCTCAGGCTCTCGTTTTCGGGGGAAACATATCATAAATATAACTCGCATCTGGGAAGGTACTACGGTGAAAGTGATCCGGCGCTTCGTAAGACGGAGAAAGCTGCGCGTGTATTTCACCGCTGGGACAAGGTAAGCGATTTTCCCGCGCAAATGGGCGACCAACCAAGGGCCACAGGCGATCCTCGCATAACCTATCATCCGTTTCAGGACCTCTAGCTGTGAAAGGCACCCCTCTCACACACGCCTCTACACCGACATCTCAATCTCCACGCCACGGAGTTTACGTGTGCGTGTATCGCACACACATGATCGTCCATAACACTACCGTATACCTGCATCACGGTAGGTAGGTAGGTACGTTATACACCTTCCGACGTGTATAATGGGCGTACTTTATGTTCTCGCGTAGGGACTGTCGAATAAAGTGGATTTTCAGTGGGGTCGACGAGATGGGCGTGAGCCCGTATACACGTAATGTAAACTTTTCCGTTTTCCTTTCCTTCTTTTATTCTTTTACAGACACACTATACGGCCAGAGCAAATACACTCAAGGGGATCCGTTTCGCGATGAGTATATCGAATGTACTAACTCACTCCTCTTCTCGATCATCTCTACTCCTTGTTTTGTCTCAATTTTAATGCTCGTGTTGCTGGGCTACACAAATTGCGAAGGATTTTATAATTTCAGATTACATGTCTCAGAGGGACGCGATAGCTACAGACAAATTTCTGCTTGCTACATGTACATTCGCTTCGTATCGTTGAACAGGACTTGCTCTTTTGTATTTTTCAAGCAGGCATTAAGCGTGGTCCAATTTCTGTGTCCGGCGCGCTGCTACAGGATGAGGAATAAGAGAATTAAAAAATTCCGAGAGCTTGAATCGGACCGCGGGAGGCTGGAGAGGGAAGGAAACAATTCGGCGGCGCTGGTGCGGGACAGAGAGGCGTATAGAGAGGAGTCGAAAAGTGAGATCAAGTCGGGCTCTCGATACCTCTGTATGCGTGAGTGTGTGAATGTGGGATGAACACAGGTAAGCCTCGTGTAGCGGTGATTATTCCTATACTGGGAAAGAGAGGGAGGGAGAGAGAGAGAGAGAAGGACCAGCTCTCGAGCATCGAGCAGCGTACGTGTGACTGAGATCAGAGTATAAACAGCTGACTGCCGGAATTCAGGTTCCGGAGGGGTGAGTAGCAAGAGAAAGGCAGTTGAACGGTTGAACCCCAATTGGACGCTACGCTCCCTCAGCGGCTGCATTATTGTGTACAATAGGCGTATTACACGTACGTACGTACACATAATGACATTTGTATACGAGCCCACAGAGCACTTATCTTCCGTAGGTATATACGTATAATACACAAGGACCGTGCTTCCGCTGGTGGCAATTTTACACGCACTTGATTCCGTTTTGCCGCCGTCTTATTCCCCGTCAATTCGCCGCGGTTTTCATCCCGGACGTACGGAAAATGCATATCGCGGATATTGGGCTACTGTATCACGAGAAACTTTTCTTGCGGATGAATCAAGCCGTGAGTTGTTGGCAGTCTGCTAGTAAGTCGGCCAGAGACCCAGAATTCAGACTAATTTACGATCAATTTATCTCCGGCACTGAATAGACACCCACGTCTAGTCTAGACGCGCCGAATGTTTTTATTGAGATTCAAAGTGGAGAATCTCGGTCAAACAAAATCCGGCCGTCGCGTCGTGCGAGTTCCTTGGCTGCAGCGATTTGTCACAAAGCGATTTAGTTACTCGAAAGACGGTCACAACCGCGTGTACATTCATATACACAAATTACCCGGTTCGTCGCCTACCTACTTTGAATTCACCGTGCAGACGTTTTGGTCCCCTGGCTTCTCTCTCTCTCTCTCTCTCTCTCTCTCTCTCTTTCCCTCTATCTCTATCTATCTCTCTTTCTCTGCTGGCGAGTCTAACCGAGCGTGAGTCCACGTGCCCCGAAAGCCCCGAAGTGTGGGTATCATACCTATACGCGTGAGCACGTGTGCGAGATCTCTGACGAAGAACGGGCGCTCTTCACCCTTGCAGCTAGGTGGATCGGGACCGGTCGGCGAAAGGTTGAGCGGGGATGCAAATTGCGCTTGATAAACTCACCTGCTATGGCCATCCAGGGGTAGAAGGTGTGATTCGCGGCGGGTTGCTGATGGAGCTGGGTGGCGACCGGTTGGCTGGCCGCCGAGTTGAGGCTGCAGGTGTTCCAGGAGGAGGCTAACGATCTCGAGGAACCGTTGTTGCCCGGACTCGAGGCAGGATCGCCTCCCACGAGGCTTCCGTAGCTTCCGACCCGCGTGCCCTCCGGTGTGCACGCGGAGGGCCTGACGACCGGGTTGCTCTGTCCGTTCGCCGCGGAGGTTGCCGACTGCCAAACGTCCTTGACGGCCGCCGCGGCCATGACGGCCGCGTATCCGTTCTGGTGGGCCGACTGGTCCTGCTGTTTGCAGTCCTTCGCCGTCGAGGAGGAGTAGGACGAGGTTGTGTGCTCCGGGGTTGACGAGTATATTTTGCAGGCCGTCGCGACACTCGCGTCGTACGGCGAGTCCTGGGGTGGCCTGGTGTTCGTTCCACCGCCGGGGTGGATGCCCAGGGAGGAGGACGTGTGGTGATGGTGCTGGGTCGAGGCGTACGGTGACATCCCAAGGCCGAGTGGAAAGGTGCTGCGATAAGCAGCGGCCGCCGTTGCCGGGTCATGGTGTTGAGCCCCGGCCCCGGTCTGGTGGTGGTGGCTGCCGTAGAAGCCACCGGCGGTCTGCTCGAAGTACGAGTTCATTATTCCTAGTATTTTGAATCACTTGCACTGGACACCCTCACTGGAAATATTATACCCTCCACTAAAGCGTGGAATCGCCTTGGGACTTTGGTCCCGGCGTGGAAGAAGAGTCTCTGCGGTCGGCTGTTCTCCACTCCTGCGGAGTATAAGTACAACAGGCCGCGACGGAATCGCGAGGAGCCTGATAGCTCTCTATGGACCCGCGATCGAACGAGGAGAGGTGTACCAGATGAGCCGGTGCGGAGGACGGTGGCGGGGATTCCGTGAGGCGAGGACCGTTCAAGAGGCCGTAAAAGTCACCGAATGGTAGGGTGATGACCGAGATTTCGAGAGAGTCGGTCTCGGTGGCGTTTCGGCGGGCGCCCTCCGGTACTCAATGGGCCACTACGAGTGCCGATTAGGAACGGACACCATGACGCGTTTCTGGCGATTTAACGAGCGATGGATGAACGGACGGACGGCCGCGGTACCACGTTGCCGGCTGAGCCAGCACCCTGGTGCTGCGGTAGTTCGGCGGCAGAGTAGAGTCGCTCGACGCGGAGAGTGACGACCGTTAAATCGTTACGACGCAATAAAACCCGGCAATAAGACGGGCTATAAAAGTTGCCTCCTCGTCTTTGACTCTCTGGTAACCGCGACGCGGTGCGCCTGGCACGCGACCTTCGTAAAACGCCAGATTTCCCTCTCTCTCTCGTTCTCGCTGTCTCTTCCTCGTTCTCTCTCTATCTATATATCTCTTTCTCTCTCATCCACCTATCTCACCCCCGCGATTACAATACACCCGATTCGATTGACATTTCGTTTCGTGAAGTATGTATATAACAACGGCAAGTCAGCTCTGTATTATTCGCATATAAAAAATCTGTGCTCCACTCGAGCACGCGGCAGAAGCGCAGGTGGCGCCCGTACTTCCCCGTCTCTACTTGTTAATGTATATACTGAACCCGTTGGTACCACCAGTCTGGGGTGTAAACCGCGTGAAACGAGATAAGGCCGCGCGACTCGGCGGTCGGAACTGCACTAGCACTCGGTCGAACGTGGTGGTGGATCGTTTACGCGGACTCGAGCGCGACTGGCGCGGCGCGCTCGTCCCTCCTTGTCGTGCCGCGTCGTTCCGTCCCGTTCTGTCCCCTGCGTGAGAGTCGGAGGCGGTGGAGGCGGCGGCGGCGGCGGCGGCGGCGGCGGCAGCGGCAACGGCGTGTGCGGTGTACGCGAAATGCGGCAGCCTGGGAAGGGGATCGTAACTTGGCCACGGTATGCCGGTGCGGTGGTCCACGGCACACTGCTTTTCTCGCGCCCGACGTACCGCCGCGCCACTCGGTACGTCCGCTCTCTCTCTCCCTCTCTTTATCTCTCTCGCTCTTCCGCAGCCCCCGGGACCCTCCCGTAGAAGAGGAAGGCGACCGTCCCGTCTCGCTCGCACGCGTGCCGCGCCCCCCTCCGCGTGTCCGGGCCGTCCCTCGGCGCTGGCTCTCTCTCCCCCTCGGAAAGCTCCGAGCTTACAGCGCCCCCTGTTGGCCACTCGAGAAACTCGGCGACGTGCCGCCGGATTAAAATCGAGACTCCGCTCCGCGGATACGCCGCTGGGTGTTAGACGAGGACCGAGAACGAGCGGCGGGAGCGAGAGGACCGAGTCGACGAGGAAACGTCCGGCTCGCAGGTGGGGGAAGAGCGCTGCTTAAGGACCAATCGGAATTGAATTCGTCACGAGCGACGCGCCGCTACGCTGCGAGCTTACTACGCCCGGGGAAAGTAGTTCCCCGGGTGAACGACGCCAATAGGCCAGCCAGGACCGCCCCTCTCCCACCCTTGAGCTTTCGCCCTGGAGGGAGATGCCTCACACGCGGAGTGCCACGCGTGGAGGACCGCTTACCGTCGGCGCCACCTCTGAGGATAGCCGCGAACCAACATCCACATACTCGTCCCGGCCCTCAAACGACCAACATCAACGACGTTCAATTGCAAATTCTATTATTACGACCGTGTCGCACTTGTTCTTTTATTTGCATTTCGCTTTGCGTTATACTATCTCTCTCTCTCACTCTCTTTTTCTCTCTTATATTACTGACGTTCTCTTTGCCGCGATGATAAGGCGAATGAAACAGATCCGGCGCCGCTTCTGTCAGTTGCGGCCAACTGATCGGTTCAAAAAACACCCAGCACACAAATTTTCTACGCCAGTAAAAAAAAAAAATGAATAAAAAATGGTGGAAATTAAGCGCGGTAACAATGTCACGTAAATTCCGTGAAACGAGAGAAGGTTTTTAAAAACACGTAGGATATAAAATGCAATGAATACTGCGGTTAGCTGGCGCGAATGAAACAGTTGAATGAAAATAATCGCGGAGATAACCGGTCTCGTGCCACGAAACGCGGCGGCAGTCAAACGTATGGTAATAATAATATCGTTAAAGCTTTTACGAGCGCTTTATGCTTTACGGGCCAATTAGACAACCGTACAATTAAAATGTCGTAAAAGTGAGTTCTTCTTGGTTCCGTATTACATACATACAGACATACATTAATTCACGGGAGACTTGGTTACAACGGCGTTGCGATATAATATACTTTATACGTACAAATATCGCGTCTATTACATCGCGTATAATATCCGTATCACACATATTATAACGCAGTGCGCGGCTTCGCCGATTGATGTGTGAAAACGTAGTTATGCGCAACACGCACGTTAAACCAGCGCACACATCCGTATCTTGGACGTTGGTATCGGGTCGAGTGTTTATTGGGATGTAAATGTCGTTGGATTATCGCCCCCGCGGTTCGCACCTCGTAAATTATTCCATAACGATCCGAGTAATGCCCATCATAAGCCTCCCGTGCCGCTCGAGCTTCCCATTTGCTCTTCCACCCGCCACCCGTATTACACACACACACACACGTATATACACACAAGCGTGTATGTGTATGCACGAGCAAATGCGCGACGGAAGCTCACCACTAACCGCTCGAACTGCAGCTCAGAAATCTCGGCTGATGCACCAAATTTTCCGACATCACCAGGCCAATCGCTCCCCGATCTTGATTCCGGGCTTTCTCAAACGTCTCGTGAAAGCCTTTGACGGGTGAATCTGGCGGGGCAATCAGAAGAGAGAGAGCAAGAGGGAGAAAGAGAGAGAGAGAGAGAGAGTTGCTCGTGTATACCTAGTCAGGCACGGTGCTGTGGCAGCGGCGAGGGATGTGGTCGGGCACTCTTACACGAAGCTCCGACAGGTGGCAGCGGCCCGTTCGCTTGACAATCATGACGGTAGTAAACTTGGGTTTTATGACCACTTGAACAGAATCGTAAAAGTCAGGCAGCAGGGCCTTTAAGCTTATAGTGCAGAGAGAGTACGAGAACGGGGCGCGTGTCGGGGTTCGTGGGGGCGTGTGCGAGCCCCTCGAGTGGTGGGGACTTCGCTGGGTAGCCAAAATGGGCCTAATGCCCCTTTTAAAGACCCATCAAAGATAACCTGCGCCTGCAACCAAGGGGTTTATTTTACGAACGGCTCATTCTCGTAAAGCCACTCCCGTTAACGAGCCTACAGCTATGAGTTTCTTCGTCCTACAGACTGTAGCAGCTACCCTGAGTTATGTTCTTTCGCAGGCATCGTCTGTGGTCGTATCCGATCCCCTGTGCCACAATTTTTTAATCTCTGTTTCAACACCCCCAAATTTTTCTACGTTCATCGAACGATACTTGAAAGAAATTCAATTTTACATCGGTATTCAAACGAGTTTTGAATTCGGAGTTGATGAATAATTTGTACGATTATTTATTACACACTGTCGTGTTTCTTAATACACATGTGCGCTTCGCGGTGGTTGAAAACAGCGATCTCGTCCGGATCGAGGAGATTAGTTATCACGGAGAAATAGCATTCTGATCGCATCTTATATAGTAGGTATATACCGACATCGCGACAGGGGATCATCGAGGCCCGTGAATATTCATGCGGCTGATACCAGCCGATAATTTGTTGAAAAAGTTTTACATTACCTCGCGCTGTAATATGCATGAGTGAAAAACCGGCCTAAGCTTCGTTTGCATATTGCTAAACAACAAACAACTTCTGCAGAGTTGTTTATGCATGAGGTGTCGATATCAGCCGAATACGTATACATATATATGTACATGTGCGACCGATTTTGCGTTAAATTTCGATCGTCAATTTAGAAACCACATTTGTCAGCTCTCAGGAGCAAGTCCTTGCTCCGCCTTGAGACCGCCGTCCGCCGGATCGCCGCATTCTTGATGCGTGATCAGAAATTCACATCAGGAGCAGAAAACGAATAATTTGTACCTCAACGCGACTCACAATGGACACTAAAAACTCTTTTGATCGATGGTTACACGTCAGAATTTAAGCTTCGTAACGTCGCAGGATTTTATTTGATCGCGCGAAATGCAAGTAGGTACAAGGCTGACCAAATATCGTTTTTAGTACTGTCAATCAGCTCGTTCACCCCTCGAACTGCTGGATTTCATTTGTACCTCCCTTCCCCTCCCGCACGCGGATATTAACGGTTCATACGAGAAATTGTTCCCAAACCATCTACGCGGCAGTTATTGTCAGAGGTGAAAAAACACGGGTGAAGTACTACCAGTAGTTTACAGTCAGCCTCATCTGGTCACCGGCCTAATTGAGGGGAGCGAATCGTGTCAGTTGACGGGGGAAATTTTTTTTTCGAAATGTCAGACAATTTTTCAATTCTATATATTTCTGGTTTTATAAATTTGGACTAATTCGCATAAGCGAAACGTATTTTCGAATATTAAAGTGTTTTACGGGGATGAAGATTTACTCGAATAATATAACGCCATGATTTTTACCACATGTGCGCAAGTTCGCGAGGAGAAATTAGAAATAAATGAGAACTGGAATCATCAGGATTAGAATAGGTATACGGAGAATTTGGAAACAAGTGTAGGATTTGAGAATTTCATTTATTTTGGAAGCTTTCTGTGACGTTGATTGCGAAGTGCTTGATTGAGTGCCTGACAATGGTTTTAATATGATAAACTTTGTGCCTGAAAAATTCGGTAAAATCTGGAGATCTTTCCAAGTGAGACTTGGTAGCCGTCCATAGTGGCATCGAAACTGCAGAAGTATGTAGCTTATATCTGAGACTTGGTTGAGCCTCGAAAAGCTGCATCTCGCATTCAGGAGCTGTAGCGTACCACATGGAGTTTTAAATTTTGCATTTTCGACTCGGGAGGATCAGTTTGAGCTCCTGGAGAACGTTAAGCCTGAATTATGGTACCGCAAGAGAAACACCATATCATACTCATAGGTATACACACACACATACACACACATATCCGCTGCACGCATGCACGATGCGAGTATAGAAACAAGCGGGGGACCACGAATAGTGAATAGAATCTAGCGACGAGGAAGAAGGGAAGAAAAGGAAGATATTTTCGGCTGAAAACTCTCGTGAAACTTTCGTCAAGAAGTATATATATACGAGTATATATGTATACTTATCCGTGTACAAAAGCATGTAAGTGCGTGGACGCACATGCAAGTGAGACACGTCGAACGGCATCGTCAGGTGAAGATTACAGAAGGTATGCATATGCGTGCTCCCCTATACATATACCTACGCCTCAGGAATTTATTACTGCATGTTTAATACATACATACATACTCACTCGCGTTTCGATCCCCTGCGTGCATCAAGATTCGCCTCGCGGTGCACCGATAAGTCAAAAGATTTAAGCCGAAATCGTATTCAAGTATTTATATCGCGCAATGGGGAGAATAATCGGGTCCAGCCCGTGACTGATGTCCCCCTCGGGGGCTGCACCGGCAAATAAAAGGCGCGTCGGGGGGTGGTGGCAAAAATCTCTGGCTTCAGGCCTCGCGTACCTTATACACCAAAGAGCTGGTGCACTGGTAGCTATAGCAACGCGCCAACCCGAACGTAAGAGGCCATTGCACTTGCTGCAGCTCGCCGAATCTGCACTCTTGCTAAACCAGCCCCCGCCGATCCCCCGGCGCGAAAGCCCGCCGTTCCTTGCCGCGGTTTCGTGCGTCGGTCGTTGGTCGCTCTTGATCGCCCGCGGCTCTCTTCCTTTCATTTCGTTTCGTCTTATTTTCATTTTCATGCAGTTTTTGCTGCCGTTAAAGTGGTGTTGGATGGGGGGGGGGGGGGGTGGCAATGGGCGTATGGGGGGGGGGGGGGGCGGGGAACAATCCCTCGCTCGCTGCGATCCGGCTGCATTTTTCTACCTTGGTTCTTGATCGGTTATATAGTGAGCCCTTGCTCAGCGGGGATCAAAGCTCCAAGGATCAATTCGTGATGTATAATGTATTATGGATCACAACTAGTCGGTCGTGAGCTTTTCATATTTTGACTTAACTGCTCACCGAACGAGACCGTAAAGGCGCTCAAAGCACGCACTTCGAATCTCTTTCTTAGGGGCCATTTTATAATATCGCGCTTGGATTTAGTCTCGATAACCACGTTTGGAACTGACCCTGCGTTATATTATTATTCGGTTAGTTGTCGGAATTTTTTCAAAGCTACTGGATAGTTTTACAGTCGAAATATTCTTATCGATGATAAAATGAAACACGTTATTTACAACGATATTTACTGCAATTGATCTAGTTAATTATTTTTCTATGAATATCTTTGTGTATGTTTTCAATGGCGAAAAAAATATTATTCAATACGCTGTGTAAATATTTATACATTTATCTATGAATATAATTGCGTGATATATATTCGTAGGAATTTTAAAACTTGTAACATTAAGGAAATACAGATAAGCGTGTATCACAAGGCTTCCGTCACCGGTTGGGAAATCACTGTTCGCGATGCAATCCTATCCTATCCTATCTCTTTCGATAAACGTATAAATGACGCTTTTATTCAGTGTTGGAACTTGTCAAGGTTTTTTTCAAATGTAATTTTTTTACTTCTTCTTTTTTCTCTCTACACGAGACGCCCGTACGACGAAGACGGTAATTGATTACATCACTAGTAAATTCACGCGCGTTTCAAGCACGGAGGGAATGACGCAACGGTTTCGAATTGTCTTCACGACTCGCTTATATAATATATATGCTGAGCCATGTGTGAATATTACATTGATCATCGACCCTGAGCCATTGGAGTTGTTGGCCATGTTACTATAATTGCCAGTATTATCTAACCGACGAAATATTGCCGTGTTATTAATTCATTGTTTATTTTTTTCAACGGTGTTTGCCTAACATCCCAATAAGTGCCGTCATACGACCGAGTGGCACTTTTGCTATTCAGCAAACGCGTTGTGCCTTAAGTTCGTAATTACTTTCACGCCATCATCTGTCGAAAGGCAAGAACCCGGATGTTCTTCACCATGTTAAATTCAAGCTGTTGGAATTTTTTCATCCGCGAAAAAATTTCGGTAATCGTTTATTCGCCATTGCTTGTTCTTTTCTGCCGTATTTATCGCGTACAAAGCTGTCTATATTTGCTAAAACCAAACTGTCATATCGCCTCGATTCATTTAGGTATATACATGCGATTGAATATTGGAAACATAAAATAGTTAACGCGTCAGGTTACCGTATCATCATTGGTCGAATTAAATAATTCATTCTGCTCTCTGGTAAATCAAATTTATAGTTCTTTCGTCCGATATCTCGAGACTCGAAGAGATCCCAAAAACACATAATTTCTCCTAGTTGAAGAGAAAAATACGAAGAATAAAAAAAAAAAGAAAAAAGAAAATAGAAACGAACTAAAGTATAAATGTTTATATCGATCTCGAACGTGCATATAAATCGGAGGAATATCTATCTTTGGTAGAGGTGACGGGATTAAGGATATAGAGTGAGTGCGGGCGGCCATCTAGCGGATAGCTTTCGCATCACTTGGCCGTGTCCGTGTTGCAGAGAACTGCAGCTTTCGCAGTCGATATTTTGCGAAAACGTGTTTCGTTGATAAATTTCCACTCGCGTACTTATCCCCCAGCTTTCGTTGCATACCGTGTGACCTGGACCCGCCCGAGAGACCCGACGGTTTATACTGCATCTGACTAAAAAGCTCCGCAACGGCGATCGCACGACGGAGAAACGCGGACGCTGATAATTGGGCGGCGAATACGTTCGCCTCCATAAAATATGCGATATGAGCCAAATAAAACGGGAAGAAACGAATAAGATCACAGAAAATGGCAATTGACGAAAAAAAATAAGTAAAAACTGTAAAAAATGTAAGTAAGAAAATAAAACAAAAGGAGACACCAGATATACCTAATTAACGAATATGCGAATCTGCATGTGCATGAGCTGCAGCTCGCCGTCGCTCGCTGTGCCATAACTGACGCCAAACCACAGGCTCAGCTTCTTCGGAGCACTCGCGAAGACAGCTCTCGGTTCTCTGCCAAGTAATTGGTGGCCAATTTATTTAAACGTGAGTTGAAAACTTGTTAGACCCCAGGGCTGCCTACCTTACCGAGCGGAGGAGAATGTGGGGAATATAGCGCTCCAAAAGGATCAATTCATGGTGGATGTGAGCGCGTTGAGAAAAAGAGAGAAAAAATCTCTCGCACGTATACTTTGATTTTAAGAAATAATAATAATAATATTGGGATCGTTTTCCGTGGATTTTTATAGCATGGGATTAAGCCTGTTAAAATCTTTTTGAAATAACTTTGAGAGACCGCATTACATATGGATTCTAGTCATATTACGAGACTTTTACGTTCGCATTTGCCAGATAAATTTTCTATCGATTGAAGTAGTTGGATAATTTTCACTGTAAGATCTTGCCGACGCATCGCAAGATTGTACGTAAAATTTTTCCTCGAAATATCGAGCTTTCGAGATTGAGATTTATTGCTGTTCGGTAAATTTCTGTACTGCAGGTTCTTTGGATGGAAATAAGAAGAGAGAAAAAATTTTAAACGGTGTTATGATTGCGTAAAAATATAGTCAAGATATATGCGAAATAATAATAATAATGATAATAAAGTTGAGTCGGGGGAAAAATGGTAAAAATTGCAAACTTGCGAGCGAGCCCTGCTCCATCGGTCTCTATATAACTTATTATGCATTCCGGACGGCTCTGCGTGCGTGAAAAATAAAACTAGAACGAAAGCTGGTTTATTATACGTGGAGCCAGCACGAGTCTTTCCTGAGATAGCCAACCATTGGCGTAACTTATTTCCTCAAAAACCAATTTTTATCGTACTTAACGTTTTCTACGAGACTGCGAATTAATAATCAAGTTGAAATGAAAGAACGGTGAAAATACAGTCCATATATTATACATTCCGGATTGATCAATGGACGGAATTCGGTTCAAGCTGGTAAAAAAAACGATCGAACTACCGACGAATCGTTACCCACTGTTATTACAGGTACCTACATAATACGAGAAGTATCGCGAAAGGTGCAAGCGTGTGTTGCAGAAACGGATATGGATGTAATGTGCGGGGGTTTTGCATGAAGAGCGTCTCGGCGTAGGTATGAGAATATACTTCTGTTGAACAATAAGTAACTCGAGGCGGGAATATAAGCAGATAATAATGGTTGGTTACCACCAAGGAGGGTATAAGTGAGTGAGTGGCAACGTACATGTAAACAAACAAGTATCAATGCATCTAAATTGAAACATAAAACGAAATGAATGGCCCATAAATGCCCATAAATGCCTAGAGTTAATGGTAGGGTGCGGGTAAGCTATTGCTTTACGATTAATATTTATGTCTGCAGGCTGCACACACCGGGGGAACGAAGGTACCTACGAGGCTACGTGTAAGTACCCTGTACCTACGCGGATACGTAACTGCACTCTTCGATTCAACTTTGACGAGAGTGCGAGATGCGAAATCTCCGGTCTTTTCCTTTCTTTGCACGGCATTGAATGCAAGATCTCTCTTGACAATGCAAGACCTTAGTCAGGAACACTGTTGTAAATCGGATCGCGATTCATGCCGCCGTTATTCCAGTCGCGATTATTTCGAAATCAAGCCCTTTTGTCATGGTGCATCTATTCTAGCAGCTGACATCGTTATTTTCAGCTCTTACCTTCTCATCATCCCCACCAAAAGTCTTCGATCTTGATGCTCCAACGATTCCAAGAAGTTCTTGGAGCCATTTCTGGCGACCTGATTCTGAAACAAAAAGGAATATCCTACGTGAGTGAATTTTAAGAGGAAATTTGAGGAGGAAAAATGGTCTGCTGGATTTACTGTAAATTTCTGCAAGATGAGGGACTGATGCTGTCTAAGTCACGAGTTACTGCAAAAATGCTGCAGGTTACTATATTGACGGTTCAATTTTCCTCCGAGGAAAATTCCAGTCGAAAGAAATAAATGTTGTACCAGTAGCAACAAGAACACACCAGACCCAAAAATACTAAATGCAGCGGTAATTTTTTCCCCTGTTTTTATCCAAGTCAAGAGTGATCTGAGCCTTTTAAAAGGCAGTATTGATTCGCTTCCATGTTTGACTGCGAGCAGCAGAATGGCTGCTTGCGAGTGTGTCGACTCGAGGAAGTTGCTGCACAATGAGAAGCTGTGTGCGATGTTGAACAACGGGCGGCTTTGTGCAACGAACGAATCTTTACGTGATCAAAGTATCTCTGTAGTTCACGTGAGATTCAACGACGAATTACCGCACAGCGACGAATTTGCAGATCTAATACGTCCACATGCGGTACGCTTAATGATTAATGATTTTCAATAATGTGAAAATCAAGCCTCACTAAATACTAAGACCAACAGTTACGCACACTCTATGGTGAGCTTTCAAAGTTCTTAACATATTCATTCGTGATCGAGAAATCCAACCGATGATGAACTCCACTGTCGCTAGGAAATCATGAAATTAGTCCAACTCGAAGCATATGGATTGAAAGGAATTGCGAAAGAGGTTTTAGAACGGAGTCACGTGTAGATTGATAAAGCTACGATAGCGTATGAAGAACGAGGCTGAATAATAACAGCACGAAGTCATACCGCAGGTATATTTTTGTTTTTACACATTTCTGTAAACGTTGTACAGCATGGTTCGGTATAAGGGTACGTATGTATTCGACATCCATTTGCAATTCAAAGCCTCGGATGTAATCCACGAACGTAAGTAATTGCCTCTTGGTTCTCCCTCCCCCTCCCTCTCCCCCTTTTCTGGGTATCGAAGAGCATAGAGAATAAGGAAATCATTGTCTCTGCACGCGCTCCGCGAAGTGCACGTCGCTGCTTCTACGATTCCTTGGTCTCACAGCTGCTCGCCTCGAGTGCTCTCCTCTTCCATTTCTCTCACTCTCTTTCGGGATAAATAGACACGCACGAATGCAGCGATAAGGCATAACGCACAAGACTCATAATATATGTGAAATAAACAAAAAACAGAAGAGCGGAGAAACTTGCCTGCCTGCCTGCCTGCCTTTATTTCGATCAAAGAGCGAGCTGCTGGGCTTGGAACTTGAGGACCTTGACGCGGAGGTAAAGAGGAATGTCTTTATTAGAGCGCGGTGAGTCGAATTCGGTCCAACACAATGGCTTTCCATCATGGATCCTCGTCCTTCCACCATCGTCGTTTGGCCGATGGACTGCAGTGGCGGGAATGGGAAAGGGAATAAGAGAGCGAGAGGGAATTAGAACGAGAGGGAGACGCAACGACGTCGGCAGGTACGGGGAAGAAAGAGGGGAGGATACCTTCTTCTGGATATAACCTTGCAGCGATGGAACCCCGTCTAAACTCCGCCCGTTTCTCCTGCAGTCTCTTATATATATACCCGCGTCATCTAACACTCGGTATATCTGTCCCAACTATTTTCCCACAAAAAAATATGAGAGCTCCATGCGTGATGCTGGGAGCAGGATCCCTTTCATTCCAGTGGCTAAAGGCATCCTTTTGGAGGTACCGAGGTCGGGACCCATCGTCCGGAACTGAAATGGATACCCCCGTACATCTTCAACCTGAAAACGCCATTTGTCTTTCCTCGCGCAGCACGATCATAGCGCTAAAGTCACCAAGCTTTGTGATGGCAGCTCTGAATCAGGGGGCTTCTTAAATTTGGTTGCGATCATTCCCGAAATTCGTTATTAATGCGACGGTCCCTCATTCAAGGTAACGTTTGTGGTACCTAACTTTTGGCTCTAATGTTACCGAAGTGGGTCATTTCACTCAACTATATAGCTGCATTGTGTTACATAAGATATTGCAATCCGTGGAATGGTTTTCGAGATGAGAATCAAAGCTCGACACGCTGGCTGTGATCACACCTGCATCAGCTTATAGCCGGAACGTGTTGAACTCGTAAAAGTCCGAGTATAACGGAATTTGATTAGGTGTGAAGTTGTATCGTACTATACTACGCTCGTAAACTTGATGCAGAAGCTTCTTCGGCCCGACCGTGAAGTTATGGGATTTCCAATGACCCATGTGGGTATAATCATCGGTCTAATCATCACTCGACTTTGATAGGAGTCGTGAACTGTTTAACAGATCAGTTCATTCCATGGAAATTTTCCTGCTTTTCAAAAGGTGAGAGAATCCGAGGTCTCGAACCAAGCGGCCGCGGATCACGTGAAATTGCGCGATTAATAATAGATCGGCTACGTTCTCCACGGAGTAGAACATCTCCCAACAACGCTCAACGGCAAATTGGCCTGCAACCACACTGACAATGAAATTGCTCTGATGGCCAAGTAAGCGGTTGGCTATTACGTGTTATTCCGTGTCCCTATTATTAGCCAAGCAGCTATGATCAGCTACAAAATCCTCGTTGTCACCCGCCGCTGCAGTTTGCTCGCGTGTAATTTTCGCATAAATGAATCACGCTTCTCGTAGGAAACAGTTTTTCATCATGTGAAGTTACACATTGAATTGAAGTTTCACCGGAAAGATACTCGTCGCGTCGAGACTACAAGTGGTTTTCCAGTGCCATGCCTGTATATCGGCGATCAGCAATGGTCGATTATTCAAATAAGAATAAGAAGCGGCGAAGTCGGCGCGGAATTATCGGCGAGTCGCGTATACACGATTCTCCGCATAATGCAGCCGTAACTCCGGTTTTCCTGACGTACGCTCGCATCTCTGGCGCACAATCTGACACGCACGTGGCTCTCGAATGAGCTTCAACTATGTACGGCGCTTCAGGTGGCATTATACATTATACATTGGTGTTCGTACCTGCGTGTACACACGAGAGTGTGCCGGATACCTTCCATTGTTTTATTCAATCTCAAGATGCGTGTTTTACCTGCAGCTTCCGATCCGTGTCCTGGACGACGGGAGAAAGATGATTCCTTCGATAGGATCCCAGCCCCTCTCTTTTATTATTCCGTTTATTATTCCAGCGGTGTTCTTTCTCCCTCCCCCCTCTTCCAACCCTGTTTGTTTACAGACGTCATCAACCAGCCTGCCATTCATCTGATCTAAAAATTACCACCGACGCTTGGTCCACTTGCCAAGAGTACACGGGTTTAAGGAATTCGAATTTAGCAACGCTTCAGCTTTTCTTCCACAACCAAGCGTCGACTTTTCCAGACTATTTACAGCCGGTGACGGGAATTTTCATTGTCGAGATTTCGGAGATATTTTTCTTCTCGCGTCCGAGACCGAATTAGACGTATTTACGGGGGGGGGGGGCGTCGAGGGGGGCAGACACGACGCTCGCGTTGGGGAGAAAATTATCACTCGATAATCGGTAGATTTAGTAACTCTCGAGGACTGTTCCTCGATGAAGCACGAGAAAAACACGCAGACCAAAGATAAAACTCGACAGGTACAACGGCGATAAAAAAATCCACACGTACTTTGACGCGAGTCGGATAAGTGATCGAACCTGAAAGCAGCTCGTTTCATCCTCGTTTCGTCCCGTGGAACTGGGCCTGCAGACGGAAAACGCGCGCCGGGAATGCGGAGGCTCGGTGCCGTCGGAGAGGATGGCGGCAGCCATGCACAAAGGGGTCCAGCTGGTTCTGGTCTAGGTAAAATTATCTAGCCGCCCATAGCCCATCGCTTGCATCCCAATCCCCGGCGCACAAACCCTCCTCGTAAATCACGCTAGTGTGGAGCCGGTTTAATCACTTTTAACACTCTAATTACAATTTTATCGCGCGGTGCAAGCTCGCTTATAATCGTGACATGATACACGATGCACTTGCTGAATGCGTAGCTGATGTTAATAAATTAGCATCAGACTCTCCCGATGCTTTTTCAACGTCCATCTTGTACAGTCAAATAATACTGCATTTTTCTTACTCATAAGTATCTCTAGATACTTATGCTAAAACTGGCAACTCTTTTTGCGCGACGAATTCTTCATAAAAACTGAACTGTGGTCGTCCTTCGTGTATATAAAAACATAGCGAAGACCTGCCGACTAGAAATGGGTCAGCCTTGATTCCTTTACGGACTCGAAGTTACGCCACTGGGTCGTAAAAAAAGGATAGGAAAGAAGAAAACCTGCAAGGTATTAAGTTCGACATCCTGTGTATATACCGTACATAATTCTGTTACAGAGATTTTTACCGGCAAATGCGATAACAGAGAAAAACTTTTTTTCGATAGGTGATAATATTTTTCCATGCAGATCTGTCGAGTATTTGATTTGAAACTCAAGTAGGTTCTTAAATCTCAGACAAAGGTCGTAGATTTTAAGATCTCTGTATTTATTTATTTTTTTATCTTTATCTTTTCGAGATTTCATCGTGGATCGGTTGAATCATATAATTCGCCCGCATCATCTACGACTAGAAAAGGTCCCTGCAGCTAGTTTTTTACGACGTACAATTCAGACGCAACGCCTCCAGACTAATTGTTTTATGGTGAGCCAGAGTTTTTCAGGTTGGAATATATTGCAGTAATTCACGAAGATTATCGCAGCTGTATTATTTCGAACAGCGGAGGTCGTTCAACGTGGCTCACTTCAGGCGAATCGCTTGATATACCTTTCGCAGACGAAAACCAATATAACGGGTCTGTTGTTGGATGAGGATTTGTTTCAGCTAGGATGAGAGGTCAGCCTCGCCGAACCCGGTATCGCTCGCAGTCCTGCAGGACTCTGCATATCGCGGAAACTTAGAGTCGATGACAGGACGTCCGTGGGACGAAGCTGGGTTGCAGGGACAACCGCATTGCTCGGTGGAAGAGAAGGGCCTATCTTAACGACATTCCCTGAAGGACTAGCGGTGTATCGTTACCTCGTCGCGTCTATCGACCCAAGGCTGCACATCGTGCACGATATCGTCCCCGAGTTGACTCGAGGGAAGTCATCGATCCCTCCCCATGAATAGAAAGGTAAACCTGAGGTGCGTCGGTGACGGTGTTTCGGTATCAAACGGCTGGTTTAAATTATAAATCGAAAACAATCGGAGTCCGTTTCGTTTCGTTTTGAGACACGTGGGCCGAACCGCAGGTGTAAGAGCTTTCGAATTCTAAGCTGCGAAACTGGCGAGTCTCCTTAAATTGTTGCTATCTTATCTCCCCGGTTATACTTAGCGCGGTGATTTACACCAGTGACCATGAAGCGCTTAGTGTCTCTTGTCTCGGGTCACTAGCCGGGCGGCATCGGTTACTCACTGTGCCGGTATTGCTTCGTGAATTAGCAGAGAATGCTTTCAGCGACGGTGGAGAAGAGGACAAAAACAGAAAATGAAAACAAATAAAATAAAAATTCATAGAAATAAAGACGAAAACAGATTCAACTCGCAGTACGAACGTTGCGGTCGTCGTAACGACGAGGAAATTTGTACACAACGTATATCCGCTGCACTCCTTCCATCTAAATTGCTTGGACTCAGCGCTACCAATCTATATTTTCCAACAGTTTACCCAACGCGCCAGACTATAGTCAGCAGGTAGAATCGGCGACGCATTCTTGGAGTGACCGACGTGCCTAGCACCAACGAGGAGTGGACAAAAGCACTCCCTGTGGTGAAAATTATGTGGGCTTTCGGTACGCTTACACATAATTTGTCTAATCCGCTATGCAAATCGGTGCTATTAGCGCTCCTCTTATTGTGGCAAGAAGAGCTGTCATAACAACGGTCAATCGACTTGGATCGCCGGTACGTGCGCAGTTTTCACCGGAATTTAAACGGTCTCAAACGAAACGAGGATCGAGAGACTGGCGTCGTTCCTCCTGGATCAAGCAGCTCCGATTTAACGCCCATCATTTGTTCCAGCGGTTAAAATTACGGCCCTTACATTGATCTACCCCTTTCTATCGAAGATAATGCTCCGATATTCCGGATCCTTGGGGGTAATTACTGTACACCGGGGGGTGTACACAAGTACGTGCTTGAAATGGAGGCCATTACTTTTCGGCGGTTTACCAGACGGCGGTAGCTTCGGGGCGGAAAGGTAGCTCGGTAAGGGTAATTATAAACGGTCTGAATCACGCGATCGCCACGGTCTCGCGATTGAGCTTTAGTCGTATCTGCAGGCGAAGCGAGCGCGAGTCGCTCGCCGAATAGCCGAGTGTACACCCTGCGCAACGAGGAGAGTTGTCAGGTGCATAAATACGGGTGCTTATTTATAACCATGACGTGCTCTGTCGGCGCCAAGTCGAAACACGATCGCGTGGGCAAGCCGTTTCCAATATACGCCGCATGCAGAGGGAGTTAGCGAATTTCGCGGTCTGAGATATCGCCGCATTCGCTCTTCTCGTCGCGTGTTTTCAGCATCTAGAGATTTACGCGCTGCGCAGCTGCGGTCCCTGCAACCCCAGACCGCGGAATCGCACCGAGTAGTCCCAAAAAAGCCCCGGTTGGATGTCTCTTGGAATTCGTTGACAGTCTTGACGGGCTTTCCAGACGAGGGACGGAGACACTCTAGACTCTAGAGGGCAGTTCTCATCTCCGGACGGCGATCGCTGATAGCGACGACCTGACGAGTATCCTTGACTCAACGAGCCTAGAGCGCTGTGCATGGGCAGGTATGCAAACGAAACCCACGCACGTAGGTACCTTCCTAGCTCCGTTCTTTGGTGAGGTACACCGTCCGACGTACACGGCAAGCTGGCACGTCTCGCCTGCTAAGCTGCACGGGCACGGCCGTGTATCCGTGGACATAAAGACCGCAGCGAGAGTTCGTCGAGGCTTAAGTTAGCGCAGTACACGCGGTTGATCGAGGGGGTTCATCGTCCAGGGCCAACTTCTCGTCGTCCCGATGCGGGCTCGCTGATGCAGGTTCCAAAGGGCCGCCGCTGAGGGGCAAAAACACGCTCCACCTTCTGGAGATCTCTTCTCGCCGGCTGTTTCTCTCATTTCTATCTTCTTTGTCTTTTCATTCCTCCCGCGCAGAGTGTTTTTCCCTCGACTTAGGGAATTCTGTCTGCCCGACTTGAGTCGGGAATCGATAGAGATAGACAAATATTTCGGCGTATCGATAGAAACTCTGTTTCGTTGATTAATGCCCGCAGATTTGCCACCGCATACGTGCACCTCGGAACTCCATACTTTCGATGAAGCAATTCGAGCCCCGTTTTTACGACGCTATCTCAGTCGACGCAACCCGGACTCAAACGCTTGTCCCTTTGTACGCCTCCGCAGTTTTGAACGGCTATCGCCACCCCCCAACCAACACCAACTTCACCCTGGACCATTTCAACGGTTATTGGCTCAGGTAGCGCATTTCACCAACCACGTACGCCGTTGTTACAGGTAATTGTCCGCATTATACTCGCGTATCCACTTTATCCGAATCTGTTCAATCTATTTCACGTTCCAGCACCTTCGCGATCCGTTATTTACTATTATTTTGCCTCGAGCAGTGAAAATAAATTCCAAATTCCCTTCGAGCTTGTTTCGAGTTTTTCGAACCAAAACGAGTGTGTGATATTCCTATGTAAAAATCGACAAATTCGTCCTGATATAAATGAGAAAATCTTGACGATGTTAACTTTTAACACGATTTTAAAAATCAACGAAATTTCATAGAATTAATTGTTCGATTATTTATTTCAAATCGGAAATGGAAACGAAATTTCCAACTTCTTTTCAATGGACCCGTAAAATGCATAAAACGAGGTAATTTTGTTTCTTTTATCCATGTATCGCCCGACGTTTCGTCGTTAATGTATTTCCACGATAAAATTGAGTATATTTATGAGGTGCCCATAGAAAGCGAAAGCAGAATTTCTCAACCAATCTTTGGAAGAAAAAAGAATGTACCCAAGTTGACCGAGTCCCCCTGGCTTCTCCATCCGGCTGATCCTGAGCAGATATTTTTCGATCTTCATACCCTCCGCATTATTCGAATTGTATATAAATTTCTAACCATCGATATACATATTATAGTTGACACGCATCGAAAAACGTGTAATAAATGATATGGGAAAAATTGTACGTGGGTGAACGACGAAGCCTAATACGACGTACTCGGAATAAATTTTAAACAGTGTATATAATGGAAACGGATTTAAGTGGGTTATTCAAACCACGCGAGGGAGGTTCTTCCACGGGGTTAGCTTAGGCTCTTGCTTCCACTCGGTGGGCGCAAACGTAAGCTGTATCCGTGATTGAAACACTCGGGTTAGGGCTGGATACGTGCGCTCATATCCGACTCCAGTAGGTATTCGTTCCCACACGCAATCCAAATTCCACGAATGTGGGAAGTACACCGTCATCGATATTCAGATTTGTGCTTGCCTGAGCCGCTCGCTCGTCTTTCTCCAAGGCACATTGCCGACCTCACCGAATCCTGACTAAATTTCAAACAATTAGCCTCCCTCTGTATATACCTTACATAAACGAATAAAAAAAAAGTAGACATAGACTTCGATTTGAGATTGAAAACGAATACGCGTTCTGCGCAGCGTCTTTCATGGCGTATATGAAGTCGATACTCGGCGACAGAATTCACTCATTACTCGCGCCTTCGATTAAACAGCTCTTGCAGCTTGACGAGGAGAATACAAAAATAGCAAATAAATATTGAAAATGAAATGCGGAATTCGATTTAACACGCATTTGAAATACCTTGTTGCGTCAGCGTCGTGTAACATGGAGCCGGTTACCGGGGTAGTTGCGTTCCCGCGATGCACTGCGCACGGAGAATCAAAGATGGCCGTGTTCCTGGGCGTGGCCATGCCTCGAGCACGCTGCCGCAGCGACCCGGGTTTCCGACGTCGCGACGAACGCCGTCGACGCAGGATCGCATGTCGAACAAGGTACACTCACTGACGGCGAATATCCACCGGATTCTCGGCTCTTCTTCGGGGCGAAAATCCACCCCGAGTGTCCGGCCTCTGCGCTCGGCGGCCATCTTGAACGACGCTTTGCCCCACCGTTGCCGCCTGGTCCATCTGTCAGCCTCCGGGCTGGTCTGCCCCACTGAGCCGCGATGCCGGAGCGCCTCGAAAGCTCGAGGATTTGTTTGAGCGTTGACAAACGCACGGCCGCGGCGGTGGTTATTTTTTCAAAAAAAAAAAAAAAAAAGAGAAATAGAGGAGGAACAAAAAAATTAGGATGAAAAAGGGAATAAAAATAAAACACGCACGCACACGCGGACACGTTACTCCGGTAACACACCGCTCAAATATAGTTACGCAGAAGTTAAAAATATCGGTAAGTCAAAATAGAATACTATATAGCCTAGCTAGATGTGTGTTTGCTTTCCGTGGGCGCAATCGGGTTTGAGTTGAGCGAGCATGCGGCATAGTGGGGTTGGCAGCCATCTTGGCGTCTATTCGCCTCTCTCTCGATACATGTATCCGTCTATCTCTCTCTCTCTCTCGCTCTCGCGCGGCACGAGATGAGTTTGCTTTATTTTGACACGCGTTTTGCCAACGAGCCGGATCGGTGTAATCGTGGATTTCCATTTTCTTTACGTTTTTTCCCCCGACTTTCAATCTCTCTGCGTCTTGCACGTCATTCGTACTTCGCAAAATATACTTACGCGCTGTATTTACTGATTGGAAGTGCAGAGATTCTTGAACGAGATTCCAGGGCGCAATGTGCTGACGCGGATAATCGATATTCCGACATGTCTTTTGTGAATATTATGATCGCCGAATCTTGTGTGTTCTCTGATTACATTTTTTATTAGAAATAAGACTCGCATAGATCACAGTCTAAAAAATGTATTGTTTTAACACCCAAATTGTTTTATAGGTACTTATCATAAGTAACTTCAAGAATTTATACACAGCTCCCTAAATATTCACTGGATCAGAAAATTTTTGTATTAGTATGTCAACAAGAATTTTAGCTTTCGACGCAAGCATTTTTACTGCAAAAGCAAAGGTTTTACACTGCGAAGTGAGCTTCCAAATGTATTAAATCTGTTGGTTAAATTTTCTTACTTTCTTTGCTTTCTTTATATCAACACAGAAATTTGCCAACCCAGTGAATAATTTTTTTGAGTTGTGCATTGGGACGGGGCCGAAAATCACTCGATTTATTATGCACGCGAAACAAAAGTATTTCAGACCTTCCTACGAAACCGTTTGGTATTTGAAATGGAAAAATTCCACTCAATGAAATTATTTCTCAAAGATTACAAAATAAGCAATCAATCGTTGCGGCAATAGAAATTATCGTTCAAAACCGATTGCGTAGATTTCTACGTCAATGCGGTCATAATTTCGAATTTCGCAGCCAAAAATCTGTAAAATCTTGATACGTTTTCTCAGCTGTTGACCCTGTGATGTCTTGACTATACATTTTGTAACTAATCGATTCTGAGACAAGAGTTTTCGCATCTTCACGGTCGAGTATTCAATAAACTCTACAAACTATAGCATTTGAATTTACCGGAAATCAATGAATCATGTTTTGATAATATCGTGTGACAAAAATTGTTTCGTCAAGTTTACAAAATCACTATCGAGATTCCGTACGTATAAGTATTTTTTATTCAATTCAATTTTTCCTCAACCTCAGAGCAATCATTTGATAAGTTTTTGTAATTTACAACAAAAGACTGTCTCTTTAACAAAATATTGCCACTAAATACGCAGCTTATACGAATCGATTTTGTTGCAAAATATACAGCAAGAAGTTCTCCTCCAAAGATGTCCTCCGATGAAAATATATTGTTAACGTTGAAAAAATTCTTTCATCTAAATGAAATTTTTCTCATCATTCGGACGTCCATGATGCAAACGTGGTAAAAGTAGAACGATAATACATCAGAGGAGAATTTCCCAATCCATCTGCATCGCTGTATAATTCTACAGGAACGAAAACTCGGCAGCGTCGATGAGCAATAAATTTTCCCCAACAGGAGGCCGTGTAGGAACGGGTTGTCTGACCTTTTCGCAACAAATTATCACCGTCAGACAAGTTAGGCATTACAGACACCTATAAGGTACTCTGATTCATGTGAGAAATAAACAAGTGAAAATAGCTTAACAAAATAACGGGGTAAATATTCACTCGCCGTGATTGAAAGTGAACCTAATAAGGTCGAAAACGTCACCTCGAGATAGATTATTGTGCCATATAATTCTGTAAACCGTATAACCACCGATCACAAGAGAATCTCTTTTCGATAAGCGGATCCCGACGACAAATAAATTTGCGTCTGTATACATAAAGACAAGTCATCGATGCAGCGTACACATTATACAGAGTGTGATAACGAGGATGTGCGAAAATAAATTCGGTCAATTTTATTGCGTAAAAACTTAATTGAAAACCCGACGATATAAGTGCAATATAGCTTACATCATCGTATCGTAGCTAAAGCGTGTGGCGCAAGCGCCAGTCTTTCGTGAGATAATAAAAAGCTCTACTAATAGGTGAACCGCGTCGCGTCGCGGTCTTGATTCTGAAATGAACCGGAGGAAACTCTCGCCTAGAAGAGATGGGGAATTAAATCCAAATGAAAATGTGGTTAAAAGCAGGTCAGCCGCCATGCAGCTCTCAGCCAGTCGAGGTAATCAGAATAAATATGAAACTCGGTTGGAGGCGCGTATGCAGTGCGCGGATCGCGGAGTAAGAAGAGGGCACAGCCAGCCGGTGGGGAAGGTGCTCGTATTCATCACGACCACTTCTCCATTAACCCTCGGCGTGCGATGGAGCTCGGCGAGACTTACTGCATATTGATGCCATCCATCCGATCCTCCCTTTCCGCCGATCGTCCGGGGCCCCTCATCCTGCACCCCTCGTCCATCCACTCGCTCCTTCGGGCTCGACTCGATAGCGGCAATATACATCGCAGTTTCGCACTTTAAAAGCGAGTCTCGAGTGCGTATAATAAACCGGGATAGCTAGAGCGGGAAAGCAGCAAGTGTCACCGAGAACCACGCGGTCGGGCCTTACGGCCCAATAAAAGTTGTCTTTGTCTGATAGGCGGCTAAATCGACCTCCCAACCCCCTAATGCGTCATTACCGTCTGCTTTTACGGTCTACTCGTATCATTTCACTTAGGTATATTGATATGGCAACGGGCTCCCGACCTTGCCCAACGAAAACAACGGCCCCTCTAAATGCCCGCCGACAAACGGGGTTCAGGTTGCTCAATACACACGCCCGACGTACGCTGCACCACCTCACCGTGATTTTAGAGCTTTTTTAGGGCCGTCTTACGACGCCGATATTGCCCCAGTGTGCTTGCTTCCCGAGTTACCCTCGTCCCTTGGAATCGCGTCACGAAATCTGGGGTTGCTTTTCCTTATTACCACGCGAGTACCTACACACGGTCGTTGATCGGCTATCGCAGTATGACGATACCCTTCACCTGGTCCAGTGAATTACTTGAGAGTCTCGCGTTACTTGAGACGGTAGTTCGACGATAATTTTACCGGTAATATGCACGACGTAATAACTGATAGATCAGGTTTACATACGTGACTAGCAAGTTGTTATGCTATCACGCTCGACAGCGGAGGCAGAATGACTTGAACATCTGAAGTTATTAAGAACCCTATTGACTTAACTGGAAGCTCCTTGGTCAATTGAAAAGTGTAAGTCTGAAGCAGTCGCTCGACACGCTTGGAACGCTGTTCGTTTCAAATTGAAGGTGCTAGAGAAGATTGCGATAAATTACACCTGAGAAGCATCGTTCACTTAGCTCGACTTGAGTCAATATCTAAATGTGATAACCATCAGAAATGAAGTGACCGTGTTAGGGGAACACATTTATTCTTATCAGACCATTAAACTATCTTAATTACTCTCTAACACTCGGCGGATTTACATGTACATTTTAATTGGTACGTAGTATCTTTCAAGGAATTGGGTGTCTGAAGGGAACTTTTTGATTGTTGAATTCTATCACACTAGTTGATTAGCATTTTTAAGTATCATCGCATGAAAGAATCCCGGGATTTTGGGGTTGTTTCCTTGATGGATACAGTCAACTGAAACCAGTTTTATCAAAGAATCGAATCAATTCTTCCATCCACATCTTCAAAGGCTTGTTTCAAATTATTCAAAAGGCTTCATTGGATCAAGTAAAAAATTTTCACGGCTTCGGTAATCAATTCTGAAGCCTGATACAAACTTTTTCTTTCAATAAAGTTCCCTCGAGACACTCAACTCGGAAAGTAATTTCGGTAAGAAATTTTTGACACGTGAAACTACTTGGTAACGCAACTCTTTGACGAACCATGATAATTTTTCGATAAATGGTAGTAATAATGGTGAGAACTCTTACTTCGAATGACAAGTTGAGACAGTCGATGTCCAGGGAAGACGAGTTGAACGATGGCGTTAGACGAACGGTCAGTAGAAAACTAAGCTTCGGTCTAACCCCACGTTTCGCGTCATCCCCGCAACCCGAGCATCGTCCTTCGGGTGAAAAAATAGGTACAATATAAAACAGGGATGAAAAAAAGACGGACTTTGAAACCCATTTGTTGGCCGTGCGAGGTCACGGCCCTCAGGGCACGTCTTCGTCCCGACGGCCACTGCGCTGGTCGGTCAAGAGGACGAGGTACCGGCCAGTCGACTTGCCCTCCTCAACCCTCGTTACCCTCACGAGTCTGGCTGAGCCATAAACACCCCCTGAAGTCACCCCGTTAAATGGTTTTTTTTAAAGCTGAAATTGGGTACCTACCTTTTTTAACAACCCTTGAGGTCACTTCGGTTACGCCCGGGGCCCGTGGCAAAGCCGCACTATTGCAGGAAATGCGTGCTGCGGACATTCTTCTCGTCGCGGGTTTACTGCCAGCCTTGAAATTCTTCGCAGGTCTTTTAACAACCTCCGGCTGTGAGAGGTGCCGGACAAGTTTTTATCCTTTTTATACGCCCCGTTCAAAAAATGAGAAGTATAAAGGAAAACGAGCAAGGGTAGACCTTGAAGGTCTCTCTCTGTCTTTCCGTTTGTCACGCTGCCGTGCCTCAGGTATTTTTCTTCGTCTCATTTTCTGCCCCTGCGTAGTCCAACCAGGTACAAACTCTTATCTTCCTCAGTTGCACTGCTGTCGATAGGTCTCCGATCGATAGACTTTGAGTTTTTCAGCCCTCCCGAGAAACGAACGAAAGGGACCCAACCCATCGTCCGGTCGATCGTCAATGACAGTAGTTAGTTCTGCCGCTACAGGGATTTTCAATATCCCGGGAGGCGCGAACGATCCCAAAAGTCAAGAGACTCCGGAGTTAATATCGCGATATTTACGAGCCGCCAAGCTTATCCCTGCTAAACCCGTTAGGTGATTATCCGAGCGCCCATACCAGCCAAGAAAAGCTACCTGCTGCGTTCCAAGGTAGTAGGAATATGTAATCAGAAGTAAAGTTATTTCAGCAGCGGCGGAGGCGCGGGACGAGGTAAAATTTATCCCAACAAAATTCAAATCAGCAATTTTTCAAATTTACAACGTACCAGAACAGCGTTATACGCCTGTGATAAGTCATTGTGCTCCATCAAGTGCCATTTGACAGTTTTCTGTTTCAAAGAGAGCAAAAGTGTTGTGCAGAATTCGACTGCATTTGCACGGCCATTTGCCTACGTACCTCCGATAGATCGCCAGCCACGAACTTAATATTTGCAAGCATCATAACCAAAGGGTGGGGGTCCCATCCCAACCCATCCCATCCCATCCTATCGACGGTGCGCGTAACGCAGGACGTAACTAACCAGCTCGCCATGCCAACCGGCGCGCTGCACTGCGGCCATATCCCGTAGAGTATGGGGAATCTATGAGCTCATATCCGGGCATGAACTGTGCACTGCGGGCCAAATGGACGCAGCAATAACCAGCGTTAACGCTAATTCGCGAAATTCTGATCGACGATGCTGGAACGTCGAGGAACGAGAGGGACGGGAGGAAGGGAAGGATAGTGAGGTCCAGGGACAAGGAGAGGGACGCGGGAGCCATACATACATGGCGAAACGGAGAGGGCACAACTAGACCAGAGCTAGGGTCGCGGATCCATGCGTAATGGGGTGACGATCGGGGTTGCCGAAGCGGCCTCAGCCCACCCTTCCTTCGGGGATGATTTACGACGGCATCCGTCCGGCCCCTGGTCCTAGGACTTGGGTAGCTCGCAGAGATCGGTCGAGTCCATGCGATCAATTACGCGGTACGGAGCCTAGCCAGAGATTCTGGACCATCCTCGTTTATTTCCTCTTTCCTGGTCAGACGCGGAGAGGTGGTGGAGGGTATGTTATGTATCGAATGGTATATGAAGCGCGTATTTACTCCCGAGGTTTCTTGCGCAAGGAATATTTTTCCTTATCAAGATGATCGCCGGAGCGTCGTCGATCTTATCGCGTAAACCAGTAGCCGTAACTAACGTAGGTACCTACCTATAGGCGGCACACCCGCGAGATCGGGGAGTGTCTGAAAATTATATGTGAATCGTTTCTTCATTCGCTTTCTAAAGGTCATACAAGCTCTCACTAAGCCGGGTTATAAACTTTTTTCGACACACGTTTCGTCGGCTGAAACACTTAGCCTTCCTTACTTCCATGCTTGTAATCATAGGCTTGTATAAATTCGGTGATATTTTAGAATTCCGAATCCGATTCTCAGGGAGTCGTTATTTGTGTGTGGCATAAATCTTGGGCATTTTTATTCCAATAGTACGGATATTGGCTGCTGCCAATGACTTACTCACTTATTTATGCAGATATGGAGAATTTTTAGTTTAAACTTAAATTCATTCGATAGGTTTGCTAATGCCAGTGATGTCGAGTTTCGTTAGCAGTGAAACGGTTTAAGATGATCCGATCGATGATTTTATTCATTGGGAAAATTCCGGAATAAGTTTATTCGCGAAACATTGTAGGCCAAGAAATTGTCTAGTGAAAACTGCGTGATTATGCATGACACTACGATTTAGGTATTCATAGACCTCTGTGGCCCTGGAGGATTATCAATTATGTTTACTCACTCGTAACTTAAACCGTTGTCTGAACACTTTAGAATCTATCAGCTTAGGCGCTTTACGGGAAAACTTATAGCGCTTGAAGTATTTTTAACGGGGCAAAGAACTTTTATTTAGCAAGATGGTAGAAGCGCGCTGAGTTAGGGCCGAAAAAAAATAAAAGGTGAGCCGCGAAGACCAGTTGGACCAGTCCGCCATCTTGATCCCTCGACCCGTCGTATACCCATAGGTCTCGAGTAGCCCGCATTCAAAGGGCAACTTCAGTTTATTGTAATCAAAATGTTCTTCGGTTAACCTAATTGCTTGTTTTATTTTTTATGCAGCTGTTGATCAAGCATCCTTCTCCAGACCTTCGTCGCTCCCTGACCAACTGCCGAAGCTCTCGATGTGCAGTTCGCATTTCCATCCAACAATCAGACGTCAAGTCTCAATCCAGCACTTCGAGGTTTTCAACGAAACAAACGCGCGAAGAAAGTTTGAATAATATCTCCAGATGTGCTCAGGTAAGTACTGATCACTTAAAAATTGGAAAAATTTACACAAAGCTCTGAATATTCATGCGAATACCAGAGAATCGTGAATTATAAAATGCAGTTCCTTGTTATCGGTGACATCGCAGTATGTGGTACTGAAAAAATGTTGGAAGACGGTAAATATTATTGGTCAGCTAATCGGTATTTCGACAGCTAGAACTTCTTGAATAATTTCGTAGTTAGCATTTTTGTCTTGGAACAGGAAATCGGACTGATCAGAATCTGGTGGTTTCTCATGCGTAAGGTTATGATAAATTTCCAACACCAAGGAAGTAAAAAGCGGCAACGTTTTCACGCTTTAAGCTTCGAGACTGTATATATTTATCTTCGAGTGATATGTCACATGTATAACGGCGATGAGCTTCTCTCGTTCATTTTATCACCCGCCTGCGACCTGATCCCCCGAGACTACTTCGAAACACTCTTTACTTCTTACTTTTTTTCATTCACAACATTTCGTGTTCGATTTCAGTGAGAGTTTCACGGCTGTTTAGTTCATTCATTGTTGCGGGCCGTATAGGTGCGTGCGAATAGCTTTCAGCGATAACAATCGTTAGCAAAAACTTGGACTTTAGTCTAGTTTGCACGGAAGTCCAAGCGGTTACGTGGAAAATAGGGAGAACCGCAGTCGGCTTGCCGTCGGACCGAGGGTGCCGGGATCGCGTCGGTTTCCTAGCTGTAGAAACGCGTCGGATGTCTTCCGTCGCGAGACGTAAAATGGTTCTGGAGCAGGTTACTGTGTCTACGGCGAGTAATGATCTCCCATGGCAAGAAAAGCTGGACCCAATTAAAAGGCTAATAACAGTCCCCAGACCAGCGCTGTGACTCGTTAACGCCCCTTCTCACGTATCGAGTTTTTCAATCCAATAAATTACCCGGTTCACGCTACGGGTCGTTCAGGATGCGTCGCCACACACCAACGCCGTATTGTACCTCACTAGAAATGCATAATGACGTGTTATTTTCACCCCCGTGTCGAGGCGCATCGTTTGGTAAATTCTAGCTACTGCCCAAATGCAAACGGTAGTCAAAGCCGACGATCATTGAATCATGGACCAAAAATAAAAAAACCATTGGCAGGCAGTAAAGCAGCCCACAAATGTCAGGTTCGTTATCCTCTTGGTTGCCATTCACTGTGACAACCGTGTTTTCATTTTCGTAGTGATGATCAGCAATCATGTTTGATTTTAGTTGAATAACAACAGCTGACATTTTGGTAGAGAATTCTCTCTGTGATTTTTTAAGAAATATGCCTATCCTCAGTGCCTATACTTCAACGAAAAGTGAAAAAATGTTGCGCCACTGAATAAAAAGTGATGATAAATTAAGTCGAATCTCTGGGTTATCGAATAGGCGTATTACGGTGGACGGAGTGCCGAGACGAGGCAAGAGCTGAGACCAGTAATGGATATTGCTAGGGTGCAGTTTGCGGAAGACGAGGGTCAGGACAGCCAGCCAAAGCTTAGGTAGGTTGTGTGAGTATTGGTGGTAGTGGACTGAGATTTCGACCTTTGGCTTATTAACATTTGGTTCCTCTTAGCGTCGCTGGCGCCCGCGTGCGACAAATTACGCATTTTACGAACTCCGAAACGACCCATAACGCTCACACAAATGTCACTCGACAACCACTCGACACGAGTGTGTATATACAAGCAATAACATACCACACTGTCGTAGCGGCAGCCTGCTGCCGTGTATGGGTACGCTTAACAGGGATGATACGAGTCGTTTTTTCTTTCGCTTTTTGTTTCTTTTTTCTTTTTTTTTTTTTCATACACCGGAGAGCCGCAGCTCGTTTGTACGTGTTGAATAGCCAAAAGCCGGGAGAGCTGATTTACATTCACGGATATGCGAATTGGACTTTTTTCAGACTGCTAAAAATCTTCTCTTCTGCTTCACTTTCATCCGGACCACACAGGATTCGTACACTAGAGACGTGAATTATTGAGAGCAAAAGTAGGCATGAAAGACGGTTACAACTCTATTCTGAAATTGGAACGTTACTTTCGTTGGAAGGCTTCGTCGGTCGTGTCGGTAATTCTGACACATATTATGACTTGGTCTTAAATCACGAATGAGCCAACAAAGCAAACGAACGGCCATACCTATCTACCGTGTACTTTCAACTTGAAGATAAAAGCGCAGAGGACTAGATGCACGTTTGCGTTAAGCCAACGGTGGAGATACTCCGCAGGAGATAAACGGAAGGAAATCAATGGTGGACGTCCACTGGTACCCTGCAAAGTACCGGTTTGTTACATACCTAGTCAATGTTCTCGCTCGTGTATCTGCCTGATTGTTTTACATACTTACAGCAAGTTTAGTGCATTATTCCCAATCGAAATTCGTCCCAATGTAGGGATGGATACGAAATCGAATACGGTCTAGGGGCGGTTAGCAGTTTCCAATTCAAATCAACCTCGCCTAGCAAGTAGGCAGTCGAACCAACTAAAGCAGCTTGGCCAACCTTAGCCAACATCGGAACAAACGCAGCGTCTCTTTGCGATGAATAATTTAAACGCGAAAAGCAAGTCGACGCGGCGCGTTGAACGCGCTTGCTCTCGAGACTCTCCGGCATTCCTGCACGCATTTGCACTCGCGATTGTGAATCTTGAGTCTGCGGGGGCTACACTCTCGGATGTTAGATAGGTAGGCACCTTATCTATATCTGTACCTACCTACCTTATACCTTATATATGTGTGTATGTATCTATCTACGTGTATATGCTACGCGCACGTACCTCTTGCGCACATAGCAGATATCCTGATGCACCAAAGGTAACGAGTCACCAACGACGATCGGTGTGGGTACACAAGCTCATATAGCACTGTCCGACCTTACGACGCGTCCGCTCAATTTGTTCTTCTTACAGTTACCGACTTTCCTGCAACCCATTTTGTTCGCTCTCTTGAACAAACGATCGCATCAAAATTTCCATAGTCTATCCTTTGATCGGAACAAATCGCTTCAGCCATTGGTCGTTGAAACCGCCTTGACGAGGTGTGCGCTGATTGCAGGACAGGATTCCTTTCCTTGTACCGTAATTCGCGATTTTTTAATATTAAATACGATGTTCGATATCGAATGTGGGCTCAAGAACCTGCGTTTGACCCTGTGAACAATGCCTAAGGCCAACCGCAATAAGTACTAGGTACCTTAGTAGTCTGTCTTTTTCGCGTTGAGTGGGGTACAAGGAATGAAAGCATTAGTTCAGGACGGCAGATAGGCGGGATAAGGTAGTAGGCGGGTATAAGACTCGCGAACTCTCGGTTTCTCGCTGCAGGCGGTGGTTCGTTACCGTCAACGAAATACCCGACGGTACGGGTGTGCAGTTAAGCTGCGTGCAGTGCGGTACACGGAAAAATAAATAAAAGGAAAAACAAACATTGCCGAAAAGAAAAGAAAAGAAAATCAAATGAAGAATCGTATGTCCAGGGTCTTAGAACGCACGAAGCTGCGGTAGCGGGAACATTTCTCGCGCCCGTGTGCTAGTAGTTGGCGTGCACGTGCGGTCGAGGTAAGCCCGGATCATATTCTTAACGAGATTACTTTACGACTCGAAGGTCCTTTATCTACGGCGGCGGTACCGAGCGAGCTCTTATCCAAGCGCGGGCAAGACTCGCGTGATGTATCTCGCACTCAGCTCAGCTTGCGCCAACGCCATTACCTGCATCTCTTCTTACACATGCGTGTTCTCTCCGAGTTAAAAGTCAACTCACATGCAGCCTGTTCCTCGCAAGGGTTGCAGCCTTTCGACGCCCCCTCATGTTCAACCAAATCAGAATACTCTGGGGATCGGAATACAGAGATTTGATATTTCCAAACAGCTTAGACGTACTCCAGATTCGTTGAAATTCTAAGTCGAAACAACATACATTTTTATCCAGAAAAAATCAGAATATCAACGCTGATGCTGTTTCCCTACATACTGCAAAAATTTTTGAACTTGTTACGAGGAGATTGGGGAGCTTCGACTTGTCCGCGCGGACGTTTCGGTCGAGCTTTGGCTCGAAGCCGAGAACACGAAGCTCCGAAGGAGGTGCGAGCATGTTTCGTGAAGTAACGGGGTCATCGGGGGTGTCTCTGTGGCGTAATTTCCATATACCCGCTTGCGAGGACCAGCCGTGCGGTTCGGCCTACGCGACATGGAACCAGACATTGCTCAGGCCGCTCCCACCTCCTGCAGGATTCGAAGTATCCTCGCCGCCGGAGTCGTCGAGTTCTGGGACGAAGAGGCGAAGGGGGAGGGTACTTACTCCGGTCTTGTACCTACTCTCGTGCTTCGTTATTCCCCGGCCATTTATCCTCCGAGTCTCTCGCGTGTCGTGATATACGCCTATATATGCGCGCGTACGGACCGAGGTATTCCTCTCTGCACGGACACACACGGGTCCCCCGCAGCCAGCATCCCGACGTATCCTGATCCCATATGTAACTGGAGAACTCTGGGCTCCAACAACAACGGCCGGACAATGTTCCGGGGAGAAAAAACTGGACACGAGACGCTACGTCACCCTCCAGGCATCCCTTTGTCGTGCTTTCTTCCTCTCTGGAGTTTATCTACTGTTGCAGTCGCAGACTAACAGTCTATCCACGAATTCGTTCCGGACAAACATTCGACTTCAGCTAAGTAGATATTACTCATACTGTAGTTAGCTACCGCCATGAAACCACTTCATTGAAGATTCGTCTGAGGCAACCGGATCCTCGAAAAATACCAAATACGTCAGGACGCGTGCTCCTCGGATCAGACAATACCGAGTTGATTGTGATGACTCAAAAGCACGGGTATGGGACATAATTTGATCCGGTTTAATAGAAATCAAGCGTTTCTAGGCGAAGTTGTTGTTAGCCTGAAGGGTTGAGTTGATGCATGATCACAAGTTTGAGTGTTATGGGGGTATTCATGCGATCCAGTGTGAAAACGGAAGTCTATGATAGAATTGACGCATCGACGATCCTGCCTACCACAACACATTGCGAGAACGGATTCGAGAGTTGAGTTATTCAGTAATTACGGGTTCAGGGTTATTTTACGAGGGATAATAAAGTGACGTCACAGCCGCTGCCTCGACGTCAGGCTGACTACGATGACTCGAGCATCCGTATGGCGTATGGCGTATGGTTCCATAATGACTTTTGTGCTCCAAATAGTAGACGAGTGATCGTGGCGTAGTAAAATTAAGCGCGTCGGATATTTATGTCCTCACACACACACACACATATATATATATAATACAATATATTCCCCCACCCATCCAGCATGAGTGTTTTTGAATTCAATATGCGCCACTGGTAAACGACTGCAGCAGGGCAGACAGTGACTATTTGCATGAATCCTCGAGGGCAGCGAAATATTTACTTTAAGTAAAACTTCTGCGCTGCATGGTCTTGGACTATCAACGAAAAAATGGGAAGCGAGTTGTCGCGGCGAGCGTCTCTGATGGATTGTGTCAGTGTGAAAAGACGGTAAATCTGTGCGTTTCAGGGGCATGAATCGCTTCGCAAGAACGAACAATGCCTCGGGTTATTTACGCTCCGTCGAGTTCCCCGGACGCCCGCTAGTTTCGAATAATTTTCATTGATTTACCGCGGGTGAAAGAGGCATCGGAGGTCGGCGTTCTCCTTCTCCTCGGCCCTTATTAAGACTTAACCAAGGCGATGGATGGTGGATTCGGGGGGTACAACGCGCACGGTGCATCTAGGCATTATGGCCGCCGTCGCTCCTTGGCTCGCCGGTCGCCGAGGGCGTCGGGAGCGTCGGGGGCGTCGAGGGACGTCAGGGACGCCTGGGGACGCGGAGGGACGCGTCTTCCCGGTCATGGCGGGCGGAGGTTGGGGTCCAGGACATTCATCTTGTCCCCTTCGCGCCCCGCTCGAGCCCGGCTCCCCGGCTCCCCGGTTCGTACACCAACATACATCTCCAGGGCGGGGGCTGCCCCTTCGTCTTGTCCCATGCCTTGCTTAACTTAACTCTACTCCCGACGCCGAGGAAGGCGGACGTCGCCTTACACCGAGTCGCAAAGAGCCACCCGGGAAGGCGCGACGAGAGGCGACGAGCCGCAGTCTCGCAGCTTGCTTAATCCAAAGCGTGATTCATCTGAGACCATAGATTCGGATTATCTGCCGTCATCTGCATATTTACGAGCCTTCTGCCCTGATTGCATTCTGACCTACGAACGTCCCACCAAGATGGTCTCTTCTTCTGTCCACACTGCGCGCGTCCCCGATCAAACCGTCGATCAAACAAGCTGAGGCTCTTCAGTTCCACGACTCCTTTACCAGAAGTAACAATAAAAAACAAAAAAAAAAAAAAACATTTCTCTCACAACCGGGACTTTCTATCGCGTTACTAAAATACGCCGGCAGTATTTTTGGGGTACCTTGGATTAATCAGCTTTCCAGTAGATAAATATTAAAAAATTATATCACATCTTTCCACAAAGTCAACCCCCCGCTGCATTTTCTTTTTATACTCGTATATATCTATAATATAGTAAGTAACGTAAAATATTTTCCACCATCGCCACTATGAAAATAATAAAAAAAAAAAAATACATATCCAAGTTGATGCTGTAAAAAGAGAATAATCGCTACAAATAATTGGGTGAACTCCAGACTGACTGAGGCTTATCGAAATCGGATGTCAACTTGGAAGGTATTGATGGGGTTTCCTGGCGCTCGTTATACATCACGCGGTGTCTCGCGAGTGAATATACGATTCCCATGGCGTGTAGATGGATTTTTTTAACACGGTCGAACAGCCGGTTGGCCACGACAAGCCGAGGTTGGCTTGTGTATACAGGCGTACATATATTTAACAGGCGTCGCTCGCCCCCGCATAACCCAATCACGTTGCGGGATGACTTACGCTTTACCTACGCTCAAAACCAATCTGCGTCCACTGAGCTAAATTGGAGCCAAATTGAAACTAAATTGGAACCTCCAGCGCGCTCGGACCATATTCCATACATTCTAATGGGAGTAGGTGTGGTGTTATGATTTTGCGTCACGCGTTCCAAATGCTTCAGGGTGCAGCGTGCAGGATACGTAGGCGCCAAATTTCAAAATCAATCCGACCCACACAACCTCCAAATTTCAACTGCACAGTCGAGGGTTGATTTTCTGTTCTCAAAGACCGTCTAATTCTTGTCAATAGACTCGGACTCGACAATCAAGACTGATTTCTCAAGACTTTCTGTAAAGTAACGGCCTTGAGGAAATCAAGGATCGTAATTCTTAAGTAGTTGTCGTACAAGGCTGAATGGTGGCTACGTGAATTTGACCACGGCCGCTTACTCACTCGCGTATACTTTTACTTGGGTATTATGGATGACCACGCGACGCCCGAGGGCCGATAAAACTATCAATTACCAAAATAGACCTAGATAAACTCAGGCAGGTATGTCGGAATAATTCAATTAGATATATCAAGGTGAATGGAATGACTCGCAGGCATCACGACGCGGTAAGTAGGTATTCGAAATCCTCATCTGCAGCACGGGCGATGATGCCTGATTAATTCGCGATTGGCTTCGGCGAGTTCTGAGCTGGAATAACCGGGGGCCGCAAATTGGCTACTCAAACCCGTAATAGCAGCGACGTGTGGGGTGCCAAGGGGGTCGAAGAAGACACCGAGAGCCGTTCGTAAACGCGTCACGCGTGACGGACGAAAGGTAAAAAGTGAAAAACGCCCCCGGGAACGACGCTTATAACTCTTAATTGACAGGGGCAGAGAGATCGGCGGCTCCTGGTAGCCCATTTGTATTACAATCGCGTGCCAGGGACTCGGTTAAAGAGACGGTATTTATTTCTCGCCTGGAATGATGTAAGATGTGGAAAGGAGGTGTTTTTCACCCATCGAAGCAAAGCTCTCGCCTTTTGCGGGTGATTGATCAACTGTTGTCTAAAGTTGAATCAAGTGAAAAATAGAGCATTAAAGTAAATCGCTATATTCACGCGGAGATTCGTTGACAATGGCTATATTCCGAATGATCAACCAATGGCTCGCGTAACGGAGATCAAAACTAGTCGTTTTACTGTCTATATTATCACCCCGCGATTTTCTGCATCCCGCACGCAGGACGGTGCAGCAAATTTCCGCCGCTACACGGCGCTACTTAAGCTATTTCGGTTTGCATTTTATCGTGGCTCATCGATCAGACCCCGTTGTTGTTATTTTCCGCTCGGTTTTCCACCTGATATGGGTGCAGTTTAGTCAACATTCGGAAGCCATAGCATTTTATCACGGTCATTCAAACCCCATTGGCCGTGCGGTAGAGATACCGCACATACCCGAACACACATGGATTGTATTCCACCACCGAGCTTTTCTACGTATACGCTTACAACCCCCACCCCCCTCCCTTTATATTCTGGACCGTATCTCCCGCACACCGCACCGGCTCAGCCTGTATCCACATTCTCATTCACACAACAATTTTCTAATGTGTGGGTGCACCAATGCTCCATGGTTATATAAGTTCAGTCCGCGTTAAATTAAACCAAATAATTCGACCGCAATACGGCAAGGTTTTGCCACGAGCATATATAGTGTATAAATTATGCCAAATACATGCGAGTATAATCCACGCATTTCTATCACGTTCCATCACTCCAGTGATGTGATTTAATTCAGTGACTATAGAATTGAGAGCAGTGGATGAGCGAAAAATAAATCAAGGTTTTATGGTCAGTCCGATTCTTCGTCATAATCTTTCATTATTAATACATACATACTCGTATACCGGGAAAAACAGAATTATGATATATTATTATCGCGTGCTACGGCCTCGTTAGCGAGTTTAAATTGAGTTGTTTTTAACTTGAGTTTATGTATGATGAAAAAATCTGGAATCGAATAATCTGAGTGTTTCACGTGTGACACGTATAAATCTTGACGATCTATATTTCCGCCTAACTAACAGCCATCTTTAGCTAATTAGGCTGACTGAATTACGAAGTCTCGCAAATAACGGTCGTGGTTGATTCTTGGTGAATTAGGATCTAGCAGAATTGATTTGGCTGAGTTTCACACTTCGATGTCACATCGATACAGCGTGGGATCTATCGATTGCTCCACTGTTCCGAGTCGTAAATCATATACACGTATAAGTAACCGGCTTAATCGATGTACGATTTCAGCCAAGGCGTTCAGCCTACCTCCTCATTATCCGCCGATTACATGCGTACACTTTACGCTCACTCCTCTGCACTCTCCTCATTCTGAAATAACAAATTGCGCACGTACGGATTCGCAATCCCTGTGTGCTGAACGTCGTAAGCGAATCAAACCGAATTATTTGTCCAACACCCGAGAAGCTGCAGGTATAAAACCGGTTTAAAATCCAATAAAAGCTTGTGCTGATTCGTTCCGTGTTTCCGTCAATATTACTCTGGAATCTGAAACAACCGATTGCAAATCGAGGGACCCGCAAAAAAAAATTACCATCTCGGAAATGATTTTGCACATGAAGCTGAGTTTAGCCACTCCTTATGCGACTTTCAAACGGGGCTGTCTTTCCTACACCGAGGATCGTGGACTGGCGCTGAGATTCTCACGTCCAAGGACAGCTCGTTGATCTCCGGTTCGCTGAAGACGGGCCCAAAAACGGAGCAGCCAGGCTCTTGAATTTCGAGAGAGTTGCGGGGCCTGGAAGATGGACAAGGACTGGTTACGTGGATCTTTCGGGGAGATTCAGTCGTGTATGCAGCTGCGTATACGTGCAGCGTCTTCACACAAACGCATGCGGGCATCCCGCGTCTGTACGCGGCCGGCATAAGCGCGCCGATAAGTGGACAAGCAACGGGCTGTTGGAATATTACAGGAATATCACGTAAACGCCAGACATTCGATAATTATTCACTGCATCGGTCGATTATACCTTCTTATTTTACCAAAGGAATTCGGCGCCTTTTTGTTTCTCTTATAAGTATCCAGCCGGCTTTTTATACATGGAATAAAAGCTACACACTGCAGGAGATAAAGCCATAAATGAAACTGAATAAATGAATCAATTTTTAAGGGAATTTGGGACCGAGATAGCACCGAGTTTCGAATAGAACGGCGTCAAAGTTCCTCCTTGTAACTTTGATAGCGTTTCTCCAGGCATTCAACCGCTTTCTATCGCAAGGATTCTTGGCGAGATACGGGCGCGTTTCACGGGTCAAAGGCCACCGAGTAGCGAGCGAGGGCAGGCAGCTATATGGTATCCAAGAGCAGCGAGACAGAACTGACAAGAGCACATATAACAGTCGTTTGATATTGCAGGCTGACGTAGTTTCAAACCAAACAAGACCCGGGATTCCAGGCTCGCACACATGCGAAATTCATACATATCTACATATGTACATGACGCCGAAGGCAGTCGGTAAATTATTCTAAAATATTCGCGAAAAGTCGAAGAAATTCTAAGGCGCAGAAACCCGGGCGGATGGGGTGAGGAACTGGGTTACTCGAGAAACGACCTGCAGGATTTCCGAAGGCATTGGAATAAGAAGGTACAGGAATCGTCGGGGACCTCGTCATGTTGAGGGAGGGTCGCCCCGAGCCGGGAAATAAATATCAAGGCCGACCTGGCAGCAGTCCGCGGTTCTATCTCGACGCGGAGCGAGAAGGGTGCGCAGGACGATTTGCTGACGTCGCATGTCGTCGGCTCGAAAGGCCCGGCGGCAGCGTCCGGTTTCCGGTAGCAGAAATGGCTCTTTCTCTTTCGTTTTTGGTTTCGGGCGAAAGAGCTGAGTGTTTCACCCCCGTTCGCCCCACCTTCGTACGTCCCAGCGGTACCAGAGAACACATCGAATTACTGGTGTCTGACGGAAACCGGAAGGAAACCGAACCGAGAGCTTGCTTCTCCCTCGGTACCCCCTTATACTTTCCGGCAAATAATATCCAGACCCACTCACGTTCGCCAAATTCACTCGTGCCGTTAAAAACCACGTTGCGTTGTTTATTTGTTTAGCAATTTTTTACTCTGGATGATAATCCTTGATTTTTCGTACAAGCAAAGCAATAAGTTAGTGAATTTTCACTGTGATAGCGAAGGTTTAGCAAGCACGTAAGCTAAGTGAAGTTGAAAACAAACTTTGCGAAATTTGCGTTTGCCTGCAGAAAAATCATTGACAAGGCTAGCAAATCTTAGTGTTGATGAAATCACAGATAGAATTTCAGCTGTCGAAGTAAAGATTTTCACCGCATCAAAGAACGTTCAGCACGCATGTAAGCCAAGTAAAATTCCAATGTAACAGACTTATCAGTTTCAATTGACGCACAAAGTGGCGCACGAGAAAATTTTATTTTCTAGTAAAAAATTCTCAATATTATTCACTTGAAAAAAGTCTGGACCTGATTTTCGTTTCTCAGCGGTCAGTGCAGTTAAATTTATTGAAAACGAACAACTACTCGACTGGTTACAGACTTTCAGGAATTGAATTCGTGTAGTTGTAACTCTTGTAAGTCATAGCGAATGGAGTCAAAGTTACAGATTGACCAGGCAGCTTATGTAGTACAGAAAATATCGTTAGTGAAAAAACGATCGAGGAAATCGGTGGAACGTAACATTGAGCCGCAGAAGCCAGGGTGTGTCGGTAGGTATACGTATATCGGTACGTGTGAGAGGCCGGTTCACGGAAGCGAAAGAGAGAGATCCGTCGAGCAGGAAGTGATCGCAAATTTAAGGTATCTTCGGCGAAGGGGTAGGTATAAGCATTTGCGCGCGGCAAACGACTCAAATAGAGAACAAACATCGGGAGTAGAGGAAGAGGGAAAGAGAGAAAGAGAGAGAGAGAGAGGATGTAGGTTTTGGTACACGGAGAAGCGGGCCGCGAAGGGTGGTTAGGGAAGGGATAAAATGGCGGACGTTACGGGGAAATGGCGCGGAAAGCCGGGATAGCGTCGGGCAATGGACGCACCCCCTTCGGCCCGACTACCCCGGCTACACGGTCCAGGACCACCGTGCACGGAAGGACCGCCGACGCCAGGCTCGCGATGAAGAGAACAAAAGAGGAAGCGAACTAGAATACCTTACGAGCCACGGCGTCACTCGCACCGTTCTACGAGCATGTACACTTATATACATATACCCACACCTATAAGGCGACGTTGAAACCTCGACAATTCTTTCCTTCGCTCGGAGGAATATCAACTCAGTAGGCATTTACGTGTATACCTACTATATACGTGTACATAGGAGAAGAGGGAGGCCGCAGGGCTATAAGCAGCCCCTGTCGGAGCTGAGCGGTTTAGGGCCCAAAGGCCCCCCCCCCCTCTCCCACCGCACCGCGAAGCCTAGGGGACCGACTGTTCTTAATTGCCTGCGAGCAATGAGCTGAAATAGGAATTTGCTAGTGACAGCAAACCGCCGGTCGTCGATTGTGTTTGTTGAACCCATATTTTCCTCTCTATTGGCCTGACCTGAAATCTTTTTATCGCACCGATGGTGGGTAATGGGGAATTATATTTAACGATTAAAATATATTTCCTTCCTGTTAAATCAATTTTCAAAGCTCTTCTTTTTTCTTCTCTACTCTCCACCACACCCCACCCGCTGCATCAAATTATTCAATTTCCTCAGAGTTTCAGCTTTTTTTTTATAACCAAATCGCTCATTTAATTATGTCTGTCAATTAAGTGGTGCGTATGAATATCGAGTATCGAGAGGTGTTTATTTCTTCTTAAACTGTCACGAACCGGGAGCGAGATGAGGAGGCCTTAAAGACTTTGAACTGGTAGAGCGAGAGAGAGAGGATTATAATTAAAACGATACGGCGCGAACGGCGGTAGATTAAATTAAGATTGCGGAACGCTCTCAGAATGAGCCAATTATGAATTAATTCCTCATCGCGGTGGCATTACGATATTAAATATCTGTATTATTCATCAGGAGCCAACAGGGGTGCGAATTACAATTCACCCTTACTCATCGGCTTACATATTTTTCTCCGTTTTCAATATCATTCAGAATTGAGAAGTCGGATTTCTTTTTACGTGAGTAATTCTCATACCAATATCTGAATTCTTTCTGTTTTCAGGATAACTGAACCACCCCCCCCCCCCCCCCCCCCATACCATCCCTAAATCTTTTCATTCTCTTGCCGAGACATCGAAACACGCTGTTCCAATCAACAGCGTGAATAAGCGGAAACGGAATTCCTCGGTGGCTGCAGGCACATCAGGCAGGCATGTACCTCCGTGCAGGCTTTCCGGGAAACACAGTTAGTGCATTACAGTTCCCTTTTTGCGTGGCTCGCCCCATTTCGCACCTTCGCCACACTCGTTTAATTATCATCCTCACGAGCGTACGCCAGACGCCAAAAGCGCTCGGCCATCCTGCCAGCCCGGAATTTCTGGAGCTGTAATTATTCGTTAGCGAGAACCAGAGGTGGATAGTCCGCACTGTGTGTTCAGGTTAGGCATACGTGCTGCGAGGAGGTGGATGCCGGTATTCGTTCGACGCCCACCCCAAGCTCCACGAGCTTCATCCATTGCCACGTTAAAGCCGTGTTCGCCATTACCCGCACCACCGTCTATGCCCGTGGCTACATCACCTCTTGTTAACTTTGATATAGGACGCATACTTGCGGCTGTGCGCTGTTATTGCTTATTGCAACACCGCGGGCTAAGTAATTGGGAAATATATCCCTCGGCTGGACGATCGATCTCGCCAACACTATCCTCCAAATTAACTGCTCACTTTCAAGTTGATCGAAACTAACGAACTTCGTTTAATGGACTAGACGTGCTACACCGCTTGTTTTGCACCCTTCCGCAAAAGCGCGCAGGACATTTATGCTTTTCAATTTCACACGCGGCGTGGTTTGTTTTTCGAATTCGGAACGTTGGCTGAAATAAGTATCGTATTTCCGTAGCAACGGAATTTTGGTTGGAGACTATCCTGAGTTGTAAATCTTTCGTTTCTTCCTTTTCTTCGGTGTTTTTTTTTTTTTTTTCTTTTCCTTCCCACTTCACTTTTTTCTTTTTCTTTTCCGTTAGGAAAATCCTTACGGTGCCAAGAAAACAATCAGCGTATACGGTTCTTGGATACAGGAAATCAGAGGGGGTAATCCGGGTAAACGGGAGGGAGAGAGGGAGGTCATTCTTGTGTTTTGTCACCGAGGTCAAAGAACCCGATGAAAAAGGGCTGCATATAGCCGCTGTCCACAGTAACGGTATTTCTTCCCCCCTTCCTGTCCAACTATTGTTGCCGTCAATTTTTTACAGCCCAAACACCAAAAGCCCAGTCGGATTTTACGAGGATTCGAACGGGTGTTGTTGACTTTTACGATGACCCTTTTATGACGGGGCTAGAACTCGTAAAAAAGAGAAAGAAAAAATGCTACGAGAAGAAACACGCAGAACCCCGTTGTACAAGGTCAGGGTACTGCCTAGAACCGTCGATTGCAGTTTACCTACTTCCGAAGCGACATAAACGCAGGTAAAAAAATTATACAGCCAATAGGTACTCAGATCGACACCCGACCTGCGGATTTTTTTTTCTTCTCTCTTCTTCATCTTACCAGCAAAACTATTCTCTTTCATCTTTTCACTTGCACAGTTGTGAAAAAGAGGCCTGTAAAGAAATTCGAGCCGTGATTGAACTTTAAAAAATACATAATTTCCCGGTGATTCTCGCCGGAAGAAAAGCGTGCCATTTCCGTTGCGATCAAGCTTTCATACCCATACGAAAATGTGATCAGACCAGGCGCTGAATTTCACGCCTAGCCTCCGGCAAAACCATTGGGGAATCGTAGACCGCTCAACACTGAGATCTTTTCACCACCAGGATGCCGTGCCTCGGCCAAGTCTCAGGGTGCTGGGCTGACACGATGAATATTCCTGGGGCGTTGAGTTAATATTTTCTCAGCCACTCCGCTCCGCCTTTCCTAATATAGACGCATGTCACACACCATACGGGGTTCGTAACTCCGGGTTTCCTTAGCATGCTCGAGCATCGACTTGGCTTGACCAAGGATTAGAGTATAATGGTTGCTGCTTACTAACGAATGCTCTCTAGATATTCGGTACATGCTTTATCTAAGTTTGCTGAGAGAAGCTCTTCGTCGAGAAACGAACCAGAGTATGTATATAGGATGAAAAAAAGTGTGCGGGCGAATAAAATATCCCACCCCCTACGCCGGGTGAAAGAGCGACGAAATTTTTAAGTAAATATATCACGAGGTTGGCGGGGTAGGAGTATGGGTATAGATTTTTGGGGGAGAGCAGGAATCCATTTTGAAAGTTTAACGGCATGGAAATATCTGTGTCGCGGCTTACGGTCTAAAATACAGGCAGCAGCATGGCGCGGTGAACGTAAACGGAATACCTATACCGGGCCTAATGTTTGCGTATAAGTAGATACACTAACGTATATCAGGGGCGCTTCTGTACGTATACATATACGTATAATTTGAAAACGTGGCTAGGTTGGGGGGTGGAGGGTACGTTCAAGCTCGTAGTTACACACGCAGTACGTATGTACGTGTATATGTATACATATATATGGTGTGGGTGTGCGAAAAGGGTATGGAGGAAAGCGCTGGAGTCGTGTACAGCTACGCTCGAGATCTATAGGCAATCTTGCAAATGAGAATCGTGAGTTACGTGGGGCGTTAGCGCCCCGCTGCCAACCTGAGCCACTATCACAACGAGCTTCTGTGTGGTGTACACGTGTGCAACGCTTATGTACACGACTGTGTACCCGATGTGGTGTACATGCACGCTTATGTACAACTCTCCGCCACGCTAACCTGCTGTAGGTACAGAACACCCCACCCCACCCCACCCGCGCACCCCTACGGCACTGGCTGCACCAAAAGCCGACCTATGTAACTATGGTTATAATGTGGGCTGGGGCGTGTGCTTTGATACTCTATCGAGTGTCGGTTGAAATACACTCTATACGCGAGAATCCTCGCTAAGTTTTTTTTTTTTTTTTTTTTTTTTTCTTCTCTTAGAACAGCTAAAATTTTCGTGCTTGGAAATTTTCTCGAAAGTATTTTCGACGAACGAGAAGCAACGCGATTTACTATCGCGAAAAAGACACCACTGACTTGGTAAGACCTTTATTTTTTCTCCCTTTGTTTTTTTGTCTTTTTTTCAACGATTATATATAGATTTGAATACCTCAGCTACGGAGTTCAGGCCCGCACTTTTTCTTCCTTCTCATTTAAGAAACTCGAGAGAACGAGACGTTTACTTTTCCCGAGCATAAAATCGTATACCTTAAAGTGTATAAAGAGGATAAAAAAATTTAATCGAAAATTGAATCTCCGTTTCGCTTATCGTTTCTAACTTCCCTCCGGCAATTTGTAAAAATGTTAGTAAAACCAGCGTCGCGAGTTCCTTGCTTTAAAAGTAATCCTTGCTAGAATTCTCAGGGTTTCCGACTTGCAGCACACGGGTCAGTCTACATTTTTTATCAATCACGTAGAACGTTGAGTGGGTTTAGACCTAGTCGTGATTTCGACCTGGCCAGTGCACGTGTGAAAGAACGTTTATCGGCGCTAAGAAGATAAGAGAAGCAGAAACGGTAGACCCACGTAGACGAGCCCTTCTCCAGAGGGCGCCACTGCAGGGATGCTTTCGGCCTTTGTCACTTCGGAGTGAGTAGCCGTGTGAAACACACGTTTATTCGCACAGAAAACGGGTCGAGCTCGCCGTCGGGGTATGCAAGACTATATCTATACTTCTGCGGCTGCATTGCCCATTGGGTACTCGAGCAATGGTTCGTTTCGCTCAAGAGTATGGCCCATTTTACGCGGAGGGGTGACTCCTTTCGTCCAAGGGGTTTCCGTGTCTTTTGGCCAGTTGCTGATCCTATGGCAAAGCGTTACGAGACTTGCCCATGCACTGCAGCTTACACGTTTGACGGAAATTTCTCACACCGCTTGGGCCGACGGAAACTGATGTTTTCACTGGTTACTGATTATTTTTAACCGGACTCCAAAGGAATCTGGGGTCGGATCCTCTCGTAATCCTGGCTGCGAAGATCTGTTTGCCTCCACTCGAGCTTATCTGGCAATAAAATTTAAACACCCGTACTGGCCAGCGCGTGAAACTTCAGAGTTTCCAAGTCCCATTAGCGAATAGAACTCAGGGTGGATATACCTCTTCACTGAACTAATCAGCGTTAATTAACTTAATTCATTGCTCTTCGAATACAGTGATAAATTAAACGAACGCTCTCTAACCTCGGGTACCTACAATGACGCTGTATTTAATGCGTCAAGACCACTGACCGCAAGTCTAAAGCATCGCAAGAGATTCATCAGTTTACTTACACCTTCTGGAATTCGACAGGGTTGCCTCGAGTAAAAAAAATTCGACAATTCAAGTGATACTTCGGTCCAGACTTCAAAGGCCGTAAAAATAAAACGATCGGCTTGGAATTTATTCCCATATACGTATGCTGGGTTGAATTTTACGACCTTCTTAGCCGCGGATCAACTCGAATACGCTCGCGTTTCGCTGGCTTGAATGTTTATCGAACGTTATTATAAACCGATTTTGAAACGCTTGATTGATTAGTTCGATATCAAGTCAGCTGGAAGCTCGAATTCTCGAGTTTGATCAGTGCCGATGAGTTTCGAATCAGACTGCATTGAATACGTCCAGAGTTTATGCTGTAGTATCATCCTGACGTTGGCCTCCATTCCCGGAGAACCGAGGTCGGATGTTGTTTGCCACAGTATAGCGTGTAATGATTAATCACCCGAGCCAGGCCACGCAGCTGACTCTGTGTAAGTTAATTAATCAGATATCCCCGGAATTAGCGGTAATCCGTGCGAATCAGTAATAAATTACTGGAACATACGCGTGTTGTGTCAAATTGAATAACGAATTTAAATTCCAATAATCCAATGTATGGATTCCGAGCCGTAACTACATGACGAAAAATTGCAGTGGCACACATCACGCTGGCAATCAGATCAAAGTCGGCAATCGATGCGTTGCTGTGATCGCAAGAAAAGGGGGAAGACGTCTAACGGTCATTCCAATCGCCGATTGAACCCTCGCCCCAATAATCAATCGGCGTTTTGAAACGGGGCGCAGGTTGTAACGCGAGGCGTTACCGGGGCGATTAAATCATACTCATTTCCAGCACTCGGAAGGCACTCTGGCTGAGATCGTCGATTGAACAAGACCGCAACAGGGGCGATGAATACTTTATTACACATAAAACTCGCGTCTAGTGGTACTATAAAACGACCGTACGTACTAAAGCCTGCTGTTAGAACTCCGCGCGTGCCAGACTAAATCGCAGCTGTCTAGCGGCTTGGCAGCCCCTTGCTTATGGTGGTATAAGGTTCCCCATACCCGTCCTCTCGTCGTCACGGTGATCGCAGCAATTTTACCAGAGTCTAACGTACTCGTACACCTTCTTACCGGGCAAAATTTTGACTCACGTCTAGTCGATGAGGAACTCTAGTACGGATTGCGTGTTTCAGAATATGACAAGATCTCAGCTACACTAAAATGGCAATTAACACTGATTAGCTATCAAAATGATCGTAACGTCTAATTTTTGCAAAGTAAATTTTGTAATTTCAGGTACTTGTTTTGGTCAGAATTCAGATTTCAAATTTATTGCTGATTATCGTAATAAATTTTTGTGTCCATAAATATGTGGATTGAATTAAATGAGCTCTTTAATGAACTGCACGTGAAAGGAGGATCATAACTGTGAATTTTATGTGCGCATTGCACGACCTGTGGAATGAAATTTAAAGTAAAGTAAATTTAAAAAAAACTTTTAAATTTTTACAAAATATCGATGATTCTTGTAATTCCCGTTTCAGTTTGACGTAAAAAATTAGAAAGCTTCAATTTGTCATTTAGCTCGCCGTTTCTCCTGCGCTCGTAATGAATTAGCTTCTCTTATTGCTAGCAAAGGTGAGAAGTGTCATGCGAGTAGTCGACGATTTCGCGTATAGTGGCTCCTCCGCACCTTATACGAAGCTTTGGTGGCATTTTCGCCGGGGAGATGGATCCTGGGGGAAGTCACGGGGCGATCAGGGCGGGAGTTCAGCGGGCGGTTTTGGTAGGGGGTGGTAGTTGAGGCGCATGAGCACCACTTTTATTGATTCCGAAAGTGCCGCCATGACTGCTGCGTGCGTGAGGGAACGGGGACGGGGGTTTCGGGTTTGGAGTTTGGGGTTTCGTGAGGCGGCGGGGGTCGGAGAAGGGAAGGGAGGGAAAGGGACGGCGTGGGGTGGGGTGAGGCTGATGGGGTGGAAACTCTGCGGAGATAAAAACGAACGAGGGCTGGAGACGTGGGATGCGAGGGGCAGAGGGGACGGGAGAGAGGAAAGAGGAAGGAAAGAGGAAAGAGAGCGGGACTGCGCGGAGTCGTATCAACATATCTTATTGCAAATAAAAATACAGCAGAATTATGAATATATTTACGGCCTTCCTTCTCTAACGGCGCTGTAAATAGGAAAACATTGTACCCTTCTATTGCTGTTGGTATTTTAGAGAAATTTCCATCGATAAATCCTTCGCTTATAACGTCGTTTCTTCTGATTTCATTCGCTCTTCGTACACATTTTTTTTTTTTTTCTTCATACGTATAATATATATTTTTAATATCGACGAAACCAAGGCTCTGCAGTTGATGAATTTTTATCACATTATTGAGCGTGAGGTTGAATTTATGTGGCCTCGATACTGACTCGCGTGTTCGATCTATACGTCGTTATACGTCGATCCTTTCGGTTCGCCAATAGTTCGCTGGATCGCAGAGTGGGATATGAAGAAAATTTCTGGCTGAGATCCAATCACACAAGTCCGCAGTGTTGTTAACGGTAACTAAGATAAACGTCATGACCATTTTATAACGATGAAAAGAAGAGAAAAAAAGCTAAATCTAAGAAAAAAAAGGGGAAAAGAAAACTTTTTCGACCCTTGGAAATTGCGTGGAAGTAATTCAGGCAATGCAATTCAACTTTGGTGATACTTTCTGCTTCTTTAAACAGCCTCTCAGATTTCTGGGGCTCAGTCTTGTCGTAAGCAATGAAAGAACGACCCGTACACCACCTTTGCTGAGGTCATTCAAACAGATATGTATCCCCGAATACGGAACGGTTACGTAAACGATAACTATATTTTTTCCGCCATTAGATACAATCCTCAAAAAAAATTTCGTGCACTATTTTTTGATCGCATGGTGTTTTTCCTGCATTTTTTCTCTGAATCCGACCGAATAAATTTCTCGCTTTTCCTCGAGGATTAGCAAATGTAGTCGATGGTTATAATAAAATATTTCATCCCCATAGCGGGACGTTTATTATTATGTTTACTGATCGTGAATCGATTTAAAATTTTCCATAGAAGCAACCTGCAGTCCGGATAGTGGAAATTCCTCAGATTTGTATCCGCTGACGTCACTGGAGCGTCTTGTGAAGTACGCACTTGCGATAGAAATCTCCCCCGCAAAGTCGGCCCATGAAACTTTCAAGAGATAGACTCCGAAATCACCTCAATCCCCTCGAAGATAGCCTCTCTGTCTGATTATTTCTTGTTTTTGTCAAGCTTTGTCTTTCCATACCATCCAGACTTTTTCCTCATACTTTGTTCGCCGTTTCGCTCTCTTTTCCTCTTTCTCTCCATCTCTCCCTCACCCTCTACTCCTTTTTCTTCTACAAGTAATTTACTCGTTTCAAATTTACGGAAAGGTCTTTCTATATTATCTCGAAGGCACAAATTCTCTTTTATCCGGCCAGAAACGACGGTAGAGGAAGAAAAAAAAAGCCGCGTCTACCCTTCCGCTATAAATAAAACCCCAGCTTTCATTTCTCCGATCGATCCGCGGAGGCGTTGGGTAAACACGTGATTAGAAAAGGTGCCTTTGGTCGTTCTGGCGGGCAAAAAATAAAAAGTGAGAACAGAAAAAAAAAGAAAAAACGAGATAACGTCGGAAAATAAATTATAACTCCAATAACTCGAATGTCTTGCCGTCGTTGTTTTTTCGCGCTCCGTCAACCCGACCAACGAAATACGGGCAGATAGCCTGCAGTGCGCATCTAGCCGTACCTACGTGCTTTGGCAATCAAAGGGTGAAACGGCTTAGACTGGCTGCCGTGGGTGTAGTAATACCTACGGGTGGTCGGTGGCGATGCGTGGAGATAATTAAGCGGGGTGATGTATGGCCGTTTCGCGAGTTCGCTCGTTATCTCCTCGGCTCCCCTCGCCTCCGAACCCGAGCTGGTCCCCTTGCATTCAGTTTCGGATGTGTACAGACAGAAACCTACGCGAATACCTCCACCCCCACCCCCAACCCCAACTTTACCCTCACTACCGCCCGTCCGGAGGTCGCCGCGCGCTCAATGGTCCGGCACTTTCCGTCTCCATCCCCGATCCCTTTATCACGAACCCTCTTCCTCTTCCTCTTCCTCCCCCTCGCCACTTCACCCCTTCTTCTTCCGTCTCCCTCTCGCTTTCTCTCTCTCTCTCTCCTTCCCTCACTCTCGACTGCTTTATCGCTCGACACTGCTCCATCGAGGGTGCATCCCATTCGATGCTTTAATTGAGACATAAATAAGGTTTGTTTGGCTTTGCTATCCGACTAGCCGATTCTACCGGTATAAATGCATGGGAATTGGGGATCGAGGCGTTGCCAATACCACTCGTTTCTGCATAATGGCGGTGTTAAATTCCATCAGGATGATACCCGGATACCTGGTACCTGTTCCCACATCCTCCCCCAGCATTTCCACCTACGCATCAGGTACACCAGCAGCTATCGGGCTGTGGAGAACTTTGGAATTAGATAGACGAACGCGCTTCTCTTTTCGTTCAAGTGGTAATTCTTTCCAGCACCGAAAATATGCGATGGCGTCTTTCGGACGAAGGTTGAATTGAAACGTGCCAAGTTTACCACAACGTTGGATTTACTCTGCGCAGTAAATCGATTTTATCGATATGCTTTTCAACCTTTGTCTCAGACTCATTAATTCTCAGAGTAGAAAAATGAAAGAACGATCCGGATAAAGCTGAAAGTTGACTGGCAAAAGCAATCATTCGATGGTAGGTATAAGGCAAGTGGACTACTGCAGTGGGTGTGAATGACGAGGCTTTCAGTAGTTGGGAGAGTCAGTATCGTAAATCGAGTCGAAGGCGATCGGGGCTTTGATCTGGGGTGCCTTCCATACCTGGAACGAAGGAAAACGGGATCTGAGTCGTCGTCAGGCGAGGCGATACGATCTTCATTAATCCGGTATTTTTTCCCCCGAAATGGGGTATGGTTTGTTGGCCGGTTAAAATTATAATGGTGGTTGAACAAAGTAGAAACTGGCAATAAGTAACACCCTGCGTGGGCGAGAAAGGTCCAAGGAAATAATGGTCACGTTCTGGGTCTCCCCAGTGCTAGTAAGATCGTAACTCTACACGGGCCAGGTATCTCGCTCTGGGAGACTTACGACTTAAGTTCCCTTTGTATGGCGGCGGAGCGGCTTTGCACTGTACAAGTTAATCCCACGAGCTCGTTCCTACGGGATACGTATGTCGGTGCGTACGTATGTATGCTTGTCCGAGCATACGCGCGCATTCCCTCGCCCCTGTGCCCCCCTTCAACCTCTGGTGGAAACCCCGTGCTCGATGTACCTAGACACTATATGTACCCGGAGTTTCGTGGGCAGCCACTCTCCGCTCCATTCCACTTCACTCCACTCCTCTCCACTCCACTCCATTCCGTTGGTTCTGGTCCATTCCGGCGCCACTCCTCCTCCTACGCGCTGTGGCTATCAAAAATCCTGGTTTGAAAAAAGGGACGCGGCCCCTGCGGCGGCGACGGCAGAAAAGCTCGTCGTCCGTCAGTCCCGCTTAATCTCGTCTCTCATTTATGCTACTGCGAAACGTCCGAACAGCGTAGCGTCTCGCTCCGACCTGCGGGAACATTTCCCTGACGTATCTACGCCATTCGGCCCCTTTTCGGCCGCGGCAGCCCGATTATAAAGCTGCCCTTTTGCTCTCTGTGCGGTAAAAAGCGGCTTAATTTCAACCCTCTCTCTTTTCTCGTTTTTCTTTCACTCCCGATTCGAGAGCGAAAGTTACCTTCAGCTATTCCCCTGCGGGTACTTAGCGTCCATACTGTTAACGGTTATACACGGCTACGAGAGCCGTTTTTTCTGCGTGTACCTAACTTGTAGTAGACCACCTTCATTCACCGGGGAATTAAAAAAAAACACTGATCTTTCTTTCTTACCATATCGATGAGCCAGTGCTTTCCATCTACTTCAGGCTAGATATCATGGCAGATAATACTGTTAACCAGAATACTTGCATACGTATACGGTTCGGAATGGAAGTGGAACAGAGCGACAAAGAGGAACGTGTGAAGAAACTCCCTTGAAAAAAGTATTCAAGCACCTCTAAATTCCAGACTTTGTGGCCCGGCCGTTAGAAATTACTATACCATTCGCAGCCACCGAAGCATTAGTATTTCTAAAGCAAATGTTACGTTTTGTGCAGGTTATAGTTCATCGCCTGCGCTTTGCGGCGGAAACTACTTACGAAGTCAATCCAGCAGCGGAGTTTGTTATCATCACTCAAACGCGTCGTTTGGCGAACCTTCCCCTAAGTGTGCTTGTTCATTAGACGGATCGTTGCAGGCTTCGCGTCTCTCTTGGGAATTTAAGCAATTGAGAGAAATTTCATCCATCCAGGGTACGCGCAGTTTCGGCTTTACTTTGCGGACCTGATTTATAATTAGATCCGCGTTATCGCCAGTTTTCAGTCGGGTATTGCTGAAATTGTCTCCGAGGCTCGGGCTAATGGGAGAGACACGGTATTAGGTGCGAGAGCCATTGATCGATATAGACCCACCCCCGCTCCGCACAGCCAACTTCACCCCTGACGGCACCAGTTTCCGTTCTTCCCTTCTCTTGGCCCGGAGCAGGCGAACCTCCACCCCCGTCAACCCCGCCTTGAATCCACCACCTCTCGGCGCTACCTCCGAGGGAGCATCTTCCGCTAATGAAACGCCCGTGAGCTACTGCCGCCGCGTGCCTCCGGCCTTTGTTATATCTGGAGCTACCCTCTCGGCTCCAACCCTCCCCGCTCGCTGGTACAGATATCAGGTACGTACGTCTCTTACGTGAGCCGAGAAGTAAGATTTGTACTGAATATTTAGTAATTCGACGATGCTGGCGCAGATTAGGCCGAAACCATCCGAAGAATACTAAGCGGACCTTACGCGCCGAGGGATGTAACCAACGATAAGGACGATAGGTCTTTCCTCCTTTTTCTGTTCCTTCTGATTCTTCTCCCATGGAAAGATCTCATGGTGTCTCAAGAAACGATGAATTCCTGTGTAATCCCATCATTTTGCGGTGAACTTGTTCACTTAACAACCTTCGGAATATCGCTTCTTGGTCGATACAAAAGTCACCAGTATCAGATGCTTGTGGCTTTCAGAACCCGTGAGGCCCCATAAGGGAGTATTACCAATATATCAGGGTTACCGAGAGGAAAGCTTTGGCCGTCTTATAAATACGCGACTGGATCTTCATTACGTCGACGGAGTACAACGGAGAACCGACTTCCCTTGGCGCAGGCACTGCAGTGACGAAGGTGACAGCAGCGAGGCTATAACCACGCCCGTTCCCAAGAACTTACACCGCGCAATAACTATGGATCTGCCTAACGCCTATTTAAGATGCCCTTCCAGTAAGGTCGGCATTAGCTATATCTAGGCAGGAAAGCGAGACGTATATGTTCTCGACTTTGGAGAGTTGGGACCCTCCTCCCGCCGAGATCTTCCCGAACTTTCCTCATTTCCGATTAACTCGCACTGCAGACATGAGAAGGTAACGATTCCAAGATTCCTCTCTCTGACCTCGCCTTATTGGGGCCATTCAATTCGACCAGATTTCATCGACGCTTACGAGTTTAAAACTCAATCATGCAGCCGATGATTATAAATTCGCCTGGTAATTGTAATTCCTGCAATTTTTAAAACCATCGAATGCTTTTCTTTTTGACTAAAAGGTGCGGGATGGTTGTTTTTTATATTCCAGACGTAGGTTGACGATCGACGTCGGTTTCTGCTTTCAAAAAGAAGCGCGCGTGTCGCGTTAATTATTAATCGTCTAAATGTTCGGTCGGCTGGAAAAAGTCAAATGCGTCTGGTATCAGCTGCATTAGTAGTCCTCGGCACGGTCCACTCCTACATTTACTTGCTCCTGTCGGAGAACGGAAAGGAATCGAAAGAAACGGAGAAAAGGAAGAAATGGCTGCAGGGGGCGAGAGATGGGCGGAGGAAAAGCGGCGGCACGGAGGCGGATGTATGTCGGGCACGTAGCCACGGGGATTGCCTGGATGTGCCATAGAGGCAATCATGCCAGCAATGCAGAGGCCCATCTCGCCACCTTACCACCCTCCAGATGCCCCAGCCGCGCCACTGTATATACTTATATACACTGTCTTCGCGGTTCTTTGCGCGGCCTGTAAAGAGCTTTGCAAAAAACCCAGAAATCCCTGCTGGATTTAAATATAGAGCGAGCCCTCTCTTTTCACTTTTATTGATAGTTTCAGTTTACACCAATGACCGAATCTTATAGATCTTCTCGATCCTCTGCTGAACTTGCTTATACTTTACAGTAGCCTCCCTTTTTTGCATCGATCAGTGCTCTCCTCTTGGGTTGACGTGAAAACGTCCCGGAACGAAAACCTAGCTTCAAAGACACGCCGTCGACCATAGAGGGAGCTGCGTGTAACTCTGGGGCGCATCAGCATTCAAAGTACTCGGGGCTTGGTGGACCGACGGATGAGGAACGGGAGCGAGGGAGAGGATGTACGAGGGATGGACGAGGAGGAAGGAGGAACAAAAACCCCCGAGAGGAGGATGTTGCATTAATATTTATATCCACGGTAAAGGGGAGGGAGCTGAGAGGAATGAAATGCAAATGCCTTAACGAGCCACTGAGGGACTGCTGAAGCAGTACCCACTCTCTTTACCACTCTTCACTACCGACGCAGCACTGCCCGTCGACGAACGCTCAGCTCTACCTATACATCTCCATATAATACTCAGCCGCCTTTTCTCCACCCTTATCAGCGAGTCTGCGGTAGCTGCCATTTTCCTTCATTTTGTCTGCTCTTCGAAGGCAAACCTTGGGAAATTATGTGTTTTCCAATTTCTCTCATTAGAAGGTATTCGGTGATACCTATTCGTAAAAACTATTCGTGAAATCCTCTTTTAATACTGTATTATTACAATTTTTCGAATACAGCATCCGTCTAGAACAGGAACCGAGATAGAATAGCAAAAGTTGCGGTATCATTCGGCCGTGAAGAACTACAATTCATTAGTTACTCGGTACAACTGAGGCGCGAGCCTGGCGTTCGAGGCAGTGGAAAAAGCGCACTCGCGAATACCAAAACGTTTGTTATTTTCTATTTCACCCCAGGGATCCCGCGAGCGGCCCGAAGGTTTAGCGCCGCCATTATACAGATCACGTGGCGATTGGATTCCTCCTCGGCTAGCGAAGCCTATCTGGCTCCAGCCACTGGGATGGCGGGAGGCATGGCCGTGGATAGAGAAGCGCGGAGGGGAACCGGGAGGGTTGCGATACCCTCACAAATCCAGCTCCAACTCTACAGCTTTCATTATAAATCCACCCACACCCGAAACCCACACCAGCCGGTCCGTTACACCTATATACGTGGGCGAACCCATACCTAGGGGGTCCCCTTGAACTCCTAACTTTCGACCGGGCACCACCCCTTTCTCTCCCTGACTCTCGCTCTCGCCCTTCACCCCCCTTCCATCTTCGCCCGCTGTTCTCTCCGCGATCTATTACATCATTCGGTCCTTGCTCTCCTCCTTCGACCCTCTCCAAGTACGCGGCCAAAGAAAACAACCCGAATATGTCTTTCAATTTGGATTCTCGCCAATCGAAGATTCCCGCCAAGTCCTCCTCCTTGTCTCCTTCGATCTCCTCGTTGATGGAAATTACGTCGACGATAGATATCGGTAATAAGTTTCCGTGCGAGTTTTAGTCTGCTTCGATATATATATATATATATATACACTTTCTTCACCAATGGGAAAAAGTAATTTTCTCTATTGATTCAGGGAAGATGTTGGATAAAGCAAATACTTGGATACTTCATTACGTGATTTATTGTAAAAGTTTCAAATACTACATCGTTGTTTTTTCTGCTGCATGATCTTGTGGCTATTAGAGATTCAGATTTTCCTGAACCCTGAGCATATCCAGCCTCTCAAAAAATTTTCAACAAGTACGGACAGGATATAGAGAGGAAAACTCTAGTTGATCTTGGCCTCGTAGGTATGTAGCAGCATCTGGGACCATATCCAGTATTTTCGAACGAGAAGAAGGGGGGGGGGGGGGGGGGTGGCCCTGGGTTGGGGAGATTAGTGGAGGTGAAACACGTGTTCAATGCCTTAGCCGTGGGGTGAGTTCCATACTGAGAGGGTGGCAGAAAAATAACGCGGAGCCGATGGAGTAGGTAAGACGTCGTTACGTACATCCGGTGCTCCCCAAAATTCGAAGTCACGACCTGAAACGGAACGGTGGAACGTAGAAATGCTTATCCGAGAGTATGGAGTAGCGGGGAAACCAGCTTATATAAGCCTAAGTCATACGCGCCCGCGGCTATTATACTGAGTTACGGCGGAGCTTTTCATTTATTCGTTTGCATAGTTTCCAACTGGCAGCGAACCAAATCGAAGATACCATTTTCGAAGTTTTCATTCCGTATACCAACTCCGGCCGTTATATGCCATACCCACTGCCACTTGATCCCGCCGATTCAGCAAATCAAATTACACGGTTAGTTTGAAACCGGCTTTTTAGGTGAGTTAATTCTGTTATTGGGTAAGGTTAGGAAAATTATACTAATATCCAACAGTCGTCACGCGGCTCGATACATATATATAGAGGTACACACCACCTGTTCTACGGAAACATTTGCTGAGCATTTCCGAGGGCTTATAAGATCATGAAAATAATTTCTGTCATAGGCCGCAACTAATTAATCCCCTCATTGAGAGAGGTCAGTAACTAATTCCTACCCCTCACGGGGGATGGTCCGAATTGACAAAATCACCTGTTCGAAGAACCGACGGCTGTTCGGTGCAGGCAAGTGGTCGTTGAGGAAATCAATGAAGCGTTTAGTTGACTGCTGAGGATGAGGAAGAACTAATTCCGATCCCAAGTCAGTCCTTTCTGCGATACACAATGAAGCGTGAGTTCATTCTCATTTCTCCGGCAACCCCGAGACCAATCTTATGGGCCGTAGTTGAATGGAGACACGTCTGAAGAGGACGTGATAGTACGGGGCGGCTTTACCTACGACCAATAAAGGGTTGTTGGTCGGTTATGGAATGCCCATTGACGGGACTTTCGTTCTCGTACATGGCCGTGGTACCCACCATGCCACCGTGTGTCGGATAGCCGCGAGGCACACGAACGCCGCGCGAATGGCCCTACTAAAACCAAATGGGTCATTTGATTCGGAAGCGATATCACCCTTATGAGGGATCTATATGTGCGTGCCCCGCGGCACGGGGTCTTCGGAAGATATGCAATGTCCGATAACCATGATTCCCCCTGGACGTTGCGCTGGACGCTCGCTGCAAGGGTGCAACCCTTCGATTCCTACCGCGAGGGCACCTGTCGATGCGACCTGCGTTCTTCGCACACTTCCAAACCAACGTTGGATGGTTTCGGTCTGCTCGCTGGCGCGTTGATCACGGCTGCATGATCTCTAATTCGGATTAACCTGCGCAACGTAATGGCCGACAAAGCTTACCGGCCTGCGAGTCACGCGTGTGTTTGTGTGGCTGTTTGTGCGCCTGTGTGCAAAGTGCCATTCGAGCGAAGTAACGCGGTGTTTATCGGAGCGTATCCCTACCCTCTCTCTCCCTCTCTCTTTCTCTCTCACCAGCATCCCTTGTTCTCTGTCCCCGACTCTGCCTCACTCCCTCGAGTTCGCTCGAGGCCAATGCCGGGTTTACCCGCTTAGACGAAGGGGTTAGACGTAATCCTCGTCGCTTCAACTATCATGCCCACTGCGCGCCGCTGTTTGTAAGCCTGTTATCATATGGGAACTTCCTCCCAGATGATCCCAGGGGCTCGTTTGGTAGTTGCTATATAGTTGGGTAGCGATCGTTTTTAGTCCGTCAGTGCACCACCAAAGCCCACAGACTCAGGTTTTCAAACAATTTTACGCAGGTGAGTTCTTCTCTGGCTTGTGGGCTGGGCCTTCGATACGGCTGTTGATTTTTTTAGTCCAATATCCAATTCCCACTCGATCACGATCGCCATCTTGCACGGATAAAAGAGACCGGCTACCGCCTCGAGCATTCGGCGTAATTAATTAACTTTGTTTTCCAGAATGGAGTCGGGCCTATAAAATCGCCTCATTAGGGACCGCCTAAGTGCCAATCGGCAGCACTCGTTAAAATACTCCCCGAACTTCTGGAATATGGGCGCACGGCGCGCGGTCCTGCCGTCGCTTATCGCTTCCAATCTGTCGTTTCAGGTCGTTTATTGGATAATGCCAGACACAAAGCAGCCAGATTTTCTTTCCTCGTTTATCCTTTATCTTTATTGAAATGTAGAAATAATACGCTGCTCACTAATGCCCCGTTTTCTTTTCTTTATTCTCCGGGATACCTTAATCGTGATTATGATACAAAATTTAGGTACGCCTGCACACGTAATTATACAAATGCGCTTCCAACAACTGAAATTCCGATCCTAATCATTCTCCATGCTACAAAGGTACGATTCAACTTCTTCTTCTTCCTCCTTTCTTTTTTACAAGACTCGTGTAATCTTCTTAATCTTTTAAAAAGAATTTAAATTGGCAAGGTAATTACGATTTTTTTACCCAGATCAGATCGAATGTAGTTTTTCCCATCGTGCTTTGCTATAAAGATTAACGCTGCAACAGAAATTTGACCAAAAATCAGAGTGAAAATATAATTGTTAACAAAGCGCAAAGCTCCAAGAGCACAATTGCCTGTATGTAAATGAAACAACTGTTTGCTATCTTTATCAATTCAACCAAAATCGTGGCATATTTATTATAATTATTCAGGAAAATCTGTCCGGTGAGAGAATGGAAGCCTGCCACACACGGATAGAACAAATAGAATAATACAATTAAATTTACATTTTGGTAAACGTGTACGGTTCCTATACGCTTTTGGCACACGTGTGTGTACACGAACTGGTAATCGAGTTACACGGGGCGTTCATCTCTACCGGGCCATAAACCAGCTGACATACTGTACACCTATATGCATATATGCTCCTATTACAAACCCCTTTCTCAACACATACGTACCGGCTTGATTAATGTTTAATCACATTAGTCCGAAAATTTAATCTCTCTTTGTACAATATTCATGAAAACATCTACGTCCATATTTCTGATGCTATGCTTTCATCTCCAAGCGAATGATTTCATTCATGCAAGAAGGTTTTGAATTGTATATCACTGTTTTAAAATTGCAAAGCAAAAATTTTTGTACAGTCGCGTCACAACTCGGGGTAATAATATGATGCTCATTAAGATTGGCGTGAGGGTTTAAGAAGTTGGCTAGAATAGTATTGCAGCACCTGAGAATCTTGTCTTGCGGTTTCCGTGTATTTACGTAGGTGCGAATTTGGCTGGGAATATCGAAGCGAGCCGCGGCGCATTCTCTTTTTCGTTTTCCCTTCTCTCTTTCACTCTGATACGCAAGTATCACGCGAACGAACACAGAGGGTCGGGGGTAGAGCGAAAATTCTCGTGATCTGCTCGCGTACGACTCCCAGGGCGGCCTTTCGCTGCTCGGGTGGATCTGGCCTGGAACGCGTAACACGCATTTTTATCAAACGTTATGGCCACTGGAACGACCAGGCTGAAAACCAATATCTTACTGCCGCATGGGAATACCTACCTTCACTTTTCCTCTCGTGCTTTTCCGCGCCGCTGATATTTCCTGCCCATTTTCCTCACTCCTTTTCATACATCTATGATCTTCGATCACTGCCGATATACAACTCAGCGGTATAGTTTCCTGCCAAAATCCAAGGCTTGATCGCATAGTTGACATCCGATAATCGTGGTTGAACTCACATTCGATACATCCTAAAATCAATTCTCTGGTCCAAGAAATTCAACGTCAGCTGCGCAGCCTCTCGGGGATGAAAATTAGCGAAACTCTTTGGACGCAACAGGAACTTCGCAATTACAGACGAGAGGCCTGCACCGTTTCAATAAAATTGAACAGGCCGAGGTGATCTGCGTAACAATAAGATGACAGTCATCAGTCAGGTCGTAGCAATTTCGTTCAACTGCGTGGTGACCCGGAGGCTGCGAGGGGATGCCGGATGGAGGAGAGCTGGCCGCGCCTATAAGAAGTATCTAATCTCGGAACCCCGCGGGCGACGGAAGCAGCTCTGGAATAGGGAAGAAGAGGGCGGCGAAGAGGTCGTAACGCGCCCTCCAAGTATGGCAGTTAGCCCTGGGCAAAGGGGAGTTGGTTGCGCACAGGTTATGCAAATACCAGGACCAAAAATACAAGGGTCCCGATTTACAGAGCTTTCCTAAGGACACCTAAGGACGACCTGCAAGGCATATTCAAAGATCTGCCGAAAGATCAAAAGTCGCGATCGTATTCGTGCACCACGTTCCGGTGATGATCAAATTACTCGTATCTTGTTTTGGGCTAAACCTGATTTTTTTTTTTTACTTTACAAGTAAAATTTCTGAGGTGAATTGGGAGTAGCATCAGCATCGGGTGAAACTGGTGAAACTTTTAGAAAAGGTTCATGACTCAAGTACTTGGAAATACTCTTGTGCATAAAACCATCCCGGGGAAACTGAGGGAGAGAAAAAGAGAGAGAGCGAAAGAGATCCTCGGCTCTCGGTTGAGCTCAACCCCGTAGGCACGAATGCGTACCTCTCGGCTGTAGGTATGAATACAGCCGAGCTCTATATCTGGCTCCATATAGCATCGCCTAAACCCCCACCAACCCCCGGGATTTAAACTCGAGCGTGGAAAGCTTATACAAAGCTTTGAATTTATTGGATGGAAATCCTCCCGCTATGAGCGTGCAAGTTCTCTACAGAGCGGCGAAGTTGCTCTATGGGATTAACACTTTCGTATCTCAGGGAGATGGCGCCCGGCCCATTTCTAGCTAGCGGCCAGCCTCTGCCAACTCCTCACCCTCGCCAACTTCAAGATACACTCGAGGTGATGTCCACGGTCTTATAGTCTAGGACAACAGCCCACCCTCTATCCTCTGCCCAGCACGCCCGGCAACTTGCTAAATGGCGACTCAACTTTATAACTGCGGGTACGCAGCGCGACGTCGTGCAATTTCATAACAGATTTTTATTATTCCCCTTAAACTTTTCAGGGCATTTATTTTCCTATGGACTGGGTACTTCGGGAAGACTTGTTTGTCCAAGAGTGACGTCGTGTACTCTATTTTCTCGTTCGCGATACCATCTGTCATCGACTGAAACGCTGTACGATTGAACGCCAACTGCAGACCATTTTTCTTGAAGCTTTACGCTAATTTTGCCTATAAAATAACCGTACATCTTTCGAAATAAACGTGGGAAGAGCGATTTGTCATGGAAGTAATAAACGAGAAGGGCAACGACACACGGATAAACAAAAGAGAGTTATGCAGCCATTTCGCTCGCCGCTTCCGCCGGGGTATTTGCGTCCCGAAGACTCCACCCCCTTTGTCTGTACGAATACGAGTACATTCGTCGACACGGACGAGCTTAAGTACACGGATACGTGTGTGTGGGTGGCTGGTTGGCTGGCTGGCAGGCAGGACTAGGTGCATAGCGAAGCACACAGCGAATAACCGGGATATAGTGTGCACTCCGCACGTACAATTATCGTTATAATCGTATTTTTCGAAAAGCTTGCTGGTACCGTAGCACCAAAGCCTGGAAACTTTCCTAGCGGGATTTGGGAAGTGAAGCGAAAACGCGAGCTCACCAGAGAATTACGGCGCGGTGGGGTTCCCGTAGGAACGAAAGAAACAGGAGCGGAGTTTTCTTAGGCGCTAAAAGACTTTCGCACGACTAAAACTCTAACGTGGATTTTCCGCAGGTTCGGTACACCTAAAGCTGAACAGATCTCCGACCCTCGTTTTAAATACGATCGGCATAAATTTCAAAACTGATATCATTCCTGCTCTGTTTTCTTCTCCGTGAATATATTGTATAATTCAGATCATACTCAGCGATGAAAAAATTTCATTAAAACAGCTATTTACCCAAGATCCGCGGGGATCAACGCGGAGAATATTAGCAACGTTCTCACCCCCGGGTCTCGTGTATGTGATTGATGCGATAACGCTGAGGAAATTATTGCAGACTGTGTTGGGTTTAATGGAATTCGTTTCTTCTTAGGTGTCGCGACGCCAGCGGAAAGAGGCCCCGGCGTTTCTGCAGAGCACCTCGAAAGCTCGCCGCCGCCCCTGGGTGCCCGGGAAGAAGCCAGAAGCAAAAAAGATAGAAGCGGTGGAGCGAGATAGTGGTCGGGGGTAATGGCAGTCTTGGAATTGCGTTATCAATCTCCGGACCCCTCGGCCTCGCAGCGCTCGACTCCATTCCATTCCATTCCGTTCCGTTCCACCCCCGGCCCCAACCCCCGGTTCCTTCCTCGCGTCCTAACGTTCTGCCACCCCTTCTTAGCCGGGGGTTCCCCGTCAAACAGGACGCTTCCGGAAAGTCCACAGCGCAGACTCGCCCCCGCCCCCATTCCGAGATGTATGCTTATGCCAGCCACCCTTCCTCGCCCTCCTCCTCGCTCTCCTCTCCCTCTCATCCCTCCGCCTCCAGGTATCCCTCTGTCCCTTGCCACTTTTACATTTTGCATTAGATCTCTCCGTCTTGGCATCTCCGACTCCGAGCTCTGTATCATCTCTTCTCAATCGACTCTCTGCAAGACGCTGCTCTAATGTTTTTTTGAATGAAAAACTGGAGAAAAATATCCAAGGTGATTGTCGTTTTTCGAATAATTAATCGAAACGTGGAAGCCGAGGAGATATACAAAATTTAGGTCTCACGAAAAGTGCAAAACTTGAGTGAATACGAGTTGAATTAAGTTCACAAGTGGATAAAGATGCCAATGAATCGACCTCTAAGCGTTCCTTTTGTGGTCGTCATGGACTACTCGCGGTGCTGATCACATCGTTGAATTCAGCTGTCGTTGCTGATTCGAAATGTGTACCTAGAAAGATACTGAATCTAATTTTAATGAAAACTACCGACTCGTTCTGCCGCCGACGAGATGCTGGTCCATGAATTCCATATTCATGCGAGACCTTTTCAGCCCTAAAGATCGGTCGCTGATAAGGTGAGATCTCTCAGGTGCCAGGGGCTACCGTGTTGTCAGGAGTTGAGCCGTTAGACATCGGAGAGGAGAAAAATAAAATGAGAATACGCAGAGAAGAGGTGAAGGGCACGGACGGGCGGGAGGAAGCGGCCCAAAGAGACGAAGAATAGGAATAAGGGTGGCGACGAAAGGGCGCGTCGCGACGCCCCGTTGGCCCCGTAGTCGATAGCGTATCGCTTTCACAAGCCCAAAGGTTACCGAATCGTTTCGAGACTATCTTAATGGTCGGATAGCTCGTTTGATACTATGGCCGAGTCGTAAAGGCTATTGCTTCGCCCTCTTTCCCTCCTGCACTGGCACAACCCTTCGTTACCAAGGACGGTGGCTTAGTCCGACCCGGGCATCGACGCCCCCGTGCCACCTGATTCCTCGAACGGTACTCCACTCAATCGCCAATCGACTCCTACTTAGCGTTATTAATTATCAATTCGTTATCGCGCCCTCTTACAGCACCAAGTTAAATACGACGCATTCCTTTTGCGCTCAAGATGATCGATACGGTGACTTGATTTGTGCAAGGAAATCAAATTCATTCGCGGTTTTTATCCCTCACGATGATGAATCCTATCCTTGGTCGAATTGATCGGATACTTCAACGCTTGATTGTAGTCTCACTGTTTTTAGACGATATTTTGGGTTGTACAAGATTTTGGTGGTATGTTTATTAGAGGGTTAACACTCTGCATAATTGCGGGAAAAAGTGAGCAAAATTTTTGAACACTTTTAGATTGTAAGAACCGGTAGTGCTTTTGCACGAAAAAAACTTGATGACCTTGCAATTGTAAATGTGTGGATTAAAAACGTTGAATTTAATTGCCACAGGCAACTTGCTTGCAAACACGCAATCGAGTCTCGCAAATGTTTACTCAGAGTTACCGGCAAAAACTTCGGTTCAAGAAATGGAAGAAAAAATTGTTGTTGAGCTTGCTTAATTACCTTCAAACTTCTCTTTCTCCTTTTCTAATTCTCCTTCTTATTCAAGCCTTTGAATAATGTAGGCCGAGTTGTTACACGAAGGGAACGTTATACCAGCAGACGTTGCATAAATTAGCAGCAAGATATCTCATGGAGGAATGCATAATTAATAAGTACATACTGCCGTGTACGTTTGAAATATAAAGCAAGCTTACCCAAGTGCAGTTCACCTGCGACCATTAGAAATACATATATTATAACAGCAGGGTTGAGCAAATTTAATGCGAACAATTCACACGCATGTCATGAGAGAGTTTTTCTACGTGTATTGTAAAAAATAGATCCTGGTATGAAAGACTTCTTTTCTTAGATATCGATGATGTTTGAACCTTCTGTAATCGAACGCCATTACGTGAAGAAAAAAATGCATTAGAGTAGGAATGGTAAGTGCAGGAAGGATGAATGTTCACCGCCATGAGCTTAAAGAATAGAGCAATTCAAGTCCGAATAACTATCAGCGTCACTTGTAATTCTAACGAGTTAGAGAAAATGGCCGTAGAATTGCTTCAGGGTGAGATGTGAGCGCATTTCGCGTTACTGTATTTTATTTGTTACCGGCTCTTTCCATTCGAGGTAGTAAATACCTACTTCGTTTCATCTTTTTTACGTCGACATTTATACCCCGACGAGCAATGCGCCTCGCACCGACGTAGCTATAGGTAGGTACCTGACCTAACTTAATTAACGCAACGACGCGGAGCCGACCGCGGTTTTGCGGGTACATTCCCGTGTACGCGACGTTAAGGGTGTGTCTTTGTATCGCCGTATACGTAGACGCAAATTAACGTATACAACTGTGGCCGGGTACCTGGGTCCGCAATATTATCTAGTCTGCTCTTCGTAAACATTGGTCGTGAAATGGCTGGCGGGTCTACACGTACCTACTGAATGGACACCCACAACTTGCGCTGCTGCATGGTACAATTATATTGTTTCTGAACATGGTCCAGTATGATAAAGTTGAACTGGGACTAAGTTAGTTAGCCGGGACGTTCGTCGGGCGTGAAAATCAGATCTTGGAGCTCGAGAAACTTGCGACGCAATTATATATAGCCAGATGGATATTATAATACGAGTGACAGTGCAAGTGCTATTTCTTATAAATAATATCTACTCAAATCAAGATGTCCGTGAAAATGGTCGCGGGTGCGAACGCTTGGATAAAACCACGACCTGTAACGAGGCGACGAGGAAGGAAGCACGTCGTTGTGAAAATGAATGCGACGAAAGTGAATGAAAGAGAAGAAGAGTAAAAAAATTTGCGATATTCATCGCAGCGTGAACCAAGGTGATGATAATTTATTATGCAACAGCGTTGGCGGTGGCGGCGGGCCGCGGCGAATGCAGAAGCCACAAAATGTGAAAAGCCGGAACATTACCCGTCCGGCAAAGCACATAACTGCCTGATTAAAAGTAACGACTTAGGTATAAACGAAAATTTATGGGCAATCACCGCGGGTCTCGCGAAGGTCCCTTTGCCTCCGCAACACAAGTAACACACCTATAGTGATCCGTCGTTTCTGTCGCGTGGGATCCACCCACCCCGAATACCGTCGGCTAATCTCCGCACCCCTGTCATTCAACGAGGTGTCAACGGCAATTGCTTTTACGAGATACTTATTAATTGTTACGACGCTTTTACGGTTGCGTAAAAGTGCAACGACTACGTGTATACCTACTCAGCCTACGCTCAATGCGCCGGGAGGGAGTGCCAACGGATTATTACCCTCGCAACGACTTTTGGGTCCGGCTATAGCAAGTATAGCCATCGAGGGGAAGGATCAGAGCGTGCCGATGCTACGCCAGACACACTGCGGCAAGAAGAGTTGCATATGCTGCAGGCGCACCGTCGACACTCATCGTACGTCGAGAGAGCTACTTCGAATTCAAGCCCCGAGTTAGAGGTAACGAAAGTACCTACTAATTATTCACTGGTTCAATATTTTTTATATTACAATCTCGGGTATTGTATCAGCAATTATACAGTCGTTTAATTTGGCGAGAGAAAATCTGGAGGATCCAACGCCGCGTTGTTGTCGTTGCCAAAAAGATAATATGGCAGTAGAATAATCGTGCTCGCATGTATAATTTATGTGCAGGCGTATAAGTGAGTTTTCAGATAATTGAACATTGACGTAATATTCTATTTACCTTAAAGCGCAGTTATGCAAAGTGCAGGACTGCCGGTTGGCGGAATGGAGGGGTGGGCACGGGGAGTGGAAACGAGTTGGAAGTGTGGGTGGCAATTTATACGATCCGGAGACTGAGGTTGGCTTTGGATAACGGGCGTGGAACGGCGACGGTAATGCGGCGCGCAAGTAAAAGAGAGTTTTTCTTTTCCCTCGACTGCTCGCTCGGAGGTTTTCATCCCTTCCCGGTCTGGCCCCTCACACCCCCCGAACCCACTCGGCATCCCACCACTCGGCGAGCTTATCTCCCCACTAAATCCCGCGATTTTAATACGCGTTTTCTTGGCAATTTCCGCGCTACACATTCCTCGACTCCGCAACGCACCCCCGCCACCCTGTCCTCGAGAAGAGAGAACTCGGGCCGCACGCGAGGCTCCCCTTTTTAAATGGACTTTATTTTTACGGTCCTATTTAAAGCAATTTCTGATTTCCCTTAATTCATTGCCCCGCCGTTTCGTACAGCCGCGTAATGCCTCCAAGAAAATCACACTCACTTTTCATTAGTCGTTCTCTCGCTCTTTTTCTTCGTACGCCGCCGTCGTCTCCGTGCTCCGAATAAATTATAAAACCTCACGAGGCATTCTAGCCTGAAAACTTGAGAAAAATCAAGTCAAGCCGCATCGCTGTTACGTCCTGCTATGATGAGATTATTCCGATAGGAATCCCAATTTAAACCTCAAGATTACGTTTGCATCTTCCCATATGATTGACGTCCGTGAAATGCACTCAATCTTTTTCCTCTTCAACGTTGTACGGAGGTCGAGCGGGACTGATTTTAAAAGGATTACAAAGTCTCAGGGTGTAATAGAGACGACAGCTATTTCTGCTGGTGGCAGGGGGTTAGTACATGTAACATGGGACACAATAATCGGCCATAAACAAGAGGGATAATAAACCGGTAGCCGTGTCGGCCGCTGCGCAAACTTTCTTCTGCGGGGGGAAATTGAGTCGGATTTGAGTTATTGAATGGCGTCCATCCCTCGCACAGTCCGGACCCCTGATCGTGTGATCGCCCTCCTTTCGGCCCTCGCGGCCTTCAGACATTTCTTCGCCAAACCAGCTACCGTTGCGGTGGTCACCCTCATCCTCCGGCATTTTCCTGTCCCTGAGCGTCACGGAATGGGGAAAGAAAACTTGTAAATAATAACAGAAGAAGAAGAAGAAGAAGAAGAAGAAAGTGGGATAAAAGATAACGCGACACGATTATGTCGTTCTGGGGGAGTCTAGGCGCCACGCCAACGTCAACCTAGACGGGAGACGTCGCTGAAAATCGATTGTTTGTTTTGTTCAAGATATTTCTTTCGGGGGGAGAATTTCGTGCTCGGTGATGCGTATTGGTAACGATTTGAAAAGTGTACTTCTCGCCCGGTGAAAATACGCGTAACGCAGGTTCTTCTGTATATATATATATACCTTATAAGTTATTATTCCAGCCCGAATGATCTACAAGTCGTGTCGGGGTTTTTATGGCTCGTGGATCCGAACCGGCGTTGATGATAATTACAGGATGCATTCTTGCGGGCACTTATAAAAATCGTCCTGTCCACGATTATCCGTATTTAAATGAGCCGCATGTGCAGCGCGCGTTCCGGCTCGACTCGATGTCGTCCTCGTGATATCTACAAGCGTACGCAAAGGCAATTACACTATTTCATTTTATATATTTTTCAGCCTAGTCACCCTCGTGGGGTACAGCCGGGCCCTGTGCTGTCCCCAATAAATTCGCCCCGGGAACGCAATTACTTAGACAGGTTATAATGGGCAGTAAGCGAGGATTAAAAGAGGGAGATCCGATGAATACAACGTCTTTCTCAGCTGTCGTAAGTCACGGCTCTGCCGCGCAGGTAAGCAAGACGATAAAAATGAATGATTTTCGTCTACCAAGCGGCGCGTTCCTCGCTCATCCAGGACTCGAGTTCCTTTCTTTTGGTACCCGACTCGGTCTTCAAGGGTGGTCCGCGTTCTCGTACATCATTTCGAGCGCGAGATTTGCGCCCCGACGGAGTCCAGGCCCCTCCTTCATCCCCGAGGATGACCTGGGATAGGTAGCGGCCAACCAGTCGCTGTGAACGCTGCGGGATTCAAAATCAACGAAGGTCGTACGTCAGCCGAAGAAAAAAGGGCGCCGCTCCTCAACGCGTCTTAATCTAGATGTTCCCATCCGCCGAGCTAACTAATCTCACCTCTCGACGACCGCGGCCATCGCTTCGTGGCTTCCTCTTTGTCTCTCTATTCTCCACCCCGTTTTTTCCCCACTCCTAGAACTAAATCTAGAGCCTCTTCTCATCTATGCGTGTATATTTGCCGCGCCGTTCTTTGTGCACACAAGCCCCACGTTTCGATCTCTGGACCCCGAAGAGCGGCAGTCCGAGGAATTAACGCAGCTGGAGACAAAGATCTTAACGATCGCTCCCACCCCGAGCGAGGGCGTGTAGGCGTTGGCCTGGGCACTAAAACCACTCGTCAAGGTTGTACAACCATCACCGAGCTACTCCCGCGATCAGCTGGCCAGCTAAATTAATTTAATTGTTAAAATTCCGAGCGAACGACACGTTCATTCGAATTTCTTTTGAATTTAAACGGCAATCTCGAATTCCTGTGGCCAGTTTCGGTTCCCAACTAGAAACGAGTCACTGCGCACGGGGTGAAATACCTTCGGAATAAGAAAATACGGCTATACGACGGACGTTAGCGTCATCGGCAAGCCACAAACAGAAGATAGTCTGCAATCCTTTGAATAATAGATTGGTCTTTCTCGGAAGGACTCTTTCTCGTCCCGGTCATTATGACTCTGGCAAAGCACGTAGCGAGGGTGTTGAAGTCCAAGCGTAAGTCGTCAGACGTAGGATAAAATCGTGAGATTGAAGCTTTCTGCGTTGCGTGTTCTTCGCTTTTTGCTCGTGTGGCGTCGCGGCGTCGGTTGTCTGCACCACGTGCATTATACATACATTGTAGGCCGGGTATATTTCGCGTGATAAAGATACTTACCTCTTCCTGCCTTTCTCCAGAGATTGCCACTATCTGTTGTTACTCTCGGGCGAGAGACCTTCCCACTACCCAAGATTCACTAGATTTACGGAGCCAGTATAAACACCGAAGAGATTACGGGAGAGCTTGTTTTAAGTTTTAACGAGATCCCCTCAGCGCCGCGTCGGCGGCATTATCAAATAATTGAGAGGTGTAACTCACCGCTATCTGGGTCCTCGGCCCGGCGTCGCGCTCCTCCTGACTTAGCGTGGCTTCAATCTCACTCGGTCTATCTTGCCGCCGCGACTCTACCTTCCAACAAACCTCTCATTCTGCAATAAGGAACTGTATCGTGTGTGAAATCCCGTGCCTAGAAATTATTGGACCTCAAGTAATTTCCCCGTCTCCTATTTTCTCAAAATCCAACAAGATCCGTGATTGCAAACTGACATTTTTCAAGATCGAGCAATTAATACGTCTCTGCTCCATTGCGGTACCGGAACATCTTTCTGGTCCTCTTTCCATGATCAAAGTAAAACAGAAATCAGAATTAGAGGACTTTGTGTGACATGGACTGTGGGATTTGAGGTCCCGGATCTCTAGCTTCCTGGATTGGGTACCTCGGTCGAACCCTGGGATAAACTCCCGTAGCGGAAAACAGTCAGAATAAACAGCTCCGGTGAAATGGAGGTCGTACATCTTCGGGAAAGATTAAACAGTTAATAAGAATAAGAGTCTCGCCCGTTTCCCTCTCGCGGCGGGAACCGCGGGAGTTGGTTTCGCGAGGGGGTCGAAGAGGGGGAGCGAGGAGAGTCCCCCGGGTGGTTCGCGGGTGGTTCCCCGGGTGGTTGGAGGGAAATGGCGGCCATCTTTCCCGCGAGCTCTCCTCTGAACCAATCGCCTCTCTCCTCGAGGCATTAAGGCGGCAACTCCCGCTGAAGAATTGCCCGGTACCACGTTAGACACATTTTTCTCGCTTTCCTTTATTCTCCGGTCGACCCGGACCCACCCGGAGCGACCCGGAGCGGATTCTGAGCGACCCCGGCGTCGCGACGCTCTGTCTTCTCTCCTCTCTCTTCTCTTCCTTCCCGAGAAAGGTCCTTTCTCCGGGCGTTCCGCCGTTCTCCGCCTCCTCAAAACTTCTACTCGGTATCCCCGCATTTCTTATTCTCTTCTTTGTTCGCCAGACAACCCCTACGACGTATAATAGTGTTCATCCTTGAAGTGGGCTTCATCGAGCGGCAGGTGGCTGACCTTAATAACGCACCGCACAGAAACCAACCCCCAAACTACCCCGAACCCGAAATAACGCATCGCTGCCTGTGCATGTAAGTATACATACGTATAGGCATAATGGCTTCGACTTGAGATGGATTTTGAGATTTACGCGAGCAAACGTCCCCGGCGAAAGGGAGAAAGGGAGAGGGTTCGCTTTTACGCTGTGGGAAATTTCACTCCAACCAATCTACCGCTGCATACCTCCTGGTATTTCTACATTCACATCCCTGCCACTCGACTGCCTCTGCAGGCTCAAATAAAATACGGCATACCCGTACAATACACCGGCTCTGGACCATATTGTACATCACAAAATATAACACTCATTTACGAGCAGTCTAACGATTATATGCTCTCTCTGTGTTCGTCACGGTTAAGTATTCATCACTGTAGTAACAGCCTCTTCCGTTACAGAATGAAGTGTCATAGAATTGGAGGTACTCGTAGGTATTGTTGGCTCACTTGAATCCCGTCGGCTACTGTTTCGTCGAAAAATATAAATCAGGTTAGTTCCAGTGAGATACCTACTGGTCCCACACTCACATCTGGATAGACGCAGATTGTTTCAATCGACGGTGAAATGGAATTTGAATAATTTATCGTCTTTACATAATTACACGCGTTAATTGTTCTTCAAATCTAACTAGAACGGTAAGTATACCCGTTTATTGCAGATCACGAGAGAGTCTGAGAGAAAAAAATGCAAGCGCAGTAAAGTATTCCAGGTGAAGTAAATCGTGTCTGAATTCAAGAAGCTACCGTAAAAACGTAGACTATACGTTCAACTGAATCGTATATAGATAGAAGTGAAGCTGGCGATGTAGGTACCGCCGAACGACTACCGTGTCTCATTCAATGATATTTCAATGTGGCGGCTTTATTCGTTTTATGGGTTGTTAGGTTCGCTCCTCGCCGATATTTCCAATTCATGAACGACCGCGGAGCTCGTTGCGTCGCTCCTTATTCGACCTGAAGGACCTTCCACCGGCGGTTTTAGAAGGATGCGAAGGTGAGATCGATCCTACGGCCTGTTAAGGGAGAACATGCATCCTGGATAATACTCTGATCATTTTTCGTCACGATCACAGGAAAAGAAACCTAGTTATTTCACTGTCCGATAAGTGTCATACACGTTTGAAAATTACGCGCAGCTTCATTTGTGTTCGGTTACCGTCGTAAAGCTATTTCCAGATTTTCACAACCCCGTGAAAACAGTTTGCAAAATGTAAATCATCCTTGTCGTGTTTACGCATGAAATAAGAAATCTCTATTAAATTTTTAAAACCACAAGATAGGTGTTCCAATAAATGTCATTTCCCGACGACGGAAATGTTAATTTTAAACCGAACGATGAAACACCATTAAAATAATTAGTCACAATACAGCATTCATCCAATTTTCAAACAGACAAATTTTCTCGGCTCTGGAGAACTTTTGTCGCGGAGGAGCCCAGAATGAGGGATGATATTTAGGGCAGGCACTCAAGGCTGCACCCTTTTATCAGCCGCGGCGGTATCGTCAGAGCAGCATGAAGGACCTGTCGGAAACAGACGGTGGGGTGTTGCTTCCTTCTCATTCCGAGAGCCTCCCCAGCCCTCCTGACTTTACGGCTGGCAGTCGTTCAGTCGTTCGCTCGTGCCAACCGGCTGCTTCTCGCAAGGACCGGGACCAAGACGAAGTCGTCAAAGTCTTTTACGAGCGCGTAACGGGATTTAAAGTGACGATGATGCAACCTCAAGGTGCTCACTTTATCCTTCATGGCCTCGTAAATGTAACTGATGACATTGTCGGATACGTTTGACTGCGCTGGCCCGCTGGCCCACTTGTCCATTTCTTCACTCGTACACTCGTACACTCTGCTCGTCTCGTTTCTTCTCTTCGCTTCTTTCTTTCTGCACCCTGCATGCGCCCCCATTCTCACATCCAGCCGTATTTTCGCCATCTCGTTGACGGAATTCTGACGTGGCCGAGACCAGCCAACGACACGCAGCGTGCTCATAAAACGGTCAAGCATATTACCGGGTGGTCTGGCGACCTTTACGAGATCGCCAGAAACGTTTCGACAAATTGTCTTGGCGCCACTCAACTGAAATCTTTCTGCCTGACAAGTTGATATCGTCAATTTTACCAGCACATGGTTACTTTCTACCATGGTTAGGAAATGTAATTTATGTCATGCAATATGGTGTTATCGGATCAGTGACAAAACACGGCTAAACCCTTTGTCACCGGGTTTAATTTGCAGCATAATTAGGCATAATGTTCCGGTTGTTGCCCACCCAAAATCAATACCCAGTATGTTAACAGATAGGAATTCAGTGCAACTAATGATCAACGTCCTCCGTGACTATAAATATTCTTTACGTTTGTGTGTGCGTTGGATGAATATACATTTACGATTGCATCTCGTTCGCCAAAATATCAATGTTTTGACACTTAAAGTAACAGAAATAAACGAAAACTAGAATTGTGAATAATTCCGCAGGATTTCGCATAACCATCAAGGAGAGAATACACTTATGATTTTGTTTTCGGTTTAGCAGATTCTTGGCATGCCTGTGAGAGAAGATTTTTACGAGAAATGAGAGGAAGAAAAACTCGCTCACCATACCGACAAGGGAAGCTCGTTAAGACAGGAATGCAGTAATTACAGCGTTGTATAAAGTGGGTGCAATTCTGCACGCTGCATTAAAGGAGTGGCTTCATCGGCATGACGGAGCACAACAGCTAAAGCAAGTATAAAAGTAAGACGAAGACTCTTGATCTATGCTATGAAAAGTGTAACGTGTTATCTACGTACATCAGCTACCAGAGATGGTTTCATAAATAATAAGGATCCCATTCATGAAACTTACAATTTCATAATTATCAAGTACCTATGAGGACGAAAAGAGTCATTAAAAAAATGCATGACTACGTCACTTGGGGCTTCTTCTTATCTGGTGAAACTAAAGACGCTAATAATTTTTCCCGGCAGCCTGAACCTTCATCGTTCATGGGTCGACGATAACCGGGAGGAAGAAAGGACGCCTTGTCGAACAAACTAAACAGTCGGTGTATCCAATGGAATGTCAATCGAGGCCCAAGCTACACAGACCGTCGGGACAGAAGTGAGTTGAATTGGAGTCAGCCAGCATGAATGGAACGACTGTTTATTAACCATGTTAGTCGATTAGCTAAATGCACTACTTCGGGTATCTTAAATCTCCGGATTAATTTTTATCATAAAGTGGAACACGCGTGTTCATACTTACCGAAGCATCCTGAAAGTATTATTTACTGGTTACTTAGAAAGTAGGAATACGGTTTTCGCCATTTGTTATTTCACCATCGCAGTTTACCTTTTACTGAGAGTTCAAGTTTTGCTCAGCTAACCGTGAAACGCGCTTCAATCACGGTGGCACTCTATTTCTCTTATGGCGAGGTATATTAATTTCGTATTTGTAGTCGTGTGCTAATGAAAAGTCTTATATCAATTGCGTACATCTTATTGCGTTTAAATATTCATACCTAATTGAATTTAATGACTCAGTCAACAGCGTGATTATCTCTTATTTCAGTTTTTTCTATACAACGCCGTTCGCGATAACAGCTAAGCGGTGATGGTAAATGTGCCCGAGTTATTTATACTTATATACGTATAAAATTTATCGTTTGTAAGGTTGCTCATGAGTCGAGAATTTGAAAAATTTTGATTGTTGGAATGGCGAATTGACTGGCATTCTTCAGTGAAATAGGGAGCGGGTATATAAACGCGTCATTGTAGGGTGGCGCCATCATCTGAGGGTCCTTCAACCCTCTAGGCAACTACGCAACTCGGTGCGTACAAAAGCTCGGATTAAGCAGACTCGGTCGAGAACCTTGTCCTTCAAATTACCGCGCGTGGAATGGAAAGGAGTAAACAATTTGAACTTGATTTATTCATATGGTAAATGTAATGGCAAATTGTAAATGTCGTTTTGCGGAAGCAGATCTTTTGTTAATTCGTCATTTAATTAAGGACATAAAGCAGCGAGTGGTATTGAGTCGAAACGAAATTACTCCTGAAAAATGATCAGCTTTATCGGTACTAGTTGAAAGTCAGCCGGACTGCTAGCCAGCAGGATATACATTATTGCGATATAAATATTCTAAATGGCCTGAGCGATTTGGCACATAAAATCAAGCAACAAGTTCGCAAAATAAGCAATGCTAACAGTATGAATTCACGTTTCAGGTATGCGTCGATAGCTCCATCAAAGAAAATCCGTTAAAGCCTAACAAACTGCAAGCGTCCCTGGCAGAGGCTGAAATGAAATCGGTACGTGACAAGCATTCTCGAAATTATAATTCTGAAAGAGTATGTCCCATTAAACGAAACAAAATCACACCCACAGCAAGAGGTAAGAGGAAAAGAAAGGAGAAACAGCTTTCTCTTGCCAAGAATTTTTACTGCCAATAATGCAGAACACGCGACTTGATGATGCTTGAGAAAAAATCGCGCATTGCGGTAACAATTTTACTCTTACGAATTAATATTTACTGGCCCACATCTTAATCTGAAAATATACGACATATCGAAATGCGCTCAACGATCCACCACATGCTTTAGCGCATCGAATTCTCACTCCATAATTCAGACACTGCGATAGAGCTTTTTTTATCGTCTAATGATGCCCGGCTCGTTGAAGAGTTATAGTTATTATTTCCCACAAACTGCTTCTAGCTACTTCCCATTGCCTCTGCCGCTGGCCTACCCTCTACTTTGCCTCTACAGATAATTTACATAATGCGGTAGTATCGTATGTTATGTAAGGAATAAATATCGGCAAAGCTGTTACCGAGGTATGCGTAGATGGCCATGCAGTCTGGGCATGCAAACATACTTTTCTATTCGTTTTTTGATTGTTAATTTAGGTGTTTTTATTTTTTTGCAGAAGATCATCGGTTTGCACCCACCAAGTCACTACGACGATGTTCTCCCCATTCGTTATTCCTGGGGTAGCCCGACGGGACGCAATTGGTTTCCCTATGTACTGCACGAGGCATGCAAAGTGTGGGCGCTTAACAACATATGTTTATTACTGGACATCCATTACACTTTACTTCTGTCACTGAGCTTAGTCTGAGTCAGAAACGGCAGAGATTGAAGGACTGAATAATACCGATAAGCTGAAGGTGAACATTGAAGTAAATTGCAAGTTAAGAATAATTTGTAATAAATAATTTGTACGCATAATCTTGATTCCAGTAATGAAACAAATCTAAAAGTATAACATGCATTATTATGGAAGTATAACAAGCTACGCACGTCTTAGGTATGATTTGAGGAATTAATTCGTGATTAGAAATACCCTTAGTGCTAAGTTCAAACCAGGCAACAATAAACGAGACGGAATTTTTATTAATATGTTCCAGATGCAGACTCATTGGCCAAAAACGATCTCATCTACGACGACCAAGCTTCCTAGGATCGACTGTATCTTATTAAGTTGAAAACTCCTTTGATACGAATTAATGATTGTATTTTGCTGGAATTGAATAAATTTCGCAACACTAATGAGTGATCGGTAAATGTGCATAAGCCTAGAACGACAAACTGTTGACTTATTTATTGAAATTCATTGTATTGTACGTTCCAAAGTCTCTATCGTTAGCAGCTGAGAAATACTGCGAGATTAAATTTATCGAGCAAGGCTGGACGAAACAGAAAATAATTATTTCGATGGCAATTCTAGACAGAATCAAAAGTTAAGCCTTGTCGATACGGTAGAATTCCAATAGAGAATAAATATATCAAAGTAAAGTGGCTGTGCAGAATAAATTGAATAAATTGAAATTGAATATGACAAATATTATACGTAAAAGGGAAGTAATTGAAGTAAACGTGTTGAGAGTTCAGTGGGTTATTGTTGAAAGAGAAAGAGAAACAACCGAAATGTTCTCTTAATTTTACGCCGGATGGTAGGCAAGAAGATACACAACTGTACCTGCAGTTGCCATGTCTCTGACTCATGGGCGTTTGTTCCGAATGAGCCTGCAGTTTCACGCTACAGAGAAATTCCGGGTTTCTGAAACCATTATCCACTCTTGGGAACACAAGGTTGTTAGGAAATTTTATCATTGAATTAGAGCAATAAACAGTAAAATGTTTTCTATTTTCCGCCGTCAGTTTTGAATCATACATCGCACTTTTCAACGACTCACAAGCAATAATAAAAGCAGCTGTTTCATCCTGGAATAACACCTGGTCATAGCACAGAAAAATGATATTCTAAAATAAAAAATACAAACAAGACATAATGTTAGGGCCCGTTAGTTGATAGAAGATGAATTTTTCAAGCCGAAGAGATTCCTGTAATTGAGTCTGTTTCAAAGGCCATATCTGACTACTTGATTCATATGGAATTCGGAGAAACAACTAAAACTATGCAAGACAACAGAAGTTGTGGAAAACCTAACAAGTTTGTCATATTTCTGTGAAGAAGACCATGAACTATGTAATTGATTTGAGCGCTTCTTCAGAATGGGTCTCTCAGGAACGGCAAAGACTTCGAAGAGATCTATGGGAACAAAAAACCAGCAGCGGAAAAACGCCAAACAAGTGCAAGAAAGGTGTATGAAATGGTGAAGTAAAAAAGGTGACAAAATACAAAAAGTGTACAGAGACATTCATTTATTCATTTTGATACAGGTTGCATGACAGTATCGATGTAAGATCATTCATATTGTATACGGCACAGATACATTAATTGTACCTGTGGGTAGAACAGTAGTTGTACTCTTATACATATAAACTATAAAATAAGTTGACTGTAATATAACGTTGATCGTACTCTGCTTAAAGTATTGTATATTGCGGTGCTTTTTTATTATATTCTCTATGTTTCTCGTTTAAATTATTATCGAACAACTTGTTGAGGTAATATACTCTCACACCCAAGCACTTGGGGTCGGATTGTAGCATGTTGAATAAACTGTCTCCGGACAAGAACGGAAACCTGGCGAAGAGTTTCTCATTTTTCACCCTTCCTTCTAAGATTCCGAAACGAATTTAATGTATCCTGGCAGCAACATCTGACGTGTTGCTCAGAGCATACGAGAACTAGGACAAATAAATTCCTCTAGCGGAATTACGTCGACGTAGTACGTTCAACAATTGATACTTACACTTTTGTATTTGCCGAAGTTTCCGCATGAACTCCAGAGGGGTTGACTTTAGTCATTTTTTGGCCGGAAAATGTTTGATCTTGAGGGCGATTTCTATGACCCTTGACAGACTAGTTGGACCCCCAGGAAGTCAGAAAACAGTTGCCGGAAGCCGTAGGACCATCAGCAGAGAAATGACGACAAAATTTTTCAGTTTTTCGGCTGAAACGTTTCAGCTATCACTAGCAGCGTATTGGAACTGCGCTAATCGATTTCTCTCGCAAAATTACGTCGGAATAGTGCCTTGAAGAATTATTTGCAGCACTTTTCGGAGTCGTCGAAATTATCGCCAAAAATCCGAAGGGGTTAGCATTACTTTTTTTGCGATTTTTAGAGCCGAAAATTTCTGGTCTCCGAATTGATTTGTATGACCGTTTCTTAGCTAATTGGAACCCCAGGAACTCAAAAAACACATTAAAAAAAGCGTAAGACCTACAGCAGAGAAATAGCGATGAAAATCTGCAGTTATTTCATGTAACTTTTGATCCGTTGCTCGCAGCGTATTGGGACTGCGCTCAATCGATTTCTCTCGCAAAATTACGTCGGAATAGTGCCTTAGAGAATGAATCGCAGCACTTTTCATAGTCGTCGAAATTTTCGCCAAAAATCCAAAGGGGTTAGCCTTACTTTTTTCGCGATTTTCGGAGCCGAAAATTTCTGGTCTCCGAATTGATTAGTAAGACCGTTTCTTGGCTAATTGGGACCCCAGGAACTCAAAAAACACATTGAGAAAAGCGTAGGACCAACAGCAGAGAAATGGCGATGGAAATCTGCAGTTTTTTGGCTGTAACTTTTGATCCGTTGCTCGTAGCGTATTGGGACTGCGCTCAATCGATTTCTCTCGCAAAATTACGTCGGAATAGCGCCTTAAAGAATTAATTGCAGCACTTTTCAAAGTCGTCGAAATTTTCGCCAAAAATCCAAAGGGGTTAGCCTTACTTTTTTGGCGATTTTTGAAGCCGAAAATTTCTAGTCTCCGAATTGGTTGGTATGACCGTTTCTAGGCTGATTGGAACCCCAGTAACTCAAAAAACACATTTAAAAAAGCGTAGGACCAACAGCAGAGAAATAGCGATGAAAATCTGCATTTTTTTGGCTGTAACTTTTGATCCGTTGCTCGCAGCGTATTGGGACTGCGCTCAATCGATTTCTCTCGCAAAATTACGTCGGAATAGTGCCTTAAAGAATTAATGGCAGCACTTTTCAAAGTCGTCGAAATTTTCACCAAAAATCCGAAGGGGTTAGCCTTCCTTTTTTCGCGATTTTCGGAGCCGAAAATTTCTAGTCTCCGAATTGATTAGTATGACCGTTTCTTGGCTAATTGGGACCCCAGGAACTCAAAAAACACATTGAAGAAAGCGTAGGACCAACAGCAGAGAAATGGCGATGGAAATCTGCAGTTTTTTGGCTGTAACTTTTGATCCGTTGCTCGTAGCGTATTGGGACTGCGCTCAATCGATTTCTCTCGCGAAATTACGTCGGAATAGCGCCTTGAAGAATTAATTGCAGCACTTTTCAAAGTCGTCGAAATTTTCGCCAAAAATCCAAAGGGGTTAGCCTTACTTTTTTTGCGATTTTTGAAGCCGAAAATTTCTGGTCTCCGAATTGATTGGTATGACCGTTTCTCGACTAATTGGAACCCCAGGAACTTAAAAAACACATTAAAAAAAGCGTAGGACCAACGGCAGAGGAATGGCGATGAAAATCTGCAGTGTTTTGGCTGTAACTTTTGATCCGTTGCTCGCAGCGTATTGAGACTGCGCTCAATCGATTTCTCTCGCGAAATTACGTCGGAATAGTGCCCTCAAGAAATAATCGCAGCACTTTTCAAAGTCGTCGAAATTTTCGCCAAAAATCCAAAGGGGTTAGCCTTCCTTTTTTCGCGATTTTCGGAGCCGAAAATTTCTGGTCTCCGAATTGATTAGTAAGACCGTTTTTTAGCTAATTGGGACCCCAGGAACTCAAAAAACACATTGAAAAAAGCGTAGGACCAACAGCAGAGAAATGGCGATGGAAATCTGCAGTTTTTTGGCTGTAACATTTAATCCGTTGCTCGTAGCGTATTGGGACTGCGCTCAATCGATTTCTCTCGCAAAATTACGTTGGAATAGCGCCTTAAAGAATTAATTGCAGCACTTTTCAAAGTCGTCGAAATTTTCGCCAAAAATCCAAAGGGGTTAGCCTTACTTTTTTTGCGATTTTTAAAGCCAAAAATTTCTGGTCTTCGAATTGATTGGTATGACCGTTTCTTGACTAATTGGAACCCCAGGAACTTAAAAAACACATTAAAAAAAGCGTAAGACCAACAGCAGAGAAATGGCGATGAAAATCTGCAGTTTTTTGGCTGTAACTTTTGATCCGTTGCTCGCAGCGTATTGGGACTGCGCTCAATCGATTTCTCTCGCAAAATTACGTCGGAATAGCGCCTTAAAGAATTGATTGCAGCACTTTCCAAAGTCGTCGAAATTTTCACCAAAAATCCAAAGAGGTTAGCCTTCCTTTTTTCGCGATTTTCGGAGCCGAAAATTTCTGGTCTCCGAATTGATTAGTATGACCGTTTCTTGACTGATTGGAACCCCAGGAACTTGAAAAACACATTAAAAAAAGCGTAGGACCAACAGCAGAGAAATGGCGATGAAAATCTGCAGTTTTTTGGCTGTAACTTTTGATCTGTTGCTCGTAGCGTATTGGGACTGCGCTCAATCGATTTCTCTCGCAAAATCACGTCGAAATAGCGCCCTCAAGAATTAATTGCAGCACTTTTCAAAGTCGTCGAAATTTTCGCCAAAAATCCAAAGGGGTTAGCCTTCCTTTTTTCGCGATTTTCGGAGCCGAAAATTTCTGGTCTCCGAATTGATTAGTAAGACCGTTTTTTGGCTAATTGTGACCCCAGGAACTCAAAAAACACATTGAAGAAAGCGTAGGACCAGCAGCAGAGAAATAGCGATAGAAATCTGCAGTTTTTTGGCTGTAACTTTTAATCCGTTGCTCGTAGCGTATTGGGACTGCGCTCAATCGATTTCTCTCGCAAAATTACGTCGGAATAGCGCCTTGAAGAATTAATTGCAGCACTTTTCAAAGTCGTCGAAATTTTCGTTAAAAATCCAAAGGGGTTAGCGTTACTTTTTTTGCGATTTTTGAAGCCGAAAATTTCTGGTCTCCGAATTGATTGGTATGACCGTTTCTCGACTAATTGGAACCCCAGGAACTTGGAAAACACATTGAAAAAAGCGTAGGACCAACAGCAGAGAAATGGCGATAAAAATCTGCAGTTTTTTGGCTGTAACTTTTGATCCGTTGCTCGCAGCGTATTGGGACTGCGCTCAATCGATTTCTCTCGCAAAATTACGTCGGAATAGTGCCCTCAAGAAATAATCGCAGCACTTTTCAAAGTCATCGAAATTTTCGCCAAAAATCCAAAGGGGTTAGCCTTACTTTTTTTGCGATTTTTAAAGCCAAAAATTTCTGGTCTTCAAATTGATTGGTATGACCGTTTCTTGACTAATTGGAACCCCAGGAACTCAAAAAACACATTAAAAAAAGCGTAAGACCAACAGCAGAGAAATAGCGATGAAAATCTGCAGTTTTTTGGCTGTAACTTTTGATCCGTTGCTCGTAGCGTATTGGGACTGCGCTCAATCGATTTCTCTCGCAAAATTACGTCGGAATAGCGCCTTAAAGAATTAATTGCAGCACTTTTCAAAGTCGTCGAAATTTTCGCCAAAAATCCAAAGGGGTTAGCCTTCCTTTTTTCGCGATTTTCGGAGCCGAAAATTTCTGGTCTCCGAATTGATTAGTAACACCGTTTTTTGGCTAATTGGGACCCCAGAAACTCAAAAAACACATTGAAAAAAGCGTAGGACCAACAGCAGAGAAATGGCGATGGAAATCTGCAGTTTTTTGGCTGTAACTTTTGATCCGTTGCTCGCAGCGTATTGGGACTGCGCTCAATCGATTTCTTCCGCAAAATTACGTCGGAATAGTGCCTTAAAGAATTAATCGCAGCACTTTTGAAAGTCTTCGAAATTTTCGCCAAAAATCCAAAGGGGTTAGCCTTCCTTCTTTTGCGATTTTTGGAAGAGAAAATTTCTGGTCATGGAATTGATTTGTATGACCGTTTCTCGGCTAATTGGAACCCCAGAAACTCAAAAAACACATGAAAAGAAGTGTAGGACCAAGAGCAGAGAAATAACGGTGAAAATCTGCAGTTTTTTGGCTGTAACTTTTGATCCGTTGCTCGCAGCGTATTGGGACTGCGCTCAATCGATTTCTCTCGCAAAATTACGTCGGAATAGCGCCTTGAAGAATTAATTGCAGCACTTTTCAAAGTCGTCGAAATTTTCGCCAAAAATCCAAAGGGGTTAGCCTTACTTTTTTTGCGATTTTTGAAGCCGAAAATTTCTGGTCTCCGAATGGATTGGTATGACCGTTTCTTGACTAATTGGAACCCCAGGAACTTAAAAAACACATTAAAAAAAGCGTAGGACCAACAGCAGAGAAATGGCGATGAAAATCTGCAGTTTTTTGGCTGTAACTTTTGATCCGTTGCTCGCAGCGTATTGGGACTGCGCTCAATCGATTTCTTCCGCAAAATTACGTCGGAATAGTGCCTTAAAGAATTAATCGCAGCACTTTTGAAAGTCTTCGAAATTTTCGCCAAAAATCCAAAGGGGTTAGCCTTCCTTCTTTTGCGATTTTTGGAAGAGAAAATTTCTGGTCATGGAATTGATTTGTATGACCGTTTCTCGGCTACTTGGAACCCCAGAAACTCAAAAAACACATGAAAAGAAGTGTAGGACCAAGAGCAGAGAAATAACGGTGAAAATCTGCAGTTTTTTGGCTGTAACTTTTGATCCGTTGCTCGCAGCGTATTGGGACTGCGCTCAATCGATTTCTCTCGCAAAATTACGTCGGAATAGCGCCTTGAAGAATTAATTGCAGCACTTTTCAAAGTCGTCGAAATTTTCGCCAAAAATCCAAAGGGGTTAGCCTTACTTTTTTTGCGATTTTTGAAGCCGAAAATTTCTGGTCTCCGAATGGATTGGTATGACCGTTTCTTGACTAATTGGAACCCCAGGAACTTAAAAAACACATTAAAAAAAGCGTACGACCAACAGCAGAGAAATGGCGATGAAAATCTGCAGTTTTTTGGCTGTAACTTTTGATCCGTTGCTCGCAGCGTATTGGGACTGCGCTCAATCGATTTCTCTCGCAAAATTACGTCGGAATAGTGCCCTCAAGAAATAATCGCAGCACTTTTGAAAGTCTTTGAAATTTTCGCCAAAAATCCAAAGGGGTTAGCCTTACTTTTTTTGCGATTTTTGAAGCCAAAAATTTCTGGTCTTCGAATTGATTGGTATGACCGTTTCTTGACTAATTGGAACCCCAGGAACTTAAAAAACACATTAAAAAAAGCGTAGGACCAACAGCAGAGAAATGGCGATGAAAATCTGCAGTTTTTTGGCTGTAACTTTTGATCCGTTGCTCGTAGCGTATTGGGACTGCGCTCAATCGATTTCTTTCGCAAAATTACGTCGGAATAGCGCCTTAAAGAATTAATTGCAGCACTTTTCAAAGTCGTCGAAATTTTCGCCAAAAATCCAAAGGGGTTAGCCTTCCTTTTTTCGCGATTTTCGGAGCCGAAAATTTCTGGTCTCCGAATTGATTAGTAACACCGTTTTTTGGCTAATTGGGACCCCAGAAACTCAAAAAACACATTGAAAAAAGCGTAGGACCAACAGCAGAGAAATGGCGATGGAAATCTGCAGTTTTTTGGCTGTAACTTTTGATCCGTTGCTCGCAGCGTATTGGGACTGCGCTCAATCGATTTCTTTCGCAAAATTACGTCGGAATAGTGCCTTAAAGAATTAATCGCAGCACTTTTCAAAGTCGTCGAAATTTTCGCCAAAAATCCAAAGGGGTTAGCCTTCCTTTTTTCGCGATTTTCGGAGCCGAAAATTTCTGGTCTCCGAATTGATTAGTATGACCGTTTCTTGGCTAATTGGGACCCCAGGAACTTAAAAAACACATTAAAAAAAGCGTAAGACCAACAGCAGAGAAATGGCGATGAAAATCTGCAGTTTTTTGGCTGTAACTTTTGATCCGTTGCTCGCAGCGTATTGGGACTGCGCTCAATCGATTTCTCTCGCAAAATTACGTCGAAATAGCGCCTTAAAGAATTAATTGCAGCACTTTTCAAAGTCGTCGAAATTTTCGCCAAAAATCCAAAGGGGTTAGCCTTCCTTTTTTCGCGATTTTCGGAGCCGAAAATTTCTGGTCTCCGAATTGATTAGTATGACCGTTTCTTGGCTAATTGGGACCCCAGGAACTCAAAAAACACATTGAAGAAAGCGTAGGACCAGCAGCAGAGAAATGGCGATGGAAATCTGCAGTTTTTTGGCTGTAACTTTTGATCCGTTGCTCGCAGCGTATTGGGACTGCGCTCAATCGATTTCTCTCGCAAAATTACGTCGAAATAGCGCCTTAAAGAAATAATTGCAGCACTTTTCAAAGTCGTCGAAATTTTCGCCAAAAATCCAAAGGGGTTAGCCTTCCTTTTTTCGCGATTTTCGGAGCCGAAAATTTCTGGTCTCCGAATTGATTAGTATGACCGTTTCTTGGCTAATTGGGACCCCAGGAACTCAAAAAACACATTGAAGAAAGCGTAGGACCAGCAGCAGAGAAATGGCGATGGAAATCTGCAGTTTTTTGGCTGTAACTTTTGATCCGTTGCTCGTAGCGTATTGGGACTGCGCTCAATCGATTTCTCTCGCAAAATTACGTCGGAATAGCGCCTTGAAGAATTAATTGCAGCACTTTTCAAAGTCGTCGAAATTTTCGCCAAAAATCCAAAGGGGTTAGCCTTACTTTTTTTGCGATTTTTAAAGCCAAAAATTTCTGGTCTCCGAATTGATTGGTATGACCGTTTCTTGACTAATTGGAACCCCAGGAACTTAAAAAACACATCAAAAAAAGCGTAGGACCAACAGCAGAGAAATGGCGATGAAAATCTGCAGTTTTTTGGCTGTAACTTTTGATCCGTTGCTCGCAGCGTATTGGGACTGCGCTCAATCGATTTCTCTCGCAAAATTACGTCGGAATAGCGCCTTCAAGAATTGATTGCAGCACTTTCCAAAGTCGTCGAAATTTTCACCAAAAATCCAAAGAGGTTAGCCTTCCTTTTTTCGCGATTTTCGGAGCCGAAAATTTCTGGTCTCCGAATTGATTAGTATGACCGTTTCTTGACTGATTGGAACCCCAGGAACTTGAAAAACACATTAAAAAAAGCGTAGGACCAACAGCAGAGAAATGGCGATGAAAATCTGCAGTTTTTTGGCTGTAACTTTTGATCTGTTGCTCGTAGCGTATTGGGACTGCGCTCAATCGATTTCTCTCGCAAAATCACGTCGAAATAGCGCCCTCAAGAATTAATTGCAGCACTTTTCAAAGTCGTCGAAATTTTCGCCAAAAATCCAAAGGGGTTAGCCTTCCTTTTTTCGCGATTTTCGGAGCCGAAAATGTCTGGTCTCCGAATTGATTAGTAAGACCGTTTTTTGGCTAATTGGGACCCCAGGAACTCAAAAAACACATTGAAGAAAGCGTAGGACCAGCAGCAGAGAAATAGCGATAGAAATCTGCAGTTTTTTGGCTGTAACTTTTAATCCGTTGCTCGTAGCGTATTGGGACTGCGCTCAATCGATTTCTCTCGCAAAATTACGTCGGAATAGCGCCTTGAAGAATTAATTGCAGCACTTTTCAAAGTCGTCGAAATTTTCGCTAAAAATCCAAAGGGGTTAGCCTTACTTTTTTTGCGATTTTTGAAGCCGAAAATTTCTGGTCTCCGAATTGATTGGTATGACCGTTTCTCGACTAATTGGAACCCCAGGAACTTGGAAAACACATTGAAAAAAGCGTAGGACCAACAGCAGAGAAATGGCGATAAAAATCTGCAGTTTTTTGGCTGTAACTTTTGATCCGTTGCTCGCAGCGTATTGGGACTGCGCTCAATCGATTTCTCTCGCAAAATTACGTCGGAATAGTGCCCTCAAGAAATAATCGCAGCACTTTTCAAAGTCATCGAAATTTTCGCCAAAAATCCAAAGGGGTTAGCCTTACTTTTTTTGCGATTTTTAAAGCCAAAAATTTCTGGTCTTCAAATTGATTGGTATGACCGTTTCTTGACTAATTGGAACCCCAGGAACTCAAAAAACACATTAAAAAAAGCGTAAGACCAACAGCAGAGAAATAGCGATGAAAATCTGCAGTTTTTTGGCTGTAACTTTTGATCCGTTGCTCGTAGCGTATTGGGACTGCGCTCAATCGATTTCTCTCGCAAAATTACGTCGGAATAGCGCCTTAAAGAATTAATTGCAGCACTTTTCAAAGTCGTCGAAATTTTCGCCAAAAATCCAAAGGGGTTAGCCTTCCTTTTTTCGCGATTTTCGGAGCCGAAAATTTCTGGTCTCCGAATTGATTAGTAACACCGTTTTTTGGCTAATTGGGACCCCAGAAACTCAAAAAACACATTGAAAAAAGCGTAGGACCAACAGCAGAGAAATGGCGATGGAAATCTGCAGTTTTTTGGCTGTAACTTTTGATCCGTTGCTCGCAGCGTATTGGGACTGCGCTCAATCGATTTCTTCCGCAAAATTACGTCGGAATAGTGCCTTAAAGAATTAATCGCAGCACTTTTGAAAGTCTTCGAAATTTTCGCCAAAAATCCAAAGGGGTTAGCCTTCCTTCTTTTGCGATTTTTGGAGGAGAAAATTTCTGGTCATGGAATTGATTTGTATGACCGTTTTTCGGCTAATTGGAACCCCAGAAACTCAAAAAACACATGAAAAGAAGTGTAGGACCAAGAGCAGAGAAATAACGGTGAAAATCTGCAGTTTTTTGGCTGTAACTTTTGATCCGTTGCTCGCAGCGTATTGGGACTGCGCTCAATCGATTTCTCTCGCAAAATTACGTCGGAATAGCGCCTTGAAGAATTAATTGCAGCACTTTTCAAAGTCGTCGAAATTTTCGCCAAAAATCCAAAGGGGTTAGCCTTACTTTTTTTGCGATTTTTGAAGCCGAAAATTTCTGGTCTCCGAATGGATTGGTATGACCGTTTCTTGACTAATTGGAACCCCAGGAACTTAAAAAACACATTAAAAAAAGCGTACGACCAACAGCAGAGAAATGGCGATGAAAATCTGCAGTTTTTTGGCTGTAACTTTTGATCCGTTGCTCGCAGCGTATTGGGACTGCGCTCAATCGATTTCTCTCGCAAAATTACGTCGGAATAGTGCCCTCAAGAAATAATCGCAGCACTTTTGAAAGTCTTTGAAATTTTCGCCAAAAATCCAAAGGGGTTAGCCTTACTTTTTTTGCGATTTTTAAAGCCAAAAATTTCTGGTCTTCGAATTGATTGGTATGACCGTTTCTTGACTAATTGGAACCCCAGGAACTTAAAAAACACATTAAAAAAAGCGTAAAACCAACAGCAGAGAAATGGCGATGAAAATCTGCAGTTTTTTGGCTGTAACTTTTGATCCGTTGCTCGCAGCGTATTGGGACTGCGCTCAATCGATTTCTCTCGCAAAATTACGTCGGAATAGCGCCTTAAAGAATTGATTGCAGCACTTTCCAAAGTCGTCGAAATTTTCACCAAAAATCCAAAGGGGTTAGCCTTCCTTTTTTCGCGATTTTCGGAGCCGAAAATTTCTGGTCTCCGAATTGATTAGTATGACCGTTTCTAGACTACTTGGAACCCCAGGAACTTAAAAAACACATTAAAAAAAGCGTAGGACCAACAGCAGAGAAATGGCGATGAAAATCTGCAGTTTTTTGGCTGTAACTTTTGATCCGTTGCTCGTAGCGTATTGGGACTGCGCTCAATCGATTTCTTTCGCAAAATTACGTCGGAATAGCGCCTTAAAGAATTAATTGCAGCACTTTTCAAAGTCGTCGAAATTTTCGCCAAAAATCCAAAGGGGTTAGCCTTCCTTTTTTCGCGATTTTCGGAGCCGAAAATTTCTGGTCTCCGAATTGATTAGTAACACCGTTTTTTGGCTAATTGGGACCCCAGAAACTCAAAAAACACATTGAAAAAAGCGTAGGACCAACAGCAGAGAAATGGCGATGGAAATCTGCAGTTTTTTGGCTGTAACTTTTGATCCGTTGCTCGCAGCGTATTGGGACTGCGCTCAATCGATTTCTTTCGCAAAATTACGTCGGAATAGTGCCTTAAAGAATTAATCGCAGCACTTTTCAAAGTCGTCGAAATTTTCGCCAAAAATCCAAAGGGGTTAGCCTTCCTTTTTTCGCGATTTTCGGAGCCGAAAATTTCTGGTCTCCGAATTGATTAGTATGACCGTTTCTTGGCTAATTGGGACCCCAGGAACTTAAAAAACACATTAAAAAAAGCGTAAGACCAACAGCAGAGAAATGGCGATGAAAATCTGCAGTTTTTTGGCTGTAACTTTTGATCCGTTGCTCGCAGCGTATTGGGACTGCGCTCAATCGATTTCTCTCGCAAAATTACGTCGAAATAGCGCCTTAAAGAATTAATTGCAGCACTTTTCAAAGTCGTCGAAATTTTCGCCAAAAATCCAAAGGGGTTAGCCTTCCTTTTTTCGCGATTTTCGGAGCCGAAAATTTCTGGTCTCCGAATTGATTAGTATGACCGTTTCTTGGCTAATTGGGACCCCAGGAACTCAAAAAACACATTGAAGAAAGCGTAGGACCAGCAGCAGAGAAATGGCGATGGAAATCTGCAGTTTTTTGGCTGTAACTTTTGATCCGTTGCTCGCAGCGTATTGGGACTGCGCTCAATCGATTTCTCTCGCAAAATTACGTCGAAATAGCGCCTTAAAGAAATAATTGCAGCACTTTTCAAAGTCGTCGAAATTTTCGCCAAAAATCCAAAGGGGTTAGCCTTCCTTTTTTCGCGATTTTCGGAGCCGAAAATTTCTGGTCTCCGAATTGATTAGTATGACCGTTTCTTGGCTAATTGGGACCCCAGGAACTCAAAAAACACATTGAAGAAAGCGTAGGACCAGCAGCAGAGAAATGGCGATGGAAATCTGCAGTTTTTTGGCTGTAACTTTTGATCCGTTGCTCGTAGCGTATTGGGACTGCGCTCAATCGATTTCTCTCGCAAAATTACGTCGGAATAGCGCCTTGAAGAATTAATTGCAGCACTTTTCAAAGTCGTCGAAATTTTCGCCAAAAATCCAAAGGGGTTAGCCTTACTTTTTTTGCGATTTTTAAAGCCGAAAATTTCTGGTCTCCGAATTGATTGGTATGACCGTTTCTTGACTAATTGGAACCCCAGGAACTTAAAAAACACATCAAAAAAAGCGTAGGACCAACAGCAGAGAAATGGCGATGAAAATCTGCAGTTTTTTGGCTGTAACTTTTGATCCGTTGCTCGCAGCGTATTGGGACTGCGCTCAATCGATTTCTCTCGCAAAATTACGTCGGAATAGCGCCTTCAAGAATTGATTGCAGCACTTTCCAAAGTCGTCGAAATTTTCACCAAAAATCCAAAGAGGTTAGCCTTCCTTTTTTCGCGATTTTCGGAGCCGAAAATTTCTGGTCTCCGAATTGATTAGTATGACTGTTTCTTGACTGATTGGAACCCCAGGAACTTAAAAAACACATTAAAAAAAGCGTAGGACCAACAGCAGAGAAATGGCGATGAAAATCTGCAGTTTTTTGGCTGTAACTTTTGATCCGTTGCTCGTAGCGTATTGGGACTGCGCTCAATCGATTTCTCTCGCAAAATTACGTCGGAATAGTGCTCTCAAGAAAAAATCGCAGCACTTTTTAAAGTCGTCGAAATTTTCGCCAAAAATCCAAAGGGGTTAGCCTTACTTTTTTTGCGATTTTTGAAGCCAAAAATTTCTGGTCTTCAAATTGATTGGTATGACCGTTTCTTGACTAATTGGAACCCCAGGAACTCAAAAAACACATTAAAAAAAGCGTAAGACCAACAGCAGAGAAATAGCGATGAAAATCTGCAGTTTTTTGGCTGTAACTTTTGATCCGTTGCTCGCAGCGTATTGGGACCGCGCTCAATCGATTTCTCTCGAAAAATTACGTCGGAATAGCGCCTTAAAGAATTGATTGCAGCACTTTCCAAAGTCGTCGAATTTTTCACCAAAAATCCAAAGGGGTTAGCCTTCCTTTTTTCGCGATTTTCGGAGCCGAAAATTTCTGGTCTCCGAATTGATTAGTATGACCGTTTCTTGACTAATTGGAACCCCAGGAACTTAAAAAACACATTAAAAAAAGCGTAGGACCAACAGCAGAGAAATGGCGATGAAAATCTGCAGTTTTTTGGCTGTAACTTTTGATCCGTTGCTCGTAGCGTATTGGGACTGCGCTCAATCGATTTCTCTCGCAAAATTACGTCGGAATAGCGCCTTAAAGAATTAATTGCAGCACTTTTCAAAGTCGTCGAAATTTTCGCCAAAAATCCAAAGGGGTTAGCCTTCCTTTTTTCGCGATTTTCGGAGCCGAAAATTTCTGGTCTCCGAATTGATTGGTAACACCGTTTTTTGGCTAATTGGGACCCCAGAAACTCAAAAAACACATTGAAAAAAGCGTAGGACCAACAGCAGAGAAATGGCGATGGAAATCTGCAGTTTTTTGGCTGTAACTTTTGATCCGTTGCTCGTAGCGTATTGGGACTGCGCTCAATCGATTTCTCTCGCAAAATTACGTTGGAATAGCGCCTCAAAGAATTAATTGCAGCACTTTTCAAAGTCGTCGAAATTTTCGCCAAAAATCCAAAGGGGTAAGCCTTACTTTTTTTGCGATTTTTAAAGCCAAAAATTTCTGGTCTTCGAATTGATTGGTATGACCGTTTCTTGACTAATTGGAACCCCAACAACTTAAAAAACACATCAAAAAAAGCGTAGGACCAACAGCAGAGAAATGGCGATGAAAATCTGCAGTTTTTTGGCTCTAACTTTTGATCCGTTGCTCGCAGCGTATTGGGACTGCGCTCAATCGATTTCTCTCGCAAAATTACGTCGGAATAGTGCCCTCAAGAAATAATCGCAGCACTTTTTAAAGTCGTCGAAATTTTCGCTAAAAATCCAAAGGGGTTAGCCTTCCTTTTTTCGCGATTTTCGGAGCCGAAAATTTCTGGTCTCCGAATTGATTAGTAACACCGTTTTTTGGCTAATTGGGACCCCAGAAACTCAAAAAACACATTGAAAAAAGCGTAGGACCAACAGCAGAGAAATGGCGATGGAAATCTGCAGTTTTTTGGCTGTAACTTTTGATCCGTTGCTCGCAGCGTATTGGGACTGCGCTCAATCGATTTCTTTCGCAAAATTACGTCGGAATAGTGCCTTAAAGAATTAATCGCAGCACTTTTCAAAGTCGTCGAAATTTTCGCCAAAAATCCAAAGGGGTTAGCCTTCCTTTTTTCGCGATTTTCGGAGCCGAAAATTTCTGGTCTCCGAATGGATTGGTATGACCGTTTCTTGACTAATTGGAACCCCAGGAACTTAAAAAACACATTAAAAAAAGCGTAGGACCAACAGCAGAGAAATGTCGATGAAAATCTGCAGTTTTTTGGCTGTAACTTTTGATCCGTTGCTCGCAGCGTATTGGGACTGCGCTCAATCGATTTCTCTCGCAAAATTACGTCGGAATAGTGCCCTCAAGAATTAATGGCAGCACTTTTCAAAGTCGTCGAAATTTTCACCAAAAATCTAAAGGGGTTAGCCTTCCTTTTTTCGCGATTTTCGAAGCCGAAAATTTCTGGTCTCCGAATTGATTAGTAAGACCGTTTTTTAGCTAATTGGGACCCCAGGAACTCAAAAAACACATTGAAAAAAGCGTAGGACCAACAGCAGAGAAATGGCGATGGAAATCTGCAGTTTTTTGGCTGTAACTTTTGATCCGTTGCTCGTAGCGTATTGGGACTGCGCTCAATCGATTTCTCTCGCAAAATTACGTTGAAATAGCGCCTTAAAGAATTAATTGCAGCACTTTTCAAAGTCGTCGAAATTTTCGCCAAAAATCCAAAGGGGTAAGCCTTACTTTTTTTGCGATTTTTAAAGCCAAAAATTTCTGGTCTTCGAATTGATTGGTATGACCGTTTCTTGACTAATTGGAACCCCAGGAACTTAAAAAACACATCAAAAAAAGCGTAGGACCAACAGCAGAGAAATAGCGATGAAAATCTGCAGTTTTTTGGCTCTAACTTTTGATCCGTTGCTCGCAGCGTATTGGGACTGCGCTCAATCGATTTCTCTCGCAAAATTACGTCGGAATAGTGCCCTCAAGAAATAATCGCAGCACTTTTTAAAGTCGTCGAAATTTTCGCTAAAAATCCAAAGGGGTTAGCCTTACTTTTTTTGCGATTTTTGAAGCCAAAAATTTCTGGTCTTCGAATTGAATGGTATGACCGTTTCTTGACTAATTGGAACCCCAGGAACTTAAAAAACACATTAAAAAAAGCGTAAGACCAACAGCAGAGAAATGGCGATGTAAAACTGCAGTTTTTTGGCTGTAACTTTTGATCCGTTGCTCGCAGCGTATTGGGACTGCGCTCAATCGATTTCTCTCGCAAAATTACGTCGAAATAGCGCCTTAAAGAATTAATTGCAGCACTTTTCAAAGTCGTCGAAATTTTCGCCAAAAATCCAAAGGGGTTAGCCTTCCTTTTTTCGCGATTTTCGGAGCCGAAAATTTCTGGTCTCCGAATTGATTAGTAAGACCGTTTTTTGGCTTATTGGGACCCCAGGAACTCAAAAAACACATTGAAAAAAGCGTAGGACCAACAGCAGAGAAATGGCGATGGAAATCTGCAGTTTTTTGGCTGTAACTTCTGATCCGTTGCTCGCAGCGTATTGGGACTGCGCTCAATCGATTTCTTTCGCAAAATTACGTCGGAATAGTGCCTTAAAGAATTATTCGCAGCACTTTTCAAAGTCGTCGAAATTTTCGCCAAAAATCCAAAGGGGTTAGCCTTCCTTTTTTCGCGATTTTCGGAGCCGAAAATTTCTGGTCTCCGAATTGATTGGTATGACCGTTTCTAGGCTAATTGGAACCCCAGGAACTCAAAAAACACATTTAAAAAAGCGTAGGACCAACAGCAGAGAAATGGCGATGAAAATCTGCAGTTTTTTGGCTGTAACTTTTGATCCGTTGCTCGCAGCGTATTGGGACTGCGCTCAATCGATTTATCTCGCAAAATTACGTCGGAATAGTGCCTTAAAGAATTAAGGGCAGCACTTTTCAAAGTCGTCGAAATTTTCACCAAAAATCCAAAGGGGTTAGCCTTCCTTTTTTCGCGATTTTCGGAGCCGAAAATTTCTGGTCTCCGAATTGATTAGTATGACCGTTTCTTGGCTAATTGGGACCCCAGGAACTCAAAAAACACATTGAAGAAAGCGTAGGACCAACAGCAGAGAAATGGCGATGGAAATCTGCAGTTTTTTGGCTGTAACTTTTGATCCGTTGCTCGTAGCGTATTGGGACTGCGCTCAATCGATTTCTCTCGCAAAATTACGTCGGAATAGCGCCTTGAAGAATTAATTGCAGCACTTTTCAAAGTCGTCGAAATTTTCGCCAAAAATCCAAAGGGGTTAGCCTTACTTTTTTTGCGATTTTTGAAGCCGAAAATTTCTGGTCTCCGAATGGATTGGTATGACCGTTTCTTGACTAATTGGAACCCCAGGAACTTAAAAAACACATTAAAAAAAGCGTACGACCAACAGCAGAGAAATGGCGATGAAAATCTGCAGTTTTTTGGCTGTAACTTTTGATCCGTTGCTCGCAGCGTATTGGGACTGCGCTCAATCGATTTCTCTCGCAAAATTACGTCGGAATAGCGCCTTAAAGAATTGATTGCAGCACTTTTCAAAGTCGTCGAAATTTTCACCAAAAATCCAAAGGGGTTAGCCTTCCTTTTTTCGCGATTTTCGGAGCCGAAAATTTCTGGTCTCCGAATTGATTGGTATGACCGTTTCTTGACTAATTGGAACCCCAGGAACTTAAAAAACACATTAAAAAAAGCGTAGGACCAACAGCAGAGAAATGGCGATGAAAATCTGCAGTTTTTTGGCTGTAACTTTTGATCCGTTGCTCGTAGCGTATTGGGACTGCGCTCAATCGATTTCTCTCGCAAAATTACGTCGGAATAGCGCCTTAAAGAATTAATTGCAGCACTTTTCAAAGTCGTCGAAATTTTCGCCAAAAATCCAAAGGGGTTAGCCTTCCTTTTTTCGCGATTTTCGGAGCCGAAAATTTCTGGTCTCCGAATTGATTAGTAAGACCGTTTTCTGGCTAATTGGGACCCCAGGAACTCAAAAAACACATTGAAAAAAGCGTAGGACCAACAGCAGAGAAATGGCGATGGAAATCTGCAGTTTTTTGGCTGTAACTTTTGATCCGTTGCTCGCAGCGTATTGGGACTGCGCTCAATCGATTTCTTTCGCAAAATTACGTCGGAATAGTGCCTTAAAGAATTAATCGCAGCACTTTTCAAAGTCGTCGAAATTTTCGCCAAAAATCCAAAGGGGTTAGCCTTCCTTTTTTCGCGATTTTCGGAGCCGAAAATTTCTGGTCTCCGAATTGATTGGTATGACCGTTTCTAGGCTAATTGGAACCCCAGGAACTCAAAAAACACATTTAAAAAAGCCTAGGACCAACAGCAGAGAAATGGCGATGAAAATCTGCAGTTTTTTGGCTGTAACTTTTGATCCGTTGCTCGCAGCGTATTGGGACTGCGCTCAATCGATTTATCTCGCAAAATTACGTCGGAATAGTGCCTTAAAGAATTAAGGGCAGCACTTTTCAAAGTCGTCGAAATTTTCACCAAAAATCCAAAGGGGTTAGCCTTCCTTTTTTCGCGATTTTCGGAGCCGAAAATTTCTGGTCTCCGAATTGATTAGTATGACCGTTTCTTGACTAATTGGAACCCCAGGAACTTAAAAAACACATTAAAAAAAGCGTACGACCAACAGCAGAGAAATGGCGATGAAAATCTGCAGTTTTTTGGCTGTAACTTTTGATCCGTTGCTCGCAGCGTATTGGGACTGCGCTCAATCGATTTCTCTCGCAAAATTACGTCGGAATAGTGCCCTCAAGAAATAATCGCAGCACTTTTGAAAGTCTTCGAAATTTTCGCCAAAAATCCAAAGGGGTTAGCCTTCCTTCTTTTGCGATTTTTGGAGCAGAAAATTTCTGGTCATGGAATTGATTTGTATGACCGTTTCTCGGCTAATTGGAACCCCAGAAACTCAAAAAACACATGAAAAGAAGTGTAGGACCAAGAGCAGAGAAATAACGGTGAAAATCTGCAGTTTTTTGGCTGTAACTTTTGATCCGTTGCTCGCAGCGTATTGGGACTGCGCTCAATCGATTTCTCTCGCAAAATTACGTCGGAATAGCGCCTTGAAGAATTAATTGCAGCACTTTTCAAAGTCGTCGAAATTTTCGCCAAAAATCCAAAGGGGTTAGCCTTACTTTTTTTGCGATTTTTGAAGCCGAAAATTTCTGGTCTCCGAATGGATTGGTATGACCGTTTCTTGACTAATTGGGACCCCAGGAACTTAAAAAACACATTAAAAAAAGCGTACGACCAACAGCAGAGAAATGGCGATGAAAATCTGCAGTTTTTTGGCTGTAACTTTTGATCCGTTGCTCGCAGCGTATTGGGACTGCGCTCAATCGATTTCTCTCGCAAAATTACGTCGGAATAGTGCCCTCAAGAAATAATCGCAGCACTTTTGAAAGTCTTTGAAATTTTCGCCAAAAATCCAAAGGGGTTAGCCTTACTTTTTTTGCGATTTTTAAAGCCAAAAATTTCTGGTCTTCGAATTGATTGGTATGACCGTTTCTTGACTAATTGAAACCCCAGGAACTTAAAAAACACATTAAAAAAAGCGTCAGACCAACAGCAGAGAAATGGCGATGAAAATCTGCAGTTTTTTGGCTGTAACTTTTGATCCGTTGCTCGCAGCGTATTGGGACTGCGCTCAATCGATTTCTCTCGCAAAATTACGTCGGAATAGCGCCTTAAAGAATTGATTGCAGCACTTTCCAAAGTCGTCGAAATTTTCACCAAAAATCCAAAGGGGTTATTCTTCCTTTTTTCGCGATTTTCGGAGCCGAAAATTTCTGGTCTCCGAATTGATTAGTATGACCGTTTCTAGACTAATTGGAACCCCAGGAACTTAAAAAACACATTAAAAAAAGCGTAGGACCAACAGCAGAGAAATGGCGATGAAAATCTGCAGTTTTTTGGCTGTAACTTTTGATCCGTTGCTCGTAGCGTATTGGGACTGCGCTCAATCGATTTCTTTCGCAAAATTACGTCGGAATAGCGCCTTAAAGAATTAATTGCAGCACTTTTCAAAGTCGTCGAAATTTTCGCCAAAAATCCAAAGGGGTTAGCCTTCCTTTTTTCGCGATTTTCGGAGCCGAAAATTTCTGGTCTCCGAATTGATTAGTAAGACCGTTTTTTGGCTAATTGGGACCCCAGGAACTCAAAAAACACATTGAAAAAAGCGTAGGACCAACAGCAGAGAAATGGCGATGGAAATCTGCAGTTTTTTGGCTGTTACTTTTGATCCGTTGCTCGCAGCGTATTGGGACTGCGCTCAATCAATTTCTTTCGCAAAATTACGTCGGAATAGTGCCTTAAAGAATTAATCGCAGCACTTTTCAAAGTCGTCGAAATTTTCGCCAAAAATCCAAAGGGGTTAGCCTTCCTTTTTTCGCGATTTTCGGAGCCGAAAATTTCTGGTCTCCGAATTGATTGGTATGACCGTTTCTAGGCTAATTGGAACCCCAGGAACTCAAAAAACACATTTAAAAAACCTAGGACCAACAGCAGAGAAATGGCGATGAAAATCTGCAGTTTTTTGGCTGTAACTTTTGATCCGTTGCTCGCAGCGTATTGGGACTGCGCTCAATCGATTTATCTCGCGAAATTACGTCGGAATAGTGCCTTAAAGAATTAAGGGCAGCACTTTTCAAAGTCGTCGAAATTTTCACCAAAAATCCAAAGGGGTTGGCCTTCCTTTTTTCGCGATTTTCGGAGCCGAAAATTTCTGGTCTCCGAATTGATTAGTATGACCGTTTCTTGGCTAATTGGGACCCCAGGAACTCAAAAAACACATTGAAGAAAGCGTAGGACCAACAGCAGAGAAATGGCGATGGAAATCTCCAGTTTTTTGGCTGTAACTTTTGATCCGTTGCTCGTAGCGTATTGGGACTGCGCTCAATCGATTTCTCTCGCAAAATTACGTCGGAATAGCGCCTTGAAGAATTAATTGCAGCACTTTTCAAAGTCGTCGAAATTTTCGCCAAAAATCCAAAGGGGTTAGCCTTACTTTTTTTGCGATTTTTGAAGCCGAAAATTTCTGGTCTCTGAATGGATTGGTATGACCGTTTCTTGACTAATTGGAACCCCAGGAACTTAAAAAACACATTAAAAAAAGCGTACGACCAACAGCAGAGAAATGGCGATGAAAATCTGCAGTTTTTTGGCTGTAACTTTTGATCCGTTGCTCGCAGCGTATTGGGACTGCGCTCAATCGATTTCTCTCGCAAAATTACGTCGGAATAGTGCCCTCAAGAAATAATCGCAGCACTTTTGAAAGTCTTTGAAATTTTCGCCAAAAATCCAAAGGGGTTAGCCTTCCTTCTTTTGCGATTTTTGGAGCAGAAAATTTCTGGTCATGGAATTGATTTGTATTACCGTTTCTCGGCTAATTGGAACCCCAGAAACTCAAAAACACATGAAAAGAAGTGTAGGACCAAGAGCAGAGAAATAACGGTGAAAATCTGCAGTTTTTTGGCTGTAACTTTTGATCCGTTGCTCGCAGCGTATTGGGACTGCGCTCAATCGATTTCTCTCGCAAAATTACGTCGGAATAGCGCCTTGAAGAATTAATTGCAGCACTTTTCAAAGTCGTCGAAATTTTCGCCAAAATGCAAAGGGGTTAGTTTAGTTTAGTTTAGTTTAGTTTAGTTTATTGGATATCTCCCATTTCGGTGAACACAATACATTTTTCAAAAAATACGCTACATAGTTATAGTTGTAATTTTATACAATGTTTTTTTTTTTTTTTTTCTTTCATTTCTGTCTGCGTGAAAATTAACTTACAATCTACGATGTGTACCTCCATGTAGAGTGCGTCGCCCTTCCCCACATAAGTTCGGAAACTTGTGCGTAGGGTGTCAAGGGTTCGGCTTACTTATTTTCATTATTTTGTTTGTGTTGTCCGTCCTGTGTTCTGATTTGTAGGTCTTATCGGTTTCATTCCTGGCTTGTAATTTTGTTGAAGTATTCTCTTCCTCTGCTGAAAATCCATTGTTTCATGTTTTTTTTGAATCTGAGTGTTGGTTGTTTTCTCATTTCGTTATCGAGTTCGTTATATATTTTTCGGCCTATGTAGTCAGCTTGGTGTTGTCCTTTCGTTGTGTATGTTTTCAGGTTTGCTACCTCTTTGTTGACTCTTGCCCTTGTATCATGCGCGTGTACGATCTGGTATTCTTCGTCCGTTAAATTCGATTTATGAATCTTTATTGCTGCAGCCTTCATGTCAGTTTGTCTAATGTCCAGTAGTCCCGTTTCTTCATATAATTTCTCGGTAGAGTATTTTCTATCCTTCTTGTACGCTATTCTTAGGATTAGCTTCTGAGTTATTTCCAGCGGTCTTAGATGTTTGCCGTATGTTCCACCCCAGCCTATTATACCGTATTCTAGTACGGAGTTCACGAGACTATAGTATACTTTTTTCATTGTTGTTTTGTCTACCATATTTTGTAAATTGATGAAGGTGTGTATCAGTTTTCGGATTCTTGCCGATGTTTGAAGTATATGTGTCTTCCATGTTAGTTTTTGGTCAATGATTATTCCTAGGTACTTCATTTCTTCTGTCTTTTCAATTTCTTCATACGTACATTTCTTGTTTGTTGTATCGTATCTATGTAGTTTAATTGAAAATTCCGGTCCTCTTGTTTCTTCTCCTATTTTGCTGGATGCGTATGTCATATATTTGGTTTTTTTCTCATTCAGGGATAGTAGGTGTTCGTTAAGATATTCATATACTGCATTCAGGTCTTGGTTTGCTGTTTCAAAGGCTTCTTTCCACGTATCCTTTGCAGTCAATATGACAGTGTCGTCGGCGTATGCTAATATTTTCGATGACATTTTCATGTTGCATATATCATTTACATATACGTTAAACAAGATTGCCGATAGGACAGTCCCTTGGGGTATTCCGCATTCCGTAATTTTTCGTTCACTGTATGATGTTAGCCTTGGATTTTTCTTGGCCGAAAAATCTTTTGTCTGGGAATCGATCCGTATGACGCTTTTTAGACTAATTCGACGCCCAGGAACTCAGAAAACACATGAAAAATAGCCTAGGACCAGCAGCGGAGAAATGACGATGAAAATCTGCAGTTTTTTGGCTGCAACTTTGCAGGTCTTGCTCGCAGCGTATCGGGTTTGCGATTAATCGATTCCTCTCGCAAAATCACGTCGGAATGGTACCCTAAAGAAATAATTGCAGCACTTTTCAAAGTCGTCGAAATTTTCGCCAAATATGCAAAGGGGTTAGCCTTGGATTTTTTTTGGCCGAAAAATCTTTTGTCTGGGAATCGATCCGTATGACGCTTTTTAGACTAATTCGACGCCCAGGAACTCAGAAAACACATGAAAAATAGCCTAGGACCAGCAGCGGAGAAATGACGATGAAAATCTGCAGTTTTTCGGCTGTAACTTTGCAGGTCTTGCTCGCAGCGTATCGGGACTGCGATTAATCGATTCCTCTCGCAAAATCACGTCGGAATAGTACCCTAAAGAATTAATTGCAGCACTTTTCAAAGTCGTCGAAATTTTCGCCAAAAATGCAAAGGGGTTAGCCTTGGATTTTTTTTGGCCGAAAAATCTTTTGTCTGGGAATCGATCCGTATGACGCTTTTTAGACTAATTCGACGCCCAGGAACTCAGAAAACACATGAAAAATAGCCTAGGACCAGCAGCGGAGAAATGACGATGAAAATCTGCAGTTTTTCGGCTGTTACTTTGCAGGTGTTGCTCGCAGCGTATCGGGACTGCGATTAATCGATTCCTCTCGCAAAATCACGTCGGAATAGTACCCTAAAGAATTAATTGCAGCACTTTTCAAAGTCGTCGAAATTTTCGCCAAAAATGCAAAGGGGTTAGCCTTTGATTTTTTTTGGCCGAAAAATCTTTTGTCTGGGAATCGATCCGTATGACGCTTTTTAGACTAATTCGACGCCCAGGAACTCAGAAAACACATGAAAAATAGCCTAGGACCAGCAGCGGAGAAATGACGATGAAAATCTGCAGTTTTTCGGCTGTAACTTTGCAGGTCTAGCTCGCAGCGTATCAGGACTGCGATTAATCGATTCCTCTCGCAAAATCACGTCGGAATAGTACCCTAAAGAAATAATTGCAGCACTTTTCAAAGTCGTCGAAATTTTCGCCAAATATGCAAAGGGGTTAGCCTTGGATTTTTTTTGGCCGAAAAATCTTTTGTCTGGGAATCGATCCGTATGACGCTTTTTAGACTAATTCGACGCCCAGGAACTCAGAAAACACATGAAAAATAGCCTAGGACCAGCAGCGGAGAAATGACGATGAAAATCTGCAGTTTTTCGGCTGTAACTTTGCAGGTCTTGCTCGCAGCGTATCGGGACTGCGATTAATCGATTCCTCTCGCGAAATCACGTCGGAATAGTACCTTAAAGAATTAATTGCAGCACTTTTCAAAGTCGTCGAAATTTTCGCCAAAAATGCAAAGGGGTTAGCCTTGGATTTTTTTTGGCCGAAAAATCTTTCGTCTGGGAATCGATCCGTATGACGCTTTTTAGACTAATTCGACGCCCAGGAACTCAGAAAACACATGAAAAATAGCCTAGGACCAGCAGCGGAGAAATGACGATGAAAATCTGCAGTTTTTCGGCTGTAACTTTGCAGGTGTTGCTCGCAGCGTATTGGGACTGCGTTCAATCGATTTCTCTCGCAAAATTACGTCGGAATAGTGCCTTAAAGAATTAATCGCAGCACTTTTCAAAGTCGTCGGAATTTTCGCCAAAAATCCAGAGGGGTTAGCCTTACTTTTTTGGCGATTTTTGAAGCTGAAAATTTCTGGTCTCCGAATTGATTGGTATGACCGTTTCTAGGCTAATTGGAACCCCAGGAACTCATAAAACACATTTAAAAAAGCGTAGGACCAACAGCAGAGAAATGGCGATGAAAAGCTGCAGTTTTTTGGCTGTAACTCTTGATCCGTTGCTCGCAGCGTATTGGGACTGCGTTCAATCGATTTCTCTCGCGAAATTACGTCGGAATAGCGCCCTCAAGAAATAATTGTAGCACTTTTCAAAGTCGTCGAAATTTTTGACAAAAATCCAAAGGGGTTAGCCTTGCTTTTTTTGCGATTTTTGGAGCCGAAAATTTCTGGTCTTGGAATTGATTTGTATCACCGTTTCTCGGCTAATTGGAACTCCAGGAACTCAAAAAACACATGAAAAGAAGCGTAGGATCAACAGCAGAGAAATGGCGGTGAAAATCTGCAGTTTTTTGTCTGTTACTTTTGATCCGTTGCTCGCAGCGTATCGGGACTGCGCTCAATCGATTTCTCTCGCAAAATTACGTCGGAATAGCGCTTCAAAGAATTAATTGCAGCACTTTTCAAAGTCGTCGAAATTTTCGCCAAAAATCCAAAGGGGTTAGCCTTACTTTTCTGGTCATTTTTGGAGCCGAGAATTTTTCGTCTTGGAATCGATTTGTGTGACTCTTTCTAGAATAATTGGACGCCCAGGAACTCAGAACACACAACAGAAAGAGCGTAGGACCCACAGCAGCGAAATCACGACGAATCTTCACTTTTTTGGCTGTCACTTTTGAGCTGTTGCTCGCAATCGATTGAGACTTCCCTCAATCGAATCCTCTTGCAAAATGATGTCGGAAAAGAGCGCTAAAGAATTGAATGCAGCATTCATCAGAGTCACCGAAATTTTCTCTTAAAATCTAAAGCGGTCAGCCTTACATCTTTTTTGGCCGGAAAATCGTTGCTCCCGAAATTGATTCGTACGACCCTTGTCAGAATAATTGGATGCCTGGAACTCTGCACCTACGTTTTCAATATCGTAGGAACAACAACTGAGAGTATAACATGAAGACGTGTATAGAATTTCTCATCCATCAGTACAATATTATGCTTGTTAACACTGCAGAGTTACATTGCATCCGTACGCAGATCACAGCGTCATTACGTCAACTGTGCAAAAAGTATAATATAATACAAAGTATAGCAAGGATTAACTTATATATCGGTCTTCACATTTAGTTTAAGCTTCAAGGTCATAAATTTCCCTTTTTTTTTGCTATCGTTAATAGTTGATTCCCTCACGCAATGTCTAATAACTTCTCGTGATCCCCTTCTCGTTAATTCACCATAATGGTACACATCATAAAAGTACAACCCAGTCACAGTGAAATCGGGCTTAATCAGAAAACTGAATCCGAACTGAACCTGGAACTTCGCAGCTATGAAGTTGTTATCACTCTCTTCCACTGCTTCCAACATGAAGTGCAAATAGTTCGTTTCCCTCACAGAGTCGATTCAATCAACCATCTTTGGATTTGATCGACCTGAAGGATTGCAAACAAGATGTTTGGAAAATTTCACGACTATATGCAGAAAAAACCCGATGAAAATGTCAGGACTATGCGCAACGTTTTTTTTTTCAAAATTACGTCGACATAGGATCGCAATAAATATGTCTCAACATTCTTTGGAATCCACTAAAAATGGTCGGAAAAAATCCGTAGCGGTCAGTCTCACTTTTTTCTGATGTTTGACGCTAAATATTCTTCTCACAAGAATCAATATAATAAACCTTGATTTGACTTCAAATTGCACACCGAAAAAGCCAATAACGACACTTAGAACACCGTACAATCAACCGCTTAAGGATGTACAAATGAACTTTTCAGTGTTTGGCTCACAGCTAGCGACTCAATACTGCGTCCAATCGATTCTCCTCGCTAAAGTACTCTAATATAGCACCTAAATAAATCGATTTCAGTGTTTTTCAAAATCCGTCATAAATAACCTGAACAAATCTGAAGGACTTAAGATCACAGAGGACACAACAAGTCGAGTCTCATTTGTTTTGCCTCATGAGAAAAATATTTCTTACGTTAGATCGTCAAATGTTTGTCACTCGCTAGTTACGATCCATAGAGATGCTCGGTGACACATGATTGTGCGATGGTCTCACCATCTATGATCGACCGAGTGTACTTCACCCTGCATCGCTCGGTAGCCAGGCGTCTGCTTCAGCCTTCGAGTTTATGGTATCTCCCAGATGGGCGTCTTAAGGATTGCTGCACTGGTATCTGCAGTGGAGATTTCTTTACCAACAGACTAACAGATTTATGATCAATTATAAACTGACAATTATTATTATTATACGGACTTTCAAGGAGGCAGCAGATAATAAATTTGGCCGTAAAACATTAAACTAGTGGCTCTAATTTTGTAGGGTTGGTTTAGTGCTGAGTCGCGTGCGACGTCGCTCGTTAAACCGACCGTAATCTGACGTAACCACCAACCGACAACACAGCTGAACCATGTTGAGGACTTGCCCACGATAGCTTCACGGCTGAGGAGCGAAAGTGCTATTATCTTGATTCGACAAAGTCGATCATGCTTTTCACAACTGCCACATCTTACGTTCAGAGCACTTGTCATCGATAACCGGACGAGAAATTACGCCAACTCCGATTCTCTTTATCTATGCTCGGAAGTGCGAGTTAAGGGACAACACTTGAAGCTCAAACGAGCCGATTGATGCTAAGGAAGCGTACCAACTTTACGACGTTACCATCTATGCCAGACTGTCATCGAAAATATAGTTAAGAAGTCAACCGATAGAGCCTCTGGACTTTATAGCTCCATAATCTCTTGGCGTAACAGACTAAGCGGAGATCAAGGACCAATTTTATAATTTTTCAATTTCTCTCTGATCATGAATAGGATATGATGAACTGGTTTACACGTAAGCAAACAAGTTCGTGGCAACTATGGTTTGGTCAGTCACCTTTTAAACATCATGGTCAAGATGCCGAGTCGTTTCAGTTAAATGCTCTACACCCTACTCGAAATCAATACCTACTCGAGCTCCAAATTCAAAAAATAGTTCAAAAGAAGTCGAGTTTGTGTTAATATTATCATATATATATTTACATATATATATATGAACATATATGAATGCCGATAAGTTTTGAAGCCTTTTGAGCGTACTTATTGCCTCTAGAAGCTAGTAAAACAATAATTAACAAAGATATTTTACTCGACAGAATGAGTTCAATCCTGAGAAAAAGAAAGGTTAGTACTCGCAATGTAATTATCTTTTCAAATCTATTCCAGAAACCGGTTAGTGCTGAATACGACCATGAAAACCAGAATCGAAAACGAAATAATATATCGACGATATATTATAGTGCGTGTATCGAATGGAATTGGAGAAATAGGTGTAGAAAACTTTAATATGTGGTAGCAAAGATCGCTTTTTTCTTAGTCTCTCGATACGATTAGCTAAATATAGATTTACTGCTGTGGTCACGAGGGCATTAATTTATTATAGAAATATCGATGGTGCCGAGAGTGAGAGGTTGTCGAAAAATAATCATTGCGTAAATTCGTCGAGCCAAGGTGAATATCTCCACAATTATCATCGTGCGAAAATGTTGGAAAAATTGATTCGATCAACGTAGTGGAACGATTCTAACCAATCATAGGAGCGTAATGGCCTCCGAGTGACTTTTGAAAGTTCGGCGCATCGCCACTAGATGCCAGAGTCATAGCTGGTCATAAATCCTTACGAACTTCCCGCCCATTCTATGGCAGGGGGCGGTGCTTCGGCGGTAAATGACGTCAGAATACCCCTACCGCCCCCAGCTATCCCCTCCATATCAACGGCGCGTCTCTTTCCCTCCAGCCGTTTCTCCTTCGGCGAGAGGAGCATGCTGGCTGCCCACCATCATGGCCATCTTCATGAATGCAGCAGAGCGGCCGTTTCAAATGGTATTCAGGCTAATTTAAGTGCCGTTTAAGCGATATAGTGTTTGTTTATTGCTTGTTAAAGTGTTCTGGATTAAATATAAAACGTTGACAGGGCACCGAGGCTAGACTGAGTGGCGCGCGTTCGCCTCAGCAATGACTTTCGTGACCGCACCACGTCCCGTCAGGCAGTGCGAATATCTTTCTGAAAAAGTTCTTCCTCAAATCTGCCCGCCGACGGCAACGAATCTCCGGCTTTCATATGGATTCGGAGGTCGTAAGAGCCCTGTTCATGCGAATATCACCCACGCAGGGTGTTGAATCGTTCGTTAGCTCGTTAGTTGATCCTAACATCGGTGCAATGATCCAGCTACTCTAGTATGCAATCTGCAGAATTGATTGCAATTTTCAAACACTGACGAAACAAGCAGTGACTGATGTGTTCTGAAAGTCAGTGATCCATGTTCAAAATTAATCCGTTTCAAGCAATTTATACCTTAGCTAACACCGATGAATACCTGAAGACACACAGAGCTCAGCAACATCGCGGTTAAGGCACGAATAGCAATTATTCCATCTCCAAACCAGCATTCCACGGGAGTCATAAACTGCATTAATGTGCGAATTTAGCTATCTGCGAGATCAAACGAGATTAAATTTAGCGATGGAGATGTACGTTCGTGTTGAGAGTACCTGCTGCTTCTGGCCTGAATTATTCGGAGTTGCGTTGGTATATCGAGCTTATGACAACTGCAGGTATAATTGCAGCACTGCAACTAGGAGCGAACAGCACTTCCATGCAGTCTTCTATCTTCACTGATATAAAGAACGAAGAGGAGTAGCTCAGGCTAAAATCGTCGCGCATTTTTGGCTCAATCACCATCATTCCGTGAGCTGAAAATATCAGAAACCAGAAACCAGAAACCGCTTTCAGAGCGAACATCACTTTATCTTTCAGCTGTGATTAATCAGTCTGTGAGTTAGCTGGTGATGTTTCTTATTCAGGGTTGAATTTGCAACGTAGATATGATGCCAAACCCACGCAAACGTCGACGAACCATATCTGCAACTGCAGCGGGCAATCTCTAGATGCCGGTCACTGCAACGAGCGTTTGACATGCATATAAATATATCTGAGTTTTACAAGAAGTTCACATGTACATTTACTCGCAAGTGACAGACACGATATTGTGCACATTGAGTGGGGGTTCTTTGTGTTTTCCAAATTGCTTAACACCACTTCACAGTCTCCTATCTATCAGTATCGCGTTTCTTACGCTGAAAATACAGTTCTATGTACGGGCTTACGATTGTTCATTTTGAAATACAGATAATTATACGTTGCAACTAATTACAGTCCAATAGTTGCCGTGACTCAAGTTTATTAGAGGCAAAAATCGATCTGAGTAGGTATACATAAACTGTGTAGAAATCGTGGGCGTAAACGTTTCTTAAATGAAAATTTATCGTGAGAAAGTAACGGGGATTCTATGATATCCTCAACATCGTATTCAGGGCGTTGTTGCGGAGCATGATACTTTTCTACCTGAGAAGACGTTTGGTCGCCATTACCGCGAGAGCATCGATGCGAGGTCCCATCACCGAGGGCAGCGTACCTTCTCGAATATAAATTCGTAGCACAATGGCCCGGGCAAATTGTGTTTATAGGAATAGTGAAATGTATTTGTCCCGCGGGAAATATAGACCTCCAGTCTGCACCAGTTGGATTGCGTCTATGCGAAGATACCGGCGCTGGCACTAAAAAGATCAATACGCCATATTCCCGCCCCATTTCTAGCGTACCTGCAGTATCCTGTACTCTCGCACCATGTAGAAAACGTACCAACTTCTTCACAGCGTGCATATTGCACCATAATATTCCACCTCATACCCTCTGTGTCCATCGTTTTCTCGATTCTAAGGGGCAGCGTGATATCTATCGATTTACCAACTAGCCAGGCATGCTCATCTACGCCACCTACAACAAAGTGTCGAGTCGTACGTATGCCTATAAAATCAAACGAACGGTGAAAAGGAACGTTTTAAAACTTTATATCCTACTTGTGTAAGCCATTTCCGTTAAGTACGTCGCTGTGCAGGTCATAGATTTGCACAGTCGCTGTTTGGAAATGCTGCAAGCCTTAAACCTCAATTGGACTGGAGAGTGATTGCATGGTGAATCGACCTTCGAATCTGAGAGTTTCCAACCATGTCTCAGCAACGCTAAAAGCATGTACGTTCGAACCTTCGTACTGTAAGAGAGTGAATTATATGCCGAAGGTTGTACAGAATATTTTCTGTCTTATAGTAAAAAGTTAAACACATTCTTTCAACTTGTCATTGATGCTTGATAATGAGAAACAGAATTAATCGATAACCAAACGTCTAATGCGTCATTAAAAATTAGACAGTACAATATTCGACTCTATAATCGAGTATGAAAAGACACTTGAAGGTAGTTAATGAGGTAATGAGAATGAATAACGGATAGGCATGCGCTCCTCACTGGGTGACGTCTAATTTTAGGTATTATGACGATGGTCTATGGGTCGTATGCGTATAATAATGGTACCTGCGTACGGTACGTGAATACCAATTAGCAGAACATTAGACGCCTCCAAGTTGTATTTATAGCAAATAACTTTTTTCCTCAGAAGAAAAATTGCGCATATTTTACACGAGTAGCAACCATGCAGGCTCGTTAATCACAGACTTTCTCGAAAAGCTCTACTAATACAGAAATCATACCACGACGCATCCGCTAATGTCCTTCAAAATCGATTACTTTTACGTTCTGACAACGTCGTATGGACGTCAGCGTCGTCTTAGCATCTGCATTGGTTGGAGGCCAGAGAGCTAAGACGTGCGTGTGTTGGCATTATATTCATCCAACGACTGCGTGGGCAGGGACCAGTCGCAGTCGCAGGGCCCATTCCTGGCACGTGTCGATAGAGGGAAAGGCACGTACCTGAACAATGCAACGGATATACCACTTATGAATTTTCCTAGACATATAAGAAGTCATAGATTAGCGCCGGATGGAATCGGGCGTGCAGCAGTTAACGGCGATGCAGTGCTTGCAGCAGAACATCATCGCGGATGAGGAATTTCAGGATCTAAATTAAAACTGGGAAAATTAAATTTATGAGTAATTAAATCAGCCCGGGGCGTAGGAGGCACCAGGTAATTGCATGCGAGGAACGATCACACGCAGGCAAGGTAAGCTAATCTCGTCAGTCGGGATTTCATTCCAAACCCAACCTCTCGGCGAACGGACGTTACTTCGACACGTTGATCACTGGGCCTCATTTTTCAAATCACTTTTCTCCTCGCTCTTCCCTCATAATTATGCGCACTGCAATGAGCAATCGCCCGAGTCACGACCGCAGCGATATCGGCGCTTCTGCAGCTTCTGCAGAGCCGGTATAGGCAATGTAACGCTTCTTCACCTACGCTTCGTCACGCACCTTTAATTCTCGTCGGATATACAGAGCCAGGTGATTCACAGCTGACACAGCAGTCCGACCTTCTTCTAAGTGGATCGTCCATATTAGGACCCGAAGGGTTTATCGCAAATCAAGGAACCGCGAGGCGGAAGTTAACGAGCGATTTAGCTTGACGTGAACGAAAATTTATGCAACTTATCTCCGGAGTTTGATACGGAAACTAACTTATATTGGGTGAAATCGCTTCTTCTTTTCTCCGTGATATACGAAGGGTTGAATATATGTGTATCTACGGAGTAGGTACCAAAGTTGACTCTGAGTATATATATTAAGTGCACTCGCAGCGTGCGATTACATCCGAAGCTACAGTATAAATCCGCCCCCGGTTCAGCTCCGACTTGGCAGAATAAGATCAAGGCGGTTATTCGTTCATCGCCTTGGAAATTTATCTGCGGCTGCATATCTGAAGCACAAAAATCAGCCTAGGAATACATCGGGTAGGTGTGTACGTAATTATACCTGCCCACCATCGCACTCCTCGTGGAGGACGTATATCCTAGTGACCGCAGGCAGGCTGCACCACACCGACAATTTACATGTTTGCGTGTTATTATATTTTATGGGTTGTAGCCAGTGCAACCCGCGACTGCCGCAGCAGAGCGCTTTTGGACGGCAAACCTTGACTTCGGGTGCGTTAACCGAGGAATACGTGTATCGGTATACCAATTCCCCGTAGCGAACTGTGTTCAGCACGCTTTTAACTTATTTTTAAACCGAGATAATCGTCCGCGCTGCAAGATGAAGGCTCCATTTGCGATATTGCGTAATCGTTTTACGGCTATTTCCATGTCGTTCTAATTGCGCGAACTGCTCATAAACCTGTCCAATCGCGATGTTTTGAATATTCGCAATATATTGAGTCCACAATTATTGCGATCGACGATTCACTCGGAGGTAGGTATGTATCAAGTAATTCTTCCACGCATCGCTTCGTCCAACGCTAAAGGGCTTGCAAGCTAAGATGGGCGATATCCAATACTGCACAAAAAACTTATAATCTTCGCGGAATTTCGAAACCTAAACGGACGGCCCGAGTTGACAAGTATTCAAGCTTGAAAGGAAGCGGCATTCTCAAGAGCATTTACCTAATTAGCTGACCCTGGACAACGCTGTGATTCAGGTTTTTCAAAATGAATACCTACCACTGCTGGAGACAAAGCGTGGGCCGTGGTACACGCGTGACTCACACCTCAGACAGTCGACGTTTCCTCCTAGCATGTTTGCCAGCGGCGATTTGAACCGATTAAAAAATATCCGCAGAATGAATGGACCCTGGATTGGTTGTCACGTCTGAGAATTAACCAATAGATCCCAGCATTCAGTCTCGGTAATATACGGTATATTTATTCATTGATTAGTCTGATCGCCGAGGACCGCGATGCGGTTAATGAAGGCATTGATCTTGGAAAAATACGTCCTTTCTACCGAATGACTTTCGGAAGGAAAGGGAAGGAAAAAAAATTACTGCGTCAATCGACCGTCTAGCAAACAAAAAAAATATAGCGTCTACTCGTGATATTGCGTTCGCGTCTCTCAGAGAAATTAAGAATTGATGAAAATGACTCCGTTCACCAAAGTTGACACTCGAAATTGCATGAAGGTAATTTAGAATGCAGGTGCATCCTGCAGTGACTGCGTATACGGAAGTAACGATCGGCCATACTGTTTATTAATTCATCGCTATTGACAGAAACGCATAGAATAAGGGTTGACGAATAGGTCGTAAAGTGGCTTGGTAGATAGGCCAGCAAATGGCGGAGTGTTATCTGATCACTGTTTCAATCTCGTTTTACCGAGTGAGGAAGAAGTAAAAGAGGAGTATAAAAAACCGCGCAAATGACAGAGAATGCAACGTAAAACTGTGTAGGTAACGCGGCACTTTGGGGACAGATAAGTGAGCTGAAAATGCACCTCGTCTGCTAAATTGCAAATCGATTTTTCTGCCGGGAGTCAGCAGATACCTGCAGCTTTTACTCAAACAAAACGTAAATGCACGGTATGTATATACCTGCCGGTTAAGTGTTCTGAGAAAATGAATGCAAATAAGGAGGACTTTATAGACGTTAGTTCGAGACTAGTTCTGTCTCACTTATTACCGAGTACGAAACGTCATGTCAAGATAATAAACCATCAGGCACTAAGTGACCATAAAGAAAGCGGCAACGCGGAATACTGATTTCCTGTGGCGTCGCGATTACGGCTAATTATGTCACTGCCTATCGGGAATAAGAATTTTACGATATCGAAAATAGCCCGATAAATACGCGGCTTTGATATTTCACACTCACTTTTTACACGTGTTCACTGCAAGTTTAACTCAGCTGTACGACTATTCCGGCTATATACGCACCCTCCACGCTTTGGTAACGTCTTGGGTAAGAAGTGTTGCGAAGGCGTCGCGTCGGCGGTCGGTCAGAAAGTGAAGAAGATTGTCCGAGTGCCATAAAAAAGTGAAAATGCAGGCGACGTCGTAGCCCTTTCAAAGTAGCTAAGGGCGTAAAACCTCGGTAGGTGGGTGATTCTCTGCGTGTCCATCGACTTGGCCGACTTTCTACTTTCACGTTCGACGATGTCCGCACGAATATACGTGTGTACATAACGTGACGAAAGGTGTGTACTGAGGAAAATCTTTTATCGATCTAAAAAGAGAGAATGTTTCGTCGTGACTTGGCTCTTCAGCAGGCGCTATACACCTGCACATTAGCAAAAATATTGCGAATAAAACGCGGAATGCGAGACTGCGGGGTGTTGCAGGTGGCATTATCCGCTGCGGATCACTCCGGATGTTTGAAATAACTACCTAAGTGAAACCATACACTTACCATCCATCATATCTAAGCCTCGCTGAGAAGCGTTGCCATGAAAAACCGTCTCGAAGGTCTTTAAAAAGAAGGCATCACGTGATTAAACAATTAGGGGTAAAGGATAAGCAAATAAAGATGTAAACCGACCGTAATAAGTAACCGCTGCACAGCTATCAGAAGGGCATCTCCCAGTCTGTCGAGTCCTGACTACAACATCCTGCCGTGCACAATGCGCAGCATGCACTTATACTGGGTAACGCCACTGCGAGCCTATCCAACAAATCCATTTCCACCGTCTGCATCGTGGAATTTCCGTCACGGACTGTGAAGGCGATCCTTTTGCCGTAGTCGTAGGTATATACGGGGTACCAATTCCCTGTATAACGTTGCAGTACGGCAACCTGATACTTATCGAAACTGACGTTTCTACTGACGATTTTTACGAGCTGGGTGACACGTTTGTCACCCTTTCGTCAAGATTCGTCTAGGAGATGGAGTGCGGCCATGCAGCTGTTATCTCCGATTCGATCCGAGGTCCTTCGGAGGCAAGCAGGGGTGAACGAGAAACTGTAGTGTAGAATAATTTCACTGCCTATAAGGGTACAAGAGGAAAACCGTGCGCAGGATGATTTTATGCGTTGAATAAGTAGATTATAGTCAAATTAGTTTTCTTATTCAACCCCTCGCGCACCATTACCATTTTTTATAACCACGGGGATACAACGGCGCCGTTTCACCGCAGTTACCTACTTCTGACTGTAATTAAGGTGGCTTGTCTTCATTAAGAGATATCTATGGAGCTGCTTTTGGGGCCCCGACAAAGAGCCGTATTTACAATGAATCAGAGTGCATAAAGGTCTCGAATAATGAGGCCTAGCTGCACTTTTTCCATTGGTTGTTGCTACTTCTGAACGGACGGCTCGTGCACCTATAACACTTTTCAAAATTAATAGATTTACGTTAGAACACGAAAATAATCGAGAACACCGAATGATCGTGGCTTCAAATTGCAGATTCGAATCGATGTACATATATTATTATATATATATAAAATATCTTTACACACGATTTAAATTCTGCTTAAACGGGGTTCGGGCCTAATTGTTAGCTGCTGTACACGGCATTTACAGAACAAATATGCGAGTAGTTTCACACGGTAAATCGAGATAAGGCGAGTTCGGTTGTACCGCGAACAATTAAAGGTATCCTTAGGATCTACAAATCCCATATTTACGTATGTAAATTAGAATCAAGTTCAAATCCGCAGCACCTGCAGAAGTGACGAGTACAAGGTGTGAAGTTCGAAAGATTGATTTACCACGATTTGGAGTTCTTCTTTTTCCTCGGAAGATCGATCTGCATCGTCGAAGGTCAAGGTAGCCGTAAAATCAGAGGATATATATCTAATACAATCGCGTCTAATCGAGCGCGAAGAGTTTCCCTGATACGGGATATGTGCAAGAACTAAGTAGGTATTTGACATCGCGAGATCAAAAGACCACAGGGGTGGCCTGTCGGAGAAGCAGGCCACCAGGCAGCGTGTCGTGGGACAGTTATCTGTGGCAATAAAAAGCAACAAGACAGACGCCCCTCGTCAGGAGTGTCAACGGCGCTCGTCGACGGTCGACTCGGCGCGTAACGTCGTACAATCACGAGCTCAGGTCGCTCCGTTGCGTGCCGAGAGCTTTGTCAAGCTCGCTGAAGGCGGCCCGGAGAACCGGGGGACCCGGGGACCCCACAAGCCCGAAAGCACCCGGAGCCTAGGCGTATACCTTATCTCCAGCTCGTTACATAATCGTTCTTGTATACTCCTCGTCATTGTATCGTAACCCCGGGTCTCGTCCCGACTACGGTAAGCAAATTGTCTGTAGCCATTCACTACCCACCAAAATTCACCCTTAAGCGTTCACAAATCGAAGGAAAACTTCTCGACATTGTTTTCCATCTGCCAGCAAAAGATTCCCCGCATCGTCGTGATTGTTATTTAAAATTGTTCTCTGCAGTCGAAAAAAGGGGAATAAATTCAGCGACACTGATAATGGGTTGACCAATTGTGGAAATTAATTAGAAAATTTCTATCACGCGTATGCTGATGAAGAAATGAAAATTTTTCATAGCTAAATTTGTTTAATTTTGTTCGAATTAACTGGCTCATTGATTAATTATATATACTTATTGTTAATTCGAAGATATACAAACAATTGAAAGAAGGTGTTATTTGACATATTTGAATAATAACTTGAGTAATAAAATTTCTAGTAAAGAAACATTTAATTTATAGGTAAATAGAAATCTAACGCATGATGCTAGGTACGCGAAAAGATTATGTGCAGACCTCGCGACGGTGTATTTTGACGTATATGAGTATTTTTAAAATTCGGTTACATCACTCTTCATTTTCCTCCCGTGATTTTGTTTGATAAATTCGTCTCGAATGGTATGGGGAACATAAGCACTTGAGCGCGTTATAGCTCGTGTATTATGGGCATGTTTGCTTATCAATTCTAGTACCTACACCGCGCGTATCTCTACCCATACAAAGTGGGCTAGGTGTGCACGTGCACGCACGTTTTTCACGTTGGCTATTGGTGTTCCTTCGTTTTTTCCCCTTTTCTCTTTCCTCTCCTCCATACAAGCGAGTCGATATTTGCATAAGAATTTCCATCATAGTTGAAAGATACGGAATAAGTATACATATACCAGCTAGAGCGAAGGCGAGCTAGGGGAGCGCCTAGAAGCTGGAGATATGATCGCAACAAGACCGAATGAATGATTATGGGGGCATTTCTATTCCGGAATGCCATACGGATACCGAAGCGAAATAACGCAGGGGAGATCGGACAGAAAAATTAAAGGCGAAAGGCTGGCCCTGCGGCGGGACAAGGGAAGCTGCGCGAAGAGAGAAACGGAAGAAAGCTCGGCGCGGGTTCGAGACGCGGCCTGGGCTCGCTTTCACCCCATCTGCGGGGCGTTCTAGGTGTCCAGGGCTACTAGGGATGCTGCCTGCAGGGGCTGTGATGTAGCATGGGGGTGGGTCCGAGTATCCTGAATAAATTGCGGATCCTTCCACCCCTTCGCAGTCGCTCACTGCCGCCCCTCGTGCCCCCGGATACCGAGTCAGGGCCGCCACCGCCGCGTCGATGAGCCGGATAGCGATCCGGAGCAGGCAGCCAGTTCCGCCTAATCTCAACCTCACCGCGATAATTTTGTGCTTCGATGATACCGTCGCCACGGCTGCACGCGGGTCCGATAGATACGATGGAAAGATTATAAATTTTGTCTGGGGCTTATAGATCCGCGATTCTGTTCCTTTCCTTTTTTGTACGCCGTTTTCGCAGGTCCTGAATCTGCAGAGAATCCTGGGTCTGCTGGAAGATCGGTAACGACTTTTCTAATTTCGGCTATTTGTAACGGAGTTTGTGCGAAGTGGATTGATATTCCAGAAATTATAACGTGTGTGACAAAAATTAAAGTAACGTTAAGTGTCTCTACTATTACTTTATCACGAGTAACTAGTTTTCTAGCTTGCGTCTTCTTAGTTTTTTTTCGAGTTCAAGGATTTCAGGTTATCATCAAATTTTTTGAAACGGACCCCATTGCTCTTATTAATTATAGTTAATTATACTTCGAATAATTATTTTTCGCGATATTTGAATATTGTGTAGAAATTCTGAACGAGGATTTTCGAGAGCTGAGTTGATACGGAATCGCTGTCATATAGACAAGGGCAAAAATTTCGCCCATGAAGCTTCCGCGTTCAGCATCGACGAATCAAAATATGGGGAGGGAAAAAAAATCTCGCAAGCCAGCCCTGCAGGGCTCTGACAAAAAACCGATAAATAAGGGAAGAAGAGCGTGGAATGGCGGAGGCGCGTCCCCCGTGCGTTAATATTTTACGCGCATCGCTTACACGGCCCTCGGATTGCCAGGGTGTGGGGCGGCTGCCCGCGGAGGCGTCGCGGGGCGTCCTGGACGGGTTTTCAGGTTGAGATCAGCGAGCGATCCCCAGACCTAAAGCCGACCCGAGACCCACGAGGTACGAATTTTTTGGCAACGTTACGGCGTCTTTCGCGAGGGAGGAACGATCCTTCGATGAGAATTTTGGAAGCGACCTTTGGCGGGGAACGAAGCGTCGAAAAAAGGCTAATTGCGGGACGATCGCTATCTCGGACAGAGCTGGTCCAGTCCACTGCAGCCGGCAACGCGTAGATTACGATGGCCTCGTTGGGATGCCCGATCCCGATGCAAGATCGTTTATTTTTCACGGCGCAACGGCTGTACATGCCCACGATACTGCACCCCGACTGCATGCAGCAGAGCTGACGGGGCGGGTATATTTCGTAAGTGGAATCGTTAATTTACATAAACGCGCTGCAGAGAACGGTGGTATTTTCAGGTCCGGCTTAATTTCTCTCTCTCCTCTCTCTCTCACTCCCTAGCTTCGTATAATAAAACTAGCGGGCTGAACACAGTGCCTTCCTACCTTTCTATACCTTATACCTACACCCGTGCCCACCTACCAGGGTTTCGACGCGTTCACCGCGTAGCATCGAGCAAAGATACACCCGCCCGGTGGTGTTGTCTGCTGGCTAACGTACCGGCATGGCACCCATACCCGTGCATAGAGTCGCCATGGCAACCGATGGCCGAAGCCAGGACGACCCGGCCGCACTACGTACACGCCGGCTCTCAATTCCCCTCGTAAAGAGTGGAAAAGTGGAAAAACTGGGGTCGGGTCGAGTCGAGCGCCGGAAAAGTAGTAGAAAAGTACAACGATCCGAGCGCCCGATGCGCCTCAGATCCATCCGATGCTGGCGCATCAGTGGTGCAGCTGAATCAGCAGCACTTCTATGCCAAAAGTCTTGGCATATCGCTTTCTTTCCGTCTTTTGACGATATATGTATATATGTATGAGAAATAGGTTGATATATCTCGGAAGTCGAAGTTCGAACATCCGAACTCGAGCTTCTTTGGGGAAGAATGAAAGAGTTCAGTGCGCGGTAAGGGTACGTATCGAGCTCGTCGAAGAACTCTAAAACCCGCGGTGACCGGGTACCTTGGCGTTGCAAAATTATTCATACTTTCCGTGTTTTCCTTCCTCGCTACCCCAGTGATTTTCATATTTTTCAAATCAGCCGTCTGTACGCGCCGATGCCACCACCAGCTGATATCACGCATCTGGCTCATATTGGCCGATTCGATGGTTTCGGATTCTAACGGGTTCCAATGATCAAGTGACGTCGTACCAACCAGCGTCAGCCGTCACCATCTCAAATATCTATGTAACCGCGCCGTAATAATACCGGAAGCAATGCACACCGATAACTAGTACCTATACATAGGTGCACAGAAGTTAGTTTGACGGTTCGTAAATGAACGATGTCCGAGGGTAGGTTTGGTACCTACGATAATATTCTAATGCCCGGATCACAATGGGGTGAATAAAATATTCAAGCGTTGAATAACGGAGTTGAAGAAAAAAGATGAGACTGATATACAGGGTCGAATAAGAGGTGGACTCAACCGGCACCCCGGAGACCAACCATTTTCCATATACCAGTCCAGAACTTGATCTTCCGATGTATGGGGGCACAAAAGGCTTTCGCACCGCGTGCGCGGGGGTATACATATAGGTATAGGTAGGTATAGGTACCTACCTATACGTTCGAGGAAAAAACGAGAAGGAGAACAAGAGAGGAGGGAAAAAAAGAAAAAGGAAACTCACCGCGAGCGCTCGCGATGCTCAGGGGTGGGCGAGGCGGCCGTTCTTCTTTCTCCGCATGGGAAAGGTGCGCCGCGGCCTGGCCCTCGACTCCTGCAATCCAAGGAAGAGGGGCCTTAGCCGGCAGGAGGGCACCGTGAGAGTGTTTGAGATGCTGACGGTGGGTCGGCCGACCGCCATTGGCCCTAGGAGCGGTCCGTGTAGCCATTCTTGTAACATTAAATACATATATTACCTGCACGAGCTGACCGCCCGTCTCCTCTCCTCTCCTCCCCTCTCCTCTCCACGAAGTCCAACCCGTTTCAGCTCGTCCTGCCCTTGTAGCTCTCAGCTAGTCCGGTGTCTTCATGCCATGCCGGCATCACCAGCCTCGAAATCGGGTTATTTAATCGATGTATTATTCTCCCTCATTCTACCGTCGCAGCTGGGGGCGAAGCTCCGGGGTCATAGAAAGCTGGTCGACTCGCCCCGAGCGAGGAGATAAATTAATTGATTTCATTATTCGGTCCACAGCAATTGCGCCGTTGGGGTGACGCTTCGCGCGCATGGCGATTCACCCTCGAGATATGACCGGTTAACGAAACGTCCACCGAGGATGAGCATCGCCACCTTTTACTCTAATCGCTTGCGGTAGCTCGATTGACGGCCAAGATCTAGTGGTGTAAAGTGCCGATATCGCTGACCACGACGGACGTTAGAGATATTTCTAATTTCTTCTAACGTTGGACCACGCACACACCTAAGGCATATACGGAAAACGAGTTCTCCCGACGCGGATCAATTACCGAAGGGCTGCCTTCATCGGTCACGTAACAAATAACCGATATATACTGGTTTCGCACTGCAGAGTATCGCGAGTATTACAAACCTATACATACACGTATACTCCTTATACTTATACTTATACTTATCCGTAAATCGCGTGCTTTTCTCGACGAGGCTACGAGCGACATATCCGATTTGCGATAAATATGCTCGGGTATTGAACAGGTATATACGCTTGTGTACGAGGCTCCTGGCAGAAGGCGATTGAGGCATTATCTATGTTAAATCGGTACAGCCACCTCAGACAGGGTTGATAATTTGCGTACATCTAACATTTATCCACTTTCATGTCCTACGGTTTATAGATACGTCGCGGACCGATCGTTCCGGCACTCGGTTGAACTGCCATCACGATTCACTCAATCGCGTCGTTGATCGTCCGTAGCTGTTTTCAAGGAGATTTAAACGTTCCTTGGTAAGAAATTATAAATCAAACTTAATTCCGAAGTATGTAGGTATAGACAGTATTGGATTGCGGTACACAGTTAGATTCAACCCCACGCAAAGTTAGTGTGTATATTCGGCGGAGTAAGGTTCGGGATAGAATTTGTTCGTCACTTTATAGGCACGTCGTTGGAATTTTAACGACAAACACAGTGATACGGTCACTGTTATAAAGAAAGAAAGATACAGGATAAGGGACAAGAGAACGAGAGAACAGCGGGTTCGGGTTCGAAAGACTGGGGGTTAAATGATGAAGCTACTTCCCTACAGCCGAGAGAATTATAAAATCAAACCACACGGTGCAAGCAACCGAAACCAGGTGATTGACTCGTTAAGCCTTGGATTATAAGAATGGCCGTACACTTTGGCCGCTGCACATCTTGGCTCTCCGACATCTTGAGTTATAAGGTACACCGGTACCCACCCACACGCGAATGAATCCTCCAGAATCGCTTCGGGTTGAGGTAGACACTAGCTGTAGGTGCACGCATACGCGTAAACCTCCAATAAAGATTCAAAGAAGGTACCGATTGGCTTCGAAGCCAACAATGTATCCTTATCCACCATCACCCCTGTCCATCGTGACAGCAATATGAGGCAGTTATGTTCTGTTTATACCGCCATATGGTGCATCGGCGTAGCCGCGAAGCAGAGATATTCGCCTGTATTCGAAGCAACGGACTTACCGCGACGAGATTTCTACTTCATGGCACACGGACACCAGCTATGACACCCAACACTGCAGTGATTAAATTGGTGTGCGTCTTACCCTACATTATAGAGAGCCAAGCTCACCACCTAGTGATTGTCTGGCAGTAGTTGCCTCTCGACACGCCACATCCGCGTCTCTTTTTTCTCGTACCGCGTTTTTCATTTTCCCCTTCCCTCGACGCTCGCCATGGTTCTTTATCGTCAATGACATCGGCGTGTTAATTATTGCAATATATCTTTACGCCAACATCGCGTCATGATTTACGAATAACTCATTGTCAGTGTTGCCCCGACTAACTCTGACCGAGCGGGCGTGAAGAAGACATTGCGATCGCACTGTGCTCGCTGTTGTAGAGGGGGTGTTGGTTTAATAACTACGACAAAATCTCGTGTCACTGGCTCGTTGCCGCCTTGTTTTATCGCGACTCTAATGCCGCAGGCATTGTATGTAAATGTGTTCCTCTGCAGCTGACGGCGACACTCATGCGCGTGATACATTATACTTACAACCATTACTTGATCCAAGTGATCACACTTCTGATGTATGATTGACATTTGAACGCGGGATTGTAGATCTCACAATGAGATACCCCGGCAATCACGATTCACTGCAGCGCTACTCTCCTGTAATAAAATGCATGCACACGATGAATAATTCCGATATCGCAATTTGATGATAGTTTACAACTTTGCACTCGGTGCTTGTAAATTGCAACTTTTTTTCACTCTCTCTCTCTCTTTCTCTCTTTTTTCTTTTTCGAAACTAGAATCAACTTGTCATTCACGACGTGCGAGCATCCACCGAATGCACACTGCATGCCGCCAGATTAACAAATTCCACTCACCATTATACGATCACCGCGTTGCGGTAGGTCAGTACCATCGGAGTTGGGCCATAAACACAAACCAAGTGCCATTGACCGAACGTCGTATCTTCGCCGATGAAATTCGACGCTTGGCATGGTCAACCGGTGTGGCAAATGATACGATACATGAAATATCAGACGTAATTCGCCGCGCTTTCACCCGCAGTTCACCATCTTCCAAATAATCAGTGCCGAAGGACTCACGTTGAGTGCAATCGAGTCATGCTCGCCATATGCGAACGTGCAACTTGTATGCATATCGTGTAGGATAAGGCGGTTCGGTGAACTCGTCTCTAACACCAAGCAGCAGCCTTGAAGTTTCGACGTAATCTCTCCCTGCTGCAAGCTCCGTTACTCCGCAAGCATCCCTGCAGCAGACCGTGGCATCTAGCCGTAAACGGCATTGACTTTGAGCAGACGATTGGGGTAAAAACTGGCCTCTGATCCGTCGGCAATTGCTGCAATAGGCCGAAGAAGGGGTGGAAGAACCCCTGGGTCAGGTACTATATACATTGCCCGGAACGGTTATTCGGAAATATCAGCAGCCATACGCGGCCGCTCAATGTTTCCATTTCAATTTTCCGCCCCTCGGAGCGTAAAAGTGGCGGGAATTCGAGATCGCGAGGGTGGACGCTGGGAAAAAAAGGGTGAAAATAACCCCGACAGGAATGTGACTGTTCCGCGATCGGGAACGACCGTCTTCCAAAGACTCTCTTTCCCGGACCTCATCCTCTTCCGCGACGTTGGTTGGTAGGTACGTGACATTATGGGGAAAAAATTATTTTGCCTTATGGACAAGTCCGCGAGTTTCATAATTTTTTTTCTCGCGCAAAGAAGAGTCGAGTGTTCACCTACCTTTACGAACTCGAAGCGGTGACTCCGTTTCTTAGGACTTTTCGAGCAGCTTGTACTAATGATGGTGACTCGGTCGTACCTACTGGCAGTCAGCTGGGTTGGAAGTAAATTTCTAGCTTCGTACGGATAGAGTAAAAAGGAAAAAAAAAATGGAGAGAGAAGAGAATTGTATATAGAGAACTAAGAAATGTACGGTGGATAATTTGGATCTGAATTATTTGAACGCGGAACATAACGGGGATAAATAGACCGGAAGCATCGAGTCGTTACTCTCAATTCTTCCCTCGAACAATTTCGTCACGGTAAAGATATCACCGTAAAATTTCTCTGCAAATGTACACGCCAATATAACGACGATCGTGTGCCAACAACACGCGAATGCAATTTTTTTTTTTCTCCTTTTTTCTCTCTTTCTTTCTATATGATGAGATAATAAACGTTGAAAGGGGAACGCGGGTATTCGGCACGGAACCTCTCGAAGAGGCAAACGAGTCCCTGCTGGGATGTAAAAGCGTGCCCCATTATTTTTGATTGGAGTGAAAAGTTGGAATGGCAAATGGCTTTTCGCTTCGCTCAGTTCGTCAACGGGGCTTTTATTCCCATAACTATACAAGGAAGTTATTTTTAGTTTCTTCTAATTTATATTTATAATATGTTTTTTATGGACCGAGTCCCACCAAAGCATTTCAACGTTCTAATCAAACGTCCTTTTTCCTTTCATTGATTTTAATAATATGCCAAAAAAACTTGCGAGCAGTAAAATCTGTTTCAATTCCTCTCATGTCACACGATGTATGATGCAAAATTATTAAACATACTTTTTCTTCGGAACAGTAAAAGATTTCTGATTGTAAAATAGCTTTCTATGAAAAATTCATTGTACCTTACTGCATGAGCGATTATTTTAAATGCAGTAAAAAAACTGTACTATGGTAAAAACTTACGTTTTTTTTTATACATATATTTCCTTTTTTTACGTTATACCTGTAATTACTGCTATTGAAAATTTTCTATCCCCATACCACCAGTATGGATATATTGTAGAGGCATAATCACTGCTGGGCAAAATTAGAGATATTTATACGGTATAGTACCCGTCAAACGACTAGAGTTGAGTATTACAGCTCTGAGCAGATTACAGAATGCAAAATAATAAGTTGTAATTATAGCAAATACTTAGCATATACCGTGCAGCGAGAATCGTTATGAGCAAATTTAATAAGTCGCATTTATCTAAGACAGTAATTGCACGGCGGTTGTAGGAAGTTTCAACTTGTTCAAAGCCCGCTTTTCATTGTTAAAGCGGTATCCGGTTATGAAACGTGAATGATGTATGACGGTCAAAGATATTTACTATATTATGGTTTTTATTTCGTTTGTATATTATAGATATAGCTTATGAGTATACTTCTACATCAAGTTTCGAAAATGGATACATTTACATTCATTGTCAACGGATTATTCATCGATATCGTTAATTATATATCGTCGCATTATATCCTCATCAAATGATCATCGTTACATCATCGCTGTCGCATCGACGTTATCATTTTGTAAGTCTTGCCTTCGTCAGCATTATAATAGTACTAGTTAATTTATTCTTTTACTTCATTTTACTTCACTTATTATATTCTTATGTTCAGTTTTTTTTTGTTATTTTTTTATTGTTTTGTTTTTTTGTTGTGTGTGTGTGTGTGTATTTTTTTTTTTTTTTTTGAATTTTCTCTTGTTTAATAGTCGGTACAGACGTGAGATTTACTTCGTTACTTTTAGTTTTCATTACTTAAGATATTGTGTAGGATTTTTTTTCTTCTCTTTCTTCATCATCATCATCATCATCATTATTACTACTATTATTATTACTAATATTATTTTAGGACAGCTACGCATTCTTATCGCATATTTAGTAATACTAGCCTTACATTAATTAGGTGTTTGTATAGGTTTTGCAATAATCTTAGGGCAGGGGCCGAGGGACAGTTTCTGCAGTGAAATATTACACGTTCTTGAGATTAAATTCTCACTCACTGCAGGGCATGTTATTATGTATGTATATACATATATAATGTATATGTATATTTGTATGAATTAATTAATGTTAATATTTACACCGAGAATTATATAGGAAGTAGTACACGGGAATATCCATTTAGTATACAGCGATACAACACATAGCACGGCAATTTTTATATTCATAATTTATTCATTTATTATTTACTCATTGCGTTTATTTATTATTCCATATTTTTATTTTATTTTTACTTTTACCAGCGAACAAGGATGCGCACGAGTAAATTTAACAAGGGATGACGTTGCACGCGGGGTTGAGTAAATTAAACAGGGTTACAAAAATTCGCGCACCAGTCAAAGATCATAAGAGTTTGTCTTTTCTCAGGTAGGTATACGTGAAAATGCAAAATCTGTTTCAGTAACGAATATATTCTAACATGTAATATCGAATTTCCCGTCCATTAATTTTCGAATATCAATTCGATAACTGTATATTCAAATGATAATAATAAAATAAATTTTCAACCGACGTAAATTACGAACCTGATCGGAGTTAAATAAATTTTCTTTCACGTCGTAGTTTCACTTTACATAGATACCGTTGTAAAATTGCGCAATTTGACATGGTTCATAGGACGAGGAAGTAAAATAATTGTTCAGATTCAAAATTTTTATACATCACAAGTGTTGGATTAACGTTCGTCAAAACATTGTTCGAATTGCATTAAAAAATAATTTTTTACACGTTTGGCAGATTTACAGAGAGTCAAAACTTGTAGAAAAAAAACAACAAACAAATAATAATAATAATATTCACGGTAAGCCAACTTTCTTGAAGCGACGCGAGAAAAAAAAACCAAAAAGTGAAAAAATAAAATAAATAGAATAGAAAGAGCGCAGAGAAGTAAACGCGTAAAATTTATCCTCGACGTGAAGAACTAGTTAGTCGGTGTAGGTAGGTACACACTATGTCCTAGTAGACGAAACTGACCTCATGGTCTGCCTCGGCAGTAAAGCCTGCACTTACGGTCAGTAATATAGCTATTTTATGCGCGCCAAGAAAAGTAATTATGTTACCACCAAGCGTTGAGTCGGTAGTTCGTGAATGTAAGTGGCGAAAACGTTGAACGTTATTACGAAGAAAATATACGTAGCGTGAATTCTTGCGACTGATAATGTGTGCACGCGTGAAAAGTGTGACGTATCGAAAAATACGAAAGAAAAATGTGAAAAACGACGATTTACCTCTTTCTTTTTATTATACCGCGTTATCGCAAATTTATGTTTTATTTGCTTTACAAACAAGGAATGAAAGAAATTGATGAATAATATTATTATCAATTGAGGTAACGAGAGTTCAACAGAATTGCATCTTTTCAAAATGCTTTACAATTCGGGTTTATTTCTGCCTATGAACGAGAAGAAGTTTATACCGGATATTCTGAATATTCGTAAACGTTGTAAAGTTTCTTTCGTTTTCATTATATATATATATATATATACGTTTGTAACGTGTTGTTTGAAATCCCATAAAATGAAAATTAATAGAGATAGAATAAGAAAAAAAATTTTAAAATAACAGGCGATCACTCGTATAACAAAATATCATGTAATTAATTATAACAAAATTATCAGCCTAGCTCGCTTGGACGCGTGTCAACAAATCAGAAAAAAAGAAGAGAAAAAAAATAACAAACAAACAATTATTACCAAAAAAATTATGTAATATACGCGTAGAATAAACAGTTCATAAATAAACAATAATCTAGTAAAGAAGATTAAATAACAAACAATTTCAACTCGATCCAGTTGCGTGTTCCGTGAGACGGATTCGGCTATTAGAATATTATAATAATATTATTATTATTATTATTATATCTTATACGTAATTCCTACTCGAGGAAAATTAAATTTTATTTCGTTTATTCAGTTATACTTATATTATTAGTCGATTTTTTTTTCAACCATTTACTTCTACACTTTAATTGTTATTTAGTCACTAATTTATGTATTATATGTATAATATATATATGTATATATATAGTACGCATCGACATCTACGCTGCACGTATACTCGTTCATTCATTCATTTATTCATTCATTCAACAATAACCAACTAATCCTCTCAAAAACACGTCGCATCCCCTCAATTTATACTCAACGCATATATATATAAATATATATGTATATGTATATATATATATGTGTGTTTTATGTATATCGTGTGTATAGTTGCAATCACATTCGTTGCTTGAGCCGCACTCTGTTTTCTCCATCTCGGTTTCTATATTTCTTTTTCCTTTTCACACACGCAATCTAACTCGCCACGTTTCATCAATTTTACACTGTATTCCTTAATTAATATTTTTTTTTTATAATTTTTTCTGTACCTGGACATTATACACCGCCCCCTTAATTCGGACACGAGAAGTTACACATCTGACGATGTTCGATATATATTGTTCGTTACATCGACGAGTTCGGAAAACTCAATTCGCGAGTTTGGCAAGTTGGGCATAAGTTGTACTACCTGTACTATAATATTATACAATGTATGTATACATAAATATCCATATTATATACCTTAAGTTATAAACAAGTATTTGTATATACATACATCGGTCAGTTTAGATATTTATAATACATTAACATTGTAATATTGGTAAATTTTTTACGTATATGTAATTTAATTATTAACCGTACGCGTGTTTGCGTGTTTCAAGTTTGTATCGTCGTCTTTTTTCTTTGTGTCGATAAATGTGTGTCTACTTTTCTGCGGCCAGATAAATTTTTTTTACTTTTGCAAACGTTTCACGGTCATGCAATGATATGAATTACGCGCGCTGCTTCTCTACGAGCCATTAATAATATAACCGATCAAACTAGACAAAATTTATCCTATATGTCGTGTACATATATGTATACACATCAATTGAAGATAATCTGCAGAAGAAAACGAGAAAGAATTTCAAGATGGACGGCGCCCGTACTGTATAATTTATAATATTTAAAAATGAAAAATCGTCATACGTCACAATTGTTGCCTTTTCGTAAAACCCCGCGGCACGTGTTTCATCTCGAATAATAATGTGATTATTATATAATGTTTAAATCTAAATATTATACGTTTCAAGATTTTTCTCCATGTATAAATATAATATGTACGTATATAATGCATCGCATATATTGATTTCCTGTACGTATTTTCTGCGTATATAATTATAACGTATGAATCTATGAATGTATGTATGTATCTATTTACCATGTATAACGTGGCATGTAAAACGTATAAGGTACTATAATACAGAAAGCAGGCCTAAAAAATTTCTTGCTTAATTTTTAACATCGCAATTACTTCATCTGTACAAATTTTGTATAACTCGCTGCTAGGATTGATTACGATAATAATGATATTACAATAATAATAATAATAATAATAATAGAAATAATGATAATTAATGATATAAGTAATGATTTATAAGTTACCAGCTCCATTGTCGCAGAGCTACTACAACAATAATGATGACAATAATAATAATAATAATAATAATAATAATAATAATCATAGTAATAATAATACGCGGCATACTAATTATTAACGACAATATAACATCAAACGTAACTAGCAATAATAGGTTCGTTATTGATTTATAAAAAGAGAAGGAGAGAGAGAGAGAGAGAGAAAGAGAGAGAGATAAAGCTTTCTACAAGTACACAATTTTCTTGCTTTTTCATTTCTTTTTAGTACAATACTTAAACTCGTAACGTATCGTTTTGCCGTATACATCTGCCGGTTATAATGTGTTTATCAGGCGCAGTTGATCACACTCTTTTTGACGTTTGAACGCGGTAAATTTCTAGCGTTTGCGTTGTTGTTGTTATGTTTTTTTTTTTTTTTTTTTTTTTTTCATATTTATTTCTTCCTTTTCGTTTTATTAAAACATTTACTTCACATTTTTCAAATGCATCTTCAAAACTGAGGATATTACGCTCGGAACGGAACGGATATATGATTATTATATGTTCGTATGTAATAATTAGATCGAGTAGTTTTGTTTTTCTTCTTTTTATACAATAATAACATATCTATATTATACAGTATGTATAGGTATATAATAGCTTTAATTATTTTCGTTTATTAATTTCCGTCTAGTTTTTTTTTTTTTTTTTTTTTTTTCAATTTCTCGTTCACTTTATTTCGCTTTTAATTTTTTCTTTGGATTCATCGAATTTTCATATCCCGATATATTATCAGCTCTGTGACAGTTGTTTCCTTCTCATCGTTAGATTACGTTTAAAAGATTACACAGGAACTTATGTGAATTAATGTTTGTCGTTAATCATACCGGTTTCGAACTATTAATCGATGAGACAACTCTCACCGTTATTTAAATTTTCAAATTTGATTAGATCGAGTACGAGTGAATAATACGGTAGTTATTATAATATAATTATATGTGGGCTGCCGTTTGTCAACCGTAAATCATATTTCTTATCGTACGGATATTATTAGTTAGTTGCTTTGTGTTTCTTTTCTTTCTTCTTATTATTATCATTAAATTAGCAATACCTTTAATATATATATATACATATATATTAAATATATATATATATACATATATATATATATGCATGTGTATATGTATATGTATATAATAATAGTTACGGTTATGCTTGCGCGTTGAGTTGGGACGTCTATTTAGAGCTGCTCTGTACCTTTTGCTTCTTTTCTTTCTTTTTTTTTTTTTTTCTTTTAATCTATACTTTTTCATTTTGAACTATATGTATTGTATAATGTATTTACGTTATAGTAATTATCACTCCACCTATTCTAACCTTATAACGAATGCTAACTTCAGAGCACGATACAACAAATTTATAATACATAGTATGTATGCAATAATGATGATATAATAATGATAATAGTAATAATAATAATCTTCAATAATATGTATAACCTGTGCTGCGCGTCATAGAATAAAACTACTATTTACTAGTCAGCGTGTTTCAGATTCTAATGCTCACAAGGGAACGCTTCGTTTCTCATATCATAAGATTTATAATATTATACATATTTAAAATAAGTTTCATAAGTTTCTAATTAAGTACCGTTATCATCAATGTTCGATCTGTTTATTTGTTAATTATTTTTCTGTTTTTCTTCTCATCAACTTCTTATACAAATTTACGCAATATCACCGTGATTATACAATTCGTCCGATCGTCAACGCGGAGGGGAATGATTATTTTTATTTAATATGAAACTCGAGGGCAACGTGATGTGGTTCCTTGTACGAACGATAGAATCCAAAATGATCTGATCGATATATTTATGTGTATAATTAATAATTATGTATGTGTGAACGGGGAGGGTGGATAAAATAAAATGATAATAATTTATACAGCGATTGTATATGTGTCTGTGTGTACGTATAATAATATATATCTATATGTATATATACCTATATATAATATAATTCGAAATGTATGTATATGTTTGTTTGTTTTTTTTTTTTTTGTTCACTTGTCTGTGTTTTACAACTACTACGTATAGTTAATACGAACATTAGATTTCATATCTACGGAAAGGTCTACCCTGACACCAAATTACGTATTTAATGTACTAATTAGAGTGAAATACTCGTCCGGTTAGTTTTCGTGTATGCACGCACACCTTCATTAGGCGGCTGCATTAGACACGTTTAAGTATGTCCCAAATTTCTGCGTGAAATGCGTATGTATATCATAATCTTGTTCAGGGTGAAAAAAAAAAAACGACGTTGTAAAAAAAGAAGAATTGGTATAAACAAGAAAAGAAGAGAAAATGGTGTGAAGAAAGAAATAGTAATAGACGGACGATAATAGAGCTACCTAGACGTGATCGTTCGTACGGATTAAATAATAGAGAAAAACTTGAACGCGTTTTAACTTGAACACAATAAAACTCTCGATAATATTATAGACGAAAAATTAACGTGGCAAATAAGCTTGAAAGAATTTTTCAGATTCTATATACATATAAATGTGTATTAAAATTTCAGATACATTATTTACGTATCTCTATACACATGTATACCGTTTCGCGAGGAAAAAGGACATAAAAATTTTGCCCAACACACCAAGAAAGAAGCAAAACTGTGCACGCTAATGGAATTTAGAAGTACTTGTAGTATTTCAAATCAACGTTTAATATACCGATTCTAAGAATGATAAATATTTCTGTCATTAAATTCAAAGAAATATCTATGCCGAGATAAATTATTTCACGATCTCAACGATCATCCGACACTCGACGTGGGTTGAATCAAAAATCAAACAGCATCACACCGTGTATAAAGTAGAAAATTGTTTCAGCGTATTGATTTTTAGACATTAACGAATTAAACTCCGAAGACAAACACAACTTAATGTCAATTGCACGTTATTACATGTTATATGTATAAATGCGTGTATTTAATACATACATACATTATATACATAAACATATATGTATAGAATATAATAGTAATATAAAGGTACCGATTTTACGAAACGATCTAATTAATTTATATGTATGTACTACTATATAATAATTAGAAAACAACGAAGAAATAATAATAATATGTATATCAATGGAAATATACAGACAACACGTATCGTTTTAACATGATAAACACTAGGGATGGGGAGAAAAAACAAAAAAAATAAAAATAAAAAAATTAGATAAGAAATAATAATAAAAATGAGAAAGAACACGATTTTCTTCGAATATCGCGTAATGGCCCTTTTCCTAACGCTGCACATATTTTCTGATATGTGCACGTGCGTAACATAAATTATTATTACCTCGACTCGAGTCAGCGAATTATTACATATATATATATTATATGTATAATATATGTAGCTTAGGGACGAAATACAGTGGACATTGTGCACTTACTTCGAGTCGCAAGCTCTGCACTTCTTCCACGCTTGCGTCCTTGTGTGATTGCGTGTGGGTGTGTTTGCGCATTAACAATTAACATTGGCGATTCGCGTAGGTGCAGAATACATATCGACATTGTACGTGTGTAACGTAACGCATAAAAACACAACACAATTTATACTGCACGCACCCTATATTATAATATTAGGTATATCATTCGGAGGTACGGTAAAAAGACCTCGCAATGCACTCGGTCCCACCACTTATACTGTACACGTTATACAGTTCCATGTGGTTCGCCGTAAGTGCCATCGTAATGAGCGTCCTCGCGTAACTCGGCACTCCATTTCTTTCTTTCCTTCTTTCCTTCTTTCTTTCTTTCTTTCTTTCTTTCTTTCTTTCTTTCTTCTTCGTCTTCCCTATGTCCGATTTCCCTCCGGTAAATATTCAACATTTCGCCACACGTCTCTCTCCCGATTTTAACAAAATTATACATTCTATAAGGAATATCAGTCAGGCTCCGGCGTCCCTTTATAAAGACACACACACACAAACAGCCACGCAGCAGAGACACGCGCGTGTGCTAATTCGCGTGCGGTGCTGTTAGCGATTCAGGACCGGCCAGGTAAGTACGTAGTTGTGGGTGTAAAGTTTCACTCATTATCATAATCGTCGTCTTAGTCGTCGTCGCCGTCGTCTTCGTAGGCGACGTGGGATGCTCGTATTCGGCCAGACACGGTAGACACATCTCTGCAGTGTAACGTGTCTAACGTACATACGACGTACCCTGAGCTGTTCATTCGTGGACGTCGTACGCGTGAAAACGATAAAATGATAATAACTGTCGGTGAAGACTCGGGGCGGCGTTCGGTGTCGCGATCTCGTCCTATGTCGGTACCTTGCTGACCGCCTTGAGCAGGTCGCTTTGGGCCTTATCGAGGCCGGTGACGTGGTGCTGCTGATGCTGAAGAGCGTTCTGCTGCTCCTGCTGCATCTTCGCCTGCTTCTCCTGCTGCTGCTGCTTCATCCTGTCCTGTTCCTCCCGTTCGCGCCTCGCCTGCTCGTTTATCTCCTTCACGGCTCGCAGTTCCTTCTTGAGTTTCATTCGCCGGTTCTGGAACCATATCTTGATCTGCCTCTCGGTAAGACAGAGCGCGTGCGCGATCTCGATCCGCCGCCTCCTCGTCAGGTAGTGGTTGAAGTGGAACTCCTTCTCGAGCTCCAGCGTCTGGAACCGCGTGTAGGTCTGTCGCCCTCTACGTCGCGGACACCCGTTCGGACCTGGAACAGAGAAACAGGACTCGTGAGACGCGAATCGGGAGCGGAGGCCTCCCTCGATCACGACCTACGCTGCGGGGCCACATTCGCACACTTTTCACCCTCTCCGGACATTCTTTTAATCTCGATTTTCATGTTCCATTTTTCCCTTCTTCGTTTCTTTCCCCCTTTGCCCCGCTTCGTAATTACTTTGGATCGAAAACTCGCGATACGGAACGAACGGAGTCAGACTACCTTTCTTCCCACTGACCGTTGAGCTGTTGTGGGTCTATAGCAGAGGCAGGCAGCCGACGTGTTTACGAGTCACGAGGCAGTTTTTCAACCTGACCACGAATCGATTCTAAGGATCTGACGCAAACTTAATTCATAAAAAAAAAAAAAAAAAAAAAACATTTTATTTTTTATTTCGTTTGAACACAAGCTTGTAACACCGACAAGCGTTGGGCGTAGGCAGGCTGTAAAGGTATAAGCAAAATACAGCAATCAACTTCTGTTACGAACACGAATATGTATAGTATTTTACATCGCGGACTGCTAATTACCCTTCTCGGGAGAGATACTTCTTATTTACGACCTTTCATTTATCAAATAACAAAATCTTTGGATACGGTCAACTCGCCCCGGCCCTCGGTAATTGGTATACGTAGGTATGGAGGGTGGGAGAGAGATCTGTATCGAGTAGTTTTTTCCTTTCTGTTCACTCGTTACTTTCGTTCCCTGATATGTTCTTTTTACCTTCTTTCCTTCTTCTACTTTGCTCTTCCCGTCTCGAAGGCGAGACGGTGTGTCCACGTGTACCTCCTCCTATGCACGATCTAGGTCTATACCCGGGGTGATCCGTGACGAAACTCGGAAGGGAAAGGGAAGACGGTAAGAGAAAGAGCGAGAGAGAAGCTCGAAGAAGGAAAGAGAATGTTAAAAAGTTAAGGAAAAGGAAAGCCTCGTGCGGTTCGAATTTCCACTTACGCGGTATAGCGCCTCAACTTTTCCCATTTCTCAACTGGTGTCCACCCTTCCTGGAGGCACAAGGAGACCGAAGAGAGTCTCTTTTTTTCCGCTCTCCCTCGCTCTTTCTATCTTCTAACAAAAGGGTAATTCCGGATGGGCGGTTTATTGCAGGGGTTGAGGAGCAGTAAAAAAATATCAAGGGAAAAAAGGAAAGGAAAAAGAGAAGAAAAGAACGAGAGAAAGAGAGAGAGAGAAAGAGTGACTTGTCGGGGGCGAAAGGGGGAAAAGAAAGTTTCGGAAAATCCCTAGCAAAAGTTCGAATCCCTTGTTACGACGACTGGACGATGAACCCTTTTCGAAAATTCACCCTATACCGCGCCGACATAACCGCACAGCGAGTCCTGGGACTTGCCTGACTTTCTCTACAAGAGTCAGAGTCGTAAACACCCCGATGACACGCGGCCTTAGTCGATGCTGCAGTATAGCCACCACTGCAGCAGACCGGGACTGACCATTTTTTACGATGTTTGGGTACCTAAACTTTATCTCCTTGGCATCGGATGGCCGTTATAAAACATACTTCCAGGTAAACACCTGCTCGAACATAACGGAGTTAAACCCATATGAAAAAAAGTGAAGAAGCACTTGAAGCTTAAATTGGAGTACCTAAAAACGCTAACAAGCCTCCCCAACCACCCTTTCCACCTTTCTGAAGTATGAAAAAAGGCCCCGCGCACGATTGGGATGCAAATCGAACCCAATAAACGCGATGTCTGTGTTTCAAATAATACATAATGGAAGTTGCGAAGTAAGCAAGAGGACTGACTGACTGCAGGGAGGTAGGATCCGAGATGTTTAAGGCGACGCGCCAGCTCGGCGGCGCCGTGACAAGCATCCAACACAATTCCTTTTTCTCCAACTCTCGTTCCGCGTCCACCACGTTATCGGGTCTAAGACCCAAGCAGTCCGTCCTTCCCGTATTCGAAAATACCGAGGCATGCACGTCGCGTTTGCAACACACACACACACACCATGCCACGTGGAGGTGTGGTGAGACCCTTTTCTAACTTATCGTCACGGGGTTGACGTTATAACGCCGCCTGTTTGCAACTCGGTGCAAAACGCCGCGTCTTACAGCTGCAGAGTTCATAGCACCTTTGGATATTTCCAGCATGCACAGTGTAGGACGAGCTTTGTGGAAGGAGTGAAAGAGCGAGAACATCAGGTTTATGTTAATCACAAGGTAGAGCAAAGTTTGCCGCATGATTCGCGCGACGTTCTGTGTGCCAGAACTAGAAACTGACGCGTTTATTCGCTTCCGGAAAGGACGCAGAGTGACCAGTTGAATGAGTGGAGCGAAAGGATCAGGATCAACTTTCCTCCATATCTCGGCTACTTTGCGGCTGCATCGGAATAATGACGTCAGAGATCTTCCGATCGAGGTCAAACAGATTACGGAGAAGCAAAACAGCCCCGTTGCCGAGGTTGTTGTTTCACCCCCTTGCGTTGTCCATGAGGACGCAGGACGGAAGGAAGAAGTTGGTCGGTGGTTGTTCGCCGTTCGTCCTCGACCGGCGACGGAAGAGGAAGAGGTTTGTTTTCAACGGGTTGACGAGGGTCGCGGGTTGAAAATCGCGAAGGGAGCCTTAGGGCGAGGGTTGCTACTGGGCGGAATGCCGGGAGCGCCGATATTGAATTCAACATGGCCGTTCTCCGCAGTCCTCGACGCCGCTCTGGGTTCAACCGTGTGCGTGCGACGTAGCGGCGGGGGAATTTTCCCGAAGTTTCACCCCCGCAACCGACGTTCGCGAGGGGCGGCGGTCGTCGGGTAAAGTCTGAGGGAGGAGAGCCGCCGGAGCCCGGAGCCACGGTTACCAAGGCAACGGCGTAGGGGCGACCATTTCATCCTGCTGACGGCAGAGGCATCGGGGGATGCGGGGGTGTAGAACGGCGGAACGTCTATGGCGGGAGCTGCACACCGGTCATAAATATATCTGAGGATATCAAGGTGCGCTGCGCCGGCTATCAAAAATAAATTTACCGAAATTAGCCTAATGCGAGATTTATTTAGATATCCGGATCCAGCACCCCCTCTCCTCGCCCTGCTCCCATATTCCCGGATAACTCCCTTCCTCGAAGAGTTGACCCTTCTCCTTTTTTCCCCGCGTTACACGTAACCCGCACACTTTGCTCCCGCTGCTACCGCAGCTTCACTCGCATTTCGGAAAATTCACGGGGGGTTGGAGGAGCGACTTTACTTATGACTTTACTTATATTATACGCGGGGTTGGCAGGTTGTGAGGATTTTTTTACTCATAGGTTACACGAATACATCCATAACACTAGAATAGATGATTATTCGTCGATTGTGAGGAGGTATGTACACGATATTCCGAGTTACGAACCGTATTTCAAATGTGGCCAAGAAGGGAATAAAGTAGCGGGGTAAATTGTCTCGAAAGAAAATTGTCCCAAATTGTTTTCCCCCTTTTTAGCTACAACTGTCCGATACGCTTCTTCGTATTATAGGCATAGTTGAGCCATCGGTTGAGCGTCATTCTCGCGGTTATCCGATCTGATTTTCGTTAACCAATCGAGCGTTATGAGTCGGGACACGTAAATCTTCCTCGGTAAACTTTCATGGTTTGACGAAGCTGAAGATACTGCTAAATTTATTATGATTCAGGTATCTTTCGCCTCAATCTGACAGACAAGTCAGGGTGAGAAGAAAACTAACCAACGAGAATAAACCAAAAAAAACTGCATAAACATATAACCTTGCAACAATTTTTTCGCATCTATTTTATTCATTCATGAAACGTGACTTTGAACACTACCGAATTAAATTTTCCCTCAACAAGCTATAGGATCGTAAAATGGAATTTAACGAGCAATCAAAGAATAATGCTGCGTTTTCAAGACGGGACGAGCTTTCAGAAAAAAAAATAAAAAGTGCTTTTCCGATTCGAGAAGTCCGCAGAAATCGAGCTGAATTGTTCTAAACACAGATCAATTTTCTTCTTACAATTAATCAATTATTCTGATAAATACATGCATATATCATACACATATAATACAAAAAAGAAATCAACCTATACCAAGTGTAACGATGAAGCAGCATCGAGTAAAAAAAAAAAAAAAAAAAAAGAAAAAACGAACTCTGTAAAATCTTGCGAGCAATAAAATCCGTTTGAGCGTTATTAGCGAGCCACTAATTCAGGCTCCCGATCGCGAATTTGTCTCGTGCTCGATATAAACTGCGTGGGACGCGGGGGGAGGGGGGGGGGGGGGATGAAAGACGCAGTTGATCCCTCGTCGACGGCGAGAGACGGGGGGAAGGGTGGCGGTAATTCGCGCTGGAGACTATTTAGCATTTTGCCTCTGGAGATTTAAGCTGGTTAAAGTCACGGTTGACAGCGGCTCGGAGGTGTCCGGGGCTGGGGCCGAGGTAAGGGATGAGAGGCGGCGGGGGGAAGAGGCGGAGGTATGTAGCGGTGGAGTGGTGCGGCCTGCGCCTAATTGCAGCCATATATTAAGTTTAATATCTGCTTTCGGTTCTCGCGAGCTGCAGAAACCGGGCTGCCGACGCTGCGAGGGGGTTGCGAGGTGGCTGCGGAGCCGCGGATATTGGGGAAGTTTGCTCGGCTGCGTGCCTCTCGCGTGGAACCCCCGTCGATATCCGACTCAGCCCCCTTTTCCACCCCCGCTGCCTCGGCGGAAGGCCCGAGCCAAGATATCTCGAACGGCAATAAATCGTCGCGCTACGGTTAACGTCAGAGTCAGCCCTCCTATCTCCCCCGCTCTTCACTCTTCACTCTCTGCAGTCCACCCCCCAACCCCCGATCGAACCCCTCGTAGCCCGTGTGTACTCACGTTCGCAGACATAAAGGCACTCTCGATGCCGCATTGAAAACAGCTTTCCTTTGCTCATCCTTTCTCTTTTCTCAAGGAGCAGCAGCCCCCACCCCCAACCCCCTATTTCTCACACTCGATATCCATCCCGGCAATACTTGGACGCGGAAAAGTCGATCTCGAAGCAACACCAGGCGTCTTGTACACTCGCAACCTTGTTTTAAGGGGGTTGATGCTGGATTTTAGGATCTGCTTTCGTGGGTGCAGCATTAGACTTCGATACCAGGTACGTGGAATAGAAATCTTTCATCGCAGGGTTTAATTAGTCTGGGAAACTTGATCCGCGGTTTAACTGCACTCCTTCGTGTTATACCTGCGATAAAAATAACCGCCGCCATCTCCATTAGCGATTATCGTCGTTACGTTTTAATATCACCTCAGCTCTGTGGGGTTTCAACATATTATCCTGGAACGAACGATAATTATCCCAGCATGCAAGTGTTGCTTCAGTCGGCTTTAACGATTTGACGATTAGCGGATTGTCTTAGACCGGAATGAGTGTAATAAAGCTTTGGAATAAAAGAGACCTTTCAGCCATTTGTAATCTCAAGCTGCGCGCGATTGAAACATTCTCTTAGCTATTGTGCAGATGCATGTTTGTCCCATTCATTCTTGTTTTTCCAGATGCTTCCTCGTTCAGCAAATACACTTCGGGATCGAAGTATCACCTGAATACTCGAAATCGATACATGTAGCTGGTGCCCAGATTCTCTCAGGCTCATCCCGCGATAAGCGGGGGAAATTCAGTGTCAAAAACGAGAGAGTCAATCGGTTCGAGGGTGAATCGTATTCTCTGAAAACCGCGGCTTGGCGTGGAATTGTAAATGCCTATTTATCGTGTCGAGAAAAAGGGAAGGAAAAACAAAAAAGGAGAGGAAAAAAAAATATTCAGAATCTGAGGAGGACCAAATACCAACCAGTTTTCAGACGTTTATCCTTCGGCCGATAAATTTTCCCCCGGTTTGAAAACGATGACGAACGACGTACGAAAGGATCATCCTCGTAAATCTTTACCGGCGATTAACCTTCCGGACCCCCGTCACTTGACGGCATTCTATCACGGAGAGGAATAACTTTAAGAATGCGTCACAAAAACAATACCGTCAGGTTAACGAGCGCTCAAACCCGTTGGACTGATCGTAATTATTAACGTTTATAGAAACAGTGCAGGTGGAATTTTAAAGCACGAGTTTTTTTTTTTTTTTTCTTTGTTCGTGGAAGATGTCGACGAAAATTCTCCAACTTTTGAATTGTGAAGAAAAGTGTTTGGATGTGTCTTCACAGCGTGCGATATAGCATATATACCTATGAGAAAGGTAATCGTCGAAGGAATATTTCCACACGGTAAAAAAAAAGCAAAGCGAGACTACATCGTGATAGAGAAGAAGTATGGAAGGTGGTAAAAATGTTAATACAAGAGCAAAGGCATGGTTCATTGCTTAGAGGAATGCGATGGGACCGCAGAAATGACGAGGCTCGGCTCCCGCCTTGCGCCGCACCATAGCCTTCGACTCCTTCTTCGCATTGTCGGCGAAGTCTCGAGACCGTCTGTGTTTTTCACTCGCGTGGGATTTCACGCTCCGGCAGCGAGTCCGCGAGGCTAAATTAAGCCGTTACACGATATTTATAACTATGGATGTTAATGCGGCAGGCGAGGAGAATAAGGAGCTCGGAAAGGGGGAGAAAAAGGCATATTTTGAAATAAGCTGCAATTTGTTTAAATTGCGAACGCGGCGGCTAGGCTCTCGCCGACTGGGGAAAAGGAATAACGGAAAATATGGAACGAGGAAGTGGAAGGCGTGGAAAAATTTTATACACCGATGTGTAGAAGAAGTTATCGGCTCTACTGACGCAGAGACTCGGTCTCGAAGATCGCGGGTGGTTGTGGTGGTGGGCGAACGGGCGAACGTCGAGTTTCATCCCAGGTAAAGAGATTAGCTCCGAGGCTAAGTGTTCGAGGTCTCGTTCACGGTTCAACGGCGAATGAACTTGTCAACGACCTTTCGTCCCCGCATTCCGGTTACACGTGAAAATCGTCCATTCCTCCCACTCGTCTCCCACCCTCAATTAGCAGAGACATCGCTGCCGTCGCCATGTTTCGAGTGACTTTCCCACGCACGAAGACCGACTCTATGCTGCTGAGACCAAAGCCATCATCATCATCGTCGTCGTCGTCATCCCCCGAAGTGCGTTGTCTCCGCAGTTTCAAGCCAACGAAAGAGCCTCAGAATTTTATTTACGTGCTTCTTCGGCAGGTTCGTTGATCGCTTAAATCGTGATCAACGAATCAAACCAACAAACAAATCCATCAATCGAATGGCTGACTGCGCAGGCTTGACCACCAATAACGCCAATTTCCATTCAATTCGTTCTCACACGTCGGGCAAGTCTCGGGATTTACGATCCTCGAACGGTGAGAATGATCCGATGAATTTGACAGTGATCGATGGCTGGATACAAGACTGGTGGATTTGAATTTGTGTCAAAGACTTTCTTCATAGTTCTCAATTCTCGATTTCAATGTTCTTAGAAGTTGGAGTAAAGACTGCGTTTGATTGTGGTTTCAACACTCGAGCTCTGCACGGTAATTGCCAACCATGCGCTTGCACTCTCAACGGCTAATAGCAACGTGTCATGAATGCTGATATACTACCGAAGTGTCACTTTAAAACATCACCATTGACTCCTACGCGGCCGACTTCATCACACGCCACGTGTGCTCGACGCTATTATCGTAAGGTAACAACAACCAGCCACACACCAGTTTACCATAAACTCTTCAGGAACAGCGGTTGCACAGTCTGTCAACCAGAGTGGATTCACCAATCTCTTCTCCTATCCTACTGGACAAAATTCCAACCCTTCCATCTCTCTTCTCGTAGCCATTCCCATTGGCGAAGGTAGGTACCGAGAAAAAATGGGATTTAAATCGGAGGTCCAAAGAAGTCCGCTAGCTGATCGCAAATGGCAGATTCACTCTGTTGGTGCGAACCACGTTAAGGTGAAGTAGGCTTACGCGGGTTCTGCGAGGATCTCGACTCCGGGGAAAAAACATGGTCCATGTGAGAGCTGAGCGGGTGAGAAACGCGGAGAAGAGAATCCGAGCGTCCATCACGCCTGGCAATAGACTTAAATCCTGATTGGTTGGACAGCTCATTCCCTCCCGGCTCCGTCGATGTGCACTGGTGTGTGTCTACACGGGGGAACGGCGTTCGTACACCGAGCAATAAAGGATTCCGACAAGGATGGATAGCCGAGGGGAGAGAAACAGCGAGAGGGCTTCCATTGTTCCCAGCGGTATCCAACGCCATCCAGCGCTGTCCATAAGGGTGCGTCCTATTATCGGGCGTGTATCGCCCCCACACGAACACGCCGTGAAATATAATAGTAGTGATGCAGGGATGAACCGAAGTCCATGCACACATGGGGCGCCGTCGGATTCTCTTCACGGTGAATCGCCTAATCGTACATTCCTACACGTCGAGTCGAGTCGATGCGGTAATTTCTTTTTTCCTTTCCTTCTCTTTTCCTTCTCCATATTTTATCTTATCTCGTCGTCCTTCTTTCCCCCGACTCCACCTTCTCTCTCATTGGTGATTATTTTACGGCTATTGAAGCGTATTTCGCACAAGGATATATATGGAAATTTCGGTGGCGCTTACCTCAATCAGTCGGATTTATTCGCCAATTTATTGAACGTTATTGCCACTGCGATTCTGCAATCTGTTAATTGACTCGTGTAATGTATTGTAGTGTACAATATAATATACTTCAAGGCGTCTTGAAATGTTTTTATCATTATTATTATTATTATTCTTTTTTTTTACAGTATATTCTTGCGATAAAGCAAGAGAGGGCGGGCAGAATGAGAAGCAGGGACCACTGCACCAGCCTATTGATACAGTCTGGACTTGAACGAATGAATGACTTCTTTGTTCTCCGCTCGTGAACCTGTCCGTGTATACCGCGCACACGTCATTGCTGCTCAATGAGATTGTGTGAACGTGAGATGAACGAGAGGAACGACGTACACGCATCGCGAAGGCTGGGATCTGGGCTCTGGAAATAAGCAGCGAGGAGGGGACTAGCGAAGAAGAAGAAGAAGAAGAAGAAAAAAAGAATTACCCTCTCCGTCTATGTGTTTATGTAAACCGAGCGAAAATAAAACACTGAAATCAAGTTATGTACCTACTAAAAATACAATTTCAACTCCCAAAGTGCATGGCTACAAGGAAGGTTTCCGACCTCTCGAAACTCCAATCCATCCCAGAATTTTTGTCAATTGCAATTCAGACTTTGATTAGATACACGACTTTCTCGGGACTTGATAAAAGTACTTTGCTTCGAACTTGGGGCACATTGAGATAAAGATTCGGAAGCCAAAAATCTGTTATTTATTCTTGACTTTTCAACGTCACCTAATCAGATGTCTTATTACAAATTCCGACGCCTGATGAAATTGTTTCATTTTGTAAAGATTGAAAGTTACAACTCGCAAGCAAAAGGTGTTGAGAATATTCTACTTCGTTCAAAGATTACTATTAAAAAAATAATCCAAGTCAATCCGGGCGAAGATCTTCCCTCGTGAGTTTACAAATTGCTGTTTTACGACGGGGATAGTTCCCCACTAACAACCCCCTACTTGAATCCATTGGTTGGAAAGTCGTCGAAAGCAGGCGTGACTTTGAAAACATAAGAGCCAACCCAACTGCGCGAGTCAGGCTGCAGCAGTTTCGAAACTAAATGTAATCTCGCATGTACGAGAGCAGAAGGGAGTCGCTGGGGCGGCGGTGACTCGCCTTGGGATTAGATTTTAATTTCAAAATAAATGATGACATATTGAAACGACCGACGCCGAGGCTCCCTCGCGGGGGGTAGTTTCGCGCACCCTACAGGCTCACCTACACATCGGGGTGCGCGCGTGTATAACACTCACCAGTTTATAGGTATATACGCATCGGCAAAGAACAGCGGCGGTATTCCACCCCCGAACTCCCCCTCTTCACCGTCTGTCTGTCTACCCCTGCAGGAGCGGAGCACAGCACCTTCTAATTACAGCCCAGCGCAACATTTTCCAACCAGTTCCCCCATATTGCCGTCACCCCCAGCCGTCGTTGGGTACAAATGCCACCATGCTGTTTTACGTAATAAACCAACAACAAAAATAACAACAAGGGAAGAAAAAAGAACTAAGCAAATATGTAAAATACGAAGAAAATGTTGCGTGGAGTTGTAAGTCGGTATAATTATACCTCTGATACGTGCTCACTGAGTCCCCCTTACGTTTGATGCACTTGTAGCAACACCGACTGTAATTTTCTCTTTCGACCGCACTCGATATACGTGCGATGCCATCGAGCTAGGGAGCTGCTATGGTTGTTCAATTTTGAAAGGAACTTGCCTGCAGGGTATACTTCCACCGTTTACGACCCCCTTAATTAGCCAGCCGTTGTGCACCATGTTCGTCTATTCTAAACTCATCAGGCTATGTCTGCAGGAGGTTTGATCGGCTCCTCTGAATGGAAGAAGAATAACAGAGATGTGCATCGAGATGATAAAAAGCGAGACAAAATTATTCGCTGCCAAATTTTCGCTCGAGTTATAAAGTATTCAGCTGAACAAAGAGTCGGGAAGAATATAATCCGAGCGTGTAAATTTGTGCTGTGTAAAAACGAAGAGAAGGAGAATAAAAAAAGGCCCGAAACGACACGCACGGCAAAATGATGAGAAAGGAAAAAATCAGCTTCTCAAAATTGCGCGCGAGACGGGTCGTGAAATAAAAATAATACGCACGTATAAATTGTCTGAATGCGGTAAAACCGCAGCGTGCAGCCTTGGCCGAACATCTACTTTCTACCGAAGAGACGCGAACGAAGACAAGACAAAATGGATCGCAAGGAACAAGTTGGCGGCCCTTTATGGAGGACCCCGCTGTTTCTTTAGACAAATCAAGAACCGCGAGCCGAAAAATACCTCCACGAGTCCCTCTCGTGTCCCCGATCCTCAGAGCTCCTCCTCCGTCTTCCCGTTTCGCCCTCCATATATTTCCAGCCGGTCGTAATATCGCAACCTACGTGCAATCAACCGGCGAGCTCGTAGGTACCTAGGCGCGTATCCTGCAGGTATGCGTGGTCCATACGCCCCGGGAAAAGAGAATTTCGTCGAAGAACGGTCATACGTTTTTTCTATTTCCCTTATCCCTCAACCACCCCTTGAAGCTATTGAAAGAAACGCGGAGGGCGCGCGGCGAGAAACGCCTGCATCTCACCCCGACGTAACGTTTAATCAGGCCACGTTGCGGCTTTACGATATTGGTCGTCTCCGCACGCACCTAACCCGCCCCCCCCCCCACACCCCCGGCTTCCTGGTTTTCCTCTCGGGCTCAACCCTCCACCCCCAGCGGCCACCTCGTGCCGCAAACCTGGAAGTCGAGGTGCTGGATTGCTAACTGTGTTTGCCCGCGCAACTGCAGAGGGTCGTCGGTTGGTACCTACTAGGGTTCTGCCCGAGGAGTACATATTGGCCGAGCTATTACTGCCCCATCAAAATGTCGCCACCGCTTGTAAATCCGGGCGCAGTCGGGGAAACCACGCATATGCCGAAGAACTGGCTAAATTTTACTGAATCCATCTCGGTTTCCCATTTTTCACAAAATTTGGTAACATAATATTTAATCGGGTGTTGTATAAAAAATAACAGATCGACGAATTGTCAATCCCAATATCATAGATTAACTTTGTACTTGAATAACCAACAATGAATTGTAACCTTATTTACGCTTTTGTGTTCTCAACAAAGCGTTTATTTTTCTAGAAAAAGAGTTACTCTATTGTGTGGAAATAACGCCTGGAACATGCTCGGAGAATTTCAGATTCCAAAAAGCGTCGTAAGACCTGACTGGCAAAGGGTATTCGGAGGCACGCGTTGTTTGGTTTGAGAGCGAGTATTGCGTAGGTACTGGCGCCACATTGAAACACGATCACGTAACTATTAACATGCACATACACGTCTAGTACAGATGTTTAGCAAAGGCGAATATGTACCTACGCACACCGGTAGAACTGTCGAACAGTTCGACCGTTGCAAAAAGGAAGCAGAACTTTGTTCTTTGTTCATTTCGTGGGAAGGAAACGAATGCAATAACACTTCGTGCTTCGTGCCTGTGTACGTATAACGTGAGTTTGAAAAACATTACTGGCGCTAATTTTAACCCTAACGTTACACGCCTTAACCGCGTTAAAAGAGCAGACGACGAAACGAAGTTGAGTACCTGTTCGATGAAGTATGTTGTACACAGTTTGTAATTGCAAAATAGCATTCAAGGAGTAGAATTAATGTTCAGATACGGTTGTCACGAAATTCCCTCAAGGCACGTGTTTAATCGTCAACCCCGACGGCAAGAAAATCAAGCAATTTATTTACGTCCGAAACTACCTTGTAATCGATTAGATCGTCGTAATTAGACGACCAAGAGCCCCGGCCTACAAGTAAACGACACGTTTGGGAAATAACAAAACGCTGTGTTATTATCATTACACGGAGTAAGATTGGGGCTTGTCGTATAGCTGTTTGGTCGATAGCTAACGCGACATTATTTAAATGTACAGCAGAGCGAGGGCCTGCTTGCAGGTTATTATTATAATTTTTTCCATCCCTCAATTTTCTTTATTACAAGTATTATTATTATTTTTTCATTCTCTCTCTCTCTCTCTTTCTATCTTTTCCTCAAGGGGTGAAATGCGCTTGGAATTTGAATAACGCGATGCGGTATCGGTATATAATATATTTTGATCACGGTCCGATAGCAAAGAGCAGTTTTATGGACCTATCTAAGTCGTTCGAGAAAGAAGTGGAAGTAAGTAGGTAAAATTCTTACCCCGTTATCCCGGAAGAAGCGCGTGGATATAATCCTAACCTCATCGAGGAATCGTACCGTATTTATTAATGAAAACGTGCAGGAAGAAAACGATGGGTGAGGAAGGAGAAGAGGGGGGAGGGGGTTGGTGGGATGAACGAGGAGGACCGAGGATCGACCCAGAAGAGCGTCGTAATCGTATACATACCACGAGCTGGCCAAACTGTACTTTGTCGGCTTGGGAGGAGGGGGGCAAACATATAATAAAAGCAGTATAAGATAGAGGAGGAGGAGGAGGAGGTGGTGGTGGTGGAAAGGCAGAGGAAAAGGAGAAAGCGAACAGAACAGCGAAGAGAAGAAAGGGGAAGGAGAGATGTATAAAGGGGTGGCAGCGGGAAGAAACTCCCGCAGGAGCCCACCGGCCGCGTGTCTCGAGCCACCCCTGTTCGCGGACAAAGAGATTCCCCGCCGCACCCCGCGCATCTCGTTCCTCCGCGCATGCGCCGAACTACTTCGAGCTCGTAACGATTCGACTCCCGTTTGAACCCCGCAGCCTCAACTCAACCCCACCCCACCCCATCCACGTCCACATCCACATCCTCATCCCCATCGCACCCGCGGCGTTTCGGGGTACACGAATGTTGGTATTCACATACCCACGTACTTACATCTTCGACGTTATATGTATATGTTCTTCCTTCGTATTATATACCTGTATAGATGTGTGTAAGAGGGATACATGATCATGTGTGTTCCGCCTTGCATACATAGGTGACGTGGGTCAGGTGCAGAAGCGCATTGCACCCTGAACGCTCTCTTGTAGGCTACCTAGGGAGAAAAGCTGGGAATCGAGACTTTACTTTTTATCGACAAATAAGGTCGTGATAACCTTAGCGAATAGAGGAATATTGCGAAAGGAAGAGAGAGAGAGAGAGAGAGAATGGTGGTGTAAAGTCGGCTGCAGTGAAATGTGCAGCATAACCACCACCAACCCACACCTGAATCCGCAGCCACTATCACGAATCAAAAAAAATAGTCAACAAGATATCGCGAGACAACGGTGTATCACCGCGATTTCGACGAGGTAAAATGATATCATTCTAGCGTTAGATTTTTTCTTTGAAAGACTTTTGGTGATGTTAGAAGGTAGGTAAGTGCGGAAGCTGGGCGATAGCCGGCTCCGGAATGCAGGCCGCATTGTTATAAGGAGTGGTATTTTCTTTCGTCAGTCATGGAGAGTGAGGGTGAGGGTGAGGGTGAGTCGAAGTCGAGATAAGGTCGGAAGAATGAAGGTGTACGCTAATGCTTTCATTGCGGCCTTGGCTGGCTCGGGGCTTCCCTCATTAAACCTCGTGGCTCTTTGGGGAGACATCGAACTGGTTGGCAAACGTTAGCGCCGTTGTTTCAGCGGCACAGGGTTGGCGGACCTGGACTGGGTAGCAGAAACCACCACCACCACCACCACCACCACCACCACCACTACCACCACCAACCGGCATCGCCACCATCAGTGGCCGGTGGTTCGGTAACGGGTTTGGGCAGAGGATGTCGCTGCGTAGGTACCAGCGTGTAGGAAGCGCTCTCGGCTGAGCCACCGCAGCCTTCACCCCCTTCTGCCACCCACGCAACCCATTTCGTATTGGCTATCTCGCGCCCGTAGATTACACCGAGACCCCTGGGAGGCCGGATGGGGGTATCCCGAGGCCTCGAGGTGAAGGGTGAGGGGTGGGAGACAGAGGCAGAGGCAGAGGCAGAGGCTCCATTCACCCCGTCAGTCCCTGATGCCACTCTATATAGCTAAAGGTCTATATCGCGCGCCGTCAAGCTCGCCGGAATTGCTCGTCGCCGTGTTATGCAAACGGCCGCATTTGTTACGATAGTGCTCGCCGGGGGGCTGTACTACCCTGCCATGCCGCTACCTCCCTTCACGGCCCGTTCCGAACCGGCTACGTCACGGGCCAAGACTCGTACGTGGCCACTACCGCGTTTCTTGGACAAACATACCCACGTATACTATAGGTATAACCTTCGGCCATCGGTCGGCCGGGATCGAACTATAATCGGTTATTTGTGTATTTGTTCTTTCCTTTGTTAATTGATTTCTTCATTTTCGCTATCGCGATATACGTAGGTATACATTGCCGGGATGAATTTGCCGGAAGAAACTCGAGGGAAAGAAAGAACATTTTTTTCTCTTCCAGTACCTTCAGACATATCGAAAAAGTTTCTCACCCAACTTTGTTGCTCGGATAGCGATCTTCGGCTGAGGTTTTGTTAATTGGGTTTTTTCTTCTATCCACTTTTCTACCTACCCATTCTCAAAAGATGAGAAAGGATTTTTGATGGAGAAGGATTGAGATACAGAAACTAATTTATAACTTGACAAAGTAATATAGTGATGGTAGCAGTAGTAGTAGAAGAAGAAGAAGAAGGAGAGAAAATGAATAATTACACACCATCGGTTCATTTTCACACGACGATCCATGGCAGACACGTCACGTCGTCCCACCGTGGATCGAACCTGCGGTTAAATTCCAGACGCGATCGTAGACACACCAGCGACAACAGCAGCAGCGTCAGGGAACAGCTGATATTAATTTCAGAGGTCGTCAACATCCCGTGATAAGGTCCAAAACAAACTTTGTTTGAAATAGTTCGGCGAGATTAAAGCGACCTGGAGGAGGTATCAGAGAGACGCGGCGGGGTGAAACGTTGATGGTCGTGTGTGTATGTGTGTGTATGTGTGTGTGTGTGTATGGTGGTGGTTATGGTTCATTATCGCATCAGCCGGGCAAATCGGTTGCACGTATCGAGTTACCGATGCACTCGTGTAACGCTCTGGCGAAAAGTTTGCCGATTATCAGTAACGAGATTCGACTGAGAGACGAGAGAAAAGGAACAGAAAAATGCAAGTCCGATTGTCTCTTTTGACGCGAAATTACACGTGTTACTTGACGTAATTACGTATATAGACGCAGAGACCTGAGTCGGACATTAATGCCGGATAACGGGGCTGAGTGTATTACATATACACAAAACGTTTGAATGCGGCGTACCTACCTACTATGCTCGTAACGAAACGTGAGGATATGTACATATGCGTGCGTACATAATACATAACATTATATAATCCGCGTAAACAAAATGAAAATGAAGAACGTGTACGTAACGACGTGATAATTAGAGTAATTTGTGATTAAACTGGGCAATTAAAAACAGCGATTAAGTCATAAACTGCAGGCGTTACGCTCACTCGAATTGTCCAACGAATATAAACTAAGAATGGATAGAACACACATATGTATATACATATATATAATGTACGTATACGTGTATCAATGTTGTACGCATATTCAATTTAGCGGTATCGTATTTTTATCCGTATCGACACTAAATAAAGTTTTATTGTTTTCCGAGGGTTGGTACGTATACTGCTATATACATATATATATATGTATATACACACATGCGCAATATTTGTACACTGCGCATAACGCATATGTGTTTTATTACATCGGATAGCCGGCATTGTGAACCGCATATAACGATCGATTACCTGTGGAATTGAAAATTTATGGAGTGACCAGTTGAATTCTAAATCCAATGTTTGTATCCTTTAGACCTGACAGAGTCAGGGTATCACAAAATTTAGCATTTGCAGTTGTAAATCGTTCGAAACCGTTTGCCAAATTTCGCAGCAACATGTGTATTCGACAGATCGTATATCGTGAGTGTAGGGCGGATAATAAACTCAAGGGTACGGAGATGTTAATTTCCGAATATCCTGAAGCGTGCAGGAATAAACCGACGGTTAAAGATACAATTTTTCATATTTCCACTAAGATTCTATTTCTGCAAGAGCGCATCCGTTTCACGAGATCGCTCGCTAGTGGGCGGTAAATCATAGGCATAAATATGAAATTAGCATAAAAGAAACGAAAAGAAGAACAAGAGAATAAAAATCGTCCCGACGACGTTGACACGACGCTTCCGATTCCTCCTCACCGTTCTACGACGAATAAAAATAAATAAAAATAGTAAAACGTTTAACGAAACGCGATCGAGGATTTATCCACTACCAAAATAAGAACGAGAACTGCGTTTCCGTTAGCATATATATTATCATACAATATAACGAAGTCGCGATGCCGCCACAAGAAGAAGGCAGAAAATTTATTTCTGGTTGTATCCTGCGTTTCCGATCATACATATGTATGTACATACCTACACACACTTATATATATATATATATGCCACGGAGTTAGGAGGGCGGGAAAAAGGAACTCCAGCGACGGTAGTAGGTACAAACAGATTTGAATTAATGCCGCGTAGGAAGAGCATCGGGTCTCGGAATAGCGCGTAGCTGCTCGATTATTTACTTGAATAAAGAAGAACAAAAATAAAGGGGGAAAAAAGGAAAAGCTCTGGATCAAGGGCGCGCGATCTCTGAAGATTTCCAATCCGCGCACGTAGAGCAGCGGATCTTCCCACTAAGTCTCGAATCAGTATACGAGGTACTTTGTCACCGATCTCGATAGCCACACACGCTCTTTATAGATATACCCACGAATAACGTCGATTCGTAGTCAATGTGGCTGTGCATTTGCGAACGTTTAAAATAAGTCGTTCGATTAGCATAATTACGCGGCAACGTATGCCCAGCATTACCATGCATAGCTCAACTTCGCCGAGGTTTTCTGCCCGGTGGTGGAATTCAGCTTAAGCACGTCCGAATACCATCGGCTGAAAATTGTTATTGGACAATCAAGTCCGGTAAATAAATGCCTATACACACAAGTTGCAATTTCTATTCGCGTTAACCCTGATGCAGAAGATACGAGCCCCGCGTATTGTAACTACTGGTAATTCGATGCATACCCTCTGAAGATGCCCGCTTTTCCTCCTCCGAAGTAATTCCACCTGCACAGTTATGCATCTACATTGCCTAGCTAACATAAGCTGAGCTTGGTAGGTATACGCGCAGCGATGACTTGCCTTGCGTGCCTTTTTTCATCGCGCATTAAGGAGATAACGCTGACGGAATAATTGCGGTAAATTGGTACAGGATGATAATTAGCCACTTCTGCAAAAGCGTCCACAGTTGAGTGCTTTCCTATCTTTTACTTGTTTGCCTCGGAATTAAGAGCTAATATTATTATTATTATTGTTAATACTAGCTGTATTCGTACGGGTATAGACTTATATTCCGAGAATAAGAAGTGAGATGTCATAAGAAGGCAGAAGAAGCTATACGGATAAATGTTGCGGTTCGTAGATCGTAATTGGCAACATTTTGTTTATTTTTTTTTATTTTCCACAACCACATAGAAATTCCTTCAACTGTTTTTCATCCTTGGCATAGAACAAACGTTGATTTTCAACCACGGATTAACTCCGGAGGTTACTTGGCTCCCGATGAATTTGGAAAAGCGTAGAGACCGATGGAGTGAAGTAGAGACGAGCTGACGGGGGTGAAAGTTGGGTAACGGCGTGGAATTTAAAGGAAAACTAAATTCCGCTTTTTACCATTTTACGAGGGTGTACATGCAGTGCAAAAGCGGGCCCAGACTGACCAAGCCTTTACTTTCTCCGGTCGCTCGATGCCCAGTCGGTGATTTACAGACTCACGAGGCGCGGTTTTTTTTTTACACGTTTCTTTTCACCGTTCGTTTTCCTTGTCTCTTCCCTCTTCTGCCCTTCTCTTCGTTGTGGATCAGGTAAATTTTATTTGAGGTGAAGGAGAAGAGAAAAGGGGGGGTTTCTCGTAGCGTCCAACAAGCATTAACAAAGGGTGCGGAGAAAGTTACGAGTCAAGAGGAAAAAAACGGAAAAGAGAGAGATAAAAAAATAACACCGAGGGAACTAGAGAGAAAGAAACATAAAAAAAAAAAAAACAGAAAAGGAAAGAAAAGAAAAGAAAATGACGGAGAAAAATTCCCGACCGAAAGGGGAACCTGAAACGAGCCCCGGGGAAAGCGGACGCGGACGGACGAACAGAGCGGGTTGTAAATGCCACGTAAGCTTTCTAATGTCACCGTCTCATCGTAGACTAAGGTAAAACTGCGAAACAGCTACGTTCCGCCAACTCCATGATACTCGTTCCCTTTATTCTTCACGGTACGTGGCTATATACCTCGAAATTCCAGACTGGCCACCCCCGAAAAGAAGAGGCCGTTTTTTCTCAAGAGATGTTTCATTCTATATGTATTTTTTTTTTTCGAGACGTCTGCTGCGAGGAGTTTTCATCTCGGTGATGGTAATTAGAAAGCTGCGCACACTTTGAAACAGGTAATTTTTTTCAAGACTCGGGGCGACATCGGGGGAGTTTTTACCCCCATGATTTTGTTGTTTTATTATATCGCTTTACTGGTGTTGTATAAGAATTTATAATTATCCCCCACAAGGCACGAGCACTCATGACTGATAATTATTTAACAAGAATTATCCGAATTAAGAAAATTTGTTAATTCGTTTACGCGTGAATTTGCATAACTGCTTGTAGGATATTAACTTGTTCCACGTTAAAGACCGTTTTGAATATACATGTTCAAGCAGTAAAATCTTTCACAAATGAATGTAATATAGAATACCGAAGATATGCTGCTACCTCCGGAAGTTTTTGAGGAGGAGGGGGAAAGAAATGAAAATAAATAAATAAATAAAAATTAGTAAGTGAATATAAAACTAGCGAAGTGCTGTAATAAAAATGTTTTACTGCGACAAATTTGCTCGGGAGTAGTAGAGTTATTTACAAGTTGTATACACGCCGTAAAAATCGCGGCTGCGGTTTCGTCCCGGGTACCTACGTTATACATATACCAACGGGATATGAGAATTAAGAACAACGAATCGCATAGGAAGGAAAATAGAGTCAGCCGGCAAGTTAAGGGTTGAGAAGGTTCCTTACGAGCTTGGCACGCGACCATGTGCAGTACAGGGTGGTGCGCACGCATCGTCGTGACCATAAAATAAACGTTTGGGGTAGCGTCGGAGGCGGCGGCGGCGGCGGTGGCGGCGGCGGTCCTGACGGCACATAAACACTTATATAACGGCAATTAAACTGCTTTTAAGACCCATAAAACTGCAGTTTCAATAATCTCTGTGACAACACGATCCTGACCTGCCCGTAGTCAGCCTTCCGCTTCTTCTTCTTCGTCTTCTTCTTCTCGTTCCTCCTCCTCTTCTTTCAAGTTCCCACGCGACCACCGCAGCCGCCGCAGAGACCTGCACGAGATAGTCTTCCTGGTCTACGTCAGACGTCAGTTACACGCCTTCGTCTACAAGTCGTAGACACCGCAACGTACGGACCGTCGAAAACCCAAACAGACTCGATCTTGGGTTACGTGATATAACTTTACGCCTCTCTCGGAACAGATATACGCACCCCAAACCACCCGACACTTTGCCTTGTGTCCTTTTCGACGGGGCTTTTCATGGCCATACGCGAAGTTGAGATCAGTGAAACGTCACACCGACGCGGTACTACACAGTCGTTGACACGATAAAAGTGTAATTGAACTCGAGGCGATGATTCACTGTTTTCGTTGATGAAAATCTCGAGGTAACCCTAAGTTCAAAGCACCACAATTTTCACGGCGAAGTTGACGACACCTTAAGTCGAGTGTTGGAAGCATTACAGAGTCCTGATTTCTCCCCCAAAAGATTGACGTTGAACAGAAGAAGCAGCTGAAGTCCTTGACCTCAGGTTAGGAAAACGTGACGTTTTGATCAGGGAGAAAGACCAGAAAATGAATTTATTTGCGAAAGAGATTTCCTTCGGTACCTTGTACTTCAGCTGGTCCGACATTTTCGACAATTTGTATGATTTCCTATCGATCAACTTTGATATCGTACTGACAATGAAACGAACAAACTGATCTAATAATTGTCACCAAATTCGACAGTCGCTCGATTCGTTTTTCACGTTAATCGACACCGCAAGCACGGAAGTACCTAAAGCAAATGTGTGCAAAGGCAAGGCAAAAGCGAAGGAAAAATTAGATACAGTATCAACCCCACGTGCAATGAGTAGGTATCTTCGAAGAACCGATTTGTACGCGTTTGCACGTACCAAAACGATGGTTCTGGTTATAGAGAGTAGCGGATGTGTGTAGGTCGAATCGCGGGTGTAACGAACGCACAAACACAGGCTCGATATCACCTAAATATCGTCCGTACGCCTGCCTTCGAAAAGTGTTGGTATAGAAGTTCGATTCGTTCCTGAAGGTTTCCTCTCTTTTCGTTAGTTCAGTCGGGGTGGAATTGAAGGGGCGAGGGGTTGTCAGGGGTGGAGAACGCGGGGGGCGGCGAAAGAGCGGGGGGCTGATCCTGATCCCCAGGCGAGTTGGGATAATACCTACAGACTCTGCACGATGCGGCGGCCATCATCGAATGCTAATGAGGGGTGGGTTCGTTCGAACTGGTGTGTTCCATCCGTGCACCAGCAGCACCAAGAGCATCAGCATCAGCAGCAGCAGCAGCAGCAGGAGCAGGAGCAGCAGGAGCAGCACCGCCGGATCGGACTGATTATAAATTATGCATTATCTCGGGTTCCAGCATCCCGCCGGCCCCCCGCCGCCCCCGCCTCGATCCCGGACCGAAAACGTGGAATGCTCTCTCCCATACATGGGATAGATTAAAACCGCATCCACCGCCGCACGCTCTGCTTCCATACTATCGCCGAATCAGAGTCGCACACAAATTGCGGAAATCAAGCTCTACGTGTTATACACTTCTAGCCACCCTTTCTCATCCTCGCTGCATTTGCCGCCACGGTACAAGAACTAGGAATAATTTCATCCCCATTTGCCCTGCACTATCGTAGAGAAAATTTTATACATGAGTCAACCGTGACAAAGATAGATTCGTGAGAGAAGAAAGAGAACCAAAGCCTGCCATTGAAAAAGGAGCTACGATTCTAGGTCTATTTTCTATAAAAATAGAAATCATTCAGCACTGTAGTCGTCATGTAGGTTAATACAGGGATAAGTGCGAGGATGAAGAGCGACGAATATAATCGGCCTGTATCTCGTTACGTATGTGTTTCATCCGATTTATGATCCCGAGGGGTTAAGAGTTCGACTCTTTCTTCCATTTTCTGTGTTGTGTGGAGACGGTTTGGAGGAGGAAGATCGAGGTTTTACGGAGGGAAGGGGACGCCCACGATGTCGTGAAAGAGAACGCGATACGGAAAACGGGGGAGAGAGAAATGGTGTGAGGAGAATGCGAGTGAAGAATGCGTCGATAGGCGAGAATAATTCAACGGCGTGAGATTAATTTTTATAAGAAAACATCTCGGAGGGATATATACGTATCGGGAATATTAATTCTTAAAGTATAATTTATTGGAGAGTAACGCGTCTTGCTCCGTTCTTGCTCGTTTCAAATGTGTTTTTTCAATACAGCCTAAGCGTAAGGAGCAGGATTAAGGCGTAACAAACGAGGCGCCGCAATCTCTCCACGTCGACTTATCGAGGGATTGATTGGTTCGACTATGAGAATAAAAAAAGAAGCGGGCATTCTTCCAAGTGGAATCGAAAAATATACGACTGTGATATTCGGCTTTTAACTTCTGCCGAGCTGTAGACGATACACGCCGTGGCGGCGTTCAGATTCTGTGGGTCTGATTAGTGAAGTCGAGAACATTGGGCAGTACATATGCAAATTAGGCACATTCCGCAAATACCTAAATATACCGAAACGCTCGCGCCGAATTAAAGTGCCCCGGCAAATGGATTCTCTCTAGGTTCGTTCGCTTAATGCAAAAACCCTCCGATAGACCGAAGCGGTGAATAAAAATTTCAGCGGCACTTCGTTTGCGAACGCCTCGATGTTCTTCCGCAGACCGTACCTCGTCAGAAAATCGCGCTGTTTTCCTTTATCCAATGAATGAAATTAGCCGAAGAATCCGCCGATGTTTCCCATCGAACGAGACCATTTTCCCCTTTCTAGCTCAGCCGGAGAGAAGGGCTTCCATAGCCAAGGCAAACCTGCGACGACCTGGACGCAGGAGTCATTCGAGTTTTGAGCCAAGATGTCATTTCCGGAAATTTTGCAGCCCGGGAGCTGGGCTTGTTTTAGAGGGAACTTTCGGAACGGTAAACACATAAAGCCTAGGGTGGCGAGTGTAATGATTTTATGGGTTTATGGTGTCTCCGGCGCGCGCTACCCTCCGTATCAATTCGGCTCGTTTGCTCCTCACCGAATATCACCGCTGGCTTACTAAGTCATTCATAAACACGTCGTATAAACCGGGGATTTCGAGTATACCTTAATTGGACTTCGAGCCTTGACGCGGCAGCCGGGTCTTCGGGTCGGTTTGATCGTTCGCGTCTAAGTTTCGCGTCGAAAAATTACCCACCCCGAGAGAATATGAGGCTCGTAAAAGTTTCAAGTTCATTCTGAACGCTTACTTTGCATCTATCTAAAAAATTTTACGTAATACCTTGAGATTATACCGAGGAAAAAAATTTTCAACTACCATTGTTGACAAAAGGAGGCTCAATTTTCATGGGAACGAAAACAGTTCAGGAGAAATACAAAGAACGATTGTAAGTCACGGAATGAAAAACATGAAGATTCAATTTTATTTCAAGAATAGAAGAATAGAAAATTTTATTTTGTTATTAACTCTAGTTTCGAGTTGAGCGATGGGTACGTTTTATAGATTTCCAACGAGGAAGGAAAAAATAATTATACACAGAATCAGAAAATGAGAAAGACAAAAATATGTATCAGATAAAAACAAAAAAAGAAATCCCAATTCCGTTTCTGAATGAATAATAAAAGCTAAACGTTTTTCCTCCGTTTGCTTATCATTATCACATGGTGCTCATATCTCAAGTACTAATACTTCAGTTGAACCGGTTAGCTGCAACTCAAGATACAAAGTTATCGGTAATCGTGTGCGTAATACGTCTTATCACGCGGTAGTCTTTCGAAAGTTCATCGTCGCAACGGAGTGTCGATCGGTTAGTTAGTTTGAACGGCGTCATTGACGGCGACGCCGACGAGGAAGAATAACGCATGACACTGTGTGTGGATGCGTGGTAAGTAAGTCGAGGGTTTAATTGAAGCGAATGAAGAATGCGTTACGTGCGTGATCGGGCAATATGTATACAAGCACAAGCATTTATACATATAAGATAGTCACACGAATGTAAACAAACAATTAGAGATAACTGTTAATGAGCAAAAATATATTATATATTATATATATATGCACAAATTGTACAATGTGTAATTGTGTATGTAATATATTTATAAATATGTGCGGTATACCATTTCCGAGTGTACCTATAAGCGCGTTTTTTACACGTCCTGAGTTATCGTCAGAAAAAAGAAACGGCTTGCGTCATAATTCCTATTAAACCGCTGTTACACGTCCCGTTATTTTATCGCCACGATGACAATTCCATTGGGACAGAAACATTAACAATAATAGTACACTACAAGCGAGTAAGACACATCTAGAGAGCTGTTTAGTGATAGTTGACAAGGTGATTTGATAAGTTTTGTCCCAGTTCTGGTGAAGCGGTTTTGATCCGTAAGAATTCCGTTACTTCGCGGGCACAAGAGAAATATTTGTATAATACATTTGTTTATGTATATATACATATTACATAAATGAATACGTACAAGCAACAAAAAGTGATTCGTTGGTAAGAGCGTCTGATCAAATCTCACGACGGCTACAGTTTAGGTCCAAGTTTTATTGCTCATAAATAATTCAGTGCATGATTACGAAGCTTCGGATGACCAATAATTAGATCTTAATTGATAATTGGCTAATAAAGTAGCTATAATATAAAATTCACCGACTTGTAAATCAGCGCTGTAAAGGTTATAATATACCGGAAAATAAAGTTCCTATAATACATGTGTATGCAGGTGTAGTAAATTGCGTTCGTTGCGCAATGATTAGGTGGGCAAATATTTCAAAGCAACCGATCGTGAGACGACGACGACGACGACGACGACGAAGAAGAAGATGATGATGCTAATCATGATCACGATCATGCTGATGATCGTAAAATTGGTTAATCCACACGAAAATAACGATCCGACCAATCGATTTCAATATACCCGATTCACACATACATACAGACACACGTGCGCACAGGCATCTACCGTCGCAGCGTAGGTCATGAGTAGTAATAATAATAATAATAATAGTAATACGTAGCGGAAGTTTTTTATATGTACCTATATACTCACCACACACGACTCTGTCAAAGGGGCTCATCCAATCTGGAAAAAGAAAATGAAAAATTTTGATTACCAAAAGGGGTTTCACGGTGGTCAGTGCGAAGCTCGGGTACATAATGGAGGCATTTAACACAGGGAACGCGCATGCTTTGCGCAAAGTTAACAACCGGAAACGCACGTTCTAGACAACGTTACGCCAACAAGATGCAATTAGAAATGGGAGGGTTGGACTCCTAATGAGATACGCAATGCTCTCGGTAGTAGTACCTCGGTCTGGATATTAAAGGGACCTTTGACGCGTGGCGTCGCGACGGCCGTCGAACCGACGCCATGCTGCCTCGTACCTACTTGCCGTCGCAACTGAGTTCATGACCATGCACCGAAAAATCCCTTGAATTTTCCGTGATTTGCACAACAAAGTTTTAGTATTTCGACGATATCGATTGACGGAAAGCGTCATGTTTATCACCGTTAACAGGCATGCGCTGCAGATATAACGAACAATAAACACGTAGGACATTCTCTCTCGGCTCTACGTTCACCAAACGTGATTAGGAACCGAGTATGAAGTTGGATATAGATATACGATCACGTAAGAATTATGCAATGATTCTAAACCGCGGCACGTCGTTGATTTTACTTTCACAGTCCGTTCAGGCAGAGCTCTGATCGACGTTTGCCGACGGCATGGATAGCCGACCGAAGCTCCCGGGTAAACAACGAGCTTGTGGGATTGTTGGATTACCTTACGCTACCCATTTTCCGTTTGTGAAAACTCAGGGTTTGTCAAATATTACGGGGTTCTATCGAAGGGTAGTAAAATACTGGGAGGGTCGAACGAGACCGTCGATCCGATCAGACAAGGCGTCATGCATGTGAAGAGCGTTAAGGTGTCTCGAAGGCTTGTCAACTCACCGGTAATGGACATCCATGGATATCGTGGAATGTCCGGTATGCCGGGCTGTCCTGTGGTGGGCTGCTGGCACGAGGCGAGAGGATCGACGACGGCGGAAGCCGCCGCGGCCTGGTGGTAGAACTGGGCCGCAGCCGCCATGGATGCGGAGGCTGCGGAAACCGCCGACGAGGCGGATGCCGAGGAGACCAGGCTTCCGGGTGTCCCGCCGTTCTGGTGGTGGTGACCGAGGGTGTAATTGACCATTGGGTCGCCGGCCGACGGTGCGACGTTTCCGGCCAGGCTAGCCGTGTACCTGCACGACTTGTCGCCGGCCGTCGCCGCGTCAACGGCCGCAGCCGCGGCCAGGGCGGCGCTCGACGCCGCCGACGAGCCAAACCCAGGTACCATGGAGGAGGTGGCCCCAAAAGCGGCGGCCGCTACGGCCTGCTGCTGCTGATGGTGGTGGTGGGCAGCGGCCGCGCTGACGTAAGGATACATTGCGGAACTGCTACGAGCCGCTGGTGATGTGGAGGCTGAACTCCCCGAGTGCTGAGGACTCGAGCCCGTCGGTGATGGCGAGTTGTGCTGTGCGTAGTTTACGGCCGCGGCCGCTGCGGCTGCCGCAGACAGACTCGATTCAAGGCTGGATGAAGCTGGGCTCGCTGTGCAGGCCTGGACCGACGCTGGGTTTGTCGAGCTGAACAATTGCTGATGGTGAAATTGCTGATGGTACTTGGGTAGCATACTATCGATTATGAATTTCGAACTCATCGCTGCTCAAGAGCGGACGTTCGACTTCCTCAACACCCGAAGCACTGCACGTCTTCCTCGAGGTAGCACCGTCCTCTCTGCGGCCACATGTTAATCGTAACGCACTCGATCGTTATGCAATATACTCACTCTTACAACGATCACCTGGAACGTAGATTCGTCCGCTCTTCACCGGATCGCCCAAAAAAACTCACCCTGATCCTCGATCTGTCGTGGGGTGAAATAATTCGGTCACTTGTATCGTAATCAATTCGCCTTTACCCTCCATGCACTTTATACAACGCAACTTGTCACACCACGCACATTAACCAGAATGATTGCCGCCGTTTTACGGTTTATCAACGTAATTCGCGGATCCCCGAGATTATCGAAGCCCCAACCAGCCCCGGCCGTGCTCGCAAGCTTGAGGCGCGAAATGCAGCATGCACGACAGTCGAAACCAAATCCCGCGCGCACCTGCACACCCCTATATCTCTCCCTCTCTCACTCGCTCTGTTATAGCGAGATCGCGGGAATAATCTCGTTGTGCAAACGATTCGTATCGCGTTTGTGCGTTGATTATAGTTCGCCAGGCAAGCCCAGCTGACTGCCGGTAGATATTGTTGATCCGTGGCCGACGGGTAGCTGGCGGAGTACCGAGAGCACGAAAGGAGAGCGTGGCCTGTCAGATGGTGGAAGCAGTTTCTTGCGTTCTTCTCGGATAGTCGACGAATCCTTTATGGGCCATGCATGAAGGTACTATAGCCCCCTATCCCGAACCCGGCGTACTACGCCACGGCCAACTAAATGTAACCCCTTACAATAATGGCGCCGCTTGTCTCACGGTCCCCTCTCTCCGAGCCCGGCACAGCTGGTAAACAGAGGTGGCCAATCAGCGGGCGTCCTTACCCAGCATGGGCCAATGGAAGCCGAGCTAGGCGCGCCAAGATGAATGGGTCTCGGTCTCTCGCCTCGCTCCCTCTCGCTCCTTCGCTTTCCCACCCGCTCACTATCGCTCCACTCCTCTCTCTCGGTCGGTGCTTTTATCTCTCTCTCCTCCTCTCTCTCTCTTTCTCTCTCTCTGCCTCCTTCCTTATCTGCACACTCTGCCCTCTCCGTCGAAGCACCGCGGTGGTGTACGAGTCGTGGGACTCACACAGGCCTCCGTAGAGAGCCTCACCGTCACTTGGTCGTCGTGTTGCTCTCGAAGAGCGCGCGAACCGACAGGGTTGCAGTACCACGCCGCCTGTCAGTCAAAGGCCTTCGGCGCGTTTTCTCCGCCACGTTTTTTTTATTTATTACTTAATTTTCTTTCTATTTTCTATAATCAAATTTCGCGCCACGTCGTTATCAACCCTTAAAGAAAACCATCCGCTTCACACTTTCGTCACGCGAAGATAGAGAGAGAGAGAGAGAGAGAGAGAGAGAGAAACCGATGCATCTAGGGTAACGAAACTAGAAATCAACGATCCTCCGAATGCCATGCACCGGAGACTACGTTCGAACCGTCGCGCGGCACACTCGGTTCCTATCGGAAACTTGCACTGACACCGAATCTCCTCGGCGTCCCCGAGTACCAGGGTAACGCTCGCAAGGGCAGCATGGTAGGGGCGCGAACGGGTCTCTCAACTTCACACAGACGCATGCCTCTCACGTAGCTCACCGACACTGGTGCGCCTAGAATCCAGTCGTAAACACGCCATCCTCTCTCTCTCTCTCTCTTCTCTCTTTTTCTCTCTTTCTCTTTCTCTCGCTCCGACTGATGCACCGGACATGTGTGCACCATGCGCACACGCTCCCACGTGTTTAATACGCGTAGAGACACAGGCACGTCTATTTTTACACCCACAACGGAGCGATTTCTGATTTTTCAGAGTCGTTATAGGATCACGACGACGGAATGATCTACGTCACGCTGGAGGCGTGTTGAATACCCACGCTACATGCCGCGGTGTTGACGCGATCCGCAGCTCCTCTTCCTCATGTTTTGCTTACAGGAGGATTAGAATCAGCCCCGTAGACACTCGACACAACTCTGGATTTAAGCCTCGAGACCTCGTTGGGGTAGGTTGTCTTTGGCGAGAGTAGGTATTGGTACCTTATACGCCATGCACACCGTCTTGTACAAGTACAAATATGTGTATTAAATTATGATCTAACTACTCACCAGCCGGGATCCGGAGGCTTCTCGCATCTGAAACAGAAAATACGCCCCTTTTTAATTCTGTACATATATATATATATATATAGGTACGTGAAATAACCGCATGGGCCGTGTTTTTTATGTATTTCATGGTGGCACATGAGCGTGAAGAGGTTTTTTCGTCGCAATAGCAGACCGCCTGATGACGACACGACGATGATGATTCTCGATTCGACACCCCGTCCTACCTTCACCCCCGCTAGGCACCTGTTTCGAAGGGAGGGATACACGAGCCGCAAAGGGCAGGCGTGGCACAGGTAGATATATGTAGAGAGCCTGAACACAGAGCAGAGGACTCTGTCGAGTAGAAAGCGGGCTGAAGGGTACCGCACAAGTCTAATCTATGGAGATGAATGTCGGACCCTGCCATATCCCACCCACTTGAAACCACCTGATCTTTTTGAGAGGCCGCCCGTTAGATGATATTCAATATGGCCTCGGATGGCGGAGAGAACGAAACGGGGGAATAGACGAAGGCAAGGATAAAGAAAATGAAAGAAAAAAAAAACAAACGAGAGAGAATGGAGAAAAATGTCTGCAGCCCTTTGTCGAGTCCGCGCGAGTTAATCTTTCTCTTGGACAGGAGGTCTCTCTCTCTCTCTCTTTCTTTATTTTTCTCTTGGAAAAAAGAGCAACAGAGAGACAGAGAGAGAGAGAGAGAAGGGCCTTATACAGCGGTAGGATGAAAAAAATTCAAATGATCTTTTTCTTCCACTTCTTTTTATTTTACTTAAGATTTGTGACGAAGTAAATGGGACTCGATAAGAGTTAAGAGGGTCATTTTTCTCCTAAATATATGTATATCTACCTGTTATAACGCCTCTCCGGGTTATACATGGATTAACGAAGCTAGATGAGGATCCGTGATTTTGCGCTGGATTATGTATTACATATACCTACTTAAATATATATATATATATATATACATATTTATATTTTTTTAATTTATCCTCTTCGAATGATACATGGAACTATACGTGCGGTTAAACAGGGACTTGGATTCTCCCAGACCCATAAATTTACACGCCGTGGCTCGAATACTGTGTTCGAGTATGGTAGTTTTGATTTTTCAGAATGTACAATGTACCGTATGAACTCGTTGGAAGAGAAATTTTCACGCTAGTTACGCCGATGCTGAGTAACGAAACACGCGACGCGATTTAATTGCCCATTTTTGTACGACCAACCGCGGTATTTATGTCTAAATTTACGTAACATTATTACTCGCTTCCTTTATTCATCCATATTTCTGCGCAATGGTTGTTAAAATGAACGAGCATAAAATTACGGGGAATAAACAATTGGGTAAAACATCGATCTCTCGGATAGCTTTGAAGTTTCATCAGCTATGATGTAAACCTGTTATATTGTTTTTATTTTAATTTGCTTCTTTCTTTATCGTCACAGCAACAACCGCTCTGTAATCCACGTACGTTGCAACACCGGTAGGTAGGATTCTTGCTGCTTACAAGCATCCGTTCACATATCGAAAAACGATAAAGGTTACCTCATTTTATCCACACACGCGACTAGAAAAGGAGACGTAAACCCGTTTTAAACATGAAATATTTATGTATATAAGCAGTTACGCTTCGGTAATAAACTCGCCGCAATTTTTCGGTGATGTATGGAGGCAGAGAATGTAGCAAGAAACCTGTGAGCTGGTATAGCCGAACGGAAACTACGTATTACTAACGAAAATTCTCACATTTGCAATTCAAATTGAAAAATGCAGACGTACGTTCCAATCGATTATATTTATCCATTTTACAGCATTCTTTAATTCAGGATCTACTAGAGCTGTCGCTGTTTCTCTCCGACATTTAACCTTCCAGCAATAAGACTTTGTAACGTGATAATTCGAAGCCATGAGCAGAGTGAACCGTAAAAAATTCATCGAAACATGAACGATAAATCTCTGGACCGAAATTCCAACGAAGTTCAAAACTCAAACTCAAAACTATTGAAACTATGATCAAACAGCGAGTGCAGTGCCCCTTGGTTATACATACATTGACGGGTTACCACTGATTGCGACAGCGAATGCTCGACGCTTCGCGAAGAAGCCACCCATGTCGGCTGTCACCAGGAATCGCTAACCTACGTGACACGTCGCCTCAAACTGATCAATGAGCCATTCGTCGTCTCGCTGCAGATTCACGACACGTATTAAGCTACGGCTATACTTAGACCCGATGCTGGTGTGAGAATGAACTGACATTAGCATATGGATTTCGTATTGAACAGGTAGGCAGATTCTAGCACCTCGTAAAACGATCGATAGTGTATTCGGTTTCAAATCCACGAAAACGAGAAATTGCTCAGAAGCAGTTAGACCTGAGAATGGAAAAGTACCTGACACAGCTGACAGCTCGACAATTTTTTGATTTTCCATATCATACTGAGTATAAAAAAAATGGATTCCTATTTACAAGTAATTGGTTAGTGTGTCAGTTTTGACTGGAATATCTAAAAATATAGCAACGAGCTGAGATGATGTGATGGATTTTTCCATTTCACAACACAGATGGATATCATGTGCATACCTACTAGTGAGATTAAAAAGCAACGTTATCGTTGGAAATGGTTTTGAAAAACGACTCTCCGCGTGTTTCAAAAATTGTTGTCATTAATTCGTGAATGAAATTCAAGCGTATACAAAGTATCCACCGGCAGTACGTGTCCATAAAAAGTAAGATTAAGCGTCGTAGAAGGTGTAAATTGTGACGGTGCGCGTTAACAAAGCGGACTGCGACTAGATACACGGCGATAAGGATGATCTCGGACGTGTTCCATGTCCGAGGATTCCGATCCGAGGAAGGGCTGCCCAAAGTCCGTCTCGTTCTTCCATCTCCGTCTTTTCACGGTCTTTCATCCTCTTTCCACTTCGAACCGAAGGTGTACGCTTGTGTGACAGACACACAAGCGTACATGAGCAAGGAGTGAAAGGAAATGGGCGGCGTCATTGTCAGGCCAGCCGATGGTGGTTAGAGATTCGAATCCGATCGTTGGACCATCGCCGAGAGAAGACGCCCCAGAGATCGTACGTGGCACCTAGCGCACCATCTACGGGGAGATAAAGCTAAACCTAAGAACCGTGAGGCAACCCTTGACGCCTTACGGCCTGGACTGAACCTTCCGACAAAACTGAGAGTGGAAAAACTCGAGCGACAAATCTCGTGAACGCCGCTGTTCTTGATAGTCTGCAATAAATGATTGATCGGAGGAAGGTCACACGTGCAAAAGGGTCGTTTTCCCGTTCGAGAAAATAAAAAAAAAAAAATAAAAAACAACCACGTTATTCCCATTTTCAATTGAGATGATTTTCCCGAATAACGAAGCTTGTCAACTTTGCATGCTGCTGGTACTTCGACGTCCCGCATTTCAGACACCTACTTTCGTTTTGAGCTGTAGCAAAGCTACGCTCCTAGTTTCGTGTAGGTTGGGTACGGGTGTACAAGTGGTTCCTGCCGAATGATTTCAAATTCTTATCTATTTTTACTCGCACATTTCATTCGAATAATGTCGACGTGGATATCGCTCTTGAAAGTGATTTTCACCACAGTAATACGGTATCAACGCCATTAACAGTATGCCAATTTTGCAGTGAGCTAGAAGGATCTGATTTTGAGCTAATCGAATTTTTTTCTACGAGTAATTCACCCACTTTCGTCCTACCGAAATTTTGGTCGAATTTATACCGCTGCAGAAGTAATTTAGAACGCTGAAATGAGAATTGAGTACTCGAGTCTATTCCTCTTGCTGTGGTCTTTAAGGATGAAGAGTATTTTCTACATTTTTCAGGATCGTGAGGGGGCTGCAATCGCTTTGGAAAAGGTGAAGCAGAACCCTCCGTTACCAACAGACTTTGTGAGGCTCAAACGAAGCCTGGGCTTCATGTACCTGAGGAGTTTTCCTAATTTTCTTAGCTAGTGGATATCTTACCGACCGCGTAGCTGCTCACCACTTGTGAAACGTGTCTCTGCCTGGATCACAAAATGCATCCAAAATTCATATTCGACTGGCTCCATCCTTGGACCCTAGAGATTTCTAGGCTGTCTGCTGTGAAAAGTGTGAGCATTGAATATTGCAAGAGAATTTCAACGAGTTGAAAAGTTAGTTTACAAATTCATTTTCTCAAGAGTGGTAGGGAATCTGTATAATTCAGGGAGACAACTTCGATATAAGATAATATCTTGAACAAATTTCAGTCCTAGGAAAGTAGCTGCGGAATGTTCAAACTCTCGATAAACGTATAAACTCTCACGGGGCGATCGTAAAGCGGAGAAATTACCCTCGACATGTGCGGCAGACCAGATAAATTACCCCTTCATCCATATCCGCGATGAAGATTACTTGAAACGTGGGGATATATGTATAAGCTACGTTTTCCATCCAACTGGCACATTCTGGGTCGGATAATCGGCTGCTCATTCCTCTCCTCAAATTATCCTGAAATACGACTGCGGCTATAGAGGCGACATTTCCAATTAACCGTCCAATAAAAATGACATTCAATAACATCAAGTGTAATCAATAACTTAATGAAACCTGTCAATAAAAATAATTTCATCCCTCCACAGAGACAGGCTTCTCATCCTCTTCCATAACTCAATAATGACTCTGAAAATTATCCGGCTGACCGTATGACCAAAATCGAATTCCCGCTTCGAATTAAGAGCTGACCAAAGACCGCAGTTTTCATTCACATTATTTAAGTTACTATGGCAGTAGGAGTTTCGCGAGTATGGATTGTGAGGGGCGAATCCAGCATGGCGCGGTGGGTAGTTTGAAACGATTTTTCACCCCTTGCCATGAGTTAGAATTAAATCCGTATAGCTGATTAGTCGCGGGTCGTTAATTAATGATAGAAAAAAGCGCGGAGGCGGGATGAAAAGTAAAATAAACGATAATGAAAACGGCCGCTTTGCAACGTTGGGTAAAAGCGATGCGGAATGGCAATAAAAATTGATTCCCTCGTCGACGACGGCTCGGGCAGAAACCAGTTGACATCACGCTCCCGGAGATGGCCTCTCGAGGACGCGGCAGTAGAAGGAGGGATGCGAAAAGCTGGGGTCGGTGTGTAGCAGTTCTGCCGGTGTGGGCGATCCGTCGTCGGACGTCGACGTGGCACAGATAAGCTCTCATCTCTCGTGACGTGTCCCTGCGTCCTTCGGCCTAAATTTTTCTTCCTTTCGGGAGTTGTCGCGTGTTGTTCACCGTCCGTGAGGAGCGACCTGTAAGCTCTGCGAACCCTTGTCCCGAGGTGTGCAACCCTCGCGTATGTGAAACGGAAGAGGAAGATAAAAAGGAAGAGAGAGGAAGAGAGAAGACCCGACTTCCCGGGAAAGAAGAGTTTTCAGGTACGTGTCGCACCCTAAACCCCCTCAAGTTCTCCCTGCGGACGATTCGAGGTGAAACCCTTGTCGCCCTACGTCATCGACGACCAACCGGCGCCGCAGTCGCCAACGAAATGCGCAGGAACTAGAATGCGGTATCGAGTAAGTCCCTGCATGACTGACTTTTCAAAACTACGTCGCTCTTGGCTAGAAAAAAAAATAACAGAATCACGAGCCTATTTTCACAAGCAATAAAATCTCTTTCACGTTTACCATAGAAATGTTTTTCAACTTACGTAATCGCTTGCACGATTGATATTTCGCCATTCGGCGTTATCGATCAGTCCATAAATACATAAAAAAAATAAAACATTTCTCATACACATAGAGTTCAAGTTTGACTTAAATTTTTTTACAGAAATGAATACAAACGAATCAATAATCACATCGAAAGTTTAATCGTTCTTTCGATATTCATACTGAATTATTCTATTCATCTTCAGTCTATTATTATTTCTGCAGAAAAGCTTAACGCAAGATTGAAAAACGAGAATTGTGAGTCCTCAAAAAAATCCATCCATCACTGGTACCCACCCCTAACCAGAAATTTATATCTACAATTATATCTGTGGCTGGCAGAGCTGAATTCTACTGTTTTTCACATATTTCATGGTGTTGTTGTTGTTGTTATTATTATTATTATTATTATTATTAGAATTATTATTATTTTTTTTAATTACAAGCGTGATACTGGCGTGCAATAGAAGCACGTGTTATACGTCAGTCGTTGAATGCGCTTTCCTCGATCCCTACAGGTGACAAAAATTTTGACGGTAGGCAATGCGTGCGGAGAGAAACACGCTGTCGACGGGCACGTGACTGCACGGTGTGTGACGTAAGCAAGCAACTGACAGTCCTGCGAACCACTTAACGACATCAGCTGAGCGGACTTGTGACTCAATGCGTTTTACTGCTACTTTACGACGCTTTACTGCGCCATCAAAACATAAAATACCGGCGGGAGCGCGCACGCGCTCTTCGTCTCCCCTTCCGCACCCTCGGTTCATCCGTATCTCTCTCTTACTTCGACTTTCTTTCTTCCTTTCGGTATTTTTTGCTTCCTCGGTCCTCCTCTCTCGCTCCCTCTTTCGGATACCATCCACATAACCGAATCGCCCCAAGAATCTGCTACGTGTCGGTGTAAATATTTTTTGAAAAACCAAAAGTCGATGATGATATTGAACTTGTCAATTTTCTTATGCAGCATTGCATCCTGAAGGAGGTCGAATAAAGCTTTTTAAGAATCTCGCGTTCATTATTCCGATCGATTTTTCCCCCCTTTTTTTAGAAAGATGCAAAAGATCGAAATCGCTGAATAGAATTTAGATACAACTTGCAACAAGCTGTATGATCCGACGATTTCCATGCTTTTCGAACACGTATGATTAAACTCGGATAAAATCAGATACGAAAAGCTCGCGGAGAAAAAGGACTGCTTGAAAATTCGGCGTGGCGTAAAAAGGGGATGGTTTTGTCGGGGGCGTGCTCGGGGGTGAAACCACCGAGGCAGAGGCAGAAGCATCGCGAGAAGGGAAGAGGAAAGGGGAAAGAGGGCAGAGGGAAGAGGGAAGAGAGAAGAGGGAAGAGAGAGACGCGGCCAGGGGCGGGAAGCTGCGCTTTCCCGCGCGGAAATCAATAACTCCGTAGCCAGAAATGGTCCCTCGTTCGCCGCCACTTCCGAATATCCCGAACCAGTTTCTGAATTAAATAATTACGCCAAGCTCAAAAAGTAAATCTCACACCCCCTCACCCTCGCCCCGACTCCGATGGCTAGAACTTACTTTGATATTCCCGACTGAAGCTTCGCTACCAATGGATCTCGCGTAATTCAAACTACGATGTTCAATATCCTCGCTCTGAAATATCACGTACATGGCATCCATTACACGAACGAAAATCAAAAGCTGTTTAAATTAAGCATATCAAAGTAATTATTGTAGCACTATCTTTAGTTTACATACTAGAAGAAGAAGAAAACCAGTCAAAAACAGGTGCCTGTAGTTTTTCATTGGTGGTATATAGAGGAGTGAGTTCTAATCTATTTCCTGGGGTTCCTGACTCGCGAAGGCTCGAGTGGACGCGGTGAAATTAAGTTATTCGTCAAATGTATGGCCGGAGTTTACCAAGTTTTCAGACATTAACGGTAGGTGTAACTACGTAATCAGAGCTACAATCGTCGCCGTGTAAATTACACGCACGATATCCCGACACGCAGAAGCTGGCGAACACACGGTGCCGCAGGTGTATAATTATATATATACTAGCTTATACACGCGTAACTATAGCGTTCAGGTATAGAAAGCAGCTAATTAAACTTGTCGGGTCAAGAGTTTGCTTCCTGAGTTGATTTTTTAGAACGTACAAAAATGATTTTAACCCTGTCCTAAGGAAAAACAAAAAAGAAGAAATAAAAACTTCAAGCCCAAAGGTCAGTTTCCTTGATACCCTCTCTTCTTTCTCCTTTTACACCTCGGAAAAATCCTGATCAGAGCCTATTTTGCCTGAGGTTAAAATTCGCTCCGCTGAGTCGATCGACCGGGGTAGAAAATTTGGCTCGGGAGCACAGTGGCGTCATCCCTCTCGGGGTGGGCCAACAACTTCCGTTGCTTGCGCTGTCGGGCACCTCGCGATCACATCCCTGCAAGACCGACCGACCGACCTACGAAGGAGAGAGCAAAAGTTTTAGACGATTGGCAAGACCCTCCCTTACCTCGCACCCCGTAGCGACGCGCAGAGGGTGGCAAACCCAGGGAGCATCGTCAGCAAATGCATTCAGTTCCGAAAACCGACGCCAGGGTCGTACCGAACGTAAATTCGAAAAACCGTAGGATTCGAAACTGAGAACCGCGTATTTCTCAGGTTTGATCCATGCATCTGAATTTTTCTTTAGCCGAAGAAAATCGGGCCAAATTACAGTTTAAGACTATTTTCCGATCACCAAATATTCACGCCGAATATCGAACCTTCGCAGGGATTTTCCAGCCTGCGAATTGTAAGGGTTTGATCGACGGGGGTTGAAATACGTACGTCATTCTCTCGGAAGTCACGGGTTAAAAAATGAAAGGGTTATCGGAGGTCGGAGGGTTCGAGACACTCGTCGACATCTCCCGTTGGGTGGCCGAAACGCCGAGTCGGACACCTCTGCTTAGTCAACAATACAGAGCGCGTGCGGTAGCCGCCGACACAATCATAAAACTGTAATTGCCTAATAAAAACGTTATGACCCATTATCACACGGACGAGCACTATACACCGCCGGGACGAGAGTCTGAGGTGATATTTTATATACGTTCTTACATCTCGACCCGGCAGCCAAGAGCCGTTTCGTATATTCAAATTATTTCAGATAACTGAGTAATATGAAATGTCACAACAGTCAGTAGGGGGTGCCGTTAATTTCCGTCTTCTGTTCTATCTTCAATTTTCAAACAAAATCAGCGGTCTAATTAACCGACGGATATTTTTGCATCGCTCAAGCGCAGTCCATTGCGCGCAATATAATATTCTATTCCGTTTGATTTGTCACGCAGAACAGCACGCGTTCCTTTATCATTTTTCAATTTTTTTTTTTACTTCATTCTCTGCGTAAGAACTCAAGCCGTGAGTTCGATACTAAATATACTTTGGGTGGGTGAGGCTTTAGCAATGCATATATTACATGGTACTTAAAGAAAAGAGATACACTAGCACTGGTTAGTATTATTCAGAGAAAGGTCGTAAACCTTTAATCTTCACTGAGTGCGTTTTAAATAACGTTTTGACCAACTTGTTGTTGGTGAGGAGAAAAACGAAACAAACAAACAAAAAAACAGAAAAAAAAGAAAGAAACGGATAAAGGATATCGTTTAAAAGTCACTGAACGATAGCCAAGACTTTTATGGCGGGGCACTGCGATTGTTCTATGAATAACTAGACCTCGACTTTTCCTCTGATAAAATACTTCATCGTGAAATTTGCATAGTCTCATAGCGTAAGTACACCAGGAACAATGCTGGAAACAGTTTAATCTCAAAGTTTTTCGAAACATTCCTTGAGCTTGCAAAGCTTCGACAGCGATTTGTCCTTTCGAGGTCTCACGGTTATTGAAACGAAGAATTGAATCCGCATTTTTTTACCTCGGAGATAGTATCTGACCTCATAGAAAGCTGGAAGACTTTGGAAAATCAGCCGATCTTGTTGCCTGCAGTGAACGACCCGAGAAGACGTGACGGATGGACTGATTGGTATGTGTCTGCTGTTGTTTATCTCCAGCTGGGCTAGACTTCTTATCTTTGAAACGAGCTGTTAGAAGGTCGTAAAGTGAGGAGATTTTGGATGAAGTAGAGAGAAAAAAACGAGGGAAACAGGAACAAAGAGGCTTCTGAGATTTAATTCCCTGCTGAAATTTACTACACCATATATAAAATCGATAGTTCTTACCCGTAATTAGACGTTGATTTCGGGAGTTAAAAACCGAGTCCACTAGTGTTCCACTAACTTTCGATATTCAAATTTCAACGATAGCTACAATGTATCCATAACTCTGTAGAAGTAAACTGCATCGTATAACTCTAAAATTTCTTCATAGAAATTATATATGTACCAGAAGTTACGAATCGATCACCATAAGAATGTGAGAAAAAAAAATAACTGAACCAGAAGTAACATTTATCCATGACACATCCACGGTATCAAAACCAGTTCTATGATTCAGAGGAGAAGCTAAAATCGTGGAAGAACGTGAAACTATCAGCACAAAATGGCGGTAAGACAGCATATGCACCGACTCGTTTAAAAAAAGTCTGAATCTCCAGAGTAGGTAGGTAAACGGCAAACCGTCCTCTCGACGACAGAACGGTCAATACGGCGATCGCAACGAAAAACCCCGTAAGTACCTAAACGTACGTGTGTGTATACATACACATATATATATACATATCTATATACCTCACACCTATCGTAGATGAAATCGCATGAAAGCATTCTGCGCTTTTCTCGCTCGGCGACTCGAAGGCCGCGATGGTGATACTAAAAAGACAAGTTTAGCCGGGAGGACAAGCGTGGAGGAGAAGGGTTGGGTCAGCTGGCCTTGGAGGGCCATTTGCACCAGAGCCATGGTCGTTGGTTTGTTCCTTCCTCTGGCAGTCCTCCTGCGATCCCTCCTCCCTCGGCTCGATTCTTATTGTGGAATGCAGCCACCGGGACTTGAATGGGATATGGGTACCCATAGAGCACGTAAGGCCTGACTTAACCCGAGTGTATGGGTTAAGGTGGCTTTACGGGGTACGAACCAACGTGCGCTGATTCCGCATGGCGAGCTCTGCCGCTGCATCCTGTCCGCGTCAAATTCGGTTGATATTAAACGCGAACTGATTAGCATTGCTTCGTGACCGCACTACAAACGGCTGAACAACGCCCAAGAAGAACCTTCGTCGCAGGTTTTTCAGGGGCGCAACATTCATCAGTGTAATCGAGTCTTCGCGTTCCGATCGGCTATTCAAAATCGATGACTGAATATCCAACGACAAACTCCCGTTGCCGGCTTCTTCAGACGACCCGACATCAATTTTTATTACTCCTAGACAAGGATCTATTAACGTGATGAGATTGCGAAGCGTTTCTTCCGGTTTGGGAAACGATTTTTCTGGATGCTCGAAATCTTATGAAGTTTTATACATAACACACACGTCGTAAGATTTAAGGATGAATTATTTTTGAAGAGGGAGAGAGAGAGAGAGAGAGAGAGGAAGAAGCTTTATTTACAGCCTACGAAATTTGTAGAAGAAGACTTTTCGGATGGTATAATTCACGTGTCAAGCTTTCTTCTCTGCCTACCAAGAATAATAATAAACCCTCGAGATCGGTTCGACTTTGCGACTGCAGCATATGAATAAACCAGTCCTCCACAAAGTCTCCTCAATCATCCGATCACGGCTTGCAACAGCGAGTCAAATCCCCGCGATATCATGTTTCTCTGAATTATATCCGACTCCATGATCGTTCCGATTGTTCGGATAACAATCGCCAGGCCGAGGCCGCAAAGCGTCTGCATGACAGAAGGAGTATCGGTGAGCACATGACGAGAGTATAGAAGCAGCGTGGAAGATCGGAGGGTTGAAAACGTGGGGCGGTTGAGAGCCACGGAAATTTACGAGGCAGGGTGGAGGATGATTGCTTGTGATTGGCGCATAATGGACGGCCTTGCCTCGTAAAGTCCGGATCCCAGTGACGTAGCGGAGACGGTTACGTCGCGGTTATGGTCCGACGTATGTATGTACATAGGAGATGCGTGCGTAAGTCGTATACGCAGAGTGAGAGAGAAAGAAAGAGAGAGAAAGCACGTGCGTGTATCCACCGAGTTACAGAGGTGGTGGAGGTGGAGGTGGAGGTGGAGGTGGAGGTGGAGGTGGAGGTGGAGGTGGAGGTGGAGGTGAAGAGGAGGGTTTCAAGACGGGAAATTGTGCTCTTCGGGCCGTCTGCGACGCGACGTTGGCGGTACGTGGGGGGCGGGAAACAGATCCTTGTTTACAGTCCATCAAACCCCGAGGCGGAACGGCAGAGCTGCTGGGGCAACCCGCGGAGGATCCGTCGAGGTCCTTCAAAGGTTCGTCTACACCGCGTAACGGATGAGTTGATGCCATGCCGGCACCGTCGCGAGGCACCATAGTCGACAATTTAAACCGACAACGGGTCCCATTATCACCACGTAATTTGCCGAGCTGCAGCTCTAGTTGTAGACCTACACGTCTTTGTATTTATGGACATGAAGAACCGCCGGCCGACGCTACTCGAGCATCGAAACTCCGTCGACGTACTTACCTTAGACCGCTGTTTTGCAAACGATGAGGCAGGTCAGCCACACCGCAGTAAAAAACCCATTCGGAAAGCTCAGAACCCATTCCTGAAGCACAACGAGCTCATCCCAGGAATCAGATGAGGTTTAGGTGTCGTTTCTGCACTTTGTTTCCACATTCTCTCGCTTGAGCTTCGATCAAATCCTACTTCTACTTTTTTCTTACCAAAGTGAGAAAACACTCAGACAAGACCGAGCGAGTATCAACTTGGGTTGATTTGTGAGCCTGAATAACGCGGATGCTAATTTCCAAAAGTCGTAAAGCGACGAAGTTGGACACTTCGAGGTTGAAGAATTTTCATTCCGAGTTCTCTACCCGTGTCCTATATGACATAAAAGTCATCCTCTGATTAACGACTGTATACATACTTAATATATTCGGTTCCCAGAAACATCGAAGTTCGATGAGACAAATATGGGCTGAATTACGGTTCTTCAAAAACCTTTTCCACCAAATCCTCACGGTCCACACGTGTACATACATATATTCGTACACGTAGCGAAACGCATCGAGTACATTAAATCGGGGGAAAACAAATTGAGCCCCACCACCCACCCTTCCCATCCGTGTTTTTCTGGGAAAGAGAGAGAGAGAAAAAAAAAAAAAAAACCATGAAGCGTCCGTTTGATCGCATTAAGGAAGCGCGGCGAAACGGCAAATACCTACCATCGGGGTGGAGGGAAAGGAGGAAAAGAAGCCCCGAGATCGGGCATTGGCTTAATTCCTGCTAGATATTGCGGCCGTCAAGGAAAGAGATTCGACCTCTGGCTGGACGGCCCTGGACCAGATCCGACCCCTTCCTTTCCACCACCCCAACCCCCTCCACTAAGGCCCGTGCAGTTCTAAAAGGGGACGTAAAAACGTAATATATGATAATGTTTGGGGAAATGGGGGTGGCTCTGTTCGGGGGTTGCGATCGCTAGCTGGGGGTTGGGCGTGGTAGGAACCCCAACCGTTGGTCGATATTCCGAGACCGCGTGCCTGACAGCGAGACGCGACGCTCTGCGACCGTCATGGCTGCCTCCTAGTGCTCCGCCACCCCGTGAAGAAAAATTTTTGCCGGCTGCATTTCCGTCGACTCTTACCCGAGGTGAGTTGATATCGCTTCATTATTTTATCACCGTGGTTTTGGCGAACCTGAACGAAGCGTCGGGGCCGCGTCATCGTTATTTTTAACGCTCTCATAACCTGTGAAATATTCCACGAGACTGCACGCGTCACCTAATTGATCGACGGATCCAATTTTTTCAACGATCAATTTACATACAGAGTACGAAGGTAAGTTGTTGGTTTTTTATTTCTTCAATTATTTTTTCCAAATTTTGATCCTCTTTTTCTTTCATCGATTATTTCGTGACATTGGATACGTGTTTTGAACATTATTTATATAGAGAATTTAAGTGGTCGGGTTGGATGCTACGTCAATTTTGTTTCATTTCTTATTTCTTATTTTAAAAATTCCTCTCCTTCTTTTTTTTTTTTTTAATCATTCCTTACAAAAAGTTGATATTTTAAATATGCGAGATGCCAGACTAATATTCAGACAGGCAGGTAAGAATATTGTCGAAACTTTTATTCTCCAAGACCCGGTAAATTGAATCTGACGTTTTCATTAGCGAATCAGTATATCTCAACTGACCTAAGAAACTCTAACGGCGATAGTAAACATTTTATAATATATATATAACTACCACAACCGTGTTTTTGAGTGTCTATCGAATAAATTGAATTACGAAATTTCATTTCATGCGTCCCACATGCTCGACGTATGTGTTACTTCGACGTCTCAGATGCCGTGCGTATAACTTTGCCACCTTTGCCCACGTGGCGGTAAATATAATTTTAAGAGGAAAAAAATGAATGGATATATATATATATATATATATACATATAATATGTAGAGAAAAGACAAGTCTTGCCACGTGGAATTACCGTTCAAACCCTCATCACCGTATCATCGCGCATGTTTCATCAATATAACTGGAACACTCGAGAAGTTAATGTAAATTGTTTGCAGCCGTGTAAATTGTCGTATATAATAATTATAATCACGCGACATATCAGCTCGATAATATATTGTACTAATTGTCTAGAATCCGCGCCGCGAATCAACGTCCGTGACATCAATTTCACTGCAGTTCCAATTGTACGAAACGTAAAAGAGTTAGTTGTGTGTACGCCGGAGGGTTAATTAAGTCTGAAAAAATTAACTGTGGTAAAGGGATAAAATATTGCGTTAAATATGTTTAATTTTAAGATACAAGAGGCAAAAAGTAAAGCAAGAGAGAAAATCGAATCTCAACTAAAATTGAGGAAAGAAAAACAAACAAAAAAAAAAAAAAACATCAAACCAAACGAACGATTAGCTCAGGTGAGTTGTAATTGTCTCTAGGGTCACTTGCTAATTTGCTAATTTGCGCTGCGGTATCCTTGATGCGAATGAACATGACAAACGACTCGTGCGTACGCATCAGCTGCTTTAAGTCAGTCAGTCTAGCTCCTGGTGCTGCGGGCCGGTCGCGAAATACGCGAAGGAGTCAAGTTGTTTATTTGATGGGATCATAAAAGACCTCTTTATGTCTATCTCCCATTTAAAACGCTCACATAAAACTCGCGACTGCACACACAAACCATCAAACGGACGTAAATCATCCGGTGAAATGGACTTGGCTTGCGTCGGGTCGCGGGCGTCGCGACGCCGACGGTACACATCGGCGTTTCACTTCGCAGTCGGATTTGCAAGAATTTTATCAAGATTGCATTTCTTTTCTCCGTCTCCGCAGACGCAGACGAATACTTTGGCGAAGAGAAACCGAAAACGAAAAATTCTGCACTTCTCTCGGTAGACAAAAAAAGCGCGATTATAGGTGCGTAGTTTGCTCAGGTAACGACAGGACGAGAATCCGGACAGCCTTGTTCGAGCGACCTTGTCAAAATAACAACCCTTTGAAAGAAAGAAGTCAAGCATACCCTTCCCGGGTCTCTGAGGAGCCAATAAAGTTTTACTCACCCTACCGTAAAACCATGGGTTCCACCTTCGAAGTCAGGGTTATAGGTGCATGGTTAGTTCGGTGCAGAGGGCCGAGTCAGAATGTTTTGAGAACCTGCCCCGCTGAAATAGAGGTGCGAATAATTTCTGCTCGTTGCGATTTTTTTATTTCTTTTTTAAATTTTTCTCGTTTTCTTGTATTGCCGATTTCGTTCAGGCGTTGACGGACCGCCACAGCGGGATTTAAAAACTCGTAAAAATAATTTGAATAACCTGTTAATCACGTTTACAGCCCCGGTATGGTTACGAGCGGTAGAAGTTAATTAATATGACAAGACGGTTACGAGGAAGCTGAGCGATTCGAATTAGCCGACACTTGAAAGATCGTGGGCAGTGAGCACATACCGATATCCAAAGTGCACGAAGTTTCGACCGGGCTGAAAAATTCCTCGATCCCCGACTCGCATCAGCATAAGGTCAAAGCTCTGTTATCTCGACGAGACTTCCAGCAGAACCGTGTCGCGACAGTTTCAACCTCGAATTCCGTTCCGTCCGAACCGCATCGACCGCAGTTTAAAAAGCGAAAAAGGCAGCGCCAAGGCCGCGCAAGTAGTAAAAAAAAAAAAAAAAAGAAGAAGAAGGGACCGAGAGAAAAGGGTTGTTTTGTGGGGTTTATGGCAGGGCCTGAGCAACCCTTGCCAGTGTCGCTCCTTCCTTCCGAGGAATACGCGAAGAGGGCGCGTTGGCCTTGGGCTAACCGCTGTCGCGAAGGGTTAACTGCCCGCCGGTGCGTTTTGGAATTATACGACATACTTGTCTCCGTCTTCGTCTTTCTTTTCCCCGTTTTTACTGCCCCGAATCTTTTTTTCAGGTAGTAAAGAAGCGGCCGAGAACGAGCGGCTCTGAGTTTTTATGGGGGATGGCGGACTGGGGCAAGCAGCCATGGGGAATGCAGCGTAACAGGCTCTCGAGGCCTCGCTGGCGGGTCGTAAAGGGGTAATCAGTGCCTCGCACCCCCGTTCCCCGAAAGGCGGAAGACCTTGGCTCTGCCGCATTGTCACCCCTGCGTAAACTCTTTTTTCTTCTTCTTCTTCTTTAACTCTAGGTATATCCGTTACGACCGCGAGGTGCGTACCCTGCAGGGTGCGCGACGCTTCCGCCTCACTTTCCTGCCAAATTTTGTGCCCGTTGCAAGTTTTCTCGCGGTAGAGTCTCGGAGCTGCAGTCTTTCGATCGTCCGAAGACGCAGATAAGAGGGTGAAAGGTGAAAAGTGAAAAAAAAAAAAAATGTACGACGAAAGCAAGAAAGAAAGTAGAAAAAACGTCCTGCCGGATATACGTGAGTGCTCGGGTTTCTCTCTACCTATGTATGTATGTAGGTATATATACTAAAAGGCGAAAGACTGTGTTTTGTTTTTTCGAAATAAATTTTACGTCCAATTTTATTACCCGTGTAATCAGTGCCTGTGTTTAAATCCATCCATACGTACGTACAACGCGTTTCAGATACAAAGTGGTGTAATATACACGCGGTCGAAAGTCTGTTCCTTCTTCAATGTACCATGTGAAATTGGCCCGGTCCAAGATTGTACGAGTCCCACAACAGTTGGTTAAAGCCACGTGTATATATACCGATTTTAGTACCGTTTTTAGTGCTATTTTACTGCTCCAACTATCTGTCCATTATGCATTTATACCCTAGTGTGATATCGGGAGTAAAAATAACGTGCGTATAGTTATACGACTTCTAATTATATACACATGCGTAGGTGTGTATTGTGGTGCTTTGACCTCGTCACCGCGACGCGTGTGACTATCAGAAATTTTTAAATGATTTAAAAAGACTTTGACGCGTAGTTACACAAAGTCGGCAAAATGTAGAAAGAGTGTTTAAAAACTACCGATCAGCGAGGATGGGGGTGAAAATATAAAAAGATGAAAAAATCGAAGGACTACAATATCGAATTTTTAAAACAGCGAAAGCTTGATTTATAGAATACAAAAATGTTCAAAGTAGAATTAGGTGTGGAGAAGTAAAAGAATAGATAGTTCAGGACATACAAGAATACCGATTTATAAAATCGTCAGAATTCTTCTAAATGATTTAGAATCTACTACAGATTCTCGATTTTGTCATTACAATTTTCTATACCCGGACTTTCGTCATGTTTAAATTTCTTATTCAAGATTTTGTCGTTAATAAAAATTCGATATCCCGATCCTTGATCGATCGACAATTCTGCCTCTTTACCCCTACCGATCAGCGATCTTATCGGTTGACTTGTAAAATACGGAACTCTCTCGTGATTCTAACTTACGACAAAGAAGTGCCCGCAGGGAGTTGACGATATTTATGAATACCCATCGATTGCCGATCGGAGGACAAGAAGTATAGTTACGGATGCACATCGACCGCCTATTAGCGGCTCTGTGTTTGTTATAATTTACAATTATCAGCTGTCTCAGCCGATCGCTCGAGGTAATTGGTGCGTCCGTTTGTGCACTTATGCTACGTGTATTCGGGCAGACATATACAGCCGATAATCTATTGGTAACCCAAGAAGCCATGTATTGCATAACGACACCGTTTATAAATGAATTATCGCTGCCCACTCGCTATTTCTCTTTCTCTCTCTTATACTCTCAGTTCATGGTTAGGCGATGCTTATACACGCCGCAATACGGTACGAGCATAAGCTCTGCACTGTAGCAGACCAATCGAGTTCCATAACAATGGCCAATTTACAATAAGTACGATCGTTTACAGGTTGGGCCCCACGTCGCAGCAAACTTTGTTTATGACCAGCCACGTACCTAGACTTGGACAACGTCTCAAAATAACTATCGTTAACCACCAGTTACGACGTTCATACGGAAGCGAAATTCTCCTCTCTTATCCAGCACGTGCAGCTGCCAGCCCAACCCACAAATTGATAAGGTAAGCCAAGTATCAACTTGCTTCCAAAATTTCTTCCCTCGCGCGTTCTTAAAACACAAAACTTTCCCCCGATTTATCAGTCATTATAAAAATGAACAGACCACTATTTTCTTTCTAGTATACTAACCTGATCAGTACAAGGGTACAATGAAATTATCTGAGCCCTGATAACCCTTCGTAAAGAGAAATAAAAAAAAAATTTTTTAAAAACCCCCCATCTCGTCAATAAGCTGAAACAAGCTTCACTAGCTGGGGAACCTTTTTCATGGAACAATTTCTCCCTGTATTTAACAGACTAAGCTGATATAATTCCGGCCCCTTAATGACAAGGTCAACAGTTACCCGACGTCGATAATTCGCTGTTCATTGCTCGCGAGCGATTAGACTTAATTCTGTCTAACACAAGTCGGCTATATTTAACTCACATGAGTGTGCACGATAAAAGAATATCTGTGACATGCTCAGCGCACGAATATACATATACATATATAACATATACGGTGAAAACACGCTTTCAATTACCGCAAGAATTTATAACAAGTAGAATTTTCCTCCGATCAAAGTCGATCCGAACCCAGATTTTGATCGATGCGGAAGCGATTCGTCGCGAGTAGAGAGAAAACAGGCGAGATTTTCTTCCGGAAACGTCACTTGTTGGACGCCATGTTCCCGAGGTTTAACTCACCCACATGGCGTCTACTATAGATGGGGAGCGAAATGACCCGAGCCGTGAAAATCTGGGGATGAAAGACGGGGAGGGACTAATCCCGTTCACTCCCGTTGACTCCAGGTGACAATCCGTCTCCCCATTTGCGAGTCGACTAACCGGTCCTGCGGGCAGGTCTCGATCCAGTCTCTGTGGATCTTCACTTGTTGGACGCCATCTTCCCCTCTCTTCTCGACGCCTCGAGCCTTGAGCATACTCACATGGCGCCGATGGAATGCCGCACGTACGCGCCCCACACGCACGAGAGCCACGATAGTGGCCACGCACACGCGTATCTTGTGGCTCAGGTCCAGCTCGCAGTGCACAGAATGTTGATGAGGGTAAAGGCAACGAACGAAGGAAGGAAGGAACGAAAGAGCGAAAGAACGGGTGGGCAAAAGAAAACAAAAAAAAAAAATAAATAAAAAGAAAGAAAAGAAAAAACGTCGTGTAACTCAAATGCATCGTTGCGGGACGATTCGACGAGTCTATATTTTTATTCGCTTTATTTCGCCTCGTTTTTCCTTTTTCCTTGTCTCTTGCGGCGCACCTTTCATTCGACTGAATATTTTTTCTTTAATTCGTATCTATCCCGTATGTTTCGTACAATGGCCATGCATATGCGTGGCGATATGGGTAGGCAATATTTTCCGACAGTGAAACGGCCGTGCATCCTGATCCTGTGAGCCCGTTGGTCCCACTTATGCGCAATTCCTCGGGCGATACCGTTCCGCGAATATATATATATATATTTTTTTTTTTCATGCCTTACCTTCGACGTTCCGATCCCACAATGATTACGCCCTTTATCCACCCCCATCGTTTTCCGCCCCCTTGCTCTCGCCCAATTCGGCTCAAGGCATACCTACGTCACTAAGTTTCTTCTTTTTTTTTTCTCTCTTTTCAAAATTTGTTTACGTCTATCGATCCCACGCGTACGTGGTTAATGGCTGTAAATATGTGTAGATACATGCACGCATATTATTAGATCGTTTTCTAGTTTATTAATTTCATTGGCATACGAAATCGAGAGAGACACAGATATTAATTATGTTTAACTAATTGTCGGAGTAGAATTTAAATAAGATAAATTTCACGCAGAGTTCTAAGAGAATAAACTTTTGCTCTGTTATATAATTTGAACCTGACGGGAATATTTATTCAAACATTTGCGTTTGAAACTACATCTCGAAAGTGATCTTGTTTCGTTATAATCAAAAACGTGAACATTGTCCTTATAAAATTTCACCAACTTATATAAAAAAAGTCAATAAATAACCAATTTTCGTCAGAACATAATACCGTTCGAGGGCGACGTCTATCGCGACGTAGGGTTAATGCGGATGTAATAATTCCGATAGAAACAGCCGGGCAAGAAGGCGTTTCAACGTTGGTGAGTGACAAAGGCACGCACTCACGCGTTTGCGCCAACTTGCGCAGGCATACAGAGGTTAACCACATCCCCGTTCCAGGCCCAGAAGGAGGCGTTCAGCGTCGCGACGGGCAAAACACGGCGGCGCACCGAAGCGTCGTAAATAACGGGGTAGCAATTAGCACTGGAAGGGTGTGTACGGAGCAAGGCTATAGCTGAGAGGCTGAGACTGAAAGGCAAGGCGCAGCCCGCAATTTATCCCTTTCAAAGTCACTTGTTTCGCTCGGAGCGCAAATCCTACATGCAAGGCTCAAGGATCAGCAGGATCCTGTAGTTGTTCTTGGTTCATTGAGCCGAGTCAAGGATCAACTTGCAGACTCGACAAACTCGGGTTCAGCGCGATCAAGTACTTGTTCGTCGAACTTTTCGAGTCGAATTTCCTTCCGCTTTGCAGCTGATTTTTCTCGACTTCTTACGCGTGTTTTATAACGAGACTGCTCCCGTCGTTGCAGAGGGTGTGACTGTATAAACCGTGCAGAAAGTCCGTAACGTATAATAAAGTAGAATACCCTGTATATTATACGTACAAGACTGCTCAATCGAGTGCGGCATAATTAGGGCACGCAAATTTAGCGCTTGTGTACCTACCTACAAGCGTAGTTGCGTAAAATAAGGGTGAGTTAGGATAGGTTAGGCTGTGGAGTTCCACGTGGCGAAGGGGTGTTCGCCGCAATAAAAGCCGAAGGAGTTGCAGACTGCGGCTCGGAATTAAGGATATTGCGGAAGCCGTTCTGAACAGCCCTCGAAGTCATGCGCGCAACAGCTCGTTGTGCGAAACGAGGGCGTGATCAGCGATCGCTCAGCTCCGAGTCGTAAGTAGGTATGCGGAGTGTTTAACTAGATGCGATGAAAATTTATACATAGGTACCCCGTAGCTCCGTGTAGAGCGTCTGAGCGTAAACGGTGACGAGCGAGCGTGAGAGGGAGAGAGAGAGGGAGGGAGGGGGGGGAGGAAGAGTGGGAATAAAAATGAAAAATTAGTTTTCATGGAAGGCTTCGGCGCATGCCGTTAAAATAATCAACTCTTCTCTTCTTCAAGCACTCGGCCCCGTTTCAACATACCTACATATGTATATTTACGGCAAGTTTATACTCTATGAGGTTACTAAATATTTAAAATATCGATGGGCAATACCTATTTTCGTTATCTTCATAATCGCCGTATCAACCGAGTATATGTATGTGTATATATATAAATGTATATAGATACATATATAGGGAGTTACACGTCCCGATCCTAGAGAAGGCGGCCTCTGCTAATCGAATCAGATCTTAACATTGGCCTCATCAAAATCGACGACTGATCCCGACGAAATGTGCTTAAATACACATACGGATCCGTAGTCGGATGAAATGGATTCTAGATAGTAGAATTGAATTTCGACCAGGAAGCGAAAACATCGTCAGGGATTGATCGCGGTTAAATATGGAAATCTCACTTATCGAACATATTTCGTCGATATTATACGTTTGACGTACCACCGAATTCACTTAGCATGAACCGTTACATTAACGCAACGTATAACGCAAGATTTTGATACGGGAAACCGTTTTTCGAACTTGTCAAAATTAAGAGAATATCTCAAAAATAGAAACGCACCTTGTGAAATACAGGCTAAAAGTTTAATTTGTCAAAACAAAAAAAAAATAAATAAAAAAATAAAAACAAACTTCCTCGACGCGTTGTGTATATATACAAGTTGGGGCGCAAAAGAGGTTAACGATAGGTATATACCTATATACATCAGGAAAATACATACATAACTATATATAGGTTCTATAGGTTGAGGCGCGCGGGTGTCGCGCGGTTAAGTTGACTTATACAACCCTCTCAGGTAATGACGAGCCTAATTTAAATAAAGAACCCTAATCTCCACCTGAGATTACTTCCGGAACAAGCTCGTCGCTCTTTCTCTTTCCCTCTCTCTTGTTCTCTCTCTTGAGCTCTCCTAGTTCGTCCTCGGAAAGCCACGGCGGCGCTTTTTCTTCGCGGATCTATTCACCCCCTCCCACCCCACTCCAAGAGCATCGCGTCATCCCCCGCGGGGAAATCGTTCCTACCAACCTACCTACTCCTCTCGTTTCGCACTGCCAAAGGAAAATTGGCTCAACGCGAAGGAGAGGCGACGTTGAACAACGGGTAAATTATCCCGGTGTTATACAGGCCGGATAACGGCCTCGGGTATAAGCTGGCAGGTATACATGTACAAGGCGTTTGCAGTCGAATAAAACTAGGTACGTCGGGCAAGAAAGAACAAGACTAAAATAAACGGCGGCGCGTAGAGTCAGAGGCCCGGCATTTTCGTTGTGTACCGCGGGGTGTGTGCATCTATATTATAGTTTTACATACGTACAACAACGCGTGATGGTATGAAACACCGAGGTGTTGCTCATCCGGTATAATTATATCCCAGATCAGGCTGCATGCGGATTCCGAGTAGATATATATATATATATAAAACCTGCCTTTGCATAGAACGCGGTGCCTAGACTTGGTGCAATATCAACGGACAGTGCAGTCGAGTCTGATTGTGAGATAGAAAATTTCGAGTTCAACGGAGCGTAAAATGGCATAAGATATGCGATATGCTCGTGGCGAAAATGGCGCGGGGCGGGGGGGGGGGGGGGAGGGGGGGCATACGACGAAAGCGTTCCTCCTCTTCGTCCTCGTCGTCGTCGTCGTCGTCGTCGTCATCGTCGTGGCAATGCGAAAGAGAAAGAGAGAGGTCTGCCAGGGGGTTAGCCCGATACGCGAGAGACGCGAGAGAGCAAAAGTTTAAGTCGTAAAGCGAATGGAAGCAAAAAAGGAAAATTACATTAAGAAACTCGGAAAGCAGAGAGGAGCTACGCTGGGTAAAGGGAAAGGGGGGCGACGGGGTGAAGGGGGTAAGGGGGAGAGGGGGAAGGGCTGGGTGAGCTTGGCACCGTTTTCTGTACGTACCTATACACACGTACCTGTATATATGTATATATAAATACGTATAATACACCTATATATATATATATACACATCCCCATGTATTATATATATATATACAGTCATATCCCTGGTACCGAGTGGTTTCAACGTATAATATAGCTGTATAATATACCTGCACAGTATCGCGATTATACATACAAGCAGGCTTCTCCTCCTCTTCCTCTTCCTCCTCCTCATCTCTGTTATAGGTAGGTACAGTGTTAAACGCGATAGGGTAGGTTAAACTCGCCCCTCGTCAAGGTACAAAACCGTCTAGTTCGGCTGCCGCGGAAAGGCGCCAAGGGGTGAAGGAGGGGGGAAGGGGTGGCGAAAACGGGGCAACATGAGATCTGGAGAGAGTGTCTGTGTGTGCAGACTCGCTAGATTAAACAAAGGAACAAAGTTACGAAGGGCGGGAAGATGAAGGTGGGGATGAAAAGGGGATGGAAAGGTGTGCGAAGCCTTCGTGCAGCATGCGAGAGAACAACTCGCCTTCTTGCTTGAGTAGGTACACTTAGAAATACATATCCTGTTCACCTCCTCCACCGCCTCTCTTGCGCTTCCTGCAGGAGAAGCAAGGAACAGAAGAAGAAGAAGAAGAAGAAGAAGAAAGAGAAGGAGGATAAGGAGAAGGCAGACGGTGCTCGGGGCCGTTGGGATACACGCTACGTGCTTATATCTGGTACATACACCGTCCTGTTGTACACACGTACATGGTTGCATGTACTTGCAGGTCTGAGGGAGGAGGCAAGAGGGGGTGGAGGGTTGCAGACCGGCATATAAAGTGGATTCGAAATGAAGCCGGGTGGCGAGGGGGATACCTGGTAAAAATTATGTCCACGCGGCTGGAGACAGGACGGAACAATGGAGCTGCATCAGCTACCTGATGTCTCCAGGGGCGGGAAAAGCGATCGATGAGAAAGAGAGAGAAAAAAAAAAAAAAAGCAAACAAACATTTCCAACTTCCGTTTGACTGGTATATTTATTTATATCATCGGTTCGTTCGTTCGATCGGTGCTCGACTCGTGTGTTCCTCCTCGTTGTTCGAGGAACGTAACTGCATGGCTCGATGGTACCAAGTGCAGTACGCGTATGATATTCATCCACTGCTGCGAATCATGGGGTGCCATGTTGTTGCAACGATCGCATTGCACCGGCAATGCTGCAGGGACAGGGTGCGAAAAACGGTCTCGATTAAACCCGAGAGTCGGTTGGGAGAAGCGACATCGCGGATTAGTCGAGACGTATGAATGAAAGAGAAAAAAAAAGGACTCGGTAAAATCTCCGGAGAATCATAGTGGGATTAAAGTTTGAAAATGAAAGCAAAGCCATTCGATGCCTCGACACTTTTCTCGCGTTCACCGTCGATCTTATTGGAATTCCAATATCAGCTCGCTGTGCTAATTCAGGATAAGTTTTGCCCTAGCAAAAATACGCCCGACGCGTTGCACGGAAGCTTACCCAATTCTGCAGGGTATATTTATGAAGGTTAGGAAAGAGAAGAGCGAAGAGGTCGAGGAGCGAGGAAATTCGTAGTAACAGCCGGAGTCGGTACCTCCTCCGACCATATACGGCGGCGTTTCTTTGTACCAAAAAATTTAATTAAAAACTGTGATCAAGAGAAGAACGAGGCCGTAGAAAAAGGCGAAGAGAGAATAAAAAAATGTCTTGTAACAGATAAATAAAAATCCAGACTTCCTTCCACGACTCGATTAGAGAAATTACGGACCAGCCTTCTACTAGGCTTCGGCGATATTGGTTTCACCGAATAGCATTGGATTCGAAGACGAACCGTCGATGAACTATAATCGATCCCGATTCTCGAGAGTCGGAGCTCTTCAAGGCGAACTGTTCGCGAACTCTCAGGACACGCGGTAATTTATGCACGCAAAATCGGAGAAATCTCGATGAGACGCGGTCCTTTCTGATCTATAAAGTTCTAGCGAGGAGGAGTCGCTGAGAAAGGCACAAGACGCCCGCACCTATCCCGAGCTGCTCCCACGGGAGGGACACATCCTGTGAAGGCAGGTAGCAAAGTCAAAGAGTTTATAAGGCGTTTCACAAATATATTATCCCGAGGTCGCACCTCGGGAGCTTCTAGCTAGCCGGATCACGTTATTCAGCAGCCAGTTGTGTAGGTACAGGCAGTTTATTTTTATTTCTGTGCAACTCGGCGCGCCCGCCTCTCTCTTCTCTCTCCTCTCGGTTTTTCTTTCTTTCGTTGCAGCGACAACGCGGAATGGCAGGCTGCAAGCGGGCAGATGCACCGCAGGATAACGGGGAAGGGAAAAGCAGACACGAAAAATAGAGGAGGAACGAGGGGAACGAGGGAATCTTACACGTGGTCCAGAGTCCGAGCTGACGGACCGCGCCGAGAGCTGATACAGTGAAGTGGTCGTAAAACGGCTATCAGAGGCGACGATAACGGGCGGTGTACGTCAACGCGACGGCGATCCGTCGAGGTTCCGAAAGGAAAATTGAATTCGTAAAACGCGGAGACGCGGCTCTCTGCTGCGTTACGTTTCGCACGGAATAAACGCTCGCGGCAGCTGCAACTGGCCTTAAAATTCTTCTAAAATAACTCGAGTTATTGCCCATTCGGCGTACGCTTTATGCACGGTATAGAGAGCTGGAAGAGAACCGCCACGAAAGTTCCTGCTAGTCTGCTAAAACGTGATTTCAGGTAAAAACATAAACTACCAATCGAATTTGTAAGAAATTACACGCACAGTTATATGAGAAAAGTTTTTCATTTTCAAGGAAATCAATATCCAGACGAACGCTGTAAACAATTTTTTTGAAAGAACACAGCATGTTTCGTTGCAAATACTTGCAAAAAATCAATCAAATAAAATTTTTTCCTTGCAATAATGTATTTGTAGTCACTTTTTAGAACTAATCGGCACCTTGGGAACTCGAAAAATACAATCAGAACAGCGTAAAATATATTATTTTCAAATACTACAATCATTTTGCCATCTCGCAATAGCAACAAAATCTTTCATATTATCGTGGTATTTCATACCTCTTCACGAAATAGAGTAAAAGAATTTTTATACCTGATGCAAAATGTCTGAGTAATTTTTTCCTCTCACGTCGAATAGAACGTTCAGCGAGTTGTATAATATTGATACTAAAACTCACTCAGGCGGTAACACAATCTTAGTTGTTAAGAGTGAACATTCCTCTGAACGCAGATATAACACCGGTTGAAAATTGCTCAATTGCTCAATTGCCAAACGATCGGAGTTACAATACAGATTTTTCCATAGATTCATGCCATAGAAAATACCTGAGCTGGCGTCGTTCAGTTCCTCGACTATTCTAAGTAACTTTTACCGTACATATTACACGTATAATAGCACCAATTCACGCCGCCTTGGAAGTCCGGGTAAATTTACTTTAGCTATATTTACTCGGCTGCCCCCTTCGTGTGTCTGAATATTTCTACGTTTCTAAAGTACAAGGGAGTAAATAAAGGCATCCGAAGCCACAGAGGATCCTGCAAAAGGTACTAGAGGCGTTCAGTCCGGATTAATTAAAGGAATGGTTAAGTGAAAATGTTACCTGTATAATGACCTCGCTGCTAATGAACTAACGATTCGAATGAAGTTTTAAACTTTATTACGCCACGGTTCGCGTCCAGCTTATTATACGCACGAAACGCTTAGCCTCGTTTCAAAATTCTTCTACACGCACGACGTGGTCGGTATGTTTGCTTTTCCATCAAGTGCCAATTATGCGGCGCGAGCGAATAGAGGCTGCATCTGGAGCGATTGCGAAAGCAATCGCGGCCGATAAATAACTGGAGAGGTAAAGAAAAATCGACTCGGCATTTCGCAGCTGGGAATATTCGTAATTCAGCTATAATCCGAGATTGAATATTTCGACGAAGGAATACCGTGTGATCTACGATACCCGGTGTATTATGACAAAAGCCGTAACTTAACCATCCGATCGTAAATAGTAAATTATGAATTCTTACGACCGTGTATTAATGCAGTATATGTCCGACGCGGTATGCATAAAACAGTCAAACCTAGGGTATCGAGGGGATTAAAATAACAGGTTAGAATTACACCGATATACTAACCAACAGCGTATAAACGAGACTCGTGGAGTCGTTTAAAGTTCGCAAGCTCGTTGGCTCTCGAGTGAAACGGCGAACAGTTTAATTGGGGGGAAAACGGGGGGGAGGAAGAAGCACACAAACCGTCCGCCCAGCGGAATACTACACCTTAATTGCAGTTTAACGAAGTATATTTTTAGTATGCAAGTCTCGCGAACTCATTCCCAGCGTGGATCTCAACAGTCTGGGTACCTAGAATTTTTTCTTCTCTATTTTTCTTCTCCGGTACAAGACTTTCCAAAAGAAAATTGGGCTCAAATTATATATTTTTTACCGCAGGATATCGGCTAGTTTTCCACAAAGAACGAGAAAATCTCGAATGGATAAGTACGGAAGATGGAATTATTAATCGAAAAAATTCTCACGTCTTGCAGCAGCTGTAAGAAGAATACTTGCGGCAGGCATAACGAATTGTATTTTTCCGCAACGCTTCTTACCTCTCTTGAGCGAATAGCTTCTGCATTGGCATTTGCAGTTACAAGCGCAAAGTGAGAATTTTAAACAACGATCCTCCCAAGTTGTGAAGAAAAGAAATTACGTTTTCTTACCTACGTTTCTTCTAATTTTCTCAGCCTCGAGGTGTTCCGCAAATTTTCTTTCCCTGTTATTTCCTTTCCGCGGAATACCGCGAACACACGTATATACAGCAGGCGTATACTCCGCTACCTCGAAACGTGTAACTTAAAAGTGAAGGAAAAAGTTTTCGGATTGTTCAGCTACGGTAGCAGGGCGAGAAATGTGAGAAACATGTAAATTGGATAAATTCGCGGGCCAATTTGCGGTCTGAAATGATCGGGGAGAATATATAAAAAGGGCTTTTCGCAGAGAAGTTACACAAGCGAGCTGCAGGTCTTAGCGAGTGCTTGGACACAGGTGTGTATTGTATAAAAACACAGACTCACACGAACCTGCAGAACAGAAGTTATGATAATATACACGACGTAGCTACGATGAGACTTGTTGTTTGTTCACCTAATGACGCTGGTGCGATTCGATCGATTACACTCAAGTTGTCACGTATCGACTACTGCATAATAAACCGATTAATCAAGCCCCCTATCAAGAGTTTCTTCCACGTCGTTCCCAAGCCAAGCAGTCTTTCCTGTCCCTTCCTCGTCCCGTAAAATCACCAGCGCCATACCGAATCTGTCCATAGCTAGCCAGAACCATAACCAGGCGATAATAATACTAGAATCGGTGACCATGTAGTCCAGGAACAAAACCAGTAACTGCGTTTCAGCCTACAGGTATTCGAAGTTCAGGCCCTCGACGACAGGCCGTTTTTCATTCATCAGGCTCAATTTGTCGGCGATCAGAGAATCGGGTACCTAGCTAGCAAAGAAAAGAAAAGACCCAAAGCCCTCTTCGAATTCCGATCGTCTTTCTTGTCCTCGTTTTAATTAAAACCGGAGCTCGAACCGCCCCGATCAGGTGAGGAGGTGAAGCAGCTGAGCTTCGGTGGAGCTAATCAGCCCATTAAACGGACTCTCAGAAACGTGAGAGGCTTGTCTTCCAGGGAGTTGATTCGAATTAAATGTCACGCCCCGAAAGACGGACGGAGTAATACTAGCCGTAGTTTTTCCAAACGATCGAAATGCTTCCAGCATCGGCACCTCGCCAGATCCTGCTTCTAAACACAAACGCGACTGGCTCTGTATCCTGAGTTTCGTTTTCCGTTTCCCATTTCCATGCCTCTCCTTCAGCCTGGAGATGATCAAGATCAGAAGGGGTACAGTGAACGATTGCTATACGATTGCGAAGAGTTATTGTTAAAGCAATATGCGGGACTTTCCCCTTGGCGAGAAAACGGGAAATAATTTCAAAATAGGTTTTATGCACAGAGAGGTAATGGGTTCACTGTCTTTTAGCACAAAACTCAATGAACCCGTGACTATAAAAATGTTTTTCTGCATTGTAGATGCAGACAAAGCCAGTCGGTCTAATAAACCAGATCCAACGGTTACCCGAGCAATTTGAACGAATGTCTAGTACGTAACATCACCGTCGGGAATCACGAAAGTTCCAACCAGTTAGTTTACTGTCGGTTTCTAGCTCTTGCCACTTCTGAAAAGTCCACAACGAGCTGTTGCGGCGCAAGAACAGCGGAAAAAATCCAAATTGAAAGGATCAGGTCGATCCATCGACGTCGAAAAAGTCTCGAACCGCGTTAATAAGCAGCCCCAATTTGCATAGATTGCTAGGATCCCCGAGGAGTGAGAAAAGAGTATAATAAATACTAGACAACTTTCTAGCGTGAGAATTAGATGGGTGGACAGTCTTCGACACTGTATCGCGGATCGTTTGACCCGGCCATCCCGTGAAACGGAGTGCAGTCCAGGGGGTGTAGTATACTGTCCGGGGTGAAATATCCGCACCACAAACTCTGGGGGTCAAAGTAAGTGAGTGGAGGAGGGCGAGGCGGTGGTTTCCAAGGAATCGGCGAGGTCTCTAAGTGGAAGAGCGTGTGAAGATGGTAGACGTGACGCCCGCAGGGATGGGGTGGAAAGTCGGGGGTGGAAAGCGGAGCGTCAGGGGGACGCAGGCCCGGAGATTGGTTCAGGGATTAAAGGAGGAGCGCGGGGTGACGGGGGATAAAAATAAGGAGCTACAGATAGGGACGCGCGCTACCTGTATCGCAGAAGCCTATCTCCAACCCTACGTGACACCCCTATACACGGTGTCTTAATAACTGTATATGGATACGTATACAGATAGACGCGTGCGTCGATGATTAGCTGCAGGCGAAATTAGAGGCTGATCTTATTGCGCCAGGCGGTGGTCCATCGTTTTCCAATTATAGGCATGGTACTATTGTTGTTGTATAGTTGCTTCACTAATTAACGTATTAAATTGATAGTTATGAGATAATTTTATCCCGTTACAATTACATCGCAGCTTTTTCTATCACGGAATTGAAAAAAAGAAGAAACAAAATCGCGTGGGACGTACAATGCTGGTGAGTTTTAGCACATCCAGCGAAGGGTGAAGCGGGCAGAAAAGGATATCTTAATGTCCTGCATGTGCAAATTTGCGAATATCCTGTTACACCGTAGTTTGCCTGATCCTCGACCCACGCGCATTGCATCGGCTCGATTGTAACGCGCGGAAATAATTCGAATCTCGAATCTGGCGATAAATATTTCTAGGCGACGACCTCGCGTCCACGACGTAAAATCATAGACGCGTTGTGCGGGCGAATTTAACCCTCGTCCGCACCTCTCGGTTCTCTCAGTTTATGATATCCTTATTCCCTTCTTCTCGAAGCTACGAGACTTCTAGACGCTATTTTACGCCGCGTTTCCTAGCCTTGCGTTCCGCGGCGGCGTCGTCCTCCGCGTGTCCCAACTCTTATCTTCAACTATAAATATTATGTTGATCTCCTGATTACGCTGTTCTAATTAAGGCATTACGCGATTATGCTGCCAAGAGAGAGAGGGAAAGAGGAAGGGAGAAGGAGGACTATGTTATGTACACGAAGAGAGATAACAAGAGACACTCGTTTCACGTTGATTAATTCATTTTCCTCGTGTAAAAAAAGCCCAACCCTGTGACTAGGTGGCGAATTAAACAAGTTAATTTTTTTTTTCTAATCTTCTTCTATCCACTATCGGTTTCAACACTGATCCAAACTGATTCAGGGTAGATAACATCTTAAAATTTTTAGAATTCAAGTAAATCGTTGTAATGCGACTATTGCATCGAGAACTGAGAACCGTATGTATATAGTACACATGTGTATACGTGATATATATATATATATATACAACCTCTACGAGTGGAGTGGTGGATTTTTTTTACGTAGCTGAAACCTCGATCGCGACAAGCCCTCTTATTTTATTCAGATATCCTGCATCAGGCAGACGGTGGTAGAAAATTCCGCAAAGATATGCAATCGAAATGGAATCGAGACCTGACTGCAGGTCCATGCCGCGAGTAACAAACAATCTATATTCATATCGTCCCTATCCACATTCACGGATGTGAGTATGTATGATACACTATATATCAAGACCATAACGCCCGACTGCAGGTATAGGTATGTGCATAAAGTGCCTGCAGGAGGCGAAGGGATAGAAAGAGTAAAAGAAGAGCTGATAAAAAAAGGCTGCATCGTATGAAAAAAATTCGGCAAATGCACGTGCGTAGAACTGCAGTACAACGCTGGACTGCAAGCGTGAGGCGATCATCTCTATATTCTACGTGTGCCGAGGAGTTCGATAGCAAATTTTTGCCTATCTCCCCGTGAAATGAAACTGCGGCTGGCCGGTTATCCGCCGGGATGTTTTCCCCCCTCGACGCTCTTCCAGGGCGTCTCTGTCCCTCGATTTTCCTCCCTCCCTCCCTCCCTCCTCTCTTTCTCTCTCTCTCTCTCTCTCTCTCAGTCTTCCCGTATCTTCCGTATCCCACCGTCTCTCTCGTTCCCTTTTGCCCTCGGCATCGCCCTTTCTCTCTCTCTCCTTTCCTCTCAGGCATCAACCCCTCCCCACCATCCCGCCTCTACCTCGGGCAGAATACATATTTTACAGGCATTCATGATGGCCGCCGTTCCCTGCCGCCTGGTCGACCGACCGCGTGGGCCATGGTGCTGATGCTGGTGCTGCTGCGCTGGGTGGCGGCCATGCCCATGATGGTTGGGCCGGGAACGGGAGGGAGGGAGAAAAGAATAGAGAGAAAGGAGATTGAGAAAGATAGAGAGCGAGAGAGAGAGAAGGAGAGGCGGCCGCTTATCCCGGCGTATAATGCGACCGAAATTACTCGAGTAATTGCGTAATAAGCCCTCTTCTTCTGCAGCGCGCTTGCAACCTATCGGCGAAAAAGCCACCCTCCCCCCCCTCCCCATCCCCCCATCCCCCCACCCCATCAACCATCAGACGTTGGTCCTCGGGAGAAGAGTGGCTCGAATCTCGCGGTTTCCTCATCGCGCGAGAAGACATACGTATGTATATAGCTAATGCTCATATTGCAAGGAAGTTACGCGCGCGCGTGTGATTTGCGTTATTGTGATGATATTCCGCAATTGCTGCGATTCGGTTTACGCCGTACGTTGTGTGTACATTAAGAACCGCGTATGATAGGCTTGTCGTTGCCAAACCCATACGATCGTTTGATATCCGACCTGCACCGTACGTATATCTCCGATCGGTTATTACACGCGGGATCCTCAAAACCTGTTATGCAAACTTATGATGCTGCGCGGCATGGACCACCAGAGATACCGCCTACTTTACGCGCTGCAGCGGCCCGGATCTCGTGCAGCGGTTCGATCGCTCTGTGGAATCACTTTCTGCCGCGCATGCATATTTATTTCAAACGTATTTCCTCATCGTAGAAATCTGGTTAACCGATTGCTGCTGACGACGTACGGAATACCGTATCTTTCAGTAAGTTTTTTTTTCTCTTATTTGCATTTTCCTCCTTCGTTTTTCTTTTTTTTTTTTTTTTTTTTCTTCTTCTTTTTGCTTTCTTTCGTTCGCTTACCAGGAATGGGTACAAAAATTCAACTGTATATTTATTTGTGCGAATCGTCCTTATTCGACTATAAGGAGATTCAAGAGATACACTCGACCTTGCGTCGACTATTTATTTTTTCAAAATTCAAGTTGAATATATTGTTTCAAATGATGAAGAGAAGATCAACGGTCAATAGAGGAACTTGAAGAATTTTTGAAAGAGTCGATTTATCGTAGATTAATACAAAATCTCTTTTCTAGAGCGTTCAATTCCCTACGAAAATACGTTCTGGTCTTCTCAGTATACTAATGCGTTGACTAGTTATAAAAATCCAAAGTTTAAATAAGATTTTTCCCATTTTACCTAAATGGGATATAAAAAATCGCTTACAAGATGCCTCTAAATATTAATATGAAGATCTGAAACTTGAAAAGCATCTCAGTTCCTTCACTTGGAACAATATTCTCGACTTGAATTTTGAATTAAAAAAAAATACGTATTAGATTTTTTTTTTTTTTATACAGTCTAACAATATAAGTTACATAATATTATGCCTCCTATGCATTATGGGGCTGCCTGATTTCGTATTGATAGGATTTTCCTCGAGTACATACAATTATGCGTGTCCATATCTACTCCATCGATAATACTTTCCTCCTCCACCCTCTTCGATGGGGCGAGGTTGACAATAATTCTCTAGGTAACGTCAAGGCTTAGCGGTGGGGAAAGAGGGATGATATCGATTAAGCGCGTGGCAAAAGCGGCGGATGGGTTTAAGCAGACGTGATACATCGAACCCCCCCACCCCCTCATATAATAATGCAACGATGACTAATATCCGGTATTGTGTGCGGATTATTGCAGTGTATTAATACTAATAAAGTATGTCCGACAACCTGAGTCATGACGGGACTTTTCGTTGTGGAAAAACGGTGTGAAATCAGGCTGTGAAAAACAAGGTATAAAACATTTCTCCAACTGCCCTAAGGCGGTTACAAAAATTTAACTATTCGCTATCCAAAGAGATATTTATATACTGAAAAGTTTTCGCTTCGTCCATATTTTCAACTACTTCACCTGTGTAAATAAAAGTTGATATTTTTTCCCAGGATACACGGTCAGCATGGGAAAAGGATTTACGGTTCGAGAAATTATTTCACACCATTAGGAATCCACGCGTATGGTGCAAGCTGATAGGAATTGATCGCTGACATCGTACAAATGTATATATATAATATACATCTACGTTCGTTAGCAACATGGATTACGGTAAGCCCTCGATTTTTACTATTTAGGTATAGGTACTTATCCTTTGCCTTGACTACCTACCTAAGTCCAAAAACTTGTATCCCCTATTATAATATTAAAAGACATAAAATTCTATTACTAAACAATACGCGCAGGTATACAGAGGCATAGAGTTATAAATGCTCGGATTTAAATCTTTTTTCAAAAGTGGCAACAAACCGTTTTCCCTCTACTTAGGCGGGTTATAAAATACCCATCGAAGTTCTCTGTCGCATTGCGGGTTAAAAGTATACGAGCCAAAGGTAAAACCGACCGTTTTCGTCTCATCTTTATCTTTACCTTTTTCTTCTTTTTTTTTTTTTCTTTCTGAGATGTTTATTTTATCGACAAGCTATATCTACTCCGAACGATTGGCAGTAGTACAACAAATACGTCGGTCACGTTCGGTCGTAAAGAAACACCATTAGAAAATAGTTCCCGAGTCAAGTGTAACTGCATTATACATATACATATATGTGTCTATACTTGAAGTAAACTTCTGTAGCGAAAAAAAAAAAAATTACAACAAATATATTTGGAATCGCGTATTTGTCGTGTGGAAATAGAAGCGATATTATTAATATACGAAAGTTTCAAAAGAAACACAACGCGCGAAACCGCAAGCTCTGCAGGTGATGGGGTATAATGAAGGATGTAGAAAAAAAAAATCAAAAGCAAATAAAAAAAAAAAAACAGTGAAGTGAGGAAACAGTAACGTTTGATAAATCGTTGAGATAAGAAGTTTGACTGGACTTGAATAGTAGCGGTCAGAGTGATAACTATGTAATGTATTCGTTGAATGTATATCTCGACTGATTATTCGGTGATTAAAGAATTTCGGGAATTCTTGACCCGTAGAAGTACGACGGTAATAAAATGGCTGTTAAAAGACTATTGGCGGCACACTTGTTTCGTTGAAAACGATAAGAACGGACCAACGACGGTCACATCGTCGGCGTGATTTCAAGTTTCATCGGGCATACGCGGAGCTGGAAAGCTGGAATACACACACGTCCGTCGGCGACGGTAGCTGGTGTGATATGTGCGCGGAAATTTCTCCTTCGAAAATTACTTTGGTAACGAGCGACAGGGGAGCGGCTAGTCGTTCGGGCAGACCGCAACACTTTAACACTATGTTTGTCCAGGGTGCCAGCCGACGCGACGCTTCTCGACTTCTCCAAGGTTCCGAGACCCGTCGACAGATGGCAGCATAACACGAGACGAGCTTTTCCTACACGCTTTTTAAGAGACCGACGCGAACGGGAAGAATCCGGACGAGGGATTGGAAAAAAATATTTAGGTGAGAATGTCGGTCAGAATGTTGATTTTATGCTGAGATGGTGGCCGGCTAGAAGCGAACGAACTTTTCAAATTTTACACAAATTTATTGAATCTCTGAATACTGTATTGAGTTTTTTCATTTTTCATCTAACATTTTCTAGATTTTTGATGTTGGGTGTTTTTTTTTTTTTTTTTGCTTCTTACTTAGAGTCAATATCAGCGAGGGATTTTATTATGTATGCTTTAATAATCGACGAACCATTATGCGAGCGTTGTAAAATGAAAAACCAATCAATCGATCTTTTTTACCTGTCTTCTACGTATAACTGATGTTAGAATTATAATTTTCAGCAATTTATGAAAGCTCAGATCCTCGCGACTCGTTGGAACTTAATATTTGCGGAATTGATCAGCGAATGCTTAAAAATGTAATATCATAAGCCTCCCACCCGTACCTATGCCACTTTATTTTCACAGAAATCTATTATTAACGTCTAGAATCTCACTACTTCCAAGGGGAAAAGAAGGGGGGGGGGGGGGGAGAGGGGGATAGAGCCCCGTCTCAAAATCTGACGCATATACCTGACGTGGGGGGTTAAATATTCATTCCAATCTTGACGCCTGAATTTTTATACATGCCACACCCCCGAAGCGTACGTGTAGCGTTAAATCGTCGGAAAGACGTGAAGATATATCCGAAACGCTGCTAAGATTGACGAGGGTAAATTTTTTTTTTTCGAGATTCCGTATCAGCCTGCGAAGAAAACTGAAAACGTTAAAAGAAAAATAATTTTGCGAACATTGTCAATCGAGAATAATTACTTGCCCCGTATCGCGGATATATAAATATATTATATATATACTTGTATACATATATATTTAAATAATCGTGGAGTACTGAATCGTCCGTTTAATATCCGCAGGTACCTCTGTAAAATACGTGTTACATCCGGGTTTTGAAAAACGGAAATACGTGACGACAGCGTAGGCTTCCTGAGACTCGGGCGTTAAAAACACCCCGAAGAATAGTTTCACGGATCGGACACCCGATGGCGCCACAGACCGCTGAGAGCGAGCTGAATATCCTCTACGGGGTTGAATCCGTCCCTTATGAAGTTCGGCGCGCGCAGCGCACGCGTCCGTGAATCAAACCCTCCGCCGTGCACGAACCCCCGGGTTCACACACACACACGCACACGCGACACAGACGTCACCGTCGACGTCGACGTCGACGCCGTTTGGAAGGGTGGAAGGGTGGAAGGGAAGCTGGACGGACCGCCGCTGGAGAGGCCTCGCGCGGTAGGGGCTGCGCGACCCTGCGCGTTGTTATCAGCCTTCCCCATCCCCACCCCCACCCCCACCCCCCTACGAACCAAGCGCATCCCCCCGACGGCGGCGCCGAGTTCCCCGCACAATCCCTGAGTCCGCGCGCGAGTAACCCTGGCAGCCACCGCGGCAGCGACCGGAGAACCAGAAGCGATGTAACCGCGACGGAGATCCGAGGGGCCGCATGGCGTCGGCGTCGGCGTCGACGTCCTTATAAGTACTCTTGTACCGACTCATATCGTACACAACGAGCGTCCGTCCGGAGGAGTTTTCTCCCGATTATATTGTACGTAGGAAGCGCGTACCGATCGGTTGTTGGTTTGTTTTCTCTTCACATAATTTTGCGTCGTTTTTTTCTTTTCTTTTTTTTTTCTTTTTTTTTTCACTTTGTTGAAATTTTTATACCTACTTTTTTTTTTCATTCTTACGCTCCGCTTTGTTATCCTTATTATATTTCTACTTTATTTTTTGTTTTGTTTTGTATATTCATATTATTATTTACTTATTCTACTCCTGTAACTTCTTGTTCCTCTTCTTCTTCTTCTTCTTCATATTCTTCCTTCTTCTTTTATCTTCTACGCGACGTGCGTCGAGCAGCGCCGCGGCGGCGGACGTCGTCGCCAGTTGGACGCGGGCCGCGAACCTGGAACGTCGCTCAACCGACACACGAACCGCAGTCATCCTTCTACCCTCGAGGACATTTTACCCCGGCTGTCACGACGCGCTACGCGACACGAAACTACACCCACGCACCTGCCACCCGGCCAAGGTGGGGATGTCAAGGATAAACGAGACGGAGCTAAGCGGAGAAAAGTGGCCGATTCATCTATCTCGAAGAGTCTCGATCGTCAGGTGTTTTCTGCTTCGTTTTTTTCATTTTTTATTATTTCTCTTTTTTCTTCCTCTCATTCGTATACTTTATTTATATATTTTTATTTATTTATTTTTATTTTTTTCTTCACTCACAAAGTGTCGCGATATATCTACCCGAATTCGCATCTCAATTAGACAACTTTTATAAAACATCTACTTAATGCAGAATAATATTTTCAGAACGTGTCGCAAACTCTGGTGGAAGACGTGATCGATATATCGAGTTGCTAAGGCTCGAGAAAACCGCACGAGGAAGTCAGAAAGGACATCGTCATTCATCCATTCGTCGAGGAACATCGTAAGGTCAGTAGTAGCAATATTAGCTAGCAATAAACGAGAAAACAAAAAATAAAAAAAGAAAAGAAACCGAAAGAAATAAATCCCGCAGACAACAAACAAATCGGAAAAACAAAAATGTTGAATAATATCCGGGTTACAAAGGTGGTTAATTTTTTTCGTTGTTTTTTTTCTTTCTCCTTTTTGAAATCACGGACCCGTTTACTCCGGAGGATAGGCAACTGGTCAAACCTGGGAGTACAGCGGATGCACAAGTCTCATGGGGCGTCAGGCGGAACTCTTACGTGTTTCGCGAGTCTCACGACGGCCGCAGATAGTAATCGGAGTATTTTGTTTTTTATTACTCGCGATGTGAAAGTACTACGGCAGCCCTCGCAGATCACGAGTATCATCATCATCATCATCCCCCGTCCGAAATTGTTTAATCTCGATTTTTCCTCTACCGCTTGTTTCATCCCCCATTTATCGAGGTCGCGTCTCCCCTCGATAAAGAGATGTGCATGTATATCCATGTATGCTATGCGTGAACCGATATCTATATACAACCTATACGCGAACAGCGAAGAGCGCGCATAAACCGAGAACCGTTAGTAATTCCAGTTTGATTTATGTTCACAGGGTGCAGATGCGGCTCTCTCGTTAACCAGGAGGCGAAACTCGAGAGAGAGAGAGAGAGAGAGAGAGAATGACGCGGGCTTGCATAAATGAATATGGAATATGCGGAGAGCGGAAAACAGGACTTGGAAAATGTTTCTCCGCACTGAGTCTCTGAGGTCGTTGAAGATAAGGAGGAGGCATCGATTCGTCGAACCGGGAACCGAGAAACGTTCGAAAATCGAACCGAGAAGCTACTTGAATTTGGATAAGATAGAAAGAGAGAGAGCGGGTCGTCAGGAGCACGGTGATAGGCAGTCCTTGGGAATTTATACATGAAGGACTTCTGCACGCAGTGCCAGACGACCTTTTGGCTTTGACTTCTACAGCTGCCTGGATTCGTATAGATTCGAGAAATAATTTCCAACCTGATTCAACGCTGCGATGGTCTCGTTGAGGAATGTGAAACCCCCTGTACGTATACTGAATGTATCCTGAGTGTATTCCTGTCCGGTATACCTTCAGTATACGTAACAGGAGGCCACACCGATCTACGATGAAATCTCGTCTTCTTCGGTGGATCGTCGCCGCCTTTTCCGTCACGGTTCGGACCTCGTCGACGTCGATGTATCTTCATTTGTATCAGTTGCTTGACTGGCGTTAACATTAGGATGATTATTTATAATGATCGGATATTTAAGTAGTGTATTCGTGTGTGTGTGTGTGTGTGTGTGTGTGTGGAGTATTTATCATTACCTATATACGTATAGCCTTGGGGATAAAGTCGGATCAAGACAGTAGAGATAGTGTACTTATAGTGTAAAGAAACAACAATGCATAATTGTAAGCGTGCATGTCATTCGATGTGAAAAGAAAAAAAGACTCACGAACTTGCCAATGAATTGAATAAACGAATTTTTATCGAACAATGTTAATCTCGAATTCCGTTGCTCTGTCACACATTGTACATTCTATTCGACTAAATTAACCGCAGCGTACAAGTTGCTTCTCGAGAGAGAGCGTCCGATCGTAAATCACGATCCTTTCAACATTATAGAGTTAAAATTAGACAGTGGAAAATTATACCGCTAGGTAAAGCTTATGAATCTCTGATGAGGAAAGTAGCTGGAGCTGTGCTGATGGGAAATTTTTAGTGTAAGAACCAGCGCGATCGTAAAGTCTCGCTGGAACACGGCCAGAAGGAATGTTCGTAAAACTTTCTTTTAGAAGGGTGGGAGGAGGGGTGGTGGGTTTCTTGAGGGGAATGTTGACGCTCGTAAAAAAAATAAAAAGGGTTAAAAAGGAAAAGTCCGAGGTGAGTCGGAGGGCCGAGAAAGAGAGAGAGGGTGGCGATTGGTAAAAGGGTTTTTGGAAAGTGCAGACGCGCGAACAATAAGAGTGTAATAAAAATTAGAAAGCGGTGAAAAGGGTTGCGTATAGTCAACCCTCCAACTCGTGGGGAAGGGGAAAAAGAATTTCACTTTTTTCAAACCGGGCCAAGCGTAAATGGTTCAGTTTTTTTTCTACTTCCGAACGCGAGTCACCTCCAGCTCTCTTTGCCAAAGTTCAAATAGTGCTTCGAATACTCGTTACTCTCCGAGGTAAGAGATAAGTCGATTAGTTTATAGCCGGTAGTAAAATATATTACGGTTAATCTCCGGGTTATCACAACGCTCTAACATTCCGCCTCGTAAATGAAAATTTATACACAACTTCTCGGGGATTTCCTTGAGACTTGGCGTCCGCTGACTGTTGGTACATCGTTCGAATCATCCCCTCAAGATCCTCGGCCTATTTTAATCTAAGACCTAGATACGAGCCTCTAGGTGACTGTTGATGGCTAATTTGAAAATAGCAGTGCCCAATTAATAGATTCAAACAATTTTATCGCCCCGTTAGATGGTTGTTATATTGTTAATCTTGTCATCTTGTGAAAATACATGACAATATATTTGTCGGTTGAATTTGAATTGCAAATCAGATGTTATGAATCCAGTTTATCGGTAATCGCGAATATCCATTAGCACCGAGCACTCAGATTCTGAATAGGTATGTCATCCTCGCAGTAATTATCACCAAATTGATCAAGAATATTAATTGAAAGATAATTTGTATTAACCGTCGAATTTACTGATTCAATTAATTAATTGATAAGACGTGTGAAACTGTTGATTAATAATATATATATATATAAATTTCTTGTGGTAAAATCTAGATACAAAAAATTATAATAAATCGACAAAATCACCGTAGACGAAATTATACCAAGAGAAATCGCTGATTACGTACACCTTTTACGCAGAAATTACTTCAGGTCCGATCGAATCGAGGTCGTCGACATAAACTGCGGGCGAAATCATTCAATTTCGCGATTGCACTCTCAGGGCCGTAACTCATGCCTCGAATTAAGGATCATGCAAAATTCTACGAGAGTTCAACGAAGCGTATATAATAGGTCAGTAAATAAATTGCGAAAAGTGTTGAGGAGGAGTAGGAGGAGGCGGAGGAGGAGACGAGGATCATCGTGAAGAGCCGCAATCCTTTCACTATGAAAAACCCCTTGCAAGAAAAAATCGAGCGAGTAATACCTGTTCGTTATCACGATGTTGGCTGGTCCCGTAGATGGCTCTGAGGCAGTGCGTCAATGACACGAGAGTGAGAGAAGCGGACACAGATAGAAAGAGAGGGAACGAGCTTGCGAGGTGAATCGAAAAAGGTTGAGTCAAAAAGGAAAGAGAAGAATAGAGAGCGAGATGTAGAAAGAGAGATGTGTACATATATATAAAGAGAGAGAGAGAGAGAGCAGACTTCCGGCCAATGACTGGCGAGTTTCCTACGGGTGGCCCAACCCTCATCAAAGATGGCCGCGAGGAGGCAAAGGGAGCTTAAATATAGGGGTTAGGCCGGGTGAGGCTAGGCTACTCCCTGAAGAGCGTTGCTCCGGGCGTTAGAGAGAGAGGGAAGAACGGACGGAGAGAGAAAGCAACGCAGGCGGTGGCGGCGGCCATCATGGGATGCTGCGGGAAGTGCAATCCGACTAGGGATGGCGTCTCCGTCGAGAGATAAGGCGCGGTGCGTAAATGCCGAGATTATCGTACCTTGCGCTTCCGGATCGTTAATAAGTATGTAATACGCTGTAATAACGTCTTATGTCGAAATATAACGCTTTACGCAGATTCTTCGATCACAACCGCGCACGCGTGACCGTAGATCGTAAAATATCCGAACCGGATGTGGAACGGGAGACTGAAGAGCGTGGCGAGTAGCGATCTTGAGCACAGGTAACTGATATATCTTCCCAATTTTTGACCCACTCGAAATACCGTAGATTTATATAAGCCCGCTAGATATTCCAAGAATTCATCCGTCTCGCACCCTCTAATTGTACGATTATTACCACTGTGCTAGAAAATTCTTCGCGACTGTTTTATCACCAAACAGCTCGTCAGACACTCGGAATTTTGAATCCCCGCATTCTGGCCTTTAGGCGATGGTTTCTCTGACGCATACCGACGGTATCTTGTATCTGCAGGTTCTCGATGGGAAACTTTAGACGGAACTAGGCAGAAGGATCTATATAAGCATTGTTTCTATACTGCACTGAAGAAGTAAATGTTCCTTTTTCGAATATCATATTATTCAATTGAAGCAGAAATTCATCCTTACTGCAAATCCGTCTCTAAGAAATCTTGATTTTTTTCGGCTTCTTCGTCTCTCCCGTCGAAAAAGTACTCCGACCGAGTTGTACTTCCGACTTTGGAGGCCTTGTACCGGTGTACGTTATATATCGCAGCTTTAATACAAACTTTTTGAGAGTCGTAAGAACCCAGCAGGTTTTAATTAAACAAAGCCCTGAGTAATTAATTTGAAATTTAACGCCCAGGTGCGGATGAAAATGTATAATTAAAGTATAATCCTATAGTGTTTCTTATACAATATTCAAGGCGCGTGTAAAAAAAGGAGGGAAGAATGTATATATATATATATATATATACGTGTGTATACGTATACATACATAAACGCCTACGATACAAGTTTACTCCTGCAAGCGGATGCTGGTTATAAATTTTTCTTCGTTTACTCGTTTCGACAATTTTCAATTGATCGTGCAAGTAAATTTCACTCGCACCACGTTTCCGACGCGATAAAATTTAACCGTCGAATCGATCGTCGATTTCTCGTTACATAAGTGGTACGAAACAAGCCTTTGAAGTTTTCAATGATGCATATGAACGCGTAAAGAGAAATATTACATATTTTCATTGCGAGGATTATAGTTTGTGAGTTTGGTTTGTGCGTGTCAAGACAAAGTTAGGCTGCTGGTATATAACCTACGACGTGGCTTCCTAGATCGTCGGAAGTGTTAATCAACTAGGTATTTTTACTCTCTTCGGTTAACCCCGTCGTAAATCCTAAACGAAAATAAGCATTTCTCCCCCAGCTAACGTCAACAATTTGTACTTCTTTCTCCCTAATGTATTGTACTTACCACCTGTTGCACGGCAAAAGAATTTCGCATACCAATACAACCATGCTAAAGTTATTTACAGGAGAAACGATTTTTTCTTACCCCGCGTAAATAAGATCGTACAGATTCTACACAATTTCCCCAGAATGTAAAGTATTTGGAGTCAAAATGAAGAATTTTTTTTTTGTCAGATTTTGGATACACGAGGGATGACGGGATTGAAATAATAAATTAAAGCATCTGAAACCTCGATTGCGTTCGAGTTAAAGTTACATCTGTATATGTAAATATATTTTCATATCATAATTTTTTTCGTATCGACTCACCTCTGCAAGGGATTGCGAAATCGGCGACCCGCACTCGTGCTATTAATCTGAAACAGAGTAAAAAAAAATAAACATTAGAAATTAATATCGTTGTTTTCGGTAAGGGTTAGGGTATAGGAATTTCGTCAGGTGAAAGTTTCCTCTTTGCGCACACAGTGTTTCCAAAAAAGAGAAAACGTAACCGTTGTAGATCGCACAGTTAGCTGCAGCGAAACGTGATAAAAATGAAAGGGCTGAAGCGCCGGACAAGCTTGGAGCAATACATATATACATATATACAAACACGGTAAAAAGAACGAAAAGAAAAACGTCCGAACGGCTGTACACTCGACGGGGCGGTTGTAAAAAGGGTTGGGAGAAAGTCCCTTATTTATTGCTCGCCATAAAAGAAACTAGAAGAGGTTCGCTGAGTCGAAGCTTTTATAAACTCTTTCGAGATACGGATATGCAGGCTATATATATATATATATATATATATACAAATACATATATATATTACATGTATCTCTTTACCGAGGATTATTCCTCGTCAATTTCCCTTCTCGGAGATTCTCTCCTTCAGCTTGTATAATAAAAGGTGCAAAAATATTCCGAGAATATCTTTCGACGAGTAAAATTTCGCACGTCGCGTGGTTTTTAAGCATATAATTAACGGCTTTGAATTCGCACATCGAACCAAAAAATACGCTGCAAGTATCAGATTGGCGCAATTTAACCCTGAGCATATGTAAACATGAGTTAGAAGATAGGCGGCAGACCTCTGCAACTTCCTGTCACTTACTGTCAATAGGATGAAGAGATGCTAGTCGGGGGCGCGTGTGAGTCGTCTGGTTATACACATGACTGTTAACGATCATCATGTGCGTAACGCGACCTCGCGTGAGGACATAAAACGGCGAGACAGCGACTAGACCGAAGGCATGATGGACAAGACGACAAAGGTTTATATTTTGTCAGCCATTCGGAGGGCGATGATTATGTCATCGGACGGAGAAGCAGCGTAAATATAGAAGTGGGGGAAAAACTAAGAGAGAAAGAAATAGAGAGAGGAGCGTCGGTTGAGCTAGCATAAAAAAATTGGGGGTGCTGAAAAAGTTGGCGGTTGAAATTTTTTACGCCTATTTTCCAATCTCGTGCTCGATCGTTTTATTTTTTCCGCTTTTTTTTTTCTTTTTTTTTTTTTTCGCAGACGAGGTCAAAGAATTTGCATACCTATTCCGAGGCCAGCTGCCGGGGAAAAGAAAATTACCAGGCTCAAGGAGAGAAAAGAAACGCGCCGCCGCCGCCTGTCATAAGTAGATACGACTTGTAAGTGCGCGGACACGTGTCAAACTAAATTACGTTACGTCGCATCCTGCGGGGGTGAAAAAAAAAAAAAATTTCTCAACCTCCAAGAAAATATTATCACCGATTTTCAAAAAGTGCGGCGAGAGGGAGGGGGAGGGGAGGGAGGGTTAAGCTCTACGGCCATAATGAGTAATTGCTCGAGTCGTTTCGCGAAACTTTGTGAACCCCCGGTATTATATCTATATATAGGTATACACATTAACGTACTTATACCTACGTCAAGGAAGAATATACATAGAGTAGAAAAGAAAAGAGAGCAGATTGTCACGAAGGCTATTTAAGCTTCTTCCCGTCGCGTCGGTTAGAAAAACGTACCGGAAATTATTTCGAGTCAATTACTTGAACGAAATGAACTCTTCGAGTAGAGCGGAGCAGAGCAGAGCAGAGCAGGCTGAAACAGTTGGTCGGAGTCATCTGGGGTAGACGAAACTTCTTATTTGCGGCAATAACAATCTGGGTGCGATGGAATTTAAGAAAGGTAGAAAGAAAAAATAAAAAAAAAACCAGAGAGAGAGAGAGAGAGGAGTGAGGATTACAAGAAGCAAAGAAAGAAAATAACGGATATACAAAGAGTCGGAGAAGCACGAAGGGTAAGACAACCAACAGCAGCAGCAGCAGCAGGAGGAGCTCACCTCAATCCCATCGAAATACTCAGACTAATTGCGTAGGATCGAATCTAGCTAGAGAGAGTCGTGGACTCTGCTGCAGCAGAGCACTAAAAGAAGATCGTTCGAGTAGCGGATTTCCCCATAATTTATTACCCTCGTTGGGAGCACTTCGTTCGGAGGAAAAAGGAAACAGTTAGAAATAAAATAAGATGAAATAGTGAAGCTGAACGGTAAGATTGTTGACAATAATTTCAAACACTTTGTTATCGAAGAAAATTATCGCGATTCCGGTGGATCAGTGATGCGAATGGTTATAATACAGAGAGCATAGCCCGAATAGAATAGTCCAGAGCTGTCCGAAGCTCGCGATTAGCGAAAAGTGCGTTGAATAAAGCCAGAGGAAAAAAGCTAAGCCAAATAAATTAGACCGAAGCTGGCTTTCGGCGGCAATTAAGTATAGAATGTAGGCGGTGAGGCCGCAGCTCTGCTCCAGATTCGAATTAGGTATATATCAGGGTGGTAAAAGGCCCTCCTCTGCATCCGGGCGTGCAGTCGCGATCCTCTCATACCCAAGTGCGTAGGCAGAAGGTATAAGGTACACTCGTGAAAATTTATGCGGCCAGATTATACGAGGCAGTTAAAATAAATTAAACTCGTTTTATCGCGGTTCGTATAATTCATTTGAGTCCCTCCCAACCGTGCGTGTACATAAACACATATGGGACCTGCGGTCTGTCCTCCATCCACCCCGCGGACCCCGTTTCCTACACACGTGTGTTCCACGGCGATGAACCTGCACCTTAGACCAAAGCATTCACGACATCCTGACATCTTGAACAGCAGGAGCTATAGGACTTGGACAAATTCATAGATAAAATTACACTCGCAGCGTGACGTTCGGCGACACTTATCGCGATTATTCTGTTTTTGCGGAGAATAAGATTCTTCGGTAACGTAACAAATAATTATAACCGCATTGAAACTCGATTCAGTGACCACCGGCATTCACCAGCGTCCAAAGCACCGTTACATCCATAAATCTATTCCGAATCGAACCATCATGGGTAAATTCGTGCTCAGACATTGGTAGCATTCTTTTTTAAATTAAGTTCCATTGAATCACAACCATGGATCTGAAACCGCTGATTATTATCTGTGAAAAACGTTACGATAACTCACTTTTGTGTGATCGAGTCTGAGTCCTTTCTTACGGGCAAGTGAAAATCTCGAAAACGAAATGGAAATCCAGTTTCACCCTAGGCTAACCCAATACTGGTTACCCAGACGTACGTAGGTACCTACCAACATGAAGACTTATGCGGTCGACGGTATAAGCGGAGCGGGTTTCGCGGGTGTAAGTGAAGGTAATGGGGCTTATCAGGGTGGGTTAGGTAACGTGGCGGTAAGCGGTGGTAAGCGACCATTTCCTAGCCAGTCGAGCGCCTCGGGGTGCCATACACGAACACAACTACGCTAGGAACACCATGACGGAGGCCCCCATACCATGGTGCGTGCTGAGTACCTACGCATGGTTCGCCGTGTACCTACTACCTACAAGCTGGTTCGTTCAAGACCCGATTTACGCGCTTACGGGATTGCTTACGTCTCGCCGAGAGTGACGGTACGCGATGGATGTACAAGGTCTGTCTGTGTACCTATCCGTATATTATATGCCTCTGCTTACAACCCTCCTTATCCCTCGTAATGCGTAGGTCATGACCCGCTTCTGCTCCAATCACTGCAACACATGCACACCGCGATCTTCCAGTGAGCTTGCAGGACTACTACGTCGATCTATTTACCCATGGATCATTAGATTTCGATGAAATTCTACCCCAAAAACTATTCGGAGGATTAAACTATTTTTAGACATGTTGGATTAGATTTAAAGCTAAGTTGTCGGTTTTGTGTAACAGAATTGATGTTACTTTTTGCTACAAATTTTAGGATTCCTCGATCTTGGTTCACGATTATTAAATAATTTCGTCACGTAGACTTTGCAATTTGAGTTTTCTACCGAAGTACGTACACATGTGTGAATATATTCTAAGACAGATAATTTTTTTTCGTAACCAATTACGTTGGGATTGGAGAGAAAATTAGCTGTCTCGAAATCAATTTACACATGTCTACATGCAAGACAAGAAGAATCATAGCTCGTCTAGGCTGTAGAAAATATTGCCTTCTTTCTCTATCCGCGTCGCTTCTCTTGGGTTTTTAATATCGATACATATGCATGCGAGCATCACGGAAGTGAATAAATCTTGTCGGGATATCGTTAAGCTGAACATATAGAAAGAGAACCTTGAGAGGAAACGGGAATAAAAAAAGAAGCGCGAGGTACTCGGTGTACCTACCTCTCCGCACACAGAGATGTCTTAATAAATTCTCGAACGGAAGAAGTTTTGTTTCTGTCCAAAGTTTTTTTTCTTCCCCTTTTTCTTTCCCCGAGTGATCTATGCGCAGGGATCGTAAGCGAGTTTTCCTAAAGATTTTTCCATTCAGTACTCTTTCAGTATTCCTCGATCAGTGCGAATATAGATTACACAAAAATGTCCGTAGTTATATAAAGTTGAGTAGAAATATCGGAGGAAAAGAATTAGGGGTTGTTCTATCCGCCATAACAGTCCATTATCATCCCCTCCGGCGTTCCGACAAAATCATCGACATTCGCACACTTGATTATGACAATTCTGACTAAGTTCTTCCCTAAAGGTCATCGCTAAATATCCGCGAGTGGCAAAGAAGGAAAATAGCCAAGGGGATGAACGCTGCAGCAATTCAGAGGTGATCAGGGTAATGACGCAGGGCTACTCAGCCTCGACTTATAACGCGTCGTGCAGGTGCGGAATGGCGGGTCGTACGCGCGGACCTGAAGAGACCCTTGCAATTTGGGGGGCCATCTACGTGTTTACATAATCAGGACGTCGAGGGCGACGGTCCCCGAAGAGGAGGGCGGCGAGCGAGGAACGCGCGAAACGTAATATCGTGGGTTTAGCCGAGGCCAAGGCGGCGGGCTGATCGGCCATGTTCCCTGCCCTCAACCCTCAGCCACCCCAGCCACGCAACCCCCGGGACTCGGTATCCCTGGAATAATCCAGCGTATAAATTGGATTGTCGGAGGGACATGGCCGAGCCCGAGTAGCCGAGCAGAGCGCAATAAAGGAGAATAAGAGAGAGGGGTGGGGGTGAGGGTGGAGGAAGAGGATCGTTCCCGTCGCACATGTTCCTCGTCTGGAACAGGATGTGCATCGAAATGCATGCTCATTTCAAACACAGCCCTTCGTATTTGGTCTGGATGATTTTGCAGGAAATTTGGTAGGATTCTTCGTTGAATTTCTGAAGGAATTTCCGGATTTTTAATCAGTCAGTGGAGGTCCGTTTACACTGATTTAGTTGCCATCATCGCAGGGGCAGGTGGAAGGGTCTCACCCCTTGATAGGTAGTCGGTGTAGGTTAATCACTCTCGATTCTTTCCACTTGCAATAATTCTCACAGCTCTGAGAACCGGTCCGATAATCATAGGCGTGTTTTCAAATGCCATAGAAAGCTGTTAACGGACTAGGGAATGTCGAACGAACGATGCGGCTCAATCTTGAAACTCGTTTTATTCCAGACACAATTTTTCCACACTACCGTTGAACACGGAAGTATTTCAAACCTCCAGTGTCAGCCCATATTTTTTCAAAGAAAGTGTCTGATTTTTGTAGACCGCGATCCTGAACTCTGTATTCTCGTTGACCACAAAACTCACTCCATTTTGGTGGGAAAGTTTCGTGTTTACGAATCAACCGACGTACAACAAGGCGTGTTTTCTCTCGATATAAATTAAGGAATAACAAAAATGGGCAAAGAGTCTAACAGATCTAGGAAGAGGGTGCGTGGCGTGCGAGTGGATGCTGTAGACGAGGACAAGTTTGCGGGTGGAGTGTGGGGTCCTGTAGGGTACATACAAATGGAATGAGGGAGAAGAGCCGAGTCGCTCCTGCGGGATATAAGACAGGCAAGACTCGCTCACTCAAATCTCATTACTGAGGAACAAACATGCAATATGTGACAATCGTCGCGTAAACATGCCGGTCTATTGGCTCGGTGTTCTCGCCAGGGTGCGAGATGAAGGAATAAGGAAAGAGGAGGAGTTCGACGAGGAAAAAACGCGACGGGCAACTCGCCGAGAATTCCCTCGTACACGCACGTCCTGGTACCTATATAGGTACTATTTTCTTGCCGGTCCTGCGGGATTTGGGGGACGAGGATCGGATCGGCCTCGCCCACGCCTGCGCGACTTGTTCCGTCAATTTTTCTTAGCACTCTCCTCCTCCTTCTCTCTCCCTCTCTGGTTAGCAGGATCTCGCGTGAAGACGTGGACCCGAAGCCACACCATCGACGAAGGTCAGCACACGGCTCACCTTTCGGGAATTCACCTTCTCCGTGTCGCGGCTCACGCACCAGCCTCAATTTCCCACTCGCGTTGTGTATTCACGAGCAAAATGTCAACTTCTTTTATTCATGCGTCAATTTCGACCCGGACGATCCGCGTACCTCCTCCTCCTCCTCCTTTTTTCTCTCTTCTCTTATAAAGTATGAGCAATTTCATACAGGGCTCAAGTTTCCGCCGGGTTACAAGACGGCCATGTATGGTGGGTGTAGCCGTCTCACCATTACCGGGTGGGAAGCGGGGGTGAATTTCAACGATGGAGGATAAATCGCGAGCCGCAAAAATAACGCGAAATTTCACCAGGGATATATAAGTATTATACCAACATCCCGATACCTACGCAAAACCAAGGTGAGAGAATTGAGGAATTAAAAAACAAGGGTATAATATTCTTCCCGAGAAGAGAAAACCCCGAGCCGCGCTGTTCGATGAGATATTTTTAGTGTAGTTCTTTACAAGAAACGACGAACATCGATATTATCGTTGTGAAACCCCGGTACCGTCACTGCCGAATAAACGTAATATGCAAACGCGGAACGTCGCGATAAAAATGAAAGAAAATAATAAAAATGCTTCTTTTATCTCCCCCCTCTTTACCCCGGTTTCTCACTGATAAATTATTCCCAATTCGCTTCTCTCCCCTCGATACATCTTTGCGTATATACATAGAGCAAAATAACGCTCGAGTTCCGCCGATATATAGGTCGAAGTGCCTCGCGGGGTCCACAAATAGACACTAAAGCAAGAGCGAGAGAGAGAAAGAGAGAGAGAGTTGTTCGTTCACCAAAATATCGTAGATTCCCGATAATAGCGGGAAAGTTTATTGTTACCGTTATACCCGCAGACATCCGAATCACCTAATTGCCTGATCGATCGAGCGATCGAACCTAGTTCGAATAAATGGTGAAAAAAGCTAGCAGCGCAGCTGAAAATGAACCCGTTAAATAATACCGCTGCGCTTCCGGTTCCCAGGGAAATAAAATAAGCCCAACCTGCAGCAGCCGTAGCACCAGCATCAGTTCGGGGAACGAGTCGAGGTAACAAGATTGCCTCGCCAGACGGTGAAATGGTAAAAGTTCCTCCGAAGGGGTGTAAACGAAACACCCGAGTTCGAAGGCACAGGTCGCTGCGATCACCCCCGTCGGTTTGATGCAGCCACAGCTGTGCCTCGCGTGCCCTTTCCCTTTCCCTTTCCCTTTCCCTCTTCATCCCCATCCCCTTTTCGAGACGCCCTTCATCCCCTTGCATTCCCATTTCGCCAGGCGTGTTTGTGTGTTTGTGGACCGACACCTACATGGAAGAATAAACGTCGAAATTCTGGGTGCGTATGGTGTTCGCGTCGTGTGCCTACCTACCTACCTACTGGGCTGGGTCGAGAAAGAAGGGAAGAGGTTTCGGCGGCACCGAAATGGCATCAAAACTTTCCAGAGCTGTGTTCGGACGGTCTCTGTGAGGCCCCGGTTTGCTTGTGTTCGTGAAACCGTGCGCTGCCCGATTCGATACTGAAATTCGCCGACTGGGTGGTTCGCTCCGTGGCATCCCCATGGATCGATAATGCTGCCTCCGAGCTCGCACTCTCTGCGGTCGAGACACTCCCTTGATTCTATTCTCCCTGCACTCGCCATCGATGCTGTTGCTGCTGTTGGTGCAACCCCGACTCGACGTGTTGTCTGCTCTCGAATGTTTTCGATAATTTTCTTGTCTGTGTGAGGTCATTTATTTATTTTTTTCTTTTTCTTTTTTGGTTTTGCACTTCTCAAAAAATCCCGTAAACTATAAAGTAGTTCGATAGCAGCCTCGTACACCGATATCTTGTGCTATATATTATGTCTGTCTAGCAGCAGCGAAATTGGAAGCACGGTTGAAGAAAACAAACTCATCTCAAGACTTGCTTCGTCTAACGAGAAATAAAGAAGTGGAAGACAAAAAGAAAAAAATAAAAACAAATCGCAAATACAGCAAGGATTTCATATAGTTTCGTTGCACGGTCATTGAGGAAAGGGGTAAGAAAAAAAAGTATAACTTCATGAGAAAATTGTATATTATTACGATGAATCTCTTATTCAACGGCAGAGAGAGAGAGAGAGAGAGAGAGCAATTTAATGTATGATGTTATCTGCAGCGAAGCATGAATGAAAATTGGCAAACATTTTTTTTTCTTTTTGTTTCTTTATATTTTTCTATCCGATGAAAAAACAATTCGAGATAAAAGAAGAATGAAAATACTTATTTGGACTATCAAGATGAGAAGAAAAAAGAATAAGAGAACAGAGGAAGATTTTAGGGTGAAACAATATCGTTGTTTTAATTAGTTCGACGTTCAATTCGTCGGCAATTTACGTCTAGCCGAAGGGACCGCGAAGCGAACTTTCTCTGCGAACTGAGATAGGTGCGTAAGACATTCCGAAATATAGTGAGCACCGGGTGTATAGGTGTAGGCGGTGCTTGTTCTCAACTAATTAGAGTTCCTGGGAGTATACCGCCACCATCAAGCCGCCAGCTAGGGCTTGTTCCATCCCTTATATACACGTCGCCCTGCTACCGTTGAATGAATGAAGGGTTGGTAGAATACGGAAAGCCCGACGCTCTCTGATAGGTGCGGGGATTTTGCGAGGCACCGACGATATCCGGCAGCCAATTTTCTCGGCTCTTTCTTATACGAGGACAAAGAGACAACCCCTAACCTTCTTCCGGGTTTAAGCGATAAAAATATGCCCCTCGTGCCGGCGCGAGTTCTTAGTTCTTTCAGTCACGTGACTTGTCCTCGCATCTTCGACTTATAACTTAGATTTCAACTTCTTCTTATTTTAGTTATAATAATAAAAGCTTGATTTGCAACACATGGATTAATTGTATTATAATTACATTTTTCGATTTTCTCTCACGTTTCAGGTGAATTCGGATGCTGTACTTACCGGTACAGGGTGACTCAGAGGAAATAGAAAGAGCGGAGGGGATGAAATAGAGCCGTAGGTACTAGAAGGACTCAAAGTGAGTGAGTGAGTGGGCGCGTGCGAGAGAAAGCACGAAGGAACTTCGAAATCGACTCGTTTGTTTACCTGAATATACGAGGAGGGTTCTCTTTCCCTCTCTGTGGGGGACATACCAAGCAAACATCGTCCGTAACGCTCCACTGCCTGTAGATACCAACGAGGGCATGTGAGTACGCGCACCTACCCACGTGCGAACCAGCTTATCTACTAGATGAAGGTCCCCGGAGTGTATCTCTTCCTCATGCAGTTTTCATCCTGTAGATATACGCACTCAGGCGACATTGCGTACCCTAGTCGTTTCTCCCGATGAAAAATGTAATTGTGAGTGACTGTATGAAGAGAAGAGAAGAAAGAGAGAGAGACGAGAGAGGAGAGGGTTAAAGCTACCTTAAAACCACGTCTGCCTAACAACCAAAGTACCTGCGTTATAACAATTAGACTTCGACGATATATACTTAACGAACTCGATAATGTGACGACATTTTCCACCCAATAATCCTAAACGGTTCTTACATCTGGACGGGTTGGATGGATCCTACTGTGCCGGACTCGGTCAACCAGCCGAAGATGAGGCCAGAGATATGCCGCAGGAGAAGCAGGACCACCGCTATTTCCGGCGCCGGGTAACCCAGCGTGAGTAGTACCTCGTAGGCGGTAATAATATGCGTAAATTATACACACGCACACACACATTGTAGGGTGGAATTAAACGCGATGGACGAAGTGGCTAATAAAGTCATTACCAGGATGATGTGCCCACAGCGACGCTTGCGACAAAAGTGAATCCCCAAATGTTGTTGGTCAGGAAGCGCACGCGTTAGGCGATGAAGGAATTTCTCATGGTATATACGCATTTAAGCATTCGAAGCAAGCATCGCCGTTTTGCGTTCCTAAACGACCCCACATGGACGTCCGATTACTTGGAAGTGCGGCCGTTAATATTCGCAACGCAAGATCGGTACAGACGAAGTCATTGTGCATGCTGCTCAAACTTTATTCAACTCGCGAATCATAAACGCTCCCGGGTGGCCCAACGACTCAGAAAGACGCGACTTCACCTCCAGCGATGCACCCGCGCCTCGAATCCTCTCGCGGGATTATATCTGGGTGTAGGTTCGTACCATATATACCTACACCGGCATCCAACTACGTGGGGCTTTTGTAAATTAGCTCTTTTCTCAGAGACGGTATGCGGAGCTAGGAGGGACGAGAGAAAATTCAGAGTGCGACCCAGAAAGCAAATTCGAGGTTTTCCAACTGGATATAAAAAATCCAGGAAACTCGTTCGCCTCTATCCATCCGAATTCTAATGCCAGACTGTCGAAAATCGGCAGAATAACAATTTCGCAATTGAAACGGTTTAGCAGGACATTTCACAATTTCGCATTAGCGTTACTATAATTCATCTTACACAAGTTCGAACACTTGTACAGACACACATTGGACATTCCTTCGAGTTACCAGAATGTAGAATCCATGCGTTGTTCCAGCTTCTCGCGCTCAGCTCAAATGAACGAGTACATTGAGTTACTTGTAAGTTTTTATTATGCATAAAGTAGAAGGGCGAGGGGGGAGGGCGGGGGAAGGGGGGATACAGATTGGGTAACATGTACCAAGCTCTCGAGGCGTTCCCAACACCGTTGTGCAATGGACGACGGCTGAACAGCAACGGTTTGTAAATGCCGTCCTGAGAGTCCCAATCCGATATGATTATCTGAACGACTGAAAGTAAGTGCTCGAGTTGGGCAACGCATTCGACCAATCAAGGATCAAGAATTTTCATTAAACACTCATGCGTCTTATGATCGAAAATCAATTAACTCGAAGTAAGTACCTAATCAACGCGACAGTTTTAACGCCGGCTGCATTCACCGATTAGAATATATGTGAGTGAGAAAAAAAATTCTTACCCTTTCTCTTTCTTTCAATTGATCCTGATCAGCATCAAAGGGCGGCTCCTTTCGATGGGAGATTTTTTTTTCTCTCTCTCATTCTATTTAAATCTTGTGTTTCCTAATTGATATAGTAACGAAAACGCAGATTGGCCGGAGCGGCAAGTTCACTTAAGATTCGATCAGTTAAAGGGATCTATGAGTCTATTGTTGAGTGGCTTACGGCTGGTTGACCGGGGGCGTTTGATTTATGCCGGTTTAATGTATCGGCTAGGTGTCTTTACAGCATCGTAAATAGAAGTCGCTCGTTGTCCGACGGAATTCCGCGAGGTTTCGCGATGCGTGCACTGCTGGCGGTCCGTATGTAAGATCGTTAAACTGACTCGTACCTGCCTAATCGTGTATAAACGCAGGTGTAGAACAGGAATATAACCATCCTCTGACCGAATCGCAATTTTTTATGCACACTGATCCGATCACCGAACGATCGTTAAACTCCGCTAAACTTACACGAGTAAACAAGCAATAATTTTAAATTGATAAATGAGAATTAATTATGTTAAGGAGAAATGGATTAAACATCGTTCCGTGTTTTCAGCAGGCGATCGAACCCGACGCCCCGGAGGATCGACGACCTTAATATCCTTGGGTTGTCACTAACGAGGAGATAAACGGAGGAGCATCGTTGAACCGAGCGTTTTGGAGGGACGACAACTCGTTTGACAAATTTATTAGTCACTACCCCATAATAGCGATGTAGTCAACCCGTCGTCTGGTCGTCAAAGTCGACCCGAAAGCCACCGGCTCGTTTGAACACTTTGGCAATCCCGTTCAGGAAATGAATGTACAAGAATTTTCTTGCCCGTCTTGGGGAAATAGAAGAAACGCATCGACGGTATTTCCCGCTAATTTATTAACCGTGGAATTTTGAATTTTTCCGTAAAAAAAAAAAAAAAAATGAAGTAAGAAAAAGTATTAATCGCGTAACTCGTTAATTGGATAATTGACGATATTTTCGCTGGAAAATAATTACGCACGTAGCTGCACCCTGTCATTGGTAATAAGAACAAAATTATATCTATACACCTTATCCAGCCTCGGGATCAAAGTGCGTTGCATTGCCGCGTGTTGTCGGTCGACAGTTTTACAGTTAATTCATTAAAGCGTTATATTACACACGAGACTTGGAGTTTACCCTGCATGCGTGGAAAAATATTTTTGTCATATGGTCGATGCATATGCTCGTAGCGAGAGGAAAAGAGATAAGGCGATATCGTATGTGGAGGATAAAATAGGGGGTAAGATGGCGTGTACAGTGTGCGAAAGGAACGGCCTGCTTGTGGGCAGTAAACATTCGTTTTTACGGTCAATTAAGTACCTATACGTACATATTCTCTGAAGCCCTGTGAAAAGAGAAGAAGCAGAATTATTTTTTTTCTTTTCTTTTCTTTTCATTTTTTAACAAAATAGCCAATGAGGATCAGAGCCATTCCAATTCGAGGCCGAAAATATCACGTTACGGATCCCTCGAGGACTCTCCATAATCCCACACAAGTTTCAGCAATAATAGCTACACGAAGACGATTCTTAGCTGCCAAAGAATCGGGTTCAATTACCGTGAAAACTGAAACTGTACCCACCTGCATCGCGATATAATTGTAAAAACCACGTGGATTATTAATGCCGGTAATATTTTAACGTTATCGTCGGACGCTGGCGCCGCGATTACGCCTAAAAATTACTCCAAGGTTTGCATAATGCAAACCCGATTAGGTTTGCCGCTATTGTTCCCGACCTTGTCATCACGTATGATGTATATAATCGCGTGGGTTTGGTATTCAACTTGTTGTAGTTATTATACGTTACGACGGGCACGCGCAATTCTCGACGCGAAACAAACGAGAAATTACATCTTTAGCATAGTGTAATCGTCAATTTAGAAGCAATACCGTAACATATTACGACGCGGCAAAACGACAACGCGGCGTTCGTGTCTGGCATAAATATGTATGCTGCAATTTGCCTAGAGAGGCTTATGCCACTCTAATCACAGCATAACATCGCGATTACACAATACGAGCATGAATTATAAACCTGATTTACATCCGTAAGAGAATTAAGGAGACAGTCTTTGAAATGTCGGTAATTTGAACAAAATAAAGTGACAAAAGATTGTAAATAGCTCATAATGTATTACTATAAATATTACAAATACTATGAATTGTAAATTAATAAAGATATATATGTGTGTTTGTCGTTTCCTGTGGCACTAATGATTCGTTGACATTCCTTCTATATATACGGATTAATAATAGTTGGATAAGAATCAGATCAGTTTATCAATCATGTAAATTGTTTGTGTAATTCTATTCCACCGCAACGATGTAAATACAGCATCAAAGCGAGCGAAACTTTGCCAACGCAAAGATCAGTGAGTAAGGTCAGTAGTTGTACACGATATGTATATATATATCAGCTGCTGCAGAAGCATAACCATCACGTGCAGACCAAGTCAGTATAAGCATTGAACTGTATGTGTGTCAGAATGACTGTATGACAGATTTACATGTTACAATGCGAGTTTGAACCGAATCGCGTTAGATATAAATATTTTATTGCATGTAATCTATCACGTCGTGATGTTTCTATTCGTGCATTTATCATACTCCAAAGGTTAAACGAAGTTTAACAACATCCGCCTCGCTCTAAGATAACGATTCAATGCACACGCCAACGATTAATTTCATGCTCAAGAGGATCCGCTCGAGCTAATCTAATGTTTAGATTTCGTCTCAGGGTTTTAATTGACCGAGTTAATTCGAAAAAAGAATGAACGTGTCAGAGGAAGAGTCTGAATACATCATCAATTTATCATACGAGTAAATTTAGCGCAGAACGATTTGAAACAAGCGACAGTCTAGGAATGAAAGTCCTTCAATCAGAATGCATTTGTGCATATAATCCATGTGACGAGTATTAAGTTCGAGGATCTGAAGATGGACGAGAAAAAAAATGACGGAAGGATTTCTCGGGGGATTCGTGAATTCGGTGTAAACGACTTGGCCGTTGGCCTCCTCCCGAGACCTTTTGACCCGTCGGGTAGAGGTCAAAATGAGATGAGAATTAGACGGAGAGAAAGGGGCAGCCATCGCGCAATCCTTGGCTTCAGAAGACCGTTTGTCCACATCGACATGACACCTGAATTGCAAAATTGTTGCTTTTACTATACTTACATGAATTTCATTCGTGGCAATGGAGTAAAATCGAGGGCCACTAAGTTCTGCGTCGTAAAGCCAGAGAAGTAATTACCTCGGGAGCGTTTTAAGTCGAGTTCAGGCCGCTCCTGGCATCTCCGAGTAGCCACGCGGTGAGTCGTCGTGTAGTTAAGGGCGTTCGACCGCGTTTGAATCACCCGCGACATCTAACGGCCATCCGGAGAGTCACAGCATTCGGTACTCCGGCACGAGATGGCGCCCTAAGTCGCCACAAAGATGGCCGACCCACCGGCCGTCCCGATTGGCCGAGAGAGCGGCGGCCATTATGGATTCCTAGAATAGTTTGCATAATGATCGCCACCATGGCTGGCGCTGCGACCAATTACGTCACTCCGAGGAGGAGTTCGACCCTACGGCCAACGGCCCCGAGATACGCCCCTTTCCAACTAGACTCGACATCGCCATGCTTAGCTCCGAAATGTAGTAATATAAGCTTTCAGTATAGAGTTGTATGCTTGTACAGTAAGCTTTTTTAATTCCGATATAAAAGAGAAATATTGAATAACGAAAAATCAAGTAATCGCTAATCGATATACCTACGCGAGTATTATTATTGTTTTTTATATGCAATTTCTGTGTGATTAGTTGTAAAAATTTACCTACTCGTATCTAAAATGTTGCCTGTGAATGACGTGGAATCGAAACCTTGAAAATAATTTGTTGTTGCATGTATGTGTTGTATAATCGAAAAGAAAAAAATAAAAAAAAAAAAAAACCAGCAATCAAGATTTCAGAACCTGTTTTGCAATTTTTCGCGACGCTCGTCGTACGCGACCATTTAACGATATCTACTCCCATTTGTATGTATCTCTACTTGATCTGTGAAGGAATGTATAGGCGATGACGAATCGTGAAAAAAATCACTAACGATCCTTATGTCCGGAAACGATACCTTTAATGGGTTGTAATATAATCGAATACCTAACTTGATCGGTATGGGGAAAAGAAGAAGAGGTCAGACATCGGAGGTGACTGACTGCAGGACAGCGAACGGTCCCGCGGAATAGTATCTCCTCGTAAAAGATTTTATGATGAAAGCGGTAATAAAATTGCGTCATTTAAGTGGACCGTAAGGTTGAGCGAGTCGACGTGTGACGTAACGTGACGGCACGAGGCGGAAGTCTCTCGGTCACTCTCACTCTCTGTGAGCACGCTTCTCTTTTTTCCTTCCAGAATGGACTATTACAACTGCCCCGCGAACGAGCCCAACTGATACATGTGTGCAGGAGACCTTGAAAAGGTGGTAGAGAATGAAGGATGAACGATGGTTTACGAGACTCTTGATGGTCGGTTTGGCGTTATAGGTACCATGCAGTCGTCGTCTTTGGTGGGTGAACCGATGTGGGTATAGACGCACAAAACAACCGGCCAACACTATAACCGCCCATCCACCCACGCTCACATACCCACAATAAACGGCTTCACCACCAAGACACAAGTCGCGGCATCAACTCTCCACGGGGAAAAAAGACACTGTAACCACCAGCTACGCGTACGCCGCCGCTTAGGTATATAGGTGCGGCAGTGCCGTTGCGCTCATAAAAATGTAACGAGCCTGTAAACGGTCGTTTATATTGCCTCGCTTTTACACCCGCTTTTGCTCGCATTGAGACAGGTCGTGGTCCCCTTGGATCCACTCGCTCGTCACGTCATCTCCGGTAGCTAACTATCATCTCAGCGACATGTCCTTATTCGACATTTCCAACATGTGTTATATAGGTACGTTGTAATCTATACAGCATCGATCCGGAATTGAAATGACAACGTGATTTCTCAGTACCTTTGAATCTCCACACAAAGATCATGGACTGCGATGGACCTTCCAATTAAGACCCAATCTCTGGACCCCGACGAGAAGGGCTGAATGGAGGAGGTGAAGTTGATAGTGTCACCTACACGGTGAAGCATTCCCGATTCATTGTTGAAGGGTAGACCCTAGCTGGCCTTGATACTGACCTACAATAACCGCGGTGGCTTGACCCACTGCCGTAATACCTACGTATGTGCAGAGCGTGTACATAAACGTGAGAGGGAGTATCCTACTCGTGTTTTATGTACATCGCGTAACCCGAACGACCAAACGCTACTATACCTACCTCGTTTCATTCACTCTAAAAAGTTTATTGGCGGTCATAAAAGGCGAGAGAGCGTTTAGCTTTACTTAAAGACAGCCAGTCGGGTGTATACGCGTTTGTACATTATATATCTTCGCGCCGTAGGTATATAACAAGCCACAACAACTCGGTATCGTTGTCCTCGAAGTGCGAGGACTGGCTCATTCATCTCTGTCTTCATCCCCCGCAGCATCCGGAATGAATTTAAAGTAGATCGCAACGGTTGTGAATCCGGCATTTTTCCATTACGCCCACTGGATGATGCATTGTTTTTTTTTTTGTCTCAGAAACAGGTACGTCACGAGAACCATCCTGTACCAGCACAAATCAATTATTTTTTATCTGATCAGTAACTTTCGAATTGTTCCAATCGATTGATTGACCACGATTTATCCCAAGCGCTGGATGTTTGAGGGTTCTCGATGGTACGTGAGAATTGGTGACCCGCTTGAAAAAGTGACTAAAATATCACGATTCTTTCGACTCTGAGAGTAAAGTCAGAATGAAATTGCGAGCCAGCATAGCCACCGAATTCTGAGTAAGCGATCAGCGCCGGTTCCAAGTCAAGATCGGTAAAGATCACGTGTAGACTACAGCACATGATCCAAGGCAGGTAATGTGAAACGGAAGATTGCCACTTACTCCAAGATCCCGATGAATATCGGAGAAGGCGGGCTAAAACGGGAATCGAGTGAGACGAACAAATGGAAAAGTTAGGTACCTACGTGGGGGAGGCTTTTGTCGGTGTCGAGGAATATAAGGTGTTAAAATCGGCGGGGTCCCCCTTGACTCTGCATTGTGATTCCAAGAGTCGTTTTTTCCAAGATAAAATCGATTTAAAAAACCGGAGGCTACGGCTTTAATCAAGCCTTAAAAAAAAAATACCCGGACTGAAGACTAAAGTCTTTGCCGTCTGAAAGGTTTCATCCAAAAAGTAATGGTCACGAAATCATGGAACCGGGATCTTGTATTAAGTTCGTGTATTTCGACTGGAAAACGTGTCGCGAGAAGAGCGTTCCAAAACGGCTGATTCCCCCGTCCGCAAGAGTCACGTTCGCGGTAAATCTCGCTCTCGCACATATACACAGAGAAAGCGAAGGACTGGTTTAAATATTTACTCGCTTTACTCGTTTAAACAAACATCTCGAGCTTGTCTGAAGGGTAGGTGTGTGCCTGGTGAACAGCGCCAAGGATCACGAGTCGAGCCACTTGCAGCGTTCGCTCATGCTTACATTATACTCGAGTGTAAGTGTTTGAGAGGGAGTCCAATATGGCCGCCAGTCGAGAAACCCGTTCCCGTGTCTAAAGTTTAATTACACAGGCAGAGGCACGCGTGACTGTTCGTCAGTATACGCAACAAGATATACGATCGCTGGTAAAGAGTGAGAAAGAGATGGAAAGAAATTTTTTTTCTTTATTTTTGTTCATGTTTTTACCACTCGATCGTAAACAATCGATTTATTGTAATTCCTCATGCATTATACATACGCTATACGGAGGACCGATCGAACCGATTATTAATCGCCGAGCGGAAGCTGCGGTTATATTGCCTACAGAGAATAATTACCGCGCAATTATAATCCACTAACACATTCCTCTGTCGTAGGTACAACTCTGACCGCGTGTCGGTAAACTGTAGACATTATACGAGCAGTCAAAGATCAAAAGCATAAGAAACTCTATTTGCTGCAACTTTGTACTGTTAGGTATATATAAATATATCGTTGAAGATTGAAAAAAAAAAAAAATCTACGTACCTCTTTCGCAACTTCCGACCATGAAAAATAGCGCAAGAAACCTCAAGGCAACGGATAATGTACGTAATCTGCTATTGACTTCTTGACTTCGGTGTACAAGCGTTACGTAAACAAGCCAATCGAACCGAACATATAAAACGAGCAAATTATAACTTCTGGTTGCTTAGTCACCAAAGTTGTCTGGTTGCACCCAAAACGCAAAAATATTATAGCCGAGATGCGACCAGACACTGGGATGCTCAGCGCAATCTGACTCGTCTGTTCATAAATATTCCTCGAAGTTAAGCCCATAAAGAATAGCCGCAGGCAGGACCGAAGGGTTAATTTTTTGTTCAAGCCTATACATACATGTAAGAGAGAAAAAGAAGAAATGGTAGAAGACAGAAGAGAATAAAGCTGCGTGTTCGACTCCGCGTCACACATCCCAAGAAAACAAAAAAACAAAAAAAGGAACTAAAAAGTTAAAAAAAAACCGCAACCACGTAAATTCGAAGAGATAAGCTTGGTCTGCAGCTTCCACGGAGACTGGAAATCGATTGGCATCTTCCACGGTCGGATTTCACTCGGCAGCTGCGATGACTGCAGACTATATCACGTATCCAGTGTTTAGTATGATGTTGTGCCACCTTATGGAGTGTCCAGTTTTACGCGAATAGCTATAATGACACCGTGCACGGCGGTGAGATAGACCGCAATAGACGGACGCGAGGAGCAAGATGGAAAGGGTTGAGCCGCCCTGCAGGTCCCGTCGGTTTTACGAGCGTTTAAGCGAGACTTTACGGTCGCTCAGGGGTTGCGCTCGCTTTTCTACTCACTGCTGGAGTTACTTGTGTAAGTAAAGACACGTGACTGCAAAACAGGACCAGCGCGTCGCATCGTGACGAACACACATCCGAAACACTTTTCTCATCCCCGTTTTAGTCCAGAGTTACCAAATGCCGTGAAGTTCGTTCGTTCCATGTGCATGTGCAAATGAACTTCTGCACTTAAAGCTCGTGTATTAACGCAGGAGCTGCGTGTCATTTTCTTCCTTATTTTGAAAAATAGAAAAACACGAGCGAGAGGTAAGTCTGAAGATAGCAATCGACGGTAGGAATTCCCGAAGGACGTTTTTTGGTACTCTATGCGGTACGAAGGCTACAAGACCTGATGGGTAAGACGCGGGTGTCCACGAGGTAAAGGACATTTTCCAGGAGTTTGCCTACCGCCGCAAAGCTCGCGGGACAAAAGAAAGAAACAAGTAAGTGTTGAAGAAGAGTAGAAAAAAAAGGAGGGGAAAATGGGAAACATGGGACTAAAGGGTTGAAGGGATCGACCGCTGCCAGGGCAGGTACGAGAACCGACCACTGGCCGAAATTAAAGGGTTGGACTACCCACGTGTGAAAAATCTGCGTCCTTGGAGGATCCTTCCCACAACAAAACCCATTTTCAAAATTAGTGTAGGTACGAGGGTTGAAAAAACGCGCGGCTATTCTCATTCGAAAATGGCCACGGTGGACGTTTTTCTTTTCTTATTTCTCTCGGTTGCATAGCTAGACTCGATACCGCTGTTATACAGAGGGGCCGTTTCGATTGATCGGAAACTTTTGATAAGGAATATGAACCCGGTGTATTTCGGATGCTATGAAATTGATTTAAACGGTTCTTCATATACCGAAACCCCGTGCAGGTTACCGTGAGTCACGAGCTCCCGTATAAATATCTATGAGAAAACCGAAATAGGTATTTCGGAGGCGGAAGTAGCTCCGAATTGGAGCATTAATAGAAAATTGATGATACGATTCTCCAACAGCTTATCACATAAATTCGCTGCGTTACAATTCGCAATGACATTTCGGAAATATCATTGATTGTAATATCGGTCAAAGTACAACCTGATGAAGACTTTGAAAGATATGGGGTACCAGTGTACCCGAAGTTTTTTCCCCACTTTTCAAATCTACCTTGTAAAAAGAGGAAAACGAGATAAAAACGATCTTTATCGACTTTGTGCAAACATCGATAAATCGCGAACGGCATTAGCCGTCAATTCCAACGATGAAATAAATTATTCTTTTCTCGATTCGCCTCCCGCACAACCCATAGAATCAATACGCCTCCTCGAATCCGATATAAAAGCGCCATAACCGATAGTAAACGAGGAGAGATTTATCAAAGCTTGATACACATGCATACATATGTATGTAGCGTAACGAATTTCGGTCGATGTTGTAACGACGCCTCGCAGCTCCGGAGGCCAACGTACTCGACGTCAAGAGCGGCGACGATGGCGGTTGGCGTCGGGAACCGCCTAATTATACCGTCGGGATGCCGAGACGATGAGACGGGGAGCCAGCCGCGGCTGCAGACCCGCGTGGAAGAGGAAGATCGAGATGCTGGCCAAAGCCAGAGGCGCGGTTCTTTGTTACTGCGCGGCAATTCCAAGCCGGGCTCGAGTTAAAAGCCTCGTGGTAATAACAAGGAGCCGGAGTCCCGGTCCCGAAGGAAGCCGGCTTCGGCCACTTCCTTCCGTTCCCCTTATTGCGCGAGGTACGTTCCTCTTTGTCGCGAAATTCTGATGCAACGCGCCGTTTGCGTGCCAATTTTGTGCGATGTATTTAGAAATTTGTGTCATTTTTTTATTTTTATTTTTTTGTTGTTTTGTTTTTTTAGTCCTGACGATCCGCAGTTAGGAGGATCAAACACGTGCTCCGTAAGTGTGACGATATTTATTTTGCAAAATGTATGCAGATACGTGTTTTTTGTTTCCTATATGTATTAATGAACTCGTTTTTTTTTTTCCCACCCCGGACGAATTCGACGAGAATGATAATGATCGTGATGCTGCAGCAGCGACAACGATTTCCAGCGTAGGTGAGTATAACGTATGATCCGGATTTGCAATAAAGAACGGAAATTATCCTGACCAAGTGGTATTAAGATGGCTAACTGACTGCCCCGTCGTACAAGTTTTGCAATGTGCTAACCGGCGATTATTTTGTTATCGCTACCAAGGAGTATCGAAGTTTTAGATCGGCAGCTCGTATACGTTCTCGGTAATCTGGTTAATGACTTGATTCCTACCTGCAGCTGCTGCTGCTCGTTTGCTCCTTATCGCAATGGCGGTATAATAATAAGCTTAAATTAAGCATCGACGACATACGAGATTTTTTAAAAGCTTTTTGATCCTCTTATGTTCCTCCTTAAGTTCGATGTAGCTGTAATGCGTTCTTATCTTATATCAATACCTTCCACTTTTTCAATATAATATATTCATCGATTTTCTGAATCGTTATGTCTTCAAGTCAAAGCGTTTTAAATTCAACTATGGTTAGATAACACACATGTATGGAGAAGGAAAAAAAAATATATCCCCCCCCCCCCCCCCCCCCCCCCAAGTGCTACCGAGCGAGAATCATGAGGCATGCGGACAAATATTTTGATACGATGAATAAACGTAGGTGTGAAATGTTTATTTATAAACGTTCATCATCGCCCCCTGTCATTATACGAACGTTTAAAGAATTTCCTTAATGCCTTCGAAACGACCTGAGCACTTGAGACTGGCTGTGATATCTCAATGATTAGATGATTCTACAATATAAATATTAACATTGCTCGGCCATTTTTATGCCGAGTTGTTTCACGCTGCGGTTTATCCGATCCACGTGAATCGGTGATGGAAATTTTATAATATCTACACTCCTCCTTCATATTATTATCCAACGACGATCAAAAGACATTTTTTATTTACAATTCAGAAATCAAGATGAAGGCGAAAAAAAAGAATGATAATAATTTTCTACGGAAAAATAGCTACAAATTTCATACCGAAAATACGTATTTTAAAGCCTCGGTTTTTTCTTTGCCAGAAATATACACGTGTATAGATGTAACAAGGGATCTTACACGTGTAAGAACATGGTCTGAAAAGAAATTGCTTGAAAATTGGTCAAACGACGCGACGGGACGGGAGCTTCCTGCGTGAACGCATGTATTCGTAGCTTTATTTTCTATCTTTTTTTTCTCTCTCTCTCTCTCTTTCTTTCGTTTTTTACTACGGAAGAGCTAGAAGCCGCGCCATACCGGCGAGCATAAATATGCCCATATTCAAGCTGGATAAATGGATAGGGTGAGGAAAAAAGTTTCGTATTAAATCCATTCGCACCGTATTTCTACACCCTTCGTCTACTCCTCGTGGACGGATAAATTTCTCACCCACCTGCAGGGTTGGCAATATTCAAGGCGTGAGTATAGGTACCTACGTGTATGGATATCAAGACGCAAATCCCCACGGGATAGGAGTTGAAAATTCAATTACCCTGAGTCGAATATCAAGTCGACTCGAAAATGGCGACAGCGGAAGATGTGACATTGAAAATTTCCGAAGCTTGACATTCTCAGGTACAAGCGGTGTGAATTAATTTCTGTAATTACAGGCTACGACTAAATTGATCCGTATAAGTTTCTCCATGAAGTAAAATGACTTTTCATCTTTTTTCATCCCCAGTTCACCTTTCTTTAACATCGCAATTCGCAAACTGCTTAATTATTCAACGATTTTAGAAAACTATAGAAAAATTGAAGAGAGCACCAAGGGTCGAAGAAGCGAGAAAAGTGGATTACCGCGAAGAAAATTGTGCTAAGATGAGTGAGAGAATCGCTACCGTAGGTACGCAGCTCCCGTTTGTAGGTATATAAAAGGGTGCTTGTAAAACGGGGGGCGGCTGTTCCCGAGGTTCTAATTCGCTCCTGACATGCTTCCACGGTTTGCGGGACGAGGGAATTTAATTACAAAAAAAATATATATAGCTCGACGATTACCAACCAATTTGCTAAGTTTTCCCCGCGAACTATTAGGGTTACATTTATATACACACCCCCCTGCAGTACCGGAGGTTGGTGTTAAACAGAGAGACGGAAACGAGCACCGGAGAATAAGGAAGGAAGAGAAGGAGAGACGGGGATACAAGTAAAGCCTGCTATTCCTGCGGGGTGGTTCGTTTCACCTTCACACACACACACACACACACCCACATTCCCAGGCTGCGCGCCTCCCCTTTCAACCTGCGGGGCCGTTTTTAAACGGCATTGGCCGCAGCCCGCAGGTATGCTTAAGTGCGGCAGTCAGGCTGGCAAATTTTAGCCTCGAGCCTCGCAGCTTGGCTAATTAGAGCTTGATTGGCCCTTCCTCTCATTCTCTCTCCCTTTCTCTCTCGATGCTGCAGAGGTAGAGTCGTTTTCACGGACGCGTTACGGTCCGCCGCCGTTACCACCGCAGCTTCCGTTCTCGCTGCACTAACCTCACCTTGACGTATACCTACCTACAGAGTAGTTATATAATTGGCCGTTCTCCAAGCTCCTCCGCGAATTTATTTTACACGATTAATTCGCCCCATTTCATCTGACCTACGTGTCTCGGTAACGAAATTCTCCAACCGTTTCATCCACGCGAAATTATATATATATATATACCTATATAAGGCTGGATCTTCTTTCTCAAGTCCCGAAAATCCTGCGGCAAAGAGAGCGATCGAACGAAGAAAATATAGAGCCAATTTTCATAAGAGTCGACGTCGCTGAAACACTCTGCAAATTGAAAATATACGTTGTACCTACGCTTCAAATTTTCCTTGATTTCTATTTATACTTTCGTCAAATATCCGAATTGTCCTCTGCACAAACGTATTTTCACAATTTGAACATTGTTTTCGTCGACTAGAATATATATATATATATATATATATATATATATACTGAACATACCGTACATATAAAACGTTTTGCTAAATTAGTAATCGGTCAAAGAACCAACGTCGATAAGGAATTAGAACAATATACCTAATCATTGCGGATGAATAGGGATAAAATGCTCCAGATAAATATATATCCAGCTAAAGGGGTGAAATGTGGTGAAATTGGGGGATGAACTCCCCTCCCCCCCCCCCCCCCCCCCAGCTCCATGACGGAAGTATCCTCAGAGACGTCGGTGTACACCAGCTTGTTATTACTGCAAGGGTCGACGACGTTGAGCTGTAATCCTTGGAGTAACGGACTGCGTCGTCGTGCGGGGTACCTGAGACCCCAAGTTTAACTCGACGTTGCTTGCGTTCGACCTACAAGCGGACATGACACCTTCGACAAGCGCACGTGAAACGGCTGACTACATAAGCCTCGTTGTTATCCCGATTACCATCATCGTTGTTGTTCCCGTTACCGTTACTGTCAACATATATTCAGCATGCTACCACGCAAATAAGGAAATACCGTAACGAGTTACTGCCATCGCTCATGTGAACACTACACATAATCTACACGCAAGTAGGTGTAGGTATAGATACCTTGAAGTATCTTGCGTCTGAACCGTCCGACAAGAAAAACTCGTAAATATCGACGATGCATTTCAGTCGACTTTTCTTCGACTCTAGTATAATTTTCCAATTGAATACTTGGATGGGGTTCGAGTAGATCGGTCGTCGAAGTAGCTACACGAATTTAAAACTGCAGTGGACAATTCTTTCAGGATTTGTTCTACATTAATAACTGATCTGAAAACACGATGTTCTCAATTCATGGGGGGGCGCGGAACGGGGGCGAGAATTATGGGTGAGTAAAGCACGTGCTCAAACAGTATATATGAACGTTTACCGTGTACCTACAGCACGGCGAAGCAGAACAAGAAGATTTACGAGACTAGTCTCGAACACACGTGGTATAAACAGCGATGTTAAATATTTCGAGACGTGTATAGGTTAAGAGGCAGTATAAACGGCGAGGAGAGGATCGGAGGAAAGACAAGCGGAGCACGTTGCTGTCCGCGGCTTCTGAGACGAGACGAATTGCTGCGGTCCGATGCATCCGGGAGGTTTTTTGTCTACTCGCTGACCCATCGCCGAGTTATCTTCGACCCAGGATATTTTGCTATACGAAGAGGTGACAGCAACGATTGCGCAAAGATAGACACGCACGCACGCAAGCAGAGCTCGTAATCGGATTCATAAAACTTGACATGTTGTCAAGTGTGCTTCATATCCGGGATACGCGAGGGGCGGGTATAAGAGCTGTTGAACCGCGTCGTCTCAAACACTTTGCAAGATCCCTTTACACACACAGATACAAACACGTAAGAAAGTTTTCATATACACAAATAGCACCCAAGCACGAATTGATATTTTTATCGCACAGAGAGAGAGAGAGAGAGAGAGAGAGAGAGAGAGAGAGAGAGAGAGAGAGACGTTTAGAAATTATTTTTAACTGTTGATCGTTGCGAATTAATTACACGCAAGACACTTGAAATGACCCCGTAATAAACGATGAATTCAAACAAGGAATAAAACGTAATTCAATGACCGTCGAAAGCTGCGTGGGACAAGAAGAAAAAAAGAAAAGAAAAAAAAAGAAAAAAACAAGGAGCAGACGAGTGAAAATCCCCGGATAGTTTTATGGTGAAATCGAATGTTGCGTAAGGCTTGCAATGATATACTGCCCGAAATCACGGAGAGATACTACGTGGGTACGTAGAAAAGTTCAAGTATGGAAATATAGTATGGCGAAGATGAATAAGGTATACGAGGTACCTTGTAACATCATGCAATAGGTACGAGGAATCGCGGCAGCGGCGGCGGCGGCGGCGGCCCCTTTATCGCGATTGCATTAAAACTTTTCTCATCTCTCGCTAATCTTGAAAAATGGTCTCATCCGCGGAGGTATATGGAGAAGATGAAGGGCGTTGAGTGGGTATAGTCGGTAGGTGGGTATATGTGTGCTAGTCACGGTCTGGCACGTAGAAAAAAAAGAACAAAAAAAAAAAGAACACAGAGAAAAGAATATGATAAAAGGAAAGCAAAGAAAAACTCTCAGAGCCACGCGGCGCTGGGATAAAAGGAAGGGGTAATTACTCTCCCGGGTGTTCCTCGGTGTTCCCTCGAGTTCTCTGCAGGGATCGAGATTCCTCCTTTGCCCACACACAGAATGATCCTCCTCCACCTCCGTATTACGAGCCCTCCGGACTCATATAGGTACATATACCTACATATATGGTCGGAAGAGAAAGTTGCGTCCGAAAATGAAGAAAACAGGAGCAAATCAGGTTGACTAAAACTCTTTATCCTATAGCGGGAAAAGTTGTTATAATTTTTCCCGTATCACCTGTAATTTTTCTTGATAAAAGCCGCGGCGCTGCAGAGAGAGACGAGTTGCGAATAATGTAATCAGCCATTTGTAACTCGGCGTGCTCCAGACGAAGTGCATTTCGCCCGACGAGGGGGCTCCATGCACCCCATGGCCGGGTCGGCGAGGCCAAAGGGTCCACGTAGGCTGGGTCGTGTGGACCGGAGTCTGGAGCAAGTATTGAACAGATGCGCGCGCAGCCTCGTCTCGCCATCCTTTGGAAGGATCGCCATGGCTGCATTAAGTTTCCATGGTGACAGAGAGCGGGAGGCTGCATTCGGATGCAATTCGTCCCCAAGGTCAGCTGCGGATTTTCTTTCTCACCCCCCCTTCCCGAGCTGAGCGGGCAAATTTCACCCTCTAGGTTCTATAAAAAATTCGCAACACGATCGAGGGTGGGAGATAACCGGAGACTACGTTCACGATTGAATCACTTCGCTCCCCCACCCCTCGTTGTCATTTTCCGACGATGAGTGAGTTTGTATGAAAACAAGGGAAACATCAACGTTTTTGCACGCAGCGAGATTTTATCGAGAGCAGTGGCGTGATGCCGGGTTACCGGCAGTTGGAACTGCTCACTTTTCAGCCCCCTGAGGGGGGAGGTAATTGTTGACCCGAAATATAGTAACAGAATTGAATGTTTTAATTTTTTGCTTCGTTTTTTAATTATATTTTCAAACTGGGATAGATTATTATCGTTGCTACATTTTATCGTTTAATTCTATACGAAAAAAATGCGGAATCAAATTGCTTGAAAAATCGTTAGAGGAATGAACCTTGGACGATGATTTACCGCGAGAATTTTACATACGCGCGTACGATTTATACGTGAAACATACATTCGAGGATAAAGAAAATGGAACTTTTATCGCAATAGATGTTGTAAACATAAAATGAAGCTACTGTAGCGAATTGGTACGTACGTGTTTCTGCAACACTGATTCGATAGTCCTTCGAGACATTGTTTGAAAAACGATGGAATATTCATCGCTGATCGTGTGTTTTCAGAATGTATAAACACTAAAGAAGCTCATCGCTTAAAGACCGTTTTATATTCTGATTCACTGATCTTTACATGAAACTCGCTGACCTGATCCGCACGCAAAAGGCAGTCTTCCGCGCTGCAGAATGCACCCCGTATAATTTTCGATATACCGAGTCATTACGATCAATTTGAATGTAGGTACGTACATACATGCAGGATGAAACGCAAGTTTATGAAGATACGCGGCGTTCGGTGCGGCAGCCTTCCGGCGAAGCCGGTAACTCTTGAGGTAAAGATATGCAAATTGAAAATGTGGAGATTGTCCAGCGAAGCGAGGTGGATATTTGCATTTGCAGATTTCTTCCAGCAAAATTCCGCGAGCCTACGATTCACTTGTTATTTGCTCTGCTGCGTGCGGAAGGGCAGATTTGCAATATGGTCCGGTATTCCAGTTGGGTTTGAGGGATTTGAACAACCGACGCAAAGTCACCGGAACAACAAATTGATATTCGTTGTTTACCCACCGTCGAAGCCAGCTCCTCTGATTATTCCCATTTAACCGTCAGGAGGGAAGGGAGTTGCGTTGTTTACAAGAAAATGTATTCAGAAGAACCAAGGTAGGAGGAGGAAGGAGGTAGGGAGGGGGATGAAAAAAATTTGGAAGTAAAAAACATACAACACTGAAACCCGAGTCACGTCTGAGCGCGCGAAAATGAGAGAAACGTAAGAAATGATTGTGAAGGATATACGTGAATAAACTGGTAGGTGGTTTCTATGAAAATTATACTGAATTTCAGTCTGCTTCGACTCCCCCGCAACAGACTGCGGAGGAGTTTGACTGCAGAGTGACTAATTCCGCAGGACGAAGGGTAAGAAAAAGCAAAGAAGAGTATAGACGGGAAAAATGCCAAACGGTTAAGTAATCCGGGTTCCGGGCTGCCTAGTCATATATAACCCCGCAAAGATCGTGAACCCTTTTTTTATAACCCTTTTCCGAAGTCGTAGCTGCGTCGGTAATTATGTTTACCTGTCGTCCGTCGTCCTGCAAAAGGACACATCCCCCCTACGCACCTTGGTATAATAAAACATGCGGAAAAAGGCTTAAGGTCTGCCGAGTCCCCGGAGGTGTCATAAACCGATTGAAACGCTCGGAAGGTGAAAGAATCGACGGCCAAGGTAGCGTCCAGGACATTAAAAAAGGGTTTACAGAGTCCGTGGAAAGGGGTAAGTAAGTAAGTAAAGAGTTGTATCCCTTTTTACCGCTATCGTCTCAGCAAATAGGAAATGTCCTCGAGTAAAATGAGAGGTAGAAAAAGAGGGAGAGAGAGAGAGAGATGTTGCTAAAGGGGCAAAAAACCGCAGGAAAACTAGCAGCAGGTGAGAAGACCTCGGACTAGTCGAGGTCAGTCATCGCAGCTGAAGACGATCCTCCGCGAGTGTCCACAAGATCCAAGGTTGCAGGTTGTGTTTTTCTCATCAAACGACTACGCGATTTTCCAAGGCCACGAAGTCTAGATCCAAGCATCACGTTCCACGTGTGTCCTTCCACCATGTCAGACAAGGTAAGGTTAAAATAGCTTCCAACCCACGTACCAATCCTCTTCCGTTGTGCCATGCGTTCAAACTATAGTCGCTCGTGCAGGTGGGAGGAATGAAATTCGATACGTACATCCACGTGAGATCGAAAGATGAAAACGATGTCATTGATACCCGCGTGCACTCGCCGTCAACCCCCGTCTCTTGTCCTGTCCACTTTCGAACCGTCAACTCGACTCCTCAGGATAGTAGATATATTGAAATTGTACCGAGCGGGTGGTAAGTGCGAACTCACGTAGAACCCGCTGGTACTACATGTCCACCCACGATCTGATCACGTCCAGACGGCGTCTCTGCCTTGGAGAGAGTAACTTACGTTCGAGTTGTACGTGGGTGTCACCATTCTGCAGACTAAGAACCCGCATCATTTTTGTATCACCTTCCGCGTGTGCGTCTCGACGTGACCGTCGATTTAATACTTAATTATTTGCCGTCGATCGTGGTGTTTATAATATACTTGCAAAACAGTCGTGAGACCAGAGGATTGTTTCGTCAAATATGGATCTATCGCGTCATTAATCAACTAATCAACTTACAATTGAAGCAACTATTAGAAAATAGCATCAGTATATAGTATTAGGAGATAAGTGATCGACTGTTTCTCACTTTTCCATTATCCCGTAGAGTCGGTTCAACCCCAGCATCCGTAAGTTGGATATAAACGGCGTTTTTTTTTTTTTTTTTTTTTATTTTTCCGAGGGATAAATTTGACGCGAGCGGTACACTGGGTGCTTGGTATTTGGTGAATTTGCGCAGCATACAAAGGTGAAAAGAATTTTGGGCGAGTGAGTACGTACGTGCAGGGGGGGCGTATATAACAGAGTTCTACACGGACCTTATAGCCGTACGTAATACACAGAGCCAAGCTCGTGACGGGAGGAAAGGAGGGGTGGACCCCTATTATCCGTGACAGACAAAAATTGCGAAAACTCCGAAGCGTGGGGCGTATCAGACAAGATATTTCCACGGCAGAGAGATGAAATAAAATAACAGAAGGTACAGTACGGAGAGTATACGGCAGAGAGATAGAGCGAGAGGGTGGAGGGGGGGCGGGGAAAAAGGTGAGTGGGAGAACCTGGCACAACAAAAGTTCAATTTCGAGGAATGACGAGGAAAATCTTTGCCCCATGTGGGTGGGTGGAGGGTGGCACGATCCGTGCCCACACCTCGAAACTAGCTTCGTTTTTCGCCGCTCGGTTGTTCGCGCGTAGTTGGGGGCGAGATGGGCACACCTTTATGTATATTAGTTTTTTTCGCCGATATGACGCTGCAGAGCGTCTATAGATCCGAGATTCTCAGGGGGCGGGGGGGGGGGGGGGGGGAGTAAATGTATACCTAAAAAATTTCACGCAACAGACGGAACAAGAAGCCACATCCGCAGCCGCAGAGCTTATCTTCAGAGGTCAAACCCGGGTCGAAGGAGGTTCCAGATCCAGCCAGTGGCTGCATCTACTCAATGCATGGTATACACTTAGGTACGTGCCTGCATGCATGCATTGCATACACTTGCACGTCCTGGCTCTGGGAATAAGAGAGAAGACGAGAGTCTCCCCAGAGTCTCGGTATGTGGCGGCAGAGAGCATGGATGCAGAGATCATGGTAGGTGGGTACCTCTAACAGTGACGGGACGGTGCAGCGGCAAAAATACCCTGGAGACTAATTCGGCGTCCTGGCATCCGAGCCAAGATAGAAGCAGTAGCTCAGCCATCTTTCCATTCCGACGCAAACTACACGACATGACTGTAATACAACGGGACGAAGGTGTAGTGGGTATGAGGTACACTGTAGGTAGAATACCTACATAGGTGTGTAGGTATACTTCATTCTTTAGCGCCAGGACGGACGGACGAATGGATGAATGGATGAATGGATGTTCCCGGGAAGTCGAGCGTCGGTGATTTTAGCGCTAGTTGGAATGAAAAGGGGTTGTACGGGGGCAGATGAAGGAAGCGAGGTGGATGCCTCATCTCACGCGAAACTTACCTCCTGATATATTCCCGGAAATCCCCTCAACGAACGCTAAGGTGGCTTGGCTTGTCGGATATCCATGACTTGGGTGAAAATCGTCGACTTAAAATTTTCCCAAGGCATTTCCTCCCTTACTTTCCCCCCTCGATTTAGCCCTCCGCTTAGTTCAAACGTAGAACAAAACTTAGCCTCGACACTTTCTGGCCGGTACCTATGGATTGCAAGTTTTTCAACCACATTCATCCGCCTTTTATACACGTTTGACCAAAAAAACCAAAATGAAACGGGGTAGCGGAATATCGGAGATTGTGGCCGCAGGTGCGATCAAAGTGTCTCCCCCCACCCCTACCCACCACCCTGTTCCACCGAATCTCTGCATGTATATGTGTGAGCGGTGAAAATTTCGTTGGAAAATCTTTTGGCTCGCCTAGCTGCTCGATGAAGTACCTATATCTGCAGGGTAATGTACACGAGTATACACACCGAGCAGCTGGGGCAGAGCCAAGGAACATCAGTTATGCGCAACTCGTTTCCAGCCAAGAGGCTTTAGAGGTTCATGTTTCTTTTTCTTTGCATTTTTCATTTATTTTTAGTTCCTCGTGTTTTTTTTTCTCCATCACTCCTCCTGTCGCCCTCTCGCTTCTCTCGCTAGATTTCTTTCCTACTTTTTTTTTTTCCACCAGAAATAGACGAGTTTCGCAAACTTGTTCGCAACTAAGGTTTTCCAACTAGGTATTCCACCATAGTAGCTTCACCCCATCATTCTCAGTCTGCATTCGTAACGCTATGGGTGAAGTTTTTAATTCAAAATGAATGATCCTCCTCCGGTGGCATCCCGGGATACCTGCGGGAACGTTTCTACAGTCTTTTTCAAAATTGATACGCGGCAATTGGTATCGAGGCATCGACCTCGTGCATGAACTTTTGGACACGAGATATATACAGTCGGGTTAAAGAAGCGATTATCAATGGGGTGCTGACAGCCGATGAGTTTATCGTTCTTTCCAGTTGTCCTATAGTCGTAAATATGATCCTGCAGAGTTGAAGTGAGTCTAATTTATGCGCATCGTCCTCTTACGCACCGTCGCCGTATCGTATCTTTCCGTTTGAACAGAGACAGACCACGAATATACTCGCGTATGAACCCAACTCTCTTACACAGGTTCCTCCTTCTTCTTCTTCTTCTTCTTCTTCTTCTTCTTCTCTCTATTATCGCGTGTGTCGTTCCGATATCTTCGAGTATACCCACGTCTTTTATCGACGGTCTGTACTGCGGCGTGGCGTGTGACAAGGCAACGTATTCCCAAAAGAAGAAGAAGAAGAAGAAGAAGAAGAAGAAGAGGGAAAAGAGAAAGGACATCTGTACTTGATAGACCGATATAACCAAGCGAGACTTTGAAACGACCAGCCCGCTACCAACCAACCACTTCTTCTCAACACTCGCTTACCCTAATCAGCCGAAAATTTTTTCAACAAAAATTATCATCAGCTCTAAGAAAATTGTCAACCTTTTCTAACCGGCACGGTTATCTCTAGCCCGCATCGGTGCAGCAGCAACGGAGAAGTTTCAATTCCATGTCTTTCGAGTAGAGTAGAGTATAAATTTGAAGCTTGGCTCAGGGCGTCGTCTTGTGAGTGTGGACGGACGTTGTCTTTGAGAGTACGTTTGGGTACCCAAGGTATAAATACATCTCTTTACTCTCACCCCCCTCCCCCCCACCCCTCAGTTAAAATAAACGAGAAATACATTTTCGGTGATTCGGTGAGAGAGGAAAGGAGAGTAGCTAGTGGATGGCTAACTGCAATGCTTGGTATTAGTATATACACAAAGTCCGTGGCCATACTGGATGATGTGATGTTTGCCGACGGCAAGTGAGCGAGAGATGGGTGTACGGTTGATTCGAGGAGAAAAGAGCCATTCACGAGGCCCGTCTGTCGATGGCGCCATCTCTGGTACGCGGGTAAAACTCTTGGACGTCAAGTCCATGCCACATGATGTTGGCCCCGTTAAGTACGCCCACTCCACATCTCCGTCGTCGCACTCCGACAGGATCCTATCAACAATTATTATTACACCTCACGCAAGCTTTACGACGTCCTTGCTCCGCTTTTTGACCAGGCATTTACTTCGTGTTGGCCAAGCCAATCGACTCACATTATACGCATCATCGTATTTTTATTTTTATTTTATTTTATTTTATTTTATTTTATTTCCTTCTCTCGTCATACCCGCAACTTTATGACGAGGAATAGTTCCAAGGCAACATCGCGGTCTTCGCGGCTTGCACTTGCTCGCTTATGCAATCAAACTTCCGTCAACATTCAGAGCAATTGGTTTTAAAACTTGGTTTCGTGTGTTCTGGCCAAATTCTAATGGCAAAATCAATTTTCTAGTGACTTTTACTTTCAATTTCTATCCACCCGATGCAGGCAGATTTTAGTTTCCAAATATCATCGAGTCAAGTATTAGTTATTGTATGTATCCGTCGTCATTTTTCTTCACCAGATATTACAGCGCAGATTCAATATCTTGAACTTTGAAATAGACAAGACAAATAGGTACAAGACAATAAAGAAAACCGAAAATTTTCAATTTTTCAATTTGTCAACATATCTGATAGGTCAAAAGTTCTTCCTCAGTGAGTAAATTTATTCACCTATACTCACACATGCCACACAAGCAGAAGACATTAACCTTCCGCCTCAGCTTCATTATTCAATATCAATTCAATCAGCCTCTCGATTCACGTTGCAATTAGTCCCGATCTTTATCTGTAGAATAAATTTATACAGATTGATGAAAAAAGAAGTCTCATGTGGTAACGTAGTTCGATTTATCTTGGCGAAAAACGACGTAAAAAAAACAAAAATCGCAATTTACGTGCATGAATGATTCGTCGTCTACAAAAAATCTCACGCGACAAAAATCGGCGTGAAGTCGTTTCAAAAAATTTTCACGGCCAGGATATATCGAGCCGCAGAAACGTTCGTTGGTCGGTTCGTTCATTCCGAGGTAAACAGGAACATTCGGGTCCGGTTTGGCGGTACGAACATCACGGAATGTATCTACTTGGCCGAGTACATAAGCTCCATTGTGTACAAAACGAAGGACCGCCTATCCTCGAGACAGATAATAAATGCCAGGGAGTGGAGGAGTCGCCTAAAGCAGAGGCAAAGGCTCGCTGCAGTCCTCAGGTAGATCCTCGCCACCTGGGTGGAGGTATCCGTGGCCTTTCCTCTGCGTCTGTCTCTGTGAACGAGAGCCCCAGCATCGTGTAGCGTTTCCTTCGGGTCGATACGCCGGAACGACCCCCAATGGACAACCCCTACCTCTGGAGGTTCGGCTCGGTTCCAACGGTGGTGGGTGGAGGGGTTGGGCGAAGACGACTCGTCCTCTCCCTCACCCCCTGGACCACCCACGACTGCCCTCGATCCCGTCCCCCGCCCCAACCCCCGCCCTCCAGAAACTCGGAGCGACTAAATCGAGTCGAACTTTTCCTCAGAGATGGCGCCACCGAATCCTCGCATCTTCATCTTTGGCCAATCAATAGAATTCCTCTGCTTTTTATTTTTCATCTGCCGCACTGCATACCTTCCCTATCTTACATTCCTCAGCTCAGCGAGATCTTTTTTTCTACCCCGATTACGCAACGTGAGCTTACGTTGGGTTGTATTTGTTACGTGATGCGTAATTGAGGGGATATAATTGATGAATAAAAAAAAAAAAAAGATGAAAGGAAAAAAAAAATCGTTCTTGCTATTGGTAACGATTTATTTCTCGTTTTAGAATCACTGGACGATGCGTCGCATCGCTCGTTGAATCTGATTGTTTCGATACCTGCCAGCGTTAATTGTTCAGGTAATTTAAAGGGCTTTCGAAATTCTTACTAAGTATAGGAAGGACTGCTTTCCTTCCTCATCCGATTTCTCACATTTTTTCGTCGCGTGTATCATACATCCTCGATTATTGAGCATCGGTAGTGCGAGGTTTTGAATTTTATGTGGGAAAGGAGGCCTCGGATACCTACAACGTAAGGTTAACGACCCGGGAATGACCGCTCTTATATCAGAGCTTCTTCGTATCGTTACGAAGTATATATTTCCATTAGATCGGAAGAGCCTTCCTCTTACTTTTGGTCATTCGTAAAGTATGGAGCAGAAGTGCATGCGCCAAGGTAGCTCCGAGGTACAAGGAATTTGTGAATGTGTATAATAAAAAAATGTATAACCTTACAAAAACCTTATTTTTATTATTCAAATCGAGATGTGAAAAAAAGATCCCAATCTTTGCTATTTCTCGTCAACTATCGTGTGGAATAAATTAATTTTGTCGATTTATTCTATCCCGTAGCGCATAACGCAGACACGCGTTTTCCATTACTCACAACATGCAGCGTACAAGTAGCCACTCCTAGTAACTTGAATGTATACGTATAACGAGGAATATAACGTTAAGTCTGTTTAATTCGAGTACCTCTTCACTGGGGCACTAAATCACGTGAGAGATTAGGAAAAGAAGATAATTTCTTAAAACGCAGCCTTCCGGTATCTACTTGAAAAATTCTTCAAATATTATTATCATAAAAGCTTGGTTGTGCACAAATGACGATCTCATTGCTCTCGGGTAAAGAAGAATTTCGAACAAATAGCGTGAGAAAAATTGCTTGTAAAAAAAAAAAAAAAAAACATAGATGAACGAGAAAGATTGACGATATTTTACCGTAATCAAGCCAACATATATTGTGCGGGAATATTTCGATCGCGAAAAAATAGCCGAGAAATACTTTTCCGTTCAGACTGCGGCTAATGAGAAACTACTTGACACACTATCGATAGTTTTAGCCAAGTACGCGAATAAAAAGAAAAACTTGACGTAATCTGTATAACCTGTACCGAAATACCAATAACCGTAGGTATAAAATACGTGGAAGATACCGATCGATACTTATCACAAGTCTTGCCTTAAGCGAATAAATAGAAAATTGGGGTGGCAGAGCCAGGCATGCATAACGACGAGATAAAACAAGCCGATTACAGAAGAAACAAAGAGCGCCGACGAGCAGTCTTCCCGATTAGCATACCTACGCCTTAGGTAATACTTAAAATACGTTGCGAATAACCGTCGATGTGTATAGGTATAGCTATATACATCCACATATACTGTGAAGTGTACGTGTAGATATTCGCGACGAAGCGACGACTCGAGGAAATGGCCGTAGCTTCGAGCTAGCCGAAGATATTTAACCAGTTAATCGTGCCTCGCTGTTATACCCGATTCGCCTGCGTTTCTCCGCGAGGCAAACGAATACTAGAACCTAAGTATAGGTGTAGAAAATAAATCTGTACATATATAAATATACATACAGAAAGAGTCATAGAATTAAAGAGACGGGTATACGAAAAGAAAGAGAAAAAGAAGAAGAAGAAAATCCGAGGTGGAATTTGTTGAGAATACGCCGAGATACGCCCAATAAAAAACCGCAGGAAAAACTCTCGACTAATTTCACGGGTAGGAAAATTAAGGAATGTGTACCGATTACATAAGGGGAGGAAAGAAACCGTGACGATTGAAAGGGTTCATTCGGACAGAAGATTGGGGGATGCGGTCCTCGTCTCTTTTCATCCCCGATAAAAACAGCGCCGCGCGACGCGACGATCCGTTGAAACAAAAGTTTGTGTTTTGCCGCACGGATTTGTCGCTGGTTGCGAAGAGACAAGAAGTTCTTCTTCCCCTCCGTCTCTATCCGGTGCACCGTGTATACCAGCCGCTCGTTCGTAGACTCTGTGTAGGAAACGAGGCAACGGGGCGAAGTAAGGGATGAAGAGAAAAAATGAGAACCCTGGATCACGAGGGCCAATCGGAGCCCAGCTTTTCCCCGACGCGGTCGATCAATGCGGAGCTCTCTGTACCGACATGCACCGCATACGAAGGCCAACCCAACCCAATCATCGCGATCCACGAGTCGCACCCGACGGAAGAAGATCCGAACGTTTGTTTTCTACCGACTCCATCGAGTCTCAGGCTTCTTAATTGACCTTGGATCTGCTTCTCCTTATAAATTTCGAATCGCGGTTTTTGTTAAAAAAAATTTCTAAATCGCGTTTACGTTTAATTGAAACATTTTCATGCATCTGTTAGCGAAGTTGTAACTAAACGCTCCGCAATTTTTAGTTCTATGAGGTGACTAAAAACCAAGAAAAAAATCAAAACGTATTCGGCTATCGATTGATCAGCGATAAAATTATATAGTTTTTCCTTTCACATGTTAAAAATTTCAAACAATTTAGTAAATTAAAAATGACTTTCTTCTGTTTTTCCTGCAAATTTCATTGAAGTCAAAAATTTTTACTCTAAAGTTCAGACAAATAAATTGAAATTTGGGTTACTGAATCGAATTTCTCTGTACTCGTAACCTGATTCGGTAAATCGACATCCCCTTAGCAAGTCAGAGTTCACGTATACAGACACGAGTCAAAAGGTTCGAGTGTAATGGATTTTCATTAAGGTTAAATTAATCCAACAGGCAGGTAACCATCAAGGTCGAATTTCGGGCGTTGAGTGGTACGTTTTATAAAGGGCGGGTTGGGTGTATAGAGACCGGAGGTCCTGAGGGGTTGGGAATTACCGGTAGGTATAAGATGTCTCTGGAGTTTCATTCTTCATTTTGTGAACTCCATCGAGAAGAGTGGCTCCTTCCATTCGGGCTTCCGAAGGGTTCTTCGCTTCCCTTTGATTGTCCCTTAGGTCGGGTGGGCCGAACCCCAAGACACGAGCTATGGGATTCAGGGTGTGTTTCAGCCGAGTATTCGGTACGCCTGTAGATACAGAAGACGACTCGTCGTCCGCACGTTGCGTCGGGCCGATCACGATAATCGGATTAATTAATCCGAACGGAGAATATCGGCCATAAGTCGAGTCTCCTCGCAACTCTCGTCCATCGTGCTCATCTCCATTTTCCTTTCGTCTATACTCTTCCTTAATTCAGTAGAATATAAAAGCGTCCTCGAACCAGAGTGCGAAGAAGCGATGTTCAAAATTTACTCCCCCACACCGCCGTTTCAGCGTCGAAAGAGAGCGAGAGAATAGCGAGCGTTAAAAGCAAATTAAATTAAGATACGGATCTGTGTCGGTCCTCTCTTCCAGACGTTTTAGAGGAGGCCGTGTTTCTCCGCTCATCCCCGTATCTTCCCCCCCCCCTGCATCCCCCTCAACCCTCGATCCTCTCTTCCGTCCAATTACTCTGCGCGTACACTTGAAACTCTCTCTTATTTCGTTGTTTCCACCGTGTACCAAAGTCCCCGATGATTTTGGCTGCGCCCACCTAACATCTGAAGGGCAAATCCACCTGCCGGAAACACTAGCTAGACTCGAACCAACCCCCAAAACTGGGAAATATCATGGCGGACCGCAATTACGGCGTCGAATATAATCAAGACTCTGGGACAAACTCCTTCAACCTTAATTGTTGGCTCCAATTTATCCTGGCTTCGAATCGTCGAACGGGAGAAGCGAAGTTCGACCTAATTACAATCGGGTAGAAAAGTTTGTTCCCGCGGTATTTCGAGTCTCTCAAGACGATCGAAGTGGATCGCAATAAAGAGGAAAAATAAAGCCCGAAAAGATGCGACGGGAAAATATTTTCCTCCAGCGTGATTACAATGAATAAATATTGCGGTATGGATTTTTCTCGTCAATGTGTTACACACGGTGACGTTCGCTGTACGAGTTCATCTTAGAGTTCCGTAAAAATTTTGCAGCTTCGGAAACTTGTTAGCAGTTTGAAAGAAGGGGATTTCGTATCGGTACACGAAAGGTTAAAAGCCACGAAGTTTTACGCGTATCGGATGAAACTCGACTGCAGTAGGTATGCGCAACCAGACGGTTTGCAGTTCGAAGTTTTCACTCAATTTCTTCAGCAACCCCCTCGCTTTGTCTCAGCTTCTTCTTCGCCCTACTTTCATAAACTTTGACGTGAATTTATTGCATGTGCATTCGGCGAGGAATCGAGGTAAATAGAAAGACAATTCGCCGGAGAATATTGTCGCCGCTTTATAAGTTACAGCGGGAATCAGCAAAGCTTCTTTCACATATTGACTGCGTGTAATATTTTTTATTGGTACAATTAGACCGCGGACCAGACTTCTGGCAGTTAATCAGACCAGAGAGAAACGGTTTTAATTACGTTGACGCCAAGAGAGTACCAATTAACGCTGAAATTTCCAAGAAAATAGAGTTCGTGTAGGTATATATAATTTATGTACACTACTGAGGCCAAGTAATTTCGGCAAATTTAGCTTCCTCCGGAGCGCAGGAGATCTCGAGGGCTAAGGACACGCGTGGCGAATACGAATGGGAATGAAAAGTGGAATAAAACAAGGGAAGAATTAAAATAGCTGTAAGGAATTGTCACTCACCCAAGAAGCGACGGGCCGCCGTTGCGCCTTGTTCCGCATCTGTAAAAGAAGAAGACAAAACATAGGTAAAATAATCTGTAGTATATGAGAAAAATAGAACGATCGATTACGCGGCAAAGAAAAATTATGTACATCAAAGGGGCCCAAGATTCGATAAAGACTCTGAAGAAGGCTGAAGGAGAAGCTGCGCGCGGTTGTTCTCAGCACAGCCGATAAGCCTTATCGACTCTTGGCCGCCTCGAGCAATGAAACTACCGTGCGGAATAAAAGGAGGCCATGTCTGCCGAAGGATAAATTATGATTTTATGAAATACGGAACGAATTCATGGCGCGCCTGACGCTTTCGAAGCACGAGCGACGCTGGACGGTAATTTCTCTCTCTTTCCCTCTCTCTTAACGGAGATTGGATGATCGGCGGGACTTTTTTAATCGCGAAATCTACTGCATACGTAAGAAGAGGAATTAACAGCTAGACACTGCAAAAAAAAAAACGGGCGAAGAGAATCATACCCGTTGTTAAGCTGTGATAAGAGGTGCAGACTGTAAGCCATTCCAGCTCCTCGTTGAGGAGATCCATTAATTTTCTTATTACCTGGAGAGATAATCGCTCGTCGAAAACGTAACCCTACCGACTTCCTTCACCTTTTCTTCACGATTTTACCAGTGAAAATCGAACGACAAATGCAAAAGGATTGCAGAGTGTCGAAGCGTTATTATTTAGAATCGTGAACGGCGGTTATAAGAATCGAGAAAAACGATTTTCAAAGAATTAATTATTACTCAAGTGTTTCATTTAGTTTACTGATCGATCAATTCAGATGTTAGTAATAATAAAACGGTCGAGTATAGCTCGACCCAGAAAAATCCTACGGAGCTGGAAAGGTGAATTAGAAATTTGATACGGTGGCCGAGTGACCCGAGCGAAATATCAGCAGATTGACGTAACACATTTGCTGTATAAAAATTTCTTTGCAATACATGCGGAGATAGTTCTGATGGGTAGATATAAGCAGAGAGGTAGGTAGGTGGGTATACGAATGCAGGTTATACGAGCAAGGCAAGCAGGATTTTATGCGGTTCTTTGCCTAGGATAGTGGATACACACGATACATACATATCGGTATGTGTACCTAGGTATTATACATATATATATATATATATATATATATATATATATAGATAGTGGTGAGCATACAGATCCACGTGCGTATATTGCGAGCGGAAGAGCGGCCGAACGTATTTACCGGAACGATTTGATTTTCGCGATTTGCAATCTAACCCGACTATTTCCATCCCTCGAATTTAGCCGAGGGTCGAGCTCGGAATTTTCGATGGATGGATGGATGGATGGATGGATGTGTGTAGGTTGTAGAAAGTAGCGGGGAAAGACCTCGATCGACTTTTTCACCGGATTAGGGAAATTCCGTGATTTTCATCTATTCGATTTTCATCCAACGCAAATGACTTCGGACTGGTTCGAGGAGTCTTCGGGGTTGACGGTGTAAGTGTATCCAGGTCGTCAGTTTTGCTATCTCGTGTTTCTGGTTGGAAACCCAGAAAAAAGAAGCTCTGAAAACTGTTCGTAATACTTTACCGATAACGGCATCAGTCACGGAAACTTTTTAAAATACTCGTTGCGAGCATCGTGACGATTTTTCAAATGTAACGGGAACATAATGTCAAAAACGTTATGGCGGATATGATTATGAAAAACTGACAATAACCTATGCAACGAAAAGTCCTTCGTATCCTTAACTTATATACATTTCTTAATTTGAAATTTGACGCAAAAAATTAGCCTGATAAGGGAATAAAAATTCAAAATCAAAATAGACAGACATTGCGTTTCCCGATTTGCAACGCGGCGTAAAAATATAAGCGAGAAAAATACACACGACTTGTTCAAGCAGCCTGCAGCCCCACGCCCAATTTTCCTTATTTTCCCGACGCCGCCCAGTTCCAATGGGCTCTACCTGCTGCACTGGCCTTAAAAATCTGATCGTCCATACTGCACACTTGCAAAAAGTTGAATCGCGTTGCCCCGAGAGAGTGAATACGTAAAAATATTGATATATTTTGCTGAAATACGAGTACAGAAAATATCTGTGAGTCTGAGAAAATGCCTGAGTTGAAATTGCTCAGTGTACCTATATAATATAGGATCAAGGAGGCAGAGAGAAAGTCTCGCATGGCGTGTTGCGCTCCTATTTCTCACGTTTTGCAGCCTTTTAGCTGAGAAAAAATTCATACAAGTGTAGCTCAAGTTAGACAAGCGTTATCGAAAGAGTCCAAAGTATATTCTCAGAGTGCATCCACACAAGAACAAACCCCGTATCAGCTGCACACGCTCTTTCCAACTCTGCAAGCTCTGTTGTTGCTCTTGAAAATTTTATAATAGCTCCCTGTGCCTTTATGCCGATGTGTAATAATTCTTTGATTTGCAGACACAACATTGAGAACGCGAGTCTATATATGTACACCGTTATACTTCTTCAACTACTGTAAAGGCACAGTTATCAGCGTAGAAAACGATTTATTCCAAAAATATCGCGGCGTACATTCAAATAAGACTAAGATTTACGTCCAGGTTACGTGGCTTCGTGATGTCTAGAGCCTTGCTAAGATCGGTTTAGCGCACATATGTAGGTAAATAAACATAAAATTATATACACATGGTCTGAACATCTTTCCGCTGCTTTCTGCATCTAGTAAGAAAAATATTGAGCTTCGATTTACGATCTGTCATCGGTAAGCATCCCGATGCACGTTAGCGAATGTACAGATGTGTAAATCCCGGCTTAGATCAAAGGTGCGCAAAGATCGGTTTAGTGCAAAATAGGGAAAGGCAAGCCTCGTCTGCGGCGAGCGTCGTTACACTGAACAGCGTTAAATACAGTGGCAGTAGAACATCCGCGTATATCCAGACGATAACGCGAGTGTAAAACACGAATGATGAAAGGCAATATAACCTTCAGACTGTGTGGCAATTGCTTTAGTAAAAATTTATGATCACGCAGGTGATAATTATGTCGATGATTAGGGTCAATCTTTGAAACGGAAGTGAAGAAGGATGGAACAATTTTCTTTGCTGGAAGGTGATGAGTATCGTTGATAGAGACTCTTGGGCTCGGTAAAAGGCGAGAGGGACGTGAAAATTTGTACAAGGAAATGGAAGGGGGGGGGGGGGAGAGGAAGAGGAGAGAGATGAGAGATGGAGAGACGCGTGTCTGGTCCACGATGTCGTTTTATGTGGACACTGGCAGCTGGCTGTGCGTCTCGTTGACGGTGGGAAGAAGCGTATTATACGTGTAGGTATAGCAACGTCGCGTAAGACGGGTGTTGTCTGCCGAGATGAAATCACATCCCGTGAGATGAACGGCCTACCTAGGATCAAACCCGGCCTCCTGGAGCCTAGACTCTAACCCAGTCGTCTCCGGAAGATGGGAGAGCCGTTCTCGCTCTGCGGCCGTGTCATCCCCTGCAGTATCACCTTCATTACACACCTTATGGCACCACCGCAAGCCTCCTCGTACACTCCCCCAAGTATAGAAAATGGAAAAGACCCTACCTATCAACCTACACGTGTTTCATCTCGGGCAACAACGATCCCCATCCGCTCGTATATACCGCGAAAAAATGAAATAACCCAGAAGACACGAACGTGCAACGGTGCAGCATCGATGGTGTATATACCTACCGACTGTAAACCATCTCTGATCCGATCTATACTCGAAATACCATAGAAAAAGAAAAGAATTCTGAAACCGAACGATTTCTTCTCGAAGTTAGGTTCCTTTTTTTCAAGACGATCCAGAAGCTCGTCTTCAAGAAGCTTTCTTTATGCCTTCGTAGGAGGAACCATAAAATACAAACTCTGGTCGATTCTCATGCAAAGCAACGCGAAACTACCGATAATTCGGTTATCGAAATTTCATCGAAATTTTATCGAAATTACGAAGTATTCGGTAACTTGTATGAAGGTGGATGAAACGTTCCGATTGTCAAATGGGAAAAAATTTCAGATGTACAGGCTTTGTATCAAAGTCTATTGCAATTTATTCCGGAGCAGGTAAAGGTTCTGCCATCTTCTACTCGTCGTAATTCGTATGGCGGTACCAAAACGAATATACTCACCCGCATTCGGTATTTCTCTTTATCTGTGCCCCCTCCTCATCGTTCGTATATGTAGCAAGACTGCGGCCATGGGCTATGTCTTTACACTGATCACTCCCGACCTCTCTATCAGACGAGAAGAGGTTCTTTTATTCGCCTTTTAGCCTACCGCACTGGCTCCTAAGTATATATAGACTTGAAAACGTATCCTCAGATACTTTTACGAGCAAATCCTAGGAGCTGAGCAGTTTGTTGGTAAATAGGAGAAGAAGAAAAAATCATCGATCGTTGATTCTGATCTAGATATACGAGTCAAAAGAAAAAAAAAAAAAAGAACCCCGAGTTTTAAATTTTGCATTGGAATTGTGAGATGTAAAATTGAACGAATGGAAAATAGTTGAAGAATATTGCAGTATTCCAATACTTGGACGAAATGTAAGTTCCGCAGCTGCGCGGACAATTTCGGAAAAATACCTTCGAGGAGAACCGAGCGGTATAACCCCGTTCGAAAAGGTGGAGGTTGACCGTTTGGAAAAAGGAGAGAGTAAAATGTGGAGCAAAAAATCGGCAGAGGCGTAGAACCGCATGGACAGAGGTCTGAAAGCCACAATGCGTCCGGTAGCATCCCTTTCTTTCTTTTTTTCGTGCTCATAAACCATCGTTGGGTAAGTCTCGATGCACGTACCGTTAGGTCACGCAGGACTGAACGACTGACCCGACTGACCAGTCTAATTGTCGAAAGACTCGAACTGGGACAAAAGAGAGCAACGAAGAGAGACAGAAAAAAGGTAAAATCTATGCCAGCAACACGCACCTCTGGAGCCGAGCTCAAGAGAGAAGAAGATAAGATTCTAAGCGAAGATAGGATGTATGGCTATATATATATATATATATATATATATATATATATACAGTCACTGCAATGGTATAATGCAACAGTTCAGAGCTGATTTTCGTTCGACTTACCCCTGCAGTGGCGAGACGATTTATAAGGTCTGAGAATCCGGGCAAATAGCAGATTCCCGATAGTCGATCGGCTCAAGCAGAGAGCAGGCGGAAGTTGAGAAGTAACTGCGAGAACTCAGGGTCGAGTTGGAGTTCTTATATGCAGTTGTGGTGGCAGGTAAGCTAATCGAGTCACGTGTGTGCCTAAGTCCTATTGGTAACGCATACGCCATTTATAGACTCGTATAGGTTCTTATCGTAGAAAAAGGATAGAGTACCTACAACACCCGTTTTGTTTCCTTTGCCTGTTTCTTTTTTTCTTCATCTTTTTCTTCTTTTCCTCTCCCCCTATTCCCTTGCACTTTTACCACCGCTTTGCAGCGCGTTATAGAAACGTCCCAGTCGGTAAACCGTATGCAAATAAACCATGGAAAGTATCCATTGTGAGCGGAGAGTGAATTGAATAAACAATCGAAGAAGGGGCTGCCGATATCTGCCCGGGATAATTAATCTATGCCCTCGTATTGGTCCCCGCTCACAATCTGGAGCCAGGCAGTCGCAAGTATGAACATTCGCGTGTTTAAGTGAAGGGAGTTGGAAGTGAATTAGCGAATTGATAAAACTTTTTCAGCTTATCTAATCCGACATAGAAGCATCTTATATATATATATATATCGATTCGCTGAGATGAGAGAAAGTTTCGCGCGAATATAGGGAAGATAGAGAAAATAACGGAAACATCAGCGGGACTTTGTGCGGCGGTGAATTATGATGATTATTTTCTTTCTTCTATTTTTCATATTGTTTTCATGGAAAGGCGAACCTCCGATGGTCTGAGAGCGAAGCCTTCGCTTCAGGCACCGATAGCGAACCGATAACGGGATCAGGTTGACCGCGGAATGACGTGCAGTGTGGAAGTCCAATGGCGATTACTGATCGGCGCGAAGCCTGGTGTTAGTACCTGTAAAACCATCTCGAGCGGGACGGTCGATGATTGAAAAGCAATTTCCAGCCGCATCGAAAAGGCAATTTAATTAAATTCGATTTACACCACGGCAAGAGCCGTGCAATGTAAACCTAGTTTCAGATTTTTCTCGCACTCCGTCATGGCCGTTATTGCACTCCACGCAACGTTATTCGTTCTTTCGTTCATTCGTTTCTTCTATTTCCCGTTCGGGTTTATTCCAATGACCCATTGACCCCTGCCGACTATTGGCCCGACGACGCGACGCGACGGTGCGCAATGTCATCCCAAAGGGTTGTAACGTCGACGCTGATTAACTCTCTCCGTTTACTCTGCGGCTCGAAGTGGTTCGATCAAGACTCGAATACACCTGCCGAAAAAATAAGCTCACATGGATCGATGAACGCGACAGACTTTTTATTGCTACTTCTTTTTAATCGTCTTCATCCGGCGATGGCGCGATAAATCAACGACGAATAAAACCGTCCGCATTCATCGTCGCGGGCAGCTGACTGAGAGGATCAACTGACCTACGCCAACTAGCGACTGTACCTACTAAATTTTTTGTCTCTGAATCTCTGGTATTTTATTTAAACAATAATCGTTTCATCGCAGAGCTGAAAGTGATTGAATACATATACATCGTGAAATTTGAATGACGAGAAATCCGGCAATTAAAGTTGTCGGATCGTATAATTTCGATAAAATTTTATGCCCCAGACTACGATCAAGCTATACATTCGACATCAAATCGCGGTAATTATAATCCAATTAAAGTGGAATCGTTTTTTCTTTTTTTTTTTTTTTTGGTAACAAATGGAATGACATCAAGATTTGTATAATACAATTTTGTGCCTACACAACACGTTGAAATTGGTTGTATCACATGTAACCTGTATTGATCGCAAGCGAATGACAAATAAAACTGATTTCAGATCTCTAGTAAGAAGAAACGAAGCTGTCCGTGCAGGGCGAAAAGACAAACAGAAGCGGCCTGGCAACCAATCGAGTCGTGAAGGGAGAAAAGTGGGCGGAGAGTGGTGAGGGAGAGAGCTGAAAACGTGTCGAGCTAATCTTGTCCCTGTATGTGGGATGGAAAACGCACAGTGCGTGGCATCAGAGGTTCAAATACTTGAGACTAGCAGCTAAGGCTGCGCATTTTGAGAATGCCTTGTGTCTAAAATTGACCGATCATTACTTTGCAAAAGCACAAAGGTAGAAGACTTGTAAAAGTGACATAATTCATGTATACGATGCGATAGAAACTGGCCCGGAAAGCTACAGCGTGCCTAAATAGAAATGCGGAATTAGTGTCACGCGCACTGATGTTCTGCCGCAGAACCGTAATGACCGCAGGTGATATGAAAGTCGTGCAGCAACGTTGTGCCGAGTCCATTCGAGGGCAGAATAGAACAAGTACCGACATTCATCCCGAGGAGAGAAGAGAATCCTGTTTGACGATGGCTATTCTGGTCCTCCGCAAACCTGCGTCTCATCCTCCGCATTTCACCGATGCGTAATGTCAGTGCAGTTTCCAACCTCCTGGACGTTAGGCCATGGTGCAACGTGTTCTCATCTGCACCGTATCAGCTCGGCAGCTTTTGTCCCTCGGGAAATACGGAGTGATATGATATTGGCAGAAGGGGAGGAGGATGAGGATGAGGAAGAGGAGGGGGAGGAGGTGGCCTGCACGTTGGTTCGCCCGTATAAATTGTAGCTCTGCAGTATACTGCGCAACGCGACGTATGTACACGTATGTCGTACATCTCCTTTTCCACCTAGGTTCCATCATACCAACAAGACGAAATATCCGAGGCAGTGTGGATTTCCGTAACATTTTCCACGACACGAGAAACGGCGAGTTTCAATTTTTTATCAGTTGCTTCTGCACCTGTGCTCGGAGAAGAAAAGATGCGTCAATCGACACACGCATGAATTCTTCATCCATCATTCTCCTTCGTCTTTTTCCTCCTATTTTCTCTCTTTCTGCTCGTGGAAAAAAACCCGTAGAGAAAGAAGTTGAATTTTTTCAGCCTCACAAGCGCTCAATGCATAAAGCATGACGTTAGAGTGAAAGTGTACCTAAATTTTTTTTTTTTTTCTTCTTCTTTTTCCCCTTTTCACTCCTTCACCGTTTTTGCCAAAAAGTAGGCCTAGGCAAAGCGGATATATATATGAGGGGTACAGATGCGTAGGTTCGCAGCGGAAACAAATTTCGCAGACAAGTCATGGTCGTTTTGGAAACGGGGAGGAGGGTGGATCCAGGCCGGAAAAGGAGTAAACGGCGTGCACACATTTCTCCAGGATGTACCACGTATATAACGTATCTCGCTTAGTGAAAACCGAGACTCTGGCGCCGAGCAAAGGCCGTGACAAAAAGATAGGAAGACGCCGTTCAGCCTCTACTTTGTAAGAAGGATATAATGGATGCGCAGGAAGCGCACTTGGTTGCATATCTGGGCTCCGAAAATACCGAGAAGACTTCTCCCTTCCTTTCCGCGGGAATTTTCCAGGATACGCGTACCCTGGAACTCTCGATAACCACGCGTTGGAAAAATCTCATGGACAGTGCGGACGTGAAGCCAAAGTTCAGGCAGATAGAGGACCGAATCGTTAGTAGAACACACAACGATACGTCGGTTGATCCCCTGGACGCAGCACCTTCGTGTGCTACCTTTCCTTTTAGTTCTTCAGACCCGCGGGTGAGACGTGACCGAACGGAAGTAAGTATAAGAAAGGAAGAAAGGAAGCAAGGAAGTGCGCAAGGAACAGGAGCCAAGGGACCAAATAGAAGGGCTCGAAGGTGGCTTCTGGTCTTTCGACGCTCGCGGGGAGGATATCGGAGTCAGCAGGGGTTTCGTGACGCCATTTTATCCATACGTGATCTCTACCAAATACGAAAATTTCTACGTGACTACTGACGGGAGGGTGGATGGATCCAGGAAAACCCATGCCGAGACAGCCGTGTAGGTACTACCTATTTACCTTCGAGCTACATACAAGGATGTCGCGCAAGAAGCATGCGGACATGAAGACGATGGCATCCGCGCCAAGGACATCGAGATGTGGCTGGTGCTGGGACTCATATAAACTTCGAGTCACGCATCGCGTTACCTTCCTATTTCTACTGTCTTTCGACTCCATCGGTTCGCCACAAGGCAATCGACAGTGGATGCAGCTGCCGTTCGATGCACTATACACCGACACTTTCTTCTTTTCTCTATTTTTCACAGTTTCCTTAACTCCTTTAGGTATAACTATTTTTTTCATTTTTTAGTAGGTAGGTACGTGGACATCATGCGGAGAGGAAATCGAGCCGCGACTGTTACAAGAACTTGTGAGTTTCGTCGCAAGACCGCCGCGGCGGCATTTTCATGTCGGGAACGAGACTGAGGATATAATTATTACCGCGCTAATAACACCAACCGAATATTACGCCCGGGTTACAGCCTTGACTGACGTAAAAACACTAAACGTGGTAATTTCGGTAGCCATACTTAAATACTTGCTGTAGCTACCGGAGTTAGTTATGTACATATATTTATACAACGTAAAAATTGATTTCTTAGGAATGTGCTTATATTTAAACAACAGAGTAGTTACTTTCTTTCTGTATTACGAATTCAATGTAAGATAAAAAAAAAAAAAGGAATATTGAATTAACTCTAAAAACTTACTCAACTGAAATGTGACTCAAATTGCTTGCACAATTTGTCTTTTAGAATATCGTGAGAGCGAGGTTGACAATGAGCTATTCTTTACAAGCTTCGAAGGAAACGCGTTGCGGTATCTGAAAATTAATGAATGGCGTCTAGTTTCAAAGAAGGAAACAACATATTACCGTAGTGCGGTGTGTAGAATGCCGCAAAGAAATTTTTCGTTTTTTTTTTTTTTTTTTTTTGTTCTATCTTTATTAGTTTTGGGAAAAAGAAACAAATTAGTCGTCAACACGAAGCAGCCAATAATACGATGTCACCGTCGCTCGCTGAAGCAGCAGCCGCCTTGTGAGTCCGAACTCTGGTTTTTGCCTGACGCATAGCTTAAGCTACAAGCTAGGAATGAGTTATGGGATTTCCTCGTGCATGGTCTACGTATAAAGCTTAAGCATCGTGCTTTTTTCCACGGGGTTTCAAATTAATGCATCGAACTCTGCCGAGACGAAGGAAGCGAAGGTTCGTAAAAGCTGGTAAGAATTCAACCGTTTAAATTTCGTTTCACTCTAAAATTAGAATATCTCGCTACATTTCTCTCCGTGAGGATTAGTAGGAAAGAGAAAAGAAAAGACAAAAAACGAGAAGAAAAAAAAAAATTGAAAACGAAGAAACAAGCGAAAGGGATCGATAAATATATCGCACCTCGTACATTAACGCAAGGAATAAAATCTTTACGCGCGTGTATAACAGCTGCAGTAAACTAATCAACAACCCTAAACGAGCTCCCAACCTTAGGTACATAAATTGATATTTTTCTTTTCATATTTTTACAGATCCAGACTATTTTGTAAGAAGAAGAAAAAAATTTCCCAAGAGATATTCGAACACCTGGGATAAAGGAAGAAATAATTGATCATCTATTTCTAACCAAAACCCATATTTCCGAATCCTTGTCACCGAGGACTCGTCATCCTGCAATACCTAATCGATTGTGAAAAGCACGCGAGAAATGAATAAATTTTGGAGTAGTTAAGTTCTCTACGAAAGCATATGAAACTGTAGATGGATAACAAAAATCATGCAAGTTTGTAAAGAAGGAATAAAAAGGTTTGAAAGAAGAAACGTGTAGTAGCACCTGGCAAAATCTGGCAATTAAAACGTCATATATATACTTATATTAGAGGAAGGAGTAAAGTGGTAGATAAGCGTTTTCGCGTCTAACAATTAGCGCATGACAGACAACCGGCAATAAAGCAATGATCGTGTTTTACGACCCGCTATATATCACCGACGTGCAGGGGCAGCCGCAAATCGGCCAATCGTTGACATCGGTCCTGATCCTGGGTATAATCGAGGTAGGTACAGCTATTATACAGTCGATACATGCGGTACATCCTGAAATTTATTGCCCAAGGATCTGCAGCTTGGTGTTCCCAACTCTCTCTCTCTCTCTCTCTCTCTCTCTCTCGCAGAAAATAATGCCTATACTTAATTTCGATAATCCGAAAATCGTTGCTTTTAATCATCTCGACTGCTTGGCATATTCGTCGGAATTCTGTCTAGAATTGGATCTTTCCTCGATTTTTTTTTCGCGATATTCGAAACGCGTAACGGACCCTCGTGGGTCACCCGTTCGCTTTATACACCAAGTCTGCAGTTTAGAGTTTGTTTGGGTCGGTAATGGCCTCCGGCGTTTAGATTAGCCCCGGCGGCCAATGGTGTTTGACACCTGACACTCTTTCACTCTATAGGTATCCGGCAAAAAACCTCCCAAAGCCCTGCCCAACGGCAGTCATGGCCACCACTGTCGAGCCGACCAGCTATGGCTCCGAGAGGAAATCGGACAACGAACCCCCCTGGGTACCGTAACTCCCCCTAACCCCCCACCAACTCCCGCGCTAAGCCATGGTGCGGGAGCCATTTCGATCCCTGCCTCACAATTTCGTATACCGGTTCAGACGTCAAGGAAGAAAAAGGGGAAAGAAAGAGTGAGAGAACGAGAGAGAGAGAGAGAGAGAGAGAGAGAGAGAGAGAAAAGACGAGAAAAAGGTAAGATCGAGAGAAAGAAGACGTAAAAAGGAGAAAGGAATTCTATCCGTGATGAAAATTTAAATATCTTAATCAACGAGTCGTCGCTGTTAGATGAGCGAACGCGTAACTACATCTTCGGAAATTTAATTCTCAAATCAAAAATCTTTCCATCTTTATCTGTAAAAATTAAATCACCAGAATCAATGATTATTTATCACAGTACAAATTGTTCATCTTGTAATAAATACGATAGAAATAAATGTACAAATATATCTATATTCTGTGGGTCTATTATATTACGCTTCGTGTATTGAAGTCAATTTCTTTTTAATTGTGGACTGAAAAATAAAACCGGCTTAATTAGTCAGCGCGAAATAGTGTATGATGAATATAATTTCATTTCACACGATATTAAACGCTTATTTTTCTTCTGCACGTGTTACATTCTTCAATTTAAAGCATTACTCGAGCCTTCTGGTCTATTATATCCGTCGAATCGTGCTCCCCTCGAAAATAACGCGGTCTCGCAAACATTGTACTTGATTTTTATGTCAATTTTAGCGCAACCCAGATCCCTTGTTTCGCAAGTCCACTCGCTTCAATTCTGCCGTTGGTCGGAATTGTTGGTAATAGTATTCGTCGACTCGTTGAAGTGTAATAAAGAATACTTCAAAGCCGAAAAATTTTACCACCCACCCCCCTCAAAAAAAAAAAAAAATGTTGTAGTCAGCGAAGAAATAGATATTCTCAGCGGTGAGATTAGCGTTGAGCTGTAATTACCGCGGGTCAAGTTTTTCAGGAAATAATATTTCCAGACGATAAGATATAAGGTGAAAAAATGTAGTACTTAACGGTGCTGATCTTCCTATAGATCTATCTAATTGATGGAAAGACGAAGTCACCGTATGATCAATAGAGATACCGCCTTCCGGCTGATCGCGACGCGACAGGGCTGCTAAAGCAAAGGACTCGAGACTGCAGCCGGAGATAAGATAAAAATGAATAAATACATGTCCGTGTGTATAACTGAGTAGAAAATCCACTCACGGACGAGAAGAAGAAGAAGAAGAAGAAGAGGAGACGAAAGGTAAGCACCGGTAAGTCGTACGACGAAAGGTTGGTTGGTATAGCTATACAGGCGAGTACAACCCAGCGTCGTGACATCCATGAAACATTTTCAGGACGAAATGTATCGGGAGCAGAGATCGTGCAGGTTTTAGTGATAACATATACCTCCGGAGCACGGTGCAGAAGGTCTGTGTAAGTCGCCATTTTAGGAGCAGCAACAGCATCGTCTTCCTCCAGGCGAAATGTCGTTCAAGGCGTTCCCGAGTATTTGGAAATCAGGAACGGTTCCACGGATCGAAATCCTCCATACGCGAGAAGAAATTTCTGGCTATTACCGGAGGCCTTGCATTGCATCGCAAAAATGCAATTGCAATTCTGAGAAGAAACAGATATAGCAATCCATTTTCACGTGAGATGTTTTCGGTCAGAATTTCATGTAGAAAATAAAATGTTATCCCGTTTTTGCATTCGTGATCCATGGACTTGGATACTCAAAGATGTGCAAGTTCACGTTGAAATCGAGTCCGTATAGCATCCCCTGGATAAACGTGGAAAGGCTGGAGGAAAGAGAAAGGAGACGGAAAGTTCTAGACTCCAGACTCTGTACTTGGGGACCTGAGTACACATCGGCGCAAACATGACTCGGAGTAATACCCGTTCGCATTCCATCCCATCCCATCCCATCCCAGCCCAGCCCAAGGCAACCTCCCCTAGAAAATAATAAAACTCAGTGATATTTATGGAATTGGAAGAGCACTAAGGACGACCGCGACGCGACGCGTCCTTCTATATACCGGGAACCGGTGCTCAGCTTGGAAAACTTTGTGGCCACATTGTGATCTGTAATAATATAAATTCCCACTATCCCAAAGAAAATTCATTCCCAAGTCGCGGCGGGTGCTTTCCATCTCCGTAGAGATCTAGGTACTCTCTTTCTCTCTTATCTTATTTAATCAATTTCACTGTAACGCATATTTCCTTTTCAGACTTTTGCGTTATGGTTAGGACATCTTCGATTCTTCCGTATCAGCGAAAATTCGTTTTCTAATAGTAATAATTTTATAGAATCAGTCCAAGTTCTAAGCTCTTGAGTCGATCACTGAGTCATGAGTTTTTTTTATTTTATTTTTAATTTTTTGCAATAATTCAGAGATGCTGGGTTACACAAGTAGGTACTGTTTACTCAAACATTATACGAACAACCATACGGTGAGCAAAGGCTGCTCACAGTGTGAATCTGACTTCCGAGGCGAGCATTTCGACTTAGTTTTCCATATTTTTGGCGCCTCAGGGATAACTTCATTTAACAAATAGTTCGAGTTTCCTTTTGCTCCCTTCTGTGATTCTCTCGATGTATTTTGCCCTTAAATTATTTCCAAAAAAAGATCTTTAAACGCATCGCGGAGTTACGAATAAGTATAACCGCTGAATTTTTACGGGGGTATAATTGCACACACTAGTATGTAAAAATAAGGCTGCACGGCAAGTATTCGCCGTATTAGGAAATGTTGAAAAAAATTATGCCCGTCAAGAAACAGCCCCCGGTCCAATCATTATCGCAGCGGCATCTGTATGCCGGTCATGGAAATAGGTAGTGTCGAAGGTATGGCCGGTTGACTGGTCCATTCTGCTAACGGTAACGGCAGCCCTCGGGGTTTGAGTCTCTGCTAAACCTGAAAATGACTCAGGCGTGGCTGCAGGCTGAGCCTTTCTAAGGCCGGAGCATGCGTAAAGGCCCGTTTTCTCCCCAACGAGTTTCGGTTATTCTCCATCGCCTTTCGTCGCCTGCGGTGTCCAACCGACAGACACACCGAAGAACTCTAGATTCATATGTTGTAATAACCCGATTCAGGCATTCCGCAAACCCAAACATAATTTATAATCATAAATTAATCTAATTTTTTCCTTCCCGAATGAATTGATTGTAGCTATTCGACGCTGCAGAGACGATTTCGTCTATTGAACCAAAACCAAAGGTCACCGAATAACTATTCAATAACCAAATATATTCAATGAAATAAATTCAGCCGACGATAATTCTTATCAACTTTACGTCGGCCGCTTCTCTAGTCCGACTTATCTAGCCGCTTTCTAATGAATCTAATTAAAATCGGCATCAATCATGGGCCTAGTCGCAGTGCACCAAGGAGCAAAACGGCGCGTGGTCGACAGCGTCGTTTCCAAGGGGGTCGTTTCTTGCAGAAGCTATTCAGAAACTCCTCCGCAGCCTCGTCGGTAAGTTCCATTTCCACAAACAGGGAACCGGGGATGCTAGCGTTATTACCGACGTACCGATCGATTTCCCATCTCCTACTCTCCAGGACTAGGGAACCCATCCCGGCTGACCAGGATCGTGCCACCAGGGCCGAAGCTAACTGAGGGTGCAGAGAGCGGATGTGAAAAAGAAGAACCTCAAGACTTCGTCAGAGACTCTAAGATCGGATACTTTGTTTAATCGGACGATCACGAACGCGGTAGAATTAGAATGCAAAGGTGCAATTTACTGTGCCCGATTACTCAGCCGGCTGAGCACCTCGCTCTTCGTCGTATCTCACGTGAGACAAGTGGAAGGATAGAGGCAGACGCCTTGTAAGCGAAGCAAGAATCCTGCACTTGGGTGGTCGGACGTTTAAAGGTGCAGAGTATACAAGATGGGTGGATAATTACCTTGGATCAACGTGAAGCGAGCGTTCACCTGAAGCAAAAAGTAAAAATATGGAGGGCAGGGCAGGGCAGGGCAGGTCTGCACAGCAGGATGAGTCCTTGATGTAGATGAGGTCCTCTGAGCTCGCGAATAGTTGATAATAAAACGACACGTGACCGAGGATTATTCTTCACTCCGAATGAAGATGCGCGAGAGATGATAAAGATCTTTGAGATCTCGCGTCAGAGCGGATGATGGCGCCCTTGCTGACTGCTGAGAGTTGATACGACGTACTGCTACATAGTTGAAATTAGACAGGAGCAACAAGACGACATGTGCGCCATGTCAGTTAACAAGCCGCCACCCCTCTCCTCCCCACCAGAGTGACAAACACTCCGTCTCGGCAGCATAATTTATATAAATTGTATGCAAGATTGTCGTCGGACTCGTGCAGCCAATGATGAACCAACATCGTAAAGTCTGGGCTTCGTAATGATGCTAGAGGCCGAGTAAAGCGGTCGCCGCTTATGGCCGCTATATGACTTTGCTACTGTTGGTATACCTACTACGTTGTATGCATATGCATAAACAAGCCGAGGAATTTTTCGTCGATGCCAAATTTTTTTGCACACTCCCAAATTGCCGGCATTACGCTACCGGTATTTAGATTTTTAAGACACTCTCGTTTCGCATACAACGATGACGACGAAGCACACTTTGAATCCATCTATTTACCGACATGTTATATTCTCAGTGATTCCCATTGTTTTTTTGTATTTTTTTTTTTCTTCTTAATAGTACTTTCGAGATAAGTGCAATTTCGGTATCATAGCAATAAACTCATTCATTTGCTGAAATTATTTTAATTATAAGTCAGTAAAATATTCAGGTTTAATCGCGACTGGTATTGGAATTAAAAAAATGTCCACATCCACGCCGAGCTTTTATTATGCATAAGTTCGTCGGACGTGTTCGCATTAGTTAAATTGAGTCTCGCTAATCTCATCGGAGAAGATCAAGGAATTCTTTATACGTAATCATTGAATTTCAAAACTCTCGAAAAGCAGAGAGACGAAATACCGATTTTTGAGCTAGGGAAGCGAAGAAAATTTTGTGATGTTAGATCTTCATCGAAACTTATCGATTTATTAGCTTTTGAAGAAGGTTAATGAAGAGAAATTTTCTTGGTCAGTTTTAGGAAAGACATTAAAGGTTGCGATGCTCGAGGATATCAGACCGTGACTTTAGAACGAAAGAGAGGGTAAGAAAACGAATTAAATAAAAGTTTCAAGCAGTACCTGAGCTGAGCACCAATCTTAAACTCGGGACACTTAAGAAATCCGTTTTCATTAACTGGGGTGTCATTAACCTGTCAAGGGTACTCGAGTTGAATACAAAGGCATTCTTTTTTCTCAGTATCGTTGCTCCTCTCGGGTAAAACTAGACTTGTTTTTTACGATAACCGACTTTAACCGACGTTTCGCCTTAATCGAGAACAAGAAAACGCATGAATGGAAGTCGTATTGCCTGTTACGTCTACCAAAATAGAAAACACTTGTTTATATTCAACCGTTTGTCAAATGAGGTTGAGGGTGGGATGAGCAAAGTATCATGAAAAAAGGTACTTGACCCAATGACTTCACTTTCCAAGTAATAAAGTAACCATCCGTTAAACCATCGAAGACGACGCATATGAAATACGTCGTACCAACAACATTCGGACATGCAAAGTAAACGTGAGCGATTCACTTTGCACGGAAACGTCGAGAAAACTCTTTCGTTACGGTTGACTTACCGTACGAACCCAAAGCCACAGCTTTGTAAGTAGAATTCCTGTCCCATTTTTTCCGAAATTTTTTTCCTCCTCAAACATTGCAGCGCGTTGAACCCGACACTAATTTTCTCTCCTCCAAAGCCAAGGTAAATTTCTATCGAAGCATTGTACCAATCTTTGCAGCGCGACTCAAGTTTCAGTAGGTATGACGAAAAACCCGAGGAGGCAGGAAAAAAAAGCTCAAGGAAAATCGTTCAAAGGTTCGTCGAAGAAATATTTTGCTGCTTTTACAATGGAGAAAATTCACGCTTTTTACTGGCACGAATGTTTATCAGTTGTGGCTACCTCAGAGGGCCTCTCACAGATAAGACAATATATATATATATCCTCTCCGTGTATCTACATCCACAAGTAGGTACACGGTTCACCGTACTCAGAGATGATAGGGCCACCCTCTCGTCTCTCCAAAGTGTCTGTAGAGAGGCTCCAGATTGTTTGTGAATTATGTCACGCGTTAACTAGGTAACGGTGGGTATAAATTAGCTCGGGTAACAGAGACCATTACATTGAAGCCGCGTGCAGCGAGCTACGGCCGAGATGATATTAGTCTCCTAATCTCGCAATATCCCACATCGATATAATAACATTGCATATAACCATGTGCCCGTTGAATGGTCGCAAAATTTTTTTGTCAATTGGCAATATTTATTTAAAATTTATACTTATCTCCTGGATATCTGATTTCGGATTTGAATCAGGTTTGAATACTGACTTTGATTAGGTATGAAAAATTAACTCAAGAAAGCGCGACATTTTTTTTTACAAACTATAAAATTGGGAAGCAATGAAAGTGAGAACCTGAGAAACCGAGCTCATCGCTTGCGTGCGTTAAAAAGTTGAGTTTCACCTGTTGCTACAGCAAAGACAGGGTGGTCGATGGTTAGTAGATCGTAATATAAACGCAGTGTACGAGACGCTGTCCGGTAGCCTGAAATTATCATGATGTGACAAGGTTAAGTCATCATATAACAATATTAGAGTATATAATGTAGGAGCGCAAGACGCTGTCTAAGATCGCGATCAGCGATTGCAAGCTGACCTTTGACTCTCTGACGGGCCACGCGGTGCAGGAGAGCTTTTATTACCCTGAGAGTATAAGCTGGTGTTTAAAAGCGTGTTGCGTTACGTCCGAGTAACGACGTCTGTGTTTCCGTGTAGATATTCAAAGCGAACGGCAGGTACACAAGTTTAAATATGACAGCGATTAAGTTCTAAATTCTAGAAAGGTGATTTCAACCCGCAACCACCAACGAAGCCGCGGCTAAATTATTAGCCTTAGGTAGGTATAACATTGAACCTTCAAGGTATGCGGAGAGATGGTACCTATGTATATACATATATGTATACATATATACGTATAAATTAAATCTACACACGCTATAATACAAAACCGTTTGAAAGTAACGCGGTTAGAGAGTAATAAACGACAGTTTAGTTAATTATAATTACAATTGTAACAGCTTTTAGCCTGACTTTAGTACAATTTAAGCGTGCCGCGGTCATTTTCACGCCGTAAAGATGAATTTCTGTTCAAAGTGAACAAAAAAAAGTTCTTTTTTTAAATAAAAATAAAACAAAGCGTAAAGTCTAAAGTACAAAAAATATTCCTCGAGTTTAATGAGCTAACAAAAACAGGCCACAAATTTACTAAAATGTTACAACCATGAAGCGTTTACCTGTACTATTATGAACTGACGCAGGTGAAGGTATAATTAAATGTGTGTCGTTTCGGCGCCATTTATTTCCTCTCTCGGTTCATTTCTAGACTCGCCCACAGTTTCAAACTGTTTTTTTTTTTTTTTTTTTTTTTTTTTAAATTTCGTGAGAGAATTAGAGAAGTACTTTGTAAACGCGGTAAAAATAGTCCGAGCAAGAAGAGAAGAAGATCGAAAAAAAAAAAAGAAACAAATCAAACGTTAATAAGTTGTAAATTAAATCGTAAAAAGTAATTCCTCTGATGTTCGCACCCCGGAAGATCTCTTCTTTGTATCATCATCATATATACGTACATGCCGAATCTCAACTGAAATATATTTCTTGTTCCTGGATGGTCAAAGGACCGCGTCTACCGCAACCCGTTACATTGTTTTTTCCTATCATTTTCCGCTTAGGCCCGAAGCAAAAACAGCCCTTGGTGCTTATTTTATTGTCCCCCTGCAGGTCGTTACTTTACGAGTAGAGCCTCCGACTCCTTTCAGCAAAAGGATTACTTTCTTTGGACACAAAGTGCCGTTAGCCGACTCTGTCCGTGTGCTTCTTCATCGTTTTCTCCTCCCGAAGCGTGCACACACACACACACACACACACACACATATTCGCATGTGTATTAAATGCACCAACACCCTTAAGTGCGCGAGGCGTCTGCACTGCTGGTAGTACAAAACGCGACCACCGGCACTTTTACGATTGTCCGTATGCTGTATGGTAGGAAAAAAGGAAGAATAAGTCGAGGTATGAAACAGGGAGAAAAAACAGTGGAAAAAAAGGGTTGAGTCTGTGCCTCCGTTCGTTCATCTCCTCTGGCTGCCCATCGTGGCCAGGGAATGAGGTACGACCCAGGATACCGTTACGAGTCGATGGTTGTTGGTACCATCGGTTCTCCTAAGGACGTCGTCCTCCCGCGGATACCCATCATTTCTCAGTCGGCGTTCGACGCCTTGATTCTCCAGAACTCCGTGACTCCCGATCAGCAAGAATTTCGAGGTAGGATAAACCAGTGATACTTTAAACATATATTAGCCCGAGAAAATTTTCCTATAATCGTTCAATGGCGGGACTAGGAGTGATTGGTGTAAGTTTTGAGTGTCCTTAACGCGCGCAAGTATTCCTTAATCCTTAGGATACCGCTGAAAGTTTAAATTCCGGATCGATACGACGCCTGCCGGTTGATTAAAAGTCTTAGCTCGACTAAACCGCATCCTATTCGGTATCGGGTTGATTAAATTGGCGACAATTTTCTCCCTCCTTCCTCCGCTGCAGGTCGCAGCTCATTCGTTTCGAGTGGCGAAAAAAAAGAGTCAACTCTATAGCCAAAGAGAAAAAAAAAAAAAAACAGAGGGAACCTCGAGTGATGCGAACGGGAAGAACGTGATCGATGAAAAAAAAAAACGTCGTCGAAAAAGAGAAAGAAAAAATCTCAACGACGATATATACTAACCCTAAGATCGCTCAGCTTCTGTGTCTTATGAACCCCAAAGTCGTGTTAAATCAAGCCTATGATGCGACGCGACGTGATTTCATGTTGAACGCGGTGTTGAAGAAAAGTTTAGCGAAAAATGTAGACGAGTAAAAATCTTCGGGAAAATTTAGTCTCCCTCCTCCCCCCCCTCCCCTCCCCCCTGCCCCGCCCCGTGTACCGAGGGAGAAATTTATATGCTATACGTGTAATGTGTGCAGGTATTAAGCATGTATGCGCGTCGTTACAACGACGTTAAACGCGCGATGATCCGACCCAGTTAAGATTCTGGGGTCCTCCAGCTACGAATGGCGACAATATTGCAAGCAGAAGTTGGTGTTGAAGGGTCCTCGTTATATTTTCATAATTCCCCGATAGAATACAAAGCTTTGCCACCCTCCCCGCGTCCGAAATCGCACCCCAAACTCCAGACACCATCCTGATGATGGCGACCATAACCGCGGAAGTATGGAGCCAGATATGCGTAGAAGGCATACCCACACGGAGATATTTCTATGAGGTAGGTAGGTGGAGGAGTGACGATAACACCCTTCTCTTCGACAGTTAGGCGTATACAGGAAAAGTTTTCCCTCCGGCTATCCCAATCCCCGCGTTAAATCCCCCGCGCAAATACAAACGGGAGTAAAGGTGTCTGACATATCAGGGGTACGTTTGCCACGCCCTTGCGTTTGTCTAGATCCTCGGAAACGGAAGTGAAAGTAAGCCCCCCGAGTTATGGCGAAGAATTGCTAAAAAATAAATTTGTAATGTTGAATCTTCTAGCAATTGGTTTTGGTCATCGAGAGATTCACAATTTCAATGATTGGGTCTAAAGTTGATAATAACTGGTACACTTAACTGATTTGAAACACAACTAGGATGGCACGAATCTAGACTGATTATGTGAGCCAAGGTCTTTGAAAGCAATGATAACAACAATTCGTGAAATTTCCAACGTGGGGTGTAATTAACCTTGCATTTAGACGGGAACTCGGTACTCAGTGGTTACGCACGCGGGGTGGCTTCAATAACGCGAATCCCATGACGACTGTATTTCAGCGGTTACACGCAAATTAGGGGTATATATACCACTTTGGAGAAACGGGCTGAGCTCGCAGTTTAGGTATACAAAGTGTGCCTACTACCCCCATAGCAGAGCGGCAGAACTTCGTCTGCTTCGCAGTTTCGTTCGTATTGGGTCGAGTTGGATTCGCAGGCTTTGCCGTCGAAGTGTCTATGGATGCGATACACGAACACCGCATGTGTACGAATCTCCTCGGATAAACTTCGACGCATCGAGTGTGTCACACGCGTGTCAAACTCCCGTGTCAGAAATTTATAGTTGAGCAAAGAGTGTCGCCAGGGTAGTTACACAGCAGCGATCTTAAGGAAACTCCAACTTTCGCATGACTATCCACACGTGTGTTGCAGGAACGTCGAGCGAGCCCTCTTAACTCACCAACTTACCCTCTTAGGTATATTACGTCCCATTTCACCGCAGTAGGAAATTCCTCCAAGGACATTCGCAGGTCCTGATTAAACGCGCATTATACGATGATACACCTGTAAGCAGTGGGGCTTCGATAAGGGTGGTAAAAAAATAGTTTAGTTGCAGCGTAACTCGATACTAAATGAAGAAGAAGAATAGGAGAAAGAAAATCGATACCGATTTTATTTCAAGAACGAAATTCGAAGGGTTGGAAAAGTCAGGGGGGTGAATGGTCGGTGGCCGTTCGTATATACGTGTGTGCGTGGGAATGTAGGTGAAGAAAGAGGTGTGGGTGGGAGGTTTGAGGGCAGGTCACGGGGGATCGTCGGTTGAGGGTATATATACGCGGTAGTATAGCGGGGTGGTAATATCTTCATTTGCATTGATGGGGTTCTTCGCCGATTTCCCGCGAACCAGGCTCGCCGGAGGAGCGAAGCACCCGCTCGATCCTGCCCCCGGGCAACTCCCAGGGTAGATAGAGGAGAAGGTCGGGGTGGTGGTGAAACTGGCAAAACGGGTAAAACGGGCGAAGCGAGCTGAGCTCGTGACGTGTATACTTATACATAAGGCACCGCGCACATCGTGCGATCGATTCGACAGAACTGTTATTTCCAAACCGATCGATTAAAGCACATAAGTATCCAATAAATCGACATCACCGAGTAACGATTAATGTCGACGAGTATCAGATGGAAGCTGATCAATTAGGCAAATGATCGAGTCAATTAACGAACGAATGAAAAAACAACAACGGATAACAAAAAAATTGGTAATGAATATATATTTAACGAAAAATTCCATCAACGACGGTAGATGCAAGTGCTGCTCCTTGCAGACGATGCAGAAAATCTCGTCCACCTTGAGACGCGTGCGATTTTCGATCCTGGGATACGGTTGAACGGATTTTTGTGTGAACGTGGCTTAAAAATCTTGGAGGAATAGGGCGCGGGCTTCTCGACCGTCGAAGGGCGGCACCTTGTTCAAACCTTATAGGTCTATCTGACGAGGTCTATACTTACTCCACCTCCGCCTCGGCATCCCGTGTCGTGTAATGCGTAGCTGGAGCTAGACCCGGTAGGTATACCTACTAGACCGAGCGACCCGTCCCATCTCGTTCCATCCCATCCTTCGCCATTCCCAGCCCATCCTCTGACTCGCTCGCTCGCTCGCTCGTCCGCCATGGTTATTACAAGCCATACCGTAAAAAGGGGTAAGCCTAAAATTAGTTGGAAACTTATATCAGCCGGCCGGCTAACGCAGCTCGGTCGTCTCTTCCCCGCAAGTTTTAGGACCGACTCGCATCCAAACTCTCGCGAATTAAAAGCTTTCCTCTCTCCTCAATTGCGGCAACCCTCTTGATCACAAGGACGAAGGATACACTCACTGCCCACGGCTGATCTCCTCGAATCACCTTCGTCACGTCTGTAGTACGTAGGTTGACTCCAGACCAGCTGCGGTTTCGGTCATTTTAAACCTCATCTGATGGTCACATCGTCACAGGAGGTATTTGAATTTTTTTTTCAATCGGTTTCCCGTTTGTTTCTATTTTCTTGTCGTCTCCTTCGCACTTGTGTCAAGTAGCTTTCAAGTACCTATACAGATGCGTGAATTGCACTTCTTTCATCTTAACAGGCACTGTACCTACGTTTTTTTTTTCGTTCTTGTTATTCTTGTTCTTCTTATATGATGGATGCGAATGAGTTTTACAAATTGCATATTTAAAATAAAAATTCTCATTTCCCGCAGCTTTACTCTAGTTGGAGAGTTGGCTAGTAAAAGCTGCGTGTAACGTTATATATATACACACGTATAACTTACCTAAGAACAATAGAGGAAACAGCGCGATGAAAAGCCCCCCTTGTAATACTATTTTCTCTTTCCTTCATCCCTACTACACTGCGAAAGGGTCGACTTCCTGACTATACAATTCTCATACTTTTTTACGTATAGACATGAAATGAAATGCGTAGGTACGAGGTACGAGAGACATAAACGTGTACCATCCACCTGAGTGCGATGAATGTATCCGAAGAGGTGAAGGTGCGATTGAGGAAGGCTTGGAATTCGGGTTAAACACGCGCACGGATTTCCCCCGCAATCCAATTTTTCACTCACCCTGAGACAGCCGCGTGCGATATATGTATAAAATACGGGAAAATTAAAATGCAGAAATAGGTATAACAATGACATGACGTGACATAACAAAGCTGTGAAGGTATGTAATATTCGAGAGCATATATAGCTCTGTGCATGCGTAACCTAAAATGTAAAAGAGGGGTCGAGAAGCCCGTCGCGACGTAAAATGGAATAAGCTTCATATTTGTTTGATTGTCAGCAATTCGTCGAGCGAACTGATCCCTCGTGAAGCATATATCTATGGGAAAAATGAATCACTCGGACGTTTTAGAAGATGAAGTACACCTCTTTGCGATATGTCTCATCCACTCGAGACTGGGACTGAAGGAGAAGAGACTCATTTCGTGAGAAGAAAACACGCGCAGCGAAGGGACACTCGTATACCTTGTGCATTGCAGATAACACCCGACCAATTGGGAATCGTCCAGTGACCCGTCAAATGGAGAGTAAAGTATATAGGAGTAACTTCGGTCCCTTGAAGTTAGATAAAAGAAGCTTTCTCCGAGCCTCGGAATCCTTGTCTTTTCAAAATCAGACCACACCCAGAAAAAACATAACCGTAACAAAAAAAAGAAGAAAAGAATCGTGAATATAAATGACTAGATTCCATCAATACTTCAAATATATTTTGCAGTATAACGAAACTCAAAATCACTGATCGAGACAAAATCGAAAAGTACATGATCATTTACAGTCTGAAATTCCTGGGCAAAGGCGAAGAAGATAAATTGGAACCAAAGCTGAGCGCCGGATAAGATTGTTTGAAAAAGGGTCTGTCTGAGATCGATGTGCTTCCACAGGGATTGAAAATTCTTTTCGAATATTCGTCGTCGTTCTCAGTATCTGGAAAAAGTCTTACGGGATAAACGAATTCCAAAGAAGACGCCGACGCTTTGGAGTGTGGAGAGTGTGTGCGTGTCTGCGTTTGTATCTGCAGCGGTACTTTGAAAAATAAAAAAACGATATGAAAAAAAAGAAGAAAACGTGGCGGGTTGTGATGAGAAAAGGAGAAACTCGAAACTCGAAAGTGGAAACTGGAAACTGGAAACTGGAAACGGGGGCGGAGTGGCTATCGATCGAATTCTGCGCCCGCGCGTTTCGCGTTCAACCTTGTGCCGCAGCTCCAACCGACGGACATCATGGCGTCGCCTAGCGTGAACGACGCGAGCGTCGGGACGCCCAGCCGTCGGATCGGAGCGCAAAATTCTCAGTGAAAACGTTTTGGGGTGAGGCAAAATTTAACTTTATGCACGAATGTTTTCTCGGCAATCCGTGAGAGAAGAGTTGAGATTTTTGATGAATAGCAAAACCTCAAAAATCGCCGATTCTTCAAGGAATTCTTAACGCAAACGAGCCTCAAGCAATTTTCACCTCACCAGTTTTGTGCGAAAATAAGGAAAAATTTTTCATTCTCTGATTTTTCTACAAATAAGCTGGCTTTTAACGTTACGAAGTCTCGTTTTGTTTTTACGTTCTAGACATAAATCCTCCGTAGATGAAAACGCGGAAGTTTCTGATTCGATGGATCGGGAAAGAGGAAAAGTTTTTTGCGAAATGGCCGAGACTGCGATGACAAAAGTTGACTATATTCCAGCCTATCCGTCCTTCGCATTGCAATTGGATTGGATGAAGTTGCTAATACTTTAACGTTAAAATAACGCAGCAAATCTATAGATTTTCATCAACTCCATAACTATAAGCTATACAGGATCTAATCCCCAGTAATTGGAAGACTTGTTACCCCTTGTAGAATTTTTTTTTCCCCCGTCAAAATTATACCGGCGCAGAAATTTTATTCCTCCGTCCGGGGGGGGGGGGGGGGGGGGCGCGCGAATGGGTTGAAATTATTCAAACTGCTGAGTCAGGGAAATAGGTGAGAATTAAACGTTGATGAGAATCAGCTAACTAAAAGGGGTTCAGGCGTAGCCGAGGACAGCAGAATTGGGTTATAGACACCGACACAAGGAGCTGCCCCATAGTCGCAATACCGTCGAGGAGGCACATAAATAGCCGACCCAAGATGCTCGAAGGCTAGTTAGGAAAGGAAAAATACGGATGCTCCGAATATCTGAAATTCCACGATGTTTGACCGAGTGCCAAGATTGAACCCTTAAAACCATCCCTCGGCGAAAGCTCAGACGATAGAAATTACAATTGCTGAATAAAACGAGTCACCCTTAAGCGTCGCATACCCATTCATGTTGAAATAACGAGCCTTTGACTTCTCTCCCTCTTTTTCTTTCCCCAAAATAAGTAAATAAAAAAAAAAAAAAAGTAAATTGGTCGGGGAAAAATACTTTTTAAATGCTGATTAGCCCTGGGAATAATAATTGGATCCCGGTTCGTCGGCGCCTCCGTTTTTTCTTTCTACGAGGGTACGATTCACACGTGGATGTATTAGGGCAGAAAATAGGCGCGCATATTCACCCCGCGAAATCGCGAAAACCACTTCGCCTTTCGCCTTTACACACGGACATTACTCGACGCGAGCAGAGAAGGCAGAGGAGACTTTTTCCGAGATTAAATTGGTCCGGATGGAGGGGCGGAAACACGGCGTCACGCGTCGCGCAGGACGAAGGATGCAGGATACGGTGTACTGCAGAACTTTATGAAGTTTCATCCTTTATACGGTTGTTGTTGTTTTTCCTCCATCCTGACGCAGGTATACCAGAGATCTCGAGTTCTTTTCGTCCCTCTTCACCCCACCCCCCCACCACCCTTCTTATTCTTTTTCTTTTCTTTCTCTCTCCCTCCGCGGTTATTTTATTATTATACGACGGTTTCTATTAGAGGCCAACGATCCACAAAATTGCAGCATATCTTCATCCGAGGCTCGCGTCGTGCTCCGGGTATCAAACTCGAAATCCTCCCCTTCCCATACGGAAGAGAATCTTGACCATCGTCCTAAGCTTGCCACCCTGCTGTTCTCCAATTTCTCCCGAGTTAAGTTTTCCTTCCTTTTAGGGATTTCTCCGCTTCTCTTATCCTTCCCTTTTTTATTTCCCCGATGCGCGTGCCACCCCCGTGAAAAGTGTATTAAATTGACCCCGAGGAACGTGACCTTGCTGAAGATTCTAGCCGTACAAGACAACGTAATTCGATGTATTTTTTACAACGAAATACCGCCTTCACTTCCTTGTCTATTTCCTTCCGCAATTTTCTCTCTCTTTCTCTCTCCGCCATCTGCTGAGGCAGTAATTCAGACACGTGTTCTCCGGCCAGGTGAGTTCTTATAAATCATATTCCATCGTCATTTCCTCGGATATTATATTCAGTTGAGAATATCGACGACCGCGTGTCTGAGTGGAGGACACCCAGTCCTTGTGACGTATGTATATCCGGTATAAAAAGCCCCATTCGTATTCCAACGACAATCCGTAAAGCTTTCAGTTGTAAATAACAGGTAAATACCGTATATCATCGTTGTGGTGGTATATTTTCAAATTTATTATAAATTTTCTTTCATACTGCACAATCCTTGCTCACCTGCACGGCATCCGTACATATTATTATCTACAACTTTCGAATAGAATAATAGATATACATACATATTCATATCGCCAGGCTGATAGATCATCTCAAGAAGAAATTGACAAAAGAAATCTCGCTGCGATAGCAACCCTTTCTTTCCATCATCCCCCGATCCCAGGATTGTTAAAAAATTCAACATTGTTTTGTAAAGAAAGAAACCGTATGCACAAATATTAACAAGTATATTATATAATTTATTTTTTCCTCTCTCTATTTTTCTCATTTTATTTCCTGCTGTTCTATTCTCCCTACGATCGTTCGGTAATCTCGAATTTATCCCGCATTTGCATCACGTTACTCGTATTGCATCGATATTATTTCACCATGAAAATGTAGAGATTATAACGTGAGTTAATATATGAGTATAGCGTTTCAGTTTGAGCCTGATAATCATGACTGATCATCCATAAGAAGCCTAGACTAACGGAGGAATTTACCGGCGGAGTAAAATTGATTAGAAAAAATCGTGCAGCATTAGAAGAACAGTTGCACCAACTAGCTACATATAATATTTTGTAATAACGGGCTGACATACTTCAGTTATTGTGAGCTTAGAGTTCCAGACGTGATCAGGACATCTTATCATATTCTAAACGAAGGAATAGAAGAAAAGGATTTCGGAATTGCCATTTAGGCAAAAGAAGTTTGTAGAACTCCAAAACTTTTCCGATTTAAAACTTCGTCTAATGTCGCGTAGGATCGTCCTCGTCGCGTTAGATGCAACATTTCCGTCCGTGACAGCTGAATTCCGAAAGTACATCGTCAGTCGTGCAAACTGGTATATTTACCGAAGCGACAAAACTGCAATCGCGCCACCATTTTTATCGCGAAAATTTTACGCCCAGGTTACAACGATCGTTATCCTTATACGAAATCTCGGTTGAACGAATCCTGTGCGAGGATAATAGCGTCAACGTTTCCGTTTCTCTTTCTCGGAACGAAACTTCGGAAGACAATAAAATACGCTGAAGGGACATGCGCTTTGAAAAGGAACGAAAAATGGACTTAAAAAATATAGGGATTGCATACAAGGTGGTCAGTGTAAAAAAGTGTGCGCAGGCGGTATTGAGCAAAGGCTTATAAGGATCACGGAGTATAATATAATGTATGCAAAATGTCATCCCATGAACTTTTTGCGATTGGTGCAGAGAAGGGGGGGGGGGGGGGGATTTAAGTCATGGGCCGAGGTTGGATGAAGGGGGGGGGGGGGGGGGGTGGAGGACGAGGGACCGGCGTAAATATATTTGTTTACGATTTTGAGTGGGCTCGAAGCGAAATGAGCGACACAGCATCCTTATCCTTTTTTCTTCCTCCTCTCTCGCTCAGGATTTCAGGCTAATTAAGAACTCCATTCGATTATAGAGTCAAGCTTGAAGCCCGCCCGGAGTACTTTGATACGAGCACTTATAGTGTAGTTGCAAGTTAAATTCCGTTGGTACAATCTCGATATTCGAAGTGCTTTAGATTCTTATTGCAGCGGTATTATGCGCATGAATGTTGCTTGCTTCGTGTGCGAAAATATTTTATTATTCATGATCCGGGCATATTATAAAGTGTATTATATAGCCGCGTAAGTTTGAAGAATAAATATGGTAAAAGAAATGAAAAAAAGGGGACACAACCCGTATAAAATAATGATTTTGAAACTTTGTATAAGAGAATGATTTTAACGCCCGGTTATATACGAGACGTTTCGTACGGTCGTGCGCACACATGTGGCAGTTTTTGCGATAATTAAGCCTCCTCGTAGAGTAACAAGGTATTCCTGGGCAAGTACAAGCGTTGATTACACCCGTCGAATCGCGTTGGCACGTAACCAAAATCCGAGCAAACAACCACGGATGTCGGGACGTTACACTGACGGTGGTCACGATGGACGTGTGTGTCCATAATCTTCGAAACGAGACCGACGTCCCAACTATGTATATCAGACGGGGGATAATATTGGACGAAATACGTGTTCTCCACCCTGTTGATTGGTGTTTTTCTACATACGCCAAGAGCCGTGGCGTTATTAGCGGGATTTGCGATCGGTACACAGCGAGACGCTTGTTTGTAAACGTGATATTTTCCGCCAGCTATGGCACGCGTGACGCCCCCTTAGCATGGGAGAGAAATGGGTACGAAAAATGGAGCATCTCTGCAGACTCTGTCGCGTCCGAATGGCATCTCGAGTCGGGGAAAATGAAGAATGTGATCACCGACCCCTGCTGACGCGGGCACCGAGCCAAACGGGTAGGAAGAAAACTGGCGGCAACGAGATCTGAGATCCTTGTATAGGTAACCACCCCGAAGAATATGTCGCAATGATAATAATAACAGTAATAAGTAATAGTATAAGGGTGACCAAGGAGTTGATGGATAGAAATTTTTTTTCTATCTCGTTTATCGATTCTTCTTCGGTTTGTAATACGGATAAAAAAAAGAGAGTCTTGGAGAAAGAAGAGAAAAAAATTGAAAAAAAAAAATACGAACCAAAAACTTTTGCGTGGATATTTTATAATAACGGGATATAAAAGTAGGTTACACCGTTTACTCGTGTTGTAGATAACACGTGAATCCAGTTTTCAGCGCGAGTAAAAAAATCCGGATGTATAGTATACCTACAGATATATGTATGTACAAAGATTATAGGACCGCGGATGATAAAGAATAAGATAGAGAATGAAAAAAAGGACGTCAACGAAAAAAGCATGAACTGCAAAAATTTCTCGTATATAGGCGTAAACTAGGAGGAATAGATACACGTTTCTGCGAGAATAACCAAACCAAACCACCCTCCCCACTCCCCACCCTTTTTTCATTCAGACGGTATGGGGGAGGAGAAGGTGTACAAAAACTGGTTGAAAATGGTACAGCGCTCAAACGGCATACGAAGCGGCTCAGCCGATTCGCCCCTAGGCGTTCTAAAATTCAATTTTCCGTAAGAGTTTCGTCGCTCTCTGCTGACGATATATCTATAAAGCAGGCAAGGAACGAGAAATGAGAGGGAAAAACTCCTTAAGTGAGTGGCGGGTATGCCGGCGGCATACGTAAACACGAAGAGGGGGGGGGGGGGGGGGGGGGATGGATGGATTATATATTCGCAATTGGATCGGGTTTATCGCGAAAGAGTAACGCGAATCAACGAAGTTTAAACGAAAATATATAATTACGCCACGACTTCATGATGGTGCCTTATGCAAGTATTAATTAAACGGGTACAATTAGATGATCAATTAATACAAGTTTTTAGGTAAAAACACATTATTTACCCGGAGCTCCGATATCCGGCAATTTTTTTTACCACCGACACTGCTTTTGATACCCGAAGGTTTTCGTCCACTTGTCCAATTAGTCAGAACTTCTTCTTACACCTGCTTCTATACGAACATAATTCACGTGGGTATAAATCTAAAATTTTTAAATCCTCCGTTACATCCACGAATGTTTCTGTTCATCGTGGGACGAATCCCGCCCCCCCCCCGCCCCCTTAGACCCGATAGCTACGAACAGTATGTACCTACCTACTGCACGCCACGAGAGAGAGAGAGAGAGAGAGAAATAGAATAGAAAAAAATGGTCGGGTTGTATACCTAACACCCACACCAACGAATTTTCTTTTCCTCCATCTTCGTTGGCTCGTTTTTTTTTTTTTTTTGCCTCTTTTTTTTTCTTCGCTTGTCGCAAAACCCGTTTTCCGATTTCACGACGACAATAGCCGAGAGTCGTGGGGAGGAAAAAAAAAGGGTAAAAGTGGAATATCCGGTGCGGGGTCCAACCGACCGGGATGAAGGCACGGCGTCTCCCCCTCCCCCCTCCCCCCCCCTCTTCGCCATCCCTTTCTCTGCTCACTTCACTACTTTTCGATTCGCTCGCCTCCTTTGCATCGATATCTATACCTTTACTATTATACACCGCGTTTCCGGCCCGTCGAATCGTTCGACGCACGTGTGTACCTGGAGTATATCGGCGCACATAGACACACCCGGAAGAAAATGAACACGATTGGATGACCCAAAAAGGAACGAGCGAGAGGGAGATAAATAGGCTCACCGGAAGACGAAGGGAGCAACGGGAGGCGGGGGTTAAATGGAAAGTTTACTCAATCTCCGGTCAGGCCACCACGTACGCACGCACGCACGCCGCACTTCGGGTGGTTTGGGGTAGTCCGGAAAAAGTTGAGGGGCTGTTTTTTCCTCCTCCCCCCCCCCTCCCCGCCCCCGCCCCCCTTCGTGAACGGCCGTATAAATAGAAGGGGTGAAAGGGGGAGGGGGTGGAGGGAGAGAGAGAGAGAGAGAGAGAGAGTGTGTGTTGTTACCGCTGATGGCGCCGATCGCTGGACCCGCTGAGGCCGCGGGCATTACCACAGATTGGATTTTTCTTCCCCGTGAAAATAGCAGCTATCTATGCCTGCACCCTGCACGCCCCAAAAACACCCTCAGGTTGGGCGAAACCCGATACAGCAGGCTCCTCACCAACACAAATGCGGAGTTGGTCTCATTCGCGATGGACACTCTTGGCATGGATTGGAGAAAGCTAGAGGAAACGGCGGAACCCTCGGGTGGACATTGTCCTCAGGGCTGTTGAAGCCGCACTTAACACGAGACACTTGGGAATCTCAACGGCCTGTTTACCCCCCGCTGATTACGTACACTGGGTGATTTTTTCCAGATTAGGGACGAAGAGCACTATATACGGTTTATGCCTGCCTTATACACCCTGCACGAAAGTATTCGGCACGTGTTGTGCCGCACGATCTGCTTCTTCGGCGAATAGTTGCGGGGTTAATTCGCAGGGCTTGATTGAGTCTTGGAAGAGGCTTGGAAAAAACGGAGTAAAAGAAAAAAAGAGAGAGAGAGAGAGAGAGAGAAAAAAGAATCTCGATCGTCTCGGGCTGGGTCGAAGGTTCTTTTCGAATAATCGGTTGTCGGTAATCGGAAACTACCAGGTTTGCTTTTATTACCGGGTTATTAATCTTACGAATATTATGGGTCAAGTATGATTACCGCGATGAGGAAAAAATTTGAAGGATAAAAAAAGAATTGAAATTGATAAATTGGCGAGGTTCTAAAATGAGAATACGCGCACTTGCTACTGGAATGCAAAGTGAATATAAACACAAGTACTAATTTCGTTTGAGTGAAATTTACGTTAAACAATAAATATCCGTGTCTTATGAACGCTTTCTGCAAAAGCGCGTTGCGAGATGGTTGGATTAGGAGAAAAGTGCGGAGGAGTAGTAGAAGTAGAAGGAGGAGGAGAAGAAGAAGAAGAAGAAGCAGCGACGACGACGTGAGGCTTAACGTAACAGAAAATCACCTTGTTTCATTGGTCGTGTCTCGTGGTTTAAGTGAAGCGTAAGGAATGCAATATCTTTCCCAGGGACTGAAAGTGCAACTGCAGAGCAGCAGCAGCAGTAAGGAGTAAAGCGCATTTCTTCAAGGCGGTTTGCTAGAATGTATGTAATACCTACAACCGGAGGCGGAGACGCGTCTGGATCCCACAAAGTAAAGCGTAAGGCGGTTACGGGAGGATGGCAAGCGTTTGCACCGTTTTGCGTTTGGCCCGCGTCATATGCGAGTGCAAAACCGCCTTTAGCAAAGCTCTTTGTAAAGCAAACTGCACTGCATGTGGGTGCAGGGTGACTTCTTCCAGAAAATAAGAAAAATAAGAAGAAGAAAAAGAAGAAGAGGATAAAAAATCCTTAGACAGAGAGAGAGGGAAAACTAGCTCCGGCTTTCGCAATAAAATGAAAGCTTCGACCGTCTCTCCGCGAACTGCTGCACAACGCACAGGATCAGTTCAGACGAAGGCACCGAAAATGCAGAAGATGGTAGGAAGAGAAGAGGGAGGAGGAGGAGGAGGAGGAGGAGGAGGAGGAGGAGGAGGAGGAGGCGCATGCATTTTTGAAGGCAGAAAAACGTGTCTGTGTGTTTCTGTTTGTCTGTGAGGTCCGCGGTTCCACCCGGTATGCAAGAGGATTTATTCATGCCGACGAAATATTTTACGCAAGCCAGTGAGCTTTACGGTGGATTATCGTCGTCTCGTTTCTGATCCTGTCGCGACGACATTGTAGCCGGTTGGCTGAGGATTCTTCTCTCCGCATATCGAGACTCGCCTGCTAAGATATAATCTTTGCCAGAATTGAGCATCGGCAGGCTATTAGTCGCATAAAGATCGCCGAATTTGAACAGCAATCGCTGTGAAGCTTCAACTTTTCAGGACACTAATCCTGTCGAATGTATTTATCGTTCAAGCGTGTTAGGTATACAGTGGCTGTATATACTTGGTGTTATTATTGCAAAACAACGCTAGTTGAGTTATAAAAATTTTTGCATGATAATTGAACTGAAATATTTTTCGCCGAATCAGAGTTGAATTCTTAATATCATAAATTTCTTTGTATAAAATTAAACGTGCTCACGATAAATGCCTCGATTTAACAATAAGAATGAAAGAATATTTCCGTCTGTTACAGGAATGACTATAATCTGCACGTAACGATTGAAAAGAAGACTGACGAAACTTGCTTCTCGATTATTCTAGCACCGACTTGGCAAGAGGGTTTGCTTGGAATCTTACAGGAATTTCATTAGTCCGTTCAACATATTTTATTGTATGATAATCACGTATAATAATAACATTCAAGAAGCAAGTTCTATGAAATAGAGAAGTATTGTAAGCAGCGTTATTTTATGTTCAACTACTTTGTCCAAGTCGTAGATCGTGGATCGAAATAGGCCTACGTCGTTACGAAATTGATGAAAAATAAGTAAACGATCTAAATTTACAAAAGCTTTTGATATACTATGTTACAAAAATCTATAACACGAGACACACGGTATACGATCAGGTCCATGCAGCAGCAGCAGCTGACGTTTCAACGATCGAATGTAGGTATATGTAAGTATATAAAAAGCGAGAAGACATTTAGTTAAGAATTATAACCCTTTTAGTGCAAAGTTTATAGAACCCACTCAAGTTTTTTGTTCCAAATATAAACGGTCATAATACGAAGTTACAGTGGCGTAAGAATATTATAATTATTATTATATCTTTGATTGAATAATCTCAAACGTCTCTATAAATCACGACGATACTTTCGTAATCGTAAAGGAGTACATATAGTTTGTTTTTTCATTCAATTGACAGACAGGAAAAGCGAGAAGGTACGGTATCAAAAGCCATAATTCACAGCTAAACGGGTCAAGCCTAAAATAACCCCAAGAGTATAATTTCAACTCTCACACTCAACAATAAATCTCCGTTGAACAAGTAAGCAGCATTCAGATATTGTTACATTACACGTTCGCATACGCGGCAGCATCTTCGAGTGTTGCAGAAGAATTAATCGACCGAGCCGACGAAGTGGAAGGTAGTTTCGTCCGTGGCTCAATGCCAGTCGGTGAAACCAGCGACTCGCTAATAACCCTCAACGACGACGAAGACGACGACGACGAAGTCGCGGATGCGAGTGTAGATGAAAGTCTCTGCATCTGAAATCCGATTGTCGGACGTCTGCGCGGATGGTCGAGATGTTTTCTCTCTCTATTCCTCGCGAGTGGGACTCTTTTCGGATAAGTAGGAGAGAGACGAGTGATGAGCAGTAAGAAGAAGAAGAAGAAGAATAAGAATAAGAGGTGACAAACCAGTTCGGAAGCCCCCCGTGAAGAAGGAGAGAAGGAAGGAAGGAAAAAGAGCGACGAACCTGAACTCGCCGGAGGAGATGAGCGACCCGGATGATGGCTGCTACACGCCTCGGAGTCACGGACACGCACTTTCCTCCACACGCACGACTCACCCATTCAATCACTCACTCACGCACGTACGCACGGACAAGCCAGTGGCGACGATGACGGCGAACGCGCGAACCTCGGCAGAGGGTTGAAGAGGCGTCGGCTGTGAGGGTAGGTCGCGACGAGGGTCCTTCGAGGCTCGTCCTGCGGCCCACAGGAGTGCCGATTATCGGAAGGACGTCTGAGTGACGTTCAGGAAGCGAGTACCTGACGGCGGAAGCGACTGCAGTCCGCAGTTCACGGTGGCTTCTGCATGATCGTTGGAATAAAGTGGGGGCCCGCGGTTTATGGGTTTGCATCCTATGTGCTCCTGCATTCGCCTGTATCCTTCTCGGTTATGGTCTCCTCGACCAACCCCCCGAAATACGGGGTGCGCAAAACCACCCCTCGAACACATCGAATCGACCAGGTGTATCGATGCCCGTCGACTCCTCCCCCCTCCCAGAATTTTTACGAGGTTCAAGTATAAGTATCGTCGTCGTAATAGAAAAATCACTATTTTCTTATTTTTACTATGATTATTGAGGAACTAGGATTGCAAAATATGAACATATTTCTTGTTATTACGGTCAACATAATACGGATTTCAACATAATGCATTTTTCTTACTTCCCATCGCCCCGCCCCCACGTTTCATCCCTTGCAGTATCGGCACTCGAGTTGCAATATGGTCTGCTATTTCTCTCGCGTACGGATATTCGGGACGTTCTACTTGGGTCAGCTGTTCTAAGCATGTATTGGAAAAACTAGTGGAAACTTACCCCGATCGTCATTCTATCTAGACAAACCACTGTGGTTCTATATGGGCGACATTCTGTGGTCCCCGGGCGGTTGTGGCGGCCATAACGCGACAGAGAAACAGAGAGAAAGATCGAAAAAGAGAGAGAGAGAGAGAGAAAGGAGAGGGAGAGCGTGAAGGACGGAAGACAAGTTGCGTCACTCCTCGTCGGCCGTAATGGTGTCCCGTCCAGTGACGCAGTCGGAGAGCAGTGACGTCAGAAAGACAGCTGTGCCTGTACGGCAGGCATGAATGTAGCTCTACCCTCAAACTCTAGCAACGTTATAACCTGACGGTAAATTTTAATCCGACGTATTTTACAGAAAGACGCAATTTTTTCAGAATAAAAAAATTCCATCACTTGGAAGCAAATTTATTGATATATATATATGTATAAATTTTCCTCTCCTTTACCTCGTCTTTCTCAGCGAAAATTAGCAGTATTAAGGATAAATTCCGTCTCTTTCGATGATATAATTCACTGAACACCGTAGAGAGATTCGAAATCTCTGACGCCATAACGGCGTGACGAATTACGCGTTGTTTGAAGTTCGGAAGACTGTCGTACAGGTACATTTATGTTCGTACATAAAATTGCGCATATCACTGCGGTAGCGTGAATTGTTATCATGTGAGGTATAGATAGACAGGTGTCAATAATAACCATCCTTGCCACGGTTATTATAGATTGCCGTACGAAGTTGCAGCGCATGACAATAAGTTATTGCAGGAAGTGTTGGAACAGTGAGTGAGTGGCTATAAACATTTTTTTTTGCTTTTTTTGCCGCATCGTCGCTCACGCATTTCCAACACCCGACGTCGTGACTGTAAAAAGAAAAAAAAAAAAAAAAAAAAAACATCCGCAAAAAACTTAAAGCGACAATGTATTGTAGGTACGTCAAGAATCGTGCAATCACGCAGTGTTGTAATTATAGATTATGAATTTAATGTAGACACATATGTGAGTATTGAAAATACAAAACAATATGCTCATACAGACAGAGCGGGATCTTTTACCGTTAAGAAATTCAAATCAATCAATAGCATGAGAGACGTGCGCAGTAAATACATAATACCAATTTTCATATCCAATCTTTGAATACATTTCAAACGCACCGACAGCTAGTGAGGTTAGCGGTTTAAATTACCTTGAGTGAGGCAATCAGCTTATGCAAACAATATTTTTTCACCCAATGAGGAAGAGAGAGAGCGAAAGAGATAGAGAGAGGGTCGCAAAAAGTGAATAGAAAAACCCACCAGCGGCAGCCATGATAGGCAAAAGGTGATCAAGCGCGTATTGCAAGTTGGGTGACTTGCCGCGCGGCAGGCGCTGCTGTTGCTGCTTATATATCTACATCTATTTCTAGTATACCTGAAGAAGATTGTCCTAAAAAATTAAATCCACAAAACGGAATCAATAGGTATGTATAAAAACTCGTTAAGACTGAAAAACGATCAAGTATTCGTTGGAATTTGTAATTTGATCCAGTGCCCGTAACACACGTGACCTGTTATTCCACTGATCTTCAAACTACTCAAAATTCCAATGCAATTGCAAAATCGTCGTCCCATAATTCCATTCCTTTCACGGATGACTAGGTGCACCGTAATTAACACAAAGTTGTAGAGACAACCTGTTGCACCGTCGAATCGCCGTTAAAGTACGCCGACTAAATTTATTGTCAAGTACGGCTCGACGTTGATCGTAATCAGCGTCGATTCACAAGCGTAAAGAGAGAAAGGTTAGCGTAAAGGTTAGTCGGGTGATATAATTACACTAGTATCGCGAAATGAACGTACCATGATCTGCCAGCAGTGAGTTTCCAACATACGATGCATGTGTATTACGTACGTTACGACAAGGTTTCACCGGGAGCACTGCAGTCTGACCAACCATCGATAAGCGGTCTTAATTTCAGAGCAAAAAAAAGAAAAAAAAAAACGCACTGTGCAGCACTGCCGAGGCATCGATGGGGTATATCATAACTGTTCATGAAAGAACGATGAACGGATCTTGTAGTCCGAGATGATGTGCAGCAGCGAGGAGGATGAGAAGAAATAAAGTTGCACAATATCACGGTCTCGATAATGATTACGATAAAGGATAAGAGTACATATGTAAACGCGTGATTCTCTCACGACATAACATCATGCTTCACGTATGAACACAGAGTCTAGACTAGCGCTCGAGGCCGCACGGGTGAAATTGTTGCCGGGGTCGGTCGGTCGGTCGGCCGTGTTACATGTACGGAGCTTTTATGTCTATAATAAAGACTATTCAGCATTTTAATGGATTCGTAACCAACCAACATTTTACAGCTCCACCGTGGTGCTGCAGGATATTATGTACACAGTGCGTCGAGGGGCAGCTGCTGCTGGGGCTGCCGCTGACGGCAGCGACTCTTTAAGAGTTGAACTTGCCTGCACTGATGCAGGTAGGTGGATTACACCCACAACCAAACGACTCGAGATCACATATATGCATGCTTATGAGTATACACGAGGATCATGCACACCTACGCGCGTAGGTGTAAAACGCGAAAGACTGGCCGAGCAGGGTTGGAGATACGAGAGGGTCGAGTCGAGCCGAGAAGAGAAGAGAGGCTGCTTCGTAATTATTGCGCTGAAACGACGTTTATCGCTACACGATAAACAAGCCAATAAGACTTCCAGCCACGAGTCGAAAGCCACGTGGACCCCGTTGCTAGGGACGCCTGAGAGTCCTTGCGCTCCTTGGCAACCGACCCTCCCCTCTATACTCCGTCGGTAACCCTGCAACGCCCGTTCGCATACCGGTTACCGACTGGGACAACGCGCCGGTTGGATGTGTCCTGGGTACATATCGGAAACTCTTCAAAGCCAGTTTTTCAGGTTATAAAATCAGGAAAGGTTTTTAACTTGTTCTATAACCGTTAGAAAACACGTTAATAGCTCAATAGTATTGAGTAAAATCAGTTTTGTGGAATCTGAACTAACGTCGCCCGATACGAGAGGTGAATTTATAAAAGAATCGGTACTAGGTGAAAAAAAAAAAAAAAAAAAAAATGGATCATTCTATATATAAATGTAGGTACGAAACTCGAATGGTAATCCACAACGAATTTCCGCTTCGTTGAGAAATACAAATGGAGCCCTGAATGCACCTGAATGCAGGCAAGCCCACCTCGCTCGAAGGACCCGAAGGACCTGTCCTGCACCCTCGGAGGGATGACCTGTTGGTGGGTCGAAGGGCGCCGCGTGGTGGGGGTCTCGGTTCGAGGTCGGCCATATTGGCCTCAGGACCAATGGGACGCGTCCCTGGCTCGTTACAGAATAATGGCCGCGGGACGCCGCCCTGTATAAAGCTCGAAGGACGTCACGCTCATTGGACGCAAAGACGTTAAAAGTTTTATCGCCGAAGCGGCAGTTACACCCGCCGCCGTGCCGCATGCACACCCCACCACCACCACCACCGAGATGCGCTCAGAACTACACACTCTCGTTCTATTCCCTGCCTGAAGTCTCTCGTTCACTGCCGCGGCTCAATCGTAAAACGAATAACCCTGGTGGGTTCGTTCCTGGAGCCGACGCCCTTGCTCCCTCGACTCCCCTAGGAGTCGGGTAGGTGGGTATCCGATCGGCTGCCCCGGAAGCTGCGCGCCTCTCTGGTCTCTCTAAAAAGGCCGAAACCACCCCCTTACTCTTTGACCCTTTCACCTGACTTACGTACCTCCCGGAGATATTCGGGGGTTGATTGAGATCACGTGTTGCTGATGGATCGCATTGATCGTCCAGAAATCGGAAGAGGGTATGAATTAAGGGGTCGGGATTCGATGAATTAAAATCGAATCGAAGATACGATTCTCTGATTACAGTGTAACAGCAGGTTTAATCGGCACACGTTTACTTTTTTTTTTTTTTGGAATCTATAAATGTAGGGAGCACGACGTCGGCTACGTTCATCTTATCTTCCATCCGCGTCAAAGTTTGGACTTGTAATTGCCGGAGGTACAAGGGTGAGGTGTCTCGTCGATTCCCACATTAGCTCGTCCCTTTATAATGCATGCCAAACGTCTAAACGACTTGTACAACCCCCGTAACGAGTGAAATAATTAATCCACTCACGATGAGCGATGTTTACACGTGAAAATATACACGAGGTATTATTAAATTTACAACAACGATAATATTCGCCCTCGACAAAATTTATTCACCACCACCTCCAGCAATTTGGTAGGTACTGCTTTAATATTTTATCACATAATTGAATATTTCGCGAGTTCGTGAATAATGTATGAGCTTTGAAACAAAATTATATACGTTCTGTCGTTGGGGTAACTCTGCTGTTTTTTTCAACATTCGAAAAAAAGGATTTTGGAATAAATGATTTCATAACGCTTGCAAGTCTGACGAAGAGATTTATCACAGCCCAGAAAATTGACGAAAAACGAGTGTTCAAAATTCATCGATCAATTCAATTCCTCCCAAATACAAACTCACACCGTATACGAGTCAACTATACAATATATGTGTACACACATACCTACACAAGCTGAGGTGAGTAAGGCACGCGCGACGAGCAAGTATAATTAGGGTTGACCCTCCCACGTGGCGTCTAGCTCCGCGGTTAATTACGGCGAGAGTGAGACAATTACAATTACAACTGGCGAAAAATTCTGCGGTGGAAACCAAGAGCGAGAAAAACACCCCGAACAAATTTTCCAGAAAATCATTGAGACGTTAAAAAATGCGATAATCAAATTCTGGGACAATTTTTGATGACGTAACACCCACTTTAAAGCTAAAACAAACTCCTCCAACATCGAGATAACTATCGTTGCCTTGCATACCTGGGGTTACACATACTCGGGGTGCGTGATGATTCTTGAGAGAGTTCAAGTCGAATAAGAAGAAGATACCGATGACAGATGATAAGGGTTAACGTCAGTGACTAATGAGCGGCTCTCACGGTACCTTGCGTGTGTGAATGCACATGTATAAGTGCGTGAATATGTACACATGATGCACCTTGTGCCCCACATGTGTGTAATTTGGGGCATTTAATGAAAGACGCGTGTGGTGATCCGTGATCGAAGATGCGGTACCAGATAAAAAAATATGGATTGTCCAAAGTAAACTCGTGCTGTTAACCCAATGAAAACCCCAAGAAATCAAGATGCGGGAACCACTCGAGAAGACGTGCGGAGACGGAGTTCCGGTAACTCGTATTCGTGCCGTGAAAATAGGCTTTAGAAAATAAGTGTATAGACATAGACTCACCGTTTTGTTTGAAGGGGGAGTTACTCGAGCCGGAACACGCGACGTCACAAATCACAGGTTAAAGCTGCGCACACAATTCCCGCATCACGAACGGGACACTAGCGATGCTTGCAGTTTTCAACCCCCGTGACGTCTTCTCCGGACGTCTGGGGAATGAGGAAACCGGAAGGGTTTAGGTGGCGAAAATTTGCCTCGAAAGGATCGACGATCGCATTGTCTGCAAGAATAGAAATCGCAGTTCCGCTCCTCCGGTCCTTGGGTATATCCGATCCTAGTATCGCTTCGGGATAGACTCGAGGCGAACCATGTGCTTCCATCGTTTCCTCGCAAAGAGGATCCTCTCTGCGCCTGCGCAGCGAAATATCTCAATCCGCACGATCCGCACCCACACGTCACCGTGCACAAACTTCCTTCCGATTCTCAGCTGTCCTTTGGTTCTATCTATTCTATCCATCCTCCGCGATTCTTCTCGCGTTTTTCTCGTCCTCGCTCGATTCATGGATTACGCACGAGTAGGTAGGTAGGTAAGATCGCGAACCGGATGGACCGAGACGCCGTTGGAGTTGAATTGATTCGCTCCCTCCGATGCACTATGCACTCCGGGACTTGGCGTCGTCATAAACGCCGAGATGCACTTGGTGCCATGTCGGTTCGACTGCACTACGCTGTGCTGTCATGTCCCTCGTTCCCTCTGCGTGTGTCTGAATATTGGCAAACATGCGCATGACCGACGATGCCCGCAAAGACGTCCCCTCGCGACCTCGCCATACTCCATCAATCATTCACCTCGCGCCTCTTTTCATCTCCTTCGTCTTCCCTGAAGCTTCTTATCGTTTGATAATTAACGCCGATCAGCTGAATTAACCCGAAAATATCATCGGCGATGTCGTTAATGTCACGAGCTGATTTCAACGCTGCAGACTACTAATTGGACGTGCAACAGTAATCAAGTGAATTGCACCACGTCCATAATCGCCTCGTGCATCGTCTGGGTTGAATTACTGGTACCTACTAGGTATATATATATATATATATATATATTTGCTTCGGAAGTCCGTGGATTTTAATTGCGCAACTGTTGAACCAGTTTTTCGCTTTCTGTTCTATTTTCACGTTTACATATATTACGTATGAGCACGTTTCGTTGGAAATTAGATTTATGAGGATATATCGTAGCGAAATTTATTGTAATCGAGAGAGAGAGAGAGAATCGAGAAGATAAATAACAACAATCAAGTTAAAAATTTCAAAGTAAATTTTCAGGAGCAATAAAAACGGTTTGCAAAATCAAATCAAGAATCTAAACAAATTGGTTGTGAAAGAAATCGAGGTATCGAAAGTGAAGCTATTAACGAAATTTTGAACTAACCAAACTACCGCAGGAAAGTGAGAAGAGTGAAAGAGTTTCATTGATACATCAACGAGTAGAATGATCAATTGAATATTCATGCATTAAACGAAAGTAAAATCAAGTGAGTCTTCGAGAGAGGACAAAAACTGGTTTGACACTTTATACTGCCGGGTATATTTTTTCTTTCAAGAAAAACTGACTTTAGGCTCAAAACAGACATGCATTGATACAAAGAATATCGAACCCAATGAAACCCGAGATCCTTTACCAGAATACACGTGTTAATTGAGTCGGTTAAAATAACAAAATTCAGCCGAAATTCTCCAACCCTTGTTTCGAACAACTCCGATGCAAGTTCGGAGGTTTAATTAAATTTTCACAGCCCGACAGCGGGGTCGGGGTTCATCGTACCCTATTACGCTCCGTAATAACCCGGAGGCCAGACTCATTATGTGGAAATATTAATGAGAATACCGGATCATTTCAAGCGAAGCGTACATGCCGGTGTACCTACATATATGCACCGAAACGCATAAATACGCGATAGGTGCAGATAATATGCACCTCGGTCCAGCCAGCCAACCATATAGAATTGCTATGGCGTCTGTACCTACAAATACGAACATCAACATCACCAGCTCGACACCTTCGAACACGCCGTTTACCCTGCGGTGTTATTATCTCTACGGGGTGGGGGTCAAAACTTGGAAGGGTAAATTTTGCGAAGGGCTGATGAGTAAACCGAAATTTTGAACATGTGAAAATCAAATATCAAGAGATGAATCGTTCGAAATCATTATAGTGGTCATTCTAATTAGCAGAATTTGCAAAAATCGAGATTTAGAACGATTCAACTTTTAAGTTTTGACCTACGATCTACAGATCTACATGGTCCAACTAAAGATATTGTTGAAATTATTCGTAGGTATACTAAATCAGAGTTGTCTCGATGAAGAGTTATAAAAACAAAAAGGAGAATGAATTTATTCGATTTTTTTTCTCCGGCATTGTAAACAAAATCAAATCGAACAAGAGGGAGTCGTTTTATGACGTAATTATTCAACGATTCTCAGTATCGAATATAATTATATTATAAAATCAGTTCCGAAAATAACTATAAGCTGTGAGATAAGATAACTTTGTTGTATAAATTTAAGGAAATCAAGAATATCTCATGGGCCTTTAGCCGCAGGCCAAGGATGAAAAATGTCGCAAGGCGAACGCTCGAACATCGGATTTGGATTGAATATAAATAATTCGCCCCCGATGTCGAGCTTCCGTGAATACTCGTACCTATATCCTCCCTACGATAAGTATTCAGATTCGATGCACGGCGTGTACTTGTTCCCGCGTTGTATATACACGTGTAAAATAAATCTTTCACGAGTCCCTAAACTTGAAGAGGATTCCCTCTGTAAGCCGGCGCGCGGATATAAAATATCGGTATCCAACATCCAACATCCAACATCCAACATCCAACATCATCCGAAGTAAATCACTCGGAATTCTTCTCTATAGCCTGTGCGTAAATATTTTTGTAAATTTGAAACGAGAGTTGAGTTATTATCACCGTCATTCTCGTGGGGGGGAGGGGGGGGGGGAGGGCAATCAATTATAACGAGTCGAGTTTCGCCTTTAAATTGTGAAATCTATTGTCGGTCGAAGAATCACTTCTAGCGTAAAGCCTTGCTGCACGGGAATGTGTACATTTCGAAATTCCATGCCAGAGTCGAGTGGTGGCTCCGAATTTTTATTCCTCAAGTCTCTCTCTCTCTCTCTCTCTCTCACTCTCTCAGCCATCTCATGCAGTCTATATTCGTAAGGAGGTCAAGCGATAACTCGATCACAAAGTTCGAATCTTACGAGCGGCCGATGTAATAGCTGCCCCCTCGAAATCAGGGGGGGGGGGGGGGAGAGGGAGGAAGGAGATCAGGGCAAAATCGAAACGGAACTGAGTTTCGTCCGTGTCTTCTGACTATAGACCGAAATTTGTCCATCGTCGTGGCTGGAATCGCTTCCTTGAGCTCAAAATAATAAACTGGCAAAGTGAACCATAATGAGAGAGAGAGAGAGAGAGAGAGAGAGCGAGATAGAATGAAGAACGATTGGAGGGGGGGGGGGGGGGGGAGGGAGAGGAACGATCAGTGATCATCGTCGAACGCTGAACTCGTGTTTATTTTTATCGCACGCCATTTTATAACGACAGAAAAATGCTTGCGAATCAGATTACGAGCAGTTGAAAACTACGATGTATTATCTTTGAGGTTAGACTCACCAGCTAGGGATGAAATTGGCGGCGAAGGGTGTTGTCCTGGAGTGATGCAGGATGAAGAAATCCAGCGACGACGCACTTCACTGCAAGCTTCACCGAGAAACAATCACAAATCACATTTTCGACGCGCGACGAATAATTTAAGGGCCGAAAAGGTGAAGACGAACGATTTCACCGGGCGAACCGAAGCGCTAATGGCGACTAGCGACGAGCGCGACGAGCTGATCGAAGACGAAACGCGTCACGAAGAAAACCGAGGTGTGAGGTTCTCGGAATGAATGAATCGGTGGCGACTATTTCCGATCGTGGAAACCGAATCGTTTCGTCGTAATTGCATGGCTCAAACGCGCGCGAAGCTTTGACTTCGATTTCTATTTACAACAGCTTGTGTTTACAAGCTGACGTGTGTGTATAACTGATTCGACTTACGCGTAGGTACAAGCTGCCTTGGAGAGTCTACTTTGTTTACGCTTGTTTACCGTCTTGTTCGACTCATCGTTACGTTATTATTATACTCCGGTGTAAATTTGATGATAATCTACGTATCGTTATGGCTTCTTGTTAAGTAATATAAATCATATTCACATATGATTACATACATCATGCATGCATGCATGCGGATGTATTCCTTTCGTCAGGTATAAACTGTTTATTACAGACGTACGGGAATTATGGATTATGAACCGTGTAACGAAGCGATGCACTCCGAGCACCTGCATGATGACGCTTGTTGTTCTTTCGTACCGCTGCGGAATGTTGTCTGGTTATTTGTTTGTTTGTTTTTTTTTTTCTTTCTTTATTTCGCGAACACATTTTACTTCCGATATTTAGTTAGTTTTGTTATTTTATTGATTTCGATTTCATTCAACACCAACATTGACGAGAGAGAAATATTTTGCCCAAGACACCGACGTCGGTCCGACGGCTGCAGTTGACTCGCGTTACGTAACGTACTTTGGTTTTTTTTTTATCACCAAGAAAAAATATTGACGAAATCGTTTCCGACGTTATTTAAAATGGATAATTAAAAACTTTAAGGTCAAATTTTTTTTTACAACACTTTTCAACAGCAGGATTACAACAGAACGGAGGTCAATGTCGATTTGAAATTTTAATCTTACGATTACCACATGTTATTGTAAATATTATCATTAACTTTACAGGGAATAAACAAACCGAATGATAATTTCACTGGATTTCATTGAAACCTTCCCTTGATCTTTCGCAAGAACAACTGCACGTATAAGACTCACTGAAAATTTTCCCTTCGATTATAGGTTTTTTTTTTTTTTTTTTTTTTTTTTTTTTTTTTTACAGCATAACTCGCCGGGCTTGTCAGCTTGGACGAGATTATTACGAGAATAGATCTGGATCGATTAATCACAACCGAAAATAAAACTAGCACATGTGTAAAGATTTTCGAGTCCCGATTTCGCAATGTCTATATAACGTGTAGGCATAAATATATGTTTAAACATACGTATATGCATGTATGTAATATCTCATCCGCAGCTATTAATAAAGAAATTTACGATTCCGAGACGTTCTATTACATAAAAGCCCTGTCGAATGGAATGAGATAAATGAACGGAAAATTTCTCACCTCCTCGCTCGATTATCATCCATATATCCATAGAAGAGTTTCAGTTCTTCGATTTTTATGTAAATAAATCGATAAACTCATCGGCACTGGCGGCACTAAGCCAATTGCAGTGATTGTGCACCATTTACATGCACATCGTCCTTTTTCTAAAGGCACGGGCCGCCACTAACGAACCAAGGGATGCAAATCAAACTGATAATCTTAACGACGCCGATGTCCTCCGTCGTCCAAAGCATCCGTTTCACGATACACCTGCAGCCTGGATTTAGATAGAATCCCCGGAATTCTACGTCGGTATATGAACGCACCATATATCGTGCACGCGGAAAGCAGCGATTACCGAAATTGCAGCTTCAGAAAACGGAAATTTGGCTTAAAAATATACAACTGCTGCAACTGGTTCGCAGGTATAACACACTAGTTTCAAACTAGAGCTTTCAAACTGCCACGGAGTATAATCGGGTCTACTTTCACTTCGGGGAGAAAACGGCCTGGTGGTGCAACGACGTCCGGAGCAATCCGTAGAAGGCTATTCGACAGAAGCATACCAATGGTGGAAAAAAATTAACCCCACAGTTGACGGAGGAGTTGACCGAGAATTATTGCATCGGAGAGAAAGCTGACTCTGCTAGAACCGTTTCTATATACACAGCAGTTTCGAGCCCCAGTTTGAAGGTAAAAATTAGGCTTGCAGGCCTCGAAACTCATATTGTTATTATATAAACATTATGAGAGCTCGAAAAATCCCAGGGGTTGTTAATATTCGGACCAGGAACGCGCTGGAAGTGTATATATGCATATTTACTTCGTATATGAGACGGATAAAATCACTAGTCATGCGTCCAATTTCCTGCCACCCCCCCTCCTTCCTCTTCCCTTCATTGCTCCTTGTTTCTGGGCGACGCCTGCAGCCGCCGGTGGGTTCAGTAAAATAATTACGCGAGAGAATTACCGATCTCGAATGCTGCGCAGGTCTGAGAGAAAACGTAAAATAGTTAACGTTTCGTTAAGTCGGAGGTTGAGATCACGTAGGTATGGATCAGATTGGAATCGACGTCGTCTCGACGTTGGTCTCGACTTGAGATCTGAGAGGTACGATTATAATCGCTTTATTTAAACACGTTCAGGCCGCTTATATTGCAGCAGCTAACAGCTTATCAAAGGTTTTGCCGCGACGAGCTTTTGCGCAGCTTTTACCTGCCTACATAATTCACCGGAGACAAACGCGAGACTAAATAGTAAACAAATTCGTTGTAACCGGAAGAGCCGTGTTTATTTCTAGGCATGACTACTTTGCCTAAACACACGTCGCGCGTATGCTTGATTTTATTATTACCGCACACGTGGGTGTGTAAACACACTTGCAACCGTTCACTTGTCACGTTCTGAAAAAAAAAAAAAAAAATTTCGATGCCCTACTGGAATTTATTCTCAACAATGAGATAGATTCTACGAGTGTATCCGCACCCTTCGTCTTCTGCCCAAGCATGCTTAGCATCCAATTGGTGAACTATCGAATTCGAGGGAGAGCAATATGAAGAATGCTCAATTACTACTCACATGACGTTTGTAATTCTGAACATAAAGAAATCTCCCCCCTCCCCCTGACTTTTTTTCTCTCTGTCTCTCCACAGGCACTCTCTGTTTGGAATTGAAAAAACAAAGAACATGTCGTTCTTTCTTCTTCTTCTTTCGTTCAAAGAAAACGTTCTTCTTGGTACCTACGACTCGAGTCCCTTCAACTCGGTCAGATCTGTGATCAACCTCGGGATGAACGAATGAATGAAATTATATGAAAGTGGAAGAGCGAGACTCTCTGAAAAGGCAAGGGAGATACTCGCTGGTCTCTGTAAGCCGAAATAGTTGAATCTTGTTAACACCGTCCGACAATCTCACGGACAATCGCATTCCCGTCTCGGTTTCACGCGCTGCGTAACAGCCGCTTTCCCCCCTTCAGCTTAGATAAGCTTCTCTGCTCGGCTGAAAAACCCTGATTTATAGAAGAAATTCTCCCCTTTATTCTTGCTCCGTAACATGCTCCCTCGTCTTATGACTAGATCAGACCACACGGACTCTCGAGATGAATATTATAAGGAGAAAAAACCCGGACGACTTATGCGAAGCATTCGTGATTGTGGACATACGTGACGTAGAATATTTTTCTTCTCTTTCTTGTCTCTTCTCATTTGCTTCATATGGAAATAATGCGTTACTCCTACGATAAGACGCTGAAAAAATGTCCTCTATGGAAGACAAAATGAGATTCTCTGATATCAAGGATGTCAAGATTAATGTTTTATAATATTTTTTTCAAAATTCAAAAACTGCCTGTTAAGAAAAAGAGATGTATTTATACATACTTGTTTAAAACAAAAAAGAGTCGAGTCGATAATCGAACGATTCCTTGGTTATAAAACCTTGACAGAAGGAGGGAGGGTGGAAATATTCATCGTGGTGAAATAAAAAAGGGGGGAAAAATGGTTGTGCAAAACAAGAAAAAAAACAAATCAGCAGACTGATAATCCGGCAGTGTGCAGTCGGGGATACTCAGCTGCAGCGGAGAGATTCGTGGCACAATAATAATTCGGATGCAGCGGAGTCAAATGGCGGTATATATAGATATAGAGTGCGCTCCGAAGAGCCGAGACTTGACTCGCTGCAGCGCTGTTAGGTAAAAGTAGGCGTCGCCCCGAGCGTTTTACGAGCGTTGGTCCAATCGATCCTGGTTTTCTCCCACGCGGTGGACGCCGGCATCGCGACGCTGCAGCGTGCAGTTTATACACGCTACGCGACTCACGGGTCAATCCAAATCCCTCGAGCAGGCTAATCTTCCAAAGGAATTTTTTATACCCTTTCCTCCGGCCTGTTCGTAGTCTGCAAAACCCACCCTTACGGGCACGAATCGCGTGCAAAAAATAATCTCGAACCGCGTAGAAGAGGGTAAATTTGCAAGGAAAAATTCGCAGTCCGGATGAACTCAGAGAGACGTATACATGCAAGGATTACATTCGTTTTTAGCCTCGTATAATCGACGAGGATTTCGGGCTTTGCCGATTTCAAGCAGCCGGCTTCGTCGCTCATCCTCGGTCAAAGCAAAACTGCCGGGTGTCACGAAGACGCCGCCGCATGCGGAGTGGAGTGGAGTTTTCGACCACGACGCAGAGATGCGCGCCTTGAGATACCGGCTCGGAAAAGCTCCCGGGTAGGGTAGAAAAGCCCGACGTGTATTCACGCCCTCTACTGTACCCGGCTGATTTTCGCCAGGGTGAGACGTTTCATAATATATTGCAACTCGGTCAGGCTTACCAGCACTTGCAGACTCCCGTCGACGACGATCTCCTCAAGATCTCGACTCCCAGCGACGGCCGTGGACCTGAATACTCACTGACATGCGGACACAGCAGCTCGCGTCGCTTCGAATTCGCGGACGAAACACGCGATCCGATCGTGCAGCGAATCGGGAATAGAAAATTCACAAATCTGATATAACGCGCGATAAAAAATCGATCATACATTGAATGCTCGGTACTCGAACACGTCGCACACATCACTGACTACAACTATACAACTCGAAAACTAATTATATAGCGACCGATTCAGGCACGTGCGAAGAAGACGTGACGCGGTGTTCTAGGAGGGCACTGGTCGCGATATCGAGGGTTGAGAGATTTCGCGGATATATAACTTAGGATAAATTCGCGTGCGGCAAGAATAAGGAGCCGCTCTTGCCTGCCGGTGGAGATATTAGAGAAGAATCGGATGCGTCGTGTGCAGCGGACGCGATGCTACGGATCGGCGTTTGGCACTATACGAGCTGGGCCTTTTGCTATACTATAAGGTAGTAAGAGAGCGAGGAGAGCCCCTGCCGGCGCAGCCGTACATCTTAGTGTTATGGGCAACTCACATTGGAAGATACGCCATCAAGCATAGCCCTAGCGGAGCGCGAGCGAGCGATTGTAAAAGTTTTAGGGACACTTTGCGAACACCCTCCACGCCGGCCTCCTCCTCCTCCTCCTCCCCTCCGCCCCTCCGCCCAACCGCCCCTCCTCGTCCCCCGAGCGCGACGTCGACGTCGACCGTCGCCCCTTCCCGCCGTCGGCGCCCCTAGCTCCCCTCGGCAGGGCGAGAAGGGGCGACGCTGCACCCCCAGACCCCTGCATCCATCCCCTAACCCGCCTCCCCCGGATCACCTCGCGGCCATTACTCGTCTTGTGTGCCTCGTGCATTCGCGTTACATGGACCGACGACCATCGGCAAGGATCTCGCTCCGACGGATCACGCACACCGGAGAGAAACCACCGTGACTTCGTGCTTCGTGGGCGCGGCGTGTTGGCCGACCGTCACGTGGCGCCGCCGCCGCCATCGCGGCCGATCCTGGCGTCAATCTCAATCCATTTCCCACCCCGAGGAGGATTTTTGGGGGTGGAACGACGTCGGGCCGATTCCCTCCTCCCAAGGCGCGTATATTAAGCGTAATAATTAAGGACTCGGAGGAGGGAGGATCTGAGATCTTCTTCCTTTGTCCGGGGAACTCGGGGGAACGGAGAACGGAAATATATACGGTCTACTTAGCCGATTGAGACGATCTTATCGAGGTGATTGCTTCCCGGACGACGCGTAGCACCTGGTCCTTCAGGATAGGACCCGGATGAATTTACTCTGCCGGAGATGATTACCGAGGATAAAAATCTGCGAGTACAAAATTTGTCGCCAAAAATTCCTTCTCGCAACGGCGTCAATTATCCGCCCGTGCATAAGGAATGCTGATTGTAAGCTGACGGTGGTCTCGCGGCGCTGCGCTTTGCCGGATCTTTCGAGGTGTTCGAGAGCGTGCGTGAGGCGGTGCGTAGACGCGTTAGAGGGGCGGCGAGGGGAGGAAGGCCTTCGAGGAGGACTAAGACGCGAGTGGAATTTGCCGGGGAAATAAATAAATTCGAGGCCATCTTCCCAGAAGAATATAGTAGGTATGTGTAGATATACCTGAAATACAAGTGACGCCTGCTGCGCGTCGAGTGCCACACACACACACACACACACACATCTACATAAATATATGTATATACGTATATACATACAAGGTTGTATATCCGTGTACGTGTTGCGAGTTAAGAGAGATACATATCGAGAGGGAGGAAGGGCGGGAGGGAGGGAGGGAGGGAGACGGCGAGATCAGCCTCTCGAGACACGAACTCGGCAAACGGAACCCGAGGGCCGGCCACCCACCCCTTATTGCCCCGTATACTCGCCAATTTATGCGCGAAAACGTATTAAACACCCGGGGCACACACGCACGCACGCCTCCGTTTCACCGCCTGTGCGAAGATAGTCGGCAATTTTGAACGGGCGATGACGACGACGACGACGATGACGAGGAGGAGGAGAAGAAGAAGAAGAAGAAGAAGAAGTAGTGGAATAAGGCCCCCGACACACATCGGTGGCCCGTGTTATATGGTTAATATTTTAAATGCAATACACCTACATTGTAAATACCGGGTTATACTTTGTGCCGATCTCTTTTCTAAGAATAGCGTCGAGGCTCCGCGATCTTTCGCTCGATCCTCCGACCGCTTTGTGCGATTTCTTACAGCTGGCCAAAACCGACGCGACGATCCTCCGCCCCTCGAATCTCCCTCGCGCCGCACAAAGGAAGATATCAACTTCCCTTCTCTGGGAGGATCGCGAGGACGGGAATCCATTAGCGAGACACCCGCCGCGGCGCCCCCCCTTCCCCCTGCCTCTGGAATTTTACCCTTCGTTGGTGCAACCCTTTACACGCACACCTACACTCTGTTCTCTGAATTACACGACGCGATGTCCGTTTCACCGGAATTATCCGACGACGGGGCTCCGATTTTCCGGATCTTCATCCCCTAGGCGAGATTTTAAACGTCCACAGCCTGCAATTTCAATTCTTCGAATTCATTCCACGCTTAGAGACCTTTGAGAGAATTACAGTTAGATCCATACAACGAGATAAGGGAAGGGGGTGCGAGGAGGGCCTGAATGTAAGCTTTGGGTCCTCGTACTTCATGCAGCCATCGTTGGGGGTGATTCAACGATTCCGCGTTAAGATATAGCAGTATTATACATTACGAGTGTAGATTGCGGATTTCGTCTACTTTGCTTTCTTTTTTTTTTTTGCCAACAACTCCTCCATTTTCTACCTACGCCAACCTCCTACTGTGCACATCAGGGACACGCTCATCGGCCATGTTTGATTCCATGAGAAGGGGGTGAAATAAGAAAGAAATGTTATTTTTCAGAAACAGGGATTCCCGCTGCTCGTAACGTACCAATACGTCGTACTAAAACGGGGGTGAGTTTCTTCGGCAACCAAGTTGCCAGCCGGGGGACGAAGAGGGAGAGAATTTTTTCTTTCTTGCGAATCTTATACCTAATTCAACGTATTTCTACACTGTCACATGTATACCTACACACACGGCTATGTCCGCGTATCGCGCTGCACGACACAGACACGCGTGCGGTATTCTCGTCTATGTATATACATACATATATACATACCTACGTACACATATATAATCTTCGGATAGATAACCCAGCGCGTGTACGAATCGCCTGGCGTCTGTCTCCTAATGGAATTGCTGGGCTATATCTGCAGCAACGAGGATGGGGCAACTTAAATAAAAGCAAACGAGCTGCCCTCCTCTCTCTCCTCTCCTCTCCTCTCCTCTCCTCTCCTCTCCTCTCCTCTCCTCTCCTCTCCTCTCCTCTCCTCTCCTCTCTCATCCCCCTCGGCACTCCGTTCGGTGCGGCGTAATCCTCCGCAGAAACTCGCTGCTCTACTCTATCCTAACAATCCAGAACCTCTGCCCCTCGCCCCTCGATCCCTCGGCCAAGTCCCTCCTCAGACCGCCCGTCGACTCGGAGCTCCGGATCGCGGAATTCCCGGGTCAGAGCTCCGCGCCCTGCAGAGGAGGCACCGATCCTTCCTCCGGGATGAAATTCAATCTCAATGAAATAACTTGGGCCGATCGAATCGACTGGTGAGACAGGATCAGCTTCGTCTTTTTCCTCTTACACTCCTTGCATGGGATAAAGCGAGAAGCGCACACACGTGACTTGAGATCGCGGAAGATTTGCGGGAGGAAATTGAAACCTCCTTTCCTCGAAAGAGGTGTCGCTAATTACACACCTCACTGCGATTTCAAGTGCAGTAAATAGAGGGAAGGAAGCAAAGCGTGAAGAAACTCTGCCGTTTCCGCAAAAGCCGCGGTATAATATCCGCAAAGTAGATCGCGTTTCGTTTTCATTAGCGAATCAAGGTACCGATCTTTCATTTTGTCCAAATTCACGAGCCGCGACGGCCAACCGGGCATAATCCTTGTCGGTGAGTTAAATCGGAATGGAGGTTAGACGGCAACCGGTTATACGAAGGCGGAGGAACCGCTGCAGCCATGCGTCGAGAGAATCCAGCTGCAAGTTTCACGCGCGTTCGAGGAGTCGTCGGACTGCGTTTTGCAGGTGTAAGCGGTATGCAAATACGAGCAATTGCAGAAAGAACCTTCGCACAAACCGCACAAAGTTAAACACCGTCCGTGGTAGCGGCTGCCGCGTAATTATAAGAGCGTTCATTATTCAAAGTTTATGCAGTTCAACCGCACGCGTGCGTGCGGCCCTTCTATCTTTATATTCGCGAGTATTACATGCAAAGTATCCCTCATTCCGCCTTTTATTTATACTAATAATAATAACAATAATAATAATAATAATAATGATGAGGAAAATAAGAATAGCGATATCACCGATTACGCGTTGTATCTACGTTAATACTGTTTCAAGTATATACATATGTATATTGTCTACGACGTAGGTATAAATGCGAAAAAAAATGGCAATCCGACACGCCAACGTTTCTAGATTTCACGCCTTCTCACGATCAGAGAATTACTAGTTTTTTAAATTCTTCGCCCCAATTTGTACGGAAAGGTGTGAATACGTAGAGTTATTTTAGCGCTCTGATTCTCAGGATCAAGGATCATAATGCGGATAAAATGTATTTGATATAAAGACGGCGGTGGATTGAGTACGGGAATTAGATTTGCTCGTAAAATGTAGAAAATGAAGAGTGGATGCGTGTCACGGTTGTAGGTACGAGAATCGATTAGTCGGAGCTTACCGATGCATGTACGTGTTATTAATACTTCACGTTTACATTCTCCAATGCGACAGGTCCAGCTGTAGATACTCGTTTGAAATATGTCGATCAATGTAATATCCGGCAATTACACCGACTCGAGCGATCGCTCCGTTGCGGTTGAACGCATACAAGAAACCGGCGCGATTACAATATTGCGAAACGTTGATTACTATCGGAAAGCTGCGGTAATTGATGATTATTGAAAACAATCGTTAACGTAACTGTCCGTTTGAATTTCTCGTCTGATAGACGAGCTGGATCACCGATTTACTCCGTCGTGCGATTATAATTTTCAATCTTTCACACCCGATACGATTCCACTTCAAATGTCACTTGTTTTATGTTTTATAGCTTCCACAAACGCGAGGCGACATTTCTCTCAGGATTTCCGCGGCAGACTGCCGATCCAGCTGAGTCAAAATTCGGATTAGAAAGTTTAAGGGAAACCCATGCTCTCCTTTTTTGGGTGCCGCGGTGCTCGAGGCCCTCGAAAGGGTTGCACTTTGCTTCCTTCGGGGAAACCCGTAATATACCATACCCACTGCCGTAAAACCATTGTCCCGGTCTACGGTCGTCTCTCAATTTTTTTCCTATGAAAATAGAAAGTTGGACCGCTGACCCAGAGCGACGTCGGATCGGCAGAATAATTATTCGCCATTATGAGTCTCTATGATCTAAAGCGAGAGGAATCGAATCGAGTCGAGAAAAATTTAAGAACAGAATCTAAAACGGTTGTACCATTTTTTTTTTTTTTTACTTACTAGACGAATTCAAGCGATTAACAACTATTTAGTGATAAAAAACAGTTTGCGTCAATTTTTTTTTTTTTTGTTGGTTTTTTGATTTTGCAAGCACTTGATTGCAACCTTTTTTCAATTCTCAATTGCGCAACGTTTTGATAAATTGTACTTTGTCGGCAGTTCCTTCCATTTTTTCTAAGGAACAACCCATAAGTCTAGCTCGAATTTTTTTTCATTGTAGCCAAGACGGAGGAAGAATTTGACCGTAAATGCGCGTGCGCAGCGCTGCGCACACGTGGGTCCAGCCTGCCACTCCCCTAGCTATTTGTCTAGCCAGTACCGCCGAGTCTATGTGGCCACAAAACGAGTTCTCTGCTCAATTCCACCTTCCCTAGTCCTTGTTGAATTTTTCCTATTTTTTGGTCTCTCTATTCCGCGTTTATCTCACATCCAAATCGATCCGCAGCGTGCTGATTGACTTCAATGAGTAGAGTTGCGAGTCGAATTAATCGCTGAAGTAAAAACGCGGAAGAACGCTGTGAGGATAGACTTCGACTAGTCGAATATGTAGTTGAATATTTTAAAATTAGCATAGACGAGGACTTCTGGAGAGGCGAGGCGATTAAACCGCCGCACCGGTCGAGAACGTCGAGGCTGGACTTTTAATCCGCAGCATTATACCAACATCACCCCGCGCGGTTTAAATTGCGAAGTATAGAGGTCCGCGTCGTCGTAAAAGAACCGAGGCTTTCATATTCTTCGGTGTATGCATAAACTTGTAAAGTATTTTCAGAAATCCCGTCGTTTTTCACCCGAAGTCACGTTTGTAAGCCGAGATGCTGCGAGCTGCTTCTGAAGTTCCAACTGCATCCTCAAACTCAAACTTAAACTCAAACTCAGTTCACTCGAAGGCACGAAAAGGCCACCGCAGAGTTCTCAGGTGAAAATACCCGATGCAGAGAATATATCCCTTGAGGGAAGGGGAAAAGAAGATACCTGCTGTGGATGGAATTAAAACGTTTCGAAGGAAGAACGCGGCGGGTTGGTCATTACAATATTCGACTAATCCTACGCTTTATTCACCAGATTTATGGAAAAAAAAGAAAAGAAAAGAAAAAAGAACACAACAGCAAGGTAGAAAAGAAAGGAGAAAATACGACGAGTCGAATAAGGGAAGTGAAAAAGGAAAGCCATTTCGATGCTTCTTTTACGCTTTTTCTTTCAACATCTCCGAACTTCGTGGAAAACAATATGTACATAATTCTAAGGTCAGAAAAATATTTACAAATACATAAAACAGCGCTGCGAGTAATGGCGGATAAGGTCTGAGTAAATAAGATGAGAAAACCGTAAGCAAACAGAAATATCGGTTGGTAAATCATACACTAGCCGAGGCTATTCGGTTACGAAGTATGTAATACCCTGCAAGTAATAACTAATCGTAATGAAATTCGATCGAAAGATTGAATTTCGCTTCGAAAGTCCCGTACGCTGTACACACAAACACACACACACACACATAGATGTGCATAAACTTATAAATATATATTGTAACAAACGTGGCGTTCGGTAATAAAACACGGGTTCGCGTTGAGCGCAAAGAAACGATCCAACAGGCACAAATATGAATTAATAAGTATAGAAAAATGCTTTTATTAGCGATACGAGTTTCTTGATTGCTATATACCTAAGTCAAAAAACAAGATTATTTTTCCAATAACGTTGATTGACGTAGAAAACGTATTAATATGAAAGCTTTCGATCTAATCGACGACTGTAAACTAGGTCAGTAAGGGTGATTTCACCCCTTTTGTAACAATATAAATATACGCATTTATGAGGCAAATTAAGAAAGGTGAAGATATATCGTTGATATACTTGTAAAATGAAACGCCCCTTGAAGCCTTGCCCTCGCTGCAGTGGCCATCACGCTTTATTCCTGGCACATCCGCGAACTCTAGGGAACGGTAGATGCGCCGATTACCTCCACCGGTAGGTAGGCGTAGGTAGGTAGGTAGGTATAATAATGTATATTATATACATACAACCCGTTCCGTGCTGCCGAGCAGGCGTCTGTAATTACCTTTTCTTCTAGCGGAAAATCCAGCGAATGCCCGATCCTCTATTGACACTCATAGACGATTATCCACTCAGTTTTAATACCGTTATAATCACCGACTCGCACAGTTGCAGCAATTACCTATTATATTCCAGCAACGGACTAGAGACTGCGTCCCACATTGAGCATCGATCGGTTTCTCGCGCCAAAAAAATTCTCTCCAAGAAATATTACACCTTAAAGCGTAGGTGTACATGTAATATATATATATATATCTATATTATATATGCCTTGTTGTACGGATTTCTCTTCAATTGGCAAAGTATTTACTCGGACTCGGTAAAAGATTGCTTCACTTGCTGTTCTTGAATTTGCAATTCATGCAGTTCTCGAGAATTACGCTGATTAGCTTCATGCGATTTTTATCGAAAGGGTGGACAGCCGCTCCGACAGCTCTTCGACATCCATTTACTGCTGCTGCAGCTGCCCTGTTACAGACCACCCAGCTCTTTATCTCCCATGTTTTAGGTCAGGCGTCATTTGCGCCCAGCAGATTAAGCCAAACGGGAGATGAAAGCAGCCGGTGATGCCCGACTGCATGCCTGCAGGCTCGATGATCGACTCGACAATCATAATCACTCAGGATTTTTGATGCTCGCAGAAAAATTTTCAACCAAGGCTAACCTTACATCAGCGATAAGCTATCGTAAATATCTCTGATAAATGGAACCAAGAAGCTATCGATTCAAATTATTATTATTATTATGATCTTGATTTGCATACAAAATATTTATTCAAATCTTGTATAAATACAATCAGATGATAAGAGAAGTTAAAAAACTTTTGGAGCAAAGTTCAGTAGCTAAGAGCTGAACCAGAAATCGATCAATAATTTCGTAGAGAATTTTTTTTTTCTTTTTGAGAAACAAAAATTTTAGAATTGAATCGACGTCATCGCAGGAGGAATTTTTTTCAACTCAACCAAGAAAGTAATAACACAGCAGCAAAATTGAGTTAACTTAATTTCTAAAGCTATAATAATACCAGGCTTCGGGAGAATTTGCGCAATTAATATAACGCGTCGTGTATTTAAGTGTAATACTAGGTATCGTAGATTTCTCTCACCTTTTGCTGCCGCGATGCGAAATGCAGTCGATTTTCTCTTGACAGCTGCAACAACATCATGACGAAGCGTGTTCAACAATGCAAAAGGAATAATTAAACATGCTCCACCGATGATTACTCGAATAGGTACAAAATATAACACATATACAGCTAGATTTTGATTTTTTTTTTGTCTTTTGTTTTTGTTTTATATATATATATATAAGTTCGTAGTTGATGCAGGTGAAAATTTTGTAAATAAGATAGGCCTTTATTTACAGAGATACACATACAGTTATAATATACATAAATTGGGCAGCTACAATTATTACTTTAATGTTAATTTTAATTTTACTCAACTTTTTATTATTATTGTTATTATTATTATTATTATTATTATTATTATTATTAATATTATATACCTACTTAACGGGGAACATGGATCGGTTATACATATAGGCGCGTTAGACGTATATTTTTATTTATTTATTTACTTTTTTCTTTTTCATCTATTATAGTACTTTTTATTTTCTGCTATACCGTATAAAAAAAACTCAAAATCTTCCAGTCACACTCGCGTTCTCAACCTCGTCACGATTCATTTATTTATTTATTATTTAAGTAATTAATTGTTCATATGCGCCGATTTGAGTAGTATATTAGTATGTCTTACATGTAGTTGTGTATATATATGTATAAATATATACATGTAACAGTTTTTCTTTCTTTCTTTCTTTCTTTTTTTTTTATTCGTTATTATTATTATTTAAGTACGATTTCTACACAATTTCTTTGTACGTACCCTGCGATATATTTACAAAGTGACTAAACCTGTTTTGTTTTTTTTTTTTCGTTTATTTTAATAATCAATTTTCATTATTCACTTTCTATTTTTCTTTTAATCTGGCAAGTTTAGTAATCGTTGTATAATCGATTCGAGAAACAACAATTACTGTCGCGGTATCGATCCGAGATGGACTTACGAAAAATGATCCAGAAAAACAAACTGTAAATAAAAAATGAAATTTATGAAATAAAGTGTAACTTTGATATTTTTTTTTTTCAAAACGGTGCGAAAACTTTTTGAATATACCGAAGTATGGACAGATTAATTTTTCTAATTGACATATTACTTTTTTTTGTTCGCTAATTCAGGACTGCAGTGATCAGAGAGAAAGAGATTCAATTCTTTTCCTTCCCTTTTCCACCAATCTAAACCGACGTCAAGTACTAGACTGAAGCATTCGCTTTATCCTAGTTTTAGATGCGACTAACTCTCTATTATACTCAACAACGACTGCAAGCGGAATCTATTTTACATTTTTTTTAAACAATGGACGAACGAAGAAAGCAGCCGTGAAATTCCAAGAGTATCCTGATTACGCGCGGAGATGAGATGACGTGGTTAAAATGGAAGATTGTTTCCCAAATTAAGTTTCAAAACTTGTAGAATTTTTGATTCTATAAAATGTCTGCTAAATTTGAATAATTTCATCGTAATATTTATTGCGATGTCTCTCGTCACGTCACGATTCAGCCAATGTATAACGATATTGTATATATATTTATGTAATTATTATATACCGTGTAACATATAGTATCTAATAATGATAATAACACTATGAACAATAATAATTCAGTAATAATAATAATGTATGGATGTTTGATCTTTACTTTATCTTTATTTTTATTCATATTATATATAGATAGGATGAGTTTTATTTTTCTTTATGGCACAAATTTTATCTTCTTCAACATTTTATATTACGAAGTTTACGCTGGGCAGGTTTTTTTTTTTTTTTTTTTTTGTGGATATGCATTTTCGACAAGACATACCGTGGCTACCGATGTACGAATACCTAACTGAACAGCGTATGAAATCCAATTTTCAACTTTTTTTCGCAGTGTATATACAAAACCTCGCCGCGGTTAATTAATATGTCAGTTTTAGTAATAAATGCGTGAGTAGCTTTGAAAGTTAAATAAATGCAGTAAATAATAACTGGGTTAATTGTCGAGAGATTTCTTCGTCGCTATAATAATCCAATCTTATTCATCGACAATTCATATTACAACGCTTACGCTTGCTTTGGCACTAATTTTAACAACATATTATATACGATTATACATATATATTATTATTGCACTTCGATATTGTATGTAATTAGGTATATATGTAATGTATGTATAATAGGAATTAGTAACAGTATATAACAATACTGTAACTCGATATTTTTAAACTAATTATACGAAAAATTAACAGAAAATTCATAACATACGAAGTAAAATGATGAAAATATCAAAACCGAAGTAATTTTCTTTTTTTCTTGTTTTTTCCTCTATGTTCAAACATAACAAATCGTGATCACAAGTGAAACGTCGTGTTTTATTTTCCTTTCTTTCTTTTTCTAACGTAAGATTGTTTATTCTTTCTCAGCACAAATAAACGCAGGAATAAAATCTTGATCACAAAAATCATCGATCTCTATATATAAATTTCAAAGACAAGAATGAAACAGAAAAACCAAGCATACATCATTGCAGTTTATTCATCATTGTAATTTGTACGATTGTTCACTTCGTGAAAAGAATGAATATATAAGAGAAAAAATCGAATCGGTGATTAATTTCTTGAAAAATTAATTACATACTTTAAACAGGGTTTAAACAGGGTTGATGAACCTTTTTAAAAAATACGACGAAAATGATGCAACGAGCTTAATTTAAGATTTGTTCCCGACGCAAGGTTTTCCTGTATTTTTCTCATTTATCAATATTTTTAAGTCGTTGTTGTTGTTGTTGTTTGTATTTTTATTTCTATTTTTTCTCTCTCTTGCCCTTTGCTATACTGGATTCTATAATCAGTCCTTTCTCATCAGCTGCACGATGCAGAATTACATAGTGTAAGAAAAATGCTGACTAATTGAACCGTGCTATACATACATATCTTAATTGGGCGATAAATGATTTAAAAAAAAAAGAGAATAAATTTTTTTTTTATTTTTTTTTTTTATAAACAAAAAAAAAATTTAATAAATGTGAAATTACGCGGGATGTAACAGATTCACAGGTTTCCTTCAGCCCGTCTTTGACCGAAGTTTTATTACATATACCTAATTCCCTTACCGTTAAATTCGAATTTCTAGAGGGTTTGCCCCGCGAGCTTTGGACTTTATGTAACAATTCTATAGCGTTCTAATATTATTCATGTTGTATATTACATGCTACGGTCTAGAGTGGAATATCAGCTCATAATAGTTAGTTTATTGTACATTATACATTATCAATAAGGATTGCAAAAGTGACGCGGTGACGAGGGTTTAAGGATTTGGATTTGGATTTGGATGCTTCGTTGTTGCTGTCTTGACGTTTTTCATTCATAATATTTCAAAGTGATACATCGTGGAGAATGGAGAAGCGTCTTGGCGGTGATAAGAGTGAGTGACTACACAACGGTATACCATAAAACGTCTTATAGAGTACGGATCGAGTTAATTATGTACACATTTAATAACATTATACTCTTTTTTTTTTTATCCTTTTTTGCATTAGGGTTGTTTTTTTTTTTCTTTGCATCCTTTCTTTACTAGTGGATTATATTTTTGTAATAATAATAATAATAATAATAATAATAATAGTAGTAGTAGTAGTAGTAGTAATAATAATAATAAAAAGAATAATATTAATAATAATGACAATAAGGTGATGGAGTATACATTATACAGAACAACACACAATAAAAACAATAATAATATAATATCAACGTGACGCTCGCAATAATAATAATTGTAATAATAATAACCTTAATAATCATAATCTCCGATATATTACGATACAATAATAATGACAATAAAAGTAATAATAATAACAATAATAATAATCACAAGAACCAAGCTTACAATTTTCTCAAAAATCTTTCCGTTCCCGAAGTTAAAATGTTAATTCGTCAATTTTTTGATTAGCATGATTTGAGTGCTGGCTGATTTGTTCGTTTTTTGTTTTCTTTTTTTTATATTTTTACTCGCTTAACGCAATAACTAATTATCATTGGTACAGTTGTAATTTTCCTCGAAATTTTTTCCCCCACCCTTCTTCGCAATTCTCTCGCAGATGATAAAGAAACTGCGTTTATACTGTATATATTATTATTAGCATCATTATTATTATTATTATTATTACATAATAGTTGTTACATAATTCATCCACACTTCAGTACCGTGACGGAATTGTACAGTTACTTGAGAGACCCGCTGGAGGAAGGGAGTGCAGAGCTCATCTTTCCGTCCTTCCGCCTTGCTCCTATTTCTTCTCTCTCTCTCTCTCTCTCTTTCTCTCACAGGCAAACGAACATAATCACGCGTGCTTACTTCTTAGAGACCCGAGGAGCAGCGAAGAAAATAAATTGGCGATCGAGAAAAGCAGTTTCCTGCACGTCCTTAAGCTGTGACGATTTAACGAAGTTACTGCGGCGAGTGATGCAGATTCTATAATTGATTTGAAAAAATTTAAATCGATTGTACACGTCGTATGTTACAGAAATTATTTATTTCTTGTATTTAATTTTATTCTGTCCTTTCGTCTTCGTCGTCGACTGTCACGTGTTTTGTAATTATTTCAAAGAATCGATAATCTACACAGTTTGTCAATTAAACTAATTAAAAATCGATCTGTGCGATATTAAAAATATTATAGCTTCGTGTAAATATAACGTTAATTTAAACCCTTCGACAAACATCCGAAAACGGTGAATTTTTTTTTTTTTTTTTTTTTTATATATTTCAGAGCAATGACGTAACTCACTGACGTATACATATGGGGGGAAAAAAACGCCGATTTCTAAACGCACGTTGCTGTATTATACATGTACATAATTATAAATATGTATGTAATCGTTTCGGTTAATTGTATAATATATAATAATAGCTAATAACTTTGCAAAATAAATTTCAATGTCACGTTATAATTACCTCGAATTTAGAACGATCGGTTTTATTTTTCATCGTTTTTTTCCTATATTTCTATTACTATTACTATTATTATTATTATTATTATTATTATTGTTATTATTCTTACTATTATTATTACTATTATCATTGGGGGTATGTGTATCAGAGAATGACTTTGCATAGGGTTACATTTAGTCTAAATCATTTTTTCATTTTTCTTTTCTTCTCTCAATTCTCTTCCCTTGATTTTCATTTATTTAATTTTATTACATATAACTATAAGAATCATAATAGGTAGGTACGATAGTTGCGATCCTTGGTAGGCAATGAGTACGACGTTTTCTGTTTTTTTTTTTTTGTTTCTTCTTGTTTTTTGTTTTTTTGTTGTTTTTTTTTTTCCTTATGCGGAGACGGCAGCAATTCTGACTACTACAGTAGGGGCTATAGATATACACAGTGTATATATAATATACCGCAGCAGAGTCACTATAATGAATAATATCTCCGTATTTGTTTGTTACTTATTTTTTTTTTTTTTTTTTTTTTTTTTTTTACCATCCAATTATTCATCCTGATTTAACATTATTTTATTTTATTTTATTTTATTTTATTTTATTTCACTTTATAGTACATATTGTTATCTCTTTCATCCCATACTTTATTATTACTAAATTTTTTTCTCACCGATTCTGCACACATTCACTCCGTCCTTACACGATTTTCAACCAATAATTTTCGTTACTATTGCTAATATTAATCTATAAAACACGCGATTTACTCCCGGATCTCCCGAGTCTCAGAGGAATTGACGGGTTTTTTTTTTTTTTTTTTCGCTAAGAACCACACGAATTTTCAATTCATTAGAGCAATACATCACCAACAAGCACGCGAAGAAAAGTTATATATTTGAAAATAATTACGAGTTAATATCAAGTGTTATAAAAATCACATTTCGCAAGATATTCAAAGTTATAATTGTTACGCGAACCCGATGTGAGAAACTCTTTTTCTTTTCCCCGATTCGAAAACGTTTTTTTCCAAATTTCGTCCGTTGTAAAAAAAAATGTCAAATTTCTTTCGAAACACCTGCACGCTCGTCAATTTCTCATTCTCGAGGATCCGTTCGTACATCGACGCAACATAAAACTCAACAACGGCAAAGCGTACTTGGGGTAATATTACATAATAATAATAATAATAATATTACATAATAATAATAATAATAATAATAATAATAATAATATCGTTTAGCCTGCTGTGCAGAACTGAATTTATTTCTTGTCCGTTTTTCCCGTCCGTGAAAGCCGCGAGAATATAGGCTCGTGATCCTTGATCAAGGTACATCATGTAGACCCTGCATATACGCCGAAGAAGAAAAATGGGGTTGGGGGATGGGGATGGGGTTGGGGTGTTTGGGTGATTCGCCTGACCGGAAGTTGCCTAATTAATTACAGGTAATACACGAGAAGGGTTAAGAAACATTAATTAATGACACTAATTTAATTATTGAATGCAATAAATTTTTCTTTCTCATCGTACAGATATTATAAAGACCGAAGGAATACTACTCCTATATATATTAGATACGAACCGTATATGCATCATATACAAATATTTACGGATTGGACAGATTGCTTCGTGATTCTTGCTCAATGTTATTTGTTATTTATTTATTTTTTTTTTTTATCTCCCTCTTTTTTCATTTTTCTTATTTCCTCTTCCGTCTGTCTTTCCATCTTTCCATCTTTCCATCCTTCTTTCTTTTTTTCTTTATACTTCCCGCACTCACTGCACAACATAATTTTCCCCTATGTATAATACATATACACATTCACGCACACAATCACACACGATCGGTGTATTATTATATTTATACATATAGTTTCTTGCACACACAAACACACACGCACGCAGAGAGAGAGAGAGAAATATACACGTTCCATGTATATATTATATTCACTATCTGCGTTCGTGTATCCGAAATGTACACCGCATTGTTTTTGCCTTTTTTTTTTCTTCCTCTTATTTTTACACACATTCATGTAGTCCGTTGGCGATATATGTATACGTAAAATTTTCTTCTACAGATCGCGAGGCGTATTAAATTTATAGCAGTTGAAATCGTTTACAATTTCTTTTCTCATTGTTTTTTTTTTTTTTTTTTTTTTTTTTTTATCGCAATAAATATTGCGACGCGTTTATGTATATATAACATTACCGTTAGCATAATCATATTATCATTATTATTCGTACAATTGCCTATATCTATATATTTATATATATATATATATATACATATAATATATAATATATATGTATGTATATATATATATATATATATATGTATATAATTAGTACATTACCGTTAATATTATCGTTACAATATATAATCGTTATCGTTTTATACATATACATAGATACATATTTTTATTGCATGTATATATATGTATGTATGTATGTATGTATGTATGTATGTATGTATGTAATATCGCAATTTGTCAATTATCGTACGCGCACTTTGCACAAAAAACATCGACAGTCCTATAATTCACCGCTGTCTGAGTGTATACATGTGTATGTATATATGTATGTATATATACAGGTACATCTACGCACACGCATATTATATATATATACATATATACACATGTACATATGTATATGTATAGATATAAATTATCTACCGCAAAAGGTTTGCAAAAATCGTCAACGTTCACCGCGATTCTCAAAAACTGCATTAACGCGTATATTATATAGAGAAAACTGCCGATTGTATGTATATAAAGAGAGAGAGGGAAAAAAAAAACTGTAAAAGAAAGAAAAAAAGAAAATAAAATAAAAAAAAAAGAAAATCGGCAAATCGCGGATCGACAAGTAAAGTTAATAATAAACGGTTTATATAATTCTCTGGGGTTGATTCGGCGTTTTTTTTTTTTAAAGATTGGCGGGCGGGTAAGGTGAAAGAAGAAGACGACGCGTAACCCTGAGACTCCGTACGGAGCACACTTCACACCCCGAAATCTTGCGTAAACTTTGTGTAGAGCTTGAACTTTGAGAAGCTTCACGCGGCGAGTCCGTGGGACGTCTGATGAAGCAGATGCTGCTGGGCCGCGTGAGCCGCGTGTGCAAGCTGATGATTCCGCGAGTGTATCGCCGCTGCGGCAGCAGCGGTCGACGCCGAGTGGGCCCCGATCTGGGCCTGACCTACCCCGTGCAGTCCGTGTCCAGAGACGTGGGCCCCGCCGCCCCCTGGGACCAGGCCGTGGCCGTGGATTCCGACGCCCCCGTGGACCCCGGGCGCCGCGGCGGCGTGGCCGTGGGGGTGGTGGTGGTCGAATACAACCCCAGAGTAAGCCACGGGTCACTGATGATGCTTGGCGGGTCCGTTCGCGTGGTGCGCCTGCGCAACTACGTGGTGACCGGAAGGCGGATGGCCCCCGGGGTGGTGGTGGCTTCCGGCGGCTCCGTGGTGGTTCGCGTTGTTCGCGTTGCTGTTGTTGTTGTTGTTGTTTTGCTGCTGAGACTGCCGCTGGCTATTCTTCTTGTTCTTCATCCGTCTGTTCTGGAACCAGATCTTCACCTGCCGCTCGGATAAGTTCAAGTTCCGCGCGAGCTCCCATCGCTTTTGTTTCGACACGTAAGCGTTGAAGAGGAACTCCTTCTCCAGCTCCAGCGTCTGGTACTTGGAATACGGTTTGCGCTTCTTGCGCACCGTCACTTGGCCCGTCCATTCCAGGGGATTTCCACCGCCGCAACCGACTCCCATTCCTCCGACGCCGACGCTCACGCCGACGCCCGCCAGTGATGCTGCGGGAAACAACGAGGATGGGGAGGAACCCCACATCACTTAACACAATTAGTTTGCCTGATACAGAGGTTTTTGTTTCTCGGGAGGCAGGGGAGGGGAGGGGGGTTACGTTTACGTTTGCTAATTTATTCCAATCGTTCCTTGAGTTGATCATGTTTTTTTTTTTTTTGTTTTTTGAAACACATCTTCACCGACCAGGGTATAGACGACGCTATCCTCTATACATATGAACATTAGAATCTCGTTACAATGTATTAGAAAATTTGTGTACCTCTGTTTTTTTTTTTTTTTGCTTCTTGACCTTTTCTGAGAATCACGGACTGGGATGCTGGGTGAATGTTATAAAGCTGAGACACCTTTACGATTTTTGAGAAAGTAAAGATTTTCGAAAAAATCCATATTTTCGAGGCAAATTTTTTTTCATTACAATTTTAGCTAATCTCTTTCTGTTATTTCTGTTATCAATTTTTTTTTTTTTTTTTCTTACTTCATATCATAGTCTTGTTAAAAGAATTTCACCGACTTTCCATGTATATCTAACGATGCGCAGGTAATGAGGTGAGAGTGAGAAGTTATAAGTAAATGATTGCTCTCACGGCTGGAGGCATTCAAAGTAAAAGTAAAGTTATTGAACTTATTTATAGTTATTTATCGAGGAGATAATATAAATATAGCAGATACGTTTCATCTTGCATAAATTAGGCGATATTTGGAAAATACAGTTATTAATTAACGTAGTATCTTCGTGTATACAAATTGATGCTGACGAAATGATTGGCTAATATTATTTTCAAAAACATGAAATCGTCGCTCCAAAAAATAGAAAAAAAAAGAAAGCAAATAACTAAATCAATATCGTTTTATTTATTCTTATATTTTTTGACAAGATTATATTTGAGTGAAATATTTATTCACGAATCGAAAACAGTTGATATTGGAAAAATTTGTATTTACGAAAAATCCAATTTTCACAGGTTTTAAATACACGAAAAAATATGGGTGAATGTTAATCACTGCCCAGTCCGTCATTCTCACGGATTATTCAAATTCCGTAAGAAATAAAAATCTTTCTAGATATTTAATATGAAATTAACAGGTTTACCGTGATCGGTGAAATAGATGGAATATTTTTGGTAACGGTTCGCAGAACATCCATAATAGAAGAAATATACCAAAGAATAAGAAAAGAAAAAATATGCAGCTCAAAAAATACTATTTTTAATTGCGCAATATTGCCGCCAGGCGGAAAAAGACCAAATTGCATTTTTGTATAGAAAAACAAAACAAATTTAAAAAAAATAAATAAACAATTACATCTACGCAGGAAAAAAAAATCCGACACAAAGAATTCGTAAAGCGAAACGTAGATTTTTCAAACAATTTTTGATAAAAAAAATTCAATAGAAGCTCTCTCGATCTTTGGTTTCCGGTTTATCGAACACCTAATAGGTAAGGCAAAGATGATCTCTTGCGTAATTGATTTCCCACGGCACAGAATCATACGTACGTACATACATACAAGCATAATTCCACGTAATTAGAAAAATATTGAAAACAGTTAGGTAAGTCGGGATTGCATGCAACGGGATAATACGACGGCGAAATATGCGGAAAGAGTTACGTTGACGCAATTATTCGATTCGGCGTGGTTACTGTTCATGTGTGTCATGCAGACTTCGCCGTAGCCGCAATATTGAAGTTAAATAAAATTTTTATAATAAATTAACGACCGTACCGCGTGCCGTTAAGTCGACAACGATTATAATGTAAGTGTTTCTTTTTTTTTATCTCTCTCAGTTTCTTTTCTCCCTCGTTTGCACGCTACTTAATTAATTTCTTTTTTTTATTTTTTTTTTATTTTTTTATTTTATACATTTCAAATATTAGTATACGATTTTTTGATTCTCACCGATCTCTTGCCTCCCCCCCCCCCCCTTCCTCTCACCGGGACTCCATTTTTTTCTCTTTGTTTGTTTCTCATCGATTTTTCTCTTCATCTTTTTCGTCATATAATTCCTTAATCTGTCTCATTCTCTTCCTCATTCATCGATATGTATGTATCTGTTATTCGTTTATGTACCGCAGGACGATAATTAGCCATTTTAAATTTATAACCACCGCGCATTAAACATACGATACATACGCAATATACATATATACCTACGTACACACACACACACTGCAGTATAAGCGATTATTTATATAGTTAAATTAGCCGGTTGAGACCGTGTCCGAAAAAAAATTATATATTATTTATAAAAATTTATATTTATATTTATTTCCTAAATGAATGTAATATCGGCGCATACTTGATCGAATAGTTTGCATTACACACTCGCATCGGCGTAAGTCCCCCCCTCTCCTCTCCTCTCCTCTCCACTCATCTCATCTTCACGGCTACAGATGATCGCCGAGGAGATGCTGCGTCTGGATGGAAACGATATAATTGGACCACCGGCCTACTGAACGGCTCGGGAAAGGTATTCCGACCGTAATACGCCGAGACGGTTAGTAGATATAATATAATCGACGAGGCAGGAAGACGTATTTGGAAAGGCGGGGGTCTAGCTATTTCAATCATGTTAAAGAATATTATATTCCGCGTGATTTCGTCGACGATCGAAATTGTTTAGCTATTAGAACCGATCGAGCGAGTACCTATCTACCATAAACGGGAGAATCGCCGTCAGGTGTAGCGTGAACCGATTACCGAACGTGTATGTATAATATGTTTAGACCGTGGAACACATTTTTTCTTCCCTCTCTCTCTCTCTCTCTCTATATATATATATATATATATATATATATATATAAATGTTAATAAATAAGTAATATATCCTGCGTAGCGGTTTCTCATGGTTATTAGTGGATATTTAGCGTTAAGCAACGCTTTCGATGATATATTTTATGCTTATTACTTACGCACACACACACATGCTAGGACTGTACGTATATACGTGCCTCTATGATACTTGAATTTATGAAATCCGTTACAAGTTGTGAAACAGCGTGTCTGAGCTCTATAATAATTTTACAAAGTTGCCTTATTCGGTGTGTTTCAGGTCATAATTATATGCTCCTGGCTGCGCATATATTCTCTCATCACTTGCAATTAACGCGTAAATGATAAAGTTGTAATAATCTGTATCCGCGTAATAATTTTGCCAAATATTAATACTTATGACGATTTTGTTTATTTTTATTTTTCTTTCTAAGTAGAAAAACTGAAGTGACGCGATTAATCTAAGGATTGAAAATTCTGTCAAACTGCTTGAACATTCCTTCACAAAATTATTATATCGAATAGACCACGCATATCGTATCTTTTCTTGTTTATCGATATATCTGACAATCAGTGAAGCTCGGCAGAGATTATACTGATCTTGAGATAGTTACGTATGCAAATCCGGATGCCAATTAGCGTGAAAATTAAGCCCCTCTCTTTTTCTCCATATACTTATTCGACCTTCTCGTCAACTTTTGTTTTTCCCCCGTTTATTTTTTTATTTTTCATCTCGATACGAATACCTTCACGTGTAATTAATTAGACAAAGAATAAGAGAAACAACGATACAAAGAAGCAAAATACAAACCAGGTTATAGCTTGATATAGCCTGAAGCATATCCTACACGTAACGGTGGAATCGGTTGTAACGTGAAAATATTTTGGTATTCGTGCAATTCGTTTCAACGATTATTGCATGGGTCACGAAGTCCCGATAATTGTTGTCGAAAGTCTCGAGTGCGCGGATAAAGGAGAGAAAGAGAAAAAGAAAAAAGAAAATAAAAATACGAAAAACAGAGTGGAATGACGGGAGAAAAAATTTTCAAACTAAATAAAATAAAAACTTATTAATACAGAAATAACTTCTGACGTAAATCGATCGTTCTTGCTGTTGCTGTTGCTGTTGTTGCTGCTGGGTAAAAACCGAAATTTTACAGAGAGATCCTGAGGCTTCAATGCCTGAGTACACATGTAATAATATAGAAAACAATGAAACTGCTAAACTGAACGATGAGTCAAGTCGTTGTGTATAATGAATATTAATTATTCATCAGTTATAAATTGATATTCATGTAAGTGCATAACAATAGAACGAAAAAAAAAAGAATGAAAATCCATTGAGATAAATAAAAGATATAAATATCATACCTCGAGCGTTAGGAATATCAGATTATTTTTCATCTCATTTCTTTTCTTTTTATCTTAGTAAAGTGAATTCCACCAGGACTACGAAATATCCTTTACCATATAGACGTATCGACGAGTCGTGTAGAAATTGCCAAGAAAACTAAATCAAGATGAAACTGAGGAGAGCAAAAGGATGAAAAGGGTTGAAAGAAGGGGGATGAGAATAGAGAGTAGGATGAGAAGAGCGTTAGGGAAGGGGAGGTATTTGAGACGAGAACAAGTTCGCCACGTCGGGAGTTTACTTTTGGTTAGATATAGAAGAATAGAAGCTCGAGTGCTTCACTGGCATGATAGCCGAAAGATAAAGAGGGAAATATAGCTGCGCAGCACACTCGCAAAGAGAGAGAGAGAGAGAGAGATGGACATACCGCACAGATACGAACAAAAAATTAGATACGCAGGGTAGGCGAACAGAGCAGAGGAGGGGTTGGAGTCTCGCGTGTGACGAGGGAGTCAGCTTCGAGCTTTTCGGGTAAGTCGATATTGTCCGCATTGTTCAGACTGATTTACTGCAATCTGGTTGCTACCTACTTTCCATTGCCGGAATGGAAAACTTACGTAAAACCATGAAAATCCCCCCCTGCGAGAAGATTCGACCACCAGTTCTCTCTTTCCACGTATCTATCTAATACAAATTCTAATTTCTATACTCTTATTTCCGTCTTATTTTATTTACAACAATTTCTTTAACTATTCCAATCAATTCCTAAAAACTTGTATTACATATACCTGTGCGCAGACGAAAAACAACAACAACAAAAAAAAAAAAAAACAATTCACCGATCACTTCTGAATCGCGATGTTGAAAAAAAAAAAAAAAAAAAAAAAAATAGACAAATAAATAAAAACAAAAAATACAAACGTAAGAGTAAAAATTGTTTCTAAAAAAAAATGACGCTTACAAATATTGATAATTAGCAAATTTTTTTTTTTTCTCTCTTTGTTTTTTCCTCTTTCGCAGTCTATGAAGTAATTCTGTGGTGGTCGGAGCGGAGAAGGAATAGAAATAAGGACAGAAGATCCCGCGGAGTTGTTGCAAGCAGCCGCCGAGAAAAGCTGCGAGAGATAATACAGCTGCCATCTGTCGGCCGGCGTTTGTATCATTCCACGCGCATCCGCTACTTTGAAATGCGCGGCTGCCGCGGCGTTATGTGTTTCTTGTAATATGTTTGTCCCATATATCTTGGCGCAGAGTAAGAGAGAGATAGAGAGAGAGATTGTGAGAGAGAAAAAAGGAGAGTCGGCGCTCTTTGAATATATTGATAATAATAATGGTAATATCAATAATAACAAGTTACCGTTTAATTATATCGTATAGACTGGCTTATGGATGACGTAAACTCGAAAATTACACGCGAAGTGAGCCGTGCGAGTATAGTAGCCGTGCTCAGACTTCTTCGACTATTAGAAGGTGAATCGTCGTATCGGTTCTTCGATCGAGTCTTCGGTCTTCTTCCTTTATTATTATCATCTACGGATCACGAACGACGATTTGCGAGGTCTCTTGACTTTCGTCTTTGTAAAAGTAGACCAATGGGATATTGCAAAAAGAGATACAATATTCACTTTACTTGGAGTACAAAGTTCTACTTCTAATTATAACTGCAAATTGAATAAGAAGCGGACAAACATAAACGAAACAAAAACAAACAAAAAAAAAAATAATCAATTTTTTTTTCTACAAATACGTATGTAAAAATATTGGCAATCGTGAAATATGAATATAATATTCTTAGTCGAAGCGATAATCGAGGGAAAGTTTTCGGCTCTATACGTGTAATTTGGTTAATTATATACTAATATCACGGTGTCCGATATTTAGCAATGATATTTATTGTTTATAATATATAGGCACCTGAATCATTTATATCAACTTTTTTTTCGCCATATTTTACGATAAGTTTTTTTTTTTTTTTCTTCTTCTTCTCAACCTTCGCGGTTTTTCATTTTCACCTTTTTTATTTTCTTGTCTAGGTATCTCATTTTCGACAGATTAAGCAATCGATAGGATCGCTGCAGCCGCAGCCTCAGTTGTATCTCGTAAGCGTGAAACGGTGCTGGCTTATAGCCGAGGAAGAAGAGACCGGTTTCTAAAATTAATAAAGCTGCTTCTTCGTTTTTTCTCTCTCTCTCTCTCTCTCTTTCTCTCTCTTCACTAATGAATCATTTTCGAGTCACGCATATCTTATTCACGGTTCTTCAAATAGTATGAAAAAAATTAAATAAGAATTACAAATCTTTAACACGAACGTCTCGAGGCATATTCCGCGAAACTGGGATTGGAATATCTAAATACAGAGTCAAGACATCAGAGGGTATAAAAAAAAAAAAAAAATTGAAGAAAAAAAAACACACACAACATTGGTTAATTGACCTGTAAAACGTTATCATTTATTCTAACGCTTTAGCCGTATGAGCGACTAAATGATTTCATTGTTTCTTTTCAATTATGATTATAATTATTGTGTCCCCTTCCTCATTCAAGTTAATAGCTTTTCCACAGTTATCAGCGATTGAGTTTAATAAATAAATTAAGCAACCGACCAGTTGCCCTATTATATGAACAGTACACGGATCTTGATATCATCCGATCATAAAAATCTCATATATCATCATAAGATCCTTGCAGAGTGATAAAATAATCACTTCACGTGCCTCTCTGGGGCGAAAATAAGGCACGAGGACAAGAAACAAAAAGTAAACAACGGCAACGATGAAAAAAAAAAAAAAAAAACAGTGAAAAGAGAATAACAAATTAAAAAAAAAAAAACCAAAAACAAAAAACACCCACACCTGACCGACGGTAATTACTTTTTCGTAAAACAAAATGTTTCTTCTTTTTTTTTTTATGAATACAGTATAACAAAATTATCAAAACAGTGACACGTTATACGAGATAAACAAAAAAGAAAAAAAAAAAACTATTAAAAACGTGATATACACATGTATATATATATATATATATATATGCATACGTGTATGTATATCATCCGGGTAGAGAAGATAATCACGTCGTGAATTCATGCGGTAAGAAATTGATATTTAAAATGAATTTCTTGATCAGATCGCGGATGTAGAAGAAGAGAAACAGAGCCTTGAAAATTACCAGAGAGAAAAGGAGAGAGAGAGAGAGAGAGAAAGAGAGAGAGAGAGAGAGAGAGAGAGAGGAGGAAAGAAAAGGGATGTAGAAGAGAGTTAGAGATATTGACAAGAAAACTAAGGCGTACAAACGTAAACGCTGCGGGTCAGAAAAAAACTTCGAATTACGTACAACGCATATATATATATATATATATATATAACATATTACAATATAGTATAGGATATAGTGCAATATATATAAATAATATACGAAGAGAAGCTAACGGATAAGACAAAATATTGTTAAACGGTAAAAAGCAGAGGAACACCGACTCCGGGAGAGAGAAAGAGAGAATGAGAGAGAGAGAGAGAGGGTCGGCGTTTACGGAGTAAAGGAAGGCAGACGGACCAGCAGGTCGAGGAACGAGGCAGATCAGCTGATCGGAGGCGCGCGCCAGGGTTTACGAGTTACGGCCGCCAATAAACTCACCACGGGCCGTTGTTCGCTGCGACGTTTCACGGTTCGTAGGGGGACGAAATGGGGGTGGGGAGGGGAGGGGAGGGGAGAAGGGTGCGAGGGAAAACGCGTCCGAGCTCTCCTCACCTACATACGCACACACACACACACACACACACCTAGGCGTACCCTAGTCTCTCTGACACGAGCGTAAACGCGAAGAACGCATGAATGAACGAGTGTCTCTTATACGTATACTTTTACGTCGTGCGTCGATCCTCTAGTGTACGTAAACGCACGCACGGAGCAGACACACGTGAAACACGTGGAATATATATAAGTTTTACCGAAGAAGTATCTCGCGTTTTCCCCGCTTCCGCGTCGACGGTAACTCTTTCCGCATTTTATCAAATACTTGATACAATCAAGGAACGACGATAAAGACAAGAAGTAATTTGTGTGTAATTTGAGGGTGGTGAAGGGGTGGATTAAAAAATCGGCATCGATGCTTACCTGGAGGTGGATAAGGGCTGGAGGTAACCGGTTCCGGAGCCCCGTAGTTCCTGAGACTCCCGTATCCGTCGTGAGGAAAGGCCCCCTCGGCGGCGACCATGGCGGCTGCGGTCCTTCCTCGATCGTCCGCTGCCGAGGGTGTGAGGTAGGGTATACCGGCCTGCGAGTGGGGGTGGTGATGACCGGCGGTGTCGACGGGATGATGATGCCTGGCCGTTGAGTATGGGGCGTAGTTGCACCAGCTCGGGGAAAAGCTCTGGTGACAGGAAACGGCGGGGTCACCGGCCGAACCGGAAGTCGATCCGCCCCCGCCGGCGGAGGAAGTTGCAGCGGTGGCACCCCCCGAAGAGTTGTAGGACTTATAATCCGCGGGGGTTGGTCCGCCGGCGCCCCCCGAGGAGGCCGTGGCCGCCGCCGGTGACCAGAAGCTGAGGGCGGCGGCGGCCTTTCGGCTGTCCCTCGAGGAGCCCGTCGTCGAGGTTGGGTCGGCCGCCAGGTTGTAGTAGGTGGGGGGGTTGGCACCCCCGTAAGCCTGGTGGTGGTTCAGCGGGTCCGCTGCGGCCCCCGACGCCGCGTAATGGGCAGGGTCCTGGGGGTGGTGGGGGCTGTAGCTCCAGCCGCCCTGAGAGCCGCCGGTCGAGGAGTGCGAGTGCCTGATCACGCCGCCCGCCCCCGCGCCCGCCGCCCCTGAGGGCTCGACGCAGGGAACCTCGCCGTAGGTCGATCCGCCCCCGGGGGTGGCGGTCAGCCGCTTTGCAGGTATGTGGAGAGGACCAGCGGCGCTGTTGCTCGCTACCGAGGAGGCACTCGGTGAAGTCGAACTCGCGCTCGCTGTCGGCGGGGGCGGCACGGTGCCAGCCGATGCGGGAGCGCCCGGGGACGTCGGTGTCGTCGCCTGCTGGTGAGAGCCTGGCGTAGAGTTCTGCTGCTGCTGCTGCTGTTGCTGCTGCTGCTGCTGAATCGGCAGGAGAGAGGAGGTCGGCGGTACTGGCGGGGAGCTGTCCTCGTAGAGGCCGCTGTTCATGATGTTCCACCAGGTCGTCACCCCGGCGGAATTCCCCGCTCCGGCGGCTGCACCCATCGGCGTGACGGAGCCAGGGTGGCCCACGCCGGAACCGCACAAGGGTGCGGCGTGAACATTGTCGTACAGTGTCGCCGTCGAACAAGCCACGTGATCGGCGATGGTGCAGATGGTGACGGTTTATTGCCGGGGTTATAATGATCGTGGATGGATCAGGCAGCGGGTTTTAGGAGATTCGGATTTTTCACAACACCGGGTGTCGCGGAGCGGACCCGATTTGTGTGTTTAGTTTTGTTATTGTTATCGTTATTTTTTTGATATTTTTTTTGTTTATTGTTGTTGTTTTTTTTTTTTTTTTTGTTTTTGTTTACGCCAAACCGTTCACCAGGATGACGATGACGATGACGAAGATGAGGCGGCGAGGAGGTCGGCGTTCCCGTTCACGTTGCGGCACAGCATCGTCGTCGTCGTAGTTCGCGGTGTAAATAAAGGAGACAGTCGCGTGTTGACCGGATGCCGTGGGGTGGGGTGAAGGAGTGGTGGGGGGGATGGGTGGTTGGAGGAGGGGGAGCGGGGGGGGGGAGCAGAGACGACGCGACAGACAGGTGGAGGGTGGCGTTCGAGGGAGAGAAGAGCGGGAGACAGAGAGAGAGAGAGAGAGAGGAACGTGTAGAGCGAGAGCGAGAGAGTGGGGAGGGTGGGAAGGTCGACGACCAAAATAAAAAAAGAGAAGAACCGTGGAAGTGAGAGAAGTTGATAAGAGGATGCGGAAGGGTTATTGTTGTTTGTGTTTTTTTTTTTTTTTTAGGGGTTTAGTGGCGAGGGTGGAGGAAGGGGGGGGGGGATAATCAGACGTGCATCATCCAGCAGCGATCGACGACGAGTTGGTCCAGATTCGTTGTAAATATATACATATATATATATGTATAATATATTTGTAATTTCCAACGAAGCGGAGATTTTTAGATGAAACAGAAATAAGATACACACACGCGATTTAGTATATTGAACATTCGTGTGCAGGTGTTATTGTTGTTGTTATAAACAGTATATTTTATCGGCAACGACGAAGGGACTCGATCGTCACTGAACAGTTCTCTTTCTGTTTGTTTGTTCTTCTCCTCTTATCGTTTATCACGCACGGTTATATGCGAGAAATTTTACAGTCTGCACACATGTATGTATATAATACATATATACATATAGATACGTATATAATGTACACGTATACGCATAAACTAGTCAGTCATTTCACAGGATCAACGAGACACTTGGCGAAGAAAAAAAAAATTGCACCTGCTGTGTTGATGTCCTTCTGTGCAGAGAAGATGAGAAAAAAATACATATATGTATACACACATATATGTATATGTATATGTATATGTATATATATCACTTCGAGCTGTCCACGTATTTTTACCCTAACAAGTAGGTAGTCGACGATCCCTGGCGATAAGCCGAAGTCGTACAATCATCACCGTGTCGTATAATTTATGCAAAACTGTCACCCCGAACATCACAATCTTCTTCCCCCTCGGTTAAACGAGGAATTAGCAAAGTTATTTTGTGTGTATACAGTTGAATAGAAAGTGAGAGTGATAGCGAGGTAGAGAGAGAGAGAGAGAGATTAGAGTTGGTAAGATAACGAGATGAAAGTAAAAAAAAAAAAAGAATAAATGAAAAAAAATTTCTCAATCTTCGTCTCGTCGTATTTTATTAATTTTTCGTATATCTTTATTTACTTCGATTTACGTTAACGTTTTTTTTCGTATTTTCTATTTTCTCGCCTCGTTATTATATGTACCGTCAATTTTTATCAGTCAAAAATTGCAACAATCGCACTCAACCCCCGAGACACTGCCTACGGAAATTAAATATCCACACAACGTTGAGTAGTAAAGAGAGAGAGAGCGCGCGCGCACGCTTTTTCCTTTTATTTCTCTCCCTCTCTGTCTGTCTGTCTATTTATTTTTTATTTTATTTTATACTTTTATACAACAAGCGGAACACTGGGTGTCCAAAAGCTGGTCCCGAGTGTTCGGCCGAGTAGAAACGCTCCGTTAGCGATCAGACGGCTCTCAGGCGGTCGCCGTCCGTCCGTCTGGCTCCGACGAATACAGGCAGTAGCAGCAGCAAGTAGTAGTAAAAGAAGAGCTTTCTTTCTCCCCGAAGGGCTGAGCGGCAGCTCTTCGTCCCGTTTTCTCCCTCGCCTCGTATGTCGCGCGATAAATTCTCTCTCCCCCCCGAGTTCGTCGGAGGGTCAAAGAAGGAAGGGTCGGTCGCTTGAAGGCGCGCACGGTTCCAACCAACGTCAACACGAAAGGGAGCCCCTTTCTTCTCGCTTAGCCTCGCCGAGCCGTACTGAGCGCTCACTGAGCTCCGCCGGCGCGAACTCCCGAGGAACTCGATGAGCGCCTACCGCGCGATCTGTCGGCGCGCCCGTCAACCGCTCAATTCTGTCTCCGCTCCCCCCCCGCCCCCCCGATCCACCGACGTCTCGCGCTCTCTTTATCTATCCGTCTCTCTCACTCCCGCCCAAATTCACGGCTCGCGTCTCTTCTCGCGAGATACGCTACCGCGCGCTGCAAGGAAATCTCGATTCCCTATATATATATATATATATATGTATACTCGGACGGCGATCTGAACGATTCTTGGATGTCTGTTTTTTTTTTTTTTTTTTTTTTGTTAACCCTCGTTTTAGGAAAAAGCGCGATTCTCAACCCCTGGGTAACGATAGATCGTCAAGATCACCCCCCTCCCGCTACAATCAGTGGACAAATTAAACTTGACCGAGTGAGCGAACGTTGGGTGACGGTAGCTTGCGGCATAGCCTCGTGGGAGGGGGGGGAAGGGAGAAAAGCACCAGTGTGCTCAGTGTACCGCAACAATACGTCGTTACGTCACGGTTCTACTGCAGTCTAAATCTCGGTACTTTTATGGGCAGTAAAGTAAAACGGTCTGACAACAATGCCTCGGTGGTTGCTGTCGTTGCAGCTCGGACTATCCTTCGGCTTCGCACCGCCGGACTATACACTCGGCGTCACTACTTTGCACTGATGTGCAGGACCGATGATTCTTCGATATCGTTAGGATTGGATGATGGAAATTTTAATTGGGTAAATAACCGAGAATTTTGGGGCTTCAACTCGAGTAGATATCATCATCATTATTATAGTATTTTTATACCGAATAAAAAGATGCGTTTGGACAAGACGAAGAATCGATAGAAGTTAATGATTGTGGTGAATTTCTGTGGTGGTGATGAATCCGGGAATCATGAGTGAATTCATGAGCCACGGGTCGGAAAACGACTTCTGGAGGTACGCGGCGTTGTTTGTTGTACGCAGATCTGCGTTGGAGATCATGAATGGAGTTTATAGCGATCCGACTACCGCCAGGCAGGTGGTGGTAGGTTGTGTGTAGGTACTAGCGTCGCTCGTCTGCTACACAATTTAGTAGATATACGCTTTACTATGACACCTTTATATATCTCGTTACAATAAAATCTCCCCCACCTTGGCCTCTCGGCTTCCCTTCTCACCGAGGTATACAACCACAAGAGAAATCTCTGTAGATGTAGCGTATTTGCATGTGAATTCGTTAAAGAGACTGCAAGAAACTGGATAAAGTATGGATGCTGTGATTAATGATTCAAGTTACACTTCTTCGGTAAATAAAAAAAAAAAAATTTCACAACTTACTGGATGATGATAAATTCACTGAACTCACATTACTTTGAAGAAGTATTCCTTAAAGAGGAATACACCTGCCGTTAATCAGCTAATCCGTGCAATTCAATCGAACCTTTTCAAGAACCTGATTTATGTCAAAGCTAAAAATTTTCCGATGAGAAGAGATGCAGAGTAACCGATTACGCCTCCGCGATACCTTGAAGGTAGCAACGAAGCACCGGATATACTCGTGTTTAACGGAGTCTCAGCCAGACTTGGCCACCGGAAACTGGTACATTTCGTTTTCTACGGTTATTAGTATGCACGACGTGCAAATCGCCCTCGATCACCGGACTCCGTGAGAGTCAGTGCACGCGTAAGACGTCTCGACGATCATGGAGGCGGTGCGTGAGCCGGACGTCTTCGTCTGCCACCCGCTGGAACATCATCGCCCTGGTATCCGGTGGGCGCAGCCAAGCGGCCATTTTTTTTTACCATTGGTGTGAAATCGGTGGCCTTAGATTATCAGCCTGCAAGTATTCTTTTCGATTCCAAAGCCTTGGATCAAGAATTCAATTGATAGATTTAAAAGAGTTGAAATAGTTGAATAGCTTTTGTCAAATATTATGTAAATTATCGATCATACCAAGACGTGGGAAAAAATTATGTCTTTGAAGTTGTGACGAAACTTTTCCAACGTAAACACGTCGGTATAGGTAGATACCTGTTCTTTTATCCGTCCCTGATCTCGTGCCCTACCTCTCTTTGTATAATAGATACCAAGAAGTCTGGCCACTACGTCAATTAGGAATGCAGCTGAAGTGAGCAACTTTATCTTTGTATACCAGTCCCAACAAGCGTTGAAAAAACTCTACAACGCTACTGTAACCTCCGAAATTCTAGTCCTCGGATTGACCCATTATAGGATAAAATCAGTACTGAAGAACGCTCCGATCTCCCTTTAACGGATATGGATCAGAGAATAAAGGAAGTCTCGAAACTCCTCTTGCGCATAATCTCTTGATTTTTACGTACTAAGCAGTAAATGATGAGTTTTGCCAAGTGTCTCGTGCGTGGTAAAATGAAAACGATCTAAGGTAGTTCGGTAATGGATCGAGTCGCTTCGACGTTGTGATTGAGATTCACTCACCTGGCAATCCGGCCACTGGTGCGGGAGGAAACACGTGGGAGAGCCTGAAACATGAAGAGAGAAAAGTTTAGTGAATTGTGATTTGCCTGAGGTCACCAAGTGTCTTCGGTTAATGTGAGGGGGTAAAAATTGTTGGCGAAGAGAGCGATGCGCAGCCGAAACCATAGCTATGGTGAAATTGCAGGGGACAGTAAAAGGCTCGCAGCTCTCGATCGGATCGCTCAATTCATTTTCCTCGCGGATTGGCGCGTGCAATGGAACTCGGGCGAGTCCTCCTCCGTCGTTTCGACGTATCGCACCCAATAAGCTCGACACTCGGCTCGGCAGTGGTAATAAAAGGCTAAATTCGTCGGGAGCGGCTAAATGGTATCCAGGCTAAAGCAAAGGTAATCCACATCGGGAGAGGCTCAGGCACGTTTTCACGTAATATTCGAAATCACCAACCCTCGACAGGCATCGTGAACCCTCGACGACTAACGTCGGGGGGCGTTGACGAATCTATTCTATCTTTTCTCCTTGGTTTTTCCCCAGCCCGGAATAACTCGCGACTGTTTCAAAGGCGAGACACGTTCCTCGATTTCGATTATATAAACGACAGTTTAGAATTTAGATGAAAAAAAATAAAATCTCACCTGCGTAGCTCGTAAGAGTACGTGTTTTCCACGGTGCGGTACACTTTGAAGCCTTTTATTTGCCGCTTCTCGAGGGAAAAAATCAGCCTGAAACATAGAAACAAAGCAAAATATATATGTATACATTACGATCAAGAGAATTGGCCAAAGTGAGATGGAATGAAGCGCTTTGGTGCCCCGATATAACGTCGATAATAATGTTCGCGCTTTTGCGGGGTGGCGGTTTTATATACACGGTATCGAAGGAGGGAGGAAGCATTCCTTATACGGCAGTTTGTGTCGCACCAGGTATAAAGACCCATGGCTTGTCCGGCCCTTAATGGCTGACACCCCAAACCAGGTTACAGCATAAATCGCTACCCATACTTGGCAGAGCTGCGTAGCAATTCAAGGGGAATCTCTCACCCCGTAAACTGCGTCAGGAAAACAATATCCGAAGGTAAAAAAGGGGTGTTGAAAGAATTCAAAGAAAAAACAAAAGATCGGAAACTGTCTCGTCGTCAGCTGACTGAAAGATCATGGACATCCGCATCTCGCGCGAAGTGTCGATGGTGCTTCGAGGCATCACCTCGTGATCCCGAAGGGATGTCAGACAGAAGGGGGGCGAGTTTATGGGGACATAGCTCGGCCGGCTACCAAGAGGAAGAGGTTACTCATTCACGGCGTTGCAGTAGGAAGTTGGCACTGTGCAGACCGTGTGATAAATTTAAGACAAGTTGAAAAGGAGTAATAATAATCCCAGGCTCGATTTCCTCCCCAGCTCTGCGTCTGGCTACAGGTGGATTCTTACGATCAGCGTTATGGTTGTTATATTATAATTATCTCAGTTATACGTATTAGGCACAACGGCTGTGCACTGCAAGCTTGCAAACTTGGAGGGAGAGGGTGAAAAGGTGCCGGCTGCGGTCGCCGAGTGGTTAAAGCGATTTATTACTCCGAAATGGCACATAAACATCGCATATATTACACGTACGTATTCACATGTATGTATATATGTGTACGACATCATTGTTATTGCAGCCGCCTAAAGGCATCCGATGACAACTTACTCCTCGAGTCTCAGGTCTGAGTAGGTACATAACTGACGTCGAATCAGGGTTTGGAAGTGGAAGAAAAAAAATCTACACTAGCGTGGATTAACGGTTTCCATCCGATTCTCAGGCACCGTGAAATTGAAAAGCTTGGCAAGTGAGTACCTATAGGGTGGGCGGGCATGTATCTCTCTGCCTACTTAAATTTTTGCCCCGGATTTATCGATCGGTGGAAGCTCGCCACCCGTGTGATGCACCCCTTTGGCGAGCGGGGTTGAAAGGGGAAGGATAGGTGGAGAGGGGAGAAGAGCGGGCAGAGGAAAGTCGGAAGATTGCAAACTTTTTCGCAGGGAGCAGAGCAGAGATTGGATTCCGTAGCTTGACGGCAGCCGGACATGAGAAAGCTTTTCCCCACTCCGCGTGTAACCCCTTCCCGTTAAATTCGCCCTCGCACCGAGCTTTTTCCTCCACACAGCACAGGAAAAGAGACCGTCTATCCGTAAAGATATCCGCAGTCTATCTGGGACCGTCTTGTAGAACCCTGAGTTTTTTACTTGTTAGAAAAACAAACGCCCGAAAGTTGCAGCGTAAGCTTGCAGTGAGTGGATTGAAAGAGGTGGCGAAAAGTTTTTCACCCCCGACTGATGGTTTTTCTGACCCTGCCACCTTCTTTTTTACACAATTAAATGGATGAGATGTAGATGTATATATGGTCTGGGATCTTTTGAAGAGAGAAAACAGACAATGACACCTTCCTCTCCTTATTTAGGTGTCTAACGGTTGTATAAGCTGCACAACGGAGAGAGGGTGGATTTATTACCGATAAAATCAATCATTAGTTTATGACCCGGTTACAGGTACACCTACATACACCGATTCAACTATCTATACAACTTGTTTTCCGAACGGTCCCAGCTTCTGGTTATAAATATAGTTACGATAAAAAAGGCCCGTGGCTGCAACGCTGATATCCTACCGTATAGCCAAGATAAAAAGAATCTCTGGAGCAACGTTAATTATGTAGAACACGTTATATCGCGGAGAAAATAATGTAGAAATTTACTTATACCGTAAATTGTTATTATGTACTTGTTTTCAATTATAATGTAACGCGCAATAACGCGCAACGATAGATTATTAATTGACTTGATCGAGTGTGTAATTGATTTAGTTTCAATTCTCACGGCTCAGTAACTATTCGTGTTAATGTTGAACTAGGAATCTAGGCGATCTAAGGTGTTGGAAATACTTATTCTCAAGTGACGGTAAGTAGTTGAATCGCACGGTTTTGCTACTTAGTCTCTGCTCATACTTACTGGATTTTTATTTTCACATTGCAGTATTTTGACTGTCAAAAACTGGCTCGAAGTGCATTTCTGTGCAATATAATTATACAAAAAAATGAATATATTTTTTTTTGTTCTCTTATCCACCGCCAAAATTTCTATAAAATATAGAATGGATGTATTTTTTCTTCACGAGCTAGTGTGTATATATATACGTTTAAACACACTACAACTGGATAACAAAGCCTGATTAAAACTGGGTACCTAAATCTGCATTGATTAAAAATTCCAACCCTTCTCAGCTGCAGGAGGGGTTCGTTCCCAAAACTCGTCAGTGCTGGAATTAAAATGTATCTGAGAAAACTACCTTCTACAAAGAGGAAAGTTTAGCGCAAGCCGTACATTATATGCGGGGGAAAAATGCATTGAGAGTCTGAGCGAGACGAGAATAGCGTGTTCGAGAAGAGAGAGAAGAGGGAGAGAGAGAGAGAGAGAGAGAGAGGGGCGTCGGACAGTCCTCTAAACGCGACGCGTGCCGTCTTTAGCGGACGTCGGGACGCCTCTCTCCGTCTCTCGCTCCCAGATCGGGACTCGCTATCTCCGTCCCCCACTCTCGTTCTCTCTCTCGCTCCATCGCCCGGCGCACTCTCTCTCTCGCTCCAACCAAAACCGGAAAGTAATGGCCGATGGACCAATGAGGGCGGGCTTATCCGGCGACGAACGCGGTGCTCGAATCCACCGTCCAATATGGCAGAGCCGCGCAGACCAGAAGCGCCGAGAGTTTCGAAGCCGCGCATTGCGCACGGAATGAATTCCTTCCGCTCGATCCAGTCGGATAATTGGGCGCCAATTTTCCCCAGATTTCCACACGGGGAAAACAAACCAGGAAATTGGGTGTCGAGGAAAAAGAATATAAGATGTGATCGAAATTGACAAGCTGTGAAAATTTTGTCTCTTCAATTGCAAAGGCATTCAGTTTTTTAAATGAGGATACAGAAGGAAAATTGATATGCAGTCTTGTATTCACTTGTACGTTGATTCTTCGACACTTTTGCCTGTGTTTTTTTGATCCTCTGCACAGACAGTCGATAAAGAATGCTGGAAATCAATTCTGAGACATAAAGTTTTTGAGTTCGCAAAATGGTTATGAGAATGAAAAAAACAAACAAATCAGGCTAAATAGTTTTGATTTTTCTCAAAATTTTCAACGATTTTGTAAAACAAGAAAATCGAGGTTTGGGTAGGTATGCAATATTGGCGCATTTTTTGAAAAGGATCAATAATTTGATGAATACGGACAAAAACAAAGATATCTCGAGCTGTTTTCTCATATATTGAGCCTAGATTTTTTTCACTGTATCTGATGAGTTGTAAGTTCCGATTAGTCAATAAAGACGACGCCAAATCCCATTTGATTAAAAAAAAGCAGCTATCAAAAATTGGTTTTTGGTGTTTCTCGATTAAACTGTGCGATCTTTTTGGGGTGGATAATTTCCGGCATAAAGTAGAGAGCGCAGCGCACAGTAAGGGGTGATAAGTTGGCCGTAGGGGTAGGTACTCGAGCAATTACAAGAGAGGAAGCGCGAGACGAAGAGGTGATAACGAATTTTGGGTCGACGGACCCTGCATTATGAAACACGGAGGATGATCTAATAAACGGAACGGTGATACGGGGGTGGGATTCACAGCACGTGTTGATGTAGCGTCAGCTGTGCCGCATATGACAACCCTTAGCACCGCGGTGGTAAAGCGACGTGAGATACTCGAAGATTTGGGTTCGCTGTGCCGGCGACGAAAGGGTTGAAAAGCGGGAGAAATCGAGGTAGAGAGAAAGCGAGAAAGAGAGAGATTTGAAAATGGAAAGGGGTTGTCCACGGGCGGTCTCCATGGCGCCACCCAGTCCAACGTCCACTCCTTTCTCTTCCCGCTGCATTCACGCGTTTAATAAATGAAATATACGAGACGGGGGCGAGAAATATCAAACTGGAATTATTTAATTAAGCAGACGACCAGCATCAGCAGAGCTCAAAGTATTTCGGTATGAATTTGTTCGCGGGTTAATGTTTCACGTGTTAAACAAAGGAATGCGTGACCCCGGTGTTTCCAAAATTTATTTGTGCAAATTATTTGTACAGGAAGCAAAAACGGAGCGGAAGAAAAAAATCCCTCTAAAGATTTAAAATTTTTGAAAATACCCCTCAATGTACAAACTACGATTGCAAAAATTACTCAATTCCTGCAAGTATTTTCTTCTCAAATTACACGCTAATATTCCCGCAGAGGCTACAGCTGGCAGAAAAAAAAGAAGAAGAAGAAGAGGTGGAGGAGGATGGCGCATATACGCGAGTAAGTATTGAGTCAAGGATGCGAGGAACGCGCTCTCGTCCTCCAGGGGTTGCGTTTCCATGGGAACCGTCGTCATTGGGCAAAGCCTCGGCTAGCTTCGCTTCCCCCTCGACCTCGCGCAACCCTCTGCCTAGATTCTGCCATCATTGCACGCATCCCTTAGGCCCGACAGACTTAGCGTGTCTGTGTGCCTGGCATACGTCAAACTCTGGCTCACCTATGTGCATCACCTATATGTGTGTATCACGTGCACACGTTTCAGGGTAGGATCAGTAAACACAAGGTATATCGATGTTTGCGTGCACCGAAGTGAAGTGTGGGCGGTCGATCATCGCCGTTTTTCTCAGTCGAGGAATTTCGGACTCGAAACGCGCCTACTCGACACCCCTTCGTCATTGCACTTACATGGGGGTGTCACACGTAAATCGCTCCGCTAAAAACACCCTGGATATCGGAAGGAATGCGATACATTTTTAGCGATTCAATTTTCTACGATTTCGCGATGCAACTGATCGAGCTACTTTCATAGAATCATAGTTAAGTAGGTATACCAAGTAATCCAGAGAATGTATAGTTAACTAGTTTTTCCGGAAGTTTTTATCCTGAAAAACGTACAGAAGATGTAGTCACGAAATGTTCCGCTCTCGCCGGAATTACAGGGGTATAAAAATGGCAAAAATAAGAGAACCGAGCCTCGGTTCTGCGGTTGAATAACAGGAGAATCCGAGGGATGACGCGAAGGGTGGTAGAGAACTCCTGCCTCGTTTTCACTGTCCTGCTTATCGCGATGATCGATGAAAGAAATCGAAGATTACGAAGGTCGGCGTACCTCGGATATGGTGTAGCGGGAAAGGACTCGGGGTGGAGAATCAAGGCGCGAGTTATCCTCCCCTTTTCCTCCTCCTCCTCCTCCTTCTCCACGTCGTCGTCGTCGTTGCCGGGGTTTCGTTACTGCATGGTAAAGTGGGGGTGTAAAAACGGGGTTGACGGTTCGTGGGGTGGAATAGATATACCTGGCGAAGATTACAACGGCAGAGTTGGCGAGGTGTGTAAGGTAAAGCGGCCGAGGAGGATAGCTACTCGTCGAGCGGAGCCATATCGCCCTCTGGGAAGCTCTCTATAAATAATTCAAACCGAAATAATATCATCCCTGGGCGCTGCTGCGTGAGCTCAATGCAGACGTCACCGCCTCCTGGCAAGACGGCGGCGTTTTTCTCAATTCCTCAGCCCGCGCCCGCCTTCCGGCTGCTGTATATTTATGTTGCCCACGACGTGCGACTAGCAAACAACAAGCCGTGTGCGAGAGGTGACCAAAGCTGCACGGGCGATCCCGAATTCGAAGCTCTTTTTCTTCTTCTTCTTATTCTTCTTCGTCTCCGCATCGCGCGGAGCTTGCAGCATGAATTATAAATGAGAGAAGACAGCAGGGACGCGTTTTGGAGTGTCGAATAGCCGCGCGCTATTTCTCTTGACGTCTTTTTCGTTTCCTCCCTCCCTCCCTCTCCCAACCCCCCTTTTATATTTTTCTTTCTCTTCTTCGTCTTGAGGTATGTCGAATTTTGCGTTGGCGGCTCAAAAACTCGAGATCTCTGTTCTAAAATTCCCAGGATACCACGTACACGACCGGGATGGAGATTGACTATGATCGCGGCGCAGGAGACGCCAAGATGTTTCCCATATCGTGAGCCGAATGCAGAAGAATCTAATCGAATTTATGATTATACCCCGAAACCCAGCCACCCCTGAAAAAAGGGAAGAAAAAATGGGGCTAGTCATTGGCCGTAAAGCCGTGACTGAGACGCCGCGATCGATTCTCAGGCTTAGGTTCTTACGACAAAAAACACACCCCAACCCACACATGCCTGTATACATTTTTCGCCATTCTACCCTCAAATGCGAGCTGGATGAAAAAAAAATAGTGTAAATCAATTTGAATATCCAATTGTCTACTGTGATGTGAATCCTGATCAGAAAAGAAAAATCATTAGTCCCAAGTTTTTCCAGAGTCCCACCCGAAAAAATGTCACCGGTGGAATTTCAAGTCTCCCAAAATCCCTGCCTGCACAGTGGAAGGCTGAGATTTCAAAGTTTAATTACTACAGGGACCAGCCTCAATTCAACTTGTGGGGGAAAGTCTGAGCGAAGAGAGAGACAGAGAGAAAGAGAGAGAGATCTAGAATAGGCGTAGAGTTTATCTCCGTAAAGTTTTCCAAGGGTGGGCAAAGTCTCCTCCCTCCCCCCCCCCCTGTTCTATTATACGGCTCAAGGAGATTAGAAGAGTTGGTATAATTGCTTCAGTATCTGGTTCGATTTTTCACCGTTTTTCCGTCGCTAAGTATAATACTTACACTCCATTATATCGTTACATCCTATTTCATCCTGGCTAGAAGCGGGTGGTTTTTGTGACCGAACTTACCTACCCGCAGAAAAAGATGCAACGAGCAGACCGCAGAGATAGGAAAGTTTTAGTCTCAACGCTTCGACGGGCACGATTATTTCTGCAAGAAAGGATTCTATCGGACCGCAACGCGCAATATTCCACTCGGTTAAACGCCGTGCCACCCTTCCAGCTTTCGTTCCAATTTTTTTTTCCCCTCACATCTCCTGGCAATTTGTGAAAGTTTCCTCAGTTCGTATCCCTGCGGCAGACCGACCTGGTTTTGGTTGAAATTTTCTTAGACAATTTTTTTTTTTACTTGCTCTCGACCGCTGTGAGAGAAAGTTTCAGCCCCGAAGGATCGAAGGATCGGCGAGGCTCGCCTGCCACTTTGGTGCAAAAACACTTTTCGCCCCGTAGTTCTCACTCTCTCTTTCTACGAGAATCCACTTCGACTCAGTCTCAGTTGGACGATGCGTGCGAGCTAGCTAACAAGCTTCTTCGTGATCTATGAACGGTTTGACTCTCGAATTTTGCTACGTTTTTCGCTGTTGTCGAGATCTTCGATTCTGGACGTAAGCCTTTGATCAGCGATGATCGCATTCTAGTTCTTGCCGTCTAACGACGGACGCAGAGATTGCAATTATACTCAGTTTACGAGTGTTTTCTTTGGTCTTGAAGTGACTGTAATGAAAAGTGCGATTAAGAATTATCACGGTGAAAGTGTTGAGCGTTATGCCGGAAGAGAATCGCGGCAAATGAAAACGGCAAAGTAAAACGCGTAGATGTAAACTATCGCAAAAGCCGATGGCTATAGAGAGAGGGGAAGAAAGGAGGAAAGAGAAGAAGTTCAACGATCATTACCTGCGGGCTAATTTTTTCCAATTCCCTATAACGCGGTACAGTTATACCCGTCTTATGGATCCGGTCTGTTTAACTCCTCGATCTCGGTGCGAGACGATCTCTCAGGCCTAGGGCGAAGCGGTTGTAGAGAGTATCGTGCTTGGCGGCCGATGAGATGATGCGTCGCATGACGGAAAGGACGAGTGCCATGATGCACCTATGAAGAGGCACCGAGAAGAGAAGTGTAGGTACGTAGGACTGCAGAGCCGATGGCCAAGCGCGAGAGGAGCGCGCGCGCGCTCCACCATAAAATGATCGTAAAAACTTAATTTTACGAGAGGCATAATATATTTGCCACCACCACCACCACCACCACCACCACCACCACCACCACAACCACCACCATAACCATCACCATCACCATCACCATCACCAACGCCGCAAGAAAGTGTGGCACGAGTCGACGGATGTGCTCCGAGGGTGACGGCCTGCGGATCGTGTGTCCTGCAGGACCGCGTGTACCGTCTGGTGGTTTTAATCGACCTCATGCACACCCCGAAGCCGACGGGAGACTTGTTGTAACTCTGTTAAATTGCGCAAAGGAGAAAACCATCGGACCTTTAACGGCGTGTTTGTCGAGTCCTGGAGTGTAATTAGACAAAGAATCGAAAGTTGGAGTCTAGCTGAAACGGAATTGAAAATAGGCAGGGTCTGAACTTTTCTTGTTTGTAGATATGATGTATAGTTTGTGGAAGTAGAGCGGAGTTATTGGTTCGTCTCTGCGAAGCAATGGTAGAGGAAATTTTTGAAAATTGGAGCGTCAGGCCAACCAAAGTATGTTGATTAGGAAAACGCGGTCCCGTTATCGAGATTAGAGGGGGTTTAGAAGCTGCAGGACCAGATTTGAGTCCAGAAATAAAAACCGTGGCTTTCTTTCTCCAAATAAATTCCATGAGTGGCTGTGGGCACATGGGTGGTCGAATGGATGAGGGAATGTTAACACAAGTTTTTCTGTTTCTTAGTCCTTTGTTCAAGGGACCGAGGATAAGGAGGAGGCTGACGCGAGGTGAGAGAAATCCGAGGTTTCGGTACGTGGACATCCCGGTTAGGGCATAAGCTTTTGGGAATGACGAAACCGAAGAGCTGCGAACGGTCTTTCGACTGTTTACGAGGCCGCGCAACCTTGTGTGGAGTCGCGGCCGGCTGGTCGGAGCTCTTAAACGCGCTGACGAGGCGTTTAAAGTCTACGTTAAGAACAGAAAGACCCATTAATGGAGGACAGATGAGGACAGATGAGACCGATAACTTATACCGCTCGTATAACCTCGAACAGTAGATTCATTCACGTCGTATACCAATGTCAACGAGCTTGTACGATTCCACTATCTACCGCAGGACAGAAGACCATATAGGTATGTATCACCGTGCATTCTCAAATTTTTCACCTCGGACGTCATCGTCTTTTTCCTCTCCTGATACCCGAGCGAATGAACTGAATACTTTAATCGCCGAAAGTTTCTCGATTCTCGAGGAGTCCCAGAGAAGGAGTTTTGGATACAACGTGTGTTCTAAAGTATTTGAGAAAACAATTGGGCTACGTAGGTATCACTTATCAACTATATACCGTTAAAAGTTACACAGAGGCATAAATTCCAATTGCAATTCTATCCTCGAACATTAAACCATATACTGCGTGAAAGATCGTGCTAGCATCAGCGATGAACTGTGTGTATTTCGGAGGTGTTTACAGTGTCGGTTATGACAGCGATGTTAAAATGGCATGTCGCGTGTCGCGCCCCCGCAAAACGTTGTAGTGGAACACCCCGTTATAGGCGCAAGCATGGGAGGATAGTCTGGGCCGGTGTGGTGCAATTACTTTAACGACGCATATTAATTGGCACAATAAAGCTAAGGAATTACGAGGGTTTAATTATAATATTGAATTACGAGTGACGTTTATTCTTGTCAAACAATATTAACGGGTTTGTTGCTGCGTAGGTACAACTGAATCCTGATCGCTTGATGATTCCATTCCATCGACGTTCGTATGGCGGTACCACGGCGATGGTCTTCCCAGGAGAAGAAGAAGGAGTGTTTAGCCCAACGTCATGTCGCCGCTTATCGCGTGTACTGCTCGATAAACCGTCTACACGTTGCACAAAGCTTTCCGTTCAATGTACGCGTGCCGTTAAATCTCAGCCGTGCAGTGTGCAAGGGATGCATAAGGCGGGCGAGAAGCGCATCGCGCTGCAGGAGAAGGAAGACCGACACGTCCGCACACGCGTCTCCGCAAAGGACATCGGATGCCTGCTGCCGTACCGCACAGTTTTGCACGGAAGCTCACTTAAACATTTTACGAGGTGGTCGGTGTAATTTGATGGCCCATAAAAATGCCTAGTCTAGTTTTTCCCGAGGCTCGACCCGTCGACGTTCACCCGCCACCGCGGCACGCAACACCCCTCGATCATATCCTCTGCTTCTCTGATTCATCAAATTATTTACAAAAACTATTTAACGAATGTTTAATTGCTGTAATGAAAAATTTCGATATTTTTACACGCGTCGTTAATTCGACTCCGTCGGCGCTCTTGGATCGGCGATTCGTCGGCTGCTGGGTCGATTTTCGCGAGGACTCGAAACGGCCGAACCGTTTATACGGTCCAATCTAAGAGTTAAGGATCTTCTTAGGTCGATAGATCGTATCTACGTCACGTTCGGAGGACGTATAAGGCCGAGGGTCGCGGGGGTGAGGGAGAATCGGGGTTATCAATCGGTCGTTGGGAGTATCGTAGCCAGCTGCCGGAGAAGAGCTGCGAATGGGAAACGCGGTGGAAATTGAAAACGTAATAGACGGTGACGTCCAGGACCTGCGGGATGTGCGCTCCAGATCGCCGGGCGCTCGGGTCCTCGCTCGGATGCGCAAAACCTGCGGAAATTACTGAAACACCCCTCCCTTCGACCCTCTACCTTCACTTCTCGTCACGTCCCTCGACTTTCCCGATTGGCTCTTTGGTCGGCTGCCACAGCCGAGGGACGGAAATTTATTTCAGGTGAACTCAAGCTTCTCTCTGCAATAACTAAACTGCTGTAAAGTCCGTGCAGAAGGTCTGGATCATCGCTGCATTGCCGAATAATCGACTTCTCAGTTCTTCATTTCTTCGAACTTTCGCTCTACTTTGAACCTCAAGATACTCACTGTCAACAAGTGTTTAAAAATTCCCGTTTCATTTATTTTCTGTCAAGTTATACATGACGGTGTCCAGAAGCTTGAAGAGTCGATTTTCCCAGACGTAAATCTCTTGAAGCGAGTGTAAAGAGGTACTTTCAAAGCTCTTGAAAACAGAAAATCTGAATTTGGATTCTTGAGAGGCAGAATAGTTCGGAAGATTAGGGGATGATTGATACGTTGACGATCGTAACGCGTCACCCGTTAGATACAACATGGGTATACATATACGTATATCGCCCGGTTTATGCACGCGACGAAATATCAACGTGCAGGTTATGTTTATGGCTAAATATGTATGCATAGAGTCCGGCTGGGCTCCGAGAACTCATTACCTACCGCCTGGAGAGAATTACCATATTGAGAGAGACGAGGAGCGCAGTTTCTCCCAGCTCATGGTGACGGAGTTTCCCGGTGGCGAATGGCCCTGCCAGATCCCGATTTCCATTTTTCACCATTGCACAGGAGAATTTTATTGTTGTTTTCATTATACATATGCCTATACGTATATTAAATTCATCAACGCCCGTTTTTCCCGTTTGCACGGGAGTATATAATATAATCGTATTTACGCGGCGAGTATATCAACCGAATCTTCAACCCCTGCAGGTACAACCCCCACGCATTAACGGATATCTGGTTCGGCGTGGATACTCAGACCCGACGTCGACGGGGTGAGCGATAGAAAATGGAGACATTTTCGACTCCCCCAAAGTTTGAGCATGCCTTAGCTCGATATGCCGTAACCGTTAGGGGTTCGGGTTCGTTTAACGGTAAACAACGTCGATAAATCGGTGACGTAATCTTCGAGTTGAGAAAAATCCTTGGAGCCAAAGCTGCGATACCGCAGGTATTCCTTAAAATTGAATTCTTCGCTTCTAAATCTCTTCTGTTCAAACATAAAATTCTATGCCTGACTCTTGCGGTGATCCGGGGGGGGGGGGGGGGGTAAAAAGCTGAGAGGCAAATGCCGACGGTGTTTGCAGAGTAAATTACACCGTAACCTCATGAATAATTCACGATACGCTGCAGCACTGTAAATTTCAAATGGCAACGTTAAAAAAATGATTAAAACGAAGACGTAATTCCATTGTTCAAGATCGAGGTACCAGCTTCCATTATTCCCCTGCAGCCGACGGCGGCGTAGCGAGAGAGAGAGAGAGCCGAATGACCGGAGACGGGATCTCGAATAAGGAGCTTGATATCGCCCGAAGCACTCCGCGCCGCAGCGGGGATTTTGAGTAGGAAAACTGCGGGAGGTCCGTCGCGGAAACGCCTTGATGCTTCTCGGGACGCGGAGAGGACATTCTGGGACACCGCGATCCACGCGGGGAGCTTATAAAAGCCCATTATCACCGTCTGCAAGGGTGGCTTTTCTTCATTATGCAGAGTGCCGACGACGGTCCAGCCGTCGAGGTTGGACGGAATTCGAATTTCCCTTGAACATTGCAAAACGGATTCTGATCCGCAGTGAGGAGCCTGAATTAAGCGTTCTTCGTTCTGGCGATAGCTAAGCTTCCCCATCGCTCGGGGGTGCAGGTCACATCTTGAATAACACCTATGCGGTTATAAATTCCAACTACTATGCAGAGTCTCTTAGTAGGTATAACGGAAGAGGCGTCAGCGATTAGATTCAGGCGGGTTTTGATTCGGGGTAAAAGTTAACGTCCCGGAAGTTTATTATATAATTTCATACGTTCCAGGCTTTCGGGATAAGAAAGGGGCACGTCGCGTGGGCGCCGGGGGTTGAAATGGATCTGCAGGGGTAAAGAGGTGCAGGGATCAGCCGCGCCCGGGGTTCCCGGCTCCTCCCTCCGCGAATTCGTGACGCCCGGAGGGCGGAAGGAAGGAAGGAAGGAAGGAAGGAAGGAAGTATAAGGAAGGCAGGGAGGGAAGGAGGGCAAGTAATTAAGGAAGCTCATCCTGAGAGACAATTTAACTTAATGAGAGGCAACCAGTTCCACCCCGAGTTTCGTCCCTCGCTTCACCTCGCGTTGCCCTCTAGGCGTAGTGTCTTTTATATACCTCGTCTCCCCTTCTCCGCCAGGGTTAGTCGTCGTATATACAACGTGTCTAGTACATGGGGCATGTGCCTGCGATATTACATAAATCCACCTCGCACCTTGTACATACCTATACCAACCGGCGAGGTTCGAGCGCCGGTTCTGCGCTAGAAATGTTCTCTCCCGAGATGATGATAGGCCGGGGATATTTAATCGGCCCCCTTGCACCCTCCCCGACGCTCTCTAATCTTTTAAATCTTCCCCTCCTTCTTCTTCGGTTCTTTTATTTTATTTTTTTTGTTATTGTTGTTGTTTTTTTTTTTTTTTTTTTCTTGTTTTAGTTAATTAAGTCCCAGGGGAGAAGTTTTTTCCTTTTCAGAAAATATCTTTTCGTCTGCATGGTTATGCGTTGCTTCGTAATGGTTGAGCAGCATAAAAATAACATATACATACGTGGAAAGCACGGTAATGGAGCCAAGATTTTTGTTTGCCAAAAAAAAAAAAAAAAAAAAAATTTCACCATTCATTTTGGAAATATGATGAATCTGAATGAATCTGCGATACGAGGTAAACAATTACAGAGGAAATTTGGTTGGTAAAACGTCAATCAAGACAATCAATGCCATTGAGAAAAACGTTTTGGCGATAGCAAAATTTTTTTTCCGATTAAAAAAAGAAGAAAAAAAAAATATGCCGAGGGTGAGACAAGCGGTTTTGGAATTTCTGTGTAACGACGATAAATACATTATAATATCATCACACGGGGCGTTGAAATATATATATATATAACATACTGGATACAGAGAGAATTTTTATACATTCCTACAGCGGTTTCGTGGCGATGGTTTATTGCCTTCACTTGTTGCTGGATTAGTGGAGAACCGTTTGGAGGGGTTCGCGATGACGGCAATTAATTAGGTCGGACTATAATAAAGAGCAGACTGGAAACTTTGCGCCGCGTTCGTAAGTATTTCTTAACTTTTCGTTTTTTATTTTCGTTTCAAGTATCGGACGATGTGCAGTAAATCAAGGCATTAAACCGAGGAGTAGAATTTGTAACGTAAACAATATTTGATGTTTCCAGTGAAGAGTATTGCGAGGAGGAAAGATGCGTCGCATGTATGGACGAGAAGGATCGTTCTTGTGGCGTTGAGTGAGTTCCAAGATTTTTCCCTACACGTACGGAGGGTGCTTTTCATTTCCAGCGAGTCCCACACCCCTCTCACCATTCAGTGGCATCGGGTGGGTAATTTTCCTTTTTTTATGACACTTCGTATAAACAGAGCCAAACAAACGCCTGGGACACGCCATAACATTGTATAAAGCCACCCCCGTTCACCACATATTATATATACAAGCGCGAAAACGAATCCCGCAAACGCGTTGGCATACTTTAATACACTTCGTGTCTCACTTCTCCCGCGTTTTTTCCATCTCTCTTCCTTCATTCCGACGTTCTCTCGTCTTACCCTCAAACCGCGACTAAATTACACCGAGGAATTCCCTCGGGGGGTTGCATTATGTAGGTACCTGCCTTATCGTGCATAAATACCGCGTAATAATTCATCCCAGTGGAATGCACTCGGCACGTCGGAATCTGCTGTTCGTGAAAAACTACCCAAACACATCGCCACGTTACGTGTTCCACGGTTTTCCTCTTCCTTTCTCTCTGCTTCTTTTCTATATTTTACATAACTGCACCCCAATATCGAGACACTGTTTTATCGATCTATAATCGCGAAATGAATTCTCTATAGACATCGATGGACTTCTTCTACTTCCTGCATTTGAACTAGTCAAAAAACTTGAAAACCAGTCTTTCAATTATCTAATCTGAAAAGATGGGGGGTTAAAAAATTAATCACCGTAGTGCTCACAGTGGGTCTCGTTGTCGGTCAACATGAATATAAAATTTTGTTACACGCTGCAGCAGGGCGAGGGATTGCATCACGACACTCTGGTCTATTTTGCGTCTATAGGTATGTTACATGTGGATGAGAGCTGGAGCGTGGGCGTGAAAAGTAGAGAGAGCTAGACTGAGATGGAAGGAGAAAGAGGAAGAGGAAGAGAGAGTGAGTCGGATATATTTGGGATGGAAACAGAGTGACCCTTGTATTACGAGTCTCGCAGCAGCCATCTCATCCCGTCTGGTTAGCTCTCGCTCCATCGAACTTTGTGACGGTAACCAGACACTGAACAGATTACCGAAACGCTGGCCTGAAATGGTCGCCCTGCGCTCGTTTACTAACGACCCTTTTTCCTCCAGCCCTTCGCCCTTCGCCCTTCGCCCTCGGCCCGCTCCTCCTTCTCTCCCTTCTTCCTTCTCTCTCGTTTCCACAGTTCAGTGCTCCGCATCATGGTTCCATGGCATATATCGAGCACCGGAATTCAGTAGCCACATGACTAGATGACCAGTTGACACATTCGGTTGTGTTAGGCGACGTAAAATTCCAAAAGGGAACGTGGGGAGAAGAAAAAATGAAGAAAGAAAGAAAGAAAGAAGGAACGAGCGAACGAAAGATCAACGACAACATTGGAATTAGTCGGAACCCTTGGAGAATGTAAATTATACGAGCTTTATAGTGTATACCCATTAAATATCCAACCGCTCCTGCAGGTCCCGGCAAACGAGTGAAAGCCGTGCCGAATTTTTTCCAAGAAAAGAAATATAGTATAACTCAAACCTCCCCCCACCCCGTGAAATTCGTGCTCGGAGAGAGAAAAACCCGCCTAACTTGGTTAGGAAATCTCTAGATCACACACCCGCAGACCGCCATTCCGTGCAGAAGGCAAAAACGTTGAAGGAAATTCTATAAGTCTGTACGCGAGGCACGTGCGGCGTTAAAACTCGATGGCGACGGGGAGGATTTGGCGCGCAAAGCACGCGGCCCGGGACGAAGGAACGGCGTTAAGGGTGAGAGAGTTTGAGCGGGTAAGTTTTGTTCGGGGTGGTTGCGAGGGTGGAGCCTCTTTGACGGCGCGGGTCCCGGGCTTTCGGAGGAAAGCGTCGTGAAGAGATGGTGAACAGGGGTGGGTATCGGGGTTGAGGTGGAGCGTCGAGGGAAGGGGAGGGAGCGATAAATAACGCCGAGAGGCAAACTTTGCATTTTTTTCCTTCCTTTGCTTTTCTCTTCCATCTCTTATTCCTTTTTATTCTCTCTCTCGTTTTCTCCCTTGGAGAAAGGGGAGGGTTTTTTCTTGTTTCCTCCCTCCCGTTCCCTCGCCTTCTAGGACTTCTACCACCAGGTTGCGAAACTTGAGCGAAAGGGGGGCGAAGGACCAAGGACGCGTATCATTGTTACGGAAAATAGAAGCAGAGGTCCTTATACCTAATGCTTTTGCTGCAGTAGCCTGCGATGAAATCTTTTTAAAGAAAGTAAATGGAACGGAGATGGAGACGAGGGTATAAAAATGAGACTCCCCCCCCCGCCATTCCAAGTAGGCGCAACGTACCCTGCGTCACTATATACATATGTACAACCTGACTTACATATATTTACCTAAATTTATTTACATAACGTCTATAGAGCGTATTACGTTTGCATGTAAAGTTGCGCCGCACAGATTTCGCGCAGGAATAAAAGTTCAGAGGGTGAAGACTTTGATTTCTGTCATTATATACTTTCTTTTCATTGGTTGAGGAAAAATTCAGTTTTGTTTTTCTTCTTCCAATTTTTAATAATTTTTATCTCTTTTTTTGTCCTGTAACCGCGCCTCGGAATTAATTTACGAGACCTGCGGGACTGAGAGAACTTCTTTCCATAGTGAGTGCAGTGTGTTTGTAATTTGTTACAGCTGTGTCCTTACGAACAAGAACCAGGAGCTTTTTCAGGACGAAACAAGGGGTTCTTTTAGCCCTGCACCCTCGCTCAATCGTTCGATGAGAGGGAGGCTTGACCGGTACTTGAATATTTAAACGGTCTGGACGGAGAAGAAACTCGCCTCTTTTCCTGCAGAGGATTCGGGGAAAACAATCATCGTTTGGTTGGTGTTGGCCATTATTTATATCGGGTCAAGTTTCTACCCCTAATTTGGCGATCGATCGGCTCGGGGACGTAGAAAAACTCGATTCGTCTATCAGCCCCAGCAATTTGTCTCCACACGAAATTTCCCTTCCCACAGTAAATATTCCCTTGTATATATATATATATATATATATATAATACAAATTTAACGCCTGCATAAATCTACAGACTTTTCTTATGTAAAGACACGCGTCGAGCGGAGATAAAATTCTGTGGCTAATTTACCGAGTATAATATTAGTAGTATAAGTGCACAAGTATAAGCTTTTGTCGAAAGAAAATAAATCACAATCTCGAGACTGTATCTCGACGTCAGATATGGTTTTCGGTCCTCTACGTTATGCAAACGAGCCGTCATACTATACATATATGTAGACAATACGCATTTTCCCATGGTGCCGTGCTACATGTGTGCGTATAACGCCAATACCGGTGAGGTGTTATCAAGTTATTTATTTATTTTCTCCTTTTCTTTGCCGCAGGGTGAATTTCCATCAAGGGGAGTACAAGGACAAATAGAATACGAGCGGGGTGGAAGAAGGGAGAGCAACCCCATACGTATAGAGCCGTTGGCGCAAGGGGTTTGTTTCTTCGCCCCATCCCCTGCCGCAGGAAACACAAAATGGACTCGTTCGCTCTTTTTCTTCGTCTCTCTTCTTCGTAGGGAATAGAGATTTTTTTTTTCTGGATTGCTGGTGTATTTTGCAAGAAATAAAGAAGAAAATAACAGAACAGGCGAGTGAATAAATGCTGAATTCGTTCTTTGCAGAGTTTAATTTCGGAATGTCTGTATAATGGGTATGACTGTGTATATATATACAGATATATATAGGTATATATAGCGATGCAGCGGAGTTTTATTGCTCACTCGAGGAAATATATCGCGTGTTTAGATATACATCTATCATTTCACCGCGAGATCAAAGAATTAGCCAGAGATAATAATTTACACCGCTGTTTGTCACCAGCCATAAGGTTTGATTTACGACGCGATAGAATTACCGTTTCGCTCGCTCGCAATTAGCCCGCTACAACTTTCGAGAAGCTGCTGCAGACTCATACCAACCTCATATTTTTCACATACCGTGATTTTTACTACCTTTTTATTTCCGTTCATTCAACGTTGCAGCAAATCGTATCCCGGAATTTTTTCTTTTTTTTTTTGTATATTTTGTGAATTGAAAAATTTTCCTGAATACAAATCGAAAAACCTCGCTAGTATATCTTTCAATTTCTTGTAATCATCCGCGTGTCTACTGCAGACAAACGGACATAATTTGTAGGAAATTTACAAGCGTTAGATTAGAAAAACAGTAAAAATAAAAGAATCTTATTGACTACGGTATCGTAACTAGTCTATAAATAAAAAATTAACAAATCCCACAAGTTTGTAAGCCAGCGAATAAAATCTTGCGGATTATTTTATCACACGAGGTAGGTATTTATACGTTCAGTGTATAGAGCATAATTTATTATATCAAGTTCTTGAGTCCAAAAATATTGGTTTGTAATACCCAAGCCTAGCAAGGCGAGTAGTAGGTATATGAAAGAAAAAAAACGCTTAAAAATATGCTTTCAGAAACACTTATGTTTATTACGGCCAATACCATGGATGAGTGTGCGCCTAAATATTGATAGGAAACCTGATTTTCCGTCACGGCGAAAATTTATCTGTTAAAAAAAATTTCCACCCGTATCTAAAAAAAAGTTTTCCATTTTCAAACCCAGTAATAAATATATGTATACACATAATTAAAAACATTGTACAAACTATTGCTTGAAATGTTTTACCCAAAATTGAAAATATAAAAAATTGAGAATTTTATCAGAAAATGAATTGCCTAAATTTATCTCCAGTTTTTCTCAACCATATATGGTGCGAAATTCTGGCAAGATAAATTCTCGATTCGTATCGAGGCAAGCCGACGAGGTGATCTGAGTTTTTCGCGGTTCGGCTCGGTGGCGGCGCCATCTAGTTAAAGAGCGTTAAAACCGGGAGCCGGAAGTCGGTAAGAAAGATATTCCCCGGAGTAAATGGTTGCGGGTAAAATAGAGTTAGCTCGATATTTGAAAGGTAGAAAGGCGCCGCTGCCTAGGTATTACATGCCGGTAGATGAATACGAGGGCGCATCAACAGGGTGAATAATACATAGAACCCCATATATATATATATATATAACGAAGTGTATTCCGCGCTTCGCTTAATATGGAAATACGTGTCTATATACATATATATATATATATATATATATATATATATATATATACGTATATATACATGTATATACGTATACAGGACATAGATAAGGAGGGAAGAGAAGGAGAGCGGCGTATAAATAAGAGGGTGGCTTCACTATGAAGATGAAAAGTTATTCCCCGAGAAGAAAAGAAGTGGTCTCATAAATTCCGCGTGCCTCTGGTATAAACAAAGGGGTCGTCGTCGAGTCCCGAGTCGACTCGACTCGACTTTTTCTTCGTCGAGATTCACCGAGTCTCAGGACCCGAGAGTCGAGAGTTGAGATTGCATTAGCTAAACATGGCCGTGCGGCTCCTCGAGTGCCTCGAGATTCTTCTTCCCCCGACCTTCTGCCCTCTCGGTGGATCATCTCCTTTTTCTTAAGTATACGTCACGTCTCGAGTGGATTGCCTCGTTTCGACGACCGATGTAATGACGATATAGTAATAAGGATAATAAGGCCTCTCACCGAAGCACGAAAGCTCGTCGATCCACGAAAAGGCTTTTTTTCTTTACTCTTTTTACTCTATAAGCCGGAGCTTGCAGGCCCGAGCCAGAGATTCACGGACGTTTTGTTTTCTTTGCATTCGCCTCTAAATATCCTGCAGCAGCTTGCGAAATCTGGCCGGAATCGCCGCTTGTGCGTTGCAAAATCGGGTGACCTGGTATTTGGATATAATCGCGAACGAATCGCCCGTCGATTTGGTCGATGAGCTTGCGGGCCACGTCGACTGAGAAGACGTGAACGTAGGTATAACGGCCAGGCTGCGGAGGAAGTTGATACGAATCTATTCTTGTTCTACAAATAATCATCGCTGTGCAGCTTCTGCAGAGCAATGCAGAGAGGAATGGATGAGCACCGTTTTTGTCCTTCGTGATCGAACAAACTTAATTCGAGTATTCAATTCCCTCCCATTTAACTGTAGATCGTCGTTTTGTCGATGACGTTAAAAAATGCGCGAAAACTTGAGCCTCGACCGGAACTCCGACTCCGAATAACCGTCAGATTTAAGGCAATTTTCCAAAAGCTCGAGGCGAGCTTTTCCCGCTAGAAGCCCACGCATCGAAACGTCGTTGGCATCGCGCTGGCTGCAGGCCGCGGGCCACTTCCGGGAGTAAAATTTTGCTTTAATAGCTTCGCAAGTATATTTCCGGCACAAAGCGTCTATATAACAAACACACAGCGCGAGACGCAAGTTCTGAGTCTGGCTTTGGCATACCCTTGACTAAACGCGGTTATATATCTGTATATATAGATATACATATAGCGGTTGAAATGCGTCGGTGGAGGATATTCGCTACGAACGAAGTGTAACTCTTTCGAAGGAGATATGGATATATAGGAATAGACGAAGGTAGTAATATATATATTTACGTATAATATAAAATATATTTGTACCAAAGCCCCCCGTAAATCCCACCCTCAACGTCAGCGGCTCTTTACCGACGCGGCAACCGTCTGCGGCTAAGGAATGACTAGTTTGCGATTTTTTTCTGCTGCCGGAAATAATAATTTCGCAGCAAACTCGCGCCGTTATCGCCGATAGAACGTGACAGCCTGCGTGATTCATACGCAAAGTCGAAGAGCTTTTCCGCGTTGGTCATATTTTTCAAGCAATTTCAACGCGCGGTTGAAAAAAAAAAACATAGGCTTAACGTTCGCACCAAGGTTTACAAAACTTATAAAAAACATCGAGGATCGTAAATAACAAAGATTACACGATTCTTATCTTCGAGAGACATCGATACAATGTTTAATCTAAACGATGTTCACCAAAATCTTCGCGGATTTATGTCAACCGAAGCTTTTTCTCCGGCGAATAAAATGTTATAGTAAAATGTATGGTAACAGTCTTGGGCTTAAATAATGTCGATAATTCGGATACCGTACTTTCTGGATTAATCAGTTCATGAATGAATTTATTCCTTGAATTAATGCCTTGTTAATATGATTATTGCCCTTTTTGCGCAGAGCAGCGATGACCCACTTCGATATAATGGCCGGTGGATAATCCGCAGAGAGCCGAAGATCCTCTCGAGCTGTTAGATCCGAGCGCCATATATTTCAAGGATGGTAAAATGGTCGGGTGAATATTTCTGTAGGAAACCTCAGCTCGCCGTTTTTCTCACGGCTTGTGAAGTTAGAGTCGGGTAGAAGATTTTCTTGTGGCTGCGGGAATCGCAAAGCAATTTGCAGAAGTGAAAAAAGGGAAAGTTAAGATCCTCCGTTTTATTTTATGTCCAGTTTTTTTCAAACCCATAGAATACTCGTCCGAGTTTGCACCGATAATTAACCGTCTCTTCTCTTATTCCCTGGGTATATCAATGCTCAAGCATTGCAGCGCTTAAGAAGTATAACTTATCACCGAAGTTAACCTCTCGCGACCCTGTCACCGTTCAATGTATGGCCGAGCAGCTGGTACAGAAGTGATTTATGATTTTTACCACGACACCGAAAGCCTTGAGTTTGTAAGTATACACGAGAACAAATTCTCGGTTTTGACGAGGCCTCGGACAAGAAACGCCAGCTGATTGCGACAAGTAAAATGCTGCTGGTATGTAACAACGTGGAAATGAATATGGAAAAATAGAATGATAATCCAGTCTCTGCATCGATAACTTGAAAAGTAGCGAATTACTGCATTCTTGTATACAAACGATTATATTCTCGTTGCAACAAAGTGCAGCCTAGATTTTGCACCGCAGTGTGTTTCACTAATTAAACCTTGCCTCAGATTAATGACCGTACGATCGTTTAAAAAGCGTAATCCCAGAGGGAAATCACCGCGTTTTGTATCTCTTCGTAACGAGAAAGATTATCGTGTTTGTTAAGAATCCTTGTAACACGGTGCTGAATGGAGAACGGAAGGGATTGTATAATTTGTTACGTTATAAGGCGAACGCCTGTTTCTTCATCGAAATCATTGTTTCGGACATTGGAATCGAAAGATGGATATATGAGATTCTCATTGTCTTATTGACGCATCGTTTGACTTGTCTTTACCCGAAGAACAGACAGAAAGATACTGATGATTAGTGGACACAGCGTGTATAGTATTCGCAGTTCATTCACTGTGTTGAATATTCTTTTTCCCCTCTCTCACTCTCTCTTATTTTTACGAGGCATAACAGTAAACTGTCGTAACTCAACGGCTTTCAAATAAAAAAGTAAAACACAATGCCCGTTCGGCTTAGCTGTATATAGACTTAAGGGCCGATATATGCGTATTATAAGTAGACCGTAAAGTTCTATTTACATAAAAGAGCTCTAATGGCTTTCCCCAAAAATCCGAAAAACTTGATACAGTAATCCTTCTCGAATAATCAAGATAATATACGTGTAACACAAAAAAGTATCAAAATTTGAGTCTTCTCCCGACAGTCCCATCTCAACGTTTCACTAGACTCAATTTGATCAAGAAGCAGAAAGAAATCTGTTTCCACACGAAGCCACTTCACGTGTAAATGTCCGAGTTAACTCAACGTGAGATCGGTTGATTGCAGCGCTCAGAAACTATATGCAATAATAATTAACGACATAAATTACAAAGTGACTATGGTTGCAGTGACCTGAGCATGAAAGTATCGGAACCCGAGGCGCTCGTGTGCATGTATTATAATTACGGAAAGAGGTATTTACGGTATCAGATCCAAGATTTATTACACGCTTGTTAGAGCTGAGAACGGTTACGCAACTCGACTCATTTAACATTCGACCCGACGCCAACAAGCAGAATGTAGTTGCGGATGTTTGAAAAAATACTGGAAGCGCGGCACGATCGGTTAGTTACCCGCACGATCGCGGCTCTCGAGTTAAGTATAATGCAGGGTAGGAAAATTAGACGGATTAAAAAATTCTCAAACAGCCGACTAGTTTACGGCCAATTATTATCCTCTGTATCTTGAGGATAACTTGTACTTCAGAAACACGTACGCCGCAGGTATAACTCGCAGGTAAACTACCCTGTAGGCCAAACGATCTCTCTCTTTCTGTTCTTCCTCTCTCTTTCATACTCCGTCTCTTCGTCCAAGACGAACTTCTATACGTAGTTTCAAACGTCTTGTGCCACGTCAAGTCCTAATCGGCGACCTTGCCAGCTTCCGGCCAAATCCTTTTCGCAGGGTTTATTGGAGCAAAAAATTCTAGAGAGTGTCCTTCGACCCTAAAAGCTGCTCACGTATTGCCAAGGATCCTCCTCTACCTCGTCTAATTGATGAATTGATGTTGCAGGAACTTGGAAATCCTTTGAAACCGTTAACAGCGGTCCTGGAAACCAGCAGCGTTGACGAACTGTGAGTGGAGTGATGAAAAAAAATTCATCACCTTGTTTTTTCGGAACAACGACGTGATCAACTATCGTTGATTCGTTAGATCGATCAAGCATAAGGTATACCGACTTGTAATTATTCGCATTGTATGAAGTTTCAAGGGTCAAAACCGAAAACGGATAATTTATTGCACTCCGTATAATTTATGGCACCTAACGCGGGTTAAAGACGCTACATTATGGACCATTAACGTTTTATATGACCGCAAGTATCGGCGACTTGACTTGAACTGCTGCTGCTGCTGCTGCAGAACCATGCGCGGATACACCTTCGAGTAGATACTTCGACCGAAATGATGCGGGCAAAACGGCACAGGACCTTCGTCAATGGGTGCCGATCTGTTTCCCGTCCGCGTCCGACGGTGCGAGAAATTTTTTCGTTACAAAATAATAATCTCTGGATCTACTGTCCAACTATAAGTGTACCAAACTGGGTCTAAAGTACATGATATTCTCTCTAAGCCGTGAGTCAAGCAGTATGTTAAATGTGCATAAAAAGTCTCAATTTTAGAACCAAATACCCACACGTGCCTCGAGTAACCTAACCTAACACAAATAGCAGCGAATAAAGAAAGACGAGAGAAGACAGGGTGACAGATTTACGGTAAATGATCGTCGCTCGCCGTACGAGGTCCCCGTTGAATTCTGAAGAACCGCTCGAGTAGACGAAGCTCGAGCAAAAGGCTGCAACATCAAGTATCAACAATATTGCCAGCAAGGGAGTTCGGATTTTTCCAACTACACGTTAGCCCGAAGAGCGCGCTGGAAGTGAGAAAAAAGTAAAACGACTTCTTCGAGAAATACCACCGCGGTAGAAAACAACCCGCTGCGTCAGCCTCGCGTTGCAAATACGTATGCATCGTGGTTGGAGTGTGTTGAGGAATTCAAAATGGCTGAACTGCAATCCGCAGAAAGTTGCGTCGCAAAGTGACGTCACTTGGCTCGCCTGCACTTCGGTCGTATTTGCAGTTCACTCCCCATGGTTGGTTATATGCACGCTTATTATACCCACATATACACCTACGTACATGAGGTATACAGTGTGAGCATAATGTATGCAGGGTGTTCATATACCTCGGAATCACAGCTGCAGTTCCTACTTGCCAGACCCACGTGTATGGCATCATGCACCGATTATAACATGCAACTGGATCGATGCTGATTGCACATTATCAGAATCGTGAACCGTTTAAATCCATCGTCTATACGCTTCCAAGATATGACTTTCGTTTGGTTTCTGTGATTCTCTTAATTCCTGCAACTGTTCTTTTTTTTTTTCTTCTTTTTTTCAGCCTAAACTGTATTGATTCGAGAAGAAGATTTATCGACACGTCTTTTTTTTGGGATAATGTACATGCTAGTTGGATACTTTGGACACCGTGTTCAGGGCCTTGTAGAGTGTGAACGGTTACAGCCCGCTTTCGAGATAGCCTCCAGACTCGGGCCACGTAATGGGCTATCGCAGGCGGGTTTATTCCGTTAACAAATCTGTAAAACTCCGCTGGAGATAAGGAAGCCACTCGATCCGTCTGCATAGACCTTGTACAAGCATCAGACGGTGTATACCATTTGTCCATAAGAGAACACAAAGGAGTCAAACTGCATAGCTAGTGTGTGCGAATGAAATTATGATTCGTTAGAAAGCTCATCTCGTTCTACAAAACAGTCAACCACTTTCAGGTTTACACGCAAATCGATTACCATCGTGAAAATCCTCCAACAATAAAAAAAAAAAGTAGGTAATTCAGACTGTTAAAAAACCACAAAATGTTCTCCAATAATATGCTCCCGTCACCACAGGCCTCGGTTTTTAACACCTGCTCAACTATGATCATCTACCTCGTTTGTGAGGTCACCATGAACATCATCGTGAACCTCGTCGATGGTATAGCTACTAGACCAGAAAAAGGATGGCGGATGAGACGGGACCATGGGGATGGGTGGGTGGGTTCAGCCACCCGGAGTTTCGAGGAGCTTTAGATTCAAGACGCGGCGAGCAACATGGCGGCCCTCCAACTTTCAACGCAGCTCTCGGGTTAGCCTGGGTTGAGCAGGGTTCCATTTGGCTCGACTGGCTCGCCTCGGGTTGGGTTAGGTTCGGCCGTTCCGGTCTGGCCGGGTTGTCTGGCTCTGCTCGACAGGCGGGGCACGACGACCGAGAGCCCGATCCGCCCGCCCCATGCCCGTCGGCATCCATGCTTGGATCTCTGTGTAGTCTAGGCTTCATCTCGATGTTCCAGCAGCTAGCTTCAAGTTTATACTGTGTTTAGTACACTTTTGCTAGTTCAACGATGATGATCAATCAAGGTGAAATTAAAAGATGGGGTGAACATGAGGGGTTGAAAGAAGAACGACGACGATGATGTCCGTAGAAAAAATGTCAAGCATGCAACCATTACATGGAAGATAGAGTGTTTTATAATATATCCTCAAAAAGAAAGGATACGAGTAGATATTTAATTTGTATAGGTGGTATACAATGTCGATTAAATCGAGGTAATCTTATTGACTTGATAACGCAGTGTTAAACTCCCAGATAATTAAAGCATGTTTCGATATGCCTTAAGATCGAGGGTTCGTACCTAAAATCTAATTGACGTTATATACCCACCCACGGAATTTGTATACACGACGTGCCGCTGGAATTTCCTGGCGATGCTAAGCCTGATCCCTAATCGAGGTGAACCTGGTGCGTGGGAGAAGCGACCAGCAGGTATGGTAACTGGTTGGGGTCATTAATGGCTGATTTATCAATCAATTTACAGCCCTCGAAAGGCGCACCGCGTTCTCCGATTACCATGTTGCAGGGTGTGGTCGTGACTCGGTACCAGGAAAGCAAGCTTCGTGGAAACAAGCCTCAAACAGGGAACCGAGTTAAGGATCAATCGAGACTACCTAAAGTCGCAATGTTTCTGTCCAAATCGCGCGAAATTGTCAAGTGGAAACAATTTTAGAGAACAAAGTTAAGGTATTGAAGCTCGGATGGACGAGTTTAGCCGACGGCTTGAGCTGGTTAAAAAGAAGAAAAATCCACCTTGAACTGTTCTGATTTTCGGTATAATACGGTAACTATGAGAGTAAAAAAATAAATAAGAAGAAGAAGTCGAAAAAGTCGAAGAAGAAAAAGAAAGCGACGATAAGTTATATATATACCTACACTCCCCTGAGTGATGAAAAAGAGTGTTTAAAAGAAACATTAAAAAAAAAAAAACAAGGAAATAAAAAATCACATATCCCCAAAGGCATTATTTAGAGTCGGCTTTGGAGTTTAAGATTTGCTAGCAGGCGAAATGTGGACTTCGTTAGTAGTCCAAGGGAATCCTTGGTATGTTCTCATTAGCCGAAAGTCCCGAGTCGCGGCGGTCTATATAGCACAGGCTGAAGCTTAAAGGCGAGAATCTGCGGCCCCTTCAGTATAATTTGTGCATAGAGCTTATAACACAGATGTGGCGCACTCATACTCGGCGTTGTGACGACGAACAACGACGATGCGACGAGTTCGTTGGCACCGTCGTTGCAGCATGCAGACGAGTCGAGTCCCAGTTGGTCCCTGATGGTCGGTCCAATTTACGATCATCCTCCGGCATCTCAGCAGCAACAGCAACAGCAGCAGCAGAAGCATCGGTATCATCTCCTCAGAAACGAGAGACCAAAACCGCCATGTTTCGTATTATTTCCTTCATCTGGGCAGGCCCATACCAAAAAGGAAATCAGCGCCAGGACGAGGGCCGGACTTAACCGCCACGTAGCCACATCTCGACTCAAACACTCTTATACAGAATGAGTTGAAGATATAAAGTGTATAAAATAGCACCGCTATCTAAATTACCTCAGGGCTGATTATCGTGGATAGGATGGAAGGCGAACGCTCATCTCGACGCGTTGCGCTTCCACATGTTTTTCTCACTGACTATGAGTCTGTGTGCATATATGTGCCTGCCATGCCCTTCGTTTACATGCGTGTTTGCGTCTGTGTGTATGCGCAGTGTGAGAGGGATAAAGAAGACGCACGAAGAAGACGCGCGGGCGAACCGGCGCGGCGGCCCGAATAAAATTCAGAATTTATGTAAAACGAGGGAAGAGAGCGAGCGGTTAGGGGGTGAAGAAGGGGGCGAAAGAGGCGAAGGAGAGACGAGGTGGAAGCCGTAACGAGCGAACTGGGAGTGCCGGCTTGGTAGCAGCCAACGGGCATCTCCCGCAGGGCTTATTTTCTTATTTTCTTTTCATTTTTCTCCCCCCGTTTTCAGTTGCTTTATTTTTCTTTACTTTTCTTTTTTTTTTTTTTAAAGCTTCTTTTATTTTTCCTCCTCGTGGTTTCATATTTTTCTTACGATTCCCTGCAGCCCGTATAGAATGAATTTGAATAAGAACGGAAAGCGAAGAAGGAGAAACGCACATACCTGTAATGTAGACCTTATATACATACCTAGCACTGCAAACGCGGAATCTCTTACGCGTATTTTATACGTCTCTTGGATTATACTCGTATTCTTACATGCAGGTACGCATAAACTTCGGAATTAAATCCTGATTCACGCAACCAAGACAGGTATAAGTGTGGCTTGTAATAAGACATCGGCACGTTATCATTATAATATAATCCGCACACGTTCGCCAACTGCAGCCGATTTATAAGACTTATAAGCCTGAGTTACGTTTACCGTATACATTATACATATAGGTATAATAACCCGGTATCAAATATACATATATGTATACATGTATATACCTAACATTCTCGCCCGAACAGGAATATAATGATTAATTTTTATTCATGTTTTTAAGAAATATCTTACGACGGACATGTTTTTTTCCTCACTTTCTGAGCTAATACGTTACATACACGTACGTCATGTAGACGTATATTATACCTATGTTAGCCTAATCAGTTGACATCCATTACACCGAGGGAGACGACTGCAAAGGGTTTGATTTACGATCAGGCAACGATATTATATCTATTTACACATTAATACTGCCACTTATCTCTGGCTGCTGAAGGATCCAAAAATGAAAATAAATAAATGTATTTGAAAAAAGAGAGAAATAAAGAAGTAATGCTTGAGAAACAGAGCTCCTTGCAGGGGTTACCGATGTCGTAAGAACAGTTAGCTTCCATCGTTATTCGTTAATTATAAAATACGAGTTATTAATTTATCCAGTTGAAACGCGGACTTCGTAGTCTAAAATTGCTCGGTTAAAATTAACATTAGCATATTTGCAGAGGAGTGCAAACACGGCGCGAAAGCTCCGGTTTAACTAATGTCTCAGTTTTCTCGCCGGGCATAAAGCTTAATTAACCGTATAAAATTCTTCGCGTCCGCTTTTCAATTTCTACCTTCATACCTCATCCTTCGTAAATACGATTTTGTTATACAAGCTTCTTCGTTACGTGAATAATATAGCGGTATAAAGATTGATTTTCAAATCCCGATATTCGTTCAAATACGTTCAAGCAACGACCTACGAACCCGAGTAAAGGCAAAAAAAAAAAAAAACAAATTACACAGTATTCAGAGATAAATTCGTCAAACTTCGTTTCATTGCATAATAAAATCGTAGATACACGATGCGGACTTTTTCTTCCGGGTCAATTATTATTCAACTGGATAATATACGCATTTTAAAATATTCCAGAAAAAAAAACTATTCCCGATAACATTATCGTATTACTGAAATAATAATTATATACCGCGGAGAAAAATTTTATATACGTTATACATTATAATTGAGAATTAAACAGTGTGCATAAAAATGTTTAATATCATCGGGCGCATTAAGGGTATTAAAATGTAAGTAAAAAAATTCAAAAAATAAAAAAAATGACGTACAAATAAATTGAAAAATAGAAACTCGAAGATTTTGAATCTGAATGTAAATTGAAAAGTGTTTTGTAATCGAAAGGTATCATCGCCTAGATATCCGGAATTGTTTGAGCATTTCCTGTAAGCGTACGGGGCGCCTCCGTAAGAGCCGGGGCTTTTTAGAAAGGAATAAACTTAGGAATACATCGACATTTAGATAAAGATACGATTAGATGCCAAGGCTACCGTCGGGCAACCTTGACGTCTAATTCCGGGTACATTCGACGACGCCATCAATGATAGGTAGATATATGCAGGAAGATTCCTCGACGGAGAAATTTCTTTCGTAATAATATGAAGGACCGAGAAAGCAAGTGACGTAAGTAATTCCGAGCTGATTTTACAGGATCGACAAAGAAACTATTTTGGATCCGATATTACTAGCTATAAGAGATACTAGAATTATACTATTTTCCTTTGTTCCACGTCTTAACGATGGATAAAAATTAATTTTGCAAAAATCCCAAGTTCATATCGAAACCAGAATAAATCAGCATAAGTTCCCAAACAAATTCCTCGACTCGTATTCTCAGCCCCTCAATTACGCCCACGTATTATTCGCTGCAGACTCGCTACCTGCAGAGAAGAAAAACGCAGGTCCACACATACAAAGTACGTGCGAAAAATATGCGAATACCTGTCAAACAAGCACCACGAATGCGTCGACTCACCTTGCGGCTGTTATGGCGTCGTGGAGGGCGTTGCGTCGCGGGGCAACGTCCAGGGGGTGAAGGGAGGTGGGGGTGGCACCCTATTCCCTCTTGTCTGTGGGAGGGGTTGGTGAACCTGTGACGGCAGTAGCTAGTCCATGACGTCGGGTCCTTGAGCAGCTGTAACAGGAACGATTCACCGTGTCACAATCACAACGGAAGTAGCGGAATGAAAAACGGCGTCGGATGCGTAAAACGACGCGTTTAATTCGCAGAGGGAGTAATTCGGCCTCATTTTCGGGGCCCGTTCGTCTCGTGTCGACCGCTTCTCGCGCACTGTGGTCCACGATGATGGAGGTATATTTTATTCCGGCAAGCGACTAGCCGCGAACAGAGGTTAAAAGACGTCTAACGTCTCCTTCGAGCGCGAAACTTGGCCGTTGCGGTGTATTTACGGCGATCAGCAGTAACGTATCCGAGCACGTGTGCCAGGGCTCTGGTTCTGGCCTAGACGCCCGGCTGTATATCGCGTGGCCGTGCGGCTGTGGCCGCGGAACTCGGCCTGTAGGTACCTACCTACAAACAAGACGTAGAAAATCGCGTCGACGACGCGGTTGCGAGGCGGTGGTTCCGAGGGGAACCAGGTGGAGCAGGCCAATCAGGCTTCAACGCCGCGTGTGCACGTCTACCTGCGGTCGACTTCAGGCTTGCACACCGGAGGCCTTTCGATCGGCCAGAGCATCACGGCAACCGTGTATATTACGCCCATGGCAAGCTATAATAGCTCGCACTCGTCGAGGGAACGACGCCGCTGGACGTCGGGCGTCGCGACGTCCTTCTGTGACGTACGACACCTGCAGCGCCCATTTTACTACTTTGTAAACGCCGAATTGACGGGGAAATTTAAGGAGGCGAAACGTCGATGATAGATACTACATTCCGGCACCAAGAATCCTCCGATTGTGTGAATTAAGCTGAGAGGTTGGTATTGTGTATACTTTTCCCTGGAACCACGATGATTGAGTCACTATGAGACCGTTTTACCTGACCCAACATGGTTCTAATGGACGGTCGGTTTTGTACCCTTTCAACCCTTTTTTAATCTCGTTTTTAATTTTAATGATCCAGGGATTTCGCAAACCAGATCTAGGTAGGCTAGTATCTTTTTTCTTTTTTTTTTTTATTCAAGATTTTTTCGTATATGAGAAAAGAAAGTCAGCATATGTTAGCAAGTATTTACATATCTAGACTAGTCTTGCGGAATCCGAGGTACAGAATTTTGAGAATTGGGGAAAATAATGTGCCACGAAACGTGTGCAACAACATAATCTGTAAATTCTAAAATAACAAATATATTGTTGGCACGATTCACAGTGAAGATGTACGGTCGCGTGGCTCAATGCAATGGCGATGTTTCACCGACTTCGTGTACCTACTTCGGTTGCTGCAGCCCTCGGGAGCATAAATTCGTCGGCCCCATTTGCATGTTTTAATAAAGTTTATAGGCAGGCAATTGTTTGCTTGACAAGCAAGCTATTCGCCGGTACCTACTGCAGCAGAATTTGTATGCCGCAGTAGTATATACACGCGAATGAAAACAAGGGCGTATACCGCGAAAAGGGGAAGACAAAGAGAAGGAGGGAGAAAACGGAGGGTGAAACACAGTTGCGGAGAAAATTTGAAGGAAAATCAGAGAGAGAGAGAGAGAGAAACGGTGAACGGAAGTTGGACCTCCGTGGAGGCTGCTTCATTGTTCGCCTTGAGTATACATGGTGGAAATTGTAGAGCGAATAAATTATAATTCGTACGCATATCTAGAGGGGCAGCCTCCCTTCTTCTTTTTCTCCTCTTCCGCGATTTTGCACAGCTCGAGGATTCAAGGATCGTTGGGTTTCCTTCGCAGCAGCGCCTAGATTGCAAAGCACCGCGATGATTTACGGCCGCGTATAAACAGCCCGACGTACGCGTATCGTCTTGGTATAATCCTATTCCATTCCGTCCCATCCTCTTCCAATATTTCGCGGGGGATTCAGCCGGATAAAATCCCCTTCCCATTTTAATACACGCAACCCCCCCCTACGACAAATATGGATAAGAACCGAAAAAAGAAAAATTCATTTCAGAGATAAAGAAGAATTTATTTTTCACATTTTTTTCGTCATAGAATCAGCAAAACCCGTCATGTAGAAGACAGTGTTTTCATGATCTTGCACGTTTACATGGTCGCATTCTGAGATATGGTGGAAATTTACGACACGTGCAGATTCGACAGAAATTGAATTAAATCGTACTTTACATGCCGTTTGAATTGTAACGATCGAATTCAACAGACAATGAATAGATCGGGTAGACAATCCATAGCACAAGGGCGACGTGACGTCTGGAGTTTTACTTCAAGTAAAAGGTTTCGTTCAAACCTTTTCGACGTCGCTAACTGAAAGGTGAAAATCCACTGGTCTAGGTATAACAAGCAAATGCTAAAAACAAGGCGAAGGTCTAGAGTTTTATGACCGTTCATATACAGTTTGAAATGCGAGTAAGAAAATGTCGCCGAAAGACCAAAGAACGATGTTTCCGAACATTGTTAAACCGCTGAAATTTTTTTTTACCACAAGAATTGCGATTATTTTGTAGCCCGAAAAGTTCATATCTGTGAATTTTTTTACAACCATTTCGTACACTCGTGGGTGGGTGAGAAATGGTCGATTTTGGCACGCGATTCGGGTACGAAATTAGTTCCCCAATTTTATCCATGTACTAAATAATATATAGACGATATACATTTTCCCATGTGCACCATGCACGAAAAGATCCCTCGATGTGAATTCGTGCACGATGCGAACGTGCACAGGCCAGCGGATCGGGGGTAGGTGGCATCTAACCACTTACGGAAATTGCCCTCTGGGAAAAGACAATAAAACATTCATTGCTGGGCATCAAGGTTGATTGCAGCCGCGGTTAGCTGCCACCGCGACTCTCTGGCGTTTAAGCAAAACCCTACATCTACCTACAGTCGGTGGTACACATTACGGTTATAAGGTACGTGCAATTTATATGTGTAAAATTTAGTCGGACAGAGAACTATTCGAAGAGTCTAGTATAGCATTAGGCGTACATATATATTTATGGTGGCCATTAATATTGGTGTAAAATAAATTTTTTTTTCTTTCACCCCTTAAATTTAATCAAAATACTAAAAAATGATGTTTAAACGTGAAATACGCTATTAATTTTAATATTAATCCGTGCCCCAACGGGTAAAAAAATTCTAATCTGATATTCTTCCTTTATTTTTAATTTGTGTAACTTTCAATATTCAATTAAATAAAAAAAAAATGGTCTAAAAAAAATGTAAATTTTTAGTTACGTCAATAAGAATCCTTTGAAAATTTATTCCAATTAATTTACAATATAAGATAATTGTTTTTAATTAGGTAAAATAAGAGGTTATTTGATCAGTATTTAAGAAACATGAATAGGAATGTTTTAAGGAAAATTTTTAATGTGAAAAAAGCTGAACCTTCTACAAAATTAAACTGAAAATTAGCAACATCTCTGAACATAATTATTGCGAATATAGCGTTGTGATTTTTTGATCCGATTAGTTTTCGATTTTCTCGTATCTATTTCACGACAAAAAAGTAATACCGTCGAAATAAGGATAACGGTATTGATTTTCGCAGAAAAAACTAAGCGAAACTTATTTTTTTTCAAATGTTTTACCTTGATAATCACTCCTGATAGATTTTAATTCGATTTTTATATATATATGTGTGTGTGTCTATATAATATGTATAAAATACGAAGAGAGTGATCGACGTGTATCGCCTATAATATACAAAAAGCGATAATGATCGCGTTATTGAGTCGCGTGGCAGCGATTAAGATTTTATCGAATTTGTTTTCATAATTTTAATCAACCTGTAGAAACTAGCTATACACGACGTCGAGGTATGTTAATAAACGGGTGTAAATGATTAACGCGATTCTAAAGCAGTACAAGCTCCGTGTAATAATCGAATCGCTAAAAATAACCGCTGCACAAGCGGTTTTACAGCCCGTGTGTGTATATAATCGTATAATATAAAAGGCTTGATATATATCGGTATTTTGTATTTTTTAATTCCTCCTCCTCGAATTTTCTCCGGTTTGGTTTTATTTTTATTTTTGTTTCCTTTATTTCTTTCGTTCCTTCTTTCCTCTTTCTTCTCCTGCACTACTCGAATTTACTCCCCAGGGTAATAAAAATGTCGAACATCTTTAGTACACCGTCTGTATAACGTATTATACACGCTATATATGTATATACAAGCATACAGCGAGAAGCAAGGATCGGACGCATATAATAAACGAATGAAATCCTCATCTGTACGATGCACACTGAGAGGACGCGAATAATTAACCGAACCCAAAATTTCAATTAAAAGGCCTCTTAAGATTGGTCAGCGATTCGAAACTCGGCCGGATAAGACGGGACCAGCTGCTCTTGCTGCTGCAAGAAATATCTGGAAATATGACTGCGCCATCCCCCCAACTTGAGTACCGTTAATTTCCTCGATTGGTTGTTCGCTGGGCTGCCTTGTCCAGAAATATTCGGTCCAACCCACGAATTAAGAAACCCAAGCTGGGATGTCTTAATTGGTCGGCTCCTTCTCTCCCCCTGTGGTTTTTCTCCCCACTCGTTTCACCCGTAGCCAATGCCAGATACAGCTTCGTCTTTCGATAGTCTCGTTACTTTATTTCGGTTCAAGAACCGCGCCAAGACGTACATTATATATGTGTAATATATATATATATATATATATATATATATATATGTGTATATGTGGATATGGGCTGCTGGCTCATCGTCGCCAGAGTTTCAACGCATGAATACATCTAATAAATCTAAACACACGCTGCATTTGGAGAGGATAATTCAACCCTTTGTCTGCCCCGACCCGTCAGTATAATCAAAGGGTTATCGTCGAGGGTGATGACGTTCTTCAACGACTCAGGCGAGTAAAATCAAGGCCAGTTTTCATTAAATTTAAACGTTTGAACCGAGGTTCAATCCGAGGTTGAGGCCGAATCTAGCAGTTATAGAAACTGATTACATCGACAGAAATAGAAGAAAGTGGTTGTTGTATACAAGTCGTAATTAGACCCCGACAGTTTTACAATGTAGGTATGAGAAACTACAGGGTGGGCATTAAAGCGTGGCGAATTACAAGGGTTGAGAATATACAGTATACCTGAGGTGCGAAGTGCGTGAGGAAGAACACGGCCTATATCTTTATGCCCAATGCCTGCATAAAGCGGCGGCACAACCGTGGACACAATGGTGTTTCACCTTTATGATTTTATAAAGGGGTAATCTATCAGGAATCGAGCGCTGAGTAGGCGGTCGAAATTGTAAATAAAAAGCCGTTCCAAGGGTCTTCATCGCATCATGCACGCATCTCGATTCATGGTGGCAAGCTCGAAGTTTAAGAGTCGTTGTAACGTTATCTCGAACCGTAATGATCATTCGTCGGATGCTTTGCGGAGGTTTTAGATTCGGGCCACATGGCTTTGGCGTCTGACTATTTTAAACTGTTTTTCAAACGGATATCTGAACTACGCGTCTGCGGATCCACGATCCCTTATATCAAAGCGTCCAAACACAGCCGTCTTGGCCAAGCCTGATCAATGATTACCTTTATGAAATCTTTTTGAGTTTACAAAAATATCAGTTTTACGTATCAAAATATAAACGTTGAAAATAAGCGAACAGGATTGCAGCACAGAGAATTGCAACAGCAGCAGCTGCCTACTCTAAATATAGACGAATGGCGAATGGGAAATGCATTGTTGTAGTAAGTATGTATAAACGAATGTTGATGGGCGTACTACGGTTAGGTAGGTTAGGTAGTTAGACAGTAGGCAGGTATATACGTAATAAAATTATTGTCCATTGAGAGTTGAGTGTTATGTGTTTCGCAGCGAGGAGTTAATAAAAATGAAAGAATGCTACTTTTCATTCATTGTAAAACAGAGAAGAGAAAAAAAAAATTATTGCGATGACATGATTCTTGAATATATATGTGTGTGTGTGTGTGTGTGTGTGTGTGTGTGTAATTTATCGTAATGTGCAGACTACTCTTGTACACACAGTCGTCTGCACCAATGTACTATCATCATATTTATCACCTACTTAACTCCTCGTGCCGATTTGTCTTAGAGGTAACCCTCCCCCCCCCTCCCTCCATCCCTACCTCGACCCCTTCAACTTACCTACGTATGACGTTACTACGTTCACACTTCTCGCGGTCCCTCGAGCATGGTGCGGGAGAGCATATAAGAGCTCATAAATGTGAATTTAAGAGGCGCAATAAAAACACATTGAAATCGAGAGTGAGCGACCGTATGCAGAAGCCAGATTGATCGTTCCGTCTTCCTCACCTTCCGTTTTCCTCTCTTTCTCTCTCTCTCTCTCTCTCTTTCCTTCTTTCCTTCTTTCTCTCTTCAGCGGATATATTCTTGACTTGACTGCACCGGACTCATAACCGAAGCTGCTCCCTTTTCGCCGGTGAAAAATCAGGTCAAAAACATAGGCCAACGGGCGAGATATTTTCTCAAATATTTCAAGGACATCACCAGCAATTCTGCGCGGGGAGACTTATACAGTCCTGCCTCGAAACATTATATTCCTGTCAGCAGGACCGGCGTTTATTTGGACTGAGACTTTACCGCCGTGACGGCGTTAAGCACGTCGTAAGCAAATGGGAGTCGAACGAATGGAGGTTACGGCAATTCTTAAATCTCACTTGCCAGACTTGCACTTTCCCTTTCCGAGGTTGTACGCGGCGTGAAAAAAAGGCCTACCTACAGCGGTGAAAATGGGGGAAAAAAAGGAAACAAAAAAAATATATATATATATGTTCAACGCACCGCGATTGTCCACCCTTCCAGACTTGTTGATACTCTCGAAACGAGATGTTTGTCCCGAAGAAATTCGTCACGACGAGTCCTTGGGCCCTTCGCTTATAGGGGCCTGAAACTGCCTCAGAAAATCGAACGAAACCAGCTGCGGGTCTTTAGAGCATAAAGTTCAATTGGTATGATTTTAATTTTTTTACGATGATACGTAAATGAAAGGCCTGGAAGGTCGAGCTGTAGAGATTCGAAACCGAAACAGAGATCGGCCATGATTTTGACGGAGGATATATGTAGGTATAAGTCTGGATCAGCTTTCGTCTAGCAATCTTTATTGTGCATATAACAGGCGTGCGTTTACATCTGCTGCACATCGGGCCTGCGTATGTGAGTCGAAAAGGCAATCAATTGCTTTTTATCTACATATCCATGACGTCGATTGTAGTGATACGGTATAAAATACGACAGACCGAGGTAAAAAAAAAAGAAAAAGAAAATAAAAGAAATAAAACGAGAAAAATCAAGATTCGGATGGTAAACCTTTGCTGGACGGGTAAATATGAGGGGGGAATAAATTTTCAATAATTATTCACCGTCTTGATGCCGCAAGAGAAGACGCAGGCCTTCCGAGATCGGACGAGCCACTGGCTCTTGGACAGCTAAGCCAAAGCCTGGCTGGTTCTCCGGGCATAAATATCGACCGGCATGGCACACCGGCTCCATGGGCACGCAAGAACATCGGACCAGCGAACCTACACGAGAGCGTGAAGCGTTTTTAAATAAAATTCGAATAAAACAGCGGCAAGACTATCGAGCCGTGGAAAAAAAATTCTCAAACTATCAGCGTGACACGTATGAAAAGTGAATTTTAAAGATACCACGATCCAAAAGCCACTTCCAATTCCATTCCCCAGTCCAACATGCACGCGGCATTCCATAACGGAATAGATAACGTCGGCGATGCTGAACATGCATGGCCCTAACAGGGAACACATGGATTATGAACTGGTATACAAGTTTCCGTTCCGTGTTCGTGCTCACGAGCTAAGAGGAACGGGGGCCGGAGAACCTGGACGAAGTTATCTGGAAGGCATGCATGAAGACCGCTCGCAGGTTGCCAATTACATGCAAATTCCTCGGCGAAGGGGTATAACTTTTTTCATCTAGCCGCTGCTGCTGCTGCTGGTGCTGGTGCAGCTCGGCTATAAAGAGCAGCAGAAACCTCGAGCCGATTGGCCCGCCGTCGAACCCTGACATGTGGGCATTATATTCACGGAGGATTCTCTGCACGTCAGCATCTGCATATTCCAGGCGTGTTTCCAGAATAACTTTCAGCGACGTTGGAGGGTTGATGGGCGTGTATTGGAAATGACCAAGCCCCGAGTTTCCGTTTGGCAATCAGCCCTTAGCGTCCACATCGCGTCATTTCCGTTGCGGAATTTGCCTCTCACGTCACGGTATCCGGGCGTAATAAGCGGAATGGAAATGAGCTAAGCACGTTGGAAAGCCGGTTGAAAGGGTATCGACAGGTAGGTGTGTTCAGACGGTGAGAACGTCCGGGAAGAATTTGTCTTTCTACCACAATGGGCAAACAGTCATTTAGTAAACGACCACCCCAAGCATCACTCGTCAAAGAAGATGACCCCCATAAACTTGGCTGAAATATTTAAGCTGCCAAGTCGACAAAGTGTTCCCAAATAGGTGAAAACCGAGGGAATTGAACGAGCTGAAAACCGCGATAAGGAAAATGTAGATACACTAAAGTCGTTGTCTTAAAATTTCTCTACCGACATGCACGCGATATTTGAGGTGAAAGAAAAAACCTCGACGCGTTGTCCGAGCTTTCAAACCACGCGGCAAATAATACATTGCCAGTTACTGCATGGGGCAGGTGAACATAATGATATGGTTTTCATGCTCGGCACACATGCCTGGTCGTGTGTTGTACGTGCGGGTAACGTTTCCCAAAGGTTATAACAACCGCCGTAAAACAATGAGCCGGGCGTCGCAGGTGTAGGCGGTCGTGTTTCGCGC